>NC_092336.1:77732500-80302500 GCF_046630445.1 Rutidosis leptorrhynchoides | reverse complement strand
CACTAAGCGTTATGCTTACCCTCTCATTGTTTACCTTTTTTTTAGGCTCCGGCAGGCAAGGGTATTTGCTTGGACTAGCGGGCTCCTTAATGATTATGCTAGTGTAATGCTTTTGAAGTTCGACCTAGGTTTGGGTAGTTTAACCCCAAACACCATGCTCGGATTTTTGTTTGGTATTTAAACTTGTGGGTCGAAACTTATATTTTTGATGTGTGAACTAGCGTATGGAGCTCGGTGATCAAATACTCGAATTGTGGTTGTTAAAACATGTAGACTTTATTTACTTACGCGGCGGAAAGTCTTTGTGTTGATGGTTGTCGTTTACCACGAAATTTGTTGTTGTATAAGTTTTGTACAAGTCAGAATCAGATCCAGGGTATTGCTGCGCCGCAACCCCTTTGGGGCGCGCCACGAGATTTAATGCATTTTGGTATCAGGTTTTTGATGGTCTCTGACCTTCAGTTTCCAGCTTGGGCCGCGCCGCGAGAATTGCCTGACAGGCTTGGCCTGTCCATTTTAAAAATAAAAAAAATGTTTTGCGATGTTTAACGGGTTGGGTCGTTACAAGTGGTATCATATCATGGTCTAAGGGATTTAGGCAACTTGAGATAGGTGCCTAGACTTAGACTTTATTGTGTATGCACTTTATGCGGGACTTGTAGGATTTCGGGTCGGACCGGGATCGGTTAGTGCCTAGGTATAGGTGAACTAATTTTGCGCTAATTGTTTTGTGTTGTGTTTGCAATCATCAAGCGAGATAGATGCTGTACTAGCAAGTTAATGCGACGTGCTCGCGTAACAATGACTAGCTACCATTGTTACGGGTTCAAATCGTGTCAAACGAGCGATGTACGACGATTGTTGAGCAAGATGGGACGGTGAGGTGTATATGAATATCTATGTCTTGTCCTTCATTTCGTTGTTTAACCTATTACGTTTTATAGAATGAAGATGAGAAACGGACATGATACCGATAATGGAGGCCTGAGAGAGGACTCCGAATTCACGACCAAGGTTGAGGTCATCTTTAAAAAGCAAAAAGCGGAATTTCTTGCGGATGTCCGAAAGGTTTTCCAAGACTCGGTTTATGGGCAAGTAACCGAATTAATCAATGAATGAATGAATGCCGCGATCGAAGAGGCATTCGAAGCTAGAAAAAATTATCCTCGCAGTGAAGGGGGTGATGGAAATGGTGGACAGGGAAGGCGAGACTTCCATTATAAGAACTTCAAGGATGCTCAACCTCCTATGTTTAATGGGGTGAGGGATCCATTGAAAAGTACATGTTGGATCTCCGACATCGAGGGAGCTTTCCGTACCGCCGAATGTCCTCCCGAGAAGAAAACGAGATATGGTTCTAGTATGTTGCATGAAGAGGCTAAGTTGTGGTGGGATGATAAAATTCAATTATATGGTGAAGAACAATGTATGAGCTTGTCGTGGGAAAAGTTTAAAAGGGAATTCTTCAAAGAATACTAAACTCCTGCCGACCTTAGTAGAATTCGCGACGAGTTGCACAATTTGCGACAAGGTTCGATGGACTTGGTTACCCTCAAGTCTACTTTCTTGTCAAAGACTTGTTTTTATCCGGATTATGTTGGTGATGATCAAAAGTTGATGCAAGATTTCTATCGTACTATGAGCGATGAGTTGAAGGATAAGATTAGTCGGGGAATGGCTAAGTCTTTTGAAGAGTTATTTAAGTTGGCTCGGGGTTTCGAACCGGAGATTCCAAAAAGAAGTGATTTCTCTTTCTCTAAGAGAAAATTCGAAGGTTCTAGTCGTTCGAACTTTTCCAACAAGAAGAGCAAGAAGGGTTCTGAAAGTGTTAATAGCGTGAAGAAGGGTGGTTTCAGGAATTTCATCCCTATTTGCTACAATTTTAGGGTACGTGGTCATTTGACTTGAGATTGTACGAAGCCTTCTTCAACAAACAAGCTCACTTGCTTTAATTGTAATAAAGAAGGACACCGAAAGTCGGAGTGTCCCGATTTGAGCACCAATCAAGTTAAAAGGCTAGAGAAGGCGGCGGGTACGACTAGGGGACGAAATTATTTAATGACCAATGATGAAGCCAAGCAATCAAATGAAGTTGTCTCAGGTACTTTCATGGTTAACTCTAATCTGGCAAGGATACTATTTGATAGCGGTGCTAATTTGTCGTTTGTGTCACCTCGATTTGTGCCTAAACTTGATAAACCGCTAGCTAAGTTAAGTCATCCAGTAGAAGTCGAAATAGCGGATGGTAAGACGGTGCTAGGGGTTGATGTTTGTAAAGATTGTAATGTTACATTTGGTGCCGAAATGTTTAAGATCGATCTTATCCCGATGACTTTGGGTGAGTTTAATATTGTTATTGGTATGGATTGTCTTGATTTTTATAGAGCCGATATTGCATGTCATGAAAAGTCTATTCGTGTGAAGACCCCAAGTGGGGGAGAATTATTTATTCATGGCAAGAAACGAAGAAGACTTGTGCCATTATGCACTTTTGCACGGGCACGTCATTTTCTTAGTAGTGGTGGCATGCCTTTTCTTGCTCATGTAGTTGATACTCGCGAAGAGCCACCATTCATTCGTGAAATTTGGTGGTTAATGAATTCGGAGACGTTTTTTGAATGAATTACTGGGTGTTCCGGCGGAAAGACAAGTTGAATTTCGCATTGAGTTGGTTCCGGGTGCTACTCCCATTGCTAACCTTATCGTTTAGCACCAACAGAAATGCAAGAGTTGCTAAATCAAACCTAAGAGTTGCTTGAGAAGGGTTTTATTCGACCGAGTGTTTCGCCATGGGGCGCTCCAGTTTTATTCGTGAAGAAGAAGGATGGTAGTATGCGGATGTGCATCGATTACCAGGAGTTAAACAAGGTGATTATTAAGAATCATTATCCATTGCCTCGGATTGACGATTTGTTTGACCAACTCCAAGGTGCGACGTATTTTTTTAAAATTGACTTACGGTCAGGCTATCACCAAATGCGGGTCCGTGAGGAAGATATAGAGAAGACGGCCTTTCAAACTCGTTACAGGCATTTTGAATTTGTGGTTATGCCCTTCGGTCTTACGAATGCACCGGCGGCATTCATGGATCTTATGAACCGAGTGTGCCAACCTATGTTGGACAAGTCGATAATTGTGTTCATTGATGACATACTTGTCTATTCGAAGAGTATGAAGGAACATGAACATCATTTGCGTGGAGTGTTGAAGACGTTGCGGAGGGAGAAGTTGTATGCTAAATTCTCCAAATGTGAATTTTGGCTAAGGGAAGTTCAATTCTGTGACACCGCTATTTTTTTTTAATAAATACGTGGCGGAAGCATAATATTAATTAAATACGATATCGACATTTGTACAAACCGATGTCACGTGTCATTAAATCAATTTACATATTAACAGGAAGAGACGTAAATACATTCTGTTTTCAAAAGTACACGGTTCATATTCTAAAAGACCACATCAGAGTTAACCCTGTCAAACATAACATCGTCATGCCCGTCTTTTCCCAAAAGCACTATCTACAAAAGCTAACAACCTGCAGGGAGGAGATGGAGGGGAATTAGCACGAAGCTAAGTGAATACGACTAACTACAGGCCATAGCATACATAACTGTTATACTAATCATGTCACAATAGTCTAACACACAAACATCACCCAAGTGCCGTCTACAGAGACTCTGGCGGCTCGGCCAAACCATTAACCACCAGCTAATCGGACTGGGGCTTACCAGAAGTTCCTCCACCACCGTATGTATATACATAATCCACACACGACGGATGCGTCATTCACATATATATACACCACGGCTGTCTAGGCCACCACATGAGGAACCCAACCCGCAGGTTGATCTCTCCTACCGAGGCCACCACACAATAGGGACGCACTGGGCTCCAGCAGACAAGCATCGATCAACATGCAGTCATCACAAGAACTAACTAACCAAAACAATAAGTATATCTAACAAGCATGGCAATCATAATATAACATGCTTCTATATACTATATTCTCTAGTTAGTCCCACTCACCGATTACCAGCAAACGAGAAGGTGTTCAGCTATCTAATCACTGAACCTTCTCTTTCTCCTTTTCTCCTGAGAAATACATATACACGAGTTAGTTTATGTCCATAAACGCCAAATAACACAATACAGAAAATTTTTGTCAGAAAACTGTCCGCTAAAAATTTTCCGCTTAACACTTGTGCACTTTCAAAATTTACATCATAAACATCAAAATACAAACGGGCAGCATAACAGCTAAAAATCAACACTTAGGTAAAATATTCTGTCCTGGACACTCAGTCGGTCGACTGACACTGACAGTCGGTCGACTGTCTACACAATCGGTCGACTGACCTTCTCAGTCGGTCGACTCACTTGGTATTACATCAATCGGCTGAATGTAAATCTCAGTCGGTCGGTTGTCTTCATTAATCGGCCGGTTCAACCCTCAGTCGGTCGACTGTCGACCGACAGTCGGTCGACTGTGTTCATCTTCATCAGAAACTGAACAAAGGCTACGGACTTCAAGCTAAAATCACCAAATCTTGATCTAGAGCTCGTTTTCGACACCAAAACTTGCCACAACTCAATTACTACATGTTATAGACTATAAACCCACAAAGTTTTGACCATAACAACATCAAATCCATGGATTTTGACACAAAATCAAGCTTTTTACAAAACTTACACAAAACTATGAATTTAACCATGAATTGAACACAAAAACACATGTTTCTTACCTTGTTAGAATCAGTAGACAACAAGGAACAAGATTCCAAGATCAATTTGAGCTCAAGAACAAGTTTTGATGATTAGGGTTTCAAAGGAGAAAGAATTAGGTACGGGGTATTATTTTGGGAAGGATCTGGAAAGTGCAAGAAATGCACTGCACAAGTCATCAAAAGTGGGTTAAAATCCCACACTGTGTGACACACGGGTATTTACCAGTTATCTGATATCTTTCGTACATCATTTGACAACCTAAACGAAGTCCAAATTAAATAAACAAACCTGTTCTGTGACCCTTGTCACAAACTGGTCCTAACCACATCATTATTTAATAATAAATATTAAATAAAAATAAAAGCATATAATAACACAATACAAACTTAAGGGCAAAATAGTAATCTTACATCTAGGTCCGATTGAGGATGTTACAAATTCCTTGGTCATATTGTGAACAAAGAAGGTATTCAAGTAGATCCGGGGAAGATAGAGACGGTGAAGATTTGGGAACAACCGACTACACCTACGGAAATTCGAAGTCTTCTCGGATTGGCCGGTTATTATTGTCAGTTTATCCAAGACTTTTCTAAGATCGCTTCTCCGTTAACAAAGTTGACAAGGAAGAACGCGAGATTTAATTGGGAAAACGAGCAAGAGATTGCTTTCCAATTGTTGAAAGAGAAATTGTGTCAAGTTCCGGTCTTAGTGTTGCCGGAAGGTGTAAAAGATATGACGGTTTATTGTGATGCCTCATTAAATGGTCTCGGGTGTGTTCTAATGCAACGGGGTAAAGTCATTGCTTATGCCTCCCGACAATTGAAGGAACACGAAAAGAGATACCCGACTCATGATATTGAATTGGCGGCGGTGGTACATGCGTTGAAAATTTGGCGCCATTACTTGTATGGTGTCAAGTGTACGATTTATTCGGATCATAAGAGTTTGAAACATCTCTTTGACCAATGAGATTTAAATTATCGTCAGTGTAGGTGGATGGATGTGGTGAACGATTATGATTATGAGATACTTTATCATCCGGGTAAGGCGAATGTGGTCGCGGATGCATTAAGTCGAAAGAGTCAACATCCGGTGATACGAGTAGGATCGTTACGCATGATTATTACTAACGATTTTCTTATAAAGCTTGGTGAGATTTAAATTGAAGCTTTTGTTAACAACAAGCATGAAGAATGAATCATGGGGCAGACGGAGTCCATTACTTTAGGCCCGCATGGTTTGTTGTCCTTTCAAGGACGAGTATGGGTGCCTAAGATGGGTAATTACCGACAAGTACTACTTGATGAAGCACATAAGTCTAGGTATTCCATTCATCCGGGCGCGATAAAATGTATCTTGATTTGAAGAAAGAGTATTGGTGGCCGGGCATGAAACGTGATTTTGTTAAGTATGTTGAACAATGCGTCACGTGTTTGCAAGTTAAAACCGAACACCAAAAGCCGTATGGTATATTACAACCGTTAGAAATTCCATAGTGGAAATGGGAGCACATTACCATGGATTTCATTACAAAGTTACCAAAGACGACGAGAACCCAATTTGATACGATTTGGGTGATAGTTGATCGATTGACTAAGAGTGCTTTATTTCTTTCCATTCGGGAAACGATATCGTCAGAGACTTTGTCTAAGTTGTTTATCAAAGAGGTGATATCAAGGCATGGGGTTCCTATATCTATTGTTTCGGATCGAGATACTCGTTTCACGTCTCGGTTTTGGAATAAGTTTCATGAAGATATGGGTACTCAATTGAAGATGAGCACGGCGTACCATCCTCAAACGGACGGTCAAACTGAACGTACGAATCAAACGTTTGAGGATATGTTACGGGCGTGTGTTATCGATTTTGGTAGTAGTTGGGATGAACACTTGCTCTTGGTGGAATTCTCGTACAACAATAGTCATCATGCTAGTATAGGAATGCCACCATATGAGATGCTTTATGGGTAAAGGTATCGAACTCCTAATTGTTGGGGTGAAGTGGGACAAAGGGAAATCGGGAGTACTGATTTGGTTTTAGAGACAAATAGTAAGATCGAGATGATTCGGGCTCGATTAAAGGCGGCGCAAGATAGAAAAAAATCTTATGGTGATAAAGAAGGCGACTGATTGAGTTCCAAGAGGGCGACATGGTGATGCTTAAGGTTTCGCCGTGGAAGGTGAAATGTCCCGTTCATATCAATTATAAACGTTTCATATTAATTAGTTTCGTTGCGAGGTTTTGACCTCTATATGAGACGTTTTTCAAAGACTTCCGTTTTTAAAACAAACCATAACCTTTATTTTATTGATAAAGGTTTATTAGACATAATAAAGATTATCAAGTGATGATAATCTAAAATACACTTTTTCACACGTCCGTTACATAATGGATTACAATAATATTATACAACAATTTATTTTTCGAATGCAGTTTTTAAACAATATTATACAAGCATGCTGACTCCAAATCTTGTCTTTAACTAGCATGCAATAGCGGAAGCTCTTAATAATCACCCGAGAATAAACATGCTTAAAATATCATCAAAAATGTTGGTGAGTTATAGGTTTAGCCTATATATATATATATATATATATATGTATATATATGTATATATATATATATATGTATATATATATATATATATATATATATATATATATATATATCAAATTTTAATTTTAGACCACAAGATTTTCATATTTATAAGCAGAACCTCTCGTCTGCATAAAGATAAAATCATTCATATGAATTGAACACCTGGTAACCGACATTAAATTTAATGCATAGAATATCCCCAAACAGAACCTCTCGTCTGTATAATAATATTCTCGAAGTACTAAAGCCATCCATAACCTGAATGGGGGTTGTTAGGCCCAATAGATCTATCTTTAGGATTCGCGTCAATTAGGAACAGAACCTCTCGTCTGCCTAATTCTTAGGTTACCAAGCTAAAAGGGGTGATATTCGGTTTAATAATCCAACCATAGAATGTAGTTTCGAGTAGTTGTGTCTATTTTGTAAAACATTTAAAAAGCTGCATGTATTCTCATCCCAAAAATATTAGATAGCAAAAATGAGACTATAACTCACTTTCACAGATTTTCAATTCATCGAGATTTAAACTTGGCCACGGGTTGATTCATGAACCTATAACAAATATATATATATATATATATATATATATATATATATATATATATATATATATATATATATATATATATATATATATATATATATTCTATATTACTAATCCGGTAAGATAAGTCCACGTGGCAGCACCAGAATCATTCTCACAAATTCTAATTTTCTCCTAATTTTGATTTAAAAAATTCCCTAATTTCCAATACCTGCCACGTGTCCCTAAATCCCTAAATGATCTGTAATTACCATCGACGGTTTCCATTCACCTTCTTCTCCTTTTCTAATCCGTATCCTCTCTCTCTATTCAAAAATAAAAAAAACCCTAAACAATCGTATGCTTCTTATTTCGCCCTGTTAGTTAACGCTACCACCACCAATAAATTCGTAGCGAATTTCTGAACATGATGGTACAAATTTCATAGCAAAATCATTCTTTCTGGTGCGCATTCTAAATTAGGGTTCCACATAATCCACTCAGATCAACAAATCGATTATGAGATCCGATTAAACAAATTATGGACAACTCAATGATTCTATTTATTTTATGATTCTATTGAAGGGATACGATCAAACAGGTACTATGCTAATCTTTGGATTCTTTCATTTTTCTACAATTCGGAGTTTTCTCAATCTTAATCGATGATTGAGGTTTGAAACAGGTAATATCAATGTTTGAATTTAATGTAATAGAACGATTTTTTATTATTCGATTTTGATTTGGTTGGCATACGGATCTTCGTTTCGTTAATTTCAACCTATGGATTATTGGTATTGCACACAGCCGCAAGTTACACACTTAACACAAATAGAACATGTAATATTTGATTTAGTGGCTATAGTTTGCATCATCTATTTTCTATTTTAATGGGTCAATGGGTTGATTTTTTGACCCGTCTAACGTTAAGGAACAACCAAAACAGAATGTTGTTGAAATCACTACCTTTTTTTTTCCTTTTTCTTTTGTTTAGTGTATATATTAGTCTCAAATATGTATATTTGTTTATGGATTTTATAGCAAGGTATGCTATTCAAGTTGGAGTTGCGGGTATAATTGTATCGAATCATGACTTCAAAGTAGGTATGTAACTATCCTATGCTTAAGTTGTTTTCTGTAGTCCTTACATGATAAGATTGTTTTTATAATTTTATCTACTTCTTTCATTAATGTAAGAGTAAAAAGGTATTATATTTCTTTGAGAGAAATTGTATCTTGTGACAACCTGTAATGATAACCTGGATTATTATTACTTGACGCATATTATATCCTCTGGCTTTTACAAACTATCACAAAAATTAACAATTTATGGCGGGTAATCAATAGATAGATTGTTCGACAAACCAATTGGTATTTATGGCTGATCCATTTGTCAATCCTTGGAAAATAGTGACAGCAATTTCTACCCATTTAAATATTTGCAGGTTGTTATGGGTTGAAGGCGTGAAACCAATTTGAGTCTATCCTGATTTTCAAAAGTATTTTTTAAGGCTTACAACTTATTAAGTCCTTTTATTATTATCAAATGTTGGTTATTCTTCTAAAGTTATTGCGTATTGAACACAAATTATTATTATGCCATTCTTTATGTTTGGAACTGCATTTAACACGAAGTTGGGCAAGTCTTCTTTGTGTCTACCCTAGCCTGACTTGGCCATTTTTTAACCCATGCCATATAATGATTTTTTCTGACCCATCTTGCAAGTTACACATTTGCCACCTATTTTATTCTCTATATTGCTTTGCTGCAGACCGAATACCCGCACCAACATTATCAAAGCCAACCGATAAACGGATACCGCCAAATATTTAACAAGGTACGTAAAACATGTCGTTTATTGTGAAATATTATTAGCGTTATTTCTTTTTGTGTCAAGTTGCTGACCGAATCTGATTAGGTTTTTTGTGTCGAGATGTAAACTACACAACGCACGAAATTGATTTTACATGTTTAAATTGCTACGTTCATGGTCATCGTGTAAGTGGGATCCTATAATAATATCTGGATTAGGGGTTAAAATATTGAAGTAACCGTCGTCTCTCAACCGTCAATTCCATGTTATTTCTATATAGAATAATGAGTGTTAATATATAAGTTATATTGTTAAGTTATTCTTAAGATGGAGTTACCAATTTGTTATTGGAAGAAGGTACAATGATCTTTTCCATTTCTATCCGTTGTTAATACTTATGTTAATCTAACTGAGGTTAAATCTCGACCTAACTCTTTTTCCCATTACAATGTAAGTTATTTTCTGGAAGTAGCAATTTTGACCCAATTATTTTGAGTGAGTCATTTGTGGTTATGCATCTTTAACTATTACTGTTGTTGGTGTTTAGTATAAAAGAAAATGGGCTATAGGTTAATTTATAGTAATACGTTAATTATAGTTTGGATGAAAAGTTTTTAATATATTAAAAGATTGCCCATTTTAATCCACTCAATTTTCCACCTATACTAAGGTACTACACTTTTTTTGTGATGATGCAACAGAGGTACCTCCAGCCTCTTACTATCCGTCCTGAAGAAATGAGAGTTAAGAGATGTGACTCGGAGCAGTGGATGCCTCACCGGTTACTTCCACAGGATCTGCTTGACCAATTAAGATGCTATAATCAATACAAATGGTTAGAAACTTGTGGAGTCGATGAAGAGAATTTGGTTCAGAGTTTAACTAAGGATATCAGACGGGACATAAAACATCATCTTTGTCTCTCTTTAATCAAATGGGTAATTCATTTATGCTTATATTCTAGCTTTGGTTTCAATAAAAATACTATCATTAATAAATAATTTCGTCATTGTAAGTGTTTCATACAAGTAATTGGTACAAATACTAACGTTTTATTAATACTAATTTTGGATTAAGTGTTGTTATTTACATTAAAATATAGATTTATGTGTACATTTTTGGCTACACGATTTCTAACTAGCAGTATTTGTCAAGTGGCTGTTGTTGGTGAATAGCAGTATATATATTTCTCTACACAGGTATTTGTATTTCACAATTTGATTTTATCTTAAATGCTATCACCTTTTTTCGATTATGACTTCATCATTAGTTGAAGGGCTTACTAAACTGAATTAAAGGAAGACCCGAATGATATGGCTAAATTTAGACGGGTTGCAGATTCTGCTAAAACATCCATAAGAGATTATATAGGCAATTGGAGGGGTACAACAGGCGGTAATCAATGAGGTAACTTTGTTAATATGATTGATTCTGGAAAGTTGAGGGGCCAAATGGGTTGAATAACAGGTACCTGTTTTGATACAGGTCAGGTCAATACTTTTTGTCTAAGGTTCGTACGTTTGTTATATGTTGTTACCATGCCAATTTCATTGTAAATACTTCACAATTCTCTAACCGACACACCTTTAGTCTCGGTTACCAAACTAAAGTCAAAGTATCAATAATAACTTAATGTTATTAATTAAGTTTTTTTAAGGGTTTAATCCTTACAAATTACACTTTGGTCGACTAAATAACTATTAATGTTTATTCTGTTTGACCCTTTTTCGGTAAAATATAACCAAAACTACCCATTTGTGTGTTTAATTGGTTCGCAATGGCCAACTCTTTTGAAAGAGTCGGGTTCATAATGCCGTATTGAACGAGTTGTGCGGGCTATGTAATGGGTGTACGTAGTAACAGATAAAATCTATCTAAAACAAGTAAACATGGTAAGTTGGGGTTGACCAAAAATATATTTTAAGGTTATAATTGTTAATATCTATTGTATTTTAATATGGTTACGAAAATCATTACTGAAATAATATATTTTTTCAAATGAAGAGTAGGATGCTGTTAGCACTTAAAACTACAATTTCAATAACTTTGGACTCTTTTGACCTGTATAACATATTTGAGATTAAGAACAACTCAAATCGACCCATTCACAATTAAATGGGTCAAACTTTCTGCCTCCAGGGGAACACGGAAGTTTGGGTGCGAAGACTTTCCACCCATAAGTGTCGTACAGGCACACCTTTTTTGCTTTTTGCGCATCTTTTTAAACAAAACATTTGGTTGTGGTGATCAGCATACACTTTTGTACCAATTTTAATTAACAAATTAGTATTAATATGTTTATGATTATAAAAATGTATTGATTAAAGGTTCTTATGGCATATCTTAAAATATTAAGATATTTAAAATGATGGGTTATTGATTAACATATAAATTGTATTTTACTTCCTTTTATTGTTATAATCCATTTAAATATTGTAAGCCTATGTTAACGGGTAAGGATGAAATGTGGACAGAGTTGACCTTTATTTAATGAAATGGGTTAAAGTTGTCACCTTTTTGAGTTCACGATATAGTGAATTGTTTTTTCTTAAACGGGTACGTTGTTTCAGGCATACTTATCCACCGAAATCTTTCTCCAAATTTAGCTATCCTATTGCGTGAATAAGTTGTTATCTATCATAATATTGCAACAGATCTAAAGTTCGAAGAGTATACCAAGTATAAAGCCCATAATAATGAGGTTATATCATATCTTTTTAAGTAAATCATTTGTTATTATTTGTATATGCGCTTCTGGTTTTAATTTGATCAATTGCAGGGGATTGTAATCACAACAATAGGGTTCCTTAAGGAGGCTCCAGATGTTAGTAGTCATCGTTTTAATATCTACCACAAGAATCATCTCATATCGGTAAGGTTTTTTTTTTTTTTTTTTTTTTTTAGTTTGATGATGTTAATCATCATGGAACAAATATTATTGTTTATAATTTATGGCTCGATGATGATGGTAACATGTAGCTTGATTTTGACTTGGATCCTAAGGTTTTGACTTCTTTCTTTATTGTACATAATCCAGTTCTTATACCACACGATTTACATAACTTGTGTCACATTATGTTATACAGGATATTCGAATTAGATGTGATGTAAAAGTCAATGCAAAAGTAGGTTCTGTGAAGGCAATAAGTGAAAATCACATTGCTAATTGCCTCCAGTATTCTCTTCATGTAAGTTTAGCTTTGTAAATTTATTTTAATCCCTTTTAATATTGTAAGTCTATGTTATCGGGTAAGGATTAAATGTAGACACAATTGACCTTAATTTAATGAAATGGGTTAAAGTTGCCATTTTTTTGAAACTTTAAGCATCCCCTTTTAATATTGTAAGTCTGTGTTACCGGGCAATTGTTGAAACTTTCAGCATCTCCAACTATTGACAAACATACACTAACTTTCATTCATATTTTCAGGGTAACAACATTGGATTTAACGCAAAAGGAAAATTCACTATATACTTTGGAAATGAAGTAGTTCATACATGAAGCTTACTAACATAGCGTATAAACACTACTTTCTTGCAACCGGATTCATAACGTTTAAGATAATTATTTGTACTATATGTTTAATTTCTACATTAACACTGTCAACAATTAAATTTTGTTTTCATTTTACTTGTAACATACACGTAATAGGCAACAATACACGTTAATGAAATACTATTCTTATGTAGTGCTAAATAGAACTTGCTTAATATTTGCAAAGTTAAGAAAATATCAGATGTAAAAGTGTGTGTAGATCGGCTCAACTTGACCCAAAGTGTTTGGCTCATAGTAAATTTTATCTTTCTGAATACAGAATAAACAATTGGTTATCTGTAAAGCATAGTTAAAAAAATTCAACTATTGGTAATTTTGTTACTTATAAATCCACTACTATTGGTGATGTGTTTGGTGTTCTGGTACCCTCGAATTTAGTAGCATTAATCTTTGTGTTTTGTGTAACATAAAACAAAATAATTAAGCAGTGAACCCAACACAATACTGGTGATACTGTCTTTATCATTCGTTAATTGATATACCATTGTACGTTTCAATTTTATGTGTTTGAGAGTCATCGTGCAACACACGAGCTCTTAAAGTGCTTATTTTAAATAAGGATAAAGAATTATCAAGCACAACTAAAAATATTGTCTACAAAAAAGTTTTGCACCAACTGTAATACCTTTAAATAGTTGATCCTTATTTATTTTTTAGTCTTTAAATACTATTACTTAAAACATTTTGTTTTAGATATTGTTATTCATATTTATTGTTTCCTATGTAATAGATACAAGCGTTTAAAATTCATCGTTTACTTTACAACAAATCATGTTTACATCAATTCGTAACTTTATGTTGTATAATCAATCTATGTATGAACTATAATTTATCAAAGTTCTACTAATGTGTATTGTTTACAAAAACATATTTTACTATTTCAATCATAACAGTACTTTTGACACTTTTCCTATAATATCGTTATTTCATATATAAGTTTAAAAATCACATCAATTACTTTGTTATACACACAATTGGTTTGACTTTTTTTTAAGTATAATTGATTGAAAAGTAGTCTGTTATGTTTGTCTATATTGACCCGTATTGTGAGTTGATGCTTGGAACTTTCACGCCCTTTACAATAAGCGACTAATGAAAAGTTACATATATTATATTTTTAAAGTTAATAACACATCTTAACAATAATTTTTTTATAAAAAATTTTACTAATATATACTACTGTTGTAAATTAGGTCAATTCAGTTTAAGATTTTCCATTATAATAAATTTCTATTTGTGTTTTGCTTTTTTTAGTGTCTTCCAAACAAACTGAGGTTACTTCTCGGCATACGTAGTGGTAAAAGAGTTTCTTGCTTCAATTTAGCGCAACGCAGATACAAATGGAAATTGAAATAAGAGATGTCGAAGAAAAAATCAAAACCTCTGTGTGTCTTATGGAATAAGCTGTTTTTGATAGTCTGACACAAAATGTTTATTCACTTACAACTTTAAAGAGCGTGCTTTTTATCTAATTCATGTTTACAACAATACATAACCTTTAAGTTGTGTAATGAAAAAATGAATGAACAAATATTTTTAAGCTTTTGTTGATGTGTATTGTTTGCGGAAGAGTCCCCGTGCAATGCACGGGCTCATAAATCTAGTGTATATATATATATATATATATATATATATATATATATATATATATATATATATATATATATATATATATATATATATATATATATATATATATATATATATCAAAATATGATCGAAATATATTCACAACATTTTTATTACGTGTTGACGTTTTAAGTTGTTAAATTAGCAGTCCAACGTTAGTAGTCCACAATTAGTAGTTCACAGTTAATAGTACAGAAATAAATCGATATATATTATCTCGAATCAATCCACGACTCAGTGTATACAAGTCTCAGACTCGATCACAACTCAAGGTATATATATTATTATGAAATCAACCTCAACCCTGTATAGCTAACTCGAACATTACCGCATATAAAGTGTCTATGGTTGTTCCAAATAATATATATAGATGACGTCGATATGATATGTCAAAACATTGTATACGTGTCTATGGTCTATCAAGATTGCATAATATATGTTAGAATACATGTATAATACAATATAAGTTAGTTAAGTTATGGTTAGTATAGGTTTGTTACAAAGTTTCAC
Organism: Rutidosis leptorrhynchoides; assembly: GCF_046630445.1. Taxonomy (NCBI): domain Eukaryota; kingdom Viridiplantae; phylum Streptophyta; class Magnoliopsida; order Asterales; family Asteraceae; genus Rutidosis; species Rutidosis leptorrhynchoides. The sequence goes on along the minus strand of NC_092336.1, from coordinate 80,287,145 downwards.
GTAGCTAAAATAAGCAAAAATATCCAATTTTGTTTTACCCATAACTTCTTCGTTTTAATTCCGTTTTGAGTGAATCAAGTTGCTATGGTTTCATAATGAACTGAAATTTATGAAACTAAACAGAAAAAGTATAAGTTTATAGTCAGAAATATAGGTTACAAGTCGTTTTTGTAAGAGGTAGTCATTTTCTGAAAGAACGACATCTTGATGACCATTTTGAAAAACATACTTCCACTTTGAGTTTAACCATGATTTTTGGATATAGTTTCATGTTCATAAGAAAAATCATTTTCCCAGAAGAACAACTTTTAAATCAAAGTTTGTCATAGTTTTTAATTATCTAACCCAAAACAGCCCCCGGTTTCACTACAACGGCGTATGTCCGGTGTTACGGTGTTCTTCATGTTTTCAGGTTTTAAATAATTAAGTTAGCATATCATATAGATATAGAACATGTATTTAGTTGATTTTAAAAGTTAAGTTAGAAGGATTAACTTGGTTTGCGAACAAGTTTAGAATTAACTAAACTATGTTCTAGTGATTACAAGTTTAAATCTTCGAATAAGATAGTTATATATTTATGAATCGAATGACGTTATGAACATCAACACTACCTCAAGTATAGTAGGTAAACCTACTGGAAATGATGAGAAATTAACTTGAGCTTCAAAGGATCTTTGATGGCTTGGAAGTTCTTGAAGTAGAATCGTGACACGAAAACAAGTTCAAGTAAGATTACTACTTGAATTAAGATTGTTATAGTTATAGAAATTGAATCAAAGTTTGAATATGAGTATTACCTTGAATTAGAAAGAAAAAAAATTACTGAGATAATTTAGATGTTCCTGATCTTCAAGTGTTCTTGGAGTAGGTAATTAGAGAGGATTTGTATGTGAAATTATAGAATGGAAATGATGTAGTAAATGATGGTGGTGGTGGCGTGATTTTATCATGGAAACAAAGCCTCCTCATTTTGTTATTTTGTGTAATAATTTATACTTGAAGACAAGTAATGGTTCCCACATGTTGGTTAATCATTTAAGGCTGCTAAGAGCTGATCATTGAAGTGTATAGACCAATAGTATATACATATAGAAGCTGAGTATTTTACGAGTACGAGTACGGATTGAATACGAGTAAATAGTGTTTACTGTAGTAAATAGTGTTGCTGTAGCAAATAGTATTTTACTGTAGCAAATAGTATTTTGATGTAGCAAATAGTATTTTACTGTAGCAAATAGTATTTTACTATAGCAAACGAAAATTTACTGTATCAAATAGTATTTTACTGTAGCAAATAGTGTTTTACTGTAGCAAATAGTGTTTTACTTGTATATCTTTGATTTAATTGTATTTCTTCTTATATAGATATATAAAATAAAAAACTTACATAAAAAAATAAAAAATAAATAAAACGATTATATAATTATCACAAGTTATGACGTTCGTGAATCATCAGGTAAACTGGGTGGTCAATTGTCTACATAAACTCATTTCAATTAATCAAGTCTTAACAAGTTTGATTGCTTAACATGTTGGAAACATTTATTCATGTAAATATTAATCTCATATAATATATAATCATGGAAAAATTCGAGTCACTCCAGTACCTACCCGTTAAATAAATTTCGTCCAGAAATTTTAGGCAGTAGGAGATGTTGGCGTATCTTCTGGAAATAAGTGTGGGTATTTCTTCTTCATCTGATCTTCACGCTCCCAGGTGAACTCGGGTCCCCTACAAGCATTCCATTGAACCTTAACGATTGGTATCTTGTTTTGCTTAAGTCCTTTAACCTCACGATCCATTATTTCGACGGGTTCTTCAATGAATTGAAGTTTTTCATTGATTTGGATTTCGACTAAAGGAATAGTGAGATCTTCTTTGGCTAAACATTTCTTCAGATTCGATACGTGAAAAGTATCATGTACGCCTGCGAGTTGTTGAGGTAATTCAAGTCCGTAAGCTACTGGTCCGACACGATCTATAATCTTAAATGATCCAATGTACCTTGGATTCAGTTTCCCCCGTTTACCAAATCGAACAACACCTTTCCAAGGTGATACCTTAAGCATGACCATGTCACCAATTTCAAATTCTATATCTTTTCTTTTACTGTCCGCGTAGCTCTTTTATCGACTTCGGGCGGTTTTCAACCGTTGTTGAATTTGAATGATTTTCTCGGTAGTTTCTTGGATTATTTCTGGACCCGTAATTTGTCTATCCCCCACTTCATTCCAACAAATTGGAGACCTACACTTTCTGCCATAAAGTGCCTCAAACAGTGCCATCTCAATACTCGAGTGGTAACTGTTGTTGTAGGAAAATTCTACTAATGGTAGATGTCGATCCCAACTGTTTCCAAAATCAATAACACATGCTCGTAGCATATCCTCAAGAGTCTGTATCTTCCTTTCACTCTACCCATCGGTTTGTGGATGATAGGCAGTACTCATATCTAGACGAGTTCCCAATGCTTGTTGTAACGTTTGCTAAAACCTTAAAACAAATCTACCGTTCCTATCAGAGATAATAGAGAATGGTGTTCCGTGTCTGGAGACGACTTCCTTCAAGTATAGTCGTGCTAATTTTTCCATTTTATCATCTTCTCGCATTGGTAGAAAGTGTGCTGATTTGGTGAGACGATCGACTATTACCCAAATAGTATCATAACCACTTGCAGTCCTTAGCAATTTAGTAATGAAATCCATGGTAATGTTTTCCCATTTCCATTTCGGGATTTCAGGTTGTTGAAGTAGACCTGATGGTTTTTGATGTTCGGCTTTAACCTTAGAACAAGTCAAACATTCTCCTACGTATTTAGCAATATCGGCTTTCTTACCCGGCCACCAAAAATGTTTCTTAAGATCTTGGTACATCTTTCCCGCTCCGGGATGTATTGAATATCGGGTTTGATGTGCTTCCCTAAGTATCATTTCTCTCATATCTCCAAACTTTGGTACCCAAATTCTTTCAGCCCTATACCGGGTTCCGTCTTCCCGAATATTAAGATGTTTCTCCGATCCTTTGGGTATTTCATTCTTCAAATTCCCTTCTTTCACAACTCCTTGCTGTGCCTCTTTTATTCGAGTGGTAAGGTTAGTATGAATAATTATATTCATAGCTTTTACTCGAATAGGTTCTTTGTCCTTTCTACTTAAGGCGTCGGCTACCACATTTGCCTTCCCCGGGTGGTAACGAATCTCAAAATCGTAATTATTTAATAGCTCAATCCACCTACGTTTCCTCATGTTCAGTTGTTTTTGATCAAATATATGTTGGAGACTTTTATGATCGGTATATATGGTACATTTGACCCCATATAGATAGTGCCTTCATATCTTTAATGCAAAAACAACAGCGCCCAATTCAAAATCACGACTCGTATAATTCTGCTCATTAATCTTCAATTATATGGATGCATAAGCAATTACCTTCTTTCGTTGTATTAAAACACAACCGAGACCTTGCTTTGAAGCGTCACAATAAATCACAAAATCATCATTCCCTTCAGGTAATGACAATATAGGTGTTGTAGTTAACTTTTTCTTCAACAATTGAAACGCTTTTTCTTGTTCGTCCTTCCATTCAAATTTCTTCCCTTTATGCGTTAAAGCAGTCAAGGGTTTTGCTATTTTGGAAAAATCTTGGATGAATCTTCTGTAGTAACCAGCCAATCCTAAAAATTGACGTATATGCGTCGGAGTTTTCGGTGTTTCCCATTTCTCAATGGTTTCAATCTTTACCGGATCAACCTGAATACCTTCTTTGCTCACTATGTGACCGAGGAATTGAACTTCTTTCAACCAAAATGCACACTTTGAAAACTTAGCGTACAGTTTTTATTTCCTCAGCAATTCTAGCACTTTTCTCAACTGTTCTCCGTGCTCTTGATCATTCTTTGAGTAAATAAGTATGTCATCAATGAAAACAATAACAAACTTGTCAAGATATGGTCCACACACTCGGTTCATGAGGTCCATGAACACAGCTGGTGCGTTAGTTAATCCAAACGGCATAACCATAAACACATAATAACCGTAATGCATCCTAAAAGCAGTCTTTGGGATATCCTCCTCCTTCACCCGCATTTGATGATACCCAGAACGTAATCAATTTTCGAATAAACTGACGAACCTTGCAGTTGATCAAATAAGTCATCTATTCTTGGTAGTGGATAACGGTTCTTGATGGTAACTTTGTGCAACTCTCGGTAGTTGATACACAATCTAAATGTATCATCTTTCTTCTTGACAAACAAAACAGGAGCTCCCCATAGTGATGTGCTTGGTCGAATGAAACCACGTTCCAAAAGTTCTTGTAATTGACTTTGTAATTCCTTCATTTAGCTGGGTGCGAGTCTGTAAGGAGCACGAGCTATTGGTGCAGCTCCTGGTAGAAGGTCTATTTGAAATTCAACGGATCAGTGTAGAGGTAGTCCCGGTAATTCTTTCGGTAATACATCAGGAAATTCTTTTGTGACGGGAACATCACTGATGTTCTTTTCTTCAGGTTTTACTTCCTCGATGTGTGCTAGAATGACATAGTAACCTTTTCTTATTAGTTTTTGCACCTTTAAACTACTAATAAGATTTAACTTCGCGTTGCTCTTTTCTCCGTACACCATTAAGGGTTTTCCTTTTTCGCGTACAATGCGAATCGCATTTTTGTAACATACAACCTCTGTTCTCTCCTTTTTCAACCAGTCCATGCAAATTATCACATCAAAACTCCCTAACTCTATTGGTATCAAATTAATCTTAAATGTTTCGCCAACCAGTTTAATTTCTCGGTTTTGACATATTTTATCCGCCGTAATAAAATTACTGTTTGCTAATTCGAGTGAAAACTTATTATCCAAAGGCGTTAATGGACAACTTAATTTGGCACAAAAATCTCTACTCATATAGCTTCTATGACACCCGAATCAAATAAAACATAAGCATGTTTATCGTCAATAAGAAACGTACCCGTAACAAACTCCGGGTCTTCTTGCGCTTCTATCGCATTAATGTTGAAGACTCTTCCTCATCCTTGACCACTAGTACTCCCTTGGTTTGGACACATATTTTTGTAATGGCCCTTCTTCCCGCATTCGAAACAAGTAATGTCGGCATAATTTGCTCCGGTATAATTTGTTCCTTTAGCCATTGATCCGTAGATTTCGCACTTCGTCTCACTATGGCCCTTTTTGTTACACTTAGTACATGATGCCATACAGTACCCATTCGGATGGTATTCTTCACACCTCTCGCACGGTTTCTACCCCTTGTTGTTATTGCTGGGAATGTTGTTGTTGTGGTTGTTATTGTTGTTGGAACGGTTGTTGTAGTTGTTGTTGTTGATATGGTTGTTGTTGCGTTTTTTTTTTGCAAAAAAATGGTGCGATTGTAGTTGTGATTGTTGGGTTGACTGTTGAAGCGATAGTTACTGTTGTTGTGTTGGTGACCCTTGTCACTGTTTTCTTCCCACTTCCTCTTGACTTGTTTTATTTTGGCCTCCTCGGTCGCCTGCTCTTTAATCCTCCCCTCAATCTGATTTATAAGTTTGTGAGCCATTCGATTTGCCTTTTGCATTGAGGTAGGCGCGCTCGCACTCACATCCTCCTGAATTCTCTCTGGTAACCCTTTTACAAACGCATCGATCTGCTCTTCTTCATCTTCGAACACTCCTGGACACAATAAACACAACTCTGTGAATCGTCGTTCGTATGTGGTAATATCGAATCCTTGCGCTCGTAATTCTCTAAGCTCTGTCTTGAGCTTATTGACTTCGTTTCTGGGACGGTACTTCTCATTCATCAAGTGTTTGAATGCTAACCACGGTAGTGCGTAAGCAGCATCTTGTCCCACCTGTTCAAGATAGGTGTTCCACCAAGTTAACGCAGTACCTGTGAAGGTATTCGTAACGTACTTAACCCGGTCTTCTTCGGCACATTTGCTTATAGCAAACACAGATTCGACCTTCTCGGTCCATCGTTTCAGTCCAACTGGTCTTTCAGTTCCATCAAATTCCAGAGGTTTACAGGCAGTGAAAGCCTCGTAGGAGCATCCTACACGGTTTCCTGTGGAGTTAACTCCACTGCTAGACCCAGAGTTATTATTGTTGTTTTACATCGCAGCTTGAACTGCGGCTATGTTTGCAGCAAGGAATGCACATAAATCTTCCTCGCTCATATTCAAGTTCTGCCTAGTAGTTGGTGCCATTTCCTTCAAAAATAGCCAAAAGAATTGAGTTAATCATATAGAATTTCGAGAGTAGTCAATAGTATTTTGTAGCATAATATGAACTTATTTATAAAAGCTTTTTCTTCATATTAGCGTTTTATAAGTTTTAATTCAGGTAGTACCTACCCGTTAAGTTCATACTTAGTAGTTAATATACAATTCAACTACTATAATTCTATATGAAAAACTGATTACAATAATATTACGTTCAAATTTTTATACAATATTTTACAAACGTACAATATCGCTATTTTACATATAGCATGAAATATAGCATATAATAACTTTGATACAAAGCAGCTGTGAAGACAATTCTAGTTTAATGCAAGTCGTTCAGCAAAGGCAGTAAAGACATGTAATTCATAGGTCCAGAAGCAAGTCATGCATTTGGGTTTTACTAATACTATTTTCCATCCTTGGTCTTGTGGAAAATAACCGTTATGGCCGTTGGCTAGGCAGCATGTTGTAACGTTATCAAAAGGATGGGGGTTACGTAATGCCCAACAGCTTCGTAACAATCTAAAAACCTTATCTCTCACCCCAACTACTAAATCTGTCACTTGTGGGAATGTTTTATTTAGAAGTTTCAATCCAATGTTCTTTTTCTCAATTTGGTGAGAAGCGAACATCACTAACCCGTAAACATAACATGCTTCTTTAAGTTGCATGTTTGAAGCTTTTTCTAAAGAAAGAAGTCCTATGTTGGGATATGTGGAGTCAAAATCGGCTCTCAACCCGTAGCGGAAAATTGCAGTAGGGTTTCCCGCACTCAAAGTCTTAAAGAAAACACGTCGTAACTTAAGGTTTCCCCAATGTGAGATACACCATCTATCGAAGGAAAGCCTTTTATAAACTAAGGCATGCCTGGAACGTCTTTCAAATGTTCTACAAACTAATCTCGTCGTAAACAATTGAGCCGATGACTCTTGACCAACTCTAGACAAGATTTCATCAATCATATCCCCTGGTAGGTCTTCTAAAATATTCGGTCGTCTATCCTTAACATCCATTTTGTGTTTTTATACTGTAAAATAGACGAGGATTAGATTCGTAAAAGATAATTAACAAATAATACAAGCAATTTTTACATATAACATAAAAGTACAAGCACACTATATTACATATATTACATCGCATGATTACAACTCTTTATTCTAACTCACTTGTTTCTTCCTCCTAGGACTTGGTTCGTTTCGCTAATTTCCTAGGGATACCTGGTGCTCCTCGAATACGAGCCTTCATTTTTACAAATGGTTTAGAAAAACCTGGTAGCTTAGATGTTCCTGGATTATAGTTAAAATTTAAGAAATACGGGTGTTTACGATATATCCCATCGGGATATTTCACATTAACATAAAGTTCATCGGTTTTGGACTCGGGGTTTTCTGTTTTGATAGCTTTTCCCTTATTATTTTATTTTGCCTTATTAAATTAAGCAGGGGTAATTTCTATTACATCATCGGTATCTTCGTCGGGATCCAATTCATCGGAAAATTGATAATCTTCCAAATATTTTTCCTCCTCGGCGGAGACACCGCAAACCATTTTTAACTTTGGTCCATTAATTCATGATTTTCTTTTATTTAACTATTTTTCTGTGGTTCCTAATATTTCTCCCTCCGGAACCTCTTCTTCTTCCGGTTCCCTCTTCTTCCGGAATTTGTGAATCTTCCCAAAATACATTCGACTCTTCATTATTATTGGGTGAGTCGATGGGATTTTTACTAGAGGTAGACATCTATCACACAATAGCAAGCACGTTAAAAGATTAATATATCACATAATAATTACATGTTAACAATATATAGTTTCCAACAAACGTGTTAAGCAATCGTTTTTAAAGAAAAACACGGCCGAAGTCCAGACTCAATAATGCATCCTAACAAACTCGGTTAGACACACTAATACAAATTTCTGGTTCTCTAAGACCAACGCTCGGATACCAACTGAAATATCCCGTTCATATCAATTATAAACGTTTCATATTAATTGGTTTCGTTGCGAGGTTTTGACCTCTATATGAGACGTTTTTCAAAGACTGCATTCGTTTTTAAAACAAATCATAACCTTTATTTTATCGATAAAGGTTTATTAGACATAACAAAGATTATCAAGTGATGATTATCTAAAATACACTTTTTCACACGTCCGTTACATAATGGATTACAATAATATTATACAACAATTTATTTTCCGAATGCAGTTTTTAAACAATATTATACAAGCATGCTGACTCCAAATCTTGTCTTTAACTAGCATGCAACAACGGAAGCTCTTAATATTAGTCATGCGGCTTGGATTGTGAGGACGCAATATTAGTCAAGTGGGGGAGAGTTGTAAGACCCAAGTTCGAATGGTACATAATTGTGAATATTATAAAAAACTGCCAGTATCAGTTTCAGCAAGGGCCGAGGTGCGGCCAATAGGCTCGCGGAGCGACCAATGTTAGATGGTGATTCTTTTGCTTTATTTAAATTGAAGAAGGGAATTTTAGTACTTTAACTTGTTGAACGACTTTAAGGCCTCTAGATCAGTTTTGGAGTGTCATTTACTCCTCTCACACCAACCTTATCTCTTCCACTTCAATTTTAGAGAGAGAACCCGTTTAAGAGAGAGAAAGCTCAAATCAAGGAGGAAGAAGCTTGATTCGGGTCAAAATGCGAGTATTAAAGTTGTTCATCTAGTCTCTAGCTACATTTTGATTGTGGTGGTAAGTCTTAACCTTGATTTCCTTATTTTAATTGGTTTAAGGGTTAGGGTTTTGGGTGAGTGATGAACATGAAACCCATTGTTGGTGATTTTGGGGGGTTTTTGGGTAAGATTGAGTCATGAGGACTCAAGAATGACTAACCTAGGGTTTCAAAGTGATAATTGGTGTTTATGAGTCTTAAATGGTTAGTTAATCACTAGCACACTTTGATATTTAGTAAGTGGGTGTTATTTGGGTATGTTGATGACCCAAATGGGTGTGTTAACCTTGAAATGGGAGTCTTTGATGACCTAAGTTGTTTAATGAGTGTGAAAATGCGATAACCTTGTGTTAAGAATTGTATTAAGACCATATTTGGCTAGTGTTAGGGTTTTGGCAAAGTTGACCTAATATTATGATTAAGAGTGTAAATGGGTCAAAATTGCACTATGGGTCAAAATGACACTAGGATGGTGAGTGAGTTGGTTGACCAACTTGATTGTGTGATTGACTATATGCATAATGTAATAGGTACATTACATTGAAGGTTGCAAGCTCGATTATCATTCACAAAAGGCTTTAAGGTGAGCGGAATAATTATATATGTATGTATATGATTTATTTGCTTGTGGGATATGCACCATGTCCTAGAGTATATTGTTTGTTTTGATGAGGATTAAAGTTCGTTGTTGACGATACCTCATGTATGGATTTAAAGTTCGATGTTGATGAAGCCATACCACTATTGTAGTGACATTTGATGAGGGTTTAAGTTCGATGTTGACGATACCTCATATGTGGGTTTAAGTTCGATGTTGACGATACCACATTAATTCTTTTGATGAGGGTTTAAGTTTGATGTTGACGATACCTCATATGTGGGTTTAAGTTCGATGTTGACGATACCACATTTATTGGGACGGATGGAAATTAAGTTCGATGTTGACGATACCATTCGTTGGGCTAGCCTTGAAATCTTGAATATTAATGGATGTTAAGAACATCAATGTTTTACGTGATGTACTGTAGCATATTGTATTACTCGTGTTATATGATATTATTGTGCCAGCTTATATTATCATAGATTTAGCGTTATACTTTACGACGGTATGTTAATTAAAATGCTAGCGTGTATGAGGTAATTAGGTAAGTGATTGCAAGTAAGTAGGTTGTATATGTATGTGTGACAATCCGAAAATTTTCGACCAAATTTAAACTTAATCTTTATATGATTCCGACACGATAAGCAAAGTTTGTAATGTTGAGTCTCGAAAATTTTGGTACTATGTTCATACATTCAATTACCCTTTTGACTATGCTTGACGATTCACGAACGAATATATAAATGGATATGAATATATATATGTATATATATATATATATATATATATATATATATATATATATATATATATATATATATATATATATATATATATATATATATATATATATATATATATATTAAGGTTCGAAATTATTTTTGTAAACAATAGTAACACCCATTTATTGTTCTGTTTGATAAATAAATATTATATACAAATTTATATTTTTCTAAACGAAAATATATATTTTACAATGTGATAATGCATAGAATTGAATTAGATATAAAACGTTTCGATATTATTAAATATATTTTAATAAACAACGAGGAGTTGATTTATAGAAGCAAATGACCAAATTACTAAAATGTATAAGTTATACTTTTAGTAGTATAGTTTATTGATAATTTAAGATTATATTTTGACAAAGGTACGAATCACGAAATGTAAAGTATAAGTTTTCTAAGCATACGAAAATGCATTCGAGAAACCGGAACTGAGACATTAGTCGAGCGTAAACGTACGAGTCATCGGGCCAAAAATTAAAAGTCAACTATGCACGTGAATATAATATAATATATAATTAATTAATATAAATTATATATTATATATATGTAACACCGGCCATTTTTTTTTTTAAAACACACAGCGGAAGACTTTAATAATAAACACAATATAAGTCACGTCATTACATTAATCCGTGCAATTACGTTTAAGTTTACACAATGGTGTTACGTTGTTACAAAACATTATTTATACAAAAGTCCACATCAGAGTTGGGTTGTCAAACATGTCTTCTGCATCAATACCCATCCCATCTAGCAGTACCTAAACCTGCAAAGGGGGAAACATGTGGGGGATTAGCGCACCGCTAAGTGAATGAAATCTACCTAACAGATATAGCTTAAGCCACACACAAGCTATATACTAACAACAACACTTACTAACTACCAACTAGCATACAATAAGACAATACGAGGATCGGCGGCTTGTACGAGCACATGACTCTCAGCTGATCGGGCCTGAGTGTACCGATAGTCCCTGCTACTCAATTCATAGTATAGTTATCCAGATGCAGGGGATGCATCGTTCACACTATACTCCACAATCAGTAGCCTATGGACCCAACCTCCCCTAGGCACGGTTGACCTCATACGGACTCTAACTTCTCCTAGGCACAGTCTCGAGTCCCCAGTCTCCCTAGGCCCGACTGGTGCCATTCACACAATGTACACATAATTCACATACAACATCAGGCAAACTATATTATTCTATCATAACAATTCCTACACTATGCATGGTAAAAGAGTCAACCACAGTAGCATGATATGCTACTTAAACTCTATCCGTAGATAGACCCACTCACCAATTACCAGTAACTGCTCAGTTATTATTTTTGAGCTTCCTCCTTGTCCTTATCTCCTGAGAACAGTAAAAACCAAGTTAGAATAGTGTTCCTATCAAGATTAGACACACTGACAATGAATTATAGCAAATTAGTAAAAATTTGCGTCCGCTAAAATTTTCATGCTTAACACTTATGCACTTTCAAAATTTACATCCTGAACACCAAAATACAAACGGGCAGCATAACGGCTAGAATTCCACACTTAGTAAGAATTTCACTGCCTAAGACCATCGGTTGATGGTCCCATCCATCGGCCGATCGTCAACACACCATCGGTCGATGGTCACACCCAATCGGCCGATCGTCAAAATTACGTCAGCAGGTCAGAAGTCATACATTATCGGTCGATGGTCCTGTCCACCGGCCGATCGTCCCTCACCATCGGTCGATGGTCAACTACCATCGGCCGAAGGTAGTTCATCAGCTGCAACAGCAGCAAAGTGACGGGTTTCAACCCAAAATCACCAAATCTCGACCTATGACTCGTTTAAGACCCCAAAATCGAACACATCTTTTACACTAAACATTTAGAAACATAAACCCACAACTTTTATGCTCAAACAACATCAATTTAAGTACTTTTGACTCAAAAATCACTTTTAACAAAACTCACCTTCAAACTCAATTTACACACTGATTTGGACATGAAATTTGACAAATCTTACCTTGATAGACTCACAACAACACAAAGAATCAGTTTCTTGACTCAATTTAAGAACCAAATCGAGATTGAGTGATTAGGGTTTTTGAAGAGGTGAAAGTTAGGTACGGGAGTGATGAAGTGAATTTTCTGGAAACATCAAAAATGAGCTGGTCAAGGCTTTTATAGTTGTGTTAAAACACAATACCCCATCACACACGGGTATTTACCAGTTATCTGAAATCTTTCGCTCACGATTAGGTAACCCCAACGAGTTGGAATCAGAGATTGTAGTTAACGATGGTTAAGTCATTAACGAAGTATGTACATCATAGCATATTAGTAATATGAATTAACCGAGTAGTACCTACCAGTTAAGATTCACAAGTAATTGAATAACTTGGTACGAAAAGATTTATTTTGATTTCAAAATTCATATATATTAAATATACATAAAATTTCTTCAGGGAAATGAGTTAATACTTCATCGGTTATTGTTGCTGGTATTACTTGGTAACTACGGTGCGTATGACGTTGATGCTCGTGGAACAGATTGTGAAGTTGAGGTTTGTGATGCGGATGTTGTTGGTGGTGGTAATGGTACTGTTGGTGTTGTTGTCGGTGGTACTGTTGATGCCGGTGATGCTGCTGGTGCTTGTAACCTTTGCACCATATTCTCCAAAGCCACTACCCGAGCGCGAAGCTCGTTGACTTCTTCTACTACACCGGGATGATTGGCGGTTCGGACGAGCGGATGAAAAAGATCCAGAATTTGAGAGAGTATATGATCATGACGAGATATTCTGGAGATGAGAGAGAAAATGGTATTACGAACAGGTTCGCCGGTAAGTGCTTCAGGTTCTTCGCCAAGAGGGCAATGTGGTGGATGGAAGGGATCGCCTTCTTCTTGTCTCTAATAATTAAGTAGGCTACGAACCCATCCCCAATTCATCCAGAATAGATGATGGCTAATTGGTTGATCCATTCCAGTTACACTTTCTTCAGAGTTCAGGAGAATTTCCATATCTGAATAGCTGTCGGAATTTAAGAAATTTGAACTAGATACGGGATCCATCTTGTATAATTAGATAGATGATTTTTGATATGAAATAGATTATAGAATTTATTTTGGTATTCTTCAATACATAATTTACATATGTATATATAATACCAAATTCCATAAATTACGGAGAAATTTTCGAAAGATGTCAGGAAAAGTTTACAGTAACAGATACGCTAAGATATGAATTTTTGTCTATACACTATTTATGCAATCAATGCAGTAAAACGTGTCTAGACTTAAGAATGATAAGCATGTAATTTTCGACAAGAAATGATAAGCAAAACTTTTAACATGCAGACACGGTCGAAGTCCAGACTTACTAATGCATCTTAACAACTATCAGTTAGACACATTCATGCAAGACCTGGTTCGCTAGGACCAACGCTCTGATACCAAATGTGACGATCACTCCAAATCCATATGGACGAACACGTCATTCATCGATTTCATTGCGAGGTATTTGACCTCTATATGATATGTTTTGTAAACATTGCATTCTTTTGAAAAGGCACACCATAAATGAATATTTAAATCAAAGGTTTTCGACATTTGATGATTTCTACATATAGACAATCACCGTAAATAATAGTTTATAATAGTACTTCCATTGACAATGCAGTCAAAATAAGATACACGGTGATGATTTGGTGAATGCAACATTTCCTTGATAAACATGTCATGTAAGACTCCATGCACATAGCTTGTCTAACATATAAGCAAACAGCGGAAGACTTCTAGAAACCTGAGAATAAACATGTTTAAAAGTGTCAACACAAAGGTTGGTGAGTTCATAGTTTTAATGTTGCGCATAATCTGTACATAAAGGTGGATCACAAGATTTCAGTTGTTTCATCCAGAAACGTTTATCAAAATATTCTACGAAATTGAGCACCCTGGTAACTAAACTTAACGTATATATAATTTATACCCTTTGTATAATCATCTTAATAATACACGCAAACCAACGTGTACGCTTCTCAAATAGCATACGTCCGTTAAAAGGCTAGTGCTCTAGCTCGGACGGGGATGTCATGCCCTATGGATCCATATACTACTACTCGCGCCCACCAGTTCTTATAACCGGCAGTTACTAGTTACCAAAGCTAAGGGATCTTCGGTTCAAACTCAGTGTAGAATTTAGTATGTACTTGTATCCATTGTGTTTAAAATAAAGTGCATGTATTCTCAGCCCAAAAATATAGATTGCAAAAGCAATTAAAAAGGGAGCAAATGAAACTCACCTTAGCAGCATATAAAGTCGTTCACCAAAATGTGATCGAAACACGGATTACCAAATAACCGTAGATCTCAACCTAGAGAACATATGTTGGTCAATAAATGTCTATCAAGCTAGGTCAGGTCATAGTGTATCACAATCCTAATGCTCGATATTGACATACAAAAGTTATCCAATGTTGTTTCAAAAAGTCAATTTTGACAATAGTTTAACAAAACGAGACGTACCTTATATAAGGATTCATTTACTCGGTTGGTAATATTCAAAAATCCAATTTATCAATCTCGTAAACAAGTTGTTTAAATCTTAATTGTAGATTCAAAAGCAATTTCAATTAACTTCAATCATAATTCAGTTGCTCACATCTTTTAATCCGTTCAACGAAATTATTCGATATCTAAATGAAAAGATATTGATTTTTCGTCAGCTTTCCAAAAACATATATATCATATACCTTTTACCAGTAATATATGTATTTAATTCGTGGTACGTCATAAACTGTTTAACAAGGAAATTTAGCATACAAGCATGTATAAATATATATACTCGAGCACTAGACATGGATACACAATTATTATATAAAAGATAAAATATAAGTACTTACATATCAATATTGAGATTCAATATTGTAGAAAAGTACGTAGACATAACGGAGATGATAACACTAGGTTTGACTTGCAAATAATACCCATGAATATTACCCATAACCTCCTTGGCAATAACCCATAATTTCCTTAGCTTTATCCGGCTCATAAAACTATTTTGAAAGTGACACGCTCATCACCTCGTCGTAATATTTTATGTATAATACAAATAATAATACAAATAATAATACAAATACTACTAATAATAATAAGATTAATAATAATATTAATCTTAATAATAATAATAATAATAATAATATAATTAATAAATATAATACGGAGTAATTTTTAAATTAAAACAGAGGCAGATATCTCGAGCTTTATAGGTGTGGCCTGTCCAGGACTGCCATGCGATCGCATGGCCTCCAAGACCATTTCCCATGCGATCGCATGGGATGGATTTCCAGCTCATGATCTTTTAACTTCTAGTTTGTCGACATATTTTTTAATTATTAATATAATATATTTAATTTATATAATTAATTATATATTATATTAAATTCACATGCATAGTTGACTTGTAATTTTCGTTCCGATAAGTCGTACGTCGTCACTCAACTTATGTCCCGGTTCTAGTTTTTCGAACGTCCTATCGTATACTGAGAAAACTTGTACTTTACGTTTCGTGAATCGTACCTTTGTCAAAATATAGTCTTAAATCATCCATAAACTATACCACTGTAGCAAAGTTACTGAGATTCAGTTTTACAGACTTTGCTTATCGTGTCGGAAATGTTAATCATACAAAGATTAAGTTTAAATTTGGTCAGAAATTTCCGGGTCATCACAGTACCTACCCGTTAAAGAAATTTCGTTCCGAAATTTGAGTGAGGTCGTCATGGCTAACAATAAAAATGTTTTAATGACGAATATGAGTTGATAATAGAGTTTTATCTATGTTTAAATAATATGTATAAAATAATCCAATTACTCGAAGCGTATGAGAGAAGTTATCGTAATCAAGTGAAATGGAGAATAGAGATGCGTCTTATCTCTTGATGTAGTAACGATTGATTTCCGGATTTTTAAGGAATAGAAAATCTTCATAATTTAAATAAGATTTGATTTTTCGGAATTTGCGGAAATTAGGATTTTCTTTGATTAAATGCGTAATCTGCCTCTATTGTTGCGTCCGATATTTTGCTATAAATTGACCTCTTCCGTTTCATTTATTTTCAACACTCCTATAATCTTCTTTATTATTTCATACATCCCAATAGATTGTGAAAATGCTTAATCCAGTTCTGATTCTTGATATTTTCCTGGCTATCGTATCCTTCATTCTTCTTTTTCATCTGCCACCAGAGGAAGTTATTTTCTTCTACTATTACCTTGGGGTTATAGTGTTTTTCATTCTCTCGTGTCTTTATATTGCTATACGCATTGATATACACGGTTTGTAATTTCGGGGTTGTTATCGGGCTTTATATTCTCCATTATATTTCAGAGCTTCATGCTTTCGTTTTCTCTTCCCGACCTTAAGTCAAGCGGATAATGGTCCAGAATTCGTAGGTATGAAGTTTTAGATGAACATAACTAATGTTCTAAGAAAGAAATGGTAATAGCACAATCTGACTTGTCAAATTACCAGAATACCTCAAAAAAGACCGAATCATTATGAAAATATTTTCTTGATATTTTTAGAGATTATATAGAATGAAAGAGTTATGTAACATGGTTCATGATGAGGGTATGATATGTGAACCTTTATCACGTTCCATTAGAAACTCAGCATGACTTACTGTAATATATAATCACGTTGATCAAGTGTCATTATATTATATTAACTCATGCTTCAATTCCCAACATTACTTCAAAACATTTATATTTTAAACTTGAAAGTTTCAGAATTTAGAAACTAAAATAGTTTCTTTTATGGTGTAACACAGATATCGTAAAGAGAAAATTGATTTTCGATAAGAATGATTATGAAATTATCTCCAGAAATATGGAGGATATTTATAATGAAAGATACGATGATATCTTAGAATTTCTAATATCAGAGGATGATGAAGAATATTGTCCGCAAGGGTTTAGATTCGGAAGCAAGGTATTCGTTAATGGCTTCAGCAGATACTGAATCATTTGGATCCTTTGAAGACAGGTTTCGTCCTTGTGATTTATCCACCGCCTCTTTCATACTTTGCTCAATCCGTTTTCCAGTTCCAAACTTTCTCTTTTTCTCAGCTTTACCACCATACTATTCTTTATCATCAAACTTTTGACTGTTAAGGTCGTTTACAGTTTTTGCTGCTTCATCAACATTTTTCCAAAATTCGGAGAACTAGTTTCGTAGTTTGGGGTGTTTTTCGGAAACTTTACATTCGAAGTATGTAAGTCCAAGAGGTAGACATTATATGTACACATATAACTGTTGGCGTAGACGTGCTACAAGATTTCAAAATACTGATTGCTAATTCCCGATATTTGGTATGGCAATTTCCGTTACAAGATGTGGATGAGTACATGATACGGTTTCAATGAGTATAAGAATTTTTCGGAAGGTCAAAGATCAATGAAGTTGTTGGTAAATTTACTGCTAATGTGGTGGAAAATGAAAGGTTCCCCAGTAAAAAAAACGTATATGCCAAAGTTACAAGTCTGAAAGGTCGTCGTTGACTGGTTGAACGGTTGATAATACTGGATACTTTTGGAAAGGAATTGCAAGGTTATTTTCAGTAATAACAATGCTAAAGGATCTTTCACATTTTTGAAGTCAAAGTATAGCTTTGAAAGATGTAGAGATCTAAGAATGATGTCACCCGTTAAATCTTGACTTGGATTCTGATCCGTCAATATCAGAATATGTAATTGAATTTGTATGGAAACGATTGTATATCGATGTGAGCATAGTTAATAATTTTTGAATCAAAGTTGAAGAATGTACAGTGTAACATATTAATTGTGAACTTAAATATTTCCCTTGAATTACCTACCCGTTAAAGATTTCACAAGTAATATTTTGTACAAAAGAATTTTTATTACCGTCTTTATGAAAATATATGTATGTATATTTTCTTCAGATGTAATACAGATTTGATGAGTTAATATCATATTAAGCTCATTTGATTTTTGACTTGAATTAGAAATGAATAAAACATTAAAGATTTAATAATCTTTACGGAGTATTTCACTAATGTAATCATTACTCAGTTTTATTGATATTTTCTCAGTTAATCATGTTGGTGCTCATGGAACTCTTGCTAACTTCGCAAGGTACGAATGATGTTTTCTAGAAAGTTTCGAATACATCGAAGATGAAAGTATAAAATCAACCATATAATTGAATAATATACTTAGTTTATTATGAAATGGAATTCATTGAGTTGGAATCAGAGATTGTAGTTAACGATGGTTAAGTCATTAACGAAGTATGTACATCATAGCATATTAGTAATATGAATTAACCGAGTAGTACCTACCAGTTAAGATTCACACGTAATAACTTGGTACGAAAAGATTTATTTTGATTTCAAAATTCATATATATTAAATATACATAAAATTTCTTTAGGGGAAATGAGTTAATACTTCATCGGTTATTGTTGCTGGTATTTCTTGGTAACTACGGTGCGTATGACGTTGATGCTCATGGAACAGATTGTGAAGTTGAGGTTTGCGATGCGGATGTTGTTGGTGGTGGTAATGGTACTGTTGGTGTTGTTGTCGGTGGTACTGTTGATGCCGGTGATGCTGCTGGTGCTTGTAACCTTTGCACCATATTCTCCAAAGCCACTACCCGAGCGCGAAGCTCGTTGACTTCTTCTACTACACCGGGATGATTGGCGGTTCGGACGAGCGGATGAATAAGATCCAGAATTTGAGAGAGTATATGATCATGACGAGATATTCTGGAGATGAGAGAGAAAATGGTATTACGAACAGGTTCGCCGGTAAGTGCTTCAGGTTCTTCGCCAAGAGGGCAATGTGGTGGATGGAAGGGATCCCTTTCTTCTTGTCTCCAATAATTAAGTGGGCTACGAACCCATCCCCAATTCATCCAGAATAGATGATGGCTAATTGGTTGATCCATTCCAGTTACACTTTCTTCAGAGTTCAGGAGAATTTCCATATCGGAATAGCTGTCGGAATTTAAGGAATTTGAACTAGATACGGGATCCATCTTGTATAATTAGATAGATGATTTTTGATATGAAATAGATTATAGAATTTATTTTGGTATTCTTCAATACATAATTTACATATGTATATATAATACCAAATTCCATAAATCACGGAGAAATTTTCGGAAGATGTCAGGAAAAGTTTACAGTAACAGATACGCTAAGATATGAATTTTTGTCTATACACTATTTATGCAATCAATGCAGTAAAACGTGTCTAGACTTAAGAATGATAAGCATGTAATTTTCGACAAGAAATGATAAGCAAAACTTTTAACATGCAGACACGGTCGAAGTCCAGACTTACTAATGCATCTTAACAACTATCAGTTAGACACATTCATGCAAGACCTGGTTCGCTAGGACCAATGCTCTGATACCAACTGTGACGATCGCTCCAAATCCATATGGACGAACACGTCATTCATCGATTTCATTGCAAGGTATTTGACATCTATATGATATGTATTGTAAACATTGCATTCTTTTGAAAAGGCACACCATAAATGAATATTTAAATCAAAGGTTTTCGACATTTGATGATTTCTACATATAGACAATCACCGTAAATAATAGTTTACAATAGTACTTCCATTGACAATGCAGTCAAAATAAGATACACGGTGATGATTTGGTGAATGCAACGTTTCCTTGATAAACATGTCATGTAAGACTCCATGCACATAGCTTGTCTAACATATAAGCAAACAACAGAAGACTTCTAGAAACCTGAGAATAAACATGTTTAAAAGTGTCAACACAAAGGTTGGTGAGTTCATAGTTTTAATGTTGCGCATAATCTGTACATAAAGGTGGATCACAAGATTTCAGTTGTTTCATCCAAAAACGTTTATCAAAATATTCTACGAAATTGAGCACCCTGGTAACTAAACTTAACGTATATATAATTTATACCCTTTGTATAATCATCTTAATAATACACGCAAACCAACGTGTACGCTTCTCAAATAGCATACGTCCGTTAAAAGGCTAGTGCTCTAGCTCGGACGGGGATGTCAAGCCCTATGGATCAATATACTACTACTCGCGCCCACCAGTTCTTATAACCAGCAGTTACTAGTTACCAAAGCTAAGGGATTTTCGGTTCAAACTCAGTGTAGAATTTAGTATGTACTTGTATCCATTGTGTTTAAAATAAAGTGCATGTATTCTCATCCCAAAAATATAGATTGCAAAAGCAATTAAAAAGGGAGCAAATGAAACTCACCTTAGCAGCATATAAAGTCGTTCACCAAAATGTGATCGAAACACGGATTACCAAATAACCGTAGATCTCAACCTAGAGAACATATGTTGGTCAATAAATATCTATCAAGCTAGGTCAGGTCATAGTGTATCGCAATCCTAATGCTCGATATTGACATACAAAAGTTATCCAATGTTGTTTCAAAAAGTCAATTTTGACAATAGTTTAACAAAACGAGACGTACCTTATATAAGGATTCATTTACTCGGTTGGTAATATTCAAAAATCCAAATTATCAATCTCGTAAACAAGTTGTTTAAATCTTAATTGTAGATTCAAAAGCAATTTCAATTAACTTCAATCATAATTCAGTTGCTCACATCTTTTAATCCGTTCAACGAAATTATTCGATATCTAAATGAAAAGTTATTGATTTTTCGTCAGCTTTCCAAAAACATATATATCATATACCTTTTACCAGTAATATATGTATTTAATTCGTGGTACATCATAAACTGTTTAACAAGGAAATTTAGCATACAAGCATGTATAAATATATATACTCGAGCACTAGACATGGATACACAATTATTATATAAAAGATAAAATATAAGTACTTACATATCAATATTGAGATTCAATATTGTAGAAAAGTACGTAGACGTAACGGAGACGATAACACTAGGTTTGACTTGCAAATAATACCCATGAATATTACCCATAACCTCCTTGGCAATAACCCATAATTTCCTTAGCTTTATCCGGCTCATAAAACTATTTTGAAAGTGACACGCTCATCACCTCGTCGTAATATTTTATGTATAATACAAATAATAATACAAATAATAATACAAATACTACTAATAATAATCTTAATAATAATAATAATAATAATAATAATAATAATAATAATAATAATAATAATAATAATAATAATAATAATAATAATAATAATAATAATATAATTAATAAATATAATACGGAGTAATTTTTAAATTAAAACAGAGGCAGATATCTCGAGCTTTATAGGTGTGGCCTGTCCAGGACTGCCATGCGATCGCATGGCCTCCAAGACCATTTCCCATGCGATCGCATGGGATGGATTTCCAGCTCATGATCTTTTAACTTCTAGTTTGTCGACATATTTTTTAATTATTAATATAATATATTTAATTTATATAATTAATTATATATTATATTAAATTCACATGCATAGTTGACTTGTAATTTTCGTTCCGATAAGTCGTACGTCGTCACTCGACTTATGTCCCGGTTCCGGTTTTTCGAACGTCCTATAGTATACTGAGAAAACTTGTACTTTACGTTTCGTGAATCGTACCTTTGTCAAAATATAGTCTTAAATCATCCATAAACTATACCACTTTAGCAAAGTTACTGTAGCAAAGTCAATTTTTACTGTAGCAATTCACTTTAGCAAACTGTAGCATTTTGGGTACTGTAGCAATTTGAAAATGTTACTATCGTTTACTAATAATTCACATTTGAAAATGGGTACTGTAGCAATTCACATTGGAAGTTATTTATAAATAAATTTCATAATAAATATTTCAACTTAATATATATTCAAATAGATATTTAAACCAATAAGTTTAATGTACGGTATCAAATAATTAATACATTGTTACCTTTTCAAGTTATAGTATATATGTATCTATTTACATATAATTGTTCGCGAATCGTCGAAAACAACCGAAGGGTATTTAAATATATAAAAGTAGTTCAAAAATTTTGAGATTCAGTTTTACAGACTTTGCTTATCGTGTCGGAAATGTTAATCATACAAAGATTAAGTTTAAATTTGGTCAGAAATTTCCGGGTCATCACACCGGGTTTCAGTCTGTTACAAATCCACCCCCTTAAGGAGATTTCGTCCTCGGAATCTGGTCTTGGTCAAACAAATGAAGGTAGCGGTTTCTCATCAACTCTTCCATTTCC
Source organism: Rutidosis leptorrhynchoides (assembly GCF_046630445.1). Taxonomy (NCBI): domain Eukaryota; kingdom Viridiplantae; phylum Streptophyta; class Magnoliopsida; order Asterales; family Asteraceae; genus Rutidosis; species Rutidosis leptorrhynchoides. The sequence continues at coordinate 80,264,631 of NC_092336.1, read as the reverse complement.
CACGTAAGATTAGAACCCAAACTGTGTTTCCACTCGATCAACACCATCGGTATCTCTTTATTTCTTAACTTAGTCACTTTTCGGTCAACTACACGGACCGGCTCTTCCACCAATTTCTTATTCAAATCGACCCTTAAATCTTCTAAAGGAAGGAGTTGCGTTTCATCATCGACTTTACACTTACGAAGATAACACACGTTAAATGTATTATGAATACCGGCTAACTCTGGCGGAAGATCTAACACCACAGTCTGATCATTCAACACTTCACTGATCGGAAATGGACCAATAAATCTCGGTGCTAACTTACCACCTTTACCGAATCTGATAACCCCTTTCCATGGCGAAACTTTTAGATACACTCGTTCACCCACATTAAAGGTTACCGGACGTCTACGCGGATCAGCATACATTTTCTGTCTATCTCTAGCGGCTTTCAACTTTTCTCGCGCAATAGCAACTTTTTCGGCTGTCAATTGAACAATTTCGGGACCTGCAAACTGTTTCTCCCCGGCTTCTAACCAACAAGTTGGAGTTCTGCAACGACGACTGATGTTAAAGCTAAGGGGTATAAAATACTATTAAATTTTATAAGGAAATATTTATTAAATACGATACAATTTTACACAAGATATTTATTTATTTATAGAATGGATATACTTAAACCTTGCTACAACACTTATAGGCAGTGTACCTAATCGTACAGTAGTGTAGTTTTTAGTAAGTCCGGTTCGTTCCACAGGGAATCTTTTAAACAAGCTTAACGCTATATTAGTTTTATTTTATAAAAATACGAATATATATATAAGTAATATTATTATTTTAAAGGGGATTTTTACCAGTTAATGACCGGTTTGTCGATTTTAAAACTTTAGTCGCAGTTAAAACCAAATGTAAAATATTAAAAATAAATACAAGACTTAAATTTAAAGCGTAAAGTAAATAACGATAATGAAATTGCTATAAATAAAAGTGCGATAAAATAAACTTGCGATAATTAAAAAGTACGATAATTAAAAGTGCAATTAAATACAATAACAATAAATAAAAGTGCGATAATTAGAAGTGCAATTAAATATAAAATAAAAGAAATTAAATATGAAATAAAAGAATTATGCTTATTTAAACTTCCGTAATCATGATGTTTGACGTGTTGATTTTAGTTTTATGCCCATGGGTTAATTGTCCTTTGTCCTGGATTATTTAATATGTCCGTCTGGTTTTTGTCCATAACAGTCCATCAGTCATAAATATAAAGTGCGAGTGTCCTCGTCAAATTATCCTTATACCCGAAGTTAAATATTCCAACTAATTGGGGACTTAAACTGTAACAAGGTTTTATTACTTTGTTTAATAATTACACCAGGATATCAACTGCGTGTAACCCAAGGTTTTAATACTTTGTTAACAATTATGCCAAGTGTCCTTGTACATAATTTCACCCCTGTTTTAATAATTCTAGTGGCTATTAATCCATTCCCGTGTCTGGTTAAATGAACGATTATTCGTACATATAAATATCCCGTCCATCGTGTCCGATCGAGTGTATATGGTTATTTATAGGGACGTCCAATTATAAGTCTTTATATTAAAATTAACAAACTATCATTTAGTTAAACAAATATAAAGCCCATTAATAGCCCATAGTCTAATTTCCACAAGTGTCGTTCTTTTGTCCAAACCCCAATTATGGTACAAAGCCCAATTACCCAATTTTAGTAATTAGCCCAACATCATGATTACTTCGTTTTAAATAAGCATAATAATAACTTAGCTACGAGACATTAATGAAAATAATATAAACATAACTTACAATGTTTAAAAATAGCGTAGCGTTACACGGACAGAATTTCGACTTACACCCTTACAACATTCGCTAACATACCCTTATTATTAGGATTTAAAATTAAAATTAAAATATAAATTATATATATATATTTACGTATATATTGAGAGAGAGATAGATTATGGATATTTTTACGATCAGAATGCATTGCCTTTTATAGGAATTTTTCATCCAGGTGAGCTCCACGAGTCGCGGCCTTTTCCTTCTTTGAACTCCGCAAGTCGCGGAGTTAGATTTTACAGCTCACACCATTTTGGAGCCTTTCTTGCCGACGGATTATTATATAAATATAATATATATATATATACATATATATAATTTATATAATTAATTATATATTATATTATATTTATATACATAGTTAACTTGTAATTTTTAGTCCGTTGCGTCGAGCGTTGAGAGTTGACTCTGGTCCCGGTTCCGGATTTTCGAACGTCCTTGCGTACAATTTAATATCTTGTACTTTGCGTTTTGAATCTTGTACTCTTATAATTTCTAGACGTTTCTTATCAATAATTGGAACCTCTTTGATTGTATTTTGTACTTTTGAGCTTTTTGGTCGTTTGCGTCTTCAATTCGTCGAATCTATCTTTTGTCTTCACCTTTTATTATTTAAACGAATATCACTTGTAAATAGGACAATTGCAACTAAAAGCTTGTCTTTCTTGAGGAATAATGCTATGAAATATATGTTCGTTTTTAGCATTATCAAATATTCCGACACTTGAGCGTTGCTTATCCTCAAGCAATATAGTCTGGAAATACTAGAATCACTTCTTTATTCTTCACACTTTGTACATCAGTGATTTCTTTATAGCGGTATAAACAATGGTAGTAACGATGTGGTTTACAGTCCCACATGACTATAAAATTTAGATCCTTTAAGGAAATTGGATCTTTATGAAAACATTTGATCTTTTTGAAAATTCAATCTAGCTTTTACCCTAGATAAGTTTTCCGGAATAACCCTTCACCGGTGTTTGCAAATTCTTTTTGTGGGTTTGGTGGGTTTCAGATTTGAAATTTTAGCTCAAAACTTGTGGTTTTTTGTCACCCACTTGCTAACCTTGTATTGGGAAAGCAACACATCTAGTTTACTTGTTCCGTATATTACCTTTCGGTAAACTACCGTCCGGTTATAAAGGAAAGCGTTGAACAAGCACTGTTTAAGGCAATGTCCCCTGACATGCTTTTAATTATGGTCTATAACGTGTCGGACGCAATTACTATCCTTTGTAGGAGCAATAGTAAAGCTCACCCTTATAATTTTTCGGTCTGGCACAAGGTCCTGTCTTTGACCATGCTATGCAACCACCGTTCTTACGGTTGACACCCGATTTAGTTCAGGTGACCTAATGAATTCCAGGTGAATTCCTAAGATTTTACGTTCAAAGGTAATGAATGCATTGAAAATAGGGTTTTCAAAAAACAAATCGGTTTTAATTTGATCAAAATATTTTCTCATTCAAGCTCGAGTTTAGATATCATCGAATTCCGTGAGTTTGTAATTCTCAATCTTTAAGGTCAATCTCTAGGATTGAGTAATATCAGTCTTAAAAGTTGATTTTTGATCTTTAAGGAGATTATCCTTTCTGGGGATCTGATTCATTAGTCTTATCCAGCTAATTTGCACGGTGCCCCCTATTGTACGAGATAAATCCTTCTCATGGTTAGGATAAATCTGACCACTTGGCGACCCTGTTTTATGCTGAGGTCCGTGGATTTCCTGCTGATTTTAGAGATGACTTTTCTAGATTTTTCGTCAACCTACAGCTGGTCTGGACGACAACTTCCTGACCTAAATCAAGAAGCGCGTGTCTTTTTCGAAAGACTTTACTTCCTTTTAATGATGGAATTGATTCATCGTGTAGATCCATCTTTCTTACAGTAAATCGGGTAAAACTTTTTAGTTTAGTCCAAAGCAAAAGTATCTTTAATATGTGACATATGTTTAAAATAACTTGGTAAATTTTCCCACACTTGGCTTTTATTTTCCTTTTTATTATCCTCTATTCCATTTTAAATGAATTCTAACATTTTGATTTGTTTCTCAATTTATGTCCTTTCCGAGGTAACAATAATTTCGGTATTAACACCTAGTTTTATCGTTCATAAATATGTATAAACATGATTTTGAGTTCATTTAATTGAAAATTTTGAAAATTTTTACTAGAATTGGGTAGTCAGTATATAAGACTAAGGCTGTTCTTTATTATCAGAGAGCACTAGATTCTAATACAACTACTGCGTTACTAGTATTTTTAATGGTAACCAAGTGTATAAAGTAAAAAATTTTAAAATTTCGAAAGAATTTAACCTCTTCCCACACTTAAGATCTTGCAATGCCCTCATTTGCAAGAAATCAGTAACAATTTAAATTATTGAGGGTGATTAGCGTAGAAATGATTAAATTTTACCAAAGTTTCCAAACATATTTGTGTTTGTTTGCTGAATGATAAATGGTACACATTATTTGTTCATTCCGTCTTGTTGTTATTTCACATATATTTTGCATCTTGTCGTCAAAATTAGTTGCTTTTTCTGAACTTAATGCCAGTCTTTAAAAATGCGTTGTTTTACCCTATTGTGTACATAAGATAAACTGCAAACATATATACATATTTTTGAAGTTTGGTATATTACCCCACATTCAAAAATTATTAAAATCTAATAATAAAAGTTAGAAAATTATAAAAACTATTACAATATTAACATAAGTATTAAATGTATCAACATTACAAATAATAAAATAAATAAAACTAAGTAGACTAGGGATGATACTGATACCAGTAGGGGTTCCATGCATAACCGTATGTGTTATAGAATGCTTCGGCTGGGTTATACGTAGGATACGGTGGTTGCATCTCTATAGACCAGGGAGGAAATATGGGTGTTGGAGTAGGAATATAGTTTCTACCTATATGTTGGCAATAAGCTATGATTTGGTTTTGATGAACTTGCCAATCTTCAAATACTCGATGTCTAGCATTTTTGTACTCTTGTGAAGCAATAAACCTTTGCATTTCTGTCATTTCATTTCCCCCCTCCCACATTACCTTGCTGTTGATTTCTCTTAACCTGTGGATGTCTTCCATGGTATTGTACTGCGGCGTTATTTCGCCTCTTCAAAACCTTCACACCATGGTATACATTTAAACCTATTGTATCGCGGGGTTCTGGTTCTTCGACTAATAATCCCCCCGACTTATATCCACATTGAGATACTCAGCAATTAATGTAATAAATATACCACCTCCTATTATGCTATGCGGTCTCATCCCCCTAACTATAGCTGATAAATAATAACCCACACAATAAGGTATACTTACAGCGCTTTGTGGGTCTCGAATACACATGTGGTAAAACAAATCCTGTTCATTTACCTTTTCCTTATTCTTACCTCGTTGTGTAATCGAATTGGCTAAAAACCTATGAATTACTCTTAACTCAGCTCTATCTATATCCAAATAAGAGTAATTTCCCCCTGTAAATCGGTGATGGCTAGTCATTTGACTCCATACACCATGCGTATCAAAATTTTCATCAATTTTCCTACCGTTCAATATCAACCCTCTTCAATCGGCAGATGCTAACTCCTCAGGCGTATATATACGTAAGGCCTGAGCCATGTCTAGTAAAGACATGTGGCGCATCGAACCTCCTAACAAAAATCTAATAAAAGATCGATCGGTTAAACTAGCTACCCGATCATTTATTTCTATACTACACAATAATTCTTCACACCATACTTTATATACAGGTCTACGCATGTTGAATAAACGTACCCAATCATTAAAAGTAGAATTACCATATCTCTATGCAAGTAATTCCATAATTGGCTCGGCTAATTCTACAGCTTCTAACGGTGCCCATTCTATTACCCTAGGTACTTCAACAGCTTTAGAATGAAGAGTATGCAAGCCCCTTTGGTATTTTAGATAATCTATCCAACGTCTGTCAAATCTCAAGTTCGGGTGCAAATCTTCCAAGTGCATATCTGAAAATATCATAACTGATGAGGTATATCTTGTTTATAATAACTATCAACATCCTGTTGTTCCGCATTCTCAGGAGGAGCATTGCGAGCTTGGGATGAAGATTTACCCCTTTCAGTCTGCAAAACACATCAAACACAATTTTTGTGCATCCAAATATGCATTAGTGTCAGCAAAATCATCAATCAAAATAATTACAATGACATGTTCAATTTATATCAAACTTATGCTCATTTTTACATTTTCATATTCCCTCCCTCGGGTAAAGCAATTTCGGTTCAACGACCTAGTCTTCAACTTACGACGAATTTTAAAAATTATATTTTTAACTTAGCGACATAAAGTAAATTTTTGTTTTTATAATCACACCAAACTTAAATTAAAAAATGCATAAAATTAAAAATTCACACCAAACTTAATTAAAAATTCATATTATAAATTCACACCAAACTTATATTATATTTTTGTTTTTATACATACAAACTTATATTAATTATATTAATTTTTTAAATATTTACAATTTTAAATATATTGATTTAATTTAAACAAGTTTACAATATTATTTTAATATTAATTTTAAAAACAAAGTAAAAATAAAATTAAAAATCTTTTTGGCTTTTATCCCACTTTAATCAATCAAATATTATCAAAAATATGTGCCCCTCTTTTCGGTAAAGTAATTTCGGTTCCATGACCTAATTTAACTCATGACGAATTTTTGAAATATTTTGGGTTGATTGATTAAAGATATTTATACCTTAAGAATAAACGTTAAATTTCGCAGTGATGTAATAAATTTTTGAATGATATCAATAATTTCGGTCGCCAAACCTAATTTTATTCAATTCCAATTTAATACTTTATAGCGAACAAATTAGCGTTTATTATCAAAAGGTTAAAAATAAAAATAAAAATAAAAACTGTACAGACTTACCTGTGAGATAGTATTCTTAGTGATATGATCTATCCCATTCATAAGACAGTCGGTTTAATTGATTTTCCATGGCTACATAGGCATAACCTCGAGCATTCAGTGTTTTTTCTTCTAAACATATGAACGGTCCATCTCTGCATAAAGTAACAAATTCGGTGTTTGAATAGGTTTGATTATTTAAACATTTACCTTCGTGTGACCATTTTCCGCATTTGTGACATTTTACAAGGTTTCGTGCTCTTCTTTTCGCTGCGGATTTTGATTTTCCTTTACCAAATTGTAACTTATTATCTTCGCATCTGGATTCTTTTCTTACTCCGTCCAATCTTTCTCTGATTACTGATACTAGTTCACTCGGAAGTGTGTCATTATTACGTTTAGTGATCAAAGCGTGTAGCATTAGACCATGGTTTAGTTCACAGGAACTCTTCATTTCGTAAAAACCTAAAAAAATAAAAATTCAGAATGGGGGGAGAAGACTAGTTCTTTAGGGTCTGCTAGGGAAAGACCATTCGGGTTCCATTTTCGAGAATTACACGAAAACAGAAAATCTAACTCTAACAGAAATATATATTATCCTTTAAATACTTGATTCTCCCCACACTTAGTTAGCTGTGGTATCGAAATTGTGATTAACTTCGTTGTCGACTTCCATCGGACCATGTATGTAATGTTTAACTCTGTGACCATTAACTTTAAATTCAATCCCATTTGAATTTATCAATTCTATCGTTCCGTATGGGAAAACTCTTTTGACTATGAATGGTCCAGACCATCTTGATTTCAATTTTTCAGGAAATAGCTTGAATCGTGAATTAAAAATAAGAACTATGTCTCCTTCTTTAAATTCTTTTGAACTTCTGATTCTTTTATCATGCCATTTCTTCGTTCTTTCTTTATAGATTAATGAATTTTCGTATGCTTCATGTCTTAATTCTTCTAATTCGTTTAGTTGACTTAACCGTAGACGTCCAGCTTCATGTAAATTAAGATTACATGTCTTCAAAGCCCAAAATGCTTTGTGTTCAATTTCTACTAGAAGATGACATGTTTTTCCATAAACGAGTCTGAAAGGTGTGGTTCCAATTGGAGTTTTGTAGGCTGTTCTAAAAGCCCAGAGTGCATCCTCCAATTTTATGGACCATTCCTTCAGATTTGATCCTACGGTTTTCTCTAGAATACGTTTTAAAGCTCGGTTGGTATTTTCAACTTGTCCACTTGTCTGTGGATGATAAGCAGTGGAGATTTTATGAGTTACTCCATATCTTTTAAGAACTTTCTCAAGTTGATTATTACAGAAATGAGTTCCCCGATCACTTATTAAAGCTTTCGGTGTTCCAAACCTTGCAAAAAGACGTTTTAAAAAGTTGACTACAACTCGTGCATCGTTAGTTGGGAGAGCTTGTGCTTCCGCACATTTAGATACATAATCAATGGCTACGAGAATGTATAGATTATTATGAGATTTTGGAAATGGACCCATAAAGTCAATACCCCAAATGTCAAATACTTCACATACTTGAATGACATTTTGTGGCATTTCATCACGTTGACTTATTTTTCCGGCCCTTTGACAAGCATCACAGGATTTGCAAAGAAGGTGTGCGTCTTTGTAAATTGTAGGCCAATAGAATCCAGCATCATAAACTTTTCTTGCTGTTAGTTGAGGCCCATAATGCCCTCCTGTTGGTCCTGTGTGACAATGGTTTAAGATTTTACTAGCTTCATCTCCGAATACACATCGGCGTATTATTCCATCTGGACAACTTTTAAACAAATGTGGATCTTTCCAGAAATAGTGTTTTATATCACTAAAGAATTTCTTTCGTTTTTAGTACGATAATCCTTTTTCAAGGAATCCACAAACTAAGTAGTTTGCATAGTCTGCAAACCATGGAATTTCATTATAATCTATCTTCAATAGATATTCATCAGGAAAGTTGTCTTGTATGGCCGATTCATTTAGAACTTCTAATTCGGGATTTTCAAGAAGAGAAAGATGATCAGCGGCGAGATTTTCTGCTCCTCTTTTATCTCGGATTTCAATATCGAACTCTTGTAAGAGTAAGATCCAATGAATTAATCTTAGTTTAGCATCTTGTTTCGAAAATAGGTATCTAAGAGCAGAATGGTCGGTATAGACCACCGTTTTTGCTAGAACGAGATATGATCAAAATTTGTCAAAAGCAAAGACAATAGCAAGGAGTTCTTTTTCAGTAGTTGTGTAATTTGTTTGTGCTCCTTGTAATGTCTTACTAGCATAATATATAGGTTGAAATCGTTTTTCAATCCTTTGTCCTAAAACGGCACCTATTGCAAAATCACTTGCATCGCACATTAGTTCAAACGGTAGATTCCAATTTGGTGTTATCATGATTGGCGCATTAGTGAGTTTCTCTTTAAGAATATTAAAAGATTTGATACATTCATCTGAAAAGATGAATGGAGCATCCTTTTCTAGGAGTTTATTCATAGGAGTGGCAATTTTAGAAAAATCTTTTATGAAACGTCGGTAAAAACCGGCATGCCCTAGAAAACTCCTAACTCCTCTAACATTGGTGGGATGTGGAAGTTTAGCAATTACATCTACTTTAGCTCTATCCACTTCAATTCCTTCTTTTGAAATTTTATGTCCAAGAACGATGCCTTCTTTAACCATGAAATGGCATTTCTCCCAATTAAGTACTAGATTTGATTATTCGCATCTAATAAGCATTCGTTCAAGATTAACTAGACATGATTCAAAAGTATCACCGAAGACTGAAAAGTCATCCATGAAAACTTCCATGCATTCTTCTATCATGTCGTGAAAAATCGCCATCATGCACCTTTGAAAGGTTGCAGGGGCGTTGCAAAGTCCAAATGGCATGCGTTTGTAAGCAAAAGTACCATAAGGGCACGTGAATGTGGTTTTCTCTTGATCTTCGGGTGCTATTGGAATTTGAAAATATCCGGAAAAACCATCAAGAAAACAATAGTAACTGTTTCCGGCCAATCTTTCCAACATTTGATCAATGAAAGGTAAGGGAAAGTGATCTTTTCTGGTAGCGTCATTTAATTTTCTATAATCAATACACACACGCCATCCTGTTACAGTCCTAGTAGGAATAAGCTCATTTTTCTCATTTGTGATAACAGTCATGCCACCCTTCTTAGGCACGCATTGAACTGGACTTACTCATGGACTATCAGAAATTGGATAAATTAAACCTGCATCTAGCAGTTTAATAATTTCTTTTTTAACAACATCTTGCATATTAGGATTTAGTCTTCATTGGCGTTGCACATACATTTTATGACCTTCTTCCATAAGAATTTTATGTGTGCAATACGAAGGACTTATTCCTTTAATATTATGAATCTTCCATGCAATAGCTGGTTTATGAGCTTTCAACACAGAAATGAGTTGAGATTTTTCATTTTCAGTAAGAGAAGACGATATTATTACAGGTAACTCAGATTCACCATGTAAATAAGCGTATTCCAAATGGTTTGGAAGTGGCTTTAACTCTAATTTCGGAGGTTCTTCTATCGATGATTTATATCAATATCTGTCTTCTTCTTTTATCATTTGAATTTCTTCTGTTGTTGGTTCATATCCATTAGCTATTAGTGTAGCTAACATTTCAGTTTCATCAATTGGTTCAGTTCCTTCTCCTAAAGAACATTCTCCTGTTCCTTGTAATTCTGGAAATTCTTCTAATAATTCTGCATATGAATCTATAGTTTGAATATAATAACATGTATCATCTGCAGATTGCGGTTGTTGCATTGCTCTATCAACTGAAAAGGTAAAACTCTCGTCCTCTATACTTAGGGTCAGTTTCTTACCAAACACGTCTATCATTGCTTTAGCCGTGTTTAAGAATGGTCTTCCTAATATGAGAGGAACTTGAGAATCTTCTTCCATGTCCAGAACAACAAAATCTACTGGAAATACTAAAGTACCAACTTTAACTAGCATGTTCTCCATTATCCCTCTAGGATATTTTATTGATCTATCGGCTAGTTGTATACTTATTCTTGTTAGTTTCAATTCTCCAAGGTCTAGTTTAGTGTATAGTGAATACGGCATTAAATTTATACTAGCACCTAAGTCTGCTAATGCTTCTATTGAACTAAGATAACCCAGATGATGTGCTCGATTGTAACCTTTATTTATGAACGGATTTGAGTTATTTTGTTACACGAATTGATTTATTGTATATGTGGTGTTTTAATGAATTCAGGTTGATTTCACACATATAGGCAACTAGTCATATTCGCGTAGTTTAGTTTGTTGGTAAATCCGGTTTGTTCCACAGGGTGAATGGAGTTCATGAGATTAAATTACCGATAGTTAATCTAGTAGAAAAGGGGTTTGTTTTGGATTTTAATTAACTAAAATAATAATAATGGATTAAGAATTTAATATTATAACATAGAGATATAATTTAAATAAAATTAACTAAAATTACCAACTAATAAAAGTTATCGAATTTAAATTAATAAAAGGTGAATTAATGTACTACATACTATTATAAATATTATGACTTAAAATAAATTAATATTAGTATTAAAGTAATTAATTAAAAATTAAATTTAAATAAAAATCGAAACAGTACTGGTACTTATACTTACGCGTTTCACGTAATTATATACGCGTTTCGCGTATGTTTTTAAAATGTACACGTATCGTGTAGAATTATACGCGATCCGCGTATGTTATAATCCAGGTGACAAAACAGTAGTGTTTAAACTGAAGGAGATTAAGTTGTTTTTTTTTATATTTCTGTATAATAATACGTAAATAAATAACAATAATAATTATTTGCAATATATAAATGGGAGTGTTTACTTAAATGTGTCACCTCTAGATCTATGGATTGTTTTGAGTTTAAGCCCTATTAAAATGTTTTAGTATAAAACTTTATATTTTTCTTTCGAATAAATATAAAGTTATGACTAGCTAAATTAAATCTAATTTTCATCGGATTCTATTTAGATAGCTACTAGTCCCCAAGTATTTAAATTGAGACCCAACCCAGTTTTAACTTTCGCCAAAACCCAAATCATAACGGTTTCCCTTTTTACAATTTCACTATTATGTAACTAGTGATATTACCCAAACCACCGAACTTTATTTCTAATTTAGTGTTAGTAAATTATTCATAAGTTCGTCTAGATCACTTTTAATGTTGAAGCTTAATTTATATAGATAAAAATAACTTTCGTTATTTGAATCTAATAAATTAAGTGGCAAGGGTTAAATATTCAAGTACATAATAATGGTTCTTTTAATTAGGCTCAATGTTAAAAATACTAAAGTTACATTTTAATTTGTACAAATGATAACAATCCCTTTCACTAGGGGCTCTACATCTAAGCAAACACTAGGGAAATTTACTAACTAATCATGATAATGATACGGGAGTAAAAATAATAATACATTAACATAAACATAATAATAAGTAACAATGACAATAATAAAAATGAAAGTAACAAACTTACAAAAGGTCTTCAATTTATTGATTACAAATGGTAGAAAATGGAAATGAAAGCACCCGTACACACGAACAATACACCCTTAATATTGAAACTATCCTAAATCTTGATCTTGAAAATTGATACGGAACTTAAAATAATTGATACGGAGTAAAAGAAAATAAATTACAGTAGGTTGAAAATAATGATTTATGATTTGTGTTCCTAAACTACTACCTTCTTTCTCTGTAACAGTAGTAGTATATATTTAAGTTGAGAAGTGGTAGGACAGGAAATACACATGCTTGGATTCCTCTGTAAAGTGTAAAGCCTGGACAAAGTATACTTATTTTTAATAAAAAGTAACCGGCCCATATGTAGTTCCAATCTGAATCTCGTCTAAACATTACGCATTTCGCGTAGATGTGTATGCGTTTTGCGTAAGGTCTCTTCTTGAAAGTTGTAGATTTTTTAATTACGGACGTCTGGACACCTGATTCGCCTTTTTTCGAGTCCGTATGATTTAGTTATGATTTTTTTCGTGCAGGCGCGCTGATTTCATGATTTCGATCATTTTAACTTGTAGTCTTGAAGCGCGATGTTGTAGTCTTTTGTTACTCATTAGAAATCTTCATTTTGATCTTTATATCATTGAAAATCCATAATAGCATTTCATTCGACGCTTTGGACATTTTAACCAATTACAAACCGAAAACTACTCGAATACACATAAAATCATAACATTTTGGATTGATATTGAGACGAACTATATGTATATTTATAGCAATATCAAATTACCCCACACTTGAACGTTGCTTGTCCTCAAGCAATAGCATCTTTTTAATAGACTCGAAATACTACATAATTTTCCATATCAGTCATTCATCATACACACACACCACACGAAATGAAAACACACGCTTTATGAAATAAATTGGAAACACTACACAATATTTATTGGATCACACGCACATCACACGAAATGAAATTCTGACAACAGAAACAAAGTTGAAACTCGTGATTAAAGTCTAACGAATAATTAAAAATTTGGATCCTTAGGGAAAATTGGACCTTGTGAAAACGTTTTATGATTTTTTTTTAAAATGTCATGCTAGTTTTTACACTAGACACGTTTTCCGGTTTTAACCTCAAATTCCGGTTGAGGGTAACTGAAAACTGTAGTATCAGTCGGAGATTAGCAAGCTATCCGCCCCCATAATTGAAGTATCATGGAACTTGAAACCGAATGTCCTAAAATGGTTTTACACAATATAATTCATAAAATAGCACAAGTTTTAGAATAAAATTATATCGTGTCCAAATATCATCGGTGAACCATGAGTTTGCACACCTCAATTTGTTATGGCATATGTATGTTGACCGCGATCAAACATAGATGCGGTTGATCTTTACGGAGATCATCCATCTGGGGATTAGATTCATTAGTCTTAAAAGCTAATTTGCAATGTGCCCCCCTATTGTACGAGACAGATCCATCTCATGGTTAGGATAAGTCTGACCACCAAAAACCCTGTTTGATGCTGAGGTGAGGTGGATTTCCAGCCGATGATAGAGATGACTTTTCAAGATTTTTCGTCAACCTACAGCTGTTCTGGACTACATCTTCTAACATAAGTTAGCAAGTGTGTCATTTTGGAAGACTTTACTTCCTTAATGAGATATTCAGGTTTATACATTCCAAAGTAATGATATCTGCAATAAACTTCATAGAAACATGTGATAAATGGTTCTAAAAATATGGGTTTATAAATTCTGTTATACTTGGTTTTCTTTTATATGTTTTAATCAAATAAACTTTATGTATTTTTAATGTATGGAGACAATAATTTCGGTTTTTGACACATAATCTTTAATTGCTCGTAATTACCTTAAAAATTGACTAGATATATTTGTTTAAAAATTTTCAAAATTTTCGTAAAAACACCAATTTATAAGTTCTCGAGAATTTATATATTCCCACCCCACACTTAAGATTATGTAATGCCCTCATTACATAAAATCAGATAAAATATATAAATTTGAGAGGACAAAAAGTGTAAAGGTTGTTAGAACTTCCTTAGTTAGAAATTAGAGATTGTAAACTTTCTTATCGTATCAACATATCCAATCCCTTTATCACATGATAAATCTGGTGTTTCGTTATGTCGAATGCATCATCATCATAAGTACCTATCAACAAACATGTTAATCACACACAAGATGGGGTTGTACTTCAGAAGTACAAAAATTTTTCCCCACACTTAAATTTTTTGTGTATATATAAATAAACAAAAATATAATAAACTAAAAACATAATTATTTTATTATTATTATTTTTTTCAACTTAGTAACTAATTAAATTTTTTAAAATATCATTTATAAAATTTATATTTCTCATAACGGAAAGTTCGGTTGTAAAACCTAGTCTTTATCCATTTATAAATTTTAAAATTCAATTTTTAAAATTTTATGTATAAAAAAAATTAAATATTTTTTTTAGATTTTTAAAAAATCACACAAATTTAATAAGAATTAAATGCACTCAATTTTTTTTAATATTATAAATCACATAATGAATTAAAGGCACACAAAACATGATTTTTTTTCAACAAGTCGTTTTCTCGACTCGACCCCACACTTTATTGCCTAGCGGAGTCAAATTTCTCTATATTTATCGAACGACATGTAAAATCGGTGGAGAAAGTTCCAAGAATTAGAAGAGTGAGCCATTCATTTACATCTCGGGTGGTATATAATATATCAGATAAATCCTTTTTCAGTTGACCGAAAAAGAATGACTCAACCCGAGAGTCAACGCACAACTCTTCTCTAAGTGCGGCTTGCAATAAAAATTTTATTCTCCTAGGTGGATCCTGCCCAAATGGATCATTTTTTAAGATATTCCAAATGTTAACCTCTTGAGGATATACGAATTCCACATGAGAAGGTGACTTCTCAAGTGGTTCTAATATATTAAACTTTTCATCCTCAATATTTTCTAACAACTTCATCAATTCGACCTCCTCATTATCACAATTGTACGTGAGTGGATTATTATAAACTGTAAAGATCTCGGGTGTAACACCCTCATTTTCCTCATCATTATACCAAAGCGGATTAGTATAACAGGAAAAGATCTCTGGCGTATGATTAACTGGTTCTACCACTTCGACCTCAGAATCATAATGCTCATCAATTTTATTTCCATTTACCCCACGTTCATTTATGTTTTTCATAGAGATTTCATATTCTTTTAATTCAGGAGGGTTATGTGAATTAATTTTTACAATTTCAATTTGCACCTCGTCCTCCTCATTAATTGTTTAGTCGTTTGAAACCTGTAAAATAGGGTTAGGATAATAAAATGGAGACTCAACTGATGAATCATCCGATTGTCTTTCCGAAAGAATAGTAAACAAACGATCCATTTCTCTTTTTAGATTTTGAATAGATGCTTGATTTTGTTGGCATTGTTGATTTAGTAATTCCCTAGTTTCGGTTTAACTTTCAATAAAACTCATCATAATATTTTGAAATTTATACGAGAAATTTTCTTCATTTTGAGTTTGTTGAAAATTTTGTGGTATTTGGTCAGAAGATTGGTATTGTTGATAATTTTGTGAAGAGTCGTAATAAGGTTGGTTTAGATAATAAAAATCTGGATTCGAGTTATTCTCTTGATATTCATTCCATATATAGTTCATGGGTTCATAACTCTCCATTTGATCCATGGAAATATGATAATCACATTCCCAAGTTAAATGGAAACCTCCACAATTTTCACAAATATATGTAGTTTCAACCCTATTAAACGTAGATGAATCGCACCAATTATCATCAAAACTTGTTTGAGAGTATTGATTAAATTGTTGGGCATTAAAAAGATTTTCCATGGTCATATTCTCAAAATCATCCATATTACAGTATGACTGGTACCTAGTTGAAATTTAAAAAGAACAAAGAGAAAAATAAAACAGAACTTTCGTAGGAAAATAAATCCCGACGAAAGGATCAAATAACTAAAAGTAATTAAATTCCTGAATGAACAATTTCTCCCCGGCAGCGGCGCCAAAAAGTTGATGTGCTCGATCGTAACCTTTATTTATGAACGGATTTGAGTTATTTTGTTACACGAATTGATTTATTGTATATGTGGTGTTTTAATGAATTCAGGTTGATTTCACACATATAGGCAACTAGTCCTATTCGCGTAGTTTAGTTTGTTGGTAAATTCGGTTCATTCCACAGGGAGAATGGAGTTCATGAGATTAAATTACCGATAGTTAATCTAGTAGAAAAGGGGTTTGTTTTGGATTTTAATTAACTAAAATAATAATAATGGATTAAGAATTTAATATTATAACATAGAAATATAATTTAAATAAAATTAACTAAAATTACCAACTAATAAAAGTTATCGGATTTAAATTAATAAAAGGTGAATTAATGTACTACATACTATTATAAATATTATGACTTGAAATAAATTAATATTAGTATTAAAGTAATTAATTAAAAATTAAATTTAAATAAAAATCAAAACAGTACTGGTACTTGTATTTACGCGTTTCACGTAATTATATACGCGTTTCGCGTATGTTTTTAAAATGTACGCGTATCGTGTAGAATTATACGCGATCCGCGTTTGTTATAATCCAGGTGACAAAACAGTAGTGTTTAAACTGAAGGAGATTAAGTTGTTTTTTTTTATATTTCTGTATAATAATATGTAAATAAATAACAATAATAATTATTTGCAATATATAAATGGGAGTGTTTACTTAAATATGTCACCTCTAGATCTATGGATTGTTTTGAGTTTAAGCCCTATTAAAATGTTTTAGTATAAAACTTTATATTTTTCTTTCGAATAAATATAAAGTTATGACTAGCTAAATTAAATCTAATTTTCATCGGATTCTATTTAGATAGCTACTAGTCCCCAAGTATTTAAATTGAGACCCAACCCAGTTTTGACTTTCGCCAAAACCCAAATCATAACGGTTTCCCTTTTTACAATTTCACTATTATGTAACTAGTGATATTACCCAAACCACCGAACTTTATTTCTAATTTAGTGTTAGTAAATTATTCATAAGTTCGTCTAGATCACTTTTAATGTTGAAGCTTAATTTATATAGATAAAAATAACTTTCGTTATTTGAATCTAATAAATTAAGTGGCAAGGGTTAAATATTCAAGTACATAATAATGGTTCTTTTAATTAGGCTCAATGTTAAAAATACTAAAGTTACATTTTAATTTGTACAAATGATAACAATCCCTTTCACTAGGGGCTCTACATCTAAGCAAACACTAGAGAAATTTACTAACTAATCATGATAATGATACGGGAGTAAAAATAATAATACATTAACATAAACATAATAATAAGTAACAATGACAATAATAAAAATGAAAGTAACAAACTTACAAAAGGTCTTCAATTTATTGATTACAAATGGTAGAAAATGGAAATGAAAGCACCCGTACACACGAACAATACACCCTTAATATTGAAACTATCCTAAATCTTGATCTTGAAAATTGATACGGAACTTAAAATAATTGATACGGAGTAAAAGAAAATAAATTACAGTAGGTTGAAAATAATGATTTATGATTTGTGTTCCTAAACTATTACCTTCTTTCTCTGTAACAGTAGTAGTATATATTTAAGTTGAGAAGTGGTAGGAGAGGAAATACACATGCTTGGATTCCTCTATAAAGTGTAAAGCCTGGACAAAGTATACTTATTTTTAATAAAAAGTAACCGGCCCATATGTAGTTCCAATCTGAATCTCGTCTAAACATTACGCGTTTTGCGTAGATGTGTACGCGTTTTGCGTAAGGTCTCTTCTTGAAAATGTAGATTTTTTAATTACGGACGTCTGGACACCTGATTCGTCTTTTTTCGAGTCCGTATGATTTAGTTATGATTTTTTTCGTGCATGCGCGCTGATTTCGTGATTTCGATCCTTTTAACTTGTAATCTTGAAGCGCGATGTTGTAGTCTTTTGTTACTCATTAGAAATCTTCATTTTATCTTCATTTTGATCTTTATATCTTTGAAAATCTATAATAGCATTTCATTCGACGCTTTGGACATTTTAACCAATTACAAACCGAAAACTACTCGAATACACATAAAATCAAAACATTTTGGATTGATATTGCGACGAACTATATGTATATTTATAGCAATATCACCAGAAAATATGGAATTGTGAAACTTCCTGGATCAGATAGTTTTTCTGGTATCTTATTCAACAGCACTGCTGAACAATTAACATTCATAGTAACAACCGTGAGTTTTTCCATTTTCTTTCTATTTGAGATTAGATCTTTCAAGAATTTATCGTATCTAGGCATTCCTGAAATCACATCAATGAAAGGAAGATTTACATTTATCTGTTTAAACATATCCAAGAATTTGGATTGCTCGGCTTCACGTCTCTCTTTCTACAATTTACTTGGGTAAGGAAGTGGTGGTTGGTATGGTTTAACATAAGGTTTATCCTTAACTGTGTTATCTTCATTAACCTTTTCAACTACCGGTTCTTTTTCCTTATCTTGATCAGGTTGTGGTTCTTGTGGAGTAGGAATAGCTTCATTAGAAGTTACAGGTATATCATGTGGTTTAAGTGTTGTACCACTTCTTGTGGTAATGGCTTTAGCTGTTTCATTCCGGGGGTTAGCATTTGTATCACTAGGTAGACTTCCCGATTTTCTTTCACCTATTAACCTTGCTAGGTTACTTACTTCTTGTTCCAAGTTTTGAATAGAAGCTTGTTGATTTCTAAATGCTTGAGCATTTTGTTCATTAGTTTGTTTTTGAGATGTGAAAAACTGCGTTTGAGTTTCAACTAGCTTTGTCATCATATCTTCTAAATTCGGCTTTTTATCATCGGTTTGTGGTGGTTTGTTTTGAAAAGTAGGTCTTTGCTGATTGTAAGTATTATTGGATACTTGTTGATTGCTAGGACCTTGTTGATTGTTGTATGGAATATTTCGATTATAATTCTGGTTTTGATTGTAAATTGGTCTTGGCGGTTGATAATTATTCTGATAATTATTTCCAGGCCTTTGGTTTATGTATGAAATATTCTCTCTTTGTTCCATTGTTAGTTCAATACTGAGACAATCTTTTGTCAAATGTGGTCCTCTACACTGCTCACAACTAATTCGTATTGAGTGAATATCCTTAGTCATCTTTTCCATTCGTCTCTCGACAGCATCTATCTTTGCAGAAATGGAATCTAAGTCATGGCTAGAATTGGCTCTAGCTGCTTTAGATGATCTAACGATCTCTTTTTCTTGGTGACACTCATGTGAGTGGGAAGCAGTGTTATCAATAATTTTATAAGCATCAGTTTCGGTTTTCTTCATAATAGAACCACCAGCTGCTATATCTATGTCTTTTCTTGTAGTGATGTCGCATCCTTGGTAGAATATTTGTACTATTTGACAGGTGTCTAAACCATGTTGCGGACATCCTCTCAATAACTTTCCAAATCTTGTCCATGCCTCATATAGAGTTTCATTCGGTTTCTGTGTGAACGTAACAATTTCTCCTTGAAGTCTTACGGCTTCAGATGCCGCAAAGAATTGTTTAAGAAAATTTTCAACTAAAACATCCCATGTATCAATCGCCCCTTCAGGTAACGATTCCAACCAATCTTTGGCTTCTCTCTTTAAAGTCCAGGGAAATAACATGAGATATATCTGTTCATCTTCAACTTCTCTTATTTTAAATAGTGTGCAGATCCTATTAAAGGTACGAAGATGTTCATTTGGATCTTCCTTCGGCGCACCACTAAATTGGCATTGATTAGTCACCATATGTAGAATTTGTCCTTTGATTTCATAATCTGGCGCATTAATGTCAGGATGAGTAATTGCGTGACCTTGGCCAGTGCGTTTAGCTCTCATTCGGTCTTCCATACTTAAAGGTTCCAGATTCTCCATAATTGAATTTGTTGAATCGGAATCACTAGAGGATTCTCATTTAATGGTTCGTTCCTCAACAATCTCTGTTTGAATGATTGGTGGTTCTGGAGGAAAAATTAATGGTTCAGGATCTATGAATTGTCCCTGAATATTCTCCGGATTCTCAATTGTGAGGTCGAGTTCAAAAAATGGATTATCGAAAATTTGAATTGGAGTACTTGGTCGACTGGATGACGATTCTAAAGAAAAATCAACGGCGGTAATATTAGCTAGATGTCTTGATCGAGTTACAGGTGGTGAACGTACAAAAGGTGGTGAACGTCTTGCTCGGTGCATTCACTGAATATCCTATTAGTTTTTTAAAAAGGAAAGAAAAATTATATAATTTATTCAATTAATAGACTTTTCTGATTTTGCCCACGTTTCGAATAGCCAAAAGATGCAGCAGAGGGGCAGGATTCGTTTGGTCTCAATATAATTGAGTACTGTTTGGTTCCAATAACCCGGTCCACGTACAAATCCAACTATTACTACGAACCAGAAAATTTTGATGTCTATCAATTTAACCACTTAAAATAAATTTTCGTAATTTTAAGAAATTTAGATAAGAAGTAGAATATAAATATATGTCCTAAAACTAGAATAGCGAGAAATAAGAAAGAAAAAGAGCGCGTCGAAAAAGAAAAGAATTGAAAAATAAAAGGCGTCGAAAAATAAGAAAGAAAAAGAGTGACTTATAGAACTTAAAAACACTCGACTAACCCAACCTTATTACTATCACTAACTTAAAATTATAATCGCAAATTGAGATTACTAATTGGAGTGATAATTGATACATAGGTAAAAGGTGTCGAAAAATAAAAATAAGAAAGTAGCGCGTTGAAACTTAAAAAGGAACTAAAAACTAAAAACTAAAAATTGCGTCTAAAAATATTAAAGCTTACAAGTAAAACTATATCCCAAATGGCAATAACTTAAAAAAGAACTAAAACTTAAAAAGGCGTCGCAAAATTCTAAAGCACCTAAATCTTAGTCTAAAGAAAAAGCACTTAAGGGATTTTACGGCAAGGCCTAAAAATCTATAAATAAAAATAACTATAGCAAAAAACTATATTTTAAAAATAAAAATGAGCGAAAAATACAAATATTACGCTAAAACAATTAAAAAGAGACAAAATATAAAAATATACTAAAAGTTGTAAAAAGTACAATTTTTATAAAAATATTATTTTTATGTTATTTATTTATTAAAACTATTAATTTTACAATTTAATTAAACTAATTAAACAAAATAATAATAAAAACTAAAATAAATAATTAATTAAAACCTAATTAGGGTTTTATAATAATAATTATAATAATTACCCCGTAATTAATTGCTGACTAGGGTTTCTGTCAGTGTCAGAGTGGCTCCGCGAGTCGCGGTTCCACCTGGCAAAAATCTCCGCGAGTCGCGGTGAATGAAAATTCAGATCAGGTGCAGTATTAAATTTGACGTTTTACTTTTTTTTTAATTTTTGTTTTATATTTTCTGTTTTAATAAAAATATTTATATAATAAAAACTTATATTAAAAAACTAAAATAAAAATAGAAATACTTTATAATTTTATAAATAAAAAATCTTAAAAATAGATTTATATATATATATTTTTTTCGGTATTTGATTTTATGTTTTAATAAAAACAAAATATTTAAATAAAACTTATATTTTTTTTTAAAAAAATAAAGAAACTTTATAAAACTTAATTATTTAATAAACTCTTAAAAATATTAAAATTTTTGTTTTCTTTTCTATGTTTTCGAATATTTAAAACGTATTTTTACAAAAACGTATTTTTATAAAAGTAAACTAAAAATAAATTATTTTTTTTATTTAGCGTTGCGCTTCCGGCTTTTAAGCAAGAAACTGGATTCCCCGGCAGCGGCGCCAAAAATACTTGATGTTAAAGCTAAGGAGTATAAAATACTATTAAATTTTATAAGGAAATATTTATTAAATACGATACAATTTTACACAAGATATTTATTTATTTATAGAATGGATATACTTAAACCTTGCTACAACACTTATAGGCAGTGTACCTAATCGTACAGTAGTGTAGTTTTTAGTAATTCCGGTTCGTTCCACAGGGAATCTTTTAAACAAGCTTAACGCTATATTAGTTTTATTTTATAAAAATACGAATATATATATATAAGTAATATTATTATTTTAAAGGGGGGTTTTTACCGTTTAATGACCGGTTTGTCGATTTTAAAACTTTAGTCGCAGTTAAAACCAAATGTAAAATATTAAAAATAAATACAAGACTTAAATTTAAAGCGTAAAGTAAATAACGATAATGAAATTGCTATAAATAAAAGTGCAATAAAATAAACTTGCGATAATTAAAAAGTACGATAATTAAAAGTGCAATTAAATACAATAATAATAAATAAAAGTGCGATAATTAGAAGTGCAATTAAAAATAAAATAAAAGAAATTAAATATGAAATAAAAGAATTATGCTTATTTAAACTTCCGTAATCATGATGTTTGACGTGTTGATTTTAGTTTTATGCCCATGGGTTAATTTTCCTTTGTCCTGGATTATTTAATATGTCCGTCTGGTTTTTGTCCATAACAGTCCATCAGTCATAAATATAAAGTGCGAGTGTCCACGTCAAATTATCCTTATACCCGAAGTTAAATATTCTAACTAATTGGGGACTTAAACTGTAACAAGGTTTTATTACTTTGTTTAATAATTACAGCAGGATATCGACTGCGTGTAACCCAAGGTTTTAATACTTTGTTAACAATTATGCCAAGTGTCCTTGTACATAATTTCACCCCTGTTTTAATAATTCTAGTGGATATTAATCCATTCCCGTGTCCGGTTAAATGAACGATTATTCGTACCTATAAATATCCCGCCCATCGTGTCCGATCGAGTGTATATGGTTATTTATAGGGACGTCCAATTATAAGTCTTTATATTAAAATTAACAAACTATCATTTAGTTAAACAAATATAAAGCCCATTAATAGCCCATAGTCTAATTTCCACAAGTGTCGTTCTTTTGTCCAAACCCCAATTATGGTACAAAGTCCAATTACCCAATTTTAGTAATTAGCCCAACATCATGATTACTTCGTTTTAAATAAGCATAATAATAACTTAGCTACGAGACATTAATGAAAATAATATAAACATAACTTACAATGATTAAAAATAGCGTAGCGTTACACGGACAGAATTTCGACTTACACCCTTACAACATTCGCTAACATACCCTTATTATTAGGATTTAAAATTAAAATTAAAATTAAAATTAAAATATAAATTATATATATATATATTTACGTATATATTGAGAGAGAGATAGATTATGGATATTTTTACGATCAGAATGCGTTGCCTTTTATAGGAATTTTCGTCCAGGTGAGCTCCGCGAGTCGCGGCCTTTTCCTTCTTTGAACTCCGCAAGTCGCGGAGTTCGATTTTACAGCTCACACCATTTTGGAGCCTTTCTTGCCGACGGATTATTATATAAATATAATATATATATATATAATTTATATAATTAATTATATATTATATTATATTTATATACATAGTTAACTTGTAATTTTTAGTCCGTTGCGTCGAGCGTTGAGAGTTGACTCTGGTCCCGGTTCCGGATTTTCGAACGTCCTTGCGTACAATTTAATATCTTGTACTTTGCATTTTGAATCTTGTACTCTTGTAATTTCTAGACGTTTCTTATCAATAATTGGAACCTCTTTGATTGTATTTTGTACTTTTGAGCTTTTTGGTTGTTTGCGTCTTCAATTCGTCGAATCTGTCTTTTGTCTCCACCTTTTATTATTTAAACGAATATCATTTGTAAATAGGACAATTGCAACTAAAAGCTTGTCTTTCTTGAGGAATAATGCTATGAAATATATGTTCGTTTTTAGCATTATCAATGACCGTACAACATTTCATAGGGCGGCATCCCTATACTCGAATGATATGAATTATTATACGCGAATTCGACCAACGGTAAATGTGTATCCCACGAACCACCGTATTCTAACACACAAGCCCTTAACATATCCTCCAAAGTCTGTATCGTTCTTTCACTCTGAACGTCTGTCTGAGGATGATAAGTTGTACTTAAATTCACACGTGTACCCAAATTCTGTTGAAGACTATTCCAAAAATTCAACACAAATTTGGAATCTCTGTCTGAAACGATCGATAACGGCACACCATGTCGACTAACTATTTCTTTCACATACAATTCAGCTAACTCACTTAACGAAGCTGTTTCACGAGTAGCAAGAAAATGAGCACTTTTATTTAGAAGATCCACTATTACCCAAATCATATCGTGTCGTTTCTGAGTTCTTGGTAGTTTGGTCACAAAATCCATCGTTATATGTTCCCATTTCCACTCTGGAATCTGTAACTGACGTAGCGAACCATAAGGTTTCTGATGTTCTGCCTTCACTTGAGCACAAATGTGACACTTTTCGACATATTGAGCGATATCTGTTTTCATTGTCGGCCACCAATACACTATTTTCAAATCATGATACATCTTATTACTACCCGGATGTACTGTCAATCTGGATTTGTGAGCTTCCGTCATGATTAAATCCCTCAAATCTCCAAGCTTAGGCACCCAAACACGATTAT
This sequence comes from Rutidosis leptorrhynchoides, assembly GCF_046630445.1. Lineage (NCBI taxonomy): Eukaryota > Viridiplantae > Streptophyta > Magnoliopsida > Asterales > Asteraceae > Rutidosis > Rutidosis leptorrhynchoides. Next base: position 80,239,775 of record NC_092336.1, on the reverse strand, counting down.
TTAAGGTCTTTAGTCCATGTGAGTCATCAATTAAGTTCACTTTTCGTATAGTCATTTGTTCGGATTTAATATGTTCGTCCTCCAAAGCACAAGCCTGAACGGATCTTAAGTTGTTAATCAAATCTGAAGTTATATTCAACTGAAGGAATTTCACATTTTCACTTGACTTTTTACGACTTAGCGCATCTGCAACCACATTTGCCTTACCCGGATGGTATTTAATTTCACAATCATAATCTTTGATCAACTCTTGCCATCGTCTCTGACGCATATTCAATTCTTTCTGTGAGAAGATATACTGCAAACTCTTGTGATCTGTACAAATAACACAATGGGTTCCATACAAATAGTGTCTCCAAAGTTTCAAAGCAAACACTACTGCAGCCATTTCAAGATCATGCACTGGATAATTCTTCTCATGAACTTTCAACTGTCGTGAGGCGTAGGCGATTACTTTTTATCTTTGCATTAATACACAACCCAACCCAGCATATGATGCATCACAGTATACCACGAAGTCGTCTGAACCTTCTGGTAAAGCTAATACTGGTGCCTGACACAGTAACTGTTTCAGAATCTGAAAAGCCTTTTCCTGTTCATCAGTCCATCGAAAGGCTACATCTTTACGAGTCAACTTAGTCAACGGACCTGCTATTTTAGAAAAATCCTTGACAAACCTGCGATAATAACCAGCCAATCCCAGAAAGCTCTTAATCTCAGTTGGAGTCTTCGGAGAATTCCAATTCATTACCGCTTCTATCTTTGTCGGATCAACTTTTATACCCTCGGCACAAATCACATGACCCAAAAACTGCACTTCACGTAACCAAAATTCACACTTTGAAAATTTTGCAAATAGTTGTTCACGTTTCAACAATTTCAAAACCTGTCTCAGATGTTCAGCATGTTCACTCTCTGTTTTCGAATACACCAATTATCATCAATAAACACAATCACAAACTTATCTAAGAATGGATGACACACTCTATTCATTAGATCCATGAAGACTGCTGGCGCATTCGTCAACCCAAATGGCATAACAAGAAATTCATAATGACCATACCTTGTTCTGAACGCTGTTTTCGGTATAACTGATTCAGCAACATGAACCTGATGATATCTGGATCGTAAGTCTATCTTAGAAAAGAATGAAGCACCCTGTAACTGATCGAACAAATAGTCTATTCGAGGTAACGAATACTTATTCTTCACAGTTCTTTTGTTCAATTCACGATAATCAATACACATACGCATTGACCCATCTTTCTTTTTAACAAACAATACCGGAGCACCCCACGGTGAAGAACTCGGTCGGATAACCCACGATCTAATAACTCTTGAATCTGTGACATCATTTCACGGATTTCAGATGGCGCTAATCGGTATGGAGCTTTTGCAACTGGAGTTGTTCCAGGAACCAACTCAATCTTATATTCGACTTCCCTTACTGGCGGCAGACCTGGTAACTCATCTGGGAACACTTCGGGAAATTCTGATACTACTGGAATATCGGCCACTGTTCTCTTTTCTTTCTTCGCATCAATCACATATGCAAGAAATGATTCATAACCCTTTGCCATCGACTTTTTCACTTTCATCATGGTTATCAACAAAAAATTATACCCACCCCGCTCCCCTCGGTCCACAACACGGGTTCTATCGGTCGAACGAAAGGTAATCATTTTCCTATCGCACTTAATATTAGCCCTAAGCGAGCTCAACCAATCCATTCCTAATACTACATCAAAGCTAGGAATAGGTAACACTAAACAAGTCACCGGGAAAGACTTCCCTTCGATCTCTATACAAACCCCAGACACATATGTTGTGATGGGTGTGATCTTACCATCGGCTACTTCTACACTAACCGGCTTGGGTAACACATTAACTGGTATTTTCAACTTAGCACAGAAATCTAGGGACATAAAACACCTATTGGCACCACAATCAAACAATACGCGAGCAGGTATTGAGTTGATTAGAAACATTCCGGTGATCACTTCGTCGGTTGCCACAGCATTCTCAACCGACATCTGAAAAGCTCTAGCCTCTACTGTTGGAGGGTTCTTCCTCTTCTGACCACTCGAGGTAGTTGACCCTCCGGCTGATGCCGAACGCGCCCCTGACCCTGCCCCGAAAGTACCACTCTTCGACGGACAACTAACTGCACGATGCCCTGGTTTGTGACAACTCCAACACACACTATTCAGATACGGACATGTTGAAGACTCATGCCCAACAACACCACACTTTAAAAATCTTCTTGTAGCCTCAGAACACTGACCACTATGAGAAGATCGACACGTGTGACACCAATTCCCTTTACCTGATCCAGACCCAGAACTACTCTGACCACTTTTACCCTTCGATTTAAACCCACTAGACTTCTTGGATTTAGATCCTGACTGACCAGATACTTGCCCACCTTGTTGTAGCACATTACCAAACATTCTGTTTCTGGCGGCCTGAACATCACTTTCTACCATCTTAGCCATCACAACCGCTTGTGACAACGACGTAGCCATTCTAACAAAAGTTCGGTACTCTGGCAAAATGATATTAACAAAATGTTGTATACGAGACGCTTCGTCTGGCACCCACTGTTGTACAAACCTCAGTTTATCCATATACTTCTCTACTACCTCGTCGATCGTCATTTGAGGTGTCATCTTCATTTCAAGAAACTCAGTCTTGATTCGGTTCATATCAAACGGATTACAGTACTGTTCACACACCTTCCCATGAAACTGCTCCAAAGTGATCATACTCACTTGTTCTTTCGGTATACTGGAAATCAAGGAATCCCACCAAATCATAGCCCTACCTTTCAACATTCGACTAGCATATGTCACTTTCAGCTCGGGTTCACACTGGCATGCTTCAAATACCCTTTCAATTTCTCACAACCAATTGAGAGTTACAGTCGGATCAGTACTTCCAGAGAACTCAGAGGGTTTGCAATCACGGAAGTTCTTATAAGTACACTTTTTGGGTGGTTGCATGTAAGGTTGTTGAAACATTTGCATTTGGTACGGGTTCATCATCATGGGATTTTGGTAAGTAAAAGTGTTTTGCGGTGGCATATAGTATTAGTTAGGTATTTGATTCTGAAACTGGTTCTGGTGCACATTGGGTATCGTTTGGGATTGCGCGGTTGGGAATCCAGGTGGTGTATCGTCATTTCCAGAATGCCTCACTAATTCAAGCTCATTAATTTTGTCCTCAGCCTCTTTTAGCTTACTTTCTAATTGAAGGATGTAACTACTCTGATCATCATCAGACTCAACACCCTCTTCTGGTGCTCTGAATATTCTGGGGTTGGATGGGCCAGTTGCGTTTCTATCAGCCATACCTGTGCTACAAAACAGCTTACACAAAAGCTTAGTGGATAACAGTTAGTTCAATCACAACTAACACACGTATATCTTATTTTCACTTAGCCCCCACTCCCACATACATGTTTGACTTGCCTCAGGGTTTGGGAATAAAGTACGCGCACGTATTTGCTGCCAAACCATGCTCTGATACCAACTTATAACACCGGCCATTTTTTTTTTAAAACACACAGCGGAAGACTTTAATAATAAACACAATATAAGTCACGTCATTACATTAATCCGTGCAATTACGTTTAAGTTTACACAACGGTGTTACGTTATTACAAAACATTATTTATACAAAAGTCCACATCAGAGTTGGGTTGTCAAACATGTCTTCTGCATCAATACCCATCCCATCTAGCAGTACCTAAACCTGCAAAGGGGGAAACATGTGGGGGATTAGCGCACCGCTAAGTGAATGAAATCTATCTAACAGATATAGCTTAAGCCACACACAAGCTATATACTAACAACAACACTTGCTAACTACCAACTAGCATACAATAAGACAATACGAGGATCGGCGACTTGTACGAGCACACGACTCTCAGCTGATCGGGCCTGAGTCTACCGATAGTCCCTGCTACTCAATTCACAGTATAGTTATCCAGATGCAGGGGATGCATCGTTCACACTATACTCCACAATCAGTAGCCTATGGACCCAACCTCCCCTAGGCACGGTTGACCTCATACGGACTCTAACCTCTCCTAAGCACAGTCTCAAGTCCCCAGTCTCCCTAGGCCCGACTGGTGCCATTCACACAGTGTACACATAATTCACATACAACATCAGGAAAACAATATTATTCTATCATAACAATTCCTACACTATGCATGGTAAAAGAGTCAACCACAGTAGCATGATATGCTACTTAAACTCTATCCGTAGATAGACCCACTCACCAATTACCAGCAACTGCTCAGTTATTATTTCTGAGCTTCCTCCTTGTCCTTATCTCCTGAGAACAGCAAAAACCAAGTTAGAATAGTGTTCCCATCAAGATTAGACACACTGACAACGAATTATAGCAAATTAGTAAACATTTGCGTCCGCTAAAATTTTCATGCTTAACACTTATGCACTTTCAAAATTTACATCCTGAACACCAAAATACAAACGGGCAGCATAACGGCTAGAATTCCACACTTAGTAAGAATTTCACTGCCTAAGACCATCGGTCGATGGTCCCATCCATCGGCCGATCGTCAACACACCATCGGTCGATGGTCACACCCAATCGGCCGATCGTCAAAATTACGTCAGCTGGTCAGAGGTCATACACCATCGGTCGATGGTCCTGTCCCCCGGCCGATCGTCCCTCACCATCGGTCGATGGTCAACTACCATCGGCCGAAGGTAGTTCATCAGCTGCAACAGCAGCAAAGTGACGGGTTTCAACCCAAAATCACCAAATCTCGACCTATGACTCGTTTAAGACCCCAAAACCGAACACATCTTTTACACTAAACATTTAGAAACATAAACCCACAACTTTTATGCTCAAAAAACATCAATTTAAGTACTTTTGACTCAAAAATCACTTTTAACAAAACTCACCTTCAAACTCAATTTACACACTGATTTGGACATGAAATTTGATAAATCTTACCTTTATAGACTCACAACAACACAAAGAATCAGTTTCTTGACTCAATTTAAGAACCAAATCGAGATTGAGTGATTAGGGTTTTTGAAGAGGTGAAAGTTAGGTATGGGAGTGATGAAGTGAATTTTCTGGAAACATCAAAAATGAGCTGGTCAAGGCTTTTATAGTTGTGTTAAAACACAATACCCCATCACACACGGGTATTTACCAGTTATCCGAAATCTTTCGCTCACGATTAGGTAACCCCAATGAGGTCCAATTAAAATAAACAAACCTGTTCTGGGACCCTTGTCACAAGCTGGTCACAACACAATTATAATAAAACACTAATAAAATAATTAAAATAAAAGCACTTAAGACTTAGCACAAACCCTAAGGGAAAAATAGTTCACTTACAACTAGCCCGGGTTTCAGTCTATTACAATATATATTATAAAAATATGTCGACAAACAAAATAACAAAAAATTGTGAGCTGGATTTTGGGGCCATTCGATCGCATGAGAAATAGGCATAAAACCCATGCGATCGCATGGCAGTCAGGATTCAGAAACATTCTATAAATTGGCCAGTTTGCTCGACATACACACACACATATATCCTATATGTTACTCCCTCTGTTATATAATTATTTATATTATTATTATTATTATTATTATTATTATTATTTTTATTATTAAGATTAATATTATTATTAATCTTATTATTATTATCAGTAGTATTAATATTATTATTATTAGTATTATACATAAAATACTACGACGAAGTACTGCTCAAATGATTTCAAACCAAGTTTTCAAATGAGTCAAAGCTAAGGAAACTATGGGTTATAGCTATGGAAGTTATGGGTAATGTTCATGGGTATTGTTCGCAAGTCAAACCTAGTGTTTATCATCTCTGTTGCGTCTACGTACTTTTCTGCAATATTGAATCACAATATTGATACGTAAGCATTTATATCTTAATCTTTTATATATTAATAGTGTATCCATGTCTATTTCTCGAGTATATATGTTTATACATGCTTGTATGCTAAATTTCGTCATTAGATAGTTTATGATGAATCACGAATTTGATACATATGCTACTGATATAAAGTATATGATATGCATGTTTTTGGAAAGCTGGCGAAAAATTATTAACTTTTCATTTAGAAATCGCATGATTTCGATGAACGGATTAAAAGATATGGTCAACTGAATTATATTTGACGTTAATTGAGATTGTGTTTGAAACTGTAAATTAATATTTAAACAACTTGTCTATGAGATTGACAAATTGGATTTTTAAATATTACTAATCGAGTAAATGAATTTCTATATAAGGCACGTCTCGTTTTGTTGAACAATTATCAAAGTTGATTGTCTTATTATGTTTTAAAGCTTTATAAACACTATAATCTGATTTTACAAGTATTGGAAAGCTATGTGAAATAATAAAATATTTTCGATTGCCATAATAATTCAAATATAATATAGCTCCTGAAATAAATAATATTCTAAGTTTGATAAACTATAAATTCGTTCAATTATCAAGACTTATACTATGATAATAAATATGTATAGATTTAAAGATCGTATTGGGTCAGATTGACTGTTGAGATGACTTTTGTTAACTTTTGCATGTCGGTCTCGAGCATTAGGATTGCGATACACAATGACCCAACCTAGCTTATTAGACATGTATTGACTAACATATGTTCTCTAGGTTGAGATCTACGGTTAATTTTGCATTCCGAGTTTCGGTCACTTTTTGGTGAATGACCTTATGTGCTGCTACGGTGAGTTTCATTTGCTCCCTTTTTAATTGCTTTTGCAATCTATATTTTTAGGCTGAGAATACATGCAATTTATTTTAAACGCAATGGATACAAGTACATACTAAATTCTACACTGAGTTTAAACCGAAAATCCCTTATCTTTGGTAACTAGTAACGGCCAGTTATAAGAACTGGTGGGCGCGAGTAGTAGTATATGGATCCATAGGGCTTGATATCCCCGTCCGAGCTAGAGCACTAGCCTTTTAACGGACATATGCTATTTGAGAAGCGTATACGTTGGTTTGCGTGTATTATTAAGATGATTATACAAAGGGTACTTATTATATAGACGTTAAAGTTTAGTTACCAGGGTGCTCAATTTCGTAGAATATTTTTGATAAACGTTTCTGGATGAAACAACTGAAAACTTGTGATTCACCTTTATATACAGATTATATGCAACATTAAAACTATGAACTCACCAACCTTTGTGTTGACACTTTTAAGCATGTTTATTCTCAGGTTTCTAGAAGTCTTCCGCTATTTGATTATACGTTATACAAGCTATGTGCATGGAGTCATACATGCTTTATTCGAGAAAACTTTGCATTCACAAAATCATCACCATGTATCTTATTTGACTGCATTGTCAACGGATGTATTGTTAAAAACTATTATATACGGTGATTGTCTATATGTAGAAATCATCAGATGTCGAAAATCTTGGATTTATATATTCATTTATGGTATGCCTTTTCAAAAGAATGCAATGTTTACAAAACGTATCATATAGAGGTCAAAACCTCACTATGAAATCAATGAATGATGTATTCGTCCAAGTGGATTCGGACGGGTCGTCACAGTTGGCATCAGAGCTTGAGGTTATATAGAACCAGAATTTGAATTAGTGTGTTTAACTGGTAATTGTTAGGATGCATTAGTGAGTCTGGACTATGACCGTATCTGTTTTTACCGAGTTTTACTTATTATTTCTTGTCAGAAATTACATGCTTATCATTCTTAAGCCTAGACACGTTTCCTGTATTTATTGCATACATAGTGTACAGACGAATTCGTATCTTAGCATATCTATTACTGTAAACTTTGCTTGACATCTTCCGAAAATTCCTCCGTGATTTATGGAATTTTGGTATTTTATTTACATATGTAAATTATGTATTGAAGAGTACCAATCTAAATTATATAATCTATTTCATATCAAAAATCATCTCTCTAATTATACAAGATGGATCCCATATCTAGTTCAAATTCCTTAAACTCCGACAGCTATTCCGATATGGATATTCACCTGAACTCTGAAGATAGTGTAACCGGAATGGATCAACCAATCAGCCATCACCTATTCTGGATGACTTGGGGATGGGTTCGTAGCCTACTTAGTCATTGGAGACAAGAAGAAGGTGATCCCTTCCATCCACCACATTGCCCTCTTGGCGATGAACCTGAAGCACTTACCGGTGAACCTATCCGAAACACCATTTTCTCTCTCATTTCCAGAGTATCTCGTCATGATTATATACTATCTCAGATTCTAAATCTTATTCATCCACTCGTCCGAACCAACAACCACCCTGGTGTAATAGAAGAAGTCAACGAGCTTTGCGCTCGGCTAGTGGCTTTAGAGAATATGGTGCAAAGTTTACAACCACCAGCAGCATCACCGGCATCAACAGTACCACCATCATCAACACCAACAGTATCATTACCACCACTAACAACAACATCCGTATCCTACACCTCAACATCACAATCTGTACCTCGAACATCAACGTTATACGCACCATAGATACCAAGGAATACCAATAACAACAAACGATGAAGTATTGATTCATAACTTCATCAAAGAAATATTCTGTAAAGAATACGTAGTTTTTAAAAGTTTTAGAGATTATATATTCTAGTCCAAGTCGAAAACCAGATGAGATTAATATTATGTTAACTCATTAAATCCATAATTACGTCTAAAAGAAAATATATATGTAGGTATATTTTCATAAAGATTGTAATTAAGAAAATTCTTTTGTACAAACTGTTAATGGTGAGAATATTTTAACGGGTAGGTAATACCCGAGAGATATATAAATTCACAATTAATATGTTACATTCTTTGATTCTGATTTAACAAATCATCAACGATACTCACTACTTTCACAACGAGATATATTTTTTCATAGAAATTAAAATAACCATACTCATTCAAATTCAATTACATATTCTGATTTTAACATATCAGAATCCAAGTCAAGATATAATCGATATCATCACTCTTAGATTCCTATATCTTTCAAAGCTATACTTTGAATTCAAAACTATGCTAGAACATCATTCATATCCATAAAACCCAGAAAAATAATTATGTTATTCAAAATTTTAGAACATCATATGTATATTAATGATTGCAATCTGTGTTCAAAACCTTCGAAATTCCTGAAGACACTTCAAATAATGAACAATCGAGATGATGATCCAACCACATGTTAACCACAGTCTTGTACCTGAAAAACTCTTGAAACCAAAGTAATAGATTAACACGTATCCGTGTCAGATCCTTTGGCATTTATTAGCAAAAATAACTTTTCAATCCCTTTTAAGGTAGACAGTTTTGTCACAGCTCCAACAAATCAACTTCAATTGTTCATTCGAATAAGCCTTATTATAATGATTACCCCTTCATCATTGTCACTGGGGAACCCTTTATATCTCGCCACATTAGCAGTAAACTTACTAACAATTTCATTGAACTTTATGCCTCTCCGAAACATCACTATACTTATTGATTGAAACCCTATCATGTACTCATCTGCATCTTGTAATGGTAGTTACCATACCAAAAAGCTTGAATCATTATTCTCGAATCTCGCAACAATTCTACGCCCACAGTTATATATATATATATATATATATATATATATATATATATATATATATATATATATATATATATATATATATATATATATATACATACATATAACGTCTACCTCCAAGACTTACATACTTCGAATGTGAAATTTCTGAAAACACCCTGAATTGCAAACTAGTTCTCGAAATTTTGAAAAATGCTGATGAAGCAACAAAAACTGTAAATGACCTTAACAGCCAAAAGTTTGATGATAAAGAATAGTATGTTGGCAAAGCTCAGAAAAAGAGAAGATTTGGTACTGAAAAATGGGTTGAGCAAATCCTGAAGGAGGCTGTGGACAAATCACAAAGACTAAACCTGTCTTTAAAGAATCCAAATGATTCAGTATCTGCTGAAGTTATTAACGAATACCTTGCTCCTGACTCTAAACTTTTACGGACAAATCTTCTTCATCATCCTTCGATATTAGAAATTCTAAGATATTATCGTATCTTTCATTATAAATATCCTCGATATTTCTGAAGATATTTTCATAACTATCCTTATCTAAAATCATTTATCTCCTCGCGCTATCTGTGTTACATCATAAAGGAAACTGTTTTAGATTCTGAAAAATTCGAATTAAAAATTTGAAAGTTTTTGAAGTAATGTTGGGAATTGAAGCATGAGTTAGTATAATATAATGACACTTGATCAACGTGATTATATTACAGTAAGTCATGCTGAGTTTCTAATGAAACATGGTGATTCACAGACTATAACGTCATCATGTGCCATGATACATGACTTTTACATTCTATCTAATCTATAAACATATCAAGAACATATTTTCTTGATAATCCTATCTTTCCTTTGAATTCTGGTAATTTGACAAGTCAGATTGTGCTATGGTGTTATGCGAGGTGTATATAAAATAGCTTATAAATTTTACAACGAAATACTATTAAATACGATACAATTTTACACAAGATATTTATTTATTTATAGAATGGATATACTTAAACCTTGCTACAACACTTATAGGAAGTGTACCTAATTGTACTGTAGTGTAGTTTTTATTAAGTCCGGTTCGTCCACAGGGAATCTTTTAAACAAAGCTTAACGCTATATTAGTTTTATTTTATAAAAATACAAATATATAAATAAGTAATATTATTATTATAAAGGGGGGTTTTTACCGTTTAATGACGGTTTGTTGATTTTTAAAACTTAAGTCGCAGTTAAAACTAAATGTAAAATATTAAATAAATAAAAGACTTAATTTAAATCGTAAAGTAAATAACGATAATGAAATTGCGATAAATAAAAGTGCGATGAAATAAAATACAATAAAATAAAGTACGATAATTAGAAGTGCAATTAAATATAAAATAAAGGAAATTTAATATGAAATAAAAGAATTATGCTTATTTAAACTTCCGTAATCATGATGTTTGACGTGTTGATTTTAGTTTTATGCCCATGGGTTAATTGTTCTTTGTCCTGGATTATTTAATATGTCCATACGGATTTGTCCATAATAGTCCATCAGTCATAAATATAAAGAGCGAAAGCCTTCGTCAAATTATTCTTATTCCCGAAGTCAAATATTCCAACTAATTGGGGATTCGAATTGTAACAAGGTTTTAATACTTTGTTTAATGAATACACCAGGTTATCGACTGCGTGTAAACCAAGGTTTTACTACTTTGTTAACAATTACACCAATTACCCTTGAATGTAATTCACCCCTATTTCAACAAGTCTATTAACTATTAATCCAGTTCCGTGTCCGGTAAAATGAATAATTATTGGTATTTATAGATATCCCGCCCACCGTACCCAGTCAAGCGTATGTGGTTATATATAAATACGTCGAATTATAAGTTTGTATATTAAATTAACAAGGTATTGTTTAGTTAATATAAAACCCATTAATAGCCCATAGTCTAATTTCCACAAGTTTCGTTCTTTTATCCAAACCCCAATTATGGTACAAAGCCCAATTATCCAATTTTAATAATTAGCCCAACATCATGATTACTTCGGCTTAAATAAGCATAATAATAACTTAGCTACGAGACATTAATGAAAATAATATAAACATAACTTACAATGATTAAAAATAGCGTAGCGTTACACGGACAGAATTTCGACTTACACCCTTACAACATTCGCTAACATACCCTTATTATTAGGATTTAAAATTAAAATTAAAATTAAAATATAAATTATATATATATATATATTTACGTATATATTGAGAGAGAGATAGATTATGGATCTTAAAACTCCGCAACTCACGGAGTTCATTTTTACAGCTCACTCCAATTTGGAGCCTTTCTTGCCGACGGTTTATAATATATTATATAATATATAAATAATTATAAGAATTATTAAAATATTATATTATATTTATGTGCATAGTTGACTTGTAATTTTTAGTCCGTTGCGTTGAGCGTTGAGAGTTGACTCTGGTCCCGGTTCCGGATTTTCGAACGTCCTTGCGTATAATTTAATATCTTGTACTTTGCGTTTTGAATCTTGTACTCTTGTAATTCTGAGACATTTCTTATCAATATTTGGAACCTCTTTGATTGTATTTTGTACTTTTGAGCTTTTTGGTCGTTTGCGTCTTCAATTCGTCGAATCTGTCTTTTGTCTTCACCTTTTATTATTTAAACGAATATTACTTGTAAATAGAACAATTGTAACTAAAAGCTTGTCTTTCTTGAGGAATAATGCTATGAAATATATGTTCGTTTTTAGCATTATCAAATATTCCCACACTTGAGCGTTGCTTGTCCTCAAGCAATATAGTCTTGAAATACTAGAATCACTTCTTTATTCTTCACACTTTGTACATCAGTGATTTCTTTACGGCAGTATTAACAATGGTAGTAACGATGTGGTTTACAGTCCCACATGACTATAAAATTTAGATCCTTTAAGAAAATTGGATTTTTATGAAAACATTTGATCTTTTGAAAATTAAATCTAGTTTTTACCCTAGATAAGTTTTCCGGAATAACCCTTCACCGGTGTTTGCAAAATATTTTTGTGGGTTTGGTGGGTTTTAGATTTGAAAATTTTAGCTCAAAACTTATGGTTTTGTGTCAGCCACTTGCTAACCTTGTGTTAGGAAAGCAACACGTCCAGTATACTTTCTCCGTATATTACATTTCGATAAACTACCGTCCGGTTGTAAAGGAAAGCGTTGAACAAGCAACTGTTAAGGCAATGTCCCCTGACATGCTTTTAATTATGGTCTATAACGTGTCGGACGCAATTACTATCCTTTGTAGGAGCAATAGTAAAGCTCAGCCTTATAATTTTCCGGTCTGGCACAAGGTCCTGTCTTTGACCATGCTATGCAACCACCGTTCTTACGGTTGACACCCGATTTGGTTCAGGTGACCTAATGAATTCCAGGTGAATTCCTAGGATTTTACGTTCAATGGTAATGAACGCATTGAAAGTAGGTTTTCAGAAAACAAATCGGTTTGAAATTATGATCAAAATATTTTCTCGTTCAAGCTCGAGTTTAGATATCATTGAATTCCATGAGTTTGTAATTCTCAATCTTTAAGGTCAATCTCTAGGATTGAGTAATATCAGTCTTAAAAGCTGATTTTTGATCTTTAAGGAGATTATCTTTTCTGGGGATCTAATTCATTAGTCTTATCCAGCTAATTTGCACGGCGTCCTCCCCATTTTACGAGACAGATCCTCTCATGGTTAGGATAAGTCTGACCACTTGGCGACCCTGTTTAATGCTGAGGTCCGTGGATTTCCTGCTGATTTTAGAGATGACTTTTCTAGATTTTTCGTCAACCTACAGCTGGTCTGGATGACAACTTCATGACCTAAATCAAGAAGCACGTTTCTTTTTCGGAAGACTTTACTTCCTTTAAATGATGGAATTGATTCATCGTGTAGATCCATCTTTCTTACAGTAAATCGGGTGAAATTTTTTAGTTTAGTCCAAAGCAAAAGTATCTTTAATTATTTGTTACAGAAATATGTGACATATGTTTAAAATAACTTGGTAAATTTTCCCATACTTGGCTTTTATTTTTCCTTTTTATTGTCCTCTATTCCAATTTAAATGAATTTTAACATTTTGGTTTGTTTCTCAATTTATGTCCTTTCCGAGGTAACAATAATTTCGGTGTTAACACCTAGTTTTATCGTTCATAAATATGTATAAACATGATTTTGAGTTCATTTAATTGAAAATTTTAAAAAATTTTACTAGAATTGGGTAGTCAGTATATAAGACTAGGGCTGTTCTTTATTATCAGAGAGCACTAGATTCTAATACAACTACTACTAGTATTTTTAATGGTAACCAAGTGTTTAAGATATAAATTTTAAAAATCCGAAAGAATTTAACCCCTTCCCACACTTAAGATCTTGCAATGCCCTCATTTGCAAGAAATCAGTAACAATTTAAATTATTGAGGGTGATTAGCGTAGAAAAATGATTAAATTTTACCAAAGTTTCCAAACATATCGTTGTTTGTGTTGAATGATAAATGGTGCACATCATTTGTTCATTCCGTCTTGTTGTTATTTCACATATATTTTTCATCTTGTCATCAAAATTAATTGCTTTTTCTGAACTTAATGCCAGTCTTTGAAAATGCGTTGTTTTACTCTGTTGTGTACATAAGATAAACTGCAAACATATATACATATTTTTGAAGTTTGGTATATTACCCCACATTCAAAAATTATTAAAATCTAATAATAATAAAAGTTAGAAAATTATAAAAACTATTACAATATCAACATAAGTGCTAAATGTAGTAACATTACAAAAATAAAATAAATAAAACTAAATAAACTAGGGTTGTTACTGATACCAGTATGGGTTCCATGCATAACCATATGTGTTATAAAATGCTTCAGCTGGGTTATAAGTAGGATACGGTGGTTGCATCTTTATAGACCAGGGAGGAAATATGGGCGTTGGAGTAGGAATATAGTTTCTACCTACATGTTGGCAATGAGCTATGATTTGGTTTTGATGAACTTGCCAATCTTCAAATGCTCGATGTCTAGCATCTTCATACTCTTGTGAAGCTATAAACCTTTGCATTTCTGTCATTTCATTTCCCCCTCCCCATTACCTTGCTGTTGATTTCTCTCAACCTGTGGATGTCTACCATTATATCGTACTGCGGCGTTATTTCGCCTCTTCAAAACTTTAGCACCATGATATACATTTAAACCAATTGTATCGTGGGGTTCTGGTTCTTCGATTAATAATCCCCCGACTTATATCCACATTGAGATATTCAGTAATCAAAGTAATAAATATACAACCTCCTATTATACTGTGTGATCTCAATCCCCTAACCATAGCTGATAAATAATAACCCACACAATAAGGTATACTTACAGCGCTTTGTGGGTCTCGAATACACATATGGTAAAATAAATCTTGCTCATTTACCTTTTCCTTATTTTTACCTCACTGTGTAATCGAGTTTGCTAGAAACCTGTGAATTACTCTTAAATCAGCTCTATCTATATCTAAATAAGAGTAATTTCCCCCTTTAAATCGGTGATGGCTAGTCATTTGACTCCATACACCATGCGTATCAAAATTTTCATCAATTTTCCTACCATTTAGTATCAACCCTCGACAATCGGCAGATGCTAGCTCCTCAGGCGTATATATACGTAAGGCCTGAGCCATGTCTAGTAGAGACATGTGGCGCATCGAACCTCCTAACAAAAATCTAATAAAAGAACGATCGGTTAAACTAGCTACCCGATCATTTATTTCTATACTATACAATAATTCTTCACACCATACATTATATACAGGTCTACGCATGTTGAATAATCGTACCCAATCGTTAAAAATAGAATTACCATACCTCTGTGTAAGTAATTCCCTAATTGGCTCGGCCAATTCTACAGCTTCTAATGGTCCCCATTCTATTATCCTAGGTACTTCAACAACTTTAGAATGAAGAGTATGCAAGCCCCTTTGGTATTTTGGATAATCTATCCAACGTCTGTCAAATCTCAAGTTTGGGTGCAAATCTTCCACGTGCATATCTGAAAATGTCATAACTGGATGAGGTATATCTTGTTTGTAATAGTTATCAACCTCCTGTTATTCCGCATTCTCAGGAGGAGCATTGCGAGCTTGGGATGAAGATTCACCCCTTTTAGTCTGCAAAACACATCAAACACAATTTTTGTGCATCCAAATTTGCATTAGTGTCAGTAAAATCATCAATCAAAATAATTACAATGACATGTTTAATTTATATCAAACTTATGCTCATTTTCATATTTTTATCAAATCTACACTTTTTCAAATAAGCATATACGAAAATGATCACCAAGTTCATAAGCATTCAAATCAAATAACATGTCAAAATAATCATTATTAGCAGTTAAACAAGTTTCAAATGGCATTATCTCTCAAAAATCAAGTTCATGAATTTTAGACTTGAAAAAGTCGACTTTAATTCTCAAAAATCATGTTTAGGCTCAAAGTTTGGATCATTTAACTACCTAAACATGTTACACTACTTAATTTAGCAACAATTCATGACAAAAATCGGCCATAACCTATTTATATCAAAAAGCCCCAAATTTGCTCAAGAACACAAACCCTAGATTACTCAAAATTTGAAGTTTAAGGCTTCTAATCATGTTAAATAGCATAAATCTAGGTTATACAAGCATAATACATAAACAATTTAAGCATAATTACACTAAAAAGCATCAAAATTGAATTGGGTATAAAATTGCTCAATAACACTAATTTTTAATTAAATGGTGTTTAGGTGTAGAAATTTACCGTTTTTCTTCAGTAATTCCTTGATAGCATCCTTCTCAACATGAATTTAGTAAAAAATGTGATGATTTTTGGTGAAAAAATTTGATTTTGGGAGTGTTTTTTAGTTTATTTCGCAGTTTTGTGGGTGTGGTGGTGTGCAACTGATCTGTTCGGCTGTTATATTTTTTTTTCTGGATTTTAGACCCTCCGCGAGTCGCGGCATTCTACCTTTACAAACTCCGCGAGTCGCGGCTTTTTTTTATTATATAAAAATCTTAACTTATAAAACAATTAATTAATTAATTTTAAAATTTTGTTTCCCTTGTTGTTTAGGACGAGGTCGTTTCGGAACGATGTCCTAGTCCGTCCCTTGACAAAATTTTAAAATTTGTCTTTTTTAAGCGATTGTTTTAAAAGCTTAGATTTTTGGGTTTTTTTTAATGTTTTTGGCATACTTTAATTCAATAAGATTAAAAATAATGATAGTAAAAGTTCTCGTCCCTCCCTCGGGTAAAGCAATTTCGGTTCAACGACCTAGTCTTCAACTCACGACGAATTTTAAAAATCATATTTTTAACTTACGAAATAAAGTAAATTTTTGTTTTTAAATTCACACCAAACTTAAATTTAAAATGCATAAAATTAAAAAAAATCACACCAAACTTAAATTTAAAATGCATAAAATTAAAAAAAATCACACCAAACTTAATTAAAAATTCATATTATAAATTCACACCAAACTTAAATTATATTTTTGTTTTTATACATACAAACTTATATTAAAAATATTAATTTTCCAAATATTTACAATTTTAAAAGTTTACAATATTTATTTAATATTAATTTATTAATTTTAAAAACATGGTAAAAATTAAAAATCTTTTTGGCTTTTATCCCACTTTAATCAATCAAATATTATCAAAAATATGCGCCCCTCTTTTCGGTAAAGTAATTTCGGTTCCATGACCTAATTTAACTCATGACGAATTTTTGAAATATTTTGGGTTGATTGATTAAAGATATTTATACCTTAAGAATAAACGTTAAATTTCGCAGTGATGTAATAAATTTTTGAATGATATCAATAATTTCGGTCGCAAGACCTAATTTTATCGAATACCAATTTAATACTTTATAGCGAACAAATTAGCGTTTATTATCAAAAGGTTAAAAATAAAAATAAAAATAAAAACTGTACAGACTTACCTGTGAAATATATTTCTTAGTGATATGCTCTAGCCCACTCATAAGATAGTCGGACTAATTGATTTTCCATGGCTACATAGGCGTAACCTCGAGCATTTAATGTTTTTTCTTCTAAACATATGAACGGTCCATCTCTGTATAAAGTAATAAATTCGGTGTTTGAATAGGTTTGATTATTTGAACATTTACCTTCGTGTGACCATTTTCCGCATTTGTGATATTTTTCAAGGTGTCGTGCTCTTCTTTTCGCTGCGGATTTTGATTTTCCTTTACCAAATTGTGACTTATTATCTTCGCATCTGGATTCTTTTCTTACTCCGTCCAATTTACCTCTGATTAATGATACTATTTCACTTGGAAGTGTGTCATTATTACGTTTAGTGATCAAAGCGTGTAGCATTAGACCATGGTTTAGTTCACAGGAAGTCTTCATTTCGTAAAAACCTAAAAAAAATAAAAATTCAGAATGGGGGGAGAAGACTAGTTCTTTAGGGTCTGCTAGGGAAAGACCATTCGGGTTCCATTTTCGAGAACTACACGAAAACAGAAAATCTAACTCTAACAGAAATACATAAACCTTTAAAGACTTGATTCTCCCCACACTTAGTTAGCTGTGGTATCGAAATTGTGATTAACTTCGTTGTCAACTTCCATCGGACCATGTATGTAATGTTTAACTCTGTAACCATTAACCTTAAATTCAATCACATTTGAATTTATTAATTCTATCGTTCCGTATGGGAAAACTCTTTTGACTATGAATGGTCCAGACCATCTTGATTTCAATTTTCCAGGAAATAGCTTGAATCGTGAATTGAAAAGAAGAACTCTGTCTCCTTCTTTGAATTCTTTTGAACTTCTGATTCTTTTATCATACCATTTCTTAGTTCTTTCCTTATAGATTAAGGAATTTTCATATGCTTCATGTCTTAATTCTTCTAATTCGTTTAGTTGACTTAATCGTAGACGTCCGACTTCATGTAAATCAAGATTACATGTCTTCAAAGCCCAAAATGCTTTGTGTTCAATTTCTACTGGAAGATGACATGCTTTTCCATAAACGAGTCTAAAAGGTGTGGTTCCAATTGGAGTTTTGTAGGCTGTTCTAAAAGCCCATAGTGCATCCTCCAATTTTATGAACCATTCCTTCAGATTTGATCCTACGGTTTTTTCTAGAATACGTTTTAAAGCTCGGTTGGTATTTTCAACTTGTCCACTTGTTTGTGGATGATATGCGGTGGAGATTTTATGAGTTACTCCATATCTTTTAAGAACTTTCTCAAGTTGATTATTACAGAAATGAGTACCCCGATCACTTATTAAAGCTTTCGGTGTTCCAAACCTTGCAAAAAGACGTTTTAAAAAGTTGACTACAACTCGTGCATCGTTAGTTGGGAGAGCTTATGCTTCCGCCCATTTAGATACATAATCAATGGCTACGAGAATATATAGATTATTATGAGATTTTGGAAATGGACCCATAAAGTCAATACCCCAAATGTCAAATACTTCACATACTTGAATGACATTTTGTGGCATTTCATCACGTTGACTTATTTTTCCGGGACTTTGACAAGCATCACAGGATTTTCAAAGAAGGTGTGCGTCTTTGTAAATTGTAGGCCAATAGAATCCAGCATCGTAAACTTTTCTTGCTGTTAGTTGAGGCCCATAATGCCCTCCTGTTGGTCCTGTGTGACAATGGTTTAAGATTTTACTAGCTTCATCTCCGAATACACATCGGCGTATTATTCCATCGGGACAACTTTTAAACGGATGTGGATCTTCCCAGAAATAATGTTTTATATCACTAAAGAATTTCTTTCGTTTTTGGTACAATAATCCTTTTTCAAGGAATCCACATACTAAGTAGTTTGCATAGTCTGCAAACCATGGAATTTCATTATAATCTATCTTCAATAGATATTCATCAGGAAAGTTGTCTTGTATGGCCGATTCATTTAGAACTTCTAATTCGGGATTTTCAAGACGAGAAAGATGATCAGCGGCGAGATTTCCTGCTCCTCTTTTATCTTGGATTTCAATATCGAACTCTTGTAAGAGTAAGATCCAACGGATTAATCTTGGTTTGGCATCTTGTTTCAAAAATAGGTATCTTAGATCAGAATGGTCGGTATAGACCACCGTTTTAGCAAGAACGAGATATGAACGAAATTTGTCAAAAGCAAAGACAATAGCAAGGAGTTCTTTTTCAGTAGTTGTATAATTTGTTTGTGCTCCTTGTAACGTCTTACTAGCATAATATATAGGTTGAAATCGTTTTTCAATCCTTTGTCCTAAAACGGCTCCCATTGCAAAATCACTTGCATCGCACATTAGTTCAAACGGTAGATTCCAATTTGGTGTTATCATGATCGGCGCATTAGTGAGTTTCTCTTTAAGAATATTAAAAGATTTGATGCATTCATCTGAAAAGATGAATGGAGCATCTTTTTCTAGGAGTTTATTCATAGGAGTGGCAATTTTAGAAAAATCTTTTATGAAACGTCGGTAAAAACCGGCATGCCCTAGAAAACTCCTAACTCCTCTAACATTGGTGGGATATGGAAGTTTAGCAATTACATCTACTTTAGCTCTATCCACTTCAATTCCTTCCTTTGAAATTTTATGTCCAAGAACGATGCCTTCTTTAACCATGAAATGGCATTTCTCCCAATTAAGTACTAGATTTGATTGTTCACATCTAATAAGCATTCGTTCAAGATTAACTAAACATGATTCAAATGTATCACTGAAAACTGAAAAGTCATCCATGAAAACTTCCATGCATTCTTCTATCATGTCATGAAAAATCACCATCATGCACCTTTGAAAGGTTGCAGGGGCGTTGCAAAGTCCAAATGACATGCGTTTGTAAGCAAAAGTACCATAAGGGCACGTGAATGTGGTTTTCTCTTGGTCTTCGGGTGCTATTGGAATTTGAAAGTATCCGGAAAAACCATCTAGAAAACAATAGTAACTATTTCCGGCTAATCTTTCCAACATTTGATCAATGAAAGGTAAGGGAAAGTGATCTTTTCTGGTGGCGTCATTTAATTTTCTATAATAAATACACACACGCCATCCTGTTACAGTCCTAGTAGGAATAAGCTCATTTTTTTCATTTGTAATAACAGTCATGCCACCCTTCTTAGGCACGCATTGAACTGGGCTTACCCATGGACTATCAGAAATCGGATAAATTAAACCTGCATCTAGCAGTTTAATAATTTCTTTTTAACAACATCTTGCATATTAGGATTTAGTCTTCGTTGGCGTTGCACATACGTTTTATGACCTTCTTCCATAAGGATTTTATGTGTGCAATACGAAGGACTTATTCCTTTGATATCATGAATCTTCCATGCAATAGCTGGTTTATGAGCTTTCAACACAGAAATGAGTTGTGATTTCTCATTTCAGTAAGAGAAGACGATATTATTACAGGTAATTCAGATTCACCATGTAAATAAGCGTATTCCAAATGGTTTGGAAGTGGCTTTAACTCTAATGTCGGTGGTTCTTCTATCGATGATTTATATCGATATCTGTCTTCTTCTTTTAGCATTTGAATTTCTTCTGTTGTTGGTTCATATCCATTAGCTATTAGTGTAGCTAACATTTCAGCTTCATCAATTGGTTCAGTTCCTTCTCCTAAAGAAAATTCTCCTGTTCCTTGTAATTCTGGAAATTCTTCTAAAAATTCTGCATGTGAATCTATAGTTTGAATATAATAGCATGTATCAACTGCAGATTGCGGTTGTTGCATTGCTCTATCAACTGAAAAGGTAACACTCTCGTCTTCTATACTTAGGGTCAATTTCTTACCAAACAGGTCTATCATTGCTTTAGCTGTGTTTAAGAATGGTCTTCCTCATATGAGAGGAACTTGAGAATCTTCTTCCATGTCCAGAACAACAAAATCTACTGGAAATACTAAAGTACCAACTTTAACTAGCATGTTCTCCATTATCCCTCTAGGATATTTTATTGATCTATCGGCTAGTTGTATACTTATTCTTGTTGGTTTCAATTCTCCAAGGTCTAGTTTAGTGTATAGTGAATACGGCATCAGATTTATACTAGCACCTAAGTGTGCTAATGCTTCTATTGAACTAAGACTACCCAGAAAACATGGAATTGTAAAACTTGCTGGATCAGATAGTTTTTCTGATATCTTATTCAACAGCACTGCTGAACAATTAGCATTCATAGTAACAGCCGAGAGTTCTTCCATTTTCTTTTTATTCGTGATCAGATCTTTCAAGAATTTAGCATATCTAGGCATTCCTGAAATCACATCAATGAAAGGAAGATTGACATTTATTTGTTTAAACATATCCAAGAATTTGGATTGCTCGACTTCAATTTTCTCTTTTTTCATTTTACTCGGGGGTAAGGAAGTGATGGTTGGTATGGTTTAACATAAGGTTTAGCCTTAACTGTGTTATCTTCATTAACCTGTTCAACTACCGGTTCTTTTTCCTTATCTTGATCAGGTTGTGGTTCTTGTGGCGTAGGAACAGCTTCATCAAAAATTTTCAGGTATTTCAGATGGTTCAAGTGTCATACCACTTCTTGTGGTAATGGCTTTAGCTGTTTCATTCCGGGGGTTTGCATTTGTATCACTAGGTAAACTTCCCGGTTTTCTTTCACCTATTAACCTTGCTAGGTTACTTACTTCTTGTTCCAAGTTTTGAATAGAAGCTTGTTGATTTCTAAATGCTTGAACATTTTGTTCATTGGTTTGTTTCTGAGATGTGAAAAACTGCGTTTGAGTTTCAACTAACTTCGTCATCATATATTCTAAATTTGGCTTTTTATCATCGGTTTGTGGTGGTTTGTTTTGAAAATTAGGTCTTTGCTGATTGTAAGTATTATTGGATACTTGTTGATTGCTAGGACCTTGTTGGTTGTTGTAAGGAACATTTCGGTTATAATTCTGGTTTTGATTGTAAATTGGTCTTGGCGGTTGATAATTATTCTGATAAATATTTCCAGGCCTTTGGTTTATATATGAAATATTCTCTCTTTGTTCCATTGTTAGCTCAATACTGAGACAATCTTTTGTCAAATGTGGTCCTCCACACTGCTCACAACTAATTCGTATTGAGTGGATATCTTTAGTCATCTTTTCCATTCGTCTCTCGACAGCATCTATCTTTGCAGAAATGGAGTCTAAGTCATGGCTAGAATCGGCTCTAGCTGCTTTAGATGATCTAACGATATATTTTTCTTGGTGCCACTCATGTGAGTGGGAAGCAGTGTTATCAATAATTTTATAAGCATCAGTTTTTGTTTTCTTCATAATAGAACCACCAGCTGCTATATCGATGTCTTTCCTTGTAGTGATGTCGCATCCTTGGTAGAATATTTGTACTATTTGACAGGTGTCTAAACCATGTTGCGGACATCCTCTTAATAACTTTCCAAATCTTGTCCACGCCTCATATAGAGTTTCATTTGGTTTCTGTGTGAACGTAACAATTTCTCCTTGAAGTCTTACGGCTTTAGATGCCGGAAAGAATTGTTTAAGAAATTTTTCAACTAAAACATCCCATGTATCAATCGCCCCTTCAGGTAACGATTCCAACCAATCTTTGGCTTCTCCCTTTAAAGTCCAGCGAAATAACATGAGATATATCTGTTCATCCTCAACTTCTCTTATTTTAAATAGTGTGCAGATCCTATTAAAGGTACGAAGATGTTCATTTGGATCTTCCTTCGGCGCACCACTAAATTGGCATTGATTAGTCACCATGTGTAGAATTTGTCCTTTGATTTCATAATCTGGCGCATTAATGTCAGGATGAGTAATTGCGTGACCTTGGCCAGTGCGTTTAGCTCTCATTCGGTCTTCCATGCTTAAAGGTTCCAGATTTTCCATGATTGAATTTGTTGAATCAGAATCACTAGAAGATTCTGATTTAATGGTTCGTTCCTCAACAATCTCTGTTTGAATGATTGGTGGTTCCGGAGGAAAAATTAATGGTTCAGGATCTATGAATCGTCCCTGAATATTCTCCGGATTCTCAATTGTGAGGTCGGGTTCAAAAAATGGATTATCGGAAATTTGAATTGGAGTACTTGGTCGACTGGATGACGATTCTAAAGAAAAATTAACGGCGGTAATATTTGTTAAATGTCTTGATCTAGTTACAGGTGATGAACGTACAAAAGGTGGTGAACGTCTTGCTCGGTGCATTCACTGAATATCCTATTAGTTTTTAAAAGGAAAGAAAAATTATATAAGTCATCCAATTAATAGACTTTTCTAATTTTGCCCACGTTTCGAATAGTCAAAAGATGCAGCAGAGGGGCAGGATTCGTTTGGTCTCAATATAATTGAGTACTGTTTGGCTCCAATAACCCGGTCCACGTACAAATCCAACTATTACTACGAACAGAAAATTTTGATGTTTATCAATTTAACCACTTAAAATAAATTTTCGTAATTTTAAGAAATTTAGATAAGAAGTAGAATAAAAATCTATGTCCTAAAACTAGAATTGCGAGAAATAAGAAAGAAAAAGAGCGCGTCGAAAAAGGTCGAAAAAGAAAAGGGTTGAAAAAAAAAATAAAAGACGTCGAAAAATAAGAAATAAAAAAAATGACTTAAGAAACTTTAAAACACTCGACTAACCCAACCTTATTACTATCACTAACTTAAAATTAAAATTGCAAATTGAGATTACTAATTGGAGTGATAATTGATACATAGGTAAAAGGGCGTCGAAAAATGAAAGTAAGAAAGTAGCGCGTCTAAACTTAAAAAGGAACTAAAAACTAAAAATTAAAAGTTGCGTCCAAAAATATTAAAGCTTACAAGTATAACTACATCTCAAATGGCAATAACTTAAAAAGGTACTAAAACTTAAAAAGGCGTCGCAAAATTCTAAAGCACCTAAATCTTAGTCTAAAG
Source organism: Rutidosis leptorrhynchoides (assembly GCF_046630445.1). Classification (NCBI taxonomy): domain Eukaryota; kingdom Viridiplantae; phylum Streptophyta; class Magnoliopsida; order Asterales; family Asteraceae; genus Rutidosis; species Rutidosis leptorrhynchoides. The sequence continues at coordinate 80,215,230 of NC_092336.1, read as the reverse complement.
AAAAAACACTTAAGAGATTTTACGGCAAAGCCTAAAAATCTAGAAATAAAAGTAACTATGGCAAAAACTAGATTTAAAACTAAATATGAGCGAAAGATACAAATATTACGCTGAAACAATTAAAAAGGGACAAAATATAAAAATATACTAAAAGTTGTAAAAAGTACAATTTTTATAAAAGTATTATTTTTATATTATTTATTTTATAGAACTATTAATTTTTATATATTAATAAAACTAAATAAACTTAATATTACAAATTAAGTAAATAAAACTAAATTAATTAATATTAATTAACTAATCAAACCCTAATTAGGGTTTTATTAATAACAATTAAAATATACTGCGTAATTAATGCAAGATTAGGGTTTCCTGTGGCCTGTCAGAGAGAACTCCGCGAGTCGCGGTACTCCCAACTGGAAAACTCCGCAAGTCGCGGGGTTTTGATAATACTGGGCTCCGATTGGGCTGAAACAGTTCGGCCCAGTTTCGTTTTATAATTAAAATATGCTTTGGGCTTCGATTTTAATCTGGCCCAGTTCGTTTTTTTATAATAATTTGATAAAATAATAGATATATAATTTATATAAAATATATTTCAAAAACTTAAAATAAAAATACTTATTAAAAATAAAAATCTTAAAAATAAGTTAATATTATTTTATTTTTTTTCGGTTTTAAAATTTTTTATGTTTTAAATAAACACAAAATATTTAAATAAAACTTATATTTTTTATAAAATAAAAATAAAGAAACTTTATAAAACTTAAGTATTTAACAAACTCTTAAAAATATTTATATTTTTGTTTTTCTTTTTTATGTTTTCGAATATTTAAAACGTATTTTTACAAAAACGTATTTTTATAAAAGTAAACTAAAAATAATTTTTTTTTTTTATATATTAGCGTTACGCTTCCGGCTTTTAAGCTAGATGTTAAGTTCCCCGGCAGCGGCGCCAAAAATACTTGGTGTTATGCGAGGTGTATATAAAATAGCTTATAAATTTTACAACGAAATACTATTAAATACGATACAATTTTACACAAGATATTTATTTATTTATAGAATGGATATACTTAAACCTTGCTACAACACTTATAGGCAGTGTACCTAATCGTACAGTAGTGTAGTTTTTAGTAAGTCCGGTTCGTCCACAGGGAATCTTTTAAACAAAGCTTAACGCTATATTAGTTTTATTTTATAAAAATACAAATATATAAATAAGTAATATTATTATTATAAAGGGGGATTTTTACCGTTTAATGACCGGTTTGTCGATTTTTAAAACTTAAGTCGCAGTTAAAACCAAATGTAAAATATTAAATAAATAAAAGACTTAATTTAAAGCGTAAAGTAAATAACGATAATGAAATTGCGATAAATAAAAGTGCGATGAAATAAAATACAATAAAATAAAGTGCGATAATTAGAAGTGCAATTAAATATAAAATAAAGGAAATTAAATATGAAATAAAAGAATTATGCTTATTTAAACTTCCGTAATCATGATGTTTGACGTGTTGATTTTAGTTTTATGCCCATGGGTTAATTGTTCTTTGTCCTGGATTATTTAATATGTCCATACGGATTTGTCCATAATAGTCCATCAGTCATAAATATAAAGAGCGAAAGCCTTCATCAAATTATTCTTATTCCCGAAGTCAAATATTCCAACTAATTGGGGATTCGAATTGTAACAAGGTTTTAATACTTTGTTTAATGAATACACCAGGTTATCGACTGCGTGTAAACCAAGGTTTTACTACTTTGTTAACAATTACACCAATTACCCTTGAATGTAATTCACCCCTATTTCAACAAGTCTATTAACTATTAATCCAGTTTCGTGTCCGGTAAAATGAATAATTATTGGTATTTATAGATATCCCGCCCACCGTACCCAGTCAAGCGTATGTGGTTATATATAAATACGTCGAATTATAAGTTTGTATATTAAATTAACAAGGTATTGTTTAGTTAATATAAAACCCATTAATAGCCCATAGTCTAATTTCCACAAGTGTCGTTCTTTTATCCAAACCCCAATTATGGTACAAAGCCCAATTATCCAATTTTAATAATTAGCCCAACATCATGATTACTTCGGCTTAAATAAGCATAATAATAACTTAGCTACGAGATATTAATGAAAATAATATAAACATAACTTACAATGATTAAAAATAGCGTAGCGTTACTCGGACAGAATTTCGACTTACACCCTTACAACATTTGCTAACATACCCTTATTATTAGGATTTAAAATTAAAATTAAAATTAAAATTAAAATATAAATTATATATATATATATATATATATATATATATATATATATATATATATATATATATATATATATATATATATATATATATATATATATATATATATATATATATATATATATATATATATATATATATATATATATATATATATTTACGTATATATTGAGAGAGAGATAGATTATGGATCTTAAAACTCGTCGAATTGCGCTGGCTTTTATAGGGATTTTAAAAATTAGGGGCTCCGCGACTCGCGACCCTTTCCTTCTTCAAACTCCGCAACTCGCGGAGTTCGGTTTTACAGCTCACTCCAATTTGGAGCCTTTCTTGCCGACGGTTTATAATATATTATATAATATATAAATAATTATAAGAATTATTTAAATATTATATTATATTTATGTGCATAGTTGACTTGTAATTTTTAGTCCGTTGCGTCGAGTGTTGAGAGTTGACTCTGGTCCCGGTTCCGGATTTTTGAACGTCCTTGCGTACAATTTAATATCTTGTACTTTGCGTTTTGAATCTTGTACTCTTGTAATTCTGAGACGTTTCTTATCAATAATTGGAACCTCTTTGATTGTATTTTGTACTTTTGAGCTTTTTGTTCGTTTGCGTCTTCAATTCGTCGAATCTGTCTTTTGTCTTCACCTTTTATTATTTAAACGAATATTACTTGTAAATAGAACAATTGCAACTAAAAACTTGTCTTTCTTGAGGAATAATGCTATGAAATATATGTTCGTTTTTAGCATTATCATGCTATTACCATTTCTTTCATAGAACATTAGTCATGTTCATCCGAAACTTCATACCTACAAGTTCTGGACCATTGATTGCTTCACACGAGGGTTGAGAAGAGAAGATAAAAGCATGAAGCTTCGAAGTAGCAATGAGGTATAAATCACAGCAAATTGGAGAGAGTATTAACTGTGGATGTCAATGATTATAGAAAGACAGAAGCAGAGACATCGAAATATAAGAGAAGATATAAAATCCAACAACAACTCAGAAATTACAAACCGTATATATCGATGCATATAGAAATATAAAGGCATGGGAGAACTAAAAACACTATAAAACCAAGAGTATAATAGAAGTAAATAGATTCTTCCGGCGGCAGATGAAAAAGAAGAATGACAGATATGAACGTTATAAGTATATCGAGAACCAGAACTGGATGGAGCATATTGACGAATGATTCAAAGATTAAAGGAGAAAGAATAGACGAAGGTGTGAATTATAAGGAAACAAAGGGGGTGGATTTATAGTAAAATATCCGACAGAGCAATCAAAACAGATGATCGCATTTAAAGCGGATCCTAATTTCCTTAATTACTGAAGAATCAAATCTTATTAAGATTTTCTCCAAATCTCTTGAACTTCGGAAATCAATCCTATCTACGTCAAAAGATATGACGAATCTACATTTATTCATTTCACTCTTTTGTGATAGCTTCACTTATACTCTTTGCGTAATCAAATTGTTTATTCTACATTACTTGATGATGATAAAACTCTAAATTTTAGCTCGTATGCGTCATGAAAACATACTTATTTTCAGCCATGACCATCCCAATCAAATTTCGGGACGAAATTTATTTAACGGGTAGGTACTGTGACAACCCGAAAATTTTCGACCAAATTTAAACTTAATCTTTATATGATTCCGACACGATAAGTAAAGTTTGTAATGTTGAGTCTCGAAAATTTTGGAACTATGTTCATACATTCAATTACCCTTTTGACTATGCTCGACGATTCACGAACGAATATATAAATGGATATGAATATATATATATGTGTATATATATATTAAGGTTCGAAATTATTTTTGTAAACAATAGTAACACCCATTTATTGTTCAGTTTGATAAATAAATATTATATACAAATTTATATTTTTCTAAACGAAAATATATATTTTACAATGTGATAATGCATAGAATTGAATTAGATATAAAACGTTTTGATATTATTAAATATATTTTAATAAACAACGAGGAGTTGATTTATAGAAGCAAATGACCAAATTACTAAAATGTATAAGTTATACTTTGAGTAGTATAGTTTATTGATAATTTAAGATTATATTTTGACGAAGGTACGAATCACGAAACGTAAAGTACAAGTTTTCTAAGCATACGAAAATGCATTCGAGAAACCGGAATTGAGACATTAGTCGAGCGTAAACGTACGAGTTATCAGACCAAAAATTAAAAGTTAACTATGCACGTGAATATAATATAATATATAATTAATTAATATAAATTATATATATTATATATATATTATAAAAATATGTCGACAAACAAAACAACAAAAAATTGTGAGCTGGATTTTGGGGCCATGGGATCGCATGAGAAATAGGCATAAAACCCATGCGATCGCATGGCAGTCAAGATTCAGAAACATTCTATAAATTGGCCATTTTGCTCGGAGTACACACATACACATATCCTATATGTTACTCCCTCTGTTATATAATTATTTATATTATTATTATTATTATTATTATTATTATTATTATTATTATTATTATTATTATTATTATTATTATTATTATTATGATTAATATTATTATTAATCTTATTATTATTATCAGTAGTATTAATATTATTATTATTAGTATTATACATAAAATACTACGACGAAGTACTACTCAAATGATTTCAAACCAAGTTTTCAAATGAGTCAAAGCTAAGGAAACTATGGGTTATAGCTATGGAAGTTATGGGTAATGTTCTTGGGTATTGTTCGCAAGTCAAACCTAGTGTTTATCATCTCTGTTGCGTCTACGTACTTTTCTGCAATATTGAATCACAATATTGATACGTAAGCATTTATATCTTAAGCTTTTATATATTAATAGTGTATCCATGTCTAGTGCTCGAGTATATATGTTTATACATGCTTGTATGCCAAATTTCGTCGTTAGATATTTTATGATGAATCACGAATTTGATACATATGCTACTGATATAAAGTATATGATATGCATGTTTTTGGAAAGCTGGCAAAAAATTATTAACTTTTCATTTAGAAATCGCATGATTTCGATGAACGGATTAAAAGATATGGTCAACTGAATTATGTTTGACGTTAATTGATATTGTGTTTGAAACTGTAAATTAATATTTAAACAACTTGTCTATGAGATTGACAAATTGGATTTTTAAATATTACTAATCGAGTAAATGAATTTCTATATAAGGCACGTCTCGTTTTGTTGAACAATTGTCAAAGTTGACTATCTTATTATGTTTTAAAGCTTTATAAACACTATAATCTGATTTTACAAGTATTGAAAAGCTATGTGAAATAATAAAATATTTTCGATTGCCATAATAATTCAAATATAATATAGCTCCTGAAATAAATAAAATTTTGAGTTTGATAAACTATAAATTCGTTCAATTATCAAGACTTATACTATGATAATAAACATGTATAGATTTAAAGATCGTATTGGGTCAGATTGACTGTTGAGATGACTTTTGTTAACTTTTGCATGTCGGTCTCGAGCATTAGGATTGCGATACACTATGACCCAACCTAGCTTATTAGACATGTATTGACCAACATATGTTCTCTATGTTGAGATCTACGGTTAATTTTGCATTCCGAGTTTCGGTCACTTTTTGGTGAATGACCTTATGTGCTGCTAAGGTGAGTTTCATTTGCTCCCTTTTTAATTGCTTTTGCAATCTATATTTTTGGGCTGAGAATACATGCAATTTATTTTAAACGCAATGGATACAAATACATACTAAATTCTACACTGAGTTTAAACCGAAAATCCCTTATCTTTGGTAACTAGTAACTGCCAGTTATAAGAACTGGTGGGTGCGAGTAGTAGTATATGGATCCATAGGGCTTGATATCCCCGTCCGAGCTAGAGCACTAGCCTTTTAACGGACGTATGCTATTTGAGAAGCGTATACGTTTGTTTGCGTGTATTATTAAGATGATTATACAAAGGGTACTTATTATATAGACGTTAAAGTTTAGTTACCAGGGTGCTCAATTTCGTAGAATATTTTTGATAAACGTTTCTAGATGAAACAACTGAAAACTTGTGATTCACCTTTATATACAGATTATACGCAACATTAAAACTATGAACTCACCAACCTTTGTGTTGACACTTTTAAGCTTGTTTATTCTCAGGTTTCTAGAAGTCTTTCGCTGTTTGCTTATACGTTATACAAGCTATGTGCATGGAGTCATACATGCTTTATTCGAGAAAACTTTGCATTCACAAAATCATCACCATGTATCTTATTTGACTGCATTGTCAACGGATGTGACGACCCGGAAATTTCCGACCAAATTTAAACCTAACCTTTATATGTTTCCGACACGATAAGCAGAATTTGTAATATTGAATCTCAAAAAGTTTGGAACTACATTCATGTAATCAATTACCCTTTGACCGTGTTCGACGATTCACGAACAATTATGTGTATATAGATATGTATATATAATATATAATAACTGAAAACATTAACAAAGTATTTGATATATATGATACTTTACATGAACGTATTTGTTTCGATATATTTATCGACAGAATTAAGAGATAATATCAAATGATTAAATTATCAGATACATTATGATATGATTACGGGCCAATGTTATGAGGTCCACTGTGATTTAAGAAATCTATTCTTTTTGACAATATTCGGAAAATGGTAAAGTGATCTATAAGTAAGAACGTGGAGTGTAAATAACTTAGATGTTGGATATCGACAAGTTAAGTAACTCGACATTTTTCATTAAGATGATTTCATACGTTTATTAAACCTTTGGATTTTATCCCATGCTTCACCAACAGACTGTAATTTAAAAACTTGAAACCTATTATGAATATATATAATTCTACTTTTCTAAAATGTTTTATGATATAACGATTTAAATTAATATTAAATATATTTATACGCGTATTATACGTACATAGTTTTATACTTTTACTATACTTTAACTTTACATTTACTTTACTTTTACTTTACTTTTACTTTACTTTAACTTTAATAATTCACTTTAATAATTCACTTTAATAATTCATACTTTAATAATTCACTTTAATAATTCATACTTTAATAATTCACTTTAATAATTCATACTTTAATAATTCACTTTAATAATTTAAAAATCTATTATAAATAGAATTCAATAGGTTTTATTATTTCATAGAAACTTGAAAATATATTTCTCTAAACTCTCTCAATCGAATTACATATATATATTTACTTAGTATTATTTCAAGATATTATTAGTATACATAAAATACTACGATGGAGTTATATTCAGACGATTTCAAAATAAGTTTTCAAACGGGATAGAGCTAAGAAAATTATGGGTTATAGCTATGGAGGTTATGGATATTGTTCGAGGGTATTGCTCGTGAGGTCAACCTAACGTTTATCATTTTCGTTGCGTCTACGTACTTTCCTGCAATATTGAATCACAATATTGATACGTGAGCATTCATATCTTATCTTTTATATATTAATAGTGTATCCCTGACTAGTGCTCGAGTATATATGATTATGCATGTTTGTATGCTTAGTTTCGTCGTTAAATAGTTTATGATAAATCACGAATTTGATACATATGCTACTGAGATAAGGTATATGATACGCATGTCGTTGAAAAGCTAAAGAAAAATTAATAACTTTTCATTTAGAAATCGTGTGGGTTCGATGAACGGATTAAAAGATATGGTCAACTGAATTATTATTAATTTTAATATTATTATTAAAACGATTATTATAATTGTTATCAGTTGATGTTATTACTAAAATTATTTTTATTACTAAAAATTAATATTTTTATTGAAACTATCATTTTATTATTTTTATCATTATTATTATTATCAATATTATTTAATTAAATAAATATGCGTACAAAGATATTTTTACCACACGTAATATAATTACATTAATAATACATACCACTATATTTTTATGATATTAAGTGAATTTTATAAATTTTATTACTTGAGATATATAAAAGTATATTTTTATCATATATGAATTTAAATATAAATTTTTATTTATTAATAAATGACTTGTATTATTTAGTATAATAAGATCTGATAAATATATTTAAATATATAAAACGACTATATATAAGTTATATAATAAACATGTATAGATTTGGAAGTCATTTTGGGTCAAGTTGACTTTTGTTGACTTTTGCATGTCGGTCTCGAGCATTATGATTGTGATACACTACGACCTGACCTAAATTGTTAGACAGATATTGACCAACATATAAATATATATATACTTAATATAGGTTCATGAATCCGAGACAAACCCTGCACTTGTTCAGTGCCGTCATATACATAATTGCTACGAAATACAGTATTGTGAGTTTCATTTGCTCCCTTTTTAATTGCTTTTGCAATATATATTTTTGGGCTGAGAATACATGCGCTGTTTTATAAATGTTTTACGAAATAGACACAAGTACTAAAACTAATTCTACGTGGGTTTAAACCAGAAATATACCCTTAGCTTGGTATCATTAAACTACTTGTCTATGTACGGTAGGCGCGAATCCTAAAGATAGATCTATTGGGCCTGACAAACCCCATCCTGACTATGGGATGCTTTAGTACTTCGAGGTTATATTAAACACACCTGATCTGGTGTACTTCAGAGGGTAAAACATGAACGTTAAGGCTTGTTACCGGGTGCCTACAACTTATAGAATACTTTTATACACTTGCGAGTGTACATATATTTATAAACGGAAATCTTGTGGTCTATTAATATATTGAAATGATTGATATGATAAACCTATGAACTCACCAACCTTTTGGTTGACACTTTTAAGCATGTTTATTCTCAGGTATTAAAGAAATCTTCCGCTGTGCATTAGCTCATTTTAAGGATATTACCTGGAGTCATTCATGACATACTTTGAAAGACGTTGCATTCGAGTCGTTAAGTTCATCAAGATTAATATTAAGCCAATTATAGTTGGATGTAATATGAAATGGTATGCATGAAGTCAATTTTTGATGCAAAGAAAGTTTGTCTTTTAAAAACGAATGCAATGTTTGTAAAACGTATCATATAGAGGTCAAATACCTCGCGATGTAATCAACTCTTGTGAATCGTTTATAATGTATATGAACGGATCCTTTCAACGGATGTATTGTTAAAAACTATTATATACGGTGATTGTCTATATGTAGAAATCATCAGATGTCGAAAATCTTGGATTTATATATTCATTTATGGTATGCCTTTTCAAAAGAATGCAATGTTTACAAAACGTATCATATAGAGGTCAAAACCTCACTATGAAATCAATGAATGATGTATTCGTCCAAGTGGATTCGGACGGGTCGTCACAGTATGTGTATAATTATTGCATTCAATAAGCGTTATGCTTACCCTCTCGTTGTTTACCCTTTTTAGGCTCCAGCATGGATAAAGGCAAGGGTATTTGCTTGGACTAGCGGGCTCCTAATGATTATGCTAGTGTATTTGTGACGCACTGTACAAAACCATCGTGTACGGGTCATCAACAACAGGATCATTACATGGTCAAACACTATATGCTGTTTGAAAACCAGTTTTACATTCATAAAAAGATAGTGTTTTACAAAATATAACGTGACACAAAGGTCGTTACAAAATCATTGTTTGAAAATAACATAAGTTACGAATGCAAAAGAAAAGTTCCATGATTGAGACATCTCTAAGTAATGCAGCGGAAATCTAACACAGCAGGTCCATAATAGTAAGTCTATAACACCAAGATAGCAAGTCTAACAGCGGAAGCAACATCGTCTAAGCACCTGAGAAATACACGCTTAAAAGTCAACACGAATGTTGGTGAGCTATAGTTTGTAATCAGTAAAGTAATGTAGACCACGAGATTTCAGTGCTTCAATCAGCAGTTTAAATCAGTATAAAAAGTATATGCTTAACCGTGGGCACCCGGTAACTAGACTTAACGTATGTATATTGAAATGTCCCGTTCTTATTGATTAAAAACGTTCCATATTAATTGATTTTGTTGCGAGGTTTTGACCTCTATATGAGACGTTTTTCAAAGACTGCATTCATTTTAAAACAAACCATAACCTTTATTTCATCAATAAAGGTTTAAAAAGCTTTACGTAGATTATCAAATAATGATAATCTAAAATATCCTGTTTACACACGACCATTACATAATGGTTTACAATACAAATATGTTACAACAAAATAAGTTTCTTGAATGCAGTTTTTACACAATATCATACAAGCATGGACTCCAAATCTCTTCCTTATTTAAGTATGCGACAGCGGAAGCTCTTAATAATCACCTGAGAATAAACATGCTTAAAACGTCAACAAAAATGTTGGTGAGTTATAGGTTTAACCTATATATATATATATATCAAATCGTAACAATAGACCACAAGATTTCATATTTCAATACACATCACATACATAGAGATAAAAATCATTCATATGGTGAACACCTGGTAACCGACATTAACAAGATGCATATATAAGAATATCCCCATCATTCCGGGACACCCTTCGGTTATGATATAAATTTCGAAGTACTAAAGCATCCGGTACTTTGAATGGGGTTTGTTAGGCCCAATAGATCTATCTTTAGGATTCGCGTCAATTAGGGTGTCTGTTCCCTAATTCTTAGATTACCAGACTTAATAAAAAGGGGCATATTCGATTTCGATAATTCAACCATAGAATGTAGTTTCACGTACTTGTGTCTATTTTGTAAATCATTTATAAAACCTGCATGTATTCTCATCCCAAAAATATTAGATTTTAAAAGTGGGACTATAACTCACTTTCACAGATTTTTACTTCGTCGGGAAGTAAGACTTGGCCACTGGTTGATTCACGAACCTATAACAATATATACATATATATCAAAGTATGTTCAAAATATATTTACAATACTTTTAATATATTTTGATATTTTAAGTTTATTAAGTCAGCTGTCCTCGTTAGTAACCTACAACTAGTTGTCCACAGTTAGATGTACAGAAATAAATCGATAAATATTATCTTGAATCAATCCACGACCCAGTGTATACGTATCTCAGTATTGATCACAACTCAAACTATATATATTTTGGAATCAACCTCAACCCTGTATAGCTGATGTTATGCGAGGTGTATATAAAATAGCTTTATATTTTAGCAGGAAATACTATTAAATACGATACAATTTTACACAAGATATTTATTTATTTAGAGAATGGATATACTTAAACCATGCTACAACACTTATAGGCAGTGTACCTAATCGTACAGTAGTGTAGTTTTTAGTAAGTCCGGTTCGTTCCACAGGGAAAATCTTTAAACAAAGCTTAATGCTATATTAGTTTACTTTTATAAAAATACAAATATATATATATATATATATATATATATAAGTAATATTATTATTATAAAGGGGGGTTTTTACCGTTTAATGAACGGTTTGTCGATTTTAAAACTTTAGTCGCAGTTAAAACCAAATGTAAAATAATAAATAAATACAAGACTTAATTTAAAGCGTAAAGTAAATAACGATAATGAAATTGCGAATAATAAAAGTGCGATAAAATAAACTTGCGATAATTAAAGAGTACGATAATTAAAAGTGCAATTAAATACAATAACAATAAAAATGCGATAATTAGAAGTGCAATTAAATATAAAATAAAGGAAATTAAATATGAAATAAAAGAATTATGCTTATTTAAACTTCCGTAACCATGATGTTTGACGTGTTGATTTTAGTTTTATGCCCATGGGTTAATTGTCCTTTGTCCTGGATTATTTAATATGTCCGTCTGGTTTTTGTCCATAACAGTCCATCAGTCATAAATATAAAGTGCGAGTGTCCTCGTCAAATTATCCTTATACCCGAAGTTAAATATTCCAACTAATTGGGGACTTAAACTGTAACAAGGTTTTATTACTTTGTTTAATAATTACACCAGAATGTCGACTGAGTGTAACCCAAGGTTTTAATACTTTGTTATCAATTATGTCAAGTGTCCTTGTACATAATTTCACCCCTGTTTTAATAATTATAGTGGCTATTAATCCATTCCCGTGTCCGGTTAAATGAACGATTATTCGTACATATAAATACCCCGCCCATCGTGTCCGATTGAGTGTATATGGTTATTTATAGGGACGTCCAATTGTAAATCATTATATTAAAATTAACAAACTATCATTTAGTTAAACAAATATAAAGCCCATTAATAGCCCATAGTCTAATTTCCACAAGTGTCGTTCTTTTATCCAAACCCCAATTATGGTACAAAGCCCAATTACCCAATTTTAAATATTAGCCCAACATGATGATTACTTCGGATTAAATAAGCATAATAATAACTTAGCTACGAGACATTAAATTAAAAAGGTTGAATATAACTTACAATGATTAAAAATAGCGTAGCGTTACACGGACAGAATTTCGACTTACACCCTTACAACATTCGCTAACATACCCTTATTATTAGGATTAAAATTAAAATTAAAATTAAAATATAAATAAATATAAATATAACGTATATAGATGGATGGATATATTCGATAAAAAATTGATCAGAATTCGTTGGGCTTTATAGGGAGTTTCAGTTTTTGGGGCTCCGCAACTCGCGGCCCATTCCTTCTTCAAACTCCGCGAGTCGCGGAGATCGTTTTCACAGCTCACCACATTTGGCTCTTTGTTTACCGACGGTTTATTATATAAATATAATATATATATAATTTATATAATTAATTATATATTATATTATATTTATATACATAGTTAACTTGTAATTTTTAGTCCGTTGCGTCGAGCGTTGAGTGTTGACTCTGGTCCCGGTTCCGGATTTTCGAACGTCCTTGCGTATAATTTAATATCTTGTACTTTGCGTTTTGAATCTTGTACTCTTGTAATTTCGAGACGTTTCTTATTAATAATTGGAACCTCTTTGATTGTATTTTGTACTTTTGAGCTTTTTGGTCGTTTGCGTCTTCAATTCGTTGAATCTGTCTTTTGTCTTCACCTTTTATTATTTAAACGAATATCACTTGTAAATAGAACAATTGCAACTAAAAGCTTGTCTTTCTTGAGGAATAATGCTATGAAATATATGTTCGTTTTTAGCATTATCAAATATTCCCACACTTGAGCGTTGCTTGTCCTCAAGCAATAAAGTACTTGAAATAAAAACATACATGAATCACTTTTTTATTCATCACACTTTGTACATCAGTGATTTTGATGTGGTGGTATAAACAATGATAGTAACGATAGAACCATGGTTAAAGGTGGGTGTGTCATCTACAGTTGTCTCGGGTTTAGGTCAATGACACTTGCAATCAAATAGCCGATTTACTTTCGGTTTCCAAAGCAAAGTGCACATTTGAAAGGCGGTTTACTGTCCCACATGACTATGAAAATTTTAGATCCGTTAGGAAATTGGATCTTTATGAAAACATTTGATCTTTTGAAAATTCAATCTAGCTTTTACCCTAGACAAGTTTTCCGAAATAACCCTTCACCGGTGTTTGCAAAATATTTTTGTGGGTTGTGTGGGTTTCAGATTTGAAAATTTTAGCTCAACACTTGTGGCAAACTACCGTCCGGTTGTAAAGGAAAGCGATGAACAAGAAACTGTTAAGGCAATGTCTAATGACATGCATTTGATTATGGTCCCAAAACGTGTCGGATGCTATTACTATCCTTTGTAGGAGCAATAGTAAAGATCATCCTATGATTTTTCGGTCTGGCACAAGGTCCTGTCTTTGACCATGCTATGCAACCACCGTTCTTACGGTTGACACCCGATTTGGTTCAGGTGACCTAATAAATTCCAGGTGAATTCCTAGGATTTTACGTTCAATGGTAATGAACGCATTGAAAATGGGTTTTCAGAAAACAAATCAGTTTTATTTTTGATCAAAATATTTTCTCGTTCAAGCTCGAGTTTAGATATCATTGAATTCCATGAGTTTGTAATTCTCAATCTTTAAGGTCAATCTCAAGGATTGAGTAATATCAGTCTTAGAAGCTGATTTTTAATCTTTAAGGAGATTATCCTTTCTGGGGGTCTGATTCATTAGTCTTATCAAGCTAATTTGCACGGCGCCCTCCCCATTTTACGAGATAAATCCTTCTCATGGTTAGGATAAATGTGACCCCTTGGCGACCCTGTTTAATGCTGAGGTCCGAGGATTTCCTGCTGATTTTAGTGATGACTTTTCTAGATTTTTCGTCAACCTACAGCTGGTCTGGACGACAACTTCTTGACCTAAATCAAGAAGCGCGTGTCTTTTTCGGAAGACTTTACTTCCTTTTAATGATGGAATTGATTCATCATGTAGATCCATCTTTCTTACAGTAAATCAGGTAAAAATTTTTAGTTTAGTCCAAAGCAAAAGTATTTTCAGTTATTTGTACAAAAATATGTGACATATGTTTTGAATAACTTGGAGAATTTTCCCACACTTGGCTTTTATTTTCCTTTTTATTGTCCTCTATTCCATTTTAAATGAATTTTAACATTTTGGTTTGTTTCTCAATTTATGTCCTTTTCGAGGTAACAATAATTTCGGTGTTAACACCTAGTTTTATCGTTCATAAATATGTATAAACATGATTTTGAGTTCATTTAGTTGAAAATTTTGAAAAATTTTACTAGAATTGGGTAGTCAGTATATAAGACTAGGGCTGTTCTTTATTATCAGAGAGCACTAGATTCTAATACAACTACTACTTTACTAGTATTTCTAATGGTAACCAAGTGTATAAAGTAAAAATTTTAAAATCCAAAAGAATTTAACCCCTTCCCACACTTAAGATCTTGCAATGCCCTCATTTGCAAGAAATCAGTAACAATTTAAATTATTGAGGGTGATTTGTGTGAAAATGATTAAATTTTACCAAAGTTTCCAAACATATTTGTGTTTGCTTGCTGAATAATAAATGGTGCATATCATTTGTTCATTCCGTCTTGTTGTTATTTCACATATATTTTGCATCTTGTCGTCAAAATTAGTTGCTTTTGCTGAACTTAATGTCAGTCTTTGAAAATACGTTGTTTTACCCTGTTGTGTACATAAGATAAACTGCAAACATATATACATATTTTTGAAGTTTGGTATATTACCCCACATTCAAAAATTATTAAAATCTAAGAATAAAAGTTAGAAAATTATAAAAACTATTACAATATTAACATAAGTATTAAACGTATCAACATTAAAAATTACAAAATAAATAAAACTAAGTAGACTAGGGATGATACTGATACCAGTAGGGGTTCCATGCATAACCATAGGTGCTATAAAATGCTTCGGCTGGGTTATACGTAGGATACGGTGGTTGAATCTCTATAGACCAGGGAGGGAATAAGGGCGATGGAGTAGGAATATAGTTTCTACCTATATGTTGGCAATAAGCTATGATTTGGTTTTGATGAACTTGCCAATCTTCAAATGCTCTATGTCTAGGATTTTCATACTCTTGTGAAGCTATAAACCTTTGCATTTCTGCCATTTCATTTCCCCCTCCTACATTACCTTGCTATTGGTTTCTCTCAACCTGTGGATGTCTACCATGGTATTGTACTGCGGCATTAATTCGCCTCTTCAAAACTTTCGCACCATGGTATACATTTAAACCTATTGTATCGCGGGGTTCTGGTTCTTCGACTAATAATCCCCCCCGACTTATATCCACACCGAGATATTCAGCAATCAAAGTAATAAATATACCACCTCCTATTATGCTATGTGGTCTCATCCCCCTAACCATAGCTGATAAATAATAACCCACACAATAAGGTATACTTACAGCGCTTTGTGGGTCTCGAATACACATATGGTAAAACAAATCCTGTTCATTTACCTTTTCCTTATTCTTACCTCTTTGTGTAATCGAATTAGCTAAAAACCTATGAATTACTCTTAACTCTGCTCTATCTATATCCAAATAAGAGTAATTTCCCCCTTTGAATCGGTGATGTCTTGTCATTTGACTCCATACACCATGTGTATCAAAATTTTCATCTATCTTTCTACCATTTAGTATCAACCCTCTACAATCGGCAGATGCTAACTCCTCAGGCGTATATATACGTAAAGCCTGAGCCATGTCTAGTAAAGACATGTGGCGCATCGAACCTCCTAACAAAAATCTAATAAAAGATCGATCGGTTAAACTAGCTACCCGATCATTTAATTCTATATTACACAACAATTCTTCACACCATACTTTATATACAGGTCTACGCATGGTGAATAAATGTACCCAGTCGTTAAAAGTAGAATTACCATACCTCTGTGCAAGTAATTCCCTAATTGGCCCGGCCAATTCTATAGCTTCTAATGGTCCCCATTCTATGACCCTAGGTACCTCAACAACTTTAGAATGAAGAGTATGCAAACCCCTTTGGTATTTTGGATAATCTATCCAAAGTCTGTCAAATCTCAGGTTCGGGTGCAAATCTTCCAAGTGCATATCAGAAAATGTCATGACTGGATGAGGTATATCTTGTTTGTAGTAGTTATCCACCTCCTGTTGTTCCGCATTCTCAGCAGGAGCATTGCGAGTTTGGGATGAAGATTCACCCCTTTCAGTCTGCAAAACACATCAAACACAATTTTTGTGCATCCAAATATGCATTAGTGTCAGCAAAATCATCAATCAAAATAATTACAATGACATGATCAATTTATATCAAACTTAAGCTCATTTTCATATTTTCATCAAATCTACACTTTTTCAAATAAGCATGTACGAAAATGTTCGCCAAGTTCATAAGCATTCAACTCAAATAACATGTCAAAATAATCATTACTAGCAATTAAACAAGTTTCAAATGTCATTATCTCTCAAAAATCAAGTTCATGAATTTTAGACTTGAAAAAGTCCACTTTAATTCTCAAAATCATGTTTAGGCTCAAAGTTTGGATCATTTAACTACCTAAACATGTTACACTACTTAATTTAGCAACAATTCATGACAAAAATCGGCCATAACCTGTTTATATCAAAAAGCCCCAAATTTGCTCAAGAACACAAACCCTAGATTACTCAAAATTTGAAGTTTAAGGCTTCTAATCATGTTAAATAGCATCAATCTAGGTTATACAAGCATAATACATAAGCAATTGAACATAATTACACTAAAAAGCATCAAAATCGAATTGGGTATAAAATTGCTCAAGAACACTAATTTTCGGATTAAATGGTGTTTAGGTGTAGAAATTTACCCTTTTTCTTGAGTAATTCCTTGATAGCATCCTTTTTAACATGATTTTAGTAAAAGATTTGATGATTAACGGTTAAAAATTGTGATTTTAGGGGTGTTTTCTCGGGTTTTTTCGGGTTTATTTTCGCTGTATGTTTGAGTTGTGGTGTGGACTGATCAATTCAGCTCGATTTTATTTTTTTCTGTATTTTGGTCCTCCCGCGAGTCGCGGGGTTAGGTAGCCTCAAACACCGCAAGTCGCGGTGTTTGGTTTTTTTTTTTTTTTTTTATATAAAATCTTAACTTAATAAACAAATATAAAATAAATTTAAAATTTTGTTTTCCTTTGTTGTTTAGGACGAGGTCGTTTCGGATCGATGTCCTAGTCCGTCCTTCGACAAAATTTTAAAATTTGTCTTTTTCAAACGATTGTTTTTAAAGCTTAGATTTTTGGGTTTTTTAATGTTTTTGGCATACTTTAATTCAATAAGATTAAAAATAATGATAATAAAAGTTCTCGTCCCTCCCTCGGTTAAAGCAATTTCGGTTCAGAGACCTAGTCTTCAACTTACGACGAATTTTAAAATCATATTTTTAACTTAGCGAAATAAAGTAAATTTTTGTTTTTAAATTCACACAACTTAAATTTAAAATGCATAAAATTCAAAATTAATATTAAAAATTCATACCAAACTTAAATTTAAAAATTCATAAAAATAAAATTCACACCAAACTTAATTTAAATTTTTATATTATAAATTCACACCAAACTTATATTAATTTTTCGAATATTTACAATTTAAATATATTGATTTTACAAAGTGTACAATATTAATTTAAAATTTATATATTAATTTTAAAAACATGGTAAAAATAAAATTAAAAATCTTTTTGGCTTTTTATCCCACTTTAATCAATCAAATATTATCAAAAATATACGCCCCTCTTTTCGGTAAAGTAATTTCGGTTCCAAGACCTAATTTAACTCATGACGAATTTTTGAAATATTTTGTGTTGATTGATTAAAGATATTTATACCTTAAGAATAAACGTTAAATTTCGCAGTGATGTAATAAATTTTTGAATGATATCAATAATTTCGGTCGCCAAACCTAATTTTATTCAATACCAATTTAATACTTTTTAGCGAACAAATTAGCATTTATTATCAAAAGGTTAAAAAAAATTAAAAATAAAAACTGTACAGACTTACCTGTGAGATAGTATTCTTAGTTATACGATCTATCCCATTCATAAGATAGTCAGTTTAATTGTTTTCCATGGCTACACAGGCGTAACCTCGAGCATTCAGTGTTTTTTCTTCTAAACATATGAACGGTCCGTCTCTGCATAAAGTAACAAATTCGGTATTTGAATAGGTTTGATTATTTGAACATTTACCTCCATGTGACCATTTTTCGCATTTGTGACATCTTTCTAGGTGTCGTGCTCTTCTTTTCGCTGCGGATTTTGATTTTCCTTTACCAAATTGTAACTTATTATCTTCGCATCTGGATTCTTTTCTTACTCCGTCCAATCTTTCTCTGATTACTGATACTATTTCACTTGGTAGTGTGTCATTATTACGTTTAGTGATCAAAGCGTGTAGCATTAGACCATGGTTTAGTTCACAGGCAGTCTTCATTTTGTAAAAACCTAAAAAAAATAAAAATTCAGAATGGGGGGAGAAGACTAGTTCTTTAGGGTCTGCTAGGGAAAGACCATTCGGGTTCTATTTTCGAGAACTACACGAAAACAGACAATCTAACTCTAACAGAAATACATATTATCCTTTAAAGACTTGATTCTCCCCACACTTAGTTAGCTGTGGTGTAGAAATTGTGATTAACTTTATTGTCGACTTCCATCAGACTATCTATGTAGTGTTTAACTCTGTGACCATTAACTTTAAATTCAATCCCATCTGAATTTATCAATTCTACTGTTCCGTATGGAAAAACTCTTTTAACTATGAATGGTCCAGACCATCTTGATTTCAATTTTTCAGGAAATAGCTTGAATAGTGAATTGAAAAGAAGAACTCTATCTCCTTCCTTAAATTCTTTTGAAGTTCTGATTCTTTTATCATGCCATTTCTTCGTTCTTTCCTTATAGATCAACGAATTTTCGTACGCTTCATGTCTTAATTCTTCTAATTCATTTAATTGATTTAATCGTAGACGTCCAGCTTCATGTAAATCAAGATTACATGTCTTCAAAGCCCAAAATGCTTTGTGTTCAATTTCTACTGGAAGATGACATGCTTTTCCATAAACAAGTCTAAAAGGTGTGGTTCCAATTGGAGTTTTGTAGGCTGTTCTAAAAGTCCAGAGTGCATCCTCCAATTTAATGGACCATTCCTTCGGATTTGATCCTACGGTTTTCTCTAGAATACGTTTTAAAGCTCGGTTGGTATTTTCAACTTGTCCACTTGTTTGTGGATGATAAGCAGTGGAGATTTTATGAGTTACTCCATATCTTTTAAAAACTTTTTCAAGTTGATTATTACAGAAATGAGTTCCCCGATCACTTATTAAAGCTTTCGGTGTTCCAAACCTTGCAAAAAGATGTTTTAAAAAATTGACTACAACACGTGCATCGTTAGTTGGGAGAGCTTGTGCTTCCGCCCATTTAGATACATAATCAATGGCTACGAGAATATAGAGATTATTATGAGATTTTGGAAATGGACCCATAAAGTCAATACCCCAAATGTCAAATACTTCACATACTTGGATGACATTTTGTGGCATTTCATCACGTTGACTTATTTTTCCGGCCCTTTGACAAGCATCACAGGATTTGCAAAGAAGGTGTGCGTCTTTGTAAATTGTAGGCCAATAGAATCCAGCATCATAAACTTTTCTTGCTGTTAGTTGAGGCCCATAATGCCCTCCTGTTGGTCCTGTGTGACAATGGTTTAATATTTTACTGGCTTCATCTCCGAATACACATCGGCGTATTATTCCATCTGGACAACTTTTAAACAAATGTGGATCTTCCCAGAAATAGTGTTTTATATCACTGAAGAATTTTTTTCGTTTTTGGTACGATAATCCTTTTTCAAGGAATCCACAAAATAAGTAATTTGCATAGTCTGCAAACCATGGAATTTCTTTATAATCTATCTTCAATAGATATTCATCAGGAAAGTTGTCTTGTATGTCCGATTCATTTAGAACTTCTAATGCGGGATTTTCAAGTCGAGAAAGATGATCAGCGGCGAGATTTTCTGCTCCTCTTTTATCTCGGATTTCAATATTGAACTCTTGTAAGAGTAAGATCCAACGGATTAATCTTGGTTTAGCATCTTGTTTCGAAAATAGGTATCTAAGAGCAGAATGGACGGTATAAACCACCGTTTTTGCTAGAACGAGATATGATCGAAATTTGTCAAAAGCAAAGACAATAGCAAGGAGTTCTTTTTCAGTAGTTGTATAGTTCGTTTGTGCTCCTTGTAACGTCTTACTAGCATAATATATAGGTTGAAATCATTTTTCAATCCTTTGTCCTAAAACGGCTCCCATTGCAAAATCACTTGCATCGCACATTAGTTCAAATGGTAGATTCCAATTTGGGGTTATCATGATCGGCGCATTAGTGAGTTTCTCTTTAAGAATATTAAAAGATTTGATACATTCATCTGAAAAGATGAATGGAGCATCCTTTTCTAGGAGTTTATTCATAGGAGTGGCAAATTTAGAAAAATCTTTTATGAAACGTCGGTAAAAACCGGCATGCCCTAGAAAACTCCTAACTCCTCTAACATTGGTGGGATGTGGAATTTTAGCAATTACATCTACTTTAGCTCTATCCACTTCAATTCCTTCTTTTGAAATTTTATGTCCAAGAACGATGCCTTCTTTAACCATGAAATGGCATTTCTCCCAATTAAGTACTAGATTTGATTATTCGCATCTAATAAGCATTCGTTCCAGATTAGCTAGACATGATTCAAATATATCACCGAAGACTGAAAAGTCATCCATGAAAACTTCCATGCATTCTTCTATCATGTCATGAAAAATCGCCATCATACACCTTTGAAAGGTTGCAGGGGCGTTGCAAAGTCCAAATGGCATGCGTTTGTAAGTAAAAGTACCATAAGGGCACGTGAATGTGATTTTCTCTTGATCTTCGGGTGCTATTGGAATTTGAAAATATCCGGAAAATCCATCTAGAAAACAATAGTAACTATTTCCGGCTAATCTTTCCAACATTTGATCAATGAAAGGTAAGGGAAAGTGATCTTTTCTGGTGACGTCATTTAATTTTCTATAATCAATACACACACGCCATCCTGTTACAGTCCTAGTAGGAATAAGCTCATTTTTCTCATTTGTAATGACAGTCATGCCACCCTTCTTAGGCACGCATTGAACTGGGCTTACCCATGGACTATCAGAGATTGGATATATCAAACCTGCATCTAGCAGTTTAATAATCTCTTTCTTAACTACATCTTGCATATTAGGATTTAGTCTTCGTTGGCGTTGCACATACGTTTTATGACCTTCTTCCATAAGGATTTTATGTGTGCAATACGAAGGACTTATTCCTTTAGTATCATGAATCTTCCATGCAATGCCTGGTTTATGAGCTTTCAACACAGAAATGAGTTGTGATTTCTCATTTTCAGTAAGAGAAGACGATACTATTACAGGTAATTCAGATTCACCATGTAAATAAGCGTATTCCAAATGGTTTGGAAGTGGCTTTAACTCTAATTTCGGAGGTTCTTCTATTGATGATTTATATCGATATCTGTCTTCTTCTTTTAGCATTTGAATTTCTTCTGTTGTTGGTTCATATCCATTAGCTATAAGTGTAGCTAACATTTCAACTTCATCAATTGGTTCATTACCTTCTCCTAAAGAACATTCTCCCGTTCCTTGTAATTCTGAAAATTCTTCTAATAATTCTGTATGTGCATCTATAGTTTGAATATAATAACATGTATCATCTGCAGATTGCGGTTGTTGCATTGCTTTATCAACTGAAAAGGTAACACTCTCGTCCTCTATACTTAGGGTCAGTTTCTTACCGAATACGTCTATCATTGCTTTAGCCGTGTTTAAGAATGGTCTTCCTAATATGAGAGGAACTTGAGAATCTTCTTCCATGTCCAGAACAACAAAATCTACTGGAAATACTAAAGTACCAACTTTAACTAGCATGTTCTCCATTATCCCTCTAGGATATTTTATTGATCGATCAGCTAGTTGTATACTTATTCTAGTTGGTTTCAATTCTCCAAGGTCTAGTTTAGCGTATAGTGAATACGGCATTAAATTTATACTAGCACCTAAGTCTGCCAATGCTTCTATTGAACTAAGACTACCCAGAAAACATGGAATTGTGAAACTTCCTGGATCAGATAGTTTTTCTGGTATCTTATTCAACAGTACTGCTGAACAATTAGCATTCACAGTAACGGCCGAGAGTTCTTCCATTTTCTTTCTATTCGTGATCAGATCTTTCAAGAATTTAGCATATCTAGGCATTCCTGAAATCACATCAATGAAAGGAAGATTTACATTTATCTGTTTAAACATATCCAAGAATTTGGATTGCTCGGCTTCAAGTTTTTCTTTCTTCATTTTACTCGGGTAAGGAAGTGGTGGTTGGTATGGTTTAACATAAGGTTTAGCCTTAACTGTGTTATCTTCATTAACCTTTTCAACTACCGGTTCTTTTTCCTTATCTTGTTCAGGTTGTGGTTCTTGTGGAGTAGGAATAGCTTCATCAGAAGTTACAAGTATTTCAGGTGGTTTAAGTGTTGTACCACTTCTTGTGGTAATGACTTTAGCTGTTTCATTCCGGGGGTTAGCATTTGTATCACTAGGTAGACTTCCAGGTTTTTTTTCACCTATTAACCTTGCTAGGTTACTTACTTCTTGTTCCAGATTTTGAATAGAAGCTTGTTGATTTCTAAATGCTTGAGCATTTTGTTCATTAGTTTGTTTCTGAGATGTGAAAAACTGCGTTTGAGTTTCAACTAGCTTCGTCATCATATCTTCTAAATTCGGCTTTTTATCATCGGTTTGTTGTGGTGGTTTGTTTTGAAAATTAGGTCTTTGCTGGTTGTAAGTATTATTGGATACTTGTTGATTGCTAGGACCTTGTTGGTTGTTGTATGGAATATTTCGGTTATAGTTCTGATTTTGATTGTAAATAGGTCTTGGCGGTTGATAATTATTCTGATAATTATTTCCAGGCCTTTGGTTTATGTATGAAATATTCTCTCTTTGTTCCATTGTTAATTCAATACTGAGACAATCTTTTGTCAAATGTGGTCCTCCACACTGCTCACAACTAATTCGTATTGAGTGAATATCTTTAGTCATCTTTTCCGTTCGTCTCTCGACAGCATCTATCTTTGCGGAAATGGAATCTAAGTCATGGCTATAATCGGCTCTAGCTGCTTTAGATGATCTAACGATATCTTTTTCTTGGTGCCACTCATGTGAGTGGGAAGTAGTGTTATCAATAATTTTGTAAGCATCAGTTTCGGTTTTCTTCATAATAGAACCACCAGATGCTATATCTATGTCTTTTCTTGTAGTGATGTCACATCCTTGGTAGAATATTTGTACTATTTGACAGGTATCTAAACCATGTTGAGGACATCCTCTCAATAACTTTCCAAATCTTGTCCAAGCCTCATATAGAGTTTCATTTGGCTTCTGTGTGAATGTAACAATTTCTCCTTGAAGTCTTACGGCTTTAGATACAGGAAAGAATTGTTTAAGAAATTTTTCAACTAAAACATCCCATGTATCGATCGCCCCTTCAGGTAACGATTCCAACCAATCTTTGGCTTCTCCCTTTAAAGTCCAGGGAAATAACATGAGATATATCTGTTCATCCTCTACTTCTCGGATTTTAAATAGTGTGCAGATCCTATTAAAGGTACGTAAATGTTCATTTGGATCTTCCTTCGGCGCACCACTAAATTGGCATTGATTAGTCACCATGTGTAGAATTTGTCCTTTGATTTCATAATCTGGCGCATTAATGTCTGGATGAGTAATTGCGTGACCTTGGCCAGTCCGTTTATCTCTCATTCGGTCTTCCATACTTAAAGGTTCCAGATTCTCCATAATTGAATTTGTTGAATCGGAATCACTAGAGGATTCTGATTTAATGGTTCGTTCCTCAACAATCTCTGTTTGAATGATTGGTGGTTCCGAAGGAAAATTTAATGGTTCAGGATCTATGAATCGTCCCTGAATATTCTCCGGATTCTCAATTGTGAGGTCGGGTTCAAAAAATGGATTATCGGAAATTTGAACTGGAGTACTTGGTCGACTGGATGACGATTCTAAAGAAAAATCAACAGCAGTAATATTTGCTAAATGTCTTGATCTAGTTACAGGTGGTGAACGTACAAAAGGTGGTGAACGTCTTGCTCGGTGCATTCACTGAATATCCTATTAGTTTTTAAAAGGAAAGAAAAATTATAATAAGTTATCCAATCAATAGACTTTTCTGATTTTGCCCACGTTTCGAATAGCCAAAAGATGCAGCAGAGGGGCAGGATTCGTTTGGTCTCAATATAATTGAGGACTGTTTGGCTCCAATAACTCGGTCCACATACAAATCCAACTATTACTACGAACCAGAAAATTTTGATGTCTATCAATTTAACCACTTAAAATAAATTTTCGTAATTTTAAGAAATTTAGATAAGAAGTAGAATAAAAATCTATGTCCTAAAACTAGAATAGCGAGAAATAAGAAAGAAAAAGAGTTCGTCGAAAAAGGTCGAAAAAGAAAAATGGTTGAAAAATAAAAGGTGACGGAAAAATAAAAGAAACTTATAACACTTAAAAACACTTGACTAACCTAACCTTATTACTACAACTAACTTAAAATTATAATCGCAAATTGAGATTACTAATTGGAATGATAATTGATACATAGGTAAAAGTCGTCTAAAAATATTAAAGCTTACAGGAAAAACTAAATCCCAAATGGAAATAACTTAAAAAGAAACTAAAACTTAAAAAGGCGTCGCAAAATTCTAAAGTACCTAAATCTTAGTCTAAAGAAAAAGCACTTAAGGAATTCTACGGCAAAGCCTAAAAATCTAGAAGTAAAAATAACTATGGCAAAAACTAAGTTTAAAACTAAATATGAGCTAAAAATACAAATATTACGCTAAAACGATTAAAAAGGGACAAAATATAAAAATAAACTAAAAGTTGTAAAAATACAATTTTTATAAAAATACAATTTTTATATTATTTATTCTATAAAACTATTAATTTATATATATAATAAAACTAATTAAAATTTAAAATACAATTTAATTTAAAAACTTAAACTAATTATATTAATAATTAAGTAATTAGGGTTTATTAATAATAATAATTAATAATTACCCGTAATAAATGCTGATTAGGGTTTCTGTCAGTGTCAGGGTGGCTCCGCGAGTTGCGGTATTCCAAGCAGCAAACTCCGCGAGTCGCGGGGTTCCAATTTTCAACTCAGGTACAGTTTAAAATTTGACGCGTTTTTTTTTATTTTATATTTTTTTCTGTTTTCTGTTTTAAAATCTAAAATATTTATATAATAAAAACTTATATTTTTATAAAATAAAAATAAAGAAACTTTATAAAACTTAAATATTTAATAAAATCTTAAAAATATATAAATTTTTGTTTTTCTTTTTATATTTTCGAATAATTAAAAATGTATTTTTACAAAAGTGAATTTTAATAAAAGTAAACTAAAAATAAAAATCTTTTTTTTTATGTAGCGTTGCGCTTCCGACTTTTAAGCTAGATTGTTCCCCGGCAGCGGCGCCAAAAATAACTTGATGTTATGCGAGGTGTATATAAAATAGCTTTATATTTTAGCAGGAAATACTATTAAATACAATACAATTTTACACAAGATATTTATTTATTTAGAGAATGGATATACTTAAACCTTGCTACAACACTTATAGGCAGTGTACCTAATCGTACAGTAGTGTAGTTTTTAGTAAGTCCGGTTCGTTCCACAGGGAAAATCTTTAAACAAAGCTTAATTCTATATTAGTTTACTTTTATAAAAATACAAATATATATATAAGTAATATTATTATTATGAAGGGGGTTTTTACCGTTTAATGACCGGTTTGTCGATTTTAAAGCTTTAGTCGCGGTTAAAACCAAATGTAAAATAATAAATAAATACAAGACTTAATTTAAAGCGTAAAGTAAATAACGATAATGAAATTGCGAATAATAAAAGTGCGATAAAATAAACTTGCGATAATTAAAAAGTACGATAATTAAAAGTGCAATTAAATACAATAACAATAAAAATGCGATAATTAGAAGTGCAATTAAATATAAAATAAAGGAAATTAATGTAACATCCCGCGTTTTTCCGTTAAATTTAATTTTAACACCGTCTTTTTTTTCTTTTAAAAAAAAAAAAACATAATCTTTCGTATTTAAATTAATAGTTTCCGTGAGTAACGTTCATTATATTCCCGCTATTTAATTTTGACATCACCCGTTTACTCGAGCGTTTTAAAAATATTCGTTTGGTTAATTCCCGCACCCGACTACAAACATGAGGGACTTAAGTTGACAAGTGGGCAAAGTGGTGACTAGGTCAACTAGTCAACCACTTCACCTCCTCCATCCATTTCCATCCATCTCCCTCATCTCTCTTTCTCTCTAGCAAGAACACACACACACAACACCCAATTCAATCATTCATCATCTAAATTCGATTTAGGAGGCTTACAACAAAACAAATTACATATTTGGAATCCTCTCTTCATCCTCTACAATTTGATACCAACTTCATCTCGTTTGGGTAACATTTCTAAAACTCTAGATTTCTCTAAATTCGTGTTTTTGATTTGAAATGGTGTTAGTTAGTGTCTATGGCTCAAGTCTAACATGAATATATGTTTGGTTTGCTCGATTTGTTGTTTTTGGAGTAACTAGCATGAACTTGAAATGGGTTTGCTTAATCCTTGATTTTGGATGAGTTAATGTTGTTAGATTGTTAAAGTGCATGTTTTAATTGTGTTACTAGTATCACTAGCTTCGTTTTGATGCGTAGGTTGATTAAGAAAACTTCAAAAACATGAATATTGATTTTGTGATGTTTGACTAGGGTTTGATAGTTCTTGACATGAACTTTTGATGCTTGAATGCCATGGAATGTTAATTTTTAGTGATTAGTTGTAATGTATGCTTAATTACCTTCGAAACGGCATATCGTATGTGTAAATTGGATTCCCGAAACTTAAAATGCAATTGATGAACTTGAAACTTTGAAAATGGACTTTTAAACGATCACTTGACGAGAAATCGGTTATGGAAAATGTTGTTTTTGTTTGATGAAACATGTTTAGTTGTGTTCCTTGTCAAAAGAGCTTTCCAACGGTATAAGATACGCTTCCTAATTGTTTACGGTTTGAGTTTTGCGTTTGTTTGAAATTTTACCAAGCTTTGAACAAGTGAAACAGGCCAGGGACCAGGCCACGGCCATTGTCGCGCCGCGGAGCAATTTGTCGCGCCGTGGCCCAAAGGGTGATTTTAGAACATGTTTTTCAAGCTTTCTGACCTTCAACATAGGCATTTGTCGCGCCGTGACAATTGCCTGTTTCATCCGAACTTCAGCAAACTTGTTTTGGCCATAACTTTTTGACCGTAACTCCGTTTTCGATGAATCAAATATCGTTGGAAACGTAATAAGATTTCCTTTCTAATGGTAAGGTTTTTAAATGTCAACTCAAACTTTATTACAATCGTTCTAACATGCTTTTATACTTGATTCTCGCATGAAACTTGACAACGTGATTCACATGCTATACTATTCGAGTCGTAACGAGCCATAGGACTAATTGAACACATTTCACCCGACCTTGTGTCGTAACCGGTTAATTGATATAACCTATTTGTTTAGGTCAAGACTAGCATTGTTCTTTGCACACGTTACTTGTCGAAGTACTTTTTGGTTCGTGCATACAAGGTGAGATCATAGTCCCACTTTTACTCTTTTAAACTTACTTTTGGGATGAGAAAACATAAACGATACTTTTGAACTAAGTGAACACAAGAACGGGAAAACAAACATTCTACATACGAGTTTAGAACGAAAATCCTCAATCCGATTATCATTAGTTACATCAGATGGTGTAAGCGAGAACTTATGTTATATGGCCATATGGGTTTGACAAACCCTCATTCAAACGGTTCGCTACCGTTTACGAATGAAATATATTTTCGGGAACAGTGTTGTTCTAGCACTAATTGATGGGGTATTCAACGGACGGAACGTTAAGCTTTGATAATTGGGTGCTCGTGAATATTAACTTTTAGAATGTACTATGGCTTTATCGATGTTGCAAATCTTGTGGTTCAACTTACTATTACTCATTTACTTATTTAAACCTATGATTTCACCAACGTTTTCGTTGACAGATTCTCTATGTTTTTCTCAGGTCCTTGAACTTAGGTGATACATGCTTCCGCACATACTTTTGATACTTGCATTGGATGTCGAGTATACTTGCATACGTGGAGCGTCTTTTTGGCTATTTTAAACTATGTCGCGCGTGTTTCGTATGAACAATAATTTTTGTTAAGTACTTGTCTTGGGAATTACTTTTGTAAACATTGAAACATCCTTTATGAAATGTATGCGACATATTTTCGGTCAAACTTTGTCATATATACTTATAACCATGTAATGGGACCATACGTACACGACGCCGTCACTTGACGATTTGTCGGGGTCGCTACAAGTGGTATCAGAGCCTTGGTTGTAGGGATTTAGAGTTCATTTGTGTCCACCCCGAGTCATAGGGTACATAGGTGAATCTAGACTACAACCGGCATATAGACTGAAGTAGGAATTATTTGACAAATTGTGCATTTATACTCGAACTCTTCTATCATATCTAACTCGTATTCGATCTTGGTCTTACGTTGATAAATTTTGTTGATGCGCCACCTTGACTTTATGAAGTAATGTTAAATGCACATGAGAATCAGGGTAATATAATTTCCGGGATTATATTACGGTGATTCACATGGACGTTCCGACATTATGACATAAAGAATTTAAGGCGGGTCAAGGATAATTTTCTCTCTATCTTTATCCCATATCACGGTTAGTATTATTTAGAATACTAACCAACGGTATTCTTTTGTTTTGAAGGAACAATGGCCCCTCGTCGTGTACGCCGCAATGAAACTCCCGAACAAGCTCTCGAACGGATGATAGCTACCGCCGTAGATGCGGCCATGGCCGGTCACTCTTCCAACAACAATAACAATAACAACAACCACAACAACAACAACAACAATGGGGCCGGTAACTCAAACGAGGGATGCTCCTACAAAGCTTTCATGGGGTGCAAACCTCACACTTATGATGGAACCGGTGGACCGGTTGTGCTTACTCGTTGGTTTGAACAAACCGAGGCCGTCTTTAGCATAAGCGGTTGTCGGGATCAAGACAAGGTCAAATACTCCACCCACACATTCTCCGGTGTTGCTCTCACTTGGTGGAACACCTATGTTCAATCGGTGGGTACCGATGAAGCTCATGCCCTCTCTTGGGCCGATTTGAAGGAAAAGATGATTGTCGAATACTTTCCGCGCGAAGAAACCCGAAAGCTCGAGGAAGAACTAAGAGCTTTGAAAGCGGTCGGAAACGATCTTAAGGCTTATAATCAACGCTTCGCCGAACTATCCTTGATGTGTCCTAACCTTGTTAACCCCGAATCTCAAAGGATTGAGCTCTACATGCTCGGTCTTCCAAAAAGCATCAAACAAGGGGTGATGTCATCCAAACCCACTACTCATCAAGCCGCTATGAACATGGCTCGCCAATTAATTGAGACGGTTGACAAAATCGTAGTACCGGCTCCTAAGGCCGAGGACAAGTCGGGTGGCAACAAAAGAAAATGGGAAGCCACTCCATCAACTAACTACAACAACAACACCTTCACCAAAAAGCCCTTCAACAACGACGGCAAGAAGGGTTATGTCGGAAACTTACCTTTGTGCAACAAGTGCCACAAACATCATTACGGCAAATGTAACAAGCTAATTTGTCACCGTTGCCAAGGAGTTGGTCATAGGGCCAACAATTGCACAAGCACCGCCCCCGTCGCTCGAAAGGGGCCCAATCCTCCAAAAACGGTCACTTGTTATGAATGTGGCCAAACAGGCCATTATAAGAACGAATGCCCGAAGAAGAAAGCCAACCCCAACAACCGAGGCCGAGCCTTTAACATCAACACCGAGGAAGCCCGAGATGACAATGAACTAGTCACGGGTACGTTTCTTCTCAACAACACTTATGTTACTTGCTTATTCGATTCGGGTGCCGATAAATGTTTTGTGTCTAAGACTTTGGCTCCTACTCTTTGCACTCCACCACACCCCTTAGATACTACTTATTCTATCGAAGTGGCCGACGGAAAACTCTTAAGTGCCGACACGTATTACCGGGGGTGTACTTTAAACATTTTGGGTAATGAATTTGAAATTGACTTGATACCCATGGAACTAGGGAGCTTTGATGTAATAATCGGTATGAATTGGATGGTCAAAAATAAATCTCACATTCTTTGCGATCTTCACGCAATCCGAATTCCTATCGAGAATGGTGAACCATTGATTGTCTATGGTGACAAAAATTGCACCGGACTCAATCTCGTTTCGTGCCTTAAAGTTCGAAAGCTACTTCGCAAGGGTTGTTTCGCGATTCTTGCTCACGTTAAGAAAGTCGAGGCTGACGAAAAGCTCATCGAAGATGTGCCAATTGTTAGTGACTTTTCCGATGTATTTCCCGACGAATTACCGGGTCTTCCACCTCATCGACCGGTTGAATTTCAAATCGATCTTATTCCAGGAGCCGCACCCGTAGCGCGTGCACCGTATAGACTCGCTCCATCCGAATTACAAGAATTACAAAGTCAAATCCAAGAGTTACTTGACCGTGGTTTCATTCAACCTAGCCATTCACCATGGGGCGCTCCGATTTTGTTCGTCAAGAAGAAAGACGGATCCCTACGAATGTGCATTGATTATCGTGAACTAAACAAATTGACGGTTAAGAACCGATATCCTCTTCCTCGCATTGATGACCTTTTTGATCAACTACAAGGTTCTCGTGTATACTCAAAAATCGATCTCCGTTCGGGTTATCATCAACTAAGGGTTAAAGGGGAAGATGTCTCCAAAACCGCTTTCCGGACTCGTTATGGTAGTTATGAATTCCTTGTCATGCCTTTCGGTCTCACTAACGCACCGGCGGTGTTCATGGATCTCATGAACCGCGTGTGCAAACCTTACCTCGACAAATTCGTTATCGTGTTCATCGATGATATTTTGATCTATTCTAAAAACGAAGAGGAACACAAAGAACATCTCCGACTCGTGCTTGAACTCTTGAGAAAAGAACAACTCTATGCCAAGTTTTCCAAGTGTGAATTTTGGTTGAAGGAAGTTCAATTCCTCGGTCATGTTGTAAGTGATCAAGGCATTAAAGTCGATCCCGCAAAAATCGAAGCCATTAGTAAATGGGAGACTCCTACTACTCCTACTCAAATTCGTCAATTCTTGGGTCTCACCGGATACTATCGTAAATTCATCAAGGATTTCTCCTTAATCGCTCGCCCTCTAACCGCGTTAACTCACAAGGAACGAAAATTCGTTTGGACATCCGAACAAGAAACTGCTTTTCAAATCTTGAAAACTAAGCTAACCACCGCTCCTATCTTGTCACTTCCCGAAGGCAATGATGATTTTGTTGTATATTGTGATGCCTCGAAAAACGGTTATGGATGCGTATTAATGCAACGAAAGAAAGTCATTGCTTATGCCTCTCGACAACTCAAAGTCCATGAACGAAACTACACGACACATGATCTTGAACTCGGTGCCGTCATCTTTGCACTTAAGTTATGGAGACATCATCTTCTTGGTACCAAAAGTACCATCTTTACCGATCACAAAAGTCTCCAACATATCTTCGATCAAAAGCAACTAAACATGAGACAACGAAGGTGGATTGAGACCTTGAACGATTATAATTGCGAGCTTCGTTATCACCCCGGAAAGGCAAATGTAGTGGCCGATGCCTTAAGTCGAAAGGAAAGAGCGGTGCCTCTTCGTGTCCGAGCTTTAAACATCACCATCCACTCCAACCTTAATAGCCAAATTCGGGTAGCTCAAGAGGAGGCTCTTAAAGACAACAACATCGCACGCGAACTTTTAAACATTCTCGTCTCCCGATTCGAAGTTAAGGAGACCGGACTTCGATATTACGCCGGAAGAATTTGGGTGCCTAGATATGGCGACTTACGAAACCTCATCCTAGACGAAGCCCACAAATCGCGATACTCGATTCATCCCGGCGCCAATAAGATGTACCACGACCTTAAAGAACGATATTGGTGGCCGAACATCAAAAAGGAAGTCGCTACTTACGTTGCCAAATGTTTGACTTGCGCTAAAGTCAAAGCCGAACATCAAAGACCGTCCGGGTTACTTCAACAACCCGAGATCCCGCAATGGAAGTGGGAAAGGATCACGATGGATTTTATCACCAAACTACCAAAAACGTCAGGCGGTTATGATACTATTTGGGTCATTGTCGATCGCCTCACCAAATCCGCGCACTTTCTCGCCATGAAAGAGACCGACAAAATGGAGAAACTTGCACGACTATACATTAAAGAGATTGTAGCCCGACACGGTGTACCTTTATCGATTATCTCCGACCGAGATGGTCGTTTCGTTTCTAGATTTTGGCGTACGTTACAAGAAGCGTTGGGGACGCGTTTAGATATGAGTACCGCATATCATCCCCAAACCGATGGGCAAAGTGAACGTACAATACAAACCTTAGAGGATATGTTACGAGCCTGCGTTGTTGATTTTGGAAAAGCTTGGGACAATCACTTACCTCTCGCCGAATTCTCTTACAACAATAGTTAACACACGAGTATTAAGGCCGCACCTTTTGAAGTGTTGTATGGTCGAAAATGTCGCTCTCCTCTTTGTTGGGCCGAAGTGGGTGACGTGCAAATTTCCGGGCCCGAACTCATTCACGAAACAACCGAGAAGATTCTTCAAATCCGAGATAGGCTTAGGACGGCCCGAAGTCGTCAAAAGAGCTATACCGACAAACGACGCAACTATCTTGAATTTCAAGTCGGTGACCGAGTAATGTTAAAAGTCGCACCTTGGAAGGGTGTAATCCGTTTTGGGAAACGCGGGAAGCTAAATCCGCGGTATATTGGTCCTTTCGAAATCTTGGAGCGTATTGGAACCGTTGCTTATCGTTTAGATCTTCCGCCTCAATTGAACTCCGTTCATCCTACCTTCCATGTATCTAACTTGAAAAAGTGCCTTGCCGAACCCGATATCATCATCCCTCTCGAAGAACTTACTATTGATGACAAACTACATTTTGTGGAGGAACCGGTTGAAATTGTGGACACCTCCGTCAAGACATTGAAACAAAGCCGAATCCCGATTGTCAAGGTTCGTTGGAATGCCAAAAGAGGACCCGAGTTTACTTGGGAAAGACAAGATCAAATGCAAAGGAAGTATCCTCATCTATTCGTGAATTCGGAAACGCAAGATCTCGAGGAAGATTCAACAACTACTACTTCCAACTAAATTTCGGGACGAAATTTCTTTTGAGGTGTGGATAATGTAACATCCCGCGTTTTTCCGTTAAATTTAATTTTAACACCGTCTTTTTTTTCTTTTAAAAAAAAAAAAAAAACATAATCTTTCGTATTTAAATTAATAGTTTCCGTGAGTAACGTTCATTATATTCCCGCTATTTAATTTTGACATCACCCGTTTACTCGAGCGTTTTAAAAATATTCGTTTGGTTAATTCCCGCACCCGACTACAAACATGAGGGACTTAAGTTGACAAGTGGGCAAAGTGGTGACTAGGTCAACTAGTCAACCACTTCACCTCCTCCATCCATTTCCATCCATCTCCCTCATCTCTCTTTCTCTCTAGCAAGAACACACACACACAACACCCAATTCAATCATTCATCATCTAAATTCGATTTAGGAGGCTTACAACAAAACAAATTACATATTTGGAATCCTCTCTTCATCCTCTACAATTTGATACCAACTTCATCTCGTTTGGGTAACATTTCTAAAACTCTAGATTTCTCTAAATTCGTGTTTTTGATTTGAAATGGTGTTAGTTAGTGTCTATGGCTCAAGTCTAACATGAATATATGTTTGGTTTGCTCGATTTGTTGTTTTTGGAGTAACTAGCATGAACTTGAAATGGGTTTGCTTAATCCTTGATTTTGGATGAGTTAATGTTGTTAGATTGTTAAAGTGCATGTTTTAATTGTGTTACTAGTATCACTAGCTTCGTTTTGATGCGTAGGTTGATTAAGAAAACTTCAAAAACATGAATATTGATTTTGTGATGTTTGACTAGGGTTTGATAGTTCTTGACATGAACTTTTGATGCTTGAATGCCATGGAATGTTAATTGTTAGTGATTAGTTGTAATGTATGCTTAATTACCTTCGAAACGGCATATCGTATGTGTAAATTGGATTCCCGAAACTTAAAATGCAATTGATGAACTTGAAACTTT
Source organism: Rutidosis leptorrhynchoides (assembly GCF_046630445.1). Lineage (NCBI taxonomy): Eukaryota > Viridiplantae > Streptophyta > Magnoliopsida > Asterales > Asteraceae > Rutidosis > Rutidosis leptorrhynchoides. The sequence continues at coordinate 80,180,096 of NC_092336.1, read as the reverse complement.
GAAAATGGACTTTTAAACGATCACTTGACGAGAAATCGGTTATGGAAAATGTTGTTTTTGTTTGATGAAACATGTTTAGTTGTGTTCCTTGTCAAAAGAGCTTTCCAACGGTATAAGATACGCTTCCTAATTGTTTACGGTTTGAGTTTTGCGTTTGTTTGAAATTTTACCAAGCTTTGAACAAGTGAAACAGGCCAGGGACCAGGCCACGGCCATTGTCGCGCCGCGGAGCAATTTGTCGCGCCGTGGCCCAAAGGGTGATTTTAGAACATGTTTTTCAAGCTTTCTGACCTTCAACATAGGCATTTGTCGCGCCGCGGAGCAATTTGTCGCGCCGTGACAATTGCCTGTTTCATCCGAACTTCAGCAAACTTGTTTTGGCCATAACTTTTTGACCGTAACTCCGTTTTCGATGAATCAAATATCGTTGGAAACATAATAAGATTTCCTTTCTAATGGTAAGGTTTTGAAATGTCAACTCAAACTTTATTACAATCGTTCTAACATGCTTTTATACTTGATTCTCGCATGAAACTTGACAACGTGATTCACATGCTATACTATTCGAGTCGTAACGAGCCATAGGACTAATTGAACACATTTCACCCGACCTTGTGTCGTAACCGGTTAATTGATATAACCTATTTGTTTAGGTCAAGACTAGCATTGTTCTTTGCACACGTTACTTGTCGAAGTACTTTTTGGTTCGTGCATACAAGGTGAGATCATAGTCCCACTTTTACTCTTTTAAACTTACTTTTGGGATGAGAAAACATAAACGATACTTTTGAACTAAGTGAACACAAGAACGGGAAAACAAACATTCTACATACGAGTTTAGAACGAAAATCCTCAATCCGATTATCATTAGTTACATCAGATGGTGTAAGCGAGAACTTATGTTATATGGCCATATGGGTTTGACAAACCCTCATTCAAACGGTTCGCTACCGTTTACGAATGAAATATATTTTCGGGAACAGTGTTGTTCTAGCACTAATTGATGGGGTATTCAACGGACGGAACGTTAAGCTTTGATAATTGGGTGCTCGTGAATATTAACTTTTAAAATGTACTATGGCTTTATCGATGTTGCAAATCTTGTGGTTCAACTTACTATTACTCATTTACTTATTTAAACCTATGATTTCACCAACGTTTTCGTTGACAGATTCTCTATGTTTTTCTCAGGTCCTTGAACTTAGGTGATACATGCTTCCGCACATACTTTTGATACTTGCATTGGATGTCGAGTATACTTGCATACGTGGAGCGTCTTTTTGGCTATTTTAAACTATGTCGCGCGTGTTTCGTATGAACAATAATTTTTGTTAAGTACTTGTCTTGGGAATTACTTTTGTAAACATTGAAACATCCTTTATGAAATGTATGCGACATATTTTCGGTCAAACTTTGTCATATATACTTATAACCATGTAATGGGACCATACGTAGACGACGCCGTCACTTGACGATTTGTCGGGGTCGATACAATTAAATATGAAATAAAAGAATTATGCTTATTTAAACTTCCGTAACCATGATGTTTGACGTGTTGATTTTAGTTTTATGCCCATGGGTTAATTGTCCTTTGTCCTGGATTATTTAATATGTCCGTCTGGTTTTTGTCCATAACAGTCCATCAGTCATAAATATAAAGTGCGAGTGTCCTCGTCAAATTATCCTTATACCCGAAGTTAAATATTCCAACTAATTGGGGACTTAAACTGTAACAAGGTTTTATTACTTTGTTTAATAATTACACCAGAATGTCGACTGAGTGTAACCCAAGGTTTTAATACTTTGTTATCAATTATGCCAAGTGTCCTTGTACATAATTTCACCCCTGTTTTAATAATTCTAGTGGCTATTAATCCATTCCCGTGTCCGGTTAAATGAACGATTATTCGTACATATAAATACCCCGCCCATCGTGTCCGATTGAGTGTATATGGTTATTTATAGGGACGTCCAATTGTAAATCTTTATATTAAAATTAACAAACTATCATTTAGTTAAACAAATATAAAGCCCATTAATAGCCCATAGTCTAATTTCCACAAGTGTCGTTCTTTTATCCAAACCCCAATTATGGTACAAAGCCCAATTACCCAATTTTAAATATTAGCCCAACATCATGATTACTTCGGATTAAATAAGCATAATAATAACTTAGCTACGAGACATTAAATTAAAAAGGTTGAACATAACTTACAATGATTAAAAATAGCGTAGCGTTACACGGACAGAATTTCGACTTACACCCTTACAACATTCGCTAATATACCCTTATTATTAGGATTAAAATTAAAATTAAAATTAAAATATAAATAAATATAAATATAACGTATATAGATGGATGGATATATTCGATAAAAAATTGATCAGAATTCGTTGGGCTTTATAGGGAGTTTCAATTTTTGGGGCTCCGCGACTCGCGGCCCATTCCTTCTTCAAACTCCGCGAGTCGCGGAGATCGTTTTCACAGCTCACCACATCTGGCTCTTTGTTTACCGACGGTTTATTATATAAATATAATATATATATATATATATATATATATATATATATATATATATATATATATATATATATATATATATATATATATATATAATTTATATAATTAATTATATATTATATTATATTTATATACATAGTTAACTTGTAATTTTTAGCCCGTTGCGTCGAGCGTTGAGAGTTGACTCTGGTCCCGGTTCCGGATTTTCGAACGTCCTTGCGTATAATTTAATATCTTGTACTTTGCGTTTTGAATCTTGTACTCTTGTAATTTCGAGACGTTTCTTATTAATAATTGGAACCTCTTTGATTGTATTTTGTACTTTTGAGCTTTTTGGTCGTTTGCGTCTTCAATTCGTCGAATCTGTCTTTTGTCTTCACCTTTTATTATTTAAACGAATATCACTTGTAAATAGAACAATTGCAACTAAAAGCTTGTCTTTCTTGAGGAATAATGCTATGAAATATATGTTCGTTTTTAGCATTATCAAATATTCCCACACTTGAGCGTTGCTTGTCCTCAAGCAATATAGTACTTGAAATAAAAACATACATGAACCTATAACAATACTTGAGCGTTATCAAATATAGTCCTCAAGCAATATAGTCCTCAAGCATTATCAAGCAATATAGTCCTCAAGCAATATTGTCCTCAAGCAATATTGTCCTCAAGCAATATAGTCCTCAAGCATTATCAAATATTCCCACACTCGAGCGTTGCTTGTCCTGCATGTATTCTCATCCCAAAAATATTAGATTTTAAAAGTGGGACTATAACTCACTTTCACAGATTTTTACTTCGTCAGAAAGTAAGACTTGGCCACTGGTTGATTCACGAACCTATAACAATATATACATATATATCAAAGTATGTTCAAAATATATTTACACCACTTTTAATATATTTTGATGTTTTAAGTTTATTAAGTCAGCTGTCCTCGTTAGTAACCTACAACTAGTTGTCCACAGTTAGATGTATAGAAATAAATCGATAAATATTATCTTGAATCAATCCACGACCCAGTGTATACGTATCTCAGTATTGATCACAACTCAAACTATATATATTTTGGAATCAACCTCAACCCTGTATAGCTAACTCCAACATTCACATATAGAGTGTCTATGGTTGTTCCGAAATATATATAGATGTGTCGACATGATAGGTCGAAACATTGTATAAATGTCTATGGTATCTCAAGATTACATAATATACAATACAAGTTGATTAAGTTATGGTTGGAATAGATTTGTTACCAATTTTCACGTAGCTAAAATGAGAAAAATTATCCAATCTTGTTTTACCCATAACTTCTTCATTTTAAATCCGTTTTGAGTGAATCAAATTGCTATGGTTTCATATTAAACTCTATTTTATGAATCTAAACAGAAAAAGTATAGGTTTATAGTCAGAAAAATAAGTTACACATCGTTTTTGTAAAGGTAGTCATTTCAGTCGAAAGAACGACGTCTAGATGACCATTTTAGAAAACATACTTCCACTTTGAGTTTAACCATAATTTTTGGATATAGTTTCATGTTCATAATAAAAATCATTTTCCCAGAATAACAACTTTTAAATCAAAGTTTATCATAGTTTTTAATTAACTAACCCAAAACAGTCCGCGGTGTTACTACGACGGCGTAAATTCGGTTTTACAGTGTTTTTCGTGTTTCCAGGTTTTAAATCATTAAGTTAGCATATCATATAGATATAGAACATGTGTTTAGTTGATTTTAAAAGTCTAGTTAGAAGGATTAACTTTATTTGCGAACAAGTTTAGAATTAACTAAACTATGTTCTAGTGATTACAAGTTTATAACGTTGAATAAGACATCTTTTTATGTATGAATCGAATGATGTTATGAACATCATTACTACCTCAAGTTCCTTGGATAAACCTACTGGAAATGAGAAAAATGGATCTAGCTTCAAAGGATCCTTGGATGGCTTGAAAGTTCTTGAAGCAGAATCATGACACGAAAACAATTTCAAGTAAGATTTCCACTCGAAATAAGATTGTTATAGTTATAGAAATTGAATTAAAGTTTAAATATGATTATTACCTTGTATTAGAAAGATAACCTACTGTAAGTAACAAAGGTTTCTTGATCTTGGATGATTACTTGGAATGGATTTAGAAAACTTGGAAGTAAACTTGCAATCTTGGAAGTATTCTTGATTTTATGAAACTAGAACTTTTGGAATTTATGAAGAACACTTAGAACTTGAAGATAGAACTTGAGAGAGATCAATTAGATGAAGAAAATTGAAGAATGAAAGTGTTTGTAGGTGTTTTTGGTCGTTGGTGTATGGATTAGATATAAAGGATATGTAATTTTGTTTTCATGTAAATAAGTCATGAATGATTACTCATATTTTTGTAATTTTATGAGATATTTCATGCTAGTTGCCAAATGATGGTTCTCACATGTGTTAGGTGACTTACATGGGCTGCTAAGAGATAATAATTGGAGTGTATATACTAATAGTACATACATCTAAAAGCTGTGTATTGTACGAGTACAAATACGGGTGCATACGAGTAGAATTGTTGATGAAACTGAACGAGGATGTAATTGTAAGTATTTTTGTTAAGTAGAAGTATTTTGATAAGTGTATGGAAGTCTTTCAAAAGTGTATAAATACATATTAAAACACTACATGTATATACATTTTAACTGAGTCGTTAAGTCATCGTTAGTCGTTACATGTAAGTGTTGTTTTGAAACCTTTAGGTTAACGATATTGTTAAATGTTGTTAACCCAATGTTTATAATATCAAATGAGATTTTAAATTATTATATTATCATGATATTATCATGTATGAATATCTCTTAATATGATATATATACATTAAATGTCTTTACAACGATAATCGTTACATATATGTCTCGTTTAAAAATCATTAAGTTAGTAGTCTTGTTTTTACATATGTATTTCATTGTTAATATACTTAATGATATGTTTACTTATCATCATATCATGTTAACTATATATATATATATATATATATATATATATATATATATATATATATATATATATATATATATATATATCCATATATATGTCATCATATAGTTTTTACAAGTTTTAACGTTCGTGAATCTCCGGTCAACTTGGGTGGTCATTTGTCTATATGAAACCTATTCCAATTAATCAAGTCTTAATAAGTTTGATTGCTTAACATGTTGGAAACACTTAATCATGTAAATATCAATTTCATTTAATATATATAAACATGGAAAAGTTCGGGTCACTACAGTACCTACCAGTTAAATAAATTTTGTCCCGAAATTTTAAGCAGTTGGAGGTGTTGACGTATCTTCTGGAAATAAATGCGGGTATTTCTTCTTCATCTGATCTTCTCGCTCCCAGGTGAACTCGGGTCCTCTACGAGCATTCCATCGAACCTTAACAATTGGTATCTTGTTTTGCTTAAGTCTTTTAACCTCACGATCCATTATTTCGACGGGTTCTTCGATGAATTGAAGTTTTTCGTTGATTTGGATTTCATCTAACGGAATAGTGAGATCTTCTTTAGCAAAACATTTCTTCAAATTCGAGATGTAGAAAGTGTTATGTACAGCCGCGAGTTGTTGAGGTAACTCAAGTCGGTAAGCTACTGGTCCTACACAATCAATAATCTTGAATGGTCCGATATACCTTGGATTTAATTTCCCTCGTTTACCAAATCGAACAACACCTTTCCAAGGTGTAACTTTAAGCATGACCATCTCTCCAATTTCAAAATCTATATCTTTTCTTTTAATGTCAGCGTAGCTCTTTTGTCGACTTTGGGCGGTTTTCAACCGTTGTTGAATTTGGATGATCTTCTCGGTAGTTTCTTGTATTATCTCCGGACCCGTAATTTGTCTATCCCCCACTTCACTCCAACAAATCGGAGACCTGCACTTTCTACCATAAAGTGCTTCAAACGGCGCCATATCAATGCTTGAATGGTAGCTATTATTGTAGGAAAATTCTGCTTACGGTAGATGTCGATCCCAACTGTTTCCGAAGTCAATAACACATGCTCGTAGCATGTCTTCAAGCGTTTGTATCGTCCTTTCACTCTGCCCATCAGTTTGTGGATGATAGGCAGTACTCATGTCTAGACGAGTTCCTAATGCTTGCTGTAATGTCTGCCAGAATCTTGAAATAAATCTGCCATCCCTATCAGAGATAATAGAGATTGGTATTCCATGTCTGGAGACGACTTCCTTCAAATACAGTCATGCTAACTTCTCCATCTTGTCATCTTCTCTTATTGGCAGGAAGTGTGCTGATTTGGTGAGACGATCAACTATTACCCAAATAGTATCAAAACCACTTGCAGTCCTTGGCAATTTAGTGATGAAATCCATGGTAATGTTTTCCCATTTCCATTCCGGGATTTCGGGTTGTTGAAGTAGACCTGATGGTTTCTGATGCTCAGCTTTGACCTTAGAACACGTCAAACATTCTCCTACGTATTTAGCAACATCAGCTTTCATACCCGGCCACCAAAAATATTTCTTGAGATCCTTGTACATCTTCCCCGTTCCAGGATGTATTGAGTATCTAGTTTTATGAGCTTCTCTAAGTACCATTTCTCTCATATCTCCAAATTTTGGTACCCAAATCCTTTTAGCCCTATACCGGGTTCTGTCTTCCCGAATATTAAGATGCTTCTCCGATCCTTTGGGTATTTCATCCTTTAAATTTCCCTCTTTTAAAACTCCTTGTTGCGCCTCCTTTATTTGAGTAGTAAGGTTATTGTGAATCATTATATTCATAGATTTTACTCGAATGGGTTCTCTGTCCTTCCTGCTCAAGGCGTCGGCTACCACATTTGCCTTCCCCGGGTGGTAACGAATCTCAAAGTCGTAATCACTTAACAATTCAATCCACCTACGCTGCCTCATATTCAGTTGTTTCTGATTAAATATGTGTTGAAGACTTTTGTGGTCGGTATATATAATACTTTTGACCCCATATAAGTAGTGCCTCCAAGTCTTTAATGCAAAAACAACCGCGCCTAATTCCAAATCATGCGTCGTACCCAAATCATGCCTAATTCCAAAAACAACCGTGAATCACAATAAATCACAAAATCATCATTCCCTTCGGGTAATGACAATATAGGTGTCGTAGTTAGCTTTTTCTTCAATAACTGAAACGCTTTCTTTTGTTCATCCTTCCATTCAAATTTCTTCCCTTTATGCGTTAATGCAGTCAAGGGTTTTGCTATTCTGGAAAAGTCTTGGATGAACCTTCTGTAGTAACCAGCTAGTCCTAAAAACTGGCGTATGTGTTTCGGAGTTTTCGGGGTTTCCCACTTTTCAACGGTTTCGATCTTTGCCAGGTCTACCTGGATACCTTCTTTGTTCACTATGTGACCGAGGAATTGAACTTCTTCCAACCAAAATGCACACTTTGAAAACTTAGCGTACAGTTTTTCTTTCCTCAATACTTCTAGCACTTTTCTCAAATGTTCTTCGTGCTCTTGATCATTCTTTGAGTAAATAAGTATGTCATCGATGAAAACAATGACAAACTTGTCAAGATATGGCCCACACACTCGGTTCATAAGGTCCATGAACACAGCTGGTGCATTAGTCAATCCAAACGGCATAACCATAAACTCGTAATGACCATAACGCGTCCTAAAAGCAGTTTTTGGAATATCATCCTCCTTTACTCGCATTTGATGATATCCAGAACGTAAATCGATCTTCGAATAAACCGACGAGCCTTGTAGTTGATCAAATAAGTCATCAATTCTCGGCAGTGGATAACGGTTTTTGATGGTAAGTTTGTTCAACTCTCTGTAGTCAATACACAACCTAAATGTACCATCCTTCTTCTTGACAAACAAAACAAGAGCTCCCCATGGTGATGTGCTTGGTCGAATGAAATCACGTTCTAATAGTTCTTGCAGTTGGCTTTGTAGTTCTTTCATCTCACTGGGTGCGAGTCTATAAGGAGCACGAGCTATTGGTGCAGCTCCTGGTACAAGATCTATTTGAAATTCAACAGATCGATGTGGAGGTAGTCCCGGTAATTCTTTTGAAAATACATCGGGAAATTCTTTTGCGACGGGAACATCATTGATGCTCTTTTCTGCAGTTTGTACTTTCTCGACGTGTGCTAGAACAGCATAGCAACCTTTTCTTATTAGTTTTTGTGCCTTCAAATTACTAATATGATGTAGCTTCATGTTGCCCTTTTCTCCGTACACCATTAAGGGTTCTCCTTCTTCTCGTACAATGCGAATTGCATTTTTATAACATACGATCTCTGCTTTCACCTTCTTCAGCCAGTCCATGCCAACTATTACATCAAAACTCCCTAACTCTTCTGGTATCAAATCAATCTTAAATATTTCGCTACCCAGTTTAATTTCTCGATTCCGGCATATATTATCTGCTGAAATTAATTTACCGTTTGCTAATTCGAGTAAAAATTTACTATCCAACGGCGTCAATGGACAACTTAATTTAGCACAAAAATCTCTACTCATATAGCTTCTATCCGCACCTGAATCAAATAAAACGTAAGCAGATTTATTGTCAATAAGAAACGTACCCGTAACAAGCTCCGGGTCTTCCTGTGCCTCTGCCGCATTAATATTGAAAACTCTTCCGCGACCTTGTCCATTCGTGTTCTCTTGGTTCGAGCAATTTCTAATAATGTGGCCCGATTTTCCACATTTATAACAAACTACATTGGCATAACTTGCTCCGACACTACTTGCTCCGCCATTACTCGTTCCGACACCATTTGTTCCTTTCGTTCTATTAACCCCTGGTCCGTAGACCTCACACTTCGCCGCGCTATGACCATTTCTTTTACACTTGTTGCAAAATTTGGTGCAGAACCCCGAGTGATACTTTTCACACCTTTGGCATAGCTGCTTTTGATTGTTGTTGTTGTTGCGGTTGTTATTGTTGTTAGGATGATTGTTGTAGTTGTTGTTGTTGTTGTTATTGTTGTTGTTGTTTGGCCGTTTGTTATAGTTGCGATTGATGTTGCGATTGTTGGGATAATTGTTGCGATTATTATTGTAATTGCTGTTGTTGTTGTATTGGTGATTCTTATCACCGTTTTCCTCCCACTTTCTTTTGACTTGCTTCACATTAGCCTCTTCAGCCGTCTGTTCTTTAATTTTTTCCTCATTTTGTGAGCCATTCTACATGCCTGTTGTATGGAGGCGGGCTCGTGTGAACTTATATCTTCTTGGATTCTTTCCGGTAATCCTTTCACAAACGCGTTGATCTTCTCTTCCTCATCTTCGAACGCTCCCGGACACAATAGGCACAATTCTGTGAATCGTCTTTCGTACGTGGTAATATCAAATCCTTGGGTTCGTAACCCTCTAAGTTCTGTCTTGAGCTTATTGACCTAGGTTCTGGGACGGTACTTCTCGTTCATCAAGTGCTTGAATGTTGACCACGGTAGTGCGTACGCATCATCTTGTCCCACTTGCTCTAGATAGGTATTCCACCATGTTAACGCAGAACCTATGAAGGTATGCGTAGCGTACTTCACTTTGTCCTCTTCAGTACACTTACTTATGGCAAACACCGATTCGGCCTTCTCGGTCCACCGTTTCAATCCGATCGGTCCTTCGGTTCCATCAAATTCCAAAGGTTTGCAGGCAGTGAATTCTTTGTAGGTGCATCCTACACGATTTCCTGTACTGGTAGATCCAAGGTTATTATTGGTATGTAGCACAGCCTGTACTGCGGCTATGTTTGAAGCTAGAAAAGTACGGAATTCCTCTTCATTCATATTCACGGTGTGTCGAGTAGTCGGTGCCATTTCCTTCAAAATAGTCAAATGGAACAAGTTAATCATACAGAATATTAAGAGTAGTTAATAGTATTTCGTAGCATAATATGAACTCATTTATAAAAGCTTTTTCTTCATATTAGCGTTTTATAAGTTTAAATTCGGGTAGTACCTACCCGTTAAGTTCATACTTAGTAGCTAATATACAATTCAACTACTACAATTCTATATGAAAAACTGATTATAATAATATTTCGCGTTCAAACTTTTACACAATATTTTACAAACTTACAATACCGCTTATTTTACATATAGCATGAAATATAGCACACAATAAATTTGATACAAGATGGTTGTGAAGATAATTCTAGTTAGTACACAAGTCGTTCAGTAAAGGCAATAAAGACACGTAATTCATACGTCCAGAAACAAGTCATGCATTCTGGTTTTACTAGGACTACTTCCCATCCCCGGTCTTGAGGAACATAACCGTTATGGCCGTTGATAAGACAGCGTGTTGTAACATCGTCAAAGGGACGAGGGTTACGTAATGTCCAACAGTCCCGTAACAATCTAAAAACCTTATTTCTTACCCCAATTACCGACTCCGTCACTTGTGGGAACGTTTTGTTTAATAGTTGTAGCCCGATGTTCTTGTTCTCACTTTGGTGAGAAGCGAACATTATTAATCCGTAAGCATAACATGCTTCTTTATGTTGCATGTTAGCCGCTTTTTCTAAATCACGAAGTCCAATATTCGGATATATTGAGTCAAAATAATTTCTTAACCCATTGCGTAAAATAGCATTTGGGTTCCCCGCAATATATGCGTCAAAGTAAACACATCGTAACTTATGGATTTCCCAATGTGATATCCCCCATCTTTCGAACGAAAGCCTTTTATAAACCAAGGCATTCTTGGAACGTTCTTCGAATGTCTTACAAACTGATCTCGCCTTAAATAGTTGTGCCGAAGAATTCTGACCGACTCTAGACAAGATTTCATCAATCATGTCTCCGGGTAGGTCTCTTAAAATATTGGGTTGTCTATCCATTTTGTGTTTTTATACTGTAAAATAGACAAGAGTTAGATTCATAAAAAAAATATACTTATTAATACAAGCAATTTTTACATATATCATAAAGCATAATCACACTATATTACATATATTACACCACACGAATACAACTATCTTGTTCCGACTCGCTTGTTTCTTCTTCTTCGATTTTGGTTCGTTTTGCCAAGTTTCTAGGGATATATGATGTTCTCCTAATACGAGCCGTCGTTTTCCACATTGGTTTAGAAAAACCTGGAGGTTTAGAGGTTCCCGGGTCATTGTTACAACTTAAGGACTTCGGGGGTTGACGATACATATAAAGTTCATCGGGGTTGGAATTAGATTTCTCTATTTTTATGCCCTTTCCCTTATTATTTTCTTTTGCCTTTTTAAATTCAGTTGGGGTAATTTCTATAACATCATCGGAATTCTCGTCGGAATCCGATTCATCGGAGAATTGGTAATGCTCCCAATATTTTGCTTCCTTGGCGGAAACACCATTGACCATAATTAACCTTGGTCGGTTGGTTGAGGGTTTTCTTTTACTTAACAATTTTATTATTTCCCCCACCGGTTCTATTTCTTCATCCGGTTCCGATTCTTCTTCCGGTTCCGATTCTTCTTCCGGTTCCGACTCTTCTTCCGGTTCCTCTTCGGGAACTTGTGAATCAGTCCATGAATCATTCCAATTTATATTTGACTCTTCATTATTATTAGGTGAGTCAATGGGACTTGTTCTAGAGGTAGACATCTATCACATAATATCAAACGCGTTAAGAGATTAATATATCACATAATATTCACATGTTAAAAATATATAGTTTCCAACAAAATTTGTTAAGCAATCATTTTTCAAGTAAACACGGTCGAAGTCCAGACTCACTAATGCATCCTAACAAACTCGATAAGACACACTAATGCAAAATTCTGGTTCTCTAAGACCAACGCTCGTATACCAACTGAAATGTCCCGTTCTTATTGATTAAAAACGTTCCATATTAATTGATTTCGTTGCGAGGTTTTGACCTCTATATGAGACGTTTTTCAAAGACTGCATTCATTTTAAAACAAACCATAACCTTTATTTCATCAATAAAGGTTTAAAAATCTTTACGTAGATTATCAAATAATGATAATCTAAAATATCCTGTTTACACACGACCATTACATAATGGTTTACAATACAAATATGTTACAACAAAATAAGTTTCTTGAATACAGTTTTTACACAATATCATACAAGCATGGACTCCAAATCTCTTCCTTATTTAAGTATGCAACAGTGGAAGCTCTTAATAATCACCTGAGAATAAACATGCTTAAAACGTCAACAAAAATGTTGGTGAGTTATAGGTTTAACCTATATATATATATATCAAATCGTAACAATAGACCACAAGATTTCATATTTCAATACACATCCCATACATAGAGATAAAAATCATTCATATGGTGAACACCTGATAACCGACATTAACAAGATGCATATATAAGAATATCCCCATCATTCTGGGACACCCTTCGGATATGATATAAATTTCGAAGTACTAAAGCATCCGGTACTTTGGATGGGGTTTGTTAGGCCCAATAGATCTATCTTTAGGATTCGCGTCAATTAGGGTGTCTGTTCCCTAATTCTTAGATTACCAGACTTAATAAAAAGGGGCATATTCGATTTCGATAATTCAACCATAGAATGTAGTTTCACGTACTTGTATCTATTTTGTAAATCATTTATAAAACCTTCATGTATTCTCATCCCAAAAATATTAGATTTTAAAAGTGGGACTATAACTCACTTTCACAGATTTTTACTTCATCGGGAAGTAAGACTTGGCCACTGGTTGATTCACGAACCTATAACAATATATACATATATATCAAAGTATGTTCAAAATATATTTACAACACTTTTAATATATTTTGATGTTTTAAGTTTATTAAGTCAGCTGTCCTCGTTAGTAACCTACAACTAGTTGTCCACAGTTAGATGTATAGAAATAAATCGATAAATATTATCTTGAATCAATCCACGACCCAGTGTATACGTATCTCAGTATTGATCACAACTCAAACTATATATATTTTGGAATCAACCTCAACCCTGTATAGCTAACTCCAACATTCACATATAGAGTGTCTATGGTTGTTCCGAAATATATATAGATGTGTCGACATGATAGGTCAAAACATTGTATACGTGTCTATGGTATCTCAAAATTACATAATATACAATACAAGTTGATTAAGTTATGGTTGGAATAGATTTGTTACCAATTTTCACGTAGCTAAAATAAGAAAAATTATCCAATCTAGTTTTACCCATAACTTCTTCATTTTAAATCCGTTTTGAGTGAATTAAATTGCTATGGTTTCATATTAAACTCTATTTTATGAATCTAAACAGAAAAAGTATAGGTTTATAGTCAGAAAAATAAGTTACAAGTCGTTTTTTTAAAGGTAGTCATTTCAGTCGAAAGAACGACGTCTAGATGACCATTTTAGAAAACATACTTCCACTTTGAGTTTAACCATAATTTTTGGATATAGTTTCATGTTCATAATAAAAATCATTTTCCCAGAATAACAACTTTTAAATCAAAGTTTATCATAGTTTTTAAATAACTAACCCAAAATAGTTCGCGGTGTTACTACGACGGCGTAAATTCGGTTTTACAGTGTTTTTCGTGTTTCCAGGTTTTAAATCATTAAGTTAGCATATCATATAGATATAGAACATGTGTTTAGTTGATTTTAAAAGTCTAGTTAGAAGGATTAACTTTATTTGCGAACAAGTTTAGAATTAACTAAACTATGTTCTAGTGATTACAAGTTTATAACGTTGAATAAGACATCTTTTTATGTATGAATCGAATGATGTTATGAACATCATTACTACCTCAAGTTCCTTGGATAAACCTACTGGAAATGAGAAAAATGGATCTAGCTTCAAAGGATTCTTGGATGGCTTGAAAGTTCTTGAAGCAGAATCATGACACGAAAACAATTTCAAGTAAGATTTCCACTCGAAATAAGATTGTTATAGTTATAGAAATTGAATTAAAGTTTGAATATGATTATTACCTTGTATTAGAAAGATAACCTACTGTAAGTAACAAAGGTTTCTTGATCTTGGATGATTACTTGGAATGGATTTAGAAAACTTGGAAGTAAACTTGCAATCTTGGAAGTATTCTTGATTTTATGAAACTAGAACTTTTGGAATTTATGAAGAACACTTAGAACTTGAAGATAGAACTTGAGAGAGATCAATTAGATGAAGAAAATTGAAGAATGAAAGTGTTTGTAGGTGTTTTTGGTCGTTGGTGTATGGATTAGATATAAAGGATATGTAATTTTGTTTTCATGTAAATAAGTCATGAATGATTACTCATATTTTTGTAATTTTATGAGATATTTCATGCTAGTTGCCAAATGATGGTTCCCACATGTGTTAGGTGACTCACATGGGCTGCTAATAGCTGATCATTGGAGTGTATATACCAATAGTACATACATCTAAAAGCTGTGTATTGTACGAGTACAAATACGGGTGCATACGAGTAGAATTGTTGATGAAACTGAACGAGGATGTAATTGTAAGCATTTTTGTTAAGTAGAAGTATTTTGATAAGTGTATTGAAGTCTTTAAAAAGTGTATAAATACATATTAAAACACTACATGTATATACATTTTAACTGAGTCGTTAAGTCATCGTTAGTCGTTACATGTAAGTGTTGTTTTGAAACCTTTAGGTTAACGATATTTGTAAATGTTGTTAACCCAATGTTTATAATATCAAATGAGATTTTAAATTATTATATTATCATGATATTATCATGTATGAATATCTCTTAATATGATATATATATACATTAAATGTCTTTACAACGATAATCGTTACATATATGTCTCGTTTAAAAATTATTAAGTTAGTAGTCTTGTTTTTACATATGTATTTCATTGTTAATATACTTAATGATATGTTTACTTATCATAATATCATGTTAACTATATATATATATATATATATCCATATATATGTCATCATATAGTTTTTACAAGTTTTAACGTTCGTGAATCTCCGGTCAACTTGGGTGGTCATTTGTCTATATGAAACCTATTCCAATTAATCAAGTCTTAATAAGTTTGATTGCTTAACATGTTGGAAACACTTAATCATGTAAATATCAATTTCATTTAATATATATAAACATGGAAAAGTTCGGGTCACTACATATATCACCCCCTAAAAGTGCACTTGGTGAGTGCGTTTGTCCTCGAAGTATTAAACACCCGTTGAATGCTAGTGTGACTAGCCCGAGTGGGGATGTCAAACCCTATGGATCCATATCTAAGATTCGCGTTCACGGTTAGGAAACCAATGATTAAACGTTACCAAGCTAAGGGGAATCTTTGTGCCGTTTATATCACCCACACATATGTAAATTTTAAGTACTCGTGTCTAGTATGTAAAACGTAAAAAGTGCATGTATTCTCAGTCCCAAAAATAGTAAAAAGTAATAAGGGATGCTATAACTCACAGTGAATAAGCACTAAAAGTCAATATGAAACGTATGCAGGTAGTAAGTCGGTCCGAAAGGTCGTCAACCTAAGTCAAAGGTCACTAGGTCAGTATGTTGTCTCAAAAAGTGTAAAAGTGAATAAATTAAGTTTAAGTGTCATCATCATTATCATCATCATTCATCAACACTAAGGTAAGTTTAACAAGAATAGAGATCGAAACAAAAGGCTGACTTCGGACAGTTGTTACGACCTCTATACAAATCGAAAAGACGCGTAGGCAGTGGCCATAGCTCCGTATATGAGTCCTCTAATCGCTTACCAATTTTCAGAACCTAACTCATCTTCGTTTGACCGTGGAGATGGTTTAAGTGCGAGTAGGTCAGAAATTTCAGCACAACGTTACAAAGGCGTAGTGACTTTTGGAAGGCTATAAATCCTAAACCTTATATCGGATTAAGTCGAGGCCTAAACGAAAAGTCATCTAATCGAAACGAAATATCTGAAAATAAATTTTCCAGAAGCCCAGGAGTCTGATCAACCCCTAAAAATAGCAAACAAGTGCTCCGGTGAGGTTCTTGGTGCTTGATGCTCATCATGGTTCTCATCCTTGATGCTTGTAAGCTTCAAGTGTACAACTCGTTGATGTTTTAGCATCACTTTGACCAAGGTTCAACCATCAAAACATAACTAAGAGTAAAATCTATCATTCTATAAGTTTTGAACATCAAGATTGCCTCTTTATTGCATAGATCCAATAAAGCTTCAACCTTTGTCCATTTTACACAAGTTTATTGTAAGACCCGAATATTTCCTTGTTCATATGTGCATTTAGGTTGAATGAATTGTGGGGTTTCTTTGTATATTTTAAAAAGAGAAAAGAATGATGCCCAGGCTATTTGCACGCCGCGCAGAATTATGGCGCGCCGCGCCATTACGGGCTGACAGCCCAACTCTTGCTTTTAAATTAGATATTTTAAGGGCTTTTTGGTAAATTCACATGGGACCCGATTTTAAGGCTTGGGATCAGTTGTTGGAGTCTCATTAACTCCATTTCCATCTACTTCAACCTCATCCATTCAATTCTAGAGAGAGAGTAAGATCCTAGTGTGAGAAAACTCATTTTGGAGAAGAAGAAGAAGGAATCTTGCTTAAGCTCAAGTTATAAAGTTGTTCATCTACTTCCTAGCTACATTTTGAGTGTAGTGGTATGCTTTAATCTTAATTTACTTGTTTAATTTGATTAAGGGTTAGGGTTTGGGGTAGATGATGAACTTAGAACCCATTTGTGGGTGAATTGGGTGTTTTGGGTGAAATTGGGTCATGTAGACTCAAAGATGACTAACTAGGGTTTTCAAAGTGTTAGATTGATATTTATGAACTTAAATTAGTTAGTAAATTGCTAGCACACCTATATTTAGGTAAGTGGGCGTTGTGTGGGTTAGTGAATGACCCGAAATGGGTTTGTTGACCTTAAATTGGTCAAATGGGTCAAAATGGATCTAAGTTAGTTAATGTTTGTGATTAATGCATAAACCTTGTTTAGAAGTGTGTTTTAAACCTATCTTGGCTAATATTAGGGTTTTGGTGTGAGTTGACCCGATTTTAGGGTAAGTGTCCAAATGGGTCAAAATGACTTAGTAATGGTGAGTGTTATGAGTCTGACCTACTTGAATGGTTGATTGATTATATGTACATTATAATAGGTGAGTTACCTTGAAGATTCAAGCTTGGTTTATTGATTCACCGAAGGCGTAAGGTGAGTGGAATAAGTATACATGTACGTATAGGATGTGTTTACTTGTAGAAATGGATATGTGTTGTCCAAGTTAGTGATATATGCGTTGTACGCTAACGGTTATAAGAACGGATATATGTTGTCCAATTTAGTGTTATATGTGTTGTACACTAATGATTTATGAATGGATATGTGTTTTCCGATTTAGTGTTATATGTGTTGTACACTAAAGATTTATAAACAGATATGTGTTGTCCAAGGGTTAGTGATATATGTGTTATGCACTAACGGTTGTTATGAAAACCAATGGGAAATTAGAGTACCATTCCTTTTACGATTGGTTAACCATGGTTGTATGAATTGTGCATTAGCATACTTAATTATGAACTATATGCTTTTGTTATTGCTAGCTCAATGTGAATTGCGGTTATTGGTATATGCATAATGTTTTGCATGGTTGTCGAATTGCTAGCTTGTGTACGGTATTATGTAAGTGTTTGCAAGTAGATATATTATATATGTATATGTATAATTATTGCATTCACTAAGCTTTGCTTACCCTCTCATTGTTTACCTTTTTATAGGTTCGGTTGTGGACAAGGGTAAGGGCATTATTTTGGAGTAGAGTTCCCGCTTGTTGATAGGGGATGCCTTTTGGAAGTGTTAGCTTTTGGAGTTTGACCGAGGCTTGGGTAGTTTAACCCCAAACACCATGCTCGTAGTGTCGTTTGGTATTTAAACTTAATGTGGTCGAAACTCAAACTTTTGTATGAAACTCGTAAAACGGCCGATGTGGGCCCCGCTTTGTAAAACTTATTTTATGTTTGAATCATGTTAGTTTTACATGTTTGAATATGTGGTTAAAAGCGTTTTGTCTAATTATGTCGGGAAGTGGCCGATCTTTTTCACAAAAATGGAAAAATGGGACAGGCCCATTTGGCGCGCCGCGCGGCCATATGTCGCGCCGCGCCATTAGCTGAACAGAGAAAAAAAAATTTGTAACATTTTAAGCGGGTTTGTTCGTGGTTTGGTTTGGGTTGTTACAAGTGGTATCAGAGCATGGTCTAAGTGATTTAGGCGACTTGAGATAGGTGCCTAGACTTAGACTTAATTGTGTATGCGCTTTATGCGGGACTTGTAGGAGACAGGTCGGACCGGGAGTTGATTAGTGCTTAGGTTTATGTGAACTAACCTTGCGCTAATTTTTTTGTGTTGTGTTAGCAATCATCAAGCGAGATAGACGTTGTACTAGCAAGATTATGCGATGTGCTCGCGTAACAATGATTAGCTACCATTGTTACGGGTTCAAATCGTGTCAAACAAGCAATGTAAGACAATTGTTGAGCAAGATGGGGTAGTGTGGTGTATATGTATATACATATGTGTTAAGTCCTTTCGTTTCGTTGTTTAAATCTTTTCTGTTTTATAGAATGAAGATAAGAAATGGACACGACACCAATGATGGAAGTACGAGTGAGGACGTTGAGTTCACGGCCAAAGTTGAGGCCATTTTTAAACGTCAAAAGGCGGAGTTCCTTGAGGATGTTAAGAAAATGTCTCTAGATACGATTGACGAGCAATTAGTCAATGTAGTCAAGGAGCAAGTGAAGGCCGTTCTTCAAGAGGATAATGTGGGGAGACGGGACTTCTTCTATAAGAATTTCAAGGACTCTCAACCTCCCACCTTCGATGGTGAATGGGACCCACTTAAGAGTGCTAGTTGGATCTCCGATATGGAGGGGGCTTTTCGTACGTGTGAATGCCCTCTTGATAAAAAGACGAGATATAGTTGTAGCATGTTAAGAGGTGATGCTAAATTGTGGTGGGACGCGAAGATCCGAGTTTATGGCGAAGAACAATGCATGGAGTTCACATGGGATGAATTCAAGGTGGAGTTTTTCGATGATTACCGAACTTCTGCCGATATTACAAGGCTTAAGGATGAACTACGTTCCTTGAGGTAAGGGTCGATGGATTTGAACACTCTCAAATCCGTGTTTTTGTCCAAGACCTAATTTTGCCCGGAGTATGTCGGGAATGATACAATGTTGAAAGAAGATTTCTATCGAATCTTGAATGATAACTATCAAGAGAAAATTAGTGTGAACGTGGTGAAGAGCTTTGATGAATTGTTCAATATGGCAAAGGGTTTTGAAGCGCTTGTGTTGAGAAAGAGTAGTTTTACTTTTGGAAAGAGGAAGTTCGAGAATTCGAGTCAATCGAGCTTTTCCAATAAAAAGAGCAAGAAGGGCTCCGAAAGTGTTAATAGTGTGAAGAAAGGTGGCTCCGGTGGTCATGTACCCACTTGCTATACTTGTGGGCAAAAAGGTCACATCTCTCGTGATTGCCCCAACTCACCTTCCACACCCAAATTTACTTGTTTCAATTGTGGTAAAGAAGGGCACAAGAGGCCCGAGCGTCCCGAGTTGCGCAATGATAATGTTAAGCGGTTAGAAAAGGCGGCGGGTACGGCTAGAGGTCGAAATTATTTGATGACCAATGACGAAGCCAAACAATCGAATGAAGTTATTTCAGGTACTTTTATGGTTAACTCTAATCCGGCAAGGATCCTATTTGATAGCGGTGCAAATTTGTCGTTTGTATCTCCAAAATTTGTACCTAGACTTAATAAACCGTTAGCTAAGTTAAGTCGTTCGGTAGAAGTCGAAATAGCGGACGGTAAGACGGTGCTAGTGGTTGATTGATGTGTGCAGCGGTGTATACGAAATAGTTATTATTTTTAATACCAAATATGTTACAAATTACACAAGTTTTAATTATTTATTTACAGATGGGATATACCTAAACCTTGCTACAACACTATAGGCAGTGTACCTAATCGTAGAGTAGTATAGTTTTTAGTAAGTCCGGTTCGTTCCACAGGGAGCTGGCTTATTTCACACTATATTTTAAACAACTATATTTGTACAAAATATATATTTTTATATATAATAATAATATAAAAGGGGGTTTACCGTTTAATAACCGGTTTGTCGATTTTTAAAACTTTAGTCACAGTTAAAACCTAATAAAAAAATATAAATGACGATAATTTAAGTGCGATAATTAAAAATGCAATAAATAAAATGATAGTAAATAAAAATGCGATAATTAAAAGTGCAATTAAATATGAAATAAAGGAATTATACTTATTTAAACTTCCGTAATCATGATGTTTGACGTGTTGATTTTTAGTTTATTCCCATGGGTTAATTGTCCTTTGTCTTGGATTATTCAATATGTCCGTCTGGTTTTTGTCCATAACAGTCCATCAGTCATAAATATAAAGTGCGAGTGTCCTCGTCAAATTATTATTATATCCGAAGTCAAATATTCCAACTAATTGGGGACTTAAACTGTAACAAGGTCTTAATACTTTGTTTAATAATTACACCAGGATATCGACTGCGTGTAACCCAAGGTTTAATACTTTATTAACAATTACGCCAAATGTCCTTGTACATAATTTCACCTCTGTTTTAATAATTCCATAGACTATTAATCCATTCCCGTGTCCGGTTAAATGAACAATTATTCGTACATATAAATATCCCGCCCATAGTGTCCGATCGAGTGTATATGGTTATTTATAGGGACGTCCAATTGTAAATCTTTATATTAAAATTAACAAACTATCATTTAGTTAAACAAATATAAAGCCCATTAATAGCCCATAGTCTAATTTCCACAATTGTCGTTCTTTTGTCCAAACCCCAATTATGGTACAAAGCTCAATTACCCAATTTTAGATATTTTTAGCCCAACATCATGATTACTTCGGTTCAGATAAGCATAATAAAAACTTAGTTACGAGACATTAATTTAAAAAGGGAGAACATAACTTACATTGATTATTTAACGCGTAGTGTTACACGGACAGAGTTCCGGCTTAAAAACCCGTAAATAACCGTTACATAACCCGAACAAATCTAATATAAAACTACCCTATAATATATATATGTAATATATATATATATATATATATATATATATATATATATATATATATATATATTTTTATTATTTATTACAGAGTATTATTATTATTTTTTATGTTTTTTAAACTCGGCAGAATGCATGGCCTTTTATAGGCATTTCTGATTTTTGCAGCTCCACGAGTTGCGGCATTTTAAGCCTGCAAACTCCGCGAGTCGCAGAGTTTGAAAATCCAGCTCACACAATTTTGGAACCTTGCTTGTCGACATAATTTATATATAAATATAAAATATAAATAATTAATATAATTATTTATATATTATATTATATTCTTGTGCATAGTAGACTTGTAATTTTTGGTCCATTGCGTCGGGCGTTGATAGTTGACTCATGTCCTGGTTCCGAATTTTCGAACGTCCTTGCGTACTATTTTATATCGTGTACTTTGCGTTTTGTAACTTGTACTCTTGTAATTTTTAGACGTTTCTCATCATTAAATTGAACCACTTGGATTGTATCTTGTACATTTGAGCTTTTTCGACGTTTTTGTCTTCAAATCTTCGTTTTCGCCTTTTGTCTTCGCACTTATTTATTTAAACGAATATTACTTGAAAATAGAACAATTGCAACTGAAAACTTTACATATTGGGAGGATATTGCTACAAAATATATGTTCATTTAGAGCACTATCAAATATCCCCACACTTGAACGTTGCTTGTCCTCAAGCAATACATAACTTGAAATAATATAATACATCACACGAATCACTTCTTTATTCTTCACACTTTGTACATCAGTGATTTTGATATGGCGGTATAAATAATGATAGTAACGATAGAACCATGGTTAAAGGTGGGTGTGTCATCCACAGTTGCCTCGAGTTTAGGTCAATGACACTTGCAATCAAATAGCCGATTTACTTTCGGTTTCCAAAGCAAAGTGCACATTTGAAAGGCGGTTTACAGTCCCACATGACTATGAAAATGTAGATCCTTAAGGAAATTGGATCTTTATGAAAACATTTGATCTTTTGAAAATTCAATCTAGCTTTTACCCTAGATAAGTTTTTCGGAATAACCCTTCACCGGTGTTTGCAAAATGATTTTTTGTGGGTTTTGTGGGTTTCAGATTTGAAAATTTTAGCTCAAAACTTATGGTTTTGTATTACCCACTTGCTAACCTTGTATTAGGAAAGCAACACGTCTAGTTTACTTGTCCCGTATATTACCTTTCGGTAAACTACCGTCCGGTTGTAAAGGAAAGCGATGAACAAGCAACTGTTAAGGCAATGTCCTGTGACTTGCTTTTGAATATGGTCTATAAACGTGTTGGATGCTAGTACTATCCTTTGTAGGAGCAATAGTAAAGATCATCCTATGATTTTTTGGTCTGGTACAAGGTCCTGTCTCCGACCATGCTATGCAACCACCGTTCTTACGGTTGACACCCGATTTGGTTCAGGTGACCTAATGAATTCCAGGTGAATTCCTAGGATTTTACGTTCAATGGTAATGAACGCATTGAAAATAGGTTTTCAGAAAACAAATCGGTTTGTAATTTTGATCAAAATATTTTCTCGTTCAAGCTCGAGTTTAGATATTATCGAATTCTATGAGTTTGTAATTCTCAATCTTTAAGGTCAATCTCAAGGATTGAGTAATATCAGGCTTAAAAGCTGATTTTTAATCTTTAAGGAGATTATCCTTTCTGGGGTCTGATTCATTAGTCTTATCAAGCTAATTTGCACGGCGCCCCCCATTGTACGAGATAAATCCTTCACATGGTTAGGATAAATCTGACCACTTTGCGACCCTGTTTGATGCTGAGGTCCGTGGATTTCCTGCTGATTTTAGAGATGACTTTTCTAGATTTTTCGTCAACCTACAGCTGGTCTGGACGACAACTTCCTGACCTAAATCAAGAAGCGCGTGTCTTTTTCGGAAGACTTTACTTCCTTTTAATGATGGAATTGATTCATCGTGTAGATCCATCTTTTCTTTCAAATATATTACAGTAAATCGGGTAAAACTGATTAAAATCGTCCAAAACAAATGTACCTGCAATAACTTTACAGAAACATGTGATAGATAGTTTTTAATTGAATAACTTGGTACATTCTCCCCACACTTAGTTTCTTTCTTTGCCTTTTTATTCTCCTTTATTCCATTTTAAACGAATTCAATCGTTTTAGGGTGTTTCTCAATTTATGTCCTTTTCGAGGTAACGATAATTTTGGTATTAACACCTAATTTTCATCGTTCATAAATATGTATAAACATGATTTTGAATTCATTTATTTGAAAATTTTTAAAATTTTCACAAAATTTGGCAAATAAACTAAGTGCAAACCCGAGAGAATTTATAACCTTTCCTCACACTTGAGATCATGCAATGCCCTCATTTGCATGAAATCAGACTATAATTATAAATTCACGAGGGTGATAAGTGTAGAAAAGTGATTAAAAATACCCAGTTTGTAATTACAATGCTCGTCGAATGATAGATGGCGCGCCTCATCGTTCATTCCTTCTTGTTTTATCACACATGCTTTTTTTCAAAAACGGCTGCTTTTCTGAACTGTTTACTAATATTTGAAAAAGCATCTTTTACCCTAATAGTGCATTTTTATTAACGAGTTATGCACTAACCCGAACCCCTAATTTAACGTTAAGTGGGGTTAGACTTCCCCACACTTAGCTGACGACATGTGAAGTCGGTAGAATAAGTTCCACGAATTAAAATAGTGAGCCAGTTATTTACATCTCGGGTAGTATATATTATATCAATGGGTTTAAAGTTTAGAGCCACCCGATCATCACTACCTAATTCGTTTTTAAGTGTATCTTTTAGTAAATGGATATGTCTCTTTTCTAGTTCTTGGTCAAATGGATCGATATACACCGACATACTTATTTCTATAGAGTGGACAATTCCTAATGTTTCCTTCCTTTTATTCTCGTGATCAAAGTTTTCACCTCTATTACCTGATTGGGTGAAATTTGAGGTGTCATTATCTATTACAGCTCATAGTTCATCTTCGGTAGATGACTCGTCTATTGAGAATATTGGGTTGGAAGGTTGTGTAATGGTGAAGTTCGGTTTGGCCTCGGGGGTAAAATTTTCAACATTATCGTTTTCCCAAGAGTACCAATTTATCACCCTTACTTCTTCTTCATCATCCATTGATGGATTGATGATTTCGTCGGTAGAGGCTAATGTGTCATTATGTTGTGAAATTGGTAAGACTGAATAAAAAGTATCATCGGGATAGTTGGTGATTTCGGAGCTCTCGAATTCATCAAAATTCGATGATCTGAGATTTTCTTGCACACTACTCCTCAGATCAACAGCTGTATAATCTGATAGAGTTTCAACTTGCCTATTTACAAACTCTCTCATTTGTTCATTTTGAGCATGAAGTTCTTCGAGTTTGATTTTCATATAATCTAAAGAATTTTCAGGCACATAATTTTCCTCGTCTTCTGGTTGTTGAGTTTGGATATATTCTTGTGAATAATCCCAATTAGAATTGTATTCCTCATAATCGTTCCATTCAGGTTCCATGGGTTCATAATTTTCCATAGGAACGTAATAATAACATTCCCATGTTGAGTGATAATCTCCACAAATTTCACAACCAGTTATTGTTTCGTCATTCGTGATCCAAGATTGACCAAATGAATTGTCATCAACACCTGTTTGAGAGTATTGATGAAATTGATTTCGGATGTCATAAAGAGTTTCTAAGATATTTTTGAGATTTTCCATAATGCGTTTATTACCAAATTTTAGCTACAATGTGGTGTATTTACTAATTATCCTATTAGTTATAAAATAAAATAAAAAAATTATATAAGTTATCAAATTAATAGACTTTTCTGCTTTTGCCCACGTTTTGAATAGCCAATAGATGCAGCAGGGAGCCAGAACCCTTTAAATCGGAAGCTCACAACTCAGCCACTAACAAATCCAACTATTACTACGAAGCAGAAAATTTGGATGTCTATCAATTTAACCGCTTAAAATAATTTTTCGTTGAAATTTTAAAGAAATTATAGAGAAGAAATAGAGAAAATTCTAAGTCCTAAAAACTAGATCGTCGAGAAATAAGAAAGAAAAAGAATACGCGTCGAAAAACGTCGAAAAATAAAAATAAGAAAGAAAAACGTCGAAATTTAAAAGTCTAAAAATTATATCTAAAAAGTTGCGCCTAAAGGTCTAAAGGTAAATGCAATTTTATTCAGAAAACGGCAATTACTTAAAGGCACTAAAATCTATTTAAAACTAAAGCGAAAAACGGCGTCGCAAAATTCCAAAGCGCCTAAATCTTAATCTAAAGAAAAAGCACTTAAGGGATTTTACGGCAAAGCCTAAGAATCTATACATATAAAATAACTACGGAAAAACTAATTTTAAAACTAATTGCGAACGAAAAATATACAAAATATTACGATTACACTAAATAAAAGTATACAAATTATAAAAAGTGATAAAATTACTTATTTTTATAAAAAATATTATTTTTATATTTTTATTTTTATATTTTATAAAAGTATTAATTTTTTATATATTAAAACTAAATATAATTAATTATAACTAATTAATTTAAAAACTTAAACTAAATAATAATAATAATAATAATAATAATAATAATAAAGTAATTAGGGTTAAATAATAATAATAATAATTAATAATACCCCGTAATTAATGCTTTTTAGGGTTTCTTTGTGGCCTGACAGGGCGGCTCCGCGAGTCGCGATGTCCCGTTCTAGAAAATCTCCGCGAGTCGCGGAGGTTGAAAAAAGTTTTTTTTTTTTTTAATTTTATATTGTTTTTCTAAAAATATATATAAATATATTTATACAAAAATAAATTAAAAATATAGCGTTTCGCCGATTTCCCAGGCAGCGGCGCCAAAAATACTTGATGTGTGCAGCGGTGTATACGAAATAGTTATTAATTTTAATACGAAATACGTTACAAATTACACAAGTTTTAATTATCTATTTACAGATAGGATATACATAAACCTTGCTACAACACTATAGGCAGTGTACCTAATCGTAGAGTAGTATAGTTTTTAGTAAGTCCGGTTCGTTCCACAGGGAGCTGGCTTATTTCACACTATATTTTAAACAACTATATTTGTACAAAATATATATTTATATATATAATAATAATATAAAAGGGGGTTTACCATTTAATGACCGGTTTGTCAATTTTTAAAACTTTAGTCGCAGTTAAAACCTAATAAAAAATATAAATGACGATAATTTAAGTGTGATAATTAAAAGTGCAATAAATAAAATGATAGTAAATAAAATTGCGATAATTAAAAGTGCAATTAAATATGAAATAAAGGAATTATGCTTATTTAAACTTCCGTAATAATGATGTTTGACGTGTTGATTTTTAGTTTATTCCCATGGGTTAATTGTCCTTTGTCCTGGATTATTCAATATGTCCGTCTGGTTTTTGTCCATAACAGTCCATCAGTCATAAATATAAAGTGCGAGTGTCCTCGTCAAATTATTATTATATCCGAAGTCAAATATTCCAACTAATTGGGGACTTAAACTGTAACAAGGTCTTAATACTTTGTTTAATAATTACACCAGGATATCGACTGTGTGTATCCCAAGGTTTAATACTTTGTTAACAATTATGCCAAGTGTCCTTGTACATAATTTCACCCCTCTTTTAATAATTCCATAGACTATTAATCCATTCCCGTGTCCGGTTAAATGAACGATTATTCGTACATATAAATATCCCGCCCATCGTGTCTGATCGAGTGTATATGGTTATTTATAGGGACGTCCAATTGTAAATCTTTATATTAAAATTAACAAACTATCATTTAGTTAAACAAATATAAAGCCCATTAATAGCCCATAGTCTAATTTCCACAAGTGTCGTTCTTTTGTCCAAACCCCAATTATGGTACAAAGCCCAATTACCCAATTTTAGATATTTTTAACCCAACATCATGATTACTTCAGTTCAAATAAGCATAATAACAACTTAGTTACGAGACATTAATTTAAAAAGGGAGAACATAACTTACATTGATTATTTAACGCGTAGTGTTATACGGACAGAGTTCCGGCTTAAAAACCCGTAAATAACCGTTACATAACCCGAACTAATCTAATATAAAACTAGCCTATACTATATATATATATTATATATATATTTATTTATTATTTATTACAGAGTATTATTATTATTTTTTTTATGTTTTTTAAACTCGGCAGAATGCATGGCCTTATATAGGCATTTCTGATTTTTGCAGCTCCGCGAGTTGCGGCATTTTAAGCCTGCAAACTCCGCGAGTCGCGGAGTTTGAAAATCCAGCTCACACAATTTTGGAACCTTGCTTGTCGACATAATTTATATATAAATATAAAATATAAATAATTAATATAATTATTTATATATTATATTATATTCTTGTGCATAGTAGACTTGTAATTTTTGGTCCATTGTGTCGGGAGTTGATAGTTGACTCATGTCCTGGTTCTGAATTTTCGAACGTCCTTGCGTACTATTTTATATCGTGTACTTTGCGTTTTGTAACTTGTACTCTTGTAATTTTTAGACGTTTCTCATCATTAAATTGAACCACTTGGATTGTATCTTGTACATTTGAGCTTTTTGGACGTTTTTGTCTTCAAATCTTCGTTTTCGCCTTTTGTCTTCGCACTTATTTATTTAAACGAATATTACTTGAAAATAGAACAATTGCAACTGAAAACTTTACATATTGGGAGGATATTGCTACAAAATATATGTTCATTTGGAGCACTATCATTGATGTGTGTAAAAATTGTGATGTCGTTTTTGGTGCCGAAAACTTTAAGATTGATCTTATCCCGATGACTTTGGGCGATTTCGATATCGCTGTTGGTATGGATTGGCTCGATCATAATAGAGCCGATATTGCTTGCCATGAAAAATTTATTCGTGTAAAGGCCCCAAGTGGGGGAGAGTTAATTATTCACGGTGATAAACGAAGAAGACTTGTGCCGATATGTTCTTTTGCACGAGCACGTCGTTTTCTTGTTTGTGGTGGTATGGCTTTTCTAGCCCATGTTGTTGATACTCGTGATGAGCTACCACCTATTCGTGAAATTCCGGTGGTAAGTGAATTTGAAGACGTTTTTACGGATGAGTTACCGGGTGTTCCGGTGGAAAGACAAGTTGAATTTCGCATTGAGTTAGTTCCGAGAGCTACTCCCATTGCTAATACTCCTTATCGTTTAGCGCCAACAGAAATGCAAGAATTGTTAAATCAAACCCAAGAGTTGCTTGAAAAGGGTTTTATCCGACCGAGTGCTTCGCCATGGGGCGCTCCGGTTTTATTTGTGAAGAAGAAGGATGGTAGTATGCGGATGTGCATTGATTACCGGGAGTTGAATAAAGTGACGATCAAGAATCGTTATCCATTGCCTCGGATCGACGATTTATTTGACCAACTCCAAGGTGTGACGTATTTCTCAAAGATTGACCTACTGTCCGGCTATCACCAAATGCGGGTCCATGAGGAAGATATTGAGAAAACGGCTTTTCGAACGAGTTATGGGCATTTTGAGTTTGTAGTTATGCCTTTTGGTCTTACGAATGCACCGGCGACATTCATGGACCTTATGAACCGAGTGTGCCAACCTATGTTGGACAAGTCGGTGATTGTGTTCATTGACGACATACTAGTCTATTCGAAAAGTATGAACGAACATGAACGTCATTTGCGGGAGGTTTTGAAGACATTATGAAAGGAGAAGTTGTATGCTAAGTTCTCCAAATGTGAATTTTGGCTAAGGGAGGTTCAATTCCTTGGCCACATTGTGAACAAAGACGATATTCAAGTAGATCCGGGGAAGATTGAGACGGTGAAGAGTTGGAGACAACCGACTACGCCTACGGAGGTCCAAAGTTTTCTCGGATTGGCCGGTTATTATCGTCGGTTTATCCAAGACTTTTCTAAGATCGCTTCTTCGTTGACGAAATTGACGAGGAAGAACGCGAAGTTTAATTGGGAGAACGAGCAAGAAATTGCTTTTCAATTGTTAAAAGAGAAGTTGTGTCAAGCTCCGGTGTTAGTGTTGCCGGAAGGACTGGAAGACATGACGGCTTATTATGATGCTTCGTTAAATGGGCTCGGGTGTGTTCTAATGCAAAGAAGTAAAGTCATCGCTTATGCCTCTCGACAATTAAAGGAACACGAAACGAGATATCCGACTCATGATCTTGAGTTGGCGGCGGTGGTACATGCATTGAAAATTTGGCGCCACTACTTGTATGGTGTCAAGAGTACGATTTATTCGAATCATAAGAGTTTGAAACATCTCTTTAATCAACGAGATTTAAATTATCGTCAACGTAGGTGGATGGACGTGGTGAAAGATTATGATTGTGAAATACTTTATCATCCGGGCAAGGCGAATGTGGTCGCGGATGCGTTAAGTCGAAAGAGTCATCACCCGGTGTTACGATTGGGATTGTTACGTATGATTATTACTAACGATTTTCTTGAAAAACTTGGTGTGATTCAAATAGAGGCTTACGTTCACAACAAGCATGCGGAACGAATTGTGGGGCAATCGGAATTCATTACTATGGGTTGGCGTGGTTTGTTGTCTTTTCAAGGAAGAGTGTGGGTGCCGAAGATGGGTGATTATCGACAAGTGCTACTTGATGAAGCACATAAGTCAAAGTATTCCATTCATCAGGGCGCGACGAAAATGTATCTTGACTTAAAGAAAGATTATTGGTGGCTGGGCATGAAACGTGATGTTGTAAAGTACGTTGAGCAATGCGTCACGTGTTTGCAAGTTAAGGCCGAGCACCAAAAGCCGTATGGTAAGTTACAATCGTTAGAAATCCCGAAGTGGAAATGGGAGCACATTACCATGGATTTCATCACAAAGTTACCTAAAACGGCGAGAACCCAATTTGATTCGATTTGGGTGATAGTTGATCGATTGACGAAAAGTGCTTTGTTTCTTCCCATTCGGGAAGCGATATCGTCGGAGACCTTGGCTAAGTTGTTTATCAAGGAAGTCATCTCTCGACACGGTGTTCCTATATCTATTATTTCGAATCGAGATACCCGTTTTACATCTCGGTTTTGGGAAAAGTTTCATGAAGATATGGGTACGCAATTGAAATTGAGCACGGCGTATCATCCTCAAACGGACGGTCAAACCGAACGTACGAACCAAACCTTGAAGGATATGTTACGGGCATGCATTATTGATTTCGGTGGTAGTTGGGATGAGAATTTGCCTTTGGTGGAATTCTCGTACAATAATAGTTATCACACTAGTATCGGGATGCCACCTTATGAGATGCTATATGGGCGAAGATATCGAACTCCAATTTGTTGGGGTGAAGTGGGTCAAAGGGAAATCGGGGGTACCGATTTAGTTTTGGAGACGAATAACAAGATTGATATGATTCGAGAGCATTTGAAAAAGGCTCAAGATAGGTAAAAGTCGCATGCCGAAAAATGTAGATGGACGTTCGAATTTCAAGAAGGGGACATGGTGATGCTTAAGGTTTCGCCATGGAAAGGTATTATTCGATTTTGAAAACGGGGAAAGTTAGCTCCTCGGTTTATTGGGCCATTTAAGGTTTTAGCTCATGTTGGTGAAGTCTCGTATCGTTTGGAATTACCCGAAGAACTTACGGGAATTCATAATACTTTCCATGTCTCCCATCTCCGTAAGTGTCTTGCGGATGATTCATCTTGGGTACCATTAGACGAAATTGAGCTAAACAACAAGTTAGAATATATTGAGGAGCCGATTGCCATACTCGATGAGAAGGTTAAAAGGTTGAGAAACAAACAAGTGAGGACTTTTAAAGTTCAATGGCGTCGGAGTAAAGGTTCCGAGTTTACGTGGGAGCCTGAAGAGTTCGTGTTGGTTTATCTTCCCTCTTGTCATGCGGCTTGGATCGCGAGGACGCGTTCCGATTCAAGTGGGGGAGAGTTGAATGAATTTAGGTTGAATGAATTGTGGGGTTTCTTTGTATATTTTAAAAAGAGAAAAGAATGCTGCCCAGGCTATCTGCGCGCCGCGCAGAATTATGGCGCGCCGCGCCATTACGGGCTGACAGCCCGACTCTTGCTTTTAAATTAGATATTTTAAGGGCTTTTTGGTAAATTCACATGGGACCCGACTTTAAGGCTTGGGATCAGTTGTTGGAGTCTCATTAACTCCATTTCCATCTACTTCAACCTCATCCATTCAATTCTAGAGAGAGAGTAAGATCCTAGTGTGAGAAAACTCATTTTGGAGAAGAAGAAGAAGGAATCTTGCTTAAGCTCAAGTTATAAAGTTGTTCATCTACTTCCTAGCTACATTTTGAGTGTAGTGGTATGCTTTAATCTTAATTTCCTTGTTTAATTTGATTAAGGGTTAGGGTTTGGGGTAGATGATGAACTTAAAACCCATTTGTGGGTGAATTGGGTGTTTTGGGTGAAATTGAGTCATGTAGACTCAAAGATGACTAATTAGGGTTTTCAAAGTGTTAGATTGATGTTTATGAACTTAAATTAGTTAGTAAATTGCTAGCACACCTATATTTAGGTAAGTGGGCGTTGTGTGGATTAGTAAATGACCCGAAATGGGTGTGCTGACCTTAAATTGGTCAAATGGGTCAAAATGGATCTAAGTTAGTTAATGTTGGAACATAAGATCAACATGAACACGATGAATGGAACGAATAGCCACAAAGTAATCAAGGAAGTTGAGAGAAAATGAGATTGACTTTCCACGGCTCTCTTGAAAATCTCTACATAACAGTGGCTAAACTTAGCTAATCTAGGGAGTCTTGGATCCTTTATATAGCCTCGTAAAAAGGATCCTCCATAAGGCTAGGGAAACTCGTATTACTCCTTTCTCGGGTTTCTAACAATCTCCCCCCAGGAGTGAGATGGGCTTCCAAAGACTAACTCCATAGTAAACATACAACATTACAGGGAAAGAATCAACTATTGCTAACTAACTCCCCCCAAATGATGTACGGCCGTTGATGAAGATCTTGAATCTTCACTTTGAATCATCAAGTGAATTCGCATCTCTAACATCGTCTTGGTCAATCATTAGGTTTCAACCTCCCCTAGATCCTCGAATTGTCACGCTAACAATCTTCTTTCGACTTTGTTTGAGACTTGAACTTCATCGTGATATCTTTGCTCTTTCAATGGTCTTTGATTGTGCACAGCGGAATGCGCATTGAAGAACACATCACAAACTAAATATGTTACCATCAATCCCTCCCTTGACTTAGTTGTGATATGTCTTTAGAATTTGCTTGCATTGAGAAGTCGTTTCAAAACTTTAGAAGCTCCCCCTCAAAGTACATGGGCTCTCATCAAAGTGTCATGACATATATACCGTCGGTTTCAATACCGAGACATGCCTCTTGAACTTTCATCGTTCCAAAGAGTATTTTCGATACTAATCATAAGAAAACTCCCCATATGATGTAGGATCTTCTTCGAGTCTCTAGCTCCCCCCCAAACAAACAATTCTTTCTTTGAAGTCCGAGTCCTATACCGTACATGTATAGAAGTCACACACATATCAACCATATACATATCTCCCCCACAATGATGCTCGCATGAATATCGTATTAAATAAGAGCTTCATTGTTTAAAATGATTGACTTTCTCTCTCAATCTTTATGGTTATTCTTCACATTCATGGTATTCATGTGTCAAGGGTCCTATCAATTGGTTTCAGAGCCTAACCTTCAACGAAACGAAGGAGATCCTTTGAATATCATGAATGTTTTCCCTCCACCTTCAACCCTTCAAACACCAAACACATACATCTTCAACCTACCTTCAAATCTTCATCATCTTCATCATGAAGATATGAAGATCTTCAAATTTTTTCAAAAATTTTCGAAAATTTTTCGAACCGAATCCTATTTTTTATTCATTACCGAATCTCACACCACTTATTGTTTGTGATTAATGCATAAACCTTGTGTTGAAGTGTGTTTTAAACCTATCTTGGGTAATATTAGGGTTTTGGTGTGAGTTGACCCGATTTTAGGGTAAGTGTCCAAATGGGTCAAAATGACTTAGTAATGGTGAGTGTTGTGAGTTTGACCTACTTGAATGGTTGATTGATTATATGTACATTATAATAGGTGCGTTACCTTGAAGATTCAAGCTTGGTTTATTGATTCACCGAAGGCGTAAGGTGAGTGGAATAAGTATACATGTACGTATATGATGTGTTTACTTGTAGAAATGGATATGTGTTGTCCAAGTTAGTGATATATGCGTTGTACGCTAACGGTTTTAAGAACGGATATATGTTGTCCAATTTAGTGTTATATGTGTTATACACTAATGATTTATGAATGGATATGTGTTGTCCGATTTAGTGTTATATGTGTTGTACACTAACGATTTATAAACGGATATGTGTTGTCCAAGGGTTAGTGATATATGTGTTGTGCACTAACGGTTGTTATGAACACCAATGGGAAATTAGAGTACCATTCCTTTTACGATTGGTTAACCATGGTTGTATGAATTGTGCATTAGCATACTTAATTATGAACTATATGCTTTTGTTATTGCTAGCTCAATGTGAATTGCGGTTATTGGTATATGCATAATGTTTTGCATGGTTGTCGAATTGCTAGCTTGTGTACGGTATTGTGTAAGTGTTTGCAAGTAGATATATTATATATGTATATGTATAATTATTGCATTCACTAAGCTTTGCTTACCCTCTCGTTGTTTACCTTTTTATAGGTTCGGTTGTGGACAAGGGTAAGGGCATTATTTTAGAGTAGAGTTCCCGCTTGTTGATAGGAGATGCCTTTTGGAAGTGTTAGCTTTTGGAGTTTGACCGAGGCTTGGGTAGTTAAACCCCAAACACCATGCTCGTAGTGTCGTTTGGTATTTAAACTTAATGTGGTCGAAACTCAAACTTTTGTATGAAACTCGTAAAACGGCCGATGTGGGCCCCGCTTTGTAAAACTTATTTTATGTTTGAATCATGTTAGTTTTACATGTTTGAATATGTGGTTAAAAGCGTTTTATCTAATTATGTTGGGAAGTGGCCGATCTTTTTCACAAAAATGGAAAAATGGGACAGGCCCATTTGGCGCGCCGCGCCATTAGCCGAACAGAGAAAAAAAATTGTGACATTTTAAGCGAGTTTGTTCGTGGTTTGGTTTGGGTTGTTACATTTAAGCATCTCCATCATATGTGATGATGAAGACTTGATATTTATCATCACAACAAACACAAAAAGGTTCCAAGTAAGTGAGATCTACAATAATAGCTTAGATCTCAAGTATTAAGAAAACCCTAAGCTAGAAAGCTTGGATCTTTACAAGATTAATGAGACCATAAGCTAGAAAGCTAAGATCTTTAACAAAAAAATGAAAGTAATGAGACCAAAAGCTAAGATCTTTAACATAATAATGAAACCCTAAGCTAAAAAGCTTGGATCTTTAGTGTTCTTGAAGATCTTGAAGCATAAAGCTTGGATCTTTAAGATACATGAAGATCATAAACACAAATTTTGATCTTTATAACAAAACAAAGAAATTACAAACTAGATCTAACAAGTAAATGAAGATTCCAAGCTAGAAAGCTTGAATCTTTCATGTTCTTGAAGGATTCAAACCCAAGTTTGAATCTACAAGATATAACAAGAACAAAAGCTAAAAGCTAGATCTAATAAATGATGATGATGATGTCGTGTAGATGAAGGGAAGAAGAAGTGAAAGAAAAATTTAAAACTTACACTTTTTAGAGTGAGAAAGACTAGAGAGAGAATTAGAGAGTAAGTGTGTGTAATTTGTAAATGAAATCAAGTGTGAAATGAATGGGTTAAGCTTGGTATTTATAGGAGGTGAGGGTATGGGAGGGTGGTGATGGCCGTGGGATTAGAGGGGGGACAAGGGGGACAAACTTTTGCTTTTTGGTTAATGGTTGTCTAAAGTAGGTGCTTATGTTAGGATCCAATGCAACATTAAGGATAATGCTTAACAAAACTACTAGTATGTTCCCTCTAATAAATGGGCATTTGTCTTTCATTATTATGGGTCACTAACTGATTATAGTTGGGCTAATTAAATAGTCCACTAGCTAGTGTAGGGTGGGCTAAGGTCCAACAAGGTAGAAAGTTCAACAAGACGAACCAGTGTGCTCTAGTAAATTACTAAGCGTAATTAAGCATCCAAAAACCCAAGTAATTGTTATTACAAAATAACAATTAGTATTTCGTAGTCATAATATTCTGATTATGACCAAAGTTAAACGTGCACACAGTACGCAGTTCGTTCTAAACGTCAAGTGACACTAACGGTCATAAAGGCTTCCGGGGATCAAGTTAAGTACCCTACGTACTTAAAGGCACGTTTTCACATATAAACGAAAGTAATCCACATGTAGTAAGATCCCAGAGTATAGTATAGCTCAGTATGCACAAATACACAGTTTCGTGAAAGCACAAAGCACAAAAGCAAGTCGAAAAAGTCAGGTCGTTACATTACCCACCTGTTAATGAAAATTTCATCCCGAAATTTTAAGCTGAGGTAGATGGTAGAGTTGTAAAGAGGTGAGGATACTTCTGCTTCATCTGATCCTCTCGCTCCCAAGTAAACTCAAGTCCTCGTTTTGCATTCCATCATACTCGGACGATCAGAATCTTGTTGTGTTTCAAGGTCTTGACCTCACGGTCCATAATTTCAACAAGTTCTTCCATGAAATCGAGTTTTTCATCAATCGTAAGATCCTCAAGAGGTATGCCAAGTTCTGGTTCGGCAAGACACTTCTTCAGATTTGACATGTGGAAAGTGGGGTGAACTGCACTCAATTGCGTCAGAAGGTCCAAACGGTAAGCAACGGGTCCAACACGCTCCAAGACTTCAAAAGGACCAATGTATTGCGGGTTTAACTTTCCACGCTTTCCGAAACGGATTACACCTTTCCAAGGTGAAACTTTCAACATAACGCGGTCACCGATTTGAAATTTGCGATCTCCACGTTTAAGGTCGACATAGCTCTTTTGACGATCATGGGCCGTCTTGAGCCTCGCTTGAATTTGGACAATCTTCTCGGTAGTTTCATGGACGAGTTCAGGACCGGTGAGTTGCTTTTCACCTACTTCGGCCCAACAGATAGGAGAACGACATTTTCGGCCATACAATGCTTCAAAAGGTGCGGCCTTAATGCTTGTGTGATAGCTGTTGTAAGAGAATTCGGCTAGCGGCAAGTGCTTCTCCCAAGCCTTTCTGAAATCAATAACACAAGCACGTAACATGTCCTCTAGGGTTTGGATCATGCGCTCGCTTTGTTCGTCGGTTTGTGGGTGATACGTTGTGCTCATATCTAGACATGTTCCCAATGCTTCTTGTAAAGAATGCCAAAATCTAGAAGCAAAACAGGTATCGTGATCTGAGATAATCGATAAGGGTACACTGTGACGAGATACAATCTCCTTTATGTATAACTGCGCCAGTCTCTCTATCGTATCAGTTTCCTTCATGGCTAGGAAGTGTGTAAATTTGGTAAGACGGTCAACGATAACCCAGATGGTATCATAACCGCCTACCGTCTTTGGTAGCTTCGTGATGAAGTCCATTGTTATTCCTTCCCACTTCCATTACGGGATTTCAGGTTGTTGAAGTAACCCAGACGGCTTTTGATATTCGGCTTTGATCTTGGAACAAGTTAAACACTTTTCAACATACGCTGTAACATCCCTTTTGAGGTTTGGCCACCAATATTGAACCTTGAGGTTGTGGTACATCTTACCAGCTCCAGGATGAATCGAATACCTTGACTTGTGGGCTTCGTCTAGAATAAGGCTCCGTAAATATCCATAACTAGGTACCTGATGTTATGCGAGGTGAATATGAAATAGCTTATATTTTACTAGGAAAAACTATTAAATACGATACAATTTTACACAAGATATTTATTTATTTATAGAATGGATATACCTAAACCTTGCTACAACACTTATGGCAGTGTACCTAATCGTACAGTAGTGTAGTTTTTAGTAAGTTCGGTTCGCTCCACAGGGAAATCTTTAAACAAAGCTTAACGCTATATTAGTTTTAATTTATAAAAATACAAATATATATAAGTAATATTATTATTATAAAAGGAGGGTTTTACCGTTTAATGACCGGTTTGTCGATTTTAAAACTTAGTCGCAGTTAAAACCTAATGTAAAATATTAAATAAAATAAAGACTTAATTTAAAGCGTAAAATAAATAACGATAATGAAATTGCGATAAATAAAAGTGCGATAAAATAAAATTGCGATAATTAAAAAGTACGATAATTAAAAGTGCAATTAAATATAATGACAATAAATAAAAGTGCGATAATTAAAAGTGCAATTAAATATGAAAATAAAGGAATTATGCTTATTTAAACTTCCATAATCATGATGTTTGACGTGTTGATTTTAGTTTTATGCCCATGGGTTAATTGTACTTTGTCGTGGATTATTCAATATGTCCGTCTGGTTTTTGTCCATAACAGTCCATCAGTCATAAATATAAAGTGCGAGTATCTTCGTCAAATTATTCTTATACCCAAAGTCAAATATTCCAACTAATTGGGGACTTAAACTGTAACAAGGTTTTAATACTTTGTTTAATAATTACACCAGGTTATCGACTGCGTGTAACCCAAGGTTTTAATACTTTGTTATCAATTATGCCAAGTGTCCTTGTACATAATTTCACAACTGTTTTAATAATTCCATAGACTATTAATCCATTCCCGTGTCCGGTTAAATGAACGATTATTCGTACATATAAATATCCCGGCCATCGTGTCCGATCGAGTGTATATGGTTATTTATAGGGACGTCCAATTGTAAATCTTTATATTAAAATTAACAAACTATCATTTAGTTAAACAAATAAAAAGCCCATTAATAGCCCATAGTCTAATTTCCACAAGTGTCGTTCTTTTGTCCCAAACCCCAATTATGGTACAAAGCCCAATTACCCAATTTTAATATTTAGTCAAACATCATGATTACTTCAGCTTAAATAAGCATAATAATAACTTAGCTATGAGACATTAAATTAAAAAGGTTGAACATAACTTACAATGATTAAAAATAGCGTAGCGTTACACGGACAGAATTTCAAGTTACACCCTTACAATATGCGCTAACATACCCTTATTATTAGAATTAAAATTAAAATTAAAATTAAAATTTTATATATATTGATGATGTAGCGTGAGGGTACGAAATAGTATTATTTTTAATACAAAATACTACAAAATATGACACAAGTTTTATTAATTTACGGATGGGATATACTTAAACCTTGCTACAACACTTATAGGCAGTGTACCTAATCGTACAGTAGTGTAGTTTTTAGTAAGTCCGGTTCGTTCCACAGGGAATCTTTTTTAAACAAAGCTCAACGCTATATTAGTTTACTTTTATAAAAATACAAATATATATATATATATAAGTAATATTATTATTATAAAGGGGGGTTTTTACCGTTTAATGACCGGTTTGTTGATTTTAAAACTTTAGTCGCAGTTAAAACCAAATGTAAAATATTAAAAATGAATACAAGACTTAAATTAAAGCATAAAGTAAATAACGATAATGAAATTTCGAATAATAAAAGTGCGATAAAATAAACTTGCGATAATTAAAAAGTACGATAATTAAAAGTGCAATTAAATACAATAATAATAAAAATGCGATATTTAGAAGTGCAATTAAATATAAAATAAAGGAAATTAAATATGAAATAAAAGAATTATGCTTATTTAAACTTCCGTAATCATGATGTTTGACGTGTTGATTTTAGTTTTATGCCCATGGGTTAATTGTCCTTTGTCCTGGATTATTTAATATGTCTGTCTGGTTTTTGTCCATAACAGTCCATCAGTCATAAATATAAAGTGCGAGTGTCCTCGTCAAATTATCCTTATACCCGAAGTTAAATATTCCAACTAATTGGGGACTTAAACTGTAACAAGATTTTAATACTTTATTTAATAATTACACCAGGTTATCAACTGAGTGTAACCCAAGGTTTTAATATTTTGTTATCAATTATACCAAGTGTCCTTTGTACATAATTTCACCCCTGTTTTAATTATTCTAGTGGCTATTAATCCATTCCCGTGTCCGGTTAAATGAACGATTATTCGTACATATAAATACCCCGCCCTTCGTGTCCGATTGAGTGTATATGGTAATTTATAGGGACGCCCAATTATAAATCTTTATATTAACATTAACAAACTATCATTTAGTTAAACAAATATAAAGCCCATTAATAGCCCATAGTCTAATTTCCACAAGTGTCGTTCTTTTGTCCAAACCCCAATTATGGTACAAAGCCCAATTACCCAATTTTAGTAATTAGCCCAACATCATGATTACTTCGTTTTAAATAAGCATAATAATAACTTAGCTACGAGATATTAATGTAAAAAGGTTGAACATAACTTACAATGATTAAAAATATCGTAGCGTTACACGGACAGAATTTCGACTTACACCCTTACAATATTCGCTAACATACCCTTATTATTAGAATTATAATTAAAATTAAAATTAAAATATAAATTATAAATATAAATATATCGTATGAATGAGGAGAAAAAAGATGATGAAAATGATCAGAATTCGGTTTGCTTTATAGGGAGTTTCAAAACTGGGGGCTCCGCGACTCGCGGCCTTTTTGGCCTTCAAACTCCGCGAGTCGCGGAGTTTGCTTTTACAGCTCAGAGGAGTTTGGCTCTTTGTTTACCGACGGTTTATAATATATATATAATATATATATATATAATTAATATAATTAATTATATATTATATTATATTTATATACATAGTTAACTTGTAATTTTTAGTCCGTTGCGTCGAGCGTTGAGAGTTGACTCTGGTCCCGGTTCCGGATTTTCGAACGTCCTGGCGTACAATTTTATATTTTGTACTTTGCGTTTTGAATCTTGTACTCTTGTAATTTCGAGACGTTTCTTATCAATAATTGGAACCTCTTTGATTGTCTTTTGTACTTTTGAGCTTTTTGGTCGTTTGCGTCTTCAATTCGTCGAATCTGTCTTTTGTCTTCACCTTTTATTATTTAAACTAATATCACTTGTAAATAGAACAATTGCAACTAAAAGCTTGTCTTTCTTGAGGAATAATGCTATGAAATATATGTTCGTTTTTAGCATTATCAAATATTCCCACACTTGAGCGTTGCTTGTCCTCAAGCAATATTGTCTTGAAATACTAGAATCACTTCTTTATTCTTCACACTTTGTACATAAGTGATTTCTATACGGTGGTATGAACAATGGTAGTAACGATATGGTTTACAGTCCCACATGACTATAAAAATTTAGATCCATTAAGGAAATTGGATCTTTATGAAAACATTTGATCTTTTGAAAATTAAATCTAGTTTTTACCCTAGATAAGTTTTCCGGGATAACCCTTTACCGGTGTTTGCAAAATATTTTTGTGGGTTTGGTGGGTTTCAGATTTGAAAATTTTAGCTCAAAACTTGTGGTTTTGTGTCACCCACTTGCTAACCTTGTATTTGGAAAGCAACACGTCCAGTTTACTTGTCCCGTATATTACCTTTCGGTAAACTACCGTCCGGTTGTAAAGGAAAGCGTTGAACAAGCAACTGTTAAGGCAATGTCCCCTGACATGCTTTTAATTATAGTTTATAACGTGTCGGACGCAATTACTATCCTTGGTAGGAGCAATAGTAAAGCTCACCCTTATAATTTTTCGGTATGGCACAAGGTCCTGTCTTTGACCACTCTGCAACCACCGTTCTTACGGTTGACACCCGATTTAGTTCAGGTGACCTAATGAATTCCAGGTGAATTCCTAGGATTTTACGTTCAATGGTAATGAACGCATTAAAAATAGGGTTTTCAGAAAACAAATCGGTTTGTAATTTTGATCAAAATATTTTCTCGTTCAAGCTCGAGTTTAGATATCATTGAATTCCATGAGTTTGAATTCTCAATCTTTAAGGTCAATCTCTAGGATTGAGTAATATCAGTCTTAAAAGCTGATTTTTAATCTTTAAGGAGATTATCCTTTCTGGGGATCTGATTCATTAGTCTTATCCAGCTAATTTGCATGGTGCCCCCCCCCATTGTACGAGATAAATCCTTCTCATGGTTACGATAAATCTGACCACTTGGCGACCCTGTTTAATGCTGAGGTCCGTGGATTTCCTGCTGATTTTAGTGATGACTTTTCTAGATTTTTCGTCAACCTACAGCTGGTCTGGACGACAACTTCATGACCTAAATCAAGAAGCGCGTGTCTTTTTCAGAAGACTTTACTTCCTTTTAATGATGGAATTGATTCATCGTGTAGATCCATCTCTTCTTTTCTTTCATCGGGTAAAACAGTTTAGTTTAGTCCAAAGCAAAAGTATTTTCAGTTATTTGTTATAGATATATGTGACATATGTTTAAGATAACTTGGTAAATTTTCCCACACTTGGCATTTATTTTCCTTTTTATCTTCCTCTATTCCATTTTAAATGAATTTTAACATTTTAGTTTGTTTCTCAATTTATGTCCTTTCCGAGGTAACAATAATTTCGGTGTTAACACCTAGTTTTATCGTTCACAAATATGTATAAACATGATTTTGAGTTCATTTAATTGAAAATTTTGAAAAATTTTACTAGAATTGGGTAATCAGTATATAAGACTAGGGCTGTTCTTTTTTATCAGAGAGCACTAGATTCTAATACAACTACTGCTTTACTAGTATTTTTAATGGTAACCAAGTGTTTAAGATAAAAATTTTAAAATCCGAAAGAATTTAACCCCTTCCCACACTTAAGATCTTGCAATGCCCTCATTTGCAAGAAATCAGGAATAATTTAAATTATTGAGGGTGATTTGTGTGAAAATGATTAAATTTTTACCAAAGTTTCCAAATATATTGGCGTTTGTTTGCTGAATGATAAATGGTGCACATCATTTGTTCATTCCGTCTTATTGTTATTTCACATATATTTTGCATCTTGTCGTCAAAATTAGTTGCTTTTGCTGAACTTAATGCCAGTCTTTGAAAATGCGTTGTTTTACCCTGTCGTGTACATAAGATAAACTGCAAACATATATACATATTTTTGAAGTTTGGTATATTACCC
Source organism: Rutidosis leptorrhynchoides (assembly GCF_046630445.1). Lineage (NCBI taxonomy): Eukaryota > Viridiplantae > Streptophyta > Magnoliopsida > Asterales > Asteraceae > Rutidosis > Rutidosis leptorrhynchoides. The sequence continues at coordinate 80,137,357 of NC_092336.1, read as the reverse complement.
CACATTCAAAAATTATTAAAATCTAAGAATAAAAGTTAGACAATTATAAAAATGATTACAATATTAACAAAAGTATTAAACGTATCAATAATTACAAATTACAAAAAAAAAAATAAGTATACTAGGGATGATACTGGTACCAATAGGGGTTCCAGGCATAACCATATGTGCTATAGAATGCTTCGGCAGGGTCATACGTAGGATATGGTGGCTGCATCTCTATAGACCAGGGAGGGAAGATGGGTTTCGGTGTAGGAATATAGTTTCTACCTATATGTTGGCAATGAGCTATTATTTGGTTCTGATGAACTTGCCAATCTTCAAATGCTCTCTGTCTAGCATTTTCGTATTCCTGAGAAGCTATAAACCTTTGCATTTCTTGCATCTCATTCCCCCCTCCTACATTACCTTGCTGTTGGTTTCTCTCAACCTGTGGATGTCTACCATGGTATTGTACTGCGGCGTTATTTCGCCTCTTCAAAACTTTCGCACCATGGTATACATTTAAACCTATAGTATCGCGGGGTTCTGGTTCTTCTACTAATAATCCCCCCCGACTTATATCCACACCGAGATATTCACCAATCAAAGTAATAAAAATACCACCTCCTATTATGCTATGCGGTCGCATCCCCCGAACCATAGCTGATAAATAATAACCCACACAATATGGTATACTTACAGCGCTTTGTGGGTCTCGAATACACATATGGTAAAACAAATCATGTTCATTTACTTTTTCCTTGTTCTTACCCCTTTGTGTAATCGAATTAGCTAAAAACCTATGTATCACTCTTAATTCGGCTCTATCTATATCCAAATAAGAGTAATTTCCCCCTTTGAAACGGTGATGGCTTGTCATTTGACTCCACACACCGTGTGTATCAAAATTTTCATCTATCTTTCTACCGTTTAGTATCAACCCTCTACAATCGGCAGACGCTAACTCCTCAGGCGTATATATACGTAAAGCCTGAGCCATGTCTAGTAAAGACATGTGGCGCATCGAACCACCTAACAAAAATCTAATAAAAGAACGATCGTTTAAACTAGCTACCCGATCATTCAACTCTATACTACATAACAATTCTTCACACCATACTTTATATACAGGTCTACGCATGGTGAATAAACGTACCCAGTCATTAAAAGTAGAATTACCATACCTCTGTACAAGTAATTCCCTAATTGGCCCGGCCAATTCTACAGCTTCTAAGGGTCCCCATTCTATGACCCTCGGTACCTCAACAACCTTAGAATGAAGAGTATGCAAACCCCTTTGATATTTTGGATAATCTATCCAAAGTCTGTCAAATCTCAGGTTCGGGTGCAACTCTTCCAAGTGCATATCAGAAAAGGTCATGACTGGATGAGGTATATCCTGCTTGTAGTAGTTATCCACCTCCTGTTGTTCCACATTCTCAGCAGGAGCATTACGGGCTTGGGATGAAGATTCACCCCTTTCAGTCTGCAAAACACATCAAACACAATTTTTGTGCATCCAAATATGCATTAGTGTCAGCAAAATCATCAATCAAAATAATTACAATGACATTATCAATTTATATTAAACTTAAGCTTATTTTCACATTTTTATCAAATCTACACTTTTTCAAATAGGCATATACGAAAATGTTCGCCAAGTTCATAAGCATTCAACTCAAATAACATGTCAAAATAATCATTACTAGCAATTAAACAAGTCTCAAATGGCATTATCTTTCAAAAATCACGTTCATGAATTTTAGACTTGAAAAAGTCCACTTTAATTCTCAAAATCATGTTTAGGCTCAAAGTTTGGATCATTTAACTACCTAGACATGTTACACTACTCAATTTAGCAACAATTCATGACAAAAATCGGCCATAACCTGTTTATATCAAAAAGCCCCAAATTTGCTCAAGAACACAAACCCTAGATTACTCAAAATTTGAAGTTTAAGGCTTCTAATCATGTTAAATAGCATCAATCTATGTTATACAAGCATAATACATAAACAATTTAAGCCTAATTACACTAAAAAGCATCAAAATCAAATTGGGGAAAAAATTGCTCAAGAACACTAAATTTCGGATTAAATGGTGTTTAGGTGTATAAATTTACCGTTTTTCTTGAGTAATTCCTAGATAGCATCCTTCTCAACATGATTTTAGTAAAAGATTTGGTGATTAACGGTTAAAAATTGTGATTTTGGGGGTTTTTTCTCGGTTTTTTTCGTGCAGTTTTCGCAGTATTTTTGAGTTGTGGTGTGTGGTTTGAGCTGTTCTTGCGTTTTATTTTTTTTCTGTAAATTGGTCCTCCCGCGACTCGCGGAGATTTCTCCTTCAAACTCCGCGAGTCGCGGAGTTTGCTTTTTTTTTTTTTATATATAATCATTAACTTATAAAACAATTAAGTATTTAATTTTTAAAATTTTGTTTCCCTTGTTATTTAGGACGAGGTCGTTTCGGATCGATGTCCTAGTCCGTCCCTCGACAAAATTTTAAAATTTGTCTTTTTGTAGCGATTGTTTTAAAAGCTAAGATTTTTGGGTTTTTTCAATGTTTTTTGCATACTTTAATTCAATAAGATTAAAAATAATGATAATAAAAGTTCTCGTCCCTCCCTCGGGTAAAGCAATTTCGGTTCAAAGACCTAGTCTTCAACTTACGACGAATTTTAAAAATCATATTTTTAACTTAATGAGATAAAGTAAATTTTTGTTTTTAAATTCACACAACTTAAATATAAAATTCAAAATTAATATTAAAAATTCACACCAAACTTAAAATTTGAAATGCATAAAATTAAAAATTCATATTTTAAAAATTAAAAATTCACACCAAACTTAATTTAAAAATTCATATTATAAATTCATACCAAACTTATATTAATTTTTCAAATATTTACAATTTTAAAAATATTGTTTTTACAAAGTTTACAATATTAATTTAAGATTTATATATTAATTTTAAAAACATGGTAAAAATAAAATTAAAAATCTTTTTGTCTTTTTATCCCACTTTAATCAATCAAATATTATCAAAAATATGCGCCCCTCTTTTCGGTAAAGTAATTTCGGTTCCAAGACCTAATTTAACTCATGACGAATTTTTGAAATATTTTGTGTTGATTGATTAAAGATATTTATACCTTAAGAATAAACGTTAAATTTCGCAGTGATGTAATAAATTTTTGAATGATATCAATAATTTCGGTCGCCAAACCTAATTTTATTCAATACCAATTTAATACTTTTTAGCGAACAAATTAGCGTTTATTATCAAAAGGTTAAAAATAAAAATAAAAACTGTACAGACATACCTGTGAAATACATTTCTTAGTTATATGATCTATCCCATTCATAAGATAGTCGGTTTAATTGGTTTTCCATGGCTACATAGGCGTAACCTCGAGCATTCAGTGTCTTTTCTTCTAAACATATGAACGGTCCGTCTCTGCATAAAGTAACAAATTCGGTATTTGAATAGGTTTGATTATTTGAACATTTACCTCCATGTGACCATTTTCCGCATTTGTGACATCTTTCTAAGTGTCGTGCTCTTCTTTTCGCTGCGGATTTTGATTTTCCTTTACCAAATTGTAACTTATTATCTTCGCATCTGGATTCTTTTCTAACTCCGTCCATTCTTTCTCTGATTACTGATACTATTTCACTCGGTAGTATGTCATTATTACGTTTAGTGATCATAGCTTGTAGCATTAGACCATGGTTTAGTTCACAGGCAGTCTTCATTTTGTAAAAACCTAAAAAAATAAAAATTCAGAATGGGGGGAGAAGACTAGTTCTTTAGGGTCTGCTAGGGAAAGACCATTCGGGTTCCATTTTCGAGAACTACACGAAAACAGACAATCTAACTCTAACAGAAATACATATTATCTTTTAAAGACTTGATTCTCCCCACACTTAGTTAGCTGTGGTGTCGAAATTGTGATTAACTTCGTTGTCGACTTCCATCGGACCATGTATGTAATGTTTAACTCTGTGACCATTAACTTTAAATTCAATCCCATTTGAATTTATCAATTCTATCGTTCCGTATGGGAAAACTCTTTTGACTATGAATGGTCCAGACCATCTTGATTTCAATTTTCCAGGAAATAGCTTGAATCGTGAATTGAAAAGAAGAACTCTGTCTCCTTCTTTAAATTCTTTTGAACTTCTGATTCTTTTATCATGCCATTTCTTCGTTCTTTCTTTATAGATTAACGAATTTTCGTATGCTTCATGTCTTAATTCTTCTAATTCGTTTAGTTGACTTAATCGTAGACGTCTAGCTTCACGTAAATCAAGATTACATGTCTTCAAAGCCCAAAATGCTTTGTGTTCAATTTCTACTGGAAGATGACATGCTTTTCCATAAACAAGTCTAAAAGGTGTGGTTCCAATTGGAGTTTTGTAGGCTGTTCTAAAAGCCCAGAGTGCATCCTCCAATTTAATGGACCATTCCTTCGGATTTGATCCTACGGTTTTCTCTAGAATACGTTTTAAAGCTCGGTTGGTATTTTCAACTTGTCCACTTGTTTGTGGATGATATGCGGTGGAGATTTTATGAGTTACTCCATATCTTTTAAGAACTTTCTCAAGTTGATTATTACAGAAATGAGTACCTCGATCACTTATTAAAGCTTTCGGTGTTCCAAACCTTGCAAAAAGACGTTTTAAAAAATTGACTACAACTCGTGCATCGTTAGTTGGGAGAGCTTGTGCTTCCGCCCATTTAGATACATAATCAATGGCTACGAGTGTATATAGATTATTATGAGATTTTGGAAATGGACCCATAAAGTCAATACCCCAAATGTCAAATACTTCACATACTTGGATGATATTTTGTGGCATTTCATCACGTTGACTTATTTTTCCGGCCCTTTGACATGCATCACAGGATTTGCAAAGAAGGTGTGCGTCTTTGTAAATTGTAGGCCAATAGAATCCAGCTTCATAAACTTTTCTTGCTGTTAGTTGAGGCCCATAATGCCCTCCTGTTGGTCCTGTGTGACAATGGTTTAATATTTTACTAGCTTCATCTCCAAATACACATCGGCGTATTATTCCATCGGGACAACTTTTAAACAGATGTGGATCTTCCCAGAAATAGTGTTTTATATCGCTGAAGAATTTCTTTCGTCTTTGGTACGATAATCCTTTTTCAAGGAATCCACAAACTAAGTAGTTTGCATAGTCCGCAAACCATGGGATTTCTTTATAATCTATCTTTAATAGATATTCATCAGGAAAGTTATCTTGTATGGCCGATTCATTTAGAACTTCTAACTCAGGATTTTCAAGACGAGAAAGATGATCAGCGGCGAGATTTTCTGCTCCTCTTTTATCTCGGATTTCAATATCAAACTCTTGTAAGAGTAAGATCCAACGGATTAATCTTGGTTTAGCATCTTGTTTTGAAAATAGGTATCTAAGAGCAGAATGGTCGGTATAGACCACCATTTTTGCTAGAACGAGATATGATCGAAATTTGTCAAAAGCAAAGACAATAGCAAGGAGTTCTTTTTCAGTAGTTGTATAGTTTGTTTGTGCTCCTTGTAACGTCTTACTAGCATAATATATAGGTTGAAATCGTTTTTCAATCCTTTGTCCTAAAACGGCTCCCATTGCAAAATCACTTGCATCGCACATTAGTTCAAATGGTAGATTCCAATTTGGTGTTATCATGATCGGTGCATTAGTGAGTTTCTCTTTAAGAATATTAAAAGATTTGATACACTCATCTGAAAAGATGAATGGAGCATCCTTTTCTAGGAGTTTATTCATAGGAGTGGCAATTTTAGAAAAATCTTTTATGAAACGTCGGTAAAAATCGGCATGCCCTAGAAAACTCCTAACTCCTCTAACATTGGTGGGATGTGGAAGTATAGCAATTACATCTACTTTAGCTCTATCCACTTCAATTCCTTCTTTTGAAATTTTATGTCCAAGAACGATGCCTTCTTTAACCATGAAATGGCATTTCTCCCAATTAAGTACTAGATTTGATTTTTCGCATCTAATTAGCATTCGTTCCAGATTAACTAGACATGATTTAAATGTACCACCGAAGACTGAAAAGTAATCCATGAAAACTTCCATGCATTCTTCTATCATGTCATGAAAAATCGCCATCATACACCTTTGAAAGGTTGCAGGGGCGTTACAAAGTCCAAATGGCATGCGTTTGTAAGCAAAAGTACCATAAGGGCATGTGAATGTGGTTTTCTCTTGGTCCTCGGGTGCTATTGGAATTTGAAAATATCCGGAAAATCCATCTAGAAAACAATAGTAACTATTTCCGGCTAATCTTTCCAACATTTGATCTATGAAAGGTAAGGGAAAGTGATCTTTTCTGGTGGCGTCATTTAATTTTCTATAATCAATACATACACGCCATCCTGTTACAGTACTAGTAGGAATAAGCTCATTTTTCTCATTTGTAATGACAGTCATGCCACCCTTCTTAGGTACGCATTGAACTGGGCTTACCCATGGACTATCAGAAATTGGATATATCAAACCTGCATCTAGCAGTTTAATAATCTCTTTCTTAACTACATCTTGCATATTAGGATTTAGTCTTCGTTGGCGTTGCACATACGTTTTATGACCTTCTTCCATAAGGATTTTATGTGTGCAATACGAAGGACTTATTCCTTTAATATCATGAATCTTCCATGCAATGGCTGGTTTATGAGCTTTCAACACAGAAATGAGTTGTGATTTCTCATTTTTAGTAAGAGAAGATGATATTATTACAGGTAATTCAGATTCACCATGTAAATAAGCGTATTCCAAATGGTTTGGAAGTGGCTTTAACTCTAATTTCGGAGGTTCTTCTATCGATGATTTGTATCGATATCTGTCTTCTTCTTTTAGCATTTGAATTTCTTCTGTTGTTGGTTCATATCCATTAGCTATAAGTGTAGCTAACATTTCAGCTTCATCAATTGGTTCATTACCTTCTCCTAAAGAACATTCTCCTGTTCCTTGTAATTCTGGAAATTCTTCTAATAATTCTGCATGTGCATCTATAGTTTGAATATAATAACATGTATCATCTGTAGATTGTGGTTGTTGCATTGCTCTATCAACTAAAAAGGTAACACTCTCATCCTCTATACTTAGGGTCAATTTCTTACCGAACACGTCTATCATTGCTTTAGCCGTGTTTAAGAATGGTCTTCCTAATATGAGAGGAACTTGAGAATCTTCTTCCATGTCCAAAACAACAAAATCTACTGGAAATACTAAAGTACCAACTTTAACTAGCATGTTCTCCATTATCCCTCTAGGATATTTTATTGATCTATCGGCTAGTTGTATGCTTATTCTGGTTGGTTTCAATTTTCCAAGGTCTAGTTTAGTGTATAGTGAATACGGCATTAGATTTATACTAGCGCCTAAGTCTGCCAATGCTTCTATTGAACTAAGACTACCCAGAAAACATGGAATTGTGAAACTTCCTGGATCAGATAATTTTTCTGGTATCTTATTCAACAGCACTGCTGAACAATTAGCATTCATAGTAACAGCCGAGAGTTCTTCCATTTTCTTTCTATTTGAAATTAGATCTTTCAAGAATTTAGCATATCTAGGCATTCCTGAAATCACATCAATGAAAGGAAGATTTACATTTATCTGTTTAAACATATCCAAGAATTTGGATTGCTCGGCTTCAAGTTTCTCTTTCTTCATTTTACTCGGGTAAGGAAGTGGTGGTTGATATGGTTTAACATAAGGTTTATCCTTAACTGTGTTATCTTCATTAACCTTTTCAACTACCGGTTCTTTTTCCTTATCTTGATCAGGTTGTGGTTCTTGTGGAGTAGGAATAGCTTTATCAGAAGTTACAGGTATTTCAGGTGGTTTAAGTGTTGTACCACTTCTTGTGGTAATAGCTTGAGCTGTTTCATTCCGGGGGTTAGCGTTTGTATCACTAGGTAGACTTCCCGGTTTTCTTTCACCTATTAACCTTGCTAGGTTACTTACTTCTTGTTCCAGATTTTGAATAGAAGCTTGTTGATTTCTAAATGCTTGAGCATTTTGTTCATTGGTTTGTTTTTGAGATGTGAAAAACTGTGTTTGAGTTTCAACTAGCTTCGTCATCATATCTTCTAAATTCGGCTTTTTATCATCGGTTTGTTGTGGTGGTTTGTTTTGAAAATTAGGTCTTTGCTGATTATAAGTATTATTGGATACTTGTTGATTGCTAGGACCTTGTTGGTTGTTGTATGGAATATTTCTGTTATAATTCTGGTTTTGATTGTAAATCGGTCTTGGCGGTTGATAATTATTCTGATAATTATTTCCAGGCCTTTGGTTTATGTATGAAATATTCTCTCTTTGTTCCATTGTTAATTCAATACTGAGACAATCTTTTGTCAAATGTGCTCCTCCACACTGCTCACAACTAATTCGTATTGAGTGAATATCTTTAGTCATCTTTTCCATTCGTCTCTCCACAGCATCTATCTTTGCGGAAATGGAATCTAAGTCATGGCTAGAATCGGCTCTAGCTGCTTTAGATGATCTAACGATGTCTTTTTCTTGGTGCCACTCATGTGAGTGGGAAGCAGTGTTATCAATAATTTTGTAAGCATCAGTTTCGGTTTTCTTCATAATAGAACCACCAGCTGCTATATCTATGTCTTTTCTTGTAGTGATGTCGCATCCTTGGTAGAATATTTGTACTATTTGACAGGTGTCTAAACCGTGTTGCGGACATCCTCTTAACAACTTTCCATATCTTGTCCATGCCTCATATAGAGTTTCATTTGGCTTCTGTGTGAACGTAAAAATTTCTGCTTGAAGTCTTACGGCTTTAGATGCAGGAAAGAATTGTTTAAGAAATTTGTCAACTAAAACATCCCATGTATCAATCGCCCCTTCAGGTAACGATTCCAACCAATCTTTGGCTTCTCCCTTTAAAGTCCAGGGAAATAACATGAGATATATCTGTTTATCCTCCACTTCTCGGATTTTAAATAGTGTGCAGATCCTATTAAAGGTACGTAGATGTTCATTTGGATCTTCCTTCGGCGCACCACTAAATTGGCATTGATTAGTTACCATGTGTAGAATTTGTCCTTTGATTTCATAATCTGGCGCATTAATGTCTGGATGAGTAATTGCGTGACCTTGGCCAGTGCGTTTAGCTCTCATTCGGTCTTCCATACTTAAAGGTTCTAGATTCTCCATAATTGAATTTGTTGAATCGGTATCACTAGATGATTCTGATTTAATGGTTCGTTCCTCAACAATCTCTGTTTGAATGATTGGTGGCTCCGGAGGAAAGTTTAATGGTTCAGGATCTACGAACCGTTCCTGAATATTCTCCGGATTCTCAATTGTGAGGTCGGGTTCAAAAAATGGATTATCGGAAATTTGAACTAAAGTACTTGGTCTACTGGATGACGATTCTAAAGAAAAATCAACGGTGGTAATATTTGCTAAATGTCTTGATCTAGTTACAGGTGGTGAACGTACAAAAGGTGTTGAACGTCTTGCTCGGTGCATTCACTGAATATCCTATTAGTTTTAAAAAGGAAAGAAAAATTATAATAAGTTATCCAATCAATAGACTTTTCTGATTTTGCCCACGTTTCGAATAGCCAAAAGATGCAGCAGAGGGGCAGGATTCGTTTGGTCTCAATATAATTGAGGACTGTTTGGCTCCAATAACCCGGTCCACGTACAAATCCAACTATTACTACGAACCAGAAAATTTTGATGTCTATCAATTTAACCACTTAAAATAAATTTTCGTAATTTTAAGAAATTTAGATAAGAAGTAGAATAAAAATCTATGTCCTAAAAACTAGAATAGCGAGAAATAAGAAAGAAAAAGAGTTCGTCGAAAAAGGTCGAAAAAGAAAAATGGTTGAAAAATAAAAGGTGACGGAAAAATAAAAGAAACTTATAAAACTTAAAAATACTTGACTAACCTAACCTTATTACTACAACTAACTTAAAATTATAATCGCAAATTGAAATTACTAATTGGAATGATAATTGATACATAGGTAAAAGTCGTCTAAAAATATTAAAGCTTACAGGAAAAACTATATCCCAAATGGAAATAACTTAAAAAGAAACTAAAACTTAAAAAGGCGTCGCAAAATTCTAAAGTACCTAAATCTTAGTCTAAAGAAAAAGCACTTAAGGAATTCTACGGCAAATCCTAAAAATCTAGGAGTAAAAATGACTATAGCAAAAACTAAGTTTAAAATTAAATATGAGCGAAAAATACAAATATTACGCTACAATGATTAAAAAGGGACAAAATATAAAAATATACAAAAAGTTGTAAAAATTACAATTTTTATAAAAATATTATTTTTATATTATTTATTTAATAAAACTATTAATTTTACAATTTAATTAAACTAATTTAACTAAAATATAAATTAAATAAAACTTAAATTAAAAATAAACTTAATTATAATAATAATAATAATTAGGGTTAATAATGATAATAATTAATAATAATCCGTAATAAATGCAGGATTAGGGCTTCCTGTCCGTGTGTCAGGTCCCCTCCGCGACTTGCGGTATTTAAAGCTTCAAACCCCGCGAGTCGCGGGGTTCAGAAATTCAGATCTGAAACAGTTTAAAATTTACGCGTTTTTTTTTTTATATTATTTTCTGTTTTTAAATATGTGTATTAATAAAACTTTATATTTAAAACTTAAATAAAAATAGAATCACTTTATAATTTTATAAAAAATCTTAAAACCAGATTTATATATATATATATTTTTTTTTTATATTTATATGTTTTTAAATAAAAACAAAATACTTAAATAAAACTTATGTTTTTATAAAAACAAAGAAACTTTATAAAACTTAAATATTTATCAAACTCCTAAAAATATTTATATTTTTGTTTTTCTTTTTATATTTTCGATTTTTTAAAACGTTTTTTTTTTTATATTAGCGTTGCGCTTCCGGCTTTTAAGAGAGATCCCCGGCAGCGGCGCCAAAAATACTTGATGATGTAGCGTGAGGGTACGAAATAGTATTATTTTTAATACAAAATACTACAAAATATGACACAAGTTTTATTAATTTACGGATGGGATATACTTAAACCTTGCTACAACACTTATAGACAGTGTACCTAATCGTACAGTAGTGTAGTTTTTAGTATGTCCGGTTCGTTCCACAGGGAATCTTTTTTAAACAAAGCTCAACGCTATATTAGTTTACTTTTATAAAAATACAAATATATATATATATATATATATATATATATATATATATATATAAGTAATATTATTATTATAAAGGGGGGTTTTTACCGTTTAATGACCGGTTTATCGATTTTAAAACTTTAGTCGCAGTTAAAACCAAATGTAAAATATTAAAAATGAATACAAGACTTAAATTAAAGCATAAAGTAAATAACGATAATGAAATTTCGAATAATAAAAGTGCGATAAAATAAACTTGCGATAATTAAAAAGTACGATAATTAAAAGTGCAATTAAATACAATAATAATAAAAATGCGATATTTAGAAGTGCAATTAAATATAAAATAAAGGAAATTAAATATGAAATAAAAGAATTATGCTTATTTAAACTTCCGTAATCATGATGTTTGACGTGTTGATTTTAGTTTTATGCCCATGGGTTAATTGTCCTTTGTCCTGGATTATTTAATATGTCTGTCTGGTTTTTGTCCATAACAGTCCATCAGTCATAAATATAAAGTGCGAGTGTCCTCGTCAAATTATCCTTATACCCGAAGTTAAATATTCCAACTAATTGGGGACTTAAACTGTAACAAGATTTTAATACTTTGTTTAATAATTACACCAGGTTATCGACTGAGTGTAACCCAAGGTTTTAATATTTTGTTATCAATTATACCAAGTGTCCTTTGTACATAATTTCACCCCTATTTTAATTATTCTAGTGGCTATTAATCCATTCCCGTGTCCGGTTAAATGAACGATTATTTGTACATATAAATACCCCGCCCTTCGTGTCCGATTGAGTGTATATGGTAATTTATAGGGACGCCCAATTGTAAATCTTTATATTAACATTAACAAACTATCATTTAGTTAAACAAATATAAAGCCCATTAATAGCCCATAGTCTAATTTCCACAAGTGTAGTTCTTTTGTCCAAACCCCAATTATGGTACAAAGCCCAATTACCCAATTTTAGTAATTAGCCCAACATCATGATTACTTCGTTTTAAATAAGCATAATAATAACTTAGCTACGAGACATTAATGTAAAAAGGTTGAACATAACTTACAATGATTAAAAATAGCGTACCGTTATACGGACAGAATTTCGACTTACACCCTTACAATATTCGCTAACATACCCTTATTATTAGAATTATAATTAAAATTAAAATTAAAATATAAATTATAAATATAAATATATCGTATGAATGAGGAGAAAAAAGATGATGAAAATGATCAGAATTCGGTTTGCTTTATAGGGAGTTTCAAAACTGGGGGCTCCGCGACTCGCGGCCTTTTTGGCCTTCAAACTCCGCGAGTCGCGGAGTTTGCTTTTACAGCTCAGAGGAGTTTGGCTCTTTGTTTACCGACGGTTTATAATATATATATAATATATATATATAATTAATATAATTAATTATATATTATATTATATTTATATACATAGTTAACTTGTAATTTTTAGTCCGTTGCGTCGAGCGTTGAGAGTTGACTCTGGTCCCGGTTCCGGATTTTCGAACGTCCTTGCGTACAATTTTATATTTTGTACTTTGCGTTTTGAATCTTGTACTCTTGTAATTTCGAGACGTTTCTTATCAATAATTGGAACCTCTTTGATTGTCTTTTGTACTTTTGAGCTTTTTGGTCGTTTGCGTCTTCAATTCGTCAAATCTGTCTTTTGTCTTCACCTTTTATTATTTAAACTAATATCACTTGTAAATAGAACAATTGCAACTAAAAGCTTGTCTTTCTTGAGGAATAATGCTATGAAATATATGTTCGTTTTTAGCATTATCATATATATATATATATATATATATATATATATATATATATATATATATATATATATATATATATATATATATATATATATACGTTGAGAGTTGGATGGATGGATATATGATTTTGATGCACCAAACTACGACTTTTATAGGCATGTGGGCTGGAAAAGGACCTCATACGATCGCATGGGCTTTGCCCTTCAAGGCCATGCGATCGCATGGCCAGCTGGGGAGGCTCAAAAGTCTTTAAAAACGTGGCTGCTTATTTATTTATTATATAATATATTATATATAATTAAAATTAATTATATATATATTATATTATATTCTTGTACTCCGTTGACTTGTAATTTTTAGTCCGTTGCGTCGAGCGTTGAGAGTTGACTCTGGTCCCGGTTCCGGATTTTCGAACGTCCTTGCGTACAATTTAATATCTTGTACTTTACGTTTTGAATCTTGTACTCTTGTAATTCTGAGACGTTTCTTATCAATAATTGGAACCTCTTTGATTGTACTTTGTACTTTTGAGCTTTTTGGTCATTTGCGTCTTTAATTCGTCGAATCTGTCTTTTGTCTTCACCTTTTATTATTTAAACGAATATCACTTGTAAATAGAACAATTGCAACTAAAAGCTTGTCTTTCTTGAGGGATAATGCTATGAAATATATGTTCGTTTTTAGCATTATCAAATATTCCCACACTTGAGTGTTGCTTGTCCTCAAGCAATATAGTCTTGAAATATACGAGAATCACTTCTTTATTTTTCACACTTTGTACATCAGTGATTTCTTTACGGCGGTATAAACAATGGTAGTAACGATGTAGTTTACAGTCCCACATGACTATAAAATTTAGATCCTTAAGGAAATTGGATCTTTATGAAAACATTTGATCTTTTGAACATTAAATCTAGCTTACCCTAGATAAGTTTTCCGGAATAACCCTTCTCCGGTATTTGCAAATTGTTTTTGTGGGTTTGGTGGGTTTCAGATTTGAAAATTTTAGCTCAAAAACTTGTAGTTTTGTGTCACCCACTTGCTAACCTTGTATTGGGAAAGCAACACGTCCAGTATACTTGCTCCGTATATTACCTTTCGATAAACTACCGTCCGGTTGTAAAGGAAAGCATTGAACAAGCAACTGTTAAGGCAATGTCCCCTGACATGCTTTTAATTATGGTCTTATAACGTGTCGGATGCAATTACTATCCTTTGTAGGAGCAATAGTAAAGCTCACCCTTATAATTTTTCGGTCTGGCACAAGGTCCTGTCTTTGACCATGCTATGCAACCACCGTTCTTACGGTTGACACCCGATTTGGTTCAGGTGACCTAATAAATTCCAGGTGAATTCCTAGGATTTTACGTTCAAAGGTAATGAACGCATTGAAAATGGGTTTTCAGAAAATAAATCGGTTTGTAATTTTGATCAAAATATTTTCTCGTTCAAGCTCGAGTTTAGATATCATTGAATTCCATGAGTTTGTAATTCTCAATCTTTAAGGTCAATCTCTAGGATTGAGTAATATCAGTCTTAAAAGCTGATTTTTGATCTTTAAATGAGATTATCCTTTCTGGGGATCTGATTCATTAGTCTTATCCAGCTAATTTGCACGGCGTCCTCCCCATTTTACAAGACAGATCCTCTCATGGTTAGGATAAGTCTGACCACTTGGCGACCCTGTTTGATGCCGAGGTCCGTGGATTTCCTGCTGATTTTAGTGATGACTTTTCTAGATTTTTCGTCAACCTATAGCTGGTCTGGACGACAACTTCATGACCTAAATCAAGAAGCGCGTTTCTTTTTCGGAAGACTTTATTTCCTTTTAATGATGGAATTGATTCATCGTGTAGATTCATCTTTCTTACAGTAAATCGGGTAAAACTTTTTATTTTAATCCAAAGCAAAAGTATCTTCAATTATTTGTTACAGAAATATGTGACATATGTTTAAAATAACTTGGTAAATTTTCCCACACTTGGCTTTTATTTTCCTTTTTATTGTCCTCTATTCCATTTTAAATGAATTCTAACATTTTGGTTTGTTTCTCAATTTATGTCCTTTCCGAGGTAACAATAATTTCGGTGTTAACACCTAGTTTTATCGTTCATAAATATGTATAAACATGCTTTTGAATTCATTTAATTGAAAATTTTGAAAAATTTTACTAGAAGTGGGTAGTCAGTATATAAGACTAGGGCTGTTCTTTGTTATCAGAGAGCACTAGATTCTAATACAACTACTACGTTACTAGTATTTTTAATGGTAACCAAGTGTTTAAGTTAAAAATTTTAAAAATCCGAAAGAATTTAACCCCTTCCCACACTTAAGATCTTGCAATGCCCTCATTTACAAGAAATCAGTAACAATTTAAATTATTGAGGGTGATTAGCGTAGAAAAATGACTAAATTTTACCAAAGTTTCCAAACATATTGGCGTTTGTTTGCTGAATGATAAATGGTGCACATCATTTGTTCATTCCGTCTTGTTGTTACATCACATTTATTTTTCATCTTGTCGTCAAAATTAGCTTTTGCTGAACTTAATGACAGTCTTTGAAAATGCACTTTTTTACCCTGTTTTGTACAATTTACAATATACATACATACAAATATAAACATGCATGGCAATTTGAAATGGGACTTAAAATCCCACTTTCAAATCCTAAATGTGAAATATTAGTACACAATAATAATAAAAATGATAAAAATTGCACAAATATATCCAATAACATAAGTTTAAACATGAAAAAGTCAAAAGATAAAAACATAAAAATCATAAAAATAACCAATGGAACTAAATCGGTCTGGATAGGGGTTCCAGTTCATCTCGTCAGGCGGGTTCCATTGTTGGTTATAGGTGTTCTGATAGGCTTGGTTATAGTCATATCGGTTAAAGGGTGGTCGGATGTCGGGGCTGTGTGGCGAAAAATGAGCAGGTCGAGTAGGCACGTAATTATTTGGTACCTGATATGATAGCTGGCTCATGATTTGGTGCTGATGAACTAACCAACTATCGTGTTGGCGTTGCCTATAATCCTCGTATACTTGCTCGGAGTTCCACTGCTCGTACATACTATGTCTGGCCGCGCTCGTCATTGCTTCCTCATCTATACGAACGTGGATGTCAAGAATAGCATCTCGAAAGACATCCTTAATGTCTTCCGCTTCCTCCATTTCCTCGTCTGAGCCTCTCTCTACCTGAGGATGAGGGCCCTCATAGGGTACTGCCTTGTTGCGTCTACTTTTCAATACCTTAGCACCCACATAAACTTTCAATCCTAAAGGCTCAACATGTTCTCTACAAAGCTGTAATGGACCCCCTTGGTTCCTATCAACACCTAAATACTCTCCAATGAGAGTAACAAAAATACCTCCTCCTATTATACTCCCGTCCTGCATTCCTTCTACCATTTTAGATAAATAAAAACCAACACAGTAAGGGATATTAACAAAGCTTCTAGGATCCCGAATACACTTTAGGTAGAATAAATCATGTAAGGTTATTTTTTCCTTATTGCTACCTCTTTGTGTAATCGAGTTAGCCAAAAATCTATGAATGATACGAAGCTCGGCTCTGTCAATATGTGTATAGGAGTGTCCTCCCACTCGTGTAAAAATATCAAAATGTGACATACGCCTCCAAATGGCGTCAGCGTCAAAGTTGCTATCTACCCTTTCACCATAATGAATCAAATTTGTACAATCGGGTAGTAGCAACTCACCAGGAGTATATATCTGTAAAGCCCTGGCCATGTCCAGCATGGACATTCTGTACATCCTACCGCCAAGGATAAACCTAAGAAATCTTCTATCATATATTCTAACTATATTTGTATCAAGTGATACAGTACTCATGAGTTCAACACACCATTCCTTATATACAGGTCTACGAATGGTGAAAAGACGTTCCCAATCTGTAAAAGAAGAGTTCCCGTACCTCTGAATCAGTAGCAGTCTGACTCTATTAGCTAGCTGAACTCTTTCCAAAGGATCCCAATCGATTACCCTTGGCACCTCTACATTTTTAGTTACCAATCTGAATTTGTTCCTTTGATATGTCTCGTAATCCCTCCATCTTCTATCAAATCTCAGATTAGGATGCAAAGTGTGCTCCCGAATCGTTGGGTATTCTACTGGCGGCCTCATCGGGAATACTATGAATTCATTAACAAACTGTACCGGATCATAATAAGGTACGTGTTGATCAGGCTGTTGTTGTGGTTCCTATTGTGGTTGTTGTTCAGGTTCTGGCTCGTGTTGCATTTCTGGTTCTGGTTCTGGTGTTGGAGCAGGTCGTCTAGATGATGATGCTCCAGAACCTCCAGTATCGGCTTTCTGCAAAACACATTAAACACAAAATTTGTGCATCCAAGTATGCATTAGTGTTAGCAGAATAACAATTTAAAACAATCACAATAACATGTTAAATCAAAATTAAACTTATACACATTTTCACAATTTTTACAATTCTATACTTTTCCAAATAAGCACATATGAAAATGTAAACAAAGTTCATAAGAATTTAACTCAAATAACATGTCAAAATAGTCATTACTAACAATTAAACAAGTCTCAATTGGCAATTATATCAAATTAATCAAGTTCATGAATTTTCGCCTAAAAAGTCCACTTTAATCTTTAAAAATCATGTTTAGGATCAATGTTTGGATCATTTAACTACCTAAACATGTTACACTACTCAATTAAGCAATAATTCATGACAAAAATCGGCCATAACCTGTTTATATCAAAAAGCCCCAAATTGCTCAAGAACACAAACCCTAGATTTCTAAAAATTTTGAAGTTTTTGGCTTCAAATCATGTTAAATAGCATCAATCTAGGTTATACATGCATAAAATACTAACAATTTAACACTAATTACACTAGAAATTAACAAAATTGCATTAGGTATAATATTGGTAATTATCACAAAAACTAGGAATTTATAGAGTTTAGGGGTGTAATTTTTACCTTTTTGCTGAAGAATGAGAATCCAGGCATGATTAGAGCAAGAAATTTGGCGAATTACGGTGAAAAATTGCGAATTTTAGAGGTGATTTGAAAGTGTTTTCGTATGTGTTGTATGTTTTGTGTGTTGAAGAACAGAACAGGCGACTGCTTGTATCAGGCCTGATTTTACTCCCCATGCGATCGCATGGAAACAAAGGCCTAACTCCATGCGTTCGCATGGAGTCCCGGGTACAGTACTTTTGCATTTTTTTTTATATAAAACCTTATACTTTATAAAACTTATAATTAATTAAATTCTAAAAATTTTGTTTTCCTTTAGGAGCGAGGGTGTTTCGGATCGTTGTCCTAGTCCGTCCCTCGACAAAATTTTAAAATTTCGTCAATTCAAAGCTCGGTTTTAAAAGTAAAGATTTTTGGGGTTTTTTTAATGTTTTTGGCATACCTTAATTCAATAAGATTAAAAATAATGATAATAAAAGTTCTCGTCCCTCCCTCGGGAAAAGCAATTTCGGTTCAAAGACCTAGTCTTCAACTTACGACGAATTTTAAAAATCATATTTTTAACTTACGAAATAAAGTAAATTTTTGTTTTTAAATTCACACCAAACTTAAATCTAAAATGCATAAAATTAAAAATTCATATTTTTAAAAATTCACACCAAATTTAAATTTAATTTTGTTTTTATACATACAAACTTATATTAAAAATATTAATTTTTCAAATATTTACAATTTTAAAGAAGTTTACAATATTAATTTAATATTTATATATTAATTTTAAAAACATGGTAAAAATAAAATTAAAAATCTTTTTGGTGTTTTATCCCACTTTTATCAATAAAATATTATCAAAAATATGCGCCCCTCTTTTCGGTAAAGTAATTTCGGTTCAATAACCTAATTTAACTCATGACGAATTTTTGAAATATTTTAGGTTGATTAATTAAAGATATTTATACCTTAAGAATAAACGGTAAATTTCGCAGTGATGTAATAAATTTTTGTATGATATCAATAATTTCGATCGCAAGACCTAATTTCATCGAATACCAATTTAATACTTTATATCGAACAAATTAGCGTTTATTATCAAAAGGTTAAAAATAAAAAATAAAAATAAAAATTGAAAACTGTACAAACTTACCTGTGAGATAGTATTCTTAGTGATATGCTCTAGCCCACTCATAAAATAGTCGGACTTATTTATTTTCCATGGCTACATAGGCGTAACCTCGAGCATTTATCGTTTTTTCTTCTAAACATATGAACGGTCCGTCTCTGCATAAAGTAACAAATTCGGTGTTTGAATAGGTTTGATTATTTGAACATTTACCTTCGTGTGACCATTTTCCGCATTTGTGACATCTTTCAAGGTGTCGTGCTCTTCTTTTCGCTGCGGATTTTGATTTTCCTTTACCAAATTGTAACTTATTATTTTCGCATCTGGATTCTTTTCTTACTCCGTCCAAATTTTATCTGATTAATGATACTATTTCACTTGGAAGTGTGTCATTATTACGTTTAGTGATCAAAGCGTGTAGCATTAGACCATGGTTTAGTTCACAGGAAGTCTTCACTTTGTAAAAACCTAAAAAAAATAAAAATTCAGAATGGGAGGAGAAGACTAGTTCTTTAGGGTCTGCTAGGGAAAGACCATTCGGGTTCTATTTTCGAGAACTACACGAAAACAGAAAATCTAACTCTAACAGAAATACATATTATCCTTTAAAGACTTGATTCTCCCCACACTTAGTTAGCTGTGGTATCGAAATTGTGATTAACTTCGTTATCGACTTCCATTGGACTATCTATGTAATGTTTAACTCTGTGACCATTAACCTTAAATTCAATCCCATTTGAATTTATTAATTCTACTGTTCTGTATGGGAAAACTCTTTTGACTATGAATGGTCCAGACCATCTTGATTTCAATTTTCCAGGAAATAGCTGGAATCGTGAATTGAAAAGAAGAACTCTGTCTCCTTCTTTAAATTCTTTTGAACTTTTGATTCTTTTATCATGCCATTTCTTCGTTCTTTCCTTATAGATTAATGAATTTTCGTATGCTTCTTGTCTTAATTCTTCTAATTCATTTAGTTGACTTAACCGTAGACGTCCAGCTTCATGTAAATCAAGATTACATGTCTTCAAAGCCCAAAATGCTTTGTGTTCAATTTCTACTGGAAGATGACATGCTTTTCCGTAAACGAGTCTAAAAGGTGTGGTACCAATTGGAGTTTTGTAGGCTGTTCTAAAAGCCCAGAGTGCATCCTCCAATTTTATGGACCATTCCTTCGGATTTGATCCTACGGTTTTCTCTAGAATACGTTTTAAAGCTCGGTTGGTATTTTCAACTTGTCCACTTGTTTGTGGATGATAAGCAGTGGAGATTTTATGAGTTACTCCATATCTTTTGAGAACTTTCTCATGTTGATTATTACAGAAATGAGTACCCCGATCACTTATTAAAGCTTTCGATGTTCCAAACCTTGCAAAAAGACGTTTTAAGAAGTTGACTACAACTCGTGCATCATTAGTTGGGAGAGCTTGTGCTTTCGCCCATTTAGATACATAATCAATGGCTACGAGAATATATAGATTATTATGAGATTTTGGAAATGGACCCATAAAGTCAATACCCCAAATGTCAAATGCTTCACATACTTGAATGACATTTTGTGGCATTTCATTACGTTGACTTATTTTTCCGGCCCTTTGACAAGCATCACAGGATTTGCAAAGAAGGTGTGCGTCTTTATAAATTGTAGGCCAATAGAATCCAGCATCATAAACTTTTCTTGCTGTTAGTTGAGGCCCATAATGCCCTCCTGTTGGTCCTGTGTGACAATGGTTTAAGATTTTACTAGCTTCATCTCCGAATACACATCGAAAAAATTATTCCATCGGGACAACTTTTAAACAAATGTGGATCTTCCCAGAAATAGTGTTTTATATCACTAAAGAATTTCTTTCGTTTTTGGTACGACAATCCTTTTTCAAGGAATCCACATACTAAGTAGTTTGCATAGTCTGCAAACCACGGAATTTCATTATAATCTATCTTCAATAGATATTCATCAGAAAAGTTGTCTTGTATGGCCGATTCATTTAGAACTTCTAATTCGGGATTTTCAAGACGAGAAAGATGATCAGCGGCGAGATTTTCTGCTCCCTTTTTATCTCGGATTTCAATATCAAACTCTTGTAAGAGTAAGATCCAACGGATTAATCGTGGTTTAGCATCTTGTTTTGAAAATATCTAAGAGCAGAATGGTCGGTATAGACCACCGTTTTTGCTAGAACGAGATATGATCGAAATTTGTCAAAAGCAAAGACAATAGCAAGGAGTTATTTTTCAGTAGTTGTGTAATTTGTTTGTGCTCCTTGTAACGTCTTACTAGCATAATATATAGGTTGAAATCGTTTTTCAATTCTTTGTCCTAAAACGGCTCCCATTGCAAAATCACTTGCATCGCACATTAGTTCAAATGGTAGATTCCAATTTGGTGTTATCATAATCGGCGTATTAGTGAGTTTTTCTTTAAGTATATTAAAAGATTTGATACAGTCATCTGAAAAGATGAATGGAGCATCTTTTTCTAGGAGTTTATTCATAGGAGTGGCAATTTTGAAAAATCTTTTATGAAACGTCGGTAAAAACTGGCATGCCCTAGAAAACTCCTAACTCCTCTAACATTGGTGGGATGTGGAAGTTTAGCAATTACATCTACTTTAGCTCTATCCACTTCAATTCCTTCTTTTGAGATTTTATGACCAAGAACGATGCCTTCTTTAACCATGAAATGGTATTTCTCCCAATTAAGTACTAGATTTGATTGTTCACATCTAATAAGCATTCGTTCAAGATTAACTAGACATGTTTCAAAAGTATCACCGAAGACTGAAAAGTCATCCATGAAAACTTCCATGCATTCTTCTATCATGTCGTGAAAAATCGCCATCATGCACCTTTGAAAGGTTGCAGGGGCGTTGCAAAGTCCAAATGGCATGCGTTTGTAAGCAAAAGTACCATAAGGGTACGTGAATGTGGTTTTCTCTTGGTCTTCGGGTGCTATTGGAATTTGAAAATATCCGAAAAAACCATCAAGAAAACAATAGTAACTATTTCCGGCTAATCTTTCCAACATTTGATCAATAAAAGGTAAGGGAAAGTGATCTTTTCTCGTGGCGTCATTTAATTTTCTATAATCAATACATACACGCCATCCTGTTACAGTCCTAGTAGGAATAAGCTCATTTTTCTCATTTGTGATGACAGTCATGCCACCCTTCTTAGGCACGCATTGAACTGGGCTTACCCATGGACTATCAGAAATTGGATAAATTAAACCTGCATCAAGCAGTTTAATAATTTCTTTTTTAACAACATCTTGCATATTAGGATTTAGTCTTCTTTGACGTTGCACATACGTTTTATGACCTTCTTCCATAAGGATTTTATGTGTACAATACGAAGGACTTATTCCTTTAATATCATGAATTTTCCATGCAGTGGCCAGTTTATGAGCTTTTAGCACAGAAATGAGTTGTGATTTCTCATTTTTAGTAAGAGAAGACGATATTATTACAGTTAATTTAGATTCACCATGTAAATAAGCGTATTCCAAATGGTTTGGAAGTGGCTTTAACTCTAATGTCGGTGGTTCTTCTATCGATGATTTGTATCGATATCTGTCTTCTTCTTTTAGCATTTGAATTTCTTCTGTTGTTGGTTCGTATCCATTAGCCATTAGTGTAGCTAATATTTCAGTTTCATCAATTGGTTCAGTTCCTTCTCCTAAAGAACATTCTCCTGTTCCTTGTAATTCTGGAAATTCTTCTAACAATTCTGCATGTGATTCTATAGTTTGAATATAATAGCATGTATCATCTGCAGATTGCGGTTGTTGCATAGCTCTATAAACTGAAAAGGTAACACTCTCGTCCTCTATACTTAGGGTTAGTTTCTTACCAAACACGTCTATCATTGCTTTAGCCGTGTTTAAGAATGGTCTTCCTAATATGAGAGGAACTTGAGAATCTTCTTCCATGTCCAAAACAACAAAATCTACTGGAAATACTAAAGTACCAACTTTAACTAGCATGTTCTCCATTATCCCTCTAGGATATTTTATTGATCGATCGGCTAGTTGTATGCTTATTCTTGTTGGTTTCAATTCTCCAAGGTCTAGTTTAGTGTATAGTGAATACGACATTAAATTTATACTAGCACCTAAATCTGCCAATGCTTCTATTGAACTAAGACTACCCAAAAAACATGGAATTGTGAAACTTCCTGGATCTGATAATTTTTCTGGTATCTTATTCAACAGCACTGCTGAACAATTAGCATTCATAGTAACAGTCGAGAGTTCTTCCATTTTCTTTCTATTCGAGATTAGATCTTTCAGAAATTTAGCATATGTAGGCATTCCTGAAATCACATCAATGAAAGGAAGATTTACATTTATCTGTTTAAACATATCCAAAAATTTGGATTGCTCGGCTTCAAGTCTCTCTTTTTTCATTTTACTCGGGTAAGGAAGTGGTGGTTGGTATGGTTTAACATAAGGTTTAGCCTTAACTGTGTTATCTTCATTAACCTTTTCAACTATCGGTTCTTTTTCCTTATCTTGTTCAGGTTGTAGTTCTTGTGGAGTAGGAATAGCTTCCTCAGAAATTACAGGTATTTCAGGTGGTTTAAGTGTAATACCACTTTTTGTGGTAATGGCTTTAGCTTTTTCATTCCGGGGGTTAGCATTTGTATCACTAGGTAAACTTCCCGATTTTCTTTCACCTATTAACCTTGCTAGGTTACTTACTTCTTGTTCCAAATTTTGAATAGAAGCTTGTTGATTTCTAAATGCTTGAACATTTTGTTCATTGGTCTGTTTCTGAGATGTGAAAAACTGTGTTTGAGATTCAACTAGCTTCGTCATCATATCTTCTAAATTTGGCTTTTTATCATCGGTTTGTGGTGGTTTGTTTTGAAAATTAGGTCTTTGCTGATTGTAAGTATTATTGGATACTTGTTGATTGCTAGGACCTTGTTGGTTGTTGTATAGAACATTGCGATTATAATTCTGGTTTTGATTGTAAATTGGTCTTGGCGGTTGATAATTATTCTGATAATTATTTCCAGGCCTTTGGTTTATGTATGAAACATTTTCTCTTTGTTCCATTGTTAGTTCAATACCGAGACAATCTTTTATCAAATGTGGTCCTCCACACTGCTCACAACTAATTCGTATTGAGTGTATATCCTTAGTCATCTTTTCCATTCGTCTCTCGACAGCATCTATCTTTGCGGAAATGGAATCTAAGTCATGGCTAGAATCGGGTCTAGCTGCTTTAGATGATCTAACGATATCTTTTTCTTGGTGCCACTCATGTGAGTGGGAAGCAGTGTTATCAATAATTTTATAAGCATCAGTTTCTGTTTTCTTCATAATGGAACCACCAGCTGCTATGTCTATGTCTTTTCTTGTAGTGATGTCGCATCCTTGGTAGAATATTTGTACTATTTGACAAGTGTCTAAACCATGTTGCGGACATCCTCTCAATAACTTTCCAAATCTGGTCCATGCCTCATATAGAGTTTCATTTGGCTTCTGTGTGAACGTAACAATTTCTCCTTGAAGTCTCACGGCTTTAGATGCCGGAAAGAATTGTTTAAGAAATTTTTCAACTAAAACGTCCCATGTATCAATTGCCCCTTCAGGTAACGATTCCAACCAATCTTTGGCTTCTCCCTTTAAAGTCCAGGGAAATAACATGAAATATATCTGTTCATCCTCAACTTCTCTTATTTTAAATAGAGTGCAGATCCTATTAAAGGTACGAAGATGTTCATTTAGATCTTCCTTCGGCGCAACACTAAATTGGCATTGATTAGTTACCATGTGTAGAATTTGTCCTTTGATTTCATAATCTGGCGCATTAATGTCTGGTTGAGTAATTGCGTGACCTTGGCCAGTGCGTTTAGCTCTTATTCGGTCTTCCATACTTAAAGGTTCCAGATTCTCCATGATTGAATTTGTTGAATCTGAATCACTAGAGGATTCTGATTTAATGGATCGTTCCTCAACAATCTCTGTTTGAATGATTGGTGGTTCCGGAGGAAAGTTTAGTGGTTCAGGATCTATGAATCGTCCCTGAATATTCTCCGGATTCTCAATTGTGAGGTCGGGTTCAAAAAATAGATTATCGGAAATTTGAATTGGAGTACTTGGTCGACTGGATGACGATTCTAAAGAAAAATCAACGGTGGTAATATTAGCTAGATGTCTTGATCGAGTTACCGGTGGTGAACGTACAAAAGGTGGTGAACGTTTAGCTCGGTGCATTCACTGAATATCCTATTAGTTTTCAAAAAGAAAGAAAAATTATATAAGTTATCCAATTAATAAACTTTTCTGATTTTGCCCACGTTTCGAATAGCCACAAGATGCAGCAGAGGGGCATGATTCGTTTGGTCTCAATATAATTGAGTACTGTTTGGCTCCAATAACCCGGTCCATGTACAAATCCAACTATTACTACGAACCAGAAAATTTTGATGTCTATCAATTTAACTACTTAAAATAAATTTTCGTAATTTAAAGAAATTTAGAGAAGAAGTAGAAAAATTCTATGTCCTAAAAACTAGAATGGCGAGAAATAAGAGAGAAAAAGAGCGCGTCGGTATTAAAATTGGAGAAATAAGAAAGAAAAAGAGTGACTTATAAAACATTAAAACACTCGACTAACCCAACCTTATTATTATCACTAATTTAAAATTAAAATTGCAAATTGAGATTACTAATTGGAGTGATAATTGATACATAGGTAAAAGGCGTCGAAAAATAAAAATAAGAAAGTAGCGCGTTGAAACTTAAAAAGGAACTAAAAACTAAGAATTAAAAGTTGCATCTAAAAATATTAAAGCTTACAAGTAAAACTATATCCCAAATGGCAATAACTTAAAAAGGTACTAAAACTTAAAAACAGCGTCGCAAAATTCTAAAGCACCTAAATCTTAGTCTAAAGAAAAAGCACTTAAGGGATTTTACGGCAAATCTTAAAAATCTAGAAGTAAAAATAACTATGGAAAAAACTATATCTTAAAACTAAATACGAGCAAAAAATACAAATATTACGCTAAAACGAATAAAAAAAGACATATAAAAATATACTAAAAGTTGTAAAAAGTACAATTTTTATAAAAATATTATTTTTATATTTTTTATTTTATAAAACTATTAAATTTATAATTTATTTAAACTAATTTAACTAAATAATACAAATAATAAATAAACTAAACTAAATAATATAATATATAACCCTAATTAGGGTTTAAATATAATAATAATAATTATAATCCGTAATTAATGCAGTACGATGTCAAACTGTGGCGTGTCAGCAGGGCTCATGCGATCGCATGAGTCCTAAGTTACCCAGCCATGCGATCGCATGGGCTAAGGTTTCGGGCCAGTGACTGGGCTGCTACAGTACTGGACTCGAATTTATTTATATTTTTTTTCTGTTTTGCTAAAATATATATATATATAATATATTTATATAAATTAAATAAAACTTATATTTTTACAAACTAAAAATAGAAATAAAGAAACTTTATAAAACTTAAATATTTAACAAACTCTTAAAAATATTTATATTTTTGTTTTTCTTTTTATATTTTAGAATATTTAAAACGTATTTTTTACAAAAGCGTATTTTTTTTTATAAAAGTAAACTAAAAATTAAAATCTTTTTTTTTTATATAGCGTTGCGCTTCCGGCGTTTAAGCAGAAATTGTTCCCCGGCAGCAGCGCCAAAAATACTTGATGTTATGCGAGGTGTATATAAAATAGCTTATATTTTACTAGGAAAAACTATTAAATACGATACAATTTTACACAAGATATTTATTTATTTATAGAATGGATATACCTAAACCTTGCTACAACACTTATAGGCAGTGTACCTAATCGTACAATAGTGTAGTTTTTAGTAAATCCGCTTCGTTCCACAGGGAAATCTTTAAACAAAGCTTAACGCTATATTAGTTTTAATTTATAAAAATACAAATATATATAAGTAACATTATTATTATAAAAAGGGGGGTTTTTACCGTTTAATGACCGGTTTGTCGATTTTAAAACTTAGTCGCAGTTAAAACCTAATGTAAAATATTAAATAAAATAAAGACTTAATTTAAAGCGTAAAGTAAATAACGATAATGAAATTGCAATAAATAAAAGTGCGATAAAATAAAATTGCGATAATTAAAAAGTACGATAATTAAAAGTGCAATTAAATATAATGACAATAAAAAAAAGTGCGATAATTAAAAGTGCAATTAAATATGAAAATAAAGGAATTATTCTTATTTAAACTTCCGTAATTATGATGTTTGACGTGTTGATTTTAGTTTTATGCCCATGGGTTAATTATCCTTTGTCCTGGATTATTCAATATGTCCGTCTGGTTTTTGTCCATAACAGTCCATCAGTCATAAATATAAAGTGCGTGTAAGACCCAAATATTTATTTTACATAATGTATTTATGGTGTATGATGCGTGTATAAAGTGTACGTATTGCTTGCTCGAACGTCGAAGGAAACTGGACGTGGTCTGAAGTGACAAGGTGTGTACGTATCTTTTCGACCCCAAATAAAGTTTGAGTTGATGTTTCAAAGCCTTACCATTGAAAAGAATATCTTATTACGTTTCCAACGATATTTGATTCATCGAAAACGGAGTTACGGTCAAAAAGTTATGGCCAAAACAAGTTTCTGAAATCTGACTTGCATATTGGAGCGGCGCCCCACCATTTGGCGCGGCGCGCCGAAAGTGTCTGATGCGTTTTTTTAGCATTTTTAAGTGCTTAAATGAGGGGTACTTTGGTCTTTTCACTTGGGGTCGGTTTGGGGTCATCAAAACTGATCCAAAACCTTATCCTAACTCATTTCTCCTTCACCCACACACTTCAAACCCTTGAGAGAGAAAAAGTTCTAGTGGGATAAAGCTCCAATTGAAGAGGAAGAAGAAGAATTCGGGTCAAGGCATAGGAAGCAAAGTTGTTCACCTCGTTCACGGCTACGAGTAGATAGTAGTGGTAAGTCTTAACTCCGAAATTCGTTTTTAAGTTTATGTTCATAATTAGGGCTTTTGATTGTATGTTCTTGAACAAAACCCACTAGTTGTTAAATGGAAGATTTAAACTAGTAATTGATAAGAAAGACCATTTTGGTGGGTTTAGGGTTGGATGATGAAATTGGTTAGTTCATGAGCATGTTCAAGTGTTTAAATCACTAGCTAACTTAGGTTATAAGTGATTAGAAGTGTAAGTTCACAAATTTGGTGTTTTGACTAGTTTTTAGGTCAAAATGGGTTTTGTGTAAATGTTAATCTAAAATGCGTTTAAAGCCTAAAAGAGGTGTATTTAGGTATTTCGGGAACGTGGGAAGTGGTCTCGTTAGTTTTGGATTTTCGAGTATTGTTTTATGCATAAAATGGTGTAAAACACACTTAGGGACCAAATGGGCGGGTCGTGTATTTAAACGAGTGATCGATTGACCAAGCCATGTTTAAATGATGTTGTTGAGGCATAATCACAAGTCATTTGTGATTATGAAGATTTTCGAGCGAAAAGTGGTCATTGGTCAAAGTTGGTCAAAGTTGGTCAAGTAGGATGTTCTTGAAGAACATAAGTGTTGTTTAGGTCAAATAAGCATAGTGAGTAGCTTATTTGCATTTATACTTTGCGTAGGTGATTTGCGTGAAGTCGGCGGAGGAAGTTAAGATCGTGGAATACGTTCTTCAAGTATTCGAGGTGAGTGGAATAATTATATGCGTATGTATATAATGTATCTATTTGTTGTAGCGTGAAACGGGTAGTGTTGAGGTGCTAAGACACCATGTTTCACGTGAAGAGTGTAGCATCGAGGTGTTAAGATGCCACTCGGGTGTAGCATCGAGGTGTTAAGATGCCACCTAGGAGTGTAGTGTCGAGGTGTTAAGACACCACTCCGTAAAATAATGAGTGATGCATCGAGGTGTTAAGATGCCACTCGGGGTGATGTGCCGAGGTGTTAAGGTGCCACCCTAGGGGTTAGTGGTGCGAGGTGTTAAGTGCCCTAACGGATGTTACGAACACCGATGACGTTTTCGCGAGCGCCGTTCCCTTGTACTATTAGTTAACCATGGTTATTTGTGTTGTAAGCGTATTATATTATTCGAGTTATATTCATATGCGGTTGTTATGCTAGCTTGTGGTATTGGAGATTTATAGCTTGTTATTGTGACGATAAGCTAAATGTGTATGCTAGCGTGTTTGCGGTTTGGTGTGTAAGTGTATGCAAGTAGGTATAATTATATATGTATTCGTATAATTATTGCATTCACTAAGCTTTGCTTACCCTCTCGTTGTTTACTATTTTTATAGTTTCGGTTTTGGACAAGGGTAAGGGCATCGTTTTGGACTAGAGATCCCGCTTGATGCTAGGGGACGCTTTTAGCTTTAGTAGCTCTTGGAGTTTGACCGATAGTTGGGTAGTTTAATCCCAAACGCCATGCTCATTGTGTAGTTTGGAACTTAAACTTTTTGGTGGTCGAAACTCGTAAATTGTATTAAACTCGTAAAAAGGCCGATGTGGGCCCCGCTTGTAAAACATTGATTTTATATTTGAAACAGGTTAGTTTTACATATTTGGATGTATGGTAAAAAGCATTTCGTCTAAAAGTTTCGGGAACTAGTCAATCTTTTTCGCATTTTGAGACTTTCCGGACAGACCCGAATGCCGCGTCGCGCGGCCATCCTGGCGCGCCGCGCCAGTTCGCTGTGCAGCAATTTTTTTTTTATTTTGTATTTTCACGTGGTTTGTTCGCGGGTTGGTTTGGGTTGTTACAAGTGGTATCAGAGCATGGTCTAAGGGATTTAGGTGACTTGAGATAGGCGCCTAAACTTAGACTTTTTGTGTGCGCGTTATGCGGGACTTGTAGGACTTTGAGTCGGAACGGGATTGGTTAGTGCATAGGTTTATGTGAACTAATCATGTACTAATTATTTGTGTTGTGTTTAGCAATCATCAAGCGAGATAGACGTTGTACTAGCGAGTTAACGTGACGTGCTCGCGTAACAACGACTAGCTACCGTTGTTACGGGTGCAAATCATGTCAAACAAGCGATGTACAACGATTGTTGAGCAAGATGGGGTAGTGTGGTATATGTATATATATATATATATATATATATATATATATATATATATATATATATATATATATATATATATATATATATACATACGTGTTATATCTTTTCGTTCCATTGGTTAATCTATTTCATTTCTTAAGAATGAAGACGGAAGATGAATACGGAACGGAAGGGCCTACTCATGAAAGGAAGGGCGAGTTAGCGGTAATGGTTGAAGCCGCGATTGAGCAATGCGTCTCGGGTTTCGCCAACGGAGTTGGTCAAATAGTCAAAGAGTCAATCGAAGGACGAGTAACCGAAATGGTCCGAGACCAAGTGACTAAGGTTGTAAGGGAAGAGTTTGAGAAGAGGTTTTCTAAACCTCGAGGTAGTAGTAATGAGGATGTACTTGCAAGATTGGAGCCGAGTGCTCCTGGTAAGAGGACAAGAAGTGCGCCTGAAGGCGTCGGAAACGTGAAGAAGAGGAGTAAGGTGAAATGTCCCGTTCTTATTGATTAAAAACGTTCCATATTAATTGATTTCGTTGCGAGGTTTTGACCTCTATATGAGACGTTTTTCAAAGACTGCATTCATTTTAAAACAAACCATAACCTTTATTTCATCAATAAAGGTTTAAAAAGCTTTACGTAGATTATCAAATAATGATAATCTAAAATATCCTGTTTACACACGACCATTACATAATGGTTTACAATACAAATATGTTACAACAAAATAAATTTCTTGAATGCAGTTTTTACACAATATCATACAAGCATGGACTCCAAATCTCGTCCTTATTTAAGTATGCGACAGCGGAAGCTCTTAATAATCACCTGAGAATAAACATGCTTAAAACGTCAACAAAAATGTTGGTGAGTTATAGGTTTAACCTATATATATCAAATCATAATAATAGACCACAAGATTTCATATTTCAATACACATCCCATACATAGAGATAAAAATCATTCATATGGTGAACACCTGGTAACTGACATTAACAAGATGCATATATAAGAATATCCCCATCATTCCGGGACACCCTTCGGATATGATATAAATTTCGAAGTACTAAAGCATCCGGTACTTTGGATGGGGTTTGTTAGGCCCAATAGATCTATCTTTAGGATTCGCATCAATTAGGGTGTCTGTTCCCTAATTCTTAGATTACCAGACTTAATAAAAAAGGGCATATTCGATTTCGATAATTCAACCATAGAATGTAGTTTCACGTACTTGTGTCTATTTTGTAAATCATTTATAAAACCTGCATGTATTCTCATCCCAAAAATATTAGATTTTAAAAGTGGGACTATAACTCACTTTCACAGATTTTTACTTCGTCGGGAAGTAAGACTTGGCCACTGGTCGATTCACGAACCTATAACAAATATGTACATATATATCAAAGTATGTTCAAAATATATTTACAACACTTTTAATACATTTTGATGTTTTAAGTTTATTAAGTCAGCTGTCCTCGTTAGTAACCTACAACTAGTTGTCCACAGTTAGATGTACAGAAATAAATCGATAAATATTATCTTGAATCAATCCACGACCCAGTGTATACGTATCTCAGTATTGATCACAACTCAAACTATATATATTTTGGAATCAACCTCAACCCTGTATAGCTAACTCCAACATTCACATATAGAGTGTCTATGGTTGTTCCGAAATATATATAGATGTGTCGACATGATAGGTCGAAACATTGTATACGTGTCTATGGTATCTCAAGATTACATAATATACAATACAAGTTGATTAAGTTATGGTTGGAATAGATTTGTTACCAATTTTCACGTAGCTAAAATGAGAAAAATTATCCAATCTTGTTTTACCCATAACTTCTTCATTTTAAATCCTTTTTGAGTGAATCAAATTGCTATGGTTTCATATTGAACTCTATTTTATGACTCTAAACAGAAAAAGTATAGGTTTATTTTCGGAAAAATAAGTTACAATTCGTTTTTGTAAAGGTAGTCATTTCAGTCGAAAGAACGACGTCTAGATGACCATTTTAGAAAACATACTTCCACTTTGAGTTTAACCATAATTTTTGGATATAGTTTCATGTTCATAATAAAAATCATTTTCTCAGAATAACAACTTTTAAATCAAAGTTTATCATAGTTTTTAATTAACTAACCCAAAACAGCCCGCGGTGTTACTACGACGGCGTAAATCCGGTTTTACGGTGTTTTTCGTGTTTCCAGGTTTTAAATCATTAAGTTAGCATATCATATAGATATAGAACATGTGTTTAGTTGATTTTAAAAGTCAAGTTAGAAGGATTAACTTTTGTTTGCGAACAAGTTTAGAATTAACTAAACTATATTCTAGTGATTACAAGTTTAAACCTTCGAATAAGATAGTTTTATATGTATGAATCGAATGATGTTATGAACATCATTACTACCTTAAGTTCCTTGGATAAACCTACTGGAAAAGAGAAAAATGGATCTAGCTTCAACGGATCCTTGGATGGCTCGAAGTTCTTGAAGCAGAATCATGACACGAAAACAAGTTCAAGTAAGATCATCACTTGAAATAAGATTGTTATAGTTATAGAAATTGAACCAAAGTTTGAATATGATTATTACCTTGTATTAGAATGATAACCTACTGTAAGAAACAAAGATTTCTTGAGGTTGGATGATCACCTTACAAGATTGGAAGTGAGCTAGCAAACTTGAAAGTATTCTTGATTTTATGTAACTAGAACTTGTAGAATATATGAAGAACACTTAGAACTTGAAGATAGAACTTGAAAGAGATTAATTAGATGAAGAAAATTGAAGAATGAAAGTGTTTGTAGGTGTTTTTGGTCGTTGGTGTATGGATTAGATATAAAGGATATGTAATTTTGTTTTCATGTAAATAAGTCATGAATGATTACTCATATTTTTGTAATTTTATGAGATATTTCATGCTAGTTTCCAAATGATGGTTCCCACATGTGTTAGGTGACTCACATGGGCTGCTAATAGCTGATCATTGGAGTGTATATACCAATAGTACATACATCTAAAAGCTGTGTATTGTACGAGTACGAATACGGGTGCATACGAGTAGAATTGTTGATGAAACTGAACGAGGATGTAATTGTAAGCATTTTTGTTAAGTAGAAGTATTTTGATAAGTGTCTTGAAGTCTTTCAAAAGTGTATGAATACATATTAAAACACTACATGTATATACATTTTAACTGAGTCGTTAAGTCATCGTTAGTCGTTACATGTAAATGTTGTTTTGAAACCTTTAGGTTAACGATCTTGTTGAATGTTGTTAACCCATTATTTATTATAACAAATGAGATGTTAAATTGTTATATTATCATGATATTATGATATATAATATATCTTAGTATGATATATATACAGTTAAATGTCGTTACAACGATAATCGTTACATATATGTCTCGTTTCGAAATCATTAAGTTAGTAGTCTTATTTTTACATATGTATTTCATTGTTAATACACTTAATAATATATTTACTTATCATTTAACATAATTAACCAAGTGTATCAATATCTTAATATGATTCATATGTACCTAGTAAGACGTTGTTATAACGATAATCGTTATATATATCGTTTTCGAGTTTCTTAAATTAATAGTCTCATTTTTATGTATATAACTCATTGTTAAAATACCTAATGAGATACATACTTATAATAAAATCATGTTAACTATATACATAACCATATATATGTCATCATATAGTTTTTACAAGTTTTAACGTTCGTGAATCACCGGTCAACTTGGGTGGTCAATTGTCTATATGAAACATATTTCAATTAATCAAGTCTTAACAAGTTTGATTGCTTAACATGTTGGAAACATTTAATCATGTAAATATCAATCTCAATTAATATATATAAACATGGAAAAGTTCGGGTCACTACAGTACCTACCCGTTAAATAAATTTCGTCCCGAAATTTTAAGCTGTTGAAGGTGTTGACGAATCTTCTGGAAATAGATGTGGGTATTTCTTCTTCATCTGATCTTCATGCTCCCAGGTGAACTCGGGTCCTCTACGAGCATTCCATCGAACCTTAACAATTGGTATCTTGTTTTGCTTAAGTCTTTTAACCTCACGATCCATTATTTCGACGGGTTCTTCGATGAATTGAAGTTTTTCGTTGATTTGGATTTCATCTAACAGAATAGTGAAATCTTCTTTAGCAAAACATTTCTTCAAATTTGAGACGTGGAAAGTGTTATGTACAGCCGCGAGTTGTTGAGGTAACTCAAGTTGGTAAGCTACTGGTCCGACACGATCAATAATCTTGAATAGTCCAATAAACCTTGGATTTAATTTCCCTCGTTTACCAAATCGAACAACGCCTTTCCAAGGTGCAACTTTAAGCATGACCATCTCTCCAATTTCAAATTCTATATCTTTTCTTTTAATGTCAGTGTAGCTCTTTTGTCGACTTTGGGTGGTTTTCAACCGTTGTTGAATTTGGATGATCTTCTCGGTAGTTTCTTGTATAATCTCCGGACCCGTAATCTGTCTATCCCCCACTTCACTCCAACAAATCGGAGACCTGCACTTTCTACCATAAAGTGCTTCAAACGGCGCCATCTCAATGCTTGAATGGTAGCTATTGTTATAGAAAAATTCTGCTAACGGTAGATGTCGATCCCAACTGTTTCCGAAATCAATAACACATGCTCGTAGCATGTCTTCAAGCGTTTGTATCGTCCTTTCGCTCTGTCCATCAGTTTGTGGATGATAGGCAGTACTCATGTCTAGACGAGTTCCTAATGCTTGCTGTAATGTCTGCCAGAATCTTGAAATAAATCTGCCATCCCTATCAGAGATAATAGAGATTGGTATTCCATGTCTGGAGACGACTTCCTTCAAATACAGTCGTGCTAACTTCTCCATCTTGTCATCTTCTCTTATTGGCAGGAAGTGTGCTGATTTGGTGAGACGATCAACTATTACCCAAATAGTATCAAAACCACTTGCAGTCCTTGGCAATTTAGTGATGAAATCCATGGTAATGTTTTCCCATTTCCATTCCGGGATTTCAGGTTGTTGAAGTAGACCTGATGGTTTCTGATGCTCAGCTTTGACCTTAGAACACGTCAAACATTCTCCTACGTATTTAGCAACATCGGCTTTCATACCCGACCACCAAAAATGTTTCTTGAGATCCTTGTACATCTTCCCCGTTCCAGGATGTATTGAGTATCTGGTTTTATGAGCTTCTCTAAGTACCATTTCTCTCATATCTCCAAATTTTGGTACCCAAATCCTTTCAGCCCTATACCGGGTTCCGTCTTCCCAAATATTAAGATGCTTCTCCGATCCTTTGGGTATTTCATCCTTTAAATTTCCCTCTTTTAAAACTCCTTGTTGCGCCTCCTTTATTTGAGTAGTAAGGTTATTATGAATCATTATATTCATAGATTTTACTCGAATGGGTTCTCTGTCCTTCCTGCTCAAGGCATCGGCTACCACATTTGCCTTCCCCGGGTGGTAACGAATCTCAAAGTCGTAATCATTCAATAATTCAATCCACCTACGCTGCCTCATATTCAGTTGTTTCTGATTAAATATGTGTTGAAGACTTTTGTGGTCGGTATATATAATACTTTTGACCCCATATAAGTAGTGCCTCCAAGTCTTTAATGCAAAAACAACCGCGCCTAATTCTAAATCATGCGTCGTATAATTTTGTTCGTGAATCTTCAATTGTCTAGACGCATAAGCAATCACCTTCGTTCGTTGCATTAATACACAACCAAGACCTTGCTTTGATGCGTCACAATAAATCACAAAATCATCATTCCCTTCAGGCAATGACAATATCGGTGCCGTAGTTAGCTTTTTCTTCAATAACTGAAACGCTTTCTCTTGTTCATCATTCCATTCAAATTTCTTCCCTTTATGCGTTAATGCAGTCAAGGGTTTTGCTATTCTGGAAAAGTCTTGGATGAACCTTCTGTACTAACCAGCTAGTCCTAAAAACTGGCGTATATGTTTCGGAGTTTTCGGGGTTTCCCACTTTTCAACAGTTTCTATCTTTACCGGATCCACCTTAATACCTTCTTTGTTCAATATGTGACCGAGGAATTGAACTTCTTCCAACCAAAATGCACACTTTGAAAACTTAGCGTACAATTCTTCCTTCCTCAATACTTCTAACACCTTTCTCAAATGTTCACCGTGTTCTTGGTCATTCTTTGAGTAAATAAGTATGTCATCAATGAAAACAATGACAAACTTGTCAAGGTATGGTCCACACACTCGGTTTATAAGGTCCATGAACACAGTTGGTGCATTAGTTAAACCAAACGGCATGACCATAAACTCGTAATGACCGTAACGTGTTCTGAAAGCAGTCTTTGGAATATCATCTTCTTTCACCCGCATTTGATGATACCCGAAACGTAAGTCAATCTTTGAATAAACAGACGAGCCTTGTAGTTGATCAAATAAGTCGTCGATTCTTGGTAGTGGGCAACGGTTCTTGATGGTAAGTTTGTTCAACTCTCGGTAGTCGATACACAACCTGAATGTACCATCTTTCTTCTTGACAAACAAAACAGGAGCTCCCCACGGTGATGTGCTTGGTCGAATGAAACCACGCTCTAAAAGTTCTTGTAATTGGCTTTGCAGTTCTTTCATCTCGCTGGGTGCGAGTCTGTAAGGAGCACGAGCTATTGGTGCAGCTCCTGGTACCAGATCTATTTGAAATTCAACGGATCGATGTGGGGGTAATCCCGGTAATTCTTTCGAAAATACATCGGGAAATTCTTTTGCAATGGGAACATCATTGATGCTCTTTTCTTCAGTTTGTACTTTCTCGACGTGTGCTAGAACAGCATAGCAACCTTTTCTTATTAGTTTTTGTGCCTTCAAATTACTAATAATATGTAGCTTCGTGTTGCCCTTTTCTCCGTACACCATTAAGGGTTTTCCTTTTTCTCGTATAATGCGAATTGCATTTTTGTAACAAACGATCTCTGCTTTCACTTCTTTCAACCAGTCCATACCGATTATCACATCAAAACTCCCTAACTCTACTGGTATCAAATCAATCTTAAATGTTTCGCTAACCAGTTTAATTTCTCGATTCCGACATATATTATCTGCTGAAATTAATTTACCATTTGCTAATTCGAGTAAAAATTTACTATCCAAAGGCGTCAATGGACAACTTAATTTAGCACAAAAATCTCTACTCATATAGCTTCTATCCGCACCCGAATCAAATAAAACGTAAGCAGATTTATTGTCAATAAGAAACGTACCCGTAACAAGCTCCGGGTCTTCCTGTGCCTCTGCCGCATTAATATTGAAAACTCTTCCGTGGCCTTGTCCATTCGTGTTCTCCTGGTTCGGGAAATTTCTAATAATGTGGCCCGGTTTTCCACATTTATAACAAACTACATTGGCATAACTTGCTCTGACGCTACTTGCTCCGCCATTACTCGTTCCGACACCATTTGTTCCTTTCGTTCTATTAACCCCTGGTCCGTAGACCTCACACTTCGCCGCGCTATGACCATTTCTTTTACACTTGTTGCAAAATTTGGTGCAGAACCCCGAGTGATACTTTTCACACCTTTGGCATAGCTGCTTCTGATTGTTGTTGTTGTTGCGGTTATTATTGTTGTTGGGATGATTGTTGTAGTTGCTGTTGCTGTTGTTGTTGTTGTTGTTGTTGTTGTTGTTGTTGGGCCGTTTGTTGTAGTTGCGATTGATGTTGCGATTGTTGGGATAATTGTTGCGATTATTGTTGTAATTGCTGTTGTTGTTGTATTGGTGATTCTTATCACCGTTTTCCTCCCACTTTCTTTTGACTTGCTTCACATTGGCCTCTTCAGCAGTATGTTCTTTAATTCTTTCTTCAATCTGGTTCACTAGTTTGTGAGCCATTCTACATGCCTGTTGTATGGAGGCAGGCTCGTGTGAACTTATATCTTCTTGGATTCTTTCCGGTAATCCTTTCACAAACGCGTCGATCTTCTCTTCCTCATCTTCGAATGCTCCCGGACACAATAGGCACAATTCTGTGAATCGTCTTTCGTACGTGGTAATATCAAATCCTTGGGTTCGTAACCCTCTAAGTTCTGTCTTGAGCTTATTGACCTCGGTTCTGGGACGGTACTTCTCGTTCATCAAGTGCTTGAATGCTGACCACGGTAGTGCGTACGCATCATCTTGTCCCACTTACTCTAGATAGGTATTCCACCATGTTAACGCAGAACCTGTGAAGGTATGCGTAGCGTACTTCACTTTGTCCTCTTCAGTACACTTACTTATGGCAAACACTGATTCGACCTTCTCGGTCCACCGTTTCAATCCGATCGGTCCTTCGGTTCCATCAAATTCCAAAGGTTTGCAGGCAGTGAATTCTTTGTAGGTGCATCCTACACGATTTCTTGTACTGTCATATCCAAGGTTATTATTGGTATGTAGCGCAGCCTGTACTGCGGCTATGTTTGAAGCTAGAAAAGTACGGAATTCCTCTTCATTCATATTCACGGTGTGTCGAGTAGTCGGTGCCATTTCCTTCAAAATAGTCAAATGGAACAAGTTAATCATACAGAATATTAAGAGTAGTTAATAGTATTTCGTAGCATAATATGAACTCATTTATAAAAGCTTTTTCTTCATATTAGCGTTTTATAAGTTTAAATT
This sequence comes from Rutidosis leptorrhynchoides, assembly GCF_046630445.1. NCBI lineage: Eukaryota > Viridiplantae > Streptophyta > Magnoliopsida > Asterales > Asteraceae > Rutidosis > Rutidosis leptorrhynchoides. The sequence goes on along the minus strand of NC_092336.1, from coordinate 80,098,546 downwards.
CGGGTAGTACCTACCCATTAAGTTCATACTTAGTAGCTAATATACAATTCAACTACTACAACTCTATATGAAAAACTGATTGTAATAATATTTCGCGTTCAAACTTTTATACAATATTTTACAAACTTACAATACCGCTTATTTTACATAAAGCATGAAATATAGCACACAATAACTTTGATACAAGATAGTTGTGAAGATAATTCTAGCTAGTACACAAGTCGTTCAGCAAAGGCAATAAAGACACGTAATTCATACGTCCAGAAACAAGTCATGCATTCTGGTTTTACTAGGACTACTTCCCATCCTTGGTCTTGTGGAACATAACCGTTATGGCCGTTGATAAGACAGCGTGTTGTAACGTCATCAAAGGGACGAGGGTTACGTAATGACCAACAGTCTCGTAATAACCTAAAAACCTCATTTCTTACCCCAATTACCGACTCCGTCACTTGTGGGAACGTTGTGTTTAATAGTTGTAGCCCGATGTTCTTGTTCTCACTTTGGTGAGAAGCGAACATTACTAACCCGTAAGCATAACATGCTTCTTTATGTTGCATGTTAGCCGCTTTTTCTAAATCACGAAGTCCTATGTTCGGATATACTGAGTCAAAATAATTTCTTAACCCGTTGCGTAAAATAGCATTTGGGTTCCCCGCAATATATGCGTCAAAGTAAACACATCGTAACTTATGGATTTCCCAATGTGATATTCCCCATCTTCCGAACGAAAGCCTTTTATAAACCAAGGCATTCTTGGAACGTTCTTCGAATGTCTTACAAACTGATCTCGCCTTAAATAGTTGTGCCAAGGAATTCTGACCGACTCTAGACAAGATTTCATCAATCATGTCTCCGGGTAGGTCTCTTAAAATATTGGGTTGTCTATCCATTTTGTGTTTTTATACTGTAAAATAGACAAGAGTTAGATTCATAAAAAAATACTTATTAATACAAGCAATTTTTACATATATCATAAAGCATAAGCACACTATATTACATATATTACACCACACGAATATAACTATCTTATTCCGACTCGCTCGTTTCTTCTTGTTCGGTTTTGGTTCGTTTTGCCAAGTTTCTAGGGATATATGATGTTCCCCTAATACGAGCCGTCGTTATCCACATTGGTTTAGAAAAACCTGGTGGTTTAGAGGTTCCCGGGTCATTGTTACAACTTAAGGACTTCGGGGGTTGACGATACATATAAAGTTCATCGGGGTTGGAATTAGATTTCTCTATTTTTATTCCCTTTCCCTTATTATTTTCTTTTGCCTTTTTAAATTCAGTTGGGGTAATTTCTATAACATCATCGGAATTCTCGTCGGAATCCGATTCATCGGAGAATTGGTAATCCTCCCAATATTTTGCTTCCTTGGCGGAAACACCATTGACCATAATTAACCTTGGTCGGTTGGTTGAGGATTCTCTTTTACTTAACCGTTTTATTATTTCCCCCACCGGTTCTATTTCTTCTTCCGGTTCCGATTCTTCTTCCGGTTCCGATTCTTCTTCCGGTTCCGACTCTTCTTCCGGTTCCTCTTCGGGAACTTGTGAATCAGTCCATGAATCATTCCAATTTACATTTGACTCTTCATTATTATTAGGTGAGTCAATGGGACTTGTTCTAGAGGTAGACATCTATCACATAATATCAAACACGATAAGAGATTAATATATCACATAATATTCATATGTTAAAAATATATAGTTTCCAACAAAAATGTTAAGCAATCATTTTTAAAGAAAACACGGTCGAAGTCCAGACTCACTAATGCATCCTAACAAACTCGATAAGACACGCTAATGCAAATTTTCTGGTTCTCTAAGACCAACGCTCGGATACCAACTGAAATGTCCCGTTCTTATTGATTAAAAACGTTCCATATTAATTGATTTCGTTGCGAGGTTTTGACCTCTATATGAGACGTTTTTCAAAGACTGCATTCATTTTAAAACAAACCATAACCTTTATTTTATCAATAAAGGTTTAAAAAGCTTTACGTAGATTATCAAATAATGATAATCTAAAATATCCTGTTTACACACGACCATTACATAATGGTTTACAATACAAATATGTTACAACAAAATAAATTTCTTGAATGCAGTTTTTACACAATATCATACAAGCATGGACTCCAAATCTCGTCCTTATTTAAGTATGCGACAGCGGAAGCTCTTAATAATCACCTGAGAATAAACATGCTTAAAACGTCAACAAAAATATTGGTGAGTTATAGGTTTAACCTATATATATCAAATCATAATAATAGACCACAAGATTTCATATTTCAATACACATCCCATACATAGAGATAAAAATCATTCATATGGTGAACACCTGGTAACCGACATTAACAAGATGCATATATAAGAATATCCCCATCATTCCGGGACACCCTTCGGATATGATATAAATTTCGAAGTACTAAAGCATCCGGTACTTTGGATGGGGTTTGTTAGGCCCAATAGATCTATCTTTAGGATTCGCGTCAATTAGGGTGTCTGTTCCCTAATTCTTAGATTACCAGACTTAATAAAAAAGGGCATATTCGATTTCGATAATTCAACCATAGAATGTAGTTTCACGTACTTGTGTCTATTTTGTAAATCATTTATAAAACCTGCATGTATTCTCATCCCAAAAATATTAGATTTTAAAAGTGGGACTATAACTCACTTTCACAGATTTTTACTTCGTCGGGAAGTAAGACTTGGCCACTGGTCGATTCACGAACCTATAACAAATATGTACATATATATCAAAGTATGTTCAAAATATATTTACAACACTTTTAATACATTTTGATGTTTTAAGTTTATTAAGTCAGCTGTCCTCGTTAGTAACCTACAACTAGTTGTCCACAGTTAGATGTACAGAAATAAATCGATAAATATTATCTTGAATCAATCCACGACCCAGTGTATACGTATCTCAGTATTGATCACAACTCAAACAATATATATTTTGGAATCAACCTCAACCCTGTATAGCTAACTCCAACATTCACATATAGAGTGTCTATGGTTGTTCCGAAATATATATAGATGTGTCGACATGATAGGTCGAAACATTGTATACGTGTCTATGGTATCTCAAGATTACATAATATACAATACAAGTTGATTAAGTTATGGTTGGAATAGATTTGTTACCAATTTTCACGTACCTAAAATGAGAAAAATTATCCAATCTTGTTTTACCCATAACTTCTTCATTTTAAATCCGTTTTGAGTGAATCAAATTGCTATGGTTTAATATTGAACTCTATTTTATGAATTTAAACAGAAAAAGTATAGGTTTATAGTCGGAAAAATAAGTTACAAGTCGTTTTTGTAAAGGTAGTCATTTCAGTCGAAAGAACGACGTCTAGATGACCATTTTAGAAAACATACTTCCACTTTGAGTTTAACCATAATTTTTGGATATAGTTTCATGTTCATAATAAAAATCATTTTCTCAGAATAACAACTTTTAAATCAAAGTTTATCATAGTTTTTAATTAACTAACTCAAAACAGCCCGCGGTGTTACTACGACGGCGTAAATCCGGTTTTACGGTGTTTTTCGTGTTTCCAGGTTTTAAATCATTAAGTTAGCATATCATATAGATATAGAACATGTGTTTAGTTGATTTTAAAAGTCAAGTTAGAAGGATTAACTTTTGTTTGCGAACAAGTTTAGAATTAACTAAACTATATTCTAGTGATTACAAGTTTAAACCTTCGAATAAGATAGTTTTATATGTATGAATCGAATGATGTTATGAACATCATTACTACCTTAAGTTCCTTGGATAAACCTACTGGAAAAGAGAAAAATGGATCTAGCTTCAACGGATCCTTGGATGGCTCGAAGTTCTTGAAGCAGAATCATGACACGAAAACAAGTTCAAGTAAGATCATCACTTGAAATAAGATTGTTATAGTTATAGAAATTGAACCAAAGTTTGAATATGATTATTACCTTGTATTAGAATGATAACCTACTGTAAGAAACAAAGATTTCTTGAGGTTGGATGATCACCTTACAAGATTGGAAGTGAGCTAGCAAACTTGAAAGTATTCTTGATTTTATGTAACTAGAACTTGTAGAATATATGAAGAACACTTAGAACTTGAAGATAGAACTTGAGAGAGATTAATTAGATGAAGAAAATTGAAGAATGAAAGTGTTTGTAGGTGTTTTTGGTCGTTGGTGTATGGATTAGATATAAAGGATATGTAATTTTGTTTTCATGTAAATAAGTCATGAATGATTACTCATATTTTTGTAATTTTATGAGATATTTCATGCTAGTTGCCAAATGATGGTTCCCACATGTGTTAGGTGACTCACATGGGCTGCTAAGATCTGATCATTGGAGTGTATATACCAATAGTACATACATCTAAAAGCTGTGTATTGTACGAGTACGAATACGGGTGCATACGAGTAGAATTGTTGATGAAACTGAACGAGGATGTAATTGTAAGCATTTTTGTTAAGTAGAAGTATTTTGATAAGTGTCTTGAAGTCTTTCAAAAGTGTATGAATACATATTAAAACACTACATGTATATACATTTTAACTGAGTCGTTAAGTCATCGTTAGTCGTTACATGTAAATGTTGTTTTGAAACCTTTAGGTTAACGATCTTGTTGAATGTTGTTAACCCATTATTTATTATAACAAATGAGATGTTACATTGTTATATTATCATGATATTATGATATATAATATATCTTAGTATGATATATATACAGTTAAATGTCGTTACAACGATAATCGTTACATATATGTCTCGTTTCGAAATCATTAAGTTAGTAGTCTTATTTTTACATATGTATTTCATTGTTAATACACTTAATAATATATTTACTTATCATTTAACATAATTAACCAAGTGTATCAATATCTTAATATGATTCATATGTACCTAGTAAGATGTTGTTATAACGATAATCGTTATATATATCGTTTTCGAGTTTCTTAAATTAATAGTCTCATTTTTATGTATATAACTCATTGTTAAAATACCTAATGAGATACATACTTATAATAAAATCATGTTAACTATATACATAACCATATATATGTCATCGTATAGTTTTTACAAGTTTTAACGTTCGTGAATCACCGGTCAACTTGGGTGGTCAATTGTCTATATGAAACATATTTCAATTAATCAAGTCTTAACAAGTTTGATTGCTTAACATGTTGGAAACATTTAATCATGTAAATATCAATCTTAATTAATATATATAAACATGGAAAAGTTCGGGTCACTACATAAGGGAGGTCATGTACCTACGTGTTATAATTGTGCTGAAAAGGGTCACCTGTCGCGTGATTGCACGCTTGCGCCTCCTAAATACGACATATGCTTCAAGTGTCGAAGAAAGGGACACCGGAGGTCAGAGTGTCCCGAGTTGTTTAATAATCAAAGTAGAGGTGTAATTGAGGCGGCTAGTAGCATGAAGAAGGGAGCGTCGGGCCTCGGTGGGTTGAAGTGTTACAAATGTGGGCAAAGGGGACATAAGGCTCGCGAGTGCCCGTCGGGCAAGAAGTTATGTTTTTACTGTTGGAAGGAAGGGCACCAAAATCCAAAGTGTCCTAAATTGATTGCTAAAAGAGATTGTAAGTTGGGGGATTTCGCGCCTACGGGTTATGATCATCTACAACGAGGTTATATGACACGCGATTGTGCAAATATGCCTTCAAGTACGATCATGTGCTTTAATTGCAAGAAGGAGGGACACAAAAGGTCAGAGTGTTCCGAATCATTCGCCGATCGAGTTAAGAGGTTAGAGCGCGAGTATTCGATGGATAGTGAAGCACAGAAGTCCAACGATGATGTTTCAGGTATTTTCGTCTTTGGTACAAATATGCCTTATTATTGTTTATTGTGTGTCGATGGATTTGTGTATGTATTAGAGACTTAAACTTTGTTTCGAGACCTAATTAGTCTCAAGTGAACGTAATTTTTTTTTCAACGGTACTCATAAGGGTGCGGGGTTAGTGAGCTCGGTGAAGATTCGGTTTGTTGGTGGTTTTGATAATAGTGCGCAGGGGTGGCGCTTGAGTCTTTGACTCGTTGGAACGCGCCCTGGGGACGAATGCATGGCGGTAACACGTAGTATTGACACGGGTGACGTTCCTAATGGAAGTACCCTATAGTGACGTTTGGTTGTCGGGCGAAGGGCGTAAGACTTGGTGCAACCAAGCATTCTTTAGTGTTAGGAAATGTTTCTACCAAGCCATAGGTATGTGCATTGGTGTTCGATTATTAGAGCGTTTTGCTTTCGTGTTGAAGTTGTTGAACCATGAGGTTCGACGGGTGGATAGAACCCTTGAGATCGAGTGTTTTGGGTCTCGATGTATGTTGGAAATGGAGTCTACGGGACGCAACGTTAGGTGCCTCTTTCATACCTACTAGCATGGTATTCGACTCCGATGGTGCTGCGGTTACATTGTACTTAGGGTACCGGATAGAAACCCTTAGGTACATGAGTGACTAGGTGGAAATTTGACAAACTATAGCAATTGTATTATTGCAAGTGTAAGGTTTGTGTAAATTGTGGTAGACTCTTCGTTCAAAGAGTTTAAGGATAGGTTAAATTCCTTCGTATGCTCAAGGTTGGAGCAAGATTATGGTAATGTGCGTATTAAGAGATGCAAGACGGGTGAACCTCGTCTCTCTCATAGGAGTTACGGTAATGCGATTTGGCGCATTAGTTGTTAGGTTAGTGGTCACTCTTTCTGCGAAAGTGAGCATGTGTTTATCGTCGGGATTTATTGTTAAGGACGAATTCGCGAGAATTCAAGGACTATGACCAATGAGGATATTGGTTGTGTATGTTGATAAGTGGTCATTCCACGGGATGCTATTGTTCGATGATGTGGTTACGAAGCGGAGTTCTAAGTGGGGGAGTTTGTACTCTTGCACGAAGGTGTTCTATTGCAGTGATATTTGGATGATGCTCGTAGGGATTCGAAGCTAGTGTTGAGACCTACATTGGTCGATTGTGGTAAAAGTACGATTTGGAATAAATTGTACTTATGGTTTTTGGATTTAAATTATCACCGAGGTGGTAAGGTGGTAAATCTCATTGGGAGATAAGTTACGTGTTCGACGAGCAAAGTAAGATCCCTCGGTTAAGGGATGTGTATGCCGGATTCTCTTCTAGGGAATTATTGTTGTGTCTATGAGTAATATGGGTGGTTCTTGGCTCGATTGTGGTAGTCGTGTGGTTACCTTTGGGAATAGAGTAATGGGACTTTGAGAAAGGTTACGATGCCTCATTATCGTATACTTTGGGTGGTAGTTACACAATAGCCATTTTGTGAACTACAAGGTGATTATGTGGTGTTTATTTGGGGTTATCTCTATGTTGACCGCGTTTGACTTAAGATAGGTGACGAGGGATATCCGGAAGGATTAGCTCTTCGTTAACCACTCGTGGTTGTGAGTGATAGCCGATTTTTACTCACACGTTGGTAAATAGTGATGCGATAGCCGTGTTTCGCTCACATATGATTGGTAGTGTTGCAATAGCCGTTTTTGCACACTACGAATATATCACGATAGCCGTTTTTGTACACCATGGGTTTCGTGTGAACTAACCTTCACGTTGTTGGACTTGAGGACCACTGGTTGTTTTAAGCTCTGATGGTTCGGTCGTAAGGACCATGTTGTGTGATTAGTGATGTAATAGCCGTATTTTGCTCACGTAATTGGGTAGTTGCATATTAGCTATGTTTGCGCACTACTAAGGGTGTTAGATGGTAAGTGTTATCCATAAGAATTCGTCTTTACTTGGTCTTCATCGTTTGGGTTGTTGACCTTAGGTCGATATTTGGTTGTTTTTAGCATTGTACTTGGAAAGGGTACGCTATAGGGTTGATATCTCGGTACGAGATCGGTTGAGTTTTTCCCAATGTATGGGGGATTGAGCAGGTTTTAGTGCTCGGATTTTAGTTTCGATAAAATTGCGGGTGATGATTTTAGTTGTTAAAGGCGATTCATTGGGAAAAAATTGCTTAGAAAAGTCGGATTGGGATTTATAATTGAGGACCGTTGAGTAGTTTCGGATTGGTTAAGTGGAGAAGATCACGAGGACGTGATCGAGTTTAAGTGGGGGAGAGTTGTAATACCCAAATATTTATTGTACATAATGTATTTATGGTGTATGATGCGTGTATGAAGTATACGTATTGCTTGCTGGAACGTCGAAGGAAACTGGACGTGGTCTGAAGTGACAAGGTGTGTACGCATCTTTTCAACCCCAAATAAAGTTTGAGTTGATGTTTCAAAGCCTTACCATTGCAAAGAATATCTTATTACGTTTCCAACGATATTTGATTCATCGAAAATGGAGCTACGGTCAAAAAGTTATGGCCAAAACAAGTTTCTGAAATCTGACCTGCATATTGGAGCGGCGCCCCACCATTTGGCGCGGCGCGCCGAAAGTGTCTGATGCATTTTTTTAGCATTTTTAAGTGCTTAAATGAGGGGTACTTTGGTCTTTTCACTTGGGGTCGGTTTGGGGTCATCAAAACTGATCCAAAACCTTATCCTAACTCATTTCTCCTTCACCCACACACTTCAAACCCTTGAAGGAGAAAAAGTTCTAGTGGGATAAAGCTCCAATTGAAGAGGAAGAAGAAGAATTCGGGTCAAGGCATAGGAAGCAAAGTTGTTCACCTCGTTCACGGCTACGAGTAGATAGTAGTGGTAAGTCTTAACTCCGAAATTCGTTTTCAAGTTTATGTTCATAATTAGGGCTTTTGATTGTATGTTCTTGAACAAAACCCACTAGTTGTTAAATGGAAGATTTAAACTAGTAATTGATAAGGAAGACCATTTTGGTGGGTTTAGGGTTGGATGATGAAATTGGTTAGTTCATGAGCATGCTCAAGTGTTTAAATCACTAGCTAACTTAGGTTATAAGTTATTAGAAGTGTAAGTTCGCAAATTTGGTGTTTTGACTAGTTTTTAGGTCAAAATGGGTTTTGTGTAAATGTTAATCTAAAATGCGTTTAAAGCCTAAAAGAGGTGTATTTAGGTATTTCGGGAACGTGGGAAGTGGTCTCGTTAGTTTTGGATTTTCGAGTATCGTTTTATGCATAAAATGGTGTAAAACACACTTAGGGACCAAATGGGCGGGTCGTGTGTTTAAACGAGTGATCGATTGACCAAGCCATGTTTAAATGATGTTGTTGAGGCATAATCACAAGTCATTTGTGATTATGAAGGTTTTCGAGCGAAAAATGGTCATTGGTCAAAGTTGGTCAAGTAGGATGTTCTTGAAGAACATAAGTGTTGTTTAGGTCAAATAAGCATAGTGAGTAGCTTATTTGCATTTATACTTTGCGTAGGTGATTTGCGTGAAGTCGGCGGAGGAAGTTAAGATCGCCGAATACGTTCTTCAAGTATTCGAGGTGAGTGGAATAATTATATGCGTATGTATATAATGTATCTATTTGTTGTAGCGTGAAACGGGTAGTGTCGAGGTGCTAAGACACCATGTTTCACGTGAAGAGTGTAGCATCGAGGTGTTAAGATGCCACTCGGGTATAGCATCGAGGTGTTAAGATACCACCTAGGAGTGTAGTGTCGAGGTATTAAGACACCACTCCGTAAAATAATGAGTGATGCATCGAGGTGTTAAGATGCCACTCGGGGTGATGTGCCGAGGTGTTAAGGTGCCACCCTAGGGGTTAGTGGTGTGAGGTGTTAAGTGCCCTAACGGATGTTACGAACACCGATGGCATTTTCGCGAGCGCCGTTCCCTTGTACTATTAGTTAACCATGGTTATTTGTGTTGTAAGCGTATTATATTATTCGAGTTATATTCATATGCGGTTGTTATGCTAGCTTGTGGTATTGGAGATTTATAGCTTGTTATTGTGACGATAAGCTAAATGTGTATGCTAGCGTGTTTGCGGTTTGGTGTGTAAGTGTATGCAAGTAGGTATAATTATATATGTATTCGTATAATTATTGCATTCACTAAGCTTTGCTTACCCTCTCGTTGTTCACTATTTTTATAGGTTCGGTTTTGGACAAGGGTAAGGGCATCGTTTTGGACTAGAGATCCCGCTTGATGCTAGGGGACGCTTTTGGCCTTAGTAGCTCTTGGAGTTTGACCGATAGTTGGGTAGTTTAATCCCAAACGCCATGCTCATTGTGTAGTTTGGAACTTAAACTTTTTGGTGGTCGAAACTCGTAAATTGTATTAAACTCGTAAAACGGCCGATGTGGGCCCCGCTTGTAAAACATTGATTTTATATTTGAAACAGGTTAGTTTTACATATTTGGATGTATGGTAAAAAGCGTTTAGTCTAAAAGTGTCGGGAACTAGTCAATCTTTTTCGCATTTTGAGACTTTCCGGACAGACCCGAATGGCGCGCCGCGCCAGTTCACTGTGCAGCAATTTTTTTTTTATTTTGTATTTTCACGTGGTTTGTTCGTGGGTTGGTTTGGGTTGTTACAGTGCGAGTATCCTCGTCAAATTATCCTTATACCCAAAGTCAAATATTCCAACTAATTGGGGACTTAAACTGTAACAAGGTTTTAATACTTTGTTTAATAATTACACCAGGTTATCGACTGCGTGTAACCCAAGGTTTTAATACTTTGTTATCAATTATGCCAAGTGTCCTTGTACATAATTTCACCTCTGTTTTAATAATTCCATAGACTATTAATCCATTCCCGTGTCCGGTTAAATGAACGATTATTCGTACATATAAATATCCCGCCCATCGTGTCCGATAGAGTGTATATGGTTATTTATAGGGACGTCCAATTATAAATCTTTATATTAAAATTAACAAACTATCATTTAGTTAAACAAATATAAAGCCCATTAATAGCCCATAGTCTAATTTCCACAAGTGTCGTTCTTTTGTCCCAAACCCCAATTATGGTACAAAGCCCAATTACCCAATTTTAATATTTAGTCAAACATCACGATTACTTCGGCTTAAATAAGCATAATAATAACTTAGCTACGAGACATTAAATTAAAAAGGTTGAACATAACTTACAATGATTAAAAATAGCGTAGCGTTACACGGACAGAATTTCGACTTACACCCTTAGAATATGCGCTAACATACTCTTATTATTAGAATTAAAATTAAAATTAAAATTATAAATAAATATATATATATATATATATATATATATATATATATATATATATATATATATATATATATATATATATATATATATACGTTGAGAGTTGGATGGATGGATATATTATTTTGATGCACCAAACTGCGACTTTTATAGGCATGTGGGCTGGAAAAGGGCCTCATGCGATCGCATGGGCTTTGCCCTTCAAGGCCATGCGATCGCATGGCCAGCTGGGGAGGCTCAAAAGTCTTTAAAAACGTGGGCTGCTTATTTATTTATTATATTATATAATATATATAATTAAAATTAATTATATATATATTATATTATATTCTTGTACTCCGTTGACTTGTAATTTTTAGTCCGTTGCGTCGAGCGTTGAGAGTTGACTCTGGTCCCGGTTCTGGATTTTCGAACGTCCTTGCGTACAATTTAATATCTTGTACTTTACGTTTTGAATCTTGTACTCTTGTAATTCTGAGACGTTTCTTATCAATAATTGGAACCTCTTTGATTGTACTTTGTACTTTTGAGCTTTTTGATCGTTTGCGTCTTCAATTCGTCGAATCTGTCTTTTGTCTTCACCTTTTATTATTTAAACGAATATCACTTGTAAATAGAACAATTGCAACTAAAAGCTTGTCTTTCTTGAGGGATAATGCTATGAAATATATGTTCGTTTTTAGCATTATCAGTACCCAAATTCTTCCGGCAAAGTATCGGAGTCCAATCTCCTTGATCTCAAATCGAGAAACGAGAATGTTCAAGTGCTCTTGAGAAATATTCCCCTCCTTGAGAGCCTCTTCTTGAGCTACGCGGATCTAGCTGTTGAGATTAGTCTGAATGGTGATGTTCAAGGCACGGACACGAAGTGGTACCGTTCTCTCCTTTCGGCTCAAGGCATCGGCTACAACAGTTTCCTTGCCAGGGTGGTAACAAAGTTCATAATCATAGTCGTTCAACGTCTCAATCCATCGACGCTGTCTCATGTTTAGTTGCTTCTGATCAAAGATGTGTTGGAGGTTTTTGTGATCGGTGAAGATAGTACTCTTGGTTCCATACAGATAATGTCTCCATAGTTTGAGCGCAAAGACAATGGCTCCAAGTTCAAGATCGTGAGTGGTGTAGTTTAACTCGTGAATCTTTAGTTGTCGGGAGGCGTAAGCAATAACCTTCTCACGTTGCATCAATACACACCCAAAACCTTATCGGGAGGCATCACAATACACAACAAAGTCATCACTGCCTTCGGGAAGGGATCGAATAGGTGCGGTGGTTAACTTCTGCTTCAGGGTTTGGAATGCCAACTCTTGCTCGATTTTCCAAACGAACTTCTTCCCCTTGTGAGTTAACGCAGTCAAAGGACGCACAATCAAAGAGAAACCTTTGATGAATCTACGATAGTAACCGGCGAGGCCTAAGAATTGGCGAATATGAGTCGGAGTAGTGGGGGTTTCCCACTTGCTGATAGCTTCGATCTTCGTGGGATCGACTTTGATACCTTGATCGCTCACGATATGACCGAGAAATTGAACTTCCTTCAACCAAAATTCGCACTTAGAGAATTTGGCATAAAGTTGCTCATTCCTCAAGAGTTCTAGCATGATTCGAAGATGTTGCTCATGTTCTTCTTCGCTTTTGGAATAGATGAGGATATCATCTATGAAGACGATAACGAACTTGTCCAGATATGGCTTGCATACGCGATTCATGAGATCCATAAATACGGCAGGTGCGTTGGTTAAACCGAATGGCATCTGATATTACTTTAAACATACATATATTTCGACGCAATATCATTTATATTTCATCGGCTTTTACTGAAACGAAGACATTCAAATGCATAATTCACAAGAAAAACGGCAAAAGTAAACACGAGCGTGAAGTTTGAAGAAATGATAATAAACGACGGATTTAAACCAAATATATATCGAGATAACGTTACTCGAATGCAAGTCCAAGATGATCGAAGAAAAAGATTTCAAATGAAAGTTCCAAGTCAATATACGTCAACATGAGATCAACAAAGAACAAACGAAAAAAAATAAAAATAAGAAAAGTTCTGTTTTTAACTTACGCAGATCGCGTATGTAGCCACGTGAAGCGCGTAATAATTTACTCCTACGAGGACCGTGTACCTCCTTACGCAAAACGCGTAATATCGAGACCAGATTCAGATACAAATTCACATGGGACGGTCGCTTTTTGGGTTTAATAGTACAACTTTTCAGCTTTACAGATACAAAGGAGAATATACACTCAAGTTTACCTACTACTCTTCAACTATAATACGGAGTATATTGGTAGAACAAAACAAGAGTCAGCAATATAGTACTACACACACATACAGATAGAGAGAGGAGGGATCATCATAAAAAATTAATTTACTAGTGTTTTTATTTCTTTCAAAGTACTTGTATCATTATTATTTTCAGTTCCAAGGTTCACTATTTAGGATAGTTTCAATATTAAGGGTGTATTGTTCGTGATTAAGTGTATTATTGTGCGAGTGCAAGGGTGTTGTTATTGTAATTTTTCTACCGTTTGAAGTTAATGAAAGTGAAGATTTTCGTAAGTATATTCTGTTAAAATTATCGTTATCAATTTTTTCGTTATTATTATGTTTGTATATTTATATTTTTATGTTTACCCTAGTATAATGAATAGCTAAATTTCCCTAGTGTTTGCTTAGATATAGAGCCCCTAGTAAAAATTAAAATGTAACTTAAGTATTTTTAACATTGTGCCTAATTAAAAGAATCATTTTTATGTATTTGGATATTTAACCCTTGTCACTTAATTTATTAGATTCAAATAACGAAAGTTATTTTTATAAATTAAGCTTCAATATTAAAAGTGATTTAGACGAACTTATGAATAATTTATTAACACTAAATTAGAAATAAAGTTCGGTGGTTTGGGTAATATCATTAGGTATATAATAGTGAAATTGTAAAAAGGGAAACCGTTATGATTTAGTCTTTGGCGAAAGTTAAAACTGGGTTGGGTCTCAATTTAAATACTTGGGGACTAGTAACTATCTAAATAAGATCCAATGAAAATTAGACTTAATTTAGATAGTTGAAACTTTATTTATTCGAAAGAAAAATATAAAGTTTTATACTAAACATTTTAATAGAGCTTAAAACTAAAACAATCCATGGATCTAGAGGTGACACATTTAAGTAAACACTCCTATTTATATATTGAAAATAATAATTATTATTATTTTTACATATTGTTATTCAGCTAAAAAATTAAAATTATAACTCAATTAAACTTTAGTTTATACGTACTGTTTTGTCACATCGAATAAACCATACGCGGATCGCGTATAATTTCACACGAACCGCGTATCTTTTAAAGTATACACGAAACGCGTATATCATTACGCAAAACGCGTATGTATAACACCAGTACTGTTACGAAATTAGTTAAAATCTAAGTATTAATTAAATCTTTTATTATTATTTTAAAGTAATTAATTTATAATTAGTTTAATTATTATAATTATCTTTAATCCACCTTTAATTTAATTAAAACTTATTATTTAGTTACTTTAAGATAATTTGTATTCTATTTTATTGTTTAAGTTAATTTGTATTTTGTTTTATTGTTTTAAATAAATTCTTATTCAATTAGTTTTATAAAAAATTATTGTTATGCTTATTACCATTTAATAAAATATTTCTATCACAATTAATATAGTTTCAATTAATTCACTTTTAAGTTAATAATTATAAATCATGTAATCTGATAATTTTAATTAATAGTTCAATTTAATTAAGATTAAGTTATTAAGTTATATTTTAATATTATTATGCTAAATATAAATTCCTAATCCAAAACCCCCCTTTAAATAAGTTTAACTTCAAAGACTATTAAAAAACCATTAAAACACTCCATCTCCCTGTGGAACGAATTGGATTTACCAACAAACTAAACTACACGAATAGGACTAGTTGCCTATATATGTGTGAAATCAACCTGAATTCATTAAAACACCAAATATACAATAAATCAATTCGTGTAACAAAATAACTCAAATCCGTTCATAAATAAAGGTTACGTTTCGACGCATCAACTTTTTGGCGCCGCTGCCGGGGAGTTGGCAGTTAAATAGATAGATAATTTTTCTGATTCGTAGTAGTAGTTGGATTTGTACGTGGACTGGGTTATTGGAGCCAAACAGTACTCAATTATATTGGGACCAAACGAATCCTGCCCCTCTGCTGCATCTTTTGGCTATTCGAAACGTGAGCAAAATCAGAAGGAAAATCTGTTTGTTTAAAGGTTTTTATCATTGTTTTTATGTTATTCGATCCTTTTAAAGAAATTCAATTCTTAGAAAAACTTTAGGTGTTGTGATTCCATAATAGAAATTAATGCATGAATTTACGTTCTTCCAACACTGAATTAACTCCTTCATATCCTGAACCCGAAAGAGAACTTCACGAACGCTTAAGAGCTCAAGAAGTAGAATCTGTTGCTGAGGATTTAGAATCACTTTCATTGGATTCTAACTCTGAACCAGATATTCAACCAATCATAGAGCCATTTATTAAAGAAGAAGAAGAAAAGATGGTTGTTACAAATCAAACGATGGAAGCATTAATGAAGGCGACAAGAACAGGTCAAGGCCACTCAATTATTCAACCTATGATGACTGACGGCTTTGAAATAAAAGGTCAATTCCTTCAAATGGTGACTAATACATACCAATTCGATGGAGCTCCAAATGAGGATGCTAACGAGCATCTTCGTAAGTTTGTAAGCATTTGCAAGCTATTCAAAATCAAAGATGTCTCCGATGAAGTCGCATGTTTGAAAATCTTTCCATGGTCCCTAAAGGATGATGCAAGAGATTGGCTAGACTCATTACCAGAAGGTTATATTGAAGATTGGAATGACATGATGGACAATTTTTTGTCAAAATTCTTCCCTGCTTCAAAAGTAGCAAAATTGCAAAGTGATATAAATCACTTCAAGCAAAAGTTTAACGAGACTCTTTATGAAGCTTGGACCCGATTCAACAAAATGCTTAGGGTATGTCCTCAACACGGGTTGAATACATTCCAAAAAGTCCAAATATTCTATAAAGGAGTCAATGTGGCTACTCGAAAGGATATAGATGTTGCAGCAGGAGGATCAATCATGAAAAAAACACCGGAAGATGCCCACACAATCATTGCCGATATAGCAGCACATTCTCATAATTAGCATCAAGAGATAGAATTCTCTAGATCATCAACCGTTGCTAATATCAAAAGAAATGATGAAATTGCTTCTTTAAAAGTTCAAATGGCAAATCAAGCAAGGCAAATTGAGAAAGTAACCAAGAAAATGCATGCTATCAGGGTAGGATGTGAACTGTGCCAAGGTCCCCATCTTACTAGAGATTGTGATAAAACAACGATGGAAGAGCAAGCGAATTTCTTAGGTTACTTGCAAAAAGGTGAAATGAATTTCAACGATTTTCCAGCAATAGAAGCAAATAACCGAAAATATCCTCCAATTAACAACTATCAAATAGGAGGACCTTCAGGTTTAAACAATAATTATCAAGGAGGAAATCTGGTTTACCAAAATGACCGGAATTTCCCAAATCAAAATCAAAGAAATGCACCACCAGGTTACAATAACCTAAACAACCGAAATCAACCTCAACGAATTTATCAAAATAATTTCCAACACAATCAACCACAACCATAAGCACTTATACAACCACAACCCGAGAAGAAATCCAGTTTAGAAGATCTCTTGAGAGATTTTATGGTTAAACACGAGCAAACTGCCGAAATTCAAACTCAGCAAATTCGAAATCAACAAGCTACGATACAGAATTTAGAAAGAGATGTTGGAAGGATCTCACAGTTACTATCAGAGAGACCACCGGGCACTCTTCCCTCAAATACTCAAGTGAATCCCAACAACAATCAAACAAGAAATGAACATGTAAATGCTATAACTACTAGAAGTGGTTTAATTGTTAACCCAGAAACTAGTAAATCCTCAGAAGTTCCTTTATCTCCTTCTATTTTACAAGTACCCATTGATATAGATGAGCATGTTGAGAAAGAACGAGAGACAGATGATCCACCTGAGATCATATCAAAGAAAATTGAAGAACCACCAGTGAAGGTGCACAAGGCACCTATTCCATACCCGAAGGCATTAAAGAAAGACAAACTCGCGAGCCAATATCAGAAATTTGCAGATATGATCAAGCAAATTAGCATTAACATGCCACTCGCAGAAGTTCTTAGGGGTATGCCAAATTATGGAAGGTTTATCAAGGATCTCATAGCCGGTAAAGGTAAATATGAAGAAGTTTCAACCACATTCCTCAATGAGGAACGCTCAGCAATTTTGCAAAAGAAAAAGATGCCACCGAAACTTGGAGATCCTGGTAGTTTCATTATTCCGTGTCTGATGGGAGATTCAGTAATGTACGATGCATTAGCTGACTTAGGCGCAAGTATCAATCTTATGCCACACTCATTGTATTTAAAACTAAACCTAGGAGATCTAAAACCAACTAGGATGTGTATACACC
Organism: Rutidosis leptorrhynchoides; assembly: GCF_046630445.1. NCBI lineage: Eukaryota > Viridiplantae > Streptophyta > Magnoliopsida > Asterales > Asteraceae > Rutidosis > Rutidosis leptorrhynchoides. Next base: position 80,080,855 of record NC_092336.1, on the reverse strand, counting down.
TAGCAGATAGAACTTTTAACTATCCTATTGGTATTGCCGAAAACCTACCGGTTAAAGTTAATCATTTAATCTTTCCTACCGATTTCGTTGTCCTTGAAATGGAAAAAGATAGTAAGGTTCCCCTAATTCTAGGGCGACCTTTTCTAAATACCGCTGACGTAATTATGCGTGTTAAAGATAAAAAACTTAGTCTAGGTGTAGAGGAAGATAGAGTTACCTTAAATATAGATAAAGCTATGAAACAACCTATCTCCTCCGATGACGAATGTTATAAGGTAGACATTGTTGATTGTTGTTTTGAAAAAGAATTGCAAGAATTACTAAATATAGACACCTCAAACTTCACCCCAATGAGTGAAAGTGATGAATTCGATGTAGAGCTTGAACTTGACGAATTGTTGAAAGTAGTCATCGATGAAGATTGCTGTGAGGAAGAAATTCCCAAGGAAGATGAACCCTTTGAAGAAATTACCGATGGTAACAGGTTCCGAATAAAATCTTCCTTGGAAGAACCACTAACCTTGGAACTTAAAGAACTCCCGAAACATTTGGAGTATGCTTATCTCCAAGGTACGTCACAATTACCGATTATAATCTCATCAAAACTCTCCGATAACGAAAAGAGTAGGTTAATGTCCGTTCTAAAAACTCATAAGAAAGCAATTGCTTGGAAAACAACAGATATTCCAGGAATTAACCCCGCTTATTGTACTCATAAGATTCTAATGGAAGAAGATTTTAAACCCGTGGTACAAAGACAACGAAGGTTAAACCCTAACATGAAAGAAGTTGTCAAAAAGGAGGTTATCAAGTTACTTGATACCGGGTTAATATACCCTATATCGGATAGCCCGTGGGTTAGTCCTGTTCAAGTAGTACCCAAAAAAGGGGGTACAACCGTCGTCCTTAATGAAAAGAATGAACACGTTCCTACAAGAACAGTCACTGGCTGGAGAGTCTGTATAGACTACCGTCGTTTAAACGACGCCACAAGGAAAGATCATTTCCCAGTTCCTTATATTGACCAAATGCTAGAACGTTTAGCGGGAAAAAAGTACTATTGTTTCCTTGATGGATTCTCCGGTTATTTTCAAATTCCCATTGATCCAAAAGACCAAGACAAGACAACTTTTACTTGTCCATTTGGTACCTTCGCATACCGACGAATGCGGTTCGGATTATGCAATGCGCCAGGTACCTTCCAAAGGTATATGATGGCAATATTTCATGACATGATAGAAGGAAGTATGGAAGTCTTTATGGACGATTTCTCTGTTTTTGGAGACTCCTTCGATTCATGCCTTTCAAACCTCGAGCGAATGTAATTCATTGTGAGGAATCAAATCTTGTTTTAAATTGGGAAAAATGCCACTTCATGGTGAAAGAAGGCATTGTTTTAGGACACAAGATTTCTCGAGATGGAATGGAAGTAGACAAAGCTAAGATCGATGTAATCTCAAAGCTTCCTCCTCCAACTAACGTTAAAGGAATTCGTAGTTTTTTAGGTCATGCGGGATTCTATCGACGATTCATAAAGGACTTTTCCAAAATCGCTCGACCCATGACTAAACTTCTTGAGAAAGATAGTACATTTGACTTCAATGACGAATGCTTACAAGCTTTCTCCATTCTAAAAGATAAACTTACGAATGCACCTATCATAGTATCTCCCGATTTGTCCAAACCATTTGAACTAATGTGTGATGCTAGTGATTTCGCACTAGGAGCCGTTTTAGGACAACGCCAAGATAACAAATTTCAACCAATATATTATGCAAGTAAAACATTAACAGGAGCACAATTCAACTATACAACTATCGAAAAAGAACTCCTTGCAATTGTATTTGCTTTTGATAAATTTAGATCATATCTTGTGCTATTCAAAACGATTATTTTTACCGATCATTCAGCCCTAAAGTACTTGTTCAAGAAACAAGATGCAAAACCTAGATTGATACGTTGGATTCTTCTCTTACAAGAATTTGATATAGAAATCAAGGATAAAAAGGGTGCTGAAAATCTCGCTGCTGATCACTTGTCTCGTCTTGAGAATCCCGACCTAGAAAAACTAGATGAGTCAGTTATTCATGACACTTTTCCCGATGAGTTTCTAATGAGAATAGAAACCGAATTTGAAGTTCCATGGTTTGCAGATTTTGCAAACTATCTCGCTGCAGGAGTATTAATTAAAAACCAAACGTACCAGCAAAAGAAGAAATTCTTTGCTGACTTAAAGTTTTACTTCTGGGAAAACCCTAATCTTTTTCAAATAGGAGCGGATCAAGTTATCCGCCGATGTGTATATGGTAAAGAAGCTCAACAAATATTGGAGCACTGTCATCAAGGCCCAGCGGGTGGTCATTTCGGACCTAGCTATACAGCTAAGAAGGTCTTTGACTCAGGTTTTTATTGGCCAACCATTTTCAAAGATGCACACCACATGGTTAAAACATGTGATGCGTGTCAAAGATCCGGTAACATCTCAAAAAGGGATGAAATGCCACAAAAAGGCATTCTTGTATGTGAAGTATTTGACATTTGGAGTATTGACTTCATGGGTCCATTTCCCGCATCGAATAAATGCAAATACATCCTTGTGGAAGTTGACTACGTTTCTAAATGGGCCGAAGCAAAAGCTTTACCCACAAATGATGCCCGTGTTGTTGTCAGCTTTCTTAAAAATCTATTTTCACGTTTTGGGATTCCAAAAGTATTAATCAGTGATCATGGAACTCATTTTACAAATCAATTACTCGAGAAAGTACTTAAAAAGTATGGAGTTAATCATCGTTTCTCAACTTCTTACCACCCTCAAACGAGTAGCCAAGTTGAAAACACAAATCGAGGTTTTAAACGAATTTTAGAAAGAACGGTTAAAAATAATCCTAAAATCTGGCATCAAAAGTTAGATGATGCGCTTTGGGCATTTAGAACTGCATTCAAAACGCCCATTGGTACTACACCTTTCCGATTAATTTACGGTAAGGCGTGTCATCTACCTGTCGAAGTTGAACACAAGGCATATTGGGCTCTAAGAGAATGTAACACCGACCTTGTGGAAGCCGGAGAGAACCGATTCTTACAACTTAATGAATTAGATGAGTTAAGACTACAAGCTTATGAAAACTCTAAAACATACAAAGAGAAAACTAAGAGATGGCATGATGCACGATTAAAAGAAAGAAAGGAATTCGAACAAGGGGATAAAGTATTAGTTTTCCAATCACGTTTTAAGTTTTCACCTGGGAAACTTAGATCCCTGTGGACTGGGCCATATATAATAAAACAGGTTTTTTCATCTGGATATGCAGAGTTATATAGCAAAGACGGTAGAACTTTCAAGGTGAATGGTCATCGACTCAAGTTATACTTTGACGGAATCAACACTACGGAAATAGACGGAATCAACACTACGGAAATAGACGAAATCACATTCTACCCTAAGGACAAATAAATTCGGGGTAACTTTAAGGTTTTCAACTCCATTCTCGATCTTTAGTTTTATCTTTAAGAGTGGGGTTTGTTCGGTCTTTCCCTAGCAGACACTAAAGAACTAGTCTTCTCCCTCCATTCTACCTTTTTATTTTTTTATTTCGTTTTTATTATTTATTTTCAATATGCGCAATCAATATGTTTACAACCACTTCTTTTTGATGTGCGATAAAATTTTACCGAGAGATGTGGTATTAGATATAAAAAGAAGATGCGATCAGGCGATTAAAGAAATGAGACAAGAACTTAATGAGAAAAATTATGCCAAAGGCAAATCAAAATCAGCTAAGAAGCGCCGAGCGCGTTATTTGGGCAAATGTGTAAAATGTGAAAAACCGACTCATTACGGAAATTGCCCAAAGAACCAGACAGACTCTAATTACGAGTACGTAACCTTGTGCCGAGAAGGACCTTTTAAATGTTCAAAGGAAAACCTCTTAAACCAACGAGGTTACGCCTACGAAGCCGTGGGGGCGAAATGGTACGACTCTACTATGAGGCGAGTCAACGAGGTTTCACAATCTAATTCTTTTTCTCGCCAATTGTGTGTTTGTGCATTTATGTGTGTTTGTGAATTTTTGTGTGATATGTTTTGGTGCGTTTTAGTTTGTAATTGTTTGTTGTTTGTTTTTATTAAAAAGGTCTACCATTTAAAATTTATAAACCTTGAGTTTAACCTGTTTTCATTGAAAACGATAATGTTAAGTGTAACAACTGAATTATCGTTCTTCAAATTGCATGAAATTTATTGTTAGATTCATAATATATCTTTTAAATAGTAAACCACAGAAAAGAAAAGAAAAAAAAAGAAAAATTAAAACTACTAAAAATATACTTTTTTTTATCAATAACCGTAAAAATATATAATTTGTAAACTTTGTCGTGGGTAATGATAGGTGTAACAACCGAGATTATCTCTACCTAGTTGATAGGAAACAAAGTTTTAAGTTTGAAAATTAGTTGGTTTGAAGGTATATATATATATATATATATATATATATATATATATATATATATATATATATATATATATATATATATATATATATATATATATATATATAGTGTATTTTAAATTCATTTAATTTTTACTTTTCATGTACTTGTCTTAAAATTTTAAAATTTTAATTTTCTTTTAATTTAAAAATTTAAAAAGAAAAAAATAGAGTGTATTTTAAATTCATTTAATTTTTATTTTTCATGTACTTGTTTTCAAATTTTAAAATACTAATTTTCTTTTAATTTAAAATTTTAAAAAGAAAAAAAAATAGAGTGTTTTGTTTTTAAGTTGTTTTTGAAAAATATTAAAAACTTTAACTTTTAAAGCATTAAATTTTATAAATTGAATTTTAAAATTTATAAACGGATAAAGACTAGGTATAACAACCGAAATTTCCGTAACAACAAATATAAATTTATAAAAGATATTTTAAAATTTTAATTACTTATAAAGTTGAAAAAAAAAGGGATCTTTAAACTTACGCGAAACGTGTGGTTGTCCACGCGAACCGCGTATAATCAAAAGTTACGCGGAACGCGTAATGCTACGCGAAACGCGTAAAGTGTAAAAACAGAAAGGATAACTGGTCGACTCCAGCTTGTTCTTCACACACTCTTAATTTTTTTTTTTTATCTTTTACTGTGAACGAACGAAGGGGATACCCAAAACCCACAAAAATCACACCCAAAATTTAAAAAAACACTCTCAATCTCCTCCAATTCTTCCACCTTTCAACATGCCGAGATTGGTAACGGTCCTAAACCCGTTTTTACCACTTGTTTTTCAACTTTTTCATTTATTATTTTTATGGCTTTAATCCGAATTAATGCATGATATTGTTGATTTTTGCTCGATTATTGCTATAACCATGTTGTTAATGTGATGTTAAACCCGATTAGCATAAGAATTTAATGTTTAATTGATTATTTCAAAGTTAGGGTTTATACAAATTGGGGAAAATTGAGGAATTGCTATTGAAGTGTGTTATTTTGGTTATAATTAGCTATTTTTAACTGTTGTGATAGTGGTTAGAACCTTTCAACATGAGTTTGATTGTTTGATTTTGTGATTTTAATTTTAGCCTTAGTTTGATAATTTTTGTTATTGACACGAATCAAGTAAAGTTGTAATGATGTTAAGGGTTATTTAGAAGCTGAAACATAAGCAATGTGATTGAATTGAATTGTATATGCTTAGTTCATTGAATGTTTCTACTTGTGAATTAAACTTTGTTTATGAAACTTGATTTATGATTATGAATTTTGTTTGTTTATTTTTTGTTTTAATTTTTAGAAGTAAACCTTTAACTGTTGTTGATATATTAGTTCTGGTGGTGTTGAAAACAAGCTTGTATGATGATTATGAATTCTTTGCTAATATTAACATACCCAATTGGGACGATTTTCTTGTTTTAAAATGTTATGCAGGGATTATTTCGAATGAGGGCTGTAAACCAACAGCAAGATGAGGAACAAGTAACACCACAAATGGAACAACTCCTCCAAACCTTACACCCGAACCTGAGATTTCCTAATGATTTACCTCAACGGGTGCAAAAGGTTAAGGACTTACTTTCTCTGATCAATAGAAACACCTCTCCAGTATATGTTGTGGACTGGGCTCCCTTAGGACACCCAGTCAACTTAGATACACAAATAAGGGAAATTTTAAAACAAAGTTTCACAAACGAATTTGGGATGAATTTGGTTTTTAATGATTTTGAGAGGTTGTTTAGTTTAAATAGTCCTGTATATAGAGAATGGTGCTTAGAATTCTATTCTACTGTTAGAATGAGCATACACCCAGAAACTATCGATGATGATAATTTTCTACAGTTTAGGCTGGGTGGGGTAGATAGAAGAATGTCCCTAAGCAACGTGACTAATGCGTTGGGGATTTACACCATCGAGGAGATGTTGACTCCCGATTTTAGGGAGTATATTTTTACTGGGGCTAGGTATACAGGTAATTATGATTCTGTGAGGGTTTGGCAATCTTTTACTAATAGAAATAGATATGAGGCCGGCCAAGAATCATACCTAAAGATCACTGATGTTCGGTTTAGGATAATTCATAAATTTATAGCGAACACAATAAACCAAAGGTCATTTGGTAATACAGATAAAATTAATTATATCGACCTTTGGTATTTAGATGTGATCAGAGATAGGGATACTTTTGTTAGTATACCCTATGGAGTTGCCTACTTTTTGGCTCATGTAGGTAAGGGTGCTAGAGGATCAAGTGACATGTCGGGGGGTCACTATATCACTTGTTTAGGAAACTGGTTCGGACTCGACCCGAGTGAATCAGAACCTCCAATCATACTGGTAGATCAGGCCGTTAAAACTTTAGGATTGGATGTATATAAAACTGCAAAAGCTATACAAGTGAGGGGTGGGGTAATTAGTTTAAGACGACAAGAAGTTGTTGCTCCCGCTCTTATGGAGGAAGACGATGAACCTGAGCGAGATACTAGGAGAAGACGGAGACAGCCAGATCAGGCTAGTTCGTCTAATGTAGGTACCTCTGATTTCGATATGTTACAAAATTCGTTTAATTCATTGAGTTTAGATTTAAGGAACTCATATGATAATTGGGTATGGAGATCAGAAGACCAATACACTAGTTTATCTCAGCAAATAGGGGACATTAGGCATACCCAACTAGCTCAGGGTAATATGTTAGAAAACATTCGATATGATCAAAGGTGCCAGGGAGCACAACTTGAGTGGGCACATCATCAAGCATATTTATACGCAGCTAACCCACAACATTACGCACCCTCAGTCTTTCCTTCATACGCCCCATGGCAAGCACCCGATGATCCTCTACCTCCACCTTATGACCCCAACGCTGCTCTAGCTGCAAGTCAGGATGCCTATCGGCGTTTTTACGAGGAACAACGCCAAAATGAACAGCGGCAGCAACAGCAACGGGAACAGGAAGATCAAGGAGGCCCTGTATGGCCATTTTTCTAGTTTTTAGTTGTTATTTTTTATTTTTTTTATATTGTTTGTAAAAAAATGATTTTTATGATGTGTTTTAAGTATTTACGTTTACTTTTATTTTATATATACAAAATTTTTAGTATGGGGTAAAATTTCTGTACTACTAAAATACAACCCCATCTCGTGTGTGATTAACATATTTTGTTGACAGGTATTTACGATGATGAGATTCGACATAACGAAACACGAAAGTATTATTGTGATAAAAAGGATTGGATATGTTTATACGATAAGCATTTTACAATGTCCAATTACTTAACAAAGGAAGTTCCATATACTTTACACTTTTTGTCCTCTCAAATTTATACATTTAATCTGATTTTATGTAATGAGGGCATTACATAATCTTAAGTGTGGGGTGGGAATATATAAATTCTCGAGAACTTATAACTTGGCGGTTTTTATGAAAAATTTTGAAAATTTTTAAACAAATATATCTAGTCAATTTTTAAGGTAATTGCGAGCAATTAAAGATTAGGTGTCAAAAACCGAAATTATTGTCTCCATACATTAAAAATACATAAGATTATTTGATTAAAACCTATAAAAGAAAACCAAGTACAACAGAATTTATAAACCCATATTTTAGGAACCATTTATCACATGTTTCTATGAAGTTTATTGCAGATATCATTGCTTTGGAATGTATAAACCTGAATATCCCATTAAGGAAGTAAAGTCTTCCAAAATGACACACTTGCTAACTTATGTTAGAAGATGTATTCCAGAACAGTTGTAGGTTGACGAAAAATCTTGAAAAGTCATCTCTATCATCGGCTGGAAATCCACCTCACCTCAGCATTAAACAGGGTTTTTGGTGGTCAGACTTATCCTAACCATGAGATGGATCTGTCTCGTACAATGGGGGGCACATTGCAAATTAGCTTTTAAGACTAATGAATCTAATCCCCAGATGGATGATCTCTGTAAAGATCAACCGCATCTATGTTTGACCTCGGTCAACATACATATGCCATAACAAATTGAGGTGTGCAAACTCATGGTTCACCGATGATATTTAGACACGATATAATTTTATTCTAAAACTTAAGCTATTTTATGAATTATATTGTGTAAAACCATTTTTAGGATATTCGGTTTCAAGTTCCATGATACTTCAATTATGGGGGCGGATAGCTTGCTAATCGCCGACTGAGACTACGGTTTTCAGTTACCCTCAACCGGAATTTGAGGTTAAAACCGGAAAACGTGTCTAGTATAAAAACTAGCATGCCATTTTATAAAATCATAAAACGTTTTCACAAGGTCCAATTTTCCCTAAGGATCCAAAATTTTAAAACCTTAATCACGAGTTTCAACTTTGTTTCTGTTGTCAGAATTTCATTTCGTGTGGTGTGCGTGTGATCCAATAAATATTGTATAGTGTTTCCAACTTATTCCATATAGCGTGTGTTTTCATTTTGTGTGGAGTGTGTTGTGTGATTTAATGTTCGATATGAAAAATATGTAATGTTTCGATTCTATTTAGAAGATGTAATTGCTTGAGGACAAGCAACTTTCAAGTGTGGAGTATTTTGATATTGCTTTAAATATACATATATTTCGACGCAATATCATTTATATTTCATCGGCTTTTACCGAAACGAAGACATTCAAATGCATAATTCACGAGAAAAAGGGCAAAAGTAAACGCGAGCGTGAAGTTTGAAGAAATGATAATAAACGATGGATTTAAACCAAATATATATCGAGATAACATTACTCGAATGCAAGTCCAAGATGATCGAAGAAAAAGATTTCAAATGAAAGTTCCAAGTCAATATACGTCAACATGAGATCAATAAAGAACAAACGAAAAAAAATAAAAATAAGAAAAGTTCAGTTTTCAACTTACGCGGATCTCGTATGTAGCCACGCGAAACACGTAATAATTTACTCCTACGAGGACCGTGTACCTCCTTACGCGAAAAGTGTAATATCGAGACCAGATTCAGAAACAAATTCACATGGGACGGTCGCTTTTTGGGTTTAGTATTACAACTTTTCAGCTTTACAGATACAAAGGAGAATATACACTCAAGTTTACCTACTACTCTTCAACTATAATACGGAGTATATTGGTAGAATAAAACAAGAGTCAGCAATATAGTACTACAAACACATACAGATAGAGAGAGGAGGGATCATCATAAAAAATTAATTTACTAGTGTTTTTATTTCTTTCAAAGTACTTGTATCATTATTATTTTCAGTTCCAAGGTTCACTATTTAGGATAGTTTCAATATTAAGGGTGTATCGTTTGTGATTAAGGGTATTATTGTGCGATTGCAAGGGTGTTGTTACTGTAATTTTTCTACCGTTTGAAGTTAATGAAAGTGAAGATTTTCGTAAGTATATTCTGTTAAAATTATCGTTATCAATTTTTATCGTTATTATTATGTTTGTATATTTATATTTTTATGTTTACCCTAGTATAATGAATAGCTAAATTTCTCTAGTGTTTGCTTAGATGTAGAGCCCCTACTGAAATGGATTGTTATTATTTGTAAAAATTAAAATGTAACTTAAGTATTTTTAACATTGAGCCTAATTAAAAGAACCATTATTATGTATTTGGATATTTAACCCTTGTCACTTAATTTATTAGATTCAAATAACGAAAGTTATTTTTATAAATTAAGCTTCAACATTAAAAGTGATTTAGACGAACTTATGAATAATTTATTAACACTAAATTAGAAATAAAGTTCGGTGGTTTGGGTAATATCATTAGGTATATAATAGTGAAATTGTAAAAAGGTAAACCGTTATGATTTAGGTTTTGGCGAAAGTTAAAACTGGGTTGGGTCTCAATTTAAATACTTGGGGACTATTAACTATCTAAATAAGATCCAATGAAAATTAGACTTAATTTAGCTTGTTGAAACTTTATTTATTCGAAAGAAAAATATAAAGTTTTATACTAAACATTTTAATAGAGCTTAAAACTAAAACAATCCATGGATCTAGAGGTGACACATTTAAGTAAACACTCCTATTTATATATTGAAAATAATTATTTTTTTTTTTTTACATATTGTTATTCAGCTAAAAAATTAAAACTATAACTCAATTAAACTTCAGTTTATACGTACTGTTTTGTCACATCGAATAAACCATACGCGGATCGCGTATAATTTCACACGAACCGCGTATCTTTTAAAGTATACGCGAAACGCGTATATCATTACGCGAAATGCGTATGTATAACACCAGTACTTTTACGAAATTAGTTAAAATCTAAGTATTAATTAAATCTTTTATTATTATTTTAAAGTAATTAATTTATAATTAGTTTAATCATTATAATTATCTTTAATCCACATTTAATTTAATTAAAACTTATTATTTAGTTACTTTAAGATAATTTGTATTCTATTTTATTGTTTAAGTTAATTTGTATTTTATTTTATTGTTTTAAATAAATTCTTATTCAATTAATATTTATAAAAAATTATTGTTATGCTTATTACCATTTAATAAAATATTTCTATCACAATTAATATAGTTTCAATTAATTCACTTTTAAGTTAATAATTATAAATCATGTAATCTGATAATTTTAATTAATAGTTCAATTTAATTAAGATTAAGTTATATTTTATTATTATTATGCTAAATATAAATTCCTAATCCAAAACCCCCTTTAAATAAGTTTAACTTCAAAGACTATTAAAAACCATTAAAACACTCCATCTTCCTGTGGAACGAATCGGATTTACCAACAAACTAAACTACGCGAATAGGACTAGTTGCCTATATATGTGTGAAATCAACCTGAATTTATTAAAACACCACATATACAATAAATCAATTTGTGTAACAAAATAACTCAAATCCGTTCATAAATAAAGGTTACGTTTCGACGCATCAGCATCACAAGAAACTCATAATGACCATAACTAGTTCGGAACGCAGTCTTCAGCACATCGCTCTCCTTCACCCTCAACTGGTGATAACTGGATCATAAATAAATCTTTGAATAAACGCTGGATCCTTGCAGGTGATCGAAAAGATCGTCAATTCTAGGAAGGGGATACCGATTCTTGATCGTCAACTTGTTTAGTTCACGATAATCGATACACATGCAGAAAGATCCATCCTTCTTCTTCACGAACAAAATAGGTGCACCCCAAGGCGATGAACTCGGTTGGATAAATCCACGGTCTAGCAATTCCTGCAGTTGACTCTGCAACTCTTGTAGTTCGGAAGGTGCAAGTCGATAAGGTGCGCGAGCTACGGGTGCAGCTCCTGACACTAGATCGATCTGAAACTCCACTGATCTCAGCGACGGTAATCCAGGCAACTCCTCTGGAAAGACGTCAGGAAATTCGTTAACAATTCGTACATCATCCACGCTTTTCTCTTCAACTTCTAGCTTCTTCACATGTGCCAAAATAGCAAAGCGCCCTTTCTTCATAACCTTTTGTGCCTTCAAGTAACTAATAAGGTTCAGCTTCGGGCTACATCTATCTCCGTAAACAATCAGAGGCTCACCATCTTCGCGTGGTATACGAAGAATCTTCTCACCACAGATAACTTCGGCTCTTACCTTGGATAACCAATCCATACCGACAATCACATCAAAGCTTCCCAACTTGATGGGTATTAGATCAATCTCAAAATCCACTCCGGATAGGTTGATAATACCTTCTCAGCCAATTTGGTCAACCTTCTCATGTTTTCCATTGGCTACCTCAACCAACATACTCTCCTCCAAAGGCACTAATGACCAATCTATCTTAGATCAAAAATGTCTACATACATAACTCCTATCGGCATCAGTATCAAACAGAACAGAATCTAATAGGTTATTGATAGTGAATGTACCTGTAACCAAGTCAGGATTCTTGTGGGCATCTCTTGCGTTCATCTTGAAGGCTCTTCCACGTGCTGGCCCACCATCCTTCTTCTTGTTAGGACATTCATTCCTGAAGTGGCCCTGCTGTCCACACTCATAGCACTTCCTTGGTCCATTTGGGTTTGTCCTCACTACTGGGGCGGTGCTCTTACAGTCTCTACCGATGTGTCCAATCCTCTTGCACTTCTCACACACTACGTTGCAGTATCCAGTGTGATGCTTGTAGCATCTCTTACACTGAGGAAGGGTACCTTTGTAGTTAGGATTAGAGCTAGGATTCGGATTCGGGTTCCTCCAGTCGTTGTTCCCTTTAAAATTTTCATACCTCTTAGTCGGGTTCTGGTCAAAACCTTTTCCCTTGCTTCCGTCCTACTTACATTTCCCATTACTAGCTCCCGATTCTGATTTCGCCTTCTCTGGCTCTTGGCGGGTAATTTGATTCATCAGGGTGTGCGCAATACGCATAGCTTTTGGGACATTCGTTGGTTTCGATAAAGTGACATTTCCTTGAATGTCCTTGGGGAGTCCTCATAGATACCTCTCCATCCGCTTGTACTCCGGAGTAACCATTGTGGGGCACATCAGTGCTAACTCCAAGTACCTTTGGTTATAGCCATCAAGATCAGTTCCTACAACTTTCAGTTCCCAAAACTCCGCTTCCATCTTCTGAATTTCAGTTCTAGGGCAGTACTCCTCGATCATGGCACTCTTAAACTCTTCCCATGGTGTAGCGTAAGCTTCGTCGATTCCTCGCGCCTGGGCGAGCGTATTCCACCAAGTCAAAGCACCATCCGACAAAGTGCAGGATGCGAACTTAGTCTTATTCCCCTCGGAGCAGTTACTCACACGGAACACAGATTCCAACTTCTCAAACCATCTCGTCAGCCCAACTGGCCCTTCTGTTCTGCTAAAATTGTGGGGCTTGCAGCTCTAGAACTCTTTGTAAGTACACTCGTTATGAACAGCTGGGTTAGCCGGTGGAGCTGGAGCAGGGTTGGCATTTGCTATAGCCGCGGCGACTCGAGTAGCTATCATCTCCTCGATCTGAGCTGCGGTGGGGATTTTTCGCGGACCTCTTCTGCTAGCCATCGATCTTCCAAACAAAAATTTCGACTTAAGTCAAAATTCCACAATCGGTAACATCATAGCAGAAGGTAAACAGTACGGAAAAAACACAACACACGATAACTAAGCGTCGCAACAAGCAGCAGGTAGCACAAAAGCCAACATGTAATAAAACGCCGTACAACAATTAAGCAACAGTAATTCCATTCATAATAAGAAAGTTGCATACAATGGCATGAGGTTCGTACATTACATTAATAAAAAAAATAGGAAACTACAAAATGAATACATAAGGAAATCTAATACAATAGTCCTAGGGCGAAGGTGGGTAAATGATGTCCATCAAGTAGGACATCTGGTCCTCGAGCTTAGTTACCCGAGCACGGAGGGCATGCACTTCCCTCGTCAGTTCCTCGACGACAGGGGATGCTGGTGGGGCAGGTGGTGCAGATGGTCCAGATGATGCAGATGTAGATGGCACAGTGCGAGCGGCCTTACGCACGAATGGATCGACGGGATACGGTACGACCCTCTTACGGGCTGTGACCCTAACCAACTGTCCACGTGCATCCATGAACGGTCTTTCTCCGTTAATCCTTAGGATAACAGTACCATTGAAACGATACTGCTTCTTCAGAGGGGTAGAGGGCGGATTCACGAGCTCCTCCTCAGGGTCCTCCTCAGAATCCTCCTCGCTGGAGTTGTCGGATGATGATTCGTCTGAATCGTCGGAAGGAAATGCAGGATCATCGCGGGAGGGAGAAAGCGTCTGATCGGTAGTCATAAGTCGATATCTGCCTGGTGGAATTAGTACAATATGTCCATCATTGGTGCGTTTAGCCCAATGTCCATGCTCGTTACAGAAAGGACCGTCTCCATTTCCCCCAGGAATTACAGTACCACCGGAATGGTGATGTGGCTCCGGAAGTTTAAGGCTGGGTGGTGCTAGAATCATCTCGGGATCCTCGTCTCCATCTGAGACATCCATTAGGTCAAGCACGAGTCCACTATCTCCAGAAGGTGAATCGCCGGAGTCGTCAAAGGGTAGCGGTGAATCAGCAACAATCGTAGGCGAGGCAACAGTCGTCTCTGAGTCACTCTCGAAGTCAAAGGTCATGGGCAGCATGTCTGACATCTGAACAAGGAAAAATAACTTTTTCCATGTCAGTGAGACATATAGCAAGCACGAAATCAGGCACTACAGCAACCTAGATCGTCTACCGCAGTACATAGCATGGCAATAACAACAGTACTAAACAAAGTAACATGCAATCGAAAGAAGACAGTAGCATACAGTAACGAGGATAAGCAATAGCATACAGCAAGTTCACATAGCAGTAAAGGTAAGCAGTAGTATGCAGCAAGATCATACGGCAGTATAAGTAAGCAGTAACATGTAAACGAGCAAGTTGTAGATTAGTCCTATTAGTGAATCCTACTCGGTCTGGTCTAGACTCACTAATGCAACCTGTTAACACCTATTTCCTTATGAGGTAAGGCGTAGTGTGTTAGCACAATACTAGAAGTGATCTAGCTAAAGGTAGGGGAGTGTTGCCGATTGATTTTTACCCTCGGGAAATAATCCCTGCAGACCCGGTTCACAAGTATAGAAACTTGTGGGGTGGCTTAGTCAATCTTTTGTCCGCTGAGTGCTGAGCTACTAGCCGGATGACTTCTAGTGAGAGAAAGTACTATGTGAGAGAGAAAAGTGAAGTCTCTGCTCACAAGTTGTCAGAATGTCTGAATGTGTAAAATGACAACCCAGGGGGTCTATTTAGAGTGATAGATCCACCGGATTGTTCGGGGACACGTGTCAGATGATGATACATTCTGTTATTCGTGATCCGAAATATGCGCTAGATGTGACGTTCTCCGGTCAGGGCTTAAGCGTTAGGCAGCCTTCAGGGCTTATGCATGACAGAAGCAGCCTGCACAGCGGAGAACGCTTGACGGACAGTTTCACAAAACCATTGTTCTCAGTGTTCCTGATGCTATTTTCATGCGAATATTGTGCCTTTATGCTTGTATACGATAGGATACACCATTAAGTCCCCCCAGTTTAATGACTTAAGCATTTGAAAAATGATTAAGTTGTTAAACTTCTGTCAACGCATGCCAAACAAGTCTTCACATTTGCCATTTGCATCGGGAAAAACGTTACAGGCATTAATTGCAGACGAAATTTACTGACGCTGTGATGATTAATTTTAAATGGTTGAGATTCTCCACGCGCCTCCAGCTAGAAACAGTGTTACTTCGTACCCCACGTTTAAATTTTCCCGTACACATGTCACAATCGTGTCCATAAAAATTGCATTGATGAACTCCTACATAAACCGTCATAACCCTTTTACCTTCACTTTTTTACCTTTTCCAAGATCCAAAAAGCACATTCCTGCCCAAATCTCCATCACTTTATTCAAGCTTTTCTTTAAACTTTTTAAGGTTTTTCATCTTTCAAGGTCAGTTACTCTTCATCTTACTTGTTATTCTTTAATTGTTGTTTCCGTTTTACTTTATTATCATGGCTTCTGCATCGAGTACTGGCCAAGAACACGTTGAGGTTTCTTCTTCAGAAACCACTGATCTGCCTGAGGTTAGCACAATGGCATCATCATTATCGATGAGCCATTTGGACGGCTTGAAGATTGCTTTTTGTCATCTTAATCAATACAACCCTATTCTTCCTACCAACAGGCAAACTGCCAACGATCCTCCTGCCGGAAAAATTTCTTTATATGCTTTACAACTTACTCACGGCAATCTCCGTGTTCCTCTTACTAAATTTCTCCTCCGCATCCTTAGATATTATAAAGCCTGCCTTAGCCAAATGCATCCCCATGGCCTTCAAAAAATTTATCCTGTTTGAAATGTACTGCAATGCTGTCAATATTAAGCCTCGCATTAAAGTTTTTATCTCTCTGTTTAGAATTCGTACGATTAGCCAGTGCAGGCTTACTATTGACAATAAACGAAATGCACATTTTGTTGGTACTAATAAAGTGTCAAACTTGAAAGACTGGAAGATTCCATTTTTCTTTATTGACGAGATAGTAATTCCGGAAGAGTATTTCGTTGTCCGAAAATGGAAGCCTCTAGATCCTGGTGTGGGAAAGGGTGTTAAGATAACCAACGCAGAGAGACGAATAGTGGATCACCTGAAAGATCTCTACCTTCCGTCCAGATCATATGAAAAGTATGAGGGGATTCCTGTGTTGTGCAGAGTAAGCCAGGAATGGCCAACTACTTCTGTGCCAGTACACCGTCAGAAAAACAAGGGTAGGATGTGATATGATCATCCTAATATACATAAATTTCTGTCTACTTTATGTTATTATTGCTTATATTGCTTTGTCTTTGTTTAATTTTTGCAGCAAATTCTGAGATGTTTGTTCGTTCTGCTATCTTATCTCTCGATCTTGAGGATGATGTGAAGATCACTGCCCGTGATAAGACTCTTGCCAAGCTAGAGGCAGAGAGGGTTGCAGCTGAGGCTAAGGCT
The DNA here is from genome assembly GCF_046630445.1 of Rutidosis leptorrhynchoides. NCBI lineage: Eukaryota > Viridiplantae > Streptophyta > Magnoliopsida > Asterales > Asteraceae > Rutidosis > Rutidosis leptorrhynchoides. Next base: position 80,063,923 of record NC_092336.1, on the reverse strand, counting down.
GCTGCTAATGCTGAGAAGGGTGAAGAAAGTAGTGGTGGCAGCTCAGATAGTGAGTCCGAGTCTGAATGGACAGATACTGAGCGGACGGCGGAGGACACCACCACCGAGCAGCAAACATCAGGCTCGGTTGATATTACTGGTGAAATACTTCCCAGCTCTCCTCTAATCAAAAAGACTCGCAAGAAGAGTATAGGTTCCAAGAGAGCAAAAAGCACTGAGGGAAGCCCAAAGCTGAAACATAGAAAAAGTATGCCCACTTTACCCTTTCTTGACTGCATATATCTTTGCTTATAACTGTTATATTTGTTCATAATGCTAATTTGTTTATGTTAGTGATTTTAGCAGATTCTGATGATAGCCAAGGAAAGGCTGCTAAAGGTGGTGAGCAGAGGCCGGAGGAGAACCTTGAAAGTCAAGGAGATAAAGTTCTGAAAACTCCTGAGCAGAACTTTACTCGATTTGATGAATCTGAATTCCATGAGTAGAGGCCGGAGGACGACACCTCCTATCATTCTCCACCTCCCAGCACCACTATCCCTCCGATCACATCATCAAACGTTCAAGAGCCATCCATTCCTGCTTATGTGAGCGCGCTGCAGGCATTCATTGATAACCCTGCCACCAAGGGGAAATATTTTTCGACTCTTCTTTAGGTATTAATGATAAAATATCTTGCAATTATGTGCTTGCATTCTTTTTACATGAATTGTCAATATTGATCATCATATTTTTCTTTTGCAGGGTTATGCTATCCCTGAACTAAAACCACATTTCAACGCTCTCCGCTCTGATCAACTTAGGGAATCAACCGCTGCAACTACTGTATTGTTGATTAATCACCTAGAATCTTCTCTGTAACTGCAGAAGCATCAGGAGTCTGTTCTTTTCATAGCCCGTATTGAGATGGCTAAAGGTGTAAATGCTCGCAAGAGAGCTATTGATGCTGAACGTGCCTTGACTGATGCTCAGAGAATGCTAAAGGCTAAAGAAACTGAGCTAAAAAGTGCTCAAGATGCTGCTACTGTCTTGCAAGAGGAGAAGGATAGAGTGGTGGAGTCTGAAAAGAAGAAGGTTGAGGAGGAGCAGGTGAAGGTTAGTGAGCTGGAGAAGCAACTGAATGCTGAGAAGGAAAAGTCTGCTGAGCTTCTACGGAGGGCGGAGGCCGGTGAGGGTAATTTTGCAGAACTAAAGAAGGGAATACCGGGTATGATAGCTAAGGTTCTTGGATCCACTCTTGTGGGGAATCCTTACAATGATTTTGTTGATTCTATTCGCATCCATTCCATTTCTGATGATACTGAAAAGATAACCAAACGTCTTGCCCCAAACCAGACTCTTCCTCCTGCCATTACTAACCTTATGCGTCCTGGAACCCTAGAAAAGGTTGAAGAAGCAAGGGACAAACTGATAAACCTGAAGATAGATGTTTTTGATGAGGTGTGTAACAGGGATGAATCGTCTGCCAAGGATGTCCTTGGCGTAGAGTTTTCATGAATTGTGTAAAAAATTTCTGAACAATGCTTGTAATAAACTTTGCTATTTTTGATGTCATAAACATATACTGTTTGAATGATTATGTTTGTTTGTATGCTTGCTCCAAATATTATGATGTTGCTTTAAAACAAATCTGCTATGCACATATCATAAAATTTTTATGTACAATTGTATATTGTATACCTGAACAAAGCATTTGGAAAAGTGTTTGAGGTAATTTTTTTGTGGATGCCTTGCATTGTTAACTTCTGCTGAATTAATAATATCTAACTGAAATTACAGTTCTGCAAAGATCATGCCTTCAAATAATTTGTAGGACATCAGAGTCCATCATACGCATTGATGATGAACAATTATGGAATATTTTTGGTTAGTGATTATAAATTAATAATCTTCCCGCCATACGCCTTCCGTCATAAAGTTTATGAGGAATAGTTTTGAAGTATTTTTAAATAGTGGTTATGAATTAATAACCTGTCCGTCATATGCCTTCCATCATAAAGTTTATGAGGAAGAATTGTGAAATATTTTTTCCTTCATATAATATAGAAACTTCTTTCATTCTGTGAAGTAAGTTTTTTATAATGTTTGTCATGACAAGTATCTGATTTTTGTATTTTGCCTCGGTGCGTTCTAGTAAAACTTTAACGTTTTCTAGCCGATCCCTTGTGCCTTTTGCTGGCCAGCACAAAAGCTTCCGCCATCAGAGGTATAAAAATACTCTCCTTCTGTGGGCAGGATATAAATGCAATGTTTTACATTTGTCACAGGCAGCACTTTGCATAAGAAAAATATAAAATTTTATTGATCGATACTGTGCAGTACATAAACAATTAATGACGAATTTAGGTGGATCAAGCCTAATTAGTACATCATGAACATTTAATGTATGCTATTGAAAACATAGGCACTGTAAAATAACCACAATGGTTTACAGTAAATTGATAAACTTTGCTCTTCAGAAAATGCTAACAAACTGGTCTTCACACGCCAAGCGCCAAGAGCTGTCCGGCTTGAAAGTTTGATCATGGTATGAAAAATTCCTGAACTTCATCCTCTCTGAACAACCGATTACGCCTTCTCTGATTTGTGCTGCCGTCTGGCAAATTTGCAAATGTGGATCATTCCCTAGTTGGTGCCACATACTATGAATGTATGGCAGCTACTCCATTAGGAGTTGGGAATCTGATCTCTGCATGAGCGGTTGATGTAATTGCTCCAAATTTAGCCAACGCTGTCCTTCCAAAAAGGACATTAAATCGAGAATTGCCATCCAGAATAGTGAAATCGATTGTTTCAGTTCTTAGTAATGGAAATGTTCTCATAACAACCTCCAAATGAATTCGCCCCATGGCATTCACCGGTGCTCCCGTCAATCCTGAAACCTTCAAACTCGTCCGCCTAGCTCTATCCTGCACATGCCTTGGAAAAGTCCCCAAACAATGCCAATAAATGATATCAGCTTCACTACCGGTATCCGTATAGATACGGCCGATGAACTTGTTTGCAATTTCTGCTGAAATGACCACTGGCTGAACGGACAAGGCCCAATTTTGAATTGGTTGAAAAATGATTGGAGTATATCTCCAGCTATCAACATTGTTATCCGACCGCTCACCATCCTCATAGTGACAACCATTCAGCCACACCATTTTGATTACAACATCTGGAGTTGGCTCACGCTCCGTGATCCGGTCTCCGTACTGGTTTCTGTTATCTCTTCCGCCATGCTCTTCCCTTCTTCTGTTCTCACCTCGATGACCTCTTCCACCATCATTCTTCTGCCATGCAAATTTCCTACGAGGATCATTTCTCATGTATTGTTTGCCTGGAAACAAGTGGTTTAACTCTCCTGCTTTGATCTTTGCGATGATTTCTCTCATTAGAGATTTGCAATTATCTGTATCATGACCCCATGCCTCATGAAAGTCACACCATAGTTCACTTTTTGGACCCTCTCTTTCCGCCATAGGTGCTGGAGGATTGAAAGTAGTCCGGATTGGCTCAGTGAAAAGAATCTCTTTTGGAGTTTTAGTCAGCGCCATTATCAACGGATGCCTCTCTATTGGCCTTCTGTTGTGATGAAAATCATTGAGATGATTGTTGCCTCTACATCCACCATTGGAATTGTCATTCCTCTTCTGATTTTTGTCAAAGTACCGCCCTCCGTTTTGCAGTTTGCTACTACTGCTACCATCAAACTTATTTAGTCCTCGCTCACCAGCTCGAACATGTTTTTGTGCAACTTCCAACGCCTGATACAGTGTTTTTGGCAAGTCATACCTTAATGTATGAACAAGTGCACTAAACCTTCGCTGATCCAAATAGAAAATGAAACCGGACACTAACTGCGACTCTGGACAATCAGGTATCTTTTGTGCTTCAAGCGTATATCGCTTCATGAAATTACTCAAGGACTCATTATAATGCATCATTATCTTATGTGCATCAAGATGTGTCAAAGTGCAGCTACGAAGATTTTGATATTGCATAACAAACTTTGCACGAAGTTCCAAATAACTTGTAATACTCCTTGACGGTAAACTTGCAAACCATTCCCTTGCCATTTTCTGCAACACCATGGGAAACATATGACAAGCTACCTCGTCATCCCAATGCTGCAACCTCATTGCGCCCTCAAACATTGTAAGAAAATCTTCATGATCTGAAGTGCCATCATAAACTCCAATTGCGTAAGTCAAGATTTTTGGGTAACAGATAGTTAGCAATTCGATCAATGAAGCACTGAGTAGATTCTGCCATAGCTGGTGGCTTTGTAGCTTGCTCTCCAGTAATTAGAGCAAAAAAATTATCCACAGCCACAGCATGGACGGCGGGCTACGCTAAGCGTTGCTTACATTTTGCCGGAGCTGCATGCTTAAGGATGTCATTTAAAAGCAATGCTGCCTGCTTCTCAGACATGAACTCATTTTTGTCATTAATCTCATCGTCAGAATCATTATTAATATAGCTCAAGCCATTATCATCCTCAGAGTCATCAATAAGACTGCCCAGCTTGTCAAGTAGTCTGGATAACTTGTACTTTGATATAGATTACTTTTTCATGATTTGCTTGTCTTTGCCATCCGCCATCCGTCGAAAAGGTATAAATGATGGACATCGCCGTGGTTGCATCAATGGTCGCCTCTCTGGATTAGTAACAAGATTTGGAAGCCTTTCTGCACTTTTGTTTGTTGTTTCTTCGATTACTGGCCTTTTCTCTTAATTAGTTGCCAAACGCTTAAGCCTTTCTGCAGTTTCAGCAACTGTTTCTTCAATCGTACCGTCTGGTGGCGGAACAGGTACATCTTCTTCATTTATCATGTCCTCAGTTAATAGATTGTTGACTGTTTCAAGTACATTTATGAATGGAGCTTCAGTTGTTTTTGTTCCTTTTCCGTTTCGCGTGTTCTTTGCATTAGTGGATGGCGCCATTGTTAACACCTATTTTCTTATGAGGTAAGGCTTAGTGTGTTAGCACAATACTAAAAGTGATCTAGCTAAAGGTGTGGGAGTGTTTCCGATTGATTTTTACCCTCAGGAAATAATTCCTGCAGACCCGGTTCACAAGTATAGAAACTTGTGGGGTGGCTTAATCAATCTTTTGTCCATTGAGCGCTGAGCTACTAGCCGGATGACTTCTAGTGAAATAAAGTACTATGTGAGAGAGAAAATTGAAGTCTTTGCTCACAAGTTGTCAGAATGTCTGAATGTGTAAAATGACGACCCAGGGGGTCTATTTATAGTGATAGATCCACCGGATTGTTCGGGGACACGTGTCAGATGATGATACATTCTGTTATTCGTGATCCGAAATATGCGCTGGATGTGACGTTCTCCGGTCAGGGCTTAAGCGCTAGGCGGCCTTCAGGGCTTATGCATGATGGAAGCAGCCTGCACAGCGGAGAACGTTTGACGGACAGTTTCACAAAACCATTGTTCTCAGTGTTCCTGATGCTATTTTCATGTGAATATTGTGCCTTTATGTATGTATACCATAGGATACACCATTACAATCTAATTCCCTAAAACCAATGCTCTGATACCAAATGTGACGCCCCGTACAAAACCATCGTGTACGGTTCATCAACAACAGGATCATTACAAGGTCAAACACTATATGCTGTTTGAAAACCAGTTTTACATTCATAAAAAGATAGCGTTTTACAAAAGATAACGTGACACAAAGGTCATTACAAAGTCATTGTTTGAAAATAACATAAGTTACGAATGCAAAAAAAAAGTTCCATGATTGAGACATCTCTAAGTAATGCAGCGGAAATCTAACACAGCAGGTCCATAACATCAAGTCTATAACACCAAGATAGCAAGTCTAACAGCGGAAGCAACATCGTCTAAGCACCTAAGAAATACACGCTTAAAAGTCAACACGAATGTTGGTGAGCTATAGTTTATAATCAGTAAAGTAATGTAGACCACGAGATTTCAGTGCTTCAATCAGCAGTTTAAATCAGTATGAAAAGTATATGCTTAACCATGGGCACCCGGTAACTAGACTTAACGTATGTATATCACCCCCTAAAAGTACACTTGGCGAGTGCGTTTGTCCTCGAAGTATTAAACACCCGTTGAATGCTATCGCGACTAGCCCGAATGGGGATGTCAAACCCTATGGATCCATATCTAAGATTCGCGTTCACGGTTAGGAAACCAATGATTAAACGTTACCGAGCTAAGGGGAATCTTTGTGCCGTTATATCACCCACACATATGTAAAGTTTAAGTACTCGTGTCTAGTATGTAAAACATAAAAAGTGCATGTATTCTCAATCCCAAAAATAGTAAAAAGTAATAAGGGATGTTATAACTCACAGTGAATAAGCATTAAAAGTCAATATGAAACGTATGCAGGTAGTAAGTCAGTCCGAAAGGTCGTCAACCTAATTCAAAGGTCACTAGATCAGTATGTTGTCCCAATAAGTGTAAAAGTGAATAAATTAAGTTTAAGTGTCATCATCAACATCATCATTATCATCATCATTCATCAACACTAAGGTAAGTTTAACAAGAATTGAGATCGAAACAAAAGGCTAACTTTGAACAGCTGTTATGACCTCTATACAAATCGAAAATATGCGTAGTCAATGGCCATGGCTCCATATGTGAGTCCTCTAACCACTGACCAATTTTCATAACCTAACTCATCTTCGTTTGACTGTGGCGACGATTTAAGTGCGAGTAGGTCATATTTGGCTAGTGTTAGGGTTTTGGCAAAGTTGACCTAATATTATGATTAAGAGTGCAAATGGGTCAAAATTGCACTATGGGTCAGAATGACACTAGGATGATGAGTGAGTTGGTTGACCAACTTGATTGTGTGATTGACTATATGCATAATGTAATAGGTACGTTACATTGAAGGTTGCAAGCTCGATTATCATTCACAAAAGGCTTTAAGGTGAGTGGAATAATTATATATGTATGTATATGATTTATTTGCTTGTGGGATATGCACCATGTCCTAGAGTATATTGTTTGTTTTGATGACGGTTAAAGTTCGATGTTGACGATACCTCATGTATGGATTTAAAGTTCGATGTTGACGAAGCCATACCACTATTGTAGTAACATTTGATGAGGGTTTAAGTTCGATGTTGACGATACCTCATATGTGGGTTTAAGTTCGATGTTGACGATACCACATTAATTCTTTTGATGAGGGTTTAAGTTTGATGTTGACGATACCTCATATGTGGGTTTAAGTTCGATGTTGACGATACCACATTTATTGGGACGGATGGGAATTAAGTTCGATGTTGACGATACCATTCGTTGGGCTAGCCTTGAAATCTTGAATATTAATGGATGTTGAGAACATCAATGTTTTACGTGATGTAGTGTAGCATATTGTATTACTCGTGTTATATGATATTATTGTGCTAGCTTATATTATCAGAGATTTAGCGTTATACTTTACGATGGTATGCTAATTAAAATGCTAGCGTGTATGAGGTAATTGGGTAAGTGATTGCAAGTAAGTAGGTTGTATATGTATGTGTATAATTATTGCATTCACTAAGCGTTATGCTTACCCTCTCGTTGTTTACCTTTTTTTTAGGCTCCGGCGTGGATAAAGGCAAGGGTATTTGCTTGGACTAACGGGCTCCTTAATGATTATGCTAGTGTATTTGTGACGCCCCGTACAAAACCATCGTGTACGGTTTATCAACAACAGGGTCATTACAAGGTCAAACACTATATGCTGTTTGACAACCAGTTTTACATTCATAAAAAGATAGTGTTTTACAAAAGATAACGTGACACAAAGGTCGTTACAAAGTCATTGTTTGAAAATAACATAAGTTACGAATGCAAAAGAAAAGTTCCATGATTGAGACATCTCTAAGTAATGCAGCGGAAATCTAACACAACAGGTCCATAACAGCAAGTCTATAACACCAAGATAGCAAGTCTAACAGCGGAAGCAACATCGTCTAAGCACCTGAGAAATACACGCTTAAAAGTCAACACGAATGTTGGTGAGCTATAGTTTGTAATCAGTAAAGTAATGTAGACCACGAGATTTCAGTGCTTCAATCATCAGTTTAAATCAGTATGAAAAGTATATGCTTAACCGTGGGCACCCGGTAACTAGACTTAACGTATGTATATCACCCCCTAAAAGTGTACTTGGCGAGTGCGTTTGTTCTCGAAGTATTAAACACCCATTGAATGCTAGTGCGACTAGCTCGAGTGGGGATGTCAAACCCTATGGATCCATATCTAAGATTCGCGTTCACGGTTAGGAAACCAATGATTAAACGTTACCGAGCTAAGGGGAATCTTTGTGCCGTTATATCACCCACACATATGTAAAGTTTAAGTACTCATGTCTAGTATGTAAAACATAAAAAGTGCATGAATTCTCAATCCCAAAAATAGTAAAAAGTAATAAGGGATGCTATAACTCACAGTGAATAAGCAGTAAAAGTCGATATGAAACGTATGCAGGTAGTAAGTCGGTCCGAAAGGTCGTCAACCTAAGTCAAAGGTCACTAGGTCAGTATGTTGTCCCAATAAGTGTAAAAGTGAATAAATTAAGTTTAAGTGTCATCATCAACATCATCATTATCATCATCATTCATCAACACTAAGGTAAGTTTAACAAGAATTGAGATCGAAACAAAAGGCTAACTTTGGACAGCTGTTACGACCTCTATACAAATCGAAAAGATGCGTAGTCAGTGGCCATGGCTCCATATGTGAGTCCTCTAACCGCTGACCAATTTTCATAACCTAAATCGTCTTCGTTTGACCGTGGCGATGGTTTAAGTGCGAGTAGGTCAGAAATTTCAACACAACGTTACAAAGGCGTAGTGACTTTCAAAAGGCTATAAATCATAAACCGTATATCGGATTAAGTCGAGGCCTAAACGAAAAGTCATCTACTCGAAACAAAATATCTGAAAATAAATTTTTTAGAAGCCCGGGAGTCTGATCAGACCCCGAAAAACAGCAAACAAGTGCTCCAGTGAGGTTCTTGGTGCTTGATGCTTATCACGGTTCTCATCCTTGATGCTTGTAAGCTGTGTACAACTCTTTGATGTTTTAGCATCACTTTGACCAAGGTTCAACCATCAATACACAACTAAGAGTAAAATCTATCATTCTACAAGTTTTGAACATCAAGATTGTCTCTTTATTGCATAGATCCAATAAAGCTTCAACCTTTGTCCATTTTACACAAGTTTATGCATCTCCATCATATGTGATGATGAAGACTTGATCTTTATCATCACAACAAACACAAAAAGGTTCCAAGTAAGTGAGTTCTACAATAATAACTTAGATCTCAAGTATTAAGAAAACCCTAAGCTAGAAAGCTTGGATCTTTACAAGATTAATGAGACCATAAGCTAGAAAGCTAAGATTTTTAACAAAATAATGAAAGTAATGAGACCAAAAGCTAAGATCTTTAACATAATAATGAAACCCTAAGCTAAAAATCTTGGATCTTTAGTGTTCTTGAAGATCTTGAAGCATAAAGCTTGGATCTTTAAGATACATGAAGATCATAAACCCAAGTTTTGATCTTTATAACAAAACAAAGAAATTACAAACTAGATCTAACAAGTAAATGAAGATTTCAAGCTAGAAAGCTTGAATCTTTCATGTTCTTGAAGGATTCAAACCCAAGTTGAATCTACAAGATATAACAAGATCAAAAGCTAAAAGCTAGATCCAATAAATGATGATGATGATGATGTCGTGTAGATGAAGGGAAAAAGAAGAGAAAGAAAATTTAAAACTTACACTTTTTAGAGTGAGAAAGACTAGAGAGAGAATTAGAGAGTAAGTGTGTGTAATTTGTAAATGAAATCAAGTGTGAAATGAATGGGTTAAGTTTGGTATTTATAGGAGGTGAGGGTATGGGAGGGTGGTGATGGCCGTGGGATTAGAGGGGGGACAAGGGGGACAAACTTTTGCTTTTTGGTTAATGGTTGTCTAAAGTAGGTGCTTATGTTAGGATCCCATGCAACATTAAGGATAATGCTTAACCAAAATGCTAGTATGTTCCCTCTAATAAATGGGCATTTGTCTTTCATTATTATGGGTCACTAACTTATTATAGTTGGGCTAATTAAATAGTCCACTAGCTAGTGTAGGGTGGGCTAAGGTCCAACAAGGTAGAAAGTTCAACAAGACGAACCAGTGTGCTCTAGTAAATTACTAAGCGTAATTAAGCATCCAAAAACCCAAGTAATTGTCATTACAAAATAACAATTAGTATTTCGTAGTCATAATATTCCGATTATGACCAAAGTTAGACGTGTACATAGTACGCAGTTCGTTCTAAACGTCAAGTGACACTAACGGTCATAAAGGCTTCCGGGGATCAAGTTAAGTACCCTACGTACTTAAAGGCACGTTTTCACATATAAACGAAAGTAATCCACGTGTAGTAAGATCTCAGAGTATACTATAGCTCAGTACGCACAAATACGCAGTTTCGTGAAAGTACAAAGCACAAAAGCAAGTCGAAAAAGTCGGGTCTTTACAGTATTGCTTTTGAAGTTTGACCTAGGTTTGGGTAGTTTAACCCCAAATACCATGCTCGGGTTTTTATTTGGTATTTAAACTTGTGGGTCGAAACGTATATTTTTGATGTGTAAATGAGCGTATGGAGCTCGGTGGTCAAATACTCGAATTGTGGTTGCTAAAACATGTACACTTTATTTACTTACGCGGCACAAAGTTTTTGTGTTGATGGTTGTCGTTTACCACGAAATTTGTTATTGTATAAATTTTGTACAAGTCAGAATCAGATCTAGGGTATTGCCGCGCCGCGACCCCTTTGGGGTGCGCCGCAAGATTTAACGCATTTTGGTATCAGCTTTTTGATGGTCTCTGACCTTCAGTTTCCAGCTTGGGCCGTGCCGCGGCCAGATGGACCGCGCCGTGAGAATTGCCTGACAGGCTTGGCCTGTCCATTTAAAAAAAAATGTTTTGCGATGTTTAACGGGTTGGGTCGTTACACAATTTCTTCTTAGATTCCTTTCTCGGCTTCTTCACATACGCCGTATCGGAAGGCGATTTTTTAAATTTAACGACAGTACCCTTTGAACTCCTTCCATGTTATCCATAACCTTGTTGGAAGCCGCAAAGGAACCGCTCTCGATTGTACCCCTTAGGGGGCAACGAATTTAAATCTTTTTGGCGCCTTTATAGCGCCATCCATTGGCTCAATAGATGTGCAACGACTAGGCCCAGGAGATAATGGACCCATCATATCCAGCCCGACCCTCAAATTAGAAACCCTGCCCTCCAAACAGTTAGTGCTATTATCACCGAAAAAAACCGAAACCTTATTCGATGTTGAATCAGGCTCCAACACAAAATGTTCATCCTCTAATTCGACAATAGAATCAAACACCGGAAGATAGCTCCAACACAAAATGTTCATCCTCTAACAACCTCCGCTTTCGATACCGAATCAACCGGAGTGGAAATATGAATGCTTCCAACAAATAAATCCTCAGGATTGGATGCCATCGAACTCTAAACAAATCCATTCATCTCTTCAGCGATTACAGTAGCTTTACGATCCAAACAATCCTCAAGATTGTTGTTGTTATATGTTGTTTTTTTCTATTTTATTAAATGTTTTCTGATCAAGCATAGATTGGCCAGAGGGGTTCGGTCTACACTTGGTCAACAAAGTTGGGGGATTTAAGGGTCTTTCAAGTTTAACTCTTCGGTCCGGTGCACCGGCCCCGATGTGAGATGAAGATCCCAGCAGGGGTGGTTAAACGTCGACCCACCATCGTTCAGGATAGCCGAAGTCAATGTCTCAGGGACGGTGTTAGGATTTATGTTCAAGGAACGTTACCCGAATTCGTAAGTTGTGTGTTATTGTATATTTCGGTAGCACGGGTGACGGATCAATGGAGAAGATAATAAACACGATTAGTACCTTGTAAATGGTATTAATAAACATTTCGAATATAATTTATCGCGTTTAGTTCATAAAATTATTTCGAGTTTAACGATTATGTCAGTTAAACGTTACTAAACCCGAACGAAAAGATAAATTCCAATTTTACCCAAAAAAATTACCGTTTGCCCCCTCAATTTAGTCATAGTGGCAAGTGTTAGTAGTGTTTCCTTGTGTGTATTACATTCAAAGTATGGGGTACAAATATTTTAAGCATGAGACTTTATCAATTTGTTTTTTAGATAAAGGTATGGTATAATAATATAAAGAAAAAAGACAAAGGTTGATGTTGTAATTTTTCACACCCAAAAAAATCTAACGAATACAGTAAAGAGCCAACTGTACATTCCTAATGTTAATTGATACCCTATAAAAACATCATTAAACAACTTCCACTACCACCAAACCTAACTCTCATTTTATATATTCCTCCGGCGGACGCCCATAGCCACCTTTTGGCATGGCCCAACCACCGCCGCCACCCACGCCCACCATCAACAGAACCTCCAGCGACGGCGACACAATCATCCTCAACAAATACCACCTCACCCGTCTTTTAGGCCGTGGCAGTTTCGCAAAGGTTTACCACGGCCGATCACTCTCCGACAACTCCTCCGTCGCCGTCAAAGTCATTGAAAAACCCGCCGCCGCAGATCCATCAATGGAACCACGACTTATGCGTGAAGTAGCCGCCATGCGCCGTCTTAACCACCCGAACATCCTTAAACTCCACGAAGTATTGGCCACAAAAACAAAGATTTATTTAGTGATGGAACTCGCCGCCGGCGGTGAGCTTTTTACGCAGTTAACTCGCCGTGGTAAGATGAAAGAGTCCACCGGACGTTTTTACTTTCAACAACTTGTTTCAACTCTTCATTTTTGTCATCAAAACGGCGTCGCACATCGTGACTTAAAACCACAAAATTTATTACTTGATAAAAATGGTAACCTTAAAATCTCCGATTTTGGTTTGTCGGCGTTACCGGAATCTAAAAAGGATGGGCTTTTACATACGGCGTGTGGAACGCCGGCATTCACGGCGCCGGAGATTATTCGCGGGAAAGGTTACGACGGTGCGAAAGCAGATGCTTGGTCATGTGGGGTTATTTTATTTAATTTACTCGCGGGTTATTTACCTTTTGATGATAGTAATTTAGCAAATATGTGTCGAAAAATTCATCAGCGTGAAATCGGGTACCCGGACTGGATATCGAAGCAACCACGGGTTGTGATCCATAAATTACTTGACCCGAATCCGAAGACTCGAATGAGTATTGAAAAGTTATTGTGTGTTTCTTGGTTTAGAAAATGTTTGAAACCGGATACATCACTTGAATTATTCGATGAAGTAAATAATTCGAGTTTGATTAAATATATGAGTATGAATGCATTTGATATAATATCCATGTCATCCGGGTTGAATTTATCGGGTATTTTTGAAGAAAATGTGGTGAAGAAAGAAAGGCGATTTATGTCAAATTCAAAGGCGGAAGAGGTTAAGAAAAAAGTGAGGGAAGTTGGGGATAATTTGGGGTATAAATTGAGAAAATGGAAAGATGAGGGGGTGGATTGTAATTTCAAAAGAGATGATGTTGTGGGGTTGGTTAAAGGGAGAGTGACTGTGTTAGTCAAAGTGATGGAGGTGGTGCCGGAGTTGTTGTTGGTGGAGGTTACGGTGGTTGATGGTAGTGATGGGTTTACTGATGTTGAATGGGATGAGTTGAAAGTTGGGTTTAAAGACATTGTTGTATCATGGCATAGTGATCATGTATAGTGTACCACCTTTTGTTATTTTTGTTATAATTAGCAAATGGTTAAAGTAATTACCTTTTGTTAGTGTTATTACTTTTTAAGAAAAACAAGTACGTAGTAATAAATTAATATATTGTATATATAGTAAATGTTATTAGTGAAATGACCCGTGGAACTACGGGTTTGTTTAAATGAAACAGTTTAATGATATGTTTTAGGTATTAAGTGAACGTAAATGTTAAAGTTATTTAGTTTAATGACCCGTGGAATCATATAGTCCGACTAAGAAACTCGTCAAATGAACATTTCATCAAACACCTAAAATGCATATTAACCAATCCTCATCTAGTGAAATGACTCGTGGAACTACGGGTTTGTTTAAATGAAACAGTTTAATGATATGTTTTAGGTATTAAGTGAACGTAAATATTAAAGTTATTTAGTTTAATGACCCGTAGAATCATATAGTCCGACTAAGAAACTCGTCAGATGAACATTTATCAAACACCTAAAATGCATATTAAACAATCATCATCCAATCATAAAAGATAATATTAGTTGTCATTTTATTTTAAAAGTGTAAATTAAAAATATAAATATAAAATTGGTTTCCTTCTGCCTAACTTTATACATTCTCGTACCAAATTCAAAATAATTAATTACAATGATTTAAAATTATTTAATTTTAATAATTAAATTAATTATTAATAAAAGTTAATTTTAATTCAAAATTATTTATATTAATGACATCACTCACCATGCTTAGATTTTTTTCTTTTTCTTTTTGATTTTTTCTTAACAAAGAAATTAGCCTAATTATGACATCATCATTTTAGCAATATAATAGAAACTATAGATAGATTCTTGTTGCAGTAAACTTAAAATGATAGATATGATGGTCTTTAGCATTGTTGATAAAATAATATAGTGAACACTACTTCGGTTGTGTTGTAACGATTCGGGTTTCTTCCTTCTGAAGGCGTGTGTGCAAATGATGAGTGCCGTTTAAATAAATGATACACTGATACAAAGTTTGTCGTTAAAAAAAAAATAGTTAAAAATTAAAACAAAAAGTGTCTCATTTTAGTTGTTAATTACATTCTCACCCTAACAAAATACAAAACAACCTTTATGTACAATAATTCATGAATATATTCACCGCAGGATATGTACAGTTCAACCCTCAACCTCATAATTAAAAGAGTCACTACTCACTACGAAACCGCTAAGTCAATTACCCGTTGGTGAACTATCATACTTTAAGTCGATTACTTTGTTACTATACTTTCTGGAGGGTGTTTGCGAGATTTACTTAACCAATTTAAGAAATTAATGTATTCGATTTAGCTTTATAAATAGATAAGTTAGAAGATTATAATGTATGGTGATTCGCGATAACTTTGTTTTTCTACGAATTTATTATATTTGCAATCAACCGTTTTGACTTGTGCCGTTGAACATGTTTCTATCGTAATGCCAAAATACTTAGAACTTAAGGAATTTGTTGAAAATTGATGGCCGTTAAAAACTAATGCTTGCAGCTGGATTATGATGGATGTCATATATATTCGGGAGTTAAAATGAGTAACAAACAACAAAACTGAATGATGGTGACACAAACAATTCTAATTCAGTTGATAAAACTAAGAATCTAATTGAATAACGAAAGAAAAAAGTATGAGCCGTTCTAGCTCAGTTGGTAGAGCGCGTGGCTTTTAACCACGTGGTCGTGGGTTCGAGTCCCACGGATGGCGTTATTTTGTTACTGTTTAGTTTATTGTGTTTAATTTCTTGGTTGCATTATGTTGTTTGTTTCCTCATAGGCTACGTTTCTTTTTTTTCCCTCTAATTAGCCTTCATAACTGCAATATGTGTTATCTTTTGTTTTTTTAACAGCGATATTGCATTACGTTATCTTTTCTTTATAAAGCTTTATCTTTTATAAATATAGGCCCTATTAGGGACTGTTTTCCCTCAAATCGTCACTAGTATCGCCATTTTCTTCATCCTTAACAAAAAGCATTTCAGCTAAGTCTTCTCTATTATTATAGCGCCGTCACAATTATTTCACTTTGGTCTATTTTCTTGGTTATATAATATGAAATTAATTTGATGTTTTTCAGTTGGTGCAAAATTTATTAAGAAAAGCACACTATTGTACGGAAATTTATGCCAAATTTGATATTCTAATGAACATTTGATGTAGCAGCTAAATCATTTCAGTTGTACTGACATATATATACTTAAGACGATAACCTCCTTACAAACTGAGTAATTACTATTTAGTCTTGTTATACTATATGAAATTTTCTTTTGTAGAATCTGAAGTTGCTATGAAGCATGAAGCAATATATCAATAATTAAGGGTTACTAACATAATACCTAAAGAAAACAGAATCACTATAATCATTCCAGATTACGTTATATGGAGTAATTATATGACGTTAATCATAATTTATAATCAAGTAGATATGCAAAAAAGTCCACTAATTACACTAGAATTAACTTAATATAATCTATATAGTAGCTCTGTTAACAGAAGCCACTCAAAACATCATGTATCCATCCTATCATTTTCAGAAGTCTTCTTTCATAATTTTATTATACAATAACCATCATGACTCATGAGCAAGTGTAATAGTGCACCACTTAAAATAGCATAAACAGTGTGGTCAAAGTCAAACTTTGTTTTTTCAGTTTCTGTGTGTGCTTGCATTAGGTAGAGGCTGCTTTCAT
Organism: Rutidosis leptorrhynchoides; assembly: GCF_046630445.1. Taxonomy (NCBI): domain Eukaryota; kingdom Viridiplantae; phylum Streptophyta; class Magnoliopsida; order Asterales; family Asteraceae; genus Rutidosis; species Rutidosis leptorrhynchoides. Next base: position 80,047,485 of record NC_092336.1, on the reverse strand, counting down.
AAGTCCTCATCTTAAAGTTTTTTTTTAATGCCAAATTGATCCAACCTGCAGTTTCTTGTGGGGATTGTTCACTTAACCTGCAACAAGTAGCAATAAGAATCCGGAATATTAAAATCTAACACAACTATATTCATTAATGTTATCCATGTTTGTGTATGCAATTATATATATATAAAAACAAATATGGAAACGAAAAATTTTAAAGAAATATCTTGCCTAATTTTGTTTATTGGTGGCGGTAACGAAGATTATAGTCTCTTGAAATTGAAGTAGTGATTGAAGCCTCTTTGATATCTTCAGGGAGAATATAGTTAAGATCATCCAACTCATCTTCAGTTATATCAGCATCAACCCATGTTGACCAGTCAACATCACTATCATAATCGTCGCATAAAAGCTGTTTATTTCCTTGCATGCCGTTAACCTTCTCAATAAGAGATTGTAGCATCTGATGATTCAATGTCTCATAGTCCCTGTTTCATTCAGAAAACACGATATACTAAGGGTGCGTTTGATATAATTGAATAGTTAAACGTCGAATGGTTCATAATCTGAATGATTCAAAGGTTCTGAATGATAATAAGCTGTTTGATAATCATTTTCAATGAGTAATGTTAATGATGTAAAATTATCTTATTAACCTTTATATGAATAAAAACTAGAATATAGATGTTTAATAAGTGTCCTTGATATAATTTAAAGGAGATATTACATAAAACTTATGTGCTTAATGATTAAGAGAGTATTTCAGCTCTAAATGGTTCAACATTGAATATCTTAACCATTCAGCATCATTTGTCATTCAGATGTCAGAAACAAACGCGTTGAATGCTTAATGGTTCAGCATTTTCAGCGCTGAACCATTCCATTAAAAGGTAAAAAAACGCACCCTAAATAATTTTTTAACCGAACTTTGTTGCATAGAAAATGTAGTTATCTTTACCTGTAAGAGTAAATGGTATACAAAAGTTGACATGAAGCAAGAGTCACAAATGTTGACCTAATGATGTTGATAATCCACGATTGTTGTTCAATGTCACTTCCATAACGAAGGACCACAAATTCAATCAAAAATGTTACACATAACCCTGAAAAGATTACAAAAAGATTATTGTAAACATAATGAAAAATAATGAAAATTTAAAATAAATGCTTAACTTACCGATGTATAGTCTGGGTCGGACATTGTAGGTTTGCTTTGTGCTTGTAAACATGTATAGAGTGAAGATTAATATAGAGTATACAAGAAAAGCTTTCATTATTCGCGATTCGAGTAATATTGCGTTGTGCAGAGTGAAGAGCTTGTCGATGGCAACAAACATGTTTGCTTGTTTTGACTCAAAAACTTCCTATTAAACATGAAAACACACATTTAATATATAATACATGCAAGTAATTGGATACGAAAGATGCTAAATTTTAAAGGTCAACCTGAGCAGCTAATATGGTTTTCGAATTGTCGACTAGATGATCATGAACTTGTTTAAGTTGTTCTTGCCTATGTATGAGTTCCTGTTGTTGACTTTGACCAAGCTCAATCAACTGCTTCAAAGTTCCCCTGAAACAAATGTAAGTTTCTAGTAAGTATTTATTAATCAATCCTCATTCATTAATAAACGAGGCGTTATTTTTCTTTAAAGAATCAAACACAAATAGTAAAAAACAGATTTAAAAGAAATGGGGCAATGGGTCAAAACTCGCCCATGTCTAATCTTATACAACATTCTGATGACCTGAATCATTTCTTGAAAAAGCTAAACTTTTTAAGAAAATTTTAATAGGAAGGCTAACCATTTTTGGGGGGTAAACCCAGCCCATTTCAACCATTTTAGTTTTATAACCGACTGCATAACCCGCCCATTTAAGCTGAACCCAATTTACCTGCTTTCTTGGAGTGCTTGGGACTGAAAACTTGTTACAGTCTTAAGAACTTCAAGTGCATCAGCCTGGCTTTCAAGTAGTTGTTTTTGCCTGTTTAACGATATTTCCGATACGTTACCAATATCATTAGCTTTGTTTTGTAAAGTATCCATTTTCATAAACATAGCATCTCCAACTTTAACGATCTCTTTTCCTATTTCAACAGCCTCGTTACTTAAACTATCGATTTCTTCACCCAATTTATTGGCAGATTCATTAAGCATTTTCATTCCTTCATTCATTTTTTCATTCATTTTTATCTGTCTGTCACGCAGTTCTAATTGAGAATCTGCTATTTTAACAGACTGTTCATAAACCGATTGTGAATGCTCTAATACAACACACACACGTTCTTCAACATTTTTTGATGTTTGAGCCACTTGTTGCGTTTGAACATCGATAGACGATAAAAATTCATGAATATTATCTGAACTGCGCAATAAATTGTCTGCTTTTTCTTCTATGTTCTCTAATTTGTCCTCTGCAGATTCAGCAGACCGTTTAAGTTCATTTACCAATCGTTCCGTTTGTCTCTTGAACGCATCAGTCCTAGAATTCAAATTAAACATTAACTCCAGTCACGTTCATAATATGTACGCAAATTTTCTCAGATAATGTAACAAACATCATGCCAATATCTAAAGCGATTCACTTTATGAAAGAATACTATTGTTAAAATAAGCACGTGTACACATGCCCAATAGAGGTAGCAAAGTTGACCCATTACTTCAGAAAAGGCCAAATTTTAATATCTTAACAGCACAATACAGTAGCCCACCCAGACCCAATAGAGGTAGTAAAGTCGACCCATTACTTCAGAAAAGGTCAAATTTTAATATCTTAACAGCACAATACACTAGTCCACCCAAACCCAACTGAGAGCCAATTAAGCGATACCGAGTATAATGGTACCTAATCGGTTAATAAAAGTTTTGTTTTTTTCTCCATCTATTAACACTTCTAGCCCTTTAGTGAAGTATTAAGACAGATAACTAATATTATAGCATATCAAATTAAAAAAAAAAAAAAAAATGGTCCGAAGTGTCAAAAATCATGAATTCGTCATTATTATCAAAATCACTTAAAATGGGCGAACATTTGCATGTGTGCACATGTGCATACGTATGTTATGTATTAAAGAGAACACAAGAGGCTTACTGTAATTGATGGCAGATAGTATTGGTCTCGAGATAAAACTCGAGATAAATCCTATGAGCCTCCTGATCTAACCGTTTATGACAATCAACCATACGAGATTTTACGTCGCAATACGGAAACGGAGACCTCCCGGTTTCCTTCTGAAAACAATCACTTAAATGCCAAGCCAATCTAGACCGTTGTTCTTCACCTGCTAGAATCTCTGAGCAACCTGCAAATAAATTTTGATATGCGTTTTGCCAACAAGTATTAGCCAAAGCTGCCTTTCGTTTTGCTTTTTCGATCAACGTCACTCCCTTCTTGCTATCAATGGATTCCATAGAGAATTCAGCAACGATATTTTCGGAAAATTCTGACAGCTTTTCGTTAGAATTAACTTTTCCAGTCGAAAAGAACCAGCTAAAGGACTCGATGCTTTGTGAAAGCAACAAAAGAACCCATAGGATATTGAGAATGAAATGTTTAGGATGACCCATTTGATCCAATAAGCAACAATATTGACCCTGTATATAGAGAATACAAATTCATTTAGAGGACGCAACATTTTATAAGAAGATAATGCAAAACTTGTTGGGAAAGATTGTTGAATCATAAATAACTAACAAAAAGGACAAATAGTCAAAAGGAAGATTATTGATGGCCCCATATCAGCGTAATTAAAATAAAGACAACAAAAAAGGTGATACAGAGTAAGTAATGCTAGACTAAAACCTGAAAGACAATCAGGATATAATAATACTTTTATAGCAGCTGTATTAAAGTATTGGTAGCATTTGCGTGAGGGACACGGAATCACGTCTCAAACTAAAGCCGGCAGATGACTGTCTGTAGAGAATCCAAGAGATAAAACACAAGGTTTCATTGGATTGAAGAGCAGACAAAAACAGTTGATCCGCAAACAACGAAAATGAGGGCCCACAATCTTGAAATTCATGTATTCACATCAAAATGTAAGACTTAACAAAGTATTCAGTTCACCCGAATGGAAAGTTTAGATTTTTCACCAAGTAATGACAACATGTACTACCAAATAAGCAGTTTTATAGTAAGCATTATTACACTTGCCATGCAGCATAAAGCAATGGCCTTTAAACATGTATTTATAAATTAAATATAAATCATTTTAAGCAACAAATAAGCTCATATATGTCAATACAATTATCACACAATCTTAAAAAAATAAGTAACTATAAAAGCCCAATTACACAGTTCCATTTCAAGTACTTGTTGAATTGTAAATCATATTACCAATGATTTTATTAAAATTTTATAACACTATTAATGGTTTCATCAAACAGTTGGTGCTCGTCTACAGAACTTGATTACTTACAATAGACTGTTGTTAATTTGAAATTGGGGATGAAATCGGTGGAACAATAGGTCATGAAAAGAGTTGACTTTGTCGAATTGCAGCAACATGAAGAGGAAGCTACCGCTTAAAATATGTGGCAAAATGGTTTTGACGGAATGCGCCTGTTCAGGTTCCATTTTCCGGCGGTTAATGTTCATTGACTCGCCGGTTGGGTAACTAGAATACGAAGGCTGAAACATAAAGCCGCGGTAATTAGAAATTAATCATAAACATTTTTTTATAATTAAATTTATGATGATGATTATGATTATGATTATGATTATGATTATGATTAACTCATGGAGTATATAAGTGTTATTTTTTTTTTTTTTTTTTTTTTTTTTGACAAATTCGAAAGCTTAAAAAATATGTTAAATTTTTGAAATTTCATTATCATATTATACTTTTTGAGGAATATTCATTTGAGTCCATAAATTAAGTTGAGATTCAAGGGACCAATGAGAGCACGACATGTGTCGCGAAAATCACATGTAATTGGAAAAAAAAATTCAAAAATTTTTTTTTGAAAAAAAATTTTTTAATTTTTTTTCGAAATTTAAAAAAAAAATTTAATTTTTTTTTACAATCACATGTGATTTACCTGCACAATCACATGTGAATGAATTGTACAATCACATGTGATTGGATTCGCCATGCATAATCAAATGTGATTGGGTTTACAATCACATGTGATTGACATGCATAATCACATGTGATTTTAAAAAAAAAATTCGAAAAAAAAATTGTTCGAAAAAAATATAAAAAAAAAAAATTTCGATTTTTTTTTTCAATCACATGTGATTTTCGCGCTACATGTCGCGTTCTCATTGGTCCCTTTGTTTTCAAGCAAATTTATGGATTCAAGTGATTACAACTCTATACTTTTTATTAATTATTAATTTTATAGAGTTACTCTTGACTATGTGTTTTAAATTAATCTTGACTATGTGTTTTAAATTAAATGCTTAAAGTAAAAATATAAAAGACTTTATTATGTTTTAGTTATTTTATTTTATACTTTACTAGATTTTTAGCTTGTGCGATGTATGAATGTTTTAAAATAAAATTGAAGGTTTATAAAATGTATACGTAAAATATAATTGTAAAACGTATGGGTAAAATAAAAATATAAACCGTAAAATGTAAACAACATTGTAAAGTTGAAAAATATAAGTAAATGGGAAATTAAAGAAGAGAGCGGAGATAGCTGGAATTGGAAGCAATTGCTGTCTCTAAGGAATAAAATTAAAAATCATGTTCATTATGAGATTGGCAATGGAGAGAGTATTTCAATGTGGTTTGATAAGTGGTGTTCAATTGGTCCTATTGAGCAGATTGTTTCAAGAAGGGACAGGTATGACTTTAGGCTCAAAGATGATATGGTGGTGGCTGAGTATAGGCAGTTATATGGTGACAGTTGGCCTGATGAGTGGAGAAGAAAATACCCTGTGCTTGATCAAATTAAGGTTCCTGAATTAAAGAATAATCATGATGGTATTTTTTTGGGTCAACAATGATTTTGAAAAGGTCCAGTACACCACAATACAAGCTTGGATTGATTTAAGAATTAATAGGCCTGTGAAAAACTGGTATCATGTTGTCTGGTTCAGCCATATTATCCCCAAGCATGCATTTGTATTGTGGTTAGCTATGTGGAACAGGCTTAATATTCAGGAAAGATTATTGATATGGAATCCTGGAGCAAGCTATAACTGTCATCTATGTGATATAGAAGTGGATTCTGTGCAGCACTTGTTCTTCAAGTGTGATTACTCTAAGCAAGTGTGGGGTAAATTGAAGGAAAAGCTACTGTTTCGTGGTCTGTCAAATGAACTTCATGTAATAATGGAGATGATGGCTATTTATCCTTATAAGAAACAAATATGGAGTATTTTGACAAGACTAGTGATTGATGCTAGTGTGTATTTTGTGTGGCAAGAAAGAAATAAAAGATGTTTTCAAGGGGTTAAAAGGAATTCTGAAGAGTTGATTACTATTGTCCAGGATTATATAAAGGTCAAGTTGTTGACCTTAAAAGTCAAAGATTCAAAAGCTGTTAGGGAAGTGGAGCAGAAATGGGGTGTGAATCTTATGAAAAGGATGTAATGGTTGTTTGGTGTGACGACCCGGAAAATTTCGACTTATTTTGAACCAAAACTATAAATGTTTCCGACATGATAAGTAATGAATTATGACAAGTTTTAAAACTTTTGAAAATGAGTTTTTATATAACGGTTGACCACCCTATTTGTCCGACGATTCACGAACGTCGTAACTTATGATAATTATATAATTGTGTGTGTGTGTGTGTGTGTGTGTATATATATATATACGGAAACATGCGAATAATATTTATATACGAAATGATAAAAATTTACTATTGAATGATGCAGTTTCAAATTAAAAAGTTTACGTATATAATCGTTTTATTTTTATGATGTATTTTTTTTAGTTTTTAAGAAGACACGAAATTAAATCAAAGATGTACAAGTTGTAAAGCACAACGTACAACAATGTAACTTAAATAGTTGAATCGAAATTAATTCATTTACTATTCATATGAATAGTAAATGAAACGAAATTAATTAAATTACTATTCACATGAAAGCGACATGATAGAAATTATTAATTATAAGTTACATAAAATATCCCTGAAGTATTTAATAAATACGACTTTTTAAAATATTAAAATTCGTTAATTCGATTGAATTAAACGAATTCAGTAATTTACGGTGGCACATAATGATCAGCAGACTAGTACGTACACTCTACGTCGAACGTATATAATAATTTTTATAAATAAATGAACCTTTTCACAACTAGTTTTATAAAGCTTAAGACCAAAATAAATATATGTATTCAATTATAAAAAGTGAAATATTTTTTATTTATACTTTTACCCGTCAATTATTAGCAACAGAGTACGAAATACCGGTCCGCGAAAACTGTCGGCAGATATTATTGAATGTTAATTGTCACGTTTTTATTTTCTATATTATTATATTATATTTATATTATTATATTATATATATATATATATATATATATATATATATATATATATATATATATATATATATATATATAACCATTTCACAATTCAATCTATCTCTCTATCTAATTCACATACTTCATAGTATATTTATTTTTATTTTTATTATTATTATTATTATTATTATTATTATTATTATTATTATTATTATTATTATTATTATTATTATTATTATTATTATTAAGATTAATATTATTATTAATCTTATAGTTGGGAGTATTATTATTAGTAGTATTATGCATAAAATACTACGACGAAGTTCTGCTCAAATGATTTCAAACAGAGTTTTCAAATAAGTCAAAGCTAAGGAAATTATGGGTTATGGCTACAGAGGTTATGGGTAATGTTCGTGGGTATTGTTCGCAAGTCAAACCTAGTGTTTATAATCTCCGTTGCGTCTACGTACTTTCCTGCAATATTGAATCACAATATTGATACGTGAGCATTCATATCTTATCTTTTATATATTTAATAGTGTATCCATGTCTAGTGCTCGAGTATATATGTTTATGCATACTTGTATGCTTTAATTTTGTCGTCAGATAGTTTATGATGAATCACGAATTTGATACGTATGTTATTGATATAAGGTATATGATATGCATGTCGTTGAAAGCTGTCGAAAAATTAATAACTTTTCATTTAGAAATCGTGTGTTTTCGAGGAACGGATTAAAAGTTATGGTTAACTGAATTATGGTTGACGTTAATTGAAATTGTGTTTGAAACTGTAAATTAATATTTAAACAACTTGTCTATGAGATTGATAATTTGGATTTTTAGATATTACTAATCGAGTAAATGAATTTCTATATAAGGCACGTCTCGTTTTGTTGAACAATTGTCAAAGTTGACTGTCTTATCATGTTTTAAAACTTTATAAACACTATAATCTGATTTTACAAGTATTGGAAAACTATGTGAAATAATAAAATATTTTCGATTGCCATGATAATTCAAATATAATATAGCTCCTGAAATAAATAATGTTTTGAGTTTGATAAACTATAAATTCGTTCAACTATCAAGACTTATACTATGTTAATATAATAAACATGTATAGATTTAAAGATCATATTGGGTCAGGTTGACTTTTTGAGATGACTTTTGTTAACTTTTGTATGATGGTCTCGAGCATTAGGATTGTGATACACTATGACCCGACCTAGCTTATTAGACATGTATTGACCAACATATGTTCTATAGGTTGAGATCTACGGTTATTTTGCAATCCAAGTTTCGGTCACATTTTGGTGAATGACCTTATGTGACGATCGCTCCAAATCCATATGGATGAACACGTCATTCATCGATTTCATTACGAGGTATTTGACCTCTATATGATACGTTTTGTAAACATTGCATTCTTTTGAAAATGCACACCATAAATGAATATTTAAATCAAAGATTTTCGACATCTGATGATTTCTATATATAGACAATCATCATAAATAATAGTTTACAATAGTAATTCCGTTGACAATGCAGTCAAAATAAGATACATGGTGATGATTTGGTGAATGCAACGTTTCCTTGATAAATATTCTATGTAAGACTCCATGCACATAGCTTGTCTAACATATAAGCAAACAGCGGAAGACTTCTAGGGAACCTGAGAATAAACATGCTAACAAGTGTCAACATAAAGGTTGGTGAGTTCATAGTTTTAATGTTTCGTATAATCTATATATAAAGGTGGATCACAAGATTTCAGTTGTTTCATCCAGAAACGTTTATCAAAATATTCTACAAGATTGAGCACCTTGGTAACTAAGCTTTAACGTCTATATAATAATACCCATGTTTTAACATACATGCAATTAACATGTACAATACACGCAATCCAACATGTACTAAACTCAAATAGCATGCGTCTGTTTTATAGTTCAGGCTAGGGTTGTTATACCTGGAACAGACGGGGAAGTCAAGCCCTATGGATCCATATACTACTAATCGCGCCCACCAGTTCTTATAACTGACAGTTACTAGTTACCAAAGCTAAGGGATTTTCGGTTCAAACTCAGTGTAGAATTTAGTATGTACTTGTATCCATTGTGTTTAAAATAAAGTGCATGTATTCTCAGCCCAAAAATATATATTGCAAAAGCATTTAAAAAGGGAGCAAATGAAACTCACCTTAGCAGCATATAAAGTCGTTCACCAAAATGTGACCGAAACTCGGATTACCAAATAACCGTAGATCTCAACCTAGAGAACATATGTTGGTCAATAAATGTCTATCAAGCTAGGTCAGGTCATAGTGTATCATAATCCTAATGCTCGAGATCGACATACAAAAGTTATCCAAAGTTGTTTCAAAAAGTCAATTTTGACAATAGTTCAACAAAACGAGATGTGCCTTATATAAGGATTCATTTACTCGTTTGGTAATATTCAAAAATCCAATTTATCAATCTTACAAACAAGTTGTTTAAATATTAATTGAAGATTCAAGAGCAATTCCAATTAACGTCAATCATGATTCAGTTGACCATATCTTTTAATTCGTTCATCGAAATTACGCGATTTTTAAATGAAAAGTTATTGATTTTTCGCCAGATTTCCAAAAACATGTATATCATATACCTTTTATTAGTAATATATGTATTTAATTCGTGATTCATTATAAACTGTTTAATGACAAAATTTAGCATACAAGCATGCATAAATATATATACTCGAGCACTAGACATGGATACACAATTAATATATAAAAGATAAGATATGAATGCTCACGTATCAATATTGTGATTCAATATTGTAGGAAAGTACACTAGGTCTGACTTGCGAACAATAACCATGAACGTTACCCATAACCTCCATAGTTATAACCCATAGTTTCCTTAGCTCTATCCCGCTCGAAAACCCATTTTTGAAGGTGACACGCTCATAACCTCGTCATAGTATTTTATGTATAATACTAATAATAATACAACTAATAATAATAATAATAATAATAATAATAATAATAATAATAATAATAATAATAATAATACGATTAATAATAATAATATTAATCTTAATAATAATAATAATAATAATAATAATTATATAATAAATATAAATATATATATATATATATATATATATATATATTTCTGTGAGAGAGTGCGAGAGAAAACAGATGACAAAATGAACCAAAAATCGACTTGCTTTATAGATGTTTTCTGGATCCATCCTCCATGCGATCGCATGGAGTTTCTTTGGTATGCTCATGCGATCACATGAGCTTAAATGACAGCTCACATTTGATTTGTTTTGTAGTTCGTCGACATATTTAAATATATTATATATAATATATATAATTTAAATTAATTAATTATATATTATATTATATTCTCGTGTAAAGGTGACTTGTAATTTTTATTCCGATAAGTCGTACGTCGTCACTCGACTTATGTCCCGGTTCCGATTTTTCGAATGTCCATTCGTACGATGAGAAAACTGGCTCTTTATGTTTCGTGACTCGTACCTTTGTTAAAATATAGTCTTAAATTATCAATAAACTATATCACTCAAAGTGTATCTTAAACTTTCGAGTGTTTTGGTCATTTACTTCTATAAATCATCGTCTCGTAGCATATACATATACAATTTCATTTTGAAATAGTGTTTACTGTAGCAAAGTTACTGTAGCAAAGTTTTTTTTACAGTAGCAAATAGTGATTTTCGAAAACACTGTAGCTTTTCAGGTACTTTAGCAATTCGAAAATACCGTAGCAAATTAGTGTTTTACTGGTTCATCTTAAATGTTTTAGTTAACTTATCTAAATATCAATCGAATCAATAATCGAATGTTACTATCGTTTACTAAATAACTTGAAATCATATATATATATACATATATATATACATATATATATATATATATATATATATATATATATATATATATATATATATATATATATGCACATTAAGTTATATATATATATATTGTTCGTGAATCTTCGAGAACAGTCAAAGAATAATTGATTACATGAATATAGTTCCAAAACTTTGAGACTCAACATTACAGACTTTGCTTATCGTGTCGAAGACATTAAATCATTTAAAGATAAAGTTTAAATTTGGTCAGAAATTTCCGGGTCACCACACCTTATGTGTGTAACATCCCGCCTTTTTCCGTTTACTTTCCGTTTATTCATTTTAAAGTCCGTTATATATTTATAACATCTCCCGTTGATACGCGTTTTAAATTATCTCGTTTAGGTAATTCACGCACCCGAATAAAACTAGAGGGACCAAACTTGCCAAATGACCAAACCTTTGACTAGGTCAAAGGGTCAACACTTCACCCTCATCCATTCATTTCTTTCCTTTCACTTTTACTACTTTCTTTTTCTCTCAAGAACACCAACAAGAATTCATCATCTAAATTCGGATTAGGAAGCTAGCAACAAAACAAATTGCATTTTTGGAATCCTTGTAACTTCCTCTTCGATTCCATACCAATTTCATTACATTTGGGTAACTTTCTAAAATCACTAGATTTTGTGTTCTTGATGTTTTTAACTTATAAAGTTGTTAATTTGTGTCTATGGCTCAAGTCTAACATGAATATATGATTTATATGCTCGATCTCGTTGTTTTAGTGTAACTAGCATGAACATGAAAAGTGTGTGTTTGATTTTGAGTTTTGGATGATGTAATGTTGTTGTTATGATAAAGTGCAAGTATTAAATGTGTTCCTAGTATCACTAGCTTCAATTTGATGTGTAGGTTGCTTAGAAAACTTCATAAACTTGATTATTGATTTTGGTGGATTTGAGTTAGGGTTTGATGAACTTGAAATGAACCTTTGACATTTTGAATGACATGAGATGTTATTAGTAAGTGTTTAATTGTATTGTATGTTTAATTATCTTCAAAACGGCATATCATTTGTGTAAATTGGTTGCCCAAATCATTGAATTGCATTTATGAACTTGAATACATTAAATGATGAGCATTGAATGTGATTTGGGTTATTGAAAGTATTGAATTGTTTATTGAAACGTGTTTAGTTGTTTTCCTCGTCAAAATACCTTCCCGATGATATAAGATACATGTTTTGGTTGTTTGCTGGTCATAAATTGGGAATGTTTGAAGTTTGGTTCGTGCATTTATTTGTTGCAGCAGAAACAGGGTCTGTATACCAATCTGGATGCCGTCCATATTATTGGACGCCATCCAGGCCTTCAATGCTGGACGCCGTCCAGCAAATCTGGACGCCGTCCAGTTACACTGCCAGTTTCTATTTTGTTTTACCATTTTACGAAAAATGTTTGCTATGCTACGCACCTTCGATTCACATGTAACTTGTTCTAACATGATCATATATGATTAAAAACCTCAGAAAAATAGTTCGGGACCTGACCCGAACGTGTTGACTTTTCGTTGACTTTGACCCGACCAAAGTTGACTTTTAATCAAACTTAACCAAATACGTATGCGATCATTCTAACATGCTTTTATACTTGTACCTTGCATGAAACATGACAATTTGATTCACATGCTATTATAATCGAGTCTTAACGAGCCATAGGACTAATTGAACACTTTGACCGACAGTGTTTACCGATATTGATACAAACCTATTTGTTTAGGTCAAGACTAGCATTCGTTCTTGCACACGTTTACTTGTTGAAGTACTTTTACATACGTGCACTCAAGGTGAGATCATAGTCCCACTTTTACTCTTTGAAACTTACATTTGGGATGAGAAAACATAAACGTTTCTTTTTACTAAGTGAACACAAGTACAGGAAAACGAACATTCTACATACGAGTTTAGAACAAAATCCTCAATTCGATTATCATTAGTTACACTTGCCGGGTGTAAGCGAGAACTTATGTTGTATGGATCCATATGGGTTTGACAAACCCTCATTCAGACGGTTCGCTACCGTTTACGAATGGAATATATTTTTGAGAAACAGTGTATGTTCTAACACTATTGTGATGGGGTTCTATGGAAGGAATGTTAAGCATTGATAATTGGGTGCTCGTGAATATTAACTTTTAGAATGTATTACTATTATATCAATGTTACAAATCTTGTGGTTCACTTGTACTTACTTACTTAAACCTATGATTTCACCAACATTTTCGTTGACAGATTTCTATGTTTTTCTCAGGTCCTTGAACGTTTTGTGATACATGCTTCCGCTCATTACTTTTGATACTTGCTTGGATGTCGAGTATACATGCATACGTGGAGCGTCTTTTGGCTACTTTCAAATTGTGTCCCATATGTTTCAATTGTACTTTAAACTTTGTTATGTAACTAGTTGTCGAACTACTTTGTAAACCTTGAAACATCTTTACTTTTGAAATGAATGCGACACACTTTTGGTCAAACGTTGTTTTAAAGACTTATGACTACGTAACGGGACCTAAGTAGACGGCGCCGTCAATGACGATTTTGTCGGGTCGCTACAATGTGCTGCTAAGGTGAGTTTATAGATCCCTTTTTAATTGCTTTTGCAATCTATATTTTTGGGCTGAGAATACATGCACTTTATTTTAAACGCAATGGATACAAGTACATACTAAATTCTACACCGAGTTTGAACCAAAAATCCCTTAGCTTTGGTAACTAGTAACTGCCGGTTATAAGAACTAGTGGGCACGAGTAGTTATATATGGATCCATAGGGCTTGACATCCCCGTCTGTTCCAAGTATAGAAACCCTAGCCTGAACTATAAAACAGACGTATGCTATTTGAGTTTAATACACGTTGGTTTGCGTGTATTGTACATGTTGGTTACATGTATGTTAAAACAGGGGTACTTATTAAATATACGTTAAAGTTTAGTTAACAGGGTGCTCAATCTTGTAGAATAATTTGATAAACGTTTCTGGATGAAATAACTGAAATATTGTGATCCACCTTTATATACAGATTATGCGCAACATTAAAACTATGAACTCACCAACCTTTGTGTTGACACTTTTAAGCATGTTTATTCTCAGGTCCCTAGAAGTCTTCCGCTATTTGCTTATACGTTATACAAGCTATGTGCATGGAGTCATACATGCTTTATTCGAGAAAACTTTGCATTCACAAAATCATCACCATGTATCTTATTTTGACTGCACTGACAACGGATGTATTATGGTAAACTATTATTTACGGTGATTGTCTATATGTAGAAATCATCAGATGTCGAAAACCTTGAAAATTGATATTCATTTATGGTGTGCCTTTTCAAAAGAATGCAATGTTTACAAAACATATCATGTAGAGGTCAGTACCTTACTATGAAATCGATGAATGATGTATTCGTCCAAATGGATTTGGACGGGTCATCACAGTTGGCATCAGAGCTTGAGGTCATAGGGAACTAGAATTTGCATTAGTGTGTTTAACTGGTAATTGTTAGGATGCATTAGTGAGTCTGGACTATGACCGTATCTGTTTTTACCGAGTTTTGCTTATCATTTCTTGTCATAAATTACTTGCTTATCATTCTTAAGTCTAGACGCATTTTTCTGCATTTATTGCATAGATAGTGTACAGACGAATTCATATCTTAGCATATCTGTTACTGTAAACTTTGCCTGGCATCTTCCGAAAATTTCTCCGTAATTTATGGAATTTTGGTATTATATATACATATGTAAAATATGTATTGAAGAATACCAAATCTAAGTCCTATAATCTATTTCACATCAAAAATCATTTCCCTGATTATACAAGATGGATCCCGTATCTAGTTCAAATTCCTTAGATTTCGACAGCTATTCCGATCGAGAGTTTCGCTCGAGCTCTGAAAGCAGTGTGACCGGAATGGATCAACCAATTAGCCATCATCTATTCTGGATGAATTGGGGATGGGTTCGTAATCTACTTAATCATTGGAGACAAGAAGAAGGTGATCTCTTCCATCCATCACATTCCCCTCTTGGCGAGGAACCTGAAGCACTTACCGGTGAACCTGTTCGTAATACCATTTTCTCTCTCATTTCCAGAGTATCTTGTCATGATTATATACTATCTCAAATTCTATATCTTATTCGTCCGCTCGTCTGAACCGACAATCACCCCGGCGTAATAGAAGAAGTCAACGAGCTTCGTGCTCGGGTAGTGGCTTTGGAGAATATGGTGCAAAGGTTACAAGCACCAGCAGCATCACCGGCACCAACAGTACCATTACCACCACCAACAACAACCGCATCGCAAACCTCAACTTCATAATCTGTCCCACGAGCATCAACGTCATACGCCCTGTAGATACCAAGGAATACCAACAATAACAAACGATGAAGTATTGATTCATAGCTTCATTGAAGAAATATTCTGCAGAGAATATGTAGTTTCTAAATTTTTTTTTTAGAGATTACTTATTCTAGTTCTAACCGTAAACCAGAAGAGTAGATGGATAGAAATGATAGAGGAAACCTGACAAGAATGGTGTGTGATTTACAAGCTAGACTGGTTATACAAGCGCCACCAAAAGTACCACCAGCATCACCATCAGTATCACCAACATCAGTAACACCTGTAGCACCACAAGCTCCACCAACTCTATAACCGCCGATGATATCGACACCACAATCACCATTGGGTATATTGAAATAACGGGTTATGGAGTACTAACTCATTATTTCCAAAGAATTTATATATTATTTATATATATGAACTTTGGAAACTATAATATATCTTTCCTTACTAAGCTATTAAGTATGAATTGAAAAAGGGTAAATACTACTCGGTTAATTCATATTAATATGCTATGATGTACATCCTTCATTAACTACAATCTCTGTTTCAAACCAATGAATTCCATTTCATAATAAATCAAGTGTATTATTCAAATACATGTTTGATTTTACACTTTCATTTTTGATGTACTTGAAACTTTCCAGAAAACATCATTCGTACCTTGCGAAACTCACAAGAATTCCACGAGCACCAACATCATTCACCAAGGAATATCAATAAGAATAAATAATGAAGTATTAATTACATTAGTGAAATGCTCCGCGAAGATTATGTAATCTTTAATGTTTTAGAGATTATTTATTTCTAGTTCCAGTCGAAAATCAAATGAGTTTAATAGTATATTAACTCATTAAATCTGTATTACATCCGAAGAAAATATACATATATATTTTCATAAAGACTGTAGTAAAATTCTTCTGTACAAAATATTACTTGTGAAATTTTTAACGGGTAGGTAATACCCGAGAAATATATAAGTTCACAATTAATATGTTACACTGTACATTCTTCAATTTTGATTCAAGAATCATTAACTATACTTACTACATTCACATCGATATACATTCTTCCATAAGAATCATAACAACCATTTTCATACAAATTCGATTACACATTCTGATTTTTGACAGATCAGAATCCGAGTCAAGATTTAACAGAAGATATCACTATTAGATTTTCACATCTTACAAAACCATACTTTGAATTCAAAACTGTGCTAGATCCTTTGACATTATTATTACCGAAAATAACTTTGCAACTCCTTTTCAAAGTAGCCAGTTTTGTCACACCTCCAGCAAATCAACTTCGAGTTTTCATTCGAATAAGCCTCATTATAACTTTGATATACACGTTTGCTCTTTCGTCGTTGTTACCAGAGAACCTTTTATATCCCACCACATTAGCAGTAAACTTACCAACAACTTCATTACTCATTGGCTTAAGTTTCTCCGAAGAACCATTATATTTGTTCATTAAAATCCTATCATATACTCATCCGCATCTTGTAACGAGAATTGTCATACCAATTATCGGGAATTAGCAATCAGTATTTTGAATCTCGCAGCGTTTCTACATCAACAGTTATATGTATACATATAACATTTACCTCTTAGAATTATGATCTTCCATCCTGAAATTCTGAAAAGCACCCAGTCTACAAATCAATACGCCAAATTTCGAAAAAACTGAATGAAGCAGCAGAAACTGTAGACAACCGTAAACGACCTTAACTGTCGAAAGTTTGATGATAAAAGATAGTATGTTGGCAAAGCTCAGAAAAGTTGGAACTGGATAACGGATTGATTAAACCATGAAGGAGGCTGTGGACAAATCACAAAGACTAAACCTGCCTTCAAAGAATCCAAATGATTCAGTATCTGTTGAATTCATTAGCGAATACCTTACTCCTGACTCTAAACCTTTGCGGACAAATCTTCCTCATCATCCTTCGATATTAGAAATTCTAAGATATCATCGTATCTTTCATTATAAATATCCTCGATATTTCTGAAGATATTTTCATAATTATTCTTATCTAAAATCATGTATCTCTTCACGCTATCTGTATTACATCATAAAGGAAACTGTTTAATTTCTATATGCTGTAAACCTTCGAGTTTAAATTATGAATGTTTTTGAAGAGTTGTTGAGAATTGAAGCATGAGTTAGTATAATATAATGACACTTGATCAACGTGATTATATTACAGTAAGTCATGCTGAGTTTCTAATGGAACGTGATGATTCACAAACCATAACGTCATCATGTGCCATGTTACACAACTCTTATATTCTATCTAATCTTCGAACATATCAAGAACATATCTTCTTGATAGTTCTTTCTTTTCCCGTGACTTCTGGTAATTTAACAAATCAAGATCGTGCTATTATAATTTATCTCTCAGAACATTAGTTATGTTCATTTCAAATTTCATACCTACGAATTCTGGACCATTACTTGTTGTACTTAATGGCAAGAAGAGAAAATAAAAGCATGAGGCTCCGAAATAGAAATGGGAGTGTAAATAGCAGCAAATAGGAGAGAGCATTAACTGAGAATGTCAATGATTATAGAAAGACAGAAGCAGAGACTCCGAAATATAATGGAAGATATAAAGCCCAACAACAACCCAGAAATTACAAACCGCATATATTGATGCATATAGCAATATAAAGACACGGGAGAACTAATAACACTATAAACCCAAGAGCATAATTGAAGTAAACAGATTCCTCCGGTGGTAGATGAAAAAGAGGAATGACAGATGTGATAGTCAAGAATATATCAAGAATCAGAACTGGATGGAGCGTGTTGACGAATGTTTTAGAAGTATGAATTAAGAAAGAAAGTGTAAAAGGTGGGAGTTGTGGAAATAAGGAAACAAATGGGGTGGATTTATAGTGAAATATCAGACAGAGCAATCGAGACAGATTATCGCAATTAACCAAAGAGGATTCTAATTTTCTTAATTACCGAAGAATCAAATCTTATTAGGAAGATATTCGCTAAATCCCTTGAATTCCGAAAATCAAACGTGACTACGTCAAAAGTTAATACGAATCTTTAATTTCCTCATTTCATATTTTTTTTTGTGATAGCTTCACTCGTACTCTTCGAGTAATCGAATTATTTTATCTATATTACTCTATGGTAATAACACTATATCTATCAACTCCTATTCGTCATGAATACATTTTTATTATTAACCATGACGATCTCTATCAAATTTTGGGACGAAATTTCTTTAACGGGTGAGTACTGTGACGACCCGAAAAATTTCGACTTATTTTGAACCAAAACTTTAAATGTTTCCGACATGATAAGTAATGAATTATGACAAGTTTTAAAACTTTTGAAAATGAGTTTTTATATAACGGTTGACCACCCTGTTTGTCCGACGATTCACGAACGTCGTAACTTATTATAAGTATATAATTGTGTATGTGTGTGTGTATATATATATATATATATACGAAAATATGCGAATAATATTTATATACGAAATGATAAAAATTTACTATTGAATGATGCAGTTTTGAATTAAAAAGTTTACGTATATAATCGTTTTATTTTTATGATGTATTTTTTTAGTTTTTAAGAAGACACGAAGTTAAATCAAAGATGTACAAGTTGTAAAGCACAACGTACAACAACGTAACTTAAATAGTTGAATCGAAATTAATTCATTTACTATTTATATAAATAGTAAATGAAACGAAATTAATTAATTTACTATTCACATGAAAGCGACATGATAGAAATTATTAATTATAAGTTACATAAAATACCCCTGAAGTATTTAATAAATATGACTTTTTAAAATATTAAAATTCGTTAATTCGATTGAATTAAACGAATTCAGTAATTTACGGTGGCACATAATGATCAACAGACTAGTACGTACACTCTACGTCGAACGTATATAGTAATTTTTATAAATAAATGAACCTTTTCATAACTAGTTTTATAAAGCTTAAGACTAAAATAAATATATGTATTCAATTATAAAAAGTGAAATATTTTTTATTTATAATTTTACCCGCCAATTATTAGCAACAGAGTACGAAATACCGGTCCACGAAAACTGTCGGCAGATATTATTGAATGTTAATTGTCACGTTTTTATTTTCTATATTATTATATTATATTTATATTATTATATTATTATATTTTATATATATATATATATATATATATATATATATATATATATATATATATATATATATATATATATATATATATATATATTCGATCAATCCTGCCGAACCATTTCACAATTCAATCTTTCTCTCTATCTAATTCACATACTCCATAGTATATTTATTTTTATTTATATTGTGACAACACGGAAATTTCCGACCAAATTTAAACTTGATCTTTATATGTTTTCGACACGATAAGCAAAGTCTGTAATGTTGAGTCTCAAAGATTTTGGAATTTGTATTCATGTAATCAATTATCTTTTGACTGTGCTCGACGATTCATGAACATTTATGTGTATAGACATGTATATGTATAAGATATAGTTATATTAATTAAAAATGTTAACAAAGTATTAGATGTATAATAATTTACATGAACATATTTGTTTCAATATATGTTTAATATAATTATTGACGGAAGTAAAAGATAATACCAAATGATTGAATTATCAGATACATTGTAATTATGATTACGGGTCTCTGTTATGAGGTCCACTATGATTTAAGAAATCTGTTCTTTTAACAATATTCAGTAAATGGTAAAGTGATTTACATGAATGAACAAATGTGTCAATTAACGAGAACTAGACAAAAGTTAGTGGAGATTTCTGCTTAACTTTCAATACATGCTTTACAATGATTGTCTCGTATCTTTAATAAGATAATTGTTTAGTTTTCATATTATTGAAAACGTTTATGATATAGGTGGAACCTTTTAAAAAATGAATTTGAATATATACAATAAGTCGGAATGTTAATTTTTAGAACTATATATAAATATATACATAACTTGCATCGTGTATTTAAAACGTGTTTATGTATATTAAATTAGTTAAGTAAACGATAGTAACACTCGCTTAAGTGATTCGATTAATATGTAGATAGGATAACTAGTACGTTTAAGAAGTTAAAATAAATGCTAGTACATAAATGAACTATACTTAGTTAAGTTTTAAAATGAAAACGTTATGTGATATAATAATTTCTATTATGTAAACGTTATGTGACATAACCATTGTTAAATATTTAAATGGTTTTAAATTATATAATGTTTTTTGAAATACATTTAGTTTTGAAAAATTATATATTATATTATTAAATAAATATTTCAAATTTATATTTCGAAATGAAAGTATATATATATATATATATATATATATATATATATATATATATATATATATATATATATTTTACAACGTAATAAGATTTAATATTAATTTTATTTATAAAACATTTTATTTAAAAATAATACTATTATATATATATATATATATATATATATATATATATATATATATATATATATATATATATATATATATATATATATATATATATAATGAGATGTCGATTTATGGAAGCAAATGACCAAAACACTCAAATGAATAAGTTACACTTTGAGTAGGATAGTTTTTCATTGATTTGAGTCTTGTTATGTATAAAGGTACACGTCGCGAAATGTAAAGTACAAGTTTTCTAAGCGTACAGAAAGGACGTTCGAAAAACCGGAACCGGTACATAAGTCGAGAGTCAACGTACAATTCATCGGTGCTAAAATTACAAATCAACTATGCACGAGAATATAATATAATATTTAATTAATTCTAAAGATTAAATATATTATATATTAAATAATATATATGAAATGTGTTACTAGATGAAATGAATTGGAATGAACGGCAAAGAGTGCTCATGCGATCGCATGAGCATCACACTTAAACCTCATGCGATCGCATGAGGGGGTAGGTACAGATTACTTCCTTTTTAAGTCGAGCGCATTCAGATTTCCTAATTCATTTTCTTCATTCTATCTATCGCTCGCACTCTCTCTATATTCATATGTATTATTATTATTATTATTATTATTATTATTATTATTATTATTATTATTATTATTATTAAGATTAATATTTTTATTAATCGTATTATTATTATTATTATTATTATTATTATTATTATTATTATTATTATTATTATTATTATTATTATTATTATTATTATTATTATTATTATTATTATTATTATTAGTATTATTATTAGTATTATTATACATAAAATACGACGACGAAGTCCTGAGCGAGTTATTTCAAACGGGTTTCTTCGAGCGGGATAGAGCTAAGGAAATTATGGGTTATAGCTATGGAGGTTATGGGTATGGTTCAGGGGTATTGCTCGTAAGTCAAACTAGTGTTTATCATCTCCGTTGCATCTACGTACTTTTCTGCAATATTGAATCACAATATTGATACGTGAGCACTCATACCTCAACTTTTATATATTAATAGTGTATCCCTGACTAGTGCTCGAGTATATATGCTTATGCATGCTTGTATGATTAATATTGTCATTAAATAGTTTATTATAAATCATGAATTTAATACATATGATACTGAGATAAGGTATATGATATGCATGTCATTGGAAAGCTGACGAAAAATTAATAACTTTTCATTTAGAAAGCGTATGGTTTCGATGAACGGATTAAAAGATATAGTCAATTGAATTATCTATAATTTTAAGTATTTTTGTTAAAATGATTATTATTACTATCATCGTTATTATCGTCGTTATTATTATCTAATTATTATTATTATTATTATTATTATTATTATTATTATTATTATTATTATTATTATTATTATTATTATTATTATTATTATTATTATTATTATTGTTATTATAATTAATAATATTATTATTAGTATTATCATTAATATTGTTATAATATCTATTATTACTAGTATCATTATCATTAAAACTAATATTAGTATCATCTAATTATTATGATTACTATTATTATCATTATTATGAATGCGATGTAAAAGAGAACTAAAAGCTATTAAACAAATCGATTAGGAAATAATGAGTATGTGTATCATGATTCAGTTAAAATATTTTTAAGATTATAATTTAGATAAAAATATCGTTTTCATTATTTATATCATTATTAGTAATGTTATGACATTAGCATTACTATAAAAGATTATTATTTATTATAAAAATTATATTTTTCATTAGTAAATATAAATATTATCATCACCATTATTATTATTATTATTATTATTATTATTATTATTATTATTATTAAAATATTTAATATTAATATTATTACAAAATAATACTCCATCCGTCCCAATTTAATAGTCCCCAGACAAAAGGGCACACAGTTTTAGGAAATTCCACTAACTTCATTTATCCACCAATAAAATATCTTCTCTCTCCAGATCCACCAATCAAATATCTCCTTTCCTTTCTATTTATGGAAGTGGACTATTAATTTGGGACATCTCAAAATGGAAAAATAGGACTATCTAATTGGGACGGAGGGAGTACAACTTTTATTTATCAATATTATTTTACCAAATAAAAATGTGATATAAAGATATTTTTACCATACGTAATATAATTACATTAATAACACATACTACTATATTTTTATGATATTAAGTGAACTTTATAAATTTTATTACCTGAGATATATAAAAGTGTAACGACCCGACTTTTTTGACTTGCTTTTATGCCTTGTGTTTTTGCGAAACTGCGTATTTTTGCGTACTATGCTACTTTATACTCTGGAACCTTTATATACATGGTTTACTTTCATTTATATGTTAAAACGTGCCTTAGAGTACGTAGGATACTTAACTTGATCACCGGAAGCATTATTGACCGTTAGTGTCACTTGACATTACGAACAAACTGCGTTCTGCGTACACCTTTAACTTTTGTCGTAATCGGAATATTATGACTACGAAATCTTAATTATTATTTTATAATAATAATTACTTGGGTTTTTGGATGCTTAATTACGCGTAGTAATTTACTTATGCTTACTAGTTAGTCTTGTTGGACTTTCTACCTTGTTGGGCCTTAGCCCACCCTACACTAGTTAGTGGACTATTTAATTAGCCCAATTATTAATAGCTAGTGACCCATTAATAAGTAAGACAAATGCCCATTTATTAGAGGGAACATGCCAGCATTTATGTCAAGTATTATCCTTAATGTTGCATGGGATCCTAACATAAGCACCAACTTTAGACAACCATTAATCATAAAGCAAAAAGTTGTCCCCCTTGTTCCCCCCATGTTCCCACGTTTTTGACACCACCACCTCCTCACCATCTATAAATACAAGCCTTATTCCATCCATTTTACACTTGCTCTCATTTTCATTTCACACACACTTACTCTCTTATTTCCTCTCTAGTCTTTCTCACTCTAAAACTTGTAAGTTTTTGATTTTTTTTCTTCTTCTTCCCTTCTTAATCACGTGTTCATCATCATCATTTAAAGGAATCAAGCTTTTTAGCTTTTGATCTTGATTACATCTTGTAGATTCAAACATGGATTTGAATCCTTCAAGAACATGGAAGATTCAAGCTTTCTAGCTTTGAATCTTTACCTACTTTATAGATCTACATCTTTTAGCTTTAATCTTGTTATTTTGTTATAAAGATTCAAACTTTTGTTTGTAATCTTCATGTAACTTAAAGATCCAAGCTTTATGCTTCAAGATCTTCAAGAACAACCAAGATGCAAGCTTTCTAGCTTGGATCTTCATATCTTTTGTTAGATCTAAGTTTTCTAACTTATGATCTCATTATTTTGTTATAAAGATCAAAACTTATGTTTATGGTCTTCATATAACTTAAAGATCTAAGCTTTATGCTTTAAGTTCTTCAAGAACACTAAAGGTTCAAGCTTTCTAGCTTTGTGACCTTATAACTTGTGTGAAAGGGATCCAAGCTCTCTAGCTTAGGGTTCCATCACTTCATTTGATTTAGATTGTGTTAATACTTGTTTGATTGAAGTAAAGTTTGTAACTTTGTGTTGAGTCCCCAAAATAATTAAGGATTTAATTATGACAAAACTGTAATTTATTTGCACTAAAATGTTATGTGCAGTCAGCACGAGTTTGTTGATGTATAGACAGCAGATATTGCAGTGTCGAGTGTTTAGTTTGCTGCTCAATCTACCAGCACAAGGTAGACAGTGTTCTTCAATCAGCACAGGATGTGTGCTCAGCAAATCAAGAACATGAAGTGGCTCAGCAATGAAGAACCATCACAGCTGGAATGCAGCTTACTACACAAGACAGCTATGCTCCATTATAAGCATAGTAGTTTCCCGAGTGGTCTACATCTATGGTACTATTCAACAGAAGTCTAAGACAAAGTTGAACAGAAAAGGACACGCGTCGGCGGCTGACAAGTGACCTTACAAGACCACGTGGAAATGCAGAAGTTTAACACATGTGCATACATGGGTTATACTTTGTCAACACCTAGGGAACACAACATTCTATTTGTATAATCAAATAGTGGTGCCAAACCGAATTGGGGTGTTCCTGCAAATAGCTACCAAAGAGGAAAGAGGAGAGCATGCTCTCTGACATAGTTATCCCCACAAGTACAGACATCCTATGTACCAGTGGACAATAGAACCATTACACGGATAATAAGACTACTATAAATTGTTGTATCCACTATTGTAACAACTAGTGGTGTGGGTTTATTTTTATAGAGTCAAAACGTGTAATAGCTGTTAGTTTACCTCTTAGCTATAATCTAGGTAATCTGTATCAACCAACTATCATTCCGCCAAGGATAGTTGTGATTCTTTGTGATTCAATCAATAAAGAATAACTGTTGAAAATTACCTGTGACTCTATTTATTTGCATGCTTGAATACTAATCGAGTTTAACTGTTAAGTTATTTTAAAAGAAATTGTATTCACCCCCCCCCTACAATACTCCTGTTTTTATCAAGGGACCAACAACTGGTATCATCCAATAGACCACCCAAATTTGATGAAGATGAATATGAAACTTGGAAGGCAAGATTCATGCTTCACCTTGAGTCTATTGACCCACTCATGCCTGGTATTACCACAGATGGTCCATTTGTACCTACTGAGACTATTGGTAGTGCACCAGCTACAGCTGACACTCCTGCTATTCCTGACAGAGAGGTTATTCTCACCCCTTCTAGATCGGATGCTGAGGATAAACGTCGTGTTGGACTTGACCCTAAGATCAGAACCTTGTTAGCTATAACTTTGCCTAACCCACTGTTCAAACTGATTAAGGGAAAAGAAAATGCTAAGCTTATGTTGGACTATCTAGATGTTACCTATGAGGGTATAGGAGAAGTTAGGCAGAACAGAATGATTGCTTTAAAACAAGAATATGAAATGTTCTTTGCCTACAAGAATGAAACCCTTAAGCAAACCTTCATTAGGTTTAACTCCTTGATTGCTGACCTGATCACTTTGAATGTCACCTATACGGAGTTTGAACAAGTAAACAAATTCATAGATTCACTGCCTACTAAATGGAAATCTGTTACTGACCCTTTAAGAACCACTCAGACCCTAAAGAACTTTAACATGTCTTCTCTTGTGACAACCTGGAAATTTTTGACCAAATTTAAACTTTATCTTTAAATGATTTAACGTTTTCGACACGATAAGCAAAGTCTGTAAAATCGAATCTCAAAATTTTTGAACTATTCAAGTACCCTTCGGTTGTTCTCAACGATTCGCGAACCATTATATGTAAATAGATACATATATATACTATAACTTGAAAACGTAACAAAGTTTTAATTGTTTAATACCGTACATTAAACTTATTGGTTTAAATATTTATTTGAATATATATGATAAGTTGGAATATTAATTGTATGAATAACTTGCGACATATATTTAAAACGTGTTTATGAATGTTGAAAATATATATTAACTTGGTCATAAAACGATTTGTTATTATATATATATATCAACAAATAGCGAGGCAATGATTTATAGAAGTAAATGACCAAAATACTCGAAAGTTTATGATATACTTTGAGTGGTATAGTTTAGGGATAATTTAAGGCTATATTTTGACAAAGGTACGAGTCACAAAACGTAAAATACAAGTTTTCTCAGCGTACGGAATGACATTTGAAAAACCGAAACCGGGACATAAGTCGAGTGATGACGTACGACTTATCAGAAAAAAAATTACAAGTCAACTATGCATGTGAATTTAATATAATATATAATTAATTATATAAATTAAATATATTATATATATAATATAAAATTATGTCGACAAACAAGAAGTTAAAAATTTGTGAGCTGTCCCAGGGTGCCATGCGATCACATGGCCTTGAAGCACGAATCCCATGCGATCGCATGGGGTACTTTTTTCAGAAAAGGTTCTATAAATTGCGCGATTTTTGGCTCAGCTGAATCTATCTCTCTTTCTCTAGTATTATTACTCCGTAATATTTATTTAATTTATTTTATTATTATTATTATTATTATTATTATTATTATTATTATTATTATTATTATTATTATTATTTATATTATTAAGATTAATATTATTATTAATCTTATTATTATTAGTATTATTAATTATGTATTATACATAAAATACTACGACGAGGTCATGAGTGGGTTACTTTCAAAATGGGTTTTCAAGCGGGATAGAGCTAAGGAAATTATGGGTAATATTCGGGGGTATATTTATGAATCAAACCTAGTGTTTATCATCTCCGTTACGTCTACGTACTTTTCTGAAATATTGAATCACAATATTGATACGTAAGCATTTATATTTTATCTTTTATATACTAATAGTGTATCCATGTCTAGTGCTCGAGTATATATATTTATACAAGCTTGTATGCTAAATTTCGTCGTTAAACAGTTTATGATGAATCACGAATTAAATACATATATTACTGGTAAAAGGTATATGATATACATGTTTTTGGAAAGCTGGCAAAAAATCAATAACTTTTCATTTAGACACCGAATAGTTTCGATGGACGGATTAAAAGATATGATCAACTGAATTATGATTGACGTTAATTGAAATTGCTTTTGAATCTGCAATTAAGATTTAAACAACTTGTTTACGAGATTGATAAAATAGATTTTTTGAATATTACCAACCGAGTAAATGAATCCTTATATAAGGTACATCTCGTTTTGTTGAACTTTTGTCAAAATTGACTTTTTGAAATGAGTTTTGATAACTTTTGTATGTCGATCTCGAGCATTAGGATTATGATACACTATGACCAGACCTAGCTTGATAAACATTTATTGACCAACATATGTTCTCTAGGTTGAGATCTACAATTAATTGGTAATCAGAGTTTCGGTCACATTTTGGTGAACAACTTTATATGCTGCTAAGGTGAGTTTCATTTGCTCCCTTTTTAAATGATTTTGCAATATATATTTTTGAGCTAAGAATACATGCAATTTATTTTAAACAATGGACACAAGTACATACTAAATTCTATACTGAGTTTGAACCGAAAATCCCTTAGCTTTGGTAACTAGTAACTGCCGGTTATAAGAACTGGTGGGCGCGAGTAGTAGTATATGGATCCATAGGGCTTGACATCCCCTCTGTTCCTGGTATAGAAACCCTAGCCTGAACTATAAAATAGACGTATGCTATTTGAGTTTAGTACACGTTGGTTTACGTGTATTGTACATGTTGGTTGCATGTATGTTAAAACAGGGGTACTTATTATATAGACGTTAAAGTTTAGTTACCAGGGTGCTCAATCTTGTAGAATATTTTGATAAACGTTTCTGGATGAAACAACTGAAATCTTGTGATCCACTTTTATATACAGATTATGCGAAACACTAAAACTATGAACTCACCAACCTTTGTGTTGACACTTGTTAGCATGTTTATTCTCAAGTTCCCTAGAAGTCTTTCACTGTTTGCTTATATGTTATAAAAGCTATGTGCATGGAGTCTTACATGGCATATTTTTCAAGGAAACGTTGCATTCACCAAATCATCACCATGTATCTTATTTTGACTGCATTGTCAACAGAAGTACTGTTGTAAACTATTATTTATGGTGATTGTCTATATGTAAAAATCATCAGATGTCAAAAACCTTTGATTTAAATATTTATTTATGGTGTGCCTTTTCAAAAGAATGCAATGTTTACAAAACGTATCATATAGAGGTCAAATTGTAGTGACCTGAACTTTTCCATGTTTATATATATTAATTGAGATTGATATTTACATGATTAAATGTTTCCAGCATGTTAAGCAATCAAACTTGTTAAGATTTGATTAATTGAAATATGTTTCATATAGACAATTGACCACCCAAGTTGACCGGTGATTCACGAACGTTAAAACTTGTAAAAACTATATGATGACATATATATGGATATATATATAGTTAACATGATACTATGATAAGTAAACATATCATTAAGTATATTAACAATGAACTACATATGTAAAAACAAGACTACTAACTTAATGATTTTTAAACGAGACATATATGTAACGATTATCGTTGTAAAGACATTTAATGTATATATATCATATTAAGAGATATTCATACATGATAATATCATGATAATATAATAATTTAAAATCTCATTTGATATTATAAACATTGGTTTAACAACATTTAACAAGATCGTTAACCTAAAGGTTTCAAAACAACACTTACATGTAACGACTAACGATGACTTAACGACTCAGTTAAAATGTATATACATGTAGTGTTTTAATATGTATTTATACACTTTTGAAAGACTTCAATACACTTATCAAAATACTTCTACTTAACAAAAATGCTTACAATTACATCCTCGTTCAGTTTCATCAACAATTCTACTCGTATGCACCCGTATTCGTACTCGTACAATACACAACATTTAGATGTATGTACTATTGGTATATACACTCCAATGATCAGCTCTTAGCAGCCCATGTGAGTCACCTAACACATGTGGGAACCATCATTTAGCAACTAGCATGAAATATCTCATAAAATTACAAAAATATGAGTAATCATTCATGACTTATTTACATGAAAACAAAATTACATATCCTTTATATCCAATCCATACACTAACGACCAAAAACACCTACAAAAACTTTCATTCTTCAATTTTCTTCATCTAATTGATCTCTCTCAATTTCTATCTTCAAGTTCTAAGTGTTCTTCATAAATTCCACAAGTTCTAGTTACATAAAATCAAGAATACTTTCAAGTTTGCTAGCTCACTTCCAATCTTGTAAGGTGATCATCCAACCTCAAGAAATCTTTGTTTCTTACAGTAGGTTATCATTCTAATATAAGGTAATAATTATATTTAAACTTTGGTTCAATTTCTATAACTATAACAATCTTATTTCAAGTGATGATCTTACTTGAACTTGTTTTCGTGTCATGATTCTGCTTCAAGAACTTCGAGCCATCCAAGGATCCGTTGAAGCTAGATCCATTTTTCTATTTTCCAGTAGGTTTATCCAAGGAACTTAAGGTAGTAATGATGTTCATAACATCATTCGATTCATACATATAAAGCTATCTTATTCGAAGGTTTAAATTTGTAATCACTAGAACATAGTTTAGTTAATTCTAAACTTGTTCGCAAACAAAAGTTAATCCTTCTAACTTGACTTTTAAAATCAACTAAACACATGTTCTATATCTATATGATATGCTAACTTAATGATTTAAAACCTGGAAACACGAAAAACACCGTGAAACCGGATTTACGCCGTCGTAGTAACACCGCGGGCTGTTTTGGGTTAGTTAATTAAAAACTATGATAAACTTTGATTTAAAAGTTGTTATTCTGAGAAAATGATTTTTATTATGAACATGAAACTATATCCAAAAATTATGGTTAAAATCAAAGTGGAAGTATGTTTTCTAAAATGGTCATCTAGACGTCGTTCTTTCGACTGAAATGACTACCTTTACAAAAATGACTTGTAACTTATTTTTCCGACTATAAACCTATACTTTTTCTGTTTAAATTCACAAAATAGAGTTCAATATGAAACCATAGCAATTTGATTCACTCAAAACGGATTTAAAATGAAGAAGTTATGGGTAAAACAAGATTGGATAATTTTTCTCATTTTAGCTACGTGAAAATTGGTAACAAATCTATTCCAACCATAACTTAATCAACTTGTATTATAATTTTTCTCATTTAAAATGTAGTTTGTTATAAATGTGGAAAACCGGGCCACATTATTAGAAATTGCCCAAACCAGGAGAACACGAATGGACAAGGCCGCGGAAGAGTTTTCAATATTAATGCGGCAGAGGCACAGGAAGACCCGGAGCTTGTTACGGGTACGTTTCTTATTGACAATAAATCTGCTTACGTTTTATTTGATTCGGGTGCGGATAGAAGCTATATGAGTAGAGATTTTTGTGCTAAATTAAGTTGTCCATTGACGCCTTTGGATAGTAAATTTTTACTCGAATTAGCAAATGGTAAATTAATTTCAGCAGATAATATATGTCATAATCGAGAAATTAAACTGGTTAGCGAAACATTTAAGATTGACTTGATACCAGTAGAGTTAGGGAGTTTTGATGTGATAATCGGTATGGACTGGTTGAAAGAAGTGAAAGCAGAGATCGTTTGTTACAAAAATGCAATTCGCATTATACGAGAAAAAGGAAAACCCTTAATGGTGTACGGAGAAAAGGGCAACACGAAGCTACATCTTATTAGTAATTTGAAGGCACAAAAACTAATAAGAAAAGGTTGCTATGCTGTTCTAGCACACGTCGAGAAAGTACAAACTGAAGAAAAGAGCATCAATGATGTTCCCATCGCAAAAGAATTTCCCGATGTATTTCCGAAAGAATTACCGGGATTACCCCCACATCGATCCATTGAATTTCAAATAGATCTTGTACCAGGAGCTGCACCAATAGCTCGTGCTCCTTACAGACTCGCACCCATCGAGATGAAAGAACTGCAAAGCCAATTACAAGAACTTTTAGAGCGTGGTTTCATTCGACCAAGCACATCACCGTGGGGAGCTCCTGTTTTGTTTGTCAAGAAGAAAGATGGTACATTCAGGTTGTGTATCGACTACCGAGAGTTGAACAAACTTACCATCAAGAACCGCTACCCATTACCGAGAATCGACGACTTATTTGATCAACTACAAGGCTCGTCTGTTTATTCAAAGATTGACTTACGTTCCGGGTATCATCAAATGCGGGTGAAAGAAGATGATATTCCAAAGACTTCTTTCAGAACACGTTACGGTCATTACGAGTTTATGGTCATGCCGTTTGGTTTAACTAATGCACCAGCTGTGTTCATGGACCTTATGAACCGAGTGTGTGGACCATACCTTGACAAGTTTGTCATTGTTTTCATTGATGACATACTTATTTACTCAAAGAATGACCAAGAACACAGTGAACATTTGAGAAAGGTGTTAGAAGTATTGAGGAAGGAAGAATTGTACGCTAAATTTTCAAATTGTGCATTTTGGTTGGAAGAAGTTCAATTCCTCGATCACATAGTGAACAAAAAAGGTATTAAGGTGGATCCGGCAAAGATAGAAACTGTTGAAAAGTGGGAAACCCCGAATACTCCGAAACACATACTCCAGTTTTTAGGACTAGCTGGTTACTACAGAAGGTTCATCCAAGACTTTTCCAGAATAGCAAAACCCTTGACTGCATTAACGCATAAAGGGAAGAAATTTGAATGGAAGGTTGAACAAGAGAAAGCGTTTCAGTTATTGAAGAAAAAGCTAACTACGGCACCTATATTGTCATTGCCTGAAGGGAATGATGATTTTGTGATTTATTGTGATGCATCAAAGCAAGGTCTCGGTTGTGTATTAATGCAACGAACGAAGGTGATTGCTTATGCGTCTAGACAATTGAAGATTCACGAGCAAAATTATACGACACATGATTTGGAATTAGGCGCGGTTGTTTTTGCATTAAAGACTTGGAGGCACTACTTATATGGGGTCAAAAGTATTATATATACCGACCACAAAAGTCTTCAACACATATTTAATCAGAAACAACTGAATATGAGGCAGCGTAGGTGGATTGAATTGTTGAATGATTACGACTTTGAGATTCTTTACCACCCGGGGAAGGCAAATGTGGTAGCCGATGCCTTGAGCAGGAAGGACAGAGAACCCATTCGAGTAAAATCTATGAATATAATGATTCATAATAACCTTACTACTCAAATAAAGGAGGCGCAACAAGGAGTTTTAAAAGAGGGAAATTTAAAGGATGAAATACCCAAAGGATCGGAGCAGCATCTTAATATTCGGGAAGACAGAACTCGGTATAGGGCTGAAAGGATTTGGGTACCAAAATTTGGAGATATGAGAGAAATGGTACTTAGAGAAGCTCATAAAACCAGATACTCTATACATCCTGGAACGGGGAAGATGTACAAGGATCTCAAGAAACATTTTTGGTGGCCGGGTATGAAAGCCGATGTTGCTAAATACGTAGGAGAATGTTTGACGTGTTCTAAGGTCAAAGCTGAGCATCAGAAACCATCAGGTCTACTTCAACAACCCGAAATCCCAGAATGGAAATGGGAAAACATTACCATGGATTTCATCACTAAATTGCCAAGGACTGCAAGTGGTTTTGATACTATTTGGGTAATAGTTGATCGTCTCACCAAATCAGCACACTTCCTGCCAATAAGAGAAGATGACAAGATGGAGAAGTTAGCACGACTGTATTTGAAGGAAGTCGTCTCCAGACATGGAATACCAATCTCTATTATCTCTGATAGGGATGGCAGATTTATTTCAAGATTTTGGCAGACATTACAGCAAGCATTAGGAACTCGTCTAGACATGAGTACTGCCTATCATCCACAAACTGATGGGCAGAGCGAAAGGACGATACAAACGCTTGAAGACATGCTACGAGCATGTGTTATTGATTTCGAAAATAGTTGGGATCGACATCTACCGTTAGCAGAATTTTCCTACAACAACAGCTACCATTCAAGCATTGAGATGGCGCCGTTCGAAGCACTTTATGGTAGAAAGTGCAGGTCTCCGATTTGTTGGAGTGAAGTGGGGGATAGACAGATTACGGGTCCAGAGATTATACAAGAAACTACCGAGAAGATCATCCAAATTCAACAACGGTTGAAAACCGCCCAAAGTCGACAAAAGAGCTACGCTGACATTAAAAGAAAAGATATAGAATTTGAAATTGGAGAGATGGTCATGCTTAAAGTTGCACCTTGGAAAGGCGTTGTTCGATTTGGTAAACGAGGGAAATTAAATCCAAGGTATATTGGACCATTCAAGATTATTGATCGTGTCGGACCAGTAGCTTACCGACTTGAGTTACCTCAACAACTCGTGGCTATACATAACACTTTCCATGTCTCGAATTTGAAGAAATGTTTTTGCTAAAGAAGATCTCACTATTCCGTTAGATGAAATTCCAATTAACGAAAAACTCCAATTCATCGAAGAACCCGTCGAAATAATGGATCGTGAGGTTAAAAGACTTAAGCAAAACAAGATACCAATTGTTAAGGTTCGATGGAATGCTCTTAGAGGACCCGAGTTCACTTGGGAGCGTAAAGATCAGATGAAGAAGAAATACCCGCATCTATTTCCAGAAGATTCGTCAACACCTTCAACAGCTTAAAATTTCGGGACGAAATTTATTTAACGGGTAGGTACTGTAGTGACCCGAACTTTTCCATGTTTATATATATTAATTGAGATTGATATTTACATGATTAAATGTTTCCAGCATGTTAAGAAATCAAACTTGTTAAGACTTGATTAATTGAAATATGTTTCATATAGACAATTGACCACCCAAGTTGACCGGTGATTCACGAACGTTAAAACTTGTAAAAACTATATGATGACATATATATGGATATATATATATTTAGTTAACATGATACTATGATAAGTAAACATATCATTAAGTATATTAACAATGAACTACATATGTAAAAACAAGACTACTAACTTAATGATTTTTAAACGAGACATATATGTAACGATTATCGTTGTAAAGACATTTAATGTATATATATCATATTAAGAGATATTCATACATGATAATATCATGATAATATAATAATTTAAAATCTCATTTGATATTATAAACATTGGGTTAACAACATTTAACAAGATCGTTAACCTAAAGGTTTCAAAACAACACTTATATGTAACGACTAACGATGACTTAACGACTCAGTTAAAATGTATATACATGTAGTGTTTTAATATGTATTTATACACTTTTGAAAGACTTCAATACACTTATCAAAATACTTCTACTTAACAAAAATGCTTACAATTACATCCTCGTTCAGTTTCATCAACAATTCTACTCGTATGCACCCGTATTCGTACTCGTACAATACACAGCTTTTAGATGTATGTACTATTGGTATATACACTCCAATGATCAGCTCTTAGCAGCCCATGTGAGTCACCTAACACATGTGGGAACCATCATTTGGCAACTAGCATGAAATATCTCATAAAATTACAAAAATATGAGTAATCATTC
Source organism: Rutidosis leptorrhynchoides (assembly GCF_046630445.1). Taxonomy (NCBI): domain Eukaryota; kingdom Viridiplantae; phylum Streptophyta; class Magnoliopsida; order Asterales; family Asteraceae; genus Rutidosis; species Rutidosis leptorrhynchoides. The sequence continues at coordinate 80,012,224 of NC_092336.1, read as the reverse complement.
ATGACTTATTTACATGAAAACAAAATTACATATCCTTTATATCCAATCCATACACCAACGACCAAAAACACCTACAAACACTTTCATTCTTCAATTTTCTTCATCTAATTGATCTCTCTCAAGTTCTATCTTCAAGTTCTAAGTGTTCTTCATAAATTCTACAAGTTCTAGTTACATAAAATCAAGAATACTTTCAAGTTTGCTAGCTCACTTCCAATCTTGTAAGGTGATCATCCAACCTCAAGAAATCTTTGTTTCTTACAGTAAGTTATTATTCTAATACAAGGTAATAATCATATTTAAACTTTGGTTCAATTTCTATAACTATAACTATCTTATTTCAAGTGATGATCTTACTTGAACTTGTTTTCGTGTCATGATTCTGCTTCAAGAACTTCGAGCCATCCAAGGATCCGTTGAAGCTAGATCCATTTTTCTATTTTCCAGTAGGTTTATCCAAGGAACTTAAGGTAGTAATGATGTTCATAACATCATTCGATTCATACATATAAAGCTATCATATTCGAAGGTTTAAATTTGTAATCACTAGAATATAGTTTAGTTAATTCTAAACTTGTTCGCAAACAAAAGTTAATCCTTCTAACTTGACTTTTAAAATCAACTAAACACATGTTCTATATCTATATGATATGCTAACTTAATGATTTAAAACCTGGAAACACGAAAAACACCGTAAAACCGGATTTACGCCGTCGTAGTAACACCGCGGGCTGTTTTGGGTTAGTTAATTAAAAACTATGATAAACTTTGATTTAAAAGTTGTTATTCTGAGAAAATAATTTTTATTATAAACATGAAACTATATCCAAAAATTATGGTTAAACTCAAAGTGGAAGTATGTTTTCTAAAATGGTCATCTAGACGTCGTTCTTTCGACTGAAATGACTACCTTTAAAAAAATGACTTGTAACTTATTTTTCCGACTATAAACCTATACTTTTTCTGTTTAAATTCACAAAATAGAGTTCAATATGAAATCATAGCAATTTTATTCACTCAAAACGGATTTAAAATGAAGAAGTTATGGGTAAAACAAGATTGGATAATTTTTCTCATTTTAGCTACGTGAAAATTGGTAACAAATCTATTCCAACCATAACTTAATCAACTTGTATTGCATATTATGTAATCTTGAGATACCATAGACACGTATACAATGTTTTGACCTATCATGTCGACACATCTATATATATTTCGGAACAACCATAGACACTCTATATGTGAATGTTGGAGTTAGCTATACAGGGTTGAGGTTGATTCCAAAATATATATAGTTTGAGTTGTTATCAATACTGAGATACGTATACACTGGGTCGTGGATTGATTCAAGATAATATTTATCGATTTATTTCTGTATATCTAACTGTGGACAACTAGTTGTAGGTTACTAACGAGGACAGCTGACTTAATAAACTTAAAACATCAAAATATATTAAAAGTGTTGTAAATATATTTTGAACATACTTTGATATATATGTATATATTGTTATAGGTTCGTGAATCAACCAGTGGCCAAGTCTTACTTCCCGACGAAGTAAAAATCTGTGAAAGTGAGTTATAGTCCCACTTTTAAAATCTAATATTTTTGGGATGAGAATACATGCAGGTTTTATAAATGATTTACAAAATAGACACAAGTACGTGAAACTACATTCTATGGTTGAATTATCGAAATCGAATATGCCCTTTTTATTAAGTCTGGTAATCTAAGAATTAGGGAACAGACACCCTAATTGACGCGAATCCTAAAGATAGATCTATTGGGCCTAACAAACCCCATCCAAAGTACCGGGTGCTTTAGTACTTCGAAATTTATATCATATCCGAAGGGTGTCCCGGAATGATGGGGATATTCTTATATATGCATCTTGTTAATGTCGGTTACCAGGTGTTCACCATATGAATGATTTTTATCTCTATGTATGGGATGTGTATTGAAATATGAAATCTTGTGGTCTATTATTATGATTTGATATATATAGGTTAAACCTATAACTCACCAACATTTTTGTTGACGTTTTAAGCATGTTTATTCTCAGGTGATTATTAAGAGCTTCCGCTGTCGCATACTTAAATAAGGACGAGATTTGGAGTTCATGCTTGTATGATATTGTGTAAAAACTGCATTCAAGAAACTTATTTTGTTGTAACATATTTGTATTGTAAACCATTATGTAATGGTCGTGTGTAAATAGGTTATTTTAGATTATCATTATTTGATAATCTACGTAAAGCTTTTTAAACCTTTATTGATGAAATAAAGGTTATGGTTTGTTTTAAAATGAATGCAGTCTTTGAAAAACGTCTCATATAGAGGTCAAAACCTCGCAACGAAATCAATTAATATGGAACATTTTTAATCAATAAGAACGGGACATTTTACAAATACCTCGCAATGAAATCGATGAATGACGTGTTCGTCCATATGGATTTGGAGCGATCGTCACATCTCTCTACAGTTCACTTTGGAACCATGAGAAGGCAGAGGCTGAATTTGAACTTAACTTGAAAGAAAACTTTAGGTCTGCTCCCACCACTTCAAAATCTTCTAAGACAGATGATACTGCTCTTATTGCTGCTGCTAAAAAGAAAGCTCAAAAGGCTTTATTGGTTCAAAAGTTGTTGGCAGAAGAAGAGTCAGCTGAGAGTGATGTGGATAGTGGTACTGGGTGTGAAGAAAGCAGTGACGATGAAAGTGATGCAGAAGGGTTTACTGAAGGTATGGCTTTGCTGGCTAGGCAGTTCAAAAGGTTCAATTGTAATAGAACCAGCAAGTCATACAAAGGGAGTAAGAAACCGAGTGCTAGGTATAGCAGCAAGTCAGTCAAGGGTCCTAAATCTGAGTGTTATAATTGTGGGAAGGTTGGACATTTTGCTGCTGAATGCATGTCCAGGAAACCTTCAACTTCACATGCTAACTCTTTCTCAAAAGCTGACAAGTACATGAACAAGTACAAAGCTATGAAAGCTCAAATGAAGGAAAGTGCTAAGACTGATAAGAAGGGTAAAAAGCCAGAAAAGGTTCTAGTTGCTGAGCATCATGATTGGGATGAAACCAGCTCGTCGTCTTCCTCTGATAGTGATACTGATGATGATGGTGCTGGTTATGCTCCAGAAAAGAAGCTGTGTTTAATGGCCAAGGAGGTCAAGGAGTCTGATGAGGATGATAGTGGTAGCAAGTTTTTGGCTGATATGAGGGAAGCTGATCAGAAAAGAGATTCTCCTCAATGGAAAACTGAATTGATGTATAAGGTTGATAATTTTCGAACTTATACTGATGATGAAAAGGCCGAAATGTTTGACTACCTAAGAGTTGACTTATATAGAGGCAGCAAACGTGAAGAAGTTTTGAAAACTGACAACAAATCTTTAAATGAGAAACTTAAATGCAAAAATGATGAAATTAAAATCTTGAAAGATGATATTTCCAAACTTGAAAAACAAAACTTTGCTTTAAGGTCTCTTCACGTTGAGGCAGTAGAAGTTAAGAACCAGCTGGATAATCTTAAAAAGGTTGTCACTTCGTGGTGTACATCTGCTCAATGCACAGCAAAGTGTGTTAACGAGCAGGTGCCTGCCCAAGTTGAAGCTTTCTTTGCTGGTGACTATACTGCTGCTGCTGCTGCTATTGCAGAAGTTACTTTCATGGACCCAATTCTTGAAATAGATCCTGAAGCTGTCTTGCCAAATACTTTTGCCAAGATAGTTAAGGGTAAAAAGGTCTTGACAAATAAGTTTGTTAGACCTACTGTGTCTCCACCACCTGCCATGAAAGAAATTTTATAGGGTGAAGTTAGAGCAAGAGAAGCCAGTACCTCAATTGATGAGACTACTGACCCCTCAAGCATCTACTACATGACTCCAAAAGAAAGACGTATCAAAAGGGAAATCACTGAAAATAATCTTAGAAAAATTAAACCAACTGATTCCCCTTCGTGTTCGAGCTCCAATTGTGCTGAGCCAGCTGATGACAAACTTACTGGTCCACCAGTAGCTGCAGACAAGCCAGTCAAACGTAATATTGGCAAGTCCAAGGCAGCAGGAAAAACTTCTTCTAGCTCATCAGCTTCAGCAAACAAGCCAGTAACTTCCCACGCTGGCTCGTCAAATGATAAAGGCAAAGTAATACGTCATGGTACTGGTTCCAAGAAGAAAGCTGCCCTTAAGGGAAAAGCAAAAGTGGACTCGAATGAAGAGCTGTCTATCACTGAGATTATGATAGTCAAGCTTGACCAGCTAATTAAGGCAGTAATCAAAAATCGCCCCGATCCCCTTTACTCTGTGTATGACCAGTCACCGATACCAAATGTGAGAAAATGCTACAAATGTGGCAGCAAGTTTCACTTAGCCAACCGGTGTCCTTTTACCCCAACCCCATCTACTGCTGCTTCTTCAAGCAAACCAGCAGACAGCAAGAGATCATCAAAGATGACCCTTCCAGAACCCATCCTTGGATGGTTCCCAAAAAGAACTAATCTCTTAGCTAATGTGCAGGGCATTCAAAACAAGCAAATCTGGTATATCGATAGTGGTTGTTCGAGACATATGACCGGATGTAAGTCCCTGCTGATGGACTATCAAGAAAAAGATGGTCCAGTTGGTTCGTATGGAGATAATTTGTTGGGTTACACAAAGGGTTTTGGTACTTTGACTAATGGGAATGTCACATTCTCAAATGTTGCATATGTCGTTGGGCTTAAACATAATTTACTCAGCATAAGCCAACTGACAAGTAAGAATAAGATAGTCCAATTCAGAAGGAAAATTGGCACTATTTTTGATAAGACAGAGAAGCCACTGCTGACTGTAAAACGTCATGAAAACATGTATCAAATTGACATGAACACAGCAGTCACAACAACTGATACTTGTTTCTATTCAAAGGCAGCAGACAACCTGAAGTGGTTATGGTACAAGAGACTCTCACATCTCAACTTCAAAGATATTCACAAATTATCCAGTAGAAGTTTGCTGTCTGGGCTACCCACCATGTCTTATGTAAAGGACAGATTGTGTCCTGGTTGTGAAAAAGGAAAACATCACCATGCCTCATTCAAATCAAAGCAAATCTCATCTGTTGAGAAACCATTTCATTTACTTTATATGGATCTTTTTGGTCCTGTTAATGTGGCCAGCTGTAGTGGGAAGAAGTATACACTGGTTATTGTTGATGAATATTCCAGATACACCTGGGTATTCTTTTTGAAGCAAAAGAGTGAAGCTGCTGATGAAATTATCAATTTTATCAAAATAATGGAGCTTTTAAATGGGCAACTGGTGAAACAGCTAAGAAGTGATCATGGTACATATTTCAGAAATACTACATTAGAAGAATTTTATGCTGATAAAGGTATTTCACAGAACTTTTCTGCTGTGAGAACACCTCAAAAAAATGGTGTTGCATAAAGAAGAAACGAAACTCTCATTGAAGCAGCAAGATCTATGTTAGCTGAGTCTGGGCTGAAAAATTCATATTGGGCAGAAGCTGTGAACACTGCATGTTTTACCCACAATAGATCTTTAATAGTGAAAAGACATCAGAAAACTGCTTATGAAGTTCTCAAAGGAAGAAAACCCTCAATCTCATTTCTTCATGTATTTGGCACTCCCTGTTTCATTCTAAACAATAGGGATCAGCTGGGCAAGTTTGATGCCAAGGCTGATGAAGGTATATTCTTGGGATATTCCAACATGTCAAAGGCATATAGGGTTTTCAATAAAAGAAGGGGTTGTTTTGAAGAATCAATTAATGTTACATTTTATGAAACTGCCCCAGCCTCATCTCCCAGTTAAGAAGATGAAGAGTTATTGTTTGAAGAGCCTACTCAGCAAGCTCTTGATGATGAAGAGGAACCAGCTGCAAATCCCTCACCAATCCATGTTGCTGAGTTCTCTGATGATGAGATGGAACATTCTGTTCCATCTGTGTCTAAACCTAGTGGACCTACTGGCTTTACTGAAGTCCTATAACTTGAGCATAGGTCTACTGGTTCTGAAGGATTACAAGCTGGTACTGGTTTCATTAATACTGAACAGCTGTCTCCAACTGTTGCTCATACCTTTGAACCAACTGATGATCAAGATGCTGTGTGTTCCACGACAAGCTCACCTGTTCATAACACTAGATGGACAAAAGAGCATCCAAATGAGCAAGTTATTGGTAATCTGGCTAGTGGTGTTAAAATAAGAAGGCATGCAACCAGCAATTTCTTTATGCATGTAAATTTTGTGTCTACCATTGAACCTAAATGTCTTAATGAAGCAATCAAAGATCCAAGCTGGGCAGGAGCTATGCAAGAAGAGATCTCCCAGTTTGATAGGAATAAGGTTTGGACATTGGTACCTAAACCTGATGATGAAACTAAGAAAATCATTGGTACCAAGTGGGTCTTCAAGAACAAGATGGATGAAGATAGGATTGTTATCAGAAACAAAGCTAGATTGGTAGCTCAAGGGTTCAAACAGGAAGAAGGATTGGATTATGGAGAGACTTATTCTCCAGTGGCTAGGATGGAAGCTATCAGACTGTTCTTGGAATATGCTACTAAGATGAACTTTAGGGTATTCCAGATGGATGTTAAATCTGCATTTCTAAATGGGAAGCTGCAAGAAGAAGTTTATGTCAAACAGCCTCCTGGTTTTGTAAGCAGTAAATATCCAGACCATGACTACAAGCTAGACAAAGCTCTTTATGGCCTCAAACAGGATCCAAGAGCATGGTATGAGACACTTCATGTGTATCTCACTGGTATAGGTTTTAAAGTTGGAACAATTGACACCACTCTGTTCTTAAAAGAGACAGATGGTGATCTCTTGCTGGTACAGATATATGTGGATGATATTATTTATGGATCTAAAAATGAGAAACATTGTCAAGATTTTTCAAAACTTATGTCAAAGACATATGAAATGAGCTTACAAAGAGACTTGCAATACTTTTTGGGATTGCAAATTAAACAACTTGATGATGGAATTTTTATAAGTTAGGATAAATATATCAAAGATATGCTAAAGAAATTTGGTCTGACCTGTTTAAAAGATATAGGGACCCCAATGGTAGCAACTATTAAAATAGATGCTAATCCCAATGGTGAACCAGTCAATATCACTGAATATAGAGGTATGATTGGATCCCTACTTTATCTCACAGCCAACAGATCAGATATTATGTTTGCCACATGTCTCTGTGCTAGATATCAAGCTGATCCTAAAGAGTCACACTTGCTAGCAGTCAAAAGGATAATTAGGTATCTGAAAGCTACTGCTAAACGTGGTCTTTGGTACCCCAAAGACCAGGATTTTGAGCTAATTGGGTATTCAGATGCTGATTTTGCAGGGTGTAAAATAGACAGGAAAAGTACTACTGGTGGTTGCCAGTTACTGGGTGGTAGGCTAGTCAGCTGGACGAGCAAAAAGCAAAATACTGTGTCCACATCTACTGCTGAGGTAGAATACGTTTCTGCTGGTAGTTGTACTGCTCAAGTACTATGGATGCAAAGCCAGCTGAAAGACTATGGTGTTCATGTTACAAAGACTCCAATCTACTATGACAACACAAGTACAATAGCTATCACCAACAATCCTGTGATGCATTCAAGAACAAAGCACATTGACATTCAATATCACTTCATAAGGGATCATGTTCAAAAAGGAGATGTGGAGCTACATTTTGTTTCAACAGACCAGCAGTTAGCAGATCTATTCACAAAGCCCTTAGATGAGAAACGTTTTAATTATCTCATCTCTGAGCTGGGTATGCTTGAACTTTAAAAAAAAGATAATTTTTGTTGGTGTGCTGGCTTTACAACATGTAGGGCAAACCAGTAAGTCATTTTTTTGTTAACTTACTGCCTACATATAAAACACTCAGCACAAGAAGGTCTCTTATACTTTGGTTACTCAAAATGTTTTTAATTGAAATAATAAATAGCTCACAAAATTAAATGATTCCTTAAATCTGAAACTCATTTACTCCCAATGATTTGAATTAAATTCATGACATATTAAATGTAACAATGTATTTTGTATTTAATACAAAACTTATTTTTTGGTTTTTAAATCATTTTTTTTATTAAAACCTGCTGCATTTAATGCTGAATGGGAGGTATGAGTGTTCAAGCCGTATATACGTCAAATCAACAGTCTGTGTCCCCTCGAAAGTGTGCCAGTCTGTCACATCTGTCCACGCGCCTGCTAATGGCAGTTGCCATTTTCTCTCTCCTGCCTTTTTCATCCAATCACAACGGTTAAAAGAGTGTTTTATCTTCCATAATAACCTTCGGTTATTCAGTTTTCAAATTCACACTCTTCTCTCTAAATATCTCCAAATATTCAAATCAATTCATACATCCATCTTCTACGAAATCATAAATGATAGAACAACAACAACATCAATCACCACCTGCTGCAAACCAGCCAGAGGAACAACAACCACAGCAACAACAACCGGTAGAACCACAATAACTGGCACAGCAACCACCACCGGTCATCGAAGAACAAGTGGTGCAGGGCCCTCTATTCAACCTGCACCCAAGCCTTGTTAGGGCTGCAAATGCACCAGAACACTCTACCATTCGCCTATTGAGAGGCAATGCTGCTCATGCCCTTTCAATTCCCAAATCCAAAGCCAACATGGGCTATGATATGCTTATCGATTACATAAGACAATCTCCACTAGCTCGAGCTATTACCGGCATACCTTCTCGTCTTTATCCGGCCTGTCTAGCCAGATTCTGGTATACTGCCACCACGGCCACCACTCAATAGAACGTTCCATGTATTCGTGGCATGGTGACTGAAACCCTACCCTGCTCCATCACTGTTGATGCCATCCGACGTGCTCTCCAATTACCTATTAGTCCATTCGTTAATTCACCAATCAGTGATGAGTTTAGAAGAGAAGTACTGGAAATTATAGGGTTTGATGGACCAGTGGCTCATACTCCCTTAAGGAAGCAGATGCCACCTCTGTGGAATTACTTTTTTGGCTTGCTGACCCATTGCATCAGTCAGAAGTCCGGGATCTTTGATTAGTGCTCAGATTTTGAGCTGAAGATTGGTCACGGGATGCTGTTCAATCGAAATATTGATTATGCCAGTGAAATTTACTTAAGGTTAAGGGAAATGGTGCTTGCACCCAAATGAACACACTTAATCCCCTTTCCAAGGTTTTTGAGCCTTGTTTTTGAAAATGAGTTGGGTGAAGCTTACCAGCAGATTGCTGATGAATCATTCGACCTGCCTCCAAAACAAGGGGGAATGCCAAAAGATGCTCCTGCTGCTCCATATAATGTCTTGACACCAGGCATGCTTGAGTATCTTACTGCTTGAGGTGGAGTGAACCAACTGACTGCCTCTGGTGCTGCACCAGCTGAGGGGGAGGGTCCTCAGTGAAAGCCAGCTGTAAAAAGGAAGAAGCCAGCTACCTCAACTAGTACAGCCACCGTCTCACATACTGGTAAAGCAGTAGTTGTATTAGAATCTAGTGCTCTCTGATCATAAAGAACAGCCCTAGTCTTATATACTGACTATCCACTTCTAGTATTGGAATCTGTTGCTTAACTATGTCTTGGTAACAGGCAAATCCAAACGAGCAAAAGCTGGCTCCAAGCACACCACAGGGGAGATTGCACCAGTCTCAACTGCTGCTCCTACAAAGGATGTTGCTATGGAACCTGGTGCGTTTCTAGACCAAACAGCAGAAAATTCTAATATAATTAAAAATCTTTTAACTGCTGACTTGAAAAATGAAAGTGGAGTTATAGGTATAACCCTGGCTCCCAAGCTGACTGGTATTAAAACTAGTGTTAAGAAGAGTAGCAACCCATACTCTTCTAGCCAGAAACTTCCACATTTTTCTAAATTGAACTTAATGTTATATCCTCTGCTGACAGTACAACCAACAGAGCACATACCTGACCCCCAAAGCAAGCTTGAGCTGGGTCCTCATCGTGTTGAACCAGCTCAGGATACTGCACAGCCATTATGTTACTCGGATCCTGATAAGAGTCTCACTCCTACATCATTACCAGCCAGAACTCTTACACTATCTGGGTTAACATGTGTCGCCAATGAGTCAGCAGAGTCACAGTTGTACTTACAGACACCTTATTCTGTCTCATTCGAAGGGCTGACCAAATCACCAGTCTGTCCCCAGAGACCAACAACAGATGTAATTGTTGAGTCAAATTTATTTGGTTCTACAGTTGTTAACATAAAATGTTCTATTGTTTCAGTTCTTAGCAGGGTAGATGAACAGGCAGAGGGGGAGCAAGTTAAAGATGTTATTATTCCTACTGAGCAGATTGTTGCCTCTGATACTGGTGTTGGTGCTACTGTTTCTCCTACTGTTGGCGCTGATGCTAGTACTGTTGCTTCTTCAGCTGCTGGTGATACTGCTCCCAGTATTGCTGCTTCCACTACTGCACCTGAAGTGGAAGATGAAATCATAGTGGATCCTCCTATTCTTAAAAAGGTAATTGACAATATTGTCAAGGATGTTCTACTTGATGAACCTGTCTCTGAACCAAAGGGTGACATTGTGTCTGCTGCTGCTACCGATGCACAGAATGTTATTGTGGATACTAGTACTTATGCTACTTTTCCATCTGATGTTATCATGGATGCTGGTAAAAATGCTACTTTTCCATCTGACTCTGGTTCACAGGGTAATACTATTCTGGAGGGTCTTGATTTTGTTAATGCTGCCTATGTTGGCTATGTTTCTAAAGAGCCAAAGGTGGATACTGATGCTACTAGTGTTATTCTGGATGTTTCTGATCTTCAATCGAGACACTTTATTACTGTGGATTCCACTGGTAATCTACAGGTGTCAGATTCCACACCGGATACTTTCTTTAAAGGTGCTGCAGATGCTGCTTCTTCACCTACTACACAGTCACCTACTGCTGCTACTGGTTCTACGGAACCCGTCATGGATGCTGGTACCTCTGTTTCTGCCAATACTGACTCTTCTCAGGCTACTGTTTCTGCTGAGAAGAAACCATATGTGTGCCAGGTGACGGATCCTGATGAAGTTGTACCTAACTTCATCTATCGGGGAGCGTCTATCACTCCCAGAGTTGCTCTGCTGGTGGATTAGCTAACTATTGATCCTCAAACTGCCATATTCTCAGCCAGCAAATTGCCTCGCGAAGAGCTGACTGAACTATTGTCTCAGCTTGATCGACCAGCTAGAGAAGAAGTTTATGAGAGGCTGGCTACTTTAGAACATATCAACGAGCAGCCATATTATCACTACTTTGGCATGGCTCCAGCTGCTTCTACATGGCCTGGTACATGGAGGCCTCTCAAGTTCATCAGAGATCCCACTACTGGTAAATATGTTATGCAGAATATTTCTGATTCGCCGGTACCTTCTGATTCATCAGCTTCTTCCTCATCATCTTCTTCTTCTGATGGTGATGATGATAAAGGTACTGGTAAGGATGAACCAGTCACTCATGATAATGTGACTGGTACTAAAGACAAACCAGTGGATCTCACTGATGATGCTATTAATGATGCTGACAAGAATATCAGTGGTTCTAAACCTTCGGGTGAAGGTAAAAATGATGGTGATCATGGTGACGAGTCAGATTCTGACCTTCCACCTCCACCACCCCACGGAGGTAGTTCCGTGTTAGCTGCTACTGACCACCCCTTAACCAGCTATGTTAAATTTAATGCTGATGAGGTAGCTGACATCTCCACCCTGGCTGTCTATAAGACACTCGCAGAAGTTACACATGATCTACAAAACACCATTCGCACTGCTATTGTTGATAGTGTGACTGAATCCATACGTAACACTGGGCAAGTTACCACTTCCAATATTGAAGCCCAGCTCAGACAAGTATGTGCCTTTGCAGATCTTGCGGTGGATGCCATTATCAGACAACATGAAGAGGAGGAGGACTTAAAGAAACGAATCATCTCTCACAATGAGTATACTGAGGATATTACCCATCTTCAAGCTGATTTGGACGCTGCTAATTGCAGAATTCTTTTTCTTAATGAAGAAAATACGGTGCTACATGAGAGATTGAATTCGCAGGAACAGAAAATGGCTAACATGATTCCTGCTTCTGCCTATGTTCAAATGGTTGAAAATATGCAACGACTGGCTACCCTTCAGGGTGATGTTAGGGCTATTGTTGAACAGATGGCTATGGGTGTTGCAAGGAATGAAGTTAGGTCTTCCAACCTCCTTCTTCGACAATTTGGCGTGGATCCTGGTGCCCATCTTACTCCTGAAGTTGCTGACTGGAACAATTTTGCATTCTCTGTTCCAGATTCAGATAGTGACCTTGATGCACAGGTCTCCCCTGTTCACCTTTCTGCCCCTGCTGATGACAAAAAGGGGGAGAAGAAATCTAAAAAGAAACTCAAAAAGAGAAAACAATGAGAGGGGGAGCATGAGCATGAAAAGGCTCCAAAATAACCAAGGAGGGATGGTGATGGTGATGGTGGTGATGGTACTACTGGTCAAAACTCTGGCACTAAGCCCAGCAACGCTCATACTGAAGTTGGTGTACAGGCAGCTGGTGAATCTTAACCCAGTGTGTCTGCCACACCAGTGGATGATATTGGTTCTGGCAGTAAGCCCAGTGATGTTTCTGCATTGGCTGTTGCTGAAGCTTTTGTTATCTCTCAAACTATTGAAAGAAGAATGAAAAGAAAACTGGAGAGACATCAGAAGAGACAGCAAGAATTAAATGATGCCTTCAATGTCAAATGGGATGCCTATGTTGCTCTTAAATGCCACAGAATTGAGCATAGGAGATGGCTGACCCCAAAAAAGAGGGACATTGATGATGACCTGATTGGCATTGATAAATTCAAAAAGGATGCATGAAAAAGAAATGCTAAGTTCATGGTCAAATACGACAAAAAGAGGGCAAAGCTGTATGCTGAGCGAGCAGACAGGATCAAACGGATGACTCCTAAAGAAATGAAAGATTATCTTGCATCTAGTGAGTCAGGGGGAGGAGTTAGAGCTGACATTTTTATGAAGTGGTTAGATGCTATGTTAGAAACCAGCTCATCTTCTCGCCCAATATCTTCTACACAGCCAGCTACACAACATAAGCCAGCAGAAACAATCAATCTTGATGATGATGATATTCAGGGGGAACATCTTGCTATCGTTCCCTACCTGCCTCCACTTGAGCCAGTATCAGCACAAGAACCATCAGCTGAACCCATGCCCATAGATAAACAAAGGGTGAAATATGCTCCTAGGGACAATCAGCCCCTAAAGAAAGGACCCTTATTTGAGGCAGCTGATGAAGATACTGAGGTGGTTGTACCAGCTGATACTAATCAGTCAGCTGGTACTGAAGACACAGCAAGGAGTGCTGTGAATGAAGACCCAGCCAGAAGTGTGCTGCTGGGTGTTACAAGTGTTGAAGACCCAGCCAAGATGGTTGAGCTGGGTGCTAATCAAGATGATGATACGGTTAATCCTACTGACTTTACAGTCTGGGGTAGTGGAGATCACTTATTTGTTCAATCACCTATCTCTCCCCAGACCCTCACTTATTTTAATAGAACAAAGGATAATCGTGTCAATTAGTTTCCAGTGAGTTCATCTTGCATAGGTGAATCAATCATGTATCCTCCATCTTCCCCAAAACGTCATGGTAAACACAGAACTTGGGAAGATGATTCAGTTACTCGTGGTGAGCCAGACTTATTTAAAATGAATCCAAATGAAAGAGATGCTTACAGGCTGGAGATCACTGTACAAGAATTGCTTGAGCAAAGACAAGCTGCTATTAATGAAAGGATACGCCAAGTTAGATTGCTGCATCATCCCCTTGATCAGCCACTCTATATCACTGCCCTGACTTATGGCATTGAAATTGGTGTATACTTAAACAACGGTGGTCAAAGGCTCTCTACTTATGAGGAGAAAGCTCAATTTCAAGAGGCTAACCAGCTGGGTATAGATCTAAGGGAGTATCGTGCTGCCCTTAGAACTGAAGAGGGTAGAAAGATGATTGAAACAGCAAAATCCCTGAAAATCACTGCCGACGATTATTTGTTGGGCCTACAAGCTGAAATTCAAAGAAGGGAGGCTGCTGATGCTGAACTTGCTAAGAGGGTAAGGCTTCAGGACATAGAAGACAAATTGGCTGCTGATAGAAAGCAAGAGGTTGAGTCCCTAATGTTAGCTAAAGCCATTGTTAAAGAACAGGATAAGGCACTTGATGAGATGGAAGCTGCTGAGAAAGCACATGCTACTGCTCCTATAGAATCTGTACGTACCATTGAATTTCCTGATCATTATTATAGGAGTAGGTATGGTGATGTGATGAATAGAAGATCCAATCCCAGCAGGATCATCAAAGTGAACAGAGGGTCAAAAAGAGCTTTCAATGTCATAAGGGAGAATAAGGTTCAAGAAAGAATAAACTATGACGAGTTAAGATCCCTTGGATTTAGTGAATGGATGGAGATCTTGGAGTATTTCATTGGTAAAGGTGAAAGTGCTATCAAAAATACACTTAAATCTAAACTCCAACAGCTCTTCAAGAAAGCAACCAGGTTTGGGAATGCACCAGTGGTGAATGTAGAAGAAGTCCTTTCTTAAAATCCTAAAGGAAAGCAATCTACTGGTGAAGGACCAACTGGAAGAGACCCCATCATTCTACCTCCTCATATCCCTGTATTTGACCCTGCTGATGTACCTTATCTGTTCCCTGAAGCCTGGAGAATCAAACAAGAGGAGCTATCTGAAGAAGAACGAGATAAAGATAAAGATAGATAGTCTCATATGTGCTCAAATTGTATCTTTTGTTTAATTCACTTTTCATTTTGCTGTTGTTGTAATTACTGTACATACTTTGTTGTAATGAAAGTGAAATGAGTTTATCTTTAAAATCATATCAAATGATAAGATATGGATAAATCAGCAAAAGATCCCAAAAACAAACTTAAAAAGGGACAAATTTACTGCCTATTTTTCATTAGGTCCCTCGGTGCTGACTTTAGTGTTTTTTCTATATGTCATAGGTTTTGTCATCATCAAATAGGGGGAGATTGTTGAGTCCCCAAAATAATTAAGGATTTAATTATGACAAAACTGTAATTTATTTGCACTAAAATGTTATGTGCAGTCAGCACAAGTTTGTTGATGTATAGACAGCAGATATTGCTGTGTCGAGTGTTTAGTTTGCTGCTCAGTCTACCAGCACAAGGTAGACAGTGTTCTTCAATTAGCACAGGATGTGTGCTCAGCAAATCAAGAACATGAAGTGGCTCAGCAATGAAGAACCAGCACAGCTGGAATGCAGCTTACTACACAAGACAGCTATGCTCCATTATAAGCATAGTAGTTTCCTGAGTGGTCTACATCTATGGTACTATTCAACAGAAGTCTAAGACAAAGTTGAACAGAAAAGGACACGCATCGGCGGCTGACAAGTGACCTTACAAGACCACGTGGGAATGCAGAAGTTTAACGCATGTGCAGACATGGGTTATACTTTGTCAACACCTAGGGAACACAACATTCTATTTGTATAATCAAATTGTGGTACCAAACCGAATTGGGGTGTTCCTGCAAATAGCTACCAAAGAGGAAAGAGGAGAGAATGCTCTCTGACATAGTTGTCCCCAAAAGTACAGACATCCTATGTACCAGTGGACAATAGAACCATTACACGGATAATAGGACTACTATAAATTGTTGTATCTACTATTGTAACAACTAGTGGTGTGGGTTTATTTTTATAGAGTCAAAACCTGTAATAGCTGTTAGTTTACCTCTTCGCTATAATCTAGGTAATCTGTATCAACCAACTATCATTCCGCCAAGGATAGTTGTGATTCTTTGTGATTCAATCAATAAAGAATAACTGTTGAAAATTACTTGTGACTCTATTTATTTGCATGCTTGAATACTAATCGAGTTTAACTGTTAAGTTATTTTAAAAGAAATTGTATTCACCCCCCACCCCCTCTAAAATACTCCTGTTGTTATCAAGGGACCAACACTTTGTTTGTAAATAGGACTTGTATTTGTGTTAAGACTAAGGATATGATGTAACCTTGGTTCATCATCCATCTAAGACTCTTAAATGAGTTGTGTTCTTACTTGGTCTTAACATATTGTGTGTTGATGGTAGAATCTTGGTCAAGGTGAAGCTAACCCATCAATGAGTTGTACACTTAAAGCTACAAGCATCAAGGATGAGAACCGTGATGAGCATCAAGCACCAAGAACCCCACCGGAGCACTTGTTTATTGTTTTTCAGGATCTGATCAGTAACCTGGGCTACTGGAAAGTTAATTTTCAGTTATTTTGGTTCGAGTAGATGATTTTCTGTCTAGGCCTCGTCTTAATCCGAGTTACGGTTTAGGATTTACGGCCCTCCGAAAGTCACTACGCCGTTGTAACGTTATGCTGAAATTTCTGACCTACTCGCACTTAAACCGTCACCACGGTCAAACGAAGACGAGTTAGGTTCTGAAAAATTTTCAGCGGTTAGGGGACTCATATACAGATCCATAGCCACTGACTACGCATCTTTTCGATTTATGTAGAGGTCGTATTAGCTGACCGAAGTCAGCCTATTGTTTCGATCTCTATTCTTGTCAAACTTACTTAGCTTTTATGAAGATGAATGATGATGATGATGACACTTAAACTTATTTTATGCACTATTAGAACTTATAAGGACAACATACTGACCTAGTAACCTTTGATTTAGGTTGACGACCTTTCGGACCAACTTACTACTTGCATACTTTCATTACCGACTTTACCGCTTTTATCACTGTGAGTTATAGCTTCCCTTTTTACTTATACTATTTTTGGGACTGAGAATACATGCGCTTTTTATGTTTTACTTACTTGACAAGAGTACTTAAACTTTACATATGTGTGGGTTATATAACAGTATAAAGATTCCCCTTAGCACGGTAACGTTTAATCATTGGTTTTTGAACCGGTGAACGCGAATATTAGATATGGATCCATAGGGTTTGACAACCCCACTCGGGCTAGTCACGCTAGCATTTAACGGGTGTTTAATACTTAGAGGACATACGCACTAGCCAGGTTTACTTTCAGGGGGTGATATTTATATTTACGTTAAGTCTAGTTACTATGTGCCCACGGTTATACATATACATTTCATACTGTTTTGAAACATTGAAATCTCGTGGTCAATCTTACATTACTGTTACGACTTAAACTATAGCTCACCAACATTCGTGTTGACTTTTTAAGCATGTATTTCTCAGGTCCTTAGACGTTGTTACTTCCGCTGTTAGACTTGCTGTCATGTTGTTATAGCCTTGCAGATAAGGACCTGCTGTGTTAGATTTCCGCTGCATTACTTAGAGATGTCTTAATCATGGAACTTTTCTTTTGCATTCGTAGTCTATATTATTTTCAAATATTGACTTTGTAACGACCTTTGTGTCACGTTATCTTTTATAAACACTATCTTTTTATTAATGCAAAACTGGTTTTCAAACAGCATGTAGTATTTGACCGTGTAAAGATCCTGTTGTTGATGAATCGTACACGATAGTTTTGTACGGGGCGTCACATTTGGTATCAGGGCATTGGTTGTAGGGAATTAGGTTGCATTATTGAGTCTAGACCAGGTCGAGTAGGATTCACTAATAGGACTAATCTACAACTTGCTTGTTTACCTGTTTCTGCGGACCGCTGCATACTACTATGTTATATTACTGCATGTTACTGTTTACTACTACTGCATGCCACTGCTTACTTCTACTGCTGTATGAACTGCTGCATGCGACTGCTTACTCTTACTGCTATGTGAACTCGATGTATGCTATTGCTTATCCTCGCTACTGCATACTACTATCTGCTTTCGATTGCATGTTACTTCTGTTTAGTACTGTCAATATTGCCATGCTATATACTGTTGTAGACGATCTAGGTTGCTGTAGTGCCTGATTACGTGCTTGCTTCATGCATGCTATTCGCTATACCGACTTGGAGAATTTATCTTTCCTAGTTCAGATGTTTTTCTGAACCCTTTTCCCACAAGTCTAACCCTAAGGATTGGTATTGTAATCCACCTGTTACTATCGTTCCACCGTTCTGGAGATCGAAACGATTCTTCACACAATCTAGGAGGAGTACCCCTCGGATTACAAGCTCACTAAGGTTGATCCTCGGAGGAGGAGATATTCGAGGACTTGTCGGAGTAACCTCACCCCGAGCTCACCCTAATTAGCTACGTACAACGTATGAACATTAGGAGGATGTTCAGTTTCTGCAAGATGACTTGTATCTCGTACACTTTCATGACCGTCACTTATCTCTTTCATCTTTCACCGCTACTCGACGATCTGACGACACTTCTGGATTTAGGTCCCCAACACTCTTAGGAATTGGAGAAGTCGGGAGGACATCTCCTTTCACAAGGTCAGAGTACCTTCTACTGATGCTCAGCCATACCCAAAGACTTGGGAGTCACCTCAAGACATATCATATTACTTCTTGCTACACGTACAACTCGACACGAGACCCAGATTGAATCTCTAGAAAGGAACCTAACGACGTTACCCGAACCCGAACATTTTGAAGAAATTTCGAGACATTTAGGCATTGATGCATGACCTACGGAACCTACGCACCCACACCGAGAAACCGAGAAATTAATTTCATAGATTTTGTTTTGAGATAACATAGATAAAGCACCGTTAGACGAAATTGAGTAGAACTTGAGGGGATCACGTTACATTGACCATATGGAGTGATATTGGAATGAACGTACGATTTAGTACAATATAATGACGCCAGGCCAGCGTGATTATATTGAAGTAAATCATGCAGAAGTCCCAATGTTATTACATGAGGAATATGAAGTGATTCAAGGAAAATTTTGGTAGGAACCACTTGAGTATACGCATTATGGTCTGTTAGAGGTAGGAAAATAATAACCACGTAGCCCAGATATTGTACAAATAGGACCTTGATTCAGATTGATAACCCGACAATATGTTATAGATATAGACACCCTGGACACTTAAGGGAACAGTTCTCAAATAGGAAAAACTTCGGACTTACCTGCGGTAGAGCAATCATTACCTCAGTTATGGAGACTCGCATAGATCCTGATTTTTTTAGGGTACATTTCATCACGACGTTTTCTTTGTCTCGAAATTGTTTAATACTAGAACGATAGAAACTTTATATCTAAGAACCTTAGTGTTATGACTAATAAGCCATTGATAACCATGAGAGTTAACCATTCTATAGGACGAGCTAATGGTAAGCTGGCAGAGATAGAGGAATAATTTAAGGTAGTACCCTAAAATCAATAGGTAGGTCATTGGAGACGACCTCATGTCAACAAAACTTGGAAGTTTTATAGTAGTAGTTGGAAGGGATTAGTTACCTGCGCACAAGCAGATGTTATTTGAGAAGTTTGATAAAAAATTTCACGACAGTATAATAAGATTTGGTTGGAATGAACCTTAAGATTAACCTAATACTCATCAAGTTAGGAAGCTTGATGTAAAAGTTGGAATGAACTTTAGGGTTAACCTAATACTCATCGAGTTAGGAATCTTTGATGAAATAGTTGGAATGGACTGGCTTTCAAGGATGAAAGCGAAAGTTATTTATAGCAAGAAGATTATTCGTATACCTCTCGAGAATGGTGAGCCAAAAGCCATCTGGATTACTTCAACAACCCGAGATCCCACAATGGAAATGGGAAGGGATGACGATGGATTTCATCCCGAAGCAACCGAAAACAATAGGCAGTTATGACACTATCGGGATTATCATTGAACGCCTCACCAAATCTGCTCACTTTCTAGCCATGAAAGGAAACTGATGTAATGGACAAACTTCGATACATAAAGGAAATTGTACCCCGTCACTTCATCGATTCAAATTCTATATTTAGGACTACCCAAAAATCTTATTTGATACTCACTCTTACGCAACTCTAAATCCTAACTTATTCCGAGAGATTCCTTGTTCGGTGATAATCACACCATCATCCTTCTTACTTTGATATTAGTTATACCAGTTCAAAATTTTCCGAATCAATGGGAGGTTAATTCTCATACTCTCCCTTTCGTATCCCATTTATAAGTAACAACTTCACACTTAAGCATTTTTGGTCAAAGGACTTATGCCCTACTAATAGTCATCAACCACATTTACATGCACTAGTTTTCATTACCTCAAAAATCACCTGAAATTTTCAAAAATCTTTTACTCATGAAGCTTTTTCCAACTTGTAGCCTCTGAAATATGAAAATTTTGTTGCCGAAATTTTACACACACTATTTTACTGTGCGATCCTCTCAAAGTTTTATAAAAATAAATTTATTGTCATTCATACAAATTTTAGAAACCGTATATGTTAAAGTAAATAATTACTTATTTTTACGAGTACACATGAAATTTTACTTTCACTTTTACAAATCCATTCTTTTATTCGAAAGATATGTTACATAGAATAGTACATGTTTTACATAACCCTAGTTACTAAGAACTTCATTTCTTTTCTTACATTGTCACCTTAAACGATTTCTATAAAATTTTCGTTGCTTACTATATAAAATTTTTCGTTGCTTATTCGTATCCAAGTCATCATGAAGACCTTACAACCGTCGAAACCGAGAGATTCATGTGTGTGTGTGTATGTGATGAAGGCACTTACTAACACGTCATGCAGACCTTCGGGCATCCACTAACACTTAAATCATTCAAAGTTATTATGTTACCCCAGGGATCTCATTTGCCACACCCGTCGGAGCGATGTTCTTTCTTACATAACTCGAAGTCCTGACTTGTTCCAAGAGATTCTCATCTAGCGATACTAAAACCATCAGTATTCCGACTTTAATATTAGCCATAACCTATTTGGCATTTTGTAAAGTCAATAAGTGATTAACTTCTCATCCTCATGCTCTATCCTTCATACCTCACTTTTTAGCAACGGCTTCGCACGTGAACATTTTGGGTTAAAGACTTAGGTCCTGATAATTATCAAAACTACATTTAATTCATTAGTTTTCATTACCTAGTAATATGTCAACCGATGATTCAAAGATTTTTCACTCGATCTTTTTCAACTCGTAACCTCTGAAATACGAAAAAAAACTATGTTTATTAAAATTTTTACACGTTGCGTATTTGTGCGGTCCTCACAAGATTTATGGACAAATGAAAGAAATAAAGTTTTTCTGTCACTTATGCGATTTATAAAATCATATATGTATAAATTTACCCTTACTTATTTTGGTTAGTACATACCAAGTTATACCTTCAAACTATTTAAAAATTTATCCTTTATCGAGTTATTTAACTTAAGTCAAATAGTTTTGTGCAAAAGGGTACATGTTGTACATACTTCCAAATTTACTAGGAACTTCGTTCCGTTTATGTTGTCACATCAAACATTTAAAGGTTTTTCAAAATTTCCTTGGTTGATTTTTATTAAAGATTTTCGTATTAAGACTACACCAGGTATGGATCACACTTCTTTTCGCCCTCTATTAGGGATAAAGCTTACTATTAAGATCTTTGTTAAAAACTCTCGAGCCACTTTGAATGGCAGTTTTATAAAAATTCGTTAGGAAGTCTTTGCACTCCTAAAATGTTCTTTTAAGGTTAGACATGGCAAAAACGCGGGCAGATAAATCAGTTTTCTGAGGTACACTCGGTGATCACCCTATCGTAGGAAAGGCTCTAGGCGGGTTTCTACTCTCAATGTTTCACGGCTAATCGCAGCACCCTCGTAAACATCATCTCTATGAAACAGTAGGTTGAGGTACAAGAAATCATTTTTGGAGATTCTTTTCACTTAGAGTAAACCATTCTTTAGGACCAAGGGTTCACGTATCTTCTCATCCGCGCATCCCCTTTAGTATAAGGATAAATTCAGAACAATCCGCTCAAAGAGTTCACTCTCGTTCAAATATTACACCTTTTGTGCGATTTTCTTTCGGAAATGTAATATAGATTACTTTAGAAATCTAAGAATCATGTTATCCTCTTGGAAGGGACTGCTTAAAATGTCTATAACACAGATACACATTCCTTCCTTCGTTGGTTGCAACTATAAGTTATCCTAGTTAATGATAACCCTAACTTCAACATGTAACTGAATGGATAAAGTTACATTATGGAACTGTGCTTTCTTTCCATCCAAGGATAAGTTCACCTGCAGTATGGTACACTGGGCGATATCCTTCATTGTTCATTCAGACCGTCCTGAAGACACTATAAATAATTATGGCTTACATTGCATATAAGTCCGATTAGTCACTTTCGGCTAAAATTTCAATTCATTTATTCAAATGAAACGTTTCTTAAATATCGGGTTCTTTATGCCTATGGTCTCCTTCCGAAATTAAGGGATTAGTACAAAATCCGTGGCTAACACTATCCAGACATCAAATCGCATGGTTATGATCACCATGTTTTCCATTCTACCTGTCAGCTTGTATTGCGACATAAGCGTTCAATGTTTTAGAGGAGTTTGGCAACATTCATGATGCATTTTACGCATCCAACTTACTGAAGATGCCTGTAGGGCTAAAAACATCATCTTTCCTTTTGTAGATATATATTCGGATGACATATTCGTATTAGCAAGAAACAAGATCAATTTGTTGATCTCTTAGGACAAGAGACTTAATTAATGTCATATACCTATTCTTATACGCCCAAGTACCTTTCGAGGTAAATAACTCACTTTTGAGCCCACGAGTCTCACGAAACCTTGATACGCTACTTCTTATTTAAATACGGTACCATTTTTAGTCACTCCTCAAATTTCGGGATGAAATTTCCATTAACAGGTGGGTAATGTAACGACCCGACTTTTTCGACTTGCTTTTATGCCTTGTGTTTTTGCGAAACTGCGTATTTGTGTGTACTATGCTTCTTTATACTCTGGAACCTTTATATACATGGTTTACTTTCATTTATATGTTAAAACGTGCCTTAGAGTACGTAGGATACTTAACTTAATCACCGGAAGCCTTATTGACCGTTAGTGTCACTTGACGTTACGAACAAACTGCGTACTGCGTACACGTTTAACTTTTTTCGTAATTGGAATATTATGACTACGAAACCTTAATTATTATTTTTTAATAATAATTACTTGGGTTTTTGGATGCTTAATTACGCGTAGTAATTTACTTATGCTTACTAGTTAGTCTTGTTGGAATTTCTACCTTATTGGGCCTTAGCCCACCCTACACTAGTTAGTGGACTATTTAATTAGCTCAATTATTAATAGCTAGTGACCCATTAATAAGTAAGACAAATGCCCATTTATTAGAGGGAACATGCCAGTATTTATGTCAAGTATTATCCTTAATGTTGCATGGGATCCTAACATAAGCACCAAGTTTAGAAAACCATTAACCATAAAGCAAAAAGTTCTCCCCCTTGTTCCCCCTATGTTCCCACATTTTTGACACCACCACCACCTCCTCACCATCTATAAATACAAGCCTTATTCCATCCATTTTACACTTGCTCTCATTTGCATTTCACACACACCTACTCTCTTATTTCCTCTCTAGTCATTCTCACTCTAAAACTTGTAAGTTTTTGATTTTTCTTCTTCTTCTTCCCTTCTTAATCACGTGTTCATCATCATCATTTAAAGGAATCAAGCTTTTTAGCTTTTGATCTTGATTACATCTTGTAGATTCAAACATGGATTTGAATCCTTCAAGAACATGGAAGATTCAAGCTTTCTAGCTTTGAATCTTCACCTACTTTATAGATCTACATCTTTTTAGCTTTAATCTTGTTATTTTGTTGTAAAGATTCAAACTTTTGTTTGTAATCTTCATGTAACTTAAAGATCCAAGCTTTATGCTTCAAGATCTTCAAGAACAACCAAGATGCAAGCTTTCTAGCTTAGATCTTCATATATTTTGTTGGATCTAAGTTTTCTAACTTATGATCTCATTATTTTGTTATAAAGATCAAAACTTATGTTTATGGTCTTCATATAACTTAAAGATCTAAGCTTTATGCTTCAAGATCTTCAAGAACACTAAAGGTTCAAGCTTTCTAGCTTTGTGACCTTATAACTTGTGTGAAAGGGATCCAAGCTCTCTAGCTTAGGGTTTCATCACTTCATTTGATTTATATTGTGTTAATACTTGTTTGATTGAAGTAAAGTTTGTAACTTTGTTTGTAAATAGGACTTGTATTTGTGTTAAGACTAAGGATATGATGTAACCTTGGTTCATCATCCATCTAAGACTCTTAAATGAGTTGTGTTCTTACTTGGTCTTAACATATTGTGTGTTGATGGTAGAATCTTGGTCAAGGTGATGCTAACCCATTAATGAGTTGTACACTTGAAGCTACAAGTATCAAGGATGAGAACCGTGATGAGCATCAAGCACCAAGAACCCCACTAGAGCACTTGTTTACTTTTTTTGGGATCTGATCAGTAACCTGGGCTAATGGAAAGTTAATTTTCAGTTATTTTGGTTCGAGTAGATGATTTTCCGTTTAGGCCTCGTCTTAATCCGAGTTACGGTTTAGGATTTACGGCCCTCCGAAAGTCACTACGCCGTTGTAACATTGTGCTAAAATTTCTGACCTACTCGCACTTAAACTGTCGTCACAGTCAAACGAAGACGAGTTAGGTTCTGAAAATTGGTCAGCGGTTAGGGGACTCATATATGGAGCCATAGCCACTGACTACGCATCTTTTCGATTTATGTAGAGGTCGTAGCAGCTGACCGAAATCAGCCTATTGTTTCGATCTCTATTCTTGTCAAACTTACTTAGCTTTTATGAAGATGAATGATGATGATGATGACACTTAAACTTCTTTTATGCACTATTAGAACTTATAAGGACAACATACTGACCTAGTAACCTTTGATTTAGGTTGACGACCTTTCGGACCAACTTACTACTTGCATACTTTCATTACCGACTTTATCGCTTTTATCACTGTGAGTTATAGCTTCCCTTTTTACTTATACTATTTTTGGGACTGAGAATACATGCGCTTTTTATGTTTTACTTACTTGACACGAGTACTTAAACTTTACATGTAGTGACCCGAACTTTTCCATGTTTATATATATTAATTGAGATTGATATTTACATGATTAAATGTTTTCAACATGTTAAGCAATCAAACTTGTTAAGACTTGATTAATTGAAATATGTTTCATATAGACAATTGACCACCCAAGTTGACCGGTGATTCACGAACGTTAAAACTTGTAAAAACTATATGATGACATATATATGGATATATATATTTAGTTAACATGATACTATGATAAGTAAACATATCATTAAGTATATTAACAATGAACTACATATGTAAAAACAAGACTACTAACTTAATGATTTTTAAACGAGACATATATGTAACGATTATCGTTGTAAAGACATTTAATGTATATATATCATATTAAGAGATATTCATACATGATAATATCATGATAATATAATAATTTAAAATCTCATTTGATATTATAAACATTGGGTTAACAACATTTAACAAGATCGTTAACCTAAAGGTTTCAAAACAACACTTACATGTAACGACTAACGATGACTTAACGACTCAGTTAAAATGTATATACATGTAGTGTTTTAATATGTATTTATACACTTTTGAAAGACTTCAATACACTTATCAAAATACTTCTACTTAACAAAAATGCTTACAATTACATCCTCGTTCAGTTTCATCAACAATTCTACTCGTATGCACCCGTATTCGTACTCGTACAATACACAGCTTTTAGATGTATGTACTATTGGTATATACACTCCAATGATCAGCTCTTATCAGCCCATGTGAGTCACCTAACACATGTGGGAACCATCATTTGGCAACTAGCATGAAATATCTCATAAAATTACAAAAATATGAGTAATCATTCATGACTTATTTACATGAAAACAAAATTACATATCCTTTATATCCAATCCATACACCAACGACCAAAAACACCTACAAACACTTTCATTCTTCAATTTTCTTCATCTAATTGATCTCTCTCAAGTTCTATCTTCAAGTTCTAAGTGTTCTTCATAAATTCTACAAGTTCTAGTTACATAAAATCAAGAATACTTTCAAGTTTGCTAGCTCACTTCCAATCTTGTAAGGTGATCATCCAACCTCAAGAAATCTTTGTTTCTTACAGTAAGTTATTATTCTAATACAAGGTAATAATCATATTCAAACTTTGGTTCAATTTCTATAACTATAACAATCTTATTTCAAGTGATGATCTTACTTGAACTTGTTTTCGTGTCATGATTCTGCTTCAAGAACTTCGAGCCATCCAAGGATCCGTTGAAGCTAGATCCATTATTCTCTTTTCCAGTAGGTTTATCCAAGGAACTTAAGGTAGTAATAATGTTCATAACATCATTCTATTCATACATATAAAGCTATCTTATTCGAAGGTTTAAACTTGTAATCACTAGAACATAGTTTAGTTAATTCTAAACTTGTTCGCAAACAAAAGTTAATCCTTCTAACTTGACTTTTAAAATCAACTAAACACATGTTCTATATCTATATGATATGCTAACTTAATGATTTAAAACCTGGAAACACGAAAAACACCATAAAACCGGATTTACGGTGTCGTAGTAACACCGCGGGCTGTTTTGGGTTAGTTAATTAAAAACTATGATAAACTTTGATTTAAAAGTTGTTATTATGAGAAAATGATTTTTATTATGAACATGAAACTATATCCAAAAATTATGGTTAAACTCAAAGTGGAAGTATGTTTTCTAAAATGGTCATCTAGACGTCGTTCTTTCGACTGAAATGACTACCTTTACAAAAACGACTTGTAACTTATTTTTCCAACTATAAAACTATACTTTTTCTGTTTAGATTCATAAAATAGAGTTCAATATAAAACCATAGCAATTTGATTCACTCAAAACGAATTTAAAATGAAGAAGTTATGGGTAAAACAAGATTGGATAATTTTTCTCATTTTAGCTACGTGAAAATTGGTAACAAATCTATTCCAACCATAATTATTCAACTTGTATTATATATTATGTAATCTTGAGATACCATAGACACGTATACAATGTTTCGACCTATCATGTCGACACATCTATATATATTTCGGAACAACCATAGACACTCTATATGTGAATGTTGGAGTTAGCTATACAGGGTTGAGGTTGATTCCAAAATATATATAGTTTGAGTTGTGATCAATACTGAGATACGTATACACTGGGTCGTGGATTGATTCAAGATAATATTTATCGATTTATTTCTATACATCTAACTGTGGACAACTAGTTGTAGGTTACTAATGAGGACAGCTGACTTAATAAACTTAAAACATCAAAATATATTAAAAGTGTTGTAAATATATTTTGAACATACTTTGATATATATGTATATATTGTTATAGGTTCGTGAATCAACCAGTGGCCAAGTCTTACTTCCCGACGAAGTAAAAATCTGTGAAAGTGAGTTATAGTCCCACTTTTAAAATCTAATATTTTTGGGATGAGAATACATGCAGGTTTTATAAATGATTTACAAAATAGACACAAGTACGTGAAACTACATTCTATGGTTGAATTATCGAAATCGAATATGCCCCTTTTTATTAAGTCTGGTAATCTAAGAATTAGGGAACAGACACCCTAATTGACGCGAATCCTAAAGATAGATCTATTGGGCCTAACAAACCCCATCCAAAGTACCGGATGCTTTAGTACTTCAAAATTTATATCATATCCGAAGGGTGTCCCGGAATGATGGGGATATTCTTATATATGCATCTTGTTAATGTCGGTTACCAGGTGTTCACCATATGAATGATTTTTATCTCTATGTATGGGATGTGTATTGAAATATGAAATCTTGTGGTCTATTATTATGATTTGATATATATAGGTTAAACCTATAACTCACCAACATTTTTTTTGACGTTTTAAGCATGTTTATTCTCAGGTGATTATTAAGAGCTTCCGCTGTCGCATACTTAAATAAGGACGAGATTTGGAGTCCATGCTTGTATGATATTGTGTAAAAACTGCATTCAAGAAATTTATTTTGTTGTAACATATTTGTATTGTAAACCATTATGTAATGGTCGTGTGTAAACAGGATCTTTTAGATTATCATTATTTGATAATCTACGTAAAGCTTTTTAAAACCTTTATCTATGAAATAAAGGTTATGGTTTTTTTTAAAAATGAATGCAGTCTTTGAAAAATGTCTCATATAGAGGTCAAAACCTCGCAACGAAATCAATTAATATGGAACATTTTTAATCAATAAGAACGGGATATTTTAGTTGGTATCAGAGCGTTGGTCTTAGAGAACCAGAAAATTTGCATTAGTGTGTCTTATCGAGTTTGTTAGGATGCATTAGCGAGTCTGGACTTCGACCGTGTTTTCTTTAAAAATGATTGCTTAACATTTTTGTTGGAAACTATATATTATTAACATGTATATATTATGTGATATATTAATCTCTTAACATGTTTGATATTGTGTGATAGATGTCTACCTCCAGCACAAATCTCATTGACTCACCTAATAATAACGAACAGTCGAATATATATTGGACTGATTCACAAGTTCCCGAAGAAGAACCGGAAGAAGAATCAGAACCAGAAGAAGAATCAGAACCGGAAGAGGAGGAACCGGAGGAGGAAATAGAATCGGTGGGGAAAATAATAAAACGGTTAAGTAAAAGAAAATCCTCAACCAACCAACCAAGGTTAATTATGGTCAATGGCGTTTCCACCAAGGAAGCAAAATATTGGGAGGATTACCAATTCTCCGATGAATCGGATTCTGACGAGAATTCCGATGATGTTATAGAAATTACCCCAACTGAATTTAAAAAGGCAAAAGAAAATAATAAGGGAAAGGGCATAAAAATAGAGAAATCAAATTCCAACCCCGATGAACTTTATATGTATCGTCAACCCCCGAAGCCCTTAAGTTGTAACAATGACCCGGGAACCTCTAAACCACCAGGTTTTTCTAAACCGTTGTGGAAAACGATAGCTCGTATTAGGGGATCATCATATATCCCTAGAAACTTGGCAAAACGAACCAAAACCGAAGAAGAAGAAACGAGCGAGTCGGAATAAGATAGTTGTATTCGTGTGGTGAAATATATGTAATATAGTGTGCTTATGCTTTATGATATATGTAAAAATTGCTTGTATTAATAAGTATTTTTTTTTATGAATCTAACTCTTGTCTATTTTACAGTATAAAAATACAAAATGGATAGACAACCCAATATTTTAAGAGACCTACCCGGAGACATGATTGATGAAATCTTGTCTAGAGTCGGTCAGAATTCTTCGGCACAACTATTTACGGTGAAATCAGTTTGTAAGACATTCGAAAAATGTTCCAAGAATGTCTTGGTTTATAAGAGACTTTTGTTTGAAAGATGGGGGATATCACATTGAGAAACCCATAAGTTATGATGTGTTTACTTTGACGCATATATTGCGGGAACCCAAATGCTATTTTACGCAACGGGTTAAGAAATTATTTTGACTCAATGTATCCGAATATAGGACTTCATGATTTAGAAAAAGTGGCTAACATGCAACATAAAGAAGCATGCTATGTTTACGGGTTAGTAATGTTCGCTTCTCACCAAAGTGAGAAAAAGAACATCGGGCTACAACTATTAAACAAAACGTTCCCACAAGTGACGGAGTCGGTAATTGGGGTAAGAAATGAGGTTTTTAGATTGTTACGGGACTGTTGGACATTACGTAACCCTCGTCCCTTTAACGACGTTACAACACGCTGTCTTATCAACGGCCATAACGGTTATGTTCCACAAGACCAAGGATGGGAAGTAATCCTAGTAAAACCAGAATGCATGACTTGTTTCTGGACGTATGAATTACGTGTCTTTATTGCCTTTGCTGAACGACTTGTGTACTAGCTAGAATTATCTTCACAACCATCTTGTATCAAATTTATTGTGTGCTATATTTCATGCTATATGTAAAATAAGCGGTATTGTAAGTTTGTAAAATATTGTGTAAAAGTTTGAACGCGAAATATTATTATAATCAGTTTTTCATATAGAATTGTAGTAGTTGAATTGTATATTAGCTACTAAGTATGAACTTAACGGGTAGGTACTACCCGAATTTAAACTTATAAAACGCTAATATGAAGAAAAAGCTTTTATAAATGAGTTCATATTATGCTACGAAATACTATTAACTACTCTTAATATTTTGTATGATTAACTTGTTCCATTTGACTATTTTGAAGGAAATGGCACCGACTACTCGACACACCGTGAATATGAATGAAGAGGAATTCCGTACTTTTCTGGCTTCAAACATAGCCGCAGTACAGGCTGCGCTACATACCAACAATAACCTTGGATCTAGCGTTACAGGAAATCGTGTAGGATGCACCTACAAAGAATTCACTGCCTGCAAACCTTTGGAATTTGATGGAACCGAAGGACCGATCGGATTGAAACGGTGGACCGAGAAGGTTGAATCGGTGTTTGCCATAAGAAAGTGTACTGAAGAGGACAAATTGAAGTATGCTACGCATACCTTCACAGGTTCTGCGTTAACATGGTGGAATACCTATCTAGAGCAAGTGGGACAAGACGATGCGTACGCACTACCGTGGTCAGCATTCAAGCACTTGATGAACGAGAAGTACCGTCCCAGAACCGAGGTCAATAAGCTCAAGACAGAACTTAGAGGGTTACGAACCCAAGGATTTGATATTACCACGTACGAAAGATGATTCACGGAATTGTTCCTATTGTGTCCGGGAGCATTCGAAGATGAGGAAGAGAAGATCGACGCGTTTGTGAAAGGATTACAGGAAAGAATCCAAGAAGATATAAGTTCACACGAGCCCGCCTCCATATAACAGGCATGTAGAATGGCTCACAAACTAGTGAACCTGATTGAAGAAAGAATTAAAGAACAGACTGCTGAAGAGGCCAATGTGAAGCAAGTCAAAAGAAAGTGGGAGGAAAACGGTGATAAGAATCACCAATACAACAACAACAGCAATTACAATAATAATCGCAACAATTATCCCAACAATCGCAACATCAATCGCAACTACAACAAACGGCCCAACAACAACAACAACAACAACAACAACAACAGCAACTACAACAATCATCCCAACAACAATAATAACCGCAACAACAACAACAATCAGAAGCAGCTATGCCAAAAGTGTGAAAAGTATCACTCGGGGTTCTGCACCAAATTTTGCAACAAGTGTAAAAGAAATGGTCATAGCGGGGCGAAGTGTGAGGTCTACGGACCAGGGGTTAATAGAACGAAAGGAACAAATGGTGTCAGAACGAGTAATGGCGGAGCAAGTAGTGGCGGAGCAAGTTATGCCAATGTAGTTTGTTATAAATGTGGAAAACCGGGCCACATTATTAGAAATTGCCCGAACCAGGAGAACACGAATGGACAAGGCAGCGGAAGAGTTTTCAATATTAATGCGGTAGAGGCACAGGAAGACCCGGAGCTTGTTACGGGTACGTTTCTTATTGACAATAAATCTGCTTACGTTTTATTTGATTCGGGTGCGGATAGAAGCTATATGAGTAGAGATTTTTGTGCTAAATTAAGTTGTCCATTGACGCCTTTGGATAGTAAATTTTTACTCGAATTAGCAAATGGTAAATTAATTTCAGCAGATAATATATGTCGGAATCGAGAAATTAAACTGGTTAGCGAAACATTTAAGATTGATTTGATACCAGTAGAGTTAGGGAGTTTTGATGTGATAATCGGTATGGACTGGTTGAAAGAAGTGAAAGCAGAGATCGTTTGTTACAAAAATGCAATTCGCATTATACGAGAAAAAGGAAAACCCTTAATGGTGTACGGAGAAAAGGGCAACACGAAGCTACATCTTATTAGTAATTTGAAGGCACAAAAACTAATAAGAAAAGGTTGCTATGTTGTTCTAGCACACGTCGAGAAAGTACAAACTGAAGAAAAGAGCATCAATGATGTTCCCATTGCAAAAGAATTTCCCGATGTATTTCCGAAAGAATTACCGGGATTAACCCACATCGATCCATTGAATTTCAAATAGATCTTGTACCAGGAGCTGCACCAATAGCTCGTGCTCCTTACAGACTCGCACCCAGTGAGATGAAAGAACTGCAAAGCCAATTACAAGAACTTTTAGAGCGTGGTTTCATTCGACCAAGCACATCACCGTAGGGAGCTCCTGTTTTGTTTGTCAAGAAGAAAGATGGTACATTCAGGTTGTGTATCGACTACCGAGAGTTGAACAAACTTACCATCAAGAACCGCTACCCACTACCGAGAATCGACGACTTATTTGATCAACTACAAGGCTCGTCTGTTTATTCAAAGATTGACTTACGTTCCGGGTATCATCAAATGCGGGTGAAAGAAGATGATATTCCAAAGACTGCTTTCAGAACACGTTACGGTCATTACGAGTTTATGGTCATGCCGTTTGGTTTAACTAATGCACCAGCTGTGTTCATGGACCTTATGAACCGAGTGTGTGGACCATACCTTGACAAGTTTGTCATTGTTTTCATTAATGACATACTTATTTACTCAAAGAATGACCAAGAACACAGTGAACATTTGAGAAAGGTGTTAGAAGTATTGAGGAAGGAAGAATTGTACGCTAAGTTTTCAAAGTGTGCATTTTGGTTGGAAGAAGTTCAATTCCTCGGTCACATAGTGAACAAAGAAGGTATTAAGGTGGATCCGGCAAAGATAGAAACTGTTGAAAAGTGGGAAACCCCGAAAACTCCGAAACACATACGCCAGTTTTTAGGACTAGCTGGTTACTACAGAAGGTTCATCCAAGATTTCTCCAAAATAGCAAAACCCTTGACTGCATTAACGCATAAAGGGAAGAAATTTGAATGGAAGGATGAACAAGAAAAGGCGTTTCAATTATTGAAGAAAAAGCTAACTACGGCACCTATATTGTCATTGCCTGAAGGGAATAATGATTTTGTGATTTATTGTGACGCATCAAAGTAAGGTCTCGGTTGTGTATTAATGCAACAGACGAAGGTGATTGCTTATGCATCTAGACAATTGAAGATTCACGAGCAAAATTATACGACGCATGATTTGGAATTAGGCGCGGTTGTTTTTGCATTAAAGACTTGGAGGCACTACTTATATGGGGTCAAAAGTATTATATATACCGACCACAAAAGTCTTCAACACATATTTAATCAGAAACAACTGAATATGAGGCAGCGTAGGTGGATTGAATTATTGAATGATTACGACTTTGAGATTCGTTACCACCCGGGGAAGGCAAATGTGGTAGCCGACGCCTTGAGCAGAAAGGACAGAGAACCCATTCGAGTAAAATCTATGAATATAATGATTCACACTAACCTTACTACTCAAATAAAGGAGGCGCAACAAGGAGTTTTAAAAGAGGGAAATTTAAAGGATGAAATACCCAAAGGATCGGAGAAGCATCTTAATATTCGGGAAGACGGAACCCGGTATAGGGCTGAAAGAATTTGGGTACCAAAATTTGGAGATTTGAGAGAAATGGTACTTAGAGAAGCTCATAAAACCAGATACTCAATACATCCTGGAACGGGGAAGATGTATAAGGATCTTAAGAAACATTTTTGGTGGCCAGGTATGAAAGCCGATATTGCTAAATATGTAGGAGAATGTTTGACGTGTTCTAAGGTCAAAGCTGAACATCAGAAACCATCAGGTCTACTACAACAACCTGAAATCCCGGAATGGAAATGGGAAAACATTACCATGGATTTCATTACTAAATTGCCAAGGACTGCAAGTGGTTATGATACTATTTGGGTAATAGTTGATCGTCTCACCAAGTCAGCACACTTCCTGCCAATAAGAGAAGATTACAAGATGGAGAAGTTAGCACGACTGTATTTGAAGGAAGTCATCTCCAGACATGGAATACCAATCTCTATTATCTCTGATAGGGATGGCAGATTTATTTCAAGATTCTGGCAGACATTACAACAAGCATTGGGAACTCGTCTAGACATGAGTACTCCTATCACCCACAAACTGATGGGCAGAGTGAAAGGACGATACAAATGCTTGAAGACATGCTACGAGCTTGTGTTATTGATTTCGGAAACAGTTGGGATCGACATCTACCGTTAGCAGAATTTTCCTACAACAACAGCTACCATTCAAGCATTGAGATGGCGCCGTTTGAAGCACTTTATGGTAGAAAGTGCAGGTCTCCAATTTGTTGGAGTGAAGTGGGGGATAGACAGATTACGGGTCCGGAGATAATACAAGAAACTACCGAGAAGATCATCCAAATTCAACAACGGTTGAAAACCGCCCAAAGTCGACAAAAGAGCTACGCTGATATTAAAAGAAAAGATATAGA
Organism: Rutidosis leptorrhynchoides; assembly: GCF_046630445.1. Taxonomy (NCBI): domain Eukaryota; kingdom Viridiplantae; phylum Streptophyta; class Magnoliopsida; order Asterales; family Asteraceae; genus Rutidosis; species Rutidosis leptorrhynchoides. The sequence goes on along the minus strand of NC_092336.1, from coordinate 79,977,800 downwards.
ATTTGAAATTGGAGAGATGGTCATGCTTAAAGTTGCACCTTGGAAAGGCGTTGTTCGATTTGGTAAACGAGGGAAATTAAATCCAAGGTATATTGGAACATTCAAGATGATTGATCGTGTCGGACCAGTAGCTTACCGACTTGAGTTACCTCAACAACTCGCGGCTGTACATAACACTTTCCACGTCTCGAATTTGAAGAAATGTTATGCTAAATAAGATCTCACTATTCTGTTAGATGAAATCCAAATCAACGAAAAACTTCAATTTATCGAAGAACCCGTCGAAATAATGGATCGTGAGGTTAAAAGACTTAAGCAAAACAAGATACCAATTGTTAAGGTTCGATGGAATGCTCGTAGAGGACCCGAGTTCACCTGGGAGCGTGAAGATCAGATGAAGAAGAAATACCCGCATCTATTTCCAGAAGATTCGTCAACACCTTCAACAGCTTAAAATTTCGGGACGAAATTTATTTAACGGGTAGGTACTGTAGTGACCCGAACTTTTCCATGTTTATATATATTAATTGAGATTGATATTTACATGATTAAATGTTTTCAACATGTTAAGCAATCAAACTTGTTAAGACTTGATTAATTGAAATATGTTTCATATAGACAATTGACCACCCAATTTGACCGGTGATTCACGAACGTTAAAACTTGTAAAAACTATATGATGACATATATATGGATATATATATAGTTAACATGATACTATGATAAGTAAACATATCATTAAGTATATTAACAATGAACTACATATGTAAAAACAAGACTACTAACTTAATGATTTTTAAACGAGATATATATGTAACGATTTTTGTTGTAAAGACATTTAATGTATATATATATCATATTAAGAGATATTCATACTTGATAATATCATGATAATATAATAATTTAAAATCTCATTTGATATTATAAACATTAGGTTAACAACATTTAACAAGATCGTTAATCTAAAGGTTTCAAAACAACACTTACATGTAACGACTAATATGTATTTATACACTTTTGAAAGACTTCAATACACTTATAAAAATACTTCTACTTAACAAAAATGCTTACAATTACATTCTCGTTCAGTTTCATCAACAATTCTACTCGTATGCACCCGTATTCGTACTCGTACAATACACAGCTTTTAGATGTATGTACTATTGGTATATACACTCCAATTATTAGCTCTTAGAAGCCCATGTGAGTCACCTAACACATGTTGGAACCATCATTTGGCAACTAGCATGAAATATCTCATAAAATTACAAAAATATGAGTAATCATTCATGACTTATTTACATGAAAACAAAATTACATATTCTTTATATCTAATCCATACACCAATGACCAAAAACACCTACAAACACTTTCATTCTTCAATTTTCTTCATCTAATTGATATCTCTCAAGTTCTATCTTCAAGTTCTAAGTGTTCTTCATATATTCTACAAATTCTAGTTACATAAAATCAAGAATACTTTCAAGTTTGCTAGCTCACTTCCAATCTTGTAAGGTGATCATCCAACCTCAAGAAATCTTTGTTTCTTACAGTAGGTTATCATTCTAATACAAGGTAATAATCATATTCAAACTTTAGTTCAATTTCTATAACTATAACAATCTTATTTCAAGTGATGATCTTACTTGAACTTGTTTTCGTGTCATGATTCTGCTTCAAGAACTTCGAGCCATCCAAGGATCCGTTGAAGCTAGATCCATTTTTCTCTTTTCCAGTAGGTTTATCCAAGGAACTTAAGGTATTAATGATGTTCATAACATCATTCGATTCATACATATAAAGCTATCTTATTCGAAGGTTTAAACTTGTAATCACTAGAACATAGTTTAGTTAATTCTAAACTTGTTCACAAACAAAAGTTAATCCTTCTAACTTGACTTTTAAAATCAACTAAACACATGTTCTATATCTATATTATATGCTAACTTAATGATTTAAAACCTGGAAACACGAAAAACACCGTAAAACCGGACTTACGCCGTCGTAGTAACACCGCGGGCTGTTTTGGGTTAGTTAATTAAAAACTATGATAAACTTTGATTTAAAAGTTGTTATTCTGAGAAAATGATTTTTATTATGAACATGAAACTATATCCAAAAATTATGGTTAAACTCAAAGTGGAAGTATGTTTTCTAAAATGGTCATCTAGACGTCGTTCTTTCGACTGAAATGACTACCTTTACAAAAACGACTTGTAACTTATTTTTACGACTATAAACCTATACTTTTTCTGTTTAGATTCATAAAATAGAGTTCAATATGAAACTATAGCAATTTGATTCACTCAAAACGGATTTAAAATGAAGAAGTTCTGGGTAAAACAAGATTGGATAATTTTTCTCATTTTAGCTACGTGAAAATTGGTAACAAATCTATTCCAACCATAACTTAATCAACTTGTATTGTATATTATGTAATCTTGAGATACCATAGACACGTATACAATGTTTCGACCTATCATGTCGACACATCTATATATATTTCGGAACAACCATAGACACTCTATATGTGAATGTTGGAGTTAGCTATACAGGGTTGAGGTTGATTCCAAAATATATATAGTTTGAGTTGTGATCAATACTGAGATACGTATACACTGGGTCGTGGATTGATTCAAGATAATATTTATTGATTTATTTCTGTACATCTAACTGTGGACAACTAGTTGTAGGTTACTAACGAGGACAACTGACTTAATAAACTTAAAACATCAAAATATATTAAAAGTGTTGTAAATATATTTTGAACATACTTTGATATATATGTATATATTGTTATAGGTTCGTGAATCAACCAGTGGCCAAGTCTTAATTCCCGACGAAGTAAAAATCTGTGAAAGTGAGTTATAGTCCCACTTTTAAAATCTAATATTTTTGGGATGAGAATACATGCAGGTTTTATAAATGATTTACAAAATAGACACGAGTACGTGAAACTACATTCTATGGTTGAATTATCGAAATCGAATATGCCCCTTTTTATTAAGTCTGGTAATCTAAGAATTAGGGAACAGACACCCTAATTGACGCGAATCCTAAAGATAGATCTATTGGGCCTAACAAACCCCATCCAAAGTACCGGATGCTTTAGTACTTCGAAATTTATATCATATCCGAAGGGTGTCCCGGAATGATGGGGATATTCTTATATATGCATCTTGTTAATGTCGGTTACCAGGTGTTCACCATATGAATGATTTTTATCTCTATGTATGGGATGTGTATTGAAATATGAAATCTTGTGGTCTATTATTATGATTTGATATATATAGGTTAAACCTATAACTCACCAACATTTTTGTTGACGTTTTAAGCATGTTTATTCTCAGGTGATTATTAAGAGATTCTGCTGTCACATACTTAAATAAGGACGAGATTTGGAGTCCATGCTTGTATGATATTGTGTAAAAACTGCATTCAAGAAACTTATTTTGTTGTAACATATTTGTATTGTAAACCATTATGTAATGGTCGTGTGTAAACAGGATATTTTAGATTATCATTATTTGATAATCTACGTAAAGCTTTTTAAAACCTTTATCTATGAAATAAAGGTTATGGTTTGTTTTAAAAATGAATGCAGTCTTTGAAAAACGTCTCATATAGAGGTCAAAACCTCGCAACGAAATCAATTAATATGGAACGTTTTTAATCAATAAGAACGGGATATTTCATTACATATGTGTGGGTTATATAACGGCATAAAGATTTCCCTTAGCACGGTAACGTTTAATCATTGGTTTTTGAACCGGTGAACGCGAATATTAGATATGGATCCATAGGGTTTGACATCCCCACTCGGGCTAGTCGCGCTAGCATTTAATGGGTGTTTAATACTTCGAGGACATACGTACTCGCCAGGTGTACTTTCAGGGGGTGATATTTATATTTACGTTAAGTCTAGTTACCATGTGCCCACGGTTATACATATACTTTTCATACTGTTTTGAAACATTGAAATCTCGTGGTCAATCTTACATTACTGTTACAACTTAAACTATAGCTCACCAACATTCGTGTTGACTTTTTAAGCATGTATTTCTCAGGTGCTTAGACGTTGTTGCTTCCGCTATTAGACTTGCTGTCATGTTGTTATAGCCTTGCTGTTAAGGACCTGCTGTGTTAGATTTCCACTGCATTACTTAGAGATGTCTCAATCATGGAACTTTTCTTTTGCATTCGTAGTCTACATTATTTTCAAATAATGACTTTGTAACGACCTTTGTGTCACGTTATCTTTTGTAAACACTATCTTTTTATGAATGCAAAACTGGTTTTCAAACAGCATGTAGTATTTGACCGTGTAAGGATCCTGTTCTTGACGAATCGTACACGATGGTTTTGTACGGGGCATCACAAAAAGTATATTTTATTATATATAAACTTTAATATAAATTTAATTATTAATAATTGACTTGTATTATTTAGTCTATTAAAAATCTGATAAATATATTTAAATATGTATAACGACTATATTTATTTATATAATAAACATGTATAGATTTTGAAAGTCATTTTGGGTCAAATTGACTTTTATTGACTTTTGCATGATAATCTCGATCATTAGGATTGTGATACACTACGACTTGACCTAAATTGTTAGACAGATATTGACTAACATATAAATATATATACTTAATATAGGTTCGTGAATCCGAGGTCAACCCTGCACTTGTTCAGTGCCGTCATATGCATAATTGCTACGAAATACAGTATTGTGAGTTTCATTTGCTCCCTTTTTAAATGCTTTTGCAATATACATTTTTTGGACTGAGAATACATGCGCTGCTTTATAAATGTTTGATGAAATAGACACAAGTACTTAAAACTACATTCTTTGGCTGGATTATTAAACTGAATATGCCCCTTTTTAGTCTGGTAATCTAAGAATTAGGGAACAGACACCTTAATTGACGTGAATCCTAAAGATAGATCTATTGGGCACAACAAGCCCCATCCAAAGTACCGGATGCTTTAGTACTTCGAATTTATCATGTCCGAAGGGAGTCCCGGAATGATGGGGATATTCTATATGCATCTTGTTAAGGTCGGTTACCAGGTGTTCACCATATGAATGATTTTACCTTTATGCAGACGAGAGGATTCTGCTATGGGAATTATATTGTGGTCTATTAAAATTATGGAAATGATCGATTATGATAAACTAATTAACTCACCAACCTTTTGGTTGACACTTTAAAGCATGTTTATTCTCAGGTATTAAAGAAATCTTCCGCTGTGCATTTGCTCATTTTAGATATATTACTTGGAGTCATTCATGTCATATTTCAAAAGACGTTGCATTCGAGTCGTTGAGTTCAACAAGATTATTGATAAGTCTTTGATAGTTTGATATATTATGAAATGGTATGCATGCCTGTTAACTTTTAATGTAATGAAAGTTTATCTTTTAAAAACGAATGCAATATTTGTAAAATGTATCATTTAGAGCTCAAATACCTCGCAATGTAATCATATGTTATTGTATTCGTCCTTGTGGATTAGGACGGGTCGTCTCATATATTATTATTATTATTATTATTATTATTATTATTATTATTATTATTATTATTATTATTATTATTATTATTATTATTATTATTATTATTATTAAGATTAATATTATTATTAATCTTATAGTTAGGAGTATTATTATTAGTAGTATTATACATAAAATACTACGACGAAGTTCTGCTCAAATGATTTCAAACCGAGTTTTCAAATAAGTCAAAGCTAAGGAAATTATGAGTTATGGCTATGGAGGTTATGGGTGAAAGGACCCGTCCTAATCCATCCGGACGAATACATTACATTTGGTTACATTGTGAGGTACTTGACCTCTATATGATACATTTTATAAACATTGCATTCGTTTTTAAAATACAAACTTTCATTACATCGAAAATTGACGGCATGCATACCATTTTCTAATATATCCAACTATAAATGACTTAATAATAATCTTGATAAACTCGACGACTCGAATGCAACGTCTTTTAAAATATGTCATGAGTGACTCCAAGTAATATCTCTAATGAGCAAATGCACAGCAGAAGATTTCTTTCATACCTGAGAATAAACATGCTTTAAAGTGTCAACCAAAAGGTTGGTGAGTTCATTAGTTTATAGTAATCATTCATTTCAATCATTTTAATAGACCACAAGATTTTCATTTCCATTTCTCATAAATATACGTCCCATGCATAGAGACAAAAATCATTCATATGGTGAACACCTGGTAACCGACATTAACAAGATGCATATAAGAATATCCCCTATCATTCCGGGAAATCCTTCGGACATGATAAAAATGAATTCGAAGTACTAAAGCATCCGGTACTTTGGATGAGGTTCGTTAGGCCCAATAGATCTATCTTTAGGATTCGCGTCAATTAGTAGATCGGTTTACTAATTCTTAGGCTACCAGGCAAAAGGGGCATATTCGGCTTCGATCAGTCACCCATATAATGCAGTTTCAATTACTTGTGTCTATTTCGTAAAACAGTTATAAAAGAGCATGTATTCTCAGTCCCAAAAAAATATATATTGCAAAAGCATTTAAAAATGGAGTAAATGAAACTCACCATACTGTATTTTGTTGTAAAAATACATATGACGACAATGAACAACTGTAGGGTTGGCCTCGAATTCACGAACCTATATCATTTATATATATATTAACACATATAATGGTAATCGAACAAATTTATATATTATTAGTGACTTAATTGTTATTTTAATTTGGATGTTTCATTAATAACCTAATTAGTTATATTCATTAATATTTATTATAAAAGTATTAATATAGTTATGTTATATGTAGCAGATATGATTTTATATATCTAATAGTTATTTGATAAATAATATTGATAATAATAATAAATAAAAGGTCGTTTTATTTTACAATAATAATAATAATAGTTATTATGATAATAATATTGATACTAGTATTAATAATAATAATAATAATAATAATAATAACAATAACAATAATAATAATAATAATAATAATAATAATAATAATAATAATAATAATAATAATAATAATAATAATAATAATAATAATAATAATAATAATAATAATAATAATAATAATAATAATAATAATAATAATAATAATAATAATAATAATAATAATAATGAAAAAATAATGATATTAATGTCAAAATAATAATAATGATAGTAATAATAATAATTTTGATAAAAATAAAAAAATATATATATAAAAAAAATGATAATTTTTCTAATAATGATAATAATAATAAAAATGATGCTTTTAAATAAAAAAGATAATTTTTATTAAAAATGATACTAATAATACTTTTACTAAATATGATCATTTTAATAATAATGATAACAATAGTAACAATAATAATAATAAATATAACTTAACTACCTCAAAAGCTTTTCCCAAAAACAAAATGTCCCAGACAAGGCTCAAACCCGCGACCTCTCGCTAGCTCAAACACTCCCCTAACCAACGATCTGTCTTAGCTTTTCCTGATTTTATTCCTAGTTTATTCTTTTTAGCCCGTAAGTATTTGTTGCCTTCTCAACACAAAACCCCATCAACATGATCATTACTCAATTCGTTAATCACCATCATAATAAACATGTTTCATTATCTTCATCATCAATTAACATTTACCATCATCATCATAAATATCATCTCACCGTCGCTAAACATCCACTAGTCTAGTTCACTAAAGCCGATTGGGCCACAACAGTTTTAGCCCATCTAAAACACAAGTGTGTGGCCCAAGTAGAAATCCCATGTATAACATATTACGGCCCAAGTTAAATAAGAATGGGAGTTGTTGTGATTTGATCCAGGAGAAAAATAAACAACCGTTTATGTTTACCATCATTTCTGTACAGTATCATTATCATCATCATATTCCATGCATCATCATCATCTAACATTATACATGTATCATTTTCATCATCTATCTTAATCTAATTCTAATCACGATAATCATTTCATTTAGCTAACACCATAGTATATATGTATATCATCATCTATACCATACTCCATCATCCTTAATCATCATCATCTTAATCTTAAACTATCATCATCATCATGCGAATTCACAGAAACCGTGTAAAATTCATTTACACTCGTCACTTTACAAAATGGGTCGGATACTTTGTGTCTAGTCCCACTTGTAATTGACCCACTAATACCTTACTACTAAAGTGCATCTTTCATAAGTTGATCAACTTTTTGTTTAGTTCCACATGCTTCACGACAATCTTGTTTTTTCATTATTTGTTTATACATCAAATTGGCATTATGTAGTTACATTATTAAATCAAAAGGGATGGAAAGTGTCGGTCATAATTAAAAAGAAAGGAGCACTCACTAGAAATTTTAAAACTTTAACAACATAAAGTGTGGTTACTCGCATATAAATAAGAACTAGGAATCAAACAATAGTACTTGCATTTTTTTAACCTGGTTTGACTGGGATTCATGATGCAACTAGAAAGAGGAAGATGGTAGTAGCTGTAGTATGTAGTAGCAGTAAACAATTGAATGGTGATTGATGGTGTGATATACTGAAACAAGAGCAGAAAGAAACTGCAGTAGCAGTAGCGAGGAATGAAGGAAAGAAAGAAAAGAAAAAGAAAGAAAAGAAGAGAAAAAAAAGTTATGTTGGAATAGGTTTCGATATAAAAAAAATATGGTGAAGGTGATGGCTTGATGGGGGTTAAAGGTGGTGGCTTGGGTTCCGGTTTACAAACGAAAATAACAGTCAAGAATAAAGGAAGTGTTTGGTGTGGTGTTGTGTAAAGGAGAAGAAGAATGGTGGGTTGTGTGTTTTCGAACCAAAACAGGAAACAAGTATTGGTGTAGCAGAAATCTTGTGGTACCATGCTGGGGTTTTTGAGATGAAGGTGGCTCGTTGATGGTTGTAACAGAAATAGAAAGCAGGTTATAACAGGTAGTGGTGTTCTTGGGTCTCTGTTCGAACAACAGAAATTAAAGTGACAGTTTTTGTATAGTTGCAATAACAAACACAAGACGTGTTGTTGGGTGAGTTTAACGAACCAACAATAGAATTCGGTGCGGCTGCAGTAGCAAGAAACCATGGCTTAGTTTGGGTTGTTGTAATTGATTTTGTGTATTTGTTTGTCATAGTGGAAAATTTAGAATGTCTTTACAGTCTAATTTGTTCGAATTATATAAAGGATATGGATATCGACAGTTTTATCAATCAGAAACATAAAATGGGGAAAAATTACAACAGACAAAATTGGTTAAGTGAATTCGTACATTCAATTGATTCTGATATTAGGTAACATAAGATAGAAAACAAAATTTTGGAAAGTTGATGTGGATATCATACTGAATCGTACGATTTGTTTTCCTTGATTTATAATTTATATAATAAATATTACTAACTAATAATATATTAGTAATAATAATAATTATATTATTATTAATACATAATAATAAAAATAATCAGATTATTAATGTTAATAATAATAAAATATATTATTTTCTAATAATAACAATAATAATAATAATAATTTATACTAATAATAATAATTTTTAATAATAATAATAATAATAATAATAATAATAATAATAATAATATATAATAATAATACTAATATTAATCATGTTACATGTTTCAATTTTATATAACAATATTAATAATACAAATAATAATATTAATAATAATAATGGAAGTAATAATAATAATATTGATATATCATTTATATTTTAACTTGTAATTACAACTAATATATATTAACTTTACACTATATATAATAATATTTATTAAATATTATATATCACACTATATTAATAATTATTATTAGAATTCATATATATATTCATAATAATATATACTTATAATGGTAATTTATTTATTCTATTTATTATTTAAATTTTTTTTATTTCTTAATGTTTAAAGTATACTTTATTAATTCAAAATATTTTATATATACATATAGTTATGTTTATATGTACCTATTTATTTACAACCAGTGTTCGTGAATCGTCGGGACTGGTCAAAGGTTAAATGAATCCATGTAATTAATTCAAAAAAATTTTGATAATCAACTTTACAGACTTTGCTTATCGTGTCGATATCATATAAAGATTAAGTTTAAATTTGGTCGAAAATTTCCGGGTCGTCATAGTACCTATCCGTTAAAGAAATTTCGTCCCGAAATTTGAGTGGGGTGGCCATGGCTAACAATGAAATTGTTTTTATGACGCATACGAGCTGAAAATTAGAGTTTTATCATCAGCGAGAAATATGGATAAGATAATTTGTTTATATGAAGCGTATGAGTGAGGCTATCACAAAAGAATGAAATAGAGTTTTAACTTTTGACGTAGTCATGGTGAATTTCCGAAATTCAAGAAATTTAGAAGAAATCTTCTTAATAAGATTTGATTCTTCGTAATTAAGGAAATTAAAATACTCTTTGGTTAACTGCGATGATCTGTTTTGATTGTTCTGTCGGATATTTTACTATAACTCCACTCCCTTCGTTTCCTTTATATTTTGGAGTTCCATCCTTTTGTTTTCTCTTCCCGACTTTAAGTCAAGCGAATAATGGTCCAGAATTTGTAGGTATAAAATTCGAAATGAACATAATTAATGTTCTAAGAAAGAAGTTGTATTAGCACGATCTGATTTGTTAAATTACCAGACATCACGAAAAAGGTAGAACTATCAAGAAAATATGTTCTTGATATGGTTATAGATTAGATAGAATGTAAGAGTCGTGTAACATGGCACATGATGATGTTAAAATCTGTGAATCATCACGTTCTATTAGAAACTCAGCATGACTTACTGTAATATAATCACGTTGATCAAGTGTCATTATATTATACTAACTCATGCATCAGTTTTCAACACTACTTCAAAAACATTCATATTTTAAATTCGAAGGTTCATAGAATATAGAAACTAAAACAGTTTCCTTTTATGATATAATACAGATAACGTGAAAAGATAACTGATTTCAGATAAGGATAGTTATGAAAATATCTTCAGAAATATCGAAGATATTTATGACGATAATTTGGAACTTCTAAGATCGAAGGTTGATAAAAAAAAATTCCGCAAGATTTTAACATGAGTACGGAGCAAGATATTCGTTGAAGGTTTCATCGGATCCAGAATTACCTGGATTCTTTGAATATAGGGTATGGTCCTTGTATTTGGCCTTGGTCTCCTTCATGGTTTACTCAATCTGTTTTTCAGTACCAAATTTTCTATCGAGCGTTCCTAACACTCCTTTCTTTATCATCAAACTTTTGGCCGTTTCGACCATCTACAATTTTTCTGTTTCCTCTGCGTTTAATGCTACGATATCTGAATCATCGGTTATTAATCCGAGGTGGTTTCAAGAGAATTGTGTTTTTAAATGATTAAACGCTGATGGTAATATGGTGGAATATAAACGGTTTCCCGGTAACGATGACGAAGGGCAAACTTATATATCAAAGTTATAATAAGGTTTATTCAAATGAAAAGTCAAAATTGATTTGCTGAAGCTGTGACAAAATTGACTACTTTGAAAAGGGATTGCAAAGTTATTTTTGGTAATAACAACGCCAAAGGAGCTAACACAGATACGTGTTAAACGTTTACTCAGGTTCCGAGAATTTTTCAGGTGCATAACTATATGCATCATTCTTTTCTTCTGTAGATGAAGTGCGGTGGTTTCCCTCTCGATTGAGGTGTTTTCAAGAATCATGAAAGGTTTGAACGCAGATTGTAATCGTCAAGATACAAACAAGGTTTAAGATGAAATCAAGTGGCAAACTTGAAGAATTGTTTAGTTTCATCTATTATAATCAATATTTTAATTCATTTTAATTGTTCAATGTTGGCAGTCCACAGTTAGCAGTCTACAATTAGTAATTCAATAATTCATATATAGTTTAATATATAATATTCTAATTAATTAATACATATCGTGACTCATTGTATACATGTCTCAGACTCGATCACAACTCAAAGTATATATATTATTGTAGAATCAACCTCAACCCTGTATAGAGAACTCGATCATTACTGCATATAGAGTGTCTATGGTTATTCCAAATAATATATATAGATGCGTCGATATGATATGTCAAAACCTTGTATACGTGTGCGTAAAATAAATAACAGAAATTAAATGACAATAAATAAAATTGCGAGAATTAAATTGCGATAAAATAAATTGCGATAATTAAATGTATAATAAGGAATTAACAGTTAGCTAGGAACAGTTTTCTAGGATTTTGTTAGCGTGGATTCTTAACACATAGTTAATTTGTTTGTTTCTAACAAATTTTATTTTGTCCAATGTTTTCTTCATTATGCCACTTGTCGGATTCTGATAGGTCAAAATTCAAATATGAAATTGAATGAAAATGGTTATTCTGTAGTGAACGGATACGTGCACCGGTGGATGTAAGTAGGATAGTAAATAACTGTTGAATCAGATTTGAAAGAATGTACAATGTAACTTATTAATGTGAAATCTAAATATTTCTCGGGTATTACCTACCCGTTAAAATATTTTCACCATTAACAGTTTGTACGAAAGAATTTTTAATTACAATCTTTGTGAAAATATACTTACATATATATTTTCTTCAGATGTAATCATGAATTTAATGAGTTAATATAGTATTAAACTCATTTGGTTTACCGTCAAAACTAGAATACATAATCTCTAAAACATTAGAGATTACATAATCGCCATGAAGAACGAAGATAATTGATGTAGAACGATACGTAGAACGAGGATTATACTTTGAGGTATAGAATGAGATGTTGAGGCATGGATTGTTGATGGTACCGGTGCTGTTACTGATGGTACTGTTGGTGCCGGTGATGTTGCTGAAGCTGGTAAATTTTGCACCATATTTTCCAAGGCTACAACTCGGGTGCGAAGCTCGTTGACTTCTTCTATTACACCGGGATGATTGTCAGTTGGAACAAACGGATGAATAAAGTTTAGAATTTTAGATAGAATATAATCGTGGCGAGATATTCAGGAAATGAGAGTGAGAATGGTGTTTCGGATTGGTTCGCCGGTGAATGCTTCAGGTTCTTCGCCCAGAAGACAATATGGTGGATGAAAGGGATCGCTTCTTCTTGTCTCCAATGATTAAGTAGATTACGAACCCATCAGACAAATTGGGGATGGTTTATTGGTTGATTCATTCTGGTGACACTGCTTCCGGAGCTTAGGCGAACATCCATGTCGGAATGGCTGTCGGAATTCGAGGGACTTGAACTAGTTGTGAGTTCCATCCGGTACGGTTAGATAAAGGGTTTTTGATATGAAATGGTTTTCAGATATCGGATGATATTCTAATTACATAGATTAACTATATATATAGAACAAAATATTTCGTAGATTACGGAGGGATTTATGGAATATGTCAGGCAAATCTACAGTAACAGATGCGCTAAGATATAAATTATCAGATACGCTAAGATATGAATTTTGTCTATACACTATTTATGCAGTCAATGTAGTAAAACGTGTCTAGACTAAGAATGATAAGCAGGTAATTTCCTAAGGATGATAAACAGGTAATTTTCGACATGAAATGATGAGCAAAACTTTTGACATGCAGACACGGTCGAAGTCCAGACCCACTAATGCATCTAAACAACTATCAGTTAGACGCACTAATGCAAGACCTGGTTCGCTAAGACCACCGCTCTGATACCAACTGAAAGGACCCGTCCTAATCCATCCGGACGAATACATTACATTTGATTACATCGCGAGGTACTTGACCTCTATATGATACATTTTACAAACATTGCATTCATTTTTAAAAGACAAACTTTCATTACATCGAAAATTGACGACATGCATACCATTTTCTAATATATCCAACTATAAATGACTTAATAATAATCTTGATGAACTCGACGACTCGAATGCAACGTCTTTTGAAATATGTCGTGAGTGGCTCCAAGTAATATCTCTAATGAGCAAATGCACAGTGGAAGATTTCTTTCATACCTGAGAATAAACATGCTTTAAAGTGTCAACCAAAAGGTTGGTGAGTTCATTAGTTTATCGTAATCATTCATTTTCATCATTTTAATAGACCACAAGATTTTCATTTCCACTTCTCATAAATATACCTCCCATGCATAGAGACAAAAATATTCATATGGTGAACACCTGGTAATCGACATTAACAAGATGCATATAAGAATATCCCCTATCATTCCGGTAAATCCTTCGGACATGATAAAAATGAATTTGAAGTACTAATGCATCCGGTACTTTGGATGGGGTTTGTTAGGCCCAATAGATCTATCTTTAGGATTCACGTCAATTAGTAGGTCGGTTTACTAATTCTTAGGCTACCAAGCAAAAGGGACATATTCGGCTTCGATCATTCACCCATATAATGCAGTTTCAATTACTTGTGTCTATTTCGTAAAACAGTTATAAAAGAGCATGTATTCTCAGTCCCAAAAAAATATATATTGCAAAAGCATTTAAAAATGGAGTAAATGAAACTCACCATACTGTATTTTGTTGTAAAAATACATATGACGACAATGAACAACTGTAGGGTTGGCCTCGAATTCACGAACCTATATCATTTATATATATATTAACACATATAATGGTAATCGAACAAATTTATATATTATTAGTGACTTAATTGTTATTTCAATTTGGATGTTTCATTAATAACCTAATTAGTTATATTCATTAATATTTATTATAAAAGTATTAATATAGTTATGTTATATGTAGCAGATATGATTTTATATATCTAATAGTTATTTGATAAATAATATTGATAATAATAATAAATAAAAGGTCGTTTTATTTTACAATAATAATAATAGTTAATATGATAATAATATTGATACTATTAATAATAATAATAATAATAATAATAATAATAATAATAATAATAATAATAATAATAATAATAATAATAATAATAATAATAATAATAATAATAATAATAATAATAATAATAATAATAATAATAATGTAAAAATAATGATATTAATGTTAAAATAATAATAATGATAGTAATAATAAGAATTTTGATAAAAATAAAAAAAAAAAAATATATATATATATATATATATATATATATATATATATATATAATGATAATTTTTCTAATAATGATAATAATAATAAAAATGATGCTTTTAAATAAAAAAGATAATTTTTAATAAAAATGATACTAATAATACTTTTACTAAATATGATCTTTTTAATAATAATGATAACAATAGTAACAATAATAATAATAATAATAATAATAATAATAATAATAATAATAATAATAATAATAAATATAACTTAACTACCTCAAAAGCTTTTCCCAAAAACAAAATGTCCCAGATAAGGCTCGAACCGGTGACCTCTCGCTAGCTCAAACACTCCCCTAACCAACGATCTGTCTTAGCTTTTCCTGATTTTATTCCTAGTTTATTCTTTTTAACCCGTAAGTATTTGTTACCTTCTCAACACAAAACCCCATCGACATGATCATTACTCAATTCGTTAATCACCATCATAATAAACATGTTTCATTATCTTCATCATCAATTAACATTTACCATCATCATAAATATCATCTCACCGTCGCTAAACATCCACTAGTCTAGTTCACTAAAGCCGATTGGGTCACAACAGTTTCAGCCCATCTAAAACACAAGTGTGCGGCCCAAGTAGAAATCCCATGTATAACATATTACTGCCCAAGTTAAATAAGAATGGGAGTTGTTGTGATTTGATCCAGGAGAAAAATAAATAACCGTTTATGTTTACCATCATTCCTGTGCAGTATCATTATCATCATCATATTCCACGCATCATCATCATTTAACATCATCTAACATTATACATGTATCATTATCATTTTCATCATCTATCTTAATCTAATCCTAATCACGATAATCATTTCATTTAGCTAACACCATAACATATATGTATATCATCATCTATACCATACTCCATCATCCTTAATCATCATCATCTTAATCGTAAACTATCATCATCATCATCATGCGAATTCACAGAAAACGTGTAAAATTCATTTCCACTCGTCACTTTACAAAATGGGTCGGCTATTTTGTGTCTAATCCCACTTGTAATTGACCCACTAATACCTAACTACTAAAGTGCATCTTTCATAAGTTGATCAACTTTTTGTTTAGTTCCACATGCTTCACGACAATCTTGCTTTTTCATTATTTGTTTATACATCAACTTGGCATTATGAAGTTACATTATTAAATCAAAAGGGATGGAAAGTGTCGGCCATAATTAAAAAGAAAGGAGCACTCACTAGAAATTTTAAAACTTTAACAACATAAAGTGTGGTTTCTCGCATATAAATAACAACTAGGAATCAAACAATAGTACTTGCATTTTTTTAACCTAGTTTGACGGGGATTCATGATGCAACTAGAAAGAGGAAGATGGTAGTAGCTGTAGTATGTAGTAGCAGTAAACAATTGAATAGTGATTGATGGTGTGATAAACCGAAACAAGAGCAGAAAGAAATTGCAGTAGCAGTAGCGAGGAATGAAGGAAAGAAAGAAAAGAAAACGAAAGAAAAGAAGAGAAAAAAAATTATGTTGGAATAGGTTTCGATATAAAAAAAATATGGTGAAGGTGATGGCTTGATGGGGGTTAAAGGTGGCGGCTTGGGTTTCGGTTTACAAACGAAAATAACAGTCAAGAATAAAGGAAGTGTTTGGTGTGGTGTTGTGTAAAGGAGAAGAAGAATGGTGGGTTGTGTGTTTTCGAACCAAAACAGGAAACAAGTATTGGTGTAGCAGAAATCTTGTGGTACCATACTGGGGTTTTTGAGATGAAGGTGGCTCGTTGATGGTAGTAACAGAAATAGAAAACATGTTATAACAGGTAGTGGTGTTCTTGGGTCTCGGTTCGAACAACAGAAATTAAAGTGACAGTTTTTGTATAGTTGCAATAACAAACACAAGATGTGTTGTTGGGTGAGTTTAACGAACCAACAATAGAATTTGGTGCGGCTGCAGTAGCAAGAAACCATGGCTTAGTTTGGGTTGTTGTAATTGATTTTGTGTATTTGTTAGTGATAGTGGAAAATTTTGAATGTCTTTACAGTCTAATTTGTTCGAATTATATAAAGGATATGGATATCGACAGTTTTATCAATCAGAAACATAAAATGGGGAAAAATTACAACAAACAAAATTGGTTAAGTGAATTTGTACATTCAATTGATTCTGATATTAATCAATTGATTCAATCAGAAAACAAAATTTTGGAAAGTTGATGTGGATATCATACTGAATCATACGATTTGTTTTCCTTGATTTATAATTTATATAATAAATATTACTAACTAATAATATATTAGTAATAATAATAAAAATAATCAGATTATTAATGTTAATAATAATAAAATATATTATTTTCTAATAATAACAATAATAATAATAATAATTTATACCAATAATAATAATTTTTAATATAATAATAATAATATCTAATAATAATACTAATATTAATCATGTTACATGTTTCAATTTTATATAACAATATTAATAATACAAATAATAATATTAATAATAATAATGGAAGTAGTAATAATAATATTGATATATTATTTATATTTTAACTTGTAATTACAACTAATATATATTAAATTTACACTATATATAATAATATTTATTAAATATTATATATCACACTATATTAATAATTATTACTAGAATTCATATATATATTCATAATAATATATACATATAATGGTAATTTATTTATTCTATTTATTATTTTAAATTTTTTTTATTTCCTAATGTTTAAAGTATACATTATTAATTCAAAATATTTTATATATACATATAGTTATGTTTATATGTACCTATTTATTTACAACAAGTGTTCGTGAATCTTCGGGACTGGTCAAAGGTTAAATGAATCCATGTAATTAATTCAAAAAAAATTTTGATAATCAGCTTTACAGACTTTCTTATTATGTCGATATCATATAAAGATTAAGTTTAAATTTGGTCGGAAATTTCCGGGTCGTCACAATGGGTAATGTTCGTGGGTATTGTTCGCAAGTCAAACCTAGTGTTTATCATCTCCGTTGCGTCTACGTACTTTCCTGCAATATTGAATCACAATATTGATACGTGAGCATTCATATCTTATCTTTTATAAAATTTAATAGTGTATCCATGTCTAGTGCTCGAGTATATATGTTTATGCATACTTGTATGCTTTAATTTTGTTGTTAGATAGTTTATGATGAATCATTAATTAGATACATATGTTATTGATATAAGGTATATGATATGCATGTCGTTGGAAAGCTGTCGAAAAATTAATAACTTTTCATTTAAAAATCGTGTGTTTTCGAGGAACGGATTAAAAGTTATGGTTAACTGAATTATGGTTGACGTTAATGGAGTGTGTTTGAAACTGTAAATTAATATTTAAACAACTTGTCTATGAGATTGATAAATTGGATTTTTAGATATTACTAATCGAGTAAATGAATTTCTATATAAGGCATGTCTCGTTTTGTTGAACAATTGTCAAAGTTGACTGTCTTATCATGTTTTAAAACTTTATAAACACTATAATCTGATTTTACAAGTATTGGAAAACTATGTGAAATAATAAAATATTTTCGATTGCCATGATAATTCAAATATAATATAGCTCCTGAAATAAATAATGTTTTGAGTTTGATAAACTATAAATTTGTTCAACTATTAAGACTTATACTATGTTAATATAATAAACATGTATAGATTTAAAGATCATATTGGGTCAGGTTGACTTTTTGAGATGACTTTTGTTAACTTTTGTATGATGGTCTCGAGCATTAGGATTGTGATACACTATGACCCGACCTAGCTTATTAGACATGTATTGACCAACATATGTTCTCTAGGTTGAGAACTACGGTTATTTTGCATTCTGAGTTTCGGTCACATTTCGGTGAATGACCTTATGTGCTGCTAAGGTGAGTTTATAGATCCCTTTTTAATTGCTTTTGCAATCTATATTTTTGGGCTGAGAATACATGCACTTTATTTTAAACGCAATGGATACAAGTACATACTAAATTCTACACCGAGTTTGAATCGAAAATCCCTTAGCTTTGGTAACTAGTAACTGCCGGTTATAAGAACTGGTGGGCGGGAGTAGTTATACATGGATCCATAGGGCTTGACATCCCCGTCTGTTCCTGGTATAGAAACCCTAGCCTGAACTATAAAACAGACATATGCTATTTGAGTTTAGTACACGTTGGTTTACATGTATTGTACATGTTGGTTGCATGTATGTTAAAACAGGGGTACTTATTATAAATACGTTAAAGTTTAGTTACCAGGGTGCTCAATCTTGTAGAATAATTTGATAAACGTTTCTGGATGAAACAACTGAAATCTTGTGATCCACCTTTATATACAGATTATGCGCAACATTAAAACTATGAACTCACCAACCTTTGTGTTGACACTTTTAAGCATGTTTATTCTCAGGTCTCTTGAAATCTTTCGCTGTTTGCTTGTACGTTATACAAGCTATGTGCATGGAGTCATACATGCTTTATTCAAGAAAACTTTGCATTCACAAAATCATCACCATGTATCTTATTTTGACTGCACTGATAACGGATGTATTATGGTAAACTATTATTTACGGTGATTGTCTATATGTAGAAATCATCAGATGTCGAAAACCTTGAAAATTGATATTCATTTATGGTGTGCCTTTTCAAAAGAATGCAATGTTTACAAAACGTATCATGTAGAGGTCAGTACCTCACTATGAAATCGATGAATGATGTATTCGTCCAAATAGATTTGGACGGGTCATCACAGTTGGCATTAGAGCTTGAGGTCATAGGGAACCAGAATTTACATTAGTGTGTTTAACTGGTAATTTTTAGGATGCATTAGTGAGTCTGAACTATGACCGTATCTGTTTTTACCGAGTTTTGCTTATCATTTCTTGTCAGAAATTACTTGCTTATTATTCTTAAGTCTAGACACATTTTTCTGCATTTATTACATAGATAGTGTACAGACAAATTCATATCTTACCATATCTGTTACTGTAAACTTTGCCTGACATCTTTCGAAAATTCCTTCGTAATTTATGGAATTTTGGTATTATATATACATATGTAAAATATGTATTGAAGAATAGCAAATCTAAGTCCTATAATCTATTTCACATCAAAAATCATTTCCCTGATTATACAAGATGGATCCCGTATCTAGTTCAAATTTCTTAGATTCCGACAGCTATTCCGATCTAGAGTTTCGCTCGAGCTCCGAAAGTAGTGTGATCGGAATGGATCAACCAATTAGCCATCATCTATTCTGGATGAAGTGGGGATGGGTTCGTAATCTACTTAATCATTGGAGACAAGAAGAAGGTGATCCCTTCCATCCACCACATTCCCCTCTTGGCGAGGAACCTGAAGCACTTACCGGTGAACCTGTTCGTAATACCATTTTCTCTCTCTTTTTCAGAGTATCTCGTCATGATTATGTACTATCTCAAATTCTAGATCTTATTCGTCCGCTCGTCCGAACCGACAATCACCCGGTATAATAGAAGAAGTCAACGAGCTTCGCGCTAGGGTAGTGGCTTTGGAGAATATGGTGCAAAGGTTACAAGCACCAGCAGCATCACCGGCACCAACAGTACCATTACCACCACCAACAACAACCGCATCGCAAACCTCAACTTCACAATCTGTCCCACGAGCATCAACGTCATATGCCCTGTAGATACCAAGGAATACCAACAACAACAAACGATGAAGTATTGATTCATAACTTCATTGAAGAAATATTCTGCAGAGAATATGTAGTTTCTAAATTTTTTTTTTTTTTAGAGATTACTTATTCTAGTTCTAACCACAAACCAGAAGAGCAGATGGATAGAAATGATAGAGGAAACCCTGACAAGAATGGTGTGTGATCTACAAGCTAGACTGGTTATACAAGTGCCACCAGAAGTACCACCAGCATCACCATCAGTATCACCAACATCAGTAACACTTGTAGCACCACAAGCTCCACCAACTCCATAACCGCCGACGATATCGACACCACAATCACCAATGGGTATATTGAAATAACGGGTTATGGAGTACTAACTCATTATTTCTAAAGAATTTATATATTATTTATATATATGAACTTTGGAAACTATAATATATCTTTTCGTACTAAGCTATTA
Source organism: Rutidosis leptorrhynchoides (assembly GCF_046630445.1). NCBI lineage: Eukaryota > Viridiplantae > Streptophyta > Magnoliopsida > Asterales > Asteraceae > Rutidosis > Rutidosis leptorrhynchoides. The sequence continues at coordinate 79,956,545 of NC_092336.1, read as the reverse complement.
AGTATGAATTGAAAAAGGGTAAATACTACTCGGTTAATTCATATTAATATGCTATGATGTACATCATTCGTTAACTACAATCTCTGTTTCAAACCAATGAATTCTATTTCATAATAAATCAAGTGTATTATTCAAATAAATGTTTGATTTTACACTTTCATTTTCGATGTACTTGAAACTTTCCAGAAAACATCATTCGTACCTTGCGAAACTCACAAGAATTCCACGAGCACCAACATCATTCACCAAAGAATATCAATAAGAATAAATAATGAAGTATTAATTACATTAGTGAAATGCTCCGCGAAGATTATGTAATCTTTAATGTTTTAGAGATTATTTATTTCTAGTTCCAGTCGAAAATCAAATGAGTTTAATAGTATATTAACTCATTAAATCTGTAATACATCCGAAGAAAATATACATATATATTTTCATAAAGACTGTAGTAAAATTCTTCTGTACAAAATATTACTTGTGAAATTTTTAACGGGTAGGTAATACCCGATAAATATATAAGTTCACAATTAATATGTTACACTGTACATTCTTCAATTTTGATTCAAGAATCATTAACTATACTCACTACATTCACAGCGATATACATTCTTCCATAAGAATCATAACAACCATTTTCATACAAATTCGATTACACATTCTGATTTTTGACAGATCAGAATCCGAGTCAAGATTTAACAGAAGATATCACTATTAGATTTTCTCATCTTACAAAACCACACTTTGAATTCAAAACTGTGCTAGATCCTTTGACATTATTATTACCGAAAATAACTTTGCAACTCCTTTTCAAAGTAGCCAGTTGTGACACCGCTAAAAAAAAAAATTTAATACGTGGCGGAAGCATTAACATTAATTAAATACGATATCAACAATTGTACAAACCGATGTCACGTGTCATTAAAACAAATTACATATTAACATGAAAAGACGTAAATACATTCTGTTATCAAAAGTACACGGTTCATATTCCAAAAGACCACATCAGAGTTAACCCTGTCAAACATAACATAGTCATGCCCGTCTTCTCCCCAAAATGCGACATTTACAAAAGCTAATAACCTGCAGGGAGAAGATGGAGGGGAATTAACACGAAGCTAAATGAGTACGACTAACTACAGGCCATAGCATACCCAAGTGTTATACTAATCATGTCACATAGTCTAACACACAAACATCACCCAAGTGCCGTCTAAGAGACTTTGGCGGCTCGGCCAAACCATTAACCACCAACTGATCGGACTGGGGCTTACCAGAAGTTCCTCCACCACCGTATGTATATACATAATCTACACGCGACGGACGCGTCATTCACATATATATACACCACGGCTGTATAGGCTACCACAGAGGAATCCAACCTGCAGGTTGATCTCTCCTACCGAGGATACCACACAATAGGGACGTACTGGGCTCCAGCAGACAAGCATCAACTAACATGCAATCATCACAACAACTAACTAACCACAACAATAAGTATATCTAACAAGCATGGCAATCATAATATAACATGCTTCTATATACTATATTCTCTAGTTAGTCCCACTCACCAAATACCAGCAAACGAGAAGGTATTTAGCTATCTAATCACTGAACCTTTTCTTTCTCCTTTTCTCCTGAGAAAACATATACACAAGTTAGTTTCTGTTCGTTAACATCAAATAACACAATATATAAATTTTTGTCATAAAAAGTATTCGCTAAAAATTTTTGCTTAACAATTATGCACTTTCAAAATTTACATCCAGACCATCAAAATACAAACGGGCAGCATAACGGCTAGAAATCAACACTTAGTTAAATATTCACTGCCCAAGACACTCGGTCGACTGTCAGAGACAGTCGGCCGACTGTCTACACTCACTCGGCCGAGTGTCTAGTCACTCGGTCGATGGTCTCTCGCAGACACACTCAGTCGTGGGTCATACACACTCGATCGATGGTCGAGTCAGTCGGTCGAGTGTCAGGAGACACTCGGCCGACCATGTTCATCTGCAGAAGCTGAAGATAAAGTGACGGGTTTCACCCAAAATCGACCAATTCTTGCTCTAGAGATCGTTTATGACCTCAAAACTGACCAAATCGAAGACACTATACATTAAGAAACATAAACCCACAAGATTTGGACTCAAACAACATCAAATCTATCCACTTTGATCCAAAATACACACTTTATAAAAACTAACACAAAAACTCCATTTTCTCAAAGATTAAAGTATGAAATGTTATGATTCTTACCTTAAAAGAATCAGTGAATCACAAGGAACACAATAATATAAACGATTTGAGCTCTAAAACAAGGATTAGAAATTAGGGTTTGTTAGGTGAAGAGGATGAAGAACGGGTGTGTTTTTTAGAAGAATCTGGAAAGTGCAAGAAATGGGCACACTAGTCACCTAAAGAGGGTTAAAATCCCACACTGCGCAACGCACGGGTATTTATCAGTTATCTGATATCTTTCGTACATCATTTGGAAACCCAAACGAAGTCTAAATTAAATAAACAAACCTGTTCTGTGACCCTTGTCACAAACTGGTCCTAACCACATCATTAAATAATAATAAATATTAAATAAAATAAAAGCATATAATAACACTAAACTAACTTAAAGGTAAAATAGTAATCTTACAACTAGGCCCGATTGAGGATGTTACAAATCTACCCCCTTAAGAAGATTCCGTCCTTGGAATCTGGTCAAGGTCAAACAACTGGGATAGCGCGCCCTCATTAACTCCTCGGTTTCCCACGTCAAGTTAGAACCTAAACTGTGCCGCCATTCCACTAACACCATTGGAATCTGTTTCTTTCTTAACTTTGTGACTTTCTTATCCACTATTCTAACCGGCTCTTCTACTAGTTTCTTAGTCAAGTCGACTTTCAAATCTATCAATAGAAGAATCTGACTTTCATCGTCTACTTTGCACTTTCTCAGATAGCACACGTTGAACGTGTTGTGAATTCCTCCTAACTCTGATGGAAGATCTAAAACAATAGTTTGATCATTCAGAATTTATATGATTGGAAATGGCCCAATAAATCTCGGCGCTAATTTACCACGTTTACCGAATCTGATCACCCCTTTCCATGGCGAAACTTTTAGGTATACACGATCACCTACATTAAATGTTACCGGACGTCTGCGCGGATCAGCATACATCTTTTGCCGGTCTCTGGCTGCTTTTAACTTCTCTCGTGCAATTTCAACCTTTTCTGCAGTTATCTGAACAATTTCGGGACCTGCAAATTGTTTCTCACCTGCTTCTAACCAACACGTAGGAGTTCTGCATTTTTGACCATACAACATTTCATACGGTGGAATTCCGATACTCGAATGATATGAATTGTTGTAAGCAAACTCTATCAATGGAAGATGCGAATCCCAAGAACCACCATACTCTAAGACACATGCTCTCAATATGTCTTCTAACGTTTGAATTGTTCGTTCACTCTGACCGTTCGTTTGTGGATGATAAGCTGTACTTATATTCACACGCGTACCCAGATTCTGTTGTATACTATTCCAGAAGTTCGATACAAACGTAGTATCTCTATCGGAAACTATAGACAACGGTACACCATGTCGACTAACTATCTCTTTTAAGTACAACTCCCCCAAATCACTTAGCGAAGCGGTTTCACGTGTAGCTAAAAAGTGAGCACTCTTTGTTAAACGATCCACAATCACCCAGATCATGTCGTGTCCTTTCTGGGTTCGAGGTGACTTGATTACAAAATCCATCACTATATGATCCCATTTCCACTGAGGAATTTCTAACTGTCGTAGAGATCCATATGGTTTCTGATGTTCTGCCTTAACTTGCGCACATATATGACATTTTTCAACAAAATTTGCAACATTTGTCTTCATTGTCGGCCACCAATACAATGTTTTCAAGACTCTGTACATCTTTGTACGGCCTGGATGCACTGTCAGTCTAGATTTATGTGCTTCTGTAAGAATTAAATCCCTCAAATCTTCAAGCATAGGCACCCAAATTCGGTCTTTATAGGTCTTTAATCCTCTAGAATCATTGCATAGGTCAAATTTTCTTTTGGTCATTTGTTCAGTCTTTAGGTTTTCGTCATTCAAAGCTACTGTGATGACCCGGAAATTTCTGACCAAATTTAAACTTAATCTTTGTATGATTAACATTTCCGACACGATAAGCAAAGTCTGTAAAACAGAATCTCAAAATTTTTGAACTACTTTTATATATTTAAATACCCTTCGGTTGTTTTCGACGATTCGCGAACAATTATATGTAAATAGATACATATATACTATAACTTGAAAAGTTAACAATGTATTAATTATTTGATACCGTACATTAAACTTATTGGTTTAAATATCTATTTGAATATATATGATAAGTTGAAATATTTATTATTAAAATTTATAAATAACTTCCAATGTGTATTTAAAAACTGATTTATGTATATTAAAAAGATATATACATATATATAATTTCAAGTTATTTAGTAAACGATAGTAACATTTGACAAAGGTACGATTCACGAAACATAAAAGTACAAGTTTTCTCAGTATACGATAGGACGTTCGAAAAACTGGAACTGGGACATAAGTCGAGTGACGACGTATGACTTATCGAAACGAAAATTACAAGTCAATTATGCATGTGAATTTAATATAATATATAATTAATTATATAAATTAAATATATTATATTAATAATTAAAATATATGTCGACAAACTAGAAGTTAAAAGATCATGAGCTGGAAATCCATTCCATGCGATCGCATGGGAAATGGTCTTGGAGGCCATGCGATCGCATGGCAGTCCTGGACAGGCCACACCTATAAAGCTCGAGATATCTGCCTCTATTTTAATTTAAAAATTACTCCGTATTATATTTATTAATTATATTATTATTATTATTATTATTATTATTATTATTATTATTATTATTATTATTATTATTATTATTATTAAGATTAATATTATTATTAATCTTATTATTATTAGTAGTATTTGTATTATTATTAGTATTATACATAAAATACTACGACGAGGTCATGAGCGTGTCACTTTCAAAATAGTTTTATGAGCGGGATAAAGCTAAGGAAATTATGGGTTATTGCCAAGGAGGTTATGGGAAATATTCATGGGTATTATTTGCAAGTCAAACCTAGTGTTATCATCTCCGTTACGTCTACGTACTTTTCTACAATATTGAATCTCAATATTGATATGTTGAGATCTACGGTTATTTGGTAATCCGTGTTTCGTTCACATTTTGGTGAACGACTTTATATGCTGCCAAGGTGAGTTTCATTGATCCCTTTTTAATTGCTTTTGCAATATATTTTTGGGCTGAGAATACATGCAATTTATTTTAAACGCATTGGACACAAGTACATACTAAATTCTACACCGAGTTTGAACCGAAAATCCCTTAGCTTTGGTAACTAGTAACTGCCAGTTATAAGAGCTGGTGGGCGCGAGTAGTTGTATATGGATCCATAGGGTTTGATATCCCCGTCCGAGCTAGGGCACTAGCCTTTTAACGGACGTATGCTATTTGAGAAGCGTACACGTTGGTTTGCGTGTATTATTAAGATGATTATACAAAGGGTACAAATTATATATACGTTAAGTTTAGTTACCAGGGTGCTCAATTTCGTAGAATATTTTGATAAACTGATAAGGCTAAAAAGGAACATATATTTCATAGCATTATCCCCCAAGAAAGACAGGATTTTAGTTGTAATTGTTCCATATTCAAGTAATATTCGTTTATATTTAATAAGTGCGAAGACAAAAGGCGAAAACGAAGAATTGAAGACGGAAAGGTCCAAAATGCTCAAATATACAAGATACAATTAAAGTGGTTCAAATTATTGATGAAGAACGTCTAAAAATGACAAGAGTACAAGTTGCGGAACGCAAAGTACACGATATAAAATAATACGCGAAGACGTCCGAAAATCCGGAACCGGGACCCGAGCCAAGAAGAAACGCGCGACGCAACGGACCAAAAATATCTAGTCTACTATGCATATAAATATAATATAATATATAAATAATTATTAAAATTATTTATATTTTATTTATATTTAATATTATGTCGGCAAGCTATGAGACAAATCAATGTGAGCTGTCCAGGGTGGCCATGCGACTCGCATGGCCAGAAGGCTATTTCCCATGCGAGTCGCATGAGGATCAGAATCAGGCCTGGTCTATAAATTACACACACCACACACATAATAATAATAATACTCTGTAATAAATATATATATATATAATATATATAGTATAGTGTAGTTTTATATTAGATTAGTTCGGATTATGTAAAGGTTATTTTACGGGTTTTAAAGTCGGCGCTCTGTCCGTGTAACACTATGCGATAAATAATCAATGTAAGCTATGTTCTTCTTTTTAAATTAATGTCTCGTACTTAAGTTATTATTATGCTTATTTGAGCCAAAGTAATCATGATGTTGGACTAAATATTAAAGACGGGGTTATTGGGCTTTATACCTTAATTGGGGTTTGGACAAAAGAACGACACTTGTGGAAATTAGACTATGGGCTATTAATGGGCTTTATATTTGTTTAACTAAATGAAAGTTTGTTAATGTTAATATAAAGATTTACAATTGGGCGATGGGCGGGGTATTTATATGTACGAATAATCGTTCATTTAACTGGACACGGGAATGGATTAATAGCCACTAGAATAATTAAAACAGGGGTGAAATTACATTCAAGGGTAATTGGTGTAATTGTTAACAAAGTAGTAAAACCTTGGTTTACACGCAGTCGATAACCTGGTGTATTCATTAAACAAAGTATTAAAACCTTGTTACAATTCGAATCCCCAATTAGTTGGAATATTTAACTTCGGGTATAATAATAATTTGACGAGGACACTAGCACTTTATATTTATGACTGATGGACTGTTATGGACAAAAACCAGACGGACAGATTAAATAATCCAGGAAAAAGGACAATTAACCCATGGGCATAAAACTAAAATCAACACGTCAAACATCATGATTACGGAAGTTTAAATAAGCATAATTCTTTTATTTAATATTTAATTTCCTTTATTTTATATTTAATTGCACTTCTAATTATCGCACTTTTATTTATTGTTATTTAATCGCACTTTTAATTATCGTACTTTTTAATTATCGCAATTTTATTTTATCGCACTTTTATTATTCGCAATTTCATTATCGTTATTTACTTTACGCTTTAATTTAAGTCTTGTATTTATTTTATATTTTACATTAGGTTTTAACTGCGACTAAAGTCTTAAAATCGACAAACCGGTCATTAAACGGTAAAAACCCCCCTTTTATAATAATATTACTACTTATATAATTATATATATTTTATATAAATATAGTTAAAAATATAGTAAGTATCACCAGCTCCCTGTGGAACGAACCGGACTTACTAAAAACTACACTACTCTACGATTAGGTACACTGCCTATAGTGTTGTAGCAAGGTTTAGGTATATCCCATCCGTAAATTAATAAAACTTGTGTCATATTTTGTAGTATTTTGTATTAAAAATAATACTATTTCGTACCCTCACGCTACATCATCAAGTTTTTGGCGCCGCTGCCGGGGAGTCGGCGAAACTATCTATTTTTCATTTTTGTATATATATATATTTATTATTTTTAGAAAAACAATATAAAATCCTAAAAATTAAAAAATTTAAAAATCTAAAAATTTAAAAAATTAAAACCGAAAAGAAAAAAAAATATATATTTTTATATAATTTTAAGATTTTTATTTATAAAATTATCAAATATTTCTATTTTTAGTTTTATAAAAATATTAAGTTTTTATTTAAATTATATATATATTTTATTTAATAATTAAAACAGAAAATATAAATAAATATAAATAATACGGTTGAGCCTGTCATTTGACCCCCCTCATTTGAACCGGCTCTGGAGGTCATGCGACTCGCATGACCCTTAGCCTGAACCCCATGCGAGTCGCATGAGGGGTCTGACAGGGCCACATACAACCCTACTTTCGCATTAAATACGGTATTTTATTTATTATTATTAATATAAACCCTAATTAGTTTATTAATTTAATATTAATTAGTTTTAATTCTTAATTAATTTGTATTTTACTTTTAATTAGTTTTATTAATATATAAATTAATATATTTAATAAATAATAATATAAAAATAATATTTTTTTTTTTATAAAAATTATTCTTTTTCTCAACTTTTTATATATTTTTATATTTTGTATCTTTTAGTCGTTTAGCGTAATATTTGTATTTTGTCGTTCGTACTTAGTTTTAAATATAGATTTTGCCGTAGTTTATTTTTATATTTCTAGATTTTTAGGTTTGCCGTAAAATCCCTTAAGTACTTATTCCTTAGACTAAGATTTAGGTGCTTTATAATTTTGCGACGCCATTTTTCGTACGACTTTCTTACTTTTATTTTTCGACGTCTATTTTTCTACCTTTTTATTTTTCGACACTTTTCGACGCGCAATCTATTTCTTTCTATTTTCTCGACACTCTAGTTTTTAGGACCTAGAATTTTCTCTATTTCTTATCTAATATCTCAAACAGAAAGAAAAATTATTTAAGCGGTTAAATTAATGGACGTTGACATTTTTCTGGTTCGTAGTAATAGTTGGATTTGTTAGTGGCTAGTTGTGGGCTTCCGATTTAAAGGGTCCTGGCTACCTGCTGCATCTTTTGGCTATTCGAAACGTGGGCAAAATCAGAAAAGTCTATTAATTGGACAACTTATATAAGTTTTTCTATTTTTATAACTAATAGGATAATTCGTGAATGCACCACATTGTAGCTAAAATTTGGCCATCGCAATAAAATGGAAAATTTTGAAAACAAGGCCTTGGAAACTCTTTTTGAACTCCAAAATCAATTAAATCAATACTCTCAACCGAGTGTTGATAACAATTCGGTCAGTCAATCTTGGATCGCGAACGACGAAACAATAACTGGTTGTGAAATCTGTGGAGATTATCACTCAACATGGGAATGTTACTATTACGTTCCTACTGAAAATTACGCACCCACAGAACCTGAATGGAACGATTATGAAGAACACAATTCTAATTGGGATTATTCCCAAGAAGATATTCAAACTCAACAACCAGAAGAACTTGAAGATTCTTTAGATTATATGAGAATCAAACTCGAAGAACTTGATGCTCAAAAGGAACAAATGAGAGAGTTTGTAAATAGGCAAGCTGAAACTCTATCAGATTACACACATGTTGATCTGAGGAGTATTGTGCAAGAAAATCTCAAATCATCGAATTTTGATGAATTCGAGAGCTCTGAAATCACCAACTATCCCGATGATAATTCTTATTCAGCCTTACCAATTTCACAACATATCGACACATTAGCCTCTACCGACGAAGAAGATGTAAGGGTAACAAATTGGTACTCTTGGGAAAACGATAACGTTGAAAATTTTACCCCCGAGACCAAACCGAACTTCACCATTCCTCAACCTCCTAACCCAATATTCTCAATAGACGAGTCTTCTACTGAAGATGAACCACGAGCTGTAATAGATAATGACACCTAGGATTTCACCCAATTGGGTAATAGAGGTGAAACCTTTGATTCCGAGAATGAACGGAAGGAAATATTAGAAATTGTCCACCCTATAGATATAAGTATGTCGGTGTATATCGATCCATTTGACCAAGAACCAGAAAAGAGACATATCCATTTACTAAAAGCTACACTTAAAAAAGAATTAAGTAGTAATCGGGTGAGTCTAAACTTTAAACCCATTGATATATTATACACCACCCGAGATATAAATAACTGGCTCACTATTCTAATTCGTGGAACTTATTCTACCGACTTCACATGTCGTCAGCTAAGTGTGGGGAAGTCTAACCCCACTTAACGTTAAAATAGGGGTTCGGGTTAGTGCATAACTCGTTAATAACCATGCATGATAAGTTAGGGTAAAATATGTATTTTCAAAAAAATTAGCAAACAGTTCAGAAAAGCAACCATTTTTGAAGAAAAACATGTGTGATAAAACAAAAAGGAAGGAACGATGAGGCGCGCCATCTATCATTCGACGAGCTTTTTTATTGCAGGTGCTTTTGTTTTGGACTAAATTAACTATTTTACCCGATGAAAGAAAAGAAAAGATGGATCTACACGATAAATCAATTCCATCATTAAGTAAAGTCTTCCGAAAAAGAAACGCGCTTCTTGATTTAGGTCAGGAAGTTGTCGTCCAGACCAGCTGTAGGTTGACGAAAAATCTAGAAAAGTCATCTCTAAAATCAGCAGGAAATCCACGGACCTCAGCATCAAACAGGGTCGCCAAGTGGTCAGATTTATCCTAACCATGAGAAGGATTTATCTCGTACAATGGGGGGGCACCGTGCAAATTAGCTTGATAAGACTAATGAATCAGATCCCCAGAAAGGATAATCTCCTTAAAGATTAAAAATCAGCTTTTAAGACTGATATTACTCAATCCTTGAGATTGACTTTAAAGATTGAGAATTACAAACTCATGGAATTCAATGATATCTAAACTCGAGCTTGAACGAGAAAATATTTTGATCAAATTATAAACCGATTTGTTTTCTGAAAACCCATTTTTAATGCGTTCATTACCATTGAACGTAAAATCCTAGGAATTCACCTGGAATTCATTAGGTCACCTGAACCAAATCGGGTGTCAACCGTAAGAACGGTGGTTGCATAGCTTGGTCGAAGACAGGACCTTGTGCCAGACCAAAAAAATTATAAGGATGATCTTTACTATTGCTCCTACAAAGGATAGTAATAGCATCTGACACGTTTTTGGACCATAATCAAATGCATGTCATTAGACATTGCCTTAACAGTTGCTTGTTCAACGCTTTCCTTTACAACCGGACGGTAGTTTATCGAAAGGTAATATACGGAGCAAGTATACTGGACGTGTTGCTTTCCTAATACAAGGTTAGCAAGTGGGTGACACAAAACCACAAGTGTTGAGCTAAAATTTTCAAATCTGAAACCCACACAACCCACAAAAATATTTTGCAAACACCGGTGAAGGGTTATTCCGGAAAACGTGTCTAGGGTAAAAGCTAGATTAAATTTTCAAAAGATCAAATATTTTCATAAAGATCCAATTTCCTTACGGATCTAAATTTTCATAGTCATGTGGGACTGTAAACCGCCTTTCAAATGTGCACTTTGCTTTGGAAACCGAAAGTAAATCGGCTATTTGATTGCAAGTGTCGTTGACCTAAACCCGAGGCAACTGTGGATGACACACCCACCTTTAACCATGGTTCTATCGTTACTATCATTGTTTATACCGCCATCTCAAAATCACTAATGTATAAAGTGTGAAGAATAAAGAAGTGATTCGTGTGATGTATTATATTTCAAGTTCTGTATTGCTTGAGGACAAGCAACGTTCAAGTGTGGGGATATTGATAAGGCTAAAAAGGAACATATATTTCATAGCATTATCCCCCAAGAAAGACAGGATTTTAGTTGTAATTGTTCCATATTCAAGTAATATTCGTTTATATTTAATAAGTGCGAAGACAAAAGGCGAAAACGAAGAATTGAAGACGGAAAGGTCCAAAATGCTCAAATATACAAGATACAATTAAAGTGGTTCAAATTATTGATGAAGAACGTCTAAAAATGACAAGAGTACAAGTTGCGGAACGCAAAGTACACGATATAAAATAATACGCGAAGACGTCCGAAAATCCGGAACCGGGACCCGAGCCAAGAAGAAAAACGCGACGCAACGGACCAAAAATATCTAGTCTACTATGCATATAAATATAATATAATATATAAATAATTATTAAAATTATTTATATTTTATTTATATTTAATATTATGTCGGCAAGCTATAAGACAAATCAATGTGAGCTGTCCAGGGTGGCCATGCGACTCGCATGGCCAGAAGGCTATTTCCCATGCGAGTCGCATGAGGATCAGAATCAGGCCTGGTCTATAAATTTGCCAGTTTTCGTTCGTTTTTACACACACCACACACATAATAATAATAATACTCTGTAATAAATAAATATATATATAATATATATAGTATAGTGTAGTTTTATATTAGATTAGTTCGGATTATGTAAAGGTTATTTTACGGGTTTTAAAGTCGGAGCTCTGTCCGTGTAACATTACGGGATAAATAATCAATGTAAGCTATGTTCTTCTTTTTAAATTAATGTCTCGTACTTAAGTTATTATTATGCTTATTTGAGCCAAAGTAATCATGATGTTGGACTAAATATTAAAGACGGGGTTATTGGGCTTTGTACCTTAATTGGGGTTTGGACAAAAGAACGACACTTGTGGAAATTAGACTATGGGCTATTAATGGGCTTTATATTTGTTTAACTAAATGAAAGTTTGTTAATGTTAATATAAAGATTTACAATTGGGCGTCCCTATAAATTACCATATACACTCAATCGGACACGATGGGCGGGGTATTTATATGTACGAATAATCGTTCATTTAACCGGACAGGGGAATGGATTAATAGCCACTAGAATAATTAAAACAGGGGTGAAATTACATTCAAGGGTAATTGGTGTAATTGTTAACAAAGTAGTAAAACCTTGGTTTACACGCAGTCGATAACCTGGTGTATTCATTAAACAAAGTATTAAAACCTTGTTACAATTCGAATCCCCAATTAGTTGGAATATTTAACTTCGGGTATAATAATAATTTGACGAGGACACTAGCACTTTATATTTATGACTGATGGACTGTTATGGACAAAAACCAGACGGACAGATTAAATAATCCAGGACAAAGGACAATTAACCCATGGGCATAAAACTAAAATCAACACGTCAAACATCATGATTACGGAAGTTTAAATAAGCATAATTCTTTTATTTAATATTTAATTTCCTTTATTTTATATTTAATTGCACTTCTAATTATCGCACTTTTATTTATTGTTATTTAATCGCACTTTTAATTATCGTACTTTTTAATTATCGCAATTTTATTTTATCGCACTTTTATTATTCGCAATTTCATTATCGTTATTTACTTTACGCTTTAATTTAAGTCTTGTATTTATTTTATATTTTACATTAGGTTTTAACTGCGACTAAAGTCTTAAAATCGACAAACCGGTCATTAAACGGTAAAAACCCCCCTTTTATAATAATATTACTACTTATATAATTATATATATTTTATATAAATATAGTTAAAAATATAGTAAGTATCACCAGCTCCCTGTGGAACGAACCGGACTTACTAAAAACTACACTACTCTACGATTAGGTACACTGCCTATAGTGTTGTAGCAAGGTTTAGGTATATCCCATCCGTAAATTAATAAAACTTGTGTCATATTTTGTAGTATTTTGTATTAAAAATAATACTATTTCGTACCCTCACGCTACATCATCATAAACGTTTCTGGATGAAACAACTGAAATCTTGTGATCCACCTTTATATACAGATTATGCGCAACATTAAAACTATGAACTCACCAAGCTTTGTGTTGACACTTGTTAGCATGTTTATTCTCAGGTTTCCTAGAAGTCTTCTGCTGTTTGCTTAGATATTAAACAAGCTATGTGCATGGAGTCTTACATGACATATTTTTCAAGGAGACGTTGCATTCACCAAATCATCACCATGTATCTTATTTTGACTGCATTGTCAACGGAAATACTGTTGTAAACTATTATTTATGGTGATTGTCTATATGTAGAAATCATCAAATGTCGAAAACCTTTGATTTAAATATTCATTTATGGTGTGCCTTTTCAAAAGAATGTAATGTTTACAAAATGTATCATATAGAGGTCAAATACCTCGCAATGAAATCAATGAATGACGTGTTCGTCCATATGGATTTGGAGCGATCGTCACAGCTACTAACTGAACGGTTTTCAATCGATCAATCAAGTCTGAAACTATCTCAATTCTAATAAATCTGACATTTTCAACTGTTTTCTTTCGACTCAGAGCATCTGCTACCACATTTGCTTTACCCGGATGGTACTTAATCTCACAATCGTAGTCTTTAATCAATTCGAAACATCGACGTTGACGCATATTTAATTCTTTCTGCGAAAAGATATATTGAAGACTCATATGATCTGTATAGATTTCACAATGTGTACCATACAAATAATGTCTCCAAAGCTTCAAAGCAAACACAACTGCAGTTAACTCTAAATCGTGGGTAGGGTAGTTTCGTTCATGATTCTTTAACTGTCGTGAAGCATACGCTATAACTTTATTTCTCTGCATCAAAATGCAACCCAGACCTGCACATGATGCATTGCAGTAGACCACAAAATCTTCTGTTCCCTCTGGTAAAGCTAAAACCGGCGCTTGACATAACAACTGTTTGAGAGTCTGAAAAGCCTTTTCTTGTTCATCAGTCCATCGAAAGGCTACATCTTTTCTAGTTAATTTATTCAACGGACCTGCTATTTTGGAGAAGTCTTTGATAAATCGGCGGTAATAACCTGCTAAACCCAAAAAACTCTTAATTTCTGTCGACGTTTTCGGTGAGTTCCAATTCATTACGGCCTCTATCTTAGACTGATCTACTATAATACCCTGTTCACAAATCACATGACCCAGAAACTGTACTTCCCTCAGCCAAAATTCACACTTGGAGAACTTAGCGTACAACTGTTCCTGTTTTAAATGTTCTAACACCAACCTCAGATGCGTAGCATGATCTTTCTTGGTTTTCGAATATATCAAGATATCATCTATGAAAACGATCACAAACTTGTCAAGATACTGACGACACACCCTATTCATGAGATCCATAAACACTGATGGCGCGTTTGTTAACCCAAATGGCATAACTAAAAATTCATAATGACCATACCTAGTTCTAAACGCTGTTTTCGGTATATCGTTCTCTGCAACACGTACCTGATGATACCCTGAACGTAAATTAATCTATGAAAAGTAGGAAGCACCCTGTAACTGATCGAATAAATCATCTATTCTCGGTAACGGATACTTATTCTTTATTGTTCTCTTATTCAAATCACGGTAATCTATACACATACGAAGCGACCCATCTTTATTTTTCACAAACAAAACAGGAGCACCCCACGGTGAAGAACTTGGTCGGATAAACCCCTTATCTAACAGTTCCTGAATCTGAGACATCATTTCTCGGATTTCTGACGGAGCTAATCTGTAAGGAGCTTTTGCAACTGGCGTAGCACCTGGAACCAAATCAATTTTATACTCTACTTCACGTACTGGAGGTAACCCTGGTAAATCATCTAGAAATACTTTTGGAAATTCTGACACAACGGGAATATCGGTCACCTGCTTCTTCTCTTTCTTAACATCAATCACGTAGGCTAAGAATGAATCACACCCTTTCGTTATTGCCTTCTGAGCTTTCATTAAGGAAACCATAGGGAAGTTAAATCCACTACGCTCTCCCCTAGCTATCACTCGGGATCCGTCTACCAAACGGAAAGAAATCATCTTCTTATCACACTTAATATTAGCCCTATTAGCTCTTAACCAATTCATACCTATGACTACATCAAAGCTAGGTATAGGCATCAACAAACAAGTTAAAGGGAAGGAATGGCCATCAATTTAGATGGTAATTCCAGACACATATGATGTGCATGGAACCATTTTACCATCAGCTACTTCTATTCCCAAAGGCTCATCTAACATCCTAACAGGCAACTTCAACTTATTACAGAAGCCTAAGGACATAAAAGAACGATTCGCTCCTGAATCAAATAACACACGAGCTGTCAAGGAATTAACCAAGAACATACCGGTAATGACGTCATCGGTAGCGGTTGCAGCGTCTACCTTCACCTGAAATGCCCTTGCCTCAGCTGTTGGAGGATTCTTTCTCTTCTGACCGGCAGTAGAAGTAGAAGATCCCCCAGAAGTTACAGACCTCGCCCCTGACCCTGCCCCAGAACCGGCTCTCGACACAGATGGACAATTTGCAGATCTATGCCCCTCTTGATGGCAACTCCAACAATCATTAGACTTAAATGAACAAGCTGTTGATTCATGACCTAACACTCCACATTTCAAACACCTTCTGGTCATTGGAGAACACGAACCAACATGGGTTGACTTACAAACATTACACCACCCAGACTGAGTTGAACCCGACCCACTCATACCAGACTTACTTTTCTGTTTAAACCCACCTGACTTCTTACCACGAAATCCTGATTCCTGAACAGACTGACCACCCGATTGACTTTCTGATTTTCCTCCAAAAGATCCACTTTTCGAACTTTCTCTTTTCGCTGCCATGATATCACCTTCAATAATCTTCGCCATCTCATGAGCATGTGCCAATGTGGTTGCAAATCTAGCAACTGTTCTATATTCTGGCTTAATCACCCGCATAAAATGCTGAATCTTATCCTTCTCCGTTGGTACCCACTGTTGAACGAACCTTAGCTTAGATGTGAAATCTCTAAAAACCTCATCAATCGTCATACTTTCTGTCATCTTCATACTCAGAAACTCGGTTTTCAATCTTTCCATCTCATACTCAGAACAATACTGCTCACGAACTTTAGCAGCAAATTGTTCCCATGTAATTTGACTGATCTGTTCTTTAGGTAAATATGCAGTGATAGAGTCCCACCATTCCATTGCTTCACCTTTGAGAAGCCTACTAGCAAATAACACCATGGATTCTGGCTCACAAAAACATGCGTCTAACGCCCTCTCTACTTCTCTTAGCCAATTGAGGGTCATCGTAGGGTTTGTGTGACCACTGTACTCAGGAGGTTTGCAGTCCATAAACTGTTTATAGGTACACTTCCTTCTTGTCTCAGGGACTTGAAATGGGTACATTATTTGATTAGGAAAAGTCTGTTTAAACGGAAATGGCAATTGATAGTTTTGATAGGTATTTTGTGGAAACCGTGATTGGGAACTACCGCCGGCTTGATTATAAAAGTTAGGAGGAAAGGTTGTGTTTAACGCAGTGGTATTTGGGTTTCATTGCGCCCGTTCTTGTTCTAATTCTTTGATTTTCTCCTGAGCTTCTAGTAACCAACTTTGAAGTTCTATTACTTCTTGAGAAGTTTCTTCTTCTGAAGACATATGTCAATCTTCGTCAGGGGCTCTAAAAGTACCAGTTCCAGGGACAGTAGGGCCAGTAGCAGTTGCTTGATTATCTGCCATTACTGCACTACCACAACACTCACACCAAAACTTAGTATAAATTCTGTTAGTACTAACAACTAACACATATCATGTCCTAATACTCACTTAACCCATCCCCAGCATGTTATGTTTGACATGACTCTTCTAAGTTTGGGAACATGACATGTTGATCATAATGCACATGCTGCCAAACTCAGCTCTAATACCAACTTGTGACACCGCTAAAAAAAAAATTAATACATGGCGGAAGCATTAACATTAATTAAATACGATATCAACAATTGTACAAACCGATGTCATGTGTCATTAAAACAAATTACATATTAACATGAAAAGACGTAAATACATTCTGTTATCAAAAGTACACGGTTCATATTCCAAAAGACCACATCAGAGTTAACCCTGTCAAACATAACATCATCATGCCCGTCTTCTCCCCAAAATGCGACATTTACAAAAGCTAATAACCTGCAGGGAGGAGATGGAGGGGAATTAGCACGAAGCTAAGTGAGTACGACTAACTACAGGCCATAGCATACCCAAGTGTTATACTAATCATGTCACATAGTCTAACACACAAACATCACCCAAGCGCCGTCTACAGAGACTCTGGCAGCTCGGCCAAACCATTAACCACCAGCTGATCGGACTGGGGCTTACCAGAAGTTCCTCCACCACCGTATGTATATACATAATCCACGTGCGATGGATGCGTCATTCACATATATATACACCACGGCTGTCTAGGCTACCACAGAGGAACCCAACCTGCAGGTTGATCTCTCCTACCGAGGCTACCATACAATAGGGACGCACTGAGCTCCAGCAGACAAGCATCAACTAACATGCAATCATCACAACAACTAACTAACCACAACAATAAGTATAACTAACAAGCATGGCAATCATAATATAACATGCTTCTATATACTATATTCTTCAGTTAGTCCCACTCACCAAATACCAGCAAACGAGAAGGTATTCAGCTATCTAATCACTGAATCTTCTATTTCTCCTTTTCTCCTGAGAAAACATATACACAAGTTAGTTTCTGTTCGTTAACATCAAATAACACAATATATAAATTTTTGTCAGAAAAAGTATCCGCTAAAAATTTTTGCTTAACAATTATGCACTTTCAAAATTTACATCCTGACCATCAAAATACAAACGGGCAGCATAACGGCTAGAAATCAACACTTAGTAAAATATTCACTGCCCAAGACACTCGGTCGACTGTCAGAGACAGTCGGCAGACTGTCTACACTCACTCAGCCGAGTGTCTAGTCACTCGGTCGATGGTCTCTCGCAGACACACTCGGCCGTGGGTCATACACACTCAGTCGATGGTCGAGTCAGTCGGTCGAGTGTCAGGAGACACTCGGTCGACCGTGTTCATCTGCAGAAGCTGAAGATAAAGTGACGGGTTTCACCCAAAATCGACCAATTCTTGCTCTAGAGCTCGTTTATGACCTCAAAACTGACCAAATCGAAGACACTATATATTAAGAAACATAAACCCACAAGATTTGGACTCAAACAACATCAAATCTATCCACTTTGACCCAAAATACACACTTTATAAAAACTAACACAAAAACTCCATTTTCTCAAAGATTAAAGCATGAAATGTTATGATTCTTACCTTAAAAGAATCAGTGAATCACAAGAAACACAATAATATAAACGATTTGAGCTCTAAAATAAGGATTAGAAATTAGGGTTTGTTAGGTGAAGAAGATGAATAACGGGTGTGTTTTTGAGAAGAATCTGGAAAGTGCAAGAAATGGGCACACTAGTCACCTAAAGAGGGTTAAAATCCCACACTGTGCAACGCACGGGTATTTATCAGTTATCTGATATCTTTCGTACATCATTTGGCAACCCAAACGAAGTCTAAATTAAATAAACAAACCTGTTATGTGACCCTTGTCACAAACTGGTCCTAACCACATCATTAAATAATAATAAACATTAAATAAAATAAAAGCATATAATAACACTAAACTAACTTAAGGGTAAAATAGTAATCTTATAACTAGGCCCGATTGAGGATGTTACACCAGTTTTTTCACACCTCCAGCAAATCAACTTCGAGTTTTCATTCGAATAAGCCTCATTATAACTTTAATATACATGTTTGCTCTTTTGTCGTCGTTACCGGGGAACCTTTTATATCCCACCACATTAGCAGTAAACTTACCAACAACTTCATTACTCATTGGCTTAAGTTTCTCCGAAGAACCATTATATTTGTTCATTAAAACCCTATCATATACTCATCCGCATCTTGTAACGAGAATTGTCATACCAATTACCGGAAATTAGCAACCAGTATTTTGAATCTCGCAGCATTTCTACATCAACAGTTATATGTATACATATAACATTTACCTCTAAGAATTATGATCTTCCATCGTGAAATTCTGAAAAGCACACAGTCTACAAATCAATACGACAAATTTCGAAAAAAATGAATGAAGCAGCAGAAACTGTAGACAACCGTAAACGACCTTAACTGTCAAAAGTTTGATGATAAAAGATAGTATGTTGGCAAAGCTCGGAAAGTTGGAACTGGAAAACGAATTGAGCAAACCATGAAGGAGGCTGTGGACAAATCACAAAGACTAAACCTGCCTTCAAAGAATCCATATGATTCAATACCTGCTGAAGTCATTAGCGAATACTGAAATGTCCCGTTCATATTGATTATAAACGTTCCATATTAATTGATTTCGTTACGAGGTTTTGACCTCTATATGAGACGTTTTTCAAATACTGCATTCATTTTTAAAACAACCATAACCTTTATTTTATCAATAAAGGTTTTAAAAACATTACGTAGATTATCAAATAATGATAATCTAAAATATATTGTTTACACACGACCATTACATAATAGTTTACAATAGAAATATATTACATCGACATATGTTTCTTGAATGCAGTTTTTACACAATATCATACAAACATGGACTCCAAATCTTGTCCTTATTTTAGTATGCAACAGCGGAAGCTCTTAATATTCACCTGAGAATAAACATGCTTTAAACGTTAACAAAAATGTTGGTGAGTTATAGGTTTAACCTATATATATCAAATCGTAACAATAGACCACAAGATTTCATATTTCAATACACATCCCATACATAGAGATAAAAATCATTCATATGGTGAACACCTAGTAACCGACATTAACAAGATGCATATATAAGAATATCCCCATCATTCAGGGACACCCTTCGGATATGATATAAATTTCGAAGTACTAAAGCATTCGGTACTTTGGATGGGGTTTGTTAGGCCCAATAGATCTATCTTTAGGATTCACGTCAATTAGGGTGTCTGTTCTCTAATTCTTAGATTACCAGACTTAATAAAAAGGGGCATATTCGATTTCGATAATTCAACCATAGAATGTAGTTTCACGTACTTGTGTCTATTTTATAAATCATTTATAAAACCTGCATGTATTCTCATCCCAAAAATATTAGATTTTAAAAGTGGGACTATAACTCACTTTCACAGATATTTTCTTCCTCGGAAATAAGACTTAGCCACGGATCAATTCACGAACCTATACAAATATGTACATATATATCAAAGTATGATCAAAATATAATTACAACCATTTTTATTATGTTTTAAAGATTTGAGTGTATTAAGTCAGTTGTCCTCGTTAGTAACCTACAACTAGTTGTCCACAGTTAGATGTACAGAAATAAATCGATATATATTATCTTGAATCAATCCATGACCCAGTGTATACACGTCTCAGGCTAGATCACAACTCAAAGTATATATATTTTTGGAATCAACCTCAACCCTGTATAGCTAACTCCAACATTACTGCATATAGAGTGTCTATGGTTGTTCCAAATAATATATATACATGGGTCAATATGATATGTCAAAACATTTGCATACGTGTCTATGGTATCCCAAGATTACATAATATATTAGAATACATGTATAATACAATATAAGTTAGCTAGGATATGATTTGTATAGATTTGTTAAACATTTCCCGTAGCTAAAATAATTAAAAAATATCCAATCTTGTTTTACACATAACTTCTTCATTTTAAATCCGTTTTGAGTGAATCCAATTGCTATGGTTTCATATTGAACTTAAGTTTATGAATCTATACAGAAAAAGTATAATTTTATAGTCGGAATTACAGGTTAAAAGTCGTTTTTGTAAAGGTAGTCATTTCAGTCGAAAGAACGACGTCTACATGACCATTTTGGAAAACATACTTCCACTTTGAGTTTAACCATGATTTTTGGATATAGTTTCATGTTCATAAGAAAAATCATTTTCCCAGAAGAACAACTTTTAAATCAAAGTTTATCATAGTTTTTAATTAACTAACCCAAAACAGCTCGCGGTGTTACTACAACGGCGTATATCCGGTTTAAGGTGTTTTTCGGTTTTAAATCATTAAGTTAGCATATCATATAGATATAGAACATGTGTTTAGTTGATTTTAAAAGTCAAGTTAGAAGGATTAACTTTTGTTTGCGAACAAGTTTAGAATTAACTAAACTATGTTCTAGTGATTACAAGTTTAAACCTTCGAATAAGATAGCTTTATATGTATGAATCGAATGATGTTATGAACATCATTACTACCTCAAGTTTTCTAGATAAAGCTACTGGAAATGAGAAAAATGGATCTAGCTTCAAAGGATCCTTGGATGGCTTGAAAGTTCTTGAAGCGGAATCATGACACGAAAACAAGTTCAAGTAAGATTTTCACTCGAAATAAGATTGTTATAGTTGTAGAAATTGAATCAAAGTTTGAATATGAATATTACCTTGAATTAGAAATATAACCTATTGTAAATAATAAAGGTTCCTTGATCTTAGATGATTACTTGGAATGGATTAGAAAGCTTGGAAGTAGACTTGCAAACTTGAAAGTATTCTTGATTTTTATGAAACTATACTTATGGAATTTATGAAGAACACTTAGAACTTGAAGATGGAACTTGTGAGAGATCAATTAGATGAAGAAAATTGAAGAATGAAAGTGTTTATAGGTGTTTTTGGTCGTTGGTATATGGATTAGATATAAAGGATATGTAATTTTGTTTTCATGTAAATAAGTCATGAATGATTACTAATATTTTTGTAATTTTATGAGATATTTTATGCTAGTTGCCAAATGATGGTTCCCACATGTGTTAGGTGACTCACATGGGCTACTAAGAGCTAATCATTGGAGTGTATATACCAATAGTACATACATCTAAAAGCTGTGTATTGTACGAGTACGAATACGGGTGCATACGAGTAGAATTGTTGATGAAACTGAACGAGGATGTAATTGTAAGCATTTTTGTTAAGTAGAAGTACTTTGATATGTGTCTTGAAGTCTTTCAAAAGTGTAAGAATACATATCAAAACACAACATGTATATACATTCTAATGGAGTCGTTAAGTCTTCGTTAGTCATTACATGGAAGTGTTGTTTTGAAACCTTTAAGTTAACGATCTCAATTAATGTTGTTAACCCAATGTTTATTATATCAAATGAGATGTTAAATTATTATATTATCATGACATTATGATGTATGAATATCTCTTAATATGATATATACATTAAAATATCGTTACAACGATAATCGTTACATATAAGTCTCGTTTCGTAATTCTTGAGTTAGTAGTCTTGTTTTTACATATGTAGTTCATTGTTAACACACTTAATATATATTTAAATATCATTTTATCATGTTAAATATAGTGTTTCAATATCTTAATATGATACATATGTATTTAGTAGACGTTATCATAACGATAATCGTTATATATATCATTTCGTGTTTCTTAACTTAGTAATCTCATTTCTTATGTATATCACACATTGTTAATATATTTAGTGAGATACTTACTCATCATAATCTTATGTCAACCATATATATATGTCTATATATATACCACAATATGTAGTTTTTACAATTTTGTAACATTCGTGAATCGCCGGTCAACTTGGGTGATCAATTGTCTATATGAAACTTATTTCATTTAATCAAGTCTTAACAAGTTTGATTGCTTAACACGTTGGAAACATTTAGTCAGGTAAATATCAATCTCAATTAATATATATAAACATGGAAAAGTTCGGGTCACTACAGTACCTACCCGTTAAATAAATTTCGTCCCGAAATTTTAAGCTGATGAAGGTGTTGACGAATCTTCTGGAAATAGATGCGGGTATTTCTTCTTCATCTGATCTTCACACTCCCAGGTGAACTCGGGTCCTCTACGAGCATTCCATCGAACCTTAACAATCGGTATCTTGTTTTGCTTAAGTCTCTTAACCTCACGATCCATTATTTCGACGGGTTCTTCAATGAATTGAAGATTTTTAGTGATTTGGATTTCGTCCAACGGAATAGTGAGATCTTCTTTAGCAAAATATTTCTTCAAATTCGAGACGTGGAAAGTGTTATGTACAGCCGCGAGTTGTTGAGGTAGCTCCAGTTGGTAAGCTACTGGTCCGACACGATCTATAATCTTGAATGGTCCAATGTACCTTGGATTTAGTTTCTCCCGTTTACCAAATCGAACAACGCCTTTCCAAGGTGAAACCTCAAGCATGACCATTTCTCCAATTTCAAACTCTATATCTTTTCTTTTACTGTCCGCGTAGCTCTTTTGTCGACTCTGGGCGGTTTTCAATCGTTGTTGAATTTGGATGATTTTCTCGGTAGTTTCTTGTATTATCTCCGGACCCGTAATCTGTCTATCCCCCACATCATTCCAACAAATCGGAGACCTGCACTTTCTACCATAAAGTGCCTCAAACGGCGCCATCTCAATACTAGAATGATAACTGTTGTTGTAGGAAAATTCTGCTAACGGTAGGTGTCGATCCTAACTGTTTTTGAAATCAAGAACACATGCTCGAAGCATGTCTTCAAGCGTTTGTATCGTCCTTTCGCTCTGCCCATCAGTTTGTGGATGATAGGCAGTACTCATGTCTATACGAGTTCCTAATGCTTGCTGTAATGTCTGCCAGAATCTTGAAATAAATCTGCCATCCCTATCAGAGATAATAGAGATTGGTATTCCATGTCTGGAGACGACTTCCTTCAAATACAGTCGTGCTAACTTCTCCATCTTTTCATCTTCTCTTATTGATAAGAAGTGTGCTGATTTGGTGAGACGATCAACTATTACCCAAATAGTATCAAAACCACTTGCAGTCCTTGGCAATTTAGTGATGAAATCCATGGTAATGTTTTTCCATTTCCATTCAGGGATTTCGGATTGTTGAAGTAGACCTGATGGTTTCTGATGCTCCACTTAGACCTTAGAACACATCAAACATTTCCCTACGTATTTAACAACATCAGCTTTCATACCTGGCCACCAAAAATGTTTCTTGAGATCCTTGTACATCTTCCCCGTTCCAGGATGTATTGAGTATCTGGTTTTATGAGCTTCTCTAAGTACCATTTCTCTCATATCTCTAAATTTTGGTACCCAAATTCTTTCAGCCCTATACCGGGTTC
Organism: Rutidosis leptorrhynchoides; assembly: GCF_046630445.1. Taxonomy (NCBI): domain Eukaryota; kingdom Viridiplantae; phylum Streptophyta; class Magnoliopsida; order Asterales; family Asteraceae; genus Rutidosis; species Rutidosis leptorrhynchoides. Next base: position 79,931,836 of record NC_092336.1, on the reverse strand, counting down.
CGTCTTCCCGAATATTAAGATGCTTCTCCGATCCTTTGGGTATTTCATCCTTTAAATTTCCTTCTTTTAAAACTCCTTGTTGCGCCTCCTTTAATTGAGTAGTAAGGTTATTGTGAATCATTATATTCATAGATTTTACTCGAATGGGTTCTCTCTCCTTTCTGCTCAAGGCGTCGGCTACCACATTTGCCTTCCCCGGGTGGTAACGAATCTCAAAGTCGTAATCATTCAACAATTCAATCCACCTACGCTGCCTCATATTCAGTTGTTTCTGATTAAATATGTGTTGAAGACTTTTGTGGTCGGTACATATAATACTTTTGACCCCATATAAGTAGTGCCTCCAAGTCTTTAATGCAAAAACAACCGCGCCTAATTCCAAATCATGTGTCGTATAATTCTGTTCGTGAGTCTTTAATTGTCTAAACGCATAAGCAATTACTTTCGTTCGTTGCATTAATACACAACCGAGACCTTGCTTTGAGGCGTCACAATATATCACAAAATCATCATTCCCTTCAGGTAATGACAATATAGGTGCCGTAGTTAACTTTTTCTTTAACAATTAAAACGCTTTCTCTTGTTCATCTTTTCATTCAAATTTCTTCCCTTTATACGTTAATGCAGTCAAGGGTTTTGCTATTCTGAAAAAGTCTTTGATGAACCTTCTGTAGTAACCAGCTAGTCCTAAAAACTAGCGTATGTGTTTCGGAGTTTTCAGAGTTTCCCACTTTTTAACGGTTTCGATCTTTGCCGGGTCCACCTGGATACCTTCTTTGTTCACTATGTGACCGAGGAATTGAACTTCTTCCAACCAAAATGCACACTTTGAAAACTTAGTGTACAGTTTTTCTTTCCTCAATACTTCTAGCACTTTTCTCAAATGTTCTTCGTGCTCTTGATCATTCTTTGAGTAAATAAGTATGTCATCGATGAAAACAATGACAAACTTGTCAAGATATGGCCCACACACTCGATTCATAAGGTCCATGAACACAGCTGGTGCGTTAGTCAATCCAAACGGCATAACCATAAACTCGTAATGACCATAACGCGTCTTAAAAGCAGTTTTTGGAATATCATCCTCCTTTACTCGCATTTGATGATATCCAGAACGTAAATCGATTTTTTAATAAACCGACGAGCCTTGTAGTTGATCAAATAAGTCATCAATTCTCGGCAGTGGATAACGGTTTTTGATGGTAAGTTTGTTCAACTCTCTGTAGTCAATACACAACCTAAATGTACCATCCTTCTTCTTGACAAACAAAATAGGAACTCCCCATGGTGATGTGCTTGGTCGAATGAAACCACGTTCTAATAGTTCTTGCAGTTGGCTTTGCAGTTCTTTCATCTCGCTGGGTGCGAGTCTGTAAGGAGCACGAGCTATTGGTGCAGCTCCTGGTACAAGATCTATTTGAAATTCAACAGATCGATGTGGAGGTATTCCCGGTAATTCTTTCGGAAATACATCGGGAAATTCTTTTGCAACGGGAACATCATTGATGCTCTTTTCTTCAGTTTGTACTTTCTCGACGTGTGCTAGAACAGCATAGCAACCTTTTCTTATTAGTTTTTATGCCTTCAAATTACTAATAAGATGTAGCTTCGTGTTGCCCTTTTCTCCATACACCATTAAGGGTTCTCCTTCTTCTCGTACAATGCGAATTGCATTTTTGTAACATACGATCTCTGCTTTCATCTCCTTCAGCCAGTCCATGCCAACTATTACATCAAAACTCCCTAACTCTACTGGTATCAAATCAATTTTAAATATTTCGCTACCCAGTTTAATTTATCGATTCCGGCATATATAATCTGCTGAAATTAATTTACCGTTTGCTAATTAAAGTAAAAATTTACTATCCAACGGCGTCAATGGACAACTTAATTTAGCACAAAAATCTCTACTCATATAGCTTCTATCCGCACCCGAATCAAATAAAACGTAAGCATATTTATTGTCAATAAGAAACGTACCCTTAACAAGCTCTGGGTCTTCCTGTGCCTCTGCCGCATTAATATTGAAAACTCTTCCGCGGCCTTGTCCATTCGTGTTCTCCTGGTTCGGGCAATTTCTAATAATGTGGCCCGGTTTTCCACATTTATAACAAACTACATTGGCATAACTTGCTCCTACACTACTTCCTCCACCATTACTCGTTCCGACACCATTTGTTCCTTTCGTTCTGTTAACCCCTAGTCCGTAGACCTCACACTTCACCGCGCTATGACCATTTCTTTTACACTTGTTGCAAAATTTGGTGCAGAACCCCGAGTGATACTTTTCACACCTTTGGCATAGCTGCTTCTGATTGTTGTTGTTGTTGCGGTTGTTATTGTTGTTGGGATGATTGTTGTAGTTGTTGTTGTTGTTGTTGTTGTTGTGCTGTTTGTTGTAGTTGCGATTAATGTTGCAATTGTTGGGATAGTTGTTGTTGTTTTGGTGACTCTTATCACCGTTTTCCTCCCACTTTCTTTTGACTAACTTCACGTTGGCCTCTTCGGCCACCTGTTCTTTAATTCTTCCCTCAATCTGGTTCACTAGTTTGTGAGCCATTCTACATGCCTTTTGTATGGAGGCAGGCTCGTGTGAACTTATATCTTCTTGGATTCTCTCCGGTAACCCTTTCACAAACGCGTCGATCTTCTCTTCCTCATCTTCGAACGCTCTCGGACACAATAGGCACAATTCTGTGAATCTTCTTTCGTACGAAGTAATATCGAATCCCCGTGTTCATAACCCTCTAAGTTCTGACTTGAGCTTATTGACCTCGGTTCTGGGACGGTACTTCTCGTTCATCAAGTGCTTGAATGCTGACCACGGTAGCGCGTAAGCAGCATCTTGTCCCACTTGCTCTAGATAGGTATTCTACCATGTTAACGCAATACCTGTGAAGGTATGCGTAGCATACTTCACTTTGTCTCCTTCAGCACACTTACTTATGGCAAACACCGATTGAACTTTATCGGTCCACCGTTTCAATCCGATTGGACCTTCGGTCCCATCAAATTCTGAAGGTTTGCAGGCAGTGAATTCCTTGTAGGAGCATCCTACACGATTTCTTGTGCCGTTAGCTGTATTGCTAGATTCATAGTTATTGTTGGTATGTAGCGCGGCCTGTACTGCGGCTATGTTTGAAGCAAGAAAGGCACGAAATTCCTCTTCGCTCATATTCAAGGTGTGTCGAGTAGTCGGTGCCATTTCCTTCAAAATAGTCAAATGAAACAATTTAATCATACAGAATATTAAGAGTAGTCAATAGTATCTCGTAGCATAATATGAACTCATTTATAAAAGCTTTTTCTTCATATTAGCGTTTTATAAGTTTAAATTCGGGTACTACCTACCCATTAAGTTCATACTTAGTAGCTAATTTACAATTCAACTACTACAATTCCATATGAAAAACTGATTATAATAATATATCACATACAAATATTCTTCAAACTTACAACTTCGCTATATTACATATAACATGAAATATAGTACACTATGATACAGGACAGTTTTGAAGATAAATCTAGTTAATACGCAAGTTGTTCAATAAAGGAAATAAAGACACGTAATTCATAAGTCCAGAAACAAGTCATGCATTCTGGTTTTACTAAGACGACTTCCCATCCTTGGTCTTGTGGAAAATAACCGTTATGACCATTAGCTAGGCAGCATGTTGTAATGTCGTCAAAAGGATGAGGGTTTCGTAATGTCCAACAGCCCCGTAATAATCTAAAAACCTTGTTTCTCACCCCAACTACTGAATCCGTCACTTGTGGAAAAGTTTTATTTAAAAGCTGCAATCCGATGTTCTTTTTCTCACTTTGGTAAGAAGCGAACATCACTAACCCGTAAGCATAACATGCTTCTTTATGTTGCATGTTTGAAGCTCTTTCTAATTCACGAAATCCTATGTTGGGATATGTTGAGTCAAAATAGGTTCTTAACCCGTAGCGTAAAATTGCATTTGGGTTCCCCGCATTTAACGCTTTAAAGAAAACACGGTGTAACTTAAACTCTCCCCAATGTGATATACCCCACCTATCAAAGGAAAGCCTTTTATAAACTAAGGCATTTCTGGAAAGTCTTTCAAATGTTTGACAAGTTAATTTCGCCATAACTAAATGTGCTGATGAATTCTGACCGACTCTAGACAAGATTTCCTCAATCATATCCTTTGGTAGGTCTTCTAAAATATTCGGTTGTCTACCCTTAACGTCCATTTTATTTTTATACTGTAAAATAGACAAGGATTATATTCATAATAACAAACAATACAAGCAATTTTTACATAGAACATAAAAGTACAAGCACACTACAATACATTTATTACACAACATGCTCACACTCCTCTAATCTGAATCACTGGTTTCTTCTTCTTCGGACTTGGTTCTTTTTCCTAATCTTCTAGGGATATATGATGTTCCTCTAATACGAGTCGTCATTTTTCACATTGGTTTAGAAAAACCTGGTGGTTTAGAGGTTCCCGGGTTATTGTCACGATATTGAAAATACGGGTGTTGACGGTACATATAAAGTTCATCGGGATCGGAATCAGATTTCTCTATTTTGATGTCTTTTCCCTTATTATTTTCTTTTGCCTCATTAAATTGGGTCGAGGTAATTTCTATAACATCATCGGAATCCTCATCAGGATCCGATTCATCGGAAAATTGGTAATTTTCCCAATATTTTGCTTCCTTAGCGGAAACACCATTGACCATTATTAACTTTGGTCCATTGGTTGAGGATTTTCTTTTATTTGACTGGTTTTCTGTGGTTCCTACTATTCCCCCCTCCGGAACCTCTTCTTCTTCCGGTTCTTCTTCTTCTGGTTCCTCTTCTTTCGGTTCCTCTTCTTCAGGTTCTGTTTCCTCTTCTTTCGGTTCTTCGGGAACTTGTGAATCTTGCCAATATATATTCGACTCTTCTTTATTATTAGGTGAGTCAATGGGATTTGTGCTAGAGGTAGACATCTATCACACAATATCAAACATGTTAAGAGATTAATATATCACATAATATTTACATGTTAATAATATATAGTTTCCAACAAAAATGTTAAGCAATCATTTTTAAAGAAAACACGGTCGAAGTCCAGACTCACTAATGCATCCTAACAAACTCGATAAGACACACTAATGCAAATTTTCTGGTTCTCTAAGACCAACGCTCTGATACCAACTGAAATGTCCCGTTCATATTGATTATAAACGTTCCATATTAATTGATTTCGTTGCGAGGTTTTGACCTCTATATGAGACGTTTTTCAAAAACTGCATTCATTTTTAAAACAACCATAACCTTTATTTTATCAATAAAGGTTTTAAAAATATTACGTAGATTATCAAATAATGATAATCTAAAATATACTGTTTACACACGACCATTACATAATGGTTTACAATAGAAATATATTACATCGACATATGTTTCTTGAATGCAGTTTTTACACAATATCATACAAACATGGACTCCAAATCTTGTCCTTATTTTAGTATGCAACAGCGGAAGCTCTTAATATTCACCTGAGAATAAACATGCTTTAAACGTCAACAAAAATGTTAGTGAGTTATAGGTTTAACCTATATATATCAAATCGTAACAATAGACCACAAGATTTCATATTTCAATACACATCCGAGATAAAAATCATTCATATGGTGAACACCTGGTAACCGACATTAACAAGATGCATATATAAGAATATCCCCATCATTCCGGGACACCCTTCGGATATGATATAAATTTCGAAGTACTAAAGCATTCGGTACTTTGGATGGGGTTTGTTAGGCCCAATAGATCTATCTTTAGGATTCGCGTCAATTAGGGTGTCTGTTCCCTAATTCTTAGATTACCAGACTTAAAAAGGGGCATATTTGATTTCGATAATTCAACCATAGAATGTAGTTTCACGTACTTGTGTCTATTTTGTAAATCGTTTATAAAACCTGCATGTATTCTCATCCCAAAAATATTAAATTTTAAAAGTGGGACTATAACTCACTTTCACAGATATTTTCTTCCTCGAAAATAAGACTAGGCCACGGATCGATTCACGAACCTATACAAATATGTACATATATATCAAAGTATGATCAAAATATAATTACAACCATTTTTATTATGTTTTAAAGATTTGAGTGTATTAAGTCAGTTGTCCTCGTTAGTAACCTACAACTAGTTGTCCACAGTTAGATGTACAGAAATAAATCGATATATATTATCTTGAATCAATCCACGACCCAGTGTATACACGTCTCAGGCTAGATCACAACTCAAAGTATATATATTTTTGGAATCAACCTCAACCCTGTATAGCTAACTCTAACATTACTGCATATAGAGTGTCTATGGTTGTTCCAAATAATATATATACATGGGTCGATATGATATGTCAAAACATTTGCATACGTGTCTATGGTATCCCAAGATTACATAATATATTAGAATACATGTATAATACAATATAAGTTAGCTAGGATATGATTTGTATAGATTTGTTAAACATTTCCCGTAGCTAAAATAATCAAAAAATATCCAATCTTGTTTTACCCATAACTTCTTCATTTTAAATCCGTTTTGAGTGAATCCAATTGATATGGTTTTATATTGAACTTAAGTTTATGAATATATACAGAAAAAGTATAAGTTTATAGTCGGAATTACAGGTTAAAAGTCATTTTTGTAAAGGTAGTCATTTCAGTCGAAAGAACGACGTCTACATGACCATTTTGGAAAACATACTTCCACTTTGAGTTTAACCATGATTTTTGGATATAGTTTCATGTTCATAAGAAAAATCATTTTCCCAGAAGAACAACTTTTAAATCAAAGTTTATCATAGTTTTTAATTAACTAACCCAAAACAGCCCGCGGTGTTACTACAACGGCGTATATCCGGTTTTACGGTATTTTTCATGTTTTCCGGTTTTAAATCATTAAGTTAGCATATCATATAGATATATAACATGTGTTTAGTTGATTTTAAAAGTCAAGTTAGAAGGATTAACTTTTGTTTGCGAACAAGTTTAGAATTAACTAAACTATGTTCTAGTGATTACAAGTTTAAACCTTCGAACAAGATAGCTTTATATGTATGAATCGAATGATGTTATGAAAATCATTACCACCTCAAGTTTTCTAGATAAAGCTACTGGAAATGAGAAAAATGGATCTAGCTTCAAAGGATCCTTGGATGGCTTGAAAGTTCTTGAAGCAGAATCATGACACGAAAACAAGTTCAAGTAAGATTTTCACTCGAAATAAGATTGTTATAGTTGTAGAAATTGAATCAAAGTTTGAATATGAATATTACCTTGAATTAGAAATATAACCTACTGTAAATAACAAAGGTTCCTTGATCTTAGATGATTACTTGGAATGGATTAGAAAGCTTGGAAGTAGACTTGCAAACTTGGAAGTATTCTTGATTTTTATGAAACTATACTTATGGAATTTATGAAGAACACTTAGAACTTGAAGATGGAACTTGAGAGAGATCAATTAGATGAAGAAAATTGAAGAATGAAAGTGTTTGTAGGTGTTTTTGGTCGTTGATATATGGATTAGATATAAAGGATATGTAATTTTGTTTTCATGTAAATAAGTCATGAATGATTACTAATATTTTTGTAATTTTATGAGATATTTCATGCTAGTTGCCAAATGATGGTTCCCACATGTGTTAGGTGATTCACATGGGCTGCTAAGAGCTAATCATTGGAGTGTATATACCAATAGTACATACATCTAAAAGCTGTGTATTGTACGAGTACGAATACGGGTGCATACGAGTAGAATTGTTGATGAAACTGAACGAGGATGTAATTGTAAGCATTTTTGTTAAGTAGAAGTACTTTGATATGTGTCTTGAATTCTTTCAAAAGTGTAAGAATACATATCAAAACACAACATGTATATACATTCTAATGGAGTCGTTAAGTCTTCGTTAGTCGTTACATGGAAGTGTTGTTTTGAAACCTTTAAGTTAACGATCTCAATTAATGTTGTTAACCCAATATTTATTATATCAAATGAGATGTTAAATTATTATATTATCATGACATTATGATGTATGAATATCTCTTAATATGATATATACATTAAAATATCGTTACAACGATAATCGTTACATATAAGTCTCGTTTCGTAATTCTTGAGTTAGTAGTCTTGTTTTTACATATGTAGTTCATTGTTAATACACTTAATGATATATTTAAATATCATTTTATCATGTTAAATATAGTGTATCAATATCTTAATATGATACATATGTATTTAGTAGATGTTATCATAACGATAATCGTTATATATATCATTTCGAGTTTCTTAACTTAGTAATCTCATTTCTTATGTATATCACACATTGTTAATATATTTAGTGAGATACTTACTCATCATAATCTTATGTCAACCATAAATATATGTCTATATATATACCACAACATGTAGTTTTTACAATTTTGTAACGTTCGTGAATCGCCGGTCAACTTGGGTGATCAATTGTCTATATGAAACTTATTTCATTTAATCAAGTCTTAATAAGTTTGATTGCTTAACACGTTGGAAACATTTAGTCATGTAAATATCAATCTCAATTAATATATATAAACATGGAAAATTTCGGGTCACTACAAATACCTTACTCCTGACTCTAAACCTTTGCGGACAAATCTTCCTCATCATCCTTCGATATTAGAAATTCTAAGATATCATCGTATCTTTCATTATAAAAATCCTCGATATTTCTAAAGATATTTTCATAATTATTCTTATCTGAAATCATGTATCTCTTCACGCTATCTGTATTACATCATAAAGGAAACTGTTTAATTTCTATATGCTGTAAACCTTCGAGTTTAAATTATGAATGTTTTTGAAGAGGTGTTGGGAATTGAAGCATGAGTTAGTATGATATAATGACACTTGATCAACATGATTATATTATAGTAAGTCATGCTGAGTTTCTAATGGAACGTGATGATTCACAGACCATAATGTCATCATGTGCCATGTTACACAACTCTTATATTCTATCTAATCTTTGAACATATCAAGAACATATCTTCTTGATAGTTCTATCTTTTTCCGTGACTTCTGGTAATTTAACAAATCAAGATCGTGCTATTACAATTTATCTCTCATAACATTAGTTATGTTCATTCCAATTTTTACATAACAACTCATGAACACATGTAAAAACTTTGAAGCATATTAACCTTCATATAATAATTATATTTTAAGTTTTAAAAAAATTTCAAGAGGCATTTTTTATTACTAATAATTATTATTAAAAATATAAATACTTAATTTTTAAGCAAACTTTATTATTATTATTTAGTATTAAAATAATTATTATTAAAATTAAAATTATTATTATTATTATTATTATTATATGAGTTCTCTTTACGAGATTAACTGCGTTACATATGTATCTGAACTACATGTCTCGATAAAAGGTTGTAATATAGGTTTTTATGGCAAAGAAAACAATAATTGTGATGAAAATTGGAATCGGGTGGTGAGAGAATGAATGTAGTTCATTTATTCTGACGAAGTTAAGTACATCAATATGTTTGTAAAAACGACAAGTTTCTAAGTCGAAATCTGTGGTTCCACAAGTCAATAAACTAAATGACTTTAACATTTACATTCACTTAATACCTAAAACATATCATTAAACTATTTCGTTTAAACAAACCCATGTTTTCTACTGTTTCTCCACGTCATCGTCTTAATTAATTAATAGATATCCATACATAGTATATATTAAGGATATAAAACTCGTTGTACCACAAACGGATACTCTCTCTCTTCTTTCAATCCTTCTCCGTACGCATCTTCACCATACCCACTTTTTTTTCAAACCGTTTTAAATCTAGATCTATCTTGATCTTAATTCTCTGTAACCTTTTAACCTTCATTAATCTTTCTTTTATTTATGTGTTTCATCACCTTCATCTTCTACCTACTTTTCATCTCCTTAATATTTGCCCTAATTCTTTAAGCCGCCATGTAACGACCCTGGATTTTCCAACGTTTACGTATTAATAATTATTATTAATACTTGTGATTAATGAATGTATTGTTTATATACATTTACTTGTTACCATGCTTGACTTTAAAACGCCCGAAACGTCTTTGTGACACACGTACATTACACGAATAATATTTTAAGATATTATTTGCATTCATGATTAAGTTTTATTAATCATTTTAATTAACTAAGGTTATTAGTTAATTACTTGGGCTTTAATTGGATTTATTTGTTAAATACTTGAACTTGGGCTTTGATTAGTGTTAATGGACTAGAGAGCCCACCCTACTTCTTAAATGGACTTGTTAGCCCATCACTCATGTAAGTATCACTTTAGAATGAAACTAGTTAGTTTAGTGCATGAAGAATCAAGTTACATGATACTTACAACTAGTTTCCATGTAAACACATCTAATAACTAACTTTTAAGACTTTAACATGCAAGAGACTAGTGGACCAATTTCTTCCTCCTCTCCCCTTGCATAACCATCGGCCTTTGTAGACCTTTAGAGGAGTTTTAATTTTTTTTGACTACTTCATTTACTTGTATTCTCACACACACACTTCACTTCAAACTTACATCTTACTTTTCTCTCATTTTTCTCTCATTTTTCTCTCATCTTTCCTCTACATTTTTGTAAGTAACTTGAGTTTTCTTCTTCTTTTTCTCTTGTAAAAACCGAATCCTATACACATACATCTTCATCATTTACTTGTTTTGATTACTTACTTTTTGTTGTAGTTGTTATTTACTAGTTACAAGAATCAAACTACCTAGTTTAATTCTTCATATTATCTTGTATTTACAAGAACACACAAGAACTAAACTTTCTAGTTTATATTCTACATTTATTGTTTTAAAAGGATTAAAGTTCATGTGTTGTAAAAACCATACTTGTGAATCATGATTGTAAACTTAAAGTTTACTTTTCTTAAAGATCAAACCTTGGTTTAAATCTTTAAAGTATGAACAACCATGACTTGTTACTTGTATATTTAGTTTATTACTTCATTTCTTGTACATTTAAATTCATGTTTGTTGTCATATGGTCAAGTATTACAAGTTAGTCTTGATCTCATACTTCTTGGAACTAAAAGTTAACTTGAAAGTTCAAGAACATGAAAGTGTAACTCTTTAGTTATAACTTCATACACATATGAAAGATCTAAGTTTCTATAGCTTATGGTCTACTTAATTTGTTATAAACAAAAGCTTGAAAGCTTACATACACTTTACAAGATGAAAATCTAAGTTTTGTAGCTTATGGTTTCATCAAAGTAAAGATTCAAGTGTTATTACTTAGGATTTAACTTAATAACTTTATATCTAGACCTTTGGATCTTGGATCTTTAAGATCTAACTAAGAACTATGTTCTATATCTTAAGATCTTGATTAGTTAGTTTACTTTCAAGTTTGTAATTCAATATTACTTTTATAGTTCATGTATGTGTTAAATCTAAGACTTTGATGTAACTTTGGTTCATCAAACTACATACAACACTTAATTGAGTTGTGCTACATGTCTTAGACTTACACAAGTGTTATGATGGTGAAACCTTGGTTAAGATGATGCAAACACATCAACGAGTTGTACACTTGAAGCTATATGCATCAAGGATGAGAACCGTGATAAGCATCGAGTACCAAGAAACCCACCGGAACCTACTGTTTACTGTTTCTGAGTCTGATCAGTACGAACTGAGCTGCTGTAAAGATGATTTTTCAGTTATCTCTGTTCGAGTAGATAACTTTTCATTTAGGACTTGTCTTAATCCGAGTTACGGTTTAGGATTTATGGCCCTCCGAGTGTCACTATGTCCTTTTAACGTTGTGCTGAAAATTCTGACCTACTCGCACTTAGACCATCACCACGGTCAAACGAAGACGAGTTTGCTTCTGGAATTTTTACCACAACTAAAGGACTCATATACGGAGCCATTACCACTGGTCTCACCTTATTTCAGTAGGTATTGAGGTCGTGGCGACTGACTGAAGTCAGCCTTTGTTTTAAACTTCTTTCATAAACGAAACTTACTTTATACCTTTTGTTTGATGATGAATGATGATGACCTTTAAGACCTATTTTACATACATTTAAACCTATTGGGACGATTTACTGACTTATTACTATTTGACTTAGGTTGAGGACTTTCCGGACCTACATACTTGCTTATTTCTCGACTCGACTTTACCACTACTTTACCACTGTGAGTTATAGCATCCATTTTTACTTTAACTATTTTGGGAACTGAGAATACATGCACATTTTACGTTTTACATACTAGGCACAAGTACTTAAACTTATTATATGTGTGGGTTATACAACGGCATAAACATTCCCTTTAGCTCGGTAACGTTTAGTCATTGGTTTTTGAACCGGTGAACGCGAATCTTAGATATGGATCCATAGGGTTTGACATCCCCACTTGGGCTAGTAGCGCTAGCATTTAACGAGTGTTTAATACTTCGTATACATACGCACTTTCCAAGTGTACTTTCAGGGGGTATAAACATTAAGTTAGTTACCAAGTGCCCACGGTTAAACATATACTTTATCATACTGTTTTGAAACGCTCTTTGTAGCACTGAAATCTCGTGGCCTACCTTACATACTGTTATATTTAAACTATAGCTCACCAACCTTTGTGTTGACGTTTTTAAGAATGTTTTTCTCAGGTGTTTAAGGTTACTTCCGCTGTTGCACTAGTCTTGCTGTAGACACCCGCTGCTTTAGAGATGTCACTGCATGAACGTTTATTTGCATTCAAACATTATTACTTTTGAAACTATGATTTGTAACGACCTAAGGGTCACGTACTATTATCTTTGCTTCCGTTCATAGAAGCATACTTTGGTTGTAAAACAATTGACGTTGGTTATGACGTCAGCTATTATCATGAATGCAAACTTGTTTTGAAAACGTATATAGTGTTTGACCTTGTAATGATCCTGTTGTTGATGGTCCGTACATGATGATTTAGTACGGGGCGTCACATTTGCAAGTATGGTAACATGTAAATGTATATAAACAATACATTCATTAATCACAAGTATTAATAATAATTATTGATAAGCAAACGTTGAAAAATCCAGGGTCGTTACACGCCACCTGCTTTTCATTCTTGATTATACCACCATCGCCTTGTAATCTCTCCCGGATCTCTTTTCCGACCATCGGCATCTCGCCGGTGGTTCGGCTTTTAATGCTTTATGTCTGAATAAAAGTCAACCTGCTGCTCCTCCTTTCTCTGACGACGTGACTAACTCGCTCGACTTTTCGGTTACATTTCCGGCATCCAGGCGGCGATTTCATGTGGCTATTCACGGGATCTGGGTTTTGATAAGTGTTTCGGGTTTTCTTTTGGGTTATTCTGTCCTTTAGAAGGGTGTGTTTGCTTCGTCATTTTGGCCTCCGCCCTACGCCGCCGTCTTCTAGTTCTTTAGGGGTTGTAGGCGACGAGTTTCCTTGTGAAATCCTACTTCCTCTTTGGCCAGTTTTCTGTTTGGTTTGGAGTGATTGGGGTACACGATGGCTGGCCGAAGGTTGATTTGTGTTTGTGTGTTAAAGCCCGATGACTCTGGTGGTACGACCGCTGTCGACGCTACTGTGGGTGGTTGGCGGTTGTCGGCGGCCATGTATGGTTGCTCGCGGCTGTAAACTGCTCTAGGTGGGTGTAGGTGGCGGCAATAAGTGGTAACGACCGCTGCTAGTTAACCGGTGTTTGCGGGTTTGTAAATGTCCTTAGAAAATTTGGCGAAGATGACTGGTTCCTTTATGGTTTGGTTCTGCATTTGGTTCTAATTTGTTGCGGCTGATTTGCTTCATTCATTCCATTTTTCCCGTCGTCGGGTCTTTAGTGGGCTTAATGTTGTTGTCGGCGCTGTCGACTTTGTTGACTTCGGTAAATAGGCCTCGAGTTAGGTGCTCTTGGGTTGCCCCGTGAATTCTTTGGATTGGCGGTTTCTGAGGATGATGATGCGGGGTTTGATTCGGGGCCAGGTTTATGTATATGTATTAGGTTTAGGTAAGGTGGTTGTCGTTGTTGTTTGACATTTCAATTGTAATTCATATAATGCTCGCTCTGTATTTAATGTCGTCGTTCAGTGTGTTTAGAACGAATAGAGTGAGTGTCATAGAATTTTGGTAGTCTGTGACCAAGTACTCCCGTTTACAGACCAAGTACTCCCGTTTACAGATCGTTATGATCTGCTTATTGTAGTTCCACCGGAACCTTGGTTCTATTTTATATATATATATATATATATATATATATATATATATATATATATATATATATATATATATATATATATATATATATTTATTTATTTATTTATTTCAATATTAAATATATATAATATTAATAAAATAATGAAAATAATGAAAATATATATTTTTTTAAATACTATTAATCAAATTTTGACATGTAAGCTAAATCGATATAGTTGTGCCACCTAAGTAATTTAAACCTTTTTTATATAATGTACGAGATCGTCCATGCAACAACCAAACTGAATAATCCACTATCAAAGACATTGTCAACTGTTAGTGCAAGATATAAAAGGAAATTAAATACAAGAATTAGAATATGAATGATCTTGATCAAGAAAAGCCCAAATTATCAAGGAACTTAACATAGTTGCAATCAGACAAAAAGGAACAATATTAATAGCAGGCTTATTTTAAATTTGAGTTACAAGTTTTGATGTAACGGTAAAAACTTTACATTTGTCTAAAACATACTCAAACTTGACTGCGATCAACTAATGCAATTTTTTATGATCCGTTTGATTATAACTTGCTCCAATTAGATTTAACAGCCATGATTGAACAGCTCACATAGAGTTCATTGCTTAGATATATAGATTGTCTATATATACTTGCCATCAAGTTCATCCCGTGTTTCTAGTTATCAATGTTCGCTTTGTCACATCTTTATACATCGTTGTAATTAAATTTTAAAATCTGTAACATTATCTTCATATACTAAACCTCCTTCAGGATTTGGTCGCCTCCTACACTAAATCACCCAAAACGACATCCCACCTAATTTCTACCCTCCTTTATATCCTAACTTTCTTCCCCAAATTTTGCCCTAAATTAAAACCCTCTCCCTCTCATCCAAATTACTCCCGTCCTTCACCACCAACAACCACCATCGTCATCACCTCACCTCCCACCAACACCGGCCAGCGCCGCCGCCCCCTCCATCGCCACCACCTCCACCAGCGCCATCACCTGGGCTACCACCAACGTCGACCAGTGCTACCTCCGCTGCCATTAGGTACCCGGAACTTGGTCGTACCCTTCAAAAAAATGCCCAAAAGGACGTCTTCTTTCTTCAATTAGTGGTTCTCTATCTAACACACACACACACACAAAAATGTACAGTCCTGCCTTCTTCTCCTCTTTTCTCTTCTGTGTGCGACTGTTCTTTAAATCCAGGGTTTGTAACCTTAGCTCAACTACTAAATCCAGGTTTTTCGATTGATAAGATCGGTGTTTGTTGCATTTGATATCGCCAAATTTTTCTTGCCAAATGCATTGTTTGTCTTTCTATATATTTTTACTTAATTTATGTCAACAGGTAACACTAAATTTAAATTGATTGGTAATATCAGTTTTTGTTGTATTCAATTGATGATGTTGTTTGTAGGTTGCAGCTGAGTTTTTTAGGTCTTTTTGTGGGGTTATTAGTTTGATAGTAATTTCATTTATTTATCATTACTTTTGTTCTCATTGATTTATTGCACAAGTGTTTTTGTTTTGTGATTTTTAAGTATGTTTTGTGAGAAATCGTTATTAAAAATTTGATTTTTGCTGTTGTTGTTTGTAGGTTGTTGTTGAAGCTTTCGACGACTTTTAGGCGTCTTCTATTTCAGGTAATTTAAGATTTTATTGTCACATTTTTTTGTTCTGTGTATTTCATAGAAGTAAATTTGTTGTGATTGATTGTTGTATTTTCATAAACGCCAATTTTTCTTTGTTTTAAGGTAACTGATGCGTTTGTTCTATATGTTTTCTGTTTATTACAGTTTCGCATTGTGCTTGCTTTCTTTATGTGTATATCGTTGGTGATTATGGTATGCATGTGTATGTGCTTTTTTTGGAGGTTTTTATATTGAATTGTTTTGGTTGTCAATTGCTTATCTTTCATTAATTGCATGATAGAAGGTCCTGTTAGTGAGTTTTTTTGTTTTACAAGTAATTATCTGTCATTAACTGCAAGATATTGGTAAGTCATTGTCTAATGGAAATCAGGATTATAGGAAAAAGCAAAAGATATGTGTGCATCATGTGTGTGTGTGCCTGGTAATGTTTTTGTTATTCATATTTGTTTTGACTTCAAGTAGATACATTTGTTTATCATATTTATATGGTTGTTTGAACCTGTTTTTAAAAGCAGGTACACGTGTTTGTTTTATGGAGTTTTTCTAAATTACAATTCTATGACTTACTGTGTTTCTAATGACAGTCTTTATGCATGAACCGAGTAATTTAACTGACCAGTGTTTATACAATTCATTACTTACTAATCTTTTTGTTGAAATTTAAGCACTTTGTATTGCTAACGTGCTAAGTCCTGATGTGTAAAACAATGCATCATTTAAGCCACTTAAGTGCATTCTACTACCTGTCACACGCTGATATGTTTAAGCAATTGTAATGAGCCAAACAAACTTTTAGTGCTGCACTCGATTAACATACTGAATGTTATTAAAGGCTTTACAATTACATTAAGTTAAGCGCCATACACATTAAGTATGTAAATATGGTAGATACAAAATCAGGTTTGCAAAAGATTCTAATGTTAGCAATCGACAGGAAACAATATGAAGACCTGAATTAAGAGGATGTCAAAAACAAATTCCCATTACCGCAAATGATGTCACAAAACCTTAATGGAAAGCCAAAGATACAATTTGTATTGAACAATGTGGTAACATTCAATTCTGTTTCAGATAGTAAGATTCGTATGGAAGGAACAACTCGGCAAATCGACGCGAACAGACAATGGTTTTACAATAAGTGCACGATGTGAAACAAGAAATGAATTCGGCAGCCCTCCAACCATCGGGTGTCGAGACCACGACCTTCAACCAAACAACAACTTTGGGTAACTTACACTTTATTACTTCCAATCAACAGACACCGTGTATGAGGTTAGCTACTTATTACAATTCAAAACGTACAAAAACTCACATCAGTTATGGGTAGATAATAATTAAGATATTGTTTTAAAATTTCATATATGCAGATCTTCCAACCATGGATTCAAAATAGAAGAGTTAACTATATCACACAAGAATTTTTCAAGAACAAATTACTTAAACTACTGTCTACAAATAGAATGCCAAAGAGTAAGTACATGTCTTCATGTATTTGTTATATTTTAACTTTCCTTATTTAATTATGCTTAGCGTCTTGGCATGATCTTCATCCGCATGTTCTTCTTCATCTGAATATCACTACCGTTTTCCTCTCGATTTCGCAAGGATTGGAAGGATATCTTTCCGATTATTGTTCGATAGTGTCAGATTTTGCACTCTGAAACTCAATTTCAGGTGAATCTCTTCTTTCGCATTTATGGTTTATTATTTATTTTAAACATTTGCTTCTTTTATGACCGTTTTTTGTATCGTTGTTAGTTTATAAGTTTGTTGTCGACTATGTGAGGTTGTGTTATGTTTCTTAACTTTTTTGTTATAATTTTTTTTCTTTCTAATGTTGATTTCTCTGTTATTTTGAACCTGTATGGAATGGTCTTTTTGTTGTGTATGTTGTTTTATGGTTGTTTGGGTTTAGGTGTTTAAGGGTGTTAATAGTGCTGCCTAAAAAGAGGTTAAATAGGTCTGTTGAGGCTATTATGCCATCTATTGGCAAACTTATGGATTAAGATATCCCGTCATTTTTACTTCTATGATAAAGAAAAGGTCAATTAGTAACAAATCAGCTGATGATTGTGGTTAAACCTGTTGATATGAGAATGTGGGAACTTTTGGTGTTGATTTCGTGATGAAAATGCCTCATTCATGGCTGGAACGTCCAATCGTAATGGTAAGTTTCTACTGGAACGATTTGTTACTTTCGTTTTATACGACCCAAATTACTCTAAATTTTTTCAAAATTAGGTGCTTTTTATATGTGTATTTTAATTTGTGATTCGCTTTGCTGGAATTTACAGATAATTCCTATTGTGGATGTTAAAAAAAAGGGCAACTTTTTGATGTCAAAGTTGGGATTTATATTTCCTAAAATTACATCCCTGCTGCTCGGTTCATCTGCCGATTTACTTTCGTCTTTCCAAGGGGTATGAATTGTTCTACAAAATCACAACACCGATTATCAACCACATCATAGTGGTACGTTATTATTAGGGTTTGTGCTACATATTTTATATATTTGAGTTTTTGCTGTTCAAATGATCTTAGATTTTGATTTACTTTTAATGGTTTTAATTTTTGAATTCATATAGTTTTTGTATATTTATTACCATTAAACGTGAACTATTTTCAATATTTGAAATGAATTTTGTCAAACAGTTGATTTGTTTTCGAATACTTAATATAATGGTAACTGTATATTTGAGAATGCATTGATTTTTTTCTTTGAAGTTTGTAATCAAATAAATTTGTGTATGATTGGATGGTGTGCGATTTCGTCCGGAATTAAAGATAATTAATCGAATTAAATTAGTTTCGATGAGAACATTAACTTCGTATTTGGGTTTGTCAGGGGTGTTGTTTTGGGTGATACCACAATGGCTCACATCTTTTTAATATGCAATTCTTCGTGTGTTTAACAAACATAAGTAGTTTATTTATTTTATTTGTATGCATTTTTTCTCTTTGTTGCCACCATGCCTTTCTCACTTCTTTTCAACTTTAGTTTTCTTTCAGTTAACTTTCCATTGTTGGTTCGTCATATGAATTAACAACCAACTTTAAGAACGTATTTATTCTGACTATTATCTTTATTTACTTTTTAGGACTGCTTTATTTGTCTTTGCCAATATGAAGACGGTGTAAAACTATCATAAAATGACTAAAGGTTGAAAGTATCTTCTACAATCTGCAAATTTCGTCATCCTACGAGAACTGAACATGTTTGCTCTTTCAATCTTTTTGTAGCTTTTATATTTCATAAATTATCGGCTGATCCTTATTCAATTTATGTTTCTTTAATTGCTACGAATCTTTTAATTGTTATTAGTGATACACCATTTGTGTTTCTATTTTTCTGTATTTTGTCTTTCCATTTAGTGTGATCTGATATGGGAAATAAAAGAAAGCGTAAAATGGTCCAATAAACACCCTACTTACAATCAGGATTTAGCCGCAGCAACGCGCGATCGGGCTTTTATCTAGTTTGTTACATTTATAATAACACGGAGTATCATTTGAACAATGCAATTAATCATTATTGAAACTTCTCACAAAACTAAAACAAAAATCGAAGATTAAAACTTGTTGCTTTTAAATGAAATAATCATGATTGGCCTCATAGAGAAGATTAGAATTGACAACATAGTAAGATTCAGACATATGCTTGTCTATTATTTTTTATTTTAATCATTGGCCAAACCACAGATCTAATACAAAATCGTTTATTTCATTCATATAACAATAACAACGTAGCAGAAAATTAAAAAAATTGAAATAAGAAAAATGCATCAAATGATTTGAAGGTGGAATATAAGTATATAACCCTTTCTTTTATTACTTTTCATAACTTAATAAAAACTTTCTTTAACAAATAACGAAAAACAAAGATCTTACTGAGAGTTCATCAGATAATAGATTACGAATATACAAAACTTTAATCACAAGGTATATCATTTGAACCATGAAATTGTAGTCATCATTTGAATCTCTCATGTAATTCTAATATCAATACCATTACTACATTTATTTAATAATTCATAATAGCAGTTAGAACAAATATAGGTGAAAAAACAGTATTCAATCTAACAAAATAGAAAATGTGAGATAGTTTATAATCACAAAATAAGATCATCTGAACTATGCAATTAATCACGAATTAAACTTCTCACAATTCTAATTAGATATCGAAGATTAACCGGTTGATGTTTTTTAATAAAATAATTATGATTGGCCTCATAGAGACGATCAGATATGAAAACATAAGATTCAGACATATGATTGTCTATTATTTTTTTTAATCTAATCATTGGTCAAACAAAGATACAATACAATATGTGAATTTCATACATATACATATACATATATATATAATTGTAGAAATAGCGAAACAATCAACAGGTAGAACTAACAAAATTGCTTTCGGATGCTTATAGAAGAAAGAAGGAAGCAAAATGTTTTTGATAGAGGATGTAAGCAAGATAAACCCTAGCGGCTGAAATTTTTTTGAAGGGATTTAACATTTCTATTTATAGGGAACCATATGAAATTAGGGCTTTGTTAAGAAGTCACGGGCTCACGGTCTTATGGGATACCAATTCTTTATTTTAAGTAACATTATTCTTTGGGACTTTGGTCAAAATACTCCAAGTTTCCTAAGGTTTAACAATATGACATCAGAAAAATGTAATGGTAAAAATACTCTAGCATCAGGCATCGTGTGTGGTGTTTGGAATTTGGTGCGTGTTATCGAGTGTTTCGTGTTTGCTTGTAACGGACCTTGAACATGTTCATTAAGGAGACCGAGGTCAACATATTATACAGAGGAGGTTGGACTTATTCATTGGAGAGTTATGATCACTATTATATTTAATTTTTTGTTTTAAAAAAATATATGAATGATCATGCATATTTTAACCGTGGGGTTTAATATGCCTGCTCAATACATAAGGAGGGGTTTAAGGATCTTAGAACGTGGCTCTCCGGTCCGGCTACCGTGAATAACCCTGGCCGACATGATGATGTCGGCGGGGTGGCCAAGTGATTAAGTCCACCTCTGATAACGGTCGTCGATCAAGAGGCCCCAAATAAGGTCGTAGGTACTAGCTTACGAAAGACTAACCTGTTAACCTTGAAGAGATGCTGAATGATGCTGTTTTGCGTAATGTATCTCGTGTGCGATAGTTACGTAATATGCCGTGTCTGTTAAATGATGATTAGGGTTTGTATTTATAGGCAAACCATAATTCTAGAACCATCCCAGATCACGTTAATCTCATCCATAACTGACTCCCCCGAATCACGGATATAATTATGGAAAAGATATTTACTTGACAGCTAAGCAACCGCCGTACCGGGAACAAAGGAATCAGATACAATCCGTATACCGCATAGCGCACACAAGCACACGCATACGCACACTATTAAGCGCCCGCATGCATATGAGGTGCGCATGCGGGTTGCGGTATCATTATGTCCCCCCAGTTTGATGTTATATGACGCAAGACACATGACATCAAACTATTAAGCGGAAAAAACAAGAAAACGGCTAGCATTTAATATTCCGCGTGCGCCTCGATGCCATTAAATGCCTGTCACAATCGCAGAAGCCCATTCGGCGGACATGACATAAAGTGGCAGTGTGTCAGGCGCGTGCCAACCACGCGCGTACATGTAATCATACCCAACTGGCATCCACGCGCATAAATAAAGTGCTGGCCGTCGATTGCGTAACACGTGTACAGCCACGATCACACCACTCCATCCCATGACTCCCAATCTTCCCTATAAATACCCCATTTTGCAGCTCATTTCCACTTTCCTGCTTCAAACTTCCTCGTTACGCTGCCAATTTGAATTCCGATCAAAAATCAAACATTCCGGCCACCATTTAAAGGTTAATATTCATCCGATTACTTCTAGAAAATGACTAAAGCTAACGAGACGTATGTAGATAGCGTAGAGTATGTTATAGAGCAGAAGCACATAGATTACTTAGTGAAACAGTATCCTCCCTTAGCCAAGTACAATCCGGTGCCACCCCTACCCCATCAGCGTGCTCACGAGCCACCGGAGAAGAAAGTGGCCATCTATGAACATGCGTTCAAGCATGGTAACTTTAGGGTTCCTCCCTCTGACTTCTTCTTAGGCGTATTAGATCACTTCAGAGTGGGATTAGGGCAACTACACCCGTATGCCATAGGCAAAATAGTTCTGTTTGAAATGTGGTGCGCCGCAATCGACAGGGTACCGTTGGTTAAAGTTTTCTGTCATCTATACCGCCTAGCCAATCACCACAAATCCTGGTTCACCTTCTTCGCCCGACAAAATTTCAGCAAAACCCCAAAGTCGAATGCGGGTAACTAGAAAGAAACTTTCTTTTTCATTGACCAAACTGTAGTTGGTACCGCTTTTCCGCAAACGCTTATATGGTGCGAGAAGGTGGAAAAGGATGTGAACAAAACCCCGGTCCTTGATGACGAGGAAACAAAGCTGTTAGCAGAGTGCGCTAACGCACAGCTGGTGCACCGGTCATACAGGAACGTGATGTTGCGGCTAAGGAAGATATCCGCACACTGGCCATGGGAGGATGTGCGTCCAGCCATAGTCGGACCGGATGGAAAGGGTAGGAATAGTATAATCACGTACTAACAACAGTTTGCTATTTATGTGTTCTAACGCATGCGTGCATGTTTGCAGAGATGAAGATGAAGAGAGTACAGACTGCGGAGGAGATTGCGGGCATCGCCTTCCGCAAACAGAATGTGAACCAGCCGTTAGAGCAGGAGAAGACTGGCGAGAATGCACTTGCCACCTCCGGCAATAAGCGCAAGGCCGCCGAAGCCTCCCAATCCCAACAGAAGAAGAAGAAACTCACTCCCAAACAGAGGGAGACAAGCGGAACGATAACTTCGTTCCTATCGAACCCCGTTCTGCGGATCTACCTCCCACATCATCTGGTAAGAGTTCTGCTTGCGCGCATACCGCACATTTAAGTTTGCACTTATTTAACCACTTATTAATACGCAGGGCATGCGGAAGAAACTCATCACACCCCACCGCGGGTCAATCCGGACCTCGAAGCTACTGCCGAGTCAAAGGATAAGACGATACACCTGGACTCCGAGTCCACACCAACCCCGCCACACGGTAGCTTTCGATTGGCAAACCTGACGCAGCTCACCCAGTCATCGGCGGAAAACGCCGCAGAGCAGTCCGCCTTCCTCCAACAAATCTTCCCGGCTGAGTTCCGCAACCAACTAGCCGCACTACCTTTTAATCAGGCGCTCAACGCCTTCGTCCAAAACGGCCTCGTCTTTTTTGGCATGGTTGCGGATCAAGCCCGCCGTTCCACTAACTTGTATCAAGTGGCCTTGCGGAAAGAAATAGAGCTAGGGCTGCTACAAGCGGGGGTTGATCAGGTGAAGAAAGACAGGGACGCCGCAGAAGAAGCGCGCAAGGCGGTGGAGTTAACCGCGGCGGAAACCAAAACTGCACTGATTGAAGAGAGAAAGAAAAACCGCGAGCTGGTTGGGGCGGTTGACCAGTCCAAGGGGGAGGCAGAGCGTCTGCGGGTGGAGCTGGAAAGGGTGATGAGGGAAAGGGATGACGCGGTAACCAACCGCGAGCTGGCAGAGGCGGATCTGGCGAAGCTGCGCACTGCACTCCCCACCATTGCGCAAAAGGTGATGGATTCTGGGCCAGTTACCGATAAGTTCAATGCCTATGTTGACGCGGTGAAAGACCACGAAGTCAACAAGGCAGTCTTAGAGGTGATTCAAGCCTGCAGCCTCACACCACTGTACCCTGACGCTGTGCAGAAGAAATTGAAGGAGGGTACGGCTGCGGCATTGCTGGAAGCGGAGAATGCTACCACCACCATTCTTATCCCTATAATCGATGCGTTTGCGGCGGACCCAAACATGCCGATTGATGGGTTTCTCAAGGAGGATTTTTAGTTTGTGTTTGTGATGGTTTGCGCCGTAAGTCCTATGCTTAGGCAGGCAATTGTAAATGTATTTTTGAGCCCTAAGTCCCGTGTCGGGCAGGCATTTGAAACAATTACCACTTATGTAATAACTTAATTCAATGTATATGTATCTTACTGTTATGCATGCGTAGTTTGTTTGTTTATATATCGCGAATCAAAACAAAAGGTGAACCGCATGCCCATGCGCATAGTTAACCAAAACTCATGCGTATGCGGGTATTACTGCATAAAATAAACCAATACTTTAACAATTTTACCCTTTAAAAATTTAGACTCGAAAGCTACTGCGTTATCGCTTTGTCATGTACTAGAGGTGCACTATAGCTGTATGGTAAGCAACGCAACTAAAAACAAGCCAATGTTTTTATGCTTTGAGTTCCTCAAGCAAACCAATGCGAGAGTAATTACGCACAAGCAAACCAATGCTTGTAATTTTTTAAGTCGACTTTGCAGCCATCTAGTCTGCGTGGCGCTTGGCTAGGGGAAAACCAATTCCCTTTGCCTGCCGTTAGCGTCTAGCCTTGTAACCAAACAGGCTTCTGCCGCACGGGGGCTAGAGGACACCCCTTAAGTAGGCAGGAACCGCATACAAAAAAGATTTAAACAACAAAAGTATGCGCTAGTAAATATTTAATTGGCATTAATCACAATTACAACCGCGACACATCCAAACGGACGGAAAATACATAGAAAAAATAATGTGCTACAATAAACTGGAGTGATCAGGTCCACCTAGCTACATATAACATTTTTTCAATAACGTCGCATGCCAAGTGCGTTTCACAGGTTTTCCATCTAATGTCTCGAGATGGTATGCCCCGGTATTATTTACCTTCGCTACCCTGTATGGACCTTCCCAACGGGGGCCCAGTTTCCCAGTATCCTCCGCATGACTTGCGTTGTTCTGACGCCAAACCAAGTCACCGCACTTGTAAGAGCGCGAATGCACACGCTGATTATAGTACTTTGCAATTTTTTGCTTGTTATTTGCTTCGTTGACAGCCGCAGAGAGTCTGCGCTCTTCCAGCAAATTAAGATTTTCCCGCAAAGCTTCAGAGTTATTTTGCTCATCAAAATTTTGTATGCGGAACGTTGGTACCCCAATTTCTGCGGGTACAACAGCTTCTGATCCATAGACCAAACTGAACGGGGTCTCACCAGTGCTTGCTTTGGGTGTTGTTCTATGCGCCCATAAAACCTTCGGTAGTTCATCCACCCAACCAACGCGACCATGACCCAACCTAGCTTTGATTCCAGCTACTATATCCCGGTTGGTGACTTCGCACTGGCCATTCGCCTGCGGATGCGCAACAGATGTAAAAGTTTGCTTAATATTAAGCTCCGCGCACCAGCTGCGAAAAGGGTCACCCGCGAACTGCGTACCGTTATCGCTAACAATTTCGTTTGGTATACCAAATCGACAGACGATGTCTTCCCATACAAAATTTCGCACCCTTTTTCCTGAGATTGCTGCCAGCGGTCTCGCTTCGACCCACTTTGTGAAATAGTCGATTGCAACAATCAAGAATTTAATGTTTCCTGCGCGTGCAGAATGTGCGTAAGGTACTGATGTGAGTAACATGTTTAGAAAATAAATGATAAAATTACCTCGGCCTTTTGGGAATGGTCCGACTATGTCGATTGCCCATTTGTAGAATGGCCACGGTGAGGAGACTGGTATCATTGGATGCGCAGGTGCTCTGCTAATAGGTGCATGTATTTGGCATGATTCACATTGCTTAACTATGCGCGCAGTATCCGCGTACATGGTGGGCTAATAATATCTTAGCCGCATTATTTTTGACACAATGGACCTGTGCCCCGAATGGAGTGCGCATGCACCTTCATGCACCTCGCGTACAACTTCCTCTACCTCTTTCGGGCCAATGCACCTTAAGTGCGGTCCCAAATAATTCTTTCAATATAGGACGCCACCCTCAAGGGCATACAGCGGTGCCTTAACGCGGACTTTCTTTGCATCAGTGGAATCCGCAGGAGATGTGCCATCCCGCAGAAAAGCCACAATGGGCATCATCCATGTTGAGTTTGATTCCTCAACTGGTGCCACTAAAGGCATCATAACAATGGATTTCGCATTGAGTTCTTCTATTAGAACTTTCTTTCCCATATGATCAAAAGCCAAGGCAGCCAGTTTGCTTAGCGCATCCGCCTTCTTATTTTGCTCACGCATTACGTGGGAGATTTGAAAAGCTTCAAATTGGTCAGCGAGGTTGTGAACAAGCGATAGATATTGCTGCATGGCTATGTCATGCGCTTCGAAATCTCCGCTGACCTGACTGCATACTAGCTTTGAATCCACATATGCGTGCAAAATTTTAACATTTAACCTATGCGCAATGCGCATACCTGCTAACAGAGCCTCATACTTTGCATCGTTGTTCGTAATAGCAAAATTAAACCGCAGTGCGTATGTATGCTCTTCGCCATCTGGGCCTGTTAAAATTATACCCGCACCTGCACCAGATGCACTGCACGCACCATCGGTGTACAATTCCCATGGTGACAATGTTGGTGCAGGTGGATCCTGATGTTCTGCTGACGCCTCAGCATCCGCAGGTAATTCTGCTAGGTAATCAGCAAGTATTTGACCCTTAATCAGGATCCACCTGGTGCGCGGAGCTTAATATTAAGCAAACTTTTACATCTATTGCGCATCCGCAGGCGAATGGCCAGTGCGAAGTCACCAACCGGGATATAGTAGCTGGAATCAAAGCTAGGTTGGGTCATGGTCGCGTTGGTTGGGTGGATGAACTACCGAAGGTTTTATGGACGCATAGAACAACACCCAAAGCAAGCACTGGTGAGACCCCGTTCAGTTTGGTCTATGGATCAGAAGCTGTTGTACCCGCAGAAATTGGGGTACCAACATTCCGCATACAAAATTTTGATGAGCAAAATAACTCTGAAGCTTTGCGAGAAAATCTTAATTTGCTGGAAGAGCGCAGACTCTCTGCGGCTGTCAACGAAGCAAATAACAAGCAAAAAATTGCAAAGTACTATAATCAGCGTGTGCGTTCGCGCTCTTACAAGTGCGGTGACTTGGTTTGGCGTCAGAACGACGCAAGTCATGCGGAGGATACTGGGAAACTGGGCCCCCGTTGGGAAGGTCCATACAGGGTAGCGAAGGCAAACAATACCGGGGCGTACCATCTCGAGACATTAGATGGAAAACCTGTGAAACGCACTGGCATGCGACGTTATTGAAAAAATGTTATATGTAGCTAGGTGGACCTGATCACTCCAGTTTATTGTAGCACATTATTTTTTCTATGTATTTTCCGTCCGTTTGGATGTGTCGCGGTTGTAATTGTTATCGAGTGTTTCGTGTTTGCTTGTAACGGACCTTGAACATGTTCATTAAGGAGACCGAGGTCAACATATTATACAGAGGAGGTTGGACTTATTCATTGGAGAGTTATGATCACTATTATATTTAATTTTTTGTTTTAAAAAAATATATGAATATCAATATAAAAGCCCTTTATGTTAGAAACTTTTTGATTCCGATTTAGTTGATTCAAAATCTCAGATGCTCGTAACTCAAAGAGCTACAAAATTTTTTTTGTTGGGGTTTGGTGTGTGTTGTCGATATATTCACCGAGACAATCTATTATCCTCACAACTCACACCAAACACGGGCGCGAGTTTTGCGCAAGTTACGAAGATATTAAGTTTTCTTGGTGAATACCTAGGTAACACACACCAGCCACCACATGTGATGCGTGGTGCGAGGACATTTGTGTATATGATTTTTTGAGGGACGTATTGTTAAACAATTTTGGGAAATGAGGGTAATTTTTGACTAATTCATCTTATTCTTTACTCTTCTTGTTAAAGTTTGTGGATCTTGGGCTTGCTAGTGGGCCGATGTAGCACTAAACGATTTTTGTTTGTTAATAACGTCAGTCATTATCATTACTAGATAAAATAGAATATTACTCTTCAATTTTTTTTTTGTTGCTAGTTCAATATTTATTCTTTATTCGCTAGTCTTAGACCCGGAATTCGCAGGATTATAAAAAATAATTGTTGTAATCAAGTAACACATTTAATTCACGTTTCTCAAGAACTTTAAATATTAAACACAACGTGTTTGTATAATGCAGTACCCATTGGGACCCATCCATATTGATATTGAACGCCTTTGGCAAACTATTCAAATCATTTAGGTCTCTATAAACTACTTTCTAATATAGGCTATTTTTTATTTTTGAAAGGCAACCAAAATTTTTATTAAGAATCGAGTAGTAGATTATCACAGATACGACTTAGAGATATACAACCAATATACATCTGAGAGACAGAGACATTTGGAGTTACTTACTATCACGACAATAAAAATGAAAAGTTAACAAAGGAGATCCATCAATTAACCGATACCAGTTTTGACAAAAGAAGAGGCATCAAAATTTCTCGGATAAAATTGCCCAAATAAACAAATATACGCACGCTTTTTCCATCTACATGATATTCACTGGGATTATATATTAAAATACTTTTTTACCTCAGTTAATTGGCTAAATGCGTTATTCAAATCATATACTAACATTTACTGAACCGCCACATCTGTTTCTTCATGAAATTTTTCTTCTTTAGACATTTGGCAAAGAACTCTTTCGTCATTGGACATCACATTGTACATTAGCCATAAACAAAATTAGATCAAAGATTAAAGATTGAGATGACGGGTGCAGATGTTTTATAAATAAAGTTGAGAATACACGATTTTCGAATGGAAGTGATTCTTCACGTACGGAATTTTGGAAGTGATTTTTTACGTATGAGTTTTTGAGGACAATTTAGTAATGGTTATAAGGAGGATGAAATATTGGCCTAGAATACAATTTAATGGTTGGATTAAGATCTTAAAATGTTATCGGTCGGTTAAAATTAAATATGTTTTTTAATATTATTTTTTTAGGATAAATAATACTCCAGAAAATAGAGATTGTGAGTAGGGATAGAGATAAAGATAGAAATAATATGAACTTATGATTATGATTATGAGGATAATGAATGAATTTAATACTCTCTCCGTCCCATAAAAAAATCCACATATCCACATAACTATTTATATATGTCTCAAATTAAGTGTTCATTACTCAAAATAAAAATAAAAAGTTACTGAAACTCTAATTTTACCCCTTTTATATATGGAAGTAAGCAAAACATCTACTCACAATTTCTTCTTCTCACTTACTTTGTTACAAAAACTAATTAATTCAGAAACATATTAATTGAATGATATAATAGACCTTTGAACAAGATATCTTAAATTCAACTTTTTTTGTTGGTGGACACTCTTTATAGGACGGAGGGAGTATGTAGCTGTAAATTATTATTACTCTCTCTGTGAATCCACACAATTTCATTCCTGCCATGAAGTATCCACTCATGACACCTTTCCCATATCATTTGGGGGTAAAGGGGAGGGAGTTTTAATTGGTCGTGCCCTTTGATCGGTTTCAAGGTTTCCTCCCGGACAGCGATGGGGCGGAGTTATTATCGTTGCATCGTCATAGTCGAAACGAGAGATGATCGCAACGGGTGGTTTAGTCCCAATCGGGTTATCAAAAAAACATATATTGAATGAAAAAATAGGCATTTTAATTATTAATTATGAATTATCAATAATTATTACTTATTAATAAATATTGGATCGGTTTCAAGGTTTCCTCCCGGACAGCGATGGGGCGGAGTTATTATCGTTGCATCGGCATAGTCGAAACGAGAGATGATCGCAACGAGTGGTTTAGTCCCAATCGGGTTATCAAAAAAATATATATTGAATGAAAAAATAGGCATTTTAATTATTAATTATGAATTATCAATAATTATTACTTATTAATAAATATATACGGAGTGTTATAATTCAGTAGGCTTATAACTACCTTTAGTGGTTTGATTCTTGATGTTATAATTCAGTAGGCTTATAACTACCTTTAGTGGTTTGATTCTTGATTAAGAATGCTAATAATGAAGTGTAAGAACAAAGATGATAATGGAGAGAAAGAAAGAAACACTTTGTAAGTGTGAGAAAATAGTACAAGTTTAATGCTTGCACTCATGGCTATTTATAGTAAAAATATCACAAGTTTAGGTAATACAATAATATTACTTTTGTGTATCAATAATTGACTATCCATTTATATATATTTATATATTATAACACTCCCCCTTGGATAGCAATTTTGTTTGTTGAAGATCAACTGTAAGTTACTGCCTCGTTAAAAACCTTGCTAAAGAAAACCCAGTGGAAAAAAAAAACTTTAGCTAAGGAAAAAAGAGTGCAGCATGGAGTTGACTCCCCCTCAAGTAGATATTGCTTCAGTTGTTACATCTTTTGAACATGTCTCATACCAATGTTATGAACGTGTGTTCTGAAAATAGCAGTTGGAAGTGCTTTCGTGAAAAGATCAGCAGAGTTTTTGCTGGATTGAACATATCTCATTTCAATCTCGCTGCATTATCTTCATAGATAATTGTTGGACTTTTATCGCGTTCTAGTCCACAAGAATCAGTAATGATTTGTGTCATTGATCTCAACCAAAAACATTCCCGAGTAGCTTCATGTAATGCAATCACTTCGGCATGATTTGATGATGTAGCAACAAGTGTTTGTTTTTGAGAACGCCATGATATTGCAGTACCTCCATTTAGGAATACATATCCAGTTTGAGATTTAGCTTTATGTGGATCAGATAAATAACCTGCACCAGCATAACCAACCAAATCTTGTTTTGATTCGTTAGAATAAAATAATCCTAAATCAGTAGTTCCTCGAAGGTATCGAAATATGTGTTTGATCCCATTCCAGTGTCTTTTGGTAGGAGCAGAGCTGAACCTTGCCAACAAATTAACTGCAAAAGAAATGTCAGGTCTTGTACAATTTGTGAAATGTCCCGTTCTTATTGATTAAAAACGTTCCGTATTAATTGATTTCGTTGCGAGGTTTTGACCTCTATATGAGACGTTTTTCAAAGACTGCATTCATTTTTAAAACAAACCATAACCTTTATTTCATAAATAAAGGTTTAAAAAGCTTTACGTAGATTATCAAATAATGATAATCTAAAATATCATGTTTACACACGACCATTACATAATGGTTTACAATACAAATATGTTACATCGAAATCAGTTTCTTGAATGCAGTTTTTACACAATATCATACAAACATGGACTCCAAATCTTGTCCTTATTTTAGTATGCAACAGCGGAAACTCTTAGTATTCACCTGAGAATAAACATGCTTTAAATGTCAACAAAAATGTTGGTGAGTTATAGGTTTAACCTATATATATCAAATCGTAACAATAGACCACAAGATTTCATATTTCAATACACATCCCATACATAGAGATAAAAATCATTCATATGGTGAACACCTGGTAACCGACATTAACAAGATGCATATTTATAAGAATATCCCCATCATTCCGGGATACCCTTCGGATATGATATATATTTCGAAGTACTAAAGCATCCGGTACTTTGGATGGGGTTTGTTAGGCCCAATAGATCTATCTTTAGGATTCGCATAAATTAGGGTGTCTGTTCCCTAATTCTTAGATTACCAGACTTAATAAAAAGGGGCATATTCGATTTCGATAATTCAACCATAGAATGTAGTTTCACGTACTTGTGTCTATTTTGTAAATCATTTATAAAACCTGCATGTATTCTCATCCCAAAAATATTAGATTTTAAAAGTGGGACTATAACTCACTTTCACAGATTTTTACTTCGTCGGGAAGTAAGACTTGGCCACTGGTTGATTCACGAACCTATAACAATATATACATATATATCAAAGTATGTTTAAAATATATTTACAACACTTTTAATATATTTTGATGTTTTAAGTTTATTAAGTCAGCTGTCCTCGTTAGTAACCTACAACTAGTTGTCCACAGTTAGATGTACAGAAATAAATCGATAAATATTATCTTGAATCAATCCACGACCCAGTGTATACGTATCTCAGTATTGATCACAACTCAAACTATATATATTTTGGAATCAACCTCAACCCTGTATAGCTAACTCCAACATTCACATATAGAGTGTCTATGGTTATTCCGAAATATATATAGATGTGTCGACATGATAGGTCGAAACATTGTATACGTGTCTATGGTATCTCAAGATTACATAATATACAATACAAGTTGATTAAGTTATGGTTGGAATAGATTTGTTACCACTTTTCACGTAGCTAAAATGAGAAAAATTATCCAATCTTGTTTTACCCATAACTTCTTCATTTTAAATCCGTTTTTAGTGAATCAAATTGCTATGGTTTCATATTGAACTCTATTTTATGAATCTAAACATAAAAGTATAGGTTTATAGTCGGAAAAATAAGTTACAAGTCGTTTTTGTAAAGGTAGTCATTTCAGTCGAAAGAACGACGTCTAGATGACCATTTTAGAAGACATACTTCCACTTTGAGTTTAACCATAATTTTTGGATATAGTTTCATGTTCATAATAAAAATCATTTTCTCAGAATAACAACTTTTAAATCAAAGTTTATCATAGTTTTTAATTAACTAACCCAAAACAGCCCGCGGTGTTACTACGACGGCGTAAATCCGGTTTTACGGTGTTTTTCGTGTTTCCAGGTTTTAAATCATTAAGTTAGCATATCATATAGATATAGAACATGTGTGTAGTTAATTTTAAAAGTCAAGTTAGAAGGATTAACTTTTGTTTGCGAACAAGTTTAGAATTAACTAAACTATGTTCTAGTGATTACGAGTTTAAACCTTCGAATAAGATAGTTTTATATATATGAATCGAATGATGTTATGAACATCATTACTACCTCAATTTTAGTAGGTAAACCTACTGGAAGTGACAAAAAATGATCTAGCTTCAAAGGATCTTGGATGGCTTGAAAGTTCTTGAAGTAGGATCATGACACAAAAACAAGTTCAAGTAAGATTTTTACTCGAATTAAGATAGTTTATAGTTATAGAAATTGAATCAAAGTTTGAATATGAATATTACCTTGAATAAGAAAGATAACCTACTGTATATAACAAAGGTTTCTTGATCTTAGATGATTACTTGGAATGGATTAGAAAGCTTGGAAGTAAATTAGTAAACTTGAAGGGATTTTTGAAGTGTTCTTGAAGTGTTCTTCCTATGATGATTATAGCTTGATTCTTGAAGTGATTTTTGATGAAGATGATGATTAACTACTGGAAAAATACGTTCATAATAGTGTGTGTGTGTTGAGAGAGAATTAGAAAGAGAATTGGAAGTGAAATGGAGTGAATGATGAGTGGTAATTGGTGAGTGGTGAGTGGGGTTAAAAGGAGTTCTAGTTAGTTGACTAGCTCATGGTAGAAGTTAAAATTGATTAGTCATACATGACATAATCAAGAGTGGAATCCCATGCTAGTTCCTATTGGTATATACCTATAGTAAGTACGTTTTGAAGCTATGTATAATACGGGTAAGAATACGACTAGAATTCTTGATGAAAGAAAAGAATGCGAAAGTAACTGTAACCATATTCGTTAAGTATGAGTGTTTTGATATATGTCTTGAAGTCTTCCAAAAGTATTTTAATACATCTAAATACACTACATGTATATACATTTTAACTGAGTCGTTAAGTCATCGTTAGTCGTTACATGTAAGTGTTGTTTTGAAACCTTTAAGTTAACGATCTCAATTAATGTTGTTAACCCATTGTTTATTATATCTAATGAGATGTTAAATTATTATATTATCATGATATTATGATATATTAATATATCTTAATATGATATATATACATTTAACTGTCGTTACAACGATAATCGTTACATATATGTCTCGTTTCGAAATCCTTAAGTTAGTAGTCTTGTTTATATGTATATAACTCAATTTTAATATACTTATGGAGATACTTACTTATCATAATCTCATGTTAACCATATGTATATCCATATATATATCGTCATGTCGTTTTTACAAGTTTTAACGTTCGTGAATCGCCAGTCAACTTGGGTGGTCAATTGTCTATATGAAACATATTTCAATTAATCAAGTCTTAACAAGTTTGATTGCTTAACATGTTGGAAACATTTAATCATGTAAATATCAATCTCAATTAATATATATAAACATGGAAAAGTTCGGGTCACTACAGTACCTACCCGTTAAATAAATTTCGTCCCGAAATTTTAAGCTGTTGAAGGTGTTGACGAATCTTCTGGAAATAGATGCGGGTATTTCTTCTTCATCTGATCTTCACGCTCCCAGGTGAACTCGGGTCCTCTACGAGCATTCCATCGAACCTTAACAATTGGTATCTTGTTTTGCTTAAGTCTTTTAACCTCACGATCCATTATTTCGACGGGTTCTTCGATGAATTGGAGTTTTTCGTTGATTTGGATTTCATCTAACGGAATAGTGAGATCTTCTTTAGCAAAACATTTCTTCAAATTCGAGACGTGGAAAGTGTTATGTACAGCCGCGAGTTGTTGAGGTAACTCAAGTCGGTAAGCTACTGGTCCGACACGATCAATAATCTTGAATGGTCCAATATACCTTGGATTTAATTTCCCTCGTTTACCAAATCGAACAACGCCTTTCCAAGGTGCAACTTTAAGCATGACCATCTCTCCAATTTCAAATTCTATATCTTTTCTTTTAATGTCAGCGTAGCTCTTTTGTCGACTTTGGGCGGTTTTCAACCGTTGTTGAATTTGGATGATCTTCTCGGTAGTTTCTTGTATAATCTCCGGACCCGTAATCTGTCTATCCCCCACTTCACTCCAACAAATCGGAGACCTGCACTTTCTACCATAAAGTGCTTCAAACGGTGCCATCTCAATGCTTGAATGGTAGCTGTTGTTGTAGGAAAATTCTGCTAACGGTAGATGTCGATCCCAACTGTTTCCGAAATCAATAACACATGCTCGTAGCATGTCTTCAAGCGTTTGTATCGTCCTTTCGCTCTGCCCATCAGTTTGTGGATGATAGGCAGTACTCATGTCTAGACGAGTTCCTAATGCTTGCTGTAATGTCTGCCAGAATCTTGAAATAAATCTGCCATCCCTATCAGAGATAATAGAGATTGGTATTCCATGTCTGGAGACGACTTCCTTCAAATACAGTCGTGCTAACTTCTCCATCTTGTCATCTTCACTTATTGGCAGGAAGTGTGCTGATTTAGTGAGAGGATTAACTATTACCCAAATAGTATCAAAACCACTTGCAGTCCTTGGCAATTTAGTGATGAAATCCATGGTAATGTTTTCCCATTTCCATTCTAGGATTTCGGGTTGTTGAAGTAGACCTGATGGTTTCTGATGCTCATCTTTTACCTTAGAACACGCCAAACATTCTCCTACATATTTAGCAACATCGGCTTTCATACCCGGCCACCAAAAATGTTTCTTGAGATCCTTGTACATCTTCCCTGTTCCAGGATGTATTGAGTATCTGGTTTTATGAGCTTCTCTAAGTACCATTTCTCTCATATCTCCAAATTTTGGTACCCAAATTCTTTCAGCCCTATACCGGGTTCTGTCTTCCCGAATATTAAGATGCTGCTCCGATCCTTTGGGTATTTCATCCTTTAAATTTCCTTCTTTTAAAACTCCTTGTTGCGCCTCCTTTATTTGAGTAGTAAGGTTATTATGAATGATTATATTCATAGATTTTACTCGAATGGGTTCTCTGTCCTTCCTGCTCAAGGCATCGGCTACCACATTTGCCTTCCCCGGGTGGTAACGAATCTCAAAGTCGTAATCATTCAACAATTCAATCCACCTACGCTGCCTCATATTCAGTTGTTTCTGATTAAATATGTGTTGAAGACTTTTGTGGTCGGTATATATAATACTTTTGACCCCATATAAGTAGTGCCTCCAAGTCTTTAATGCAAAAACAACCGCGCCTAATTCCAAATCATGCGTCGTATAATTTTGCTCGTGAATCTTCAATTGTCTAGACGTATAAGCAATCACCTTCGTTCGTTGCATTAATACACAACCGAGACCTTGCTTTGATGCGTCACAATAAATCACAAAATCATCATTCCCTTCAGGCAATGACAATATAGGTGCCGTAGTTAGCTTTTTCTTCAATAACTGAAACGCTTTCTCTTGTTCATCCTTCCATTCAAATTTCTTCCCTTTATGCGTTAATGCAGTCAAGGGTTTTGCTATTCTGGAAAAGTCTTGGATGAACCTTCTGTAGTAACCAGCTAGTCCTAAAAACTGGCGTATGTGTTTCGGAGTTTTCGGGGTTTCCCTCTTTTCAACAGTTTCTATCTTTGCCGGATCCACCTTAATACCTTTTTTGTTCACTATGTGACTGAGGAATTGAACTTCTTCCAACCAAAATGCACACTTTGAAAATTTAGCGTACAATTCTTCCTTCCTCAATACTTCTAACACCTTTCTCAAATGTTCACAGTGTTCTTGGTCATTCTTTGAGTAAATAAGTATGCCATCAATGAAAACAATGACAAACTTGTCAAGGTATGGTCCACACACTCGGTTCATAAGGTCCATGAACACAGCTGGTGCATTAGTTAAACCAAATGGCATGACCATAAACTCGTAATGACCGTAACGTGTTCTGAAAGCAGTCTTTGGAATATCATCTTCTTTCACCCGCATTTGATGATACCCGGAACGTAAGTCAATCTTTGAATAAACAGACGAGCCTTGTAGTTGATCAAATAAGTCGTCAATTCTCGGTAGTGGGTAGCGGTTCTTGATGGTAAGTTTGTTCAACTCTCGGTAGTTGATACACAACCTGAATGTACCATCTTTCTTCTTGACAAACAAAACAGGAGCTCCCCACGGTGATGTGCTTGGTCGAATGAAACCACGCTCTAAAATTTCTTGTAATTGGCTTTACAGTTCTTTCATCTCGCTGGGTGCGAGTCTGTAAGGAGCACGAGCTATTGGTGCAGCTCCTGGTACAAAATCTATTTGAAATTCAACGGATTGATGTGGGGGTAATCCCGGTAATTCTTTCGAAAATACATCGGGAAATTCTTTTGCAATGGGAACATCATTGATGCTCTTTTCTTCAGTTTGTACTTTCTCGACGTGTGCTAGAACAGCATAGCAACCTTTTCTTATTAGTTTTTGTGCCTTCAAATTACTAATAAGATGTAGCTTCGTGTTGCCCTTTTCTCCGTACACCATTAAGGGTTTTCCTTTTTCTAGTATAATGCGAATTGCATTTTTGTAACAAACGATCTCTGCTTTCACTTCTTTCAACCAGTCCATACCGATTATCACATCAAAACTCCCTAACTCTACTGGTATCAAATCAATCTTAAATGTTTCGCTAACCAGTTTAATTTCTCGATTCCGACATATATTATCTGCTAAAATTAATTTACCATTTGCTAATTCGAGTAAAAATTTACTATCCAAAGGCGTCAATGGACAACTTAATTTAGCACAAAAATCTCTACTCATATAGCTTCTATCCGCACCCGAATCAAATAAAACGTAAGCAGATTTATTGTCAATAAGAAACGTACCCGTAACAAGCTCCGGGTCTTCCTGTGCCTCTGCCGCATTAATATTGAAAACTCTTCCGCGACCTTGTCCATTCGTGTTCTCCTGGTTCGGGCAATTTCTAATAATGTGGCCCAGTTTTCCACATTTATAACAAACTACATTGGCATAAATTTCTCCGACACTACTTGCTCCGCCATTACTCGTTCCGACACCATTTATTCCTTTCGTTCTATTAACCCCTGGTCCGTATGTAGTGACCCGAACTTTTCCATGTTTATATATATTAATTGAGATTGATATTTACATGATTAAATGTTTCCAACATGTTAAGCAATCAAACTTGTTAAGACTTGATTAATTGAAATATGTTTCATATAGACAATTGACCACCCAAGTTGATCGGTGATTCACGAACGTTAAAACTTGTAAAAACTATATGATGACATATATATGGATATATATATATATAGTTAACATGATACTATGATAAGAAAACATATCATAAAGTATATTAACAATGAACTACATATGTAAAAACAAGACTACTAACTTAATGATTTTTAAACGAGACATATATGTAACGATTATCGTTGTAAAGACATTTAATGTATATATATCATATTAAGAGATATTCATACATGATAATATCATGATAATATAATAATTTAAAATCTCATTTGATATTATAAACATTGGGTTAACAACATTTAACAAGATCGTTAACCTAAAGGTTTCAAAACAACACTTACATGTAACGACTAACGATGACTTAACGACTCAGTTAAAATGTATATACATGTAGTGTTTTAATATGTATTTATACACTTTTAAAAGACTTCAATACACTTATCAAAATACTTCTACTTAACAAAAATGCTTACAATTACATCCTCGTTCAGTTTCATCAACAATTCTACTCGTATGCACCCGTATTCGTACTCGTACAATACACAGCTTTTAGATGTATGTACTATTGGTATATACACTCCAATGATCAGCTCTTAGCAGCCCATGTGAGTCACCTAACACATGTGGGAACCATCATTTGGCAACTAGCATGAAATATCTCATAAAATTACAAAAATATGAGTAATCATTCATGACTTATTTACATGAAAACAAAATTACATATCCTTTATATCTAATCCATACACCAACGACCAAAAACACCTACAAACACTTTCATTCTTCAATTTTCTTCATCTAATTGATCTCTCTCAAGTTCTATCTTCAAGTTCTAAGTGTTCTTCATAAATTCCAAAAGTTCTAGTTTCATAAAATCAAGAATACTTTCAAGTTTGCTAGCTCACTTCCAATCTTGTAAGGTGATCATCCAACCTCAAGAAATCTTTGTTTCTTACAGTAGGTTATCATTCTAATACAAGGTAATAATCATATTCAAACTTTGGTTCAATTTCTATAACTATAACAATCTTATTTCAAGTGATGATCTTACTTGAACTTGTTTTCGTGTCATGATTCTGCTTCAAGAACTTCGAGCCATCCAAGGATCCATTGAAGCTAGATCCATTTTTCTCTTTTCCAGTAGGTTTATCCAAGGAAATTAAGGTAGTAATGATGTTCATAACATCATTCGATTCATACATATAAAGCTATCTTATTCGAAGGTTTAAACTTGTAATCACTAGAACATAGTTTAGTTAATTCTAAACTTGTTCGCAAACAAAAGTTAATCCTTCTAACTTGACTTTTAAAATCAACTAAACACATGTTCTATATCTATATGATATGCTAACTTAATGATTTAAAACCTGGAAACACGAAAAACACCGTAAAATCGGATTTACGCCGTCGTAGTAACACCGCGGGCTGTTTTGGGTTAGTTAATTAAAAACTATGATAAACTTTGATTTAAAAGTTGTTATTCTGAGAAAATTATTTTTATTATGAACATGAAACTATATCCAAAAATTATGGTTAAACTCAAAGTGGAAGTATGTTTTCTAAAATGGTCATCTAGACGTCGTTCTTTCGACTGAAATGACTACCTTTACAAAAACGACTTGTAACTTATTTTTCCGACTATAAACCTATACTTTTTCTGTTTAGATTCATAAAATAGAGTTCAATATGAAACCATAGCAATTTAATTCACTCAAAACGGATTTAAAATGAAGAAGTTATGGGTAAAACAAGATTGGATAATTTTTCTCATTTTAGCTACGTGAAAATTGGTAACAAATCTATTCCAACCATAACTTAATCAACTTGTATTGTATATTATGTAATCTTGAGATACCATAGACACGTATACAATATTTCGACCTATCATGTCGACACATCTATATATATTTCGGAACAACCATAGACACTCTATATGTGAATGTTGGAGTTAGCTATACAGGGTTGAGGTTGATTCCAAAATATATATAGTTTGAGTTGTGATCAATACTGAGATACGTATACACTGGGTCGTGGATTGATTCAAGATAATATTTATCGATTTATTTCTGTACATCTAACTGTGGACAACTAGTTATAGGTTACTAACGAGGACAGCTGACTTAATAAACTTAAAACATCAAAATATATTAAAAGTGTTGTAAATATATTTTGAACATACTTTAATATATATGTATATATTGTTATAGGTTCGTGAATCAACAGTGGCCAAGTCTTACTTCCCGACGAAGTAAAAATCTGTGAAAGTGAGTTATAGTCCCACTTTTAAAATCTAATATTTTTGGGATGAGAATACATGCAGGTTTTATAAATGATTTACAAAATAGACACAAGTACGTGAAACTACATTCTATGGTTGAATTATCGAAATCGAATATGCCCCTTTTTATTAAGTCTGGTAATCTAAGAATTAGGGAACAGACACCCTAATTGACGCGAATCCTAAAGATAGATCTATTGGGCCTAACAAACCCCATCCAAAGTACCGGATGCTTTAGTACTTCGAAATTTATATCATATCCGAAGGGTGTCCCGGAATGATGGGGATATTCTTATATATGCATCTTGTTATTGTCGGTTACCAGGTGTTCACCATATGAATGATTTTTATCTCTATGTATGGGATGTGTATTGAAATATGAAATCTTGTGGTCTATTGTTACGATTTGATATATATAGGTTAAACCTATAACTCACCAACATTTTTGTTGACGTTTAAAGCATGTTTATTCTCAGGTGAATATTAAGAGCTTCCGCTGTTGCATACTAAAATAAGGACAAGATTTGGAGTCCATGCTTGTATGATATTGTGTAAAAACTGCATTCAAGAAACTGATTTCGATGTAACATATTTGTATTGTAAACCATTATGTAATGGTCGTGTGTAAACAGGATATTTTAGATTATCATTATTTGATAATCTACGTAAAGCTTTTTAAACATTTATTTATGAAATAAAGGTTATGGTTTGTTTTAAAAATGAATGCAGTCTTTGAAAAACGTCTCATATAGAGGTCAAAACCTCGCAACGAAATCAATTAATATGGAACGTTTTTAATCAATAAGAACGGGACATTTCAGTTGGTATCCGAGCGTTGGTCTTAGAGAACCAGAAAATTTGCATTAGTGTGTCTTATCGAGTTTGTTAGGATGCATTAGTGAGTCTGGACTTCGACCGTGTTTTCTTTAAAAATGATTGCTTAACATTTTTGTTGGAAACTATATATTTTTAACATATGAATATTATGTGATATATTAATCTCTTAACGTGTTTGATATTATGTGATAGATGTCTACCTCTAGAACAAGTCCCATTGACTCACCTAATAATAATGAAGAGTCAAATGTAAATTGAAATGATTTGTGGACTGATTCACAAGTTCCCGAAGAGGAACCGGAAGAAGAGTCGGAACCGGAAGAAGGATCGGAACCGGATGAAGAAATAGAACCGGTGGGGGAAATAATAAAACGGTTAAGTAAAAGAAAATCCTCAACCAACCGACCAAAGTTAATTATGGTCAATGGTGTTTCCGCCAAGGAAGCAAAATATTGGGAGGATTACCAATTCTCCGATGAATCGGATTCCGACGAGAATTCCGATGATGTTATAGAAATTACCCCAACTGAATTTAAAAAGGCAAAAGAAAATAATAAGGGAAAGGGCATAAAAATAGAGAAATCTAATTCCAACCCCGATGAACTTTATATGTATCGTCAACCCCCGAAGTCCTTAAGTTGTAACAATGACCCGGGAACATCTAAACCACCAGGTTTTTCTAAACCAATGTGGACAACGACGGCTCGTATTAGGGGAACATCATATATCCCTAGAAACTTGGCAAAACGAACCAAAACCGAAGAAGAAGAAACGAGCGAGTCGGAATAAGATAGTTGTATTCGTGTGGTGTAATATATGTAATATAGTGTTCTTATGCTTTATGATATATGTAAAAATTGCTTGTATTAATAAGTATTTTTTTTATGAATCTAACTCTTGTCTATTTTACAGTTTAAAAACACAAAATGGATAGACAACCCAATATTTTAAGAGACCTACCCGGAGACATGATTGATGAAATCTTGTCTAGAGTCGGCCAGAATTCTTCGGCACAACTATTTAAGGCGAGATCAGTTTGTAAGACATTCGAAGAACGTTCCAAGAATGTCTTGGTTTATAAGAGACTTTCGTTTGAAAGATGGGGGATATCACATTGGGAAACCCATAAGTTACGATGTGTTTACTTTGACGCATATATTGCGGGGAACCCAAATGCTATTTTACGCAACGGGTTAAGAAATTATTTTGACTCAATATATCCGAATATTGGACTTCGTGATTTAGAAAAAGCGGCTAACATGCAACATAAAGAAGCATGTTATGCTTACGGATTAGTAATGTTCGCTTCTCACCAAAGTGAGAACAAGAACATCGGGCTACAACTATTAAACAAAACGTTTCCACAAGTGACGGAGTCAGTAATTGGGGTAAGAAATGAGGTTTTTAGATTATTACGGGACTGTTGGACATTACGTAACCCTCGTCCCTTTGACGACGTTACAACACGCTGTCTTATCAACGGCCATAACGGTTATGTTGCACAAGACCAAGGATGGGAAGTAGTCCTAGTAAAACCAGAATGCATGACTTGTTTCTGGACGTATGAATTACGTGTCTTTATTGCCTTTGCTGAACGACTTGTGTACTAGCTAGAATTGTCTTCACAACTATCTTGTATCAAAGTTATTGTGTGCTATATTTCATGCTTTATGTAAAATAAGCGGTATTGTAAGTTTGTAAAATATTGTATAAAAGTTTGAACGCGAAATATTATTATAATCAGTTTTTCATATAGAATTGTAGTAGTTGAATTGTATATTAGCTACTAAGTATGAACTTAACGGGTAGGTACTACCCGAATTTAAACTTATAAAACGCTAATATGAAGAAAAAGCTTTTATAAATGAGTTCATATTATGCTACGAAATACTATTAACTACTCTTAATATTCTGTATGATTAACTTGTTCCATTTAACTATTTTGAAGGAAATGGCACCGACTACTCGACACACCGTGAATATGAATGAAGAGGAATTCCGTACTTTTCTAGCTTCAAACATAGCCGCAGTACAGGCTGCGCTACATACCAACAATAACCTTGGATCTAGCAGTACAGGAAATCGTGTAGGATGCACCTACAAAGAATTCACTGCCTGCAAACCTTTGGAATTTGATGGAACCAAAGGACCGATCGGATTGAAACGGTGGACCGAGAAGGTTGAATCGGTGTTTGCCATAAGTAAGTGTACTGAAGAGGACAAAGTGAAGTACGCTACGCATACCTTCACAGGTTCTGCGTTAACATCGTGGAATACCTATCTAGAGCAAGTGGGACAAGATGATGCGTACGCACTACCGTGGTCAGCATTCAAGCACTTGATGAACGAGAAGTACCGTCCCAGAACCGAGGTCAATAAGCTCAAGACAGAACTTAGAGGGTTACGAACCCAAGGATTTGATATTACCACGTACGAAAGACGATTCACAGAATTGTGCCTATTGTGTCCGGGAGCATTCGAAGATGAGGAAGAGAAGATCGACGCGTTTGTGAAAGGATTACCGGAAAGAATCCAAGAAGATATAAGTTCACACGAGCCCGCCTCCATACAACAGGCATGTAGAATGGCTCACAAACTAGTGAACCAGATTGAAGAAAGAATTAAAGAACAGACTGCTGAAGAGGCCAATGTGAAGCAAGTCAAAAGAAAGTGGGAGGAAAACGGTGATAAGAATCACCAATACAACAACAACAGCAATTACAACAATAATCGCAACAATTATCCCAACAATCGCAACATCAATCGCAACTACAACAAACTGCCCAACAACAACAACAACAACAACAACAGCAACAACAACAATCATCCCAACAACAATAATAACCGCAACAACAACAACAATCAGAAGCAGCTATGCCAAAGGTGTGAAAAGAATCACTCGGGGTTCTGCACCAAATTTTGCAACAAGTGTAAAAGAAATGGTCATAGCGAGGCGAAGTGTGAGGTCTACGGACCAGGAGTTAATAGAACGAAAGGAACAAATGGTGTCGGAACGAGTAATGGCGGAGCAAGTAGTGTCGGAGCAAGTTATGCCAATGTAGTTTGTTATAAATGTGGAAAACCAGGCCACATTATTAGAAATTGCCCGAACCAGGAGAACACGAATGGACAAGGC
This sequence comes from Rutidosis leptorrhynchoides, assembly GCF_046630445.1. NCBI lineage: Eukaryota > Viridiplantae > Streptophyta > Magnoliopsida > Asterales > Asteraceae > Rutidosis > Rutidosis leptorrhynchoides. Next base: position 79,887,758 of record NC_092336.1, on the reverse strand, counting down.
CGTGGAAGAGTTTTCAATATTAATGCGGTAGAGGCACAGGAAGACCCGGAGCTTGTTACGGGTACGTTTCTTATTGACAATAAATCTGCTTACGTTTTATTTGATTAGGGTGCGGATAGAAGCTATATGAGTAGAGATTTTTATGCTAAATTAAGTTGTCCATTGACACCTTTGGATAGTAAATTTTTACTCGAATTAGCAAATGGTAAATTAATTTCAGCATATAATATATGTCGGAATCGAGAAATTAAACTGGTTAGCGAAACATTTAAGATTGATTTGATACCAGTAGAGTTAGGGAGTTTTGATGTGATAATCGGTATGGACTGGTTGAAAGAAGTGAAAGCGGAGATCGTTTGTTACAAAAATGCAATTCGCATTATACGAGAAAAAGGAAAACCCTTAATGGTGTACGGAGAAAAGGGCAACACGAAGCTACATCTTATTAGTAATTTGAAGGCACAAAAACTAATAAGAAAAGGTTGCTATGCTATTCTAGCACACGTCGAGAAAGTACAAACTGAAAAAAAGAGCATCAATGATGTTCCCATTGCAAAAGAATTTCCCGATGTATTTCCGAAAGAATTACCGGGATTACCCCCACATCGATCCGTTGAATTTCAAATAGATCTTGTACCAGGAGCTGCACCAATAGCTCGTGCTCCTTACAGACTCGCACCCAGCGAGATGAAAGAACTACAAAGCCAATTACAAGAACTTTTAGAGCGTGGTTTCATTCGACCAAGCACATCACCGTGGGGAGCTCCTGTTTTGTTTGTCAAGAAGAAAGATGGTACATTCAGGTTGTGTATCGACTACCGAGAGTTGAACAAACTTACCATCAAGAACCGCTACCCACTACCGAGAATCGATGACTTATTTGATCAATTACAAGGCTCGTCTGTTTATTCAAAGATTGACTTACGTTCCGGGTATCATCAAATGCGGGTGAAAGAAGATGATATTCCAAAGACTGCTTTCAGAACACGTTACGGTCATTACGAGTTTATGGTCATGCCGTTTGGTTTAACTAATGCACCAGCTGTGTTCATGGACCTTATGAACCGAGTGTGTGGACCATACCTTGACAAGTTTGTCATTGTTTTCATTGATGACATACTTATTTACTCAAAGAATGACCAAGAACACGGTGAACATTTGAGAAAGGTGTTAGAAGTATTGAGGAAGGAAGAATTGTACGCTAAGTTTTCAAAGTGTGCATTTTGGTTGGAAGAAGTTCAATTCCTCGGTCACATAGTGAACAAAGAAGGTATTAAGGTGGATCCGGCAAAGATAGAAACTGTTGAAAAGTGGGAAACCCCGAAAACTCCGAAACACATACGCCAGTTTTTAGGACTAGCTGGTTACTACAGAAGGTTCATCCAAGACTTTTCCAGAATAGCAAAACCCTTGACTGCATTAACGCATAAAGGGAAGAAATTTGAATGGAATGATGAACAAGAGAAAGCGTTTCAGTTATTGAAGAAAAAGCTAACTACGGCACCTATATTGTCATTGCCTGAAGGGAATGATGATTTTGTGATTTATTGTGATGCATCAAAGCAAGGTCTCGGTTGTGTATTAATGCAACGAACGAAGGTGATTGCTTATGCGTCTAGACAATTGAAGATTCACGAACAAAATTATACGACGCATGATTTGGAATTAGGCGCGGTTGTTTTTGCATTAAAGACTTGGAGGCACTACTTATATGGGGTCAAAAGTATTATATATACCGACCACAAAAGTCTTCAACACATATTTAATCAGAAACAACTGAATATGAGGCAGCGTAGGTGGATTGAATTATTGAATGATTACGACTTTGAGATTCGTTACCACCCGGGGAAGGCAAATGTGGTAGCCGATGCCTTGAGCAGGAAGGACAGAGAACCCATTCGAGTAAAATCTATGAATATAATGATTCATAATAACATTACTACTCAAATAAAGGAGGCGCAACAAGGAGTTTTAAAAGAGGGAAATTTAAAGGATGAAATACCCAAAGGATCGGAGAAGCATCTTAATATTCGGGAAGACGGAACCCGGTATAGGGCTGAAAGGATTTGGGTACCAAAATTTGGAGATATGAGAGAAATGGTACTTAGAGAAGCTCATAAAACCAGATACTCAATACATCCTGGAACGGGGAAGATGTACAAGGATCTCAAGAAACATTTTTGGTGGCCGGGTATGAAAGCCGATGTTGCTAAATACGTAGGAGAATGTTTGACGTGTTCTAAGGTCAAAGCTGAGCATCAGAAACCATCAGGTCTACTTCAACAACCCGAAATCCCGAAATGGAAATGGGAAAACATTACCATGGATTTCATCACTAAATTGCCAAGGACTGCAAGTGGTTTTGATACTATTTGGGTAATAGTTGATCGTCTCACCAAATCAGCACACTTCCTACCAATAAGAGAAGATGACAAGATGGAGAAGTTAGCACGACTGTATTTGAAGGAAGTCGTCTCCAGACATGGAATACCAATCTCTATTATCTCTGATAGGGATGGCAGATTTATTTCAAGATTCTGGCAGACATTACAGCAAGCATTAGGAACTCGTCTAGACATGAGTACTGCCTATCATCCACAAACTGATGGGCAGAGCGAAAGGACGATACAAACGCTTGAAGACATGCTACGAGCATGTGTTATTGATTTCGGAAACAGTTGGGATCGACATCTACCGTTAGCAGAATTTTCCTACAACAACAGCTACCATTCAAGCATTGAGATGGCGCCGTTTGAAGCACTTTATGGTAGAAAGTGCAGGTCTCCGATTTGTTGGAGTGAAGTGGGGGATAGACAGATTACGGGTCCGGAGATTATACAAGAAACTACCGAGAAGATCATCCAAATTCAACAACGGTTGAAAACCGCCCAAAGTCGACAAAAGAGCTACGCTGACATTAAAAGAAAAGATATAGAATTTGAAATTGGAGAGATGGTCATGCTTAAAGTTGCACCTTGGAAAGGCGTTGTTCGATTTGGTAAACGAGGGAAATTAAATCCAAGGTATATTGGACCATTCAAGATTATTGATCGTGTCGGACCAGTAGCTTACCGACTAGAGTTACCGCAACAACTCGCGGCTGTACATAACACTTTCCATGTCTCGAATTTAAAGAAATGTTTTACTAAAGACGATCTCACTATTCCGTTAGATGAAATCCAAATCAACGAAAAACTTCAATTCATCGAAGAACCCGTCGAAATAATGGATCGTGAGGTTAAAAGACTTAAGCAAAACAAGATACCAATTGTTAAGGTTCGATGGAATGCTCGTAGAGGACCCGAGTTCACCTGGGAGCGTGAAGATCAGATGAAGAAGAAATACCCGCATCTATTTCCAGAAGATTCGTCAACACCTTCAACAGCTTAAAATTTCGGGACGAAATTTATTTAACGGGTAGGTACTGTAGTGACCCGAACTTTTCCATGTTTATATATATTAATTGAGATTGATATTTACATGATTAAATGTTTCCAACATGTTAAGCAATCAAACTTGTTAAGACTTGATTAATTGAAATATGTTTCATATAGACAATTGACCACCCAAGTTGATCGGTGATTCACGAACGTTAAAACTTGTAAAAACTATATGATGACATATATATGGATATATATATATAGTTAACATGATACTATGATAAGAAAACATATCATAAAGTATATTAACAATGAACTACATATGTAAAAACAAGACTACTAACTTAATGATTTTTAAACGAGACATATATGTAACGATTATCGTTGTAAAGACATTTAATGTATATATATCATATTAAGAGATATTCATACATGATAATATCATGATAATATAATAATTTAAAATCTCATTTGATATTATAAACATTGGGTTAACAACATTTAACAAGATCGTTAACCTAAAGGTTTCAAAACAACACTTACATGTAACGACTAACGATGACTTAACGACTCAGTTAAAATGTATATACATGTAGTGTTTTAATATGTATTTATACACTTTTAAAAGACTTCAATACACTTATCAAAATACTTCTACTTAACAAAAATGCTTACAATTACATCCTCGTTCAGTTTCATCAACAATTCTACTCGTATGCACCCGTATTCGTACTCGTACAATACACAGCTTTTAGATGTATGTACTATTGGTATATACACTCCAATGATCAGCTCTTAGCAGCCCATGTGAGTCACCTAACACATGTGGGAACCATCATTTGGCAACTAGCATGAAATATCTCATAAAATTACAAAAATATGAGTAATCATTCATGACTTATTTACATGAAAACAAAATTACATATCCTTTATATCTAATCCATACACCAACGACCAAAAACACCTACAAACACTTTCATTCTTCAATTTTCTTCATCTAATTGATCTCTCTCAAGTTCTATCTTCAAGTTCTAAGTGTTCTTCATAAATTCCAAAAGTTCTAGTTTCATAAAATCAAGAATACTTTCAAGTTTGCTAGCTCACTTCCAATCTTGTAAGGTGATCATCCAACCTCAAGAAATCTTTGTTTCTTACAGTAGGTTATCATTCTAATACAAGGTAATAATCATATTCAAACTTTGGTTCAATTTCTATAACTATAACAATCTTATTTCAAGTGATGATCTTACTTGAACTTGTTTTCGTGTCATGATTCTGCTTCAAGAACTTCGAGCCATCCAAGGATCCATTGAAGCTAGATCCATTTTTCTATTTTCCAGTAGGTTTATCCAAGGAAATTAAGGTAGTAATGATGTTCATAACATCATTCGATTCATACATATAAAGCTATCTTATTCGAAGGTTTAAACTTGTAATCACTAGAACATAGTTTAGTTAATTCTAAACTTGTTCGCAAACAAAAGTTAATCCTTCTAACTTGACTTTTAAAATCAACTAAACACATGTTCTATATCTATATGATATGCTAACTTAATGATTTAAAACCTGGAAACACGAAAAACACCGTAAAACCGGATTTACGCCGTCGTAGTAACACCGCGGGCTGTTTTGGGTTAGTTAATTAAAAACTATGATAAACTTTGATTTAAAAGTTGTTATTCTGAGAAAATTATTTTTATTATGAACATGAAACTATATCCAAAAATTATGGTTAAACTCAAAGTGGAAGTATGTTTTCTAAAATGGTCATCTAGACGTCGTTCTTTCGACTGAAATGACTACCTTTACAAAAACGACTTGTAACTTATTTTTCCGACTATAAACCTATACTTTTTCTGTTTAGATTCATAAAATAGAGTTCAATATGAAACCATAGCAATTTGATTCACTCAAAACGGATTTAAAATGAAGAAGTTATGGGTAAAACAAGATTGGATAATTTTTCTCATTTTAGCTACGTGAAAATTGGTAACAAATCTATTCCAACCATAACTTAATCAACTTGTATTGTATATTATGTAATCTTGAGATACCATAGACACGTATACAATGTTTCGACCTATCATGTCGACACATCTATATATATTTCGGAACAACCATAGACACTCTATATGTGAATGTTGGAGTTAGCTATACAGGGTTGAGGTTGATTCCAAAATATATATAGTTTGAGTTGTGATCAATACTGAGATACGTATACACTGGGTCGTGGATTGATTCAAGATAATATTTATCGATTTATTTCTGTACATCTAACTGTGGACAACTAGTTATAGGTTACTAACGAGGACAGCTGACTTAATAAACTTAAAACATCAAAATATATTAAAAGTGTTGTAAATATATTTTGAACATACTTTAATATATATGTATATATTGTTATAGGTTCGTGAATCAACAGTGGCCAAGTCTTACTTCCCGACGAAGTAAAAATCTGTGAAAGTGAGTTATAGTCCCACTTTTAAAATCTAATATTTTTGGGATGAGAATACATGCAGGTTTTATAAATGATTTACAAAATAGACACAAGTACGTGAAACTACATTCTATGGTTGAATTATCGAAATCGAATATGCCCCTTTTTATTAAGTCTGGTAATCTAAGAATTAGGGAACAGACACCCTAATTGACGCGAATCCTAAAGATAGATCTATTGGGCCTAACAAACCCCATTCAAAGTACCGGATGCTTTAGTACTTCGAAATTTATATCATATCCGAAGGGTGTCCCGGAATGATGGGGATATTCTTATATATGCATCTTGTTATTGTCGGTTACCAGGTGTTCACCATATGAATGATTTTTATCTCTATGTATGGGATGTGTATTGAAATATGAAATCTTGTGGTCTGTTGTTACGATTTGATATATATAGGTTAAACCTATAACTCACCAACATTTTTGTTGACGTTTAAAGCATGTTTATTCTCAGGTGAATATTAAGAGCTTCCGCTGTTGCATACTAAAATAAGGACAAGATTTGGAGTCCATGTTTGTATGATATTGTGTAAAAACTGCATTCAAGAAACTGATTTCGATGTAACATATTTGTATTGTAAACCATTATGTAATGGTCGTGTGTAAACAGGATATTTTAGATTATCATTATTTGATAATCTACGTAAAGCTTTTTAAACCTTTATTTATGAAATAAAGGTTATGGTTTGTTTTAAAAATGAATGCAGTCTTTGAAAAACGTCTCATATAGAGGTCAAAACCTCGCAACGAAATCAATTAATATGGAACGTTTTTAATCAATAAGAACGGGACATTTCACCGTAGACCTCACACTTCGCCGCGCTATGACCATTTCTTTTACACTTGTTGCAAAATTTGGTGCAGAACCCCGAGTGATACTTTTCACACCTTTGGCATAGCTGCTTCTGATTGTTGTTATTGTTGCGGTTATTATTGTTGTTGGAATGATTGTTGTAGTTGCTGTTGTTGTTGTTGTTGTTGTTGTTGTTGTTGTTGGGCCATTTGTTGTAGTTGCGATTGATGTTGCGATTGTTTGGATAATTGTTGCGATTATTGTTGTAATTGCTGTTGTTGTTGTATTGGTGATTCTTATCACCGTTTTCCTCCCACTTTCTTTTGACTTGCTTCACATTGGCCTCTTCAGCAGTCTGTTCTTTAATTCCTTCTTCAATTTGGTTCACTAGTTTGTGAGCCATTCTACATGCCTGTTGTATGGAGGCGGGCTCGTGTGAACTTATATCTTCTTGGATTCTTTCCGGTAATCCTTTCACAAACGCGTCGATCTTCTCTTCCTCATCTTCGAATGCTCCCGGACACAATAGGCACAATTCTGTGAATCGTCTTTCGTACGTGGTAATATCAAATCCTTGGGTTCGTAACCCTCTAAGTTCTGTCTTGAGCTTATTGACCTCGGTTCTGGGACGGTACTTCTCGTTCATCAAGTGCTTGAATGCTGACCACGGTAGTGCGTACGCATCGTCTTGTCCCACTTGCTCTAGATAGGTATTCCACCATGTTAACGCAGAACCTGTGAAGGTATGCGTAGCGCACTTTACTTTGTCCTCTTCAGTACACTTACTTATGGCAAACACCGATTCAACCTTCTCGGTCCACCGTTTCAATCCGATCGGTCCTTCGGTTCCATCAAATTCCAAAGGTTTGCAGGCAGTGAATTCTTTGTAGGTGCATCCTACACGATTTCCTGTACTGCTAGATCCAAGGTTATTGTTGGTATGTAGCGCAGCCTGTACTGCGGCTATGTTTGAAGCTAGAAAAGTACGGAATTCCACTTCATTCATATTCACGGTGTGTCGAGTAGTCGGTGCCATTTCCTTCAAAATAGTCAAATGGAACAAGTTAATCATACAGAATATTAAGAGTAGTTAATAGTATTTCGTAGCATAATATCAACTCATTTATAAAAGCTTTTTCTTCATATTAGCGTTTTATAAGTTTAAATTCAGGTAGTACCTACCCGTTAAGTTCATACTTAGTAGCTAATATACAATTCAACTACTACAATTCTATATGAAAAACTGATTATAATAATATTTCGCGTTCAAACTTTTATACAGTATTTTACAAACTTACAATACCGCTTATTTTACATAAAGCATGAAATATAGCACACAATAACTTTGATACAAGATAGTTGTGAAGATAATTCTAGCTAGTACACAAGTCGTTCAGCAAAGGCAATAAAGACACGTAATTCATACGTCCAGAAACAAGTCATGCATTCTGGTTTTACTAGGACTACTTCCCATCCTTGGTCTTGTGGAACATAACCGTTATGGCCGTTGATAAGACAGCGTGTTGTAACGTCGTCAAAGGGACGAGGGTTACGTAATGTCCAACAGTCCCGTAACAATCTAAAAACCTCATTTCTTACCCCAATTACCGACTCCGTCACTTGTGGGAACGTTTTGTTTAATAGTTGTAGCCCGATGTTCTTGTTCTCACTTTGGTGAGAAGCGAACATTACTAATCCGTAAGCATAACATGCTTCTTTATGTTGCATGTTAGCCGCTTTTTCTAAATCACGAAGTCCAATATTCGGATATATTGAGTCAAAATAATTTCTTAACCCATTGCGTAAAATAGCATTTGGGTTACCCGTAATATATGCGTCAAAGTAAACACATCGTAACTTATGGATTTCCCAATGTGATATCCCCCATCTTTCGAATGAAAGCCTTTTATAAACCAAGGCATTCTTGGAACGTTCTTCGAATGTCTTACAAACTGATCTCGCCTTAAATAGTTGTGTCGAAGAATTCTGACCGACTCTAGACAAGATTTCATCAATCATGTCTCCGGGTAGGTCTCTTAAAATATTGGGTTATCTATCCATTTTGTGTTTTTATACTGTAAAATAGACAAGAGTTAGATTCATAAAAAAAAATACTTATTAATACAAGCAATTTTTACATATATCATAAAGCATAAGCACACTATATTACATATATTACACCACACGAATACAACTATCTTATTCCGACTCGCTTGTTTTTTCTTCTTCGGTTTTGGTTCGTTTTGCCAAGTTTCTAGGGATATATGATGTTCCCCTAATACGAGCCGTAATTTTCCACATTGGTTTAGAAAAACCTGGTGGTTTAGAGGTTCCCGGGTCATTGTTACAACTTAAGGACTTCGGGGGTTGACGATACATATAAAGTTCATCGGGGTTGGAATTAGATTTCTCTATTTTTATGCCCTTTCCCTTATTATTTTCTTTTACCTTTTTAAATTCAGTTGGGGTAATTTCTATAACATCATCGGAATTCTCGTCGGAATCCGATTCATCGGAGAATTGGTAATCCTCCCAATATTTTGCTTCCTTGGCGGAAACACCATTGACCATAATTAACCTTGGTCGGTTGGTTGAGGATTTTCTTTTACTTAACCGTTTTATTATTTCCCCCACCGGTTCTATTTCTTCATCCGGTTCCGATTCTTCTTCTGGTTCCGATTCTTCTTCCGGTTCCGACTCTTCTTCCGGTTCCTCTTCGGGAACTTGTGAATCAGTCCACGAATCATTCCAATTTACATTTGACTCTTCATTATTATTAGGTGAGTCAATGGGACTTGTTCTAGAGGTAGACATCTATCACATAATATCAAACACGTTAAGAGATTAATATATCACATAATATTCACATGTTAAAAATATATAGTTTCCAACAAAATTTGTTAAGCAATCATTTTTCAAGTAAACACGGTCGAAGTCCAGACTCACTAATGCATCCTAACAAACTCGATAAGACACACTAATGCAAAATTCTGGTTCTCTAAGACCAACGCTCGGATACCAACTGAAATGTCCCGTTCTTATTGATTAAAAACGTTCCATATTAATTGATTTCGTTGCGAGGTTTTGACCTCTATATGAGACATTTTTCAAAGACTGCATTCATTTTTAAAACAAACCATAACCTTTATTTCATAAATAAAAGTTTAAAAAGCTTTACGTAGATTATCAAATAATGATAATCTAAAATATCCTGTTTACACACGACCATTACATAATGGTTTACAATACAAATATGTTACATCGAAATCAGTTTCTTGAATGCAGTTTTTACACAATATCATACAAATATAGACTCCAAATCTTGTCCTTATTTTAGTATGCAACAGCGGAAGCTCTTAGTATTCACCTGAGAATAAACATGCTTTAAACGTCAACAAAAATGTTGGTGAGTTATAGGTTTAACCTATATATATCAAATCGTAACAATAGACCACAAGATTTCATATTTCAATACACATCCCATACATAGAGATAAAAATCATTCATATGGTGAACACCTGATAACCGACATTAACAAGATGCATATTTATAAGAATATCCCCATCATTCCGGGACACCCTTCGGATATGATATATATTTCGAAGTACTAAAGCATCCGGTACTTTGGATGGGGTTTGTTAGGCTCAATAGATCTATCTTTAGGATTCGCGTCAATTAGGGTGTCTGTTCCCTAATTCTTAGATTACCAGACTTAATAAAAAGGGCATATTCGATTTCGATAATTCAACCATAGAATGTAGTTTCACGTACTTGTGTCTATTTTGTAAATCATTTATAAAACCTGCATGTATTCTCATCCCAAAAATATTAGATTTTAAAAGTGGGACTATAACTCACTTTCACAGATTTTTACTTCGTCGGGAAGTAAGACTTGGCCACTGGTTGATTCACGAACCTATAACAATATATACATATATATCAAAGTATGTTTAAAATATATTTACAACACTTTTAATATATTTTGATGTTTTAAGTTTATTAAGTCAGCTGTCCTCGTTAGTAACCTACAACTAGTTGTCCACAGTTAGATGTACATAAATAAATCGATAAATATTATCTTGAATCAATCCACGACCCAGTGTATACGTATCTCAGTATTACAACTCAAACTATATATATTTTGGAATCAACCTCAACCCTGTATAGCTAACTCCAACATTCACATATAGAGTGTCTATGGTTGTTCCGAAATATATATAGATGTGTCGACATGATAGGTCGAAACATTGTATACGTGTCTATGGTATCTCAAGATTACATAATATACAATACAAGTTGATTAAGTTATGGTTGGAATAGATTTGTTACCACTTTTCACGTAGCTAAAATGAGAAAAATTATCCAATCTTGTTTTACCCATAACTTCTTCATTTTAAATCTGTTTTTAGTGAATCAAATTGCTATGGTTTCATATTGAACTCTATTTTATGAATCTAAACAAAAAAGTATAGGTTTATAGTCGGAAAAATAAGTTACAAGTCATTTTTGTAAAGGTAGTCATTTCAGTCGAAAGAACGACGTCTAGATGACCATTTTAGAAGACATACTTCCACTTTGAGTTTAACCATAATTTTTGGATATAGTTTCATGTTCATAATAAAAATCATTTTCTCAGAATAACAACTTTTAAATCAAAGTTTATCATAGTTTTTAATTAACTAACCCAAAACAGCCCGCGGTGTTACTACGACGGCGTAAATCCGGTTTTACGGTGTTTTTCGTGTTTCCAGGTTTTAAATCATTAAGTTAGCATATCATATAGATATATAACATGTGTGTAGTTAATTTTAAAAGTCAAGTTAGAAGGATTAACTTTTGTTTGCGAACAAGTTTAGAATTAACTAAACTATGTTCTAGTGATTACGAGTTTAAACCTTCGAATAAGATAGTTTTATATATATGAATCGAATGATGTTATGAACATCATTACTACCTCAAGTTTAGTAGGTAAACCTACTGGAAGTGACAAGAAATGATCTAGCTTCAAAGGATCTTGGATGGCTTGAAAGTTCTTGAAGTAGGATCATGACACAAAAACAAGTTCAAGTAAGATTTTTACTCGAATTAAGATAGTTTATAGTTATAGAAATTGAATCAAAGTTTGAATATGAATATTACCTTGAATAAGAAAGATAACCTACTGTATATAACAAAGGTTTCTTGATCTTAGATGATTACTTGGAATGGATTAGAAAGCTTGGAAGTAAATTAGTAAACTTGAAGGGATTTTTGAAGTGTTCTTGAAGTGTTCTTCCTATGATGATTATAGCTTGATTATTGAAGTGATTTTTGATGAAGATGATGATTAACTACTGGAAAAATATGTTCATAATAGTGTGTGTGTGTTGAGAGAGAATTAGAAAGAGAATTGGAAGTGAAATGGAGTGAATGATGAGTGGTAATTGGTGAGTGGTGAGTGGGGTTAAAAGGAGTTCTAGTTAGTTGACTAGCTCATGGTAGAAGTTAAAATTGATTAGTCATACATGACATAATCAAGAGTGGAATCCCATGCTAGTTCCTATTGGTATATACCCATAGTAAGTACGTTTTGAAGCTGTGTATAATACGGGTAAGAGTACGACTAGAATTCTTGATGAAAGAAAAGAATGAGAAAGTAACTGTAACCATTTTCGTTAAGTATGAGTGTTTTGATATATGTCTTGAAGTCTTCCAAAAATATTTTAATACATCTAAATACACTACATGTATATACATTTTAACTGAGTCGTTAAGTCATCGTTAGTCGTTACATGTAAGTGTTGTTTTGAAACCTTTAAGTTAACGATCTCAATTAATGTTGTTAACCCATTGTTTATTATATCTAATGAGATGTTAAATTATTATATTATCATGATATTATGATATATTAATATATCTTAATATGATATATATACATTTAACTGTCGTTACAACAATAATCGTTACATATATGTCTCGTTTCGAAATCCTTAAGTTAGTAGTCTTGTTTATATGTATATAACTCATTGTTAATATACTTATGGAGATACTTACTTATCATAATCTCATGTTAACCATATGTATATCCATATATATATATCGTCATGTCATTTTTACAAGTTTTAACGTTCGTGAATCGCCGGTCAACTTGGGTGGTCAATTGTCTATATGAAACATATTTCAATTAATCAAGTCTTAACAAGTTTGATTGCTTAACATGTTGGAAACATTTAATCATGTAAATATCAAACTCAATTAATATATATAAACATGGAAAAGTTCGGGTCACTACAGTTTGTAAGATACATAAGAGCTCCAATTGCACTAAGATATGGTACTTCTGGTCCAAGAATATCTTCATGATCTTCACATGGACGAAATGGATCAGTTTCAACATTGAGTAATCTAACAACCATAGGAGTACTTAATGATTTTGCCTTGTCCATATTGAAACGTTTCAGAATCTTTTCAGTATATGTTGTTTGATGTACAAGTAAACCATTAGGAATATATGCTCAATTTGTAAACCAAGGCAGTACTTGGTTTTTCCGAGATCTTTCATTTCAAATTCTTTCTTTAGAAGTTGAATGGCTTCATGGATCTCTTTATTTGTACCTATGATGTTAAGATCATCAACATAAACAGCTATGATCACATATTCGGATGTTGTTTTCTTAATGAAAACACAAGGACAAGTAAGGTTATTTGTATACCCTTTGCTTATCAAGTAATCACTTAATCGGTTATACCACATACGTCCCGATTGTTTTAACCCATATAAAGATCTTTGTAATTTAATCGAATACATTTCTTTGGGTTTTGCATTTGATGCTTCTGGTACCTTAAATCCTTCAGGTATCTTCATATATATATCACTATCAAGTGATCCATATAGATAAGCAGTCACAACATCCATGAGATGCATTTCTAAATTTTTAGAAACTGCCAGGCTGATTAAGTATCTAAAAGTAATTGCATCCATAACAGGGGAATAAGTTTCTTCATAATTAATTCCCGGTCTTTGAGAAAAACCTTGAGCTACAAGTCTAGCTTTATACCTTGTAACTTCATTTTTCTCATTTCTTTTTCGGACAAAAATCCATCTGTATCCTACAGGTTTCACATCTTTAGGAGTGAGAATGATGGATCCGAAAACTTTTCTTTTATTGAGTGATTCTAATTCTGCTCGTATTGCTTCTTTCCATTGAGCCCAATCATGTCTATTTTGACATTCAACCATAGATGTTGGTTCTGGATCATCATCATTATTCATGATGTCATATGCAACATTAAATGAAAATTTCTCATCAAGATTTTTCATTTCATTTCGGTTCCATAATATTTTTGAATGTGCATAATTGATTGCAATTTCTGTATTGACATCATCAATCTCCTCTGCAGTAGGAGTACTGATTTGTGGTTCTTCTTGAACACTTTCTTTTACCTTATTATCAGCTGATTTTCTTTTTCGGGGATTTTTATCTTTGGAACCAACTGGTCTCCCACGTTTCAGACGTGGCATAGATTCTTGAGTGACTACATTATCAGTTTTCCGATTTGGAATCTCAACTCGAGCTGGAGTATTAACTGCTGGTATATATGATTTAATCACCCTTTTTGTATCTGTGAATGCATCAGGCAATTGATTTGCAAGTTCTTGTATATGCATTATCTTTTGAACTTCTATCTCGCATTCTTTTGTGCGAGGATCAAGATACTTTAATTGAGGTTCACACCATGAAACATCATTTTCTTTATTTTTTATTTCTCCCCCTAATCTAGGAAACAATGTTTCATTAAAATGACAATCAGCAAAACGTGCTGTAAAAACATCATCTGTCATAGGTTCAATATACCTTATGATTGAAGATGTTTCATATCCAACATATATTCCCAACCTCCTTTGAGGACCCATTTTTGTACGTTGTGGTGGCGCAATTGGAACATATACTGCACAACCAAATGTTCTAAGGTGGAAAATATTTGGCTCTTGACCAAAAGCAAGTTGTAGGGGGGAATATTTATGACTTGCACTTGGTCTGATGCGAATCAATGCAGCAGCATGTAAAATCGCATGACCCCATATAGATACAGGGAGTTTTGTTCTCATTATCAATGGTCTAGCGATTAACTGTAAACGTTTAATCAGTGACTCGGCTAAACCATTTTGTGTATGCACATGAGCAACAGAATGTTCAACAACAATTCCTATAGACATGCAATAGTCATCAAATGCTTGAGATGTAAACTCACCAGCATTATCAAGTCTCACCTTTTTAATGATGTAATCAGGAAAATGTGCTCTCAATTTAATAATTTCGGCAAGAAATTTTGCAAATGCCACATTACGGCTTGATAACAGACAAACATGAGACCATCTACTAGATGCGTCTATTAGGATCATGAAATATCTAAATGATCCACATGGTGGATGAATTGGTCCACAAATATCACCTTGAATTCTTTCAAGAAACATTGGTGATTCTTTCTCAACCTTAAGTGGTGAGGGTCTAGTTATCAATTTTCCAAGAGAGCAAGATATACATGGAACCATTGTATCATGAAGGATTTTTCTATCCTTCAGTGGATGTCCATGTGTACATTCAATAATTCTTTTCATCATTGTTGATCCTGGATGGCCTAATCTGTTATGCCATAAATTAAATACACCAGGATCAATATACTTTTCTTTAATCACCATATGTGCTTCTGGTACATTTATATGTGTATAATGTAATCCAGAATTAAGTCTTGGCAGTTTTTCAATCACGTGATTCTTGTTAGTGATACTTAAATATTTCTCATTTTCTGCCGTTACTGACTGATAATCATATCCATTAAGGTATATGTCAGAAAAACTCAATAAATTTCTGCTTGACTTAGGAGAGAATAAGGAATTATTAATTAAAAATGTTGTACCGTTTGGTAATATGAATTTTGCCTTTCCTATCCCTTCTATCAAGTTAGCAGCACCTGATATTGTATGTATAGTTCCTTCCGTTGGTTTCAAATCAATGAAATATTTTTCAGATTTAAGTATAGTGTGTGTTGTACCACTATCTGCTATATAGAGATCTCCACTACTTGATTGATGTTGTGTTCCAGCAGAATTCATATTAAACTTCATATATAAGAAACAAACAGTAAGTATATAAATTTTACACAAAATGTTTATTACACATAAATAGATAAAACTGAAACATTTGACATACATAGAATTGAAACATCAAACATAGAACTGGAACATTTGATAAAACATATAGAACTGAAACATTTGAGAAAACATGATGACAAAGGTTAAATCGTTTTATTTATAAAAGAAACATATTAATTTAATTCAAGAAATCTTCATATAAATCAGATGGTTGCTCAGTGACTGTTGGATCAATATTATCCACAAAATTTACTTCCTTTTCTTTACCTTTCAGCGAATCCTGATACATCTTAACAAGATGTTTAGATGTTCGGCAAGTATTAGCCCAGTGGCCCATTCTACGACATCTGTAATAAGATTCTTCAGAATTTTTAGAAGAATTTTCTTCAACATCTTGTTTAATGGGCTTGTTTTGTGGTTGATATTTATATTTTCGTGGATTATTATTTCTTTGACCACCACGGCCACGACCACGGCCACGTCCACGCCCATTCCCATTACCATAAGGATGGTTTCTACCATAGTTATGGCTTTTGGCATGATGATGGCGATGGTTATTATAACCACGACCTTGCCCGCGTCCTTGTCCCTGTTTATAATTATTTGCAGTATTTGCTACAGGGATTGCAAGTGTACCAGTAGGACGGGATTGCTGATTTTTCATTAATAGCTCATCATTTTGCTCTGCAACCAAGAGATATGAATTAAGTTCAGGATATGTGTTGAACTTTAGCATTCTCAAATTTCTTTGCACTGTGATATTGGCAGCATTCATTGTGGAGAAAGTTTTCTCCAACATGTCTGCATCACTTATTTCATGTCCACAGAATTTAAGTTGTGAGACTGTATTATACAGAGCTGAGCTGTATTCATTTACTTTCTTAAAGTCTTGGAACCTTAATGTTCTCCATTGATCCATATCAGCTGGAAGTAAAATTTCTCTATGATTATTGAATCTGCTTTTGAGACCTTCCCATAAAATATGGGGATCTTCTACAGTCACATAATTATTTTGTAAGCATTCATCAATATGTTGATGAATAAAGCAACATGCCGTTGCTTGTTCTTTTTCAGAACAAGTGTTGTTTTCATTTATGGTTTCAAGAATGCCCATTGATTTAAGATGCATTTTTACTTTTATAACCCATGGCATGTAGTTGTTTTCCGTTGATTCTAAATGAGTAAATTTAAGCTTTTCCAGATTCGACATTTTCTATTATCAAAAATTAAAACAAACAACATGATAAATTAGAGTCAATTTATATTCATAAGTATATAAACATTAAACATAAATTTAATATAACATAAATGATAAGTAGGCGACATTGTCGACCATATGTAAGCAATCATAAATAAATGTTATATAACATAAATGATAATTAGGTGACAGTGTCGACCATATAAATGTTAGATAATAGAAATATAAATGTTAGTAACATAAATGATAATTAGGCGACAGTGTCGACCATATATTATTCAGGTGGTATAACCGACCATATATCATTTAGGTGGCAGAGCCAACCATAATTAGTATTAAGATTATCGTGCTGATAACGTGTTATAATTCAGTAGGCTTATAACTACCTTTAGTGGTTTGATTATTGATGTTATAATTCAGTAGGCTTATAACTACCTTTAGTGGTTTGATTCTTGATTAAGAATGCTAATAATGAAGTGTAAGAACAAAGATGATAATGGAGAGAAAGAAAGAAACACTTTGTAAGTGTGAGAAAATGGTACAAGTTTAATGCTTGCATTCATGGCTATTTATAGTAAAAATATCACAAGTTTAGGTAATACAATAATATTACTTTTGTGTATCAATAATTGACTATCCATTTATATATATATTTATATATTATAATACGGAGTACTATAAATCATCCGCGTTTAAATGTTATCAAGTTATTTACTATTTACTACTACGTATAATTTACTATAATGTACGGAGTACTAAATTAAGTTAAGATTAAGATTAAGTTATAAATAGTTATCCGTAATCCGTAATAGATTAAGGTGGTGTTTGTTTTTTCCATTGAAGACCTTTTTTTTTTTTTTTTTTTTTTTTTAAAGCAAGTAAAACTTTCATTCATATAATGGGATAATTACAAGTCCTATAATCTATACAATATGAAGATGCAATATAATATGTGAAAGTACGAGAGGACAGGAACACACGAAAACGTGAGCGAAGAGACATTAAACACCACGACACTTGAATGAGATCAAACTGGGTAGGAGTGGACAGACAGTACCGCAATTGCGATTCCATTGAAGACCTTATTATAGCTATGTCTGTGGGCTGACGGACATTTACATTTAAGATGGTTTGTTTTTTTGAAGACAAAAGACAAAATAAGATGTTAAAACGTCTTCAAGTTCGCAGCTTTAAACTACATCTTCCAAAATTAGAAGACATTATTTCCTTCTCTTCCAAATTCACAAAATTCACAGCTATGATTTTTCAAAACACAAAACACGTAACTTCATAACCAATTTCATGCCACAATAATCAAAATCTTATCCATTTGATGAACAACCTGAACAAATCAATTTTCATAACTAATTTACATAGTCAAACTCTTTTCCACTTGATGAACAACCTGAAAAAAAGTGTACTGCTTATCTCATTTGCATCTCCGATTTAGCCTTCAAGTGTACATATTAAACCACCATCAAAACCACCTTCGAGACCACCGTCAAAATCACCTTCGCCGGTATATCTTGCTAAGTGACCGGATTCGAGATTGCAAGTTCAAAAAGGAATCTGGCCAATTAGAGGGATTTTATGGGTTTAGTGAGAAATGAAAGGCGAAAGATTGAAAGAAATAGAGAAGGGGATGCGAAAAATCATAAAACCCAAGAGTTAGGTGTTGAAAAAATTGAAAGAAGGAGAGAATGGGATGAACAGATCTCGAACTAGAAAAAGTGTTGGGTTATTATTGGTTAGATGATGCCAAAGTCATAAGTTAGGTGTTGAAAAAATTATGACCAATAAATAATTATTTATAATTAGTATTTTTCAGATTAAAACTTAAAAAAAATAATTTATTAAGATTTTAAATTGTATCTAGCAGACATAAAAACAAACAGTTTTCAATGTTCAGCCTACAGACCTTTGGACCACATTTTCTATATAGACGTGGTTCGCAGATCTTCAGACAAAAACATCTTAAAAAACAAACAGTACCCAAGTATATCCGTGTTTAAGGTAATCAACTTCATAAAACGTGTTGCAATTGTCACTGAAGTTATTATAAATCGGCATATTGTGATTGGCTAAACAAACAATAGGGTCGGGTCGTCGGGTCATCGGGTCACCAGATTCGAATACTTGTTTTCTTATCTTTACTCCTTAAACTTTCTGAACAAGCTGCACACTATTTTGCAGTAGCCACGTGCCAACCTCTAACGACTCCTGTCCCTTCAATTCAACATTATTACATACCACGTTCAATTAACCCATGTGTATGTATGCATTATATGAGCAGCCATATATTAATCTCAACCGATTCATCTACAACATCCTTTATCTATTGAGTTTCTTTAGAATTTATATTTATATTCTTGATTCCTGATAAGAATTCTATTAATTTTACCCATGTATTCTTAGTTTTTTACGGAGTATATTTTAATTCTTTCAATTGCTTGATTGTTGTTCTATATGTTACTGAAGTTTGTATTCTTCAATATTTATTTCTATATAATAAATAATTCTTGTTCATCCATTATTATTATTTCTTTTGTTAATAAAGTTCGTATTCTTCAATGTTTATTTCGTATCATTCTTGTTCATCTATTATTATTTCTCTACAATTTCGTAGGTATGTATGTTTGTGATTACGATATAAATGATAGGATGTTTGAAATACTTATATCTTTTAGGAGATGATACATGATAGACGATGATGTTATGCTCATCTTTCCTTGATTGCAATTAAGGTTTCTTTACTTCTTTAATTTAATTGTTGTATAGTGGTTTGATTAATGAACTCTTTATAAACGTTTACTTCCCCATGATCTGTGCAGGTAATTTCAGAAACTCTTTTCTCTGTTTGGGTTTGGCTTCCTTCTCGATTCTTTGGGCGGTTAATTGGCGGCCTTGGTGGATTTATAGAAAATTTATTCAACACTTTATTTAGTAGACTCTACTTGTTTATAATTTTGGATTATTAGTTGAAGCAAAGAGTATCTTTTTCAGGAAAAATGGGGTATGTGGCAGTACAATTTTGATCGGATATTAAAATAGCAGATAAAAAGCTTCGAGAACTTCTCCTAATGATAAAGAAGAGGCATCATGTTACTCTTCAACCATACTAAGTGTGTTTGTTATAGCATCGACTATGATATTTATTGGTTGATTTGTATCTAAAAAAGGTGTATTTTTAATTGTGTAAGGTGTATGTTACTATTGTTTTGAGTTTAACTTGCGAGCACTGTCTATTTACTATTTCATAGTGGTGTAGTATGAGGGGTATAGTAGGGCTATATCAAGTAGCTTGCTTTAGCTTTGACAAATGAGGGTATAGTCGTCAACTACTATGGACAGGGCTGTGCATATGCACAGCCACAAGATTTACTAGTGTGTGTGTATATATATATATATATATATATATATATATATATATATATATATATATATATATATATAGTCAAAAGTTCAAACGAGAACTATACAAAAGGCGAGAACTGCGAGAACTATGTATTTATAAAGATTTTCGCATGTAACTAGATTGAATCACCCATAAATGTTGATGGAAAGTAAAAATTAACATAAAATAGTTTGAAAAAAGTTATATTTTACCTATATAATCAAATATATAATTTCTCGTTCACATGTGCATATTTGTTTGTGAACATGTGAACAATTTTATATAATTAACAATTTAACATGTAATTTGTGGTAATGAACATATGTTTGTTGATAATATGAACATTTGCATGTAATTTGTTGCATTTAAATGCATAAAAACTACGAAATTAAAAAGTTCTCGCAGTTCTCGCCATTTTTGTGGTTCTCGTTTGAACCTGCCCATATATATATATATATATATATATATATATATATATATATATATATTTATTAATTTAAAATATCATAATAACGAGTAATATTTATTATTTATTATTATTATTATATGAAGTTAAATTGGCCATATTTTTATAAATGGATAGAATCATAATTATTTTATTATTATAATATAATGAAATTAGTTGAATTGACCCTATCAACCGCTTAGGCACAGAGTTTTTAGGGGATCAACTTTTTGTATATATACAGACAATCGGAGATTTGAGAAACGTGGAAATTAGGAAAACACAACTGATGTTGGCGAAGCACAATACGCCAATAACAACAATGAAATGACGTAGAAAAAAGAGAAATCGAAGTTCACTAGCATTCTAGCAAAATAGTTTATATTATTCGTTTGGGTCTAAGGGATTGTTTTCCATTTCGTTCTAGGTATTTATGATTCATTTCGTTTTATTTCGTTTTAAGTACTTAACATAACTCTGTTACGTATAAGTTTTAAAATAATGATGAAGTTGGAGTAATAAATTAGAAGGGATAAAATATAATTTTTGCTTTTTTTAAGTATGACATTTTTTAAACCTTAATTTTAAAATACATATACAAGAAGCAACTATACTTGACATTGAGATAAAAAAAAAAAAAAGTATCACCAATGAGTGACATGAGCATCATCTCTGAGTTAGAAACTGAAAATCTCAAAGGCCACACAATTTAGAACCCAAACAAAAAATGGCGGGGGTTTCACTCTCAACATTATCCATTGCTCCAATCCCCAAAATCACTACTAAATTCGAACAATATACAAACAGAATCAACAAGGTTTCATCAACTGATGAAATTTGTTCCACTTCATTTGGTGGTATCAGATATAAAAGAAACCAAAACAATGGATGTAACAGAAAGGGGATAAGGAGATTGAATGCTGCTGGTTTAACTGATATCGAACCTGATCTCAATGAAGATCCCGTTGATCGATGGGACAATAGTGGTATCAGTAACGTAAGTTTCCTTCTTCTTTTTTTACTCAAATCAAAAGTATATGAAAATTAGAACAGAACATGACTAAAAGGGAGAAACCTTGTGGAAAACACTGATGGTAAGTAAATTAATTAATAATATCATTTGCTAATTTTGACTTAAAAATATCTTTATATACACTCATACAGTACGTATTTAGGCTTCGTTTGATCAAACATAACAATTAAGCGTTAAATGGTTCATAATTTGAATGATAAAGGATGAATTAATTAAGACCGAAACAAACAAAACCTTAAATTAGGCTCCAAAAGCTTGATAATTGCTCCTTGAGTTCGCTCGATTCTGCATATATGCCATTGAGTTGCTAGATAAAGGCTGAATTGTTAGCAGCCCTAATTGATCACGGTATTAATTTTTAATTGACTGCTATAGGTATTGATGTGTTAATTTGAATGATTGAAAGGTTTTGTAAATCAACACTCTGACTGATGTAACTCCCTGGATGCATGGAAATCTCCAATGGAGACCCTGGTTCAATCCTCACTAGCTACGGGCATTGCCTTAAAAAAAAACACTCTGAATGGTGTAAAGTTATCATCAGGGCTGGTCCGAAAATTTAGTGGCCTAGAACGAAGTGGAAAAAAAGGCCCTTAGACCCTAACAAAGAATATAAATTATTTAAAAAATGCTCTTTCGACCTTTCTAAAATGCTAGTGGACTTTGAATTTTTTTTTTTTTTTTGTGGTCTTCGATTTTTGTTTTGGACCTGTTGTGTTTTCCTTTCGCTGCTTTAGTTGTGTTTATCTAGTTCCCCTGCTTCTTAAATCTCCGATCTGTATATAAAAATAATTGGGCCCCTAAATATCGTGGGCCCTGAGCGGTCGATCACTTTGTTCCACCTCCGGGCCTCCCTTGGTTATCATATTAACCTTTACATGATAAATAAAAAGATACGTTGTTTGATAATTTTTTAGATATAATTTAAGGAAGATGTTAAAGAAAAATGGAGAGTAATTTATAGTTTACACAAAAATTCACCGAATGCTGAACCGAACATGATTTTTTTTTTAATTAAGAGTGAAATAAACACAACCTTATATTAGGCTCCAAAAGCTTGATAATTGCTCTTGGAGTTCGCTCGATTCTGCATATATGCATTGAATTGCTAGATAAAGGCTGAATTGTTAGCAGCCCTAATTGGTCTTGGTATTAATTTTTATTGATTGGACTGCTAGAGGTATTTTGGTATTTTTTGATTATATATCAAGTACTAATGTGTTATGTAGTTTATGTTGAGTGTCTTTTGCATAAAAGATATAACCATGATTTGGAAGTGATACTTAGGCTTTTATGGTAATTCTCAGTTTATAAGTGTAAGGTTGAACTCGATAGTAGCGTATCTTGGTAGTGGCTATGAAAAGGGTCAGAAATGGTCATGGGATAACTGGGATATGCTGCGCACATCTGGATAATAATACATCTCGTCCTTGGATAGTCTGAATAGAAAAACCTTATCCGTTTACTCATTCTTAGTTTATAAGCTAATTTTGGTATTCGGGTGTAGGATGATTTTGTTTACGGAGTGTATGATGGACACCACACATACAATGAAGGAGATGACAAATGTAAGCAAACTTTTTTTCAACTATTAATCATTAACCACCTCCATTCCTTCTGTTTATTTAATATATTCGCTTAACGGCTAGAATCTGAATTTTGTGAGAACTAATGAAGATGGATCTGACCAAAAAAACTCAGAAAGATAAATATGTTATGTTAATTTGCTGGTTTAATGATCCAAATTCACATTTCAGCAACATTTTGGGGATCAATAGCAGAAGATTATGCAGCAATTGATCCTCCTAATGGATTTCAAGGTACAGTTCCTGCTTTTGTTAAGTCATAATACTTTATGTATTGAATTAACAAATGGGCAGCTTTAGGAGCCATAACGTTTATAAGATATTATCGTTCAAGCTTGATTTATGAAATTATGCATATGACTATATCACTAGAAGCATATCTTTGGTGGACAGAGAAAGGGTCGAAAACTGTCACGGGATAACCCGGTTAGACCGCGTACATCTTCGTAAATAATACTCCCCTCTCTGGGTAACCTAAACAGAGAAAACCTTATCAAATTACTCGTTTATACTTGATTTTTGCATTATTAAATTGATATAGATCTTTTAATTTTCACGGAACAGGTCTCATTTCATGGCTATTTCTTCCGTCTGTGGCTCTCGGGATGTACCTCAATGTTCCGGTTAGATTAACTCCCAACTTTTTTTTCTATTACATGTTAAATAGAGAAGGTATTTATATGCAGTATTTCAGGAAAAATATAACATATTATACTTATCTGATCTGTTACTTCCAATTTCCAAATATAAAAAGATTACAACCATGATAATGATCATATACCTTTAACTTTCATAAAAAGGTTACAACTTTGGATGCATTTCATAGCATTAACATAAGCACACTATATTTTGGTATGAACTACAGTAGGTCAATGGTCAATTAGTAACTGTAATGAGCAACCCTGATCAATCAAGTCATATTTTGCATTCTACAATGGGCAAACAGACGATCCTTTGATGAAGTAGGAGTTTGATAAACATTTACGTTTTTCAGGGTGAGTACTTGTACATAGGGGCGGCCATATTCGTTGTAATATTTTGTATAATTGAGATGGATAAACCAAGTGAGGCGTACAACTTCGAGCCACAAATATATAACATGGAGAGGGGTGCTCGAGATAAGTTAATATCAGACTACAACACCATGGATATTTGGGACTTCAATGAAAAATACGGTGAACTTTGGGATTTCACCGTAAACAATGATGATATTGTGAAAAGATAAATATCTGTATCATCTTATTTGATTGTCAAGTTCTTATGGAAGAACCTCACCTCATATACATGGAAAATCTATTTTTATTTTTTTGGATTTGTGGTGGTAAAAACTCTGTATCCATATGTATACATGTAATAAATTCTATAAGGTATGTTTGTTATTGCTTCTGATATATTCCTACATTTATTTATTTGTTGATACATAACTATTCACTGTATGAGTAGTATGGACAATCTTGACTCTTGAGCATAAGAAAGCTAGAGGTATACTACTTTTTTATTTTCCTAAAAACTATATTTATTATAAAGTTATTGTGAATACATTTCAGAGAGTGGAGAATATTGCCATAAACTCATCTCCAGGTAGAATCTGTGATCATTTTCATTTGGCTCTATATAATTCCTAGTCAAGAGTCAAGAAAGTAATGAATCGAGAAGTTTTATGAAATATGTTAAACGGTAGCAGTTGAAACGCGGTTCACGTTCATGCAATGCAGTTAACACAACTACAAAGTACAAACCTTTCTTATGCTAAACTTGATTACACCATACAAAAAGGTGACACTTTTTTCTCATAGGCACAAACCATTATGAGAAGTCAGAACCTAACAACTTATCAATTTGTGGAAATTGTCAATCCTACCCTACCCTTGTTCCTATCAGAATCTTTCCAATCTTTTGTAAGTGCCTAACAAAAATTACCAAACTTCAGAACCATTTGACACCATATCTTCCATTGCTTCAAGATTTGTATCAACAACCGTCAATAGTTGAAGTAAATGGTGATGCAGTTGGTCCTAACGACACCGTGTTCATGCCTTTTTCTCAATTTCCCGAGCTTACACACCCTTC
Source organism: Rutidosis leptorrhynchoides (assembly GCF_046630445.1). Taxonomy (NCBI): domain Eukaryota; kingdom Viridiplantae; phylum Streptophyta; class Magnoliopsida; order Asterales; family Asteraceae; genus Rutidosis; species Rutidosis leptorrhynchoides. Next base: position 79,862,227 of record NC_092336.1, on the reverse strand, counting down.
TCCCACACACATTTCAGTTGATCAAAAAAGATACAAAGAAAGTGAAGTTCTACACTTGAGTTTTTAGCTTATTCGGACCCGCTTCCTGATTCCTTTACTTTCCTTCTTACCTTGAAACCCAGAGTTGGTTTTGAATCTTCTTCGATTCATCCCAGGAAGATCACGACAGTTACCTAATGAAGGGGACCCTCTAATCAAATGAAGGTGACCCTCTAATCAGTTATTGGTTCAAGTTCAAAGATGGACAATATATATATTCATAACAAGAATTCGTGTTAAAGTGTACTAATTGTCTTTTTAAGAAAAAAATTACATGTGTGGTTCTCTAGTTAATCAAATGTTCATGGTATATGTTAGGTTTCTTGAATGTTAACCAACTTTTTTTAACTTATGCTAAATGTCAACCAATAAACCAGCGCACACAGGTCACAGTTTCGTAAGCAAAGACTTGACATAGCACAAAAACTTCTGAAGTGATCAATATAAACAAACCCGACAAGCTAAGAGCACTAATTTAGTCCTTTACATCACAGGGCATAAGAACACCCAAAACTCTCAACCTCCATAATATAAGGCCCCTTAACCAAACTTCAGACTTTTAACTCTAACATGATGTTTCGCACAATACTTTGAATAGCAGAAACATGACACCCACATGACGCAACGCCTGTAAGCCCCGGTAACTAGAATTTATACATAATAGATTAAAGAGGTGCTGATAATATAGTATAACGTATTCACGTCACTCAGAAATAAATACCAACATTAACCAAAGGGGAACTAAGAACCCCTAAGTTTATTATAAATGAAATGGAATCTAAAAAACACACTTGTAGGTACAAGAAATCCGGAGACATAACTTATACCATGTATGGCACGTACATATCACAACAAAGAATCAAAACTGTATATATGCTCACGACTTGCAAAATGCATGTAGGGTTTCATCAAGGGCCTTTCTATCATATTCTCCTGTGAAAACACAGCCTCCCAATGGACCTTTTAAGAGGATGAGTCTTAGTAATCCATCAGCTACCTTTTTGTCAACCTACCCAAACAAAGTGAATAAGAAGCAGTTAGAAACAAGATTTCAACATATAAGACTCGAAGTGGACCGTTTAACACTTTAGTGTCAATTTTCAACGTTTGTTACATATAGTTAATGTGAACAACAGTCTACAACAGATGGTTTAATCTTAAATTAAATAAAGCAAATTCATGAGGTTGTATGTATTAGTGATGGACTGATTTGATTTAACCCGATTAAGATAAACACAAACACAAATCAACTAGTTCATAAGTAAATGGGTCAAAGTTGTCATTTTGGTTCTACTTACAGCCATGACAGATTTAAACATGTCTACAGTCATCATATCTGGAGGAGTAGTGGGCAGCTTGGCTAGTTTTAATATGTTGTTTGTTCGTTCTACAATAGATTTGTCAATCCAACCCAGGCGATACGACATGTCAACAGCCATGACCTGAAGTTACAAAAAAAAAAAAAAAAAAAAAAAAAAAAATTCAAACGAATATACAACTATCAACAATGTATCAAGAGTCTGAAAAAGGCACATATGCAAATACCGTGCCAGCTGCAACTGCTTCTCCATGAAGCCAATGTCCATAGCCATAGCTAGTTTCAATTGCCTGTAACCAACCGATCAGAAGGATCATCACTAAGAATAAAGCTAAAAAGTAAAGAAGTGCGTGTGATAACACAATTAAGAAAAGTGAAACTCACATGACCAAAAGTATGACCCAGGTTTAGTGTCGCCCGTAACCCACTTTCCTTCTCATCTTGGGACACAACTTCAGCCTTGTTTTCACATGAACGCTTGATAGCATATGCAAAAGCATCTGGGTCCCTGCAAGCAACATTAAATAGAATTAGAAAATCATTAACCTGAAAGACCAACCTGATGTTAAGTACAAACAAGATAGTTCCCTTTGTACCTGGACATTAATGCATGCATGTTCTTTTCTTGCCATTCAAAAAATGAAGCGTCTCTAATAAGCCCATACTTGATGACCTCAGCTAGCCCTGATGCTAATTCTCTATCAGGTAATGTGTTTAAAGTGTCAGTATCTATGAGAACACATTGTGGCTGGTAAAATGCACCAATCAAGTTTTTTCCCAATCGATGATTTATTCCAGTTTTGCCCCCAACAGAAGAATCCACCTGAAAGAACAAAAAGAAGTATATCAGAAAAAAAATTAAAAAAAATAAAATAAAAACCTCTAAAAATTGACAGCCAGCGTAACATATCAGAATCACCTGTGCCATAACAGTTGTAGGAATCTGAATGAAATTAACTCCACGAAGAAAAGAAGCTGCTGCGTATCCACACATGTCACCAATAACACCACCACCAAGGGCAACAAATGTACATCGTCTGTCCAATCGAGACTCGATGGCTTTGTCAAATACTTTCATGAGAGTGTCCTATCATGAAAAAGTAGTCACATTTATGCAATAAAATACGCTTTACACAACTTTTGACCCATTTGTATCTGTTCCTTATAAGTTAACTTTTTGGATTGTACCGGTTTGGATAAAGTCATAACCTGGATTCCAATTCTAACAAATGGGTCAAAATTGCCACCCCTAAAGGTATGTAAAGATGTAATTAGATGCTTCCAGATACCTACCATGTCCTTGTACTTCTCGCCATCAGGTAGAATAACGCTTTCAACTTTAATATTAGGGTTTCCATCAGTCAAAGCACTCACGACTTTATCCAAGTATAAGGGGGCCACTGTTGTGTTAGTGACCACAAGAACTCTCTTACCATGAATATGTCTGTAGGAGAGAAAAAAAAAATGTCAATGATTTAGGGAAATAAGGTGTGTAATGTTTATAGCAATCGAATTCACTCAATGATTCGCAGTTAATCGGTTGCATCTTTTAATTGTTAAGTATGAGAGCATAAATCATCAAAATCTATCAATGCAACTAAAGGTAATTAAAATACTTGGCACCGAAGTTCATTCAGAATCACGTTGACCAATAATTTATCAACTATATGTAATTGTTTGTCTTCTGCATCTCCTAAACTAACTACAGATCAAGAAATGCTACAAGATAAGAATAACCTCAATTTCTATACATCATCACACGCATTTTATATTATATAATCCTCTTTATACTTCCATTATTCCATAGACTCTCAAAACCAAATAAATCTGCTTTCCTATTGGCCCTATAGCAAAATGTAGCCTGATGTATTCTCTAAATGATTTATATGCTTCCGAGTTCTGTTCTTAATTCTGTTTTATAGCCATCGTTCATTCATTTGGTTGTCCCTGCTGTAACTTTTCAGTCAGTATCAGCAATTGAAGCAACATGTTTTCACTCAATATTGCTTTAATTCAAAACAGAATATAATCTTAAGGGTATTCAATTCACTCCAAGATGAACATGTTCCTCTAAATGACATAAATATAACAGGGTTTCTAACAGAAGTATGACAGTTAATGGTAGGTCACAAAAGTAAGCATAGCCTTTGTAAAACGCATCATAAATATAAATTGCTAATGTAATCATGTCAAACTGGTAAGGAAGTACTACAACTAAAAACCACTCAAGATCCTTGCTTCTGATAAGTGTTCTTTGTCTATAGTCTTACTGTACAATATTCAATACACTTGAAAGGTGGAACGATCTTTTCTATTTCATCATCTGTATATCTGATATGTCTAACATGATTTGTAATTTTGTATAGTGTAGATTGTTGATACGATAATGCTTTATTTAATGAATTGTGAGACACGTAACAACGATCAAAGGTTGACAAATACGAAGTAATATGATCCAGGAGGACCATAACAACCATCAGTTCGATTAACTGTTATTTGTATTATCACTGCTCCAAAAGTTCTTTTTTTATCTTGAATTATCTACAGGTTGCCCTTTAAGTTGCTCATATATGTATCTTTCAGAAATCTAATATTATTGTTCTTGCTTAAGGATTTCTTCAGGAATTTTGTGGAACTTTCATCAAGTTCACTAGCTGTAGTTATGAAAATGATGAAACATCCTATTATTTAAAATACATACAACAATGAGATATGTGGCATAAAGTTTGCAGCTCGTGGAGATCTAAGGTCATGCTGACAATAAGGGCAAGGTGTGTTCCAAATTGGAAGTCTTCCCATACAACAAGCCATTCACAAAACGAATTCCGAAATCACAATATTTGACGATAAGTCAGTGCATGGTTAATTCCTAAGTTCTATAACTACACTTCTTTAACATATCAGTAGACTACCCTATAAGTAACTTCAATAAACCTCCTGCACCATGTCAATGTATAAATACATAATACACTTGTACACTTATACGCCAACTCCAAAACCTGAAATACAGATTTCATCATAACATGCGGAATTCATCTAATCATATAACACAGTATGAGTCCCAATCATATAAAAAATCCATCAACCTAATAGCATTTTTATGAAACAAAATATGACAATTATAGCTATAATTAAGATAGACATACCATAACAACAACAATAGCAATAAAATTGGAGTATAATAATTCGTAATACCTTTGTAGAAGATCCGGTTGATTAAGAAGACCGGATCCGATGTAAATAGGATAACTCCGATCACCTAAATTTACATCAACTATAGTCGGAGCTTCATCGGAGCTCGACTTGCTACTAGTATCCATCAATGGCGTCACGGCGGAGGTAGCGGAAACTTTCATCGGAAGTTTAGCTGAGCGAGAACTCGAAATTGGACGAATTCGAATACAATTTTCAGGTTGAAACCCTAGAACGTTCTTATTGGAGGAGATAGGTAGGTTATGTTTGGGAGACAGCTTTGAATATGAAGCCGTCGCCGTCGTCGCCGCAGCTGCTGCCATGGAATTGTTGGGTGAGATTGAGAGGTGGAGGTTGGTGAAAAATGTGTGATTCCATTTCAATTTCAGGCAGTTTTTATTTGAGAGAGGGGTTGGGGTGGTAGGTGAAGGAAGGTTGCCTCTAGCGCTCTTTTCAGTCACATGCTTGTTTTGTCGTCTAATGTCCCTGCTTAGTGTTCCAGATAATCGGTTAAGGAAATGCACAATGGTATCAGGAGCTTAGGCTCGATCCTAATGCATGAAGAGCAGTAGCATCATGGCTGGTTTTTAATCAGCAAATTAGGCAAGATAGTAGCAAGGTGTAGCAAGATCAGTAACCAAAATTCAGCAAGTCAGAAAAAAAACAGCAAGTTAGTAGCATGATATCAGCAAGAAGTTAGCAAGTCTGCAAGTTATTGTGATGACCCGGAAAATTTTGGCCAAATTTAAACTTAATCTTGTATGATTAACGTTTCCGACACGATAAACAAAGTCTATGAAGTTAAATCTCAAAATATTGAACTGTTCAATTAACCTTCGATTGTTCTCAACGAAACGCGAACAATTATATATAGATACATATACTATAACTTGAAAATGTAACAAAGCGTTGAGGATATGATATTGTGCATTAAACTTATTGGTTTGATTATCTGATTGATATATTTAACTACAGAGTTAAAAGATTATGCCAAATGATTCTAGTAAAAGATATTTACTGAGTCTCTTAAGAATTATGATATTATTACGTGTCTCTATTGAGAGGTCCACGTTGATTTGAGAAATCATTCATTTTTAACGGTATTCGGAATAAATGGTGAATTATTTGTTTAAATAACGTAATTTGGACACATACAATAATAAGGAATATTAACTGATAAGAATTAATTATATGAATAACTTGCTATACGTATTTTAAAACGTGTTTATAAATATTGAGAATAGATATTAACTTGGTTATGAAACGTTTGATAAATACTATTATATTGATAAATAACGAGACAATGATTTATAGAAGTAAATGACCAAAATACTCGAAAGTTTAAGATATACTTTGGGTGGTATAATTTAGGGATAATTTAAGGCTATATTTTGATAAAGGTACGTGTCCTAGAATGTAAATTACAAGTTTTCTCAGCGTACGAAGGGACACTCGAAAAACCGGAACCGGGACATAAGTCGCGTAACAACGTACGACTTATCGGAACAAATATTACAAGTTAACTATGCATGTGAATTTAATATAATATATAATTAATTATATAAATTAAATATATTATATATATTATTAATAATTATGTCGACAAACAAAAATACAAAAAAAATGTGAGCTGGATTTTGGGGTCATGCGATCGCATGGAAAATAGGCATAAAACTCATGCGATCGCATGGGGTCAGATTTCAGGAAAAGTTTATAAATTGAATTCGTTTTGCTTCGAGACACACACACACCCCAATCCATCTATCTCCCTCTGTAATATATATTTATATATTATTATTATTATTATTATTATTATTATTATTATTATTATTATTATTAATTAATATTATAATTAATTTTAATACTATTAGTAGTATTATTATTAATTAATATTATACATAAAATACTACGACGAGGTCATGAGCGTGTCACTTCAAAATATGTTTTCGAGCGGGATAGAGCTAAGGAAATTATGGGTTATTGCCAAGGAGGTTATGGGTAATGTTCGGGGGTATATTTCTGAATCAAATCTAGTGTTTATCATTTCCGTTACGTCTACGTACTTTCCTACAATATTGAATCTCAATACTGATACGTAAGCACTCATATTTTATCTTTTTTATATATTAATAGTGTATACATGTCTAGTGCTCGAGTATATATATTTATACATGTTTGTATGCTAAATTTTGTCGTTAAACAGTTTATAATGAATCCCGAATTAAATACAAATATTACTGGTAAAAGGTATATGATATACATGTTTTTGGAAAGCTGGCGAAAAATTAGTAACTTTTCATTTAGGCACCGAATAGTTTCGATGAACGGATTAAAAGATATGATCAAGTGAATTATGACTGACGTTAATTGAAATTGCTTTTGAATCTGCAATTAAGATTTAAACAACTTGTTTACAAGATTGATAAATTGGATTTTTGAATATTACCAACCGAGTAAATGAATCCTTATATAAGGTACGTCTCGTTTTGTTAAACTATTGTCAAAATTGACTTTTTAAAACAACATTGGATAACTTTTGTATGTCAATATCGAGCATTAGGATTGTGATACACTATGACCTGACCTAGCTTGATAGACATGTATTGACCAACATATGTTCTCTAGGTTGAGATCTACGGTTATTTGGTAATTCGAGTTTCGATCACATTTTGGTGAACGACTTTATATGTGGCTAAGGTGAGTTTCATTTGCTCCCTTTTTAATTGCTTTTGCAATCTATATTTTTGGGCTGAGAATACATGCACTTTATTTTAAACGCAATGGATACAAGTACATACTAAATTCTACACTGAGTTTGAACCGAAAATCCCTTAGCTTTGGTAACTAGTAACTGCCGGTTATAAGAACTGGTGGGCGCGAGTAGTAGTATATGGATCCATAGGGCTTGATATCCCCGTCCGAGCTAGAGCACTAGCCTTTTAACGGACGTATGCTATTTGAGAAGCGTACACGTTGGTTTGCGTGTATTATTAAGATGATTATACAAAGGGTATAAATTATATATACGTTAAGTTTAGTTACCAGGGTGCTCAATTTCGTAGAATATTTTGATAAACGTTTCTGGATGAAACAACTGAAATCTTGTGATCCACCTTTATATACAGATTATGCGCAACATTAAAACTATGAACTCACCAACCTTTGTGTTGACACTTGTTAGCATGTTTATTCTCAGGTTCCCTAGAAGTCTTCCGCTGTTTGCTTATATGTTAGACAAGCTATGTGCATGGAGTCTTACATGGCATATTTATCAAGGAAACGTTGCATTCACCAAATCATCACCATGTATCTTATTTTGACTGCATTGTCAATGGAAGTACTATTGTAAACTATTATTTACGGTGATTATCTATATGTAGAAATCATCAGATGTCGAAAACCTTTGATTTAAATATTCATATATGGTGTACCTTTTCAAAAGAATGCAATGTTTACAAAACGTATCATATAGAGGTCAAATACCTCGCAATGAAATCGATGAATGACGTGTTCGTCCATATGGATTTGGAGCGATCGTCACAGTTGGTATCAGAGCGTTGGTCCTAGTGAACCAGGTCTTGCATGAGTGTGTCTAACTGATAGTTGTTAGGATGCATTAGTAAGTCTGGACTTCGACCGTGTCTGCATGTCAAAAGTTTTGTTTATCATTTTTGTCGAAAATTACCTGCTTATCATTCCTAGTCTAGACACGTTTTACTGCATTGATTGCATGAATAGTGTATAGACAAAATTCATATCTTAGCGTATCTGTTACTGTAAACTTTTCCTGACATCTTCCGAAAATTTCTCCGTGATTTATGGAATTTGGTATTATATATACATATGTAAATTATGTATTGAAGAATACCAAACTAAATTCTATAATCTAATTCATATAAAAAAAAAAAAAAAACCATCTCCCTAATTATACAAGATGGATCCCGTATCTAGTTCAAATTCCTTAAACTCTGACAGCTATTCCGATATGGATATTCACCTGAACTCTGAAGAAAGTGTAACCGGAATAGATCAACCAATTAGCCATCATCTATTCTGGATGAATTGGGGATGGGTTCGTAGCCTACTTAATTATTGGAGACAAGAAGAAGGCGATCCCTTCCATCCACCACATTGCCCTCTTGGCGAAGAACCTGAAGCACTTACCGGCGAACCTGTTCGTAATACCATGTTCTCTCTCATCTCCAGAATATCTCGTCATGATCATATACTCTCTCAAATTCTGGATCTTACTCATCCGCTCGTCCGAACCGCCAATCATCCCGGTGTAGTAGAAGAAGTCAACGAGCTTCGCGCTCAGGTAGTGGCTTTGGAGAATATGGTGCAAAGGTTACAAGCACCAGCAGCATCACCGGCATCAACAGTACCACCGACAACAACACCAACAGTACCATTACCACCACCAACAACATCCGCATCGCAAACCTCAACTTCACAATCTGTTCCACGAGCATCAATGTCATACGCACCGTAGTTACCAAGAAATACCAGCAACAATAACCGATGAAGTATTAACTCATTTTCCCTGAAGAAATTTTATGTATATTTAATATATATGAATTTTGAAATCAAAATAAATCTTTTCGTACCAAGTTATTACGTGTGAATCTTAACTGGTAGGTACTACTCGGTTAATTCATATTACTAATATGCTATGATGTACATCCTTCGTTAATGACTTAACCATCGTTAATTACAATCTCTGTTTCCAACTCAATGAATCCCATTTCATAATAAACTAAGTATATTATTCAATTATATGGTTGATTTTATACTTTCATCTTCGATGTATTCGAAACTTTCTAGAAAACATCATTCGTACCTTGCGAAGTTAGCAAGAGTTCCATGAGCACCAACATGATTCACTGAGAAAATATCAATAAAACTGAGTATTGATTACATTAGTGAAATACTCTGTAAAAATTATTAAATCTTTAATGTTTTAGAGATTATTCATTTCTAATTCAAGTCAAAAATCAAATGAGCTTAATATGATATTAACTCATCAAATCTGTATTACATCTGAAGAAAATATACATACATATATTTTCATAAAGACGGTAATAAAAATTCTTTTGTACAAAATATTACTTGTAAAATCTTTAACGGGTAGGTAATTCCCGGGAAATATATAAGTTCACAATTAATATGTTATACTGTACATTCTTCAACTTTGATTCAAAAATTATTAACTATGCTCACAGCGATATACAATCGTTTCCATACAAATTCAATTACATATTCTGATATTGACGGATCAGAATCCAAGTCAAGATTTAACGGGTGACATCATTCTTAGATCTCTACATCTTTCAAAGCTATACTTTGACTTCAAAAATGTGAAAGATCCTTTAGCATTGTTATTACTGAAAACAACCTTGAAATTTCAAAGCTTATACTCATTGAAACCGTATCATGTACTCATCCACATCTTGTAACGGCAATTGCCATACCAACTATCGGGAATTAGCAATCAATATTTTGAAATCTTGTAGCACGTCTACGCCAACAGTTATATGTGTACATATAACGTCTACCTCCTGGACTTACATACTTCGAATGTGAAGTTTTCGAAAAACACCCCAAACTACGAAACTAGTTCTCCGAATTTTGGAAAAATGTTGATGAAGCAGCAAAAACTATAAACGACCTTAACAGTCAAAAGTTTGATGATAAAGAATAGTATGGTGGTAAAGCTGAGAAAAAGAGAAGGTTTGGAAATGAAAAACGGATTGAGCAGACCATGAAGGAGGCTGTGGACAAATCACAAAGACTAAATCTACCTTCAAAGAATACAAATGATTCAGAGTCTGCTGAAATCATTAGCGAATACCTTGCTCCTTACTCTAAAACCTTTGCGGACAATATTCTTCATCATCATCTTATCTTAAATATTCTAAGATATCATCGTATCTCCCATTATAAATATCCTCCATATTTTTGAAGATATTTTTCGAAACCATTCTTATCTGAAATCATTACCTCTTCGCGCTATCTGTGTTACATCATAAAAGAAACTATTTTAGTTTCTAAAATCTAAAAAATTCGAAAAAATGGATGTTTTGAAGTAATGTTGGGAACTGAAGCATGAGTTAGTATAATATAATGACACTTGATCAACGTGATTATATTACAGTAAGTTATGTTGAGTTTCTAATGGAACGTGACAAAGGTTCACAGATCCCACCCTCATCATGAACCATGTTACATAACTCTTTCATTCTATTTAACCTCTTAACTATCAAGAAAATATTTTCTTAATGATTCGGTCTTTTTTCCGGATATTCTGGTAATTTGACAAATCAAGATCGTGCCATTACAATTTATTTCTTAGAACATTAATTATGTTCATCCGAAATTCATACCTACAAATTCTGGACCATTATCCGCTTGACATAATGTAACAACCCAAACCAACCGCCGACTAAACCTATCAAATTTCGAGACAAAAAAAAATTTTGCTGGATGACAGGTTGCGCGCCGCGCGGACACCCTTGCGCGCCGCGCAAAAAGGGGGCTGTCCCCGGTGCGCTTTAATGCGAAAAATATTAGGTGCTTCCCGACACATTTAGCCAAAACGCTTTTAACCGAACATTTATATATGTAAAACTAACACATAACTAAGGTTTAAACGAGTTTTACAAAGTGGGGCCCACACGTGCCCAAAACGCCGCTAAGTGTAAAAATACAAATTTAATACAAATTAGAGTTTCGACCACAAAAAGTTTAATTGCCAAACGACACAACGAGCATGGTGTTTGGGGTTAAACTACCCAAGTCTCGGTCAAACTCCAAGCCAAAGCCAAAAGCGCTTCCTAATCATCAAAGCGGGAAACTTAATCCAAGGTAATGCCCTTACCCTTATCCACACACGAACCTATAAAAAGGTAAACAACGAGAGGGTAAGCAAAGCTTAGTGAGCAAAATAATTATACATATACATATATAATCTACCTACTTGCATCACTTACACAACATCATACTCGGTTTAACATTTCGACAATCATACAACAATATTATGCATATACCATAAACCGCAAATCCACGAGTAGCTAATAATACAATAGCATACGATTCATAATTAAATACATTCAATACATAATTCACGCAACCTTGGTTAACCAATTCGAACAAGGGAAACGGTACTTACAAGACCGTTGGAGTTCACAACATCCACTAGTGTTACTTACACACCGCGTAATCACTAATCCCCCGGGTGATGTCTTGAACACCGCGACTAACTCACCCTTACGACAATGTGGCGTCTTAAACACCGCGACGAATCCACACTTCATTCAATACAATGAGTGGTGTCTTAAACACCGCGACAATTCCACTCCCATGACAATGTGGTGTCTTAAACACCGCGACAATACCACATGTCAATTAAACAATGAGTAGTGTCTTAAACACCGCGACAATACCACTCGTCAAACATACTATGAGTAGTGTCTTAAACACCGCGACAATACTACTCGTTACCTAGAATGTGGTGTCTTAAACACCGCGACAATTCCACATTCGTACACACAAATAAATACATTATATACGTACACGCATAATTATTCCACTCACCTTAGCGCCAAGATGATGATTATGCACTTCCGATCTTCAAAGCAAACGTACCTAATACATAAGTACACATTCAATTACGCAACTAGTGGAATTAACCACAATACTTACACTTGAGCATTTAATGACCCAATATGCATTAAATAGCTCGACTATACCAAAACCGCCCATAAATGGCCAAGACTCAACTAACATCAATAAAGCTAGTGAATTAAAGTCTATTAACTTCAACTAGCATAAACTTAGGGTATTTCATGCCCATTTCACCCCATTAGGTCAACCTTGACTCATTTGACCCATTTTCAAGTTTTTCATCATTTATAAGAGTGCTAATGACTAGCAACTCGATTCAACACTTACAAAACCTCAAACACATGAATAAACCCTAGGTTAACACCCTTTGGGTCATCTTTTACCAATTTAACCCAAACTAGGTCAACATTACCCATCTTTACCCATTTTAATACTTAACCCTAAAATTGGGTCAACTTCACCAAAAACCCTAACTCTTAACATTTAAGGTCTTCATACACATTTAATCACTAGGTTCCAACACAAAACACTAACATTAACCAACATTGGTCCATTTTGACCCTAATTAAAAGTCAATACACCCCTTTTGGGTCATCCACACCCAAATAACACCCCTTTACACATCATTAGAGTGTTCTAGCAATTTACTAGCTAATTAGGGTTCATAAACATCAATTAATACTTTGAAACCCTAGGTTAGTTACCATTTAGTCTTCATGACTCAAATTACCCAAGAACACCCAAAAATCACTAATAAATGGGTTTGATGTTCACCATAAACCCTAACTCTAACCCTTTCACAACATTATACTAGGAAATCAAGATTAGAGCTTACCACCACAATCAAAATGTAGCTAGGAAGTAGATGAACAACTTTAGAACTTGAACTTTAGCAAGAAACCTCCTTCTTCTTCTTCAAAATGGGATCTCTCTCTCTAATATCCCACTCTCTCTCACTAAAATGAATTGGGAGGATAAGGTTGGTGAACAAGGGAGTAATTGAACTCCCAAACTACTGATCCAAGCATTAAATCCGGCCTTGAAGTGAATTTACCGAAATGCCCATCGTTTAAATTAAATAAAACAAGGAGAGCTGTCACCAGCGTTTTGCGCGGCGCGCCCTCCCTTTGCGCGGCGCGCAACCCCCTGTTTCCAGCTACTTTTCCATTTTAAACTACATAACAAAACTCCACAACCCGGTTTACTATTTAAGCATTATATATAATATAATTACACGGGTCTTACAACTCTCCCCCACTTAGAATCGATCACGTCCTCGTGATCCATGTCACTTAACCACCCGGAACCACGCTCTATGGTACTTAACAAACGTTACGATCCGATTTCCATCACAAAATGTATTAACCCACCGGTTGACCCAAAAGTAAATACACATTTGCACGCATCCCAAAACGTGCAATACACACAATATCCGAAGTCTATAACGATAACTCAGAATACGCGAGAATGCCACGTACCCTTAGCGTACCCTTACCTGGTACAATGCTAAAACAACCAAAATTTCAACCCAAGGTCAACAACCCAAACGATGAAGACCGGACAAAAGAGAATCCTTACGGATAACACCTATTACTTAACATTCTTAGTAGCGCGCAACCACGACTAGTTCACAACTATCGTAAAATCGTAAGCAAGCGACCAAAAACCGCTGATGTCGAAAACGACTATTACTCACCACCATGTGCACAAAACGGCTAAGTGCACAATTTACACGGGCAATTAACATCATAAACCTACGAGTAACGGTTCTTTCCGAAAACCGCTCACCACCAACCACAACCAAGAGTGGTTAACGAAGAGCTAATCCTCCCGGATATCACTCATCACCTATTACTAGTCAAACGCGGTCAACCTAGAGATAACCCCAAATAAATACTTACATGTAACCATCTCGTAATACACAATAATGGCTATTGTGTAACTATCACTCAAAGTATACGATAATGAGGCATCGTGCCCTATCTCAAAGTCCCATTATGCCATTTCCAAGGTAACCAAACGGCTAACACAATCGAGCCAAAAACAACCCATATTGCGCATAGGCGCAACAATAATCCCCTAGAAGAGAATCCGGTACGCACATCCCTTAACCGAGGGACCTTACCTTACTCGTCGAATACATCAATTATCTCCCAAGGAGATTTTCCACATTACCACCTTGGTGGTAATTTGAACCCAAAACCATAAGCACAATTTATTCCAAATTGTACTTTTGCCACCGTCGACCAATGTAGGTCTCAACACTAGCTTCGTATCCATACGAACGTCATCCAAAATAACATTACAATAGAGCACCTTCGTGCGAGAGTATAACTCCCCCACTTAGGACTCTGTTCCGTAACCACATCGTGGAATAATAGCATCCCGTGGGAGGTCCACTTATCCACATACACCATCGATGTCCTCATTGGTCATAGTTCTCGAATTCTCGCGAATTCATCCTTAACAATAAATCCCGACGATAAACACATATTCGCGTTCGCAGGAAGAGTGACCACTAACCTAACAACTAATTCGCCAAATCGCATTATCGTAATTCCTATAAGAGAGACGAGGTTCACCCGTCTTGCATCTCTTAATACGCACGTCACCAAAACCTTGCTCCAACCCCGAGCATACGAAGGAATTTAACCTAACCTTAAACTCTTTAAACGTAGAGTTTACCACGATATACACAACCTTGCACTTGCAATAATCCCATTGCTATAGCTCATCAATTTTCCACACGAAGACGAACACGCCCTAACATCCAAAACCAAAGCCCGTCTCCATGGCTTAGTAGAAAACATTTCCCAAACATTAAGGAATGCTTGGTTGCACCAAGTCTTATGCCCTGCGGTCGACGATCCCAACTCCAACGTAGGGTAATTCCGTTAGGAATGCTACCCGTAACAATACCACGTATTTACACTAATGCATTCGCCCCTCAAGTCGCATTCACATGAGTCAATGACTCAAACGCTACCCTAGTGCGCTGTCATCTTATCACTAGCCCCGCGCCCGTAAGGGTACGGTTAAAATATACGTTCGCTTAAAACTTATTAGGTTTGGTAATGAGATTTAGGTCTCAATTTCATAACCGAATACATTGGCACACAACATCAATAATAGTAAGGCATATTTGCATCGAGAAGTGAAGGTACCTGAAACAACATCGCTCGGTGCTTCACCACCCATCGAATACTCGCGCTCTAACCTCTTAACCCGATCGGCAAACGCTTCCGAACACTCTGACTTTCGATGTCCCTCCTTCTGGCAAGCAAAGCACTTGATCGTGCTCAAAGGTGTACCCGTACAATCCCGTGCCAAATGGCCTCGTCCTCCACACTTAAAACACGTAAGCACCCAACCTCCAAACCTCCTAGTCTGATTACTAGCTAAATCGGGACACTCAGACCTTTGGTGCCCTTCCTTCCAACAATAAAAACATACAGTTTTACCCGACGGACAATCGCGAGACTTATGTCCCCGTTGCCCACAATTGTAACACTTAGACCCACCGGAGCCCGTTACTACCTTCCTCATGCTACTAGACGCCTCATTTACACTTCTACCTTGATCATTGAGCAACTCGGGACACTCCGACCTTCGGTGTCCCTCTTTATGGCAATGGTAGCACATTCTGTTTTCGTTTCTCGGCAACGTGCACTCCCATATCTTGTGGCCCCTAACACCACAATTGAAACATCTAGATGTGTAACTTCCCTTGTTCTTCTTTTTCACATACTCTACGCCTTCAGGCGTACCTCTTTTCCTTTTACCCGAAGTACCATGTGGCTCTAGCCTTGCATGTACTTCTTCGTCACCCCTACCTCGAGGTTTAGGAAACCTCTTCTCAAACTCTTCCCTTACGACCTTCGTCACTTGGTCTCGGACCATTTCGGTTACCCGTCCTTCGATTGACTCTTTGACTACTTGGCCAACTCCGTTGGCGACACCCGAGACACATTGTTCAATCGCGGCTTCAACCATTACCGCTAATTCGTTCTTCTTTTCATTAGTAGACCCTTCCGTTCCGTATTCATCTTCCATCTTCATTCTTAAGAAACAAAATAGATTAACCAATGAAACGAAAAGATATAACACGTATGTATATATATACATATATATATACATATGCCACACTACCCCATCTTGCTTAACAATCGTCGTACATCGCTTGTTTGACACGATTTGCACCCGTAGTAAGGGTAGCTAATCATTACTACGCGAGCACGTCGCGTTAACTCGCTAGTACAACGTCCATTTCGCTTGATGATCGCTACGCAACACAAACAAATAACGCATGATTAGTTCATATAAATCTATGTGCTAACCAAGTCCCGGTCCGACCCAAAGTCCTACAAGTCCCGCACAATGCACACACAAAAGTCTAAGTCTAGGCGCCTATCTCAAGTCACCTAAATCCCTTAGACCATGCTCTGATACCACTTGTAACAACCCAAACCAACCGCCGACTAAACCTATCAAATTTCGAGACAAAAAAAAATTTTGCTGGATGACAGGTTGCGCGCCGCGCGGACACCCTTGCGCGCCGCGCAAAAAGGGGGCTGTCCCCGGTGCGCTTTAATGCGAAAAAGATTAGGTGCTTCCCGACACATTTAGCCAAAACGCTTTTAACCGAACATTTATATATGTAAAACTAACACATAACTAAGGTTTAAACGAGTTTTACAAAGTGGGGCCCACACGTGCCCAAAACGCCGCTAAGTGTAAAAATACAAATTTAATACAAATTAGAGTTTCGACCACAAAAAGTTTAATTGCCAAACGACACAACGAGCATGGTGTTTGGGGTTAAACTACCCAAGTCTCGGTCAAACTCCAAGCCAAAGCCAAAAGCGCTTCCTAATCATCAAAGCGGGAAACTTAATCCAAGGTAATGCCCTTACCCTTATCCACACACGAACCTATAAAAAGGTAAACAACGAGAGGGTAAGCAAAGCTTAGTGAGCAAAATAATTATACATATACATATATAATCTACCTACTTGCATCACTTACACAACATCATACTCGGTTTAACATTTCGACAATCATACAACAATATTATGCATATACCATAAACCGCAAATCCACGAGTAGCTAATAATACAATAGCATACGATTCATAATTAAATACATTCAATACATAATTCACGCAACCTTGGTTAACCAATTCGAACAAGGGAAACGGTACTTACAAGACCGTTGGAGTTCACAACATCCACTAGTGTTACTTACACACCGCGTAATCACTAATCCCCCGGGTGATGTCTTGAACACCGCGACTAACTCACCCTTACGACAATGTGGCGTCTTAAACACCGCGACGAATCCACACTTCATTCAATACAATGAGTGGTGTCTTAAACACCACGACAATTCCACTCCCATGACAATGTGGTGTCTAAAACACCGCGACAATACCACATGTCAATTAAACAATGAGTAGTGTCTTAAACACCGCGACAATACCACTCGTCAAACATACTATGAGTAGTGTCTTAAACACCGCGACAATACTACTCGTTACCTAGAATGTGGTGTCTTAAACACCGCGACAATTCCACATTCGTACACACAAATAAATACATTATATACGTACACGCATAATTATTCCACTCACCTTAGCGCCAAGATGATGATTATGCACTTCCGATCTTCAAAGCAAACGTACCTAATACATAAGTACACATTCAATTACGCAACTAGTGGAATTAACCACAATACTTACACTTGAGCATTTAATGACCCAATATGCATTAAATAGCTCGACTATACCAAAACCGCCCATAAATGGCCAAGACTCAACTAACATCAATAAAGCTAGTGAATTAAAGTCTATTAACTTCAACTAGCATAAACTTAGGGTATTTCATGCCCATTTCACCCCATTAGGTCAACCTTGACTCATTTGACCCATTTTCAAGTTTTTCATCATTTATAAGAGTGCTAATGACTAGCAACTCGATTCAACACTTACAAAACCTCAAACACATGAATAAACCCTAGGTTAACACCCTTTGGGTCATCTTTTACCAATTTAACCCAAACTAGGTCAACATTACCCATCTTTACCCATTTTAATACTTAACCCTAAAATTGGGTCAACTTCACCAAAAACCCTAACTCTTAACATTTAAGGTCTTCATACACATTTAATCACTAGGTTCCAACACAAAACACTAACATTAACCAACATTGGTCCATTTTGACCCTAATTAAAAGTCAATACACCCCTTTTGGGTCATCCACACCCAAATAACACCCCTTTACACATCATTAGAGTGTTCTAGCAATTTACTAGCTAATTAGGGTTCATAAACATCAATTAATACTTTGAAACCCTAGGTTAGTTACCATTTAGTCTTCATGACTCAAATTACCCAAGAACACCCAAAAATCACTAATAAATGGGTTTGATGTTCACCATAAACCCTAACTCTAACCCTTTCACAACATTATACTAGGAAATCAAGATTAGAGCTTACCACCACAATCAAAATGTAGCTAGGAAGTAGATGAACAACTTTAGAACTTGAACTTTAGCAAGAAACCTCCTTCTTCTTCTTCAAAATGGGATCTCTCTCTCTAATATCCCACTCTCTCTCACTAAAATGAATTGGGAGGATAAGGTTGGTGAACAAGGGAGTAATTGAACTCCCAAACTACTGATCCAAGCATTAAATCCGGCCTTGAAGTGAATTTACCGAAATGCCCATCGTTTAAATTAAATAAAACAAGGAGAGCTGTCACCAGCGTTTTGCGCGGCGCGCCCTCCCTTTGCGCGGCGCGCAACCCCCTGTTTCCAGCTACTTTTCCATTTTAAACTACATAACAAAACTCCACAACCCGGTTTACTATTTAAGCATTATATATAATATAATTACACGGGTCTTACACATAAGGTCGGGAAGAGAAATCGAAAGCATGGAGCTCTGAAATAAAAAGGAGAATATAAGCCTGATAACAACTCCGAAATTTACAAACCGTGTATATCAATGCGTATAGCAATATAAAGACACGGAAGAATGAAAAACACTATAACCCCAAGGTAATGGTAAAAGAAAGTAACTTCCTCTGGTGGTAGATGAAAAAGAAGAATGACAGATATAAAAGTTAGGAGTATATCAAGAATCAGAACTGGATGAAACATTTCACAATCTTTTGGAAGTATGAAATGAGGAAGAAGATGTAGGAGTGGTGAAAATAATGAAACAGAAGAGGTCAATTTATAGCGAAATAACAGACAGAGCAATCAAGATAGATGACCGCATATAATTAAAGAAGATCTTAATCTCCTTAATTCCCGAAGAATCAAATCTTATTTAGATTATGAAGACTTTCTATTCCTTAAATTCCGAAAATCAATCGTTACTATATCAAGAGATAAGACGCATCTCTATTCTCTATTTCACTTTATTACGATAACTTCCCTCATACGCTTCAAGTAATTAGATTGTTTTATCCATATTATTCAACGGTGATAAAACTCTATTTATCGACTCATATTCGTCATAAAAACATTTTTATTGTTAGCCATGACAACCTCACTCAAATTTCGGGACGAAATTTCTTTAACGGGTAGGTACTGTGATGACCCGGAAAATTTTGGCCAAATTTAAACTTAATCTTGTATGATTAACGTTTCCGACACGATAAACAAAGTCTATGAAGTTAAATCTCAAAATATTGAACTGTTCAATTAACCTTCGATTGTTCTCAACGAAACGCGAACAATTATATATAGATACATATACTATAACTTGAAAATGTAACAAAGCGTTGAGGATATGATATTGTGCATTAAACTTATTGGTTTGATTATCTGATTGATATATTTAACTACAGAGTTAAAAGATTATGCCAAATGATTCTAGTAAAAGATATTTACTGAGTCTCTTAAGAATTATGATATTATTACGTGTCTCTATTGAGAGGTCCACGTTGATTTGAGAAATCATTCATTTTTAACGGTATTCGGAATAAATGGTGAATTATTTGTTTAAATAACGTAATTTGGACACATACAATAATAAGGAATATTAACTGATAAGAATTAATTATATGAATAACTTGCTATACGTATTTTAAAACGTGTTTATAAATATTGAGAATAGATATTAACTTGGTTATGAAACGTTTGATAAATACTATTATATTGATAAATAACGAGACAATGATTTATAGAAGTAAATGACCAAAATACTCGAAAGTTTAAGATATACTTTGGGTGGTATAATTTAGGGATAATTTAAGGCTATATTTTGATAAAGGTACGTGTCCTAGAATGTAAATTACAAGTTTTCTTAGCGTACGAAGGGACACTCGAAAAACCGGAACCGGGACATAAGTCGCGTAACAACGTACGACTTATCGGAACAAATATTACAAGTTAACTATGCATGTGAATTTAATATAATATATAATTAATTATATAAATTAAATATATTATATATATTATTAATAATTATGTCGACAAACAAAAATACAAAAAAAATGTGAGCTGGATTTTGGGGTCATGCGATCGCATGGAAAATAGGCATAAAACCCATGCGATCGCATGGGGTCAGATTTCAGGAAAAGTTTATAAATTGAATTCGTTTTGCTTCGAGACACACACACACCCCAATCCATCTATCTCCCTCTGTAATATATATTTATATATTATTATTATTATTATTATTATTATTATTATTATTATTATTATTATTAATTAATATTATAATTAATTTTAATACTATTAGTAGTATTATTATTAATTAATATTATACATAAAATACTACGACGAGGTCATGAGCGTGTCACTTCAAAATATGTTTTCGAGCGGGATAGAGCTAAGGAAATTATGGGTTATTGCCAAGGAGGTTATGGGTAATGTTCGGGGGTATATTTCTGAATCAAATCTAGTGTTTATCATTTCCGTTACGTCTACGTACTTTCCTACAATATTGAATCTCAATACTGATACGTAAGCACTCATATTTTATCTTTTTTATATATTAATAGTGTATACATGTCTAGTGCTCGAGTATATATATTTATACATGTTTGTATGCTAAATTTTGTCGTTAAACAGTTTATAATGAATCCCGAATTAAATACAAATATTACTGGTAAAAGGTATATGATATACATGTTTTTGGAAAGCTGGCGAAAAATTAGTAACTTTTCATTTAGGCACCGAATAGTTTCGATGAACGGATTAAAAGATATGATCAAGTGAATTATGACTGACGTTAATTGAAATTGCTTTTGAATCTGCAATTAAGATTTAAACAACTTGTTTACAAGATTGATAAATTGGATTTTTGAATATTACCAACCGAGTAAATGAATCCTTATATAAGGTACGTCTCGTTTTGTTAAACTATTGTCAAAATTGACTTTTTAAAACAACATTGGATAACTTTTGTATGTCAATATCGAGCATTAGGATTGTGATACACTATGACCTGACCTAGCTTGATAGACATGTATTGACCAACATATGTTCTCTAGGTTGAGATCTACGGTTATTTGGTAATTCGAGTTTCGATCACATTTTGGTGAACGACTTTATATGTGGCTAAGGTGAGTTTCATTTGCTCCCTTTTTAATTGCTTTTGCAATCTATATTTTTGGGCTGAGAATACATGCACTTTATTTTAAACGCAATGGATACAAGTACATACTAAATTCTACACTGAGTTTGAACCGAAAATCCCTTAGCTTTGGTAACTAGTAACTGCCGGTTATAAGAACTGGTGGGCGCGAGTAGTAGTATATGGATCCATAGGGCTTGATATCCCCGTCCGAGCTAGAGCACTAGCCTTTTAACGGACGTATGCTATTTGAGAAGCGTACACGTTGGTTTGCGTGTATTATTAAGATGATTATACAAAGGGTATAAATTATATATACGTTAAGTTTAGTTACCAGGGTGCTCAATTTCGTAGAATATTTTGATAAACGTTTCTGGATGAAACAACTGAAATCTTGTGATCCACCTTTATATACAGATTATGCGCAACATTAAAACTATGAACTCACCAACCTTTGTGTTGACACTTGTTAGCATGTTTATTCTCAGGTTCCCTAGAAGTCTTCCGCTGTTTGCTTATATGTTAGACAAGCTATGTGCATGGAGTCTTACATGGCATATTTATCAAGGAAACGTTGCATTCACCAAATCATCACCATGTATCTTATTTTGACTGCATTGTCAATGGAAGTACTATTGTAAACTATTATTTACGGTGATTATCTATATGTAGAAATCATCAGATGTCGAAAACCTTTGATTTAAATATTCATATATGGTGTACCTTTTCAAAAGAATGCAATGTTTACAAAACGTATCATATAGAGGTCAAATACCTCGCAATGAAATCGATGAATGACGTGTTCGTCCATATGGATTTGGAGCGATCGTCACAGTTGGTATCAGAGCGTTGGTCCTAGTGAACCAGGTCTTGCATGAGTGTGTCTAACTGATAGTTGTTAGGATGCATTAGTAAGTCTGGACTTCGACCGTGTCTGCATGTCAAAAGTTTTGTTTATCATTTTTGTCGAAAATTACCTGCTTATCATTCCTAGTCTAGACACGTTTTACTGCATTGATTGCATGAATAGTGTATAGACAAAATTCATATCTTAGCGTATCTGTTACTGTAAACTTTTCCTGACATCTTCCGAAAATTTCTCCGTGATTTATGGAATTTGGTATTATATATACATATGTAAATTATGTATTGAAGAATACCAAACTAAATTCTATAATCTAATTCATATAAAAAAAAAAAAAAACCATCTCCCTAATTATACAAGATGGATCCCGTATCTAGTTCAAATTCCTTAAACTCTGACAGCTATTCCGATATGGATATTCACCTGAACTCTGAAGAAAGTGTAACCGGAATAGATCAACCAATTAGCCATCATCTATTCTGGATGAATTGGGGATGGGTTCGTAGCCTACTTAATTATTGGAGACAAGAAGAAGGCGATCCCTTCCATCCACCACATTGCCCTCTTGGCGAAGAACCTGAAGCACTTACCGGCGAACCTGTTCGTAATACCATGTTCTCTCTCATCTCCAGAATATCTCGTCATGATCATATACTCTCTCAAATTCTGGATCTTACTCATCCGCTCGTCCGAACCGCCAATCATCCCGGTGTAGTAGAAGAAGTCAACGAGCTTCGTGCTCAGGTAGTGGCTTTGGAGAATATGGTGCAAAGGTTACAAGCACCAGCAGCATCACCGGCATCAACAGTACCACCGACAACAACACCAACAGTACCATTACCACCACCAACAACATCCGCATCGCAAACCTCAACTTCACAATCTGTTCCACGAGCATCAATGTCATACGCACCGTAGTTACCAAGAAATACCAGCAACAATAACCGATGAAGTATTAACTCATTTTCCCTGAAGAAATTTTATGTATATTTAATATATATGAATTTTGAAATCAAAATAAATCTTTTCGTACCAAGTTATTACGTGTGAATCTTAACTGGTAGGTACTACTCGGTTAATTCATATTACTAATATGCTATGATGTACATCCTTCGTTAATGACTTAACCATCGTTAATTACAATCTCTGTTTCCAACTCAATGAATCCCATTTCATAATAAACTAAGTATATTATTCAATTATATGGTTGATTTTATACTTTCATCTTCGATGTATTCGAAACTTTCTAGAAAACATCATTCGTACCTTGCGAAGTTAGCAAGAGTTCCATGAGCACCAACATGATTCACTGAGAAAATATCAATAAAACTGAGTATTGATTACATTAGTGAAATACTCTGTAAAAATTATTAAATCTTTAATGTTTTAGAGATTATTCATTTCTAATTCAAGTCAAAAATCAAATGAGCTTAATATGATATTAACTCATCAAATCTGTATTACATCTGAAGAAAATATACATACATATATTTTCATAAAGACGGTAATAAAAATTCTTTTGTACAAAATATTACTTGTAAAATCTTTAACGGGTAGGTAATTCCCGGGAAATATATAAGTTCACAATTAATATGTTATACTGTACATTCTTCAACTTTGATTCAAAAATTATTAACTATGCTCACAGCGATATACAATCGTTTCCATACAAATTCAATTACATATTCTGATATTGACGGATCAGAATCCAAGTCAAGATTTAACGGGTGACATCATTCTTAGATCTCTACATCTTTCAAAGCTATACTTTGACTTCAAAAATGTGAAAGATCCTTTAGCATTGTTATTACTGAAAACAACCTTGAAATTTCAAAGCTTATACTCATTGAAACCGTATCATGTACTCATCCACATCTTGTAACGGCAATTGCCATACCAACTATCGGGAATTAGCAATCAATATTTTGAAATCTTGTAGCACGTCTACGCCAACAGTTATATGTGTACATATAACGTCTACCTCCTGGACTTACATACTTCGAATGTGAAGTTTTCGAAAAACACCCCAAACTACGAAACTAGTTCTCCGAATTTTGGAAAAATGTTGATGAAGCAGCAAAAACTATAAACGACCTTAACAGTCAAAAGTTTGATGATAAAGAATAGTATGGTGGTAAAGCTGAGAAAAAGAGAAGGTTTGGAAATGAAAAACGGATTGAGCAGACCATGAAGGAGGCTGTGGACAAATCACAAAGACTAAATCTACCTTCAAAGAATACAAATGATTCAGAGTCTGCTGAAATCATTAGCGAATACCTTGCTCCTTACTCTAAAACCTTTGCGGACAATATTCTTCATCATCATCTTATCTTAAATATTCTAAGATATCATCGTATCTCCCATTATAAATATCCTCCATATTTTTGAAGATATTTTTCGAAACCATTCTTATCTGAAATCATTACCTCTTCGCGCTATCTGTGTTACATCATAAAAGAAACTATTTTAGTTTCTAAAATCTAAAAAATTCGAAAAAATGGATGTTTTGAAGTAATGTTGGGAACTGAAGCATGAGTTAGTATAATATAATGACACTTGATCAACGTGATTATATTACAGTAAGTTATGTTGAGTTTCTAATGGAACGTGACAAAGGTTCACAGATCCCACCCTCATCATGAACCATGTTACATAACTCTTTCATTCTATTTAACCTCTTAACTATCAAGAAAATATTTTCTTAATGATTCGGTCTTTTTTCCGGATATTCTGATAATTTGACAAATCAAGATCGTGCCATTACAATTTATTTCTTAGAACATTAATTATGTTCATCCGAAATTCATACCTACAAATTCTGGACCATTATCCGCTTGACATAAGGTCGGGAAGAGAAATCGAAAGCATGGAGCTCTGAAATAAAAAGGAGAATATAAGCCCGATAACAACTCCGAAATTTACAAACCGTGTATATCAATGCGTATAGCAATATAAAGACACGGGAGAATGAAAAACACTATAACCCCAAGGTAATGGTAAAAGAAAGTAACTTCCTCTGGTGGTAGATGAAAAAGAAGAATGACAGATATAAAAGTTAGGAGTATATCAAGAATCAGAACTGGATGAAACATTTCACAATCTTTTGGAAGTATGAAATGAGGAAGAAGATGTAGGAGTGGTGAAAATAATGAAACAGAAGAGGTCAATTTATAGCGAAATAACAGACAGAGCAATCAAGATAGATGACCGCATATAATTAAAGAAGATCTTAATCTCCTTAATTCCCGAAGAATCAAATCTTATTTAGATTATGAAGACTTTCTATTCCTTAAATTCCGAAAATCAATCGTTACTATATCAAGAGATAAGACGCATCTCTATTCTCTATTTCACTTTATTACGATAACTTCCCTCATACGCTTCAAGTAATTAGATTGTTTTATCCATATTATTCAACGGTGATAAAACTCTATTTATCGACTCATATTCGTCATAAAAACATTTTTATTGTTAGCCATGACAACCTCACTCAAATTTCGGGACGAAATTTCTTTAACGGGTAGGTACTGTGATGACCCGGAAAATTTTGGCCAAATTTAAACTTAATCTTGTATGATTAACGTTTCCGACACGATAAACAAAGTCTATGAAGTTAAATCTCAAAATATTGAACTGTTCAATTAACCTTCGATTGTTCTCAACGAAACGCGAACAATTATATATAGATACATATACTATAACTTGAAAATGTAACAAAGCGTTGAGGATATGATATTGTGCATTAAACTTATTGGTTTGATTATCTGATTGATATATTTAACTACAGAGTTAAAAGATTATGCCAAATGATTCTAGTAAAAGATATTTACTGAGTCTCTTAAGAATTATGATATTATTACGTGTCTCTATTGAGAGGTCCACGTTGATTTGAGAAATCATTCATTTTTAACGGTATTCGGAATAAATGGTGAATTATTTGTTTAAATAACGTAATTTGGACACATACAATAATAAGGAATATTAACTGATAAGAATTAATTATATGAATAACTTGCTATACGTATTTTAAAACGTGTTTATAAATATTGAGAATAGATATTAACTTGGTTATGAAACGTTTGATAAATACTATTATATTGATAAATAACGAGACAATGATTTATAGAAGTAAATGACCAAAATACTCGAAAGTTTAAGATATACTTTGGGTGGTATAATTTAGGGATAATTTAAGGCTATATTTTGATAAAGGTACGTGTCCTAGAATGTAAATTACAAGTTTTCTCAGCGTACGAAGGGACACTCGAAAAACCGGAACCGGGACATAAGTCACGTAACAACGTACGACTTATCGGAACAAATATTACAAGTTAACTATGCATGTGAATTTAATATAATATATAATTAATTATATAAATTAAATATATTATATATATTATTAATAATTATGTCGACAAACAAAAATACAAAAAAAATGTGAGCTGGATTTTGGGGTCATGCGATCGCATGGAAAATAGGCATAAAACCCATGCGATCGCATGGGGTCAGATTTCAGGAAAAGTTTATAAATTGAATTCGTTTTGCTTCGAGACACACACACACCCCAATCCATCTATCTCCCTCTGTAATATATATTTATATATTATTATTATTATTATTATTATTATTATTATTATTATTATTATTAATTAATATTATAATTAATTTTAATACTATTAGTAGTATTATTATTAATTAATATTATACATAAAATACTACGACGAGGTCATGAGCGTGTCACTTCAAAATATGTTTTCGAGCGGGATAGAGCTAAGGAAATTATGGGTTATTGCCAAGGAGGTTATGGGTAATGTTCGGGGGTATATTTCTGAATCAAATCTAGTGTTTATCATTTCCGTTACGTCTACGTACTTTCCTACAATATTGAATCTCAATACTGATACGTAAGCACTCATATTTTATCTTTTTTATATATTAATAGTGTATACATGTCTAGTGCTCGAGTATATATATTTATACATGTTTGTATGCTAAATTTTGTCGTTAAACAGTTTATAATGAATCCCGAATTAAATACAAATATTACTGGTAAAAGGTATATGATATACATGTTTTTGGAAAGCTGGCGAAAAATTAGTAACTTTTCATTTAGGCACCGAATAGTTTCGATGAACGGATTAAAAGATATGATCAAGTGAATTATGACTGACGTTAATTGAAATTGCTTTTGAATCTGCAATTAAGATTTAAACAACTTGTTTACAAGATTGATAAATTGGATTTTTGAATATTACCAACCGAGTAAATGAATCCTTATATAAGGTACGTCTCGTTTTGTTAAACTATTGTCAAAATTGACTTTTTAAAACAACATTGGATAACTTTTGTATGTCAATATCGAGCATTAGGATTGTGATACACTATGACCTGACCTAGCTTGATAGACATGTATTGACCAACATATGTTCTCTAGGTTGAGATCTACGGTTATTTGGTAATTCGAGTTTCGATCACATTTTGGTGAACGACTTTATATGTGGCTAAGGTGAGTTTCATTTGCTCCCTTTTTAATTACTTTTGCAATCTATATTTTTGGGCTGAGAATACATGCACTTTATTTTAAACGCAATGGATACAAGTACATACTAAATTCTACACTGAGTTTGAACCGAAAATCCCTTAGCTTTGGTAACTAGTAACTGCCGGTTATAAGAACTGGTGGGCGCGAGTAGTAGTATATGGATCCATAGGGCTTGATATCCCCGTCCGAGCTAGAGCACTAGCCTTTTAACGGACGTATGCTATTTGAGAAGCGTACACATTGGTTTGCGTGTATTATTAAGATGATTATACAAAGGGTATAAATTATATATACGTTAAGTTTAATTACCAGGGTGCTCAATTTCGTAGAATATTTTGATAGACGTTTCTGGATGAAACAACTGAAATCTTGTGATCCACCTTTATATACATATTATGCGCAACATTAAAACTATGAACTCACCAACCTTTGTGTTGACACTTGTTAGCATGTTTATTCTCAGGTTCCCTAGAAGTCTTCCGCTGTTTGCTTATATGTTAGACAAGCTATGTGCATGGAGTCTTACATGGCATATTTATCAAGGAAACGTTGCATTCACCAAATCATCACCATGTATCTTATTTTGACTGCATTGTCAATGGAAGTACTATTGTAAACTATTATTTACGGTGATTGTCTATATGTAGAAATCATCAGATGTCGAAAACCTTTGATTTAAATATTCATATATGGTATACCTTTTCAAAAGAATGCAATGTTTACAAAACGTATCATATAGAGGTCAAATACCTCGCAATGAAATCGATGAATGACGTGTTCGTCCATATGGATTTGGAGCGATCGTCACAGTTATTAACAGCAAGTATGTGAGCAGCAAGATTTTTTTTAAGAAAGAATGGCAAGTAACGACGCAATTCTAGCAGTCCGTGAGCAAGGAAACGTACCACTCCAATGTCTAAAATTAACCGAATCGAACTATACTTCATGGTCGATTATGGTTGAGACGGCGTTGAAAGCATACGGTTTATGGGAAGTGGTGGATCACGTAACAGGAGGAACGGTGGAAGCAAGAAAGAACCACACCACGAAAGGCATTATCTTCCAAACTCTACCGGAAGATATTTTGTTGCAAGTTGCTAAGCACAACGACGCAAAAGATGTTTGGGAAGCAATTAAGACACGTTATTTAGGAGCCGATCGAGTCCAAAAGGCGCGTCTACAAACTCTTAGGAGTGAATTGGAGATGCTAAAGATGAAGGAGAACGAGAGTATGAATGACTTTTCGGGCAAGATAAGTGGCATAGTTGCAAAATTTAAAAGTCTCGGTTCAAATCTGGAAGAAGAAGTGGTTGTGAGAAAACTTCTAAATTCATCCCCGAAAAAGTATCTACCAATTATTGCCTCTATCGAGCAATATTCGGATCTTGAAAAGATGTCCTTTGAAGAAGCTGTTGGAAGAGTAAAAGCGTATGAAGAAAGACTCAAAAGCCATGACGAAAGAGGTGATGGACAACTTTTGTATGCAAGTGGGGAGCATGATGGTAAGCAAGGTGGACGAGGAAGAGGTCGTGGAAGAGGATTGGGTAGAGGAGAAAGAGGACGTGGAAGAGGCTCGGGTCAAGGTGACAAGAGCGGTTTGAGGTGCTACGAGTGTGGGTCTTTTGGACACTTTGCAAGGGAGTGTACAAAATGGAAGGATAAGGAGCTCGAAGCAAATTTGATTCAAGAGGAAGAACCGGCACTTCTTTGAAGAAGACACAAATCAAGATTACAGGGGTGATTGTTGGGTAATCTTATGGAATAATTTATGTCATAAGTTTAGATTAAATAAATAGTTATTTACTATGTTATGTTTTTGTTTAGTCTAAGGTTTTAGTGATTGAAATTGGGTCACTAGTTGACCGAGTATCATGGCAGTAAAATGCACGTTAGAGGAAGTGTTGGAGATATGGAGAACTTTAAACAATTAGAGGGAAGATTCCAGGAAACTCACACGAAACTTCCACGAAGTTGTTAGGAAACTAACATGTAGCCTCCACGAAGTTGTGAGAAAATTCACATGTAGCTTCCACGAAGCTGTCAGGAAACTCACATGTAGCTTCCATGAAGCTGTCAGGAAACTCACATGAAGCTTCAAGGAATTGTTTTTAGCTTACTCCTTAAACCATTCTATAAATAGACCCTTTTGTAAATTATTGTAAACACACCACAAATATTCAGTAAATACATTCTCTAGTTGGTCTGTGGACTAAAGCAATCACAATGATTGCATATAACCACGTTATCTCTTGTGTCGATTTACATTTCTTGCACTTATAATCTTTCGTTCATTAAGTGGGTTAGTAATCTTGTAGAATTACTATCGGTGAGTGATCTTGTTGAATCACTTGCGTTGTTTTGGGTCCTAATATCCTTACAACTGGTATCAGAGCACAAGTTTTCGACTTTGGGAACGATGGCGGAAGACGGAAAGTTTAGAATCGACCGATTCGATGGGAGAGACTTTGGCTTTTGGAAGATGCAAATTGAAGATTACTTGTGTCAAAAGAAGCTACACCAACCCTTGTTGGAGACCAAGCCTGAAAGCATGAACGATGCCGATTGGACGCTTTTGGATCGTCAAGCTTTGGGCGCTATTCGTCTTTCACTTGCTAAGAACGTTGCATACAACGTTGTGAATGAGAAGACGACGTTTGCTTGCTTGAAAGCACTCTCTAACATGTATGAGAAACCTACCGCTTCTAATAAGGTATTTCTCATGCGTCAATTGTTCAATACAAAGATGAAGGAAGGTACGAGTGCAACGGATCATATCAATGAATTTAATAATATCGTTTCAAGGCTTGAATCGGTAGAAATTAAGTTTGATGATGAACTAAAAGCACTAATCTTGCTTTCATCATTACCGGAAAGTTGGTCGGGTACGGTTACCGCGGTTAATAGCTCTACGGGAACTACTAAGCTAGCGTTTGAAGCAATAAGGGATTTGATTCTTGGTGAAGATACTCGTAGGAGAAACTCGGGGGAATCGACATCCGGTTCTTTGTTAAGTACCGACAACCGTGGTAGGAAATTTGATCATGGTGAGAAGAATGGTAGAAAGAAGTCTAAGAAGCGGTATCCATCGAAAGATAGAAGTCAAGCTGTTTGTTGGGGTTGCAATCAAAAAGGACACTTTTAAAGGAATTGTAAAAATAGTTCGGCGAAAGGTGTGAACTTGACCGAGGAAGAAAGTAATGATGCACTTTTATGTAGTGTTGAAAATTCTATGGAGTCTTGGATTTTGGATTCGGGAGCTTCATTTCATGCTACTCATGTCAAAAGCATGATGAAGAATTTTCGTTCATATCAAGGAAAGGTGAGATTAGCGGACGACAAACAACTCAATATAGAGGGCATTGGAGATGTTGTATTGAAGACTACTCTTGGCTCTAATTGGACCTTGAAAAACGTAAGGTACATTCCTAAATTAAAAAGGAAACTTATTTCGGTTGGTCAATTAGATGATGAAGGTAACGCGGTTACTTTTGAAAACCGCCAATGGAAGGTGGTTAAGGGTAGTTGTGTAGTGGCTCGTGGACATAAAAGGGGAACTCTTTATATGGTTGAAGTGTTTGATGAAGACACGGTGGTTGCTACAGTTAATATTGAGTCCGAATCAACTCTATGGCACCGAAGACTCGGGCATATGAGTGAGAAGGGTATGAGATGCTTATTTCGAGTGGGAGAATTCCGGATTTGAAAAAGGTAGAACTTGGGTTTTGCGAACCATGTGTATATGGGAAGCAAAAGAAGGTGACTTTTGGGAAATCAGGGAATGCACCTAAGTTAGAGAAATTGGAGCTCGTTCATACGGATGTGTTTGGTCCAAACAATGTAGAATCACATGGAGGTTCTCGCTATTATGTCACCTTCATTGACGACTCCACTCGAAAGGTATGGGTTTATTTTCTTAAAGCTAAATCTGATGTATTTAATACATTTGTGAAGTGGAAAGCTATGGTAGAAAATGAGACTAATTTGAAAGTCAAGTGCTTGAAGTCGGATAATGGAGGGGAATATGGTAGTCTTGAGTTTAAAGACCATTGTGCAAAGCTCGGTATTAGAATGTTGAAAACGGTACCGGAGACACCGCAACACAATGGGGTCGCCGAACGTATGAATCGTACGTTAAATGAAAGGGCTAAGAGTATGAGACTACATGCCGGTTTGCCTAAGATGTTTTGGGCAGATGCGGTTAATACGGCGGCTTATTTGATAAACAGGGGACCCTCAACACCGTTGGGTTTCCGAATTCCTGAGGAAGAATGGCAAGGTAAGAAGGTGAGTTATAATCACCTTAGGATCTTTGGGTGTAATGCATATGTGAAGACCAAAGATGCGGATAGAGACAAGCTTGAAGCTAAGTCAAAGAAGTGTATTTTCATTGGCTACGGGTCGGATGAAATGGGTTATCGTTGTTGGGATAACGAGGCTAGAAAAATAATTCGTTCTCGCGATGTTACTTTTGATGAAGATTCGGTCTATGGCAAACCGGAAACGGGGAGTCCTAAACCGGGTCATGTTACTTTTGACGATGTTTCTATTGATGATCTTACAGGTTCTAGTGGGAGTACGGGAAAAAATGAATTGCCAATGAACGGTGAGGCGTCAGAAAATGCTAATGGTGGGGATGGTTCGGAAAGCGGTGATGATTTCGAACGTAGTGCGAGTTCTAGTGATGAGGAGGACACAAATGAAACCGGTCCAACCATTTCGGTTACTCCTACACTAAGACACTCGACTAGAGTGCCCAAACCTAATCCTAGGTATTCTCCATCAGCAAACTACTTGCTCTATACCGAGAATGGTGAACCCGAAAGTTACTTTGAGGCAAGAAAGACAAAAGAATCCATACAATGGGAGCTTGCCATGAAAGAAGAGATGGGATCACTTGAGAAGAATAAAACTTGGTC
This sequence comes from Rutidosis leptorrhynchoides, assembly GCF_046630445.1. Taxonomy (NCBI): domain Eukaryota; kingdom Viridiplantae; phylum Streptophyta; class Magnoliopsida; order Asterales; family Asteraceae; genus Rutidosis; species Rutidosis leptorrhynchoides. The sequence continues at coordinate 79,829,145 of NC_092336.1, read as the reverse complement.
ACTAGTGAAGTTACCTCATGATAAAAGGGCATTGCAAAGCAAATGGGTGTATAGAATCAAGAATGAGTTAGATGGCAAGAGAAGGTACAAGGCTCGTTTGGTAGTCAAAGGCTTTCAACAAAAGAAAGGGGTTGACTACAAAGAGATATTTTCACCAGTAGTTAAAATGGCTACTATCCGTTTGGTACTTTCTATGGTTGCATCCGAAGACTTACATCTAGAGCAACTAGATGTGAAGACTGCATTCTTGCATGGTGATCTTGTTGAAGAGATCTACATGAGGCAACCCGAGGGCTTTGAGGTAAAGGGTAAAGATAAATGGGTTTGTAAGCTAAAGAAAAGTTTGTATGGATTGAAGCAAGCACCTCGGCAATGGTACTTGAAGTTTGATGATTTTATGAAGAAGATTGATTTCTTAAGATGTGAAGCGGATCACTGTTGCTACTTGAAGAAACTCAAGTCTTCTTATATAATCTTATTGTTGTATGTTGATGACATGTTACTTGCAGGTTCCAACATGTCCGAAATTAACAAGTTGAAGGGATTACTTTCCCGTGAATTCGAGATGAAAGATCTTGGTGCTGCTAGGCAAATACTTGGCATGAGTATTGCGCGTGATCGTGTGAAAGGTACTCTATACTTGTCTCAATCCAAATATATTGAGAAAGTAGTAGAGAGGTTAAATATGGAGAATTCAAAGGCTTATTCTATGCCTTTGGGTAGCACGATTAAGTTATCAAAAAGTCAATCACCAAAGACGATAAAAGACAAAACAGATATGGAAAAGGTTCCATATGCATCGGCCGTGGGTAGTATTATGTATGCCATGGTTTGTACAAGACCCGATATTGCTCAAGCAGTGGGAGTTGTAAGTCGTTATTTGTCTAATACGGGGAAAGAGCATTGGGAAGCGGTCAAATGGTTGCTTCGTTATTTGAAAGGTACTTCTAATATGGGATTGTGTTTCTCCAAAAATAATCTCATACTTAGGGGTTATGCGGATGCTGATTTGGGTGGATGTGATTGATGTCAAAGCAGAGGGGTATAAAATACTATTAATTTTTAGCAGAAAATACTATTGAATACGATACAATTTTACACAAGATATTTATTTATTTATAGAATGGATATACTTAAACCTTGCTACAACACTTATAGGCAGTGTACCTAATCGTACAGTAGTGTAGTTTTTAGTAAGTCCGGTTCGTTCCACAGGGAGATCTTTAAGCAAAGCTCAACGCTATATTAGTTTACTTTTATTAAAATTACAAATATATATATAAGTAATATTATTATTATAAAGAGGGGTTTTTACCGTTTAATGACCGGTTTGTCGATTTTAAAACTTTAGTCGCAGTTAAAACCTAATGTAAAATATAAAATAAATACAAGACTTTAAATTAAAGCGTAAAGTAAATAACGATAATGAAATTGCGAATAATAAAAATGCGATAAAAATTAAATTGCGATAATTAAAAAGTACGATAATTAAAAGTGCGATAAAATGAAATAACAATAAATAAAAGTGCGATAATTAGAAGTGCAATTAAATATACAATAAAGGAAATAAAATTTGATATAAAAGAATTATGCTTATTTAAACTTCCGTAATCATGATGTTTGACGTGTTGATTTTAGTTTTATGCCCATGGGTTAATTGTCCTTTGTCCTGGATTATTCAATATGTCCGTCTGGTTTTTGTCCATAACAGTCCATCAGTCATAAATATAAATTGCAAGTGTCCTTGTCAAATTATTATTATACCCGAAGATAAATATTCCAACTAATTGGGGATTCGAATTGTAACAAGGTTTTAATACTTTGTTTAATGAATACACCAGGTTATCGACTGCGTGTAAACCAAGGTTTTACTACTTTGTTAACAATTACACCAATTACCCTTGAATGTAATTTCACCCCTGTTTTAATTATTCTAGTGGCTATTAATCCATTCCCGTGTCCGGTTAAATGAACGATTATTCGTACATATAAATACCCCGCCCATCGTGTCCGATCGAGTGTATATGGTAATTTATAGGGACGCCCAATTGTAAATCTTTATATTAACATTAACAAACTTTCATTTAGTTAAACAAATATAAAGCCCATTAATAGCCCATAGCCTAGTTTCCACAAGTGTCGTTCTTTTGTCCAAACCCCAATTATGGTACAAAGCCCAATTACCCAATTTTAGTAATTAGCCCAACATCATGATTACTTCGTTTTAAATAAGCATAATAATAACTTAGCTACGAGACATTAATGTAAAAAGGTTGAACATAACTTACAATGATTAAAAATAGCGTAGCGTTACACGGACAGAATTTCGACTTACACCCTTACAACATTCGCTAACATACCCTTATTATTAGAATTATAATTAAAATTAAAATATAAATTATAAATATAAATATATATTACTCGTATATATTGAGAGAGATGAAAATATTGTGTTTTTTGATCAGAATTCGGGTTGGTTTTATAGCCAGGTTTGATTTTTGGGGCTCCGCGACTCGCGGCAAAAAGCCCTTCAAACTCCGCGAGTCGCGGAGAGGTATTTTCAATTTACTCCCTTGGAGTTTCTGGCTGCCGACAGTTTTAAATATATATATATAATATATATATAATTAATATAATTAATTATATATTATATTATATTTATATATATAGTTAACTTGTAATTTTTAGTCCGTTGCGTCGAGCGTTAAGAATTGACTCTGGTCCCGGTTCCGGATTTTTGAACGTCCTCGCGTACAATTTAATATCTTGTACTTTGCGTTTTGAATCTTGTACTCTTGTGATTTCGAGACGTTTCTTATCAATAATTGGAACCTTTTTGATTGTCTTTTGTTCTTTTGAGCTTTTTGGTCGTTTGCGTCTTCAAATCGTCGAATCTGTCTTTTGTCTTCACCTTTTATTATTTAAACGAATATCACTTGTAAATAGAACAATTGCAACTAAAAGCTTGTCTTTCTTGAGGAATAATGCTATGAAATATATGTTCGTTTTTAGCATTATCAAATATTCCCACACTTGAGCGTTGCTTGTCCTCAAGCAATATCGTCTTGAAATACTAGAATCACTTTTTTATTCTTCACACTTTGTACATCAGTGATTTTTATACGGCGGTATAAACAATGGTAGTAACGATATGGTTTACAGTCCCACATGACTATAAAAATTTAGATCCATTAAGGAAATTGGATCTTTATGAAAACATTTGATCTTTTGAAAATTAAATCTAGTTTTTACCCTAGATAAGTTTTCCGGAATAACCCTTTACCGGTGTTTGCAAAATATTTTTGTGGGTTTGGTGGGTTTCAGATTTGAAAATTTTAGCTCAAAACTTGCGGTTTTGTGTCACCCACTTGCTAACCTTGTATTTGGAAAGCAACACGTCCAGTTTACTTGTCCCGTATATTACCTTTCGGCAAACTACCGTCCGGTTGTAAAGGAAAGCGTTGAACAAGCAACTGTTAAGGCAATGTCCCGTGACATGCTTTTGATTATGGTCTATAACGTGTCGGACGCAATTACTATCCTTGGTAGGAGCAATAGTAAAGCTCACCCTTATAATTTGTCGGTCTGGCACAAGGTCCTGTCTTTGACCATGCTATGCAACCACCGTTCTTACGGTTGACACCCGATTTAGTTCAGGTGACCTAATGAATTCTAGGTGAATTCCTAGGATTTTACGTTCAATGGTAATGAACGCATTGAAAATAGGGTTTTCAGAAAACAAATCGGTTTATAATTTTGATCAAAATATTTTCTCGTTCAAGCTCGAGTTTAGATATCATCGAATTCCATGAGTTTGTAATTCTCAATCTTTAAGGTCAATCTCAAGGATTGAGTAATATCAGGCTTAAAAGCTGATTTTTGATCTTTAAGGAGATTATCCTTTCTGGGGATCTGATTCATTAGTCTTATCCAGCTAATTTGCACGGTGCCTCCCCATTGTACGAGATAAATCCTTCTCATGGTTAGGATAAATCTGACCACTTGGCGACCCTGTTTAATGCTGAGGTCCGTGGATTTCCTGCTGATTTTAGTGATGACTTTTCTAGATTTTTCGTCAACCTACAGCTGGTCTGGACGACAACTTCATGACCTAAATCAAGAAGCGCGTTTCTTTTTCGGAAGACTTTACTTCCTTTTAATGATGGAATTGATTCATCGTGTAGATCCATCTCTTCTTTTCTTTCATTGGGTAAAACAGTTTAGTTTAGTCCAAAGCAAAAGTATTTTCAGTTATTTGTTACAAATATATGTGACATATGTTTAAAATAACTTGGTAAATTTTCCCACACTTGGCTTTTATTTTCCTTTTTATCGTCCTCTATTCCATTTTAAATGAATTTTAATATTTTAGTTTGTTTCTCAATTTATGTCCTTTCCGAGGTAACAATAATTTCGGTGTTTGAAACCTAGTTTTATCGTTCATAAATATGTATAAACATGATTTTAATTCATTTAATTGAAAATTTTGAAAAATTTTACTAGAATTGGGTAGTCAGTATATAAGACTAGGGCTGTTCTTTTTTATCAGAGAGCACTAGATTCTAATACAACTACTGCTTTACTAGTATTTTTAATGGTAACCAAGTGTTTAATATAAAAATTTTTAAAATCCGAAAGAATTTAACCCCTTCCCACACTTAAGATCTTGCAATGCCCTCATTTGCAAGAAATCAGTAACAATTTAAATTATTGAGGGTGATTTGTGTGAAAATGATTAAATTTTTACCAAAGTTTCCAAATATATTGGCGTTTGTTTGCTGAATGATAAATGGTGCACATCATTTGTTCATTCCGTCTTGTTGTTATTTCACATGTATTTTGCATCATTGTCGTCAAAATTACTTGCTTTTGCTGAACTTAATGCCAGTCTTTGAAAATGCGTTGTTTTACCCTGTTGTGTACATAAGATAAACTGCAAACATATATACATATTTTTGAAGTTTGGTTTATTACCCCACATTCAAAAATTATTAAAATCTAAGAATAAAAGTTAGATAATTATAAAAATGATTACAATATTAACAACAAATATTAAACATATCAATACTTACAAATTACAAAATAAAAATAAAAATAAGTAAACTAAGGATGATATTGGTACCAATAGGGGTTCCACGCATAACCATAAGTGCTATAGAATGCCTCGGCAGGGTCATACGTAGGATATGGTGGCTGCATCTCTATCGACCAAGGAGGGAAGACGGGTTTCGGTGTAGGAATATAGTTTCTACCTATGTGTTGGCAATGCGCTATGATCTGGTTCTGATGAACTTGCCAATCTTCAAATGCTCTCTGTCTAGCATTTTCGTATTCCTGAGAAGCTATAAACCTTTGCATTTCTTGCATCTGGTTCCCCCCTCCTACATTACCTTGTTCTTGGTTTCTCTCTACCTGTGGATGTCTACCATTGTATCGTACTGCGGCGTTATTTCGCCGCTTCAACACTTTCGCACCATGGTACACATTTAAACCTATAGTGTCGCGGGGTTCCGGCTCTTCTACTAATAATCCCCCCCGACTTATATCCACACCGAGATATTCACCAATCAAAGTAATAAAAATACCACCTCCTATTATGCTATGTGGACGCATCCCTCGAACCATAGCTGATAAATAATAACCCACACAATATGGTATACTTACAGCGCTGTGTGGGTCTCGAATACACATATGGTAAAACAAATCTTGTTCATTTACCTTTTCTTTGTTTTTACCCCTTTGTGTAATCGAGTTAGCTAAAAACCTATGTATTACTCTTAATTCGGCTCTATCTATATCCAAATAAGAGTAGTTTCCCCCTTTAAAACGGTGGTGGCTTGTCATTTGACTCCACACACCGTGTGTATCAAAATTCTCATCTATTTTCCTACCGTTTAGTATCAATCCTCTACAATCGGCAGACGCTAACTCCTCAGGCGTATATATACGTAAAGCCTGAGCCATGTCCAGTAAAGACATGTGGCGCATCGAACCGCCTAACAAAAATCTAACAAAAGAACGATCGGTTAAACTAGCTACCCGATCATTCAACTCTATACTACATAACAACTCTTCACACCATACTTTATATACAGGTCTGCGTATGGTGAATAAACATATCCAGTCATTGAAAGAAGAATTACCATACCTCTGTACCAGTAATTCCCTAATTGGCCCGGCCAATTCTACAGCTTCCAAGGGTCCCCATTCTATGACCCTCGGTACCTCAACAACCTTAGAGTGAAGAGTATGCAAACCCCGTTGATATTTTGGATAATCTATCCAAAGTCTGTCAAATCGCAAGTTCGGGTGCAACTGTTCCAAGTGCATATCTGAAAAGGTCATGACTGGATGAGGTACATCCTGCTTGTAGTAGTTATCTACCTCCTGTTGTTCCAAGTTCTCAGCAGGAGCGTGGCGGGCTTGGGATGAAGATTCACCCCTTTCAGTCTGCAAAACACATCAAACACAAATTTTGTGCATCCAAATATGCATTAGTGTCAGCAAAATCATCAATCAAAATAATTACAATGACATTATCAATTTATATCAAACTTAAGCTTATTTTCACATTTTTATCAAATCTACACTTTTTCAAATAAGCATATACGAAAATTTTCGCCAAGTTCATAAGCATTCAACTCAAATAACATGTCAAAATAATCATTACTAACAAATAAACAAGTCTCAAATGGCATTATCTTTCAAAGATCAATTTCATGAATTTTGGACTTGAAAAAGTCCACTTTAATTCTCAAAATCATGTTTAGGCTCAAAGTTTTGATCATTTAACTACCTAGGCATGTTACACTACTCAATTTAGCAACAATTCATGACAAAAATCGGCCATAACCTGTTTATATCAAAAAGCCCCAAATTTGCTCAAGAACACAAACCCTAGATTCTAAAAATTTTGAAGTTTTTGGCTTCAAATCATGTTAACAAGCATCAATCTAGGTTATACATGCATAATATACTAACAATTTAACACTAATTACACTAAAAATTAACAAAATTCAAATTATGAAAATATGCTCAAGAACACACTAAAATTCGGATTTAAAGGTGATTTGGGGTGTAATTGTACCTGTTTTCTTGAGTAGTTCCTAGATATCATCCTTCTCAACATGATTTTAGCAAAAAATTTGGTGATTAACGGTTAAAAATTGAGATTTTTGGGGGTGAAATTCGCAGTATTTCGGGTTCTTTTTCGGGTGTTTATGCAGTGTGTTTGTGTGTGGGAGAGTGACTGATCGAGCAGCTGGTTATATTTTTTTCTGTAATTTTGTCCCTCCGCGAGTCGCGGAGGTTTTCACTGAAAACTCCGCGAGTCGCGGAGTTATTTTTTTTTTTTTTTTTTTTTTTTTTTTTTTTTTTTTTTTTTTTTTTTTTATAATCTTTAACTTATAAAACAATTAAGAAATTAATTTTAAAATTTTGTTTCCCTTGTTATTTAGGACGAGGTCGTTTCGGATCGATGTCCTAGTCCGTTCCTCGACAAAATTTTTAAAATTTGTCTTTTTGTAGCGATTGTTTTAAAAGCTAAGATTTTTGGGTTTTTTAATGTTTTTGGCATACTTTAAATTAACAAGATTAAAAATAATGATAATAAAAGTTCTCGTCCCTCCCTCGGGTAAAGCAATTTCGGTTCAGAGACCTAGTCTTCAACTTACGACGAATTTTAAAAATCATATTCTTAACTTAATGAGATAAAGTAAATTTTTGTTTTTAAATTCACACAACTTAAATAATAAATTCAAAATTAAAAAATTAAAAATTAAAAATTCACACCAAACTTAAAATTTGAAATGCATAAAATTAAAATTCATATTTTTAAAAAAAAATTCACACCAAACTTAATTTAAAAATTCATAAATTCATACCAAACTTATATTAATTTTTCAAATATTTACAATTTTAAAAATATTGTTTTTATAAAGTTTACAATATTAACTTAAGATTTAAGTATTAATTTTAAAAACATAGTAAAATTAAAAATCTTTTTGTCTTTTTATCCCACTTTAATCAGTCAAATATTATCAAAAATATGCGCCCCTCTTTTCGGTAAAGTAATTTCGGTTCCAAGACCTAATTTAACTCATGACGAATTTTTGAAATATTTTGGGTTGATTGATTAAAGATATTAATACCTTAAGAATAAACGTTAAATTTCGCAGTGATGTAATAAATTTTTGAAGGATATCAATAATTTCGGTCGCCAAACCTAATTTTATTTAATACCAATTTAATACTTTTTAGCGAACAAATTAGCGTTTATTATCAAAAGGTTAAAAATAAAAATAAAAATAAAAACTGTACAGACATACCTGTGAAATAGATTTCTTAGTTATATGATCTATTATATTCATAAGATAGTCGGTTTAATTGGTTTTCCATGGCTGCATAGGCGTAACCTCGAGCATTCATTGTCTTTTCTTCTAAACATATGAACGGTCCGTCTCTGCATAAAGTAACAAATTCGGTATTTGAATAGGTTTGATTATTTGAACATTTACCTCCATGTGACCATTTTCCGCATTTGTGACATTTTTCTAGGTGTCGTGCTCTTCTTTTCGCTGCGGATTTTGATTTTCCTTTACCAAATTGTAACTTATTATCTTCGCATCTGGATCCTTTTCTAACTCCGTCCATTCTTTCTCTGATTACTGATACTAATTCACTCGGTAGTATGTCATTATTTCTTTTAGTGATCAAAGCGTGTAGCATTAGACCATGGTTTAGTTCACAGGCAGTCTTCATTTCGTAAAAACCTAAAAAAAATAAAAATTCAGAATGGGGGGAGAAGACTAGTTCTTTAGGGTCTGCTAGGGAAAGACCATACGTGTTCCATTTTCGAGAACTAAACGAAAACAGACAATCTAACTCTAACAGAAATACATATTATCCTTTAAAGACTTGATTCTCCCCACACTTAGTTAGCTGTGGTGTCGAAATTGTGAGTAACTTCGTTGTCGACTTCCATCGGACCCTGTATGTAATGTTTAACTCTGTGACCATTAACTTTAAATTCAATCCCATTTGAATTTATCAATTCTATCGTTCCGTATGGGAAAACTCTTTTGACTATGAATGGTCCAGACCATCTTGATTTCAATTTTCCAGGAAATAGCTTGAATCGTGAATTGAAAAGAAGAACTCTGTCTCCTTCTTTGAATTCTTTTGAACTTCTGATTCTTTTATCATGCCATTTCTTCGTTCTTTCTTTATAGATTAATGAATTTTCGTATGCTTCATGTCTTAATTCTTCTAATTCGTTTAGTTGACTTAATCGTAGACGTCCGGCTTCATGTAAATCCAGATTACATGTCTTCAAAGCCCAAAATGCTTTGTGTTCAATTTCTACTGGAAGATGACATGCTTTTCCATAAACAAGTCTAAAAGGTGTGGTTCCAATTGGAGTTTTGTAGGCTGTTCTAAAAGCCCAGAGTGCATCCTCCAATTTAATGGACCATTCCTTCGGATTTGATCCTACGGTTTTCTCTAGAATACGTTTTAAAGCTCGGTTGGTATTTTCAACTTGTCCACTTGTTTGTGGATGATATGCGGTGGAGATTTTATGAGTTACTCCATATCTTTTAAGAACTTTCTCAAGTTGATTATTACAAAAATGAGTACCCCGATCACTTATTAAAGCTTTCGGTGTTCCAAACCTTGCAAAAAGACGTTTTAAAAAGTTTACTACAACTCGTGCATCGTTAGTTGGGAGAGCTTGTGCTTCCGCCCATTTAGATACATAATCAATGGCTACGAGTATATATAGATTATTATGAGATTTTGGAAATGGACCCATAAAGTCAATACCCCAAATGTCAAATACTTCACATACTTGGATGACATTTTGTGGCATTTCATCACGTTGACTTATTTTTCCGGCCCTTTGACATGCATCACAGGATTTGCAAAGAAGGTGTGCGTCTTTGTAAATTGTAGGCCAGTAGAATCCAGCTTCATAAACTTTTCTTGCTGTTAGTTGAGGCCCATAATGCCCTCCTGTTGGTCCTGTGTGACAATGGTTTAAAATTTTACTAGCTTCATCTCCAAATACACATCGGCGTATTATTCCATCGGGACAACTTTTAAACAGATGTGGATCTTCCCAGAAATAGTGTTTTATATCACTGAAGAATTTCTTTCGTCTTTGGTACGATAATCCTTTTTCAAGGAATCCACAAACTAAGTAGTTTGCATAGTCTGCAAACCATGGGATTTCTTTATAATCTATCTTCAATAGATATTCATCAGGAAAGTTGTCTTGTATGGCCGATTCATTCAGAACTTCTAATTCGGGATTTTCAAGACGAGAAAGATGATCAGCGGCGAGATTTTCTGCTCCTTTTTTATCTCGGATTTCAATATCAAATTCTTGTAAGAGTAAGATCCAACGGATTAATCTTGGTTTAGCATCTTGTTTTGAAAATAGGTATCTAAGAGCAGAATGGTCGGTATAGACCACCGTTTTTGCTAGAACGAGATATGATCGAAATTTGTCAAAAGCAAAGACAATAGCAAGGAGTTCTTTTTCAGTAGTTGTATAGTTCGTTTGTGCTCCTTGTAATGTCTTACTAGCATAATATATAGGTTGAAATCTTTTTTCAATCCTTTGTCCTAAAACGGCTCCCATTGCAAAATCACTTGCATCGCACATTAGTTCAAATGGTAGATTCCAATTTGGTGTTATCATGATCGGTGCATTAGTGAGTTTCTCTTTTAGAATATTAAAAGATTTGATACATTCATCTGAAAAGATGAATGGCGCATCCTTTTCTAGGAGTTTATTCATAGGAGTGGCAATTTTAGAAAAATCTTTTATGAAACGTCGGTAAAAACCGGCATGCCCTAGAAAACTCCTAACTCCTCTAACATTGGTGGGATGTGGAAGTTTAGCAATTACATCTACTTTTGCTCTATCCACTTCAATTCCTTCTTTTGAAATTTTATGTCCAAGAACGATGCCTTCTTTAACCATGAAATGGCATTTCTCCCAATTAAGTACTAGATTTGATTTTTCGCATCTAATTAGCATTCGTTCCAGATTAACTAGACATGATTTAAATGTATCACCGAAGACTGAAAAGTCATCCATGAATACTTCCATACATTCTTCTATCATGTCATGAAAAATCGCCATCATACACCTTTGAAAGGTTGCAGGGGCGTTACAAAGTCCAAATGGCATGCGTTTGTAAGCAAAAGTACCATAAGGGCACGTGAATGTGGTTTTCTCTTGATCTTCGGGTGCTATTGGAATTTGAAAATATCCGGAAAATCCATCTAGAAAACAATAGTAACTATTTCCGGCTAATCTTTCCAACATTTGATCTATGAAAGGTAAGGGAAAGTGATCTTTTCTGGTGGCGTCATTTAATTTTCTATAATCAATACATACACGCCATCCTGTTACAGTCCTAGTAGGAATAAGCTCATTTTTCTCATTTGTGATAACAGTCATGCCACCCTTCTTAGGCACGCATTGAACTGGGCTTACCCATGGACTATCAGAAATTGGATATATCAAACCTGCATCTAGCAGTTTAATAATCTCTTTCTTAACTACATCTTGCATATTAGGATTTAGTCTTCGTTGGCGTTGCACATACGTTTTATGACCTTCTTCCATAAGGATTTTATGTGTGCAATACGAAGGACTTATTCCTTTAATATCATGAATCTTCCATGCAATGGCTGGTTTATGAGCTTTCAACACAGAAATGAGTTGTGATTTCTCATTTTCAGTAAGAGAAGACGATATTATTACAGGTAATTCAGATTCACCATGTAAATAAGCGTATTCCAAATGGTTTGGAAGTGGCTTTAACTCTAATTTCGGAGGTTCTTCTATCGATGATTTATATCGATATCTGTCTTCTTCTTTTAGCATTTGAATTTCTTCTGTTGTTGGTTCATATCCATTAGCTATAAGTGTAGCTAACATTTCAGCTTCATCAATTGGTTCATTACCTTCTCCTAAAGAACATTCTCCTGTTCCTTGTAATTCTGGAAATTCTTCTAATAATTCTGCATGTGCATCTATAGTTTTAATATAATAACATGTATCATCTGCAGATTGTGGTTGTTGCATTGCTCTATCAACTGAAAAGGTAACACTCTCATCCTCTATACTTAGGGTCAGTTTCTTACCGAACACGTCTATCATTGCTTTAGCCGTGTTTAAGAATGGTCTTCCTAATATGAGAGGAACTTGAGAATCTTCTTCCATGTCCAAAACAACAAAATCTACTGGGAATACTAAAGTACCAACTTTAACTAGCATGTTCTCCATTATCCCTCTAGGATATTTTATTGATCTATCGGCTAGTTGTATGCTTATTCTGGTTGGTTTCAATTCTCCAAGGTCTAGTTTAGCGTATAGTGAATACGGCATTAAATTTATACTAGCACCTAAATCTGCTAATGCTTCTATTGAACTAAGACTACCCAGAAAACATGGAATTGTGAAACTTCCTGGATCAGATAGTTTTTCTGGTATCTTATTCAACAGCACTGCTGAACAATTAGCATTCATAGTAACAGCCGAGAGTTCTTCCATTTTCTTTCTATTCGTGATTAGATCTTTCAAGAATTTAGCATACCTTGGCATTCCTGAAATCACATCAATGAAAGGAAGATTTACATTTATCTGTTTAAACATATCCAAGAATTTGGATTGCTCGGCTTCAAGTTTTTCCTTCTTCATTTTACTCGGATAAGGAAGTGGTGGTTGGTATGGTTTAACATAAGGTTTATCCTTAACTGTGTTATCTTCATTAACCTTTTCAACTACCGGTTCTTTTTCCTTATCTTGATCAGGTTGTGGTTCTTGTGGAGTAGGAATAGTTTCATCAGAAGTTACAGGTATTTCAGGTGGTTTAAGTGTTGTACCACTTCTTGTGGTAATAGCTTTAGCTGTTTCATTCCGGGGGTTAGCATTTGTATCGCTTGGTAGACTTCCCGGTTTTCTTTCACCTATTAACCTTGCTAGGTTACTTACTTCTTGTTCTAGATTTTGAATAGAAGCTTGTTGATTTCTAAATGCTTGAGCATTTTGTTCATTGGTTTGTTTTTGAGATGTGAAAAACTGCGTTTGAGTTTCAACTAGCTTCGTCATCATTTCTTCTAAATTCGGCTTTTTATCATCGGTTTGTTGTGGTGGTTTGTTTTGAAAATTCGGTCTTTGCTGATTATAAGTATTATTGGATACTTGTTGATTGCTAGGACCTTGTTGGTTGTTGTATGGAATATTTCGGTTATAATTCTGGTTTTGATTGTAAATCGGTCTTGGCGGTTGATAATTATTCTGATAATTATTTCCAGGCCTTTGGTTTATGTATGAAATATTCTCTCTTTGTTCCATTGTTAATTCAATACTTAGACAATCTTTTGTCAAATGTGGTCCTCCACACTGCTCACAACTAATTCGTATAGCATGAATATCCTTAGTCATCTTTTCCATTCGTCTCTCGAAAGCATCTATCTTTGCGGAAATGGAATCTAAGTCATGGCTAGAATCGGCTCTAGCTGCTTTAGATGATCTAATGATATCTTTTTCTTGGTGCCACTCATGTGAGTGGGAAGCAGTGTTATCAATAATTTTGTAAGCATCAGTTTCGGTTTTCTTCATAATCGAACCACCAGCTGCTATATCTATGTCTTTTCTTGTAGTGATGTCGCATCCTCGGTAGAATATTTGTACTATTTGACAGGTGTCTAAACCATGTTGCGGACATCCTCTTAATAACTTTCCATATCTTGTCCACGCCTCATATAGAGTTTCATTTGGCTTCTGTGTGAATGTAACAATTTCTGCTTGAAGTCTTACGGCTTTAGATGCAGGAAAAAATTGTTTAAGAAATTTGTCAATTAAAACATCCCATGTATCAATCGCCCCTTCAGGTAACGATTCCAACCAATCTTTGGCTTCTCCCTTTAAAGTCCAGGGAAATAACATGAGATATATCTGTTCATCCTCCACTTCTCGTATTTTAAATAGTGTGCAGATCCTATTAAAGGTACGTAGATGTTCATTTGGATCTTCCTTCGGCGCACCACTAAATTGGCATTGATTAGTCACCATGTGTAGAATTTGTCCTTTGATTTCATAATCTGGCGCATTAATGTCTGGATGAGTAATTGCGTGACCTTGGCCAGTGCGTTTAGCTCTCATTCGGTCTTCCATACTTAAAGGTTCCAGATTCTCCATAATTGAATTTGTTGAATCGGTATCACTAGATGATTCTGATTTAATAGTTCGTTCCTCAACAATCTCTGTTTGAATGATTGGTGGTTCCGGAGGAAAGTTTAATGGTTCAGGATCTATGAACCGTTCCTGAATATTTTCTGGATTCTCAATTGTGAGGTTTGTTTCAAAAACTGGATTATCGGAAATTTGAACTGAAGTACTTGGTCGACTGGATGAAGATTCTAAAGAAAAATCAACGGCGGTTATATTTGTTAAACGATGTCTTGATCTAGTTACAGGTGGTGAACGTACAAACGGTGGTGAACGTCTTGCTCGGTGCATTCACAGAATATCCTATTAGTTTTAAAAAGGAAAGAAAAATTATAATAAGTTATCCAATCAATAGACTTTTCTGATTTTGCCCACGTTTCGAATAGCCAAAAGATGCAGCAGAGGGGCAGGATTCGTTTGGTCTCAATATAATTGAGGACTGTTTGGCTCCAATAACCCGGTCCACGTACAAATCCAACTATTACTACGAACCAGAAAATTTTGATGTCTATCAATTTAACCACTTAAAATAAATTTTCGTAATTTTAAGAAATTTAGATAAGAAGTAGAATAAAAATCTATGTCCTAAAAAACTAGAATAGCGAGAAATAAGAAAGACAAAGAGTTCGTCGCAAAATGTCGAAAAAGAAATGGTTGAAAAATAAAAGGTGACGGAAAAATAAAAGAAACTTATCAAAACTTAAAAAAATACTTAACTAATTTAACCTTATTACTACAACTAACTTAAAATTATAATCGCAAATTGAAATTACTAATTGGAATGATAATTGATACATAGTAAAAAGTCTAAAAATATTAAAGCTTACAAGAAAAACTAAATCCCAAATGGAAATAACTTAAAAAGAAACTAAAACTTAAAAAGGCGTCGCAAAATTCTAAAGCACCTAATTCTTAGTCTAAAGAAAAAGCACTTAAGGAATTCTACGGCATAGCCTAAAAATCTAGGAGTAAAAATAACTATAGTAAAAACTAATTTTAAAATTAAATATGAGCTAAAAATACAAAAGTTACGCTACAACGATTAAAAAGGTACAAAATATAAAAATATACAAAAAGTTGTAAAAATTACAATTTTTATAAAAATATTATTTTTATATTATTTATTTAATAAAAACTACTAATTTTACAATTTTAATAAAACTAATTAAACAAAATACATATATAAAGTAAAAAGTAAAAATAAAACTAAAATTAATAATAATAATAATAATTAAGTAATTAATAATAATAATAATAAATTAAAACCCGTGATTAGGGTTTTGTCCGTGTGTCAGAGGGCCTCCGCGAGTTGCGGTGAATAAAGAGGAAAACCCCGCGAGTCGCGGGGTTCAGGAATTCAGTTGACAGGTTTTGTTTTTTACGCGTTTTTCTTTATTTTTTTTTTTTTTATTTTCTGTTTTCTGTTTTTAATTTAAATAAACGATTTTTAATAAAATTTATATTTTTATAAATTAAAATAAAGATAAAGAAACTTATAAAACTTAAATATTTAACAAAATCCTAAAAATACTTATATTTTTTGTTTTTCTTTTTTTTCTTTTTATGTTTTTCGAATTTTTAAAACGTATTTTTACAAAAACGACTTTTAGTAAACTAAAAAAAAAATCTTTTTTTTTTTTTTTTATATTAGCGTTGCGCTTCCGGCTTTTAAGATGTAAGTCCCCGGCAGCGGCGCCAAAAATACTTGATGTCAAAGCAGAGGGGTATAAAATACTATTAATTTTTAGCAGAAAATACTATTGAATACGATACAATTTTACACAAGATATTTATTTATTTATAGAATGGATATACTTAAACCTTGCTACAACACTTATAGGCAGTGTACCTAATCGTACAGTAGTGTAGTTTTTAGTAAGTCCGGTTCGTTCCACAGGGAGATCTTTAAGCAAAGCTCAACGCTATATTAGTTTACTTTTATTAAAATTACAAATATATATATAAGTAATATTATTATTATAAAGAGGGGTTTTTACCGTTTAATGACCGGTTTGTCGATTTTAAAACTTTAGTCGCAGTTAAAACCTAATGTAAAATATAAAATAAATACAAGACTTTAAATTAAAGCGTAAAGTAAATAACGATAATGAAATTGCGAATAATAAAAATGCGATAAAAATTAAATTGCGATAATTAAAAAGTACGATAATTAAAAGTGCGATAAAATGAAATAACAATAAATAAAAGTGCGATAATTAGAAGTGCAATTAAATATACAATAAAGGAAATAAAATTTGATATAAAAGAATTATGCTTATTTAAACTTCCGTAATCATGATGTTTGACGTGTTGATTTTAGTTTTATGCCCATGGGTTAATTGTCCTTTGTCCTGGATTATTCAATATGTCCGTCTGGTTTTTGTCCATAACAGTCCATCAGTCATAAATATAAATTGCAAGTGTCCTTGTCAAATTATTATTATACCCGAAGATAAATATTCCAACTAATTGGGGATTCGAATTGTAACAAGGTTTTAATACTTTGTTTAATGAATACACCAGGTTATCGACTGCGTGTAAACCAAGGTTTTACTACTTTGTTAACAATTACACCAATTACCCTTGAATGTAATTTCACCCCTGTTTTAATTATTCTAGTGGCTATTAATCCATTCCCGTGTCCGGTTAAATGAACGATTATTCGTACATATAAATACCCCGCCCATCGTGTCCGATCGAGTGTATATGGTAATTTATAGGGACGCCCAATTGTAAATCTTTATATTAACATTAACAAACTTTCATTTAGTTAAACAAATATAAAGCCCATTAATAGCCCATAGCCTAGTTTCCACAAGTGTCGTTCTTTTGTCCAAACCCCAATTATGGTACAAAGCCCAATTACCCAATTTTAGTAATTAGCCCAACATCATGATTACTTCGTTTTAAATAAGCATAATAATAACTTAGCTACGAGACATTAATGTAAAAAGGTTGAACATAACTTACAATGATTAAAAATAGCGTAGCGTTACACGGACAGAATTTCGACTTACACCCTTACAACATTCGCTAACATACCCTTATTATTAGAATTATAATTAAAATTAAAATATAAATTATAAATATAAATATATATTACTCGTATATATTGAGAGAGATGAAAATATTGTGTTTTTTGATCAGAATTCGGGTTGGTTTTATAGCCAGGTTTGATTTTTGGGGCTCCGCGACTCGCGGCAAAAAGCCCTTCAAACTCCGCGAGTCGCGGAGAGGTATTTTCAATTTACTCCCTTGGAGTTTCTGGCTGCCGACAGTTTTAAATATATATATATAATATATATATAATTAATATAATTAATTATATATTATATTATATTTATATATATAGTTAACTTGTAATTTTTAGTCCGTTGCGTCGAGCGTTAAGAATTGACTCTGGTCCCGGTTCCGGATTTTTGAACGTCCTCGCGTACAATTTAATATCTTGTACTTTGCGTTTTGAATCTTGTACTCTTGTGATTTCGAGACGTTTCTTATCAATAATTGGAACCTTTTTGATTGTCTTTTGTTCTTTTGAGCTTTTTGGTCGTTTGCGTCTTCAAATCGTCGAATCTGTCTTTTGTCTTCACCTTTTATTATTTAAACGAATATCACTTGTAAATAGAACAATTGCAACTAAAAGCTTGTCTTTCTTGAGGAATAATGCTATGAAATATATGTTCGTTTTTAGCATTATCAGTGATGATTCGGGGAAAAGCACTACGGGTTATGTTTTCACAATAGGGAAGACGGCGGTTAGTTGGATGTCTCGACTACAAAAGAGTGTTGCTTTATCAACCACCGAAGCCGAATATTTGGCTATTGCAGAAGCTTCTAAAGAGCTTGTTTGGTTGAAAAACTTCTTAGGTGAGTTGGGTAAAAGACAAGACTATTGCGTCTTGAATTGTGATAATCAAAGTGCTGTTCATCTTGGGAAGAATCCGGTGTTTCATAGTCGTACGAAACACATCAAGATAAGGTATCATTTTATTCGACAACATATAAATGATGGTACTTTATTATTGGAGAAAATCCTTGGTACGAAGAATCCTGCTAATATGTTTACTAAGGTTGTTACGACAGAGAAATTGAGGTTTTGTATTACCTCAATTGGTCTTCTAATGAATTGATGAGAGAAGACCCCAACTAGAGAATTTGAGAGTTAATGTTTCAATTCTAACAAGTAGTGTTGAAGACCTTGTATCGAAAGTCTGCTCATCCGAAGTATGTGTTGAGTGTGCGTGTCCCAAATGGAGTTTGGCGGTATAATGGTGGTTTAACGTTCTTGGTTAGATCGTTGATATTTTAGGTTGACGAAGGTTGGGTTTGTTTAAAGTCTCCAAGTGGGAGATTGTTGGAGATATGGAGAACTTTAAACAATTAGAGGGAAGATTCCAGGAAACTCACACGAAACTTCCACGAAGTTGTTAGGAAACTAACATGTAGCCTCCACGAAGTTGTGAAGAAATTCACATGTAGCTTCCACGAAGCTGTCAGGAAACTCACATGTAGCTTCCATGAAGCTGTCAGGAAACTCACATGAAGCTTCAAGGAATTGTTTTTAGCTTACTCCTTAAACCATTCTATAAATAGACCCTTTTGTAACTCATTGTAAACACACCACAAATATTCAGTAAATACATTCTCTAGTTGGTCCGTGGACTAAAGCAATCACAACGATTGCATATAACCACGTTATCTCTTGTGTCGATTTACATTTCTTGCACTTATAATCTTTCGTTCATTAAGTGGGTTAGTAATCTTGTAGAATTACTATCGGTGAGTGATCTTGTTGAATCACTTGCGTTGTTTTGGGTCCTAATATCCTTACAGGAAGTTGGTATTAGATAGTCCGGTTCTTTAGGTGAAACAACAAATTGGTGATAGAGTGAGGTTCCCATAAGCTTATATATGTACATTTCTTTCTATCAGTTTTCGATGTGGGACCATTGTGCATTTTCTTAACCGATTATCTCCAACAATCACTCCTTTAATCGGTTAATCCATGCTGCTTGACGAGCATCGGTGATCATCCTTGCTCTTACTTTCTGCATGCTACTTGCTACATGCTATCGATCACCGAATTTCATCATATTGCGTCCTGTTTAGTTTCTCCCTGCTCCAGCTCTGATACCACGTGTATGATCGTTTTTAGGTCCACCAACATGTACGACATATAAGCTCATGAGTTCCACATTACTTTAAAATCAATTGGTGATAGAGTGAGGTTCCCATAAGCTTATATATGTACATTTCTTTCTATCAGTTTCCGATGTGGGACCATTGTGCATTTCCTTAACCGATTATCTCCAACACTTAGGGTGCGTTTGATCTCAATGATTAAGAAGTGAATTGTTCATAATCTGAATGATTCAGATGTTCTGAATGAATTTAATTTTGAATGACAATAAGCTGTTTGATAATCATTTTTAATAATCAATATGAATGAATTAAATCAACTTGTTATCGTTTAACACTTACAAAAAACTTCAATATACGTATTTGATAAGTGTTCTGGATACGATTTAAGAAGAATATTACATAAAATTTAGCATCTGAATGGTTAAGAGAGTGTTTCATCTCTAAATGTTTCATCACTGAATGCCGATCTATTCAGCACCATATGTCATTCAGAGGTCAGAAACAAAAACGCACTAAATGCTGAATGGTTCAGCATTCAGTGTTGAACCATTTCATTAAAAGGTAAACAAAAGCACCTGTAATTCCCTTATCAGTTTGATAAAACTGAATGAGTTACATCTGAATGGTTCAGACTTCTTATATAAAGTTTGTTTTAAATAAAAATAGGTTGTTTGATAATTATTTTAAATAAAACATTTTAATTGAGTAAAATTTTCTTATTAGCTAGTAACATGAATAAAAAATACAAGACATTTGTTGATTAAACGTTCTGGATATGATTTGAGAAATATATCACAGAAAAATTAAATGTTTATTGGTTAAGAGAGTGTTTCAACTCTGAATGGTTCAACACTAAATTTTGAACCATTCAACACTATATATCATTCAGAGGTCATAAAAAACACACTGAATGCTGAATGGTTCAACATTCAGCGTTGAATCATTCCATTAATAAGCAAACAAACACACCCTAAGTAAACTATGGAGTGTTAAAATACGAGATTTTCTTATTAGAATACATGTAAACTTTTAAGGAAAGATGTCTTCTACAATGAGAATGAGAAGTGTGCATCATCACATACTTCCAAATTTAATTCACGCATTTTTTACGTGTCAACCTTTGCCTTTTGTTTAACATTTTTATGTAAAGGATTAAAGAAGCCAAAAATGCAAAAGTTAAAAGATTGTTAACAGATCTATAACAACTAATAAATTTGAATAGAAATATCTACGGTCGACCTGGTGGTCAAGCCTTGGTATTCACCTTATAACGTGTGACACATTATCTCTCTTGTCTCTCTTGTTTATAAAAGTCATACCATGGAGTCAATTAAAGACTCACCTTTTCACCCTCTTAATCTCTGATATACCAACAATTCGTTCAAGCTTTCGTATCATATTATTTGACTGATTTCTAACCATATAGGTTTTACAAACTAGCATTAATCTGTATAGTAGCATTACTTGTGATCTACTACGAGTGATTAACTTTCTTTTCATTAATCTCCTCTATAGATATAGATAACAATATGGATAATGAAGAGCTATATGGAACAAAAAGAGAATGAAAATTGTTGTTGTTTACTTTTTCTAGTGAATGAATTGACTGAATACCAGCATATTACTACTTTACCCTTAAACATCTTTTACCTCAAAAATCAAAATATTAGATTGAAAATTTAACATTGATAATTGATATATGTGAGCAAAGATATTTACAGAAAATTTCCGTCGGCACATCTAATTCTTTTAAATTGCTTATGAATATTTTTATCTTTTCACAAAATCCTTCATTTTTCAATATTCTTTTCACGAAATCCTTCAAATGTTACCAAAATGATGACGATGGAAGAAAAAACTGCTAGTGATTTATTTGTATTAATCAAAATCAAACAAACACCCACTTTTAAAACAATATCACATGATATCAAAAAAATCACGCATCAAAAGTCATACACTATTGGGTTTGCTTTCATCAAGGTTGTCACTGTAGCCCTATAAACCACCACATCGCTGCCATAATTGACGCAGGTAAACCAAGATTTGTGACTGCGGACATCATTGATGGAGGTCGTCTCCGCTTCACATTGATAACCACCACATCGGTGCCATCATGAACCTGCAACCCACTTTTTTCTTTAACTTGCTCTCTTTTTAGTTTGAACAAAATCGTTCCAGAATTAAAAGAAAAAAACGTGAAAAGTCATTAGATAAGTATATAGAACAATTATTTGAAGTTGATTGTGGAGTGGATGATGGTTGTTACGGGTTAAATGATATAAGAGGAGATGATAAGAGATGAAAGAGAAAATGGGTATTTTAGTTAAATAATATGATTAATCCCATCCATATGGGGAGGACATGGGTTTTCTACATAATCTTGTGATATAGCTTTCCATTTAAATTTAAGTTAAAAAGTAAACAGCTACATTAGATGACCGAATAAGGCAGCTATAACATAAAGCCCATTAATCCATTAGTAAACAGGCCCTAAGTTAATAGTCTTGTACTCGTGATAAGAACACTAGCAGAGTTAGGTGGACTTGAAACATTAAAAGGACAGAAAGATTCACGCTAGTGTGGTTTATTGAAGAACATTTTATGTAATCTGCTCTCTACCATATTTATAGAATCTACAGTGGAGCTAATTCTCAATTGGTGAATTGATTACTGAATTAACAAGGATTAGTTAGTGTCATTTTCAACAACTATAAATCATTATATTTGTTTTCTAATTTGTTTATTTGCTTTCATTATTAAAAGCACAACAAGCTTCACTACAAGAAGTTCAAGTTGAACTTTCTACATATCAAACAAAACCGAAAAGTTTTATAAAAAAATTATGTAACTATTCACATCATCCCTCTATTTACTTACACGATTAATTGTGGCGTCATGTGTGCTAATACGTTTGTGGGGTACATGTCTAAGGCGACGAAGAAGAACAAATAGATAGTGGCGCGTGTAGACGATTCTTTTTGTTTATGGGACTGATCTCATGTCTGGGGGCGGCTCAAAAGTTATTCAGTAACGATCAAGATGGTGATTTGATTGGTGCTTTATCCGGGTTGATACCTAACGTTGGATCCTCAAATAACTTCAAACTCGGGTCCTATAATGTTTACTCTTTCTTTTCAATAGAAAAAAAGTCGGTGAAGTTCGAACATGTGGACGAAAAGCTTTTCAAGCTGATTTCGAATAGTTGAAAAGCTTATCGTGCGACGGACAAACCTGGTTTTTTTTTAGGGTTCAGTGTTCTTGTGGATGTTGTTTCTCTTGTTTCGTTTAGGTTTGGTTTTAGTTGTTTTCGATGCAATGTGCTGATTATTTAGTGTTTGTTTTCTGTGGTTTGTTTATAAGGTTGGACGAGACTCGTGTTTAAATTACTTATTAATTTAGTGTAGTTTAGTGTGTCTGTTCGTTTTCCAGGTACGAGGCTTATCAGTTCTTCTTGTTTTTCTCGGTTTTACTCTCTCATGTTTTATGAAAGTGTCTAGTTTATTAAGTTTTCATTTTATTTTTTCGAATGCTCGTAATAAATAAAAAGAAATTACGGAGTACCTTTTATGGAAGAATTTAAAAAATCGTTTGACTGGAAGCCGCTATCACACATTGACCATATACTTTTGTTTGTTTACCACCGTATAGCCGATCTAAAATAGCTCCATCTAACAACGACGGAACAACCCATGTTCACGACGGAGATTACACATACATATATTTAAGTTCTCCCCCTTTTACATCTTCAATTCAATCGCTAAACCCTAAAAATTTCCCCTTTCCTTCTCAATTCCAATTCAACTCCAAATCCCCACACAATGACACCAACAACGCCCGCCGGCGCCACCAACACCTACACCGCCACCGCCGAAATCCGCCACTCAATTCGCCCCTGGCTCACCGACTTCTTCACATCCTTCACTCTCCCTCTCTCCTTCCCTGATCTCTCCCTCCGTTTCAACCAAAACATCTACACTTACCGCGGCAATTACGTCATCATCTCCTTACTCGTGTTCATCCTAACCCTAATTTTCCGTCCGATCACCGCAGTTGTGTTTCTCATCATAATCGTCTCATGGATCTACCTTTTGATTGCTAGAGACGAGCCGTTGGTGGTTTTCGATTTCGAAATTGGTGATCGGATGATTCTTATTGCGTTAAGTGTGGTTACCATCGTTGCGGTTGCTGTTGCTGGTGTTTGGTGGAACATATTTATATCGAGTTTGATTGCGATTCTGTTGGTTAGCTTACATGCGATTCTGAGGACTAGTGATTTTGATGATCATGAATCTCCTTATGGATCGTTGCTTTCGGGCACTGATGAAGAGCGTGGATCGTATGTACCGGTTTGATGATTGTATTGATTTGTTAAAGAAAATCGGTTTGATTTACAGTCTTAGTGTGTTGCTTTTGGCATCGGTATTAATGTATATGCAGATTGACTGGTTAGTTATGATTGATATCGAACTGCATTTGATTTCTTATCTTGAATATATGATCACTGCTAGAAAACGTTGATCTGTATTGCTGAACTACTCTTAATTTAAGTAGAACATACATTTTTTTATTTTGTTTTCTTCAACCACATTGCTATCTTAGTTTACAGTCGTCGAACGCTCAAAGTTTAATATTTTTATGGCTTTGGTTCACTGATCTCGAGGGTTTTATCGAGCAGTAATCTAAGAAGTTTTGGCTCACTGTTTTTTCTTGTTCCTTGTTTCGGGTCCTTTGTTTGAAGATCTATCGTTCTAGACGAACCAAGTAATGATGGTATTGAAAAAGCCGTTGAATCTTATTTGGTTTAGTTAGATTTTTGAATTATGTTATAGGTTATATAGATTGTGTGATACGGTAAGCAAAACTTGGGTCTAGACCACAGGAAAGCGTAAACCTGAGCCGGTAACAAACTCAAAACGTGTGTTTGTTGTGGTTTAGGTTCTGCTATTTCTAATTTATTTTGGATCAAGTACCAGGCTTATCACTCTTGAGTCTTGACTCCTGATTTTTTTTTGGACAAAAATAACGAAACTCAGAAACGAAGTTGTTTTCAATAGGAAAACGCCCTTAACAAAGAAACGGGGGAAACGGTGAAGCTCGCACCTAAAAGGAACGAACTAAACGAAAACTATCTATAATCGAGTCTTGACTCCTGATGCACACTTTATGAACGATTAGTTTATTCTGGAAATGAACATTTTCATAGAAAGCAACTCTGCATTTTATTTTTTCCTGCTTAGCAATTCATTTCTTGTGTCATAGATACAGTAGACTATATAACAAAGATGTTGCATAACCCAGTTTTCCCTTGGAATAATCGACCTGCAATCAAGTAAAATGAGTTTTCAAACAACATAAATCATTATATCATGACATGACCGCAACTAAAAAAACTAGCAAATATTTAGTACAATATTAATCATGATTCATGATAATGATTACAAACTTTTTAACGACATTTGTTAACTAAGATGAGAAGTCGAACTATACAATAATCATGGATTCAATAAACGAGAGATTAAAACTTAAACTAAACAAACTTCCTTGCATCACCAAGATCAGCAATCTTCAAAACCCCCTGACCCATCATCGTTCTTCAAGCTGAAAACAATAATAGTACGTAAAAATCTGATATGTAGGTTTGGTCGCTACATCTAAATACTAGTAAGCAAGCGTCTTAAATTGTTTTTCAGCATTTTCTGCACCAACCTCAACTTTCAACACTGTTTTTACCATCATATTCTTCAGAGTTTGGTCCAATATTCAAACATATCCAAAGGAGGTAAAAAGCAGCAACTTTAAAGATTAACTTTGTAGATTGAAGAATATAATGTTAATCCGATCCATATGAAATGGAGGTTTTGCATTGACCCATGGACCAGTTGAACCAAATCATCTAATTATTAAGATTACCTAAGACTCGATAGATTTCAGGTTCTGCTGTCACGTGTGCTATTAAAGGGTCACACTAGTTGGTCGAAAGCGTATGTGCTACTAAAGTCATATATGGAAGGTTTGCTATGTCAAAATGAAATAAAAACGACCTTTTGCTTAAATTTATGAGCTAGTCAGACCAAATGCACAAAAACTCCAACAAACAAAATTTGAAATAAGAGACCAGATTTACCTTAACTACTAAACCGGGCCCAAGTGATCTCCTTCTAACCCAACAACAGCCTGAAACTCCTTCTGAGCCTCCATATACTTGACCCCAATCACAACACACCTCACAGTCACATCCTTCTCGATTCTCGACCCCGTCTTTCCATTAAGAAAACAAGAACTTTCCGCTTGCTGAAACTTGTAATCACTCATTTTCTGGTTAGATAGATAAAGGTTCTCAATGGGCCCACATCTCATAAAAACCCCATGCTTTAAAATTTTGTGAACAACTCCTTCCACAACTTCCCCCCGAAAGACCTTGAAGCTCAAGCAAGTAAAGCTGACTGGAAATAGCACGTCACCCGAGTGTTCCCTTACTTTACCTTCTCCAATTTTGTCCAATGTGGTCACTGCAAGAAGGTATCCATAGTCTTTGGTTGCTTTTTTGACTGAGAAATCGTCCAATAAACGAACCAGTATCGCCTTCTGTAACATCAAGCCCTTGATGTCAAGATTTTCGGCTGGTATGACCACGTTCCAGTTCAACTGTACCTTGAGAAACATGATCTGTCTTCATGAAAATATGAAACCAGTATTAGGAACTTACTGGATTTTTGTCGTTAAATAACGAAACAAACATCATGCTATTACTTTAATCATTGAAAGCAGCATATATACACAAAAATAGTGATCATGTAAACAGATTCTAGCTATTTTCAAACAAAGATGTATGCATTTAATCAATCTATCTTTTCTTTACAACCTCAAGAATCATATCTAATCATCAAAACAGCTTTTATATAATCAACATCATTTCTCATGTAAGATGTTCCAAACTCAATCAGCATATACTAGAACTTCAGCTGATAACTTAACCCTTGTGGTATTGTAAATCAAATAATCATCATCCAACAAATAACATAGGATATGTCCCAAATAACATTAATAAACCCTAATTCAGATGACTATGAAGCACACAAAATTAGAAAAATGATATGACTCTATAGACAACAGTAACTTAAGTACATTATAGTTTATACAGTATACTAACGCGTTATACAAAACCAGTCCTGAAACCCTAGTAATCTCACTAATATACAAACTTATAATCGGAGTAGTAATTAAACACAGACTTATTAAAATGATACATAAAACACACATGCAAAGATATATTCTATACGAAAAGTAAAAATTACCATAATTGCCCTAATTTTACAAGTATACAAATACAATACAGAGTACAATTGAAGCACATATTTGACAAAAATGAAAATAAAAAACAAACCGGACAAGAAATTGATACTCCGTAATTAAGTAGGGTGTTGTGTAGGTGTGCCTTTTTCTTTAATCAGCCACTGAATTTGGAGAATCGGCTACTGAATTTGGGGTTTACGAACTGCTTGTAATAGCAGGGATGGTTTAGTACAGCAGTAGGTAGCGTCACGGACATGCGTGGGTTTTTAATATTAACTATAGATTATATTGATTTATATATATATATTTTTATTTTTATTTATTTTTTGTTTGATTTCTACAAATTTATTTATGTTAGTCTATTTTAAGATAGTATTCGGTATAAGTAATAGAGAATAGAGATAGAGATAGAGATAGAGATAGAGATATGTGTGTTAATGCTTTGATTTTTATTTTTATACAGGGTGGTGATTTAATAAACATTTAGTTTTCAATAGGGAGATTAAAAAAATTCATATGAAAATGAAAAAACTCCCTATAAACATGAGGGATGTTCACATGTTTATTCGGTGCGATTTCTTCGATTTTAAAGTCATTCAGAGTAAAATTGAAAATTGAACTAAAACTAAAGTCAAATTTCCTCGAAACTCAGTTGAAAACCAACTGAATTCTCTTCGGTTTCAATTTAAAAAAAAAAAAAAAAAAAAATTCATAACTTAACCAAAGTAATCAAAATTAGACTTTTAGTATCAAAATCATTTTGTGATGTATTTATATTTAACTACGTAGTATATACTAAATGACCCCCGTTAAATCAGTTTACCAAAAAAAACAATTTCGGCCCTCGAACTTTATTCAAAATACAGTTTAACCCCTCGGGGTCAACGTAAATCTAGTATTTTAATTAAAAAACCTTGAACAAACTTCACCCAAATTTTTAACAGGTCATATCTTCTCGTTCGTGACGAGTTAAATTTTTCCGACATCACCGTTCAAATCGAAATAATATGAACACATCTCAACTAACTACACGCGAAACGGACATTTCTTAAAAAACGTTAAATCTTTCCGTCTATCTCTCATACATATACATACACGTACAATAAACAACCCAAACTAATCGCATCATACCGATGGTTCTGTTCCCTTTTTACGCGATTTTTATGCCATAAAAAACGCGCAGTACATCAGGTATATTAGGTACTAACCACTCGTTTTCAAACATACTCGTGGCAACGTGTTTTAAACTCTGTAAATACATAACGCTACGTTAAATATGAATTTGCAACCCGAAAGGCCCCGTCACATCGCGATGGCCGGTATTTTTCTAGTTAAATTAAATAATTTAATATATTATCACTTGAATTCAATTTTAATTTTAACCGAATTCACTATGCTTGGATCAATCCTAATTCAAACATAATAAGGAACTCAAACACACCTTTTGTTCTAGTTCCTTTTTGCATATCATGTTAAGTGTAAACAAGTAAAAAAGATTGCGTAAAGATGAATCGCAACAAATTTATTTTTTAGTTCAGTTGTGTTGTAGTCAACTATGTAGTTGAGTCGTTGGTTAGCGACAGCCTTGCAAAGATATTTTAACTTCGCTATTTAATACAACACTTAGCCTTATATGAAGATCACCTCTCTTATTCAAACTCTTATATGGAGATCGCCTCTCTTATTCGAACTCTTAGATAAATTGAAGCAATCATTTAAAGCTTTCAAACATTTATTTTTTAAATGCCTATGTACCAAGCTGGAAACACCATACTTGAATACAACACCCACCCGATCATATCCACGAAAAGCACGTTCGAGAGGAAACTCATCAACTCAAGCAATACCGAGCAGGAAACCCCATTCATGAATATTTCGAGGGAAGGTAAAACCCTGGCGGGATTCGAACCTGGGTCACCCGCAGGAAGACCTCGAGGTTCAAACTCCCTTGGTACCACTCAAACAAGCACCTCGGTGGTAGCTTTCAAGCATTTATTATTATTATTATTATTTTAACAGCAGTTTGGGATCACACAGGGGACTAAACCACTCACACGATCATCTCCGGCAATTGCATAACCCGCCCCCAACCGATGCCCTACAGGAAACCCGGACTAATCCGAGAGCATTGCCGGTAAAAACCCCTCCCATGTTGCCCCCGCAACGCAATGGGCGAAAGGCAACCTTGGGTGGATTTCAAGATCATCGGGATATCATTGTGTGCACTATTGCCGCCTCAGAAAATCGAACTCCTAACATCTAACAAAGAGGTATGGGTCATTACCATAGGACCAACAACACAATGATAAACATTTATTATTTGTTTGATTTCAAGAGAGATTCTATTATTTAAAATTTATAAACACTAAACTTCTACATATTCATTGTTGTTTACTTTGTAAATTACTCTGAAAGGGTGTGTTTGGATAAAACTAGCTGGAGCTGGAGCTTATGGACTAGGGGTCTGTTTGACGCGTAGCTTATTGGAGCTTATGGAAGCTTATTGGAGCTTGATTTTAATAAGCTCCAAGTCATAAGCTTCGTATGATAGACAAAAAAAGTAGAGCTTATGAAAATCATAAGCTCTGAAAAAATAAGCTACTTGTAGCTTATGAAAAAAAGTAGAGCTTATGAACTGAAAAATAAGCTCTAGCTAGTTTACCAAACATTTATAAAAAACAATAAACTCCAGCTATCAGCTTCAAAAATAAGCTCCAGCTCAAGCTCCTGCTCAAGCTCCTGCTCATAAGCTCCAGCTCCAACTATAAGCTCCGGCTCCAGCTACTTTCGTCCAAACACACCCTAGAGCTGGAGCTGGAGTTTATTTTTAAAGTTGGAAGCTGGAGCTTATTATTTTTTATAAGTGTTTGGTAAACTAGCTGGAACTTATTTTGTAGTTCATAAGCTCTACTTTTTTTCATAAGCTACTAGAAGTAGCTTATTTTTCTAGAGCTTATGATTTTCATAAGCTCTACTTTTTATGTCTACCAAACAAAGCTTATTACTTGAAGCTTATTAAAATTATAAGCTCAATCTCCTATAAGTTTTCATAAGCTCTCATAAGCTCCTCTATCAAATACACCCAAACTCATAAAGGATCTTGAGAGTGATAATGTTCTTTTGTGAAGAACAAAGAAGATAATGTTGTTGGTCAAGATTAATTTATCTTTCAAAGGTTAGAAAGAAAGATAAGTCGTTGTGGAAGTAATTTTGGTGCAATCGCCTCTCAAACGGTTTTAAGAATTCTTACGCCCCGTTTGTTTTTTTTTTCTTATTAAGTTTTTTTTTTTTTTTTTTTTGTGGCTAAAAAACGAAACTCATATAGAAACGAGAGCGTTTTCCAAAAGAAAACGCCATCAACAGAGAATACAAATGACTGGGGGAAAACGGATAGGCTCGCGCCTAAAAAACAACAAACTAAACAATAAAACATCTATAAGCGAGCCTCCCTAACATCCCAATTTTTTTTTACGAACATATTAACGAAAAAAAAACTGAAAATAAACGAAAATACAAGGAACGAAACCAACCGAAGAAAACGCGACGGACCATAACAATCAACCTCGAGGACCCGCCCTTTTCAATTTTCCATTTACCGTCTCTTTCAAAGAGTTTTTTCCGGACCGATTCTCAATCTTGTAAGATAACACGTTAGCAGACTCATGACCCGGTGCGCTCTCCCCGGCCAACTGTGTCATCATATCGTCGAATGCCGTGAAAGTCTCTGCGGACATGTTTCCACACCCAATTTCCAATGAGCCACCAT
Organism: Rutidosis leptorrhynchoides; assembly: GCF_046630445.1. Taxonomy (NCBI): domain Eukaryota; kingdom Viridiplantae; phylum Streptophyta; class Magnoliopsida; order Asterales; family Asteraceae; genus Rutidosis; species Rutidosis leptorrhynchoides. The sequence goes on along the minus strand of NC_092336.1, from coordinate 79,798,693 downwards.
CTCTTCCACCTTGAGGGCCCATAAACAAGTTCTGAATTACGTCCCCATAATCCAAGTCGTCGATGTTATCTTTAAGATTATAAGAACCCGATGTAGAAGCCTCGATCGCCTTCTTTTTTGACCTCGGATTAACCTCGCTAAGTAAACATCTTGAAACATCCTTATTAAGTTCTGTTGTCTGAATTTAAATAAGACGTCTATAAAGAATAAGTGGCGAATAAATAACTAGTGTTTGTTTTATGTGCCGAATAACCGTCTGAACAATCAAATTTACCAAATTAACCATGTACATGGACGGTTATCCATAGCAGTTACTAAAAAGTCAGGTCCTAAATGAAAATTCACACTTATTTGAATTTTTTATCATTAAAGTGCGACTTAGTGGTGGCATGGTAAGACCCTGTGTGACGATCGCTCCAAATCCATATGGACGAACACGTCATTCATTGATTTCATTGCGAGGTATTTGACCTCTATATGATCCGGTTTGTAAACATTGCATTCTTTTCAAAAGGTACACAATAAATGAATATCAATTTCTAAGGTTTTCAACGTTTGATGATTTCTACATATAGACAATCACCATAAATAATAGTTTACCATAATACATCCGTTGACAATGAAGTCAAAATAAGATACACGGTGATAATTTTGTGAATGCAAAGTTTTCTTGAATAAAGCATGTATGACTCCATGCACATAGCTTGTATCACATATAAGCAAACAGCGGAAGACTTCTAGAAACCTGAGAATAAACATGCTTAAAAGTGTCAACACAAAGGTTGGTGAGTTCATAGTTTTAATGTTGCGCATAATCTGTATATAAAGGTGGATCACAAGATTTCAGTTGTTCAATCCAGAAACGTTTATCAAAATATTCTACGAAATTGAGCACCCTGGTAACTAAACTTAACGTATATATATATTTTATACCCTTTGTATAATCATCTTAATAATACACGCAAACCAACGTGTACGCTTCTCAAATAGCATACGTCCGTTAAAAGGCTAGTGCTCTAGCTCGGACGGGGATATCAAGCCCTATGGATCCATATACAACTACTCGCGCCCACCAGTTCTTATAACTGGCAGTTACTAGTTACCAAAGCTAAGAGATTTTTGGTTCAAACTCAGTGTAGAATTAAGTATGTACTTGTATCCATTGCGTTTAAAATAAAGTGCATGTATTCTCAGCCCAAAAATGTAGAGAGTAAAAGGGATCTTATGAAACTCACGCATATAAATATTGTATATCGGTTAATAAAGCATTTGCATGTATTCTCAGCCCAAAAATGTAGAGAGTAAAAGGGATCTTATGAAACTCACCTTAGCAGCATATAAAGTCGTTCACCAAAATGTGATCGAAACTCGGATTACCAAATAATCGTAGATCTCAACCTAGAGAACATATGTTGGTCAATAAATGTCTATCAAGCTAGGTCAGGTCATAGTGTATCACAATCCTAATGCTCGAGATCGACATACAAAAGTTATCCAAAGTCGTTTCAAAAAGTCAATTTTGACAGTTGTTTAACAAAACGAGACGTACCTAATATAAGGATTCATTTACTCGGTTGGTAATATTCAAAAATCCAATTTATCAATCTCGTAAACAAGTTGTTTAAATCTTAATTGCAGATTCAAAAGCAATTTCAATTAACGTCAATCATAATTCAGTTGATCATATCTTTTAACCCGTTCATCGAATTTATTCGATATCTAAATGAAAAGTTATTGATTTTTCGCCAGCTTTCTGAAAACATGTATATCATATACCTTTTACCAGTAATATATGTATTTAATTCGTGATTCATTATAAACTGTTTAACGACGAAATTTAGTATACAAGTATGTATAAATATATATTCGAGCACTAGACATGGATACACTATTAATATATAATAGATAAGATATAAATGCTTACATATCAATATTGTGATTTAATATTGTAGGAAGGTACGTAGACGTAACGGAGATGATAAACACTAGATTTGATTCACAAATATACCCCCGAACATTACCCATAACCTCCTTGACAATAACCCATAATTTCCTTAGCTTTATCCCGCTCATAAAACTTGTTTTGAATTTATTCGAGCAAAACCTCGTCGTAGTATTTTATGTGTAATACTAATAATAAAAATAATATTAATAATAATAAGATTTAATATTATTAATATTCTTAATAATAATAATAATAATAATAATAATAATAATAATAATAATAATAATAATAATAATAATAAAAAATACGGAGTAATGGAATGAATCGGAAACAGATATGCTCGAGCTTTTATAGGTGTGGCCTGAATTCAGACCCCATGCGATCGCATGGTTCTGAAGGCCATTTGCCATGCGATCGCATGGCCCGTTTTTCCAGCTCACATATTTTTGTAATTTAGCTCGTCGACATAATTTAATATAATATATATAATATATTTAATTTATATAATTAATTATATATTATATTAAATTCACATGCATAGTTGACTTGTAATTTTTGTTCCGATAAGTCGTACGTTGTCACTCGACTTATGTCCCGGTTTCAGTTTTTCGAACGCCCTTTCGTACGCTGAGAAAACTAGTACATTACATTTTGGGACACGTACCTTAGTCAAAATATAGCCTTAAATTATCCCTAAATTATATCACTCAAAATATAACTTATACATTTGAGTATTTTGGTCATTTACTTCTATAAATCATCGTCTCGCTATTTGTTAAAATACATTTTAAAATAGTGTTACTGTAGCAAAGACAATTTTTACTGTAGCAATTCACTGTAGCAAGTAGTGATTTTCAAAAACACTGTAGCATTTTGGGTACTGTAGCAATTTGAAAATACTGTAGCAAATTAGTGTTTTACTGGTTCATCTTAAACACTTTAGTTAACTTATCTGAATATCAATCGAATCAATAAACGAATGTTACTATCGTTTACTAAATAACTTGAAATTATATATATGTATATATCTTTTTAATATACATAAATCAGTTTTTTAAATACATATTGGAAGTTATTTATAATTAATTTTAATAATAAATATTTCAACTTATCATATATATTCAAATAGATATTTAAATCAATAAGTTTAATGTACGGTATCAAACAATTAATACATCGTTACATTTTCAAGTTATAGTATATATGTATCTATTTACATATAATTGTTCGCGAATCGTCGAAAACAACCGAAGGGTATTTAAATATATAAAAGTAGTTCAAAAATTTTGAGATTCAGTTTTACAGACTTTGCTTATCGTGTCGGAAATGTTAATCATACAAAGATTAAGTTTAAATTTGGTCAGAAATTTCCGGGTCATCACACCCTGACCTTCCAATGTGGAGGTCAAGGATTCGATTCCTTGCACCCACAAAGTTTTTCAAAACGGGTAGTCGCCCTGAGATTGGTCAGTTAAAAAAATGTTGGATACCCAAGTAAAAAAAAAAAAAAAAAAAAAAAAAAAGAAACATTTGTCAATAACTTCCCATATTAAGCATTTAAGTTTTATACTACTAAGCTAAGTCCTAATCAAACATGGCCTTAGTGACTCTCAATTGATGAATTGAAAAATAGACTAAAGAAAATTAAATTAATGTCTTCCCCAACCACTGTAAATAAATCTTGGCATTTGTATTTCTTTTCCTTACTCTCTTATCACTTGTATCATTCCCTGTGGCCTACTATCTTATCTCTTACTTGTATCATCCCCTACAGAAATTCAAATTCTTAACACACACAAGAAAAAAATCTTTTTTGAAGTGCTAAAAAAACTAACAAGTCAACTATTCACCTCCTTGGTTAACTTACAAACACAACGCATATATTATCAATTTGAACATTCATAAATAAATCATGCATGTATGTAAATATATATCTTCGTTTAGAATAGTATCTGCATCCTCCAACTAAACTAATGGGATTGCAATAACTCAATTTTCAAAAACCATATAGAAGTTGACTTTGACCATTAGTTTGATTTTGACTTTTGATGTAAACTTTACAACAGTATACAAACTACAGGTATTATCACTTCCTGCATTGACCCACAAGATGAGCATTTTATACAACTATCACCTACTGAACCAACTTGACTTTACAATTGGAAAGAAACTATAATTCAAACCCATCCAAACCGGCTGTAGCAACTGGCCCGAGTGACTCACCATCAATACTAGCCAATACCCTAACGTCGCGAGTCCTCTGGATCCATTTAGTTGCAAAAACTACAAACCGAATCAGTACACCCTTCTCAATCCTTGACAAATCATTGCTCATAAACAACGGTTTTCCCTCATCAACAAAGTAGTAATTTGGCATCTTACGAGGCGCTAAATAGACAATGTTCATTGGTCCTGATTTCAGGAATACCCCAAATCTGCTTATCGTGTGCACAACGCCGATCATGACTTCACCCTCCACGGGTAAAAGAGTGCGACAGTTAAAGGCTACCAAAAAATCAATGTATTTTGTGGAATCAAGTTTTCTTCCATTATCAATGGTTTTTAATTTGGTTACTCCAAGAAAATAACCAAACTCTTCTATGGCTTTGTACATTGATAACTGTTTTAGAAGGTTTGTGACAACTGAACGTGTGGGGACCATTCCGTTTGCGTCGAGATCTTTCGTTGGAATTATTACATGTTGGAGACATTCAATGTCATGCAACATTATTCCCTTCTGCATTAAGATATAATACAGTTTTAGTTCTGGCAGTCTTACTAATAGACTTACGAATTATGATAGACCATATAGATACCTAACGACCTCATGAATAAAGGGTAATCGATCTTTGTAACTTAACATTGCATACAACCATGAACAAAATAATAAAAAATACTTTCTATGTACATATGTGTACATTATTTGTTAAATGATTAAAAACATTCAGATATGTTCAAACGAATATTTATGTTTACTAGAACCAATAATATCCCATCAGATCCAAAACACTAAAAGTCATGAACAATGAATTTAAATTAGCACATGACATCGACTGATCCACATTAGACCTTTACTTTCGAAACCAAAAAATAAACAAATACATCAAACAATGTTTAAACTTCAAGCACTTGCATTAAAATTTAAAACAATCAGATCCTAAAGATTATCTGCTTCTAGAAACCAAAGATAGTGAACAATCATACCCTTTCCATTTTCAAACATAGCTTACCATGTTTATTTAAAAAAATCAAAGATGGTATACAATTGGTATTGAATTGCCTAAAATGTGGGTATCTTTAAACTTGAAAGGTAATGTGCACTGCCGTTAAAAAGAGTACCTGATTCTATGAAACAGCAGAAAGTCCGGGAAAAAAAAAACCACGCTCACCATACATTTTATATTTTATATAAATATTACAAAATCAATATACATACCTCCTCCTTATACGAGTATGTATAATTTCTTATTACAATGAAGTATAACGAGTTTGATAGTAATGTCGGTAGTTGGTATAGAAAAACTATATAAATACTGAGTAACATTGAAGGGTTAGAGTTTTTTCTATAATGCTAACTTCACCATAGTCCGGGATCAATGCATGTTTGCCCACTAAGAATTCATTTTGTGCACAATGAACCTTAACAACCAAATCAATAGACACATAGTTATTTCATCCAAAATCTTTAAACTATCCTTGTGGTATTATAATAATTAGTGCCAATCTCATACCTCCCTTTATCCATAAAGTTAGTATAAGATTTCAATCTAGAGAACCGTAAACAATAATCGTTAATGGAATACATATTGCCATCGAGTAAATTATACATCAAAGTTTTGAAGGAATAATTTTCCTTGGAGTTAAACCAGTTTTTTTGGTGTGTTTAAATGTGCATTTCAAAAGTGATTAATGCAACTCGAAGAAGCGAAACCAGTTAAACATGCTTTTTTATCGTAAATTTTTACATATCACAACTTAATACTTCTAATCCTAAATAATCAAATTCTCATCAAACACAAATACTTTCCTACAATCAGTTTCCAACTTTACATTTATCAGAATTCAAGCTTCCATCCTAATTGAATATAGTTCTAATACTAATCATCATAAATTGATGCACATTTTCCAAAATAGTATTATACTAGCATATACAGCTGACGAAATCCAACCCTAATTTCCAAATAACTCATAACCGATCATACTTATAAGAATCAATTTATGCACATCATTATTGAGTATAGTACTAATCATCATAAATTGATGCACATTTTCAATCTAATAAGACGAAATCAAGCAACAGATAAAAACAAACTACGGAGTAGAATTCTATAAGCAATAACAGGGTCTGGAGAGTTGAGTTTGAGTTAAAACAGCTTCAAATAAGACGTAATTTATACAATAATGTACAAAAATGGATCTGATTAAAGGAAATTAAAAGTTCTACTAACCTGAAAGAAAAGAAGGAGAAAACCCTAGCTCAAGCCTCGAGTGAGATTCAATTTCAAAATATAGAAAAGGCGAAACTGTACATGTGCAAATGCTACCGTCGATCTACATTTTTTTTTCTTCTTTTTAAAATTACAGTTAAGATAAAAATATGTTTTGACAGTTGGTTGCTGCAAACATGTCAGGTATTTATCAATTTCAAAAGATTTGTTAACGTGTCTTCTAATTAGCTTGTAATTTCAAAAGGTCTAAATTTTTAGACCATGAATAACTTTGGCCGGACATCAAAAAATGCAATCTGCCTATGACGTAACACATGTTAGTTTCTGATACAAAATAACCCTGACGTTCCTTTTCTGTGTCATCCAACTGTGAGTTCTACCAGTTTTATTTTTTCTTTTTTATTTTATATTAAATATGAATACAAAGTTATTTTATAAAATAAAATGCATATAAAGTATAAAAAACATTACAAAATAATATTTCATAAAATTCAACCATTACATAAATTAATATAATTCAACAATACTTACAAGCTAACCAATACATAAATTAAATTGTAAAATAAACTAGTTCGTAGTGCATACCTTCAAAACTATGTTTCTCCTCATGTTTACTATATAATCGTTCAACATCGTATGCATTGGGAGATCTCATGTAACGTTCTTTGTATAAATGAATAATACATTTACAAAAGTTGTCTAAACAAATTATTGAGGTTTGCTCACTCATTTTTAAGTATTCATCAAACATATCGACGGGGGTTCCATACGCCAACTGGCGTAGAGCCGAAGTCATTTTTTGCAATATTGTAAAAGTCGGCCTACCGATAGCATCAAAACGTTCCCTAAAATAGGTAAAATATTCAAGAATATTATGACTATCGAAATCAGAAATACCTCGAGATATTCGTAGAAATAACTGAATACGCATACGAAAAAGCCTTTTAAATTTATGTTGCGGAAACACGGACGCCTCACTAAAATAATCCTTCCATAAGTTTTCTGCGGCCTTCTCTCGATCTCTAGGAATATAAATTCGGGATCTTGGAACACACTCGGATGATTCGACTTCTGCATTTTCACCTTCTAATTCTTCAATTAGTGCAACAATACGCTCGTCTTCCGAATCGGATTCCGAATTAAGTAAATACGATGTCATCTAGTTATATAAAAAATTTGAATAAAAGTGTAAAAATGAGAGAAAATAGAGAGTTTGATGTGTTAAAAAAGATGGAGTTTGATGGGTTTATATAGGAAAAAAGTTTAGTAATTAAAATAAAAAAAAAAACCAAATATTTGAAATATACTCGTTAAATAACGGATATATTTTTAGACCAATCAAAAACAGCCACCAACCCCTGACGCGTTTTTTTCCCGTTAAAAATCCAACTGACGCCCCTTGGGCGTGACGTCTGACGCTCCTTTTGTGACGACCCGGGAATTTCCGACCAAAATTTAAACTTGATCTATGTTGGATTTTGACACAATAAGCAAAGTCTGTAATGTTGAGTCTCAAAATTTTTGAACTGTTTACATGAATAACATTTACCCTCTGACTGTTCCCGACGATTCACGAATCTTTAATTGAAAATAGAAATGTTGATATAAATAATTATATTGGTAAATAATTATATATAATAATTTGAATATGTAAATATAATAAAGTTGCTATTAAAATAAATCTATATATATGATTTTTATACATAATCATTATTGTATGTATGTTATAATATATAAAATTTATTTATATAATAATAAATGTTCAATAAAAGTTATTATATAACATATTATATGTAATTACAAGATAAGATTATAGTTGTTGTAGTAATATAATTATTACTTTCATTATTATTATTAATATTATTAATGTTAATATTAATTATTAATATTAAAAAAAAGAAAAAAGAAAAAAAAAAGGAAAAGTCATGAGCTAGTACCATTCAGTTACCCGTATCCCTCAAAACTGTATTTGATTTTTGTAATTGTCGGATGTTGTTACAAGTCATTCTCAATCACCATTAACAACTAAAATCATTCATTATATATATCATCATCTGCAATTGAGAATGAATCAAACTGAAAAATTCAAGAAATAAACTCACACTCTGTACATTCATCTTTTTCACCATATTTTGATTTAGAACAAATTTTCAAAATGTAATAATGCAGTCTTGTTGGGAATCGTCTATCTAAACTATCTGTAAGTTTTCAATCCTCAATTCTTTCTATTAATTTCTAATTTGAGAGTCAAAGTTTTGATTTTCAAAGTCAACTAAGTGTTCTTGAATCAAATTCGAGTTTGTTTTGATATCTCCAGTTAATTTGATGATCCATAAAGATTATAGGAATGATTTTCAACACAATTCATGTTGTAATCATAACCTATAACACTCTTAATCTAAAAATCAATTTTCGAGTTCTTGAGTTCTTCACAGTAATATACACTAACGTAAATTCGAAACAAATTTCAAAAACTAAAAATGCAGAGTTGTTAGGAATCATTAACTTAAACTTCCTGCAAAATCTCAAGTTCCAATTCTTAATAACGAATTCGAATTTGCGAGTCAAAGTTAAATTGTCAAAAGTCAACTGTTTTGTTCTTGGAGAAATTAGAGCTTGTTTTGATGTTTTAAGTTCAATTGACGATTTCAATAGTTTTTAGGAATGATTTGAAACATTTTCATGTTGTAAAGATTGTCCAAAACGAACTCAAAATTGAAAACAAATTTTTTTTTCTTGGCTACGGGCAAGCAGTAGGATTTTTTTTTTGTTTTTTTTCTCATTTTTTTTATATCATTAACACATTTTTTTTTGTTTCATGTTATTTACAAGTCATAAATGAAAACCCGTTCGATTGTTGTTGAGTTTTTGCCCCCGTTTGATTTTAAACTTGGTGAAGAAGATGATGAACATGGCTAAATGAAATACTAGATATATAGTTTGGGTTGCCTTATACATCAGATAAACAAGACAGAGGGAATGGTTAAGTGTGTTTGCGGGTGAGCGGGAGGTCTCTAGTTCAAACCCGGTTCAGGGCATATTTTTTTAGAAAGGCTTTGGAAGGTAGATTTCATTACCAAAATTATTATTATTATTAGTATTGTGATTATTATTATTATGGTTATTTTTTAGAACACTTATTATTACTAATACAAGTATTATTATAAAGACTATAATTTATTATTATAATTATGATTATGATTATTATTATTATTATGAGAATGATACAAATTATTATTATTTTCATTAATATTAGTACTTGTAACATTTTATAATTGTTAGTGTTATTATTATCATCCACACAGGTATTATTATTAGTATTATCATCATTATTATTAATATTACAAAGTATCATTAATAGACTTACCATTTAAACATTAATATTAGTGATATTGTATAATTACTGAAAATTTCTATTAAAACTATTAAAAATTACCATTATTATTATTAGTATTATTTTTTACTAAAACTATCATTATTATTGATATCAGTATTATATATGTCATTATTATTAAAATAATTACGATTATGAAAAATAAAAGTTTTAAAGATGTTATTAAAATTATAAACATAAAAATAAAGATTTTATATATAAATATACATTTAATACACATAACTTAACTATACTAATATATCTATATATAATGAAAATATATATAATGAACCTATTAGTCTACTATATATATAAATTACATCACTAATAATAATATAAATAAATATATTTGTTCGATTACAAGTATGTGTCTTAATAGATATATGAATGATATAGGTTCGTGAATCCGAGGCCAACCCTACATTGTTCAATGTCGTCATATGTATTTTTACTACAAAATACATTATTGTGAGTTTCATTTTCCCTTTTTTACTCATTACATTTTTGGGCTGAGAATACATGCAAATGCTTTATTAACTGTTTTATAATATTTATATGCGTGAGTTTCATTTGCTCCCTTTTTAAATGCTTTTGCAATATATATTTTTGGGACTGAGAATACATGCGCTGCTTTTATAACTGTTTTACGAAATAGACACGAGTAAATGAAACTACATTCTATGGTTGAATTATCGAAATCGAATATGCCCCTTTTTATTAAGTCTGGTAATCTAAGAATTAGGGAACAGACACCCTAATTGACGAGAACTCTAAAGATAGATCTATCGGGCCCAACAAGCCCCATCCAAAGTACCGGATGCTTTAGTACTTCGAAATTTATATCATGTCCGAAGGAGGATCCCGGAATGATGGGAATATTCTTATATGCATATTGTTAATGTCGGTTACCAGGTGTTCAATCCATATGAATGATTATTTTTGTCTCTATGTATGGGACGTACATTTATGAGTACTGGAAATGAAAATCTTGTGGTCTATTAAAATGATAGAAATGATTATTTATGTTAAACTAATGAACTCACCAACCTTTTGGTTGACACTTGAAAGCATGTTTATTCTCAGGTATGAAAGAAATCTTCCGCTGTGCACTTGCTCATTTTACAGACATTACTTGGAGTCATTCATGACATATTTCAAAAGACGTTGCATTCTAGTCGTTGAGTTCATCAAGATTATTATTAAGTCAATTATAGTTAGATATATTATAAAATGGTGTGATGACCCGGAAATTTCTGACCAAATTTAAACTTAATCTTTGTATGATTAACATTTCCGACACGAAAAGCAAAGTCTGTAAAACTGAATCTCAAAATTTTTGAACTACTTTTATATATTTAAATACCCTTCGGTTGTTTTCGACGATTCGCGAACAATTATATGTAAATAGATACATATATACTATAACTTGAAAAGGTAACAATGTATTAATTGTTTGATACCGTACATTAAACTTATTGGTTTAAATATCTATTTGAATATATATGATAAGTTGAAATATTTATTATTAAAATTTATTTATAAATAACTTCCAATGTGTATTTAAAAATTGATTTATGTATATTAAAAAGATATATACATATATATAATTTCATGTTATTTAGTAAACGATAGTAACATTCGTTTATTGATTCGATTGATATTTAGATAAGTTAACTAGAGCGTTTAAGATGAACCAATAAAACACTAATTTGCTACAATATTTTCAAATTGCTACAGTACCCAAAATGCTACAATGTTTTCGAAAATCACTATTTGCTACAGTGAAATACTATTTTAAAATGTATTTTAACAAATAGCGAATGATTTATAGAAGTAAATGACCAAAACACTCAAATGTATAAGTTATATTTCGAGTGATATAATTTAGGGATAATTTAAAGCTATATTTTGACTAAGGTACGTGTCCCAAAATGTAATGTACAAGTTTTCTCAGCGTACGAAAGGACATTCGAAAAACCGGAACCGAGAAATAAGTCGAGTGATGACGTACAACTTATCAGAGCAAAAGTTACAAGTCCACTAAGCACGGGAATAAAATATAATATATAATTAATTAATTTAAATTATATATATTATTATTAAATTATGTCGACAAATAAAAAGTTAAAACATTGTGACCAGGTACAGCTGGCCATTCGATCGCATGGTCATATCAAATGAAACTCATGCGATCGCATGACAATGGATTCCAGATTACATCTATAAATTGATCGATTTCTGCACTTTGATTTCATTTATTTCACATCCTCCGTAAACATTTAATTATTTATATTATTATTATTATTATTATTATTATTATTATTATTATTATTATTATTATGATTAATATTATTATTAATCTTAATATTATTAGTAGTATTATTATTAATTAGTATTATACATAAAATACTACGACGAGGTCATGAGCGTGTCACTTTCAAAATGGTTTTCAAGCGGGATAGAGCTAAGAAAATTATGAGTTATTGTCAAGGAGATTATGGGTAATGTTCGGGGGTATATTTGTGAATCAAACCTAGTGTTTATCATCTCCGTTGCGTCTACGTACTTTCCTACAATATTGAATCTCAATATTGATACGTTGAAATCTACGGTTATTTGGTAATCTTTGTTTCGATCACATTTTGGTGAACGACTTTATATGCTGCTAAGGTGAGTTTCATTGCACCCTTTTTAATTGCTTTTGCAATATATATTTTTGGGCTGAGAATACATGCAATTTATTTTAAACGCAATGGACACAAGTACATACTTAATTCTACACTGAGTTTGAACCGAAAATCCCTTAGCTTTGGTAACTATTAGCTGCCAGTACATAGGATATGGACTGGTGGGCGCGAATAACAGTATTTGGATCCATAGGGCTTGACATCCCCGTCCGAGCTAGAGCGCTAGCCTTTTAACGGACGTATGTTATTTGATAAGCGTACACGTTGGTTTGCGTGTATTATTAAGATGATTATACAAAGGGTACAAATTATATATACGTTAAGTTTAGTTATCAGGGTGCTCAATTTTGTAGAATATTTTGATAAACGTTTCGGATGAAACAACTAAAATCTTGTGATCCACCTTTATATACAGATTATACGAAACATTAAAACTATGAACTCACCAACCTTTGTGTTGACACTTGTTAGCATGTTTATTCTCAGGTTTCCTAGAAGTCTTCCGCTGTTTGCTTAGATGTTAGACAAGCTATGTGCATGGAGTCTTACATGACATATTTTTCAAGGAAACGTTGCATTCACCAAATCATCACCATGTATCTTATTTTGACTGCATTGTCAACGGAAGTACTGTTGTAAACTATTATTTATGGTGATTGTCTATATGTAGAAATCATCAGATGTCGATAACCTTTGATTTAAATATTCATTTATGGTGTGCCTTTTCAAAAGAATGCAATGTTTACAAAACGTATCATATAGAGGTCAAATACCTCGCAATGAAATCAATGAATGACGTGTTCGTCCATATGGATTTGGAGCGATCGTCACAAATGGTATGCATGCCGTCAACTTTCAATGTAATGAAAGATTGTCTTTTCAAAAACGAATGCAATGTTTGTAAAATGTATCATATAGAGGTCTAGTACCTCGCGATGTAACCAAATGTAATGTATTCATCCTTGGGGATTAGGACGGGTCGTTAGAGTTGGTATCAGAGCGGTGGTCTTAGCGAACCAGGTCTTGCATTAGTGTGTCTAACTGATAGTTGTTTAGATGCAATAGTGAGTCTGGACTTCGACCGTGTCTGCATGTAAAAAGTTTTGCTTATCATTTAGTATCGAAAAATTATTTGCTTATCATCCTTAAAGTCTAGACACGTCTTACTGCCTCTATTGCATAGACAATGTATAGATAAATTCATATCTTAGCGTATCTGTTATTGTTACCTTTACCTGACAGCTTCCGTAGATTCCTCCGTAACTTATGGGATTTTAGTACTATATATGCATATGTAAATTATATATTGCAGGGTACTAATCTACATCCTATAATCTATTTCTTATCAAAAATCCTTCATCTGATCGTACGAGGTGAATTCCTTAACCAGTTCGAGTCCCTCAGATTTCGATAGTTATTCCGATAGTTAGTCCGACAGCTATTCCTACATGGACATTCACCTAAGCTCCGAAAGCGGTGTCACCAGAATGAATCAATCAATCAGCCATCCCCAATTCATCTGATGAGTTCATAGTCGACTTAATCAATGGAGATGCGAAGAAGGCAATCCTTTCCATCAACCAAATTGCCCACTTGACAAGGAACCTGAAGCACTTACTAGCGAACCTATCCGAAACACCATTTTCAGCATCATTTCCAGGGTAGCTCGTCACGATTATATTCAATCCACAATTCTAAACCTTATTCAGCCGTTCGTTTTGACCGACAATCATCCCGGAATAATAGAATAAGTCAACGAACTTCGCGCTCGAGTAATCAATTTGGAAAACGTAGTGCAAAACTTACCAGTTTCAGCAACAGCACCGGCAACACCAATACCACCAACAACCCAAGCTTCAACATCACACACCTCAACATCTCATTATGTACCTCGAGCATAATCATCACTCCACGAATCGTTCTACATCATTTATCTTCATTCGACATGGCGATTATGTAATCTCTAATGTTTTAGAGATTATATATTCTTGTTCTAACGGTAAATCAAATGAGTTTAATATCATATTGACTCATTAAATCCATGATTACATCTGAAGAAAATATATATGTATATATGTTTTCATAAAGATTGTAATTAAAAATTCTTTTGTACAAACTGTCAATGGTCAAAACATTTTAACGGGTAGGTGATGTTATGCGAGGTGTATACGAAATAGTTTATATTTTTACTAGGAAAAACTATTAAATACGATACAATTTTACACAAGATATTTATTTATTTATAGAATGGATATACTTAAACCTTGCTACAACACTTATAGGCAGTGTACCTAATCGTACAGTAGTGTAGTTTTTAGTAAGTCCGGTTCGTTCCACAGGGAAATCTTTAAACAAAGCTCAACGCTATATTAGTTTACTTTTATAAAAATACAAATATATATATAAGTAATATTATTATTATAAAGGGAGGTTTTTACCGTTTAATGACCGGTTTGTCGATTTTAAGACTTTAGTCGCAGTTAAAACCTAATGTAAAATATAAAATAAATACAAGACTTAAATTAAAGCGTAAAGTAAATAACGATAATGAAATTGCGAATAATAAAAGTGCGATAAAATAAAATTGCGATAAAATAACAATAAATAAAAGTGCGATAATTAGAAGTGCAATTAAATATAAATTAAAGGAAATTAAATATGAAATAAAAGAATTATGCTTATTTAAACTTCCGTAATCATGATGTTTGACGTGTTGATTTTAGTTTTATGCCCATGGGTTAATTGTCCTTTGTCCTGGATTATTCAATATGTCTGTCTGGTTTTTGTCCATAACAGTCCATCAGTCATAAATATAAAGTGCGAGTGTCCTCATCAAATTATTCTTATACCCGAAGTTAAATATTCCAACTAATTGGGGATTCGAATTGTAACAAGGTTTTAATACTTTGTTTAATGAATACACCAGGTTATCGACTGTGTGTAAACCAAGGTTTTACTACTTTGTTAACAATTACACCAATTACCCTTGAATGTAATTTCACCCCTGTTTTAATTATTCTAGTGGCTATTAATCCATTCCCGTGTCCGGTTAAATGAACGATTATTCGTACATATAAATACCCCGCCCATCGTGTCCGATTGAGTGTATATGGTAATTTATAGGGACGCCCAATTGTAAATCTTTATATTAACATTAACAAACTTTCATTTAGTTAAACAAATATAAAGCCCATTAATAGCCCATAGTCTAATTTCCACAAGTGTCGTTCTTTTGTCCAAACCCCAATTATGGTACAAAGCCCAATTACCCAATTTTAGTAATTAGCCCAACATCATGATTACTTCGTTTTAAATAAGCATAATAATAACTTAGCTACGAGACATTAATGTAAAAAGGTTGAACATAACTTACAATGATTAAAAATAGCGTAGCGTTACACGGACAGAATTTCGACTTACACCCTTACAATATTCGCTAACATACCCTTATTATTAGAATTAAAATTAAAATTAAAATATAAATTATATATATATATTTTACGTATATATGAGAGAAGAGAGAAAATAGATTATGAATTGCGATCAGAATTCGGTTGCTTTTATAGGAAAAGTCGAATTTTGGGGCTCCGCGACTCGCGGCAAAATCCTCTTCAAACTCCGCGAGTCGCGGAGAATGAATTTACAGCTCACACCCTTGGAGTCTTTCTCTGCCGACGGTTTTATAATATATATATAATATATATATAATTAATATAATTAATTATATATTATATTATATTTATATACATAGTTAACTTGTAATTTTTAGTCCGTTGCGTCGAGCGTTAAGAGTTGACTCTGGTCCCGGTTCCGGATTTTCGAACGTCCTTGCGTACAATTTAATATCTTGTACTTTGCGTTTTGAATCTTGTACTTTTGTAATTTCGAGACGTTTCTTATCAATAATTGGAACCTTTTTTATTGTCTTTTGTACTTTTGAGCTTTTTGGTCGTTTGCGTCTTCAATTCGTCGAATCTGTCTTTTGTCTTCACCTTTTATTATTTAAACGAATATCACTTGTAAATAGAACAATTGCAACTAAAAGCTTGTCTTTCTTGAGGAATAATGCTATGAAATATATGTTCGTTTTTAGCATTATCAAATATTCCCACACTTGAGCGTTGCTTGTCCTCAAGCAATATCGTCTTGAAATACAAGAATCACTTCTTTATTCTTCACACTTTGTACATCAGTGATTTCTATACGGCGGTATAAACAATGGTAGTAACGATATGGTTTACAGTCCCACATGACTATAAAAATTTAGATCCATTAAGGAAATTGGATCTTTATGAAAACATTTGATCTTTTGAAAATTAAATCTAGTTTTTACCCTAGATAAGTTTTCCGGGATAACCCTTTACCGGTGTTTGCAAAATATTTTTGTGGGTTTGGTGGGTTTCAGATTTGAAAATTTTAGCTCAAAACTTGCAGTTTTGTGTCACCCACTTGCTAACCTTGTATTTGGAAAGCAACACGTCCAGTTTACTTGTCCCGTATATTACCTTTCGGTAAACTACCGTCCGGTTGTAAAGGAAAGCGTTGAACAAGCAACTGTTAAGGCAATGTCCCGTGACATGCTTTTGATTATGGTCTATAACGTGTCGGACGCAATTACTATCCTTGGTAGGAGCAATAGTAAAGCTCACCCTTATAATTTTTCGGTCTGGCACAAGGTCCTGTCTTTGA
This sequence comes from Rutidosis leptorrhynchoides, assembly GCF_046630445.1. Taxonomy (NCBI): domain Eukaryota; kingdom Viridiplantae; phylum Streptophyta; class Magnoliopsida; order Asterales; family Asteraceae; genus Rutidosis; species Rutidosis leptorrhynchoides. The sequence goes on along the minus strand of NC_092336.1, from coordinate 79,781,551 downwards.
CCACTATGCAACCACCGTTCTTACGGTTGACACCCGATTTAGTTCAGGTGACCTAATGAATTCCAGGTGAATTCCTAGGATTTTACGTTCAATGGTAATGAAAGCATTGAAAATAGGGTTTTCAGAAAACAAATCGGTTTGTAATTTTGATCAAAATATTTTCTCGTTTAAGCTCGAGTTTAGATATCATCGAATTCCATGAGTTTGTAATTCTCAATCTTTAAGGTCAATCTCTAGGATTGAGTAATATCAGTCTTAAAAGCTGATTTTTAATCTTTAAGGAGATTTTCCTTTCTGGGGATCTGATTCATTAGTCTTATTCAGCTAATTTGCATGGTGCCCCCCCCCATTGTACGAGATAAATCCTTCTCATGGTTAGGATAAATCTGACCACTTGGCGACCCTGTTTGATGCTGAGGTCCGTGGATTTCCAGCCGATTTTAGTGATGACTTTTCTAGATTTTTCGTCAACCTACAGCTGGTCTGGACGACAACTTCATGACCTAAATCAAGAAGCGTGTGTCTTTTTCGGAAGAATTTACTTCCTTTAAATGATGGAATTGATTCATCGTGTAGATCCATCTCTTCTTTTCTTTCATCGGGTAAAACAGTTGATTATTGATTATTGTTCAAAACAAAAGTATTTTCAATTGTTTGTACAAAAATATGTGATATATTTTGAATAACTTGGTAAAGTTTTCCCACACTTGGATTTTATTTTCCTTTTTATCGTCCTCTATTCCATTTTTAAATGAATTCTAACATTTTGGTTGTTTCTCAATTTATGTCCTTTCCGAGGTAACGATAATTTCGGTGTTAAAACCTAGTTTTATCGTTCATAAATATGTATAAACATGATTTTGAGTTCATTTAATTAAAAATTTTGAAAAATTTTACTAGAATTGGGTAGTCAGTATATAAGACTAGGGCTGTTCTTTATTATCAGAGAGCACTAGATTCTAATACAACTACTGCTTTACTAGTATTTTTAATGGTAACCAAGTGTATAAAGTAAAAAAAATTTAAAAATCCGAAAGAATTTAACCCCTTCCCACACTTAAGATCTTGCAATGCCCTCACTTGCAAGAAATCAGTAACAATTTAAATTATTGAGGGTGATAAGCGTAGAAAAGTGATTAAATTTTACCAAAGTTTCAAACATATTGTTGTTTGTTTGTTGAATGATAAATGGTGCACGTCATTTGTTTATTCCGTCTTGTTTGTTATTTCACACATATTTTGCATCTTGTCGTCAAAATTACTTGCTTTTGCTGAACTTAATGCCAGTCTTTGAAAACGCGTTGTTTTACCATGTCTTGTAAGATAAACTACAAACAAATATATACATACTATATATATTTTTTTTTTTTTATAAAACCTTTAACTTATAAAACAAATATTAATTAATTTTAAAAATTTGTTTCTTTTAAGAATGAGGGCGTTTCGGTACGTTGACCTAGTCCGTCCCTCGACAAAATTTTTAAAATTTGTCATTTTGTAGTGATTGTTTTAAAAGCTAAGATTTTTGGGTTTTTTCAATGTTTTTGGCATACTCTAATTCAATAAGATTAAAAATAATGATAATAAAAGTTCTCGTCCCTCCCTCGGGTAAAGCAAATTCGGTTCAAAGACCTAGTCTTCAACTTACGACGAATTTTAAAAATCATATTCTTAACTTAATGAGATAAGGTAAATTTTTGTTTTTAAATTCACACAACTTAAATATAAAATTCAAAATTAATATTAAAAATTCACACCAAACTTAAAATTTGAAATGCATTAAATTAAAAATTAATATTTTAAAAATTAAAAATTCACACCAAACTTAATTTAAAAATTTATAAATTCATACTAAACTTATATTAATTTTTCAAATATTTACAATTTTAAATATATTGTTTTTACAAAGTTTACAATATTAATTTAAGATTTAAATATTAATTTTAAAAATATGGTAAAAATAAAATTAAAAATCTTTTTGTCTTTTTATCCCACTTTAATCAATCAAATATTATCAAAAATATGCGCCCCTCTTTTCGGTAAAGTAATTTTGGTTCCAAGACCTAATTTAACTCATGACGAATTTTTGAAATATTTTGGATTGATTGTTTAAAGATATTTATACCTTAAGAATAAACGTTAAATTTCGCAGTGATGTAATAAATTTTTGAATGATATCAATAATTTCGGTCGCCAAACCTAATTTTATTCAATACCAATTTAATACTTTTTAGCGAACAAATTAGCGTTTATGATCAAAAGGTTAAAAATAAAAATAAAAATAAAAACTGTACAGATATACCTGTGAAATAGATTTCTTAGTTATATGATCTATCCCATTCATAAGATAGTCGGTTTAATTGATTTTCCATGGCTACATAGGCGTAACCTCGAGCATTCAGTGTCTTTTCTTCTAAACATATGAACGGTCCGTCTCTGCATAAAGTAACAAATTCGGTATTTGAATAGGTTTGATTATTGGAACATTTACCTCCATGTGACCATTTTCCGCATTTGTGACATCTTTCTAGGTGTCGTGCTCTTCTTTTCGCTGCGGATTTTGATTTTCCTTTACCAAATTGTAACTTATTATCTTCGCATCTGGATTCTTTTCTAACTCCGTCCATTCTTTCTCTGATTACTGATACTATTTCACTCGGTAGTATGTCATTATTACGTTTAGTGATCAAAGCGTGTAGCATTAGACCATGGTTTAGTTCACAGGCAGTCTTCATTTCGTAAAAACCTAAAAAAAAATAAAAATTCAGAATGGGGGGAGAAGACTAGTTCTTTAGGGTCTGCTAGGGAAAGACCATTCGGGTTCCATTTTCGAGAACTACACGAAAACAGACAATCTAACTCTAACAGAAATACATATTATCCTTTAAAGACTTGATTCTCCCCACACTTAGTTAGCTGTGGTGTCGAAATTGTGATTAACTTCGTTGTCGACTTCCATCGGACCATGTATGTAATGTTTAACTCTGTGACCATTAACTTTAAATTCAATCCCATTTGAATTTATTAATTCTATCGTTCCGTATGGGAAAACTCTTTTGACTATGAATGGTCCAGACCATCTTGATTTCAATTTTCCTGGAAATAGCTTGAATCGTGAATTGAAAAGAAGAACTCTGTCTCCTTCTTTAAATTCTTTTGAACTTCTGATTCTTTTATCATGCCATTTCTTCGTTCTTTCCTTATAGATTAACGAATTTTCGTATGCTTTATGTCTTAATTCTTCTAATTCGTTTAGTTGACTTAATCGTAGACGTCCAGCTTCATGTAAATCAAGATTACATGTTTTCAAAGCCCAAAATGCTTTGTGTTCAATTTCTACTGGAAGATGACATGCTTTTCCATAAACAAGTCTAAAAGGTGTGGTTCCAATTGGAGTTTTGTAGGCTGTTCTAAAAGCCCAGAGTGCATCCTCCAATTTAATGGACCATTCCTTCGGATTTGATCCTACGGTTTTTTCTAGAATACGTTTTAAAGCTCGGTTGGTATTTTCAACTTGTCCACTTGTTTGTGGATGATATGCGGTGGAGATTTTATGAGTTACTCCATATCTTTTAAGAACTTTCTCAAGTTGATTATTACAGAAATGAGTACCCCGATCACTTATTAAAGCTTTCGGTGTTCCAAACCTTGCAAAAAGACGTTTTAAAAAGTTGACTACTACTCGTGCATCGTTAGTTGGGAGAGCTTGTGCTTCCGCCCATTTAGATACATAATCAATGGCTACGAGTATATATAGATTATTATGAGATTTTGGAAATGGACCCATAAAGTCAATACCCCAAATGTCAAATACTTCACATACTTGGATGACATTTTGTGGCATTTCATCACGTTGACTTATTTTTCCGGCCCTTTGACATGCATCACAGGATTTGCAAAGAAGGTGTGCGTCTTTGTAAATTGTAGGCCAATAGAATCCAGCTTCATAAACTTTTCTTGCTGTTAGTTGAGGCCCATAATGCCCTCCTGTTGGTCCTGTGTGACAATGGTTTAAAATTTTACTAGCTTCATATCCAAATACACATCGGCGTATTATTCCATCGGGACAACTTTTAAACAGATGTGGATCTTCCCAGAAATAGTGTTTTATATCACTGAAGAATTTCTTTCGTCTTTGGTACGATAATCCTTTTTCAAGGAATCCACAAACTAAGTAGTTTGCATAGTCTGCAAACCATGGGATTTCTTTATAATCTATCTTCAATAGATATTCATCAGGAAAGTTGTCTTGTATGGCCGATTCATTTAGAACTTCTAATTCAGGATTTTCAAGACGAGAAAGATGATCAGCGGCGAGATTTTCTGCTCCTCTTTTATCTCGGATTTCAATATCAAACTCTTGTAAGAGTAAGATCCAACGGATTAATCTTGGTTTAGCATCTTGTTTTGAAAATAGGTATCTAAGAGCAGAATGGTCGGTATAGACCACCGTTTTTGCTAGAACGAGATATGATCGAAATTTGTCAAAAGCAAAGACAATAGCAAGGAGTTCTTTTTCAGTAGTTGTATAGTTCGTTTGTGCTCCTTGTAACGTCTTACTAGCATAATATATAGGTTGAAATCGTTTTTCAATCCTTTGTCCTAAAATGGCTCCCATTGCAAAATCACTTGCATCGCACATTAGTTCAAATGGTAGATTCCAATTTGGTGTTATCATGATTGGTGCATTAGTGAGTTTCTCTTTAAGAATATTAAAAGATTTGATACACTCATCTGAAAAGATGAATGGCGCATCCTTTTCTAGGAGTTTATTCATAGGAGTGGCAATTTTAGAAAAATCTTTTATGAAACGTCGGTAAAAACCGGTATGCCCTAGAAAACTCCTAACTCCTCTAACATTTGTGGGATGTGGAAGTTTAGCAATTACATCTACTTTAGCTCTATCCACTTCAATTCCTTCTTTTGAAATTTTATGTCCAAGAACGATGCCTTCTTTAACCATGAAATGGCATTTCTCCCAATTAAGTACTAGATTTGATTTTTCGCATCTAATTAGCATTCGTTCCAGATTAACTAGACATGATTTAAATGTATCACCGAAGACTGAAAAGTCATCCATGAATACTTCCATGCATTCTTCTATCATGTCGTGAAAAATCGCCATCATACACCTTTGAAAGGTTGCAGGGGCGTTACAAAGTCCAAATGGCATGCGTTTGTAAGCAAAAGTACCATAAGGGCACGTGAAAGTGGTTTTCTCTTGATCTTCGGGTGCTATTGGAATTTGAAAATATCCGGAAAATCCATCTAGAAAACAATAGTAACTATTTCCGGCTAATCTTTCCAACATTTGATCTATGAAAGGTAAGGGAAAGTGATCTTTTCTGGTGGCGTCATTTAATTTTCTATAATCAATACATACACGCCATCCTGTTACAGTCCTAGTAGGAATAAGCTCATTTTTCTCATTTGTAATGACAGTCATGCCACCCTTCTTAGGTACGCATTGAACTGGGCTTACCCATGGACTATCAGAAATTGGATATATCAAACCTGCATCTAGCAGTTTAATAATCTCTTTCTTAACTACATCTTGCATATTAGGATTTAGTCTTCGTTGGCGTTGCACATACGTTTTATGACCTTCTTCCATAAGGATTTTATGTGTGCAATACGAAGGACTTATTCCTTTAATATCATGAATCTTCCATGCAATGGCTGGTTTATGAGCTTTCAACACAGAAATGAGTTGTGATTTCTCATTTTCAGTAAGAGAAGACGATATTATTACAGGTAATTCAGATTCACCATGTAAATAAGCGTATTCCAAATGGTTTGGAAGTGGCTTTAACTCTAATTTCGGAGGTTCTTCTATCGATGATTTATATCGATATCTGTCTTCTTCTTTTAGCATTTGAATTTCTTCTGTTGTTGCTTCATATCCATTAGCTATAAGTGTAGCTAACATTTCAGCTTCATCAATTGGTTCATTACCTTCTCCTAAAGAACATTCTCCTGTTCCTTGTAATTCTGGAAATTCTTCTAATAATTCTGCATGTGCATCTATAGTTTGAATATAATAACATGTATCATCTGCAGATTGTGGTTGTTGCATTGCTCTATCAACTGAAAAGGTAACACTCTCATCCTCTATACTTAGGGTCAATTTCTTACCGAACACGTCTATCATTGCTTTAGCCGTGTTTAAGAATGGTCTTCCTAATATGAGAGGAACTTGAGAATCTTCTTCCATGTCCAAAACAACAAAATCTACTGGAAATACTAAAGTACCAACTTTAACTAGCATGTTCTCCATTATCCCTCTAGGATATTTTATTGATCTATCGGCTAGTTGTATGCTTATTCTTGTTGGTTTCAATTCTCCAAGGTCTAGTTTAGCGTATAGTGAATACGGCATTAGATTTATACTAGCACCTAAGTCTGCCAATGCTTCTATTGAACTAAGACTACCCAGAAAACATGGAATTGTGAAACTTCCTGGATCAGATAGTTTTTCTGGTATCTTATTTAACAGCACTGCTGAACAATTAGCATTCATAGTAACAGCCGAGAGTTCTTCCATTTTCTTTCTATTTGAGATTAGATCTTTCAAGAATTTAGCATATCTTGGCATTCCTGAAATCACATCAATGAAAGGAAGATTTACATTTATCTGTTTAAACATATCCAAGAATTTGGATTGCTCGGCTTCAAGTTTTTCTTTCTTCATTTTACTCGGGTAAGGAAGTGGTGGTTGGTATGGTTTAACATAAGGTTTATCCTTAACTGTGTTATCTTCATTAACCTTTTCAACTACCGGTTCTTTTTCCTTATCTTGATCAGGTTGTGGTTTTTGTGGAGTAGGAATAGCTTCATCAGAAGTTACAGGTATTTCAGGTGGTTTAAGTGTTGTACCACTTCTTGTGGTAATAGCTTTAGCTGTTTCATTCCGGGGGTTAGCATTTGTATCACTAGGTAGACTTCCCGGTTTTCTTTCACCTATTAACCTTGCTAGGTTACTCACTTCTTGTTCCAGATTTTGAATAGAAGCTTGTTGATTTCTAAATGCTTGAGCATTTTGTTCATTTGTTTGTTTTTGAGATGTGAAAAACTGCGTTTGAGTTTCAACTAGCTTCGTCATCATATCTTCTAAATTCGGTTTTTTATCATCGGTTTGTTGTGGTGGTTTGTTTTGAAAATTCGGTCTTTGCTGATTATAAGTATTATTGGATACTTGTTGATTGCTAGGACCTTGTTGGTTGTTGTATGGAATATTTCGGTTATAATTCTGGTTTTGATTGTAAATCGGTCTTGGCGGTTGATAATTATTCTGATAATTATTTCCAGGCCTTTGGTTTATGTATGAAATATTCTCTCTTTGTTCCATTGTTAATTCAATACTGAGACAATCTTTTGTCAAATGTGGTCCTCCACACTGCTCACAACTAATTCGTATTGAGTGAATATCCTTAGTCATCTTTTCCATTCGTCTCTCCACAGCATCTATCTTTGCGGAAATGGAATCTAAGTCATGGCTAGAATCGGCTCTAGCTGCTTTAGATGATCTAACGATATCTTTTTCTTGGTGCCACTCATGTGAGTGGGAAGCAGTGTTATCAATAATTTTGTAAGCATCAGTTTCGGTTTTCTTCATAATAGAACCACCAGCTGCTATATCTATGTCTTTCCTTGTAGTGATGTCGCATCCTTGGTAGAATATTTGTACTATTTGACAGGTGTCTAAACCATGTTGCGGACATCCTCTTAACAACTTTCCATATCTTGTCCACGCCTCATATAGAGTTTCATTTGGTTTCTGTGTAAACGTAACAATTTCTGCTTGAAGTCTTACGGCTTTAGATGCAGGAAAGAATTGTTTAAGAAATTTGTCAACTAAAACGTCCCATGTATCGATCGCCCCTTCAGGTAACGATTCCAACCAATCTTTGGCTTCTCCCTTTAAAGTCCAGGGAAATAACATGAGATATATCTGTTCATCCTCCACTTCTCGGATTTTAAATAGTGTGCAGATCCTATTAAAGGTACGTAGATGTTCATTTGGATCTTCCTTCGGCGCACCACTAAATTGGCATTGATTAGTCACCATGTGTAGAATTTGTCCTTTGATTTCATAATATGGCGCATTAATGTCTGGATGAGTAATTGCGTGACTTTGGCCAGTGCGTTTAGCTCTCATTCGGTCTTCCATACTTAAAGGTTCCAGATTCTCCATAATTGAATTTGTTGAATCGGTATCACTAGATGATTCTGATTTAATGGTTCGTTCCTCAACAATCTATGTTTGAATGATTGGTGGCTCCGGAGGAAAGTTTAATGGTTCAGGATCTACGAACCGTTCCTGAATATTCTCCGGATTCTCAATTGTGATGTTGGGTTCAAAAAATGGATTATCGGAAATTTGAACTGAAGTACTTGGTCGACTGGATGACGATTCTAAAGAAAAATTAACGGCGGTTATATTTGCTAAATGTCTTGATCTAGTTACAGGTGGTGAACGTACAAAAGGTGATGAAAGTCTTGCTCGGTGCATTCACTGAATATCCTATTAGTTTTAAAAAGGAAAGAAAAATTATAATAAGTTATCCAATCAATAGACTTTTCTGATTTTGCCCACGTTTTGAATAGCCAAAAGATGCAGCAGAGGGGCAGGATTCGTTTGGTCTCAATATAATTGAGGACTGTTTGGCTCCAATAACCCGGTCCACCTACAAATCCAACTATTACTACGAACCAGAAAATTTTGATGTCTATTAATTTAACCACTTAAAATAAATTTTCGTAATTTTAAGAAATTTAGATAAGAAGTAGAATAAAAATCTATGTCCTAAAACTAGAATAGCGAGAAATAAGAGAGAAAAAGAGTTCGTCGCAAAAGGTAGAAAAAGAAAAAAAAATGGTTGAAAAATAAAAGGTGACGGAAAAATAAAAGAAACTTATAAAAACTTAAAAATACTTGACTAACCTAACCTTATTACTACAACTAACTTAAAATTATAATCGCAAATTGAAATTACTAATTGGAATGATAATTGATACATAGTAAAAGGTCTAAAAATATTAAAGCTTACAGGAAAAACTAAATCCCAAATGGAAATAACTTAAAAAGAAACTAAAACTTAAAAAGGCGTCGCAAAATTCTAAAGCACCTAAATCTTAGTCTAAAGAAAAAGCACTTAAGGAATTCTACGGCAAAGCCTAAAAATCTAGGAGTAAAAATAACTATAGCAAAAACTAAGTTTAAAATTAAATATGAGCTAAAAATACAAAAGTTATGCTACAACGATTAAAAAGGGACAAAATATAAAAATATACAAAAAGTTGTAAAAAGTACAATTTTTATAAAAATATTATTTTTATATTATTTATTTAATAAAACTACTAATTTTACAATTTAATAAAACTAATTAATACTAAATACATAAATTAAATAAAAAGTAAAAGTAAAAATAAAACTAATAATAATAATAATAATAATAATTAGGGTTAAATAATAATTATAATTAATAATAAACCGTAATTAATGCTGAATTAGGGCTTCCTGTTCGCGTGTCAGAGAAGCTCCGCGAGTCGCGGTAATTAATGAAGAAAACCCCGCGAGTCGCGGGGTTCAGAAATTCAATTCTGGCACAGTTTGAATCGACGCGTTTTTTCTTTATTTATTTTTTTTTTATTTTCTGTTTTCTATTTTTTCTATATATAAAAGATATTTAATAAAACTTATATTTTTATAAATTAAAATAAGAATAAAGAAACTTATAAAACTTAAATATTTAAAAAAATACTAAAAAATACTTATATTTTTGTTTTTTCTTTTTATATTTTCGAATAATTAAAACGTATTTTTACAAAAACGAATTTTTATAAAAGTAAACTAAAAAATCCTTTTTTTTTATATTAGCGTTCCGCTTCCGGCTTTTAAGAGATGTCCCCGGCAGCGGTGCCAAAAATACTTGATGTTATGCGAGGTGTATACGAAATAGTTTATATTTTTACTAGGAAAAACTATTAAATACGATAAAATTTTACACAAGATATTTATTTATTTATAGAATGGATATACTTAAACCTTGCTACAACACTTATAGGCAGTGTACCTAATTGTACAGTAGTGTAGTTTTTAGTAAGTCCGGTTCGTTCCACAGGGAAATCTTTAAACAAAGCTCAACGCTATATTAGTTTACTTTTATAAAAATACAAATATATATATAAGTAATATTATTATTATAAAGGGGGGTTTTTACCGTTTAATGACCGGTTTGTCGATTTTAAGACTTTAGTCGCAGTTAAAACCTAATGTAAAATATAAAATAAATACAAGACTTAAATTAAAGCGTAAAGTAAATAACGATAATGAAATTGCGAATAATAAAAGTGCGATAAAATAAAATTGCGATAAAATAACAATAAATAAAAGTGCGATAATTAGAATTGCAATTAAATATAAAATAAAGGAAATTAAATATGAAATAAAAGAATTATGCTTATTTAAACTTCCGTAATCATGATGTTTGACGTGTTGATTTTAGTTTTATGCCCATGGGTTAATTGTCCTTTGTCCTGGATTATTCAATATGTCCGTCTGGTTTTTGTCCATAACAGTCCATCAGTCATAAATATAAAGTGCGAGTGTCCTCATCAAATTATTCTTATACCCGAAGTTAAATATTCCAACTAATTGGGGATTCGAATTGTAACAAGGTTTTAATACTTTGTTTAATGAATACACCAGGTTATCGACTGTGTGTAAACCAAGGTTTTACTACTTTGTTAACAATTACACCAATTTCCCTTGAATGTAATTTCACCCCTGTTTTAATTATTCTAGTGGCTATTAATCCATTCCCGTGTCCGGTTAAATGAACGATTATTCGTACATATAAATACCCCGCCCATCGTGTCCGATTGAGTGTATATGGTAATTTATAGGGACGCCCAATTGTAAATCTTTATATTAACATTAACAAACTTTCATTTAGTTAAACAAATATAAAGCCCATTAATAGCCCATAGTCTAATTTCCACAAGTGTCGTTCTTTTGTCCAAACCCCAATTATGGTACAAAGCCCAATTACCCAATTTTAGTAATTAGCCCAACATCATGATTACTTCGTTTTAAATAAGCATAATAATAACTTAGCTACGAGACATTAATGTAAAAAGGTTGAACATAACTTACAATGATTAAAAATAGCGTAGCGTTACACGGACAGAATTTCGACTTACACCCTTACAACATTCGCTAACATACCCTTATTATTAGAATTAAAATTAAAATTAAAATATAAATTATATATATATATTTTACGTATATATGAGAGAAGAGAGAAAATAGATTATGAATTGCGATCAGAATTCGGTTGCTTTTATAGGAAAAGTCAAATTTTGGGGCTCCGCGACTCGCGGCAAAATCCTCTTCAAACTCCGCGAGTCGCGGAGAATGAATTTACAGCTCACACCCTTGGAGTCTTTCTCTGCCGACGGTTTTATAATATATATATAATATATATATAATTAATATAATTAATTATATATTATATTATATTTATATACATAGTTAACTTGTAATTTTTAGTCCGTTGCGTCGAGCGTTAAGAGTTGACTCTGGTCCCGGTTCCGGATTTTCGAACGTCCTTGCGTACAATTTAATATCTTGTACTTTGCGTTTTGAATCTTGTACTCTTGTAATTTCGAGACGTTTCTTATCAATAATTGGAACCTTTTTGATTGTCTTTTGTACTTTTGAGCTTTTTGGTCGTTTGCGTCTTCAATTCGTTGAATCTGTCTTTTGTCTTCACCTTTTATTATTTAAACGAATATCACTTGTAAATAGAACAATTGCAACTAAAAGCTTGTCTTTCTTGAGGAATAATGCTATGAAATATATGTTCGTTTTTAGCATTATCAGTAGGTAATACCCGAGGAATATTTAGATTTCACCTTAATAAGTTACACTATACATTCGTCAAAGCTGATTCAACAGTCATTTACTATCCTATTTACACTCACCGATATACGTGTCTGTTCACTGCAGAATAACTATTTTCATTCAATTTCATATTTGGATTTTGATCTATAAGAATCCAACAAGTGGCATAATGAAGAAAACATTGAACAAAAATAAAATTTGTTAGAAACAAACGAATTAACTATGAGAAATTCTATTAAGAATCCACGCTAACGAAATCCTAGCTAACTGTTCCTAGCTAACTGTTAATTCCGTATTACATTTTATTTATCGCAATTTAATTATCGCAATTTATATTCTCGCAATTTTATTTATCGTCATTTAATTTCTGTTATTTACTTTACGCACTTTATTTATCGTCATTTAATTTTCTGTTATTTATTTTTACGCACTTTAAATATCGGGACACGTATACAAGGTTTTGACATATCATATCGACGCATCTATATATATTATTTGGAATAACCATAGACACTCTATATGCAGTAATGCTAGGAGTTAGCTATACAGGGTTGAGGTTAATTCTACAATAATATATATAGTTTGAGTTGTGATCGAGTCTGAGACGAATACGGGTCACGATACGTATTAATTAATTCGAATATTACATATTAAACTATATATGAATTATTGAATTGCTAACTGTGGACTATCAACTGTGGACTACCAACATTGGACAATTAAAATGAATTAAAATATTGACTATAACATATGAAACTAAACAATTCTTCAAGTTGCCACTTGATTTCATCTTAAACTTCATTTGTATCTTGACGATTCCAATCTGCGTTCAAACCTTTCATGATTTTTGGAAATACCTCAATCGAGAGGATGAACCAACCGCACTTCATCTACGGAAGAAAAGATTGATGCATATATTTATGCACCTGAAAACACTCAGAACCCGAGTAAACGTTTAAAACATATCTGTACTAGCTTCATTGGCATTGTTATTACCGAAAATAACTTTACAATCCCTTTCCAAAATAGCCAAATTTGTCACAGCTCCAACAAGTCAACTTCGACTTTTCGTTCTAAACAACCTTATTATAACCTTGATATATATGCGTGCTCTTTTATTGTTACCGGGAAACCTTTTATATTCCATCATATTACCAGCAGACGTACCAACAACCTCGTTGCTCCTTGGCTTAAATCTCTCCGACAAATCACTATATTTATCTATTGAAGTCTCATCATGTACTCATCCGCATTCTGTAACAAGAATTGCCATACCAATTACCGGGAATCAGCAAATCTGTATTTTGAGTCTCGCAACGTTTTCACATCAACAGTTATATGTATCCATATAACATTTATCTCTTAGAACTATGATCTTCCATTCTGAAATTCTGAAAAGCACCCAGTCTGTGAATTAATGCTCTGAATTTTGAAAAGTTGAATGAAGCAACAAAAACTGTGGATGATTTTAACAGTCAAAAGTTTGATAAAAAAAAATATACGTTGGAAAAGATCAAAAGGAAGTTTGGTACTGAAAAACGAATTGAGCAAACCATGAAGGAGACTCTGAGCAAATCACAAGGACTAAACTTGTACATAAAGAACCCTGATGATTCTGTTTCTGATGAAGTCTTTAGCGAATATCTTGCTCCTTATTTATTCTAAATCCTTGCGAAAGGATTTTCTTCATCAACATTCGATCTCAGAAATTCTGGAAATATCATCATAAATATCTTTGATATTTCCGATAATATTTTCATAACAATTCTTATCTGAAATCATTAATCTCTTCGTGCTATCATTGTTACATCATATAGAAACTGTTAGTTTCTATATTCTGTAAACTTTCGAGCTTAAAATATGAATGTTATTGAAGTAATGTTGGGAACTGTGCATAAGTTAGTATAATATAATGACACTTGATCAACGTGATTATATTACAGTAAGTCATGCTGAGTTTCTAATGGAACGTGATGATTCACAGATCATAACGTCATCATGTGCCATGTTACACGACTCTTACATTCTACCCAATCTCCACGTATATCAAGAACATATATTCTTAATAGTTCTATCTTTTCAGATATTCTAGTAATTTGAAAAATCAAGATCGTGCCATTACGATTTTCTTCTAGAACATTAACTATGTTCATTTCAAAATCCATATCTACGAATTCCGAACCATTATTCGCTTGACTTGAAGTCGGGAAGAGAAAACAAAAGTATGGAACTCTGAATTATAAAGGAGAAAATAAAGTCCGATAACAACACATAAATTACAAACCGTGTATATCAATGTTTATCGCAACATAAAGACACGGGAGAATTAAAAACACTATAACCCCAAGGGCAAAGTAGAAGAAAATAGATTCTTCAGGTGGAAGTTGAAAAAGGAGAATGATTGTTGCAATAGTAAGGATAAGGACAAGGATTAGAACTGGATTAAGCATTTTTATAATCTTTTGGATGTATGAACTAAGAAGGAAAGTATAGGAATGGTGAAAATAATGGAACGGAAAAAGTTTAATTTATAATGGAAATATCAGACAGAGTAATCGAGGCAGATCACCATATTTAATTATAGAGATCTTAATTTTCTTATTAGTCGAAGAATCAAATCTATTAGATTTCAAAGATTTTCTTTAAATCCTTTGAATTCCGGAATTCAACAATGACTACATCAAAAGTCAAGATGAATCTTTATTTCTCAATTCACTCTTTTGTGATAGCTTCATTCGTACTCTTCGAATAATCGAATTGTTTTATCTGTATTACTCAATGATGATAAAACTCTATTTATCAACTCATATTCGCCATGAAAACATTTTTATTGTTAGCCATGACCACCTCACTCAAATTTCAGGACGAAATTTCTTTAACGGGTAGGTACTGTGATGACCCGGGAATTTTCGACCAAAATTTAAACTTGATCTATGTTGGATTTTGACACAATAAGCAAAGTCTGTAATGTTGAGTCTCAAAATTTTTGAACTGTTTACATGAATAACATTTACCCTCTGACTGTTCCCGACGATTCACGAACCTTTAATTGAAAATAGAAATGTTGATATAAATAATTATATTGGTAAAAAATTATATATAATAATTTGAATATGTAAATATAATAAAGTTGCTATTAAAATAAATCTATATATATGATTTTTATACATAATCATTATTGTATGTATGTTATAATATATAAAATTTATTTATATAATAATAAATGTTCAATAAAAGTTATTATATAACATATTATATGTAATTACAAGATAAGATTATAGTTGTTGTAGTAATATAATTATTACTTTCATTATTATTATTATTAATATTATTAATGTTAATATTAATTATTAATATTAAAAAAAAAAAAGAAAAAAAAAAGGAAAAGTCATGAGCTAGTACCATTCAGTTACCCATATCCCTCAAAACTGTATTTGATTTTTGTAATTGTCGGATGTTGTTACAAGTCATTCTCAATCACCATTAACAACTAAAATCATTCATTATATATATCATCATCTGCAATTGAGAATGAATCAAACTGGAAAATTCAAGAAATAAACTCACACTCTGTACATTCATCTTTTTCACCATATTTTGATTTAGAACAAATTTTCAAAATGTAATAATGCAGTCTTGTTAGGAATCGTCTATCTAAACTATCTGTAAGTTTTCAATCCTCAATTCTTTCTATTAATTTCTAATTTGAGAGTCAAAGTTTTGGTTTTCAAAGTCAACTAAGTGTTCTTGAATCAAATTCGAGTTTGTTTTGATATCTCCAGTTAATTTGATGATCCATAAAGATAATAGGAATGATTTGCAACACAATTCATGTTGTAATCATAACCTATAACACTCTTAATCTAAAAATCAATTTTCGAGTTCTTGAGTTCTTCACAGTAATATACACTAACATAAATTCGAAATAAATTTCAAAAACTAAAAATGCAGAGTTGTTAGGAATCATTTACTTAAACTTCCTGCAAAATCTCAAGTTCCAATTCTTAATAACGAATTCGAATTTGCGAGTCAAAGTTAAATTGTCAAAAGTCAACTGTTTTGTTCTTGGAGAAATTAGAGCTTGTTTTGATGTTTTAAGTTCAATTGACGATTTCAATAGTTTTTAGGAATGATTTGAAACATTTTCATGTTGTAAAGATTGTCCAAAACGAACTCAAAATTGAAAACAATTTTTTTTTTCTTGGCTACAGGCAAGCAGTAGGATTTTTTTTTTTTGTTTTTTTTCTCATTTTTTTTATATCATTAACACATTTTTTTTTTGTTTCATGTTATTTACAAGTCATAAATGAAAACCCGTTCGATTGTTGTTGAGTTTTTGCCCCCGTTTGATTTTAAACTTGGTGAAGAAGATGATGAACATGGCTAAATGAAATACTAGATATATAGTTTGGGTTGCCTTATACATCAGATAAACAAGACAGAGAGAATGGTTAAGTGTGTTTGCGGGTGAGCGGGAGGTCTCTAGTTCAAACCCGGTTCAGGGCATATTTTTTTAGAAAGGCTTTGGAAGGTAGATTTCATTACCAAAATTATTATTATTATTAGTATTGTGATTATTATTATTATGGTTATTTTTTAGAACACTTATTATTACTAATACAAGTATTATTATAAAGACTATAATTTATTATTATAATTATGATTATGATTATTATTATTATTATTATGAGAATGATACAAATTATTATTATTTTCATTAATATTAGTACTTGTAACATTTTATAATTGTTAGTGTTATTATTATCATCCACATAGGTATTATTATTAGTATTATCATCATTATTATTAATATTACAAAGTATCATTAATAGACTTATCATTTAAACATTAATATTAGTGATATTGTATAATTACTGAAAATTTCTATTAAAACTATTAAAAATTACCATTATTATTATTAGTATTATTTTTTACTAAAACTATCATTATTATTGATATCAGTATTATCTATGTCATTATTATTAAAATAATTACGATTATGAAAAATAAAAGTTTTAAAGACGTTATTAAAATTATAAACATAAAAATAAAGATTTTATATATAAATATACATTTAATACACATAACTTAACTATACTAATATATCTATATATATAATGAAAATATATATAATGAACCTATTAGTCTACTATATATATAAATTACATCACTAATCATAATATAAATAAATATATTTGTTCGATTACAAGTATGTGTCTTAATAGATATATGAATGATATAGGTTCGTGAATCCGAGGCCAACCCTACATTGTTCAATGTCGTCATATGTATTTTTACTACAAAATACATTATTGTGAGTTTCATTTTCCCTTTTTTACTCATTACATTTTTGGGCTGAGAATACATGCAAATGCTTTATTAACTGTTTTATAATATTTATATGCGTGAGTTTCATTTGCTCCCTTTTTAAATGCTTTTGCAATATATATTTTTGGGACTGAGAATACATGCGCTGCTTTTATAACTGTTTTACGAAATAGACACGAGTAAATGAAACTACATTCTATGGTTGAATTATCGAAATCGAATATGCCCCTTTTTTAAGTCTGGTAATCTAAGAATTAGGGAACAGACACCCCAATTGACGCGAACTCTAAAGATAGATCTATCGGGCCCAACAAGCCCCATCCAAAGTACCGGATGCTTTAGTACTTCGAAATTTATATCATGTCCGAAGGAGGATCCCGGAATGATGGGGATATTCTTATATGCATATTGTTAATGTCGGTTACCAGGTGTTCAATCCATATGAATGATTATTTTTGTCTCTATGTATGGGACGTACATTTATGAGTACTGGAAATGAAAATCTTGTGATCTATTAAAATGATAGAAATGATTATTTATGTTAAACTAATGAACTCACCAACCTTTTGGTTGACACTTGAAAGCATGTTTATTCTCAGGTATGAAAGAAATCTTCCACTGTGCACTTGCTCATTTTAGAGACATTACTTGGAGTCATTCATGACATATTTCAAAAGACGTTGCATTCGAGTCGTTGAGTTCATCAAGATTATTATTAAGTCAATTATTGTTAGATATATTATAAAATGGTATGCATGCCGTCAACTTTCGATGTAATGAAAGATTGTCTTTTCAAAAACGAATGCAATGTTTGTAAAATGTATCATATAGAGGTCTAGTACCTCGCGATGTAACCAAATGTAATGTATTCGTCCTTGTGGATTAGGACGGGTCGTTAGAGCGTTAGGGGCGTCAGAGGGCGTCAACGAGCCTGACGGGACCCCTCTGACGCCGCGTTAAAAATAGTCTTACTGTATTTTGAATAAATTACTGACATCAGCATGACGAATAAAAGTAACTATTTTAATTTGTTTTCTTTTCTTTCCTTTTATTTTTTCTTTTTGTTTATCAAAATTTAACAAACATTCTTCCGTCACAACATGAATGCGTCTACCTCCTTCCCAATGGCGAAGCTTTCTTAGGGCAGGGGAGGGCTCTTTCCCCCCCCACCCCAAAAGTCTGAGTTATAAGCTATATTTTTAGAAAGATATTCAAATGTATTGATGTAGTTCAGTGGTTTCCTGAATAATAGAGGTCTGTAATGTGTACGTTGGTGAAGGTTCAATTCCATCCCATGTTTTTTTAAGTGATATTTTTAATAATTAGTAGTAAATTCTATTCCTCATCTTCTTAAATGGTATTTTTAATAATAATAATTAGTAGGAAATATATACATTTACGTTTAAACATTAAATATAGTTTAACCATATAAAAATCTAATCTATATATATTATTTCTCATATAAAATGATCTACACAATTTAGATCTAATATCTGAGTTTGAATGATGTTAGTGATAGTTGTTCTTTCATACATACATAGTGAGATCTTTTATATTACACAGTTTAAGTCTATTGCTTTTTAGAAGCTTTATCCAAATTGTATATTATTTTCAACTTATCGAACTTGATTAGAACGTTTCCATCGTTCATGTTCGCCCCCTCAATAGAAGTTTTCAAGCTTCGCCACTGCTCCTTCCATTCAATATTGGACATAATGTTTGAAGAGAAAAATCATTCTCATATTCATCTCTGATTATTTCCATGAAATCTCAAGAACACAATATGAATTTCTTATTTCTTATAGATAAGGAGTAATGTAAATATAAATATAAATAAGAAAAACGTTAATTATAGATTACATATATCACCCATTTTATATGTTAAGTCATGTTGTGGTGTTATCAACATAGAGTATTTGAAATTTAAGCTTCGTAAGGTATAATTTTCACCAAGCTTAAGCTTAGATTTTTATTTTTTATTTTTTTATTTTTATTATTATTTTTTTTTTTTTTTTGAAAAGCTTAAGCTTAAATGCATCAAACAACTTAAATACAACCATATGTACATCTTAATATTCTGTTTAGTTTAGTATGGTGGAGACTTTATTCATGCCTTGCAATTTTTATTTAAAAACATATTGGATTTTATTACTATAACTTTTTCCAGAATTATTGGTAACTATATATTTACAAACTGAGCATAACAAATTAAACAAGGCATACAAGGCAACCTTAACAATCAAATTGAGCATAATAAAAAATAATAGTCAGAGAGATCTACAATTTTCCCTAATGAAACATTGATCTATTATTCTTAGTATTTGTATGTCATATTAAAAATATAACAGTATATAAATACAATCGTAATGATAGCTGGTAGAGCTGAGGATCTACAATGTTTCTCAAAAGTCGTAGGTAAGGTCAGACTTTCACGCATATTATAATTATAATTATAATTATAATTATAAATATATTGAATAGAAAGTATAAAATTACTATTCTTAACATTATTATATTACCAAAATTCACCTTTTCAAAATAATTCTTCAACTTTTATCAAAATACAAATAGGCCCCCGAAGTTATGAATTCACCATTCTTAACATTATTATATTACCAAAATTCACTTTTTCAAAATAACCCCCAACGTCGCGAGTTAAAATTTTCCAACAATACCATTGAACTCGGAATAATTTTACGAACATAATGCAACTAACTACTCACAAAACGGATGTCTTTTAAAAAAGTCAAATGGTTTGAGCCACCTTTCATACACATTCCCCCCCCCCCCCCCCACCCAAACATTTGGTTTTCCATTAGGGTCTGCTTTTAACTTCCGCTGCGAAACGCGAGCTCCTTAACTTGTTCATATTCATTCAATTCAATATCAAATCAAAATTTTCTTTATTTTAATTATTTCCAAAACTTTTTAGCTTAATTTAACATATTAAAAAGTAAAAGGACAATAAATGACATAAGTATAAATTTGAGTGGATATTTCAAAAACTCTTTCTTGATTTTTTGTTTCTTTCAATTAGGTCACTATATATTAGTTATATCCATCTCCTGCTAGCACTCTTCAAAGAAAGCATGGCTCTGGTTCCCACTCGTTTAGACTCATTTCACAGCTCAGTCTACAAGCTTCACTTTTTCAGGTACTGTTCATATAACCCCTTTAAGAAACACAAAGTTATTGCAAATTACGATAATAATTCCTCCAATTTAAACCCAGCCCACCTAAAAAAATCCAAGCTTGTTCTTAGAAACAAGAACAATGAAGCGAGTTCTATCACTGAATCCCCAACCTTGAATTCAAAAAGTACTAAAAATAATGATTGGTTAGAGAAATGGGGTGATACCCAGAAGCAAAATTGGCCTAAACAGCCTGAAAAATCATTAATTTATGAAAATAGTTATGATAGTGATAGTGATGGTGTACATACTAGTGGTAGTACAATGGATAGAATTGTAGAGAAATTAAAGAAATTTGGGTATGCTGATGATGTTAAAGATAAGATTAAAAAGAGGGAAATTGAGAAGGGTTCAGTTGAGGATATATTTTATGTTGAAGAAGGGATTTTACCTAATTCAAGAGGTGGATTTTCGCCCGAATCACCTTTAGGTATTGAAGATGTGTTCAGGGGTAGTAATGGAAAAGTTAAATTTCCATGGGAGAAACCATCACCTGAAGATGATGAAAAGAGGAATTCAGTGAAGTTAAAAAGTAAAACGTGTGTGGCTGAGTTAACACTTCCCGAATCAGAGTTGAGGAGATTGAGGAATTTAGCTTTTCGGTTAAAGAATAAAACGAGGATCACGGGTGCTGGTGTTACTCGAGAAATGGTGGCGTTGATCAAGGATAAGTGGAAATCAGCTGAAATTGTGAAGCTGAAAGTTGAAGGATCTGGTGCACTTAATATGAGACGAATGCACGAGATATTAGAGGTTAGTTGCTTGCAATACTTGTGATTGCTTTTTTAGCAATTATATTTAGTTATTAGTTAATTACATAATGCTGTGTCAGCAACGTTTATTAATCTACTTTGTGTTTGCTTGTGCTGATGTCATCTGTAATATTAGATGAGGACTGGGGGGTTGGTAATTTGGAGGTCTGGGAGTACCGTTGCTCTTTATAGAGGCGTAGGATACCAAGATCCATCTTTAAAACAACGAAAACGTGAACTATCTGAAAATTCATCTGTTTCAAGTGTTGATGTTGCAACTAGATCGAAGGATGGTTTACAAGTGCAAGAATTGGATGATGAGAATATTGAAATAAATGAAGAATTAAACTATGAAAAAGAAGTGGATAAACTGTTAGAGGGGTTGGGTCCTAGGTATACGGATTGGCCTGGGTGCGACCCGTTACCGGTGGATGCGGATTTACTCCCGGGTACAGTTCATGGATACCAACCACCGTTTAGAATACTTCCGTACGGGATAAAAGCTACACTTATCGGAAGGGAAGCTACTAATCTAAGAAGGCTAGCGAGATTTCTCCCGCCCCATTTTGCTTTAGGTGGGCCCATCTTCTTTATATAAATTAGGGAAAATTGAAATAAATATAAGGGGTGGTAAAGTGGGTAGGTTGAATAGCCGGTCATTTATAGTACCGGGCAAAATGAGACTGGGTCAGGTTGGGTTGGATTGACCTGCAGTCACTTTTTGATTTTTTGAAATCTCTGGATAAATTATTAATGTGTTACTTACTTACTTATGATTTACGATTAGGAACAGTATTCGATAAATCTACATCTGAGTAAGACCATTTAAAAGGTGTATGATTCATTGGACGATATTTATTGTTATTAGACTGGTTCCCCCCTTTTAGCAATTTTATACTGACCCATTTGAGTCTAATAAAAATCCCAATTTGAGCCGTTCTCAAATCAATGGGCTGAAATTGCCACCTCGATAATTAATTAGCAACACACTTTCACTCCTTTCTAATGCTGGAATTCAAAGGGCATTTCTAAAAGCCTTTAACTTTTGGAAAGCGTTACCGTTAATTTTAGAAAACCGATAGTAACAAACGGCCAACTTTTTAAAACTGATGTCAGCATGTTACACATCTCGTCTTCAAGTTTACCCGAATAAAGTCAATATGAATAGTATAGTTGTTTAAGTAACAATTGTATAAGTTTGGCGGTTAAATTAGAAATTAAGTGAAAATGTGTCGCAATACTTTGTAACTTTCTCAGCAAATTACAGTGTAAGACTATGAAGTTATATGCACTTGTACCATTTACCATTTTGATGTTCATATTTGTATAGTTCAAAGAAAAATGAAGATGCAAACCAGGAACCACAATTTTTTTTATTATTGTTTAAATATTTTCATGAATAGGTAGAAGCAGACAACATCAAGGTTTGGCGGCGGCAATAATTAAATTGTGGGAAAGGAGTTCGATCGCGAAAGTTGCGTTAAAACGTGGGGTCCAGCTAACTACTAGTGAAAGGATGGCTGAAGATATCAAGGTTCTGTTTGTTTTTTTTATTGTGTATCAACCGTAATCCTTATGTTGGTGTTTTTTGCTTGGTTTATTTTTTAATTGTCGTGTTATCGTTCCTAAATATAAACTGTATCTCTACAGGAGGTGAATTTTTAGTAAGGTGTTTGTTTGGTTATGAAATGCAGAAATTGACAGGTGGCATACTTCTTTCTAGAAACAAAGACTTTTTAGTTTTTTACAGAGGAAAAGATTTTTTATCACCCGATGTTTCGGAAGCGTTATTAGAAAAGGAAAGGTTGGCGAAATCTTTACAAGATGAAGAAGAGCATGCTCGGTTAAGAGCGTCAACTTTTATCACGCCAAAAATTGAAGTACGAGAAGACCACTCGGGATCTGCTGGTACGCTAGGCGAGAGTCTCGATGCGAATGCTAAATGGGCAATAAGGTTTGATGATGATTACGAGAAAAAAGTGCTACAAGAAGCAGAAACACAAAGACAGGCTGACCTTATAAGAAAGCTTGAAAGGAAGCTTCGTTTCGTGAGTTTTTATATTTAATATATTCATTTCTTTTCTATATGCGTCGAATCTTGAACGATTTTCATTGTTCTTAAAAGTTGAAAACTGTGCTGATCGGGTGGTTGGATAATGGGTTCGGGTTGACCCACAGATCTTTTTTCTCATTGTTGATAAACAATTATTGTGTTAATTATGATCGCAAAATATAATTTAATTACAATAATTGTTACCATTTCTTATGATGTAATCCAATAGGAGGCTGTAATTCTTAGAAATACACTTTGGGACCCTTACAAACTTTTCGGCCAATTTATTTTGTAATGTTGACTCATTATGGATAAACCGTACCCCAATTGACCTATTAATAAGTAAATGGGTTGCAATTTCCAGCTCTAAATTTTTTATTAAGATGCCAAAGAAGTTTTATAATTTGGAAGAATGAAAGATCTTTCACAGACAGTGTAAATGTGAACAGTAAAAGGAAGCTTCTATACTTGACCCTTTTTGTCAAACGTTGCTCGTTCTTGCATGGTTGAGGGTCAATTGGACCCATGATCGGGCTGGGTTATATTTTATCGTCAGCAGGGCAACAGGTTAAATGGGTTGAAAAAAACTTCGAAACTAATACGGGTCTTACAGGTTGAAAGCTGTCATAAGTATAATTAAAGGCTTAGGACCTCTTAAATTGCTTGCTAAAGTAATGCAGACTTTTATTTATAAAGTTTTGTTTTGTAATTATGTTTAATTAATTAAACTTAAATACATTAGATACTTATAAAAATGTATTGAACGAACAAAACACGTTCACAGGTTAACGTGACTCATGTTGACCTGTATTGAAGAAATTTCATTTGACCCAAACCCATTTCAATCTGTTACCCTACCTAACTGCCTACGCATTTTTACCATCTCTGAGAACTGTATAATCTTTGTCGATTACACTGGGTTAAATAGTTAACAACATTTAATTACTGTAATTTCGTTATAAAAGTAACGCTGGCGATCTCTCACAGGCTGATCGAAAAATAATGAAAGCGGAACAAGCCTTATCTAAAGTGGAAGCATTTTTAAATCCAACCGATCGTCCGGCAGATCCAGAAAGCATCACTGATGAAGAAAGATTTATGTTTCGAAAGCTCGGTTTAAGAATGAAAGCTTTCTTGCTCCTAGGTAATCATTTTTTTCTTCATTTTCACTAAACTAGTTAGATATGATATTTCGACCCATTTACTTTTGAACAGGTCATACCAGTAAATAGTTTCTCAAAAGGATACGTATCAATGAGATCAAAAAGTTAACCAAACTGTATCTTAATGCATACTATACTGTAACCTCTTACATTTTTATGCAAGAAATTATATTTCAAATTATAATAATATAAAAATATTTTTATTTTGTAATCATATATGACACGCTAAGTGTTTTGTGTCAACCTAGCATACCCTAAAATCCATGTTTTTTCCTGTTATTAAACCCACCAATCCACCAATTGGTCACTTTACACATTCTTTCCTAACAACAAAAATAAATAAATAAATAAATGTTTTTTGCAGGTCGACGTGGAGTGTTTGATGGGACCGTGGAGAACATGCATCTTCATTGGAAATATCGCGAGTTGGTAAAAATCATTATAAAGTCTACAAATTTTGAGGATGTTAAAAATATAGCATTATCACTTGAATCTGAGAGTGGTGGTGTATTAGTATCGGTCGATAAAGTTTCGAAAGGATTTGCGATTATTGTATTTCGGGGTAATGATTATAAACGGCCTCCTGCTTTAAGACCAAAGAACTTGCTAACCAAGAGAAGGGCCTTGGCACGTTCTATTGAGCTTCAACGACGCGAGGTAATAAATATTATGAAAGTTCAACAGGGTATCAAAATTCACAAGTTTTTTTTTTTTTAATTATTCGTCGCAATCTAATTATTTCTCTATTAATTTTGTGTTAAACAGGCTCTTCTGAAACATATTTCGACTTTGCAGACCAGAATAAACAAGTTGCAATCTGAAATCGTATAATCTTCTATTTAATAGCATTATTTTATTGATTTGTTGGCTGATTAATCTGAATATTAACCAACTTATGTTTGTGATAAATGAAATGATTATAGGAACATGTTTCGACTACCAAAGAGAAAGGTGGTGAGGAGCTATACGACAGTATAGATGCATCGTATTCTACAGAAGACGAGGATAGTGAGGTATAATGCTTCTTGGGTTTATTTAGTTGTCCGATTTTCCTTTTAAAATATTAAACAAATTATAAATATCTGAAATTGGATGTTAGTCATTTTCACCTCAGTTTGTCAAACAATCTATTATCAATACTGGTAAATGGAAATTCATTTTTAAATGATGCTATTCAATTATTTTTCAGGATGAAGGGGAAGACATGTACCTTGATACATACAACAGTGAACATGAAGAAGATGATGAATTTGACCATAATCCTCACTTGGAAGATTAAGAAAAATGAGTATGTTGATCGTCTTGTTTCTGGTCAATTATATGTAAGAATGAATCGATGGAGGTGAAGAAGAAGAATTAGAAGAAGATGATGCGTGAAAAGGCTGACATGGTCTGCTTACAACCATCTGACAAGTTCTCGAGCAGATTAAATCATGCTATAGATGATATCGTTGTTACTTGTAAGCTTGTAAAAACTGCGTCGAAATGCTAAGTTTGGTAGCAAGAAATGAGTTATCTATGCGTGCTTCTGAGTTGTTACCGACTTATATAGCTATACATTAACATGGGCATGTTTCAGATTTCAGGCATTCGCAACTTGCAAATGTCATTTTGTAAGAATGTTTTGGTGTGAAGAATGCATCTAAACATGCAGAACAGTTTTTAAAACAAAGAATAAGAAAAATAAACACATTACATATGCAGCTCCTGGACGACTGCTCTAATATTCAATTTTAAAGATTTCGCGGAGTTTTTTCAGTACAGTCATCATAAAAGAATACAAATTCTAGTTCGTTCAATCTTGAAAAATTGTTGCGGCGACAAGCTTGATCGAAAACACAAAGCTTGTCGAAGACACAAAACATTGCATAACAGGGAGTTCTACCAGAAATGGAGATGTTATCCCGAATGTAAATATAATAACCAACAACCACAAAAATCGAAATGAGCTTGAGAACTTAAAGTAGAATATAAAGTAGGTACTTCAAAAAGTATCAAGCATTTGAAAACAATATCCATAAAACATGTAAAGCCTTACATTCTGAAATAAAAAGAGTCTACTTGATTCAGAAAACAAAAATATTCATTGCAATCCTACCAGACAAACTTAGAGAAGATAAACTCAACCAAGAAATGGTCTCACTTCAATGGGATGAACCGAGAAGAGTGAGTAGCACCAATACCAGGTCGACCGTGCTTGACTGGCTTGTACGAAATTGAGTATTCAGCAAGATAGGTACCAATCATTTCAGGCTTAATCTCAATCTGGTTAAAAGTCTTTCCGTTGTAGACACCAACAACACTTCCGATCATTTCAGGAACAATGATCATGTTTCGCAAATGAGTTTTCACAAGCTCTGGCTTCTCACCAGCAGGTGCCTCACGTTTCTGTACAAAAATATAACATTTATTAATGAACACACAATAAACAAATAAACAATCAAAACTTATAAAAAGGGATATTACAAAGTTGTCTACCATTATAAAATGATATGTTAAACATGAACAGCAAAAAAAAAAGACAATGCAAGTATTCATTTTGATCAATCAACCAAACAAAATTCTCAATATCTAGTGAAGGTTTTAAACAATTAACAATTCCAAACAAAAATAAGTCACTAAACCCCACAAAGAAATAAGTAATTATGTAAAACCTGACAAGTGACATCAAATCATACCAATAACCAAACGAATCATACAAACAAGAATATCAAATCAAGTCCTAGATCAGAAAGCCATAATTTTAAACAAAACCGTAATTAGACTAACACACATATATATAGCATTCAATATGCCACAATAACAATAGCATGAATATAAGCTACAAACATTAAAAACAAACAGAGCATACAAATTCCTAGAAATGATACTCCATCTAATACAATCAAGCATTTCTAAAAGATCTTAGCAAAACTTAAATATAAAGTAATTAAACATAACATGAAATATGAAATATAATACTCAATTGATGCTAAATTCATTTAAATTTAAGCTTCAATATTAAGATAATGCAAAAACAAAATTAGTTTGTTTAAGAAAACATACAGCTTTGCGAAGCTTCTTAATCAAAGCCATAGGCTTCCTCTTCAAACCTCTCTGGAACCTAAAAATTAAAAACAAAATATAAATAATGAAATGAATTTGTAGAAGATAATAGACACAATATATGTAGATATATATATATACCTTCGACGTGCACGTGCAGTGAAGAGCTTAACAAGCTCATCGGTAGACATATCCAGAAGAGCATCCAAATCAACTCCTCGGAAACTGAATTTCTTAAACGTCCTCTTCTTCGGTGCTCCGGCAGCTGCCACGTCAACCTCAACATCCGCCTGTAACAATAATCAATAATCATTCATTATTATTTTTCAAGATCGAATTCATAATTGATAGAATAGATTCAATTGATTGATAATCTTACCATTGTTGAATTAGGTAAACTGCTCTTCTGTGCGGCTAGGTTTTTAGGGTTTCGGATGTTACTAGTGTGACACGTTAAGCGTTAGCAAACATATATAGGGTTAATGTTTGGACCTGCAAACTTTTATATTATTGGGCTTAAGCCTTCTGGTATTGGGCCTAAAAGCGTCAAATGTTAATGTATTTTCTACCTCAATACAAGTCACAAAATGCTAAAAAATAAACACAATTTTGATTCTTTATCATATACTCATATTCATATACTATATAATAAAAAAAAAATATATAATCATAATTATAATTACGAAGTATAATCATAATCATAATAGTAATTATATTAAAATTTACATTTCCATCTATGAATCTACACACTTATACAAACAAGAAAGTTATCGGCTGAAACTATTTGTAGTGGTAGGGGGCGTGAGTTGATGGTGTGAGTTGCTCTTTGTACTTTTTTAATGATTAATATGTCTGTGTTTTTTATGTGGAGTAGTGGTGGTGTGAGTTAGAAATATTGTGATAATGTGTTAAAATATAATTGGATTAAGTTTTAAAAAGAGATAAAAATAATATTTTTAAAATAATAAAAAATTAAAAAATAACAACATGTGTTTCTTCTTCCGTTGCATAGCAACGCACACCTCCAATTTTTGCCAACCAACGCCTCAATACTTTGGTGAGCGGTCATTACTTTTTTGCCATGTAGAATCCCACTCCATGGATTGACACCGTTACATACGATCTTATTAGGCATCACATGGAGGCACCATGATTACATGGAATTTTAGGGTTAATTAACCCTTAAATGTGACATGTCAAATAACTAAGTAAGCCACATCATTACTCCCTACCCAATTAGTTATTTAGTTCTTTAAACAAAATTTTAAGTTGATAGGGTACGATATAGTAACTCCATTTGTTAAAGTTTCTTCCCAAAAACACTACCGCCCTACAAGACATTTCGCTCAAATTATATGTTACAAAAAACCTTCATCTCCCCAACGATTATTCTACATACGTTGAATTCATCATCTACAACGAATCGATGTAACATATACCCAAAGAAATAGGTCATATATACCCAAAGAAATACTAATGTGGGTCACATACTTCCAAAAAGTGTATCAATGTAACCAAAAGGTAACCTGTTACCGGCTAAACATGTCACTTTTTAAAATGTGACTCACATTAGTATTATTTTTTTTTCCATATAGCTTACATTGGAACAAAAAAAAAGTATACTTTTTTTGAAGCTCAATGTACAAAAACGATCAATGATGATTCTCTTAACAAATTGACTTCAGATTAGTGAATCATAACATCAAACGAAGTTTCGCACATCATCAGAACTGATAATCAACAACAAATTCAAGAGTTTGATCTCGAGTTCATCCTTCGCCGAAAACCGTGCCCGATTTAAGCACCGGATCAATATGAGAGGTTATTGCGAAATGTAAAAATACAGATGTGATCGAAATCTCTTCGTGAAACTATCTGTAAATTTACAGCTCTTAAATCGCAGAAATGAATCCGAATTTCGAAGTCAAAGTTTCGGAAAAAAAAAGTCAAACGAACAACCTTATTTATCAGGTCAACAAGTTAAGTTGGTTTACATTAACACATTTTTTTTTAAAGTTTATGGCCTATAATAGTATTTTTCTGGGTATATGGTCTACATCGGGACAAAAAAAATAAATATATATATGACCCTTAAGTAGCCTTAACCCTTAAATTAACTTGTGTTATACGATCGTTAAGTGTGGGCTCGATAAGTATAGCTTTAGGTCAGTTATGTATAGTTGGTTATCATCTTTCGGGTGTAAATCAAACGTATATACAAATTATTGATTATTTATTACGTATTAACCCTTATATACTAAATGTAGTGGGACTCTATGTAGTTTCCGTTATATTTGATTGTAAGTTTTGAGTTTGCGTTCACATTACAACGGTCCCTCAACTTCACTTATATTTACACAACGACCTCTCAAGTTTACACTTTCTCAGGGGTTAAAAGTGTAAATATATAATTTTATTAAAATAAAAGAAACTAAATCCACCCGAATCTATAACGGGCCCTATCTTTTCGTTCGGTGCGAGTTAAATTTTTTCGAGACAACCGTTCAATTACGAAAAATCTTACGAACCCAACAGGACTATACACGAAACGGACAATTAAAAAAAAAACGCTAAACACAACGACAACCCGTATCTTCCCGCTCGCTACGAGTTAAATTTTTTCGACGGCAGCGTCAGACTCGAAATAACTTTATGAACAAAACGAAACTAATCACGTTCAAAACAGACACTTTTTAAAAAACACTAAATACAACGACAACCCGTATCTTTCTGCTCGCAGCGAGTTAAATTTTTCCGACAGCACCGTTACACTCGAAAAAATTTATTGAACAAAACAAAACTAAATACGTTCGAAACGAATACTTTTTAAAAAACGCTTAACACAACGACATCTAAAACGGCGCTTAACACATGAGACGTGTTCTCCTCTGTAAATACACAGCGCTACGTTAAATATGAATATGCAACTCGAAAGCTCCCGCCGCAACGCGCGGGCCGGTCCGGACTAGTTCATGACTATAAGTATACGAATAAAGATGGATTTATAATGATCATTAGCATCACAAAAGAAAAGATAAGATATATAAAACATTAATTAAAAATTCTGTTATGATCATTACATGACTTGCGTCCCAGAACATAAGCACCACGTAAAGATTAACGATGAAAACCAATTCACAAAACAACACACAAGTCGTTATTGTGAAAAATACAATTAAATTTGATCGACTTTGGGAACACAAGTTATAATTTTGACTTTTCAATTTTCTCAATCACAATTTTCAAATCACGTTGAAGATCGGTTCGTGTAGGTGTCAATACAAGTTTGTTCCAAACCGAATCAGAATCCGTTAACATCTTGGGGTCTGCATAAAGTTCGTATATAGAATCTGCTTCGTCGTTGATTTCACTTAGTGATTCCAAACATTTGATCTCATCTCGATCGACTAATAGATTATTATTGCCGTCTTTCCACCCGATCAACTACACTTCAGCAAAACATAAAATGAATCAACAAGCAAATAACCTAATACAACTAAGAAGAAAGTAATCATGCTTATTAACTACGTAGTTACGAGAAAGGTGTGGCTGAAAAAAGCAAAAGGTTTTCTCCATTAACTAGATAACTAAACTAATGTCATATTATCACGTTAGCGGTTAGCACTTTCTCAAAAGGATTGAAAAAAGACTTAATTTTGTCATTCATAACTGAATAACTGAAATAATTTGGGACCTAACACTTACGGATAACACCTTAATCTTTACCATACATATGATATATGATGATACTTATTTCCGGTTAGCGGTTACATGTATAAGTGTAGGTCTATAAATACTTAGCGTGGAGGGCTATATTGCCGATTGACGTTTGTTTACTCTCGGGAAATAATCCCTGCAGACCTGGATCGCAACCAGGATGCGGGGAGGTGGCTTTACCAATCTCCTGGGAACCAAATTATGAGTTGGTCCGTCTAGCGCTCTGTGGCTAAGTGTTAAGATTATAGAGTAATAAAGTACTCTGTGAGAGAAAAAGTGTGTTTTCCTCCACACGTTACTGAATGATGTAAAGTGATGACCCAAGGAATCTATTTATAGGTATGAAGCCTCCGTAATGTTTGGAGACACATGTCACATTGTCATTGGTCGACTTACGCGAATAATACGTGGTCAACTTAATGCCTTGAACTCACGTGGCATATGTGTTGCTCACGTGTTCATTTAATGACTTAAGCATAAAAATCTGCCTTTAGGGCTTTTGTGAAACCTGGGCGGCCTGCATTATGCTTTAATGATGTTTTTCTGTACGCAACGCGCTGGCCGATTTAATTATAAAAAAATATGCTTCTAGTGTTGTTTTTATGCCTTTTAAACGATTTTTCCTGTCTCATGATGGTTTTTTATGCGTGCAAACCATATGGCGCACCATTAACATACAAAACGAAAGTAAATAAATAAAAAAATAATTGGCCCCGCTTTAACTTTCGTCTTCAAGCATCTTTTAGGGAAGTAGGGCGAATAACAATGACATGGTTGGTGCCATTGGTCGTTTTCGAATATCACCCATCTTTGGGATAAATAACGTGATGATTAAGAGTAGTCTTATAATTATCACGATGCCAACTTACCAAAATGTAATCGAAAAACAAATTATAAATAAATTATACATGAACTTACCTTTGGAGGAATCCCTATGCCATTGGTGCAATAGAGCTTTGCATTGTCCACAAGATGACAATACCTTGGAAATGCATTAGCAAATCTCTTGTGTGATTTCAGTTGTGAATTTACCCTCACTGCTCTTTTCACTGCTATTGCCCTCCTGCAAATGTTATGTTCAATTTTAAATACTTGACTAATAATTTTAAATTATACTATATTTATCTTGACAAAATAAGTACTTGAAAGTTACACTTCGCACCCTTCAAGTTATAAGTGCAACAAAATTTTGAGATCATACCTAATTCCCCTGGTAACTGCAAGAAAAGGATCACAAACAACACCAACCAACTCAATTCTATAAGGTTTCTTGACTACAAACTCATCTTCCTCGTCTTCGACTTTTTCCCAGTAATTCTCGTTAATGGTACCGTCTTCTAAGACCTTGTAGCCAACTCCCATACGATAACGATGTTTATGAACACTTCTTGCCATGGCAATTGTTTGTTGCACAAATGGTTCCCAAGCTAATGTCCCATCCATGATCACATCTCTTCCATCATTTAAAGCCGTTACCAATAAAGACGAAGCAGCATCAGTAGATGTTTGATGCACCTATCGATATATTATGCGGATTCATGTCTCATTCGGTACACAAATAACAAATAGTAATAATTAAGTTGTGGATTCAAGTCTCGTTTGATACGCAATTTGTATATAACTAGTAACATGTACAATGCTGAGAAATATCATATGATCAAATGTGTTTTTGAGAGTTATGTTAATATATGTGTGATGCTGTAAATGCCAAACTAGTATGGTAATGATTTTTAAAGTTGACAAAATTGTCCACTTAATGTCTAATGTTCTGATATTTGCAGAAGATACCAAGGGCAATTCCGGCAGTTCACATATTTATATCTGTAAGTTTAATCCTTGCTTGACCCTGAACAAACTCTAAGAGTTTAAGATATGTGGTTTATATAATTAGGTTGTTTAAGATGGCTAAATCTTAACAAAGCCGCAAAACACCATAGGTCCAGTGGTATCAAGGTAACACATCTAATCAAAAGGTTGCAAGTTCAAGTTAAAGGTGAACATTTGTTTATATTCGTGAAAAAAAATCGTGTTAGGTGTGTCAGTTTAAATTTCTAAATAAATGTCTAAATCTTTGTCATTAAAAAGTTGCATAGACATAGATCGTACCAGTTCAGCGGTTTGAAGCATGTCATTGTGGTGACCTTTTGAGCTAAGCGCCCGGTAAATTACATCTGTCTCCTTGAAAGCATCGGCCTCTACCACCACAGCACTTGCGGCTGCCTCTGACCAAAATG
This sequence comes from Rutidosis leptorrhynchoides, assembly GCF_046630445.1. Taxonomy (NCBI): domain Eukaryota; kingdom Viridiplantae; phylum Streptophyta; class Magnoliopsida; order Asterales; family Asteraceae; genus Rutidosis; species Rutidosis leptorrhynchoides. Next base: position 79,748,160 of record NC_092336.1, on the reverse strand, counting down.
CTCTGCCAAGAATAGAACATATGACCAATGAAATGTAGAATAGTAACTATTAATGTAACTAGTAAATACAGAATACTTCACAAATGAGATAAAAATCCTCTATAAGAAAGTAATAAAAATGATACAATGATTGAAGGTTACATACTCTTTAAGGATTTCTTTAAGAACGGTACTCTTTCCTGCACCCATTCCACCGCCCATGAATAGGAGGACGGGGCTTCTGTCGCAATGAGCGACCGGGCCCATCACCTCCGTCAAGGTGTCATTGCCATCGCCTTTTTTCGGGGTGCCACCGATCACCTTCATTTCTTCCACCATTGTTGAAAATGCTCGTGTCACTTTTAAATCCTTTGTGACTCTATCAAATCTTTGCTTTCTAAATTTACATACAATCACATTTGCATTATACATCTCTCCATAAAAAAAAAAAAACAAAAAAAACAAAAAAAAAAAAAAAAACAAAAAAAAACACACAATGTCTTAATAGTTCTTTAACTTTTTTTTTCCTTCTAATAACAGCTTCTGGCCTTTGTTGTTTACGTTTATAAAAGCGTTGTACAATGTAATAATCGTCACTTTAATAATAACTTAAATTCGATATATAACTGAAATATACAACACTATTATTCACGTTAACGACAACTAATTACATCAGCAGTTGTTAAACTAGCCCAATTTTCAATAGTTATAAGAAACAAGTTTGTGCGCAAATATTCAAAGCCCTAAATTCTCCTTATTAATTAGGACAAAATTACGTCATTGGTCCTTAAAGTTTGTTAAACGTTTCATGAATAGACCTAAAGTATTTTTTTAACATGGATGATCATAATGTTTAAAATTGTTGCGTCGTTGGTCCCTAAAGGTAATAGACGTTAGCCCCCCATCGTTAGTGTGCTTATGTGAGATGCACACGAGGGTTTTTTAGTCTTTTAGCGTATATTGTAACCGATTTAATCCATTGGTTATGCGTTAATTGTCGACACTTATGATAAAGATTGTAACAAAATTCGTCGGACTAATAATCGTCGGTGCCAGACTGATAGCCGCCGATGATTTTGGGGTTTTTTGAAGACCACAATTTTTTTTTTACACCAGAATAAATTTTACTGATAAAAACTAGTCAGAAGCTAAAGAACATCAAGACAATTACAAATGGTGTGTAAGCCAAATGTTCCAGGTAGGTGCATCCATCCGCATTGTTTCATCGAGTTAGAAACCTCTACTACCATCCACACACGTGGTATTGAACATGCTGTTCTGAAACCCTAACCGTCGGGATCTATTATGATAAATATTAAGCAAATGAGATGCATCATTCTCTTTGGTGAGAATAGTGCGTATAAGTGAACAACCGGTGGTACTAAATAGTAATGAAAAAACAAAATATGAAATGGAGAATAAGGATGGGAAGTTTTTAACGGTCATAATGTCAAAGACCACCCACATAACTTTTGCAAAACAAGATGACAGCACACGTCACATGTATGTATGTATGTATGTCATGTATGTGTACAAACACTACATAAAATTTGTGATAAATCACACGGACCAATAATGTAAATTTTTATATCAAAGAAGAACCCTACATCGAGATAAACCTTTATTAAATTTTTAATATTCCTTTAAATGATAAATTATTGCCCAACTTGTTGAATTATTCATGCTTAAAATATCCCCACTTATCCACTCTCTTTTAAAAATTATTGTTGAAAACATAATGATTAAACATGTTATTATATTTTATAATTATTTACTCCGTATTATTTATAATTTTTGTTACAACTAATAATAAAACCAAATCACAGTATGATATCATAAATCCCATTCAAGTGTAACATACAATCTTTTCACATGTAAAAATTTTCTTTTTTTTGTTTAAAATTCAATCCAAGTTTTACTTTGATGTAAATATCAATATTATAAATAAATATATCAATGGAAACTATCAATTCACTGTTCACTCCAATTTAATATTATTACTATATTATCTAACAGACAAAAATGGTGAATAGTAATTAGAGACATTTTCGTCATTTCACTCTTTTTTTTAAATTCTAATTAAATTTCACTACACCAACAAAGACGCTCACATTTTTTTTAAATATTCAAATCGATCCCCCAAACAGGGGGTAAAGTGTCAAATAACCATTTTCATAAAAAATCTTAAATAATCTCCACCCAAATATTCAACAGGTCATATCTTCTCGCTCGCAATGAGTTACATTTTTCTGACACCATCGTTAAACTCGAAATAATTTTAGGAACACAATGTCACTAACTATACGCAAAACGGACGCTTTTTGAAAAACGCTAAAAAAATTGAGGTACTTTCATACACGTTGATTTTGCGTTAAATTTTTAAAAGTCGATAATTTCATAGCTAAACGCGGAGATGGACATATATTGTTAATTTAAAATACAATTTAAATCTTTCACCGGTTATACTTTTTAGTTCGACTCGAGTTGCGCTTCAACGACATCATTCTTTAGCCACAAAATAATTTTACAAACTAAACGCAATAAAATACATTGAAAACCGAACCCCCAACACGAAGCGAGGGTTCAACAACTAGTTAAAGAGTATTTACGTCATTTTTCATACTAGATATTTGTTGGTGACAGACACAACTCTCTTGCTCTCCGTTTGTCTAGATCCTTCACCAGATTTTTTGGTTAATATCAATATCAATTATCATTATCATTATCATTATCATTATCATTATCATTATAACAAAATATATATTTGAAAATATTATATATATTATGATATGATTACATGATTAGAGTAATTATTTAGGACATATATTGACAAGGAACACCACCATATATTAATCAAATATTAGAGTCAAAATTCTAGAATATTAATTCAATCATGTTTTCTAATGGTCATAAATTAATAATTTAGTCAATTTAAGATTAAGTTAAGATAATAAAAAGAAAAAATCACCTCGTAGCTGTCAACACCATATTTTCATGATTTTTGGAAATACCTCAATCGAGAGGATGAACCAACCGCACTTCATCTACGGAAGAAAAGATTGATGCATATATTTATGCACCTGAAAACACTCAGAACCCGAGTAAACGTTTAAAACATATCTGTACTAGCTTCATTGGCATTGTTATTACCGAAAATAACTTTACAATCCCTTTCCAAAATAGCCAAATTTGTCACAGCTCCAACAAGTCAACTTCGACTTTTCGTTCTAAACAACCTTATTATAACCTTGATATATATGCGTGCTCTTTTATTGTTACCGGGAAACCTTTTATATTCCATCATATTACCAGCAGACGTACCAACAACCTCGTTGCTCCTTGGCTTAAATCTCTCCGACAAATCACTATATTTATCTATTGAAGTCTCATCATGTACTCATCCGCATTCTGTAACAAGAATTGCCATACCAATTACCGGGAATCAGCAAATCTGTATTTTGAGTCTCGCAACGTTTTCACATCAACAGTTATATGTATCCATATAACATTTATCTCTTAGAACTATGATCTTCCATTCTGAAATTCTGAAAAGCACCCAGTCTGTGAATTAATGCTCTGAATTTTGAAAAGTTGAATGAAGCAACAAAAACTGTGGATGATTTTAACAGTCAAAAGTTTGATAAAAAAAAATATACGTTGGAAAAGATCAAAAGGAAGTTTGGTACTGAAAAACGAATTGAGCAAACCATGAAGGAGACTCTGAGCAAATCACAAGGACTAAACTTGTACATAAAGAACCCTGATGATTCTGTTTCTGATGAAGTCTTTAGCGAATATCTTGCTCCTTATTTATTCTAAATCCTTGCGAAAGGATTTTCTTCATCAACATTCGATCTCAGAAATTCTGGAAATATCATCATAAATATCTTTGATATTTCCGATAATATTTTCATAACAATTCTTATCTGAAATCATTAATCTCTTCGTGCTATCATTGTTACATCATATAGAAACTGTTAGTTTCTATATTCTGTAAACTTTCGAGCTTAAAATATGAATGTTATTGAAGTAATGTTGGGAACTGTGCATAAGTTAGTATAATATAATGACACTTGATCAACGTGATTATATTACAGTAAGTCATGCTGAGTTTCTAATGGAACGTGATGATTCACAGATCATAACGTCATCATGTGCCATGTTACACGACTCTTACATTCTACCCAATCTCCACGTATATCAAGAACATATATTCTTAATAGTTCTATCTTTTCAGATATTCTAGTAATTTGAAAAATCAAGATCGTGCCATTACGATTTTCTTCTAGAACATTAACTATGTTCATTTCAAAATCCATATCTACGAATTCCGAACCATTATTCGCTTGACTTGAAGTCGGGAAGAGAAAACAAAAGTATGGAACTCTGAATTATAAAGGAGAAAATAAAGTCCGATAACAACACATAAATTACAAACCGTGTATATCAATGTTTATCGCAACATAAAGACACGGGAGAATTAAAAACACTATAACCCCAAGGGCAAAGTAGAAGAAAATAGATTCTTCAGGTGGAAGTTGGAAAAGGAGAATGATTGTTGCAATAGTAAGGATAAGGACAAGGATTAGAACTGGATTAAGCATTTTTATAATCTTTTGGATGTATGAACTAAGAAGGAAAGTATAGGAATGGTGAAAATAATGGAACGGAAAAAGTTTAATTTATAATGGAAATATCAGACAGAGTAATCGAGGCAGATCACCATATTTAATTATAGAGATCTTAATTTTCTTATTAGTCGAAGAATCAAATCTATTAGATTTCAAAGATTTTCTTTAAATCCTTTGAATTCCGGAATTCAACAATGACTACATCAAAAGTCAAGATGAATCTTTATTTCTCAATTCACTCTTTTGTGATAGCTTCATTCGTACTCTTCGAATAATCGAATTGTTTTATCTGTATTACTCAATGATGATAAAACTCTATTTATCAACTCATATTCGCCATGAAAACATTTTTATTGTTAGCCATGACCACCTCACTCAAATTTCAGGACGAAATTTCTTTAACGGGTAGGTACTGTGATGACCCGGGAATTTTCGACCAAAATTTAAACTTGATCTATGTTGGATTTTGACACAATAAGCAAAGTCTGTAATGTTGAGTCTCAAAATTTTTGAACTGTTTACATGAATAACATTTACCCTCTGACTGTTCCCGACGATTCACGAACCTTTAATTGAAAATAGAAATGTTGATATAAATAATTATATTGGTAAAAAATTATATATAATAATTTGAATATGTAAATATAATAAAGTTGCTATTAAAATAAATCTATATATATGATTTTTATACATAATCATTATTGTATGTATGTTATAATATATAAAATTTATTTATATAATAATAAATGTTCAATAAAAGTTATTATATAACATATTATATGTAATTACAAGATAAGATTATAGTTGTTGTAGTAATATAATTATTACTTTCATTATTATTATTATTAATATTATTAATGTTAATATTAATTATTAATATTAAAAAAAAAAAGAAAAAAAAAAGGAAAAGTCATGAGCTAGTACCATTCAGTTACCCATATCCCTCAAAACTGTATTTGATTTTTGTAATTGTCGGATGTTGTTACAAGTCATTCTCAATCACCATTAACAACTAAAATCATTCATTATATATATCATCATCTGCAATTGAGAATGAATCAAACTGGAAAATTCAAGAAATAAACTCACACTCTGTACATTCATCTTTTTCACCATATTTTGATTTAGAACAAATTTTCAAAATGTAATAATGCAGTCTTGTTAGGAATCGTCTATCTAAACTATCTGTAAGTTTTCAATCCTCAATTCTTTCTATTAATTTCTAATTTGAGAGTCAAAGTTTTGGTTTTCAAAGTCAACTAAGTGTTCTTGAATCAAATTCGAGTTTGTTTTGATATCTCCAGTTAATTTGATGATCCATAAAGATAATAGGAATGATTTGCAACACAATTCATGTTGTAATCATAACCTATAACACTCTTAATCTAAAAATCAATTTTCGAGTTCTTGAGTTCTTCACAGTAATATACACTAACATAAATTCGAAATAAATTTCAAAAACTAAAAATGCAGAGTTGTTAGGAATCATTTACTTAAACTTCCTGCAAAATCTCAAGTTCCAATTCTTAATAACGAATTCGAATTTGCGAGTCAAAGTTAAATTGTCAAAAGTCAACTGTTTTGTTCTTGGAGAAATTAGAGCTTGTTTTGATGTTTTAAGTTCAATTGACGATTTCAATAGTTTTTAGGAATGATTTGAAACATTTTCATGTTGTAAAGATTGTCCAAAACGAACTCAAAATTGAAAACAATTTTTTTTTTCTTGGCTACAGGCAAGCAGTAGGATTTTTTTTTTTGTTTTTTTTCTCATTTTTTTTATATCATTAACACATTTTTTTTTTGTTTCATGTTATTTACAAGTCATAAATGAAAACCCGTTCGATTGTTGTTGAGTTTTTGCCCCCGTTTGATTTTAAACTTGGTGAAGAAGATGATGAACATGGCTAAATGAAATACTAGATATATAGTTTGGGTTGCCTTATACATCAGATAAACAAGACAGAGAGAATGGTTAAGTGTGTTTGCGGGTGAGCGGGAGGTCTCTAGTTCAAACCCGGTTCAGGGCATATTTTTTTAGAAAGGCTTTGGAAGGTAGATTTCATTACCAAAATTATTATTATTATTAGTATTGTGATTATTATTATTATGGTTATTTTTTAGAACACTTATTATTACTAATACAAGTATTATTATAAAGACTATAATTTATTATTATAATTATGATTATGATTATTATTATTATTATTATGAGAATGATACAAATTATTATTATTTTCATTAATATTAGTACTTGTAACATTTTATAATTGTTAGTGTTATTATTATCATCCACATAGGTATTATTATTAGTATTATCATCATTATTATTAATATTACAAAGTATCATTAATAGACTTATCATTTAAACATTAATATTAGTGATATTGTATAATTACTGAAAATTTCTATTAAAACTATTAAAAATTACCATTATTATTATTAGTATTATTTTTTACTAAAACTATCATTATTATTGATATCAGTATTATCTATGTCATTATTATTAAAATAATTACGATTATGAAAAATAAAAGTTTTAAAGACGTTATTAAAATTATAAACATAAAAATAAAGATTTTATATATAAATATACATTTAATACACATAACTTAACTATACTAATATATCTATATATATAATGAAAATATATATAATGAACCTATTAGTCTACTATATATATAAATTACATCACTAATCATAATATAAATAAATATATTTGTTCGATTACAAGTATGTGTCTTAATAGATATATGAATGATATAGGTTCGTGAATCCGAGGCCAACCCTACATTGTTCAATGTCGTCATATGTATTTTTACTACAAAATACATTATTGTGAGTTTCATTTTCCCTTTTTTACTCATTACATTTTTGGGCTGAGAATACATGCAAATGCTTTATTAACTGTTTTATAATATTTATATGCGTGAGTTTCATTTGCTCCCTTTTTAAATGCTTTTGCAATATATATTTTTGGGACTGAGAATACATGCGCTGCTTTTATAACTGTTTTACGAAATAGACACGAGTAAATGAAACTACATTCTATGGTTGAATTATCGAAATCGAATATGCCCCTTTTTTAAGTCTGGTAATCTAAGAATTAGGGAACAGACACCCCAATTGACGCGAACTCTAAAGATAGATCTATCGGGCCCAACAAGCCCCATCCAAAGTACCGGATGCTTTAGTACTTCGAAATTTATATCATGTCCGAAGGAGGATCCCGGAATGATGGGGATATTCTTATATGCATATTGTTAATGTCGGTTACCAGGTGTTCAATCCATATGAATGATTATTTTTGTCTCTATGTATGGGACGTACATTTATGAGTACTGGAAATGAAAATCTTGTGATCTATTAAAATGATAGAAATGATTATTTATGTTAAACTAATGAACTCACCAACCTTTTGGTTGACACTTGAAAGCATGTTTATTCTCAGGTATGAAAGAAATCTTCCACTGTGCACTTGCTCATTTTAGAGACATTACTTGGAGTCATTCATGACATATTTCAAAAGACGTTGCATTCGAGTCGTTGAGTTCATCAAGATTATTATTAAGTCAATTATTGTTAGATATATTATAAAATGGTATGCATGCCGTCAACTTTCGATGTAATGAAAGATTGTCTTTTCAAAAACGAATGCAATGTTTGTAAAATGTATCATATAGAGGTCTAGTACCTCGCGATGTAACCAAATGTAATGTATTCGTCCTTGTGGATTAGGACGGGTCGTTAGAGCGTTAGGGGCGTCAGAGGGCGTCAACGAGCCTGACGGGACCCCTCTGACGCCGCGTTAAAAATAGTCTTACTGTATTTTGAATAAATTACTGACATCAGCATGACGAATAAAAGTAACTATTTTAATTTGTTTTCTTTTCTTTCCTTTTATTTTTTCTTTTTGTTTATCAAAATTTAACAAACATTCTTCCGTCACAACATGAATGCGTCTACCTCCTTCCCAATGGCGAAGCTTTCTTAGGGCAGGGGAGGGCTCTTTCCCCCCCCACCCCAAAAGTCTGAGTTATAAGCTATATTTTTAGAAAAATATTCAAATGTATTGATGTAGTTCAGTGGTTTCCTGAATAATAGAGGTCTGTAATGTGTACGTTGGTGAAGGTTCAATTCCATCCCATGTTTTTTTAAGTGATATTTTTAATAATTAGTAGTAAATTCTATTCCTCATCTTCTTAAATGGTATTTTTAATAATAATTAGTAGGAAATATATACATTTACGTTTAAACATTAAATATAGTTTAACCATATAAAAATCTAATCTATATATATTATTTCTCATATAAAATGATCTACACAATTTAGATCTAATATCTGAGTTTGAATGATGTTAGTGATAGTTGTTCTTTCATACATACATAGTGAGATCTTTTATATTACACAGTTTAAGTCTATTGCTTTTTAGAAGCTTTATCCAAATTGTATATTATTTTCAACTTATCGAACTTGATTAGAACGTTTCCATCGTTCATGTTCGCCCCCTCAATAGAAGTTTTCAAGCTTCGCCACTGCTCCTTCCATTCAATATTGGACATAATGTTTGAAGAGAAAAATCATTCTCATATTCATCTCTGATTATTTCCATGAAATCTCAAGAACACAATATGAATTTCTTATTTCTTATAGATAAGGAGTAATGTAAATATAAATATAAATAAGAAAAACGTTAATTATAGATTACATATATCACCCATTTTATATGTTAAGTCATGTTGTGGTGTTATCAACATAGAGTATTTGAAATTTAAGCTTCGTAAGGTATAATTTTCACCAAGCTTAAGCTTAGATTTTTATTTTTTATTTTTTTATTTTTATTATTATTTTTTTTTTTTTTTGAAAAGCTTAAGCTTAAATGCATCAAACAACTTAAATACAACCATATGTACATCTTAATATTCTGTTTAGTTTAGTATGGTGGAGACTTTATTCATGCCTTGCAATTTTTATTTAAAAACATATTGGATTTTATTACTATAACTTTTTCCAGAATTATTGGTAACTATATATTTACAAACTGAGCATAACAAATTAAACAAGGCATACAAGGCAACCTTAACAATCAAATTGAGCATAATAAAAAATAATAGTCAGAGAGATCTACAATTTTCCCTAATGAAACATTGATCTATTATTCTTAGTATTTGTATGTCATATTAAAAATATAACAGTATATAAATACAATCGTAATGATAGCTGGTAGAGCTGAGGATCTACAATGTTTCTCAAAAGTCGTAGGTAAGGTCAGACTTTCACGCATATTATAATTATAATTATAATTATAATTATAATTATAAATATATTGAATAGAAAGTATAAAATTACTATTCTTAACATTATTATATTACCAAAATTCACCTTTTCAAAATAATTCTTCAACTTTTATCAAAATACAAATAGGCCCCCGAAGTTATGAATTCACCATTCTTAACATTATTATATTACCAAAATTCACTTTTTCAAAATAACCCCCAACGTCGCGAGTTAAAATTTTCCAACAATACCATTGAACTCGGAATAATTTTACGAACATAATGCAACTAACTACTCACAAAACGGATGTCTTTTAAAAAAGTCAAATGGTTTGAGCCACCTTTCATACACATTCCCCCCCCCCCCCCACCCAAACATTTGGTTTTCCATTAGGGTCTGCTTTTAACTTCCGCTGCGAAACGCGAGCTCCTTAACTTGTTCATATTCATTCAATTCAATATCAAATCAAAATTTTCTTTATTTTAATTATTTCCAAAACTTTTTAGCTTAATTTAACATATTAAAAAGTAAAAGGACAATAAATGACATAAGTATAAATTTGAGTGGATATTTCAAAAACTCTTTCTTGATTTTTTGTTTCTTTCAATTAGGTCACTATATATTAGTTATATCCATCTCCTGCTAGCACTCTTCAAAGAAAGCATGGCTCTGGTTCCCACTCGTTTAGACTCATTTCACAGCTCAGTCTACAAGCTTCACTTTTTCAGGTACTGTTCATATAACCCCTTTAAGAAACACAAAGTTATTGCAAATTACGATAATAATTCCTCCAATTTAAACCCAGCCCACCTAAAAAAATCCAAGCTTGTTCTTAGAAACAAGAACAATGAAGCGAGTTCTATCACTGAATCCCCAACCTTGAATTCAAAAAGTACTAAAAATAATGATTGGTTAGAGAAATGGGGTGATACCCAGAAGCAAATTTGGCCTAAACAGCCTGAAAAATCATTAATTTATGAAAATAGTTATGATAGTGATAGTGATGGTGTACATACTAGTGGTAGTACAATGGATAGAATTGTAGAGAAATTAAAGAAATTTGGGTATGCTGATGATGTTAAAGATAAGATTAAAAAGAGGGAAATTGAGAAGGGTTCAGTTGAGGATATATTTTATGTTGAAGAAGGGATTTTACCTAATTCAAGAGGTGGATTTTCGCCCGAATCACCTTTAGGTATTGAAGATGTGTTCAGGGGTAGTAATGGAAAAGTTAAATTTCCATGGGAGAAACCATCACCTGAAGATGATGAAAAGAGGAATTCAGTGAAGTTAAAAAGTAAAACGTGTGTGGCTGAGTTAACACTTCCCGAATCAGAGTTGAGGAGATTGAGGAATTTAGCTTTTCGGTTAAAGAATAAAACGAGGATCACGGGTGCTGGTGTTACTCGAGAAATGGTGGCGTTGATCAAGGATAAGTGGAAATCAGCTGAAATTGTGAAGCTGAAAGTTGAAGGATCTGGTGCACTTAATATGAGACGAATGCACGAGATATTAGAGGTTAGTTGCTTGCAATACTTGTGATTGCTTTTTTAGCAATTATATTTAGTTATTAGTTAATTACATAATGCTGTGTCAGCAACGTTTATTAATCTACTTTGTGTTTGCTTGTGCTGATGTCATCTGTAATATTAGATGAGGACTGGGGGGTTGGTAATTTGGAGGTCTGGGAGTACCGTTGCTCTTTATAGAGGCGTAGGATACCAAGATCCATCTTTAAAACAACGAAAACGTGAACTATCTGAAAATTCATCTGTTTCAAGTGTTGATGTTGCAACTAGATCGAAGGATGGTTTACAAGTGCAAGAATTGGATGATGAGAATATTGAAATAAATGAAGAATTAAACTATGAAAAAGAAGTGGATAAACTGTTAGAGGGGTTGGGTCCTAGGTATACGGATTGGCCTGGGTGCGACCCGTTACCGGTGGATGCGGATTTACTCCCGGGTACAGTTCATGGATACCAACCACCGTTTAGAATACTTCCGTACGGGATAAAAGCTACACTTATCGGAAGGGAAGCTACTAATCTAAGAAGGCTAGCGAGATTTCTCCCGCCCCATTTTGCTTTAGGTGGGCCCATCTTCTTTATATAAATTAGGGAAAATTGAAATAAATATAAGGGGTGGTAAAGTGGGTAGGTTGAATAGCCGGTCATTTATAGTACCGGGCAAAATGAGACTGGGTCAGGTTGGGTTGGATTGACCTGCAGTCACTTTTTGATTTTTTGAAATCTCTGGATAAATTATTAATGTGTTACTTACTTACTTATGATTTACGATTAGGAACAGTATTCGATAAATCTACATCTGAGTAAGACCATTTAAAAGGTGTATGATTCATTGGACGATATTTATTGTTATTAGACTGGTTCCCCCCTTTTAGCAATTTTATACTGACCCATTTGAGTCTAATAAAAATCCCAATTTGAGCCGTTCTCAAATCAATGGGCTGAAATTGCCACCTCGATAATTAATTAGCAACACACTTTCACTCCTTTCTAATGCTGGAATTCAAAGGGCATTTCTAAAAGCCTTTAACTTTTGGAAAGCGTTACCGTTAATTTTAGAAAACCGATAGTAACAAACGGCCAACTTTTTAAAACTGATGTCAGCATGTTACACATCTCGTCTTCAAGTTTACCCGAATAAAGTCAATATGAATAGTATAGTTGTTTAAGTAACAATTGTATAAGTTTGGCGGTTAAATTAGAAATTAAGTGAAAATGTGTCGCAATACTTTGTAACTTTCTCAGCAAATTACAGTGTAAGACTATGAAGTTATATGCACTTGTACCATTTACCATTTTGATGTTCATATTTGTATAGTTCAAAGAAAAATGAAGATGCAAACCAGGAACCACAATTTTTTTTATTATTGTTTAAATATTTTCATGAATAGGTAGAAGCAGACAACATCAAGGTTTGGCGGCGGCAATAATTAAATTGTGGGAAAGGAGTTCGATCGCGAAAGTTGCGTTAAAACGTGGGGTCCAGCTAACTACTAGTGAAAGGATGGCTGAAGATATCAAGGTTCTGTTTGTTTTTTTTATTGTGTATCAACCGTAATCCTTATGTTGGTGTTTTTTGCTTGGTTTATTTTTTAATTGTCGTGTTATCGTTCCTAAATATAAACTGTATCTCTACAGGAGGTGAATTTTTAGTAAGGTGTTTGTTTGGTTATGAAATGCAGAAATTGACAGGTGGCATACTTCTTTCTAGAAACAAAGACTTTTTAGTTTTTTACAGAGGAAAAGATTTTTTATCACCCGATGTTTCGGAAGCGTTATTAGAAAAGGAAAGGTTGGCGAAATCTTTACAAGATGAAGAAGAGCATGCTCGGTTAAGAGCGTCAACTTTTATCACGCCAAAAATTGAAGTACGAGAAGACCACTCGGGATCTGCTGGTACGCTAGGCGAGAGTCTCGATGCGAATGCTAAATGGGCAATAAGGTTTGATGATGATTACGAGAAAAAAGTGCTACAAGAAGCAGAAACACAAAGACAGGCTGACCTTATAAGAAAGCTTGAAAGGAAGCTTCGTTTCGTGAGTTTTTATATTTAATATATTCATTTCTTTTCTATATGCGTCGAATCTTGAACGATTTTCATTGTTCTTAAAAGTTGAAAACTGTGCTGATCGGGTGGTTGGATAATGGGTTCGGGTTGACCCACAGATCTTTTTTCTCATTGTTGATAAACAATTATTGTGTTAATTATGATCGCAAAATATAATTTAATTACAATAATTGTTACCATTTCTTATGATGTAATCCAATAGGAGGCTGTAATTCTTAGAAATACACTTTGGGACCCTTACAAACTTTTCGGCCAATTTATTTTGTAATGTTGACTCATTATGGATAAACCGTACCCCAATTGACCTATTAATAAGTAAATGGGTTGCAATTTCCAGCTCTAAATTTTTTATTAAGATGCCAAAGAAGTTTTATAATTTGGAAGAATGAAAGATCTTTCACAGACAGTGTAAATGTGAACAGTAAAAGGAAGCTTCTATACTTGACCCTTTTTGTCAAACGTTGCTCGTTCTTGCATGGTTGAGGGTCAATTGGACCCATGATCGGGCTGGGTTATATTTTATCGTCAGCAGGGCAACAGGTTAAATGGGTTGAAAAAAACTTCGAAACTAATACGGGTCTTACAGGTTGAAAGCTGTCATAAGTATAATTAAAGGCTTAGGACCTCTTAAATTGCTTGCTAAAGTAATGCAGACTTTTATTTATAAAGTTTTGTTTTGTAATTATGTTTAATTAATTAAACTTAAATACATTAGATACTTATAAAAATGTATTGAACGAACAAAACACGTTCACAGGTTAACGTGACTCATGTTGACCTGTATTGAAGAAATTTCATTTGACCCAAACCCATTTCAATCTGTTACCCTACCTAACTGCCTACGCATTTTTACCATCTCTGAGAACTGTATAATCTTTGTCGATTACACTGGGTTAAATAGTTAACAACATTTAATTACTGTAATTTCGTTATAAAAGTAACGCTGGCGATCTCTCACAGGCTGATCGAAAAATAATGAAAGCGGAACAAGCCTTATCTAAAGTGGAAGCATTTTTAAATCCAACCGATCGTCCGGCAGATCCAGAAAGCATCACTGATGAAGAAAGATTTATGTTTCGAAAGCTCGGTTTAAGAATGAAAGCTTTCTTGCTCCTAGGTAATCATTTTTTTCTTCATTTTCACTAAACTAGTTAGATATGATATTTCGACCCATTTACTTTTGAACAGGTCATACCAGTAAATAGTTTCTCAAAAGGATACGTATCAATGAGATCAAAAAGTTAACCAAACTGTATCTTAATGCATACTATACTGTAACCTCTTACATTTTTATGCAAGAAATTATATTTCAAATTATAATAATATAAAAATATTTTTATTTTGTAATCATATATGACACGCTAAGTGTTTTGTGTCAACCTAGCATACCCTAAAATCCATGTTTTTTCCTGTTATTAAACCCACCAATCCACCAATTGGTCACTTTACACATTCTTTCCTAACAACAAAAATAAATAAATAAATAAATGTTTTTTGCAGGTCGACGTGGAGTGTTTGATGGGACCGTGGAGAACATGCATCTTCATTGGAAATATCGCGAGTTGGTAAAAATCATTATAAAGTCTACAAATTTTGAGGATGTTAAAAATATAGCATTATCACTTGAATCTGAGAGTGGTGGTGTATTAGTATCGGTCGATAAAGTTTCGAAAGGATTTGCGATTATTGTATTTCGGGGTAATGATTATAAACGGCCTCCTGCTTTAAGACCAAAGAACTTGCTAACCAAGAGAAGGGCCTTGGCACGTTCTATTGAGCTTCAACGACGCGAGGTAATAAATATTATGAAAGTTCAACAGGGTATCAAAATTCACAAGTTTTTTTTTTTTTAATTATTCGTCGCAATCTAATTATTTCTCTATTAATTTTGTGTTAAACAGGCTCTTCTGAAACATATTTCGACTTTGCAGACCAGAATAAACAAGTTGCAATCTGAAATCGTATAATCTTCTATTTAATAGCATTATTTTATTGATTTGTTGGCTGATTAATCTGAATATTAACCAACTTATGTTTGTGATAAATGAAATGATTATAGGAACATGTTTCGACTACCAAAGAGAAAGGTGGTGAGGAGCTATACGACAGTATAGATGCATCGTATTCTACAGAAGACGAGGATAGTGAGGTATAATGCTTCTTGGGTTTATTTAGTTGTCCGATTTTCCTTTTAAAATATTAAACAAATTATAAATATCTGAAATTGGATGTTAGTCATTTTCACCTCAGTTTGTCAAACAATCTATTATCAATACTGGTAAATGGAAATTCATTTTTAAATGATGCTATTCAATTATTTTTCAGGATGAAGGGGAAGACATGTACCTTGATACATACAACAGTGAACATGAAGAAGATGATGAATTTGACCATAATCCTCACTTGGAAGATTAAGAAAAATGAGTATGTTGATCGTCTTGTTTCTGGTCAATTATATGTAAGAATGAATCGATGGAGGTGAAGAAGAAGAATTAGAAGAAGATGATGCGTGAAAAGGCTGACATGGTCTGCTTACAACCATCTGACAAGTTCTCGAGCAGATTAAATCATGCTATAGATGATATCGTTGTTACTTGTAAGCTTGTAAAAACTGCGTCGAAATGCTAAGTTTGGTAGCAAGAAATGAGTTATCTATGCGTGCTTCTGAGTTGTTACCGACTTATATAGCTATACATTAACATGGGCATGTTTCAGATTTCAGGCATTCGCAACTTGCAAATGTCATTTTGTAAGAATGTTTTGGTGTGAAGAATGCATCTAAACATGCAGAACAGTTTTTAAAACAAAGAATAAGAAAAATAAACACATTACATATGCAGCTCCTGGACGACTGCTCTAATATTCAATTTTAAAGATTTCGCGGAGTTTTTTCAGTACAGTCATCATAAAAGAATACAAATTCTAGTTCGTTCAATCTTGAAAAATTGTTGCGGCGACAAGCTTGATCGAAAAC
Source organism: Rutidosis leptorrhynchoides (assembly GCF_046630445.1). Lineage (NCBI taxonomy): Eukaryota > Viridiplantae > Streptophyta > Magnoliopsida > Asterales > Asteraceae > Rutidosis > Rutidosis leptorrhynchoides. Next base: position 79,731,704 of record NC_092336.1, on the reverse strand, counting down.
ACAAAGCTTGTCGAAGACACAAAACATTGCATAACAGGGAGTTCTACCAGAAATGGAGATGTTATCCCGAATGTAAATATAATAACCAACAACCACAAAAATCGAAATGAGCTTGAGAACTTAAAGTAGAATATAAAGTAGGTACTTCAAAAAGTATCAAGCATTTGAAAACAATATCCATAAAACATGTAAAGCCTTACATTCTGAAATAAAAAGAGTCTACTTGATTCAGAAAACAAAAATATTCATTGCAATCCTACCAGACAAACTTAGAGAAGATAAACTCAACCAAGAAATGGTCTCACTTCAATGGGATGAACCGAGAAGAGTGAGTAGCACCAATACCAGGTCGACCGTGCTTGACTGGCTTGTACGAAATTGAGTATTCAGCAAGATAGGTACCAATCATTTCAGGCTTAATCTCAATCTGGTTAAAAGTCTTTCCGTTGTAGACACCAACAACACTTCCGATCATTTCAGGAACAATGATCATGTTTCGCAAATGAGTTTTCACAAGCTCTGGCTTCTCACCAGCAGGTGCCTCACGTTTCTGTACAAAAATATAACATTTATTAATGAACACACAATAAACAAATAAACAATCAAAACTTATAAAAAGGGATATTACAAAGTTGTCTACCATTATAAAATGATATGTTAAACATGAACAGCAAAAAAAAAAGACAATGCAAGTATTCATTTTGATCAATCAACCAAACAAAATTCTCAATATCTAGTGAAGGTTTTAAACAATTAACAATTCCAAACAAAAATAAGTCACTAAACCCCACAAAGAAATAAGTAATTATGTAAAACCTGACAAGTGACATCAAATCATACCAATAACCAAACGAATCATACAAACAAGAATATCAAATCAAGTCCTAGATCAGAAAGCCATAATTTTAAACAAAACCGTAATTAGACTAACACACATATATATAGCATTCAATATGCCACAATAACAATAGCATGAATATAAGCTACAAACATTAAAAACAAACAGAGCATACAAATTCCTAGAAATGATACTCCATCTAATACAATCAAGCATTTCTAAAAGATCTTAGCAAAACTTAAATATAAAGTAATTAAACATAACATGAAATATGAAATATAATACTCAATTGATGCTAAATTCATTTAAATTTAAGCTTCAATATTAAGATAATGCAAAAACAAAATTAGTTTGTTTAAGAAAACATACAGCTTTGCGAAGCTTCTTAATCAAAGCCATAGGCTTCCTCTTCAAACCTCTCTGGAACCTAAAAATTAAAAACAAAATATAAATAATGAAATGAATTTGTAGAAGATAATAGACACAATATATGTAGATATATATATATACCTTCGACGTGCACGTGCAGTGAAGAGCTTAACAAGCTCATCGGTAGACATATCCAGAAGAGCATCCAAATCAACTCCTCGGAAACTGAATTTCTTAAACGTCCTCTTCTTCGGTGCTCCGGCAGCTGCCACGTCAACCTCAACATCCGCCTGTAACAATAATCAATAATCATTCATTATTATTTTTCAAGATCGAATTCATAATTGATAGAATAGATTCAATTGATTGATAATCTTACCATTGTTGAATTAGGTAAACTGCTCTTCTGTGCGGCTAGGTTTTTAGGGTTTCGGATGTTACTAGTGTGACACGTTAAGCGTTAGCAAACATATATAGGGTTAATGTTTGGACCTGCAAACTTTTATATTATTGGGCTTAAGCCTTCTGGTATTGGGCCTAAAAGCGTCAAATGTTAATGTATTTTCTACCTCAATACAAGTCACAAAATGCTAAAAAATAAACACAATTTTGATTCTTTATCATATACTCATATTCATATACTATATAATAAAAAAAAAATATATAATCATAATTATAATTACGAAGTATAATCATAATCATAATAGTAATTATATTAAAATTTACATTTCCATCTATGAATCTACACACTTATACAAACAAGAAAGTTATCGGCTGAAACTATTTGTAGTGGTAGGGGGCGTGAGTTGATGGTGTGAGTTGCTCTTTGTACTTTTTTAATGATTAATATGTCTGTGTTTTTTATGTGGAGTAGTGGTGGTGTGAGTTAGAAATATTGTGATAATGTGTTAAAATATAATTGGATTAAGTTTTAAAAAGAGATAAAAATAATATTTTTAAAATAATAAAAAATTAAAAAATAACAACATGTGTTTCTTCTTCCGTTGCATAGCAACGCACACCTCCAATTTTTGCCAACCAACGCCTCAATACTTTGGTGAGCGGTCATTACTTTTTTGCCATGTAGAATCCCACTCCATGGATTGACACCGTTACATACGATCTTATTAGGCATCACATGGAGGCACCATGATTACATGGAATTTTAGGGTTAATTAACCCTTAAATGTGACATGTCAAATAACTAAGTAAGCCACATCATTACTCCCTACCCAATTAGTTATTTAGTTCTTTAAACAAAATTTTAAGTTGATAGGGTACGATATAGTAACTCCATTTGTTAAAGTTTCTTCCCAAAAACACTACCGCCCTACAAGACATTTCGCTCAAATTATATGTTACAAAAAACCTTCATCTCCCCAACGATTATTCTACATACGTTGAATTCATCATCTACAACGAATCGATGTAACATATACCCAAAGAAATAGGTCATATATACCCAAAGAAATACTAATGTGGGTCACATACTTCCAAAAAGTGTATCAATGTAACCAAAAGGTAACCTGTTACCGGCTAAACATGTCACTTTTTAAAATGTGACTCACATTAGTATTATTTTTTTTTCCATATAGCTTACATTGGAACAAAAAAAAAGTATACTTTTTTTGAAGCTCAATGTACAAAAACGATCAATGATGATTCTCTTAACAAATTGACTTCAGATTAGTGAATCATAACATCAAACGAAGTTTCGCACATCATCAGAACTGATAATCAACAACAAATTCAAGAGTTTGATCTCGAGTTCATCCTTCGCCGAAAACCGTGCCCGATTTAAGCACCGGATCAATATGAGAGGTTATTGCGAAATGTAAAAATACAGATGTGATCGAAATCTCTTCGTGAAACTATCTGTAAATTTACAGCTCTTAAATCGCAGAAATGAATCCGAATTTCGAAGTCAAAGTTTCGGAAAAAAAAAGTCAAACGAACAACCTTATTTATCAGGTCAACAAGTTAAGTTGGTTTACATTAACACATTTTTTTTTTAAAGTTTATGGCCTATAATAGTATTTTTCTGGGTATATGGTCTACATCGGGACAAAAAAAATAAATATATATATGACCCTTAAGTAGCCTTAACCCTTAAATTAACTTGTGTTATACGATCGTTAAGTGTGGGCTCGATAAGTATAGCTTTAGGTCAGTTATGTATAGTTGGTTATCATCTTTCGGGTGTAAATCAAACGTATATACAAATTATTGATTATTTATTACGTATTAACCCTTATATACTAAATGTAGTGGGACTCTATGTAGTTTCCGTTATATTTGATTGTAAGTTTTGAGTTTGCGTTCACATTACAACGGTCCCTCAACTTCACTTATATTTACACAACGACCTCTCAAGTTTACACTTTCTCAGGGGTTAAAAGTGTAAATATATAATTTTATTAAAATAAAAGAAACTAAATCCACCCGAATCTATAACGGGCCCTATCTTTTCGTTCGGTGCGAGTTAAATTTTTTCGAGACAACCGTTCAATTACGAAAAATCTTACGAACCCAACAGGACTATACACGAAACGGACAATTTAAAAAAAAACGCTAAACACAACGACAACCCGTATCTTCCCGCTCGCTACGAGTTAAATTTTTTCGACGGCAGCGTCAGACTCGAAATAACTTTATGAACAAAACGAAACTAATCACGTTCAAAACAGACACTTTTTAAAAAACACTAAATACAACGACAACCCGTATCTTTCTGCTCGCAGCGAGTTAAATTTTTCCGACAGCACCGTTACACTCGAAAAAATTTATTGAACAAAACAAAACTAAATACGTTCGAAACGAATACTTTTTAAAAAACGCTTAACACAACGACATCTAAAACGGCGCTTAACACATGAGACGTGTTCTCCTCTGTAAATACACAGCGCTACGTTAAATATGAATATGCAACTCGAAAGCTCCCGCCGCAACGCGCGGGCCGGTCCGGACTAGTTCATGACTATAAGTATACGAATAAAGATGGATTTATAATGATCATTAGCATCACAAAAGAAAAGATAAGATATATAAAACATTAATTAAAAATTCTGTTATGATCATTACATGACTTGCGTCCCAGAACATAAGCACCACGTAAAGATTAACGATGAAAACCAATTCACAAAACAACACACAAGTCGTTATTGTGAAAAATACAATTAAATTTGATCGACTTTGGGAACACAAGTTATAATTTTGACTTTTCAATTTTCTCAATCACAATTTTCAAATCACGTTGAAGATCGGTTCGTGTAGGTGTCAATACAAGTTTGTTCCAAACCGAATCAGAATCCGTTAACATCTTGGGGTCTGCATAAAGTTCGTATATAGAATCTGCTTCGTCGTTGATTTCACTTAGTGATTCCAAACATTTGATCTCATCTCGATCGACTAATAGATTATTATTGCCGTCTTTCCACCCGATCAACTACACTTCAGCAAAACATAAAATGAATCAACAAGCAAATAACCTAATACAACTAAGAAGAAAGTAATCATGCTTATTAACTACGTAGTTACGAGAAAGGTGTGGCTGAAAAAAGCAAAAGGTTTTCTCCATTAACTAGATAACTAAACTAATGTCATATTATCACGTTAGCGGTTAGCACTTTCTCAAAAGGATTGAAAAAAGACTTAATTTTGTCATTCATAACTGAATAACTGAAATAATTTGGGACCTAACACTTACGGATAACACCTTAATCTTTACCATACATATGATATATGATGATACTTATTTCCGGTTAGCGGTTACATGTATAAGTGTAGGTCTATAAATACTTAGCGTGGAGGGCTATATTGCCGATTGACGTTTGTTTACTCTCGGGAAATAATCCCTGCAGACCTGGATCGCAACCAGGATGCGGGGAGGTGGCTTTACCAATCTCCTGGGAACCAAATTATGAGTTGGTCCGTCTAGCGCTCTGTGGCTAAGTGTTAAGATTATAGAGTAATAAAGTACTCTGTGAGAGAAAAAGTGTGTTTTCCTCCACACGTTACTGAATGATGTAAAGTGATGACCCAAGGAATCTATTTATAGGTATGAAGCCTCCGTAATGTTTGGAGACACATGTCACATTGTCATTGGTCGACTTACGCGAATAATACGTGGTCAACTTAATGCCTTGAACTCACGTGGCATATGTGTTGCTCACGTGTTCATTTAATGACTTAAGCATAAAAATCTGCCTTTAGGGCTTTTGTGAAACCTGGGCGGCCTGCATTATGCTTTAATGATGTTTTTCTGTACGCAACGCGCTGGCCGATTTAATTATAAAAAAAATATGCTTCTAGTGTTGTTTTTATGCCTTTTAAACGATTTTTCCTGTCTCATGATGGTTTTTTATGCGTGCAAACCATATGGCGCACCATTAACATACAAAACGAAAGTAAATAAATAAAAAAATAATTGGCCCCGCTTTAACTTTCGTCTTCAAGCATCTTTTAGGGAAGTAGGGCGAATAACAATGACATGGTTGGTGCCATTGGTCGTTTTCGAATATCACCCATCTTTGGGATAAATAACGTGATGATTAAGAGTAGTCTTATAATTATCACGATGCCAACTTACCAAAATGTAATCGAAAAACAAATTATAAATAAATTATACATGAACTTACCTTTGGAGGAATCCCTATGCCATTGGTGCAATAGAGCTTTGCATTGTCCACAAGATGACAATACCTTGGAAATGCATTAGCAAATCTCTTGTGTGATTTCAGTTGTGAATTTACCCTCACTGCTCTTTTCACTGCTATTGCCCTCCTGCAAATGTTATGTTCAATTTTAAATACTTGACTAATAATTTTAAATTATACTATATTTATCTTGACAAAATAAGTACTTGAAAGTTACACTTCGCACCCTTCAAGTTATAAGTGCAACAAAATTTTGAGATCATACCTAATTCCCCTGGTAACTGCAAGAAAAGGATCACAAACAACACCAACCAACTCAATTCTATAAGGTTTCTTGACTACAAACTCATCTTCCTCGTCTTCGACTTTTTCCCAGTAATTCTCGTTAATGGTACCGTCTTCTAAGACCTTGTAGCCAACTCCCATACGATAACGATGTTTATGAACACTTCTTGCCATGGCAATTGTTTGTTGCACAAATGGTTCCCAAGCTAATGTCCCATCCATGATCACATCTCTTCCATCATTTAAAGCCGTTACCAATAAAGACGAAGCAGCATCAGTAGATGTTTGATGCACCTATCGATATATTATGCGGATTCATGTCTCATTCGGTACACAAATAACAAATAGTAATAATTAAGTTGTGGATTCAAGTCTCGTTTGATACGCAATTTGTATATAACTAGTAACATGTACAATGCTGAGAAATATCATATGATCAAATGTGTTTTTGAGAGTTATGTTAATATATGTGTGATGCTGTAAATGCCAAACTAGTATGGTAATGATTTTTAAAGTTGACAAAATTGTCCACTTAATGTCTAATGTTCTGATATTTGCAGAAGATACCAAGGGCAATTCCGGCAGTTCACATATTTATATCTGTAAGTTTAATCCTTGCTTGACCCTGAACAAACTCTAAGAGTTTAAGATATGTGGTTTATATAATTAGGTTGTTTAAGATGGCTAAATCTTAACAAAGCCGCAAAACACCATAGGTCCAGTGGTATCAAGGTAACACATCTAATCAAAAGGTTGCAAGTTCAAGTTAAAGGTGAACATTTGTTTATATTCGTGAAAAAAAATCGTGTTAGGTGTGTCAGTTTAAATTTCTAAATAAATGTCTAAATCTTTGTCATTAAAAAGTTGCATAGACATAGATCGTACCAGTTCAGCGGTTTGAAGCATGTCATTGTGGTGACCTTTTGAGCTAAGCGCCCGGTAAATTACATCTGTCTCCTTGAAAGCATCGGCCTCTACCACCACAGCACTTGCGGCTGCCTCTGACCAAAATGCTCTGCCAAGAATAGAACATATGACCAATGAAATGTAGAATAGTAACTATTAATGTAACTAGTAAATACAGAATACTTCACAAATGAGATAAAAATCCTCTATAAGAAAGTAATAAAAATGATACAATGATTGAAGGTTACATACTCTTTAAGGATTTCTTTAAGAACGGTACTCTTTCCTGCACCCATTCCACCGCCCATGAATAGGAGGACGGGGCTTCTGTCGCAATGAGCGACCGGGCCCATCACCTCCGTCAAGGTGTCATTGCCATCGCCTTTTTTCGGGGTGCCACCGATCACCTTCATTTCTTCCACCATTGTTGAAAATGCTCGTGTCACTTTTAAATCCTTTGTGACTCTATCGAATCTTTGCTTTCTAAATTTACATACAATCACATTTGCATTATACATCTCTCCATAAAAAAAAAAAAACAAAAAAAACAAAAAAAAAAAAAAAAAACAAAAAAAAACACACAATGTCTTAATAGTTCTTTAACTTTTTTTTTCCTTCTAATAACAGCTTCTGGCCTTTGTTGTTTACGTTTATAAAAGCGTTGTACAATGTAATAATCGTCACTTTAATAATAACTTAAATTCGATATATAACTGAAATATACAACACTATTATTCACGTTAACGACAACTAATTACATCAGCAGTTGTTAAACTAGCCCAATTTTCAATAGTTATAAGAAACAAGTTTGTGCGCAAATATTCAAAGCCCTAAATTCTCCTTATTAATTAGGACAAAATTACGTCATTGGTCCTTAAAGTTTGTTAAACGTTTCATGAATAGACCTAAAGTATTTTTTTAACATGGATGATCATAATGTTTAAAATTGTTGCGTCGTTGGTCCCTAAAGGTAATAGACGTTAGCCCCCCATCGTTAGTGTGCTTATGTGAGATGCACACGAGGGTTTTTTAGTCTTTTAGCGTATATTGTAACCGATTTAATCCATTGGTTATGCGTTAATTGTCGACACTTATGATAAAGATTGTAACAAAATTCGTCGGACTAATAATCGTCGGTGCCAGACTGATAGCCGCCGATGATTTTGGGGTTTTTTGAAGACCACAATTTTTTTTTTACACCAGAATAAATTTTACTGATAAAAACTAGTCAGAAGCTAAAGAACATCAAGACAATTACAAATGGTGTGTAAGCCAAATGTTCCAGGTAGGTGCATCCATCCGCATTGTTTCATCGAGTTAGAAACCTCTACTACCATCCACACACGTGGTATTGAACATGCTGTTCTGAAACCCTAACCGTCGGGATCTATTATGATAAATATTAAGCAAATGAGATGCATCATTCTCTTTGGTGAGAATAGTGCGTATAAGTGAACAACCGGTGGTACTAAATAGTAATGAAAAAACAAAATATGAAATGGAGAATAAGGATGGGAAGTTTTTAACGGTCATAATGTCAAAGACCACCCACATAACTTTTGCAAAACAAGATGACAGCACACGTCACATGTATGTATGTATGTATGTCATGTATGTGTACAAACACTACATAAAATTTGTGATAAATCACACGGACCAATAATGTAAATTTTTATATCAAAGAAGAACCCTACATCGAGATAAACCTTTATTAAATTTTTAATATTCCTTTAAATGATAAATTATTGCCCAACTTGTTGAATTATTCATGCTTAAAATATCCCCACTTATCCACTCTCTTTTAAAAATTATTGTTGAAAACATAATGATTAAACATGTTATTATATTTTATAATTATTTACTCCGTATTATTTATAATTTTTGTTACAACTAATAATAAAACCAAATCACAGTATGATATCATAAATCCCATTCAAGTGTAACATACAATCTTTTCACATGTAAAAATTTTCTTTTTTTTTGTTTAAAATTCAATCCAAGTTTTATTTTGATGTAAATATCAATATTATAAATAAATATATCAATGGAAACTATCAATTCACTGTTCACTCCAATTTAATATTATTACTATATTATCTAACAGACAAAAATGGTGAATAGTAATTAGAGACATTTTCGTCATTTCACTCTTTTTTTTAAATTCTAATTAAATTTCACTACACCAACAAAGACGCTCACATTTTTTTTAAATATTCAAATCGATCCCCCAAACAGGGGGTAAAGTGTCAAATAACCATTTTCATAAAAAATCTTAAATAATCTCCACCCAAATATTCAACAGGTCATATCTTCTCGCTCGCAATGAGTTACATTTTTCTGACACCATCGTTAAACTCGAAATAATTTTAGGAACACAATGTCACTAACTATACGCAAAACGGACGCTTTTTGAAAAACGCTAAAAAAATTGAGGTACTTTCATACACGTTGATTTTGCGTTAAATTTTTAAAAGTCGATAATTTCATAGCTAAACGCGGAGATGGACATATATTGTTAATTTAAAATACAATTTAAATCTTTCACCGGTTATACTTTTTAGTTCGACTCGAGTTGCGCTTCAACGACATCATTCTTTAGCCACAAAATAATTTTACAAACTAAACGCAATAAAATACATTGAAAACCGAACCCCCAACACGAAGCGAGGGTTCAACAACTAGTTAAAGAGTATTTACGTCATTTTTCATACTAGATATTTGTTGGTGACAGACACAACTCTCTTGCTCTCCGTTTGTCTAGATCCTTCACCAGATTTTTTGGTTAATATCAATATCAATTATCATTATCATTATCATTATCATTATCATTATAACAAAATATATATGTGAAAATATTATATATATTATGATATGATTACATGATTAGAGTAATTATTTAGGACATATATTGACAAGGAACACCACCATATATTAATCAAATATTAGAGTCAAAATTCTAGAATATTAATTCAATCATGTTTTCTAATGGTCATAAATTAATAATTTAGTCAATTTAAGATTAAGTTAAGATAATAAAAAGAAAAAATCACCTCGTAGCTGTCAACACCATATTTTTAAGCTTCCTCGCCTCAGATCCAATGCTCAGCACCTTCAAATTAAAAAATAATGAAATTGATCTCAAGACCTAGATGACAAATGTTACCTAACTATCGGACTATTATTTTGATTGTGTACAAATACAATAATTAAATGTCAATCATCAATTAAAAGTATAAAATAATGTTGGTTAATCAAATTTAATTAATGTTGATTACCTGATTGATCATATGATCGGCTTGGTTCCAATGAAATGCAAAATAAGCAAGAATACATCTTTCAAGCTCTTGAACAAGCTTTTCGCAAAGTGATTCGACTTCTGTTTCATTCGAAAAATACACATACATACTATCTTCAAACCCTTTTGAGTTTCTCACATAATCGGATGCCAATTTGCTTAATTCTGGACACTCATTTCCATCTTTAAATCCAAATTGTCTTGCTGCATATTATAACAAAAACAAAAACAAAAAAAAAAAAAAAAAAAAAAAGAAGAAGAAGAAGAAGAAGAAGAAGAAGATAAATAAACTTAATTGAATAAGTTTAAAAGTGGTCGAACATCGTAACAATGCCAAATTCAATGTACAAATTTAAGAAAGAACAAATATTATGACCTACTAATAAATTGAGTAAATTATGATTTCGTTAATTACTCCGTACATTTTTAATGCACACACAAAAGTTATAAAATAAGTAATTAACTACAAGTTTTGACTATACAAGTACATGCCACATTATTGAACATGTCATTTTACCGAAAAATAACATTTATTTGTTTTAAACAAATCTTTACATTAGCTAAACAAAAACCAACTTTCAAAATACAAGTAACATGCAAGTAAATTTAGAGTCAAACCAACATGAACTTGCCAACATAATGAGAAAACTTTTCAAGCCTTCCAACATGGCCGGATCCGGTGACATCTAGCCGTGGAACAACAACGTCATCAACCTTAAATGATTTCGAGTTCTTGCGACGGCGGTGTCTCATGACCGCGGTGTAGATGATGCCGACAGTACTTGCAGCAAGGATGTGGGTCACCACAAGCTTACTGTACCCACCTGTTCAAAACTCAAACAACGTGAGACCACAATTAGGAGATAGGTAATTAATATATTGAAGATATAGGGAGCATAGACCTTTTTGCATAATTACGTTGTTAAAAAACAGTGACCGGAAAATAAAGAAAGAAAAGAATGGCCGGAAAATGGTGTTGAGATAGTAATAAATGAGTAATATAATATAGTGAACTTCCTCATATGTGTATATAGTATGCGAGTTTTTGTATACATTTTAAAGTCAACATTCATTCGTTAACATTTAAATTATATTAGTCGGACGTGGTGGGTAAAACGTGACTATTAAATTATAATGTGTGTTAAATGCGGGTTATCAAAGGAACAAAGGCGATCCACATAGAATCAAATTAAGTAATCTTTAAACCCCTCAACATTGCACTCAAGTTGAATATTTACGCTCATGTAAATATTTGTTTATCACTTTCACACACATATAATATTATAATATCATTCCACTCAAGTTGAATATTTATCCTCGTGTAAATACATATACTTATCACTTTCACACACAATATATACTTTTTTATTAACCTGGTTATTCAACTTTTTGGAACTGACTAATCAAAAGGTTACTATCCGCTTTGCGAGTAGCTCGAAGTCATTATAGTCGAATCTCCGTGGTGTTGAGACACAGGTCCTTTAATATCTCATAAACAACTCATAAACATAGACATGATCAATTAAATAATAAAGGAATTAAAAGATACAATTGGGTGACACAAAGAAAAAAGAGAAAATCATCAATCAGTGAAACATAGTAAAAGGAAAGAAGGGACGAAGACATCATCTGGAGCTAAAAAAGTAACGGAGAAGAAAACAATGGAACAAAAGAAGAAGGGCTGCTGCTGGTCAAATCTAAGGAAATGGAAATCATCATCGAGAATGTTAAACGTTAAATCATCGGCCAGAAAATCAAATCCGGCTCAACCCTTGAGATCAAAGTGTACTTCTTGCAGAGAAAATTCTTCTAAATCCACTGGGTCTTCCGATGTCAATAAATGTAACAAAACTGATTGCTCCTTCAATTCAAACGACTTAGCTGTAATTAAGGAGTATGGCACCAAACTGGGACTCAAATGGAAGGTGCGACCTTCCCATCAGTAAGTTAAGTTGTCTGTATCTCGTCACTTTCTATATTCATGAAGTCTATATCACTAAACATTAGAAGTTTTAAAATTGGTGGTGTTGAAGATAAATTTGGGTGGGTCCGTAAATTAATAGTTAGTGAAAAACCAACTTTTTTGGCACTACAAGAAACCAAACTACATACTGTTGATTTTAGATGGGTATTTTCACTTTGGGGATCAAATAATTGTGAGTTTATTCAAAGGGCAATGGTTGGTAAATCAGGGGGGCAACTCCTAATCTGGGACACGGATGAATTCGAAGCTGAAAGTACCATTGCCATTGATTTTGTTATTGGTATAAAGGGTGTTTGGAAAAAGTCAGGTTCTAAAGTTAATATACTCAATATACATGGACCACATGATAACCATAATAAGCAAACATTATGGGCCTCCCTTGTGAGTCTACTGTGTAGTAATAAAGATGAAGCATGGTTGATTTGTGGTGATTTTAATGAAGTGAGGTGTCCAAGTGAGCGTCTAAACTGTGATTTTATTAGTAACCGTGCTCGCTGGTTCAATGATTTTATCGAGCAGTGTCATTTAGTAGAGATACCCTTGAGTGGAAGGATTTTCACGAGAGTTAGTGAAGATGGCATAAAGTTTAGTAAATTGGACCGTTTTCTTGTTTGTGAAAAGTTCATGGATATTTGGCAAAATCTTTCAGCTACTGCACTAGAAAGAAAGCATTCGGACCACTGTCCAATTATGCTGAAGGATGATGAGAAAAACTTTGGCCCTAAGCCTTTCAAGTTATTTGATGCTTGGCTTGATGAGGATGGTGTAGATCAAATCATTAAGGATGCGTGGGATATAAAACCCTCAGGTAATAGACTTGACTGTGTGTTCAGGAACAAACTCAAGAATGTAAAGGAGGCATTAAAAAGTTGGAGCAAAACAAAATTCAGTAGTCTTGATAATGAGATAGAAGCATTAAAAATTGCTGCGCAAGAAATGGAGACTAAAGCTGAATTAGGACAGTTGGTTAGTAGTGAAATTGTCAAATGGCAGAATACACGCAAAGAGTGGCTTCAAAAGGAAGGAACCAAAACAAAAATGCTCAAACAAAAGGCTCGTGTTCGATGGATACTCGAAGGTGATGAAAACTCTAAATTTTTTCACTCCGTTATCAAAAGAAAAAATAGTAGGAATAATATACGAGGGATATCGGTTAATGGGCTTTGGGTTGATGAGCCCTCGTGTATCAAAGACGCAGCTTTCAATCACTTTAAATCACTCTTTGTAGAACCTGATGTTACTAGACCAAGTCTTGAAGACCTCAATTATCCCTCGATCTCAATGGAAGAAGCTAACCGACTTGAATGCCCGTTTGATGAAAAGGAAATCCACGATGCTATTTTTGATTGTGGTAGTACAAAAGCACCCGGGCCGGATGGATTTAATATGCACTTTTTCAAAAAATATTGGGATGTCATCAAAGTAGATATCATTAGTGCTATTAGTTGGTTTTGGGATAAATTTGAATTTTCAAGGGGTTGTAATGCATCTTTTGTTACGTTGGTTCAGAAGAAAAACGACCCTCTTTATTTAGGTGACTATCGACCTATAAGTCTAATTGGGAGCTACTATAAAGTAATTGCTAAAATCCTCTCAAATCGATTAAGAAAAGTCTTACCTTGTCTCATTGGATCCGAACAAAGTGCTTTTATTAAAGGTAGATTCATTTTGGATGGTACGCTAATTATAAATGAAAGCATAGATTTTCTTAAAGCAAAAAAGCAAAAGGGTGTCATATTTAAAATTGACTTCGAAAAGGCATTTGATTGCCTTAATTGGAACTTTCTTATGGAAGTCATGAAGAGTATGGGGTTCAATCCTAGTGAATGGTTCGCCTACAAGTGAATTCTCTTTAAGTCGTGGTGTTAGGCAAGGCGACCCGCTTTCGCCATTTCTTTTTATATTGGCTGCAGAGGGTTTAAACATTTTAGCAAAGGCGGCTACGGAAAGAGGGTTATTCAAGGGTGTAGAAATTGGAAAAGACAAAGTGTTGCTCTCGCATCTCCAATATGCGGATGACACTATTTTTATTGGTGAATGGAGTCGAGAAAATGTATATAGCCTTCGTAATCTATTGAAGTGTTTCGAGTTAGCTTCGGGTTTAAAAGTCAATTTTCAAAAAAGTTGTATATACGGGATCGGGGTAGGGTTCGAAGAAGTAACTCATTTAGCAAGTCGTATTGGGTGCCAAGTAGGGAAATTCCCCTTTACGTATCTAGGTCTTCCTATTGGGACTAAAATGAATAAATTAAAGGATTGGAACCCGGTTATCGATAAAATCAAAAATAGGCTTTCGGATTGGAGAATGCGTTCGATGTCTTTTGGAGGAAGATTGGTCCTTATTAAATCGGTTCTTAATAGTCTCCCGTTGTATTATTTCTCATTGTTTCGTGCCCCGCCGTGTGTGATAAAATACTTAGAGAGTGTGAGGAGAAATTTCTTTTGGGGCGGGTCAGGATCCGAGTCAAAAATCCCATGGGTTAAATGGGACTCGGTCGTTTCTTCCTATGAAAATGGGGGGTTAAATATCAGACTTTTAAAATATAAAAATCTTGCTCTTTTGGGAAAATGGTGGTGGAGGTTCAAAACCGAAACCAATTCCTTATGGGTCAAAATCATTCGAAGTATTTACGGGTCTACTGGTGGTTTGGAATTGGGGACTAATTCATTTCAGTCCTCTTCTTCAAGCCTTTGGCAAAAAATTGTTTCATCAGGTACTATTATTGAAGATTTGGGCATCGAATTCAAGAGCTCGTTCAAGAGGGTTATTGGAAGCGGTGCTGACATCAGTTTCTGGAATGAAAAGTGGGCTGGGAATTTCAAACTTAGTGATCGCTTTCCTAGGCTATATAGACTTGAAAAGAAAAAAGATTGTCATATAAAGGATCGGGTCATTGTTGACGATACAGATCGAAGAATGGAATGGGACTGGTCGAGGGAATCGTCGGGTCGGGTGTCATCACAACTTGCAGATCTTACCGAACTGTGTGCAGGGTTGCAGCTCGATGCCCGGAAACCAGATTCTTGGTCCTGGACACTGTCATCATCCGGCAAGTTTTCTGTTCGAACTCTCACTATTAATATTGAGAATCATAGCTTAGCTAATTACAATGCTTCTGAAGAGACTCTACGTAATCGGTTGGTTCCTAAAAAACTAGAGGTTTTCGTTTGGAGAGCAATCAAAAAACGAATACCGGTTAGGGTCGAGCTTGATAAAAGGGGTATTGATCTTCATAGCTCTAGATGCCCACTTTGTGACGATGATATAGAAACGGTCGAGCATTCTCTAATCTTTTGCAAGCATTCATTAGATGTGTGGAACCGGATCTTCGATTGGTGTGGTTTGGGTAACTTTTCAAATCTTAGCATTAGTGAGATCCTGCGAGGCAAATCTTCGAATGTTATGTCTTGTATCGGGCGGAAAGTTTGGCAAGCTATTGAATGGGATAGTGCGTATTACATATGGAAGAACCGGAATAACAAAGTGTTTCGTGGCAAATGTTGGTCTGCTCAGATGGCTTTAAGTGAAATACAAATAAAGTCATTCGATTGGATCTCTCACCGTATCCATGGAAAAAAGTTGGATTGGCTCACTTGGTTGAAGAGTCCGAATACTTATTTTTCATTATAATTGTCGTGTATATTGTTAGTTATTGTCGTGTCGGGTTTGTCCGCTCACAAACCCATTCTCCTGTTTGTTCATGTAATTGTTGGGATGGTCTAGTTGGCCTTCCCTGTTCTCTTTGTTTCTTTTGGTGTGATAATAATATCTTGCTCTTCAAAAAAAAAAAAAAAAAAAAAAAGAGAAAAAACTCTCTGCCACACTTTATTTCTATGATATAGAGTTATAGGCTATATATATAGTCTTACAAATTACAACGTTCACATAAAAATATCTATTAACTACTACCCATTTACACCACTGCTCCTAATAAAATGGTATTCACATTTCAGTCTCCCACGTACACCATGAAACTTAGTTTAGACCATGAAACCCAGTCAACAATATAATACCAATTCTAACTCCCTAAACTAATACGAGGTAACTGTTGGAAGCTTCGACGAGCCCAACACACCCACTATAGAGGACCTAGGTTATACTCACTCGCTAGACCAACACTTTGACGTTGGTTAGCCTTTAATTTTATAAATTCTTAGTGCACAATAATATTTAGGCGACAGTGTCGACCATATATCATTCAGACGGTATAACCGACCATATATCACTTAGGCGGCAGAGCCGACCATATAATAAAAATAACACAAGTGCACTAAGAACTCAAACACGAACTAAGGCTTAACCGGGAAACTTAACAAAGAACACTTTTATTAATACAAAGAAACAATTACAATATTATGGACTCAACTCACACTCTTACTTCTTCACAACTTTTACTTCTAACTCTTCTTCACTTCTTACTTCTTCTCTACTTCACACTTCACTTACTCACTCCTTGCACACAAATGAAATCCTTACCCATATTTATACTACTCCATGGAAGTTTCTAGAAACTAGATATTTTCATGGATAAATTAATATCTAGATATTTCTATACAAATATCTATATTTTTCTTTTCTAGATTTTTCTTTCATTTTCTAATATCTAGATATTTTCTTATACATATTAATATCTAGATATTTTACATATATACATCTACTAATTCCATATTTCATAATACCAAATTTGCATTGTATTTTAACACTCCCCCTCAATGCAAATTTTCTTCCAACGACGTCTTGCAGACCATTCCAAGTGCTTCACTGAATTTTGTAAACTTCGATTTACTTAGGCTCTTGGTGAATATATCTGCAACCTGTTCATCTGTCTTTGTTGGCATCATCTTGATTTTCCCTTCAAGGACCTTCTCGCGAACATAATGATAGTGCACTTCTATATGTTTTGTTCTTGCATGAAAGACTGGATTCTCTGCTAGACGTATAGCTGATAGGTTATCGCAGAAAAGCTTTACTTGATAATCAGTTGGTTGGTGAAGATCTTCCATTAGTTGCTTCAACCAAGTAATTTCTTGTGTTGCTGATGCTGCCGATCGATATTCTGCTTCAGTGCTTGATAAGGATACTGTTGGTTGTCTCTTGCTACACCATGATATTACTCCCGATCCAAGACTAAACATGTATCCAGTTGTTGACCGTCGTGTATCATAGTCTCCAGCGTAATCGGCGTCACAATATCCAGTCACGTGACATACTTTTGTTTTCTTGTATAAAATACCAAAGTTGATAGTGCCTTTAACATACCTTAAGATGCGTCGTACAACATCAAGGTGAGGCTTCTTCGGATTGCTCATGTATCGACTAACCACTCCAATTGCATAAGATATGTCTGGCCGGCTTAGTGTGAGATAAATAAGACTTCCGACCATCTTTCGATACATGGTAACATCTTGAAGACTTTTTCCTTCATCTGCTCGTAGTTTTGTATTCGGATCCATCGGAGTTGAGATAGGTTTGCAATTAAGCATTTCGTACTTTTGTAAAAGATCTCGCGCATATTTCTGTTGTCCCAGAAATAATCCTTCTCTTTTCTGCTCTATTTCGAGTCCAAGAAAATGTTTGAATTCTCCAAGCTCCTTCATATGAAATCTGATAGACAGATTCTCTCTTGTTCTTTGGATCTCCTCATAGTGATCTCCCGTGATGATTAAGTCATCCACATATACTAGCACTATGGCTAGTTTTCCTTGATCTTGTTTCACAAATAAACTAGAATCTGAAGGAGCAATTGTGAAACTACTTTGTACCAAGAACTCGCAAATCTTCCCGTACCAAGCTCTTGGAGCCTGCTTCAAGCCGTATAGTGCTTTCTTTAATTTGCAGACATGGTCAGGATGGAACTTGTTCTCAAAGCCTCTTGGTTGCTCCATATAAATGTCTTTGTCAAGTTCTCCATGTAAGAAAGCGTTCTTGACATCCATCTACCACAGCTTCCAAGATTTGCTAGCGGCTAAAGCTAGTAGAGCTCGAGTTGTTGTGATCTTCGCCACTGAACTAAACGTTTCTTCATAATCCAGCCCATATTGTTGAGAAAAACCTCTAGCAACAAGTCGAGCTTTATACCTTTCAATGGAGCCATCTGATCGAGTCTTCACCTTGTAAACCCATTTACAAGATATTGGTTTTACATCTTTTGGCTTTGGAACTAAACTCCATGTCTGGTTTTCTTTTAGTGCATTAATTTCGTCTTCCATTGCTTTCTGCCAATCTCGACTTTGCCCTGCTTCTTCATAAGTAGAAGGCTCAATAGGTATTGATTCATCCACATGAGCAGCATTGGCATACCTTGGATTAGGTTGTCTCGGCCTTGTTGATCTCCTTAATTCTTGTGCATGCTCCTCGACTTCCTTTTGGCTTGGACGAACCTCCTCGGATATAGATTGATATACACCAGTTTTCCATGGACTCTTTTTATTAGAGTACGAACCTTCTCCTTCTTTTATTGGATCCAATATCTGCTCTTTAGGCTCTTCTTTTTCTTCTGGACCTTCTTCTAATCCATGAGATTCTGGAAGCTCTATCTTTTGAGGTGACCACCATGAAGAAGCATCATCAAATACCACATTTCTTGAAGTATGACACTTTTCGGTATTTGGATCACAACATCTCTATCCTTTTCTTGATTCATCATAACCGACAAAAATGCACCGAATTGCCTTTTTATCAAATTTGCTTCTTAGATGATCTGGCACGAAGACGTAGCATACACATCCAAAAACCTTGAGATGGTTGACGGTTGGCTTGATCTTCCATAATATTTCATATGGTGAAATATGCCCCAACTTTGTTTGTGGAAGCCTATTTATCACGTATGATGCCGTTCTCATACATTCAGCTCAAAATCTTCCTGGCACATTCTTACCATGAAGCATACTTCTATAAGTTTCGGCAAGGTGACGATTCTTGCGTTCAGCGACTCCATTCTGTTGTGGAGTATTGGGACAAGTTAATTGTCTTCTAATCTTGTGCTTCTCAAGATAGATATTGAACTCAGTCGATAAATATTCTCCTCCATTATCTGTGCGTAAGCACCTAATCTTATTATTGAGCTCACTTTTTATCTTCTTCTTGAACTCTTTAAACTTCTGAAAAGTCTCCGACTTTTCCTTCATAAAGTAAACCCACACATACCTTGAGAAGTCATCAATGAATGTCACCATATACTTCATTCCTCCAAGTGATGTTTGTTTCACTGGGCAAAAGACGTCTGAGTGTATGAGCTCTAGTGGTGTCTTGGACTGATGTTGTGACTCCTTGAATGGCAATTGGTGAGCTTTGCCAAATTGACATCCAGCACAAATTGTATCTGTTCGGATATCAATTTGAGGAAGCCCATTTACTATGTGTTTCACCATCATCTCCTTTAACTTGTTGTAGCCCACATGCCCAAGACATTCATGCCACAGATCAGCCGTCTCATTCTTTCGAGTCTTATCCACATAAGTTGTTTCAGTAGATAATACATATACCGATTCTATTCTTCTTCCATGCATAACTGGATTGCCAACCACCTTTACTCTTTTGAATACGGACACATCTTCTGGTCCAAAGAGCACATAATTCCCTTCTGCTGTCAAATATGGTACTGATAGTAAATTCTTCTTTAGGCCAGGGACAACATACACCTTTTCGAGTTGGAGCTTATGAGAGTTGCCTTCATTAGGAATTATTGTCTTTCCATTGTGAGAAATAGACAACCTTGAATTGTCGGCTGTCAACACGACTCTCTTTCCTTTGTAATCCTCCATTTCTTGCAGCTTCGTCCCATCGTTGGTCATATGATTTGAGCACCCAGAATCGATGATCCAATCATCTTTGTAGTTTATTTTTGACTTTAAAGTTGTTGTAAGAGCTTGATCATCTATGCCAGCTTCAACAGAGAGTCCAGCTTCTGCATCCCATGTTTCCTCATTAATGGTTGCTTCGAATGTGACCTCTTTCTTCTCATCTCTTGCAGCGGCCACATTTCCTTCGAAAGTTTGCCTTCTGGGGAATCTACAATCTCGAGAAAAATGACCCTTCTTGCCACAATTGAAGCATTCACCATTCTTTCTCTTATCATTTTTCCCGTATTGTTGGCGATGATCTCTTCTTCCTTGTTGAGCTCCCCCTGAAGCGTTGCCTTTTGATTTTGGGTGACCCTGCCACCCATATGTCTTACTTTCTTTCATCGCCTCTTGTCTTCGAGATGTTGCTTTCTTCTTATTGGTGAAGAGTGCATCTTCTCCGTCTTTTATGGTTACTTCATTCATCTGCTTGGCTAATGCCTCTTGATTAGCCAATAAATTCTCCAGCTCTATTAATGATGGTTGAGTAGGCCATCCTCTCACAGCGGCTATAAATCCATTATACTCTGATCTTAAGCCGTGGATGATAATTCTCTTCATCCTTGCATCACTCACTTTCTCTTCAGGAGCAAGTTGAGATATCTCACGACAAATAGATTTCACCTTGGTAAAATATTGAGAAATAGATAGACTTCCTTGTGAGATACCCGCAAGCTCATTTTCCAAGAGCTGGAGGCGTGCTTCATTCTTCTTTGAAAATAATTTTTCAAAAGTTTCCCAAGCGGCCTTTGGTGTTTTCTCGTCACGAATGTGCTCCAATAGATCCTCCTCGATTGTAGTCTTCAATATAAATAATGCCTTCCCGGCCTTGATGTTCCATTTTCTCAAGGCTTCGGTATTTTCTTTCGGTGGAGGCGTTGTGTCACTGCCAGCAACTATTTCCCATAAATCCTGTCCTTGTAGGTAGGATTCTATACAAGTTCGCCAATAACCATAGTTGTGGTTATTGAGACTCTTGATTCCACTGCTCGTACTTGCAAGATCTGTCATCATGACGTCCAACGTCCAATAAGCTTGGTCCCTGACTGATGAGCTTTCACAGTTCCTAACTGTGCTCCGACAGAATCTCCCTTAGAGCCTTGGTGAAAACAAGTCGATGTAAACGTCCAACGTTTACCGATGAGTACCTCCACTAGCAATGGTCCCGAACGACCCGCTCTGATACCAATTGTTAAAAGCTTCGACGAGCCCAACACACCCACTATAGAGGACCTAGGTTATACTCACTCACTAGACCAACACTTTGACGTTGGTTAGCCTTTAATTTTATAAATCCTTAGTGCACAATAATATTTAGGCAACAGTGTCGACCATATATCATTCAGGCGGTATAACCGACCATATATCACTTAGGCGGCAGAGCCGACCATATAATAAAAATAACACAAGTGCACTAAGAACTCAAACACGAACTAAGGCTTAACCGGGAAACTTAACAAAGAACACTTTTATTAATATAAAGAAACAATTACAATATTATGGACTCAACTCACACTCTTACTTCTTCACAACTTCTACTTCTAACTCTTCTTCACTTCTTACTTCTTCTCTACTTCACACTTCACTTACTCACTCCTTGCACACAAATGAAATCCTCACCCATATTTATACTACTCCATGAAAGTTTCTAGAAACTAGATATTTCCATGGATAAATTAATATCTAGATATTTCTATACAAATATCTATATTTTTCTTTTCTAGATTTTTCTTTCATTTTCTAATATCTAGATATTTTCTTATACATATTAATATCTAGATATTTTACATATATACATCTACTAATTCCATATTTTATAATACCAAATTTGCATTGTATTTTAACAGTAACAATAATAAAAACCAAACTAACATCTAATTAAATATTAACTAACTTATTAAATCAAAGTTAACTTAAATCAATTAACTAACAGGTTTATCACCAAAATGCCCAAATATTTTTCACCCCTTGCACTAGAGCCCAATTTTTTTTTTTTTTTTGACAAAATGCCCTCGCAATGCGCAAGGCACCTTGCGTACAAACAGGCGCAAGCACGCAAGTAATCTTGCGTCCTTATCTTATCAGGATAGGATTTTCAGGATAAGATTTCATTAGATTTTCTAGATTTTTATGGATACAATTTTGATCTTATATAAAGAATGACCCTGGAACTTGTAATTCATCATTTCATAACAACTCATTCCAAAAGAATTACAGTGATTATTGGCAGCTTAAGGTACATTTTTAAGCATTTTTACATATTACTTAAGTAGTTATGAATTGTGTTAATGAAGATAAATTTGTTGTTCATATATGTTGTAGGGGTTCTTTTGAGTATATTAACAACATTCCCACGTATTTACCCCTAGATTGTTTAGAATTCGGCTAAAATTACCTGTTGCACCTATAAAACCAATGAATCGGAGAATATTATTAAAAAATGTTCTTAAAAAATACAAATGTCACCCAATGCACCTGTTTCAATGAGATACATTTATAATAACCATGTTTTTGATACTATGGATGATTATGAAAACTTTCAAGAGTTTTTACAATATGCAATTGTAAATGCTCCGATTGATATTTATGTTGTTGAGAAAGTACGAATGAATCTACCACAACGAAACCCAGAAACACACATACCACAATGAAACCAAGAAACACACCAACCACTACGAAACCCAAAAACACTCCAACCACAACCAAACCCAGAAACACACCCAACACAAGTCATTGAACCAAACCTTCATAATAACAATTTAGAAGCGGAAGAGCCTGAAATGCCACCTCCAAACACTGAAGAGTTTGATATGTTTAACTATGGTGTTGAAAACGTATGTAAAATTAAAGAAGGAGACCACCCGTTTGAGATATCTGTTGTCGCATCTAGTGATTCAGATGAGAAAAAGACGGAGAAAAAGACAGAGAAGATCAATATGAAGAAGAAAAGCAAGATTTATTCTGGAATATGCCACCTATATTGAGTCAGCAAGAGCCTGAATTTACGACACAAACACCAACCACGTATAGGGTATCAGATTTAATTAAAGTTCGTCAAACTTTTTTGAACAATGCCGAGTTCATAAACACTCTATTTACAAAATGCCTTGAAGAAAACTTCCAAATTAAGCCTGTAAAGTCAGACAAATCTCGATACACCGCTAATTGTGTGTTGCCAAACTGTGAATGGAAATTAGTGCTTATAAAATACGAAACACTGAAAACTTTATGGTAAAGAAATTGCATGACGTACACACATGCTCATGCACACTAATTATGGGAAACAATAAACATGCCACCAAAAAGGAGTTGGGTAGTATGCTTGGGGATTCGTTCAAGTCTGCAAACCGGGAATATAAAGCAAATGATATACGTGCGGATATAGACAACCGGTTCGATGTCAGCATATCTTACAATCAAGCATGGAGGGCCAAATGTCATACATTACAGATGCTTCGTGGCATTGCTGAAGACTCGTTCCGAATGCTTCCCCTTTACCTATATAACATTAGGATCCACAACCAGGGAAGCGTAAGTAATTTGCTCACCGACAAATAGGGATGGCGTCCGTGGATAATGGGCACCGGTTCTATATACCCGCGACCCTCCCGTCGGGTTGTTTTTTTTGCTCGTTGAGACCCGTTACCCGCCCGCGGGTAAAAAAACTTCGCCCATGCCCGTGACCCGCGAATACCCATGACCCGCGGGTAAACCCACGGGTAATAGTAATATACAACTTCGTTAAATTTCTTTTCGAAAAGTTAAAAAATTTTATTATTTGTGAAATATATGTACAAGATACATGTGTAAAATGACGTGAAAATCAAGTTTTTTACTTATATTTAATATTATTTTTTAATCATTATTGCATTACAAGTAAAATCATTTTTAAATTTGATAATTGTATGTATAAACTCACGGGTAAATTAAAAAAAAGTCTCATGAATTAGCGGATCGGGTTTTACCCGCGACGGGTAGTATGTACCCGCGACCCTTTGGCGAGTATAATTTTTTACCCGTACCCGTGCCCGCGGGTAGGATTTAATGATTTTACCCGCCCATCACGGGTCGGGTACCCGCGGGTCACGAGTTTTTTCTCGCCCATTGCCATCCCTACCGACAAAGAAGATAGATTTATAATGTGTTACTATTCCCTTGGCGTAGTTGTAAGTATCGATATCAATTTAACTTTTTAACTTATAACTTATAATTGACCTCATTATAATTGAACAATTTTGACCTTTTTTAATATGCAGGTTCGATCATTTGTTCACATTGTCGCCCGGTAATCATCATCGATGGTCCGCATTTGAAGGCTGGGTACTCGGGGACAAATTTAGTTGCTGTTGCGATGGATGGCAATAATGGAATTTTGTCATTGGCTTACAGAATTGGTGAAGGCGAGACAAACGAGGTTTGGTCATGGTTTTTAGGCAACCTAAGAGATCATTTAATGAGTTGTGGTATGAGTGATCATATTTCAGAGCTTACTTTTATTTCTGATCGTGCTTCTTCAATAGCACATGGTGTTTCAACTGTGTTTCTTGAAGCGTTTCACTATTTTTGCGCACGTTATTTGTTTGGAAGCATCAAGACTAAATTTAACAAATTCAAATATTTTGAATGGCATTATTGGAAAATGGTGAAAGCTTACCGTGCGTCGAATTTTGAGGATCATCTTTGTGTATTTCGAAGAAGATTGAAAGCGTCTTACAATTATTTAGAACAAGTTGGTTTCCACAAATGGTCCAGAAGTAGAGCTGAACATGTTAGGTATTCATACCTTACTAGCAACAGGGTAGAGTCTGTTAACGCACTATCCAAACATGCTCGAAAACTACCTGTTTGCATGTTGTTTGAGTTTTTTCGCGCTTCAGTACAAGATTGGTATTTCAAACATCGCAACCAGTCGGTTAGTCTTACTTCAATGGTTACCCCATATGCTGAACGTAAACTAGGCAAGAGGATGAGAAAATCTAGAAGACGGTAAGCAATTCCATCGACAAACAATCTAATAGAAGTACGAGATGGCAGAAAAAATGAAATGGTTAATCTAGACGATAAAGTATGTTCATGTGGGCAGTGGCAGTTATCGGGGATACCTTGCGGACATGTTATTGCAGCAGCACGACTTTTCAGAGTGGAGGATGTTACTCAATTTGTATCACATTGGTTCACAACTCAAACTTATATAAATACGTATTTGGAACACATCCTTCCTTTGCCCCATCGGTCTGGATGGACGTATCCGTAGCCCGGCGTTTTACAAATTGTAAATCCTCCCATTAAGGAGAAAAGAGCCCCTGGATGCCCAAAAAGTACAAAACGTATTCCGTCGAAGGGTGAAGATATTGAAAAAACCGTAAGAACTTGCACTCGTTGCAAAGAACCAGGTCATGGTAGGGATACGTGCACAGCTTCTTATGACCGAACAGGTGAATCAACTTCTAAAAGGGTAGTAAAAACATCGGCCTCAAAATTGAAGAAGGGTAAGGAGAAAGCCACAGGTGCTGAAGCTTTTAAGGCTTATCATTCTCAGTTTTATGCAATGTGCAATTTAGGGAGCGATAATTAGTAACCCACTATCGCAAGTTTATGTTTATTTTATGTTTTATGTATTGTTGGATTTTGTTTGTTGTAATGTATTGTTGTATTCTAGGTACCTACTGTGTTATTTTATTTAATTTGCATTTACACGACACGCAAGGACGCAAGGAGGATCTTGCATACGCAAGCACCTCCACAAAATGTGGTTTGCGTATGTCAGTAACCAATTTTAAAAAGACACGCAAGGACGCAAAGCATTGCTTGCGTTCGCAAGGCTTTGCTTGCGTACGCAAGATAGACAAAAATATAAACACGCAAGGACGCAATATTTTGCTTGCGTACACATGCTAGCCAAAAATAAACACACGCAAGGACGCAAATCTAAGCTTGCGTACGCAAGCAAAACCTTGCGTCCTTGCGTGTAGTGTCAAATAAAACTGTTGCAAAAGTATTTCCCTATTTACACCATACGCATTTACATAAAAGACCAGCAATCTATTAGCTACAATGTATCAATTAACCTGAATCTTTGATTTTGATGGTGGAGTTGGTGGTGACGGTTCTTGTGTATCAAAATGTGCACGGAAGAACGTCCTTGCCATTCTTTTTCTATAATGCTTTGCAGCCTTTTGAGCATCTCCAAGGTTGTCAACCTCCTCCCATCCATAAATAATCCTCTCCATGTGTATGCACACCCAAACCCCACAATCACCCTGACCACCACTCTGCATTGGCACAATGGGACCAGGTTCAATCATCAACTCCACACTCTCTTTATTTTCATAGTATCCGACAATTTGAGAGTCTTGCATCTTGTTAAAATAGTAAATCGTATTCAAGTACACTGGCAAGTCGTCACCCAAAATCTTGTAAACTGAGTCAAGTTGTTGTGTACTGACACATCCGGGTAAACTGTCGTACACAAAAACCTTCATTTCTTCTAACTTCAACTGAAGCAGCAGGACATGTTCATTGTCATAAAAATGTACTGGGATCAAGACTTGTAACAGACATACAGTTTACAAAGGATACAAAAAAAAAAAAAAAAACAACAGACGCAAGATTAACCTTGCGAACACACAACAACATACGCAAGGACGCAAGATTAACCTTGTGACAACGAGACGCAAGGATCACCTTGCGACCGGTGACAAAGACGCAAGGTCGCAAAACTGGCCTTGCGTCTGCTCCAGAATAATATATGGTGTATAAATTAGTTGTGTTTACCTGATCACAGTCAGCCCAAGATGGATATAGGTCAACACTGCAGTCTCCAAGTCCAATTAAGTAC
Organism: Rutidosis leptorrhynchoides; assembly: GCF_046630445.1. Classification (NCBI taxonomy): domain Eukaryota; kingdom Viridiplantae; phylum Streptophyta; class Magnoliopsida; order Asterales; family Asteraceae; genus Rutidosis; species Rutidosis leptorrhynchoides. Next base: position 79,704,692 of record NC_092336.1, on the reverse strand, counting down.
ATGTAATCTGGAGGATTATGGCCAATAATTCCCTCTCCATCTGTATTAGATTCCTCCTGTTTGCCCTCCTCCTTCTGAGTATTGTCAAAATAAGTGTTGAACCTCTCAAGCATGTTCAGGAATCCCAGTGGCATAATAGTCCATCGAGAACTTGCTTTAAGCACCTCAGATGGTAACTCAGGAGTGGCATAAACTTGACTGGCTCGGGGGAGAAATCTCTGATGATATCTCAAAAGAAATGTAGCTCAGCCATCAATGTGCTATAAATATAACAAGTTAATATACAGTGTAACCCTAATATAAAATAAATTGTATAAAATTATATAAAATTAACAAACTTACCAAGTGTGACGACCCCGTCAAAACACTTAACGGATCCGTCAGTTGGTCCTACAGCTTGATCGGACTTAAATGAATTAAATAAACAAAGTTGCATTCTTTTATTTCAAAAGTTTCCCAAAAAGGAAACAAACCAAAATATGTAGTTTCAAAACAACCAACCATAGTAATAAACCAAAAGTTGACACAAAACCTTGCCAACAAACCCACAAGTTTAAATTATCCAAAAATAGAATGCAAGCTTAACTTTCATAAATTGTTTCATAAAATCTGCCCAAATGCATACAGACTCTTCTAAACACAGCGGAAGCATCACAAAACTTGAGTACCTGTGAAAACATGCAAGTAAACTGTCAACACAAAGGTTGAGTGAATTATAGGTTTAAATAATAAGTAAACTTTAGACCACAAGATTTAAAAATGTTAGAAAACATTAAACATTATGCCATTATCAATGAGCCACCTGGTAACCACTAAACCCTTTATTTACCCTTGCCAAACACAATAAAAATATACACTTGGACAGTGTATCTACAACAAATTACGAAGTACTAAACATTCTGATTATAAATTGCTAGCGCGACTAGCTCGAAATGGGGTTGTCAAACCCGATAGATCTATCCGTAGGATTCGCGTTCACCGGTAGAAACCAATGATTAAAGTTACCAGACTAGGGAATATTTTTGTCCAACTCACAATGAATAATTTAAATTTAATTGTCACTTGTGTCTAAACGTAAATAAAATGCATGAAATCACATCCCAAAAATATACTTTGAAAAGTATGTAAAAACGGGACTATAACTCACCTTAAAAGCAACTGAAGAAACCACACAAACAAACGAACAGCAAATAAAGTAAAGTGATCAGGAACGATCACAACGCCGACCTATAAATAAAGCAGGTCGATATAAATAACTAACTTAGGTCAAGTCTTAGTATGATAGCTATTGTACATGTTGCAAGTAGACATAGAACAATACTCGGCAAGCATCGGTTTGACTGGAACAACGTACGGACACATACTTTCTATTTTTAGAAAGTTTCTATTTTTAGCAGGTTTCCATTTTTAGAAAGTTTCTATTTTAGGAAAGTTACTATTTTTGGAAAGTTTCCAAATTTAGAAAGTTCTATTTTTAGAAAGTTTTTAAGTTAGGAAAGTTTCCTTATTTAGAAAGTCAACAAAAGTCAACTGAAAGTCAAAGTCAACCGAAAGTCAACCGAAAGTCAACCTTGGTCAAACATAGTTAACACTAATTTGAAAAGTGTAAGTTATAATAATAACATAAGTTATAATGTTTATTAAAGTTAAAAGTGTATAATTATGTCATAACATAAGTTTAATTAAATAAAATGAATTATTAAAGTTAATATAAGTTGAAATGATATAATTAATATAAAATAAGTAGTTAATTAATTAATTAAATATTAGTCATAATATAAATATTATTAATTAATAATAAATTTTAAATCATATCATAAGTATTATTAATTAATAATGAATTATTAATCATATCATAAGTTTCTAAATATAATTATTAAATCATAAGTATTTAATAATTAAATCATAATTAAATGATAATTAAGTCTTATAATAATTAAATAATTATTTAATCTTCATTATAAGTCTTATAATAATATTCTTATAAAATAAATTTAATACTTATCATAAGTATTTTCCATTAATAATAAAAGTGTCATTAATCATAAGTTAAATTAAAAGGTTAATTAAATCATAAATAATAATTAAATGATATAATAAATATTTATATCATAAGTCTTAAATAATAATAATTACTTCTTTTACCATAAGAAATTTATTAATAATGAGTTTCATTATTTTAATCATAAGTTTTAGAATTAAACATAAGTTTTAATTCAAAAGTTCATCGGGTTGTATCTTGAGCCCCGGGTGTCGATTTCTGGCGAGCCTTATATGCATCTCCGCCTATTCAAACCACCCGACACGAAGGTGCACTCAAGAACACACCAAGAACAGTCCACAAGTCATGGTAATCAGCCATGACACCACTTGGACCTTCAATTTACTCAAAACCGTATTTTAGTCGTAACGGGTGAACCGTGGCTCGGATTTAGGTGACCCGAACATGAAAGTTCGTCCCACCATCAGTCCTAACACACTAACACACCCTAAAGACACCAAGGAAAGTCACAAAGTCGGACCAAACCTGTTTCATGTCAATCCACAATTCAATTTTAACAAAATAGTAATTTGATCATAACTAGGGCTCCGGGAATCGAAACGACATGAATCCGGAGTCTAAAATTAATGTATTGATGAGAGGAACTCATTTACATACTTTATTTTAACTTTTATCTCAGTCACAAACCCAGAATACACGAAAAAGCTGCTGTCCAGAATTTAACAAACCGAAAACATGTGATTATGAGTACATCTATGCATACAAACACCATTACAATAATCCACAAACATCATACTACTAAATAATCATCAAAATACAGTAAATAAATGAAAAATTGAAAATTCTAGGGTTAGGGTTTATACCCTAATCGAGAAACAATCTATGTAATCGCGTAGAGAAGAACGAGAGGAACGCGTTGGTACTAATCACTCCTTGATCCAAGCTTTAATTTTAGATGATGATGGTGATGTTGGTGATGAATGGTGACTGCAAGGGGAGAGCAAAAAGTGAGAGCACAAAATAGAACTAGGTTTTTGGATAAATTTAGAAGTGATAAGATAAAAATATCAAATAAAGAAAAATAAGGAGTGTTAACCCCCTCCCCCCCTTGGCTTCGGCCGAAACTTGCATGGGGGTGGGCCCCATGGGTCCAATTTTGATAAATTATAATTTCCTGATGGCCCGAAATCCCGAACGAGTCCCGAAACGCGAAAACACGCTTACGCGATTAAAAATCCGAAAGGATAACAAACGCGCGACGAAAAATAAATATAAATACACTATATAATAATATGATCTTAAAATATCATATTTAAAACATTTAGGATTTAAATGTCCCAAAAACTCGACCGTTGATTTGAAAACCGAAAAGATTCGCCGGATGGAAATCCGCGAGACGTAGAAACGTATAAATTAAAATATGAATACAAATATTCACATAGCACATAATAATTTATATATATATATATATATTATTACAAAAATAATAATATAAGTCATAGAAATGACGTGGCACACTAACAGTTAACGGTCGTTAAATAATTAACTGAAAAAGATAACGGAAAAAGTAGGGTCGTGACAGTACCTTCCCGTTACGGAAATTTCGTCCCGAAATTTAAGCAGGCGCAGGGGTTGACTCGGCATCTGAGAAAAAATGCGGGTATTTCTGCTTCATCTGGTCTTCACGCTCCCAAGTGAACTCGGGACCGCGTCTAGCGTTCCATCTGACCCGAACAATAGGAATTCTGCTCTGTTTAAGAGTCTTAACCTCTCGGTCCATAATTTCAACAGGCTCCTCAATAAAATGCAATTGCTTATCAACTTGAAGTTCCTCCAAAGGAATAGTCTGATCAAATTCAGCCAAGCACTTCTTTAAATTCGAAATATGGAAAATATCGTGAACAGCACTGAGTTCTTGTGGCAATTTCAAACGATAAGCCACCGGTCCAACTCTTTCAATGATCTCAAAAGGTCCCACGAAACGAGGACTTAACTCCCTCTTTTACCAAAACGGATTACGCCCTTCCAAGGTGAAACCTTTAACATAACACGATCACCAACTTGAAATTCAACATCTTTCCTTCCCTTATCGGCATAACTCTTTTGCCGACTTCTAGCAGTTCTCAACCTTTCTTTAATTTGTACAATCTTCTCAGTAGTCTCGTGAATAATCTCTGGACCTGTAAGTTGAGCATCCCCAACCTCATTCCAACAAATAGGAGACCTATATTTCCTACCGTACAAAGCTTCAAACGGTGCGGCTTTAATACTTGCATGGTAACTGTTGTTATAAGAAAACTCTGCTAGCGGCAAATATTTATCCCACCCATTTCCAAAATCAATGACGCACGCTCGCAACATATCTTCTAATGTCTGAATGGTCCTTTCACTTTGACTATCCGTTTGAGGATGATAAGCGGTGCTCATATCCAACCTAGTACCCAAGGCTTCCTGTAAAGATCGCCAAAACCTCGACACAAATCGACTGTCTCGGTCGAAAATAATGGAAACAGGAACACCATGCCTAGAAAGAATCTCTTTCAAATACAAATGGGTGAGTTTCTCCATCGAATCCATTTCCCTAATCGGCAAAAAGTGAGCCGACTTAGTGAGTCGATCTACAATCACCCAAATCGCATCATAGCCACCCGAAACTCTTGGTAACTTAGTAATAAAATCCATAGTAATACCTTCCCACTTCCACTCGGGAATTTCTGGTTGCACCAAAAGTCCAGATGGTTTTTGATGTTCAGCTTTGACCTTAACACAGGTCAAACACTTAGCCACATACGTAGCCACATCACCTTTCAAATTATGCCACCAATACAGCTCCTTAAGATCCTGATACATCTTTCATGAACCAGAATGAATAGAGTATCTAGACTTATGAGCCTCATCCAAAACAAGTTGTCGAAGACCTCCAAATTTCGGAACCCAAAGACGTCCCGCAAAATACCTAGTACCATCAGCTCGAATTTCAAACTTCTTAGCTACATTTTCTACATTCTCCTTCACGAAATTCTCCTCCTTTAAGGCTTCTTGTTGTGCCTCAAGAATCTGCCTTGCGAGGTTTGATCTAACTGTCATATTCAAGGCCCTAACCCTGCGAGGTTCAGTCCTTTCTTTACGACTCAATGCATCAGCCACAACATTGGCCTTACCCGGGTGATACAAAAGGTCACAATTATAATAATTCAACGTATCAATCCATCTTCGTTGTCTCATGTTCAACTGTTTCTGATCGAGGATATGTTGAAGACTCTTGTGATCGGTGTATACAGTACTCTTAACACCATAAAGATAGTGTCTCCAAATTTTAAGCGCAAAAACAACAGCCCCCAACTCTAAATCATGAGTTGTATAGTTCTGTTCGTGAATCTTCAACTGTCGTGACGCATACGCAATAACCTTCTTTCGTTGCATCAAAACGCAACCATAGCCTTGTCGCGATGCATCACAATAAACAACAAAATCGTCATTACCCTCTGGTAGTGACAAAATCGGAGCGGTAGTCAACTTCTTCTTTAAAATCTGAAAAGCATTCTCTTGTTCATCCTTCCACTCATACTTCTTCCCCTTATGCGTTAAAGCAGTCAGAGGTTTCGCAATACGAGAGAAATCCTAAATGAACCTTCGATAGTAACCTGCCAACCCTAAGAACTGACGAATCTGAGTAGGAGTTTTCGGGGTTTCCCACCTTTCAATCTCCTCAATTTTAGCAGGATCAACTTGTATTCCCTGTTTATTAACAATATGACCAAGGAACTGAACTTCTCTTAACCAAAAAGCACACTTAGAGAACCTAGCGTACAACTCTTCTTTCTTTAACAAATCAAGCACTAACCTCAAGTGTTCTTCGTGCTCTTCATCACTCTTAGAATATATAAGGATGTCGTCGATGAAAACAATAACGAACTTGTCCATATAGGGTCTACACACACGGTTCATGAGGTCCATGAACACAGCAGGTGCATTTGTCAATCCGAACAGCATAACAAGAAATTCAAAGTGGCCGTAACGGGTGCGAAAAGCAGTTTTTGAAACATCAGATTCTTTAACACGCAACTGATGATAGCCAGAACGAAGATCAATTTTTGAATAAACAGATGAACCCTGAAGTTGATCGAACAGATCATCAATTCTCGGAAGAGGATAACAATTTTTAACAGTGAGCTTATTCAGTTCACGATAATCAATGCATAAACGAAAAGAACCATCTTTCTTCTTAACAAACAGAACGGGAGCTCCCCAAGGGGATGAGCTAGGACGAATGAAACCTTTGTCTAACAACTCACGAAGTTAACTCGACAATTCTTGAAGTTCGGAAGGCGCAAGACGATAAGGAGCACGTGCTACAGGAGCAGCGCCGAGAACAAGATCAATTTGGAATTCTACCGCGCGTTGCGGCGGAAGGCCAGGTAAGTCATCGGGAAACACCTCGGGAAAATCCCTAACAATGTGTACGTCATCAACATTCTTCACTTCTTTACTAGGATCAACAACACGAGCAAGAATAGCATGACAGCCTTTGCGAAGATGTTTACGAACTTTCATACAGCTAATAAGATTTAACTGTGTGCATTTCTTATCTCCAAAGACCATCAGCGGCTCTCCAATCACATCAGTAATACGAATAGCCTTATCATAACACACGATCTCTGCACGGTTCGCAGACAACCAATCCATACCAATAACAATATCAAAACTACCAAGTTTAATCGGTATCAAATCTATCTCAAAATCCCTACCACCCAGATTAATGTCACATTTACGATGTACAGTCTTAGCAGTAAGTTCTTTACCATTAGCTACTTCAACAACATAAGTATTGTCTAAGGGAGTTAACGGCATTTTGATTCTCGGACTTAATTTACTCGACACGAAACTTAAATCAGCCCCTGAATCAAATAGTACATAAACTGGTAAATCGTTGACTGAGAACGTACCAGTAACAAGCTTAGGATCTTCCTCTGCATCCTTAGCATTAATGTTGAACGCTCGGCCGCGTGCAGTCTCTGCAGTCTTCTTGTTGGGACAAGCATCTCGGAAATGCCCCGGCTTCCCACCCTCATAACAAACCCTTGGATTACCCCCATTATTTGATTTCCCATTACCGTTACCATTACCACCTCTATTACCAACATTATTATTATTACCACCAGTCGCGGGAGTAGCAGACCCCGGCAAAAGCACTGTACAATCTTTAGCAATGTGCCCTTGCTTAGAGCACCTCTTACAAGTAACTGTGCAGTAACCATCATGAGCTTTATAGCAACGAGGACACACACGCTGATTTCTGTTATCAGCACCTGAGGTATCCTGTTTCTTCTGCTGACCCTGGTTTTGATTGCGGTTGTTATCCCACTTTCGTTTCCCATTATCAGCCTTCTTGACAACCTCCTCACTACTTTCAACAACTGTAGTCTTGCTTCTTCTCAACACCTTGTCATTAAGTTTGTGGGCCATAGACATAGCTGCCTCAATAGTCTGGGGTTCACTAGACTCAACCCCGTGTTCAATCTTCTCGGACAAACCATCAATGTAAGCCTCAATTTTGCGGTCCTCATCCGCATAAACCCTAGGACACAGCAAGGTTAACTCGAAAAACCTTCGTTCATAGGCATCTAACTCGGTGCCATTCATTTTCAAATTCTTGAGCTCAACCTCTAGCTTCTTAAGCTCACCCCGAGGTCTATAGCGGGTGATCAATCTTTCCTTAAAATCATTCTAGGCCAAACCATAAGCTACATCACTCCCCAAACTACTAACCAGATTGTTCCACCATGTCAAGGCACTATCCTTGAGAGTGCAACTAGCGAAACTAACTTTGTCCTCTTCACGAACCCGACTGACCCTGAAAATGGATTCGATTTTCTCGAACTAACGAGTAAGCCCTATTGGTCCTTCCGTACCACTGAATTTTTGGGGTCGACCAGCCATAAAAGTTTTGTGGGAGCATCCCACCTGGTTGTTGTTGTTATTGTTGGTGTTAACATTTGCATTTGCTGCCATAGCAGCAACAATTCCTTCATTGATCAGGCATTGCATACGCGCTTCAGTGGACTCTCTTGGAGGCATGATCTTTAAAATAGAATAACACATCTGTTAGTACCAAGAATAATACTAGTGTCATAAAGGAATAGATCAAAACACGAAAAGACTAACCATTAAGATATTAGTCAACTAACACTATGAGTAATAACATGACAGTTATGATTGTTATAGAAATAACCATCACATGCATACATATTTTATGATAACATCATACAACATACATAGCACCTAACATACATGAACATATATTACGCATAATATAACATGCCAAGAGCCACAACATCAGAAATAAAACATGATAATGATAATAGACGTCATAAAAATAACCATCCATACATAATGAAAAAAAAATATCCCATAAGAGAATCTTAATAAAATCCTCGGCAAAACGCCGTACATAACCCAAAATGTATGTATAAAAAGGACATTAAGTCTGATGAAATAGATAATCAATATGAATAATCATATCACATTCGCTTAGAGCGGGTGTGATAAGCTGGTCCAGCATGAGTCTCAGCAGGATCCTCATACTTGCGCAACTTCCCTTTCACAACATCCAACTCTTCCTTCAACACACGAACAGTGCTCTCGAGAGCCTCGAACTTAGCCTTAACTTCTCGATCACGCTTACGGTTCTCATCCTCAACCCTATGCTTAAAAGTGATAAAGTTACCCATGTCGACACAGATCTCGTCCATAACTTCATTATGTGGCAAAGTGCGCAAACAATCACTAAGGGCGTTAATACGTGTCACCTCATTATAAGCCCGGTTCATATGAGTAATGGTAGAAAAATAGTAATGAACAGGATCATCGATCTCTGGTTGATTAGCACGACGTCTAGCAGGAGACGGTGTAGCAGGAGCAGCAACGGAGTTATCGCTCGAAGACGACATCTGAAAATAGCAAAACCGCAAACCACATACCAAAAAGATATAAAAGCTAATAATATAACTTATACGAAATGAAATGCATATTAATGCTATAGCAAAAAGGTCGGGCTGTAGACTAGACTCTAATGCACCCTAAAAACCACGGGTTGACCACATTAAGACCGCCTAGTTCCCTACAACCAACGCTCTGATACCACATGTGACGACCCCGTCAAAACACTTAACGGATCCGTCAGTTGGTCCCTGATGTGAAGCGAGGTGTATATAAAATAGCTTATATTTTACTAGGAAAAACTATTAAATACGATACAATTTTACACAAGATATTTATTTATTTATAGAATGGATATACTTAAACCTTGCTACAACACTTATAGGCAGTGTACCTAATCGTACAGTAGTGTAGTTTTTAGTAAGTCCGGTTCGTTCCACAGGGAAATCTTTAAACAAAGCTCAACGCTATATTAGTTTATTTTTATAAAAATACAAACATATATATAAGTAATATTATTATTATAAAGGGGGGTTTTTACCGTTTAATGACCGGTTTGTCGATTTTAAGATTTTAGTCGCAGTTAAAACCTAATGTAAAATATAAAATAAATACAAAACTTAAATTAAAGCGTAAAGTAAATAACGATAATGAAATTGCGAATAATAAAAATGCGAGAAAATAAAATTGCGATAATTAAAAAGTACGATAATTAAAAGTGAGATTAAATAACAATAAATAAAAATGCGATAATTAGAAGTGCAATTAAATATAAAATAAAGGAAATTAAATATGAAATAAAAGAATTATGCTTATTTAAACTTCCGTAATCATGATGTTTGACGTGTTGATTTTAGTTTTATTCCCATGGGTTAATTGTCCTTTGTCCTGGATTATTTAATATGTCCGTCTGGTTTTTGTCCATAACAGTCCATCAGTCATAAATATAAAGTGCGAGTGTCCTCATCAAATTATTATTATACCCGAAGTTAAATATTCCAACTAATTGGGGATTCGAATTGTAACAAGGTTTTAATACTTTGTTTAATGAATACACCAGGTTATCGACTGCGTGTAAACCAAGGTTTTACTACTTTGTTAACAATTACACCAATTACCCTTGAATGTAATTTCACCCCTGTTTTAATTATTCTAGTGGCTATTAATCCATTCCCGTGTCCGGTTAAATGAACGATTATTCGTACATATAAATACCCCGCCCATCGTGTCCGATCGAGTGTATATGGTAATTTATAGGAACGCCCAATTGTAAATCTTTATATTAACATTAACAAACTTTCATTTAGTTAAACAAATATAAAGCCCATTAATAGCCCATAGTCTAATTTCCACAAGTGTCGTTCTTTTGTCCAAACCCCAATTATGGTACAAAGCCCAATTACCCAATTTTAGTAATTATCCCAACATCATGATTACTTCGTTTTAAATAAGCATAATAATAACTTAGCTACGAGACATTAATATAAAAAGGTTGAACATAACTTACAATGATTAAAAATAGCGTAGCGTTACACGGACAGAATTTCCACTTACACCCTTACAACATTCGCTAACATACCCTTATTATTAAAATTAAAATTAAAATTAAAATATAAATTATATATATATATATCGTATATATTGAGAGAGATTAAAATTATGTGTATAAAACTCGGCAGAAAACTGGCTTTATATAGGACCTGACCAGCAATTTCACTCCATGCGACTCGCATGGATTTGTGCCTCTGGCCATGCGAGTCGCATGGCCACCCTGGATCCAGCCAAATTGCTTTGTTTTCTTCTTGCCGACGTAATATAATATATATAATAATAATATATAATATAATATATAATTATATATATATTATATTATATTCTTGTGCATAGTAGACTAGATATTTTTGGTCCGTTGCGTCGGGCGTTTCTTCTTGGCTCAGGTCCCGGTTCCGGATTTTCGGACGTCTTCGCGTATTATTTTATATCGTGTACTTTGCGTCTTGTAACTTGTACTCTTGTCATTTTGAGACGTTCCTCATCAATATTTTGAACCTTTTTAGTTGTATCTTGTACTTTTTAGCTTTTTGGTCGTTTGCGTCTTCAATTCGTCGAATCTGTCTTTTGTCTTCACCTTTTATTATTTAAACGAATATCACTTGTAAATAGAACAATTGCAACTAAAAGCTTGTCTTTCTTGAGGAATAATGCTATGAAATATATGTTCGTTTTTAGCATTATCAAATATTCCCACACTTGAGCGTTGCTTGTCCTCAAGCAATATTGTCTTGAAATACTAGAATCACTTCTTTATTCTTCACACTTTGTACATCAGTGATTTCAATACGGCGGTATGAACAATGGTAGTAACGATGTGGTTTACAGTCCCACATGACTATAAAAATTTAGATCCATTAAGGAAATTGGATCTTTATGAAAACATTTGATCTTTTGAAAATTAAATCTAGTTTTTACCCTAGATAAGTTTTCCGGAATAACCCTTTACCGGTGTTTGCAAAATATTTTTGTGGGTTTGGTGGGTTTCAGATTTGAAAATTTTAGCTCAAAACTTGCGGTTTTGTGTCACCCACTTGCTAACCTTATATTAGGAAAGCAACACGTCCAGTTTACTTGTTCCGTATATTACCTTTCGGCAAACTACCGTCCGGTTGTAAAGGAAAGCGTTGAACAAGCAACTGTTAAGGCAATGTCCCGTGACATGCTTTTGATTATGGTCTATAACGTGTCGGACGCAATTACTATCCTTGGTAGGAGCAATAGTAAAGCTCACCCTTATAATTTTTCGGTCTGGCACAAGGTCCTGTCTTTGACCATGCTATGCAACCACCGTTCTTACGGTTGACACCCGATTTAGTTCAGGTGACCTAATGAATTCCAGGTGAATTCCTAGGATTTTACGTTCAATGGTAATGAACGCATTGAAAATAGGGTTTTCAGAAAACAAATCGGTTTGTATTTTTGATCAAAATATTTTCTCGTTCAAGCTCGAGTTTAGATATCATTGAATTCCATGAGTTTGAATTCTCAATCTTTAAGGTCAATCTCAAGGATTGAGTAATATCAGGCTTAAAAGCTGATTTTTAATCTTTAAGGAGATTATCCTTTCTGGGGATCTGATTCATTAGTCTTATCCAGCTAATTTGCACGGTGCCTCCCCATTGTACGAGATAAATCCTTCTCATGGTTAGGATAAATCTGACCACTTGGTGACCCTGTTTAATGCTGAGGTCCGTGGATTTCCTGCTGATTTTAGAGATGACTTTTCTAGATTTTTCGTCAACCTACAGCTGGTCTAGACGACAACTTCATGACCTAAATCAAGAAGCGCGTGTCTTTTTCGGAAGACTTTACTTCCTTTTAAATGATGGAATTGATTCATCGTGTAGATTCATCTCTTCTTTTCTTTTATCGGGTAAAACAGTTTAGTTTAGTCCAAAGCAAAAGTATTTTCAGTTATTTGTTACAGATATATGTGACATATGTTTAAAATAACTTGGTAAATTTTCCCACACTTGGCTTTTATTTTCCTTTTTATCGTCCTCTATTCCATTTTAAATGAATTTTAACATTTTAGTTTGTTTCTCAATTTATGTCCTTTCCGAGGTAACAATAATTTCGGTGTTAAAACCTAGTTTTATCGTTCATAAATATGTATAAACATGATTTTGAGTTCATTTAATTGAAAATTTTGAAAAATTTTACTAGAATTGGGTAGTTAGTATATAAGACTAGGGCTGTTCTTTTTTTATCAGAGAGCACTAGATTCTAATACAACTACTGATTTACTAGTATTTTTAATGGTAACCAAGTGTTTAATATAAAAATTTTAAAATCCGAAAGAATTTAACCCCTTCCCACACTTAAGATCTTGCAATGCCCTCATTTGCAAGAAATCAGTAACAATTTAAATTATTGAGGGTGATTTGTGTGAAAATGATTAAATTTTTACCAAAGTTTCCAAATATATTGGCGTTTGTTTGCTGAATGATAAATGGTGCACGTCATTTGTTCATTCCGTCTTGTTGTTATTTCACATACATTTTTCATCATTGTCGTCAAAATTACTTGCTTTTGCTGAACTTAATGCCAGTCTTTCAAAACGCGTTGTTTTACCCTGTTTTGTGCATAAAAGAGAATACATACAATACAAATATAATCATACATGCAATTTGAAATGGAACTTTGGCATCCCACTTTCAAACTATAAGAAAAATATTAGTACACAATAATAATAAGAATATCAAACATTACATAAAAGTAATAAAATGTTAAGTGTTTAAAATAAAAATAAAAATTACCAACTTATCTCTACTGATCAGGAGGTGGGTTAGGAGGAAAATTAGGATATGGATCCCAATTCATGTTCGCGTCCGGGTTCCATGGCTGATTATAGGTGAACTGGTATGCTGCGTCATAATCATATGAATCATAGGGTGGTCTCATTTCTGGCTGATGTGCGGGATAGTATGCGGGTCGGGTCGGATAATACATCTCGCCAGGCTGCAACTGGCTTATAATTTGGCGCTGATGATAATCTCATCGGCCATGCTCTCGTTGCCGGGAATGCTCGTAGTCATTCCGACGTTGCCATGCCTCGTACTGCATATGCCTATCATAGTTCGTCATGTATTCATCCTCCATACGAACGCCTAAATCAAGAGCAGTCTCCCGAACAACTCCTATAATGTTGTTCGCCTCTTCCATCTCGTCATCCGAACCTCTCTCTACCTGTCGCTGAGGTCCCTCGTATCGATATACCCGACCACATCTCATCAATAATACCCTTGCACCGTGATAAAGGTTTGAACTTATAGTTTCACCTTCGTCCTCTATTTCGTTCATTGGACCCCCTTGGTGCTTATCCACACCTAAATACTCTCCAATGAGAGTAATGAAAATACCACCACCTATAATACTCCCCGATTTCATCCCCGAAACTACATTAGCGAGATAATAACCAACACAATAGGGAATATTAACGAAACTCCTCGGGTCTCTAATACACTTGAGGTAGAACAAATCGTTTACGGTCAATTTCTCCTTATTTTTACCCCTTTGTGTAATTGTGTTTGCTAAGAATCTATGAATCACCCGGAGTTCGGCTCTGTCTATATCTAAGTATGTATGATTTCCACTGGCGTGAAATTCATTAAAGTGGGACATACGCCTCCAGACGGCGTTAATATCAAATTCCCTATCTATCCTTTCTCCTTGGGCAATCAGGCTATTACAGTCGGGGCTCAAAAGTTCAGCAGGGGTGTAAATCTGTAAGGCCCTGGCTAAATCTATCATGGACATTCTGTACATGCGTCCACCTAACAGAAATCTAATAAAGTTTCTATCATCTATCCTCCTAACATCACTGTTTAACTTAATAGTACTAAGTAATTCTATACACCATTCCCTATATATGGTTCTACGAATTGAAAATAGGCGCTTCCAATCGTTAAACTGAGAATTACCATACCTTTGCACCAATAATTCCCGAATCGGTTCGGCAAGGTCAACTGTTTCCAAAGGTACCCAGTCAATTGCCCTTGGCATTTCAACAACCTTAAAGTAGAGAATGTGCATGTTCTTTTGATAATCTGGATACTCTATCCAACATCGATCAAATCTTAGATTTGGGTGTAACTGATCTTCATTAATGTCTAAGCTCAGAATCATTTGATGTGGAGCGAATTGACGAAACTGATTCATGAATAATTGATCTTGATCGTGATAAGGAATATGTTGCTCCTCATGTTCTTCTTCTTCTTGTTGCATATGTTGTTCTTGTTCATGAAACATTTCCGGTTCGGGCTCTGGTTGTCTGGACGATGATGCACCGTCCGTATCTGTATTTCTCTGCAAAACACATTAAACACAAAATTTGTGCATCCAAATATGCATTAGTGTTAGCAAAATAATAACTTGAAACAATTATGATGACATGTTCAATTCATAACACATTTTATACATATTTTCCTAAAAATAACAATTATATACTTTTACATACGAAAATGTGTACAATGTTTTATCACATTTAAACTCTTAAACATGTCAACAATAATTATTATAACAATTAAACACTTGTTATATTGCATTCAAATCAACTAGTGCTCATTTTCATATTTTTGTCAAGTCTACACTTTGTCAAATAAGCATATACGAAAAATGTACATCAAGTTCATAAGCATTTATCTCAAATAACATGCCAAAATAATCACTACTAGCAATGAAACAAGTTTCAAATGGCCTTTATATCAAATTATCCAAGTTCATGAATTTTTAGACTTAAAAAGTCCACTTTAATTCTCAAAAACATGTTTAGGCTCAAAGTTTGGATCAATTAACTACCTAAACATGTTACACTACTTAATTTAGCAACAATTCATGACAAAAATCGGCCATAACCTATTTATATCAAAAAGCCCCAAATTGCTCAAGAACACAAACCCTAGATTCTTAAAAATTTGAAGTTTTTAGCTTCAATTCATGTTAAATAGCTTCTATCTAGGATATACATGCATAATATAACAACAATTTAGCTCTAATTACACCTAAATTTAACAAAATCAAAATATAAAATTTCTAGCTCAAGAACACAAAAATTCGAATTTAAAGAGATTAGGGGTGAAATCTTTACCTTTCTCCTGAAGGGGTTGAGACTACTGAATCTAGGCATGATTATTGTGAAATTTTTGCAAGAAATTTGGTGAAAATTGGTGAAAAATTGAGAGAGTTTGGGAGGTTTTCGTGTTTGTGTATGTGTGTTTATTGTGAGAAAGAAGCAGGTCGACTGGAATTTTGATCCTGTCCAGTTTTTTGTAGCCATGCGAGTCGCATGGTTTCCTGCCCATCCCCATGCGACTCGCATGGGGGTATTTTCCAGGTATATTTTTTTTTTTTTATTTTTTTTTTAAACCTTAAGCTTTTAAAACATAAAATTTAATAAAATTTTAAAAATTTTGTTTCTTTTTAAGACGAGGTCGTTTCGGGACGATGCCCTAGTCCGTCCCTCGACAAAATTTTAAAATTTGTCAATTTCAAGCAATTGTTTTAAAAGCTTAGATTTTTTGGATTTTTTAATTTTTTTGGCATACTTTAAATTAATAAGATTAAAAATAATGATAATAAAAGTTCTCGTCCCTCCCTGGGGTAAAGCAATTTCGGTTCAAAGACCTAGTCTTCAACTTACGACGAATTTTAAAAATCATATTTTTAACTTAATGAGATAAAGTAAATTTTTTTGTTTTTAAATTCACACAACTTAAATATAAAATTCAAAATTAATATTAAAAATTCACACCAAACTTAAAATTTGAAATGCATAAAATTAAAATTTCATATTTTAAAAATTAAAAATTCACACCAAACTTAATTTAAAAATTCATATTATAAATTCATACCAAACTTATATTAATTTTTCAAATATTTACAATTTTAAATATATTGTTTTTACAAAATTTACAATATTAATTTAAGATTTAAATATTAATTTTAAAAACATGGTAAAAATAAATTTAAAAATCTTTTTGTCTTTTTATCCCACTTTAATCAATCAAATATTATCAAAAATATGCGCCCCTCTTTTCGGTAAAGTAATTTCGGTTCCAAGACCTAATTTAACTCATGACGAATTTTTGAAATATTTTGGGTTGATTGATTAAAGATATTTATACCTTAAGAATAAACGTTAAATTTCGCAGTGATGTAATAAATTTTTGAACAATATCAATAATTTCGGTCGCCAAACCTAATTTTATTTAATACCAATTTAATACTTTTTAGCGAACAAATTAGCGTTTATTATCAAAAGGTTAAAAATAAAAATAAAAATAAAAACTGTACAGACATACCTGTGAAATAGATTTCTTAGTTATATGATCTATTATATTCATAAGATAGTCGGTTTAATTGGTTTTCCATGGCTGCATAGGCGTAACCTCGAGCATTCATTGTCTTTTCTTCTAAACATATGAACGGTCCGTCTCTGCATAAAGTAACAAATTCGGTATTTGAATAGGTTTGATTATTTGAACATTTACCTCCATGTGACCATTTTCCGCATTTGTGACATCTTTCTAGGTGTCGTGCTCTTCTTTTCGCTGCGGATTTTGATTTTCCTTTACCAAATTGTAACTTATTATCTTCGCATCTGGATCCTTTTCTAACTCCGTCCATTCTTTCTCTGATTACTGATACTAATTCGCTCGGTAGTATGTCATTATTACGTTTAGTGATCAAAGCGTGTAGCATTAGACCATGGTTTAGTTCACAGGCAGTCTTCATTTCGTAAAAGCCTAAAAAAAAATAAAAATTCAGAATGGGGGGAGAAGACTAGTTCTTTAGGGTCTGCTAGGGAAAGACCATACGTGTTCCATTTTCGAGAACTACACGAAAACAGACAATCTAACTCTAACAGAAATACATATTATCCTTTAAAGACTTGATTCTCCCCACACTTAGTTAGCTGTGGTGTCGAAATTGTGATTAACTTCGTTGTCGACTTCCATCGGACCATGTATGTAATGTTTAACTCTGTGACCATTAACTTTAAATTCAATCCCATTTGAATTTATTAATTCTATCGTTCCGTATGGGAAAACTCTTTTGACTATGAATGGTCCAGACCATCTTGATTTCAATTTTCCAGGAAATAGTTTGAATCGTGAATTGAAAAGAAGAACTCTGTCTCCTTCTTTAAATTCTTTTGAACTTCTGATTCTTTTATCATGCCATTTCTTCGTTCTTTCTTTATAGATTAACGAATTTTCGTATGCTTCATGTCTTAATTCTTCTAATTCATTTAGTTGACTTAATCGTAGACGTCCGGCTTCATGTAAATCAAGATTACATGTCTTCAAAGCCCAAAATGCTTTGTGTTCAATTTCTACTGGAAGATGACACGCTTTTCCATAAACAAGTCTAAAAGGTGTGGTTCCAATTGGAGTTTTGTAGGCTGTTCTAAAAGCCCAGAGTGCATCCTCCAATTTAATGGACCATTCCTTCGGATTTGATCCTACGATTTTCTCTAGAATACGTTTTAAGGCTCGGTTGGTATTTTCAACTTGTCCACTTGTTTGTGGATGATATGCGGTGGAGATTTTATGAGTTACTCCATATCTTTTAAGAACTTTCTCAAGTTGATTATTACAGAAATGAGTACCCCGATCACTTATTAAAGCTTTCGGTGTTCCAAACCTTGCAAAAAGACGTTTTAAAAAGTTGACTACAACTCGTGCATCGTTAGTTGGGAGAGCTTGTGCTTCCGCCCATTTAGATACATAATCAATGGCTACGAGTATATATAAATTATTATGAGATTTTGGAAATGGACCCATAAAGTCAATACCCCAAATGTCAAATACTTCACATACTTGGATGACATTTTGTGGCATTTCATCACGTTGACTTATTTTTCCGGCCCTTTGACATGCATCACAGGATTTGCAAAGAAGGTGTGCGTCTTTGTAAATTGTAGGCCAATAGAATCCAGCTTCATAAACTTTTCTTGCTGTTAGTTGAGGCCCATAATGCCCTCCTGTTGGTCCTGTGTGACAATGGTTTAAAATTTTACTAGCTTCATCTCCAAATACACATCGGCGTATTATTCCATCGGGACAACTTTTAAACAGATGTGGATCTTCCCAGAAATAGTGTTTTATATCACTGAAGAATTTCTTTCGTCTTTGGTACGATAATCCTTTTTCAAGGAATCCACAAACTAAGTAGTTTGCATAGTCTGCAAACCATGGGATTTCTTTATAATCTATCTTCAATAGATATTCATCAGGAAAGTTGTCTTGTATGGCCGATTCATTTAGAACTTCTAATTCGGGATTTTCAAGACGAGAAAGATGATCAGCGGCGAGATTTTCTGCTCCTCTTTTATCTCGGATTTCAATATCAAACTCTTGTAAGAGTAAGATCCAACGGATTAATCTTGGTTTAGCATCTTGTTTTGAAAATAGGTATCTAAGAGCAGAATGGTCGGTATAGACCACCGTTTTTGCTAGAACGAGATATGATCGAAATTTGTCAAAAGCAAAGACAATAGCAAGGAGTTCTTTTTCCGTAGTTGTATAGTTCGTTTGTGCTCCTTGTAACGTCTTACTAGCATAATATATAGGTTGAAATCGTTTTTCAATCCTTTGTCCTAAAACGGCTCCCATTGCAAAATCACTTGCATCGCACATTAGTTCAAATGGTAGATTCCAATTTGGTGTTATCATGATCGGCGCATTAAGGAGTTTTTCTTTAAGAATATTAAAAGATTTGATACATTCATCTGAAAAGATGAATGGCGCATCCTTTTCTAGGAGTTTATTCATAGGAGTGGCAATTTTAGAAAAATCTTTTATAAAACGTCGGTAAAAACCGGCATGCCCTAGAAAACTCCTAACTCCTCTAACATTGGTGGGATGTGGAAGTTTAGCAATTACATCTACTTTAGCTCTATCCACTTCAATTCCTTCTTTTGAAATTTTATGTCCAAGAACGATGCCTTCTTTAACCATGAAATGGCATTTCTCCCAATTAAGTACTAGATTTGATTTTTCGCATCTAATTAGCATTCGTTCCAGGTTAACTAGACATGATTTAAATGTATCACCGAAGACTGAAATGTCATCCATGAATACTTCCATGCATTCTTCTATCATGTCGTGAAAAATCGCCATCATGCACCTTTGAAAGGTTGCAGGGGCGTTACAAAGTCCAAATGGCATGCGTTTGTAAGCAAAAGTACCATAAGGGCACGTGAATGTGGTTTTCTCTTGATCTTCGGGTGCTATTGGAATTTGAAAATATCCGGAAAATCCATCTAGAAAACAATAGTAACTATTTCCGGCTAATCTTTCCAACATTTGATCTATGAAAGGTAAGGGAAAGTGATCTTTTCTGGTGGCGTCATTTAATTTTCTATAATCAATACATACACGCCATCCTGTTACAGTCCTAGTAGGAATAAGCTCATTTTTCTCATTTGTGATGACAGTCATGCCACCCTTCTTAGGCACGCATTGAACTGGGCTTACCCATGGACTATCAGAAATTGGGTATATCAAACCTGCATCTAGCAGTTTAATAATCTCTTTCTTAACTACATCTTGCATATTAGGATTTAGTCTTCGTTGGCGTTGCACATACGTTTTATGACCTTCTTCCATAAGGATTTTATGTGTGCAATACGAAGGACTTATTCCTTTAATATCATGAATCTTCCATGCAATGGCTGGTTTATGAGCTTTCAACACAGAAATGAGTTGTGATTTCTCATTTTCAGTAAGAGAAGACGATATTATTACAGGTAATTCAGATTCACCATGTAAATAAGCGTATTCCAAATGGTTTGGAAGTGGCTTTAACTCTAATTTCGGAGGTTCTTCTATCGATGATTTATATCGATATCTGTCTTCTTATTTTAGCATTTGAATTTCTTCTGTTGTTGGTTCATATCCATTAGCTATAAGTGTAGCTAACATTTCAGCTTCATCAATTGGTTCATTACTTTCTCCTAAAGAACATTCTCCTGTTCCTTGTAATTCTGGAAATTCTTCTAATAATTCTGCATGTGCATCTATAGTTTGAATATAATAACATGTATCATCTGCAGATTGTGATTGTTGCATTGCTCTATCAACTGAAAAGGTAACACTCTCATCCTCTATACTTAGGGTCAGTTTCTTACCGAACACGTCTATCATTGCTTTAGCCGTGTTTAAGAATGGTCTTCCTAATATGAGAGGAACTTGAGAATCTTCTTCCATGTCCAAAACAACAAAATCTACTGGAAATACTAAAGTACCAACTTTAACTAGCATGTTCTCCATTATCCCTCTAGGATATTTTATTGATCTATCGGCTAGTTGTATGCTTATTCTTGTTGGTTTCAATTCTCCTGTAACGACCCGCACTTTTTCGATCATTCTATACTTATAAGATTAATATTTACATAAATTAAACTTTGCCAACATGATAAGCAATCCAAATTGTCGAGATTTATATTTCCGAAAAGAGTTTTACACAACGTTTGACCGTCTAGTTTGACCGATGATATCACGAACTATACAATATATGATAATTGTACGTTTGTGTATATAAATGTATATATACATATTTAACATGTTTAATAAATGTTTTAATATCTCATTTTGTATTAATAACAACAAGTTATAAGTATATTTTGAAACTACTAACTTAAGTTTTCAAAATGATAACAATACGTAACGTTAATTGACATAAATACTTAAGACTTATAATGTTTATACATATATTGTATAAGTAATGTATTTAATCACTTTTAAGAATTTAAATACATAAAATCATATAAGTGTATTCACAAAAGATAGCTATATTTGAATCCTCATTCCATTTTTCACAAAATTTCTATACGTATACCTAGAGTATTTGTACTCGTATCATACCAAGCTTCTATACGTATTTACTAATAGTAAATACACATCAAAATCACCACCTAACCAGCCATTATTCATGCCATGAGGGCTAGGTAATTGAACTTGGAAGCAATTAGGACTAGATACATAAAATTATCACTTGAAATTTTGTCTCCATACTCCCCCATTCACGTTTTTTTAAAGGGTTAGGAGTAACCCATTTTTGATTCATTTTACTCCAAGTATCTAGCCAAAACACACACATACTTATGAACCCTAAAACACCTTAACCACCTCAGCTCATAACCTTGAAGATCTAGCTTCAAAAACCATACTAAAACACCATAAGAAAACCATACAAAAACACTTCAAGAAAACCCTCCAAGAACACCAACTTACTTCCAATCTTTCATCCACTTCTATCACCCTTTTGATTCTAGCTTCTTACTTCTCTTTTACAGCAACTTCATCCAAGGAACTTGAGGTAGAATATATGTTCATAACCTTATTCGATTCATATATATATAGCTATCATATTTTGTGGTATACAAGTTTAACAACAAGAACATAGTTTGAATGTTTTCAAACTTGTTTGCAAACTAAATAGATCCTTCTAACTTAACTTTTAAAATACTTCAAGACCTGTAATATAACTTATGTATATGCTAATTTAACAAGGTAAAACTTGGTTTTTCAAAGTATAGGTATTTTTAGAAAAATGGTCATTAAATGATTTTGTTGTAACGAAAATGATTAACTTCATAAGTTTCACTAAAGTTTGACCTATGCCGTGTGATTTTGAATACAAACTAAGGTATTTACAGTTCATAGTCTTAAAGAGGGACTCGATCCAAGGAGATGGCAAGTTGAATCAACGAAAACGGACTTGTAACGAAGAAACTATGACCGAAACAAAATTGGTTATCCAAGGCTTAAATGACTTCGGGATTCATTGGAAAAATTTACATAAAATCACATACTTCTAAGATAACATGATATTTTATATATATGTACTCATAATTCAATTTCATATGGTTCAGGATCACCCGTAAGCAACACGAGAAGATTAATCATTAGATCCCATGATTGTACGCAACACGTCATTTGACAACACCGGTACCATGGGTCAAGATTAATCTCGACCAATACATTTATGATGGGGTTTTACGGGAGTTTTATTTATTTCGTTGGGGGTTGTATTTATTCATTGCGGGTATATTAAACATCTAAAAATGAACCATTAAAAATTGAATTGCTAACCTCGGACTGCTAACTTCGGACTAAGGAAATATTCAAAGTATTAAAAGTATAACAAGTATATATATATAACGTTTGTTTAAAATGAAAACATATTGATATATTATATATGGATAGGTTCGTGATATCAACCGGAAGACCGAGTCAAATTATTTATATCATCAAGACAAAAGTGAGTATATAGTCCCACTTTTAAACTCTAAATATTTCGGGATGAGAATACATGTACTTTATGTTTTACGCTATGGACACAAGTAACTGAAAAATATATTCTACGTTGAGTTGTACCACTGGCATACTTCCCTGTAGCTTGGTAACTAATATTTACAGCGGTATTGTAAACGCGAATCCTGTTGATAGATCTATCGGGCCTGACAACCCCAACCGGACTGGACGACCAGTATTCAACGGTTGCACAGTACTTCGTTTTTGTGACTACACTTGGTACGGTGTAGTAAGATTTCATATTAAAGGGAATATGCGACGTGAAAATGTTAAGTATGGTTACCGAGTGCTCAACCACTTAGAATACTTTTATTAAACTGTTTATATACGAAATCTTGTGGTCTATATATATATATTGCTGCCGGCATTAAACCTATATCTCACCAACTTTATGTTGACCTTTTTAAAACATGTCTATTCTCAGGTGATTTCTAAAGCTTCCGCTGTATCATGTTGGATCTAACCAGGATCTTGCGTACGCATGTTTGTGTCAAAAATAAAACTGCATATCCGAGATGTTGCATTGTAAAATATGCTAGAAACCGTGTTGTTGTCATCATTTGTAAAGTTTGTAAGTCGAAGATTATCGCTAAACGTTAATCTTCTTTTTATTGTCTTAAGCTTGTAACAAAAATAATGGTTATGGTTTGTAATGTATAATATATGCAGTTTTCTTTCAAAAATGTCTCATATAGAGGTCAATACCTCGCAATGAAATCATACGTTATCTAACGCGTTCTTATGGTTAAGGACGGGTTATGACATGTGGTATCAGAGCGTTGGTCTTAGCGAACCAGGTTTGCATTAGTGTGTCTAACCGATAAGTCGTTAGGATACATTAGTAAGTCTGGACTTTGACCGGGTCTGATTTAAAAACCATTGCTTATCATTGTTGGTTAAAATTTATATGTAAATATTATGTAGTACTAATGGGTTAGTTGTTATATGATAGATGTCGGGCTCAAAACTTGTTATCACATTCAGCGATTCCGAACCAGAATCTTCAGATTGTGTTTCAGTCATTAACATATCCGATGACGAAAATGGTATTTTTGGGGAAGACTCACAATTTCCAGATGAACCAACTATAGAAATATCGGAAAGTGAACCCGAGGAGGAAAGTGAACCCGAAGAGGAAAGTGAACCCGAGGAGGAAAGTGAACCCGAAGAGGAAAGTGAACCCGAGGAAGAAATACTAGAAATTACGAAAGAAAAATTCGATCAAGGAAAGAAACGAAAAGCGAATGAATTAGAAAATTCAAATCCCGAACTTAGTAAGAATGACGTAGCACCAATTCCACTCAACACTACCACCCCTATTCCCGCTATTCCTATTAGTGCAATCCCCGCATCTAGTTCTTCGGCTCCTCAGCCAAAACGTAGGCAGACAGCTAGGATAAGCGTTAGGCCATTCATTGGAACTAAACGCCCTAGAAAATAGACCGAACGATGCACTGCCGTATTAAGCCATGGAATCATATAATGTTTTGTATAATATTATTAGTGTGGTTTGCTTAAAGTTTGATGTAAGATAAGCATATGTAAAATAGCGAAGTATGAAATGCAATAATTTTCCATGGTTAAGTATTATTTAGATTGTAGTAATTGATTCTGTACTAAGCTATTAAGTATGAACATTAACGGGTAGGTACTACCCAAGATATAATTATAAAACGCTAATAAGAAGAAAAGGCTTTTATAATAATACCTGGTTCATATTATTAACAAGCTATAAATGTACTATAAATACACACTACATCTATAATAATCCATGTGAATAATTATTTTCTTTCATTAGGAAATGGCGCGATTGAACCGAATGACGGAACAAGAAGTCGAGAACTTCATCAACCAGCGAGTCAACGATAGAATGCTATGGGTCGAAGCTGCAAGAGCTACTGCAGTTAATCCAAATCCTCGCGTAGGGTGCTCCTACAAGACGTTTCAAGCTTGCAAACCTTCATCATTCAGTGGAACGGAAGGACCTATCGGTTTAACCCGATGGATAGAAAAGATGGAGACGGTGTTCAAAATCAGCGGTTGTGATGAAAAAGACATGACCAAGTATGCATCGTGCACTTTACAAGATAGTGCACTCACATGGTGGAAGAATTATGTGAAGGCGGTAGGAGGAGATGCAGCTTATGATACTCCATGGGAAGAATTCAAAGCAATGATAATCACCGAGTATTGTCCAAGGAATGAGGTTATTAAGTTAGAAGATGAGTTACGAAGTTTGAAGGTGGTTGGTACTGAAATCACCAACTACAATCAGCGATTCATGGAATTGGTTTTACTATGTCCTGAATTGGTTCCAACCGAAGCACGGAAGATTGAAATGTACAAAGGTGGTTTGCCCAAAAAGGTCAAGGCAAACGTTACAGCATCGAAACCTAAGACAATTCATGAAGCTATAACCATGGCAAACGAGCTAATGGATCAGGTCATTTTGGACAAGAAAGCATTCAATACTGAGGTGAAGGTATTGGGGAACAAGAAAAAGTGGAATGGAGGTTATGATCGAGGTAACCAACAACAACCTTATAAGAAACAAGAAACCACGAAAGGTGCGGGTAGCGGTTCAGGCTTTGGTTACAAAGGACAAAGTCCTTTATGCAACCGTTGTCACAAACATCATTTTGGTTACTGTAGTGTGTTGTGCACTAAATGCAATAGACAGGGACATCTTGCTGAAGATTGTAAGGCTCTCGTTACAAATGCAAATGGTAACAAGACTCCTGCCACCAACGCAAATAGAACTGCTTTGGCTAACATTACTTGTTTTGGGTGTGGAAAACAAGGTCACTATAAGAGCCAGTGCCCGAATCAGAATGGCGAACCTGCACGTGGAAGAGCGTTTGTTATTAATGCTAGAGAAGCACGAGAAGACCCGGAACTTGTTACGGGTACGTTTACCATTAATAACTTATCAGCATCTATTTTATTTGATACTGGCGCCGATAGAAGTTACGTGTGTATAAATTTTTACACTAAATTGAATTGTTCATCATTACCTCTAGATGCTAAGTACTTGATTGAGTTAGCTAATGGTAAGCTAATTAAAGCCGATAAAATTTGTCGTGATTGTGAAATAAATCTAGCCGGAGAAACGTTTAAAATCGACTTAATACCCGTGGAGTTAGGAGGTTTTGATGTAATAGTCGGCATGGACTGGATGTCCAAAATAGGAGCGGAAATTGTTTGTGCCAAGAAGGCAATTCGTATTCCTGGTAAGGATAAAATACCGGTGATGATTTATGGAGAGAAGGGTAAGTCAAAGCTAAAACTCATTAGCTGTTTGAAAGCCAAGAAGTGTTTAGAAAAGGGATGTTACGCTATTTTAGCACATGTTAATAAAGTCGAAAAGAAAGAAAAGTGCATCAACGACGTGCCTGTGGCAAGAGATTTTCCTGAAGTTTTTCCGGAAGAGTTGCCGGGATTACCTCCATTTAGATCGGTAGAATTTCAAATAGATTTAGTACCAGGAGCTGCACCAGTGGCTCGTGCTCCATATAGACTTGCACCGTCCGAGTTAAAAGAACTTCAAAGTCAGTTAAAAGAATTACTGGACCGTGGATTCATACGACCGAGTACTTCACCGTGGGGAGCTCCAATTTTATTTGTTAAGAAGAAAGATGGATCTTTTAGGATGTGTATAGACTATCGTGAATTAAATAAGTTAACTATCAAGAATCGGTATCCACTACCGAGAATTGATGACTTATTTGATCAATTGCAAGGATCATGTGTTTATTCAAAAATCGACTTAAGATCGGGCTATCATCAACTACGCGTCAAAGAAGAGGATATTCCGAAAACTGCTTTTCGGACACGTTATGGTCATTACGAATTTTTGGTTATGCCGTTTGGATTGACGAATGCGCCAGCTGTATTCATGGACCTCATGAATCGAGTTTGTAGTCCGTATTTAGATAAGTTTGTTATCGTTTTCATTGATGATATTCTTATCTATTCTAAGAATGAGCAAGAGCATGAAGAGCATTTAAGGTTGATACTGGAGTTGTTGAGAAAAGAACAACTTTATGCTAAATTTTCTAAGTGTGCTTTCTGGTTGAAAGAAGTGCAATTTCTTGGTCACGTTGTTAATAGCGAAGGAATTCAGGTTGATCCAGCAAAAACTGAAGCTATTGAAAAATGGGAGACTCCTAAGACACCAACGCAGATACGTCAATTTTTGGGTTTAGCCGGTTATTATAGAAGGTTTATTCAAGATTTTTCCCGAATAGCTAAGCCGCTGACAACATTAACGCAAAAAGGGAAGAAATACGAATGGACCTCGGAGCAGGAGAACGCATTTCAATTACTAAAGAAGAAGTTAACTACGGCGCCTATTTTATCGTTACCTGAAGGGAACGATGATTTTGAAATATATTGTGACGCTTCGCGACAAGGTTTTGGTTGTGTTCTTATGCAACGAAAGAAAGTAATTGCATTTGCATCTCGACAATTGAAGATTCACGAGCGGAATTATACGACGCATGATCTAGAATTGGGAGCAGTCGTGTTTGCATTGAAGATGTGGAGACACTACTTGTATGGGGTTAAATTCACTGTGTTTACTGATCATAAAAGCCTTCAACATATTTTTGATCAGAAACAGCTGAACATGAGGCAACGTAGGTGGGTCGAGCTGATAAACGACTATGATTGTGAAATTCGTTATCATCCCGGGAAGGCGAACGTGGTGGCCGATGCTCTAAGCAGAAAGGAACGAGAACCAATCCGAGTACGAGCGATGAACATAAAAATTCGCATGAATCTCAACTCACAAATCAAAGAAGTTCAACGAGAAGCACTTACTAAAGAAAATATAGGAAATGAAATAATGAAGAAGTATGAGAAGCAACTCGTTATGCGGGAAGATGGAATTCGATATTTTGCAAATCGTATTTGGGTACCGAAGTTGGGTGGATTAAGGAAGTTGATATTGAACGAGGCACATAAGACAAGATATTCGATACATCCTGGAGTTGGAAAGATGTACCAAGATCTTAAGACGCATTATTGGTGGCCTAATTTGAAGATAGACGTTGCAACATATGTTGGGGAGTGTTTAACTTGTTCTAAGGTCAAAGCAGAACACCAGAAGCCGTCAGGGTTACTTCAACAACCAGAAATCCCAGAATGGAAATGGGATGGTATTACCATGGATTTCATCACGAAGTTACCAAAGACTGCCTGGGGATACGACACCATTTGGGTGATTGTTGATCGTCTCACCAAGTCTGCACATTTCTTGCCTATAAAGGAAACGGATAGAATGGAGAAACTATTACGATTGTATATAAAGGAAGTTGTTTCAAGGCATGGGATACCTATTTCCATTATATCCGATCGTGATAGTAGATTTACCTCAAAGTTTTGGCAATCACTACAGGAGGCATTAGGAACTCGTTTGGATATGAGTACCGCATATCATCCGCAGACCGACGGGCAGAGTGAAAGAACAATTCAGACTCTTGAAGACATGCTCAGGGCATGTGTGATCGATTTTGGAAACGGTTGGGATAAATATCTACCGTTAGCAGAATTCTCGTATAATAATAGTTATCATGCGAGCATTGGAGCTGCGCCATTCGAAGCATTGTATGGAAGGAAGTGTAGATCTCCTATCTGTTGGAATGAAGTAGGAGATCGACAATTAACTGGTCCCGAGATCATACATGAAACGACTGAGAAGATAGTGCAAATCAAGGAGAGATTAAAAACAGCCCGCAGTCGCCAAAAGAGCTACGCCGATGTCCGAAGGAAACCATTAAAGTTTCAGGTCGGGGACATGGTTATGCTAAAGGTGTCACCTTGGAAAGGTGTAATACGTTTCGGCAAAAGGGGTAAACTGAACCCAAGATACGTAGGCCCGTTTAAGATCATCGAACGCATTGGACCGGTAGCTTATCGACTCGAGTTACCACAACAACTCGCCGGAGTACATAATACCTTTCACGTCTCAAACCTTAAGAAGTGTCTTGCAAAGGAAGACCTCACCATTCCTCTTGAGGAAATCCATGTCGACGAGAAACTACAATTCGTCGAAGAACCAATCGAAATCATGGACCGTGAAGTTAAACAGCTCAAACAGAGCAATATACCGATTGTTAAGGTTCGTTGGAATGCTAGAAGAGGTCCCGAGTTTACTTGGGAACGAGAGGATCAGATGAAGCAAAAGTATCCACACTTGTTTCTCGATGACGCAAAATAGGTACAATTTTAAAATTTCGGGACGAAATTTATTTAACGGGGAGGTAATGTAACGACCCGCACTTTTTCGATCATTCTATACTTATAAGATTAATATTTACATAAATTAAACTTTGCCAACATGATAAGCAATCCAAATTGTCGAGATTTATATTTCCGAAAAGAGTTTTACACAACGTTTGACCGTCTAGTTTGACCGATGATATCACGAACTATACAATATATGATAATTGTACGTTTGTGTATATAAATGTATATATACATATTTAACATGTTTAATAAATGTTTTAATATCTCATTTTGTATTAATAACAACAAGTTATAAGTATATTTTGAAACTACTAACTTAAGTTTTCAAAATGATAACAATACGTAACGTTAATTGACATAAATACTTAAGACTTATAATGTTTATACATATATTGTATAAGTAATGTATTTAATCACTTTTAAGAATTTAAATACATAAAATCATATAAGTGTATTCACAAAAGATAGCTATATTTGAATCCTCATTCCATTTTTCACAAAATTTCTATACGTATACCTAGAGTATTTGTACTCGTATCATACCAAGCTTCTATACGTATTTACTAATAGTAAATACACATCAAAATCACCACCTAACCAGCCATTATTCATGCCATGAGGGCTAGGTAATTGAACTTGGAAGCAATTAGGACTAGATACATAAAATTATCACTTGAAATTTTGTCTCCATACTCCCCCATTCACGTTTTTTTAAAGGGTTAGGAGTAACCCATTTTTGATTCATTTTACTCCAAGTATCTAGCCAAAACACACACATACTTATGAACCCTAAAACACCTTAACCACCTCAGCTCATAACCTTGAAGATCTAGCTTCAAAAACCATACTAAAACACCATAAGAAAACCATACAAAAACACTTCAAGAAAACCCTCCAAGAACACCAACTTACTTCCAATCTTTCATCCACTTCTATCACCCTTTTGATTCTAGCTTCTTACTTCACTTTTACAGCAACTTCATCCAAGGAACTTGAGGTAGAATATATGTTCATAACCTTATTCGATTCATATATATATAGCTATCATATTTTGTGGTATACAAGTTTAACAACAAGAACATAGTTTGAATGTTTTCAAACTTGTTTGCAAACTAAATAGATCCTTCTAACTTAACTTTTAAAATACTTCAAGACCTGTAATATAACTTATGTATATGCTAATTTAACAAGGTAAAACTTGGTTTTTCAAAGTATAGGTATTTTTAGAAAAATGGTCATTAAATGATTTTGTTGTAACGAAAATGATTAACTTCATAAGTTTCACTAAAGTTTGACCTATGCCGTGTGATTTTGAATACAAACTAAGGTATTTACAGTTCATAGTCTTAAAGAGGGACTCGATCCAAGGAGATGGCAAGTTGAATCAACGAAAACGGACTTGTAACGAAGAAACTATGACCGAAACAAAATTGGTTATCCAAGGCTTAAATGACTTCGGGATTCATTGGAAAAATTTACATAAAATCACATACTTCTAAGATAACATGATATTTTATATATATGTACTCATAATTCAATTTCATATGGTTCAGGATCACCCGTAAGCAACACGAGAAGATTAATCATTAGATCCCATGATTGTACGCAACACGTCATTTGACAACACCGGTACCATGGGTCAAGATTAATCTCGACCAATACATTTATGATGGGGTTTTACGGGAGTTTTATTTATTTCGTTGGGGGTTGTATTTATTCATTGCGGGTATATTAAACATCTAAAAATGAACCATTAAAAATTGAATTGCTAACCTCGGACTGCTAACTTCGGACTAAGGAAATATTCAAAGTATTAAAAGTATAACAAGTATATATATATAACGTTTGTTTAAAATGAAAACATATTGATATATTATATATGGATAGGTTCGTGATATCAACCGGAAGACCGAGTCAAATTATTTATATCATCAAGACAAAAGTGAGTATATAGTCCCACTTTTAAACTCTAAATATTTCGGGATGAGAATACATGTACTTTATGTTTTACGCTATGGACACAAGTAACTGAAAAATATATTCTACGTTGAGTTGTACCACTGGCATACTTCCCTGTAGCTTGGTAACTAATATTTACAGCGGTATTGTAAACGCGAATCCTGTTGATAGATCTATCGGGCCTGACAACCCCAACCGGACTGGACGACCAGTATTCAACGGTTGCACAGTACTTCGTTTTTGTGACTACACTTGGTACGGTGTAGTAAGATTTCATATTAAAGGGAATATGCGACGTGAAAATGTTAAGTATGGTTACCGAGTGCTCAACCACTTAGAATACTTTTATTAAACTGTTTATATACGAAATCTTGTGGTCTATATATATATATTGCTGCCGGCATTAAACCTATATCTCACCAACTTTATGTTGACCTTTTTAAAACATGTCTATTCTCAGGTGATTTCTAAAGCTTCCGCTGTATCATGTTGGATCTAACCAGGATCTTGCGTACGCATGTTTGTGTCAAAAATAAAACTGCATATCCGAGATGTTGCATTGTAAAATATGCTAGAAACCGTGTTGTTGTCATCATTTGTAAAGTTTGTAAGTCGAAGATTATCGCTAAACGTTAATCTTCTTTTTATTGTCTTAAGCTTGTAACAAAAATAATGGTTATGGTTTGTAATGTATAATATATGCAGTTTTCTTTCAAAAATGTCTCATATAGAGGTCAATACCTCGCAATGAAATCATACGTTATCTAACGCGTTCTTATGGTTAAGGACGGGTTATGACATCTCCAAGGTCTAGTTTAGCGTATAGTGAATACGGCATTAGATTTATACTAGCACCTAAGTCTGCCAATGCTTCTATTGAACTAAGACTACCCAGAAAACATGGAATTGTGAAACTTCCTGGATCAGATAGTTTTTCTGGTATCTTATTCAACAGCACTGCTGAACAATTAGCATTCATAGTAACAGCCGAGAGTTCTTCCATTTTCTTTCTATTTGAGATTAGATCTTTCAAGAATTTAGCATATCTAGGCATTCCTGAAATCACATCAATGAAAGGAAGATTTACATTTATCTGTTTAAACATATCCAAGAATTTGGATTGCTCGGCTTCAAGTTTCTCTTTCTTCATTTTACTCGGGTAAGGAAGTGGTGGTTGGTATGGTTTAACATAAGGTTTATCCTTAACTGTGTTATCTTCATTAACCTTTTCAACTACCGGTTCTTTTTCCTTATCTTGATCAGGTTGTGGTTCTTGTGGAGTAGGAATAATTTCATCAGAAGTTACAGGTATTTCAGGTGGTTTAAGTGTTGTACCACTTCTTGTGGTAATAGCTTTAGCTGTTTCATTCCGGGGGTTAGCATTTGTATCGCTTGGTAGACTTCCCGGTTTTCTTTCACCTATTAACCTTGCTAGGTTACTTACTTCTTGTTCTAGATTTTGAATAGAAGCTTGTTGATTTCTAAATGCTTGAGCATTTTGTTCATTAGTTTGTTTTTGAGATGTGAAAAACTGCGTTTGAGTTTCAACTAGCTTCGTCATCATATCTTCTAAATTCGGCTTTTTATCATCGGTTTGTTGTGGTGGTTTGTTTTGAAAATTCGGTCTTTGCTGATTGTAAGTATTATTGGATACTTGTTGATTGCTAGGACCTTGTTGGTTGTTGTATGGAATATTTCGGTTATAATTCTGGTTTTGATTGTAAATCGGTCTTGGCGGTTGATAATTATTCTGATAATTATTTCCAGGCCTTTGGTTTATGTATGAAATATTCTCTCTTTGTTCCATTGTTAATTCAATACTGAGACAATCTTTTGTCAAATGTGGTCCTCCACACTGCTCACAACTAATTCGTATAGAGTGAATATCCTTAGTCATCTTTTCCATTCGTCTCTCGAAAGCATCTATCTTTGCTGAAATGGAATCTAAGTCATGGCTAGAATCGGCTCTAGCTGCTTTAGATGATCTAATGATATCTTTTTCTTGGTGCCACTCATGCGAGTGGGAAGCAGTGTTATCAATAATTTTGTAAGCATCAGTTTCGGTTTTCTTCATAATAGAACCACCAGCTGATATATCTATGTCTTTTCTTGTAGTGATGTCGCATCCTCGGTAGAATATTTGTACTATTTGACAGGTGTCTAAACCATGTAGCGGACATCCTCTTAATAACTTTCCATATCTTGTCCAAGCCTCATATAGAGTTTCATTTGGTTTCTGTGTGAACGTAACAATTTCTGCTTGAAGTCTTACGGCTTTAGATGCAGGAAAGAATTGTTTAAGAAATTTGTCAATTAAAACGTCCCATGTATCGATCGCCCCTTCAGGTAACGATTCCAACCAATCTTTGGCTTCTCCCTTTAAAGTCCAGGGAAATAACATGAGATATATCTGTTCATCCTCCACTTCTCGGATTTTAAATAGTGTGCAGATCCTATTAAAGGTAAGTAGATGTTCATTTGGATCTTCCTTCGGCGCACCACTAAATTGGCATTGATTAGTCACCATGTGTAGAATTTGTCCTTTGATTTCATAATCTGGCGCATTAATGTCTGGATGAGTAATTGCGT
Organism: Rutidosis leptorrhynchoides; assembly: GCF_046630445.1. Lineage (NCBI taxonomy): Eukaryota > Viridiplantae > Streptophyta > Magnoliopsida > Asterales > Asteraceae > Rutidosis > Rutidosis leptorrhynchoides. The sequence continues at coordinate 79,671,077 of NC_092336.1, read as the reverse complement.
GACCTTGGCCAGTGCGTTTAGCTCTCATTCGGTCTTCCATACTTAAAGGTTCCAGATTCTCCATAATTGAATTTGTTGAATCGGTATCACTAGATGATTCTGTTTTAATGGTTCGTTCCTCAACAATCTCTGTATGAATGATTGGTGGTTCCGGAGGAAAGTTTAATGGTTCAGGATCTATGAACCGTTCCTGAATATTTTCCGGATTCTCAATTGTGAGGTTGGGTTCAAAAAATGGATTATCGGAAATTTGAACTGAAGTACTTGGTTGACTGGATGACGATTCTAAAGAAAAATCAACGGCGGTTATATTTGTTAAACGATGTCTTGATCGAGTTACAGGTGGTGAACGTACAAAAGGTGATGAACGTCTTGCTCGGTGCATTCACTGAATATCCTATTAGTTTTAAAAAGGAAAGAAAAATTATAATAAGTTATCCAATCAATAGACTTTTCTGATTTTGCCCACGTTTCGAATAGCCAAAAGATGCAGCAGAGGGGCAGGATTCGTTTGGTCTCAATATAATTGAGGACTGTTTGGCTCCAATAACCCGGTCCACGTACAAATCCAACTATTACTACGAACCAGAAAATTTTGATGTCTATTAATTTAACCACTCAAAATAAATTTTCGTAATTTTAAGAAATTTAGAGAAGAAGTAGAAAAAATTCTAAGTCCTAAAAACTAGAATGGCGAGAAATAAGAGAGAAAAAGATTGCGCGTCGAAAAATGTCGAAAAATAAAAGGTCGAAAAAGAAAAAAAAAATGGTTGAAAAATAAAAGGTGACGGAAAAACAAAAGAAACTTTAAAAAAAAAACTTAAAAATACTTGACTAACCTAACCTTATTACTACAACTAACTTAAAATTATAATCGCAAATTGAAATTACTAATTGGAATGATAATTGGTACATAGTAAAAGGTCTAAAAATATTAAAGCTTACAGGAAAAACTAAATCCCAAATGGAAATAACTTAAAAAGGCGTCGCAAAATTCTAAAGCACCTAAATCTTAGTCTAAAGAAAAAGCACTTAAGGAATTCTATGGCAAAGCCTAAAAATCTAGGAGTAAAAATAACTATAGCAAAAACTAAGTTTAAAATTAAATATGAGCTAAAAATACAAAAGTTACGCTACAACGATTAAAAAGGGACAAAATATAAAAATATACAAAAAGTTGTAAAAAGTATAATTTTTATAAAAATATTATTTTTATATTTTATAATAAAAGTATTAAGTTTATAATAAATAAAACTAGTTTAAAAGTAATATAAATAAAATAAAGTAAAAACTTAATTATAATAATAATAATAAGATTAGGGTTTAATAATAATAATAATATATTATCCGTAATAAATGCGTTTTTAGGGTTTGGTTGTGGTCTTGTCAGACCCCTCATGCGAGTCGCATGATTTAAGGGGGTGGTTCATGCGAGTCGCATGGATATCCTGAACTGGTTCAATTGGACTGGTTCAAATGACAGGTCACGTAATATTTAATATTTTATTTTCTTTTTTTTCTGTTTTAAATTTAAATAAAATATATATATATAATTAAAATAAAAACTTAAAAATAAACTTAAAATACTTTATAATTTTGTAAAAATAAAAGAAAAACTTAAAAATATACTTAAAATATTTTTTTTTTTTCGATTTTAAAAGCTCTTTTTTTTTTATATTTTTTAATTTTTAAAAATATAAATTTTACAAAAACTAATTATAACTTAAAAATTAAAAATATGGCGTTTCGCTTCGGCGAAGTTCCCCGGCAGCGGCGCCAAAAATACTTGATGTGAAGCGAGGTGTATATAAAATAGCTTATATTTTACTAGGAAAAACTATTAAATACGATACAATTTTACACAAGATATTTATTTATTTATAGAATGGATATACTTAAACCTTGCTACAACACTTATAGGCAGTGTACCTAATCGTACAGTAGTGTAGTTTTTAGTAAGTCCGGTTCGTTCCACAGGGAAATCTTTAAACAAAGCTCAACGCTATATTAGTTTATTTTTATAAAAATACAAACATATATATAAGTAATATTATTATTATAAAGGGGGGTTTTTACCGTTTAATGACCGGTTTGTCGATTTTAAGATTTTAGTCGCAGTTAAAACCTAATGTAAAATATAAAATAAATACAAAACTTAAATTAAAGCGTAAAGTAAATAACGATAATGAAATTGCGAATAATAAAAATGCGAGAAAATAAAATTGCGATAATTAAAAAGTACGATAATTAAAAGTGCGATTAAATAACAATAAATAAAAATGCGATAATTAGAAGTGCAATTAAATATAAAATAAAGGAAATTAAATATGAAATAAAAGAATTATGCTTATTTAAACTTCCGTAATCATGATGTTTGACGTGTTGATTTTAGTTTTATTCCCATGGGTTAATTGTCCTTTGTCCTGGATTATTTAATATGTCCGTCTAGTTTTTGTCCATAACAGTCCATCAGTCATAAATATAAAGTGCGAGTGTCCTCATCAAATTATTATTATACCCGAAGTTAAATATTCCAACTAATTGGGGATTCGAATTGTAACAAGGTTTTAATACTTTGTTTAATGAATACACCAGGTTATCGACTGCGTGTAAACCAAGGTTTTACTACTTTGTTAACAATTACACCAATTACCCTTGAATGTAATTTCACCCCTGTTTTAATTATTCTAGTGGCTATTAATCCATTCCTGTGTCCGGTTAAATGAACGATTATTCGTACATATAAATACCCCGCCCATCGTGTCCGATCGAGTGTATATGGTAATTTATAGGAACGCCCAATTGTAAATCTTTATATTAACATTAACAAACTTTCATTTAGTTAAACAAATATAAAGCCCATTAATAGCCCATAGTCTAATTTCCACAAGTGTCGTTCTTTTGTCCAAACCCCAATTATGGTACAAAGCCCAATTACCCAATTTTAGTAATTAGCCCAACATCATGATTACTTCGTTTTAAATAAGCATAATAATAACTTAGCTACGAGACATTAATATAAAAAGGTTGAACATAACTTACAATGATTAAAAATAGCGTAGCGTTACACGGACAGAATTTCGACTTACACCCTTACAACATTCGCTAACATACCCTTATTATTAAAATTAAAATTAAAATTAAAATATAAATTATATATATATATATCGTATATATTGAGAGAGATTAAAATTATGTGTATAAAACTCGGCAGAAAACTGGCTTTATATAGGACCTGACCAGCAATTTCACTCCATGCGACTCGCATGGATTTGTGCCTCTGGCCATGCGAGTCGCATGGCCACCCTGGATCCAGCCAAATTGCTTTGTTTTCTTCTTGCCGACGTAATATAATATATATAATAATAATATATAATATAATATATAATTATATATAATTATATATATATTATATTATATTCTTGTGCATAGTAGACTAGATATTTTTGGTCCGTTGCGTCGGGCGTTTCTTCTTGGCTCAGGTCTCGGTTCCGGATTTTCGGACGTCTTCGCGTATTATTTTATATCGTGTACTTTGCGTCTTGTAACTTGTACTCTTGTCATTTTGAGACGTTCCTCATCAATATTTTGAACCTTTTTAGTTGTATCTTGTACTTTTTAGCTTTTTGGTCGTTTGCGTCTTCAATTCGTCGAATCTGTCTTTTGTCTTCACCTTTTATTATTTAAACGAATATCACTTGTAAATAGAACAATTGCAACTAAAAGCTTGTCTTTCTTGAGGAATAATGCTATGAAATATATGTTCGTTTTTAGCATTATCAGTCCCACAGCTTGATCGGACTTAAATGAATTAAATAAACAAAGTTGCATTCTTTTATTTCAAAAGTTTCCCAAAAAGGAAACAAACCAAAATATGTAGTTTCAAAACAACCAACCATAGTAATAAACCAAAAGTTGACACAAAACCTTGCCAACAAACCCACAAGTTTAAATTATCCAAAAATAGAATGCAAGCTTAAGTTTCATAAATTGTTTCATAAAATCTGCCCAAATGCATACAGACTCTTCTAAACACAGCGGAAGTGAAATGTCCCGTTCTTATTGATTAAAAACGTTCCATATTAATTGATTTCGTTGCGAGGTTTTGACCTCTATATGAGACGTTTTTCAAAGACTGCATTCATTTTAAAACAAACCATAACCTTTATTTCATCAATAAAGGTTTAAAAAGCTTTACGTAGATTATGATAATCTAAAATATTCTGTTTACACACGACCATTACATAATGGTTTACAATACAAATATGTTACAACAAAATAAGTTTCTTGAATGCAGTTTTTACACAATATCATACAAGCATGGACTCCAAATCTCGTCCTTATTTAAGTATGCGACAGCGGAAGCTCTTAATAATCACCTGAGAATAAACATGCTTAAAACGTCAACAAAAATGTTGGTGAGTTATAGGTTTAACCTATATATATCAAATCATAATAATAGACCATAAGATTTCATATTGCAATACACATCCCATACATAGAGATAAAAATCATTCATATGGTGAACACCTGGTAACTGACATTAACAAGATGCATATATAAGAATATCCTCATCATTCCGGGACACCCTTCGGATATGATATAAATTTCGAAGTACTAAAGCATCCGGTACTTTGGATGGGGTTTGTTAGGCCCAATAGATCTATCTTTAGGATTCGCGTCAATTAGGGTGTCTGTTCCCTAATTCTTAGATTACCAGACTTAATAAAAAGGGGCATATTCGATTTCGATAATTCAACCATAGAATGTAGTTTCACGTACTTGTGTCTATTTTGTAAATCATTTATAAAACCTGCATGTATTCTCATCCCAAAAATATTAGATTTTAAAAGTGGGACTATAACTCACTTTCACAGATTTTTACTTCGTCGGGAAGTAAGACTTGGCCACTGGTTGATTCACGAACCTATAATAATATATACATATATATCAAAGTATGTTCAAAATATATTTACAACACTTTTAATATATTTTGATGTTTTAAGTTTATTAAGTCAGCTGTCCTCGTTAGTAACCTACAACAAGTTGTCCACAGTTAGATGTACAGAAATAAATCGATAAATATTATCTTGAATCAATCCACGACCCAGTGTATACGTATCTCAGTATTGATCACAACTCAAACTATATATATTTTGGAATCAACCTCAACCCTGTATAGCTAACTCCAACATTCACATATAGAGTGTCTATGGTTGTTCCGAAATATATATAGATGTGTCGACATGATAGGTCAAAACATTGTGTACGTGTCTATGGTATCTCAAGATTACATAATATACAATACAAGTTGATTAAGTTATGGTTGGAATAGATTTGTTACCAATTTTCACGTAGCTAAAATGAGAAAAATTATCCAATCTTGTTTTACCCATAACTTCTTCATTTTAAATCAGTTTTGAGTGAATCAAATTGCTATGGTTTCATATTGAACTTTATTTTATGAATCTAAACAGAAAAAGTATAGGTTTATAGATAGAAAAATAAGTTACAAGTCGTTTTTGTAAAGGTAGTCATTTCAGTCGAAAGAACGACGTCTAGATGACCATTTTAGAAAACATACTTTCACTTTGAGTTTAACCATAATTTTTGGATATAGTTTCATGTTCATAATAAAAATCATTTTCTCAGAATAACAACTTTTAAATCAAAGTTTATCATAGTTTTTAATTAACTAACCCAAAACAGCCCGCGGTGTTACTACGACGGCGTAAATTCGGTTTTACGGTGTTTTTCGTGTTTCCAGGTTTTAAATCATTAAGTTAGCATATCATATAGATATAGAACATGTGTTTAGTTGATTTTAAAAGTCAAGTTAGAAGGATTAACTTTTGTTTGCGAACAAGTTTAGAATTAAGTAAACTATGTTCTAGTGATTACAAGTTTAAACCTTCGAATAAGATAGCTTTATATGTATGAATCGAATGATGTTATGAACATCATTACTACCTTAAGTTCCTTGGATAAACCTACTGGAAAAGAGAAAAATGGATCTAGCTTCAACGGATCCTTGGATGGCTCGAAGTTCTTGAAGCAGAATCATGACACGAAAACAAGTTCAAGTAAGATCATCACTTGAAAAAAGATTGTTATAGTTATAGAAATTGAACCAAAGTTTGAATATGATTATTACCTTGTATTAGAATGATAACCTACTGTAAGAAACAAAGATTTCTTGAGGTTGGATGATCACCTTACAAGATTGGAAGTGAGCTAGTAAACTTGAAAGTATTCTTGATTTTATGTAACTAGAACTTGTAGAATTTATGAAGAATACTTAGAACTTGAAGATAGAACTTGAGAGAGATCAATTAGATAAAGAAAATTGAAGAATGAAAGTATTTTTAGGTGTTTTTGGTCGTTGGTGTATGGATTAGATATAAAGGATATGTAATTTTGTTTTCATGTAAATAAGTCATGAATGATTACTCATATTTTTGTAATTTTATGAGATATTTCATGCTAGTTGCCAAATGATGGTTCCCACATGTGTTAGGTGACTCACATGGGCTGCTAAGAGCTGATCATTGGAGTGTATATACCAATAGTACATACATCTAAAAGCTGTGTATTGTACGAGTACGAATACGGGTGCATACGAGTAGAATTGTTGATGAAACTGAACGAGGATGTAATTGTAAGCATTTTTATTAAGTAGAACTATTTTGATAAGTGTATTGAAGTCTTTAAAAAGTGTATAAATACATATTAAAACACTACATGTATATACATTTTAACTGAGTCGTTAAGTCATCGTTAGTCGTTACATGTAAGTGTTGTTTTGAAACCTTTAGGTTAACGATCTTGTTAAATGTTGTTAACCCAATGTTTATAATATCAAATGAGATTTTAAATTATTATATTATCATGATATTATCATGTATGAATATCTCTTAATATGATATATATACATTAAATGTCTTTACAACGATAATCGTTACATATATGTCTCGTTTAAAAATCATTAAGTTAGTAGTCTTGTTTTTACATATGTAGTTCATTATTAATATACTTAATGATATGTTTACTTATCATAGTATCATGTTAACTATATATATATATCCATATATATGTCATCATATAGTTTTTACAAGTTTTAACGTTCGTGAATCACCGGTCAACTTGGGTGGTCAATTGTCTATATGAAACGTATTTCAATTAATCAAGTCTTAACAAGTTTGATTGCTTAACATATTGGAAACATTTAATCATGTAAATATCAATCTCAATTAATATATATAAACATGGAAAAGTTCGGGTCACTACAGTACCTACCCGTTAAATAAATTTCGTCCCGAAATTTTAAGCTGTTGAAGGTGTTGAGGAATCTTCTGGAAATAGATGCGGGTATTTCTTCTTCATCTGATCTTCACGCTCCCAGGTGAACTCGGGTCCTCTACGAGCATTCCATCAAACCTTAACAATTGGTATCTTGTTTTGCTTAAGTCTTTTAACCTCACGATCCATTATTTCGACGGGTTCTTCGATGAATTAAAGTTTTTCGTTGATTTGGATTTCATCTAACGGAATAGTGAGATCTTCTTTAGCAAAACATTTCTTCAAATTCGAGACGTGGAAAGTGTTATGTACAGCCGTGAGTTATTGAGGTAACTCAAGTCGGTAAGCTACTGGTCCGACACGATCAATAATCTTGAATGGTCCAATATACCTTGGATTTAATTTCCCTCATTTACCAAATCGAACAACGCCTTTCCAAGGTGCAACTTTAAGCATGACCATCTCTCCAATTTCAAATTCTATATCTTTTCTTTTAATGTCAGCGTAGCTCTTTTGTCAACTTTGGGCGGTTTTCAACCGTTGTTGAATTTGGATGATCTTCTTGGTAGTTTCTTGTATAATCTCCGGACCCGTAATCTGTCTATCCCCCACTTCACTCCAACAAATCGGAGACCTGCACTTTCTACTATAAAGTGCTTCAAACGGCGCCATCTCAATGCTTGAATGGTAGCTGTTGTTGTAGGAAAATTCTGCTAACGGTAGATGTCGATCCCAATTGTTTCCGAAATCAATAACACATGCTCGTAGCATGTCTTCAAACGTTTGTATCATCCTTTCGCTCTGCCCATCAGTTTGTGGATGATAGGCAGTACTCATGTCTAGACGAGTTCCTAATGCTTGCTGTAATGTCTGCCAGAATCTTGAAATAAATCTGCCATCCCTATCAGAGATAATAGAGATTGGTATTCCATGTCTGGAGACGACTTCCTTCAAATACAGTCGTGCTAACTTCTCCATCTTGTCATCTTCTCTTATTGGTAGGAAGTGTGCTGATTTGGTGAGACGATCAACTATTACCCAAATAGTATCAAAACCACTTGTAGTCCTTGGCAATTTAGTGATGAAATCCATGGTAATGTTTTCCCATTTCCATTCCGGGATTTCGGGTTATTGAAGTAGACCTGATGGTTTCTGATGCTCAGCTTTGACCTTAGAACACGTCAAACATTCTCCTACATATTTAGCAACATCGGCTTTCATACCCGGCCACCAAAAATGTTTCTTGAGATCCTTGTACATCTTCCCCGTTCCAGGATGTATTGAGTATCTGGTTTTATGAGCTTCTCTAAGTACCATTTCTCTCATATCTCCAAATTTTGGTACCCAAATCCTTTCAGCCCTATACCGGGTTCCGTTTTCCCGAATATTAAGATGCTTCTCTGATCCTTTGGGTATTTCATCCTTTAAATTTTCCTCTTTTAAAACTCCTTGTTGCGCCTCCTTTATTTGAGTAGTAAGGTTATTATGAATCATTATATTCATAGATTTTACTCGAATGGGTTCTCTGTCCTTCCTGCTCAAGGCATCGGCTACCACATTTGCCTTCCCCGGGTGGTAACGAATCTCAAAGTCGTAATCATTCAACAATTCAATCCACCTACGCTGCCTTATATTCAGTTGTTTCTGATTAAATATGTGTTGAAGACTTTTGTGGTCGGTATATATAATACTTTTGACCCCATATAAGTAGTGCCTCCAAGTCTTTAATGCAAAAACAACCGCGCCTAATTCCAAATCATGCGTCGTATAATTTTGTTCGTGAATCTTCAATTGTCTAGACGCATAAGCAATCACCTTCATTCATTGCATTAATACACAACCGAGACCTTGCTTTGATGCATCACAATAAATCACAAAATCATCATTCCCTTCAGGCAATGACAATATAGGTGCCGTAGTTAGCTTTTTCTTCAATAACTGAAATGCTTTCTCTTGTTCATCATTCCATTCAAATTTCTTCCCTTTATGCGTTAATGCAGTCAAGGGTTTTGCTATTCTGGAAAAGTCTTGGATGAACCTTCTGTAGTAACTAGCTAGTCCTAAAAACTGGCGTATGTGTTTCGGAGTTCTTGGGGTTTTCCACTTTTCAACAGTTTCTATCTTTGCCGGATCCACCTTAATACCTTCTTTGTTCACTATGTGACCGAGGAATTGAACTTCTTCCAACCAAAATGCACACTTTGAAAACTTAGCGTACAATTCTTCCTTCCTCAATACTTCTAACACCTTTCTCAAATGTTCACCGTGTTCTTGGTCATTCTTTGAGTAAATAAGTATGTCATCAATGAAAACAATGACAAACTTGTCAAGGTATGGTCCACACACTCGGTTCATAAGGTCCATGAACACAGCTGGTGCATTAGTTAAACCAAACGGCATGACCATAAACTCGTAATGATCGTAACGTGTTCTGAAAGCAGTCTTTGGAATATCATCTTCTTTCACCCGCATTTGATGATACCCGAAACGTAAGTCAATCTTTGAATAAACAGACGAGCCTTGTAGTTGATCAAATAAGTCATCGATTCTCGGTAGTGGGTAGCGGTTCTTGATGGTAAGTTTGTTCAACTCTCGGTAGTCGATACACAACCTGAATGTACCATCTTTTTTCTTGACAAATAAAACAGGAGCTCCCCACGGTGATGTGCTTGGTCGAATGAAACCACGCTCCAAAAGTTCTTGTAATTGGCTTTGCAGTTCTTTCATCTCGCTGGGTGCGAGTCTGTAAGGAGCACGAGCTATTGGTGCAGCTCCAGGTACAAGATCTATTTGAAATTCAACGGATCGATGTGGGGGTAATCCTGGTAATTCTTTCGAAAATACATCGGGAAATTCTTTTGCAATGGGAACATCATTGATGCTCTTTTCTTCAGTTTGTACTTTCTCGACGTGTGCTAGAACAGCATAGCCACCTTTTCTTATTAGTTTTTGTGCCTTCAAATTACTAATAAGATGTAGCTTCGTGTTGCCCTTTTCTCCGTACACCATTAAGGGTTTTCCTTTTTCTCGTAGAATGCGAATTGCATTTTTGTAACAAACGATCTCTGCTTTCACTTCTTTCAACCAGTCCATACCGATTATCACATCAAAACTCCCTAACTCTACTGGTATCAAATCAATCTTAAATGTTTCGCTAACCAGTTTAATTTCTCGATTCCGACATATATTATCAGCTGAAATTAATTTACCATTTGCTAATTCGAGTAAAAATTTACTATCCAAAGGCGTCAATGGACAACTTAATTTAGCACAAAAATCTCTACTCATATAGCTTCTATCCGCACCCGAATCAAATAAAACGTAAGCAGATTTATTGTCAATAAGAAACGTACCCGTAACAAGCTCCGGGTCTTCCTGTGCCTCTGCCGCATTAATATTGAAAACTCTTCCACGGCCTTGTCCATTCGTGTTCTCCTGGTTCGGGCAATTTCTAATAATGTGGCCCGGTTTTCCACATTTATAACAAACTACATTGGCATAACTTGCTCCGACACTACTTGCTCCGCCATTACTCGTTCCGACACCATTTGTTCCTTTCGTTCTATTAACCCCTAGTCCGTAGACCTCACACTTCGCCGCGCTATGACCATTTCTTTTACACTTGTTGCAAAATTTGGTGCAGAACCTCGAGTGATACTTTTCACACCTTTGGCATAGCTGCTTCTGATTGTTGTTGTTGTTGCGGTTATTATTGTTGTTGGGATGATTGTTGTAGTTTCTGTTGTTGTTGTTGTTATTGTTGTTGTTGGGCCGTTTGTTGTAGTTACGATTGATGTTGCAATTGTTGGAATAATTGTTGCGATTATTGTTGTAATTGCTGTTGTTGTTGTATTGGTGATTCTTATCACCGTTTTCCTCCCACTTTCTTTTGACTTGCTTCACATTGGCCTCTTCAGCAGTCCGTTCTTTAATTCTTTCTTCAATCTGGTTCACTAGTTTGTGAGCCATTCTACATGCCTGTTGTATGGAGGCGGGCTCGTGTGAACTTATATCTTCTTGGATTCTTTCCGGTAATCCTTTCACAAACGCGTCGATCTTCTCTTCCTCATCTTCGAATGCTCCCGGACACAATAGGCACAATTCTGTGAATCGTCTTTCGTACGTGGTAATATCAAATCCTTGGGTTCGTAACCCTCTAAGTTCTGTCTTAAGCTTATTGACCTCGGTTCTGGGACGGTACTTCTCGTTCATCAAGTGCTTGAATGCTGACCACGGTAGTGCGTACGCATCGTCTTGTCCCACTTGCTCTAGATAGGTATTCCACCATGTTAACGTAGAACCTGTGAAGGTATGCGTAGCGTACTTCACTTTGTCCTCTTCAGTACACTTACTTATGGCAAACACCGATTCGACCTTCTCGGTCCACCGTTTCAATCCGATCGGTCCTTCGATTCCATCAAATTCCAAAGGTTTGCAGGCAGTGAATTCTTTGTAGGTGCATCCTACACGATTTCCTGTACTGCTAGATCCAAGGTTATTGTTGGTATGTAGCGCAGTCTGTACTGCGGCTATGTTTGAAGCTAGAAAAGTACAGAATTCCTCTTCATTCATATTCACGGTGTGTCGAGTAGTCGGTGCCATTTCCTTCAAAATAGTCAAATGGAACAAGTTAATCATACAGAATATTAAGAGTAGTTAATAGTATTTCGTAGCATAATATGAACTCATTTATAAAAGCTTTTTCTTCATATTAGCGTTTTATAAGTTTAAATTCGGGTAGTACCTACCCGTTAAGTTCATACTTAGTAGCTAATATACAATTTAACTACTACAATTCTATATGAAAAACTGATTATAATAATATTTTGCGTTCAAACTTTTACACAATATTTTACAAACTTACAATACCGCTTATTTTACATATAGCATGAAATATAGCACACAATAAATTTGATACAAGATGGTTGTGAAGATAATTCTAGCTAGTACACAAGTTATTCAGCAAAGGCAATAAAGACACGTAATTCATACGTCCAGAAACAAGTCATGCATTCTGGTTTTACTAGGATTACTTCCCATCCTTGGTCTTGTGGAACATAACCGTTATGGCCGTTGATAAGACAGCGTGTTGTAACGTCGTCAAAGGGACGAGGGTTACGTAATGTCCAACAGTCCCGTAACAATCTAAAAACCTCATTTCTTACCCCAATTACCGACTCCGTCACTTGTGGGAACGTTTTGTTTAATAGTTGTAGCCCGATGTTCTTGTTCTCACTTTGGTGAGAAGCGAACATTACTAATCCGTAAGCATAACATGCTTCTTTATGTTGCATGTTAGCCGCTTTTTCTAAATCACGAATTCCAATATTCGGATATATTGAGTCAAAATAATTTCTTAACCATGCGTAAAATAGCATTTGGGTTCCCCGCAATATATGGGTCAAAGTAAACACATCGTAACTTATGGATTTCCCAATGTGATATCCCCCATCTTTCGAACGAAAGCCTTTTATAAACCAAGGCATTCTTGGAACGTTCTTCGAATGTCTTACAAACTGATCTCGCCTTAAATAGTTGTGCCGAAGAATTCTGACCGACTCTAGACAAGATTTCATCAATCATGTCTCCTGGTAGGTCTCTTAAAATATTGGGTTGTCTATCCATTTTGTGTTTTTATACTGTAAAATAGACAAGAGTTAGATTCATAAAAAAAATACTTATTAATACAAGCAATTTTTACATATATCATAAAGCATAAGCACACTATATTACATATATTACACCACACGAATACAACTATCTTATTCTGACTCGCTTGTTTCTTCTTCTTCGGTTTTGGTTCGTTTTGCCAAGTTTCTAGGGATATATGATGTTCCCCTAATACGAGCCGTCGTTTTCCACATTGGTTTAGAAAAACCTGGTGGTTTAGAGGTTCCCGGGTCATTGTTACAACTTAAGGACTTCGGGGGTTGACGATACATATAAAGTTCATCGGGGTTGGAATTAGATTTCTCTATTTTTATGCCCTTTCCCTTATTATTTTCTTTTGCCTTTTTAAATTCAGTTGGGGTAATTTCTATAACATCATCGAAATTCTCGTCGGAATCCGATTCATCGGAGAATTGGTAATCCTCCCAATATTTTGCTTCCTTGGCGGAAACACCATTGACCATAATTAACCTTGGTCGGTTGGTTGAGGATTTTCTTTTACTTAACCGTTTTATTATTTCCCCCACCGGTTCTATTTCTTCATCCGGTTCCGATTCTTCTTCCGGTTTCGATTCTTCTTCCGGTTCCGACTCTTCTTCCGGTTCCTCTTCGGGAACTTGTGAATCAGTCCACGAATCATTCCAATTTACATTTGACTCTTCATTATTATTAGGTGAGTCAATGGGACTTGTTCTAGAGGTAGACATCTATCACATAATATCAAACGCGTTAAGAGATTAATATATCACATAATATTCACATGTTAAAAATATATAGTTTCCAACAAAATTTGTTAAGCAATCATTTTTCAAGTAAACACGGTCGAAGTCCAGACTCACTAATGCATCCTAACAAACTCGATAAGACACACTAATGCAAAATTCTAGTTCTCTAAGACCAACGCTCGGATACCAACTGAATGTCCCGTTATTATTGATTAAAAACGTTCCATATTAATTGATTTCGTTGCGAGGTTTTGACCTCTATATGAGACGTTTTTCAAAGACTGCATTCATTTTAAAACAAACCATAACCTTTATTTCATTAATAAAGGTTTAAAAAGCTTTACGTAGATTATGATAATCTAAAATATTCTGTTTACACACGACCATTACATAATGGTTTACAATACAAATATGTTACAACAAAATAAGTTTCTTGAATGCAGTTTTTACACAATATCATACAAGCATGGACTCCAAATCTCGTCCTTATTTAAGTATGCGATAGCGGAAGCTCTTAATAATCACCTGAGAATAAACATGCTTAAAACGTCAACAAAAATGTTGGTGAGTTATAGGTTTAACCTATATATATCAAATCATAATAATAGACCACAAGATTTCATATTTCAATACACATCCCATACATAGAGATAAAAATCATTCATATGGTGAACACCTGGTAACCGACATTAACAAGATGCATATATAAGAATATCCCCATCATTCCGGGACACCCTTCGGATATGATATAAATTTTGAAGTACTAAAGCATCCGGTACTTTGGATGGGGTTTGTTAGGCCCAATAGATCTATCTTTAGGATTCGCGTCAATTAGGGTGTCTGTTCCCTAATTCTTAGATTACCAGACTTAATAAAAAGGGGCATATTCGATTTCGATAATTCAACCATAGAATGTAGTTTCACGTACTTGTGTCTATTTTGTAAATCATTTATAAAACATGCATGTATTCTCATCCCAAAAATATTAGATTTTAAAAGTGGGACTATAACTCACTTTCACAGATTTTTAATTCGTTGGGAAGTAAGACTTGGCCACTGGTTGATTCACGAACCTATAACATTATATACATATATATCAAAGTATGTTCAAAATATATTTACAACACTTTTAATATATTTTGATGTTTTAAGTTTATTAAGTCAGCTGTCCTCGTTAGTAACCTACAACTAGTTGTCCACAGTTAGATGTACAGAAATAAATCGATAAATATTATCTTGAATCAATCCACGACCCAGTGTATACGTATCTCAGTATTGATCACAACTCAAACTATACATATTTTGGAATCAACCTTAACCCTGTATAGCTAACTCCAACATTCACATATAGTGAAATGTCCCGTTCTTATTGATTAAAAGCGTTCCATATTAATTGATTTCGTTGCGAGGTTTTGACCTCTATATGAGACGTTTTTCAAAGACAGCATTCATTTTAAAACAAACCATAACCTTTATTTCATCAATAAAGGTTTAAAAAGCTTTACGTAGATTATCAAATAATGATAATCTAAAATATCCTGTTTACACACGACCATTACATAATGGTTTACAATACAAATATGTTACAACAAAATAAGTTTATTGAATGCAGTTTTTACACAATATCATACAAGCATGGACTCCAAATCTCGTCCTTATTTAAGTATGCGATAGCGGAAGCTCTTAATAATCACCTGAGAATAAACATGCTTAAAACGTCAACAAAAATGTTGTTGAGTTATAGGTTTAACCTATATATATCAAATCATAATAATAGACCACAAGATTTCATATTTCAATACACATCCCATACATAGAGATAAAAATCATTCATATGGTGAACACCTGGTAACCGACATTAACAAGATGCATATATAAGAATATCCCCATCATTCCGGGACACCCTTCGGATATGATATAAATTTCGAAGTACTAAAGCATCCGGTACTTTGGATGGGGTTTGTTAGGCCCAATAGATCTATCTTTAGGATTCGCGTCAATTAGGGTGTCTGTTCCCTAATTCTTAGATTACCAGACTTAATAAAAAGGGGCATATTCGATTTCGATATTTCAACCATAGAATGTAGTTTCACGTACTTGTGTCTATTTTGTAAATCATTTATAAAACCTGCATGTATTCTCATCCCAAAAATATTAGATTTTAAAAGTGGGACTATAACTCACTTTCACAGATTTTTACTTCGTCGGGAAGTAAGACTTGGCAACTGGTTGATTCACGAACCTATAACGATATATACATATATATCAAAGTATGTTCAAAATATATTTACAACACTTTTAATATATTTTGATGTTTTAAGTTTATTAAGTCAACTGTCCTCGTTAGTAACCTACAACTAGTTGTCCACAGTTAGATATACAGAAATAAATCGATAAATATTATCTTGAATCAATCCACGACCCAGTGTATACGTATCTCAGTATTGATCACAACTCAAACTATATATATTTTGGAATCAACCTCAACCCTGTATAGCTAACTCCAACATTCACATATAGAGTGTCTATGGTTGTTCCGAAATATATATAGATGTGTCGACATGATAGGTCAAAACATTGTATACGTGTCTATGGTATCTCAAGATTACATAATATACAATACAAGTTGATTAGTTATGGTTGGAATAGATTTGTTACCAATTTTCACGTAGCTAAAATGAGAAAAATTATCCAATCTTGTTTTACCCATAACTTCTTCATTTTAAATCAGTTTTGAGTGAATCAAATTGCTATGGTTTCATATTGAACTCTATTTTATGAATCTAAACAGAAAAAGTATAGGTTTATAGTCGGAAAAATAAGTTACAAGTCATTTTTGTAAAGGTAGTCATTTCAGTCGAAAGAACGACGTCTAGATGACCATTTTAGAAAACATACTTCCACTTTGAGTTTAACCATAATTTTTGGATATAGTTTCATGTTCATAATAAAAATCATTTTCTCAAAATAACAACTTTTAAATCAAAGTTTATCATAGTTTTTAATTAACTAACCCAAAACAGCCCGCGGTGTTACTACGACGGCGTAAATTCGGTTTTACGGTGTTTTTCGTGTTTCCAGGTTTTAAATCATTAAGTTAGCATATCATATAGATATAGAACATGTGTTTAGTTGATTTTAAAAGTCAATTTAGAAGGATTAACTTTTGTTTGCGAACAAGTTTAGAATTAACTAAACTATGTTCTAGTGATTACAAGTTTAAACCTTCGAATAAGATAGCTTTATATGTATGAATCGAATGATGTTATGAACATCATTACTACCTTAAGTTCCTTGGATAAACCTACTGGAAAAGAGAAAAATGGATCTAGCTTCAATGGATCCTTGGATGGCTCGAAGTTCTTGAAGCAGAATCATGACACGAAAACAAGTTCAAGTAAGATCATCACTTGAAATAAGATTGTTATAGTTATAGAAATTGAACCAAAGTTTGAATATGATTATTACCTTGTATTAGAATGATAACCTACTGTAAGAAACAAAGATTTCTTGAGGTTGGATGATCACCTTACAAGATTGGAAGTGAGCTAGCAAACTTGAAAGTATTCTTGATTTTATGTAACTAGAACTTGTAGAATTTATGAAGAACACTTAGAATTTGAAGATAGAACTTGAGAGAGATCAATTAGATGAAGAAAATTGAAGAATGAAAGTGTTTGTAGGTGTTTTTGGTCGTTGGTGTATGGATTAGATATAAAGGATATGTAATTTTGTTTTCATGTAAATAAGTCATGAATGATTACTCATATTTTTGTAATTTTATGAGATATTTCATGCTAGTTGACAAATGATGGTTCCCACATGTGTTAGGTGACTCACATGGGCTGCTAAGAGCTGATCATTAGAGTGTATATACCAATAGTACATACATCTAAAAGCTGTGTATTGTACGAGTACGAATACGGGTGCATACGAGTAGAATTGTTGATGAAACTGAACGAGGATGTAATTGTAAGCATTTTTGTTAAGTAGAAGTATTTTGATAAGTGTATTGAAGTCTTTAAAAAGTGTACAAATACATATTAAAACACCACATGTATATACATTTTAACTGAGTCGTTAAGTCATCGTTAGTCGTTACATGTAAGTGTTGTTTTGAAACCTTTAGGTTAACGATCTTGTTAAATGTTGTTAACCCAATGTTTATAATATCAAATGAGATTTTACATTATTATATTATCATGATATTATCATGTATGAATATCTCTTAATATGATATATATACATTAAATGTCTTTACAACGATAATCGTTACAAATATGTCTCGTTTAAAAATCATTAAGTTAGTAGTCTTGTTTTTACATATGTAGTTCATTGTTAATATACTTAATGATATGTTTACTTATCATAGTATCATGTTAACTATATATATATAAATCCATATATATGTCATCATATAGTTTTTACAAGTTTTAACGTTCGTGAATCACCGGTCAACTTGGGTGGTCAATTGTCTATATGAAACATATTTTAATTAATCAAGTCTTAATAAGTTTGATTGCTTAACATGTTGGAAACATTTAATCATGTAAATATCAATCTCAATTAATATATATAAACATGGAAAAGTTCGGGTCACTACAGTACCTACCCATTAAATAAATTTCGTCCCGAAATTTTAAGCTGTTGAAGGTGTTGACGAATCTTCTGGAAATAGATGTGGGTATTTATTCTTCATCTGATATTCACGCTCCCAGGTGAACTCGGGTCCTCTACAAGCATTCCCTCGAACCTTAACAATTGGTATCTTGTTTTGCTTAAGTATTTTAACCTCACGATCCATTATTTCGACGGGTTCTTCGATGAATTGGAGTTTTTCGTTGATTTGGATTTCATCTAACGGAATAGTGAGATCTTCTTTAGCAAAACATTTCTTCAAATTCGAGACATGGAAAGTGTTATGTACAGCCGCGAGTTGTTGAGGTAACTCAAGTCGGTAAGCTACTGGTCCGACACGATCAATAATCTTGAATGGTCCAATATACCTTGGATTTAATTTCCCTTGTTTACCAAATCGAACAACGCCTTTCCAAGGTGCAACTTTAAGCATGACCATCTCTCCAATTTCAAATTCTATATCTTTTCTTTTAATGTCAGCGTAGCTCTTTTGTCGACTTTGGGCGGTTTTCAACCGTTGTTGAATTTGGATGATCTTCTCGGTAGTTTCTTGTATAATCTCTGGACCCGTAATCTGTCTATCCCCCACTTCACTCCAACAAATCGGAGATCTGCACTTTCTACCATAAAGTGCTTCAAACGGCGTCATCTCAATGCTTGAATGGTAGCTGTTGTTGTAGGAAAATTCTGCTAATGGTAGATGTCGATCCCAACTGTTTCCGAAATCAATAACACATGCTCGTAGCATGTCTTCAAGCGTTTGTATCATCCTTTCACTCTGCCCATCAGTTTGTGGATGATAGGCAGTACTCATGTCTAGACGAGTTCCTAATGCTTGCTGTAATGTCTGCCAGAATCTTGAAATAAATCTGCCATCTCTATCAGAGATAATAGAGATTGGTATTCCATGTCTGGAGACGACTTCCTTCAAATACAGTCGTGATAACTTCTCCATCTTGTCATCTTCTCTTATTGACAGGAAGTGTGCTGATTTGGTGAGACGATCAACTATTACCAAAGTAGTATCAAAACCACTTGCAGTCCTTGGCAATTTAGTGATGAAATCCATGGTAATGTTTTCCCATTTCCATTCCAGGATTTCGGGTTGTTGAAGTAGACCTGATGGTTTCTGATGCTCAGCTTTGACCTTAGAACACGTCAAACATTCTCCTACGTATTTAGCAACATCGACTTTCATACCCGGCCACCAAAAATGTTTCTTGAGATCCTTGTACATCTTCCCCGTTCCAGGATGTATTGAGTATCTGGTTTTATGAGCTTCTCTAAGTACTATTTCTCTCATATCTCCAAATTTTGGTACCCAAATCCTTTCAGCCCTATACCGAGTTCCGTCTTCCCGAATATTAAGATGCTTCTCCGATCCTTTGGGTATTTCATCCTTTAAATTTCCCTCTTTTAAAACTCCTTGTTGCGCCTCCTTTATTTGAGTAGTAAGGTTATTATGAATCATTATATTCATAGAATTTACTCGAATGGGTTCTCTGTCCTTCCTGCTCAAGGCATCGGCTACCACATTTGCCTTCCCCGGGTGTTAACGAATCTCAAAGTCGTAATCATTCAACAATTCAACCCACCTACGCTGCCTCATATTCAGTTGTTTCTGATTAAATATGTGTTGAAGACTTTTGTGGTCGGTATATATAATACTTTTGACCCCATATAAGTAGTGCCTCCAAGTCTTTAATGCAAAAACAACCGCGCCTAATTCCAAATCATGTGTCGTATAATTTTGTTCGTGAATCTTCAATTGTCTAGACGCATAAGCAATCACCTTCGTTCGTTGCATTAATACACAACCGAGACCTTGCTTTGATGCGACACAATAAATCACAAAATCATCATTCCCTTCAGGCAATGACAATATAGGTGTCGTAGTTAGCTTTTTCTTCAATAACTGAAACGCTTTCTCTTGTTCATCATTCCATTCAAATTTCTTCCCTTTATGCGTTAATGCAGTCAAGGGTTTTGCTATTCTGGAAAAGTCTTGGATGAACCTTCTGTAGTAACCAGCTAGTCCTAAAAACTGGCGTATGTGTTTCGGAGTTTTTGGGGTTTCCCACTTTTCAACAGTTTCTATCTTTGCCGGATCCACCTTAATACCTTCTTTGTTCACTATGTGACCTAGGAATTGAACTTCTTCCAACCAAAATGCACACTTTGAAAACTTAGCGTACAATTCTTCCTTCCTCAATACTTCTAACACCTTTCTCAAATGTTCACCGTGTTCTTGGTCATTCTTTGAGTAAATAAGTATGTCATCAATGAAAACAATGACAAACTTGTCAAGGTATGGTCCACACACTCGGTTCATAAGGTCCATGAACACAGCTGGTGCATTAGTTAAACCAAACGGCATGACCATAAACTCGTAATGACCGTAACGTGTTCTGAAAGCAGTCTTTGGAATATCATCTTCTTTCACCCGCATTTGATGATACCCGGAACGTAAGTCAATCTTTGAGTAAACAGACGAGCCTTGTAGTTGATCAAATAAGTCGTAGATTCTCGGTAGTGGGTAGCGGTTCTTGATGGTAAGTTTGTTCAACTCTCGGTAGTCGATACACAAAATGAATGTACCATCTTTCTTCTTGACAAACAAAACAGGAGCTCCCCACAGTGATGTGCTTGGTCGAATGAAACCACGCTCTAAAAGTTCTTGTAATTGGCTTTGCAGTTCTTTCATCTCGCTGGGTGCGAGTCTGTAAGGAGCACGAGCTATTGGTGCAGCTCCTGGTACAAGATCTATTTGAAATTCAACGGATCGATGTGGGGGTAATCCCGGTAATTCTTTCGAAAATACATCGGGAAATTCTTTTGCAATGGGAACATCATTGATGCTCTTTTCTTCAGTTTGTACTTTCTCGACGTGTGCTAGAACAGCATAGCAACCTTTTCTTATTAGTTTTTGTGCCTTCAAATTACTAATAAGATGTAGCTTCGTGTTGCCCTTTTCTCCGTACACCATTAAGGGTTTTCCTTTTTCTCGTATAATGCGAATTGTATTTTGTAACAAACGATCTCTGCTTTCACTTCTTTCAACCAGTCCATACCGATTATCACATCAAAACTCCCTAACTCTACTGGTATCAAATCAATCTTAAATGTTTCGCTAACCAGTTTAATTTCTCGATTCCGACATATATTATCTGCTGAAATTAATTTACCATTTGCTAATTCGAGTAAAAATTTACTATCCAAAGGCGTCAATGGACAACTTAATTTAGTACAAAAATCTCTACTCATATAGCTTCTATCTGCACCCGAATCAAATAAAACGTAAGCAGATTTATTGTTAATAAGAAACGTACCCGTAACAAGCTCCGGGTCTTCCTGTGCCTCTGCCGCATTAATATTGAAAACTCTTCCGCGGCCTTGTCCATTCGTGTTCTCCTGGTTCGGGCAATTTCTAATAATGTGGCCCAGTTTTCCACATTTATAACAAACTACATTGGCATAACTTGCTCCGACACTACTTGCTCCGCCATTACTCGTTCCGACTCCATTTGTTCCTTTCGTTCTATTAACCCCTGGTCCGTAGACCTCACACTTCGCCGCGCTAGTCCGTAGACCTCACACTTCGCCGCTCTATGACCATTTCTTTTACACTTGTTGCAAAATTTGGTGCAGAATCCCGAGTGATACTTTTCACACCTTTGGCATAGCTGCTTCTGATTGTTGTTGTTGTTGTTGTGGTTGTTGCGGTTATTATTGTTGTTGGGATGATTGTTGTAGTTGTTGTTGTTGTTGTTGTTGTTGTTGTTGTTGTTGTTGGGCCGTTTGTTGTAGTTGCGATTGATGTTGCGATTGTTGGGATAATTGTTGCGATTATTGTTGTAATTGCTGTTGTTTTTGTATTGGTGATTCTTATCACCGTTTTCCTCCCACTTTCTTTTGACTTGCTTCACATTGGCCTCTTCAGTAGTCTGTTCTTTAATTCTTTCTTCAATCTGGTTCACTAGTTTGTGAGCCATTCTACATGCATGTTGTATGGAGGCGGGCTCGTGTGAACTTATATCTTCTTGGATTCTTTCCGGTAATCCTTTCACAAACGCGTCGATCTTCTCTTCCTCATCTTCGAATGCTCCCGGACACAATAGGCACAATTCTGTGAATCGTCTTTCGTACGTGGTAATATCAAATCCTTGGGTTCGTAACCCTCTAAGTTCTGTCTTGAACTTATTGACCTCGGTTCTGGGACGGTACTTCTCGTTCATCAAGTGCTTGAATGCTGACCACGGTAGTGAGTACGCATCATCTTGTCCCACTTGCTCTAGATAGGTATTCCACCATGTTAACGCAGAACCTGTGAAGGTATGCGTAGCGTACTTCACTTTGTCCTCTTCAGTACACTTACTTATGGCAAACACTGATTCGACCTTCTCGGTCCACCGTTTCAATCCGATCGGTCCTTCGGTTCCATCAAATTCCAAAGGTTTGCAGGCAGTGAATTCTTTGTAGGTACATCCTATACAATTTCCTGTACTGCTAGATCCAAGGTTATTGTTGGTATGTAGCGCAGCCTGTACTGCGGCTATGTTTGAAGCTAGAAAAGTACGGAATTCCTCTTCATTCATATTCACGGTGTGTCGAGTAGTCGGTGCCATTTCCTTGAAAATAGTCAAATGGAACAAGTTAATCATACAGAATATTAAGAGTAGTTAATAGTATTTCGTAGCATAATATGAACTCATTTATAAAAGCTTTTTCTTCATATTAGCGTTTTATAAGTTTAAATTCGGGTAGTACCTACCCGTTAAGTTCATACTTAGTAGCTAATATACAATTCAACTACTACAATTCTATATGAAAAACTGATTATAATAATATTTCGCGTTCAAACTTTTACACAATATTTTACAAACTTACAATACCGCTTATTTTACATATAGCATGAAATATAGCACACAATAAATTTGATACAAGATGGTTGTGAAGATAATTCTAGCTAGTACACAAGTCGTTCAGCAAAGGCAATAAAGACACATAATTCATACGTCCAGAAATAAGTCATGCATTTTGGTTTTACTAGGATTACTTCTCATCCTTGGTCTTGTGGAACATAACCGTTATGGCCGTTGATAAGACAGCGTGTTGTAACGTCGTCAAAGGGACGAGGGTAACGTAATGTCCAACAGTCCCGTAACAATCTAAAAACCTCATTTCTTACCCCAATTACCGACTCCGTCACTTGTGAGAACGTTTTGTTTAATAGTTGTAGCCCGATGTTCTTGTTCTCACTTTGGTGAGAAGCGAACATTACTAATCCGTAAGCATAACATGCTTCTTTATGTTGCATGTTAGCCGCTTTTTCTAAATCACGAAGTCCAATATTCGAATATATTGAGTCAAAATAATTTCTTAACCCATTGCGTAAAATAGCATTTGGGTTCCCCGCAATATATGCGTCAAAGTAAACACATCGTAACTTATGGATTTCCCAATGTGATATCCCCCATCTTTCGAACGAAAGCCTTTTATAAACCAAGGCATTCTTGGAAAGTTCTTCGAATGTCTTACAAACTGATCTCGCCTTAAATAGTTGTGCCGAAGAATTCTGACCGACTCTAGACAAGATTTCATCAATCATGTCTCCGGGTAGGTCTCTTAAAATATTGGGTTGTCTATCCATTTTGTGTTTTTATACTGTAAAATAAACAAGAGTTAGATTCATAAAAAAAATACTTATTAATACAAGCAATTTTTACATATATCATAAAGCATAAGCACACTATATTACATATATTACACCACACGAATACAACTATCTTATTCCGACTCGCTTGTTTCTTCTTCTTCAATTTTGGTTCGTTTTGCTAAGTTTCTAGGGATATATGATGTTCCCCTAATACGAGCCGTCGTTTTCCACATTGGTTTAGAAAAACCCGGTGGTTTAGAGGTTCCCGGGTCATTGTTACAACTTAAGGACTTCGGGGGGTGACGATACATATAAAGTTCATCGGGGTTGGAATTAGATTTCTCTATTTTTATGCCATTTCCCTTATTATTTTCTTTTGCCTTTTTAAATTCAGTTGGGGTAATTTCTATAACATCATCGGAATTCTCGTCGGAATCCGATTCATCGGAGAATTGGTAATCCTCCCAATATTTTGCTTCCTTGGTGGAAACACCATTGACCATAATTAACCTTGGTCGGTTGGTTGAGGATTTTCTTTTACTTAACCGTTTTATTATTTCCCCCACCGGTTCTATTTCTTCATCCGGTTCCGATTCTTCTTCCGGTTCCGATTCTTCTTCCGGTTCCGACTCTTCTTCCGGTTCCTCTTCGGGAACTTGTGAATCAGTCCACGAATCATTCCAATTTACATTTGACTCTTCATTATTATTAGGTGAGTCAATGGGACTTGTTCTAGAGGTAGACATCTATCACATAATATCAAACGCGTTAAGAGATTAATATATCACATAATATTCACATGTTAAAAATATATAGTTTCCAACAAAATTTGTTAAGCAATCATTTTTCAAGTAAACACGGTCGAAGTCCAGACTCACTAATGCATCCTAACAAACTCGATAAGACACACTAATGCAAAATTCTGCTTCTCTAAGACCAACGCTCGGATACCAACTGAAATGTCCCGTTCTTATTGATTAAAAACGTTCCATATTAATTGATTTCGTTGCGAGGTTTTGACCTCTATATGAGACGTTTTTCAAAGACAGCATTCATTTTAAAACAAACCATAACCTTTATTTCATCAATAAAGGTTTAAAAAGCTTTACGTAGATTATCAAATAATGATAATCTAAAATATCCTGTTTACACACGACCATTACATAATGGTTTACAATACAAATATGTTACAACAAAATAAGTTTATTGAATGCAGTTTTTACACAATATCATACAAGCATGGACTCCAAATCTCGTCCTTATTTAAGTATGCGATAGCGGAAGCTCTTAATAATCACCTGAGAATAAACATGCTTAAAACGTCAACAAAAATGTTGGTGAGTTATAGGTTTAACCTATATATATCAAATCATAATAATAGACCACAAGATTTCATATTTCAATACACATCCCATACATAGAGATAAAAATCATTCATATGGTGAACACCTGGTAATCGATATTAACAAGATGCATATATAAGAATATCCCCATCATTCCGGGACACCCTTCGGATATGATATAAATTTCGAAGTACTAAAGCATCCGGTACTTTGGATGGGGTTTGTTAGGCCCAATAGATCTATCTTTAGGATTCGCATCAATTAGGGTGTCTGTTCCCTAATTCTTAGATTACCAGACTTAATAAAAATTGGCATATTCGATTTCGATAATTCAACCATAGAATGTAGTTTCACGTACTTGTGTCTATTTTGTAAATCATTTATAAAACCTGCATGTATTCTCATCCCAAAAATATTAGATTTTAAAAGTGGGACTATAACTCACTTTCACAGATTTTTACTTCGTCGGGAAGTAAGACTTGGCCACTGGTTGATTCACGAACCTATAACAATATATACATATATATCAAAGTATGTTCAAAATATATTTACAACACTTTTAATATATTTTGATGTTTTAAGTTTATTAAGTCAGCTGTCCTCGTTAGTAACCTACAACTAGTTGTCCACAGTTAGATGTACAGAAATAAATCGATAAATATTATCTTGAATCAATCCACGACCCAGTGTATACGTATCTCAGTATTGATCACAACTCAAACTATATATATTTTGGAATCAACCTCAACCCTGTATAGCTAACTCCAACATTCACATATAGAGTGTCTATGGTTGTTCCGAAATATATATAGATGTGTCGACATGATAGGTCGAAATATTGTATAAGTGTCTATGGTATCTCAAGATTACATAATATACAATACAAGTTGATTAAGTTATGGTTGGAATAGATTTGTTACCAATTTTCACGTAGCTAAAATGAGAAAAATTATCCAATCTTGTTTTACCCATAACTTCTTCATTTTAAATCAGTTTTGAGTGAATTAAATTGCTATGGTTTCATATTGAACTCTATTTTATGAATCTAAACAGAAAAAGTATAGGTTTATAGTCGGAAAAATAAGTTACAAGTTATTTTTGTAAGGGTAGTCATTTCAGTCGAAAGAACGACGTCTAGATGACCATTTTAGAAAACATACTTCCACTTTGAGTTTAACCATAATTTTTGGATATAGTTTCATGTTCATAATAAAAATCATTTTCTCAGAATAACAACTTTTAAATCAAAGTTTATCATAGTTTTTAATTAACTAACCCAAAACAGCCCGCGGTGTTACTACGACGGCGTAAATCCGGTTTTACGGTGTTTTTCGTGTTTCCAGGTTTTAAATCATTAAGTTAGCATATCATATAGATATAGAACATGTGTTTAGTTGATTTTAAAAGTCAAGTTAGAAGGATTAACTTTTGTTTGCGAACAAGTTTAGAATTAACTAAACTATGTTCTAGTGATTACAAGTTTAAACCTTCGAATAAGATAGCTTTATATGTATGAATCGAATGATGTTATGAACATCATTACTACCTTAAGTTCCTTGGATAAATCTACTGAAAAAGAGAAAAATGGATCTAGCTTCAATGGATCCTTGGATGGCTCGAAGTTCTTGAAGCAGAATCATGAAACGAAAACAAGTTCAAGTAAGATCATCACTTGAAATAAGATTGTTATAGTTATAGAAATTGAACTAAAGTTGGAATATGATTATTACCTTGTATTAGAATGATAACCTACTGTAATAAACAAAGATTTCTTGAGGTTGGATGATCACCTTACAAGATTGGAAGTGAGCTAGCAAACTTGAAAGTATTCTTGATTTTATGTAACTAGAACTTGTAGAATTTATGAAGAACACTTAGAACTTGAAGATAGAACTTGAGAGAGATCAATTAGATGAAGAAAATTGAAGAATGAAAGTGTTTGTAGGTGTTTTTGGTCGTTGGTGTATGGATTAGATATAAAGGATATGTAATTTTGTTTTCATGTAAATAAGTCATGAATGATTACTCATATTTTTGTAATTTTATGAGATATTTCATGCTAGTTGACAAATGATGGTTCCCACATGTGTTAGGTGACTCACATGGGCTGCTAAGAGCTGATCATTAGAGTGTATATACCAATAGTACATACATCTAAAAGCTGTGTATTGTACGAGTATGAATACGGGTGCATACGAGTAGAATTGTTGATGAAACTGAACGAGGATGTAATTGTAAGCATTTTTGTTAAGTAGAAGTATTTTGATAAGTGTATTGAAGTCTTTAAAAAGTGTACAAATACATATTAAAACACCACATGTATATACATTTTAACTGAGTCGTTAAGTCATCGTTAGTCGTTACATGTAAGTGTTGTTTTGAAACCTTTAGGTTAACGATCTTGTTAAATGTTGTTAACCCAATGTTTATAATACCAAATGAGATTTTACATTATTATATTATCATGATATTATCATGTATGAATATCTGTTAATATAATATATATACATTAAATGTCTTTACAACGATAATCGTTACAAATATGTCTCGTTTAAAAATCATTAAGTTAGTAGTCTTGTTTTTACATATGTAGTTCATTGTTAATATACTTAATGATATGTTTACTTATCATAGTATCATGTTAACTATATATATATATCCATATATATGTCATCATATAGTTTTTACAAGTTTTAACGTTCGTGAATCACCGGTCAACTTGGGTGGTCAATTGTCTATATGAAACATATTTCAATTAATCAAATCTTAACAAGTTTGATTGCTTAACATGTTGGAAACATTTAATCATGTAAATATCAATCTCAATTAATATATATAAACATGGAAAAGTTCGGGTCACTACATATAGAGTGTCTATGGTTATTCCGAAATATATATAGATGTGTCGACATGATAGGTCGAAACATTGTATACGTGTCTATGGTATCTCAAGATTACATAATATACAATACAAGTTGATTAAGTTATGGTTGGAATAGATTTGTTACCAATTTTCACGTAGCTAAAATGAGAAAAATTATCCAATCTTGTTTTACCCATAACTTCTTAATTTTAAATCCGTTTTGAGTGAATCAAATTGCTATGGTTTCATATTGAACTCTATTTTATGAATCTAAATAGAAAAAGTATATATTTATAGTCGGAAAAATAAGTTACAAGTCGTTTTTGTAAAGGTAGTCATTTCAGTCGAAAGAACGACGTCTAGATGACCATTTTAGAAAACATACTTCCACTTTGAGTTTAACCATAATTTTTGGATATAGTTTCATGTTCATAATAAAAATCATTTTCTCAGAATAACAACTTTTAAATCAAAGTTTATCATAGTTTTTAATTAACTAACCCAAAACAGCCCGCGGTGTTACTACGACGGCGTAAATCCGGTTTTACGGTGTTTTTCTTGTTTCCAGGTTTTAAATCATTAAGTTAGCATATCATATAGATATAGAACATGTGTTTAGTTGATTTTAAAAGTCAAGTTATAAGGATTAACTTTTGTTTGCGAACAAGTTTAGAATTAACTAAACTATGTTCTAGTGATTACAAGTTTAAACCTTCGAATAAGATAGCTTTATATGTATGAATCAAATGATGTTATGAACATCATTACTACCTTAAGTTCCTTGGATAAACCTACTGGAAAAGAGAAAAATGGATCTAGCTTCAATGGATCCTTGGATGGCTCGAAGTTCTTGAAGCAGAATCATGACACGAAAACAAGTTCAAGTAAGATCATCACTTGAAATAAGATTGTTATAGTTATAGAAATTGAACCAAAGTTTGAATATGATTATTACCTTGTATTAGAATGATAACCTACTGTAAGAAACAAAGATTTCTTGAGGTTGGATGATCACCTTACAAGATTGGAAGTGAGCTAGCAAACTTGAAAGTATTCTTGATTTTATGTTACTAGAACTTGTAGAATTTATGAAGAACACTTAGAACTTGAAGATAGAACTTGAGAGAGATCAATTAGATGAAGAAAATTGAAGAATGAAAGTGTTTGTAGGTGTTTTTGGTCGTTGGTGTATGGATTAGATATAAAGGATATGTAATTTTGTTTTCATGTAAATAAGTCATGAATGATTACTCATATTTTTGTAATTTTATGAGATATTTCATGCTAGTTGACAAATGATGGTTCCCACATGTGTTAGGTGACTCACATGGGCTGCTAAGAGCTGATCATTAGAGTGTATATACCAATAGTACATACATCTAAAAGTTGTGTATTGTACGAGTATGAATACGGGTGCATACGAGTAGAATTGTTGATGAAACTGAACGAGGATGTAATTGTAAGCATTTTTGTTAAGTAGAAGTATTTTGATAAGTGTATTGAAGTCTTTAAAAAGTGTACAAATACATATTAAAACACCACATGTATATACATTTTAACTGAGTCGTTAAGTCATCGTTAGTCGTTACATGTAAGTGTTGTTTTGAAACCTTTAGGTTAACGATCTTGTTAAATGTTGTTAACCCAATGTTTATAATATCAAATGAGATTTTACATTATTATATTATCATGATATTATCATGTATGAATATCTCTTAATATGATATATATACATTAAATGTCTTTACAACGATAATCGTTACAAATATGTCTCGTTTAAAAATCATTAAGTTAGTAGTCTTGTTTTTACATATGTAGTTCATTGTTAATATACTTAATGATATGTTTACTTATCATAGTATCATGTTAACTATATATATATATATATCCATATATATGTCATCATATAGTTTTTACAAGTTTTAACGTTCGTGAATCACCGGTTAACTTGGATGGTCAATTGTCTATATGAAACATATTTCAATTAATCAAATCTTAACAAGTTTGATTGCTTAACATGTTGGAAACATTTAATCATGTAAATATCAATCTCAATTAATATATATAAACATGGAAAAGTTCGGGTCACTATATATAGAGTGTCTATGGTTGTTCCGAAATATATATAGATGTGTCGACATGATAGATCGAAACATTGTATACGTGTCTATGGTATCTCAAGATTACATAATATACAATACAAGTTGATTAAGTTATGGTTGGAATAGATTTGTTACCAATTTTCACGTAGCTAAAATGAGAAAAATTATCCAATCTTGTTTTACCCATAACTTCTTAATTTTAAATCCGTTTTGAGTGAATCAAATTGCTATGGTTTCATATTGAACTCTATTTTATGAATCTAAATAGAAAAAGTATATATTTATAGTCGGAAAAATAAGTTACAAGTCGTTTTTGTAAAGGTAGTCATTTCAGTCGAAAGAACGACGTCTAGATGACCATTTTAGAAAACATACTTCTACTTTAAGTTTAACCATAATTTTTGGATATAGTTTCATGTTCATAATAAAAATCATTTTCTCAGAATAACAACTTTTAAATCAAAGTTTATCATAGTTTTTAATTAACTAACCCAAAACAGCCCGCGGTGTTACTACGACGGCGTAAATCCGGTTTTACGGTGTTTTTCGTGTTTCCAGGTTTTAAATCATTAAGTTAGCATATCATATAGATATAGAACATGTGTTTAGTTGATTTTAAAAGTCAAGTTATAAGGATTAACTTTTGTTTGCGAACAAGTTTAGAATTAACTAAACTATGTTCTAGTGATTACAAGTTTAAACCTTCGAATAAGATAGCTTTATATGTATGAATCGAATGATATTATGAACATCATTACTACCTTAAGTTCCTTGGATAAACCTACTGGAAAAGAGAAAAATGGATCTAGCTTCAACGGATCCTTGGATGGCTCGAAGTTCTTGAAGCAGAATCATGACACGAAAACAAGTTCAAGTAAGATCATCACTTGAAATAAGATTGTTATAGTTATAGAAATTGAACCAAAGTTTGAATATGATTATTACCTTGTATTAGAATGATAACCTACTGTAAGAAACAAAGATTTCTTGAGGTTGGATGATCACCTTACAAGATTGGAAGTGAGCTAGCAAACTTGAAAGTATTCTTGATTTTATGTAACTAGAACTTGTAGAATTTATGAAGAACACTTAGAACTTGAAGATAGAACTTGAGAGAGATCAATTAGATGAAGAAAATTGAAGAATGAAAGTGTTTGTAGGTGTTTTTGGTCGTTGGTGTATGGATTAGATATAAAGGATATGTAATTTTGTTTTCATGTAAATAAGTCATGAATGATTACTCATATTTTTGTAATTTTATGAGATATTTCATGCTAGTTGCCAAATGATGGTTCCCACATGTGTTAGGTGACTCACATGGGCTGCTAAGAGCTGATCATTGGAGTGTATTTACCAATAGTACATACATCTAAAAGATGTGTATTGTACGAGTACGAATACGGGTGCATACGAGTAGAATTGTTGATGAAACTGAACGAGGATGTAATTGTAAGCATTTTTGTTAAGTAGAAGTATTTTGATAAGTGTATTGAAGTCTTTCAAAAGTGTATAAATACATATTAAAACACTACATGTATATACATTTTAACTGAGTCGTTAAGTCATCGTTAGTCGTTACATGTAAGTGTTGTTTTGAAACCTTTAGGTTAACGATCTTGTTAAATGTTGTTAACCCAATGTTTATAATATCAAATGAGATTTTAAATTATTATATTATCATGTATGAATATCTCTTAATATGATATATATACATTAAATGTCTTTACAACGATAATCGTTACATATATGTCTCGTTTAAAAATCATTAAGTTAGTAGTCTTGTTTTTACATATGTAGTTCATTATTAATATACTTAATGATATGTTTACTTATCATAGTATCATTTTAACTATATATATATATCCATATATATGTCATCATATAGTTTTTACAAGTTTTAACGTTCGTGAATCACCGGTCAACTTGGGTGGTCAATTGTCTATATGAAACGTATTTCAATTAATCAAGTCTTAACAAGTTTGATTGCTTAACATGTTGAAAACATTTAATCATGTAAATATCAATCTCAATTAATATATATAAACATGGAAAAGTTCGGGTCACTACAGGAAGCATCACAAAACTCGAGTACCTGTGAAAACATGCAAGTAAACTGTCAACACAAAGGTTGAGTGAATTATAGGTTTAAATAATAAGTAAACTTTAGACCACAAGATTTAAAAATGTTAGAAAACATTAAACATTATTCCATTATCAATGAGCCACCTGGTAACCACTTAACCCTTTATTTACCTTGCCAAACACAATAAAAATATATACTTGGACAGTGTATCTACAACAAATTACGAAGTACTAAACATTCCGATTATAAATTGCTAGCGCGACTAGCTCGAAATGGGGTTGTCAAACTCGATAGATCTATCCGTAGGATTCGCGTTCACCGGTAGAAACCAATTTACAGTTACCAGACTAGGGAATATTTTTGTCCAACTCACAATGAATAATTTAAATTTAATTGTCACTTGTGTCTAAACGTAAATAAAATGCATGAAATCACATCCCAAAAATATACTTTGAAAAGTATGTAAAAACGGAACTATAACTCACCTTAAAAGCAACTGAAGAAACCACACAAACAAACGAACAGCAAATAGAGTAAAGTGATCAGGAACGATCACAACGCCGACCTATAAATAAAGCAGGTCGATATAAATAACTAACTTAGGTCAAGTCTTAGTATGATAGCTATTGTACATGTTGCAAGTAGACATAGAACAATACTCGGCAAGCATCGGTTTGACTGGAACAGCGTACGGACACATACTTTCTATTTTTAGAAAGTTTCTATTTTTAGCAGGTTTCCATTTTTGGAAAGTTTCTATTTTAGGAAAGTTTCTATTTTTAAAAAGTTTCCAAATTTAGAAAGTTCTATTTTTAGAAAGTTTTTAAGTTAGGAAAGTTTCCTTATTTAGAAAGTCAACAAAAGTCAACTAAAAGTCAAAGTCAACCGAAAGTCAACTCAAAAGTCAACCTTGGTCAAACATAGTCAACTCTAATTTGAAAAGTGTAAGTTATAATAATAACATAAGTTATAATGTTTATTAAAGTTAAAAGTGTATAATTATGTCATAACATAAGTTTAATTAAATAAAATGAATTATTAAAGTTAATATAAGTTGAAATGATATAATTAATATAACATAAGTAGTTAATTAATTAATTAAATATTAGTCATAATATAAATATTATTAATTAATAATAAATTTAAAATCATATCATAAGTATTATTAATTAATAAAGAATTATTAATCATATAATAAGTTTCTAAATATAATTATTAAATCATAAGTATTTAATAATTAAATCATAATTAAATGATAATTAAGTCTTATAATAATTAAATAATTATTTAATCTTCATTATAAGTCTTATAATAATATTCTTATAAAATAAATTTAATACTTATCATAAGTATTTTCCATTAATAATAAAAGTGTCATTAATCATAAGTTAAATTAAAAGGTTAATTAAATCATAAATAATAATTAAATGATATAATAAATATTTATATCATAAGTCTTAAATAATAATAATTACTTCTTTTACCATAAGAAATTTATTAATAATGAGTTTCATTATTTTTATCATAAGTTTTAGAATTAAACATAAGTTTTAATTCAAAAGTTCATCGGGTTGTATCTTGAGCCCTGGGTGTCGATTTCTGGCGAGCCTTATATGCATCTCCGCGTATTCAAACCACCCGACATAAAGGTGCACTCAAGAACACACCAAGAACAGTCCACAAGTCGTGGTAATCAGCCATGACACCACTTGGACCTTCAATTTACTCAAAACCGTGTTTTAGTCGTAACGGGTGAACCGTGGCTCGGATTTAGGTGACCCGAACATGAAAGTTCGTCCCACCATCAGTCCTAACACACTAAAACACCCTAAAGACACCAAGGAAAGTCACAAAGTCGGACCAAACCTGTTTCATGTCAATCCACAATTCAATTTTAACAAAATAGTAATTTGATCATAACTAGGGCTCCGGGAATCGAAACGACATGAATCCGGAGTCTAAAATTAATGTATTGATGAGAGGAACTCATTTACATACTTTATTTTAACTTTTATCTCAGTCACAAACCCAGAATACACGAAAAAGCTGCTGTCCAGAATTTAACAAACCGAAAACATGTGATTATGAGTACATCTATGCATACAAACACCATTACAATAATCCACAAACATCATACTACTAAATAATCATCAAAATACAGTAAATAAATGAAAAATTGAAAATTCTAGGATTAGGGTTTATACCCTAATCGAGAAACGATCTATGTAATCGCGTAGAGAAGAACGAGAGGAACGCG
The DNA here is from genome assembly GCF_046630445.1 of Rutidosis leptorrhynchoides. Lineage (NCBI taxonomy): Eukaryota > Viridiplantae > Streptophyta > Magnoliopsida > Asterales > Asteraceae > Rutidosis > Rutidosis leptorrhynchoides. The sequence goes on along the minus strand of NC_092336.1, from coordinate 79,636,441 downwards.
TTGGTACTAATCACTCGTTGATCCAAGCTTTAATTTTAGATGATGATGGTGATGTTGGTGATGAATGGCGACAGCAAGGGGAGAGCAAAAAGGGAGAGCAGAAAATAGAACTAGGTTTTTGGATAAATTTAGAAGTGATAAGATAAAAATATCAAATAAAGAAAAATAAGGAGTGTTAACCCCCTCCCCCCTTGGCTTCGGCCGAAACTTGCATGGGGGTGGGCCCCATGGGTCCAATTTTGATAAATTATAATTTCCTGATGGCCCGAAAGTCCGAACGAGTCCCGAAACGCGAAAACACGCTTACGCGATTAAAAATCCGGAAGGATAACAAACGCGCGACGAAAAATAAATATAAATACACTATATAATAATATGATCTTAAAATATCATATTTAAAACATTTAGGATTTAAATATCCCAAAAACTCGACCGTTGGTTTGAAAACCGAAAAGATTCACCGGATGGAAATCCGCGAGACGTAGAAACGTATAAATTAAAATATGAATACAAATATTCACATAGCACATAATAATTATATATATATATATATATATATATATATATATATATATATATATATATATATATATATATATATATTATTACAAAAATAATAATATAAGTCATAGAAATGACGTGGCACACTAACAGTTAACGGCCGTTAAATAATTATCTAAAAAAGATAACGGAAAAAGTAGGGTCGTGACACCAAGTTATCCAAATAACCAGAATGTCCTAATCCCAGTAATCGAAGCCAAAAGTCTTGAATAATAAAAATGAATTGGTCATTTTGAAAGAAGAACATGCATCGCGTCTCTTGCTTGCTCTCAATCATTGTCTTTGGATCTTTTGCTGGGCCTGCATGCTTTCTACCATCTCTCCAGGCATTAGGTGGCGGTGGTTGGAGAGTTCCTTGATCATTTATAAACTTGTCAGTCATCCCCCATATTTCTTCCTCATTAGCCCAGTCTTGTTCCTTTATTTTCCTCTTAGTAACTTTAACAGGCTGCTTATCAACTCTCACCTACAATAATTCAACAGATAAGGTTAATAAAATGTTAATCCAAATAGACGCAAGGACGCAAAACAACACTTGCGCCTGAAAAAAAGGGGACGCAAGGACGCAAATGTTTGTTTGCGCCAGCTAAACTCACCTCTGCTGCTGCATCTGTGTCCATAGGTACCACATCATCATTAATTTGTTGTTGACCTTGATCTTCTTCAGTCTCTAGCTGTACAACATTCATGCTTTCCACTTTCTCAACCACATCTTTTGACAACTGAGTAAAAAACAAATGATTACTTAGTAAACAGCCATTCGCAAGGACGCAAACTCAACCTTGCGACATGCAGACGCAAAAATGACCTTGAGTGCCTAGACGCCAGGACGCAAGAAGACCCTTGCGATACGCAAGGACACAAAGTATGTCTTGCGTCCGCAACAGTCACAGAAACACACCATTATTTAGCCATTATTTATTGCAATAATTTAACATACAAGTTTTTAATTTGCTGAAATGTACCTTCTCAATGGGTTTTCTGTACCCAGGTGTTGTGAATGGGGACCTTAATACACCAGTTGGCCTTCTTTTGCTGATTCCACATCGAATGTGCATTGGAGAAGGCCTTTCGATTTAATTATCAGACAAAGATCGATTGAAACACGTATCATCATCCTAAACACAATAAATAACATAAATAACATAAATATTCAATTCAATTAATACCAAAAATACCAAAAAAAATCTACCTGATATTGTTGTTGTTGTTGTTGTTGCGATAAAAGTTTTTCGTGTTGCATAACAAGTTTTTTACAATCAATTAACTCTTTCTTTTGTTTGTCCATCCACTTTATCAACAACTCTAACATACGATGTAAATTGTGTACATCGGGAGGGCCCTCTGTATCTACATTTTCTGTTGAATGCTTGTGGGGTGTCTGCTCAGACCAATCAACAACTGGATCATCTGCATCAACTTGATCATCCTGTACCTCATCCTCGATCTCATCTTCTGGTACCTTTCCTCCTCTAAAGTGCACGTCACTCTGAATCCACCATGGACAACTCTTTTATGTATCAGTTGGCTGCAGACCACGTAAAGGTCTCTTTTTCTTGGGACACTCATCCTACAATTAATTATCAAATAATAAGAATATTAGCAGAATTGAATACGCAAACACACAAAGAAAAGCTTGCGTCAGTGTACGCAAAGTCGCAAACAACTCTTGCGTCCAGGAACAAACCACACGCAAGGACACAAGGACCACCTTGCGTCTTGCTAAAAAAACACATGCAAAGACGCAAGGCATACCTTGCGCCCATACCAGAACCTGTCTGTAAACAGATAAACTATGCTACAATTTAGGATAACCTAACATTTTTAAAATGTAACTAACCTGAATATCTAGGAGTTTAAGGTATTCAGAGATTCCATATGACTCGGCAGATGAACGCTTCCAAAAAAGAGCCCTCGGTACTCCATTCTTGTCTGTCTTTTTAGCAAACGGTTTAATGGTACGACGGTAAGACTCGAGAATCCAAATCTACAAATAAAAAACAATTAATTTATGTTACATTAAATATTAACATTAAATAATAAATATTCAACCTTTTACCTTGAAGGCCCACATAAATCCCGCCAAAGTGTACGCCTTTCCACTCTCTAATTGGCTTTCATGAATAACAAACCCTTCACTAACCGCTTCGTAAGTTGGCTCCCAAATATGAGACCCCCATGGGTACTGATTAACACGCAATAACTCTTCGACTAACCATAAAAACTTTTTATTCACAACATGGATCCCTTGTTTACCCATAAAACCTCTCTCTACAATCAAGATAATTGCTAGTCGCACCACATCATCATCATCACTAATACGGGTGTGATCAGATTTTAAAAGCATCTTTTCAACATCACTAATCAAAACATTTTGGGAATCTTTAAAACCCTTAAATAAACGTCGTCTAATAGGTGCGGTCTGGACGTCATAATTTTTCGGGATGTAATGTGCCATGTCCGTCCGGCTACTAAACAAAAAACCCGTCATAAGATAAAATTCACGGCGAGCGAATCTAATTGAAAAATTGTTCTGAAAATAAAACCATATATCCTCATGCTCATCGGGGTACTTAACATTATCTAGTCTTTCTGGCCGAACACTCTTCCGTTGAAGCATGCAATGTGTAGTGACCCGAACTTTTTCATGTTTATTTATATTAATTGAATTTGATAATTACATGATTAAGTGTTTCCAACATGTTAAGCAATCAAACTTGTTAAGACGTAATTAATTGAAATAGGTTTCATTTAGACAATTGACCACCCAAGTTGACCGGTGATTCACGAACGTTAAAACTTGTAAAAACTATATGATGACATATATATGGTTACATATATAGTTAACATGATATTATGATAAGTAAGTATCTCATTAGGTATTTTAACAATGAGTTATATACATAAAATTAAGTTTATTGAATTAAGAAACTCGAAACGATATATATAACGATTATCGTTATAACAACGTCTTACTAAATACATATGAATCATATTAAGATATTGATACACTATGTTTAATCATGATAAATGATAATTAAACATGTCATTAAGTGTATTAACAATGAACTACATATGTAAAAACAAGAATACTAACTTAATGAATTCGAAGCGTGACATATATGTAACGATTATCGTTGTAACAACATTTAACTGTATATATATCATACTAAGATATATTAATATATCATAATATCATGATAATGTAATAATTTAACATCTCTTTAGATATAATAAACAATGGGTTAACAACATTTAACAAGATCGTTAACCTAGAGGTTTCAAATAAACATTTACATGTAACGACTAACGATGACTTAACGACTCAGTTAAAATGTATATACATGTAGTGTTTTAATATATATTCATACACTTTTGAAAGACTTCAAGACACTTATCAAAATACTTCTACTTAACAAAAATACTTACAATTACATCCTCGTTCAGTTTCATCAACAATTCTACTCGTATGCACCCGTATTCGTACTCGTACAATACACAGCTTTTAGATGTATGTACTATTAGTATATATACTCCAATGATCAGCTCTTAGCAGCCCATGTGAGTCACCTAACATATGTGGGAATCATCATTTGGCAACTAGCATGAAATATCTCATAAAATTACAAAAATATTATTAATCATTCATGACTTATTTACATGTAAACAAAATTACACATCCTTTATATCTAATCCATATACCAACGACCAAAAACACCTACAAACATTTTCATTCTTCAATTTTCTTCATCTAATTGATCTCTATCAAGTTCTATCTTCAAGTTCTAAGTGTTCTTCATAAATTCTATAAGTTCTAGTTTCATAAAATCAAGAATACTTCCAAGTTTGCTAGCTTACTTCCAATCTTGTAAAGTGATCATCCAACCTCAAGAAATCTTTCTTATTTATAGTAAGATATCTTTCTAATACAAGATAATACTCATATTCAAACTTTGATTCAATTTCTATAACTATAACAATCTTATTTCGAGTGGAAATCTTACTTGAACTTGTTTTCGTGTCATGATTCTGCTTCAAAAACTTTCAAGCCATCCAAGGATCCTTTGAAGCTAGATCTATTTTTCTTATTTCTAGTAGGTTTATCTACAAAACTTGAGGTAGTAATGATGTTCATAACATCATTCGATTCATATATATATAACTACCTTATTCGAAGGTTTAAACTTGAAATCACTAGAACATAGTTTAGTTAATTCTAAACTTGTTCGCAAATAAAAGTTAATCCTTCTAACTTGACTTTTAAAATCAACTAAACACATGTTCTATATCTATATGATATGCTAAATTAATGATTTAAAACCTGGAAACACGAAAAACACCGTAAAATCGGACATACGCCGTCGTAGTAACACCGCGGGCTGTTTTGGGTTTGATAATTAAAAACTATGATAAACTTTGATTTAAATGTTGTTCTTATGGGAAAATGATTTTTCTTATGAACATGAAACTATATCCAAAAATCATGGTTAAACTCAAAGTGGAAATATGTTTTTCAAAATGGTCATCAAGACGTCGTTCTTTCGACTGAAATGACTACCTCTTACAAAAAGACTTGTAACTTATATTTCCGACTATAAACCTATAATTTTTCTGTTTAGATTCATAAAATAGAGTTCAATATGAAACCATGGCAATTTGATTCACTCAAAACGGATTTAAAACGAAGAAGTTATGGGTAAAACAAGATTGGATATTTTTTGATTGTTGTAGCTACGGGAAATATTGTAACAATTCTATACAAATCATATCCTAGCTAACTTATATTGTATTATATATGTATTCTAATATATTATTTAATCTTGGGATACCATAGACACGTATGCAAATGTTTTGACATATCATATCGACCCATGTATATATATTATTTGGAACAACCATAGGCACTCTATATGCAGTAATGTTTGAGTTAGCTATACAGGGTTGAGGTTGATTCCAAAAATATATATACTTTGAGTTGTGATCTAGCCTGAGACGTGTATACACTGGGTCGTGGATTGGGTCAAGATAATATATATCAATTTATTTTCTGTACATCTAACTATGGACAACTTGTTGTAGGTTACTAACGAGGACAACTGACTTAATAAACTTAAAACATTAAAACGTATTAAAAATGTTGTAAATATATTTTGAACATACTTTGATATATATATATATATATATATATGTACATATTTGTTATAGGTTCATGACTCGACCAGTGGCCAAGTCTTACTTCCCGACGAAGTAAAAATCTGTGAAAGTGAGTTATAGTCCCACTTTTAAAATCTAATATTTTGGGATGAGAATAAATGCAGTTTTATAAATGTTTTACGAAATAGACACAAGTAAATGAAACTACATTATATGGGTGAATGATCGAAGCCGAATATGCCCCTTTTTGCTTGGTAGCCTAAGAATTAGTAAACCGATCTACTAATTGACGCGAATCCTAAAGATAGATTTATTGTGCCTAACGAACCCCATCCAAAGTACCGGATGCTTTAGTACTTCGAATTCATTTTTATCATGTCCGAAGGATTTCCTGGAATGATAGGGGATATTCTTATATGCATCTTGTTAATGTCGGTTACCAGGTGTTCACCATATGAATGAATTTTATCTCTATGTATGGGATGTATATTGAAATATGAAATCTTGTGGTCTATTATTATGATTTGATAATATATAGGTTAAACCTATAACTCACCAATATTTTTGTTAACTTTTTAAGCATGTTTATTCTCAGGTGATTATTAAGAGCTTCCGCTGTTGCATACTAAAATAAGGACAAGATTTGGAGTCCATGCTTGTATGATATTATGTAAAAACTGCATTCAAGAAACTTATTTTTGATGTAATATATTCTTATTGTAAACCATTATGTAATGGTCGTGTGTAAACGGTATATTTTAGATTATCATTATTTGATAATCTACGTAATGCTTTTTAAACCTTTATAGATAAAATAAAGGTTATGGTTGTTTTAAAAATGAATGCAGTTGATATTGCTCAAATACATCATATATATATATATATATATATATATATATATATATATATATATATATATATATATATATATATATATATATATATATATATATATATATATATATATATATATATATATCGTAATATCGTGTGAAATACTCTCGAATCAAGGATAGTTAAGGCGGTTTCTACAAGTAATACACAAAGGTATGTAAAGTGTATCAGAAAGTGGTTTATAAAGAGTTTTGGTGAATTATGACCGTTCTACAAGTTGTGATTTCATCATAGTTGATTTCGATACAAGTTATGGTCAAATTAGCGCTCTAAAACGATAAAACAAGGCTTCAGATATGTTGAACGCTGTCCAAAATGATTGGGACTCCGTCCAAATGAAGGGAGATTATGAAAAAACGAGACAGTGAAATTCAGCACAACTGGACGCCGTCCAGAAATCTGGACGCCGTCCAGGCCTTTACAACTGGACGCCGTCCAGAAATCTGGACGCCGTCCAGAAGTAGGTTTCAGCCTACTTTTGCTTTTTGACCAACTTTAACTACTTTAAAACTAAATGATTGAGGGAGATACGAGCAGAGACGAACCAGAGGAGTTAGAAGACGATTTTAGGAGCATTTTTGGAGAACTCCAAGCTATTACAAGTGATCTAACATCCAAGAATCAAGAAACCAATCCTTCTCCATTCAAGATTCATTCTCTATTAGGTTGATTTCTTGTTCTTAACATTGAATTCTACTTATCAATTGATTGCTATTTTGTTTGTTAATATGATTGTTGGCTAAACTCTATAATGTTTGTCTAGATTAATAACTGAGGTATTGGATGTAATCTTATTGATTGAATGTATTATGTGTGATAGATTAAAGCTTGAATTAAAGAACCATGCTTATTGATGTCAAATCATTTGTATCTAGTTAATTGATATGTTGTTAATAAAGAGAACTCTTGTTGATGTATCATATTGATTTACAATCAACTTGTCTTAGATTGATTGTTTACTAAACCGGACCAAGGGGGTAAATTAGATCAAAACAATTAGACGATATAGGGATGAATTGTGTAGAGCGAACGCAAAAGACAATTGGTATTCAAGTCTTTGATCTAGCTAATCAACTAGTCACGAACGAAAAGGTCTAGGTTATAGGGAACCCTCCACTTAGTAATTCTAGTTTGAGTACTTGCTAAAGAGAACTCTTGGCAAGTCGATTTGGGTGATTAGCATATATATCATAGTTATTTGATTACAAACACGAGAACTATAGAGAAAAGGGAACCCTTGATCTTGTAATCGAGTTTGCATGTTTACTAAAGAGAACTCTTGGTAAATCTATTAGGTAACTTACACAAATATTCATTCAATCGGGTCTTAACAATATAACTTACATCCAATACCGAGGGTAAAATATCTAGATGAACATTTCGTATCTTTGATCTTAATCAAACTATCTTATTTGCTTTCTTTGCACTTGTTTTCATTATATAAACTTAAAAGACCAAAAATATTGTTTTTACTTTTAATCTTCTCTGATTTGGCTAAATCGTTAAATAGCCACAAAAACATAATATCTTGTACCTTTAAGTTTCATTTACTTAGTAATCATAATATAGTTACTAATTCTAGTTTGACTAATACAACTGTCCTTGGAACGATACACGGAACTAAACCATTATTTATACTACTACACGATTGGGTACACTGCCCGTTAGTGTGTAACAATCTTTAATTGGTATTTTTCCATACTATTTCATATATCAATTCATATACCACATTTCACACATCAAGTTTTTGGCGCCGCAGCCGGGGACAGTTTTGTGTCAAAATAGATTTGTTAACTAATTTGTGATTAAGTAGTTTCTTAATTATTTTAAATTATTAATAGTCTTTGATTTTTAAACTTATAGAATCGGTGCGTTTAATAGTTTTTTTAGTTGTGTGATTGACAGATTTTAGGTTGCATATGCCACATACCCGAAGTTCAGATTCTCCATTACTTACACCGCTTACAGAACCTGATAGAAAGCTTGGTAGGATCTCAAAAGAAGTACTTGAACTTTTTGAATCTTCATCAAAGCAAGAAACTTTTGATTCAGAATCAAGTACAACCAAGCCAAGATACTCTGAATTTGGTGAAACCGTTCATCCTTCAAATTTTGAAATGGAAGGAGAGGCAAGGCAGGTGGTACCAAAACAATCAATGGCAGCCAAGATGAAAGCAACCCGAATCGGACAAGGTAGTGCCATTACTCCGCTGATAATATTAAAAATGAACATATATTTCATAGCATTATCCCTCAAGAAAGACAAGCTTTTAGTTGCAATTGTTCTATTTACAAGTGATATTCGTTTAAATAATAAAAGGTGAAGACAAAAGACAGATTCGACGAATTGAAGACGCAAACGACCAAAAAGCTCAAAAGTACAAATTACAATCAAAGTAGTTCAAATTATTGATGAGAAACGTCTCAAAATTACAAGAGTACAAGACGCGAAACGCAAAATACAAGATATTAAATTGTACGCAAGGACGTTCGAAAAACCGGAACCGGGACCAGAGTCAACTCTCAACGCTCGATGCAACGGACTAAAAATTACAAGTCAACTATGCACATAAATATAAAATAATATTTAAATAATTATTAAAATTATTTATATATTATATTTATTTATTAAACCGTCGGCAAAGAAGCAAACAAAAGTACATGAGCTGGAAAAGGTGGCCATACGATCGTATGGCCTAAAGGCCTAAATCTCATGCGATCGCATGGTGAATAGTTTATGGTGACATCCTATAAATTTCGCAGTTTTGGTTGATCTTAAATCCATCTACCTCTCTATCTCACTCGTATAATATATATATATATATATATATATATATATATATATATATATATATATATATATATATATATATATATTATATTTTAATTTTAATTTTAATTTTAATTTTAATTTTAGATTCTAATAATAAGGGTATGTTAGCGAATGTTGTAAGGGTGTAAGTTGAAATTCTGTCCGTGTAACGCTACGCTATTATTAATCATTGTAAGTTTTCTTCAACCTTTTTAAATTAATGTCTCGTAGCTAAGTTATTATTATGCTTATTTAATGCCGAAGTAATCGTGATGTTGGGCTAAATATTAAAATTGGGTAATTGGGCTTTGTACCATAATTGGGGTTTGGACAAAAGAACGACACTTGTGGAAATTAGACTATGGGCTATTAATGGGCTTTATATTAACTAAATGATACCTCGTTAATTTAATATATAGACTTATAATTTGACGTATTTATATATAACCACATAAGCTTGATTGGGTACGATGGGCGGGATATCTATAAATACCAATAATTGTTCATTTTACCGGACACGGAACTGGATTAATACTTAATAGACTTGTTGAAACAGGGGTGGATTACATTCAAGGGTAATTGGTGTAATTGTTAACAAAGTAGTAAAACCTTGGACTACACGCAGTCGATAACCTGGTGTATTCATTAAACAAAGTATTAAGACCTTGTTACAATTCGAATCCCCAATTAGTTGGAATATTTGACTTCGGGAATAAGAATAATTTGACGAAGACTTCCGCACTTTATAATTATAACTGATGGACTATTATAGACAAATCCGTATGGACATATCTAATAATCCAGGACAAAGAACAATTAACCCATGGTAATAAACTAAAAACAACACCTCGAACATCATGATTACGGAAGTTTAAATAAGCATAATTCCTTTATTTCATATTTAATTGCATTTTTAATTATCGCACTTTTATTTACTGTCATTTTATTTAATTGCACTTTTAATTATCGTACTTTTATTTTATCATTATTTTATTTATCGCACTTTAATTTATCGCACTTTAGTTATTGTCATTTACTTTACGCTTTAAATTAAGTTATATTTATTTTTAATATTTTACATTAGGCTTTAACTGCGACTAAAGTATTAAAATCGACAAACCGGTCATTAAACGGTAAAAACCCCCTTTTATAATAATAATATTACTTATATATATTTGTATTTTTACAATTATATGTTAAAACTAATATAGAGTTGAACTAGTTTATTAGATCCCTATGGAACGAACTGGACTTACTAAAAACTACACTACTGTACGATTAGGTACACTGCCTATAAGTGTTGTAGCAAGGTTTAGGTATATCCATTCTATAAATAAATAAATATCTTGTGTAAAATTGTATCGTATTTAATAGTATTTTGTAGTAAAAATATAACTATTTTGTACACCACCTCGCACACATCATCTGCCCACGGGTGAAGAAAAATTTGAAATAAAAGGACCTATTCTCCAAATGATTAACAACAGATGTCAATTTGGTGGTGGTCCGAATGAAGATGCAAACGAACATATTCGTCTTTTTCAAGAGATATGTCTTCTTTTCAAACTTAAACCAGACACTGATCAGGCCATATTTTTAAGACTTTTCCCATGGACACTCTACGGGGAAGCACGAAGTTGGTTAGATTCATTGGTCGAGGCTACGATAGAAACTTGGGATGGTATGATAGAAAAATTTCTTAAGAAATATTTTCCAGCTTCTAAGTCCACGAGACTCTAACAAGAAATTACCCAATTCTGTCAAAAGCCGATGGAAACCTTATATGAAGCATGGAATCGGTTTTCCAAAATGCTAAGAGGTTGTCCAAACCATGGTCTGGATACCTTCCAACAAGTTCAAATGTTTTACAAGGGTTGTGATGTTGCAACCCGAATTTCCATTGATCAAGCGGCCGGAGGTTCACTCATGGACAAAACCGAGCAAGAGGCTTATGAGATAATCTAGAAGCAAGCCGATTATTCTCATGAGTGGCATCAAGAATGACCAATTACTCATAATGCTCAAGTCCATAGCGCCGGTGCTTATGATGACCTTAGTTCCCTAAGTGTGAAAATAGACGGTGTTGCTCGAAACATGGACAAAATCACCAAGGAAATTCATAGTATGAAAGTAGGTTGTGAATACTGAAATGTCCCGTTCTTATTGATTAAAAACGTTCCATATTAATTGATTTCGTTGCGAGGTTTTGACCTCTATATGAGACATTTTTCAAAGACTGCATTCATTTTTAAAACAAACCATAACCTTTATTTCATAGATAAAGGTTTTAAAAAGCTTTACGTAGATTATCAAATAATGATAATCTAAAATATCCTGTTTACACACGACCATTACATAATGGTTTACAATACAAATATGTTACAACAAAATAAGTTTCTTGAATGCAGTTTTTACACAATATCATACAAGCATGGACTCCAAATCTCGTCCTTATTTAAGTATGCGACAGCGGAAGCTCTTAATAATCACCTGAGAATAAACATGCTTAAAACGTCAACAAAAATGTTGGTGAGTTATAGGTTTAACCTATATATATCAAATCATAATAATAGACCACAAGATTTCATATTTCAATACACATCCCATACATAGAGATAAAAATCATTCATATGGTGAACACCTGGTAACCGACATTAACAAGATGCATATATAAGAATATCCCCATCATTCCGGGACACCCTTCGGATATGATATAAATTTCGAAGTACTAAAGCATCCGGTACTTTGGATGGGGTTTGTTAAGCCCAATAGATCTATCTTTAGGATTCGCGTCAATTAGGGTGTCTGTTCCCTAATTCTTAGATTACCAGACTTAATAAAAAGGGGCATATTCGATTTCGATAATTCAACCATAGAATGTAGTTTCACGTACTTGTGTCTATTTTGTAAATCATTTATAAAACCTGCATGTATTCTCATCCCAAAAATATTAGATTTTAAAAGTGGGACTATAACTCACTTTCACAGATTTTTACTTTGTCGGGAAGTAAGACTTGGCTACTGGTTGATTCACGAACCTATAACAATATATACATATATATCAAAGTATGTTCAAAATATATTTACAACACTTTTAATATATTTTGGTGTTTTAAGTTTATTAAGTCAGCTGTCCTCGTTAGTAACCTACAACTAGTTGTCCACAGTTAGATGTACAGAAATAAATCGATAAATATTATCTTGAATCAATCCACGACCCAGTGTATACGTATCTCAGTATTGATCACAACTCAAACTATATATATTTTGGAATCAACCTCAACCCTGTATAGCTAACTCCAACATTCACATATAGAGTGTCTATGGTTGTTCCGAAATATATATAGATGTGTCGACATGATAGGTCGAAACATTGTATACGTGTCTATGGTATCTCAAGATTACATAATATACAATACAAGTTGATTAAGTTATGGTTGGAATAGATTTGTTACCAATTTTCACGTAGCTAAAATGAGAAAAATTATCCAATCTTGTTTTACCCATAACTTCTTCATTTTAAATCCGTTTTGAGTGAATCAAATTGCTATGGTTTCATATTGAACTCTATTTTATGAATCTAAACAGAAAAAGTATAGGTTTATAGTCGGAAAAATAAGTTACAAGTCGTTTTTGTAAAGGTAGTCATTTCAGTCGAAAGAACGACGTCTAGATGACCATTTTAGAAAACATACTTCCACTTTGAGTTTAACCATAATTTTTGGATATAGTTTCATGTTCATAATAAAAATCATTTTCTCAGAATAACAACTTTTAAATCAAAGTTTATCATAGTTTTTAATTAACTAACCCAAAACAGCCCGCGGTGTTACTACGACGGCGTAAATCCGGTTTTACGGTGTTTTTCGTGTTTCCAGGTTTTAAATCATTAAGTTAGCATATCATATAGATATAGAACATGTGTTTAGTTGATTTTAAAAGTCAAGTTAGAAGGATTAACTTTTGTTTGCGAACAAGTTTAGAATTAACTAAACTATGTTCTAGTGATTACAAGTTTAAACCTTTGAATAAGATAGCTTTATATGTATGAATCGAATGATGTTATGAACATCATTACTACCTTAAGTTCCTTGGATAAACCTACTGGAAAAGAGAAAAATGGATCTAGCTTCAATGGATCCTTGGATGGCTCGAAGTTCTTGAAGCAGAATCATGACACGAAAACAAGTTCAAGTAAGATCATCACTTGAAATAAGATTGTTATAGTTATAGAAATTGAACCAAAGTTTGAATATGATTATTACCTTGTATTAGAATGATAACCTACTGTAAGAAACAAAGATTTCTTGAGGTTGGATGATCACCTTACAAGATTGGAAGTGAGCTAGCAAACTTGAAAGTATTCTTGATTTTATGTAACTAGAACTTGTAGAATATATGAAGAACACTTAGAACTTGAAGATAGAACTTGAGAGAGATCAATTAGATGAAGAAAATTGAAGAATGAAAGTGTTTTTAGGTGTTTTTGGTCGTTGGTGTATGGATTAGATATAAAGGATATGTAATTTTGTTTTCATGTAAATAAGTCATGAATGATTACTCATATTTTTGTAATTTTATGAGATATTTCATGCTAGTTGCCAAATGATGGTTCCCACATGTGTTAGGTGACTCACATGGGCTGCTAAGAGCTGATCATTGGAGTGTATATACCAATAGTACATACATCTAAAAGCTGTGTATTGTACGAGTACGAATACGGGTGCATACGAGTAGAATTGTTGATGAAACTGAACGAGGATGTAATTGTAAGCATTTTTGTTAAGTAGAAGTATTTTGATAAGTGTATTGAAGTCTTTCAAAAGTGTATAAATACATATTAAAACACTACATGTATATACATTTTAACTGAGTCGTTAAGTCATCGTTAGTCGTTACATGTAAGTGTTGTTTTGAAACCTTTAGGTTAACGATCTTGTTAAATGTTGTTAACCCAATGTTTATAATATCAAATGAGATTTTAAATTATTATATTATCATGATATTATCATGTATGAATATCTCTTAATATGATATATATACATTAAATGTCTTTACAACGATAATCGTTACATATATGTCTCGTTTAAAAATCATTAAGTTAGTAGTCTTGTTTTTACATATGTAGTTCATTGTTAATATACTTAATGATATGTTTACTTATCATAGTATCATGTTAACTATATATATATCCATATATATGTCATCATATAGTTTTTACAAGTTTTAACGTTCGTGAATCACCGGTCAACTTGGGTGGTCAATTGTCTATATGAAACATATTTCAATTAATCAAGTCTTAACAAGTTTGATTGCTTAACATATTGGAAACATTTAATCATGTAAATATCAATCTCAATTAATATATATAAACATGGAAAAGTTCGGGTCACTACAGTACCTACCCGTTAAATAAATTTCGTCCCGAAATTTTAAGCTGTTGAAGGTGTTGACGAATCTTCGGGAAATAGATGTGGGTATTTCTTCTTCATCTGATCTTCACGCTCCCAGGTGAACTCGGGTCCTCTACGAGCATTCCATCGAACCTTAACAATTGGTATCTTGTTTTGCTTAAGTCTTTTAACCTCACGATCCATTATTTCGACGGGTTCTTCGATGAATTGAAGTTTTTCGTTGATTTGGATTTCATCTAACGGAATAGTGAGATCTTCTTTAGCAAAACATTTCTTCAAATTCGAGACGTGGAAAGTGTTATGTACAGCCGCGAGTTGTTGAGGTAATTCTAGTCGGTAAGCTACTGGTCCGACACGATCAATAATCTTGAATGGTCCAATATACCTTGGATTTAATTTCCCTCGTTTAC
Source organism: Rutidosis leptorrhynchoides (assembly GCF_046630445.1). Classification (NCBI taxonomy): domain Eukaryota; kingdom Viridiplantae; phylum Streptophyta; class Magnoliopsida; order Asterales; family Asteraceae; genus Rutidosis; species Rutidosis leptorrhynchoides. Next base: position 79,621,196 of record NC_092336.1, on the reverse strand, counting down.
CAAATCGAACAACGCCTTTCCAAGGTGCAACTTTAAGCATGACCATCTCTCCAATTTCAAATTCTATATCTTTTCTTTTAATGTCAGCGTAGCTCTTTTGTCGACTTTGGGCGGTTTTCAACCGTTGTTGAATTTGGATGATCTTCTCGGTAGTTTCTTGTATAATCTCCGGACCCGTAATCTGTCTATCCCCCACTTCACTCCAACAAATCGGAGACCTGCACTTTCTACCATAAAGTGCTTCAAACGGCGCCATCTCAATGCTTGAATGGTAGCTGTTGTTGTAGGAAAATTCTGCTAATGGTAGATGTCGATCCCAACTGTTTCCGAAATCAATAACACATGCTCGTAGCATGTCTTCAAGCGTTTGTATCGTCCTTTCGCTCTGCCCATCAGTTTGTGGATGATAGGCAGTACTCATGTCTAGACGAGTTCCTAATGCTTGCTGTAATGCCTGCCAGAATCTTGAAATAAATCTGCCATCCCTATCAGAGATAATAGAGATTGGTATTCCATGTCTGGAGACGACTTCCTTCAAATACAGTCGTGCTAACTTCTCCATCTTGTCATCTTCTCTTATTGGCAGGAAGTGTGCTGATTTGGTGAGACGATCAACTATTACCCAAATAGTATCAAAACCACTTGCAGTCCTTGGCAATTTAGTGATGAAATCCATGGTAATGTTTTCCCATTTCCATTCCGGGATTTTGGGTTGTTGAAGTAGACCTGATGGTTTTTGATGCTCAGCTTTGACCTTAGAACACGTCAAACATTCTCCTACGTATTTAGCAACATCGGCTTTCATACCCGGCCACCAAAAATGTTTCTTGAGATCCTTGTACATCTTCCCCGTTCCAGGATGTATTGAGTATCTGGTTTTATGAGCTTCTCTAAGTACCATTTCTCTCATATCTCCAAATTTTGGTACCCAAATCCTTTCAGCCCTATACCTGGTTCCGTCTTCCCGAATATTAAGATGCTTCTCCGATCCTTTGGGTATTTCATCATTTAAATTTCCCTCTTTTAAAACTCCTTGTTGCGCCTCCTTTATTTGAGTAGTAATGTTATTATGAATCATTATATTCATAGATTTTACTCGAATGGGTTCTCTGTCCTTCCTGCTCAAGGCATCGGCTACCACATTTGCCTTCCCCGGGTGGTAACGAATCTCAAAGTCGTAATCATTCAATAATTCAATCCACCTACGCTGCCTCATATTCAGTTGTTTCTGATTAAATATGTGTTGAAGACTTTTGTGGTCGGTATATATAATACTTTTGACCCCATATAAGTAGTGCCTCCAAGTCTTTAATGCAAAAACAACCGCGCCTAATTCTAAATCATGCGTCGTATAATTTTGTTCGTGAATCTTCAATTGTCTAGACGCATAAGCAATCACCTTCGTTCGTTGCATTAATACACAACCGAGACCTTGCTTTGATGCATCACAATAAATCACAAAATCATCATTCCCTTCAGGCAATGACAATATAGGTGCCGTAGTTAGCTTTTTCTTCAATAACTGAAACGCTTTCTCTTGTTCATCATTCCATTCAAATTTCTTCCCTTTATGCGTTAATGCAGTCAAGGGTTTTGCTATTCTGGAAAAGTCTTGGATGAACCTTCTGTAGTAACCAGCTAGTCCTAAAAACTGGCGTATGTGTTTCGGAGTTTTCGGGGTTTCCCACTTTTCAACAGTTTCTATCTTTGCCGGATCCACCTTAATACCTTCTTTGTTCACTATGTGACCGAGGAATTGAACTTCTTCCAACCAAAATGCACACTTTGAAAACTTAGCGTACAATTCTTCCTTCCTCAATACTTCTAACACCTTTCTCAAATGTTCACCGTGTTCTTGGTCATTCTTTGAGTAAATAAGTATGTCATCAATGAAAACAATGACAAACTTGTCAAGGTATGGTCCACACACTCGGTTCATAAGGTCCATGAACATAGCTGGTGCATTAGTTAAACCAAACGGCATGACCATAAACTCGTAATGACCGTAACGTGTTCTGAAAGCAGTCTTTGGAATATCATCTTCTTTCACCCGCATTTGATGATACCCGGAACGTAAGTCAATCTTTGAATAAACAGACGAGCCTTGTAGTTGATCAAATAAGTCATCGATTCTCGGTAGTGGGTAGCGGTTCTTGATGGTAAGTTTGTTCAACTCTCGGTAGTCGATACACAACCTGAATGTACCATCTTTCTTCTTGACAAACAAAACAGGAGCTCCCCACGGTGATGTGCTTGGTCGAATGAAACCACGCTCTAAAAGTTCTTGTAATTGGCTTTGCAGTTCTTTCATCTCGCTGGGTGCGAGTCTGTAAGGAGCACGAGCTATTGGTGCAGCTCCTGGTACAAGATCTATTTGAAATTCAACAGATCGATGTGGGGGTAATCCCGGTAATTCTTTCGGAAATACATCAGGAAATTCTTTTGCAATGGGAACATCATTGATGCTCTTTTCTTCAGTTTGTACTTTCTCGACGTGTGCTAGAACAGCATAGCAACCTTTTCTTATTAGTTTTTGTGCCTTCAAATTACTAATAAGATGTAGCTTCGTGTTGCCCTTTTCTCCGTACACCATTAAGGGTTTTCCTTTTTCTCGTATAATGCGAATTGCATTTTTGTAACAGACGATCTCTGCTTTCACTTCTTTCAACCAGTCCATACCGATTATCACATCAAAACTCCCTAACTCTACTGGTATCAAATCAATCTTAAATGTTTCGCTAACCAGTTTAATTTCTCGATTCCGACATATATTATCTGCTGAAATTAATTTACCATTTGCTAATTCGAGTAAAAATGTACTATCCAAAGGCGTCAATGGACAACTTAATTTAGCACAAAAATCTCTACTCATATAGCTTCTATCCACACCCGAATCAAATAAAACGTAAGCAGATTTATTGTCAATAAGAAACGTACCCGTAACAAGCTCCGGGTCTTCCTGTGCCTCTGCCGTATTAATATTGAAAACTCTTCCGCGGCCTTGTCCATTCGTGTTCTCCTGGTTCGGGCAATTTCTAATAATGTGGCCCGGTTTTCCACATTTATAACAAACTACATTGGCATAACTTGCTCCGACACTACTTGCTCCGCCATTACTCGTTCCGACACCATTTGTTCCTTTCGTTCTGTTAACCCCTGGTCCGTAGACATCACACTTCGCCGCGCTATGACCATTTCTTTTACACTTGTTGCAAAATTTGGTGCAGAACCCCGAGTGATACTTTTCACACCTTTGGCATAGCTGCTTCTGATTGTTGTTGTTGTTGCGGTTATTATTATTGTTAAGATGATTGTTGTGGTTGTTGTTGTTGTTGTTGTTGTTGTTGTTGTTGTTGGGCCGTTTGTTGTAGTTGCGATTGATGTTGCGATTGTTAGGATAGTTGTTGCGATTATTGTTATAATTGTTGTTGTTGTTGTATTGGTGATTCTTATCACCGTTTTCCTCCCACTTTCTTTTGACTTGCTTCACATTGGCCTCTTCAGCAGTCTGTTCTTTAATTCTTTCTTCAATCTGGTTCACTAGTTTGTGAGCCATTCTACATGCCTGTTGTATGGAGACGGGCTCGTGTGAACTTATATCTTCTTGGATTCTTTCCGGTAATCCTTTCACAAACGCGTCGATCTTCTCTTCCTCATCTTCGAATGCTCCCGGACACAATAGGCACAATTCTGTGAATCGTCTTTCGTACGTGGTAATATCAAATCCTTGGGTTCGTAGCCCTCTAAGTTCTGTCTTGAGCTTATTGACCTCGGTTCTGGGACGGTACTTCTCGTTCATCAAGTGCTTGAATGCTGACCACGGTAGTGCGTACGCATCGTCTTGTCCCACTTGCTCTAGATAGGTATTCCACCATGTTAATGCAGAACCTGTGAAGGTATGCGTAGCGTACTTCACTTTGTCCTCTTCAGTACACTTACTTATGGCAAACACCGATTCAACCTTCTCGGTCCACCGTTTCAATCCGATCGGTCCTTCGGTTCCATCAAATTCCAAAGGTTTGCAGGCAGTGAATTCTTTGTAGGTGCATCCTACACGATTTCCTATACTGCTAGATCCAAGGTTATTGTTGGTATGTAGCGCAGCCTGTACTGCGGCTATGTTTGAAGCTAGAAAAGTACGGAATTCCTCTTCATTCATATTCACGGTGTGTCGAGTAGTCGGTGCCATTTCCTTCAAAATAGTTAAATGGAACAAGTTAATCATACAGAATATTAAGAGTAGTTAATAGTATTTCGTAGCATAATATGAACTCATTTATAAAAGCTTTTTCTTCATATTAGCGTTTTATAAGTTTAAATTCGGGTAGTACCTACCCGTTAAGTTCATACTTAGTAGCTAATATACAATTCAACTACTACAATTCTATATGAAAAACTGATTATAATAATATTTCGCGTTCAAACTTTTATACAATATTTTACAAACTTACAATACCGCTTATTTTACATAAAGCATGAAATATAGCACACAATAACTTTGATACAAGATAGTTGTGAAGATAATTCTAGCTAGTACACAAGTCGTTCAGCAAAGGCAATAAAGACACGTAATTCATACGTCCAGAAACAAGTCATGCATTCTGGTTTTACTAGGACTACTTCCCATCCTTGGTCTTGTGCAACATAACCGTTATGGCCGTTGATAAGACAGCGTGTTGTAACGTCGTCAAAGGGACGAGGGTTACGTAATGTCCAACAGTCCCGTAACAATCTAAAAACCTCATTTCTTACCCCAATTACCGACTCCGTCACTTGTGGGAACGTTTTGTTTAATAGTTGTAGCCCGATGTTCTTGTTCTCACTTTGGTGAGAAGCGAACATTACTAATCCGTAAGCATAACATGCTTCTTTATGTTGCATGTTAGCCGCTTTTTCTAAATCACGAAGTCCAATATTCGGATATATTGAGTCAAAATAATTTCTTAACCCATTGCGTAAAATAGCATTTGGGTTCCCCGCAATATATGCGTCAAAGTAAACACATCGTACCTTATGGGTTTCCCAATGTGATATCCCCTATCTTTCAAATGAAAGTCTCTTATAAACCAAGACATTCTTGGAACGTTCTTCGAATGTCTTACAAACTGATCTCGCCTTAAATAGTTGTGTCGAGGAATTCTGACCGACTCTAGACAAGATTTCATCAATCATGTCTCCGGGTAGGTCTCTTAAAATATTGGGTTGTCTATCCATTTTGCGTTTTTATACTGTAAAATAGACAAGAGTTAGATTCATAAAAAAAAAAATACTTATTAATACAAGCAATTTTTACATATATCATAAAGCATAAGCACACTACATTACATATATTACACCACATGAATACAACTATCTTATTCCGACTCACTTGTTTCTTCTTCTTCGGTTTTGGTTCGTTTTGCCAAGTTTCTAGGGATATATGATTTTCCCCTAATATGAGCCGTCGTTATCCACATTGGTTTAGAAAAACCTGGTGGTTTAGAGGTTCCCGGGTCATTGTTACAACTTAAGGACTTCGGGGGTTGACGATACATATAAAGTTCATCGGGGTTGGAATTAGATTTCTCTATTTTTATGCCCTTTCCCTTATTATTTTCTTTTGCCTTTTTAAATTCAGTTGGGGTAATTTCTATAACATCATCGGAATTCTCGTCGGAATCCGATTCATCGGAGAATTGGTAATCCTCCCAATATTTTGCTTCCTTGGCGGAAACACCATTGACCATAATTAACCTTGGTCGGTTGGTTGAGGATTTTCTTTTACTTAACCGTTTTATTATTTCCCCCACCGGTTCTATTTCTTCATCCGGTTCCGATTCTTCTTCCGGTTCCGATTCTTCTTCCGGTTCCGACTCTTCTTCCGGTTCCTCTTCGGGAACTTGTGAATCAGTCCACGAATCATTCCAATTTACATTTGACTCTTCATTATTATTAGGTGAGTCAATGGGACTTGTTCTAGAGGTAGACATCTATCACATAATATCAAACGCGTTAAGAGATTAATATATCACATAATATTCACATGTTAAAAATATATAGTTTCCAACAAAATTTGTTAAGCAATCATTTTTCAAGTAAACACGGTCGAAGTCCAGACTCACTAATGCATCCTAACAAACTCGATAAGACACACTAATGCAAAATTCTGGTTCTCTAAGACCAACGCTCTGATACCAACTGAAATGTCCCGTTCTTATTGATTAAAAACGTTCCATATTAATTGATTTCGTTGCGAGGTTTTGACCTCTATATGAGACATTTTTCAAAGACTGCATTCATTTTTAAAACAAACCATAACCTTTATTTCATAGATAAAGGTTTTAAAAAGCTTTACGTAGATTATCAAATAATGATAATCTAAAATATCCTGTTTACACACGACCATTACATAATGGTTTACAATACAAATATGTTACAACAAAATAAGTTTCTTGAATGCAGTTTTTACACAATATCATACAAGCATGGACTCCAAATCTCGTCCTTATTTAAGTATGCGACAGCGGAAGCTCTTAATAATCACCTGAGAATAAACATGCTTAAAACGTCAACAAAAATGTTGGTGAGTTATAGGTTTAACCTATATATATCAAATCATAATAATAGACCACAAGATTTCATATTTCAATACACATCCCATACATAGAGATAAAAATCATTCATATGGTGAACACCTGGTAACCGACATTAACAAGATGCATATATAAGAATATCCCCATCATTCTGGGACACCCTTCGGATATGATATAAATTTCGAAGTACTAAAGCATCCGGTACTTTGGATGGGGTTTGTTAAGCCCAATAGATCTATCTTTAGGATTCGCGTCAATTAGGGTGTCTGTTCCCTAATTCTTAGATTACCAGACTTAATAAAAAGGGGCATATTCGATTTCGATAATTCAACCATAGAATGTAGTTTCACGTACTTGTGTCTATTTTGTAAATCATTTATAAAACCTGCATGTATTCTCATTCCAAAAATATTAGATTTTAAAAGTGGGACTATAACTCACTTTCACAGATTTTTACTTCGTCGGGAAGTAAGACTTGGCTACTGGTTGATTCACGAACCTATAACAATATATACATATATATCAAAGTATGTTCAAAATATATTTACAACACTTTTAATATATTTTGGTGTTTTAAGTTTATTAAGTCAGCTGTCCTCGTTAGTAACCTACAACTAGTTGTCCACAGTTAGATGTACAGAAATAAATCGATAAATATTATCTTGAATCAATCCACGACCCAGTGTATACGTATCTCAGTATTGATCACAACTCAAACTATATATATTTTGGAATCAACCTCAACCCTGTATAGCTAACTCCAACATTCACATATAGAGTGTCTATGGTTGTTCCGAAATATATATAGATGTGTCGACATGATAGGTCGAAACATTGTATACGTGTCTATGGTATCTCAAGATTACATAATATACAATACAAGTTGATTAAGTTATGGTTGGAATAGATTTGTTACCAATTTTCACGTAGCTAAAATGAGAAAAATTATCCAATCTTGTTTTACCCATAACTTCTTCATTTTAAATCCGTTTTGAGTGAATCAAATTGATATGGTTTCATATTGAACTCTATTTTATGAATCTAAACAGAAAAAGTATAGGTTTATAGTCGGAAAAATAAGTTACAAGTCGTTTTTGTAAAGGTAGTCATTTCAGTCGAAAGAACGACGTCTAGATGACCATTTTAGAAAACATACTTCCACTTTGAGTTTAACCATAATTTTTGGATATAGTTTCATGTTCATAATAAAAATCATTTTCTCAGAATAACAACTTTTAAATCAAAGTTTATCATAGTTTTTAATTAACTAACCCAAAACAGCCCGCGGTGTTACTACGACGGCGTAAATCCGGTTTTACGGTGTTTTTCGTGTTTCCAGGTTTTAAATCATTAAGTTAGCATATCATATAGATATAGAACATGTGTTTAGTTGATTTTAAAAGTCAAGTTAGAAGGATTAACTTTTGTTTGCGAACAAGTTTAGAATTAACTAAACTATGTTCTAGTGATTACAAGTTTAAACCTTCGAATAAGATAGCTTTATATGTATGAATCGAATGATGTTATGAACATCATTACTACCTTAAGTTCCTTGGATAAACCTACTGGAAAAGAGAAAAATGGATCTAGCTTCAATGGATCCTTGGATGGCTCGAAGTTCTTGAAGCAGAATCATGACACGAAAACAAGTTCAAGTAAGATCATTACTTGAAATAAGATTGTTATAGTTATAGAAATTGAACCAAAGTTTGAATATGATTATTACCTTGTATTAGAATGATAACCTACTGTAAGAAACAAAGATTTCTTGAGGTTGGATGATCACCTTACAAGATTGGAAGTGAGCTAGCAAACTTGAAAGTATTCTTGATTTTATGTAACTAGAACTTGTAGAATATATGAAGAACACTTAGAACTTGAAGATAGAACTTGAGAGAGATCAATTAGATGAAGAAAATTGAAGAATGAAAGTGTTTGTAGGTGTTTTTGGTCGTTGGTGTATGGATTAGATATAAAGGATATGTAATTTTGTTTTCATGTAAATAAGTCATGAATGATTACTCATATTTTTGAAATTTTATGAGATATTTCATGCTAGTTGCCAAATGATGGTTCCCACATGTGTTAGGTGACTCACATGGGCTGCTAAGAGCTGATCATTGGAGTGTATATACCAATAGTACATACATCTAAAAGCTGTGTATTGTACGAGTACGAATACGGGTGCATACGAGTAGAATTGTTGATGAAACTGAACGAGGATGTAATTGTAAGCATTTTTGTTAAGTAGAAGTATTTTGATAAGTGTATTGAAGTCTTTCAAAAGTGTATAAATACATATTAAAACACTACATGTATATACATTTTAACTGAGTCGTTAAGTCATCGTTAGTCGTTACATGTAAGTGTTGTTTTGAAACCTTTAGGTTAACGATCTTGTTAAATGTTGTTAACCCAATGTTTATAATATCAAATGAGATTTTAAATTATTATATTATCATGATATTATCATGTATGAATATCTCTTAATATGATATATATACATTAAATGTCTTTACAACGATAATCGTTACATATATGTCTCGTTTAAAAATCATTAAGTTAGTAGTCTTGTTTTTACATATGTAGTTCATTGTTAATATACTTAATGATATGTTTACTTATCATAGTATCATGTTAACTATATATATATCCATATATATGTCATCATATAGTTTTTACAAGTTTTAACGTTCGTGAATCACCGGTCAACTTGGGTGGTCAATTGTCTATATGAAACATATTTCAATTAATCAAGTCTTAACAAGTTTGATTGCTTAACATATTGGAAACATTTAATCATGTAAATATCAATCTCAATTAATATATATAAACATGGAAAAGTTCGGGTCACTACAAATACCGTGGTGGTCTCCATTTAGGAAAAGATTGTGATGATGGTTTAACAATGGCTCAAAAAGAAGAAGTGAGTTTCATAAGCTAAAGAAATAATAATCAATTTCAAGGAAGAGCCCAATTTAACCAAAACTTCAACAACCCCTACAACCCTCAAGGTCAAAATTCCAATTAACAACAAGGGTCAAGTAGTGGGTTCCAACAACAAACTCAGGGTTTTTATCAAAAACCCCAACAAGAAGTGAAAAAGTCAAATATGGAGAGTTTGTTGGAGAAGTTAATTGCATCTCAGACCCAGCTTGTCACCAATATAAGCCAAACAAATGAGAAGAACGAACACCAATTTAAAAACCAACAAGCTGCAATTCAGAATCTGGAGAAGCAAATGAGTGGTTTAGCTAGTTTACTTAGCGAAAGAAAACCAAGGAGTTTACCGGGGGATACTAATAAGAACCCCCGAAATGAACACGCCAATGTTATCACCACATGGAGTTGTCTAACATACGAAGCTCCAAAAATGCCCGAAAATTCTAATTTTAGTGTTCCGTTGAACAAAAATGACGAACCGGTTAAGGAGCTGGAACAAGTGGTTGAGAAGGAAGAACGGGAGAAACCCGTAGTGAAGTCATATCAACCACCGCTCCCATACCCAAGAAAGCAACAACAAGAAAGGCTCGAAGACGAAAGGTTAAAATTTCTAGATATGTTTAAACAAATTAACATAAATATGCCTTTTATTGATGTGATTTCAGGTATGCCCAAGTATGCTAAGTTCTTAAAAGACTTACTTACTAACCGCAAGAAGATGGAAAGCATTTCATCAGTCACTTTAGATGCTAGATGTTCAGCGCTGGTGTCCAACACACTTCCTGAAAAGCTTCAGGATCCAGGTTGTTTTACTATTCCATGTCTAATGGGTGACCTCGACTGTATGAGGGCATTGGCTGATTTGGGGGCTAGTATCAATTTAATGACCTATTCGATTTACCTTAAATTAGCCCCTGGGGAACTCAAGACCACACGAATGGCTATTAAACTAGCTGATCGCTCTATAAAATTCCCTCGAGGAATAATAGAGAATTTGTTAGTTAAGACCGGGAATCTGATTTTTTCGGCAGACTTTATGGTTTTAGACATGGAAGTTGATGAAAGAATACCAATTATTTTGGGTCGACCGTTTTTGAATACTGCTAGATGTGTCATTGATGTTTATGACCAGCAGTTGACCCTTAGAATTGGTGAAGCTAGTGCGACATTTTCAATTGACAAGTCATTAAAATATCCTGAATCTTCAGATGATACTTGTTATTTTATGCAAAGCATAGACTCGCATTATGAGTTCTTGCAGGAATTTCCCGAATCGAATGAAACAGGTGTATACGATTTGGCGAGTGGAGATGAAGAATTTTCCGTTGAAGAAATGGATGTGATGGCCACTTTGATGGCAAATGGGTATGAACCAACTGAGGAGGAGATAGAACAACTGAACAAGGATAGCGAGTACCGGAGTAAATCCTCAATTGAGGAACCTCCAATTTTGGAGCTTAAGCCGCTTCCTGATCATCTTGAGTGCGCTTTCCTTCAGGAAGATTTGAAGCTTCCGATAATTATTTCCTCACTTATTTCTAAACATGAAAAAGAACGTCTTGTTTCCTTGCTACAGGCCCACAAACCGGCCATTGCATGGAAAATCCATGATATAAAAGGAATTAGTCCTTCTTATTGCACACACAAGATCTTGATGGAAGAAAATTCCAAACCAGTGGTGCAACTTCAAAGGAGACTAAATCCTCATATGCAAGATGTTGTCCAAAAGGAAATCATTAAATTGCTAGATGCAGGTCTAATCTACCCAATCTCAGACAGTCCGTGGATAAGCCCGGTCCATTGTATTCCTAAAAAGGGTGGTATAACTGTTATCACCAATGATAAAGATGAGCTTATCACAACATGAACTGTCACGGGGTGGCGAGTTTGTATAGATTATCGTAAGCTAAATGATGCCACGATAAAAGACCATTTTTCGCTACCATTCATTGATCAAATGTTAGAGAGACTAGCAGGAAATAGCTTTTATTGTTTTCTAGATGGTTTTTCGGGGTACTTTCAAATTCCCATCTCCCCCGAGGATCAAGAAAAGACTACCTTCACGTGTCCCTATGGCACCTTTTCATACCGCAGAATTCCCTTTGGTCTATGTAATGCTCCCGCAACATTCCAAAGGTGCATGATGGCCATTTTCCACGATATGATTGAAGAATGCATGGAAGTGTTCATGGATGACTTTTCAGTCTTCGGTGACACGTTCGATTCATGCCTTCTAAATTTGGAGAAAATGCTAATTAGGTGTGAGAAATCAAACTTAGTGCTAAATTGGGAAAAATGCCACTTTATGGTTAAAGAAGGCATTGTATTGGGGCACAAAATCTCAAGTGTTGGTATTCAGGTAGATCCAGCAAAGGTTGACATCATAGCCAACCTTCCACCTCCTTCAAATGTGAAGGGTGTGAGAAGTTTTCTTGGGCATGCCGGGTTTTACCGGCGATTTATTAAAGATTTTTCAAAAATTGCAACGCCATTGAATAAACTTCTCAAAAAAGATGCACCCTTTGTTTTCACAAATGAATGCACTAAGGCATTCAACATTTTAAAACAAAAACTTGTTAACGCACCAATAATCATAGCTCCAAATTGGTCATTACCATTCGAGCTAATGTGCGATGCATCGGATTTTGCAGTTGGTTCAGTCTTGGGCCAACGGGTTGAGAAACGCTTTCAACCCATTTATTATGCAAGTAAGACTTTACAAGGAGCTCAATTGAACTACACAACCACGAAAAAAGAGCTCCTTGCTATCGTCTTTTTTTTTTGACAAATTTCGATCATATCTTGTCCTATCGAAGATCCGATCATTCGGCATTGAAATACCTTTTTTCTAAGCCGGATGCAAAACCTCGATTACTAAGATGGGTCTTGCTTTTGCAAGAATTTGATATCGAGATTAAGGACAAGAAAGGTGCCGAAAATCTCGCGGCTGACCATCTTTCTAGACTTGAAAATCCCAATCTTGAAGTACTCCATGAATCGAGTATTAAAGATGATTTTCCCGGTGAATACCTCATGAGAGTAGAGAAGGTGGAAGACCCGTGGTATGTTGACTTCGCCAATTACATTGTTGGGGTGTACCTAGAAACCGGTTGGTCACATCAGAAAAGAAAGAAATTCTTTAGTGATCTAAAATACTATTTTTGGGAAGACCCTTATCTATTTAGGAGATGTGTGGATGGAGTTATTCGCAGGTGTGTTTCGGGGAAGGAATGCACCAAAATTCTGCTTGATTGTCACCTTGGTCCAACAGGTGGGCACTTTGGTCCCCAAATCACGGGGAGGAAAGTTTACGAGGCCGGTTTCTATTGGCCTACAATATTCAAAGATGCCTACAATGTTTGTAAGGCTTGTGACGCATGCCAACGGGCCAGTCAAATCACTAAACAGGATGAAATGCCTCAACAAAGCATCCAAGTATGCGAGGTGTTCGATGTTTGGGGAATTGACTTTATGGGGCCCTTTCCAAAGTCTCATTCTTACCTCTACATACTTGTTGCCATAGACTATGTTTCCAAATAGGCGGAAGCAAAACCTCTACCAACAAATGATGGCCGAGTTGTAGTAACATTTTTGATGGAACTTTTCTCAAGGTTTGGCACACCAAAAGCCCTTATCAGTGACCAGGACACCCACTTTTGCAATAAGCAATTAGAAAAGGTGTTGAAAAGATATGGAGTGATCCATAAAATTTCAACATCCTATCATCCCCAAACAAGTGGGCAAGTGGAAAATACCAATCGGTCGTTAAAACGCATTCTTGAAAAGACCGTTGGTGCAAATCCAAAAGAGTGGTCAGTTAAGTTAAACGATGCATTGTGGGCCTTTTGCACGGCCTATAAAACACCTATTGGAACCACTCATTTCCGTATGGTATACAGAAAAGAATGTCATCTCCCGTTGGAGATTGGACACAAAGCGCATTGGACGCTAAGGGCATGTAATTTGGATTACCAAGAGGCGGGTCGGTTACGTTTGACCCAGTTGAATGAATTAGACGAATTGAGTCTTGAAGCCTATGACAACTCTCTAATTTATAAGAAAAAGACCAAACAATGGCACGACAAGAGATTGAAAAGTCCAAAAGAATTCATGGAAGGAGATCGTGTCCTTGTTTATAATGCCCGTTTCAAGTTATCACCAGGAAAGCTTAAGTCCCGATGGTCGGGACCATTTATTGTTAGAAGGGTGTACCCTTATGGTACAATTGAAGTGGTAAACTGGAAGGGCGATATTTTTAAAGTGAATGGCCACCGGGTCAAACACTATGTCGATGGTCCCCTGGAAATTGAAGACGAGGTTAGCCTCAACTTCGAGAACAAAGCCTAAATCAAAATGGGGACGAGTTGGGTGAACGAATCGTTAAAGAAAGTTCACGCGTGTAAATAGTGTGAATCGAGTGTTTTATGATTGGTTTGATTATGTTTAATGTACAAAATGATCTATAATGATGATATGAGCTTTTGTTTGTTGAAAATGGGAATTTTTATGAGTTTTATGCAAATTTTGAGCCACCAGACCAGTGGGACGCCGTCCAAAAACCCTTGGACGCCGTCCAATTTCAAAGGATTTTCTCAAAATATGGTCAGTACATTTTAGTGAAACTTGACGCCGTCCAAAATCACTGGACACCGTCCCACCCTTCTTTACTGGGCGCCGTCCAGATCTTCTTTACTGGACGCCGTCCAGAATTTTGGACGCCGTCCAGACACCTGACCCAGAAAAAAAACACGTTTTATACCTATTCTAACCCAATTTTCAACCACAAAACACACTTCTCTTTTATTCCTTATCCCACAAATGAACCAACACTCTAAAAATCCTAATTTCTTCCTTCAAATTCGCGATTTCTTCATTCAAATCCAAGCTTGAATCATGTTTTCTAGGGTATTGCTACTCCCTTTTCATACTTTTTTTTCTTAATTACTTGATTTGTATGTCTATATGTATAATTTGGTGAAAGATAAGCGTGGGGTGTTTGATTTGCATGCTTCTTGTTTAGATTAACATGCCTTAGTTGTTTAATTACCTATTATGTCTTGATTTTGCAATAATTATATGTTTGATGGGTATGTTCATGATTCTAGGGTTTGTAGTGATGAAATCCGAAATTAGGGTAATTAATTCAAGATATTGAGTTTGTTTGTGTTGTTTATGAAGCTTGTGAAGTGTTTAATTGTTGTTGATGATGTAGATGTTAATTTGGCCGGGTCATAAATTGAATGTTCTTGAATTTTTAGCATGCTTTGAATTGTAATGTTCTTATGAAAGATGTATGCTAGTTTCTCACCTGTTTAAGCCTATTAAAGTGGATTGATGGTATGGAATGCTATAATGTAGTGGCGTTATAATGGTCATTTTGAACTAAATTGTGATAACTTGTGCTATGATTGTAATGAATATCATTAGAATGCAAGTTTAAAGGTCATGACCTATGAACGCAACATGCTTGAGTCCTAAGTTGACGCCTAATTGTGAATTTTGTGATCCACATTTTTGAAAGTGTATTTGCAAGTTTATGTTGACTTTGGTTGACTGTGATCAATTATTCTAAATATACGCTTTTGCTTATATGAATCACAATGCTTATGAACTTTGAATGGAATGACTAATTCCCCTTGCTACTCGGTTATGTTTTTAGCTAACATTAACACAACGGTTTCTATGTTCTTTGGTTTGGTGTTATTATGTTTTGCAGGGACAATCTAGCAGAGGTGGACAACCGAAAAGAGGCAGAACATCAAGAAACATTCCACCACCACCAACACCTGTTCAACAACATTCATCATCATCATCTGGCGAAGAAGAAGACGCTCAAAATAATTCAATAATATGGTTAGAACATCTTCGGGACAATGATGATTACGGGGAAACTTTTGCTCGAATTACCTGCAGACCAATTAGTACTACGTGGTATCTCGACTGGGCTCCTTTGATTGAGGCGGGTATGCATACCCATGTCACTCGTTTGTTAGCTATACCATATAATAACATATTGACCTACACATGGGAACACATTTTCAGTCTACACGATCAAGTGTTTCCCGTGCTATGTAAAGAATTCTACTCAACTTTCCGATTCAATAATGTTCGAGACCCACTATCGGATGCTTTCTTTAGATTCCGACTAGGGGGTGATGAAAGAAGTTTGAGTAGTTTTGGGTTATGTAGAGTTTTAGGTATTTTTAACGAGCTTACTGACGCACAATTAAGGACATATTTGGTAAGCTCAGAGTATCATGGAAGAGTGGGTTTCAATGAACAATCCTTTTGGAGAAGGATTAGGTGGCCAAATGCATCTAGCCAGTTCAAATCAAGCAGACACATGTATACCGAAATAGCAACCCCTGACGATAAGCTTCTCCATCGACTTATCGCATGTACTTTTAATGCGAGAGTCGAAGGACATGAAAAGGTAAAATCTCTAGATCTATGGATAATGGATCAAATAAAATGGGGTTGTCACACCAATATATCGGGGTTAATTGGGAACTATTTGTTGGGTATCGCTACGGATGCACGAAGATACAAACCGCTTCTAGGGGGCCACTACATTACGTGGATTGCTCGTCACTTTAATATTGATCTTAATCGCCTGATAGAATGTGACCATGTAATGAAACCCTTGAAAAAGGTTTCTTATGTTAATGCTGAGATTTTGATGTACGACGGAAATAGGCGTTTGGTACCTTTTGTGGCAGGTGGCGCGAGTGGTAGTGGAGCGAATGTTCAACAGGAATAACAACATGAAGAGGAAGCAGAAGTGAAAGCCCAGACAAATGTTCAAGATCAAGGTCCTTGGTATCCGTCCCAATCTGGTTGGGATAATTTGGTCAATAGTGTCAATAGTATGAGGTTGAGTCAGCAAGGAATCGAGCAATGCCAGATTGCTCAAGTACATAATCAGGGATGGAACAGTTATGGTATTGATTGGAATAACCATAACACCGAGTTATATTATTCCAACCCCGATCAGTACTATGGGACAACACGTCTGACACCCCAATACTACACTGATCCTCAGAACCCACCTCAATCTTACCCAATTTATAATACTAACGATGCGATGTAGGATTCCAGGAACCGATTTGAGCAGGAATACCCGCAGGGACGCTGAAGCAGAGATGGCTCAAAAAATTACTTTTGGCATTACGATAACTGAAGGCCTGCGAGCTTATGATCCTTTTGTTACATTTTCAAACAATCTATTTATTTGTTATGGTGTGTATTAAAAGAATATTGGTTTGTATTTTTAAACTAAGTGTGTGGTTTGATAATGGTTGTGGTTGTGGAAACACCATTATTTTTAGTATTATTTATGTGGTTTGTTATTTTGTGCAGCGTGGTTGAACTTCAAAGACTGGCATTAAGTTCAGCAACATTTGATATCATGATGTATGTATGTTGATAATCGAGGAATGGACGATGCTCTTATGCTGGCAGTAAGTTCAGCGGCATTCGTCTACATGTTTCACGATTTACAGGTTAAAAATTTGAAATTTTCTACAATCACCCTATCACTTTGCCCTCTAAATTTAATCCTTTTACTGATTTCATGCAATGAGGGCCTTGCATGATCTCAAGTGTGGGGTGGGAGATAGAAATTTATCGGAAATTCGTTTTACAAAAATTAAGGCGTTTATGATCAAAATTTTAAAATTTTCAGATAGCTTTAGAAACGAAAATTGTCAAAAAAAAAAAAAAAAAAATTTTCATACATTGTGTTCTAAAACTAGAAAAGAAATGTTGAGTTATGTTTTAAATTATTAATAGTCTTTGAAGTTGTATTATCATTCAATTATTTGAATGAAAATCCTACTAGTTTAGTAAAGCTAACTTGTAGGTCACTTGTACTAAAACGAGTGTAAACCGTGAGAGAGCTGTGATTGCATAGCGTGGTCGGAAACCGGACCTCGCGCCGGATCAAAAACTAAAACAGGACGATCCTCATTGTTTCTCCTAACAAGGACAATGTTGCGTCCAACCACTTTATTATTACCCATAGGATGTATCCATTCCATCCTCAAAGAAGTAAAGTCTTTCGAACGACACACTTGCTGATTTGTTTCAGAAGTTGTAGTCCAGACCAGTTGTAGGGTGATGAAAAATCTTGAAAAGTCATTGCTAAAATCGACTGGAAATCTACCAGGCCTCAACGTAAAATAGGGAAACTGGTAGTCAAAACTTATCTCAATGAGGGAGATTTGTTGGCCAAATGGGAAGCGCACCATGATACACAAAATGTCAGTGATTGATCAGATTCCCAGTGGATAACCTCCGGAAAGGTAAGATATCAGCTTTTAAGCCTGATGAACCTCAATCTTTATGGTTGACTTAATGAATTAGATGATTACCTCATGATTATCAATGATATCCGGACGTAATGTGTATCCTCCTAAGCACATTATTTTCTTACCAACATCTAGCGATGTTAGGTACTGTGGGAGGGATTGGCTTGACCAATAGCGGGAAACCCGCACTCATTTTTTTTTCAAAATTCAGAAAATCCGACTAAATCGGAAAACGTGTCTAGTGTTAAAACTAGCATGATATTTTCAAAACCATAAAACGTTTTTCATTGCGGTCCTGATTTCCCTAGGACCAAATTTTTCGGATACTTGGCTCTAATCTCTCAAAAATGTGTGCGTGTGTCCTCATTGTGTATATAGCGTGAGTGTGATTACAATAAAGGTGTGTTATACTTAAAGCGTGTGTTTCATATAGCGTGAGTTTGCGTTTCAAATAAACGTGTGTGTTTCATGTGTTTATCTGACTTGTGTGATGTGTGTACTCTATATTGTGTACGTGTGTTTGATAGTTTTATGCTTTGTAAGAATGAATTGCTTGAGGACAAGCAAGGTTTAAGTGTGGGGTGTTTTGATATTGCTCAAATACATCATATATATATCTCGCAATATCGTGTGAAATACTCTCGAATCAAGGATAGTTAAGGCAGTTTCTACAAGTAATACACAAAGGTATGTAAAGTGTATCGGAAAGTGGTTTATAAAGAGTTTTGGTGAATTATGACCGTTCTATAAGTTGTGATTTCATCATAGTTGATTCTGATACAAGTTATGGTCAAATTAGCGCTCTAAAATGATAAAACAAGGCTTCAGATATGTTGGACGCCGTCCAAAATGATTGGGACTCCGTCCAAATGAAGGGAGATTATGAAAAAATGAGACAGAAACGAGACAGTGAAATTCAGCACAACTGGACGCCGTCCAAAAATCTGGACGCCGTCCAGGCCTTTACAACTGGACGCCATCCAGAAATCTGGACGCCGTCCAGAAGTAGGTTTCAGCCTACTTTTGCTTTTTAACCAACTTTAACTACTTTAAAACCAAATGATTGAGGGAGATACGAGCAGAGACGAACCAGAGGAGTTAGAAGACGATTTTAGGAGCATTTTTGGAGAACTCCAAGCTCTTGCAAGTGATCTAACATCCAAGAATCAAGAAACCAATCCTTCTCCATTCAAGATTCATTCTCTATTAGGTTGATTTCTTGTTCTTAACAATGAATTCTACTTTTCAATTGATTGCTATTTTGTTTGTTAATATGATTGTTGGCTAAACTCTATAATGTTTGTCTAGATTAATAACCGAGGTATTGGATGTAATCTTATTGATTGAATGTATTATGTGTGATAGATTAAAGCTTGAATTAAAGAACCATGCTTATTGATGTCAAATCATTTGTATCTAGTTAATTGATATGTTGTTGATAAAGAGAACTCTTGTTGATGTATCATATTGATTTACAATCAACTTATCTTAGATTGATTGTTTACTAAATCGGACCAAGGGGTAAATTAGATCAAAACAATTAGACGATATAGGGATGAATTGTGTAGAGCGAACGCAAAAAACAATTGGTATTCAAGTCTTTGATCTAGCAAATCAACTAGTCACAAACGAAAAGGTCTAGGTGATAGGGAACCCTCCACTTAGTAATTCTAGTTTGAGTACTTGCTAAAGAGAACTCTTGGCAAGTCGATTTGGGTGATTAGCATATATATCATAGTTATTTGGTTACAAACACGAGAACTATAGAGAAAAGGGAACCCTTGATCTTGTAATCGAGTTTGCGTGTTAACTAAAGAGAACTCTTGGTAAATCTATTAGGTAACTTACACACATATTCATTCAATCGGGTCTTAACAATATAACTTACATCCAATACCGAGGGTAAAGTATCGTGATGAACATTTCGTATCTTTGATCTTAATCAAACTATCTTATTTGCTTTCTTTGCACTTGTTTTCATTATATAAACTTAAAAGACCAAAAATATTGTTTTTACTTTTAATCTTCTCTGATTTGGCTAAATCGTTAAATAGCCACAAAATCATAATATCTTGTACCTTTAAGTTTCATTTACTTAGTAATCATAATATAGTTTCTAATTCTAGTTTGACTAATACAACTGTCCTTGGAACGATACACGAAACTAAACCATTATTTATACTACTACACGATCGGGTACACTGCCCGTTAGTGTGTAACAATCTTTAATCGGTATTTTTCCATACTATTTCATATAACAATTCATATACCACGTTTCACACATCAGCAGTCTTTGAAAAACGTCTCATATAGAGGTCAAAACCTCGCAATGAAATCAATTAATATGGAACGTTTATAATCAATATGAACGGGACATTTCAGTTGGTATCCGAGCGTTGGTCTTAGAGAACCAGAAATTGCATTAGTGTGTCTTATCGAGTTTGTTAGGATACATTAGTGAGTCTGGACTTCGACCGTGCTTTCTTTAAAACGATTGCTTAACACTTTTGTTGGAAACTATATATTATTAACATGTAATTATGTGATATATTAACCTCTTAATGTGTTTGATATTGTGTGATAGATGTCTACCACTAGTACAAATCCCATCGATTCACCTAATAATAATGAAGAGTCGAATATATTTTGGGAAGATTCACAAATTCCCGAAGAGGAACCGGAAGAGGAGGAACCGGAAGAGGAGGAACCGGAAGAAGAAGAGGTTCCGGAGGAAGAAATATTGATACCTATAGTAAATCGATTAAATAAAAGAAAATCCTCAACCAACGGACCAAAGTTAATAATGGTCAATGGTGTTTCTGCCGAGGAAGCAAAATATTGGGAAGATTACCAATTTTTCGATGAATCGGATCCCGACGAGGATTCCGATAATGTTATAGAAATTACCTCGACCCAATTTAATAAAGAAAAATAAAATAATAAGGGAAAAGGTATAAAAATAGAGAAACCTGATTCCAACCCCGATGAACTTTATATGCATCGGCAACGTCCGTACTTCCTAAATTGTAACAATAACCCGGGAACCTCTAAACCACCAGGTTTTTCTAAACCATTGTGGGAAACGACGGCTCGCATTAGAGGAACACCATATATCCCTAGAAAATTATGAAAACGAACCAAGTCCGAAGAAGAAAAAACCAGCGATTCAGATTGGAGGGTTGTAATCATGTTGTGTATTATATGTATTGTAGTGTGCTTGTACTTTTATGTTCTATGTAAAAAATTGCTTGTATTGTTTGTTAATTATCTTTTACGAATCTAATCATTGTCTATTTTACATTATAAAAACAAAATGGACATTAAGGGTAGACAACCGAATATTTTAGAAGACCTACCAGAGGATATGATTGAGGAATTCTTGTCTAGAGTCGGTCAGAATTCATCAGCACATTTAGTTATGGCGAAATTAACTTGTCAAACATTTGAAAGACTTTCCAGAAATGCCTTAGTTTATAAAAGGCTTTCCTTTTATAGGTGGGGTATATCACATTGGGGAGACCGTAAGTTACGTCGTGTTTTCTTTAAAGCGTTAAATGCGGGGAACCCAAATGCAATTTTACGCTATGGGTTAAGAACCTATTTTGACTCAACGTATTCCAACATAGGATTTCGTGAATTAGAAAGAGCTTCTAACATGCAACATAAAGAAGCATGTTATGCTTACGGGTTAGTGATGTTCGCTTCTTACCAAAGTGAGAAAAAGAACATCGGATTGCAGCTTTTAAATAAAACATTTCCACAAGTGACGAATTCAGTAATTGGGGTGAGAAACAAGGTTTTTATATTATTACAGGGCTGTTGGACATTACAAAACTCTCGTCCTTTTGACGACATTACAACATACTGCCTAGACAATGGTCATAACGGTTATTTTCCACAAGATCAAGGATGGGAAGTCGTCTTAGTAAAACCAGAATGCATGACTTGTTTTTGAACTTATGAATTACGTGTCTTTATTTCCTTTGCTGAACAACTTGCGTATTAACTAGGTTTATCTTCAAAACTGCCCCGTATCAAAGTGTACTATATTTCATGTTATATGTAATATAGCGAAGTTGTAAGTTTGAAGAATATTTGTATGTGATATATTATTATAATCAGTTTTTCATATAGAATTGTAGTAGTTGAATTGTATATTAGCTACTAAGTATGAACTTAACGGGTAGGTAGTACCCGAATTCAAACTTATAAAATGCTAATATGAAGAAAAAGCTTTTATAAATGAGTTCATATTATGCTACGAAATACTAATGACTACTCTTAATATTCTGTATGATTAACTCGATTCAGTTGGCTATTTTGAAGGAAATGGCACCGACTACTCGACACACCATGAATATGAGCGAAGAGGAATTTCGTACCTTTCTTGCTGCAAACATAGCCGCAGTACAGGCTGCGCTACATACCAACAATAACTCTGAATCTAGCAATGCAGCTAACGGCATAAGAAATCGTGTAGGATGCTCCTACAAAGAATTCACTGCCTGCAAACCTTTGGAATTTGATGGAACCGAAGGACCAATTGGATTGAAACGGTAGACTGAGAAAGTCGAATCGGTATTTGCCATAAGTAAGTGTACAGAAGAGGACAAAGTTAAGTACGCTACGCATACCTTCACATGTACTGCGTTAACGTGGTGGAACACCTATCTTGAACAGGTAGGACAAAATGCTGCTTACGTACTACCGTGGTCGGCATTCAAGCAATTGATGAACGAGCAGTACCGTCCTAGAAACGAAGTCAATAAACTCAAGGCAGAACTTAGAGAGTTACGAACACAAGGGTTCGACGTTACCACATATAAACGACGATTCACAGAGTTGTGTCTATTATGTTCGGGAGCATTCGAAGATGAAGAAGAGAAGATCGACGCATTTGTAAAAGGGTTACCAGTAAGGATTCAAGAAGATGTGAGTTCACACGAGCCCGCTTCTATACAGAAGGCAAGTCGAATGGTTCATAAACTCATAAATCAGATTGATGGAAGAATTAAAGAGCAGGCGGCCGAAGATGCCAACACAAAACAACTCAAGAGGAAGTGGGAGGAAAACGGTGACAAGAGTCACCAGTACAACAACAATAACAATTACAACCACAATCGCAACAACTATCCCAACAACCGCAACAACAATCGCATCAATAACCGCAATCCTAACAATAATTACAACAAACATCCCAACAACAACAACAACTACAACAACCGTTTCAACAACAATAACAATCCCAACAACAACTTCAATAACAACAACGGTAACAAAAACCAAAAAGCAGCCATGTCATAGGTGTGAAGAAAATCATCAGGGGTTTTGCACGACATTTTGCAACAGGTGTAAAAGAAATGGTTATAGAGCGAAAAAATGTGAGGTCTACGGACCAAAGTTTAACAGAACTAAAGGAACAAATAATGTCGGAACAAGTAATGCCGAAACGAATAGTGTCGGAGCAAGTAATACCAACACTGTTTGTTATAAATGTGGAAAACCGTGCCACATTATTAGAAATTGCCCGAATGAGGGGAATACTAAAGGGCAGGGCCGTGGAAGAGTTTTCAATATTAATGCGGCAGAAGCACAGGAAGACCCAGAGCTTGTTATGGGTACGTTTTTTATTGACGATAAATCTGCTTATGTTTTATTTGATTTGGCTGTGGATAGAAGCTATATGAGTAGAGAATTTTGTGCTAAATTAAGTTGCCCATTGACGCCTTTGGATAGTAAATTTTTACTCGAATTAGCAAACAGTAAATTAATTTCAGCAGATAATATATGTCGGGAGAGAGAAATTAAACTGGGGGATGAAACGTTTAAAATTGATTTAATATCAGTCAAGTTAGGGAGTTTTGACATAATAATTGGCATGGACTGGTTGAAAAAGGTGAGAGCAGAGGTCGTTTGTTACAAAAATGCGATTCGCATTATGCGTGAAAAAGGAAAACCTTTAATGGTGTACGGAGAAAAGAACAACGCTAAATTAAATCTTATTAGTAGTTTGAAGGCGCAAAAACTAATAAGAAAAGGTTGTTACGTCATTCTAGCACACATCGAGGAAGTTAAACTTGAAGAAAAGAACATCAGTGATGTTCCCGTCGCAAAAAAAATTCCCGATGTATTTCCGAAAGAATTATATGGATTACCCCCACATCGATCCGTTGAATTTCAAATAGACCTTGTACCAGGAGCTACACCAATAGCTCGTGCTCCATACAGACTCGCACCCAACGAAATGAAAGAATTACAAAGTCAGTTACAGGAACTGTTAGAGCGTGATTTCATTCGACCAAGTACATCACCATGGGGAGCTCCTGTTCTGTTTGTCAAGAAGAAAGATGGTACATTCAGGTTGTGTATCGACTACCGAGAGTTGAACAAACTTACCATCAAGAACCGTTACCCATTACTGAGAATCGACGACTTATTTGATCAACTACAAGGCTCATCGGTTTATTCGAAGATCGATTTACGTTGTGGATATCACCAAATATGGGTGAAAGAGGATGTCATTCCGAAGATTGCTTTTAGGACGCGTTACGGTCATTACGAGTTTATGGTTATCCCGTTTGGATTGACTAACGCACCAGCTATGTTCATGGACCTCATGAACCGAGTGTGTGGGCCATATCTTGACAAGTTTGTCATTGTTTTCATCGATGATATACTTCTTTACTCGAAAATGATCAAGAGCACGAAGAACATTTGAGAAAAGTGCTAGAGTTGCTGAGAAAAGAAAAACTGTACGCTAAGTTTTCAAAGTGTGCATTTTGGATGGAAGAAGTTCAATTCCTCGGTCATATAGTGAACCAAGAAGGTATTCAGGTGGATCCAGCAAAGATTGAAACCGTTGAAAAGAGGGAAACCCCGAAAACTCCGAAACACATACGCCAATTGTGACGACCCGGGAATTTTCGACCAAATTTAAAGTTGATCTTTATTTGATTTCGACACAATAAGCAAAGTCTGTAATGTTGAGTCTCAAAAAGTTTGAACTGTTTCATATATTCAATTGACCTTCGACTGCTCTCGATGATCCACGAGCAATTAATTGTAAAAAGATATGTGTGTATGTATATATAAATAATAATTCCAAATAATACTTGAAGTATTATATATTGTTGTTATTAAAAATTAATAAAATAAAAATAGGATATTATAATAATTATTATTTAAAATATATTTCTATATATAAATAAAGTATATTAAAAATAAATATTAAATGATTATAATACTCGTTTGATGTTCTGATTGATATTAAACAAGTTAAATTCGAACTTAAATAATTTTAAAATAAACGGTAAAAAAAAAAAAAATGATGAGTTCTATAAATTTTAGGCTTACTAAAAATGTATTTGGGAGCTAGTTATTAAATTTTAGCATTTTATATATTTTACCCATTTATGAGAAGGACAGTTGATGTAATTATTATTTAACAAATAAATAATCGAATTTTATGCCATAATGACTAAAATAAATAAATATAGTTAATTTAAAAATATGGAATTTTTTTGAAACACTTTTATCCGTCACGGAATTAACAACGGGGTACGAGTTAGCAGTGAAAAGTGTCGGTACTAATATAATTCATGGCTGCTAAAAAATTCTTTATTATTACTTTTGAAGACAGACACGTTTATGATTACTGAATTATCATCCATCTTTTCTCTACCTTTAGTATATATTATATATATATATATATATATATATATATATATATATATATATATATATATATATATATATATATATATATATATATATATATATATATATATATATATATATATATATAAATGGGTTGTGGACACCCAGCACCCACTTCTGTTCCATTATTATTTGACTTCTGAATTGATTGTATGTATGATTGTTTTTATTATATTAATCAATTATATTATTCTTATTATATACTACCTAAAATATATATTGTATATATATAGGAGATGAAGTGATGATAACTCATCACCTCCATCTCAGCTGCACGTCTATCACCAAACACCCCTCTAAACCCATCAACAAGATCGCCACCATCTACGGTAACCCATCAATAAGATCGCCACCCTCTACGGCTCCCAATCCGTCACCATTTGAATCACCTACAACCATATTCCATCTCGTTTTATTCTTTGTGAATCTGAAACCACCACCATATATAATCCACCACCATCACTGAAGTCACCAACGACTACCATCACCCCACAACCTCTCTATCTTGTTATGTACGAAAAACCAATAAACCACCTACAACTATATAATTATTTTACTGTTGCATCTTAATCAAAATAACAAACATCAAAGTTGTTAGATTGTGTTAAGTTAAAACAAACACTCAGCATGTTTGGTTGTTACTGTTTTGTTGGACCACGATCACCAACCATTAATATGTTCATACTATTTTTACTTTTAGCAAACAAGCACTTTAAACCTTTACCCGCACGTTCCACTTCTCTTTTAATCACTGTAAGGCGCCTAAAATAATGGTGATAAAGGTGATGAACTCGATCAACTTCTGTTTTGATTCAGTGACAATAACGATATTAATGATGATGAAATAGTGACATAGCCTTGGAGAAGACGATGAGCGAGGCAACAATGATTATGATTCGATGATATAAAGTGAAGTATGGTGAACGAGATCGTTTTGTACGTGACAGTGAAGAACGATGTTAACTGGCGTGCATATATATATATAAATATATATATATATATATATATATATATATATATATATATATATATATATATATATATTTTCTCTTTCTCATGCATTCAATCGAACCTCGAATCAAAACCCATCTCTAAATCATTCATCAAGCTTCGAATATTTTTTTTACGTGAATTTAAATACATGAAGTAGGTGGTAACGAGAATGTTTATGTGAAGGGTGATAATCAAAATGAAGATTCTTGATGATGATAATTAAGAGATGATAATACCGATTTATGATGATGATAAGATGAGGAAGACGAAGAAAACTTTTAAGGGTTTAAGGGATTTTGTTTATAAATTAAAACAGGTAAGTAGATTAGCTCAAATGGTTTGGAATGTTTGTGGATTAATGAGAGGTCCTAGGTTCGAAACCAAGAGTCTGCAATTTTTTTTAAAAAGCCACGAATTGTGTTGGGCCAAAGAATGATAGTGTTTGCAGCTGGGCCGAGAGGATAAATGTATTTGGTATCTAATCTAAATCAGAAGGATGTAAATAGAAGAATGGTTAGGGAGGGAGCTGTTAAACATGTGGTCGCGAGTTCGAGCCCTACATGGTGTTTTTTTTTTATAAAGGCTGAATGGAGGAACTTAAAAACAGAAAGTAAGAAGTTAAGTAAAAATATGATTATGTGTAAATTCAGAAAAACGGATCCAATGGAATGGTTTAAGTGTTTGTTGACGAAGGAGAGGTTGTGTGTTCGAGTCCCGTCCCAGGCAATTTCTCTCTTTTTAATGTTTCTAAGGTATAATTTGATATTTATTATTATTATTATTATTATTATTATTATTATTATTATTATTATTATTATTATTATTATTATTATTATTGTTGTTGTTGTTGTTGTTGATTTGTTATTGTTGTTAGTATTATTAAAAAGTATTACCATTAAATTATCATTTTTAAAATTATTATTATTAACAAAAGTATTTTATTAAAACTTATTATTTTTATGAAAATTATCATTTTTAGAATTAGTATTATTATTATCAGTATTATTATTGTTACCATTAGTATTAACAATATTCTTATTACTATTTTAACATTATTATTATTATC
Organism: Rutidosis leptorrhynchoides; assembly: GCF_046630445.1. Lineage (NCBI taxonomy): Eukaryota > Viridiplantae > Streptophyta > Magnoliopsida > Asterales > Asteraceae > Rutidosis > Rutidosis leptorrhynchoides. The sequence goes on along the minus strand of NC_092336.1, from coordinate 79,593,597 downwards.
ATCAATATTTTGGTATTATTATAACTATTAATTAAAAATAAATAAAATTATACAAAAAATAAGCTTAATACATAAGATATAACTATATTAATATTTTAATGGAGCATATGAATTCTAAAATAATATCACTAAGTAAATACATATATAAATTTGTTCGATTACCGTTATATGCGTTAATATACATAATGGAATATAGGTTCGTGAATCTGGGGGCAACCCTACACTTGTTAAATGATGACATATGTATTTTTACTACAAAATACAGTATGGTGAGTTTCATTTTCCTTTTTACTCTTTTCGTTTTTGGGCTGAGAATACATGCAAATGCTTTATTAACTATTTTACAATATTTATATGCGTGAGTTTCATTTTCCTTTTTACTCTTTTCGTTTTTGGGCTGAGAATACATGCAAATGCTTTATTAACTATTTTACAATATTTATATGCGTGAGTTTCATTTGCCCTTTTTACTCTTTACGTTTTTGGGCTGAGAATACATGCAAATGCTTTATTAACTGTTTTACAATAAATATATGCGTGAGTTTCATTTGCTCCCTTTTTAAATGCTTTTACAATATATATTTTTGGGACTGAGAATACATGTGCTGCTTTTATAAATGTTTTACTGAATAGCCACAAGTAATTAAAACTACATTATATGGTTGAATGATCAAAATCGAATATGCCCCTTTTTATTAAGTCTGGTAATCTAAGAATTAGGGAACAGACACCCTAATTGACGCGAACTCTAAAGATAGATCTATCGGGCCCAACAAGCCCCATCCAAAGTACCGGATGCTTTAGTACTTCGAAATTTATATCATGTCCGAAGGAGGATCCCGGAATGATGGGGATATTCTTATATGCACATTGTGAATGTCGGTTACCAGGTGTTCAATCCATATGAATGATTTTTTTGTCTCTATGCATGGGACGTATGTTTATGAGAAATGGAAATATGAAATCTTGTGGTCTATTAAAATTTATGAAATGACTATTTATGTTAAACGAATGAATTCACCAACCTTTTGGTTGACACTTGAAAGCATGTTTATTCTCAGGTACGAAAGAAATCTTCCGCTGTGCATTTGTTCATTTTAGAAACATTACTTGGAGTCATTCATGACATATTTCAAAAGACGTTGCATTCGAGTCGTCGAGTTCATCAAGATTATTATTAAGTCAATTATAGTTGAATATATTCTGAAATGGTATGCATGCCGTCAATTTTCGTTGTAAAGAAAGATTGTCTTTTAAAATTGAATGCAATGTTTGTAAAATGTATCATATAGAGGTCAAATACCTCGCGATGTAATCAACTGTTGTGAATCGTTTATAATCGATATGGACTTCGTCTGGATGGATTAGGACGGGTCCTTTCAGTTGGTATCAGAGCGGTGGTCTTAGAGAACCAGGTCTTGCATTAGTGTGTCTAACGGATAGTCGTTAGAGAGCCTTAGTGAGTCTGGACTTCGACCGTGTCTGCATGTCAAAAGTTTTGCTTATCATTTCTAGTCGAAAATCATCTGCTTATCATTCTTAGTCTAGACACATCTTACTGCATTGATTGCATGATTAGTGTATAGACAAAAATTCATATCTTAACGTATCTGCTACTGTAGACTCTGCCTGACAGCTTCCGTAGATTCCTCCGTAATTTATGGGATTTTAGTATTATATATGCATATGACAATTATGTATTGCAGGGTACTAATCTACATCCTATAATCTATTTCTTATCGAAAATCCTTCATCTGATTGTACGGGATGAATCCATCAACTAGTTCGAGTCCCTCAGATTCCGATAGCTATTTCGATAGTTATTCCGACAGCTATTCCGACATAGATGTTCACCTAAGCTCCGAAAATAGCGTCATCGGCATGAATCAACCAATTAGCCATTATCAATTCATCTGATGGGATCGTAGACGACTTAATTAATGGAAATGCGCAGAAAGCAATCCCTTCCACCAACCGAATTCATCTCTTGACAATGAACCTGAAGCGTTTATCGGCGAACCTATTCGAGACACCATTTTCAGTCTCATTTCTAGGGTAACTCAACAAGATTATATTCTATCCAAAATTCTGAACCTTATTCATCTGCTCGTTCTTACCGACAATCATCCCGGAGTAATCAAAGAAGTCAACTAACTTCACGCTCAAGTAATTAATTTGGAGAACGTGGTGCAAAACCTACCAGCTTCAGCAACAGCACCGGCAACACCAGTACCCCCAACAACCCAAGTCTCAACATCACACTTCTCAACATCTCATTCCGTACCTCGAGTATAATCATCGTTCGACGTATCGTTCTACCTCATTTATCTTCGTTCGACATGGCGAATATGTAATCTCTAAAGTTTTAGAGATTATTTATTCTAGTTCCAACCAAAAACTAAATAAGTTTAATATTAAGTTAACTCATTAAATCCATGATTACATCTGAAGAAAATATATATGTATATATGTTTTCATAAAGATTGTAATTAAAAATTCTTTTGTACAAACTGTTAATGGTGAAAATATTTTAACGGGTAGGTAATACCCGAGGAAATATTTAACTTTCATATTAACATGTTATACTGTATATTCTTCGAATCTGATTCAATAGTCATTCACTATCCTACTTACAACCACCGATATACGTATCCGCTCACCAAAGGATAACTATTTTCATTCAAATTCAATTTCATATTTGGATTTTGACCTATCAGAATCCAACAAGTGGCATAATGAAGAAATAATGGACACAATAAAAATTGATTAGAAACAGACTAATTAACAATATGAAATTTTGTTAAGAATCCACGCTAACAAGATCCTAGCTAACTGTTCCTAGCTAACTGTTAATTCCGTATTACATTTTATTTTATCGCAATTTATTTATCGCAATTTAATCATCGCAATTTATTTATCGCAGTTTATTTATCGCAGTTTATATTCTCGCAATTTTATTTATCGTCATTTAATTTCTGTTATTTACTTTACGCACTTTATTTATCGTTATTTAATTTCTGTTATTTATTTTACGCACTTTAAATATCGGGACACGTATACAAGGTTTTGACATATCATATCGACGCATCTATATATATTATTTGGAATCACCATAGACACTCTATATGCAGTAATGATCGAGATCTCTATACAGGGTTGAGGTTGATTCTCAAGTAATATATATATACTTTGAGTTGTGATCGAGTCTGAGACATGTACACGGGTCACGATACGTATTAATTAATTCGAATATTATATGTTAAATTATATATGAATTATTGGACTGTCAACTGTGGACTAATAACATTGGACAATTAAAATAAATTAAAATATTGATTATAACATATGAAACTAAACAATTCTTCAAGTTTTCCACTTGATTTCGTCTTAAACCTCATTTGTATCTTGACAATTACAATCCGCGTTCAAACCTTTCATGATTCTTGAAAACACCTCAATCGAGAGGATGAACCAACCGCACTTCATCTACCGATGAAAAGATTGATGCATATAGTTATGCACCTGAAAACTCTCAGAAACTGAGTAAACGTTTAACGCATAGCTGTGCTAATTCCTTTAGCGTTATTATTACCGAAAATAACTTTGCAATCTCTTTGTAAATTAGTCAATTTTGTCACAGCTCCAGCAAGTCAACTTCGACTTTTCATTCAAAACAACCTTATAATAACTTTGATATATATGCGTGCTCTTTTATTGTTACCGGGGAACCTTTCATATTCCATCATATTACCATCAGCGTTTAATCATCTAAAAACACAATTCTCCTGAAACCACCTCGAATTGATAACCGATGATTCAGATATCATAGCATTAAATGCAGAGGAAATAGAAAAATGGTAGATGATCTAAACGACCAAAAGTTTGATGATAAAGAAAGGAATGTTGGGAACGCTCGATAGAAAATTGGGTATTGAAAAACAGATTGAGCTATCTATGAAGAAGACCAAGGATAAATACAAGGACCATACCATATATTCAAAGAATCCAGGTAATTCTGGATCCAATGAAACCTTCAATGAATACCTTGCTCCGTACTCATGTTAAAATCTTGCGAAAAGTCTTTCCCCATCAACCATCGAACATAGAAATTTCAAAATATCATCATCAATATCTTCGATATTTCTGAGGATATTTTCATAAATATTCTCGTCCGAAATTATATACCTCCTCGTGCTTCCTGTGTATCATTATATTGAAAACATTCAATAGAAATTAGTACTGAAAAGCGGATTATGCGAAACTATGAAGGAAGCCGTGGACAAATCACAAAGAATAAGTTTGACTTCAAAGAATCCAAATGATTCTATTTTTGATGAAGTCTTTAGCAAATACCTTGCTTCCGAATCTAAACCCTTACGGATAAATCTTCTTCATCATCCATCGATATTAGAAATTCCAAGATATCATCTTATATTTCATTATAAATATCCTCCATATTTTTGAAGATATTTTCATAAGTATTCTTATATGAAATCATTAATCTCTTCATGATATCAGTGTTACATCATATAGAAACTGTTAGTTTCTATATTCTGTAAACTTTCGAGTTTAAAATACAAATGTTTTGAAGTAGTGTTGGGAACTGATGCATGAGTTAGTATAATATAATGACACTTGATCAACGTGATTATATTACAGTAAGTCATGCTGAGTTTCTTAATGGAACGCGATGATTCACAGATTATAACATCATCATGTGCCATGTTACATAACTCTTTCATTGTGCTTAACTTCTGAACATATCAAGAAAATATATTCTTGATAGTTCTATTCTCAGTGTTTCAGATAATTTGACAAAACAAATCGTGCTACTACCTTTCCTTTCTACCTTGTATATTATGATAATTTGAAACCCTATATCTACAAATTCTGGACCATTATTCGCTTGACTTGAGGTCGGGAAGAGAAAACAAAAGCATAGAGCTTTGAAATATAAGGGAGAATAAAAAGCCCGATAACAACACATAAATTACAAACCGTGTATATCAATGTTTATCGCAACATAGAGACACGGGAGAATTAAAAACATTATAATCTCGAGGGCGAAGTAGAAGAAAGCAGATTCCTCTGGTGGGAGTTGGAAAAGGAGAATGATTGTTGCGATAGTAAGGATGAGGACAAGGATCAGAACTGAATTAAGCATTTTCATAATCTTTTGAATGTATGAATTAAGAAAGAAAAATATAGGAATGGTGAGAATAATGGAACAGAAGAGTTTAATTTATAATGAAAATATCAGACAGAGTAATCGAGGCAGATCACCGTATTTAATTATAGAGATCTTAATTTTCTTACTCGCCGAAGAATCAAATCTTTTAGATTTCGAAGATTTTCTTTAAATCTCTTGAATTCCGGAATTCAACCAAGACAACGTCAAAAGTTGAGACGCATCTTATTTTCAAAATTCAATCGTGACTACGCCAAAAAAAAAAAAAAAAAAATTAAATCTCTATCTCGATCTTTTGTGATAGCTTCACCCGTACCCCTCGAATAATCGAATTATCTTATCCATATTACTCAACAGCAATAAAACTCTGGTTATCAGCTCATATTCGTCAAAAAAAAAAAAAAAAATATTTTTATTGTTACCCATGACAACCACACTCAAATTTCGGGACGAAATTTCTTTAACGGGTAGGTACTGTGACGACCCGGGAATTTTCGACCAAATTTAAAGTTGATCTTTATTTGATTTCGACACAATAAGCAAAGTCTGTAATGTTGAGTCTCAAAAAGTTTGAACTGTTTCATATATTCAATTGACCTTCGACTGCTCTCGATGATCCACGAGCAATTAATTGTAAAAAGATATGTGTGTATGTATATATAAATAATAATTCCAAATAATACTTGAAGTATTATATATTGTTGTTATTAAAAATTAATAAAATAAAAATAGGATATTATAATAATTATTATTTAAAATATATTTCTATATATAAATAAAGTATATTAAAAATAAATATTAAATGATTATAATACTCGTTTGATGTTCTGATTGATATTAAACAAGTTAAATTCGAACTTAAATAATTTTAAAATAAACGGTAAAAAAAAAAAAATGATGAGTTCTATAAATTTTAGGCTTACTAAAAATGTATTTGGGAGCTAGTTATTAAATTTTAGCATTTTATATATTTTACCCATTTATGAGAAGGACAGTTGATGTAATTATTATTTAACAAATAAATAATCGAATTTTATGCCATAATGACTAAAATAAATAAATATAGTTAATTTAAAAATATGGAATTTTTTTGAAACACTTTTATCCGTCACGGAATTAACAACGGGGTACGAGTTAGCAGTGAAAAGTGTCGGTACTAATATAATTCATGGCTGCTAAAAAATTCTTTATTATTACTTTTGAAGACAGACACGTTTATGATTACTGAATTATCATCCATCTTTTCTCTACCTTTAGTATATATTATATATATATATATATATATATATATATATATATATATATATATATATATATATATATATATATATATATATATATATATATATATATATATATATATATATATATATATATATATAAATGGGTTGTGGACACCCAGCACCCACTTCTGTTCCATTATTATTTGACTTCTGAATTGATTGTATGTATGATTGTTTTTATTATATTAATCAATTATATTATTCTTATTATATACTACCTAAAATATATATTGTATATATATAGGAGATGAAGTGATGATAACTCATCACCTCCATCTCAGCTGCACGTCTATCACCAAACACCCCTCTAAACCCATCAACAAGATCGCCACCATCTACGGTAACCCATCAATAAGATCGCCACCCTCTACGGCTCCCAATCCGTCACCATTTGAATCACCTACAACCATATTCCATCTCGTTTTATTCTTTGTGAATCTGAAACCACCACCATATATAATCCACCACCATCACTGAAGTCACCAACGACTACCATCACCCCACAACCTCTCTATCTTGTTATGTACGAAAAACCAATAAACCACCTACAACTATATAATTATTTTACTGTTGCATCTTAATCAAAATAACAAACATCAAAGTTGTTAGATTGTGTTAAGTTAAAACAAACACTCAGCATGTTTGGTTGTTACTGTTTTGTTGGACCACGATCACCAACCATTAATATGTTCATACTATTTTTACTTTTAGCAAACAAGCACTTTAAACCTTTACCCGCACGTTCCACTTCTCTTTTAATCACTGTAAGGCGCCTAAAATAATGGTGATAAAGGTGATGAACTCGATCAACTTCTGTTTTGATTCAGTGACAATAACGATATTAATGATGATGAAATAGTGACATAGCCTTGGAGAAGACGATGAGCGAGGCAACAATGATTATGATTCGATGATATAAAGTGAAGTATGGTGAACGAGATCGTTTTGTACGTGACAGTGAAGAACGATGTTAACTGGCGTGCATATATATATATATAATATATATATATATATATATATATATATATATATATATATATATATATATATATATATATATATATATATATATATATATATATATATATATATATATATATATATATATATATATATATATATTTTCTCTTTCTCATGCATTCAATCGAACCTCGAATCAAAACCCATCTCTAAATCATTCATCAAGCTTCGAATATTTTTTTTACGTGAATTTAAATACATGAAGTAGGTGGTAACGAGAATGTTTATGTGAAGGGTGATAATCAAAATGAAGATTCTTGATGATGATAATTAAGAGATGATAATACCGATTTATGATGATGATAAGATGAGGAAGACGAAGAAAACTTTTAAGGGTTTAAGGGATTTTGTTTATAAATTAAAACAGGTAAGTAGATTAGCTCAAATGGTTTGGAATGTTTGTGGATTAATGAGAGGTCCTAGGTTCGAAACCAAGAGTCTGCAATTTTTTTTAAAAAGCCACGAATTGTGTTGGGCCAAAGAATGATAGTGTTTGCAGCTGGGCTGAGAGGATAAATGTATTTGGTATCTAATCTAAATCAGAAGGATGTAAATAGAAGAATGGTTAGGGAGGGAGCTGTTAAACATGTGGTCGCGAGTTCGAGCCCTACATGGTGTTTTTTTTTTATAAAGGCTGAATGGAGGAACTTAAAAACAGAAAGTAAGAAGTTAAGTAAAAATATGATTATGTGTAAATTCAGAAAAACGGATCCAATGGAATGGTTTAAGTGTTTGTTGACGAAGGAGAGGTTGTGTGTTCGAGTCCCGTCCCAGGCAATTTCTCTCTTTTTAATGTTTCTAAGGTATAATTTGATATTTATTATTATTATTATTATTATTATTATTATTATTATTATTATTATTATTATTATTATTATTATTATTATTATTATTATTTTTATTATTATTATTATTATTATTATTATTGTTGTTGTTGTTGTTGTTGTTGATTTGTTATTGTTGTTAGTATTATTAAAAAGTATTACCATTAAATTATCATTTTTAAAATTATTATTATTAACAAAAGTATTTTATTAAAACTTATTATTTTTATGAAAATTATCATTTTTAGAATTAGTATTATTATTATCAGTATTATTATTGTTACCATTAGTATTAACAATATTCTTATTACTATTTTAACATTATTATTATTATCATCAATATTTTGGTATTATTATAACTATTAATTAAAAATAAATAAAATTATACAAAAAATAAGCTTAATACATAAGATATAACTATATTAATATTTTAATGGAGCATATGAATTCTAAAATAATATCACTAAGTAAATACATATATAAATTTGTTCGATTACCGTTATATGCGTTAATATACATAATGGAATATAGGTTCGTGAATCTGGGGGCAACCCTACACTTGTTAAATGATGACATATGTATTTTTACTACAAAATACAGTATGGTGAGTTTCATTTTCCTTTTTACTCTTTTCGTTTTTGGGCTGAGAATACATGCAAATGCTTTATTAACTATTTTACAATATTTATATGCGTGAGTTTCATTTTCCTTTTTACTCTTTTCGTTTTTGGGCTGAGAATACATGCAAATGCTTTATTAACTATTTTACAATATTTATATGCGTGAGTTTCATTTGCCCTTTTTACTCTTTACGTTTTTGGGCTGAGAATACATGCAAATGCTTTATTAACTGTTTTACAATAAATATATGCGTGAGTTTCATTTGCTCCCTTTTTAAATGCTTTTACAATATATATTTTTGGGACTGAGAATACATGTGCTGCTTTTATAAATGTTTTACTGAATAGCCACAAGTAATTAAAACTACATTATATGGTTGAATGATCAAAATCGAATATGCCCCTTTTTATTAAGTCTGGTAATCTAAGAATTAGGGAACAGACACCCTAATTGACGCGAACTCTAAAGATAGATCTATCGGGCCCAACAAGCCCCATCCAAAGTACCGGATGCTTTAGTACTTCGAAATTTATATCATGTCCGAAGGAGGATCCCGGAATGATGGGGATATTCTTATATGCACATTGTGAATGTCGGTTACCAGGTGTTCAATCCATATGAATGATTTTTTTGTCTCTATGCATGGGACGTATGTTTATGAGAAATGGAAATATGAAATCTTGTGGTCTATTAAAATTTATGAAATGACTATTTATGTTAAACGAATGAATTCACCAACCTTTTGGTTGACACTTGAAAGCATGTTTATTCTCAGGTACGAAAGAAATCTTCCGCTGTGCATTTGTTCATTTTAGAAACATTACTTGGAGTCATTCATGACATATTTCAAAAGACGTTGCATTCGAGTCGTCGAGTTCATCAAGATTATTATTAAGTCAATTATAGTTGAATATATTCTGAAATGGTATGCATGCCGTCAATTTTCGTTGTAAAGAAAGATTGTCTTTTAAAATTGAATGCAATGTTTGTAAAATGTATCATATAGAGGTCAAATACCTCGCGATGTAATCAACTGTTGTGAATCGTTTATAATCGATATGGACTTCGTCTGGATGGATTAGGACGGGTCCTTTCACCAATTTTTAGGGCTAGCTGGTTATTACAGGAGATTCATCCAAGATTTTTCCAAAATAGCAAAACCCTTGACTGCATTAACGCATAAAGGGAGGAAATTTGAATGGAAGGATGAACAAGAAAAAGCGTTTCAATTGTTGAAGAAAAAGTTAACTAAGGCACCTATATTGTCATTACCTGAAGGGAATGATGATTTTGTGATATATTGTGACGCCTCAAAGCAAGGTCTCGGTTGTGTATTAATGCAACGAACGAAAGTAATTGCTTATGCGTCTAGACAATTGAAGATTCACGAGCAGAATTATACGACGCATGATTTGGAATTAGGCGCGGTTGTTTTTGCATTAAAGACTTGGAGGCACTACTTAAATGAGGTCAAAAGTATTATATATACCGACCACAAAAGTATTCAACACATATTTAATCAGAAACAACTGAACATGAGGCAGCGCAGATGGATTGAATTGTTGAATGATTACGACTTTGAGATTAGTTATCACCCGGGGAAGGCAAATGTGGTAGCCGACACCTTGAGCAGAAAGTACAGAGAACCCATTCGAGTAAAAGCTATGAATATAATGATTCACACTAACCTTACTACTCAAATAAAGGAGGCGCAACAAGGAGTTTTAAAAGAGGAAAATTTAAAGGATGAAATACCCAAAGGATCGGAGAAGCATCTTAATATTCAGGAAGACAGAATCCGGTATAGGGCTGCAAGAATTTGGGTACCAAAATTTGGAGATATGAGAGAAATGGTACTTAGAGAAGCTCATAAAAACAGATACTCAATACATCCTGGAATGGGGAAGATGTACAAGGATCTCAAGAAACATTTTTGGTGGCCAGGTATGAAAGCCGATGTTGCTAAATACGTAGGAGAATGTTTGACATGTTCTAAGGTCAAAGCGGAGCATCAGAAACCATCAGGTCTACTTCAACAACCCGAAATCCCAGAATGGAAATGGGAAAACATTACCATGGATTTCATCACTAAATTGCCAAGGACTGCAAGTGGTTTTGATACTATTTGGGTAATAATTGATCGTCTCACCAAATCAGCACACTTTCTGCCAATAAGAGAAGATGACAAGATGGAGAAGTTAACACGATTGTATTTGAAGGAAGTCGTCTCCAGACATGGAATACCAATCTCTATTATCTCTGATAGGGATGACAGATTTATTTCAAGATTCTGGCAGACATTACAGCAAGCATTAGGAACTCGTCTAGACATGAGTACTGCTTATCATCCACAAACTGATGGGCAGAGCGAAAGGAAAAATACAAACGCTTGAAGACATACTACGAGCATGTGTTATTGATTTCGGAAACAGTTGGGATCGACACCTTACGTTAGCAGAATTTCCTACAACAATAGCTACCATTCAAGCATTGAGATGGTGCCTTTTGAAGCACTCTATCGTAGAAAGTGCAGGTCTCCGATTTGTTAGAGTGAAGTGGGGGATAGATAGATTACGGGTCCAAAAATAATACAAGAAACTACCTAGAAGATCATCCAAATTCAACAACGGTTGAAAATCGTCCAAAGTAGACAAAAGAGCTACGCTGACATTAAAAGAAAAGATATAGAATTTAAAATTGGAGAGATGGTCATGCTTAAAGTTGCACCTTGGAAAGGCGTTGTTCGATTTGGTAAACGAGGAAAATTAAACCCAAGGTATATTGGACCATTCAAGGTTATTGATCGTGTCGGACCAGTAGCTTACCGACTTGAGTTACCTCAACAACTCGCGGTTGTACATAACACTTTCCACGTCTCGAATTTGAAGAAATGTTTTGCTAAAGAAGATCTCACTATTCCGTTAGACGAAATCCAAATTAACGAAAAACTTCAATGTATCGAAGAACCCGTCGAAATAATGGATCGTGAGGTTAAAAGGCTTAAGCAAAACAAGATACCAATTGTTAAGGTTCGATGGAATGCTCGTAGAGGACCTGAGTTCACCTGGGAACGAGAAGATCAGATGAAGAAGAAATACCCACACTTATTTCCAGAAGATACGTCAACACCTCCAACTGCTTAAAATTTCGGGACGAAATTTATTTAATGGGTAGGTACTGTAGTGACCCGAACTTTTCCATGTTTATTTATATTAATTGAATTTGATAATTACATGATTAAGTGTTTCCAACATGTTAAGCAATCAAACTTGTTAAGACGTAATTAATTGAAATAGGTTTCATTTAGACAATTGACCACCCAAGTTGACCGGTGATTCACGAACGTTAAAACTTGTAAAAACTATATGATGACATATATATGGTTACATGTATAGTTAACATGATATTATGATAATTAAGTATCTCATTAGGTATTTTAATAATGAGTTATATACATAAAATTGAGTTTATTGAATTAAGAAACTCGAAACGATATATATAACGATTATCGTTATAACAACGTCTTACTAAATACATATGAATCATATTAAGATATTGATACACTATGTTTAATCATTATAAATGATAAGTAAACATGTCATTAAGTGTATTAACAATGAACTACATATGTAAAAACAAGACTACTAATTTAATGATTTCAAAACGAGACATATATGTAACGATTATCGTTGTAACAACATTTAACTGTATATATATCATACTAAGATATATTAATATACCATAATATCATGATAATGTAATAATTTAACATCTCTTTAGATATAATAAACAATGGGTTAACAACATTTAACAAGATCGTTAACCTAAAGGTTTCAAAACAACATTTACATGTAACGACTAACGATGACTTAACGACTCAGTTAAAATGTATATACATGTAGTGTTTTAATATGTATTCATACACTTTTGAAAGACTTCAAGAAACTTATCAAAATACTTCTACTTAACAAAAATGCTTATAATTACATCCTCGTTCAGTTTCATCAACAATTCTACTCGTATGCACCCGTATTCGTACTCGCACAATACACAACTTTTAGATGTATGTACTATTGGTATATACACTCCAATTATCAGCTCTTAGCAGCCCATGTGAGTCACCTAACACATGTAGGAACCATCATTTGGCAACTAGCATGAAATATCTCATAAAATTACAAAAATATTAGTAATCACTCATGACTTATTTACATGTAAACAAAATTACACATCCTTTATATCTAATCCATATACCAATGACCAAAAACACCTACAAACACTCTCATTCTTCAATTTTATTCATCTAATTGATCTCTCTCAACTTCTATCTTCAAGTTCTAAGTGTTCTTCATAAATTCTATAAGTTCTAGTTTCATAAAATCAAGATTGCTTCCAAGTTTGCTAGCTTACTTCCAATCTTGTAAAGTGATCATCCAACCTCAAGAAATCTTTCTTATTTACAGTAAGATATCTTTCTAATACAAGGTAATACTCATATTCAAACTTTGATTCAATTTCTATAACTATAACAATCTTATTTCGAGTGGAAATCTTACTTGAACTTGTTTTCGTGTCATGATTCTGCTTCAAGAACTTTCAAGCCATCCAAGGATCCTTTGAAGCTAGATCTATTTTTCTCATTTACAGTAGGTTTATCCACAAAACCTGAGGTAGTAATGATGTTCATAACATCATTCGATTCATATATATAAAACTACCTTATTCGAAAGTTTAAACTTGAAATCACTAGAACATAGTTTAGTTAATTCTAAACTTGTTCGCAAACAAAAGTTAATCCTTCTAACTTGACTTTTAAAATCAACTAAACACATGTTCTATATCTATATGATATGCTAACTTAATGATTTAAAACCTGGAAACACGGAAAAAACCGTAAAACCGGACATACGCCGTCGTAGTAACACCGCGGGCTGTTTTGGGTTTGATAATTAAAAACTATGATAAACTTTGATTTAAAAGTTGTTCTTCTGGGAAAATGATTTTTCTTATGAACATGAAACTATATCCAAAAATCATGGTTAAACTCAAAGTGGAAATATGTTTTTCAAAATGGTCATCAAGACGTCGTTCTTTCGACTGAAATGACTACCTCTTACAAAAAAGACTTGTAACTTATATTTTCGACCATAAACCTATACTTTTTCTGTTTAGATTCATAAAATAGAGTTCAATATGAAACCATAACAATTTGATTCACTCAAAACGGATTTAAAACGAAGAAGTTATGGGTAAAACAAGATTGGATATTTTTTGATTGTTGTAGCTACGGGAAATATTGTAACAATTCTATACAAATCATATCCTAGCTAACTTATATTGTATTATACATGTATTCTAATATATTATGTAATCTTGGGATACCATAGACATGTATGCAAATGTTTTGACATATCATATCGACCCATGTATATATATTATTTGGAACAACCATAGACACTCTATATGCAGTAGTGTTTGAGTTAGCTATACAGGGTTGAGGTTGATTCCAAAAATATATATACTTTGAGTTGTGATCTATCCTGAGATGTGTATACACTGGGTCGTGGATTGGGTCAAGATAATATATATCAATTTATTTTATGTACATCTAACTATGGACAACTAGTTGTAGGTTACTAACGAGGACAGCTGACTTAATAAACTTAAAACATTAAAACGTATTAAAAATGTTGTAAATATATTTTGAACATACTTTGATATATATATATATATATATATATATATATATATATACATATTTTTTATAGGTTCGTGAATCGACCAGTGGCCAAGTCTTACTTCCCGACGAAGTAAAAATCTGTGAAAGTGAGTTATAGTCCCACTTTTAAAATCTAATATTTTGGGATGAGAATACATGCAGTTTTATAAATGTTTTACGAAATAGACACAAGTAAATGAAACTGCATTATATGGGTGAATGATCGAAGCCGAATATGCCCCTTTTTGCTTGGTAGCCTAAGAATTAGTAATCCGATCTACTAATTGACGTGAATCCTAAAGATAGATCTATTGGGCCTATCGAACCCCATCCAAAGTACCGGATGCTTTAGTACTTCGAATTCGTTTTTATCATGTCCGAAGGATTTCTCGGAATGATAGGGGATATTCTTATATGCATCTTGTTAATGTCGGTTACCAGGTGTTCACCATATGAATGAATTTTATCTCTATGTATGGGATGTATATTGAAATATGAAATCTTGTGGTCTATTATTATGATTTGATAATATATAGGTTAAACCTATAACTCACCAAGATTTTTGTTGACGTTTTAAGCATGTTTATTCTCAGGTGATTATTAAGAGCTTTCGCTGTTGCATACTAAAATAAGGATAAGATTTAGAGTTCATGCTTGTATGATATTATGTAAAAACTGCATTCAAGAAACTTATTTTTGATGTAATATATTCTTATTATAGATCATTATGTAATGGTCGTGTGTAAACGGTATATTTTAGATTATCATTATTTGATAATCTACGTAATGCTTTTTAAACCTTTATAGATAAAATAAAGGTTATGGTTGTTTTAAAAATGAATGCAGTCTTTGAAAAACGTCTCATATAGAGGTCAAAACCTCGCAACGAAATCAATTAATATGGAACGTTTATAATCAATATGAACGGGACATTTCACAATGTACAAGCCCGGGATCATTACCAAAGTATTCTAGATCTAACCATGGACCAAAATGAAAGGACCCGTCCTAATCCATTTGGACGAAGTCCATCTCGATTATAACGATTCACAACAGTTGATTACATTGCGAGGTACTTGACCTCTATATGATACGTTTTACAAACATTGCATTCGTTTTTGAAAAGACAATCTTTCATTTCATCGAAAGTTGACAACATGCATACTATTTCGTAATATATCTTACTATAATTGACTTAGTAATAATCTTGATGAACTCAACGACTCGAATGCAACGTCTTTTGAAATATGTCATGAATGACTCCAAGTAATATCTCTAAGATGAGCAAATGCACAGCGGAAGAATTCTTTCGTACCTGAGAATAAACATGCTTTAAAGTGTCAACCAAAAGGTTGGTGAGTTCATTAGTTTAACATAAATAATCATTTCATAATTTTAATAGACCACAAGATTTCATATTTCCATTTCTCATAAACATACGTCCCGTGCATAGAGACAACAGTATCATTCATATGGATTGAACACCTGGTAACCGACATTCACAATATGCATATAAGAATATCCCCATCATTCCGGGATCCTCCTTCGGACATGATATAAATTTCGAAGTACTAAAGCATCCGGTACTTTGGATGGGGCTTGTTGGGCCCGATAGATCTATCTTTAGAGTTCGCGTCAATTAGGGTTTCTGTTCCCTAATTCTTAGATTACCAGACTTAATAAAAAGGGGCATATTCAGTTTCGATCATTCAACCATAGAACATAATTTCGATTACTTGTGTCTATTTCGTAAAACAGTTATAAAAACAGCGCATGTATTCTCAGTCCCAAAAATATATATTGCAAAAGTATTTAAAAAGGGAATAATGAAACTCACCTAATGTATTTTGTAGTAAAAATACATATGACGATATTTAACAATGCAGGGTTGGCCTCGGATTCACGAACCTATATCATTTATATATATATTAACACGTATAATGGTAATCGAACAAATTTATATTATATATATATATATATATATATATATATATATATATATATATATATATATATATATATATATATATATATATATACCTTTATATATGTTTTGTATAAGTAATTTTCGAACAAATTTTATTGTAATATTAATACTAATTATAATATTTATAAAATTAATCATAATAATAATATTCATAAAAAAAATAGTAATATTCATAAAAATAATAATAATTCTAATAATAATAATACATATATTGATAATAGTAATAATAATAATACTTATTTTAACAATAATAATAATAGTAATAAACATAATTAATAATAATAATGAAATAATAATGAAATAATAATAATAATAATAATAATAATAATAATAGTTAAAGTTATACCTCATAAGAATAGCCTAAAAAAAAATATAGTGCCTCTGCTCGGGCTCGAACCAGCTACCTCTCACTAAACACCAACACGCCCAAATCACTCCACTGCTAGTTACTTTTCGTTATAACACATAATTAGCTTTTATTTAACTTATATCTCTGACTGTTCTCCTTCTTTTTTTAAAAACAAAAATGAATATGACATAGCTTGGTTTTGAACTCAAGACCTTCTGTTCCACAAACACCCTTTTAAACCAATGAACCATTATTGTTTCCTTGTAATAACACGCCTATTTATTTACTTATCATATACTAATCTGTGTTATCATCTTCATTATTATATCCTAACATAAGATCGTGATCTTAAAATCATAAGCATCATCGTTTTCACTCACCACCTTTAACTCGTGATATCATCATCATAATCATATCACGATCATTATTATAATCATAATTATAATTTTAATTATCCTTCAATATTACTCAACTTCTATCATCATCATCATTGTAAACATTTCCAACATTTGAACAAGCATAACATTCCAATTGGCACGAACGAATTTTGTAACCATACTCGTGATCAAGCTGTAATCTCATCTTGTCTACCTTTTCGGCCCATAGAATCTCGGTCCAACAGAATCTCGGCCCAACAGATACAGTTTCGGCCCAATATGGAAAAACGGTTACACGGTTTTTAAACAACGCAATCATGCAAATAAAATATCAAGGAGCAATCATTTACGTCCCAAATGAATTTGATTTAAAATTTAAAATGGAACTATAGCAGTTAATATAAAATCACAAGTTGGAAAGTGGGTTGTGGGGTTTATGTGTATGATGAGGTTGGCCTCAAAGGCAACGTTAGAAGAAAAAGAAAAAAAAATATACACGCCACTTTCAAAGTCCACGTTTCACTTCACTTTAATCAATAAGTGGGGTTTTAAATTTGGTAAGTGGAAACAGATGGTACGTCCAACATATATAAAGAAATACATTTGGTTCAATTAAATAAAAGTAATATAGTCTTGAATGGGGGTTGTTTTGTTCGTCCATATCGGAAAAGAGAGAAAAAAAATCACGCATCATCTGTTTAAGGTATAACGAGAATTGCAGCCTGCAACATTCGAATTTTATCAGGGTTGTTTTGCTTTTGGGTTTCGAATAGAAGTAAATTGGTAGACGGCCTGTGGTGTACGTGATCTTTGAAAACTGAAACAAGTGAGAGTGGTGTGTATATGAAGTGTTGTAGGGTGGCGGTTTGGTGTTGTAATGGTGGTGATTGTTTAATGGTTAGCGAACCATGTTTGCTCGTGGTGGTTGACATGATAGTGGCGTGTTTGTGATTCAAAAGGAAATAGAAAACGAAAAAAAAATACCAAGTTGATGGTGTGGTTGTGGTGTTCCATGAAGACGAAACAGATAGCAACAAGCAGTTGGTGTTCTTGGTCATGTGCAACAGAAACAGATAATTACATGTAGTAGGAGCTGATGAGATTTCATTGTGTAAGTGTTTATGTATACATATATACTTAGATAGGTGAAGATAGATATTGATGATGAATTAATTGTGGTTGTAAAGATGGTGGAGTGGTATTTTTTGATGAAGGTTCTCGTATAACAACCCTAAAGGTGATCGATTGTTTTATTGGGTAATATAGAAGTTTAAGAATAGTTTAGGTGCATGTATGTGTGTTTCGATATATGCATATATGTATATATAAAGTTGAGATATTTCTGTAGTTAGGCAATCAAATAAGAATGGTAACAGTATGTGGTGTGTTGTTTTCCATGAATTGTAACAAGTGGGTAATTGTGGTTTTTGAGAGTAATATTGAATGTGTATTATACAAGAATGGTTGTTAAGGTGTGATTGATTGGTGAACTTAAAGTACCCAAAATAATTGATGATGTATTCCTTTTTTTTTTTTTTTTATGGTTAATTTCATCGACACTTTTTCTATTAGGATCTTAAATAAATGAAAAACTAAAAAGAAGAAAGGAGTGGGTAAGTGAGTTTTGGATGGTTCCTATAATAGAGATTATGATTGGTACGATGGAATAATTTGCTACAAGGTTGAACAGACAAGAAAATATAAATCAAATAAAGTTGATGGTGAAAGTAAACAGAATACGTATTTCTTATATTTATATATGTATTAATAATACAAATAATAATATTACTAATAATAATATTATTGATAAAGGCTAATAATAATAATATGATAATATTAATACTAACAATAAATGAGAATTTTAATAATCTTAATTACTAGTAATGATATTGATATTATAAATGGTGATAACAATCTTATTAGTTGTAATAATATTAATATCATTAATGATAATAATAATATTAATAATAATATTATTACTTATACCTATCAAATATTATGTACTCTATTTTAGAAATCATTAATATTATTAACACAATTATTAATACTTACAATAATGATAATGAAAGTAAAAACATTTATATATCACTCTTAATGTTTATATTATATTTTATTATTTTCAATTATTATATATATATTCTTACATTTATATTTACGTATTTATTTACACACAAATGTTCGTGAATCGTCGGAAATCGTCATAGGGTAAATTGAATATATATACATAGTTTCAAAATTTTCGAGAATTAACATTACAGACTTTGCTTATCGTGTCGGGATCACATATAAAGATCAAGTTTAAATTTGGTCAGAAATTCCCGGGTCATCACAGTACCTACCCGTTAAAGAAATTTCGTCCCGAAATTTGAGCGAGGTGGTCATGGTTAACAATAAAAATGTTTTCATGACGAATATGAGTTGATAAATAGAGTTTTATCATCAATGAGTAATATGGATCAAATGATTCGATTAATCGAAGCGTATGAATGAAGCTATCACAAAAGATCGAGATGATGAAATGGAGATTTTCCATAACTTTTGACATAGTCGCGATTGAATTCCGGAATTCAAGGGATTTAAAGAAAATCTTCGAAATCTAAAAGAATTGATTCTCCGGTGAGTAAGGAAATTAAGATCTCTATAATTAAATGCGATCATCTGTCTCGATTGCTTTGTCTGGCATTTCCATTATAAATTAAATTCTTCTGTTCCATTATTCTCATCATTCCTATACTTTCTTTCTTAGTTCATACATCCAAACGATTGTGAGAATGCTTAATCCAGTTCTGATCCTTGTTATTTTCCTGAATATCGTTTATGTCATTCTTCTTTTTCATTTACCACCGGAGAAATTTGTTTACGTCTATGATTATCTTGGGGTTATAGTGTTTCTAATTCTCCCGTGTCTTTATACGGCTATACGCATTGATGTTCACGGTTTGTAATTTCTGTGTTGTTGTCGAGTTCTATATCTTCCCCTATGTTTCGGAGCTCTTTGCCTTTTTATTCTCTTCTCGACCTCTAGTAAAGCGAGTAATGGTTCAGAATTCATAAGTATGGAGTTTCGAATGAACCTAATGTTCTAAATAAGAAAGAACGTATTAGCACGATTTGATTTGTCAAATTACCAGAATCACTGAGAATAGAACTATCAAGAATATACTTTCTTGATATGTTCAGAAGTTAAGCAGAATGAAAGAGTTATGTAACATGGCACATGATGACGTTATGAACTGTGAATCATCACGTTTCATTAGAAACTCTGCATGACTTACTGTAATATAATCACGTTGATCAAGTGTCATTATATTATAATAACTCATGCATCAGTTCCCAACACTACTTCAAAAACATTCATATTCGAAGCTCGAAAGTTTACAGAATATAGAAACTAACAGTTTCTATATGATGTAACACTGATAGCACGAAGAGATTAATGATTTCAGATAAGAATAGTTATGAAAATATCTCTAGAAATATGGAGGATATTTATAATGAAAAATACTATGATATCCTGGAATTTCTAATATTGAAGAATGATGAAGAAAATTTTCCTCACGATTTTAACATGACTTCGGAGCAAGATATTCTCTAAAGATTTCATCGGATCCAGAATTATCTGGATTATTTGAATATAGGGTATGGTCCTTGTATTTAGCCTTGGTCTCCTTCATGGTTTGCTCAATCTGTTTTTCAGTACCAAATTTTCTATCGAGCGTTCCTAACACTCCTTTCTTTATCATCAAACTTTTGGCCGTTTAGACCATCTATCATTTTTCTGTTTCCTCTGCATTTAATGCTATGATATCTGAATCTTCGGTTATTAATCTGAGGTGGTTTCAGGAAAATTGTGTTTTTAGATGATTAAACGCTGATGGTAATATGGTGGAATATGAAAGGTTCCCTGGTAAAAATAAAAGAGCACGCGTATATATATCAACGTTATAATATGGTTGTTTCATACGAAAAGTCGAAGTTGTCTTGCTGGAGCTGTGACAAAACTGGCTATCTCAAACAGCAGATGTAAAGTTATTTTCGGTAATAATAACGCTAAAGGAATTAGCACAGCTACGTGTTAAACGTTTACTCAGGTTCTGAGTGTTTTCAGGTGCATAACTATATGCATCAATCTTTTCTCCCGTAAATGAAGTGCGGTTGGTTCATCCTCTCGATTGAGGTGTTTTCAAGAATTATGAAAGGTTTGAACGCGGATTGTAATAGTCAAGATACAAATGAGGTTTAAGATGAAATCAAGTGGCAAACTTGAAGAATTGTTTAGTTTCATATATTATAGTCAATATTTTAATTCATTTTAATTGTCCAATGTTGGTAGTCCACAGTTAGAAATTTAATAATTTACGTATAGTTTAATATACAATATTCGAATTAATTAATAAGTGTCGTGACCCGTATACGTTTCAGACTCGATCACAACTCAAACTATATATATTATTGTAGAATCAACCTCAACCCTGTATAGAGAACTCGATCATTACTGCATATAGAGTGTCTATGGTGATTCCAAATAATATATATAGATGCGTCGATATGATATGTCAAAACCTTGTATACGTGTCCCGATAGTTAAAGTGCGTAAAATAAATAACAGAAATTAAATAACGATAAATAAAGTGCGTAAAGTAAATAACAGAAATTTAATGACGATAAATAAAATTGCGAGAATGTAAATTGTGATAAAATAAATTGCGATATATAAAGTGTAACCAGTTATCTATGAACAGTTAGCTAGGATTTTGTTAGCGTGGATTCTTAACAAAATTTCTCATAGTTAATTTGTTTGTTTCTAACAAATTTTATTTTGTCCAATGTTTTCTTCATTATGCCACTTGTCGAATTCTGATAGGTCAAAATCCAAATATGAAATTGAATGAAAATGGTTATTCTGTGATGAACGGATTCGTATAGCTGTGGTTGCAAGTAGGATAGTAAATGATTGTTGAATCAGATTCGAAGAAGGTACAGTATAACTTATTAATGTAAAATCTAAATATTCTTTGAGTATTAGCTACCCGTTAAAATGTTTTCACCATTAACAGTTTGTACAAAAGAATTTTTAATTACCATCTTTATGAAAACATATATACATATATATTTTCTTCAGACGTAATTATGGATTTAATGAGTCAATGTGATATTAAACTCATTTGGTTTACCATTAGAACTAGAATACATAATCTCTAAAACATTTAGAGATTACTTAATCGTCATGAAGAAAGAAGATAATCGATGTAGAACGATACGTAGAACGATGATTATACTCGAGGTACAGAATGAGATGTTGAGGCATGGATTGTTGATGGTACTGGTGCTGTTACTGATGGTACTGTTGGTGCCGATGATGTTGCTGAAGCTGGTACATTTTGTACCATATTCTCCAGATTGATTACTCGAGCGCGAAGTTCGTTGACTTCTCCTATTATTCCAAGATGACTGTCGGTTGGAACAAGCAGATGAATAAGGTTCAGAATTGTGGATAGAATATAATCTTGTCGAGTTACTCTGGAAATAAGACTGAAAATGGTGTCTCAAACAGGTTCGCCGGTAAACGCTTCAGGTTCATTGTCAAGAGGTGAATTCGGTTGGTGGAAGGGATTGCCTTCTGCGCGTTTCCATTAATTAAGTCGACTACGAATGCATCAGATGAATTGGGGATGGCTGATTGATTGATTCATTCTGGTGACATTGCATCCGGAGCTTAGGTGAATATCCATGTCGGAATAGCTGTCGGAATAACTATCGGAATAGTTATCGAAATCTGAGGGACTCGAACTGGTTGAGGGATTCATCTTGTACAATCAGATGAAGGATTTTCGATAAGAAATAGATTATAGGATGTAAATTAGTACCCTGCAATACATAATTTACATATACATATATAATACTAAAATCCCATAAGTTACGGAGGAATTTACGGAATATGTCAGACAAAGTTACAGTAACAGATACGCTAAGATATGAAGTAGTTGATACGCTAAGATATGAATTTTGTCTTTACACTATTCATGCAGTCAATGCAGTAAAACGTGTTTAGACTAAGAATGATAAGCAAGTGATTCTCTAAGAATAATAAGCAGGTAATTTTTCGACACGAAATGATAAGCAAAACTTTTGACATACAGACCAGGTTCAAGTCCAGACTCCTTAAAGTAACCTAATAACTATTAAGTCGAAGTCCAGACTCACTTATGTATCCTAACAACTCCTAGTTAGACACACTAAT
Source organism: Rutidosis leptorrhynchoides (assembly GCF_046630445.1). Lineage (NCBI taxonomy): Eukaryota > Viridiplantae > Streptophyta > Magnoliopsida > Asterales > Asteraceae > Rutidosis > Rutidosis leptorrhynchoides. The sequence goes on along the minus strand of NC_092336.1, from coordinate 79,569,988 downwards.
GCAAGACCTGGGTCGCTACGACCACCGCTCTGATACCAACTGAAAGGACCCGTCCTAATCCATCCGGACGAAGTCCATCTCGATTATAACGATTCACAACAGTTGATTACATTGCGAGGTACTTGACCTCTATATGATACGTTTTACAAACATTGCATTCGTTTTTGAAAAGACAATCTTTCATTTCATCGAAAGTTGACAACATGCATACTATTTCGTAATATATCTTACTATAATTGACTTAGTAATAATCTTGATGAACTCAACGACTCGAATGTAACGTCTTTTGAAATATGTCATGAATGACTCCAAGTAATATCTCTAAGATGAGCAAATGCACATCGGAAGATTTCTTTCGTACCTGAGAATAAACATGCTTTAAAGTGTCAACCAAAAGGTTGGTGAGTTCATTAGTTTAACATAAATAATCATTTCATAATTTTAATAGACCACAAGATTTCATATTTCCATTTCTCATAAACATACGTCCCGTGCATAGAGACAACAGTATCATTCATATGGATTGAACACCTGGTAACCGACATTCACAATATGCATATAAGAATATCCCCATCATTCCGGGATCCTCCTTCGGACATGATATAAATTTCGAAGTACTAAAGCATCCGGTACTTTGGATGGGGCTTGTTGGGCCCGATAGATCTATCTTTAGAGTTCGCGTCAATTAGGGTTTCTGTTCCCTAATTCTTAGATTACCAGACTTAATAAAAAAGGGCATATTCAGTTTCGATCATTCAACCATAGAACATAATTTTGATTACTTGTGTCTATTTCGTAAAACGATTATAAAAACAGCGCATGTATTCTCAGTCCCAAAAATATATATTGCAAAAGTATTTAAAAAGGGAATAATGAAACTCACCTAATGTATTTTGTAGTAAAAATACATATGACGATATTTAACAATGCAGGGTTGGCCTCGGATTCACGAACCTATATCATTTATATATATATTAACACGTATAATGGTAATCGAACAAATTTATATATTATTATATATATATATATATATATATATATATATATACCTTTATATATGTTTTGTATAAGTAATTTTCGAACAAATTTTATTGTAATATTAATACTAATTATAATATTTATAAAATTAATCATAATAATAATATTCATAAAAAAAATAGTAATATTCATAAAAATAATAATAATTCTAATAATAATAATACATATATTGATAATAGTAATAATAATAATAATAATAATAATAATAATAATAATACTTATTTTAACAATAATAATAATAGTAATAAACATAATTAATAATAATAATGAAATAATAATGAAATAATAATAATAATAATAATAATAATAATAATAATAATAATAATAATAATAATAATAATAATAATAATAATAATAATAATAATAATAATAATAATAATAATAATAATAGTTAAAGTTATACCTCATAAGAATAGCCTAAAAAAAAATATAGTGCCTCTGCTCGGGCTCGAACCAGCGACCTCTCACTAAACACCAACACGCCCAAATCACTCCACTGCTACTTACTTTTTGTTATAACACATAATTAGCTTTTATTTAACTTATATCTCTGACTGTTCTCCTTCTTTTTTTAAAAACAAAAATGAATATGACATAGCTTGGTTTTGAACTCAAGACCTTCTGTTCCACAAACACCCTTTTAAACCAATGAACCATTATTGTTTCCTTGTAATAACACGCCTATTTATTTACTTATCATATACTAATCTGTGTTATCATCTTCATTATTATATCCTAACATAAGATCGTGATCTTAAAATCATAAGCATCATCGTTTTCACTCACCACCTTTAACTCGTGATATCATCATCATAATCATATCACGATCATTATTATAATCATAATTATAATTTTAATTATCCTTCAATATTACTCAACTTCTATCATCATCATCATTGTAAACATTTCCAACATTTGAACAAGCATAACATTCCAATTGGCACGAACGAATTTTGTAACCATACTCGTGATCAAGCTGTAATCTCATCTTGTCTACCTTTTCGGCCCATAGAATCTCGGTCCAACAGAATCTCGGCCCAACAGATACAGTTTCGGCCCAATATGGAAAAACGGTTACACGGTTTTTAAACAACGCAATCATGCAAATAAAATATCAAGGAGCAATCATTTACTTCCCAAATGAATTTGATTTAAAATTTAAAATGGAACTATAGCAGTTAATATAAAATCACAAGTTGGAAAGTGGGTTGTGGGGTTTATGTGTATGATGAGGTTGGCCTCAAAGGCAACGTTAGAAGAAAAAGAAAAAAAAATATACACGCCACTTTCAAAGTCCACGTTTCACTTCACTTTAATCAATAAGTGGGGTTTTAAATTTGGTAAGTGGAAACAGATGGTACGTCCAACATATATAAAGAAATACATTTGGTTCAATTAAATAAAAGTAATATAGTCTTGAATGGGGGTTGTTTTGTTCGTCCATATCGGAAAAGAGAGAAAAAAATCACGCATCATCTGTTTAAGGTATAACGAGAATTGCAGCCTGCAACATTCGAATTTTATCAGGGTTGTTTTGCTTTTGGGTTTCGAATAGAAGTAAATTGGTAGACGGCCTGTGGTGTACGTGATCTTTGAAAACTGAAACAAGTGAGAGTGGTGTGTATATGAAGTGTTGTAGGGTGGCGGTTTGGTGTTGTAATGGTGGTGATTGTTTAATGGTTAGCGAACCATGTTTGCTCGTGGTGGTTGACATGATAGTGGCGTGTTTGTGATTCAAAAGGAAATAGAAAACGAAAAAAAATACCAAGTTGATGGTGTGGTTGTGGTGTTCCATGAAGACGAAACAGATAGCAACAAGCAGTTGGTGTTCTTGGTCATGTGCAACAGAAACAGATAATTACATGTAGTAGGAGCTGATGAGATTTCATTGTGTAAGTGTTTATGTATACATATATACTTAGATAGGTGAAGATAGATATTGATGATGAATTAATTGTGGTTGTAAAGATGGTGGAGTGGTATTTTTTGATGAAGGTTCTCGTATAACAACCCTAAAGGTGATCGATTGTTTTATTGGGTAATATAGAAGTTTAAGAATAGTTTAGGTGCATGTATGTGTGTTTCGATATATGCATATATGTATATATAAAGTTGAGATATTTCTGTAGTTAGGCAATCAAATAAGAATGGTAACAGTATGTGGTGTGTTGTTTTCCATGAATTGTAACAAGTGGGTAATTGTGGTTTTTGAGAGTAATATTGAATGTGTATTATACAAGAATGGTTGTTAAGGTGTGATTGATTGGTGAACTTAAAGTACCCAAAATAATTGATGATGTATTCCTTTTTTTTTTTTATGGTTAATTTCATCGACACTTTTTCTATTAGGATCTTAAATAAATGAAAAACTAAAAAGAAGAAAGGAGTGGGTAAGTGAGTTTTGGATGGTTCCTATAATAGAGATTATGATTGGTACGATGGAATAATTTGCTACAAGGTTGAACAGACAAGAAAATATAAATCAAATAAAGTTGATGGTGAAAGTAAACAGAATACGTATTTCTTATATTTATATATGTATTAATAATACAAATAATAATATTACTAATAATAATATTATTGATAAAGGCTAATAATAATAATATGATAATATTAATACTAACAATAAATGAGAATTTTAATAATCTTAATTACTAGTAATGATATTGATATTATAAATGGTGATAACAATCTTATTAGTTGTAATAATATTAATATCATTAATGATAATAATAATATTAATAATAATATTATTACTTATACCTATCAAATATTATGTACTCTATTTTAGAAATCATTAATATTATTAACACAATTATTAATACTTACAATAATGATAATGAAAGTAAAAACATTTATATATCACTCTTAATGTTTATATTATATTTTATTATTTTCAATTATTATATATATATATTCTTACATTTATATTTACGTATTTATTTACACACAAATGTTCGGGAATCGTCATAGGGTAAATTGAATATATATACATAGTTTCAAAATTTTCGAGAATTAACATTACAGACTTTGCTTATCGTGTCGGGATCACATATAAAGATCAAGTTTAAATTTGGTCGGAAATTCCCGGGTCATCACACAAAACACGTTTCTTTAAACTTTTTAATTAGATTCTCAGTCATGACCTTCTTCACATCCCCTATAACGCTCAACTTATTCTTCATCGTTAACTTTCCTTCCACAAATCCCTGCATAAGTACAATAACATCAGCAGAAAGTATCAGGACGCAAGAACGCAAGATAAACTTTGCGTCCGTTTAATCGATCAACGCAAGGTCGCAAAGACAAGCTTATGTGCAACACGCAAGGACGCAAAGATAACCTTGCGTCCACTAACGTACCACACGCAAGGACACAACCCAGACCTTGCGTCTAGTCAATTTCCATAATTTTACGAGCTACTAATGTATGTTTCACTCGAACATATAACCCACAATACAGTTGCATATCATAAAACAACGGTTGTACTTCATTAAACACAAATACACCTCAAACATACATTTCATCGAGCAGTTGGTGTGCACACTTATACAATTCGCATCGAACCCAAAATAAACAGATAAAACGCACATAAACAACGAAGTAATCACTAACCTGGGTGCTCGCCATCGTTGAAAGGTTGATTTCTTGATTATTTGGTTGATTACTTCGTGAAAACCCTAATTCTTTTGTGTGAAAACCCTAATACGTCGTGAAAACCCTTGTAGGCTTGTATAAAAAGTCACGGTGGTGGCAAGAGAGGTTTGGTGGTAGTGTAGGTGATGATGGAGGAGAATCTGGTAGTAGTAACTGAAGCGATGAAGAGGGTTTGCGTTTGTGCTTGCGTTTTTGCGGATCGCCTGTGTATGTGTTTATTTGCGTGTTTGCGAAGTCGGTTGAAAGTGTGGAGTGCCAGGTTTAAAGATGTCATTTAACCGTAATTTTTTAAGAAAATGACGCAAGGTCGCAAGGCACCTTGCGCCTTGCGAATTTTTTTTGTTTTTTTTTTGGGGGGCTCTGGTGCAAGGGGTGAAAAATATTTGGGCGGTGATAAACCCTTAACCTAACACGTAGCCATGACGGAGAATAACTTTGTAGTTTCATGAAATCGAACCCTTGACCTCGACATTGAATTGAAGTGAGTAATCCTATTACGCATATCTTAAAGAAAACTTGCGATATTACCTAAGACTTTGAAACTTAAAATGGAAAAAGGTCCCTTGTATGGCACCAGGGAAGTGGGTCATCTTGACCCTCAAAAAAGTTTGTTTTGTAATAATTATTACGATAATATAATACATTATCCTGAAGAAAGATCTTTATGGGGTTTTGACCCTTTGAATGTGTTCAGGGTGAGGTGTTCTGACCCATTTGACATGTTACAGGTAAATGTATTCCAAATAGACCCGTTTATTAGTAAATGGGTTAAATTTTCAACCACTTATTGAAGGTGCATACTGAAACGACCACCGACTCATTATCGGAAAAAAAGGACAAATGTCTTTTTACACTAACGGAGTGACAACACCAGTTTTCAATTCGAGGGTTCTAGATGCGGAGCATCCATTCAGCATTTCAGATTTCCAGGCATTTTTGATCATTTTGACCCAACTCAAGCAACCCATTTGGACACCAACACTTAAAAACACAACACAACCTGTTGGGACTATAAACACAAAAGAAATCACTTGTTATCAACATCAGGCTGTGTTAGAAATCTGTAAGAAAGCTTGTTGATTAATTCAAAAGTAAAATTACAAATAAAGATTAGAGTTGAATATGTTTGAGGTTACTTTGCACCAGAACGGTTGCACTTTTCACACAACGATTCTGGAATGAAGGTATAACTTAAGTGATTACAAATTTACTCAAATAATATGATATGAATTTTACATTGTACCAAACCTTAGATGCATAGAAGGAAATGAATACAGAATTGGCTCCAATTCAACGCCGTTAACAAATAAATAATCAACTCTAAACCTTAAACATTAACTAACTGAAAATCTGGACTTTTTGAGCCCAAAATCCCTTATATTAAGCTTAAAAAGCATCTTCCTACCAGGTGCAACTCCTTCAAAATCTAATACGCAGATTTCTTAATGAACTTCTCAACGTCAGTCTCAAAAAGCATCAATGATTCAGTCCCAGTAGCATTGAAAACACGGACGTGTAACTTGAACTTGATTTTTTTCAAATTATGTTGTAACAAACATTAATACATCTTTGAACAGACAAATTTATGTAAGACATTAATAATATTCATTGATCTAGTAAGTTAATCATACCTCACAACCACCTCAATGTTGTCACGACATTTTGCAGAACAGTCGTATATAGACGTCCCAGTTGACTATCAATGTCCATTGTTAAATCTTCACTCTTGTCTCTAAGTATGGGCATTTTGTTGCATTGTTTGCAAGCAATGTAGCACCAGTTGGGAGATGATAATATTGATATGACATCCGCATGCACAACATACATACCTAATTGTTTTTTTTTTTTTGAAGAAAAAAAAAACAAATTATAAAGTATAAATATGAAAGCAAACCATTTAAAAAGATCAAGGAATCTCTAATTTTCGTACAAGTAAACTAAACATTACTTACTATCTTTAGTAAACATACCCAGTAAACATACAAGCAAGATGATAGTTTCATCAAAAATCAATGAATCTCTGATGTTGAATACAACTTAAAATCCATGTCATATTTAAGTTTGGATGATAGTTGTAGCACAACTATATAAAATTTAAATTTGATTCCGTGTACAGAAGTGTTTGACCAAATTAATTACCTGGATGCAGGTCAGACAAAATTTTACATGGGTACATCGATGAAACCGTTATGGTTAACCATAACCATAAGCTGGTTGAATAACACACATTTTTAGAACAAAAATAAGGCCATTGTTACCCAACTTTTTTTACTACATGTACAATACAACCATCTAAAACAGTTCTATTCTAAATATTAGATTACCATTGTCTGATATACTTTAATTGTCTTTAATATCTACAAAAACGGACATTGGGCAAACAGAAGTACCTCACAAACTAAAAATGGCCCCTTTTGACATATCAGATAGATGAAAAAAAGTTACCTAGTGTATAATATCGCGAGGTAGTGTTTTAGCTTCAACAACAGTACACTCCATAGGTGGCCAGCTTTGTTTACCAAGTGGAATAGGCTTTTTATCCCACGTAACCAAACACAAATCAAAATCAAGATCGCTTCCGGAAGGTTCATCCGTGTAGGGCCGATCTCCCTTTTGCGGAAATATCAAACAGTCAAAAAGACGTTCAAGACCCGGTACCAGTGGTGGAACTAGGATTTTTTTCACCGGGAGCAAAAAAAATCTAAAAACGTAGCAATTTTTTGGGACAAAATATGAAGATTTGTGAGCAAAAAATTGAGGTTTTTAGGCAAATTATAAAGGTTTTGGGGCAAAAGTAATTTTGGGCAAAATTTGAAAGTTTTGGGGCAAAATAATATGTATGTTTGGGGGGATAAAAAAATTCACTAGTCGAAAAACCCAAAATGTTTACACTGAAAAAAAAAAAAAAATCCCCCCCCCCCCCCCCCTGTAGTTTCGCCCCTGCCTGGTACATTCACAGTCTCCAAGATCCTAATATCACCAGGATGAAGACAAGGGTTCTTTGTAATCACCTAATGACCCTAAATAACAATTTAATTTCTACTTGTTTCGGTAAACTTCGACCCATGTTTAGCAAAATAATTCTCAACAGAAGGGTTTGAAACTTGATTAAAATTCAAGGACGCCTAACTCATCGAAAAACCCCATTAACTATCTATCATTATTAACATAAAATCTCGATTTTTCATGCAAATCTTCAAATTGCGGGACTCGTATACTACTTAACATCCCTCGTAGATGTGGCTCAGTTCGCGGCTCGAAACCAGCACCTAACATGATAGACGCAGTGTTCCCACTTTCGGGACAAGAACGTGTAATTACGTCAAACGCAACAGATGTATTACCAGATGTATTATCTGTATCCTCCATCAATTGGTTCAAATTTGTCACCATGTTCACCTGCATATCTTAAAAAACTTCTTTAATATTTAGGGACTCTATTTATAAACCCGTGTTGCAACCGTGTCCAAGAACATATTTCAAGAACCGTATGATTCGAGTCAAATTTATACATACTCGGCCACCACGCAACAACACCCTTACATCCCACATATCTAATCTGATACGCACATAGTTGATTGTCTTTCAACTACAACTTTTCAGCAACTTCAAATCTTCAATACCTAGAACGGAACTCGATAATTTCAGAATCATCAGTATTATCACATTTGTGAGACTCCAGTCTGAACTCGCAGTGAGTTTACCTGATGAAAACATGATATATTATGTACAACCATATTATATACAACATGATATATTATGTACAACCATATGTTGAAATAAATAAAGTAAAAAAGACATGTATACAAAAAAATTGACATACCACTATAATCATTTGTTATAGAAAGCTAAATTATTATGATAACACACTTGTCAGTATGATTCTGAGAAATATAGGCATCAAAGTTTGTTGCGAATAAACCCCACAAGATGCAAAATACTATGTTGCAATTACATTTACATGGAAGTGTTTAGACCACAACATTTTAATAATAGAAGTTTATGAAAAGTCTGGAATAAGTTAAGGAAACCAATTATACCTTAAATCCATCGAATCGAAGTTTATCCGAGTGGAGTTTTGTCCGTGCCTTATGGGACCAAAATGGTAGACTTTTTGGAAAATGTCTACAGTGATGTAGATAAATTAAATTTGGGTGCGTTTAGATGAAACTAGTTGGAGTTGGAGCTGGTAGCTGGAGCTTATTTTTTAAGCTTGAAGCTGAAGCTTATTACTTTTAATAAGTGTTTGGTAAAGTAGTTGGAGCTTATAGCTGGAGTTACGATAACTAACAAGAACATATAAAAGTCTACTTGGAAAAGGGAAAATTTATGCTAAGTATGTTGATTAAGAACCTATAGAGGAAGTGTCAAAATGTCCAAGTTTTGACAAGCTTAGGCTCACTAGTTCAACAAACTCCAAATCAGAAAATAATTGCAGAATGCATGCGAGAAACAACACCTGTCACCTATCATATCAATATATCGTAAGCATTAATTAGTAACATTTTTGACATATATCCTTTAATTAGTTACAGTTCATACATATTTTATCATGAACCATAATCAAATATCCAAATCTCTAACTGTTGATCTAATAAACATCTGCTCAAAATTATTCTTATCATTCTACTAAAAAATTACATTCTTAATATAATATATTCATAAGCAAAGAGATTAAACTTAGTACCGATGATGTAAAAATATAATTTTATCTATGTAGTAACAAAACTTTCCTATTATTTATCAAATGAATATATGTATTAATTATATATCTATATCTATATCTTATCTATATATATCTAAAAGATTTAAAACAACAATAAATCTTTAATTATATATCTATATCTATATATCTAACAAGATTTAAAACAACAATAAATCTTCAATTCCAGTAAAAAATTCTAAAAGAGAATACGGAATAAATATAAGAACGTTTTAATAAGTTATTCATTTACCTTTTCTAAAGATCAGAAATACGTCATGTTGAAAGCTCCTGTAATTGGGATGACGTTGAATTAAATACCATTGAAGATTTGCTTTATGGATCTTAATATACCTCATCTTTACCAGTACAAATTTAGACAAACAATAAATTTAGATCTAAACCAAACAACACAATCTCCTACAGGAAAATCTAACCTAATCAGATTAAACAAGTCAAACACTGATTAATCTAACAAAACCGATTAATCATTCAACGTGACCAGCGGTCAACGGCGGTCAACGAAGACAAGAGATTTTAGAAGGAAGAAGATAAAAGAAATTAAGATATCGTGAAATAAGGAAGAGATTTTGGCCGGATTATGTGAAAAAAGAAAAGAAACTAGGGTTTAGAAACACTGGGAGTGAAAGTGAAGGCTAGAGTTGTTGGGTTGAATCCGTTGATATAAAAAAGGTTTTTATTGCTCCGTATTTCATCTCATTTTTTATACGGAGTATGTTTTAACAAAAAAGAGTAAATTACATTAATAGTCCCGGTGGTTTATCCATCTCTTAAAAATTACATGGTTCGTCTCTGTGGTTTTAAATATCAACGACGCTGGTCCCTGTAGTTTATTGTAAATTACATCGCTCGTCCCTATCTTTTTAAAATTACATGGTTTGTCCTTGTGGTTTTAAATATCAACGACGCTGGTCCCTGTAAATTAATATTATTATTAGAGTTTTTAACATATATCACCTTATTAAGTGTTAAATTCATATATTTACTCATATGAGTTGAAACATACAAATCCATCAAAAATACTCAATTAATTAATTTTTAGCATTTTATAATTTCCAATCGTGAATTGAACTGAAATCGAATACACACTCATCACAAACAAAATGGATAGTTCTGGTACACACTCACCACAAACAAAATGGATAGTACTGGTACATTATTAAAGCTTCCATTCTTATTTTTCATATACTTATTTAATGTTTTATATATAGTGATATTATATATTACTCTGTATTACTGTTCTTTACATTTACATAATGCATTCACACTCATCGTCATATTATACATGTACCAATCAATAACATCTCAAACATGACCCATAACTTTTCTATGAAATAATGATTTGTAGTCGTAGAAAAATTAACAACTTTCATCAAAACATAAAAGATGTATTCTGACCTTGAAACACTATTACGTTGGTAGAAAGAGTCGGACGACCGCGATCAGTATTGATCGAGCATTCGAGCAACCATGGGCTAACATGAAGAAAAATAGCGGGAGTAGTTGCCCAAAAAATAAGGCATGCGTCTATACGAAGATGACGACAACAACAACAACAACAATAATAATAATAATAGTAATAACAATCATAATAATAATATTAATCCACAGGGACCAGCGTCGTTGATATTTAAAATTATAGGGACGAACCATATAATTTTAAAAAGATAGGGACGATTGGTGTAATTTACTCAACAAAAAACAATATATTAAAAAGGCCCAAATCATCAAAATAATTGGGCCAAGGCAATATGTGTGACAACCCGGAAATTTCCAACCAAATTTAAACTTTAATCTTTATATGTTTCCGACACGATAAGCAATATTTGTTAAGTTAAATTGCAAGAATTTTAAACTATGTTCATACATTCATTCAACCTCGATCAAGTTCCAACGATTCACGAACCATTAAACGAATATGATTATATATGTATATGTGTATATATATATTATAACTTGAAACGTAAATAAAATATTAGATTAAATACTTTATATGATTGTATCTGTTTCAAAATGTTTATCAATGGAATTAGAAGATAAGATCAAATGATTGAATTATCAGATATATTGAATTATGATTACAAGTCTCTGTTGAAAGGCCCACGTTGATTTGAGAAATCTTTCCATTTTAACAATATTCGAAAAATGGTAAAGTGATTTATAAATAAGAATAAATTGTCAATCATTGAGAACTAGACAAAGGATAGTGGAAGATTGAATCTCATAAAGACTCGATTGATCTATTTAGTTTCAAACGTACAAAAACGTTTTCAATTTAAAAAGAACTTTATTATTAAAACGTATATAACTTTTATAAATATCTAGAATCACTTTTTACAACTCATTACTTAACTAGTATGATAAAGATAACGATATTTATATTTTATTTTATTAAATATATATAATAATTTAAATTAATATTATATATATTTATACGCGTATTATACGTACATAATTTTATACTTTTACTATACTTAAACTTTACCTTTACTTTATTTTTACTTTACTTTAACTTTAATAATTCACTTTAATAATTCATACTTTAATAATTCACTTTAATAATTCATACTTTAATAATTCACTTTAATAATTCATACTTTAATAATTCACTTTAATAATTCATACTTTAATAATTCACTTTAATAATTCAAAAATCTATTATAAATAGAATTCAATAGGTTTCATTATTTCATAGAAACTTTAAAATATTTTTCTCTAAACTCTCTCAATCGATGTACATATATATTTACTCCGTATTATTTCAAGATATTATTAGTATACATAAAATATTACGACGGAGTGCTGTCCGAGTGATTTCGAAATTGTTTTTCGAGTAGGATAGGATTAAGGAAATTATGGGTTATAGCTATGGAGGTGATTGAGTATGGTTCATGGGTATGCTCGTGAGGTCAATATAGTGTTTATCATTTCCGTTGTGTCTACGTACCTTTCCTGCAATATTGAATATCAATATTGATACGTGAGTACTCATAATTTAACTTTTACATACTAATAGTGTATCCCTGACTAGTGCTCGAGTATTTAGGATTATGCATGCTTGTATTTTTGATATTGCCCTTAGACAGGTTAGGTTGAATATTGAATTAGTTACACTTGCGGTTGAGATAAGGTATAAGATATGCATGTCCTTGGAAAGCTAGCTAAAAATTAAGAACTTTTCCTTTAGATATCGAATGGTTTCGATGAACGGATTAGAAGTTATAATCAATTGAATTTTTGATATTTTTATTAAAAATGATTATTATTATCGTCGTTTTTTTATCGTCGTTCTAGTTTTATCTTATTATTATCTTTATCAATAAAAGGGATTTATCATTAAAAATTGTTTATTTTTTTTTTATTATTACTATCGTTATTATCGTTAAAGTTATAATTAGTATTATTATTATTATTATCCAATTATTATTATTATTATTATTATTATTATTATTATTATTATTATTATTATTATTATTATTATTATTAGTATTATTATTATTATTATCATTATTAATATATATATCATTATTTAAAAATGGTTATTGTTATTGTTATTATTATTATTATTATTACTATAATATCATTAAGATAATTATTAGTATTATCGTTAATAATGTTATAGAAACTATTATTATTATTAATATAAGTGTAATTAAAACAAATATTGGTAACACCTAATTATTTTGATTACTATTATTATCTTTATTATAAACACGATATAAAAGACGATTAAAAGCTATTAAAACAAACGATTAGGAAATAATGAGTAAGAGTATCATGATGAAATTAAAATATTATAAGATATTGATTTAGGTAAAATTATCGTTCTTATTATTTTTATCATTACTATTATTATTAAAAGTATCGTTAGTATTAAAACTATCATTTTAACAAAAATTATCATTTTAATAGAAATGTCATTGTTACTATAAAATATCATTATTATTATTATTTTAAATAGAATTATTATTTTAAAGATAATATTAAAAATTATCGTAAATATTAAAGTTATCATAATTAGAATTATCGTTTTATCATAATGTCATCTTAGTAATTATAAATATTGATATTTTTATAATAATATATTTTTTATAATAATAATTATTATTACAAAATAATACAACTTTTACTTACTATCATTATAGATATTATTTTATCAAATAAATATGTGATACAAACATATTTTACTACGTGTAATAACTTACTTTAATAATACCTATCATATTATCTTTATGATACTAAATGAACCCTATAAATTTTATTACTTAATATATATAAAAGTATATTTTATTACATAAATTTAATATAAAACTTTATTTATTAATAAATAAATTATATTATTACTCTAATAAATCTTTTAAAAATATTTAAAAATATAAAACGACGATATTTAAACTATATATTAATCATGTATAGATTTTTGGAAATTATTTTGAGTCAAATTTACTTTTGTTGACTTTTGCATATTAGTCTCGAGCATTAGGATTGTGGTACACTATGACTTGACCTAATTTGTTAGACAAATATTGACCAACACATAATTATATATAATTAATTTAGGTTCGTGAATCCGAGGCCAACCTTGCACTTGTTCAATGACGTTATATGTATTTTTACTACGAAATACAGTATGGTGAGTTTCATTTACCTTTTTACCCTTTATATTTTTGGGACTGAGAATACATGCGCTTTTATAAATGTTTGACGAAATAGACACAAGTAATTGAAACTACATTCTATGGTTGAATTATCAAAATCGAATATGCCCCTTTTTATTAAAGTCTGGTAATCTAAGAATTAGGGAACAGACACCCTAATTGACGCGAATCCTAAAGATAGATCTATTGGGTCTAACAAACCCCATCCAAAGTACCGGATGCTTTAGTACTTCAAAATTTATATCATGTCCGAAGGAGGATCCCGGAATGATAGGGGATATTCTTATATGTATCTAGTTAATGTCGGTTACCAGGTGTTCACCATATGAATGATTATTTTTGTCTCTATGCATGGGACGTATATTTATGAGAACTGGGAATGAAATTCTTGTGGTCTATTAAAATGATGAAAATAAATGATTATGATAAACTAATGAACTCACCAACCTTTTGGTTGACACTTTAAAGCATGTTTATTCTCAGGTGTTAAAGAAATCTTCCGCTGTGCATTTGCTCATTTTAAAGATATTACTTGGAGTCTTTCATAGCATATTTCGAAGAACGTTGCATTCGAGTCATTGAGTTCATCAAAGATTATTATTAAATCAATTTATAGTTGGATAGTGGATATTATGAAATGGTATGCATGCCTGTCAATTTTCAATGTAAAGAAAGTTTGTCTTTTAAAAACGAATGCAATGTTTGTAAAATGTATCATATATAGGTCAAATACCTCGCAATGTAATCAACTATTGTGAATCGTTTATAATGTATATGAACGGGTCCTTTCAGTTGGTATCAGAGCGGTGGTCTTAGCGTACCATGTCTGCATTAGTGTGTCTAACTGATAAGTCGTTAGGATGCATTAGTGAGTCTGGACTTCGACCGTGTCTGCATGTCAAAAGTTTTGCTTATCATTTTTAGTCGGAAATCATCTGCTTATCATTCTTAGGAAATTACCTGTTTATCATTACTAGTTTAGACACGTCTTGCTACATTAATTGCATGAGTAGTGTATAGACAAAATTCATATCTTAGCGTATCTGCTAAATCATATCTTATCGTATCTGTTACTTTAAACTTTACCTGACATATCCCGTAAATTCCTCCGTAATCTACGAAATCTTTTGTTCTATATCTATGGATATTCTATGTAATTAGAATACCATCCGATAACCGAAAATCATTTCATATCGAAAAAAATCCTTATTCAATCGTACGAAATGGAATTCATCATTAATTCAAGTTCCTCGGATTCTGAAATAGAATCTCACTCCAGCTCTGAAAGCAGTGTGACCGGAATGGATCAACCAATCAGCCATCATCTATTCTGGATGAATTGGGGATGGGTTCGTAGCCTCCTCAATCATTGGAGACAAGAAGAAGGTGATCCCTTCCATCCACCCCATTGCCCTCTTAACGAAGAACCTGAAGCACTTACCGGCGAACCAATCCGAAACACCATTTTCTCTCTCATTTCCAGAGTATCTCGTCATGATTATATACTATATCAAATTCTAGATTATATTTATCCGCTCGTCCGAACCGACAATCACCCCGGTATAATAGAAGAAGTCAACGAGCTTCGCGCTCGGGTAGTGGTTTTGGAGAATATGGTGCAAAGATTACAAACACGAGCAGCAGCACCAGCAGCATAACCAGTACCACCATCATCAACGCCAACAGTACCATTACCACCTCCAACCACAACTGCGTCGTAAACCTCAACTTCACAATCTGTCCCATGAGCATCAACGTCATACGCACCATAGATACCAAGGAGTACCAACAACAATAACTGACGAAGTATTAATTCATAACTTCATTGGAGAAACATTCCGCGGCGATTTTGTAAACTCTAAAGTCTTAGAGATTATCTAATCTAGCCCTAACCATAAATCAGTTAAACGAATCAAAATGATAGAAGGAAGAGTAGAAACCCTGACAAAAATGGTGTGTGATTAACAAGCTAAACTTGCTTTACCAATAGCATCAACAGTACCGTTAGCGTTACCAGCATCGTCAGTACAGTCAACATCCGAATCAACAACACCGATAACATCACAAACTCCGTCAATTCAAGAATCACTGTGGACATTATTATGAATCAATAACGTGTATATTGTATCAACGAGTTATGAAGAATTAACTCATTCCCTCTGAAGAAATTATTTGTATATTATATATATATATATATATATATATATATATATATATATATATATATATTTTGAAATAAATCTTTCCGTGCTAAGCTATTGTGTGTGAATCTTAACTACTCGGTTAATTCATATTACAAATATGCAATAATGTACGTCCTTCAGCCGCAACTTAACCAGCGTTAACTACAATCTCTATCGCAATTCAACAAATTCCAATTCATAATAAATCAAGTATATATTTGATTGTACACTTTCATCACCGATGTACTCGAAACTTTTCAGATAACATCATTCGTACTTTGCGAAATTCACAAGAATTCCACGAACCGAACATCATACATCAACAAATAACGAAGTATTGATTCATAATTTCAATGTCATTAAAGAAATACTGCGTAAAAGTTATGTACTTTTTAAAGCCTTTAGGGATTATTCAATTCTAGTTTCAACCGTAAATCAAATGAGTTTAATTTAACATTAACTCATTAAATCTATATTACATCTGAAGAAAATATACATATATATATTTTCATAAAGACTGTAATAAAATTCTTTTGTACAAAATATTAATTGTGAAATTATTTTTTTAACGGGTAGGTAATACCCGAGAGATATATAAATTCACAATTAATATGTTACATTCTTCGAATCGGATTCAGCAAATCATCCATTATACTCCCTACTTTCACAACAATATACATTCTTTTATAGAAATCAAAACAACCATACTCATTCAAAATTTAATTACATATTCTGATTTTGAAATCTCAAAATTCAACTTGAGATAAGACCAAAATCATCACTCTTAGATCCTTACATCTTTCACAAGCTATATTTTGACTTCAAAACTGTGTTAGAACATCAAATGTATGTTAACGATTACAATCTGTGTTCAAACCCTTCGAAAATTTCTGAAGACACTTCGAATGATGAGCAATCGAGATGATGATCCAACCACATGTTACCCACAGTTATGTACCCGAAAAACTCTTGAAACCAAAGTAAAAGTTTAAACAACGTATCCGCGTCAGATTCTTTGGCATTTATTAGCAAAAATAATTTTTGCGACTCCTATTCAAAGTAGTCAGTTTTGTCACAGCTCCAGCAAGTCAACTTCGACTTTTCAGTCAGACTAACCTTATTATAACCTTGAGATATACACCATCGTTACCAGGGAACCTTTTACATTCCACCACATTATTAGCAGATGTACCAACAACTTCATTACCCTTTGACTTTAGCCTCTCCAAAAAGTCATTATAATTATTCATTGAAACTCCATCATTTACTCATTCGCATCTTGTAATGAGAATTGCCATACGAATCATTGGGAATTAGCAATCAGTATTTTGAAATCTCGCAGGATGTTTATGCCAACAGTTATATGTGTATATATAACGTCTATCTTCTGGACTTAATTTGAATGTGAAGTTTCTGAAAAACACTCCGAACTACGAATTGGTTCTCCGAAAATGGAGAAAAAAAAAATGCTGATGAAGCAGCGAAAACTATAAACGACTTTAAAGGATAAAAGCTGGATTATAATGATGAAGTGTGCTGGAAAAGCGCAGAAAAAGAGAAGTTTTGGAACTGGAAAACGGATTGAGCAAAGTAGGAAGGAGGCTGTGGACAAATTACAAAGACTGGACCTGACTTGAAAGGATCCAAATGATTCAGTACCTGCTGAAGTCATTAACGAATACCTTGCTCCTGACTCTAAACCCCTGCGGACAATATTCTTCATCATCCTCTGATATTAGAAATTCTAAAATATCATCATATCTTTCATTATAGATATCCTCCATATTTCTGAAGATATTTTCTTAATTTTTCTTATTTGAAATCATTTACCTCTTCGCGCTATCTGTATTACATCATAAAAGAAACTATTTTAGTTTCTAAATTCTGAAACATTCAAGTTTAAAATAGGAATATTTTGAAGTAATGTTGGGAACTGAAGCATGAATTAGTATAATATAATGACACTTGATCAATGTGATTATATTACAGTAAGTCATGCTGAGTTTCTAAATGGAACGTGATGATTCACAGATCATAACATCATCATGTGCCATGTTATACGACTCTTGTATTCTATTTAACCTCTAAAATATCAAGAAAATATTTCTTGATGATTCGGCCTTTTCCAAGGTATTCTAGTAATTTGACAAGTCAAGATCGTGCCATCACAATTTCCTTCCTAGAACATTAACAATGTTCATTCCGAAATTCATATCTGTGAATTCTGGACCATTACAAGCGGTGCTTAATCGCAAGAAGAAGAAACGAAGGACAAAACTTCGAAATAGAAATTGGGGTATAAATTGCAGCAAATAAAAGAGAGCATTAACTGTGAATGATAATGATTATAGAAGACAGAAGCAGAGACTTTGAAATATAAGGGAACATATAAATCCCAACGACAAACCAGAAATTATAAATCATATATATCGATGCATATAGCAATATAAAGACACGGGAGAACTAGAAACACTATAAACCCAAGAGTATAGTAGAAGTAAATAGATTCTTCAGGCGGTAGATGAAAAAGAAGAATGACCGATATGAAAGTTAGAAGTATATCGAGAATCAGAACTGGATGGAGCATATTGATGAATACTTTAAAATATGAGTTGAGGGGGAAAGAATAGAAGGTGGTGAAACATGACTAGGAACTTAGAAATCAACAGATTTAACTCACACAATGGCGGAATAAGTGAATCAAACCCTCTAGTGAATAGGTTAAGTTTTTTTTTTTTTTGATTAATTTAGTCAAACCACAACTAAATCAAGTGTGATTAGATCAACACCTAGAGCTATTATTCACCACCTGGGTGATTTGAACTGAGAGAGAATCGGAGGAGCTCACTAGATCTGAGTGTGTGTAACAAATGAGAGGCTTAACCTAAAATGAAGAACATAAGACTTTATATACCCCTGCTGTTGACTCACCCATACGATTCATTCATCACACGTACGAGTTGGCTTCATCAGCCGTACGGGTGATCACTCACTCGTGTCTTCTCATTTAGGTTGTAATTGTGACTTAGCTCCGCATCAATCGTGCGTATGAGCCTGTCAGCCGTACTAGTGAGGCTTCACTCGTACGTCTGACTAACTCTAACATAGTCAAACATCTAAATCTCGTTCCTGCAGTTCCTGTAACCACATACAAACATGGATAGGATAATAACGAGCAATCATTGTGGCCTGTAAACTGTTGTGCCTGCAATGGACGTGGGTAGATGTCTAGGGAGTTGCATAAAATGCATCAATAGAAGGTGTGAGTTGTAAGGAAACGAAGGAGGTGAATTTATAAGAAAATCTACGACAGAACAATTAAAATGGACGATCGCATTTAAAGCGGATCCTAATTTCCTTGATTACCGGAGAGTCAAATCTTATTAAGAAGATTTTCTTCAAATCCCTTGAAATCTGGGAATCAATCATATCTACGTCAAATGATAAGATGAATCTACACTTACTCATTTCACTCTTCTATGTTAGCTTCATTCGTACTCTTCATATAAATGGATTGTTTATCCAAATTATTCGCTGATGAGAAAACTCTAATTTTCAGCCCGTATGCATCATGAAAACATACTTATTATCATTCACGACCTTTCCACTCAAATTTCGGGACGAAATTTCTTTAACGGGTAGGTACTGTGACAACCCGGAAATTTCCAACCAAATTTAAACTTTAATCTTTATATGTTTCCGACACGATAAGCAATATTTGTTAAGTTAAATTGCAAGAATTTTAAACTATGTTCATACATTCATTCAACCTCGACCAAGTTCCAACGATTCACGAACCATTAAACGAATATGATTATATATGTATATGTGTATATATATTATAACTTGAAACGTAAATAAAATATTAGATTAAATACTTTATATGATTGTATCTGTTTCAAAATGTTTATCAATGGAATTAGAAGATAAGATCAAATGATTGAATTATCAGATATATTGAATTATGATTACAAGTCTCTGTTGAAAGGCCCACGTTGATTTGAGAAATCTTTCCATTTTAACAATATTCGAAAAATGGTAAAGTGATTTATAAATAAGAATAAATTGTCAATCATTGAGAACTAGACAAAGGATAGTGGAAGATTGAATCTCATAAAGACTCGATTGATCTATTTAGTTTCAAACGTACAAAAACGTTTTCAATTTAAAAAGAACTTTATTATTAAAACGTATATAACTTTTATAAATATCTAGAATCACTTTTTACAACTCATTACTTAACTAGTATGATAAAGATAACGATATTTATATTTTATTTTATTAAATATATATAATAATTTAAATTAATATTATATATATTTATACGCGTATTATACGTACATAATTTTATACTTTTACTATACTTAAACTTTACCTTTACTTTATTTTTACTTTACTTTAACTTTAATAATTCACTTTAATAATTCATACTTTAATAATTCACTTTAATAATTCATACTTTAATAATTCACTTTAATAATTCATACTTTAATAATTCACTTTAATAATTCATACTTTAATAATTCACTTTAATAATTCAAAAATCTATTATAAAGAGAATTCAATAGGTTTCATTATTTCATAGAAACTTTAAAATATTTTTCTCTAAACTCTCTCAATCGATGTACATATATATTTACTCCGTATTATTTCAAGATATTATTAGTATACATAAAATATTACGACGGAGTGCTGTCCGAGTGATTTCGAAATTGTTTTTCGAGTAGGATAGGATTAAGAAAATTATGGGTTATAGCTATGGAGGTGATTGAGTATGGTTCATGGGTATGCTCGTGAGGTCAATATAGTGTTTATCATTTCCGTTGCGTCTACGTACCTTTCCTGCAATATTGAATATCAATATTGATACGTGAGTACTCATAATTTAACTTTTACATACTAATAGTGTATCCCTGACTAGTGCTCGAGTATTTAGGATTATGCATGCTTGTATTTTTGATATTGCCCTTAGACAGGTTAGGTTGAATATTGAATTAGTTACACTTGCGGTTGAGATAAGGTATAAGATATGCATGTCCTTGGAAAGCTAGCGAAAAATTAAGAACTTTTCCTTTAGATATCGAATGGTTTCGATGAACGGATTAGAAGTTATAATCAATTGAATTTTTGATATTTTTATTAAAAATGATTATTATTATCGTCGTTTTTTTATCGTCGTTCTAGTTTTATCTTATTATTATCTTTATCAATAAAAGGGATTTATCATTAAAAATTGTTTATTTTTTTTTATTATTACTATCGTTATTATCGTTAAAGTTATAATTAGTATTATTATTATTATTATCCAATTATTATTATTATTATTATTATTATTATTATTATTATTATTATTATTATTATTATTATTATTATTATTATTATTATTATTATTAGTATTATTATTATTATTATCATTATTAATATATATATCATTATTTAAAAATGGTTATTGTTATTGTTATTATTATTATTATTATTACTATAATATCATTAAGATAATTATTAGTATTATCGTTAATAATGTTATAGTAACTATTATTATTATTAATATAAGTGTAATTAAAACAAATATTGGTAACACCTAATTATTTTGATTACTATTATTATCTTTATTATAAACACGATATAAAAGACGATTAAAAGCTATTAAAACAAACGATTAGGAAATAATGAGTAAGAGTATCATGATGAAATTAAAATATTATAAGATATTGATTTAGGTAAAATTATCGTTCTTATTATTTTTATCATTACTATTATTATTAAAAGTATCGTTAGTATTAAAACTATCATTTTAACAAAAATTATCATTTTAATAGAAATGTCATTGTTACTATAAAATATCATTATTATTATTATTTTAAATAGAATTATTATTTTAAAGATAATATTAAAAATTATCGTAAATATTAAAGTTATCATAATTAGAATTATCGTTTTATCATAATGTCATCTTAGTAATTATAAATATTGATATTTTTATAATAATATATTTTTTATAATAATAATTATTATTACAAAATAATACAACTTTTACTTACTATCATTATAGATATTATTTTATCAAATAAATATGTGATACAAACATATTTTACTACGTGTAATAACTTACTTTAATAATACCTATCATATTATCTTTATGATACTAAATGAACCCTATAAATTTTATTACTTAATATATATAAAAGTATATTTTATTACATAAATTTAATATAAAACTTTATTTATTAATAAATAAATTATATTATTACTCTAATAAATCTTTTAAAAATATTTAAAAATATAAAATGACGATATTTAAACTATATATTAATCATGTATAGATTTTTGGAAATTATTTTGAGTCAAATTTACTTTTGTTGACTTTTGCATATTAGTCTCGAGCATTAGGATTGTGGTACACTATGACTTGACCTAATTTGTTAGACAAATATTGACCAACACATAATTATATATGATTAATTTAGGTTCGTGAATCCGAGGCCAACCTTGCACTTGTTCAATGACGTTATATGTATTTTTACTACGAAATACAGTATGGTGAGTTTCATTTACCTTTTTACCCTTTATATTTTTGGGACTGAGAATACATGCGCTTTTATAAATGTTTGACGAAATAGACAAAAGTAATTGAAACTACATTCTATGGTTGAATTATCAAAATCGAATATGCCCCTTTTTATTAAAGTCTGGTAATCTAAGAATTAGGGAACAGACACCCTAATTGACGCGAATCCTAAAGATAGATCTATTGGGTCTAACAAACCCCATCCAAAGTACCGGATGCTTTAGTACTTCGAAATTTATATCATGTCCGAAGGAGGATCCCGGAATGATAGGGGATATTCTTATATGTATCTAGTTAATGTCGGTTACCAGGTGTTCACCATATGAATGATTATTTTTGTCTCTATGCATGGGACGTATATTTATGAGAACTGGGAATGAAATTCTTGTGGTCTATTAAAATGATGAAAATAAATGATTATGATAAACTAATGAACTCACCAACCTTTTGGTTGACACTTTAAAGCATGTTTATTCTCAGGTGTTAAAGAAATCTTCCGCTGTGCATTTGCTCATTTTAAAGATATTACTTGGAGTCTTTCATAGCATATTTCGAAGAACGTTGCATTCGAGTCATTGAGTTCATCAAAGTTTATTATTAAATCAATTTATAGTTGGATAGTGGATATTATGAAATGGTATGCATGCCTGTCAATTTTCAATGTAAAGAAAGTTTGTCTTTTAAAAACGAATGCAATGTTTGTAAAATGTATCATATAGAGGTCAAATACCTCGCAATGTAATCAACTATTGTGAATCGTTTATAATGTATATGAACGGGTCCTTTCAATATGGTACACAAGACAAAAACTATTACGTACGAAGCTTTTTCTGTAGTAGAACAGTGTAATCATATTTAATTGGGGGCCTAAGAATAACATAACTGTAAGGCCTAAATATTGTTTGATAGTGGAAAACTAAAACTTGCACATTTTAGATTGCACGTTGTCCTTAAAGAGCACCAACTTGAAGTCATCAAACAAGCCCAAGATGATCACGTTTTTCTTTTTTAAAGAATATGACATAATTTCCTTTTACTGCTACATCTCAGGTAGCAGGAAATACCACAGAAAGTCTTAATGATAATGCTTCTATTACAAACAATGATGGTGATTTAAGAAGAACTCTAAGGGTTTCTAAACCATCTACTTGGCTAAAATATTATGTGCACCCTCTCAAAGCTAATGCTCATCATGTATCTTCTTCTCCAGTATATCCTCTATTTAAAAATGACGATTTCAAGGATTATCCTCAAGATTATGTAGCTTCTTTGTTTCATGTTTTGTCTTCAAATGAACCTGCTAACTACAAGCAAGCTGCAGAGCACCCAGGATGGACTGAAGCCATGAATAAAGAGTACGTTATCTGCAGGATGGACTGAAGCCATGAATAAAGAGTACATTATCTGCATTTGTAAACAATTATACATGGGAATTTGGGAATTAACTTCATTACCTGATAATCATAAGGCTATTACATCAAAATGGGTGTTTAAAACTAAGTACAATCCAGATGGTCCTATAGAAATATTGAAGGCAAGATTGATGATAAGAGGTTTTAACCAAAAAGAAGGGGTGGACTATAAGCATACCTTTTCTCCAGTTGCAAAATCTGCAACTGTAAAGGTTATTTGTAGATGTGATGACCCGGGAATTTCTGACCAAATTTAAACTTAATCTTATATGATTTCGACACGATAAGCAAAGTCTGTAATATTGAGTCTCAAAATTTTGAACTATTTTCATGAAAACATTTGACCTTTGACCATGCCCGACGATTCACGAACAATTGTGTGTAAATAAATATGTAAATATAAACGTAAGTATATATATAATAATAATTGGAAATAATAAAATTTAATATAAATATTAAAATTAAAAATGTAAAATAATATATATATATATATATATATATATATATATATATATATATATATATATATATATATATAATAGTCAAGTTGCTATTAGAATGAATATATATATGTATATGAATGATTTCTATATACTTAATAATATATGTACATTGTATTATATATAAATTATACAAATATTACATATTCAAAAATGTTATTATATAACATAAGTATTAAATAATTTATAACAAGTATGGTTAAAATATGAAATCTTATTACAAGTTAAAATTTAGTTGTTATAGTAATATTATTATTACATTCATTATTCTAATTAATATTAACATTAATATTAATATCAATATTATGAATATTATTATTTTAATATAATATGACGATATAAAATTTGATTTGTTCTATTATTATTAATATAAAAGTATTATTATGAAAATTATCATCTTTATGATTACTAAAATTATTTTCATCATTAAAATGATAATCTTGTTAGTTTATTTTTAACATAAATATTATTATTATTAGTATTATTATTATTTTTTTATTTTAATACTAACCACATATTTATAATTAGGATATTTATTATCTATTTATATTAATTATTAATTATTAAATATAATATATAAGAGCTGATAGATAAACGCGTATAAAATATAATCATTGAACCATCACTTTCAGTTTTATTTTTGTTTATTATCGTTCTGTTTCCTTGTGATTACCGGTCGACTTATATCCTCAATACATAGATCGAATTTCTCAGATTGTTAAAAAAAATCACTCGAGTTTCAAAATCAAATATCAAGTATCATTTATCAATTACAATTGCAATTTATCTATTGAATTAAGCGGAAAAAAGAAGAAGAAGCAGGTTCTGTTCTTCGCAGGTATACCTTTTTACTCAAACATTAATTTCGAATGATTTTGGAAAATATAAAAATGCAGATAGATTGGGATACATCTAGTAAAACTTTCTGCAAAATTTGGACTTTCAATCCTTAATATCAAGTATGAATTTTGGAGTCAATGTAATTTTATAAAAAAATTAAACAGTCGGGTTTTTATAAAATTCGTACGTATTTCTGTATTGATGGATCAATTGATGATTTGGGAAGATTATATGAATGATTTAGAATCTACTTCATGTAGAAATTATAGTGTGAAACGTTCTTAAATTCAATATTTGAATTTTGGGTTTATTTATTTATTTATTTATTTATTTTTCTTCGACAGCAGGATTGTTCTTTTATTTTTTTTATTTTCGTTTTCAATTAGTTCAAACACGTAATATGATTGGTTATCTTTCGTTTATGCTTCAATTTCCAAAAATCATAAATCGAATTTGTTTTGCTGTTATGATCTCTGATTGGAATTTGGCCGTTTAAATTTTAAGAAGAAGAACAAGGAATTGGAACAAATATGAAACAGGTTTTATATAATTAAAAAATGATAGTAATCAGATAAAGGGTGACAGAGGAATAGTTTAAGGAGTGTTGCGGGTGAGCGAGAGGTCTCGGGTTCGAGCCTCGTCCAAGGCGAAATTTTTTTTAGAAAAAGCTTTAAGAGGTAGTTCATTTATTATTATCATCATTATTATTATTTTTATTATTATTATTAATTAGTAGTAGAGTTATTCAATGTTATTACTATCATTATTTTAATTAGTATTATTATCCTAGTTATTATTAATAACATAACTATTAATGGAATAAGTACTATTATTATGATTATTATCATTATTAAGAATTATTTTAGTTATGATGTAAATTATTATTATTATTACAAATATTAATTATACAACTATTATTATCACTAATATAACTAATATTACTAATATTATTGTTATTACTAAGTATCATTTTATAGATATCAGTATTATTACTATCATTATTACTAAAGGTACTATTATATTAAACCTATCACTTTTATTAAAATTAGTATTATCGTTATTATTATAAATATTACAAAGTATCATTATTATCAATACTGGTAATAGAATTATCGTCTAAACATCATTATTAGTATTATTACTAATACGATCACTAAAAATTACTATTAAAACTATAATTATTATTAACATTACCAATATTCTTATTATTAGTATAAGAATCGTTATTATGATTATTAACAAAAGTATTTTTAAGATTACCATTAATAATAAGATTGTTATAATTATTATTATTATCAAGTAATAAGTATTAATATCAAAAATATATTTAATACATATAACATAACGAAAATTAATATTTTTGTATAACAAATTGAATATAAGAAACATATATACATAATATTAATATAAAAGGGATATAACTAATAAATTTATATATATATATATATATATATATATATATATATATATATATATATATATATATATATATATATATATATATATATATATATATATATATATATATATATATTTGTTCGATTACAACTATGTATATTAATAAATATACAAATGATATAGGTTCGTGAATCCAAGGCCAACCCTGCATTGTTCAAATGTCGTCATATGTATTTTTACTACAAAATACAGTACAGTGAGTTTCATTTGCCTTTTTACCCTTTATATTTTTGGGCTGAGAATACATGCGTAATTTTTATAAATGTTTTACGAAATAGGCACAAGTAATCGAAACTACATTATATGATTGAATGATCGAAGCCGAATATGCCCCTTTTTGCTTGGTAACCTAAGAATTAGTAAACCGATCTACTAATTGACGCGAATCCTAAAGATTGATCTATGGGCCCGACGAACCCCATCCAAAGTACCGGATGCTTTAGTACTTAGAATTTGTTTTTATCATGTCCGAAGGATTTCCCGGAATGATAGGGGATATTCTTATATGCATCTTGTTAATGTCGGTTACCAGGTGTTCAATCCATATGAATGATTATTTTGTCACTATGCATGGGACGTATATTTATGAGAACTGAAAATGAAATCTTGTGGTCTATTATAAATTATGAAATGATTATTTATGATAAACTAATGAACTTACCAACCTTTTGGTTGACACTTTAAGGCATGTTTATTCTCAGGTATGAAAGAAATCTTCCGCTGTGCATTTGCTCATATTAGAGATATTACTTGGAGTCATTCATGACATATTTCAAAAGACATTGCATTCGAGTCATCGAATTCATCAAGATTATTAAGTCGATTATAGTTGGATATATTATGAAAGAGTATGCATGCCGTCAACTTTCGATGTAAACGAAAGTTTGTCTTTTAAAAACGAATGCAATGTTTGTAAAATGTATCATATAGAGGTCAAGTACCTCGCTATGTAACCAACTATTGTGAATCGTTTGTAATCGATATGGACTTCGTCCAGATGGATTAGGACGGGTCGTTAGAGTTGGTATCAGAGCGATGGTTTTAGCGAACCAGGTCTGCATTAGTGTGTCTAACTGATAAGTCGTTAGGATACATTAGTAAGTCTGGACTTCGACCGTGTCTGCATGTCAAAAGTTTTGCTTATCATTTTGTGTCGAAACTTATCTCCTTATCATTCTTAGAGAATCACTGCTTATCATTCTTAGTCTAGACACGTCTTACTGCATTTAGTGCATCGATAGTGTATAGACAAAAATTCATATCTTACGTATCTGTTACTGTAGACTTTGCCTGACAGCTTCCGTAGATTTCTCCGTAACTTATGGAATTTTAGTATTATATATGCATATATAAATTATGTATTACAGGGTACTAATCTATATCCTATAATCTATTTTTTTTATCGAAAATCCTTCATCTGATCGTACGAGATGAATCCCTCAACCAGTTCGAATTCCTCGGATTCCGACGGCTATTCCGATATGGAGTTTCACCTAAGCTCCGAAAGCAGTGTCACCAAAATGAATCAACAAATCATCCATCCCCAATTTATCTGATGGGTTCGTAGACGACTTAATCAATGGAGACGAGAAGAAGGCGATACAACCAAATTTCCCTCTTGGCGATGAACCTGAAGCACTCACCGACGAACCAATCCGAAACACCATTTTCACCTTCATTTCCCGAATATCTCACCATGATTATATACTATCTCAAATTCAAAACCTTATTCATCCACTCGTTCTGACCGACAATCATTCTGGAATAATAGAAGAAGTCAACGAACTTCGCGCTCGGGTAATAGTTTTGGAAAATATGGTGCAAAATTTACCAGCTTCAGCAACATCACCGGCACCAACAGTACCATCAGTAACAGCATCCGTACCATCAATAACACACGCCTCAACATCTCATTCTGCACATCGATTATAATCATCAATCTGCGTATCGTTCTACATTATTTATCTTCGTTCGGCATGATGATTATGTAACCTCTAATGTTTTAGAGATTATGTATTCTAGTTCTAACGGTAAACCAAATGGGTTTAATATATATTAACTCAATGAATCCATGATTACATCTGAAGAAAATATATATACAAGTACATGATGCGTTGAAACGTAACCTTTATTTATGAACGGATTTGAGTTATTTTGTTACACTGATTGTTTTATTGTATATGTGGTGTTTTAATGAATTCAGGTTGATTTCACACATATATAGGCAACTAGTCCTATCCGCGTAGTTTAGTTTTATAGGTAAATCTGATTCGTTCCACAGAGAGATGGAATGTTTTAATTATTTTTAATAGTCTTTGAAGTTAAACTTATTTAAAGGGGGTTTTGGATTAGGAATTTATATCTAGCATAATAATAATAAAATATAACTTAATCCTTAATTTAATTGAAGTACTTATTAATTAAAATTACAAGATTACATGATTTATAATCATTAACTTAAAAATGAATTAATTGAAACTATATTAATTGTGATAGAAATATTTTATTAAATGGTAATAAGCATAACAATAATTTTTTATAAAACTAATTGATTAAGAAATTATTTTAAACAATAAAATACAAATTAACTTAAATTAACTAAATAATAACTTAAATTAAATTAAAGATGAATTAAAGATAATTATAATAATTATACTAATTATAAATTAAATACTTTAAAAATAATAATAAAAGATTTAATTAAAACTTGAATTTTGAAACTAATTCGTAACAGTACTGGTGTTATACGTATGCGTTTCGCGTAATGATATACGCGTTTCGCGTATACTTTTAAAGATACACGGTTCGTGTATATATCTACACGGTCCGCGTATGTTATATTCGATGTGACAAAACAGTAACTATTAAACTGATGTACATTGACTATATTTTTTTCTATTTTTGCTGTATAATAATAATACGTAAATAAATAACAAATATAATTATTTGCAATATATAAATAGGAGTGTTTACTTAAATGTGTCACCTCTAGATCCATGAATTGTTTTAGTTTTAAGCTCTATTAAAATGTTTAGTATAAAACTTTATATTTTTCTTTCGAATAAATAAAGTTTCAACTAGCTAAATTAAGTCTAATTTTCATTTGACTTATTTAGATAGTTACTAGTCCCCAAGTATTTAAATTGAGACCCAACCCAGTTTTGACTTTCGCCAAAACCCAAATCATAACGGTTTCTCTTTTTACAATTTCACTTTTATATAGCTAGTGATATTACCCAAACCACCGAACTTTATTTCCAATTTGGTGTTAATAAACTATTCATAAGTTCGTCTAAATCACTTTTAATGTTGAAGCTTAATTTATATAAATGAAAATAACTTTCGTTATTTGAATCTAATAAATTAAGTGACAAGAGTTAAATATCCAAATACATAATAATGGTTCTTTTAATTAGGCTCAATGTTAAAAATACTTAAGTTACATTTTAATTTTTACAATTAATAACAATCCATTTCACCAGGGGCTCTACATCTAAGCAAACAATAGAGAAATTTAGCTACTCATTATACTAGGGTAAACATAAAAATATAAATATACAAACATAATAATAACGATAAAAATTGATAACGATAATTTTAATAGGATAAACTTACGACAATCTTCACTTTCATTAACTTCAAACGGTAGAAAAATTACAATAACAACACCCTTTTCACTCGTACAATAATACTCTTAATCACGAACAATACACCATTAATATTGTACTATCTTAAATATTGAACCTTGGAATAAATTGGAACTGAACAATAAAATGATATAGTGTATAAAGATACTAGTAAAATTAATTGGATATCTCTCTCTGCTCTCTATTTTGTGTACGTTTTTCTGTATGTATGTGTATGTCTATATTTAACATGTACAGAGAAAATGTAGTAGGTAGACTTGAGCTGAGCTGTATACTTCTTTGAATTCTGTAAAGATGAAAAGTAGTGTAAAGTAGTAATATTAAACCTCAAAAGCAACCATCCCATTTGTAATTCAGATCTGAATCTGGTCTCGAGATTACGCGTTTCGCGTAAGGCGGTACACGGTCCGCGTAGGAACAACAACATTACGCGTTTCGCGTGGCTATATACGCGATCCGCGTAAGTTGAAACATAACTTTTCTTATTTTTATTTTTGCGTTTGTTCTTTGTTGATCCCGTGTTGACGTATATTGACTTGGAACTTTCATTTGAACTCTTTTTCTTCGATCATTTTGGACTTTCATTCGGATAAACGTTATCTCGATATATATTTGGTTAAAACCCGTCGTTTATCGTCGTTTCTTCAAACTTCAAGCTCGCGTTTACTTTTGCCGTTTTTCTCGTGAATTATGCATTTGAATGTCTTCGTTTCAGTAAAAGTCGATGAAATATAAATGATATTGCGTCGAAATATATGTATGTTTAAAGCAATATCAGTACATTTTCATAAAGATTGTAATTAAAAATTCTTTTGTACAAACTGTTAGTGGTGAAAATATTTTAACGGGTAGGTAATACCCGAGGAATATTTAGACTTCACATTAATCAGTTACACTGTACATTCTTCGAATCTGATTCAATAGTCATTTACTATCCTACTTACATCCACCGATATACGAATCTGTTCACCACAAAATAACCATTTTCATTCAATTTTATATTTGGGTTTTGACTTCTCAGAATCCAACAAGTGGCATAATGAAGAAAACATTGGACAAGATAAAATTTGTTAGAAACAAACGAATTAACTAATTGAAATTTTGTTAAGAATCCACACTAACTGTTCCTAGCTAATTGTTCCTAGCTAACTGATTACATTTTATTTATCGCAATTTAATTATCGCAATTTACATTCTCGCAACTTTATTTATCGTCATTTAATTTCTGTTATTTACTTTACGCACTTTATTTATCGTTATTTAATTTCTGTTATTTATTTTACGCACTTTAAATATCGGGACACGTATACAAGGTTTTGACATATCATATCGACGCATTTATATATATTATTTGGAATAACCATAGACACTCTATATGTAGTAATGATCGAGTTCTCTATACAGGGTTGAGGTTGATTCTACAATAATATATATAATTTGAGTTGTGATCGAGTCTGAGACATGTACACGGGTCACGGTACGTATTAATTAATTTGAATATTATATATTAAACTATATATGAATTATTGGACTGTTAATTGTGGACTATCGACTGTGGACTAATAACATTGGACAATTAAAATGAATTAAAATATTAATTATAACATATAAAACTAAACAATTCTTCAAATTTGCCACTTGATTTCATCTTAAACCTCATTTGTATCTTGATGATTACAATCTGCGATTCAAACCTTTCATGATTCTTGAAAACATCTCAAGCAAGAGAATGAACCAACCGCACTTCATCTACGGAAGGAAATATTTATGCATATAGCTATGCACCTGAAAACTCTCGGGAACTGAGTAAACGTTTAACACGTAGCTGTGCTAATTCCTTTAGTGTTATTATTACCAAAAACAACTTTTCAACTTCTTTCCAAATTAGCCAAATTTGTCACAGCTTCAGCAAGTCAACTTCGACTTTTCGTTCGAAATAACCTTATTATAACATTGAAATATAAGTTTGCCTTTCGTTATCGTTACCGAGGAACCGTTTATATTCCACCACATTAGCAGTAAACTTATCAGCAACGTCATTACTCATTAGTTTAAGTCTCTCCGAAAAACCATTATATTTGTTCATTAAAACCCTATCGTATACCCATTCGCATTTTGTAACGAAAATGGTCATACCAATTACCGAGAATCAGCCATCAGTATTTTGAATCTCGCAGTGTTCTACATCAACCGTTATATGTATACCTATAACATTTATCTCTTAGAATTATGCTCTTCCATTCTGAAATTTTGAAAAGCATTCAATCTACGAATCAATAATCCAAATCTTGAAAATTGCTGATGAAGCAGCAGAAACTTTAGACAACCGAAATAGTCAAAAGTTTGAAGATAAAGATTAGTGTGTTGGCAAAGCTCAGAAAAAAAAAATTGAAATTGGAAAACGAATTGAGCAAACCATTAAGAAGGCTGAAGACAAATCACGAAGATTAAACCTGCCCTTAAAGAATTCAAATGATTCAGTACCTGCTAAAGTTACTAACGAATGCCTTGCTTCTGACTCCAAACTCTTGCGGACAAATTTTCTTCACTATCTTTCGATATTAGAAATTCCAAGATATCATCGTATCTTTTGTTATAAATATCCTCCATATTTCTGAAGATATTTTCATAACTATTCTTATCTGAAATCATTAATCTCTTAGTGCTATCAGTGTTACATCATATAGAAACTGTTAGTTTCTATATTCTGTAAACTTTCGAGCTTAAAATATGAATATTATTGAAGTAATGTTGGGAACTGATGCATGAGTTAGTATAATATAATGACACTTGATCAACGTGATTATATTACATTAAGTCATGTTGAGTTTCTAATGGAACGTGATGATTCACAAATCATAACGCCATCATGTGCCATGTTACACAACTCTTACATTCTGTCTAAATCTATAAACATATCAAGAACATGTTTTTCTTGATAGATCTATTTTTCCCTTGAATTCTGGTAATTTGACAAGTCAGATTGTACTATATTCATTTCTTTCCTAGAACATTAATTGTGTTCATTTCGAAATTTATATATGTGAATTCTGGACCATTACAAGAGATGCCTAACCGCAAGAAGAAGAAACGAAGGGACAAAGCTCCGAAATAGAAATTGGAGTATAAATCGCAGCAAATAGGAGGGAGTATTAACTGTGGATGACAGTGTTTATAGGGAACAGAAATAGGAACATTGAGATATAAGGGAGAATATAAAGCTCGATAACAACACATAAATTACAAACCGTGTATATCAATGCTTATCGCCACATAAAGACACGGGAGCACTAAAAGTACTATAACCCCAAGGACAAAGTAGAAGTAAGCAGATTCCTCTGGTGGAAGTTGGAAAGGAGAACGATTGTTGCGATAGTAAGGATAAGGACAAGAATTAAAACTGGATTAAACATATTGACTGATGATTTGGAAATATGAATTTAAGTATAGAAAATAAGAGTGGTGAAAACTAATGGGACGGAAAAGGTAAATTTATAATGGAAATATCAGACAGAGTAATCGAGGTAGATCACCGTATTTAATTATAGAGATCTTAACTTCCTTATTCACCGAAGAATCAAATCTTTTAGATTTCGAGGATTTTCTTTAAATCCCTTGAATTCCGGAATTCAACCTTGTTTACGTCAAAAGCTAAGGAAAATCTGATTTTCTTCAATTCACTCTTTTGCGATAGCTTCATTCGTATTCTTAGAATAATCGAATTATTTTAGCATTATTATTCAATGCTGATAAACCTCTAATTATCAACTCATATTGGTCATGAAAACATTTTAATTGTTAGCCATGACCACCTCACTCAAATTTCGGGACAAAATTTCTTTAGCGGGTAGGTACTGTGATGACCCGGGAATTTCCGACCAAATTTAAACTTAATCTTATATGATTTCGACACGACAAGCAAAGTCTGTAATATTGAGTCTCAAAATTTTGAACTATTTTCATGAAAACATTTGACCTTTGACCATGCCCGACGATTCACGAACAATTGTGTGTAAATAAATATGTAAATATAAACGTAAGTATATATATAATAATAATTGGAAATAATAAAATTTAATATAAACATTAAAATTAAAAATGTAAAATAATATATATATAATAGTCAAATTGCTATTAGAATGAATATATATATATATATATAATATATATATATATATATATATATATATATATATATATATATATATATATATATATATATATATATATATATATATGAATGATTTCTATATACTTAATTATATATGTACATTGTATTATATATAAATTATACAAATATTACATATTCAAATATGTTATTATATAACATAAGTATTAAATAATTTATAACAAGTAAGGTTAAAATATGAAATCTTATTACAAGTTAAAATTTAGTTGTTATAGTAATATTATTATTACATTCATTATTCTAATTAATATTAACATTAATATTAATATCAGTATTATGAATATTATTATTTTAATATAATATGTAGATATAAAATTTGATTTGCTCTATTATTATTAATATTATTAATATAAAAGTATTATTATGAAAATTATCATCTTTATGATTACTAAAATTATTTTCATCATTAAAAATATAATCTTGTTAGTTTATTTTTAACATAAATATTATTATTATTAGTATTATTTTTTTTTAATACTGACCACATATTTATAATTAGGATATTTATTATTTATTTATATTAATTATTAATTATTAAATATAATATATAAGAGCTGATAGATAAACGCGTATAAAATATAATCATTGAACCATCACTTTCAGTTTTATTTTTGTTTATTATCGTTCTGTTTCCTTGTGATTACCGATCGACTTATATCCTCAATACATAGATCGAATTTCTCAGATTGTTAAAAAAAATCACTCGAGTTTCAAAATCAAATATCAAGTATCATTTATCAATTACAATTGCAATTTATCTATTGAATTAAGCGGAAAAAAAAGAAAAAAAAAAGAAGCAGGTTCTGTTCTTCGCAGGTATACCTTTTTACTCAAACATTAATTTCGAATGATTTTGCAAAATATAAAAATGCAGATAGATTGGGATACATCTAGTAAAACTTTCTGCAAAATTTGGACTTTCAATCCTTAATATCAAGTATGAATTTTGGAGTCAATGTAATTTTATAAAAAAATCAAATAGTCGGGTTTTTATAAAATTCGAACGTATTTCTGTATTGATGGATCAATTGATGATTTGGGAAGATTATATGAATGATTTAGAATCTACTTCATGTAGAAATTATAGTGTGAAACGTTCTTAAATTCAATATTTGAATTTTGGGTTTATTTATTTATTTATTTTTTTTCTTCGACAGCAGGGTTGTCCTTTTATTTTTTTTATTTTCATTTTTAATTAGTTCAAACACGTAATATGATTGGTTATCTTTCGTTTATGCTTCAATTTCCAAAAATCATAAATCGAATTTGTTTTGCTGTTATGATCTCTGATTGGAATTTGGCCGTTTGAATTTTAAGAAGAAGAACAAGGAATTGGAACAAATATGAAACAGGTTTTATATAATTAAAAACTGATAGTAATCAGATAAAGGGTGACAGAGGAATAGTTTAAGGAGTGTTGCGGGTGAGCGAGAGGTCTCGGGTTCGAGCCTCGTCCAAGGCGAAATTTTTTTTAGAAAAAGCTTTAAGAGGTAGTTCATTTATTATTATCATCATTATTATTATTTTTATTATTATTATTAATTAGTAGTAGAGTTATTCAATGTTATTACTATCATTATTTTAATTAGTATTATTATCCTAGTTATTATTAATAACATAACTATTAATGGAATAAGTACTATTATTATGATTATTATCATTATTAAGAATTATTTTAGTTATGATGTAAATTATTATTATTATTACAAATATTAATTATACAACTATTATTATCACTAATATAACTAATATTACTAATATTATTGTTATTACTAAGTATCATTTTATAGATATCAGTATTATTACCATCATTATTACTAAAGGTACTATTATATTAAACCTATCACTTTTATTAAAATTAGTAGTATCGTTATTATTATAAATATTACAAAGTATCATTATTATCAATACTAGTAATAGAATTATCGTCTAAACACCATTATTAGTATTATTACTAATACGATCACTAAAAATTACTATTAAAACTATAATTATTATTAACATTACTAATATTCTTATTATTAGTATAAGAATCGTTATTATGATTATTAACAAAAGTATTTTTAAGATTACCATTAATAATAAGATTGTTATAATTATTATTATTATCAAGTAATAAGTATTAATATCAAAAATATATTTAATACATATAACATAACGAAAATTAATATTTTTGTATAACAAATTGAATATAAGAAACATATATACATAATATTAATATAAAAGGGATATAACTAATAAATTTATATATATATATATATATATATATATATATATATATATATATATATATATATATATATATATATATATATATATTTATATATATATTTGTTCGATTACAACTATGTATATTAATAAATATACAAATGATATAGGTTCGTGAATCCAAGGCCAACCCTGCATTGTTCAAATGTCGTCATATGTATTTTTACTACAAAATACAGTATAGTGAGTTTCATTTGCCTTTTTACCCTTTATATTTTTGGGCTGAGAATACATGCGCAATTTTTATAAATATTTTACGAAATAGACACAAGTAATCGAAACTACATTATATGGTTGAATGATCGAAACCGAATATGACCCTTTTTGCTTGGTAACCTAAGAATTAGTAAACCGATCTACTAATTGACGCGAATCCTAAAGATAGATCTATGGGCCCGACGAACCCCATCCAAAGTACCAGATGCTTTAGTACTTCGAATTTGTTTTTATCATGTCCGAAGGATTTCCCAGAATGATAGGGGATATTCTTATATGCATCTTGTTAATGTCGGTTACCAGGTGTTCAATCCATATGAATGATTATTTTGTCTCTATGCATGGGACATATATTTATGAGAACTGAAAATGAAATCTTGTGGTCTATTATAAATTATGAAATGATTATTTATGATAAACTAATGAACTCACCAACCTTTTGGTTGACACTTTAAGGCATGTTTATTCTCAGGTATGAAAGAAATCTTCCGCTGTGCATTTGCTCATATTAGAGATATTACTTGGAGTCATTCATGACATATTTCAAAAGACGTTGCATTCGAGTCATCGAGTTCATCAAGATTATTAAGTCGATTATAGTTGGATATATTATGAAAGAGTATGCATGCCGTCAACTTTCGATGTAAACGAAAGTTTGTATTTTAAAAACGAATGCAATGTTTGTAAAATGTATCATATAGAGGTCAAGTACCTCGCGATGTAACCAACTATTGTGAATCGTTTGTAATAGATATGGACTTCGTTCGAATGGATTAGGACAGGTCGTTAGAGTAGAGACCCGTCCTAATCCATCTGGACGAATACATTACATTTGGTTACATCGCGAGGTACTTGACCTCTATATGATACATTTTACAAACATTGTATTCATTTTTAAAAGACAAAATTTCATTACATCGACAGTTGACGGCATGCATACCATTTCATAATATATCCAACTATAATTGACTTAGTAATAATCTTGATGAACTCGACGACTCGAATGCAACATCTTTTGAAATATGTCATGAATGATTCCAAGTAATATCTCTAATATGAGCAAATGTACAGCGGAATATTTCTTTAATACCTGAGAATAAACATGCTTTAAAGTGTCAACCAAAAGGTTGGTGAGTTCATTAGTTTATCATAAATAATCATTTCAGATAGTATAATAGACCACAAGATACTCATATTTCGAAAACAATCTGTGCAGGTCTGCTCACTGTTGGAAAATCATTCATACGATATATAAACACCTGGTAATCGACCTTAACAAGATGCATATAGAATATCCCCCGCGTACCGGCATTCTTCACGGTCATGCAAAAGCATACAAACAGGCCACTCTTTTAAATATGATGGTTGTGTACACCTCACAAACAGATCATATCTTTTAAAGTTGGCAGTTGTATACCTATTTCGAAGTACTAAAGCAGTTCAAATTCTCTGACTGGGGCTTGTGAGTGCCCATAGATCTATCTTTAGGATTCGCGTCAATTAGGAGCTCGGTTTCCTAATTCTTAGATTAGCAGACTATAAAGGGGTGATGTCTGGTGTACTCGTAACTCAATCGTAGAATGTTTTTAAGTACTTGTGTCTATTTCGTCAAACATTTATAAAAGCAGCACATGTATTCTCGGTCCCAAAAATATATATTGCAAAAGCATTTAAAAAGGGAGCAAATGAAACTCACAACATTGTATTTCGTAGTAATTAAGCATATGATGACATTGAACAAGTGCAAAGTTGGCCCTGGATTCACGAACCTATATCAATTATATATATTAACACATATAATTGTAATCGGACAATATTATATTTTAATATATATATTATTTCAATTGTTTATATTTTTATATCTATATGTGTACTTTTATATATGAATTGTACAAGTATTTCTATAACAATTTTTCATTGTAATAATAATAATAATATTAGTAGTAATATTATTAATAGTAATAATATAGTTCTTATAATAGTAATAATGATAATGATACTAGTAATTAGTAAAAATGATAGTAATGATGATGATGATAATAATAATAATAATAATAATAATAATAATAATAATAATTATTATTATTATAATATTAATAATTATAATATTCATAAAATTAATAATAATAATCATATTCATAAAATAATAATAAAGATAATAATGATAAATAATGATAATTCTAATAATAATACTAAGGATATTTTTAAAGCAAATGATAATTTTAATAGTCATGATAATAATAATACTTATATTCATAATGATAATAATATTAATGGTAATAATAATATTAATGGTAATAATAATACTTATCTTTAATAATAATAATGATGTGATAATAATAATATCAATAATAATAATGATATTAATAAAAATAGAACTTCTACCTCAAAAAGAGAAATGGCTTAAAATAATGCCCCAAACCGGGCTCGAACCCGCGACCTCTTGCTTGACGAACAACCACCAAACCATTGCTCTACTTATTAATTTCTGATTTAATTCACCCATTAAATCCTTTTAACCATTACTTGTCTGTTCTTTTCTTCTTCTTCTAAAAATTAAACAACCAGAGTAATAATACTCCTAACCTAATACATCATCATCATCACGATGATCATTTATATCATTCATCATCATGTACATCATCATCAAATTGTTATCATTATCATACGGCATCATTCCAATTCGCATCATCATTATCGTTATAAACTAAAATCAAACACGTATCATTATCATAATTGAATCATCATCATCTTATCGTCATCTTCAACCTAATCATAACCGTATTCTTCATCATCGTACGTATCATCATCACCATCATTATTTAATTTATCATCATAGTCATCACCTAACTATATCGTATATCATTATTATCATGTTCATATCATTGTTCTCGTTATGATACAGTATTACCATCATCATCAATCGAATTACTAATCCATATCTAAGTATCATTATATATCCCGTACCCATCCTATATTCTGGCCCAATTCCCTCGACCCAACAGCATACTAAATAAACCGATATGTACACTAGCCCATTTAGTAATTAAATCGGCTCATGATCAAATCGAGTTTGTCCAGTTTACAGATTAACCAATATATTCATGTACAGCTCGTCACACTACAATTGATTCTCAGACCCTACCATATTAACGATTTTCACAGCACAATCCAATCCCACTTTATATAGTGGGTCTACACCTTCTTCTTTAATTATTTTACTCTCACATGTTTCTACCTTCTCCTATTATCCTTGGTAAAAAAAAATTATATATATATGCAGCATTCGAATGGTAGCTGAACAAAAAAAAACTTATATATATGCAGCAGTAGGATCGTGCAGTTAATAGGGTGTAAGTGATTACTGTTTTGGTGTTGGTCTCGACCAGAGACATGAAGCATAGTTCGTGCAGGAATAAACAAGTTACAGCAACCAGGAGCAGTTTTTGGGTGTTCTTGCTTCGATCAGAAAAGAAAACAGAAACAGGATGCAAAGGCAGCAGTAGGAACTCGTGGTGGTGATTCGTGTTTGAAGGTGATGGAGTGGGAATTTAAATTGCGATAAATAAATTGTGATAATTAAAATGTAATGCGGAATTAATCAGTTAGCTAGGAACAGTTAGCTAGGAACAGTTAGCGTGGATTCTTATCAAAATTCTTCTCATAGTTAAATTGTTTATTTCTAACAAATTTTATTTTTGTCCAATGTTTTCTTCATTATGCCACTTGTTGGATTCTGATAGGTCAAAATCCAAATATGAAATTGAATGAAAATGGTTATTCTGCGGTGAACGGATACGTATATCTGTGGATGTAAGTAGGATAGTAAATGACTGTTGAATCAGATTCGGAGAATGTACAGTGTAACTTATTAATGTGAAATCTAAATATTCCTCGGGTATTACCTACCCACTAAAATATTTTCACCATTAATAGTTTGTACAAAAGAATTTTCAATTACAATCTTTATGAAAATATATACACATATATATTTTCTTCAGATGTAGTCATGGATTTAATGAGTTAATATGATATTAATCTCATTTGATTTATCATTAGAACTAGAATACATAATCTCTAAAACATTAGAAATTATATAATCGTCATGTAGAACGAAGATAAATGATGTAGAGTGATTTGTAGAACGATGATTATGCTCGAGGTACATAATAAGATGTTGAGGCATGTAATGTTTAAACTTGGGTTGTTGGTGGTACTGATATTGATGTTGGTGGTACTGTTGGTGCCGGTGATGTTACTGAAGCTAGTACGTTTTGCATCATATTTTCCAAGGCTACAACTTTGGCGCGAAACTCGTTGACTTTATTACTCCGGGATGATTGTCGGTAGGAACGAGTAAATGAATAAGGTCTAGAATCTGAATTATGATATAGTCGTGGCGAGATACTCTGGAAATAAGAGAAAAATGATATTACGAACAGCTTTGCCGGTAAGTGCTTCAGGTTCTTCGCCAAGAGTGCAGGTTGGTGGATGAAAGGGATCGCTTCTTCTTGTCTCCAATGATTAAGTAGACTACGAACCCATCCCCAATTCATCCAGAATTGAAGATGACTAGGTTGATCTATTTCGTTTACACTGTTTTCGGAGCTTAAGTGAATATCCATGTCGGAATAGCTGTCGGAATAAATATCGGAATAGCTATCGGAATCTGAGGGACCCGAACTGGTTGAGGGATTCATCTCGTACGATTAGATGAAGGCTTTTCGATAAGAAATAGATTATAGGATGTAGATTAGTACCCTGCAATACATAATTTACATATGCATATAATACTAAAATCCCATAAGTTACGGAGGAATCTACGGAAGCTGTCAGGCAAAGTTTACAGTAATAGATACGCTAAGATATAAATTAGCAGATACGCTAAGATATAAATTTTGTCTATACACTATTCATGCAATCGATGCAGTAAGATGTGTCTAGACTATGAATGATAAGCAGGCAATTTTTTGACAAAAATGATAAGCAAAACTTTTGACATACAGACACGGTCGAAGTCCAGACCCACTAATGCATCTAAACAACTATCAGTTAGACACACTAATGTAGACCTGGTTCGCTAAGACCACCGCTCTGATACCACCTGTAGATAGTGGGGATGCATCCCACTCAGTGCCTTCCCAGCTAACTGCCTGGTGACCACTGAGCGTACCTCAGACACTGATTTTACGGCCCTGCCTCTCGGCAAAACCAACCATATTCGGACCGCGAGGGGTAAGAGTCAATGCTTCGTCACAGGTAACACTGTGAGAACTCCCTCTACAATTAAGCCGACGACACAGCTTAAACCAGCTCTGATACCACCTGT
The DNA here is from genome assembly GCF_046630445.1 of Rutidosis leptorrhynchoides. NCBI lineage: Eukaryota > Viridiplantae > Streptophyta > Magnoliopsida > Asterales > Asteraceae > Rutidosis > Rutidosis leptorrhynchoides. The sequence goes on along the minus strand of NC_092336.1, from coordinate 79,527,302 downwards.
AGAGACCTGTCCTAATCCATCTGGACGAATACATTACATTTGGTTACATCGCGAGGTACTTGACCTCTATATGATACATTTTACAAACATTGCATTCGTTTTTAAAAGATAAACTTTCATTACATCGACAGTTGACGGCATGCATACCATTTCATAATATATCCAACTATAATTGACTTAGTAATAATCTTGATGAACTCGAAGACTCGAATGTAACGTCTTTTGAAATATGTCATGAATGACTCCAAATAATATCTCTAATATGAGCAAATGCACAGCGGAAGATTTCTTTAATACCTGAGAATAAACATGCTTTAAAGTGTCAACCAAAAATTTGGTGAGTTCATTAGTTTATCATAAATAATCATTTCAGATAGTATAATAGACTACAAGATACTCATATTTCGAAAACAATCTGTGCAGGTCTGCTCACTGCTGGAAAATCATTCATATGATATATAAACACCTGGTAATCGACCTTAACAAGATGCATATAGAATATCCCCCGCATACCGGCATTCCGCACGGTCATGCAAAAGCATACAAACAGGCCACTCTTTTAAATATGATGGTTGTGTACACCTCAAAAACAGATCATGTCTTTTAAAGCTGGCGGTTGTATACCTATTTCGAAGTACTAAAGCAGTTCAAATTCTCTGACTGGGGCTTATGAGTGCCCATAGATCTATCTTTAGGATTCGCGTCAATTAAGAGCTCGGTTTCCTAATTCTTAGATTACCAGACTATAAAGGGGTGATATCCGGTGTACTCGTAACTCAATCGTAGAATGTTTTTAAGTACTTGTGTCTATTTCGTCAAACATTTATAAAAGCAGCGCATGCATTCTCAGTTCCAAAAATATATATTGCAAAAGCATTTAAAAATGGAGCAAATAAAACTCACAATATTGTATTTCGTAGTAATTAAGCATATGATGACATTGAACAAGTGCAAAGTTGGCCCCGAATTCACGAACCTATATTAAATATATATATTAACACATATAATTGTAATCGGACAATATTATATTTTAATATATATATTATTTCAATTGTTTATATTTTTATATCTATATGTGTACTTTTATATATGATTTGTATAAGTATTTCTATAACACTTTTTCATTGTAATAATAATAATAATAATAATATTAGTAGTAATATTATTAATAGTAATAATACAGTTCTTATAGTAGTAATAATGATACTAGTAATTAGTAAAAATGATAGTAATGATGATGATGATGATAATAATAATAATAATAATAATAATAATAATAATAATAATAATAATAATAATAATAATAATAATAATAATAATAATAATAATAATAATAATAATATTAATAATTATAATATTCATAAAATTAATAATAATAATCATATTCATAAAATAATAATAAAGATAATAATGATAAAATAATGATAATTCTAAAAATAATACTAAGGATATTTTTAAAGCAAATAATAATTTAAATAGTCATGATAATAATAATAATACTTATATTCATAATGATAATAATATTAATGGTAATAATAATACTTATCTTTAATAATAATAATGATGTGATAATAATAATATCAATAATAATAATGATATTAATAAAAATAGAACTTCTACCTCAAAAAGAGAAATGGCTTAAAATAATGCCCCAGCCCGGGCTCGAACCCGCGACCTCTTGCTTGACGAACAACCACCAAACCATTGCTCTACTTATTAATTTCTGATTTAATTCACCCATTAAATCCTTTTAACCATTACTTGTCTGTTCTTTTCTTCTTCTTCTAAAAATTAAAAAACCAGAGTAATAATACTCCTAACCTAATACATCATCATCATCATGATGATGATTTATATCATTCATCATCATGTACATCATCATCAAATTGCTATCATTATCATACAGCATCATTCCAATTCACATCATCATTATAGTTATAAACTAAAATCAAACACGTATCATTATCATCATTGAATCATCATCATCTTATCGTCATCTTCAACCTAATCATAACCGTATTCTTCATCATCGTATGTATCATCATCACCATCATTATTTAATTTATCATCATAGTCATCACCTAACTATATCGTATATCATTATTATCATGTTCATATCATTGTTCTCGTTATGATACAGTATTACCATCATCATCAATCGAATTACTAATCCATATCTAAGTATCATTATATATCCCGTACCCATCCTATATTCTGGCCCAATTCCCTCGGCCCAACAGCATACTAAATAAACCTATATGTATACTAGCCCATTTAGTAATTAAATCGGCTCATGATCAAATCGAGTTTGTCCAATTTACAGATTAACCGATATATTCATGTACAGCTCGTCACACTACAATTGATTCTCAGACCCTACCATATTAACGATTTTCATAGCACAATCCAATCCCACTTTATATAGTGGGTCTACACCTTCTTCTTTAATTATTTTACTCTCACATGTTTCTACCTTCTCCCATTATCCTTGATAAAAAAAATTATATATATATATATATATATATATATATATATATATATATATATATATATATATATATATATATATATATATATATATATATATATATATATATATATATATATGCAGCATTCGAATGGTAACTGAACATAAAAAAAATTATATATATGCAGCAGTAGGTTCGTGCAGTTAATAGGGTGTAAGTGATTACTGTTTTGGTGTTGGTCTCGACCGGAGATAGGAAGCATAGTTCGTGCAGGAATAAACAAGTTTCAGCAACCAGGAGCAGTTTTTGGGTGTTCTTGCTTCGATCAGAAAAGAAAACAGAAACAGGATGCAACGGCAGCAGTAGGAACTCGTGGTGGTGATTCGTGTTTGAAGGTGATGGAGTGGGAACCATATCAGTAATGGGTATCATGGGTTTGATCGTAAATAGGAACTAGTAACAGGAGTTGAGTTTTGAACATAATATTAGTATTACTAGTTACAAGATGAGGATGTGGGTTTGACGTTTGAAACAGGAACAATAGTAATTGCAACTGCAGTAGCAGTTTGGGTTGGTTGTGGTGGATGTTTGCAACACAGAAACGAAACAGGAGAAAAGATAGAATAGTTTTGGTGGTACCGGTGGTAATGATATGGATGGTTTTCAATGGTGTGGTTGTCGAGAAACATAAGTTTATTAAATCAACAGGTGCTCGTGGAACCTCATGGGTTTTGGTTAGGATCGTTCTTCGATAGTGGTGTGTCCATCGTGATTCTTGGTTAGAAAGAAAAAGAAGAAACAAAGTATAACGGTTATAAGTGTGGTGGGTTGTTCGTGCAAGTGAGTGGCGGTTATAGGCGTTTGTTTGGTGTTTGAGAGGTGGTGGTGTTCGTGAGTGCAGTTGAAGAGGACCAATTTAGATGGTTTATGTGAGGGGGTTGAAGTGGTGGTGCTTTGTATGCTTCATGTATATATATAATCCCTCTCTATATATCTTACATCTATAATCATAATTCTCTGTAATATGTAAGTGTGAGTTGTAATAATAATAAATAAAATAAATTAATAATAATTATAATATATTAAATTTTTAACACGTGAATTGAAACGAAAAGCAGCCATAAATCTTGTAATGTAGTTACCGACAGTTTTCACGGACTGTGTATCGTCGTCCACTATTTGAAATCAGTGGCGGATAAAAGTCTTTGGAAAAATTCCAAATTTTTAAATTAAATAGCTTTATTTATTTTGGTCATTTTAGTATAAAAATCAATCATTAACTATTAAATAAAATATTACATTAATTATTCACTCCCAACCTCAAGTAAAATATGAAAATTTTTAGAATTCAACAAATAGTTCCTAAATACATTTTTGATAAGCCTATAATTTATAAAACTCATTTTCGGCTAACCGTTTATTTTAAAATCATATAAGTTTGAATTTAACTTACTTAATATTAATCGGGACATCAAATGAGTATTACAATCATTTAATATTTATTTTTTACTATACTTTATTTATATATAGTCATGTTGTAAATAATAATTATTATAATATTATATTTTTATTTTATTTTACGTAATTCGTTTTAATAACAACAACATATAATGTTTCGAATTATATTTCCAGTAATTATTTATTTATATATATATATATATATATATATATATATATATATATATATATATATATTCACACATAACTATTTACAAGTAGTGGTTCGTGAATCGTCGGGAATGGTCGAAGGTCAATTGCATATATGAAACAGTTCAAATTTTTTTGAGATTCAATTAAATAGACTTTGCTTATCATATCGAAACCATATAAAGATTAAGTTTAAATTTGCATATATGAAACAGTTCAAAATTTTTTGAGATTCAATTAAATAGACTTTGCTTATCATGTCGAAACCATATAAAGATTAAGTTTAAATTTGGTTGAAAATTTCCGGGTCGTCACATTATTATTGCTATAGCCACAACCAAAGATTGGCCATTGCATCAATTGAATGTGAATAGTTCCTTTATACATGGATATATGGAAGAAGATATCTATATGGTACCACCAGAGGGTTATACAAAGGCACAAGATGGTCAAGATTGCAAACTCAATAAGTCACTTTATGGTTTAAAGCAGGCTTCTAAAGTTAGACAATGGAACCAAGAATTAACCAAGTATTTACTTCAAATAAAGGTTATGATTGTTTTAAAAATGGAACCAAGAATTAACCAAGTATTTACTCAATAAGTCACTTTGTGTAAAAACTGCATTTAAGAAACTTATTTTTGATGTAATATATTCTTACTGTAAACCATTATGTAATGGTCGTGTGTAAACGGTATATTTTAGATTATCATTATTTGATAATCTACGTAATGCTTTTTAAACCTTTATCGATAAAATAAAGGTTATGGTTGTTTTAAAAATGAATGCAGTCTTTGAAAAACGTCTCACATAGAGGTCAAAACCTCGCGACGAAATCAATTAATATGGAACGTTTATAATCAAAATGAACGGGACATTTCAGTTGGTATCTGAGCATTGGTCTTAGAGAACCGGAAATTTGCATTAATGTGTCTTATTGAGTTCGTTAGGATGCATTAGTGAGTCTGGACTTCGACCGTGTTTACTTCAAAAATGATTGCTTAACATTTTTGTTGGAAACTATATATTGTTAACATGTAAATATTATGTGATATATTAATCTCTTAACGTGTTTGATATTGTGTGTTAGATGTCTACCTCTAGTACAAATCCCATCGACTCACCTAATAATAATGAAGAGTCGAATATAGTTTGGGAAGATTCACAAATTACCGAAGAGGAACCGGAAGAGGAGGAACCGGAAGAGGAGGAACCGGAAGAGGAGGAACCGGAAGAAGAGGAACCGGAAGAAGAGGTTCTGGAGGAGGATATATTAGGAACCATAGAAAAATAGATAAATAAAAGAAAATCCTCAAACAACGGACCAAAGTTAAAAATGGTCAATGGTGTTTCCGCCGAGGAAGAAAAATATTGGGAAGATTACCAATTTTTCGATGAATCAGATCCCGATGAGGATTCCGATGATGTTATAGAAATTACCTCGACCCAATTTGAAAAGGCAAAAGAAAATAATAAGGGAAAGGGCATCAAAATAGAGAAACCTGATTCCAACCCCGATGAACTTTATATGTATCATCAACACCCGTATTTCTTAAGTTGTAACAATAACCCGGGAACCTCTAAGCCACCAGGTTTTTCTAAACCATTTGTGAAAACAACGGCTCGTATTAGAGGAACATCATATATCCCTAGAAAATTAGCAAAACGAAACAGGTCCGAAGAGGAAGAAACTAGTGAGTCGGAATAAAGAGTTGTAATCATGAGGTGTAAAATATGTAAAATAAGTGTGCTTGTACTTTTCTTGTTGTATGTGAAAATTGCTTGTATTATTTGATAATTATCTTTTACGAATCTAACCCTCGTCTATTTTTACAGTATTAAAACAAAAATGGATGTTAAGGCTAGACAACCAAAAATTTTAGAAGACCTACCCGGGGACATGATTGATGAAATCTTGTCTAAAGTCTGTCAGAATTCATCGGCACAATTATTTACGGCAAAATTAGTGTGTAGAACATTTGATGAACGTTCCAGGCATGCCTTAGTTTATAAAAGGCTTTCATTTGAAAGATGGGGTATATCACATTGGGGACACCGTAAGTTACGTCGTGTTTTCTTTAAAGCGTTAAATGCGGGGAACCCAAATGCAATTTTACCTACGGGTTAAGAACCTATTTTGACTCAACATATCCCAACATAGGACTTCGTGAGTTAGAAAGAACTTCTAACATGCAACATAAAGAAGCATGTTATGCTTACGAGTTAGTGATGTTTGCTTCTCACCAAAGTGAGAAAAAGAACATCGGATTACAACTTTTAAATAAAACCTTCCCACAAGTGACGGATTCAGTAGTTGGGGTGAGAAACAAGGTTTTTAGATTATTACGGTGCTGTTGGACATTACGAAACCCTCGTCCCTTTGATGACGTTACAACATGTTGTCTTGTCAACGGCCATAACGGTTATGTTCCACAAGACCAAGGATGGAAAGTAGTCTTAGTAAAACCAGAATGCATGACTTGTTTCTGGACTTTTGAATTACGTGTTTTTATTGCCTTTGCTGAACGACTTACGTATTAACTAGGATTGTTGTCACAACTATTTTGTATCAAAGTTATTGTGTGCTATATTTCATACTATATGTATAATAGCGGTATTGTAAGTTTGTAAAATATTGTATAAAAGTTTGAACGCGAAATATTATTATAATCAGTTTTTCATATAGAATTGTAGTAGTTGAATTGTATATTAGCTACTAAGTATGAACTTAACGGGTAGGTACTACCCGAATTAAAACTATAAAACGCTAATATGAAGAAAAAGCTTTTATAAATGAGTTCATATTATACTACGAAATACTATTGACTACTCTTAATATTCTATATGATTAACTTAATTCTTTTGAGCTATTTTTGAAGGAAATGGCACCGACGACTTGTCAGAATTTGAACATGAGCGAGGAAGACTTCCGTGTTTTCCTTGCAGCAAACATAGTCGCGGTACAGGCTGCAATGCAAAACAACAACAATAACTCTGAATCTAGCAATACAAATAACGCCATAAGAAATTGTGTAGGATGCTCCTACAAAGAATTCATTGCCTGTAAACCTTTGGAATTCGATGGAACCGAGGGTCCAATCGGATTGAAACGGTGGACCGAAAAGGTTGAATCGGTGTTTGCCATAAGTAAGTGTACTGAAGAAGACAAAGTAAAGTACGCTACGCATACCTTCACAGGTACTGCGTTAACATGGTGGAATACCTACCTAGAGCAAGTGGGACAAGATGCTGCATACGCACTACCGTGGTCAGCATTCAAATATCTGATGACTGAGCAGTATCGTCCCAAAAATGAGGTCAATAAGCTCAAAGTAGAGCATAAAGGATTACGAACACAAGGTTTCGACATTACCACATACGAACGACGATTCACGGAGTTGTGTTTATTGTGCCCAAGAGCGTTCGAAGATGAAGAGGAGAAAATCGACGCATTTGTAAAAGGGTTACCACTTCACACGAGCCCACCTCCATACAAAAGACGAGTCGAATGGCTCATAAACTCATAAATCAGATTGAGGAAAGAGTTGAAGAGCAGGCGACCGAAGAAGCCAACACGAAACAAATCAAGAGAAAGTGGGAAGAAACCAGTGACAAGGGTCACAATTTTAACAATCAACACAACAATCACAACTACAATCGCACCAATTTTCGCAAAAACAAACGCAACAACAACAACCACCCCAGCAACAACTACAACAACCGTTTCAACAACAATAACAACCGCAACAACAACAATCCCAACAATAACAACAAGAGGCAGAAACCATGTCGGAGGTGTGAAGGATACCATCCGACTGGGCTCTGTACGACAGTGTGTACTAAGTGTAAAAGAAAGGGTCATAGTGCGATAAAGTGCGAAATCTACAGATCAATGGCTAAGGGAACAAATAATGCCAGAACAAGTTATGCCGACATTACCTGTTTCGGATGCGGGAAGAAGGGCCATTACAAAAATGTGTGTCCAAATCTGGGGAATAATAATGGGCAAGGCCGAGGAAGAGTCTTCAACATTAATGCGGTTGAAGCGCAGGAAGACCCGGAGCTTGTTACGGGTACGTTTCTTATTGACAATACTTCTGCTTATGTTTTATTTGATTCGGGTGTGGATAGAAGCTATATGAGTAAAGATTTATGTGCTAAAATAAGCTGTCCATTGACGCCTTTGGAAAATAAATTTTTACTCGAATTAGCAAACGGTAAATTAATTACAGCAGATAAGATATGTCAAAATCGAGAAATTAAACTGGTTAGCGAAACGTTTAAGATTGATTTGATACCACTAGAGTTAGGGAGTTTTGATGTGATAATTGGCATGGACTGGTTGAAAAGGAGAGAGCGGAAATCGTATGTTACAAAAATGCGATTCGCATTGTAAGAGAAAAAGGAAAACCCTTAATGGTGTACGGAGGAAAGAGCAACGCGAAGCTAAATCTTATTAGTAATTTGAAGGCGCAAAAACTAATAAGAAAAGGTTGCTATGCCGTTCTAGCACACATCGAAGAAGTCAAACCCGAAGAAAAGAACATCAATGATGTTCCCGTCACAAAAGAATTTCCCGATGTATTTCCGAAAGAATTACCGGGACTACCTCCACACCGATCTGTTGAATTTCAAATAGATCTCGTACCAGGAGCTGCACCAATAGCTCGTGCTCCATACAGACTCGCACCCAGCGAAATGAAGGAACTCCAAAGCCAATTACAAGAACTCTTAGAGCGTGGTTTCATTCAACCAAGCACATCACCATGGGGAGCTCCTGTTTTGTTTGTCAAGAAGAAAAATGGTACATTCAGGTTGTGTATCGACTACCGAGAGCTGAACAAACTTACCATCAAGAACCGTTACCCACTACCTAGAATCGACGACTTATTTGATCAACGACAAGGTTCATCAGTTTATTCGAAGATTGATTTACGTTCCGGATATCATCAAATGCGGGTGAAGGAGGATGATATTCCGAAAACAGCTTTTAGGACGCGTTACGGTCATTACGAATTTATGGTTATGCCATTTGGTTTGACTAACGCACCAGCTATGTTCATGGACCTTATGAACCGAGTGTGTGGACCATATCTTGACAAGTTTGTCATTGTTTTCATTGATGACATACTTATCTACTCAAAGAATGATCAAGAGCACGAAGAACATTTGAGAAAAGTGCTAGAGTTATTGAGGAAAGAAAAACTGTACGCTAAGTTTTCAAAGTGTGCATTTTGGTTGGAAGAAGTTCAATTCCTCGGTCACATAGTGAACAAAGAAGGTATTCAGGTGGATCCGGCAAAGATTGAAACCGTTGAAAAATGGGAAACCCCGAAAACTCCGAAACAAATACGCCAATTTTTAGGATTAGCTGGTTACTACAGAAGATTCATCCAAGATTTTTCCAAAATAGCAAAACCCTTGACTGCATTAACGCATAAAGGGAAGAAATTTTAATGGAAGGATGAACAAGAAAAAGCGTTTCAATTGTTGAAGAAAAAGTTAACTACGGCACCTATATTGTCATTGCCTGAAAGGAATGATGATTTTGTGATATATTGTGACGCCTCAAAGCAAGGTCTCAATTGTGTATTAATGCAACGAACGAAGGTAATTGCTTATGCGTCTAGACAATTGAAGATTCACTAGCAGAATTATACGACGCATGATTTGGAATTAGGCACGGTTGTTTTTGAATTAAAGACTTGGAGGCACTACTTATATGGGGTTAAAAGTATTATATATACCGATCACAAAAGTCTCCAACACATATTTAATCAGAAACAACTAAACATGAGGCAGCGTAAGTGGATTGAGTTATTGAATGATTACGATTTCGAGATTCGTTACCATCCGGGGAAGGCGAATGTGGCAGCAGACGCTTTGAGTAGAAAGGACAGAGAACCTATGCGGGTAAAAGCTATGAATATAATTATTCGTACTATCCTTACTACTCAAATAAAGGAGGCGCAAAAGGGTGTCGTAAAAGAAGGGAATTTGAAGAATGAAATACCCAAAGGATCGGAGAAACACCTTAATATTCGAGAAGATGGAACCCGGTATAGAGCCGAAAGAATTTGGGTACCAAAGTTTGGAGATGTGAGAAAAATGGTACTTGGGGAAGCACATAAAACCATATACTCAATACATCCCGGAGCGGGAAAGATGTACAAGAACCTCAAGAAACATTTTTGGTGGCCTAGTATGAAAGCCGATATTGTGAGATATGTAGGAGAATGTTTGACGTGTTCTAAGGTCAAAGCTGAACATCAGAAACCATCAGGTCTACTTCAATAACCTGAAATCCCATAATGGAAATGGGAAAATATTACCATGGATTTCATTACTAAATTGCCAAGAACTGCAAGTGGTTATGATACTATTTGGGTAATAGTCGATCATCTTACCAAATCAGCACACTTTCTGCTAATGGGAGAAGAATTATAAAATGGAGAAGTTGGCGCGATTATATTTAAAGGAAGTTGTCTCCAGACATGGAATACCAATCTCTATTATCTCTGATAGGGATGGCAGATTTGTTTCAAGGTTTTGGCAGACACTGCAACAAGCATTGGGGACTCGTCTAGACATGAGTACTGCTTATCATCCACAAACTGATGGGCAAAGTGAAAGGACGACACAGACCTTTGAATACATGCTACGAGCATGTGTTATCGATTTTGGAAACAGTTGGGATCGATACCTACCGTTAGCAGACTTTTCCTACAACAACAGTTACCATTCGAGTATTGAGATGGCGCCATTTGAAGCACTTTATGGTAGAAAGTGCAGGTCTCTGATTTGTTGGAGTGAAGTGGGGGATAGACAGATTACGGGTCTGGAGATAATACAAGAAACTACCGAGAAAATCATCCAAATTCAACAACGATTGAAAACCGCCCAGAGTCGACAAAAGAGCTATGCGGCCAGTAAAAGAAAAGATATAGAATTTGAGATTGGAGAGATGGTCATGCTTAAGGTTTCACCTTGGAAAGGCGTTGTTCGATTTGGTAAACGGGGGAAACTAAATCCAAGGTACATTGGACCATTCAAGATTATAGATTGTGTCGGACCAGTAGCTTACCAACTTGAGTTACCTCAACAACTCGCGGCTGTACATAACACTTTCCATGTCTCGAATTTTAAGAAATGTTTTGCTAAAGAAGATCTCACTATTCCATTAGACGAAATCCAAATCAACGAAAAACTTCAATTTATTGAAGAACCCGTCGAAATAATGGATCGTGAGGTTAAAAGACTTAAGCAAAACAAGATACCAATTGTTAAGGTATGATGGAATGCTCGTAGAGGACCCGAGTTCACCTGGGAGTGTGAAGATCAGATGAAGAAGAAATACCCGCATCTATTTCCAGAAGATTCGTCAACACCTTCTACAGCTTAAAATTTCAGGACGAAATTTATTTAACTGGTAGGTACTGTAGTGACCCAAACTTTTCCATATTTATATATATTAAATGAAATTGATATTTACATGATTAAATATTTCCAACATGTTAAACAATCAAACTTGTTAAGGCTTGATTATTTGAAATGAGTGTCATGTAGACAATTGACCACCCAAGTTGACCGACGATTCACGAACGTTAAAACTTGTAAAAACTATATGATGATATATATATGGATATATATATATATATATATATATATATATATATATATATATATATATATATATATAGTTAACATGATATTATGATAAGTAAGTATATCACTAGGTATATTAACAATGAGTTATATACATAAAAATGAGACTACTAAGTTAAGAAACTCGAGACGATATATATAACGATTATCGTTATAACAACGTTTTACTAAATACGTATGTATCATATTAAGATATTGTTACACTATATTTAACATGATAAAATGATAATTATATATATCATTAAGTATATTAACAATGAACTACATATGTAAAACAAGACTACTAACTTAAGAATTTCGAAACAATATATATACGTAACGATTATCATTGTAATAGTATTTTAACATATATATATATATATATATGATGTTAAGATATATTCATAAACCATGTTATCATGTTAACATAACAATTTAACATCTCATTTAAGTATAATAACAATGAATTAATTACATTTAACAAGATCGTTAACTTAAAGGCTTCAAAACAACACTTACATGTAACGACTAACGATGACTTAATGACTCAGTTAAAATGTATATACATGTAGTGTATTTAGATGTATTAGTATACTTTTTAAAGACTTTAAGACACATATCAAAGTACTTCTACTTAACAAAAATGCTTACAATTACATCCTCATTCTTTTTCATCAAAAATTCTACTCGTATGCACCCGTATTCATAATCGTACAATACACAGCTTTTAGATGTATATACTATTGGTATATACACTTCAATGATCAGCTTCTTAGCAGCCCATGTGAGTCATTAAACATGTGGGAACCATCATTTGGCAACTAGCATGAAATATCTCACAAAATTACAAAAAATATTATAAATCATTCATGAATTATTTACATGAAAATAAACTTACACATCCTTTATATCTAATCCATAAACCAACGATCAAAAACACCTACAAACACTTCAATTCTTCAATTTTCTTCATCTAATTGATCTCTCTCAAGTTCTATCTTCAAGTTCTAAGTGTTCTTCATATATTCTATAAGTTCTAGTTTCATAAAACCAAGAACACTTTCAAGTTTGCAAGATTACTTCCAAGCTTTCTAATCCATTCCAAGTAATCATCCAAGATCAAGAAACCTTTGTTACATACAGTAGGTTATCTCTCTAATTCAAGGTAATACTCATATTCAAACTTTGAATCAATTTCTATAACTATAACAATCTTAATTCGAGCAGAAATCTTACTTGAACTTGTTTTCGTGTCATGATTCTACTTCAAGAACTTTCAAGCCATCCAAGAATCTTTTGAAGCTAGATCATTTCTTGTCACTTCTAGTAGGTTTAACTACTAAACTTAAGGTAGTAATTATGTTCATAACATCATTTGATTCATACATATAAAGCTATCTTATTCGAAGATTTAAACTTGTAATCACTAGAACATAGTTTAGTTAATTCTAAACTTGTTCGCAAATAAAGTTAATCCTTCTAACTTGACTTTTAAAATCAACTAAACACATGTTCTATATCTATATGATATGCTAACTTAATGATTTAAAACCTGGAAACACGAAGAACACTGTAAAACCGGACATACGCCGTCGTAGTGAAATCGGGGGCTGTTTTAGGTTAAAAAAAATAAAAGTATCTTAATCTTTGAATTGGAAGTTTGTTTTCTGGAAAAATGATATTACATATGAACATGATACCATATCCAAAAATCATGATTAAACACAAAGTGGAAGTATATTTTTCAAAAATGTCATCAAGATGTCGTTTTTTCGACGGAAATGACTACCTCTTTAAAAAATGACTTGTAACCTGTATTTCCGACTATAAACTTATATTTTTTATGTTTAGTTTCATAAATTTTAGTTCATTATGAAACCATAGCAACTTGAATCACTCAAAACAGATTTGAAACGAAGAAATGACGGGTAAAACAAAATTGGATAAACTTGCTAGTTTTAGCTACGAAAATTTTGTAACAAATCTAGACTAAACATATCCTAACTAATTTATATTGTATTATACATATTATGTAATCTTGGGATACCATAGACACGTATACAATGTTTTGACATATCATATCGACCCATCTATATATATTATTTGGAACAACCATAGACACTCTATATGCAGTAATGTTTGAGTTAGCTATACAGGGTTGAGGTTGATTCTAAAAATATATATACTTTGAGTTGTGATCTAGCCTGAGATGTGTATACACTAGGTTGTGGATTGATTCAAGATAATATATATTGATTTATTTCTGTACATCTAATGGTGGACAACTAGTTGTAGGTTACTAATGAGGACTGCTAACTTAACAAACTTAAATCATAAAAACGTAATAAAAAATGTTGTGAATATATTACGATCATACTTTGATATATATGTACACATTTGTTATAGGTTCGTGAATCGACCAGTGGCCAAGTCTTACTTCCGGCAAAGTAAAAATCTGTGAAAGTGAGTTATAGTCCCACTTTTACAATTTAATATTTTTTTGGGATGAGAATACATGCAGCTTTATAAATGTTTTACAAAATAGACACAAGTACGCAAAACTATATTCTATGGTTGGATTATTAAACCGAATATTGCCCTTCAAGTCTGGTAACCTAAGAATTAGGGAAATGGCCCCTAATTGACGCGAATACTAAAGATAGATCTATTGGGCTTAACAACCCCCATTCAGGTTATGGATGGTTTAGTACTTCGAGATTATTATACAGACAAGAGGTTCTGTTTTGGGGATATTCTATGCATTAAGTTAACGTCGGTTACCAGGTGTTCAACATATGAATGATTTTTATCTCTATGCAGTTTGCGAAATGCCTGATATGAGATGTGTTATAAAAATGAAATCTTGTGGTATATTATTATGATTTGATAATATATAGGTTAAAATTATAACTCACCAACATTTTTGTTGAAGTTTTAAGCATGTTTATTCTCAGGTGATTATTAAGAGCTTCCGCTGTTGCATACTAAAATAAGGACAAGATTTGGAGTCCATGCTTGTATGATATTGTGTAAAAACTGCATTCAAGAAACTTATTTTTGATGTAATATATTCTTATTGTAAACCATTATGTAATGGTCGTGTGTAAAGGGTATATTTTAGATTATCATTATTTGATAATCTACGTAATGCTTTTTAAACCTTTATCAATAAAATAAAGGTTATGGTTGTTTTAAAAATGAATGCAGTCTTTGAAAAACGTCTCATATAGAGGTCAAAACCTCGCGACGAAATCAATTAATATGGAACGTTTATAATCAATATGAACGGGACATTTCAGCTTATCATGTCGAAATCATATAAAGATTAAGTTTAAATTTGGTTGGAAATTTCCGGGTCGTCACAGTACCTACCCGTTAAAGAAATTTCGTCCCCGAAATTTGATCGAGATCGTCATGGCTAACAGTAAGAATGTTTTCCTGACGAATATGAGTTGATAAATTGAGTTTTATCATCATTGAGTAATATAGATAAAACATTCGATTATGTGAAGCGTACGAGTGAAGCTGTCATAAAAGAGCGAACCAAAAAATTAAAGGTTCGTCTTAAGTTTTGACGTAGTCACGTTTGAATTCCGGAATTCAAGGGATTAAAGAAAATCTTCGAAATCTATAAGATATGATTCTTCGGTAATTAAGGAAATTAGAATCCTTTTTGGTTAAATGTGATGATCTATTTCAATTGCACTGTCGGATATTTCACTATAAATCCACTCCCTTTGTTTCCTTTATATTTTGGAGTTCATTACTTTTGTTTTCTCTTCCCGACTTTATATCAAGCGAATAATGGTCCAGAATTCATAGGTATGGAGTTTCGAGTGAACATGACTAACGTTCTAAGAGAGAGATTATATTAGTACGATCTTGAGTGGTTAAGTTATCAGAATTCAAGAGAAAAGATAGAACTATCAAGAAATTATGTTCTTGATATGTTTAGAGATTAGATAGAATGTAAGAGTCGTGTAATATGGCACATGATGACGTTATGGTATGTGAATCATCACGTTTCATTAGAAACTCAGCATGACTTACTGTAATATAATCACGTTGATCAAGTGTCATTATATTATGCTAACTCATGCATCAATTTGCAACACTACTTCAAAAACATTCATAGTTTAAACTCAAAAGTTTACAGAATATAGAAACTAACAGTTTCTTATATGTTGAAACGCTGATAGCGCGAAGAGATTAATGATTTCTGATAAGAATAGTTATGAAAATATCTTCATAAATATGGAGGATATTTATAATGTAAGATACGATGATATCTAGGAATATCTAAGATCAGAGGATGATGAAGAATATCGTCCATAAGGGTCTAGAGTAAAGAGCAAGGTATTTGCTAAAGATTTCATTAGAACAGAATTGTCAGGATTCTTTATGTACAAGTTTAGCCCTTGTGATTTGTTCAGAGTCTCCTTCACGGTTTGATCAATTCATTTTTTTAGTATCAAAATCTTTGAGTTTTTTCAACACTCCATTTTTTTTATCGTCGAACTTTTGACTGTTAAGGCAGTCTTCAGTTTTAACTACTTCATCAGCTTTTCAAAACTCAGAAAAACTGATTCATAGGCTAAAGCGTTTTTCAGAAATTCAGAATTGAAGTTCGTAAATCCAGGAGATAGAAGTTATATATATATATATATATATATATATATATATATATATATATATATATATATATATATATATATATATATATATATAATTGTTGTCGTAGAATCGCTGAGAATTTCGAGATTATCGATTGATGCCTCCCGGTATTTGGTATGGTAATTCTCGTTACAAGATGCGAATGAGTATATGATAGGGTGTTAATGAACAAATATAATGGTTCTTCATAAAGACTTAAGCTGGTGAGTAATGAAGTCGCTGGTAAGTTTACTGCTGATGCGGTAGAATATAAACGGTTCTCCGGTAATGATGATGAAAGGGTAATCGTTATAATAAGGCTTATTCGAACGAACAATTGAAGTCGATTTGCTGGAGCTGTGACAAAACTTACTACCTTGAAAAGGGATTGTAAAGTTATTTTCGATAATAACACATCAAAGGAACTAGTACATATACGTGTTAAACGTTTACTCAGGTTCCGAGTGTTTTTCAGGTACATAACTATATGCATAAATCTTTCCTTCCGTAGATGAAGTGCGGTTGGTTCATCCTCTCGATTAAGGTGTTTTCAAAAATCATGAAAGGTTTGAACGCAGATTATAATCGTTAAGATACAATTGTGGTTTAAGATGAAATCAAGTGGCAAACTTGAAGAATTGTTTAGTTTCATATGTTATAATCAATAATTTTATTCATTTTAATTGTCCAATGTTGGCAGTCCACAGTTAGCAGTCCACAATTAGTAATTCAATAATTCATATATAATTTAATATATAATATTCGAATTAATTAATACGTATCGTGACCCATTGTATACATGTCTCAGACTCGATCACAACTCAAAGTATATATATTATTGTAGAATCAACCTCAACCCTGTATAGCTAACTCAAACATTACTGCATATAGAGTGTCTATGGTTATTTCAAATAATATATATAGATGCGTCGATATGATATGTCAAAACCTTGTATACGTGTCCCGATATTTAAAGTGCGTAAAATAAATAACAAAAATTAAATGACGATAAATAAAATTGCGAGAATTTAAATTGCGATAAATAAATTGTGATAATTAAAATGTAATGCGGAATTAATCAGTTAGCTAGGAACAGTTAGCTAGGAACAGTTAGCGTGGATTCTTATCAAAATTCTTCTCATAGTTAAATTGTTTATTTCTAACAAATTTTATTTTTGTCCAATGTTTTCTTCATTATGCCACTTGTTGGATTCTGATAGGTCAAAATCCAAATATGAAATTGAATGAAAATGGTTATTCTGCGGTGAATGGATACGTATATCTGTGGATGTAAGTAGGATAGTAAATGACTGTTGAATCAGATTCGGAGAATGTACAGTGTAACTTATTAATGTGAAATCTAAATATTCCTCGGGTATTACTTACCCACTAAAATATTTTCACCATTAATAGTTTGTACAAAAGAATTTTCAATTACAATCTTTATGAAAATATATATACATATATATTTTCTTCAGATGTAGTCATGGATTTAATGAGTTAATATGATATTAATCTCATTTGATTTATCATTAGAACTAGAATACATAATCTCTAAAACATTAGAAATTATATAATCGTCATGTAGAACGAAGATAAATGATGTAGAGTGATTTGTAGAACGATGATTATGCTCGAGGTACATAATGAGATGTTGAGGCATGTAATGTTTAAACTTGGGTTGTTGGTGGTACTGTTGGTGCCGGTGATGTTACTGAAGCTAGTACGTTTTGCATCATATTTTCCAAGGCTACAACTCGGGCGCGAAACTCGTTGACTTTATTACTCCGGGATGATTGTCGGTAGGAACGAGTAAATGAATAAGGTCTAGAATCTGAATTATGATATAGTCGTGGTGAGATACTCTGGAAATAAGAGAAAAATGATATTACGAACAGCTTTGTCGGTAAGTGCTTCAGGTTCTTCGCCAAGAGTGCAGGTTGGTGGATGAAAGGGATCGCTTCTTCTTGTCTCCAATGATTAAGTAGACTACGAACCCATCCCCAATTCATCCAGAATTGAAGATGACTAGGTTGATCTATTTCGTTTACACTGTTTTCGGAGCTTAAGTGAATATCCATGTCGGAATAGCTGTCGGAATAAATATCGAAATAGCTGTCGGAATCTGAGGGACCCGAACTGGTTGAGGGATTCATCTCGTACGATTAGATAAAGGCTTTTTGATAAGAAATAGATTATAGGATGTAGATTAGTACCCTGCAATACATAATTTACATATGCATATAATACTAAAATCCCATAAGTTACGGAGGAATCTACGGAAGCTGTCAGGCAAAGTTTACAGTAACAGATACGCTAAGATATAAATTAGCAGATACGCTAAGATATGAATTTTGTCTATACACTATTCATGCAATCAATGCAGTAAGATGTGTCTAGACTATGAATGATAAGCAGGCAATTTTTTGACAAAAATGATAAGCAAAACTTTTGACATGCAGACACGGTCGAAGTCCAGACCCACTAATGCATCTAAACAACTATCAGTTAGACACACTAATGTAGACCTGGTTCGCTAAGACCACCGCTCTGATACCACCTGTAGATAGTGGGGATGCATCCCACTCAGTGCCTTCCCAGCTAACTGCCTGGTGACCACTGAGCGTACCTCAGACACTGATTTTACGGCCCTGCCTCTCGGCAAAACCAACCATATTCGGACCGCGAGGGGTAAGAGTCAATGCTTCATCACAGGTAACACTGTGAGAACTCCCTCTACAATTAAGCCGACGACACAGCTTAAACCAGCTCTGATACCACCTGTAGAGACCCGTCCTAATCCATCTGGACGAATACATTACATTTGGTTACATCGCGAGGTACTTGACCTCTATATGATACATTTTACAAACATTGCATTCGTTTTTAAAAGATAAACTTTCATTACATCGACAGTTGACGGCATGCATACCATTTCATAATATATCCAACTATAATTGACTTAGTAATAATCTTGATGAACTCGAAGACTCGAATGTAACGTCTTTTGAAATATGTCATGAATGACTCCAAATAATATCTCTAATATGAGCAAATGCACAGCGGAAGATTTCTTTAATACCTGAGAATAAACATGCTTTAAAGTGTCAACCAAAAATTTGGTGAGTTCATTAGTTTATCATAAATAATCATTTCAGATAGTATAATAGAGTACAAGATACTCATATTTCGAAAACAATCTGTGCAGGTCTGCTCACTGCTGGAAAATCATTCATACGATATATAAACACCTGGTAATCGACCTTAACAAGATGCATATAGAATATCTCCCGCATACCGGCATTCCGCACGGTCATGCAAAAGCATACAAACAGGCCACGCTTTTAAATATGATGGTTGTGTACACCTCAAAAACAGATCATGTCTTTTAAAGCTGGCGGTTGTATACCTATTTCGAAGTACTAAAGCAGTTCAAATTCTCTGACTGGGGCTTATGAGTGCCCATAGATCTATCTTTAGGATTCGCGTCAGTTAAGAGCTCGGTTTCCTAATTCTTAGATTACCAGACTATAAAGGGGTGATATCCGGTGTACTCGTAACTCAATCGTAGAATGTTTTTAAGTACTTGTGTCTATTTCGTCAAACATTTATAAAAGCAGCGCATGCATTCTCAGTTCTAAAAATATATATTGCAAAAGCATTTAAAAATGGAGCAAATAAAACTCACAACATAGTATTTCGTAGTAATTAAGCATATGATGACATTGAACAAGTGCAAAGTTGGCCCCGAATTCACGAACCTATATTAAATATATATATTAACACATATAATTGTAATCGAACAATATTATATTTTAATATATATATTATTTCAATTGTTTATATTTTTATATCTATATGTGTACTTTTATATATGATTTGTATAAGTATTTCTATAACACTTTTTCATTGTAATAATAATAATAATAATAATATTAGTAGTAATATTATTAATAGTAATAATACAGTTCTTATAGTAGTAATAATGATACTAGTAATTAGTAAAAATGATAGTAATGATGATGATGATAATAATAATAATAATAATAATAATAATAATAATAATAATAATAATAATAATAATAATATTAATATTAATAATTATAATATTCATAAAATTAATAATAATAATCATATTCATAAAATAATAATAAAGATAATAATGATAAAATAATGATAATTCTAAAAATAATACTAAGGATATTTTTAAAGCAAATAATAATTTAAATAGTCATGATAATAATAATAATACTTATATTCATAATGATAATAATATTAATGGTAATAATAATACTTATCTTTAATAATAATAATGATGTGATAATAATAATATCAATAATAATAATGATATTAATAAAAATAGAACTTCTACCTCAAAAAGAGAAATGGCTTAAAATAATGCCCCAGCCCGGGCTCGAACCCGCGACCTCTTGCTTGACGAACAACCACCAAACCATTGCTCTACTTATTAATTTCTGATTTAATTCACCCATTAAATCCTTTTAACCATTACTTGTCTGTTCTTTTCTTCTTCTTCTAAAAATTAAAAAACCAGAGTAATAATACTCCTAACCTAATACATCATCATCATCACGATGATGATTTATATCATTCATCATCATGTACATCATCATCAAATTGCTATCATTATCATACGGCATCATTCCAATTCACATCATCATTATCGTTATAAACTAAAATCAAACACGTATCATTATCATCATTGAATCATCATCATCTTATCGTCATCTTCAACCTAATCATAACCGTATTCTTCATCATCGTATGTATCATCATCACCATCATTATTTAATTTATCATCATAGTCATCACCTAACTATATTGTATATCATTATTATCATGTTCATATCATTGTTCTCGTTATGATACAGTATTACCAACATCATCAATCGAATTACTAATCCATATCTAAGTATCATTATATATCCCGTACCCATCCTATATTCTGGCCCAATTCCCTCGGCCCAACAGCATACTAAATAAACCTATATGTATACTAGCCCATTTAGTAATTAAATCGGCTCATGATCAAATTGAGTTTGCCCAATTTACAGATTAACCGATATATTCATGTACAGCTCGTCACACTACAATTGATTCTCAGACCCTACCATATTAACGATTTTCATAGCACAATCCAATCCCACTTTATATAGTGGGTTTACACCTTCTTCTTTAATTATTTTACTCTCACATGTTTCTACCTTCTCCCATTATCCTTGATAAAAAAAATTATATATATATATATATATATATATATATATATATATATATATATATATATATATATATATATATATATATATATATATATATATATGCAGCATTCGAATGGTAGCTGAACATAAAAAAAATTATATATATGCAGCAGTAGGTTCGTGCAGTTAATAGGGTGTAAGTGATTACTGTTTTGGTGTTGGTCTCGACCGGAGACAGGAAGCATAGTTCGTGCAGGAATAAACAAGTTTCAGCAACCAGGAGCAGTTTTTGGGTGTTCTTGCTTCGATCAGAAAAGAAAACAGAAACAGGATGCAACGGCAGCAGTAGGAACTCGTGGTGGTGATTCGTGTTTGAAGGTGATGGAGTAGGAACCATATCAGTAATGGGTATCATGGGTTTGATCGTAAATAGGAACTAGTAACAGGAGTTGAGTTTTGAACATAATATTAGTATTACTAGTTACAAGATGAGGATGTGGGTTTGACGTTTGAAACAGGAACAATAGTAATTGCAACTGCAGTAGCAGTTTGGGTTGGTTATGGTGGATGTTTGCAACACAGAAACGAAACAGGAGAAAAGATAGAATAGTTTTGGTGGTACCGGTGGTAATGATATGGATGGTTTTCGATGGTGTGGTTGTCGAGAAACATAAGTTTATTAAATCAACAGGTGCTCGTGGAACCTCATGGGTTTTGGTTAGGATCGTTCTTCGATAGTGGTGTGTCCATGGTGATTCTTGGTTAGAAAGAAAAAGAAGAAACAAAGTATAACGGTTATAAGTGTGGTGGGTTGTTCGTGCAAGTGAGTGGCGGTTATAGGCGTTTGTTTGGTGTTTGAGAGGTGGTGGTGTTCGTGAGTGCAGTTGAAGAGGACCAATTTAGATGGTTTAGGTGAGGGGGTTGAAGTGGTGGTGCTTTGTATGCTTCATGTATATATATAATCCCTCTCTATATATCTTACATCTATAATCATAATTCTCTGTAATATGTAAGTGTGAGTTGTAATAATAATAAATAAAATAAATTAATAATAATTATAATATATTAAATTTTTAACACGTGAATTGAAACAAAAAGCAGCCATAAATCTTGTAATGTAGTTACCGACAGTTTTCACGGACTGTGTATCGTCGTCCACTATTTGAAATCAGTGGCGGATAAAAGTCTTTGGAAAAATTCCAAATTTTTAAATTAAATAGCTTTATTTATTTTGGTCATTTTGGTATAAAAATCAATCATTAACTATTAAATAAAATATTACATTAATTATTCACTCCCAACCTCAAGTAAAATATGAAAATTTTTAGAATTCAACAAATAGTTCCTAAATACATTTTTGATAAGCCTATAATTTATAAAACTCATTTTCGGCTAACCGTTTATTTTAAAATCATATAAGTTTGAATTTAACTTACTTAATATTAATCGGGACATCAAATGAGTATTACAATCATTTAATATTTATTTTTTACTATACTTTATTTATATATAGTCATGTTGTAAATAATAATTATTATAATATTATATTTTTATTTTATTTTACGTAATTCGTTTTAATAACAACATATAATGTTTCGAATTATATTTCCAGTAATTATATTTATATATATATATATATATATATATATATATATATATATATATATATATATATATATATATATATATATATATATTCACACATAACTATTTACAAATAGTGGTTCGTGAATCATCGGGAATGGTCGAAGGTCAATTGCATATATGAAACAGTTCAAAAATTTTTGAGATTCAATTAAATAGACTTTGCTTATCATGTCGAAACCATATAAAGATTAAGTTTAAATTTGGTTGGAAATTTCTGGGTCGTCACATTATTATTGCTATAGCCACAACCAAAGATTGGCCATTGCATCAATTGAATGTGAATAGTTCCTTTATACATGAATATATGGAAGAAGATATCTATATGGTACCACCAGAGGGTTATACAAAGGCACAAGATGGTCAAGATTGTAAACTCAATAAGTCACTTTATGGTTTGAAGCAGGCTTCTAAAGTTAGACAATGGAACCAAGAATTAACCAAGTATTTGGTGTCCTTGGGATATATGCAGTCAAAACATGACTACTCTTTATTTATTAAAAAAGAAAAAGGAGCTTTTACTGTTGCTTTAGTGTATGTGGATGATATCTTGCTAACTGAAAACTCTATTGCTGAAATTCAAAAGTTAAAAGAAAATTTGGATCAAAATTCTACTATTAAAAATCTTGGTTTGGCCAGGTATTTCTTAGGTATTGAACTGTGCAGAACCAACAAGGGTACATATTTACATCAAATAAAATACATTCCAGACTTACTCAAAGATGTTGGCGTAATTGCAAGTAAGCCAACTTTTCACCTTTACATGTTAACCTAAAGCTTACTACTACTAAAGTTAAAGTTTTGGTCAACCCTGATGTCTACAAAAGATTAGTTGGCAGTTTACTATATCTTTCTATGACAAGACCAGATATTTCTTATTCAATTCAACACTCGAGTCAATTTGTTTCTACTCCTACTGATATACATATGCAAGTTGCATTGTATTTACTGAGATATCTGAAGGGCACTATTTCAAAGGGCTTATTTTATCCTATTCAGCCACTACTAAAGGTTGCAGGGTTCTCAGATGTAGATTGAGCATCTTGTTTGATGATTAGAAAGTCATTAACTGGTTATTGCATATTTCTTGGTCATTCTTTAGTTTCATGGAAAACAAAGAAACAAATCACTTTTCAAGGTCATCCACTGAAGTAGAATAAAGCAGCATGGCTAGTACTACTTGTGAGCTCATTTGGTTGACATATCTTCTCAAAGTTTTGCACATAAACGTTCAGGTTCCAATTACTTTATTCTGTGATAACAAAGTTGATCAACAAATTGCATCTCAATCCTTGTTTTCATGAACGTACAAAACACCTTGATATTGATTGTCATTTCATAAGAGATAAGGTTCAAGATGGTTTTCTACAAACTGCATATATTCCTTCCAATTTGCAGCTAGCTGACATTATGACAAAGGCTCTTGATCACAAACAACATTCATTTCTTGCTCACAAGTTGGGTCTTGAAGAGCTTCCAACTTGAGGGGAGGATATAGAATTATTATATAGTTTGGGTTGCATTTTGTACATAATAGAAGTTGAGGGTTAGAAATGTAAATTAATGATTAAACACTGTCAGGCGGTTTAAGTTAGTTTAAAGGGTTGTTAACCTGGTAGTTAGACGGTTAGATCATTTTTCATTCATGTAATTCAGTTCTTCAATCTTGTAATTGTAATTGTCATTGATTAATCGTTCAATACAATGAATTATTACACAAATTCGCTTCCGTTCACACGTTACAAGTATCAAGTGTTGCATGTTGTGTTTGTGTATTATTCAAAAACTGCACTGATGTTTTAATAATAAATAAAACATTTCATCAAATACAATAAGAGCACATGGAGTGAACTCTTCTCGCATCGAAAACACACACATTTTTTTATTTTAGAACGTCGTTGTACAATGTTCTGCATCTCCTTGATGACATTACATAACTGGAATCTGATCGACATCTATGCGTTTTCATTATTATTTAAACTGTCTAATGACTTTTTCTTATTTTATTACAAAACCAAAGGAAAACTAATAAATTTTGTGTTATTATTAATAATTTTTACTTCACTAGTAAAAAGCAAAAAAGAAAAGATCTACTCATTCTAAATCTATTGTCATGCTTTGACTCTAGAAGTCTTTTCTTTTCAACTTTGACTTTAAATTATTTTAATGAGTAATGGTGTATCCTAGAGAATACATGCATAAAGACACCATTTTTTGTGACGACCAGGAAATTTCCGAACAAATTTAAACTTAATCTTTATATGATTTCGACACGATAAGCAAAGTCTGTAATGTTGAAATATCAAAAACTTTAAACTATGTTCATATAATCAATTACCTTCGACCAGTTTTGACGATTCACGAACAATTAATTGTAAATAGATATGTGTGTGTATATATATATAAATGGTAATTGAAAATATAATTTAAAATATTATATGTTATTGCTATTAAAATTTAATTATGTAAAATAAAATAAAAATAGGAAATGATAACAATTATTATTTAAAATATATCTATATATATAAATAAAGTATATTAAAAATAAATATTAAATGATAGTAATACTCATTTGATGTCCCGATTGATATTAAGTAAGTTAAATTCAAACTTATATGATTTTAAAATAAACGGTGATTCAAAAATGAGTTCTATAAATTTTAGGCTTACTAAAAAATGTATTTAGGAACTATTTGTTAAGTTTTAATATTTTTTTATATTTTACTTGGGGGTGGGAGTGAATAATTAATGTATTTTTTCTTTAATAGTTAATGATCGAATTTTATACCATAATGACTGAAATAAATAAAGATAATTACTGTAAAAATTTAGGATTTTTCTGAAGACTTTTATTCGTCACTGATTATCAATGAAATACGAAATCCGGTCCGTGAAGAAAAATAATCCAAGGCGGCTAACAGATTACATTACACGTTTATATTGTTGTTGATTATTATAATAATTATTATAATATTACTTTACTTCTGTTTTCAATTGATTGACACCGTGATTTGAATAATGATATTCATTATGTTACTTTGCTTCACAATTTAATATATACATATATTATATATAGATGTGTAATGCATACACACAAATCACACTTGTAACTCAACTTCTACCACATCCATTTTTCTGTTTCTTTTTCCTCACCATGACCACCTTTGCAATCACCACTCTTCTCTGTTATCATCCTCCAACATCACTTCGCCACTACCATCTACAACCGGTAACCACCATACGAGAACCACTATCAACCACTTTCTTTTCCAAACAATCACTCACCGTCTCCATTGACTTCTTCTTCTTCTTCAACGACTCACCACCGGTCATTTCCACCATCTATAACTTGTTGCTACGTTGCTAACTTGACGTTGTCCGAGACTAAAAATGTTACTACAGTCGAATACTTATTTCGGTTTCTATTCATTCAAGGAAGAACAAACCCACTACTTTCTTGTTACTACAACTAAAACTATTCCTATTTCCGGTAGATCAACACCCACCACCTCATCTATTTGATTGATCACCAACCATGGAACCACCTTCGTGAACTTTATCACAATCTCACCATCGAAACCCACTTCAAAGTTTACTGCGTTTTTTGTTTTGGATTCACCATTTGAGCAAACCACCACCTTCGTTCAAGTATCGAAGAACCACTGTCAACCAATGAGCTATCCACGAAACCACCAAGTTGTCCTTTTTGTTGCCGTCCAGTTTACACCCCAAACTCACCCAAGTCACCACATTTTCTTCCTCTCTTTATTTTCCTGTCTGTAAACCATCACATACACCATACAACCTTCATCAAGACCACTACTAAACTGCTATCATATGTGACCCAAACCATCTCCTGTTTCCGTTTGTTTCGAGTACCCTTATAACCATTACCAAAACTCTTTTTGTTTGTTTTGCTACTCGAGATATTGCAGATGTTCGTTACTATTTCCGTTTGACAACTATCTCAACCAAAAACCGTCATCCTTACTCTAAATGCCACCCACCACCACCATAAATCACGGCTACTGTACCTGCTACGGTTAAACTTTTTTTTCTTTTTGTCGAGTACTTTAACACAAAGAAAGGGATAAGACATATTCACAAGTTAAAGTTTTGCCAACTTGGTTATAGAATATTAATAGTTGACGTTTTATAAATCAATCAAGAGGAACAAGTTGACACTTTATGGCCAACCAAAATGAGTCTCATAAATTGATGTGTTTCCTGGTGTGATCGAGCTGCACAAACCCAACAACCATCTGCATATTCCATTGCCATATTATTTTTTTCAGTCCATTAATTAACTTAGGCCCAACAGTGATTATCTTAAGCCCGATTAGCATTTCTGGCCCAACAAGAAAAAGCTAATTAAGGCTGTTACCATTTTCTTTTTTACGTGGCTTGATTTGCTGGTAATTTTTTTTATCGAATCTCTTCTGCCCAATTATGAAGCTGTGAACGATGATAAGCGAAGGGATGATAATGAAAGTGACGTGGTTCGAAAGATGATAATTATGATCGTGAAACATATGATTATGATGATATTATGGTTTGCGATGAGATAATGATAGATGATAATGATGATAATTAGGATCATGTAAATGATGATGTTGTTATGTTATGAGATGTTAATGATGAAGAGAACTAAATAGATTTGATTAAGTAGAAGAAGAAAGGAAGAAACAGATAGTAAAGGGTTATATAAATATTAATCTGGGTTTAATCAGAAATGAATGGGTGGAGGAATGGTTAGACGAGTTTTGGGTTATACGAGAGGTCGCGGGTTCGAGCCCGGGAAAGGACACTATATTTTTTGGAACTTATTCTTTGAGGTAGTTTTCTATTATTATTATTATTATTATTATTATTATTATTATTATTATTATTATTATTATTATTATTATTATTATTATTATTATTATTATTATTATTATTATTATTGTTGTTGTTGTTGTTATTATTTTAGATTACTTATTATTATCACTAAGACTAACAACATGATTATTATTATTATTATCATTAATATAAATTATATTATTATCATTATTATTATTAATATAAGTATTATTATTATTATTATTATTATTATTATTATTATTATTATTATTATTATTATCGATATTATCATTATTAGGAATATAAATATTAGCATGATTGTTAAAATTATCATTTTTAGTAAAATTATTATTATTAACATTATTATTATTAATTTTTATCATTATTATTATTATTATTATTATTATTATTATTATCATTATTTTCATTTTTAATATTATTAACATTTTTATTATTATTATGATTATAGATACAAATATTATTATAGAAACGATTAAGTTACAAATTAAATAAAATTATTAATCTTATTATTACTATCATTACTATATTATTATTATAATAACAAACAAATATTTTTATCCATAAATAACTACATTTAATACATGTAATATAACAATATTAATATTTTTACTAATTATTTATCTAAAGTATATAAAATAGATATATTTAATTAAATTATTAATGAAACCTATAAATTAATAAATATAACAATTATATCACTAATAATAATATATAAATCTGTGCGATTACAATTATATGTGTTAATATATATAGTATTGATATAGGTTCGTGAATCCGAGGTCAACCCTGCATTGTTCAGTTTCGTCGTATGAATATTTTTACTACAAAATA
Source organism: Rutidosis leptorrhynchoides (assembly GCF_046630445.1). NCBI lineage: Eukaryota > Viridiplantae > Streptophyta > Magnoliopsida > Asterales > Asteraceae > Rutidosis > Rutidosis leptorrhynchoides. The sequence continues at coordinate 79,498,336 of NC_092336.1, read as the reverse complement.
TTGGATTGTGAGTTTCATTTGCTCCCTTTTTAAATGCTTTTGCAATATATATTTTTGGGACTGAGAATACATGCGCTGATTTTATAACTGTTTTACGAAATAGACACAAGTAATCGAAACTACATTCTATGGTTGAATTATTAAACCGAATATGCCCCTTTTAGCTTGGTAGCCTAAGAATTAGGGAACTGGCCCCTAATTGACGCGAATCCTAAAGGTTGATCTACGGAAACTAACAACCTCCATTCTGGAATTTGGAATGCTTTAGTACTTCGAGTTTATCATGTCCGATGGGTGTCCCGGAATGATGGGGATATTCTATATGCATCTTGGTAAGGTCGGTTACCAGGTGTTCACCATATGAATGATTTTTATCTCTATGCAGTTTGCGAAATGCCTAATATGAGATGTGTATTTATGAGAAATGAAAATCTTGTGGTCTATTAAAATGATGAAAATGATCGATTATGATAAACTAATGAACTCACCAACCTTTTGGTTGACACTTTAAAGCATGTTTATTCTCAGGTATGAAAGAAATCTTCCGCTGTGCATTTGCTCATTTTAGAGATATTACTTGGAGTCATTCATGACATATTTCAAAAGACGTTGTATTCAAGTCGTTGAGTTCATCAAGATTATTATTAAGTCCATTATAGTTGGGATATATTATGAAATGGTATGCATGCCGTCAACTTTCAATGTAAAGAAAGTTGTCTTTTAAAAACGAATGCAATGTTTGTAAAATGTATCATATAGAGGTCAAGTACCTCGCGATGTAACCAAATGTAATGTATTCGTCCAGATGGATTAGGACGGGTCATTAAATTTTTGTACAGAAAAATGGATCAGGCAACATAAAACATAATGAAATTTGGAAGTTTTCAGTGATTGCTGAAAGGACCCGTTTATATACATTATAAACGATTCATAATAGTTGATTACATTGCGAGGTATTTGACCTCTATATGATACATTTTACAAACATTGCATTCGTTTTTAAAAGACAATCTTTCTTTACATCGAAAATTGACAGTCATGCATACCATTTCATAATATCCACTATCCAACTATAAATTGATTTAATAATAATCTTTGATGAACTCAATGACTCGAATGCAACGTTCTTCGAAATATGCTATGAAAGACTCCAAGTAATATCTTTAAAATGAGCAAATGCACAGCGGAAGATTTCTTTAACACCTGAGAATAAACATGCTTTAAAGTGTCAACCAAAAGGTTGGTGAGTTCATTAGTTTATCATAATCATTTATTTCCATTATTTTAATAGACCACAAGAATTTCATTTCCAGTTCTCATAAATATACGTCCCATGCATAGAGACAAAAATAATCATTCATATGGTGAACACCCGGTAACCGACATTAACTAGATACATATAAGAATATCCCCTATCATTCCGGGATCCTCCTTCGGACATGATATAAATTTCGAAGTACTAAAGCATCCGGTACTTTGGATGGGGTTTGTTAGGCCCAATAGATCTATCTTTAGGATTCGCGTCAATTAGGGTGTCTGTTCCCTAATTCTTAGATTACCAGACTAAAAAGGGGCATATTCGATTTAATAATCCAACCATAGAATGTAGTTTCGATCACTTGTGTCTATTTCGTAAAGCATTTATAAAAGCAGCGCATGTATTCTCAGTCCCAAAAATATATATTGCAAAAGCATTTAAAAAGGGAGCAAATGAAACTCACGCATATAAATATTGTAAAACAGTTAATAAAGCATTTGCATGTATTCTCAGCCCAAAAACGTAAAGAGTAAAAGGGTGCAAATGAAACTCACCATACTGTATTTCGTAGTAAAAATACATATAACGTCATTGAACAAGTGCAAGGTTGGCCTCGGATTCACGAACCTAAATTAATTATATATATTTATGTGTTGGTCAATATTTGTCTAACAAATTAGGTTAAGTCATAGTGTACCACAATCCTAATGCTCGAGACTAATATGCAAAAGTCAATAAAAGTAAATTTGACTCAAAATAATTTCCAAAAATCTATACATGATTAATATATAGTTTAAATATCGTCGTTTTATATTTTTAAATATTTTTAAAAGATTTATTAGAGTAAATAATATAATTTATTTATTAATAAATAAAATTTTATATTAAATTTATATAATAAAATATACTTTTATATATATTAAGTAATAAAATTTATAGGGTTCATTTAATATCATAAAGATAATATGATAGGTATTATTAAAGTAAGTTATTACACGTAGTAAAATATGTTTGTATCACATATTTATTTGATAAAATAATATCTATAATGATAGTAAGTAAAAGTTGTATTATTTTGTAATAATAATTATTATTATAAAAATATCAATATTTATAATTACTAAGATGACATTATGATAAAACGATAATTCTAATTATGATAACTTTAATATTTACGATAATTTTTAATATTATCTTTAAAATAATAATTCTATTTAAGATAATAATAATAATGATATTTTATAGTAACAATGACATTTCTATTAAAATGATAATTTTTGTTAAAATGATAGTTTTAATACTAACGATACTTTTAATAATAATAGTAATGATAAAAATAATAAGAACGATAATTTTATCTAAATCAATATCTTATAATATTTTAATTTCATCATGATACTCTTACTCATTATTTCCTAATCGTTTCGTTTAATAGTTTTTAATCGTCTTTTATATCGTGTTCATAATAATGATAATAATAGTAATCAAAATAATTAGGTGTTACAAATATTTGTTTTAAATACACTAATATTAATAATGATAGTTACTATAACATTATTAACGATAATACTAATAATTATCTTAATGATAATATAGTAATAATAATAATAACAATAACAATAACAATATCCATTTTTAAATAATAATATATATATTAATAACGATAATAATAATAATAATAATACTAATAATAATAATAATAATAATAATAATAATAATAATTGGATAATAATAATAATACTAATTATAACTTTAACGATAATAACGATAGTAATAATAAAAAAAAATAACAATTTTTAATGATAAATCTCTTTTATTGATAAAGATAATAATAATCATAATAATAAGATAAAACTAGAACGACGAAAAAACGACGATAATAATAATCATTTTTAATAAAAATATCGAAAATTCAATTGATTATAACTTCTAATCCGTTCATCGAAACCATTCGATATCTAAAGGAAAAGTTCTTAATTTTTCGCTAGCTTTCCAAGGACATGCATATCTTATACCTTATCTCAACCGCAAGTGTAACTAATTCAACATTCAACCTAACCTGTCTAAGGGAAATATTAAAAGTACAAGCATGCATAATCCTAAATACTCGAGCACTAGTCAGGGATACACTATTAGTATGTAAAAGTTAAATTATGAGTACTCACGTATCAATATTGAGATTCAATACTGCAGGAAAGGTACGTAGACGCAACGGAAATGATAAACACTATATTGACCTCATGAGCATACCCATGAACCATACTCAATCACCTCCATAGCTATAACCCATAATTTCCTTAATCCTATCCCACTCGAAAAACAATTTCGAAATCACTCGAACAGCACTCCGTCGTAATATTTTATGTATACTAATAATATCTTGAAATAATACGGAGTAAATATATATATGTAAATCGATTGAGAGAGTTTAGAGAAAAATATTTTCAAGTTTCTATGAAATAATGAAACCTATTGAATTCTATTTATAATAGATTTTTGAATTATTAAAGTGAATTATTAAAGTATGAATTATTAAAGTGAATTATTAAAGTATGAATTATTAAAGTGAATTATTAAAGTATGAATTATTAAAGTGAATTATTAAAGTATAAATTATTAAAGTGAATTATTAAAGTATGAATTATTAAAGTGAATTATTAAAGTTAAAGTAAAGTAAAAATAAAGTAAAGGTAAAGTTTAAGTATAGTAAAAGTATAAAACTATGTACGTATAATACGCGTATAAATATATATAATATTAATTTAAATCGTTATATATATAAAATAAAATATAAATATCGTTATCTTTATCATAGTAGTTAAGTAATGAGTTGTCAAAAGTGATTCTAAATATTTATAAAAGTTATATACGTTTTAATAATAAAGTTCTTTTTAAACTGAAAACGTTTTTGTACGTTTAAAACTAAATAGATCAATCGAGTCTTTATGAGATTCAATCTTCCACTATCCTTTGTCTAGTTCTCAATGATTGACAATTTGTTCTTATTTATAAATCACTTTACCATTTTCCGAATATTGTTAAAATGGAAAGATTTCTCAAATCAACGTGGGCCTTTCAACAGAGACTTGTAATCATAATTCAATATATCTGATAATTCAATCATTTGATCTTATCTTCTAATTCCATTAATAAACATTTTGAAACAGATACAATCATATAAAGTATTTAATCTAATATTTTGTTTACGTTTCAAGTTATAATATATATACACATATACATATATAATCATATTCGTTTAATGGTTCGTGAATCATTGGAACTTGGTCGAGGGTGAATGAATGTATGAACATAGTTTAAAATTCTTGAAATTTAACTTAACAAATATTGCTTATCGTGTCGGAAACATATAAAGATTAAAGTTTAAATTTGGTTGGAAATTTACGGGTTGTCACAATTGCCGTTCAGCGTTTAGCAGGCCGTCCAGCGTCAAGCGTAAGCCCTGCAGGCAGCTTCTATGCATAAGCCATTTTACTCAGCGCGTGAACGGCACGCAGCCACGTCAGCACACGCCACCGACATTTCGAATACTTTACGTAACAGAACCATTCAGTGATTGACACGTATATCCCGTGAATTTCGGACATTCTGCACCTATAAATAGACCCCCTGGGTCACCACATTTCATATGATTCGGACCTGAACTTCAGTCAGATAGAAGTACACTTTCTCTCTCACACAGTTATTTCTCACTCTAAAATAACATTAGCCGCTTAGCAGCAGTACGCTAGACGGATCATTACAGATTGATCCACAGATTGATTGAGGCCACCCCACAGATCTTACATCCGTGTTCCGGGTCTGCAGAGATTATTTCTCGAGGGCAAACAACAATCAACAGTATACGCCACACGCTGAGCAGCTATTGTCTCGTACTGGTACCTTACAGCCGCTCTACGAAAAATCGTACCAACAAATGGCGCCACCCGTTCTAAATAATCACTCAACTTTCAAGAGCACCAAAAGGCGTAATTTTCAGATAGCACCCATTGAAGCAAACATGATACATTCATGGTAAGCCGGACAACGGAGAAAAGCAGAAACATTAGAGGACTGAAAACAAGAAATGATTGCTTTTCCTTCCATGTTTAACACCAATCCATCTGACGCTCCTGTAGTGATTGAAGCTCGAATAGAAAATTGTGTTGTTGTAGGAATATATATTGATACCGGAGCAGGAGCAGATATCATGTATGAACATTGTTTTATACAATTACCGGACAGAGTTAAGGAAAAGCTAAAGGACACCTTTGTTCCCTTATCAAGTTTTGCTAATGATCCGTCATGGTCAGAAGGAAGCATAGTTTTAGAAGTAGTATTGGGAAAAACGCCATTTAAAAGAACTGCTCATATTGAATTTTTGGTCGTGAAAGCAAATTCGCAGTATAATGCCATTTTAGGACGATCATCTATGATGACATTCGGAGCTGTGACGTTAACGGTACACGGAATGATGAAATTTCCCACACCGGCTGGCATCTCCATGCTGTACGCTGAACGGAGAAGACCAATAGAATGTGTACAAATAAACAGAACAGTTGTTAACCCAATCATTCATGAAGATGGGTCAATATCACCAAATCCAGAGTTTCCAGATCAGAAAACCATAATTGGAAACAGAATCGCAAAGGCAACAAGAGAAAAGCTTTATAAAATTTTAGCAACCAATTTAGACGTTTTTGCGTGGAAAGATTCTGATATGACTGGTGTACCACGTCATATAGCTGAACATAAGCTTGGTGTAAATCCAAATATCCCACCAGTATGTCAAAAGAAAAGAGGAATGGCTCCTGACCGAACAAAATTTCTCAGAGATGAAGTCAAAAAACTTGTGGAGGCTGGGATATTACGGGAAGTAAAATATCAGACATGGGTAGCGAATCCGGTGATGGTTAGAAAACCAGATAATTCATGGAGGATGTGCGTGGATTTTACAGATATCAATAAAGCATGTCCAAAAGATAATTACCCTTTAATTGATTGGAAAGTAGAGTCCGTCAGTGGATATCAATTTAAATCCTTTTTGGATGCATTCAAGGGATATCATCAAATCCTAATGGCAATACGTGATCAAGATAAAACAGCATTCCACACACCAGATGGAATTTTTTGCTATATCATGATGCCTTTCGGATTGAAGAATGCACGGGCAACTTACCAGCGCGTAATTGATAAAACATTTAAAGATCAAATAGGTAAAAATGTAGAAGCCTATGTTGATGACATTGTTATCAAGAGCCATACAGAAGACATTATGCTCAGAGATACTCTTGAAACGTTTGAATCATTACAAAAGGTCAATATGAAATTGAATCCTAAGAAGTGCACTTTTGGTGTAGAAGAAGGCAAATTCTTAGGTTATATTGTTACAGAGAGGGGAATCAAGGCTAATCCAAAAAAGATTCAAGCAATCGAAAATATGGTATCTCCTAAAACAAAGAAAGAAGTTCAAAGCCTGAATGGAAGATTGACAGCTTTAACAAGGTTTCTATCAAGAGCAGCAGATCGATCACTACCATTTATGAAGGTTTTAAAGAGCTGTTTGAACAAAAAAGATTTTAAATGGATAGAAGAAGCAGAAAAAGCTTTTCAGGATATTAAGCAACTCTTGAAAGAATTACCTACTTTAACTACACCAATAGAAGGAGAAACGTTAATTTTGTATTCTGCTGCTTCCGCAGAGGCCATCAGTTCGGTCTTGATCGCAGAACGAAAGGGAATACAAATGCCTATATACTTTGTCAGTAAAATATTGCAACAAAGTGAAGTTAATTATTCACCAATTGAAAAATTGGTGTATGCTTTAACACACACAGCTAGGCGACTCAGACGATATTTTCAAGCACATTTAATCCTGGTAATGACAGACCAGCCGATAAAACGTATTTTGAGAAATCCAGAGTCATCAGGACGACTAGCAAAATGGGCAATTGAATTGGGAGAATATGAAATAAATTTTTCGCCTCGAAATGCAGTTAAAGGTCAAATTTTGGCAGATTTTTTATTAGAAACAACAAAAAAGGTCGATCATCCGCAAAACATTAAAGCTAACAATCATGTTTGGGAGTTGTACACTGATGGTACATCAATTGAGGAAGGTGTTGGTGCAGGGTTAGTACTTACTAGTCCAGAAGGTGAAGAGCATACGTATGCATTGAGGTTTTGTTTCTATGCATCTAACAATGAAGCAGAATATGAAGCATTGCTTTCCGGCCTTCGCATAGCGTCAGAAATGGGGATAAAACATTTGCGTGCATATGTTGATTCTCAAATTGTTGCACAGCAGGTTAATGGAGGGTTTGAAGCTAAAGATGTCTCTATGAAACAGTATTTGCAATTATTGAGAAAATATCAAAAAAAATTGAGACCTTAGAGGTTGTGCAGATACTAAGAAATAAAAACAAGAAGGCAGATGTTTTGAGCAAATTAGCAACATTAACATTTGATCATTTGCATAAGAAAGTTTTGGTAGAGGTCTTAAAAGATAAATCGGTTGATGAAAAGGTAGTGGTTACAACAGTTGAAGAAAGGGAACCATGTTGGATAACCCCCTATGTGAAATATTTGCAGGACGGAACACTGCCAACAGATCCCATGGAAGCAAGACGGATAAGAGTTAGTGCCCTACTTTACGTTCTGGAAAACAGAATACTTTATAGAAAATCCTTCAGTGGACCAAATTTAAGGTGTTTAACACCACAGCAAGCAGTTGATGTAGTCAAGGAAATGCATGAAGGATTATGTGCACAACATTCCAGTTATAGAACTGTAGTTGGACGGATTATGCGACAAGGGTATTATTGGCAGTCAATTTACAAAGATACAGCAGATGTAATTAAGACATGTGATGCCTGCCAGCGGCATGGAACCGTACAGCGCTTACCCAAGTATGATTTAATTTCAGTATCATCGGCATGGCCATTTTGTAAATGTGCAATTGACATAGTAGACCCATTTCCAAGAAGTGTGGGAAATGCAAAATTCTTGGTTGTTGCAATTGATTTCTTCAGTAAGTGGGTTGAAGCGAAGGTATTGGCAAAAATAACTGGTGAGAATATAAAGAAATTCGTGTGGAACGATATTGTTTGCAGATATGGATTACCAAATGAAATTGTAGTGACAACGGAAAATAGTTTGCAGATAACCCCTTCAGAAGTTAGTGTGAAGATCTAAACATCAAACAAACATTTACCTCAGTTGCTCACCCACAAGCCAATGGGCAAGTTGAGGTAACAAACAAAGAAATTGTAGCCGGCATAAAGGCTAGGTTGGGTTTGAGTCAGACTAAGTGGGTAGATGAAGTGCCATATGTATTGTGGGCTCACCGTACAACGCCAAAACGGAGCACGGTGAAACAACATTCAGTTTGGTATATGGCACCGAGGCAGTGATATCAGCTGAAATCCGTGTTCCAACACAAAGGATTTTGGCATTTAATACAGAAAATAATTCATCCATCTTACGTGAAAACTTGAATTTATTAGAAGAAAGGCGAATCATGGCCGCCATCCGTCAAGCGGATGCAAAACAGAAAATGGCAAAATATTATAACAAACGAGTCAGATATGTGCAATTCAAGGAGGGGGATTTAGTGTTAAGAGATAATGAGGCAAGTAGGCAGGAAAAACAAGGGAAGCTAGGACCACGCTGGGAAGGCCCATATAAAGTTGTAAAGGCACATTCTAATGGGTCATACACCCTCTCAGCACCCTCCGGCGAAGAAATTCCACGAACATGGAATGCAATGAGTTTAAAGAAATTTTATGCGTAGTATTGCATGTTCGAATAGCTTGATCAGCTATTTAGAGCATGAGATGCAATCATAAATGTAAAAATTTCTTTAAAGAACTAAGAATTTAGAAAAATTTCTTATGACATATTATTCATAATTTTTATCCGGCCAAGGATTTTAATCAGATGTCACAAAGCTGTGTGTCATCCCTGCCCGCAAAAGAGAAATTTTTTCCTCGGTGGCAGAAGTTCAATCATAAACAAAAGATTGAAATGGCATCGGATAACGTAGAACTCCGCTGAACATCCAGGCAATAGAATGTATCTACGACCGTCATGACGTAAAAATTATACAAACAGTATATGACTAGTCATAATTTTGATTGTTCAAATCAAACATATAAAGCTTTAACAAAATCATCAGCAAAGTAAAAAACATTTATATACATTACATAATTAACAGATAACACAAGCAATACAGATTACAACTTCAAATTTAGAACATCGTCTACCGATGTAGCAGCATTATTACACAAATTCTCTAATTCAGAAAAAGACAGATGTTCTATTTCATCACCAAGCACTTTAAGTCTATCTTCTGCATCTGGCTTCAACTGAGATATAAGAGACTCTGGCAACAACTTTGGAAAGTCAGGTATATCATTTTTCAACCTCTCAAGAAACCGTATCTGGTCAGCATCCAGCGCAACAGTTATAAATTCGTTGAACGGCTTAGTTAACTTCTCAGAAGTGAAAGCACTCTTCACAATTTTCGGAACACCTTTAATTAGACGCCTGGTTTCATTCTGGCTTGATTCCAATTGTTCTCTTAATGATGATTCAGATTGAGTTAATGTCCCAATCTTGTGAAGATACCATTTTTCTTTGGTGGCCAATTCAACATAACGAGCCTCAGCAGCATTCTTTGCAGCAATAGCAGCATCTAACTCAAGCTCTGCAGCTTTCAGAGCCTCTGTGTTTTTCTCAATTTTTTCAGACTTGTCACGATGCACTTGGTCATAACGCTCTAAACGCCTTAGATTATTGAATTCAGATGCAATATTCCAAATAATGCCTTGTGCTTGACATTTTCGAGCGTCACCATCAGATAAACTCTCAAAGAATTTAATAAGTGAAGGCGACATCATCGCTTCAAGATACTTCATAAAATCCTCATAATTACCAGGAGGACCAGCTAAGAGAGTTGTTAAGCCAGTAGTATCTAAATTGGAAATGCTAATTTGTGAACTGCTTTCCCCTATTCTGCTACGCTGAGCGGGAGGCGGAAGAGCAAGTTTCTTTTGTGCTTCTTCTTTCGCTGCCAGGGCTGAATTAAAATAACAGTTGTTATTCAAGAAGTTTTTTCAATCCAGAAAAGAAGATTCACAATTCAATATTGCATATTTATCAGGATCAACATTATAATAGCCACCATTGCTAGGCATATGGAAAAAGCAATAAAGGTTTTCTTCCGCTATTGATTCAAAAGAGAGGTTACCAGCAACACGACGTTTACTGGAATTTGCTCGATTTAAAGGAACATCATCATCATCCTCAAGCTCATTTTCACATAAACTATTCTCGAGCGTCTCATCAACCAATTTTTCAGATCTAAATTGCAGTTCATTAAATCTGGTGTAACGCAGGGCGACGAGCGGAGTAATCACTAAAAAGCATAAGTATACAGTAATTATTATACAGATAACAACAATAGATAACCAAATTCTAATCAGATTATACCTTTGTTTTTCACCATAACAATGGCACATCCACGTGTTTCTGCATCCCATTCAGCATTAAAGGAGCATAGAGAGAGCATATGTTCTGGATAATGACAATTTGGAATCCTCTCTTTTTTAATTACATTTAATACTTTTCGTTCCTCAGATGTTAACCTTGGATGAATAACTTTGGGAGGATCAAGCGATGTACGCCAATAACTAGCTTGCAGGCAATCATTGGGGATAACTTCGCTATTAATAAAGAAAAATGTACTCTGCCAATTCTCACTTGTGTCACCAGAATTAAGCAAAAACCCATCCAGAGTAAGACAAAACCATCATTTATCATAACGTTTTATGGTTGCAAGATTAGAAAAAAGACGAACAGAGGGGGTAATATTTCGAGCCATACAATACATCTCGAACAGCATGATTTTACGAATGGACATAGGCTCAAATTGTCCAACGCTAACACCATAAAAACAGCAAACGTCTAGGTAAAATTTTGTAAAAGGAATACGAAGGTGAGAAAAGTATAAAGCACGACCGTAATTAGCAACCTTTCCAGAAGGAGGGTGACAGGCACGATCATGTGGGCCTGGAACAACAGCATCGACACCAAAAATTTTGGAAAAAGCGACTCTGACACGATCGAGGTAGATTGAGGAAATTCTGCTTGGAATATCTTCAACATTAAAAATAGCCATTGATTGGGAAGTTAAGAAAGGAATTTTGTGACAGAAGTTTAAGGTAGATGAAGGAAATAAATTCAGATTGAAGTAAATATGACACAGTAAAAATTGGGTATTAAATAGCAAGCAGAAGATGAACAGCTGTTGGTTAATCGCATGGTTGATATGCTACCACTTGTCGGGTGTACAAAAATGCGGGAGAAGTAAATTTAATTGAAAATGAAATTCAAATTTCAAAAAGGTACTTTCTGCAGGTCATGATCAAAAAATAACTGACATGGCAGAAAAAGTTCGGCTACAGCAGATTCTTGTTCCCGAGGAAAAGACATTACTTATTTTTTAGTTTAATGACTTTATTTTTTACAAAAATAAAGAAATTAAACTGGGGGGACTTAATGGTGTATCCTAGAGGATACACGCATAAATGCACCATTTTTGTACAGAAAAATGGATCAGGCAACATAAAACATAATGAAATTTGGCAGTTTTCAGTGATTGCCGCTCAGCGTTTAGCAGGCCGCCCAGCGTCAAGCGTAAGCCCTGCAGGCAGCTTCTATGCATAAGCCCTTTTACTCAGCGCGTGAACGGCACGCAGCCACGTCTGCACACGCCACCGACATTCCGAATACTTCACGTAATAGAACCATTCAGTGATTGACACGTGTATCCCGTGAATTTCGGACATTCTGCGCCTATAAATAGACCCTCTGGGTCACCACATTTCATATGATTCGGACCTGAACTTCAGTCAGAGAGAAGTACACTTTCTCTCTCACACAGTTATTTCTCACTCTAAAATAACATTAGCCGCTTAGCAGCAGTACGCTAGACGGATCGTTACAGATTGATCCACAGATTGATTGAGGCCACCCCACAGATCTTACATCTGTGTTCCGGGTCTGCAAAGATTATTTCTCGAGGGCAAACAACAATCAACAGTATACGCCACACGCTGAGCAGCTATTGTCTTGTACTAGTACCTTACAGCCGTTATACGGAAAATCGTACCAACAATGAGTTACATACTACTTGACGAATGTTATACCGTTAAGAATATATTTAGAAACCAATCTATTGATATAAATTTAATCGAATAATATTTAATGCAAACTAAAATATTTAAAGCCAAAGTTGGAAGAAAAAGATCTCAAAAATCAAAAACATGACAACAGATTTGAAACGAAAGGAGTATAACATTTGTCACTGAATTCTTCATTTTGTTTCAATAACAATATTCTAGAATAACTTTTTTCAGAACTCCATTACCATTCCATGAGCTCTAAGTACTTATGTCAGCAACAACACCACATATTTCCTTTAACGTTCTAGCTTTTGGTCTCAATACCGATCTTGTTTTCACAATTTGGATTCAATATTGTTTTACCTTCCCTAAATATTACACTATATTGTTAAACAATAAGATCGCTATTACACTATATTTACCTTATGCAACTATTACAGTATAATGTTAAACAAATACGATCTCTATTACCTTACAAAGGTTCAATTCTCACTAGATAGTAGATACACTTGGGGCCTGTCTTTTAAAAAATAGAAATAAAAAATAAATTAAAATCCCACATTGTATGTGCAATACTCCAATTCATCCAACTCTACATGACTATTAGGATTATGATTAGGATTTAGGATGATAATACAATGAAAATGAACAAGTTAAAATTTGTATACATGTGTAAATAATATTTGTCTAGTTCATTTCTTCAAACTCATTTCTTACGTTTGATTCCATAAAATATTCATTTTTATAAACTGGTTATTTAATAATTAAACTTGTAAGCTTCAAAGACTCGCCATTCTTGCTAAATCAACGAATCATAAGCACCCATTTTGATGAAAGTTAAGTTAGCAAGAGGGAAGCAATAAGTGGTTGGTATTGTGTTTCCTTGGTTTTGTCATTTTGTATGGTTATATGTCAAAAAACCATAAATGATAGGCACCCACTTTGATGTTGCCCACTCAAACCTCAGTACCCCTTTTGCATTTTTTATTTATTTGCGACTCTATAAATTTTATTATAGAGGTAGGATGTCTGCATCATTCATAAGAGAATTAAGCACTTTCGCGATCATTTAACACACATGTACGTACGCACAATTTATATAGTTACGTAGATATCGTAAACCAATTAGCTTAACATATCAAATAGGTGAAAAGTACACTAATGGTCACATATATCTTGTGAATAGAGATCGAACGGTGACTTTTTCTTCGTCGTCATCTCCACAAAAACACTATCCTATAAAAATTAGATAGTAAGAATAGTATTTGGAGATTAAAATTAGAGAAAACTAGTCCGGACCTGCCCGCGCGTTGCGGCGGGGCTTTCGGCATGCGTATTCATATTTAATGTAGTGTTGTGTATTTACAGAGGGGAAAACGGGTCACGTGTTAAGCGCCGTTGTAGGTGTCGCCGTCTTCAGTGTTTTTTATAAAGTATCCGTTTCGAACGTAGTTAGTTTCGTTTTGTTGATAAAATTATTTCGAGTATAACGGTGCTGTCGGAAAAATTTAACTCGCGTCGAGGAGGAAGATACGGACTGTCGTTGTGTTTAGCGTTTTTTAAAAAGTGCCCAACGTGGTTAGTTTCGTTTTGTCCATAAGATTATTTCGAGTCTGGCGCTGCCGTGGAAAAAATTTAACTCGTGCCGAGCGGGAAGATAAGGGTTGTCGTTATGTTTAGAATTTTTTTTAAGAAGTGTCCGTTTCGCGTATAGTTAGTCCCGTTGGGTTGGTAAGATTTTTTCGAGTTGAACGGTGGTCTCTTAAAAATTTAACTCGCACCCAGCGAGAAGATAGGACCCGTTATAAATTCGGGTGGATTTAGTTTTTATATTTTAATTAAATTATATAATTTACACTTTTCAGCCCTAAAAAGTGTAAATTTGAGGGACCGATGTGGAAATATAGGCAGAGTTGAGGGACCGTTTGTAATGTAAACGCAAACTCAAAATTAGAACCAAATATAACTGAAACTACATTACTTGCCACCACTTTTAGTATATAAGGTTAAATAGACAAAGTTGATGGACCGTTTGTAATGTAAGCGCAAACTCAAAACTACAACCAAATATAACTAAAACTACGTTACTTTCCACCACTTTTAGTGTGTAAGGTTAATAATAATTAATTAATAATTAATAATTATCAGGTAATTTCAATTTTAGCATTCTATTTTTATTTTAATATATATATATATTTTTTTTTTACTTCGAGCTTAAAATGAATTGAAATATGTCTTGATTACGGTGCAATAAGTCCCGTTGCTGAATATAGTGTACCCCAAAGGGGTATCCATCCCTTTGAATTTAACATGAAAAAAATTTTACTCAATTTTTTTTAATACTAAAAATAAAGTTTTTTTTAGTGTTTATTCAATTATTCTTATTCACAATGAAAAATTTATTAAATTTTTATATTCACTCTACATGTATCCGGATTCAAGTTCTACCACTGAATCAGTCCAGTCACTCCTTGACTTCAAGTCGAATGTTTAAGTCATAGTTTACTTATTAGACGACTATACCATCCAGGCGTTCATTAGTTAACAAAAAAAAAAAATACAGCTATCATCGATTGATCTCCCACTTTATGCAAGTTTCACTAGAATAACTGTATCCACATATGTACCCTTTTTGTCCTTTAGAACATATTCTCATTATGTGACATGCATTTCTTAAAGTCCTACCATTGTTTTATTTTGTTTCCAAAAATAGCATTATCTAAGATTCCCTATTCCCATCCATGGAAATATAGAATAGAATATTTATAATTGAAAAAAGAGGTACGATTTTAAAAATAATCAATACCTCAGGGACCTTAAAAATTAAACAATAGAAAATGTAGGGGCTAATGTTGGCACCGCACGCTTATTATCTAAGACTCCCTATTCCCATCCAAAGTTGCGAAATTCCTTATTCGAAAATTAATGGGTCACGACTTTAGAACGAATAATTTGAAAAATAATCGTATTGTACTTGATCTATTTAAATATTAAATTTCAAAAATTATATGTATAAATATATAAGTATACTATAAACATAAACATAAATTTTAACATAATTGTCTAAAATTGTTTATTTTCTTTAAAAACTTTAAAGTTCTAGTATAAATCATTGGTAAAATGTTGACCAACATTGATTATCAAATTGGATTTTGACCCGTCAATCAACGTTAACCGATTAATTAAACGAATTTTGAAAACAACGGAAAGAATTGCTCTTAAAATGAGTAATTGAGGATTAATCGACGAGTAATCGGGTTTTTTTACAACATTGTTCTCATTCATGGAAATATAGAATAGAATATTTATAAAAGAAAAGAGAGGTACAATTTTAAAAATAATCAAAACCTCAGGGACCTTAAAAATCAAACACTAAAAAGTATAGGGGCTAAAGTTGGCACCGCACGCTTCCACGTGTCACATCATTAGCCACACTGGCAGAAAGCAGGTATATGCATGTCAAATGTTATGTCAAGACGCCTGGGCATATACAGCTCTTTTTGTTTTATCTTTCTGTTTTCCTCCTATAAATATACAGGAAAAATATTCACAATTTTAAAATTTTCAATTTGTGTTTGACTTTTGCGTTGACTAAATTGGGGAAACGGAGCAGTCAGTGAAATCTTAAATAAAGGTAAAACATTTGCAAGTCTGAGGGGGAACTGAATCAATTTCATGGCTATATGGGGCGTAAGGTAAGTGGGTTTTCTCTAATTCTGCTACAATTGAAATGGGTATATGAAGTATTTTCATTTTGCGTATAAATGATAGTTCATATGCGTTACAGTTTGGCGTGTTGAATTTTTTTTTTTAAAAGTTTGAGGATTTTAGAGCTGATCCCATGGCTTTGACAGTGTATTCTAAGTGGGGTTTTCTATTATGTTTAGATTTGAAATGGGTATTTATTTATCCACTTTGTTTTATTGTTAATTAAAGAAGAAGGAAAAAAAAAAAAAAAGAAGAAGAAGAAGAAGATGCACTTTTGTGTTAAGTATGACCTAAACTACCCATTACATTAAAAGAATATTATAATAAAATACTGCTTACTTTTAGTTGTTAAGATCTTGTAATTTAGCATTCTTTGATTTGGTGAATACGTGCACTTTTTTGTTATGGTATTTCTTTTCTTAAAAAGACACCAATTTTGAAAATATATTTAATTATTTACACAAATTGTTTTATTGCTTGCAGTTTTGTAAAGGTGCTTTGAAAGTTCAATAATTATTAATTAGTAACTCAAGAGGAAGCATTTTTTAGTTCATACTCGTATATATATATATATATATATATATATATATATGATATTGATACTATCAACCTGCTTAGCATATATAGTTATTGCTTGATATGAATTCTCAATAATCCTGAACTTATCCTTAACTCCAAAGTAGAAAATGGGCTGTACCTATAACTAAAATATTGGTCCCTACAGTTAATCAGGTATATTAAATCAATGAAACATATCAAATATGACATGATGATACGTTTAAGAAAGAACATTAGGGTCATTTTTTATTTTATCTTTTCATCTAGAATAAACTGTGTTTAACTAGTCGTAACTCATAAGTGCCGACTTTATGAAACTGCAGGATTACAAGGTGTGAAGCAACGTATTCGTGTGATAGTTGAGGGCGTTGAATGCTTTGTCGAAAGTCAGTATATCTCTAATTGTGATTTCTTAGAGGTATGCTTTATATATTTTGTGCTAATAACTTTCCTTAGTTAATGTGTCTTCTTCCATTGTAATCCGTATATTTTCTAGAAAGGCAACTCACACGGCTCTCTAGAAAGGCAACTCACACGGCTCTTTATTAAAATGATTGTTCACTTTCGAAACCATTTGACTAAGGTTACATTAGTTGTACATTTCTTAAACGTGTTTTTCTTTTCTGTAAACAATCATTTTGGAATTGAAGAGGAAACTTTTAACGTTAATGTTTTGCTGAATCGCTTTTCCAAAAAAAAAAAAAAAATGTTTTGCTGAATCAACTCGATTGGTTGACAATGTGTGGTGTCTTGCCTTTAATTGACGCGCTGTTTGTTTACATAGGATGAACTAGTTGCGTGGTGGCAAAAAACGACAACAAATGGAGGAGGGACTTCAGTTATGAAAGATTTGAAATCGAAGCTAGTGGAGAGGACAACCTTGGGTCTGTAGTTCATGATAACAAGCAATATTGTGTGATAATAAATTGCAGAGAACTATGTTTACCTTTTTGCTTTCACTCTGTATAATCAAGAAATCATGTTTCTTTAATATTTTTTATATACATTTTTGCACATGCTCATATAATTTATATAAAGCACAAAATATTTGTAATGAATACATTTGTATTGTAAACCTTAAAGGAGCTAATCTAAGAAAACTGGATCCGAGGTATCTTCAAGTTTCAAACTAAAATCATAGTGGGCGATATTAGTTAGCCACTAGATTATGAGTTTGTGTCTCGATGGAATTTGTTTCGTAGATGAATAATGAGTGAAGGATTCAAGTCTAAACCGGTTACACTCATAACACAGTAGATACCAATATTTCTTGATAATTACATTTGGGTGACAAAGATGTTACATACATAAAAATGTCCTTTTGGGATAATCTTGTTCATATAAGCTTTAAATAGGACAAGTATCAATATCTGTTGAAGAGGATTAAACAGGAAGTGCTAATAGTAATATAGTATTAGTAAATGTAAATCACTTTCCATCAATGAAAAGATGCTCATTACAACTACAATTACAAATTACAAATCAAAATAAAAGAATAAAAGAATGAAATTTATAGCCAGGACACGTATAAGTAGCCTTTTTTTATATTATAATAATAGTAAAACCTCAAGCTTTAGCTGATACTAGTAACAATGGGGATGATGATCACTAGGATGATTATCAGCAGGAGAATCATCCCTAAACACAGACACTTCCTGCTGTTCCTTTGGTACCCTTTCGCCGTCTTCAGGTTTTTGGTCCCGTCATTAACGTAATGAGCAGCGTTCATAACGTGATGCTCGATATCATCCATCTTCTCACCTTGAGCTTCAACCATAACAGCCATGTCCAAGAACACTTGATGGAGTTCAAGTAGGCTCGTCTCTATCTCCTTGGCGGCATCATGGCGGTCCTGAATCTCAACCACCGTTTCCAACACCTTTCCCCTTCCATGCTCCTATCAAGTCAAATAAAGTCAGCACCTTTATATTTGAAAAAGACAGCAAGATTCTTACTTTTTTATGTTTATGTTTATTATCCAGTTTCATAAACTTTTTGATGCAAGTTTTTTTACCGGGTATTTGTTCATAAAAATGTGTACTTTCTTAAACTTTAGTAATCCAATTCATGCATAAAAACTTTAGTAAAAATGTGTTCACCAAGGTCTTTTTGTTAGTAATCCAATACATCCATTTCCAAATACAAAATAACAGAAAAACAAAACATCACATGAAAAAATCATACTAGGCTCATATTTCCCAAAATTTTAAGAACCTTGTAAATAAGTTTTTTACCAGAACTAAAAGTAATCAATTCATGCATAAAAATGTGTACTTTCTTAAACTTTAACAATTTTGTAGATATACCTAAAACTAGAAAGTACTAAATTCATTCCAAATTTAGAAAATTAAATCCCATAACTACAAGAAGCTAAAAACTTACTAACACTAAAAGTACTAAACTCATTCCAAATTTACCAACTGTTAATCCCATAACTACAAGCAGCTAGAGATTAACTAAACTGGATGTAATATTCTTCTTTGGAAAACAAATTTTTATCTTAACTTTTGAAAATCTAATAATAAAAAGTAAAACCAATCACTACAATTAACAACTAATCAGTATCATTAGTTGTGCTCTAAGCATAAAAAATTGTATTTTTCAAAATTTAACAATTTTGTAGATATACCTAAAACTAGAAGTGCTAAATTCATACCAAATTTACAAAATTTAATCCCATAACTACAAGCAGCTAAAGGCTTTTTAAACCAAAAGTACTAAATTCATTCCAAATTTACAAACTTTAATCCCACAACTACAAGCAGCTAAAGATTTACTAAACTCGATCTATATTTTTTCTTTGTAAAACAAATTTTATCTTAACTTTTATTAATCTAAAAAAAGTAAAACCAATTACTACAATAACAACTAACTAATCATTATCGGTAGTAGTACTCCATGCATAAAAATTAGTACTTTCTCAAAATTTAACAATTTTATAGATTATAGCTTATAGTAGTACCTGAATAGCTCTGGACATAAATTCTTCACCGGTCCCACTTGATATAATTTTCTCGATCACTTCTTCATTGGCTTCTTCTCCGGTAATCGTATAATACCGTCGCCCAATTGTCTCCTTATACTCCGTCATGATCCTCTGTCTTAACACCTGAAAATCCATCATTAAATCCTTTAATTTCTTCCTCAATCCATTTGCAACGGCGGTCCTCGTTCTATCCACCGGCGTCCCCAATTTACACCCGGACATCCGCCTACTCTCACCATTACAACGGTCCATTTCCTCCAATCGTGACTTAATTTTTTTCGCCTTTTTAAGGACGTTCATGATTTCACAATTGATACGACTTCGATTCGATTTTAGGGCTTCTGGATTCTGAATCGATTTGGATTCTTCGTTTGTAGCTTGCAGTAGAGCTAGGGTTTCTCGAATTGAGTTCATCTCTTGTTTCACGAGTTCGGCTTCTTGAAGGAACGAAGTGAGATTGTGATCGGGTTGATGAATTGTTTGCATCTGCAGGTCGTGTTCTGGACCAGCTTCTAAGTCGATGTCGTCTTTCATTGTCGATTTCTTTAGATCGATGTAGCTGGTGAATGATTTTGTTAAAAGATCGTTCATTTTTGTTGATTTTTGCGAATAGAGTTGAAATCGAGAAAAATTGGAAAGAATCAGAAACTGACGGAGAGAGATTTCAGATAGAATTTGATTTGATGTGATGAAAGTGAATTTTAGGGATTTATAAGCGAAATAGCCGTTGTTGTTGATTTAAGATAACGGCTCTATTATTATGATCTTTTTATTATTAGGGATTTATTTATTATTTATGAGCGAAATAGCCGTTGTTGATTCAAGGAGGCGGCGTGAGATGTAAGGAAGAAAGGTTTTTATTGTTAGTTTGGGCTGAAAATACGTTAGTTTGGGCTGAATATTAATTTATTTGATAGTTTGGGCCGAAGACGAATAGAATAGAAATCAAGAAAATTTGGAAAGAATCATAAATTGATGGAGATAGTGAGTTTGATTTCAGATAGAATTTGATTTGGTCTGATGAAAGGGATTTTCTAGGATTTTTTTTTTTTTTTAATAGTAATTTTCTTTAAGAGACTTGCAAAAATGGAAATTTTATCAAAATCATTTCGAAAATGGTAAAACCGAAGTTCCAAAGTTCGGTTTTACCAAATCCGAAGTTTGGAACTTCGGTTTTGTTTTTTTTCTTTTTTTTTCAAAAAAAAAAAAAAAAAAAAACCGAAGTTTGAAACTTCGGTTTTTGCTTTTTTTTTTTTTGACCCTATACCTATATAATTAAAGCAAGGTATTGTACTATATATAAAAACCATAGATAGATATTGAATAGATGAAATGCAAAGTATTATCGTGTTGTAGTTATTGCGTGTTCCAAGAATTCAAATTTGTGTCATAATGGCGATTCTTCAAATCTAACTTGTAGTACTTGTAGTACTTGTGTTGGTGTACCGGGGGACATGTGCCATAAAGTTTGCCTGGATAATTCATTAATGGATGATGGTTTCAAAAAAATCACGCGTGAACAATCTACTCCAAAGCCCTTTTTTCTATGTAAAAAGAAAAACATATTTAATTTTATATATATATATATATATATATATTAAAATTTTAAATATAAATATAAATAAATGGGCATAGGGTTTTACAAAAAAAAAAAAAAAAAAAAAAAGAAAAACCGAAGTTTCAAACTTCGGTTTTGCTTTTTTTATTATTATTATTTTTTTGTAAAAAAAAAAAAAACCGAAGTTTCAAACTTCGGTTTTACCATTTTTGTAACAAAAAATCCGATTTTTCCATTTTTGCAAGAAGGTTCAATAAAATTACTATTTTTTAAAAAAAAATCGATTTTCTAGGGATTTATGAGCGATAGAGTTGTTGTTGTTCACTGATAACGGCTGTATACTTTGATTTTTTAAGGATTAAGGATTTATTTTAGGGTTTTACTTAGTTTATGAGGAAAATTGCTGTTTTTAAGTTAATTTAATTTGAAATAAATATTAATATTAATTAATTAATATCCGGACATTACCTTTTCAATATTATAAGGAATTTTAAAATAAATAAGAAAAGGGAGAAAAGGAAAATGCATTTTTATATAAAACATGTAAGGGTTACGTTTAAGCATATCATATATAAATATATCCAAAATTTATAATTAATCGATATCATAAAATAACACTAATACTAAAATTATATAAGAAAAGTTGATATTAAAAAGGAATATTTACATTGTGTCATGTATTCATCATAGTATTGTATTTAAAGTTACTTATGAAATGCTTAAACATAACCCTACGAGCTACGTTTAACATTTTCTTATATTTATTAATATAAAAAATAAGAAATTATCTAATGTGTGCCCCCAACGAAACATGATAAAATCATTATTACATGTTTGATTCAAATCCCAACAATAATTATTACTAATGCGGTATTTTGTTACCAAATGGCTTCTAGCCTAGCACTATGAAGAGATCATCAACCTTGAAGTTGTGAGTTTGAGTTGCCGTCGTGAAACAAAAAAGTGTGTTTTGTTAAAATAATGGTATTATGTTTTTCTGATTTTCCATATTTGCTCCTTTATTTTGAATTTCTAAAAGTGACAAGATAAATGGTAGATTTGGAAAACTTAATGTACTCTAATGATCATTAGAATTAGAATCTTAGATGTAATAATGTTCTTATCATATGACATTAAGGCAATAACTTAAGGCACACAATATCCTTATGTGATGACCCGAAAATTTTTGACTTATTTAAACCAATTCTCTATACGATTTATTATTTTAACACGCTAAACAAAGTCTGTTAGATTGAGTCTCAAAATTTTAGAACTGTTTCATATATACAATTACCTTTGACTACTCTCGACGATTCATGAACAATTATATGTATGTATATATATATGTACAAGTAAAAAACGACTTTCCTACAGTAAAACGACTTTCCTACAGTAAAACCCTATTTGCTACAGTAAAACACTATTTGCTACAGTAAAACACTATTTGCTACAGTGAAACCGTATTTTGCTACAGTGCTACAGTGAAAACGACTTTGCTACAGTGATTTGCTACAGTAAACACTGTTTGCTACAGTAAACACTATTTGCTACAGTAACGCTATTTGTTGCTGTAAAACACTATGAGCCTAGGTCTGCTGGTTCCGAGAGATCACAAGCTGGTACTGATTCTACTGATATTGATCAGCAACCTTCTGTTGCTGCTCACTCATCTGAACCAGCTGATGATCAAGATGCTGTGTGTTCTACAACCAGCTCACCTGTTCATAACACCAAATGGACAAGGGAGCATCCGATTGAGCAGATTATTTGCTACAGTGAAACACTATTTGCTACAGTAACACTATTTGATGTCGACGAACTAGCAAACAAAAACAGAAAAGGCGGCCATGCGATCGCATGGCAAAAACACTGAAAACTCATGCGATCGCATGAGCTACAGTAAACGGAAAAGTAATATAAATACGCCTGTTTTGCTCGACGAATTATCACATATTTTTTTCTTCAGTAATAAAAATTTATATTTAAATTATAATTATAATTTTAAATTTAAGTTTAATAATAATAAAGTATATTCGAGGGTGTTTTAATTCGGGTTTTAAACCACTTTAAGCTAAGGAAATATTGGGTATTGTTCGGGGTATTGTTCTTGAATCCAAGGCCAACCATACAGTCGTCTACCATCATTACGTCTACGCAATTTGCCTACAATATTGAGTCTCAATATTGAACTGTGAGTTTATAGTCTCCCTTTTTAAATACTTTAAATATTTTTGGGCTGAGAATATATGCAATTTATTTTAAACGCGATAAGACACAAGTACATACTAAATTCTACACTGAGTTAAACCGAAAATCCCTTAGCTTTGGTAACTAGTAGCTGCCAGTACATAGGATATGGACTGGTGGGCGCGAATAATTGTATATGGATCCATAGGGCTTGACATCCCCGTCCGAGCTAGAGCACTAGCCTTTTAACGGACGTATGTTATTTGAGTTTAAGACACGTTGGTTTGCGTGTATTAAAACGAATGGGGTAATTATCACTATAGCGTTAAGTTTAGTTACCAGGGTGCTCTGTTACGTAGAATCTATTGATAAACTTTTGATGAAATCTTGTGGTCTATCTTTATATATGATTATGACTCGAGCAATTAAACCTATAACTCACCAACATTCGTGTTGACTTTTTAGCATGTTTTATTCTCAGGTCCTTAGAATGCTTCCGCTGTGATGTGCTTGTTGCCTGCATGGAGTCTCTCATGCTTTGTACAAAGTTTATTGCATTCAAAATAAAACTGCGTTGTGTAATAAATAATTGGACTGTGATGTCAACCTGTAAATTAAAGACTTATGTATTTCGGGGTTTTGCTTATACCTAAGCACTCGCCCACATGTTTATAACTTTCTATGTTTAGAAAGTCACTTATTTTAATGAATGCAATATTTTATCAAAACGTATCATATAGAGGTCAAAACCTCACTGTGGAATCAATGATTAACGTGCCGCGTCAATAGCGATTTTGATGGGTCGTTACAGTTGGTATCCGAGCTTGAGGTCATAGGGAACCAGAAAATTACATTATTGTGTTTAACTGGTAATTGTTAGGATGCATTAGTGAGTCTGGACTATGACCATATCTGTTTTTCCTGATTTTTGCTTATTATTTGGTCAAAAACATTATATGTGATATATTTATATGCTAACGTAATTGTTGTTTCAATTATGTGATAGATGACTTCTTCTAATCCTATCATTTTGTACGACTCGGAATCGGACACTGAATCTATTCTATCCACAACTGAAAAGGGCGTTCCAATACCTATTAAAGAAGAAATTGTGTTAGCCGGGGAATCTCAACTCCCGGTAAACCCAGAGGAGGTTCCAGCTCCACCCAGCTTTAGTTTTCCGGAGCCACAGTATCGTTGGCATGGACCCATGATCCCTGGAGTAAAAGAGGATCGTCCATTTCTAAACAAATATGGACATTGGTCCAGATATACCGCCGACGGGCGGGTTGTGCCGATTACGCCTGGCAGATTTCGGTTCATGACCACCGGTACATATTCTTGCAGTTCGTCATCATATTCTCCTACACATGACTCAGACAGTTCGTCATCAGACGAGATCAGTAAGGAGGAGGATTTCGCTAATGAAATAAAAGAGATCACTAAGGAGAAATTCCAACTTGCTATAGATAATAAAAACAACCACAATAATAAAATGTCCTTAATTATTAAAAAAGAACAGGACCATTCGATCCGTAACCACCCTTATTGTATTAAACCCACTGAGGCAACGGGTACCTCAAAACCCCAACTAAAAATAAAATACACTGCCAGAATGTCTGTCGGACCATGTGCACACAAACAATTGGCAGAGAGAACCAAATGGGAAGAAGTTTCTGATAGTTCTGAATGAACGACCTCGCAACCATAAATCTTCCATGCACTATTTTATTGTTTATGTGTGCTACTCTATCTTGTTATGTAAAATAAGCATATGTAAAATATCAGTATTGTATGGTATTGTATTATTTTGGTTTATTAATAATAAATGCATGGAATGATTATTTGTATTATTACTACTTCTTATTATTATTATTATTATTACATAATAATGTAGTAACTCGCTATAATTTTTTTATAGTGGAATATTATTAGGATTTTAGTAGTTAATTCCTTGTACTAGCTATTATGTATGAACTTAACGGGTAGGTAATACCCTAGAAATAATTATAAAATGCTAATAAGAAGAAAAGGCTTTTATAATAATTGGTTCATATTATTAATATGCTACGATTAACTATTGACAACTCATTTTACCTATAATATTCTATATGATTAAATTATATTTGTTGTGTTTATTGAAGAAACATGT
Source organism: Rutidosis leptorrhynchoides (assembly GCF_046630445.1). Classification (NCBI taxonomy): domain Eukaryota; kingdom Viridiplantae; phylum Streptophyta; class Magnoliopsida; order Asterales; family Asteraceae; genus Rutidosis; species Rutidosis leptorrhynchoides. Next base: position 79,472,746 of record NC_092336.1, on the reverse strand, counting down.
CTCAAATGTCGGATGCTGAGTTTGAGCAACTAGTCGAGAAACGTGTGAATGAAAGAATTGCTGCAACCGAAGCAGCAAAAGCAACAGCCGAAGCAGCAGCCAAAGCAGCAGCCGTAAACACAAACTCACGAAACGGATGCTCATACAAAACTTTTCAAGGATGCAAACCACAGACGTTTAGTGGAACCGAGGGACCAGTCGGTCTAACCCGATGGTTTGAAAAGATGGAGTCCGTTTTCAAAATCAGTAATTGTGCGAACGGAGACAAGTCAAAGTATGCTTCGTGCACGTTGCAAGATGGTGCACTTACTTGGTGGAACAATTATGCTAAAGCAGAAGGAATAGATACGGCATATGATATCTCTTGGGAAGAACTGAAAAAGATGCTAATCGAGGAGTACTGTCCTCGAAACGAGATCAGAAAAATGGAATCTGAGTTACGTAATCTGAAGGTTATCGGCGCGAATCTCAATAACTATGAAAAGCGTTTCATGGAACTAGCCTTGTTGTGTCCCGAATTGGTGCCAAACGAGAAACGAAAGATAGAAATGTATATTGACGGTTTATCGATCAATATCAAAGGAAATGTTACATCGTCCAAACCAAATACGATGCAGGAAGCCATGACAATGGCACACCAACTCATGGACCAGATCACAGAGAGTTCGATTAAGGCACCAATTACCGAAGTCAAGACAACTGAAGGAAAGAGGAAATGGGAAGACTATAAGGGCAAAAGTACTCACCTGAAGAAACAAGAAACTTTTAAAGGTAAACAAGATGGGGCAACTGCAAGTCCAAACTATAAGGGACCCCATCCGTTCTGCAAAAGATGTTACACACATCATGCAGGTTATTGTCAAGTGGTCTGTGATAAGTGCAACAAGAAAGGACATGTGGCGAAAGATTGTTATGCCACCGTTTCTGAAGTAAAGACAAAACTGACCGATTTCAAGAAATGTTTTGGATGCGGGAAGTCTGGTCACTTTATAAATCAATGCCCTGATAAGGAGAAGAACAAAGAACCCGCACGTGGGAGGGCATTTAATGTTAGTGCCAGTAAAGCACGTGAGGATCCTAATCTTGTCACGGGTACGTTTACCGTTAATAATCAACTAGCTTCTATTATGTTTGATACGGGTGCTGATAGAAGTTATATGTGTAAAGACTTTAGTTTTAAACTAAAATGTGCATCATTACCTCTAGACGATAAATATACTATTGAATTAGCTAATGGTAAACTGATAAAAGCCGATAAAATTTGCCATGGTTGCGAAATGAATCTCGCTGGTGAAACCTTCAAAATCGATTTGATACCCGTAGAATTAGGAAGTTTTGACGTAATCGTTGGCATGGACTGGATGTCCAAAACAAGAGCGGAAGTTGTTTGCGCTGAGAAAGCAATTCGCATCCCTCGTAAGGATGAAACGTCATTAATGATTTATGGGGAGAAGAGCAACTCAAAGCTGAACTTTATCAGCTGTATGAAGGCCCAGAAACTTATAAGAAAAGGTTGTTATGCTATTTTGGCACATGTAAAGAAGATCGATACTGAAGAAAGAAGCATTAATGACATGCCGGTTGTAAGAGAATATCCCGGAGTATTTCCAGAAGAATTACCGGGGCTACCTCCACACAGATGTGTAGAATTCCAGATTGATCTCATACCAGGAGCTGCACCTGTAGCCCGATCTCCATATAGACTTGCACCTTCAGAAATGCAAGAATTACAAGACCAGTTGCAAGAATTATCGGACCGTGGATTTATTCGTCCTAGTTTTTCACCTTGGGGTGCTCCTATTCTGTTCGTCAAGAAGAAGGATGGATCTATGAGAATGTGCATAGATTACCGAGAATTAAACAAATTAACGATCAAGAATCGGTACCCATTACCGAGGATTGATGATTTGTTTGATCAATTGCAAGGATCAAGTGTTTATTCCAAGATTGATCTACGCTCCGGATATCATCAGCTGAGAGTGAAGGAAGAAGATGTTCCTAAAACCGCGTTCAGAACCCGTTACGGTCACTATGAATTTCTAGTCATGCCTTTTGGATTGACTAATGCTCCAGCAGTAATTATGGATCTAATGAATCGCATCTGTAGACCGTATTTAGACAAATTTGTCATTGTTTTTATCGACGACATATTGATTTACTCGAAGAACAAGGAAGAACATGAGCAACACTTAAGACTGGTACTAGAGATACTCAAGAAAGAAGAATTGTACGCAAAATTTTCGAAGTGTGATTTCTGGTTACAAGAAGTACAATTTTTGGGACATATTGTCAGTAAACATGGAATTAAAGTTGACCCTGCCAAGATCGAAGCCATTAGTAAATGGGAAACACCGAAGACTCCAACACAAATCCGCCAATTCTTAGGTCTTGCTGGTTACTACAGAAGATTCATTCAAGATTTCTCTAGAATCGCCAAACCCTTAACTTCATTGACTCAAAAGGGAAAGAAGTATGATTGGTCCACGGAACAGGAATCCTCATTCCAGTTGTTAAAGAAGAAGTTAACGTCTGCACCCATTTTGTCATTACCAGAAGGAAATGATGATTTCGTGATCTATTGTGACGCTTCACGCCAAGGTTTAGGATGTGTATTAATGCAACGCACAAAAGTTATCGCATATGCCTCACGACAACTAAAAATTCATGAAAAGAACTATACAACACACGATTTGGAACTTGGAGCTGTAGTTTTTGCACTCAAAATATGGAGACACTATCTATATGGCACCAAGTGTACAGTGTACACTGACCATAAGAGTCTTCAGCATATTTTTGATCAAAAACAACTCAATATGAGACAACGTCGCTGGGTAGAGTTGTTAAACGATTACGATTGTGAAAACCGTTACCACCCCGGAAAGGCTAATGTTGTAGCTGATGCCCTAAGTCGAAAAGAAAGAGTAAAACCTCTTAGGGTCCGAGCTTTGAATATTACAATTCGTACCGATCTCACAAAGCAAATTCAAGCAGCACAGTTAGAAGCTTTAAAAGAAGAAAATGAAAAAGGCGAAATGAGCAGAGGGTTAGAAAAACAGCTTGAGGTAAAAGCCGATGGAACCCTGTATTTTGCTGATAGGATATGGGTACCAAAATATGGTAATCTAAGGCAACTAGTACTAGATGAAGCACACAAAACGAGGTACTCAATTCACCCAGGAAACGGGAAAATGTACCACGATCTCAAGAAGTTTTATTGGTGGCCTAATATGAAGACAGAAATTGCTACTTATGTAAGCAAATGTTTGACGTGTGCAAAGGTCAAAGCTGAGCACCAAAAGCCGTCAGGATTACTGCAACAACCAGAAATTCCGCAGTGGAAATGGGAAAGAATAACTATGGATTTCATTACGAAATTGCCAAGGACTGCAAGTAGTCATGATACTATTTGGGTGATAGTTGATCGTCTAACTAAATCAGCTTTCTTTCTACCAATAAAGGAGACAGACAGTATGGAGAAATTAGCACGCCTATATTTGAAAGAAGTAGTTTCCAGGCATGGTGTACCCATCTCTATCATATCTGATCGCGACACCCGATTCACATCACGTTTCTGGCAGTCATTACAAAAAGCATTGGGAACTCGATTAGATATGAGCACCGCTTATCACCCACAGACAGATGGTCAAAGTGAAAGAACAATACAAACATTGGAAGACATGTTACGGGCATGCGTGATTGACTTTGGAACCAGTTGGGATCGACACTTACCGTTGGCAGAATTTTCATACAATAACAGCTATCATACGAGCATCAACGCAGCGCCATTTGAAGCACTTTACGGTAGAAAGTGCAGATCTCCTATATGTTGGAGTGAAGTAGGAGAAAGACAACTTACTGGACCAGAAATTATTCACGAAACCACCGAAAAGATCATTCAAATACAACAACGATTGAAAACGGCCATGAGTCGCCAAAAGAGTTATGCTGATGTAAGAAGAAAACCGCTAGAATTTCAAGTGGGCGACAAAGTCATGTTGAAAGTGTCACCCTGGAAAGGCGTTGTACGATTCGGTAAACGAGGAAAGCTAAGTGCTAGGTACGTAGGACCCTTTGAAATCACCGAAAGAATTGGAACAGTTGCTTATCGATTAAAGCTACCGCAAGAACTTAGTAGTGTTCACAACACATTTCACGTGTCAAATTTGAAGAAATGTTTAGCTGAAGAGGATGTCGTAATTCCTCTTGACGAAATACGAATCAATGATAAACTCCATTTTATCGAAGAACCTGTTGAAATCATGGACCGTGAGGTCAAACAATTAAAACAAAGCAAAATACCGATAGTTAGGGTTCGTTGGAACGCAAGACGAGGACCCGAGTTTACTTGGGAACGTGAAGATCAGATGAAGCAAAAGTATCCACATTTGTTCACTGATATCGCTCATGAAACAGGTACTACTCAAAATTTCGAGACGAAATTTTCTTTAAGGGGGAGGTACTGTGATGACCCGAAAATTTTTGACTTATTTAAACCAATTCTCTATACGATTTATTATTTTAACACGCTAAACAAAGTCTGTTAGATTGAGTCTCAAAATTTTAGAACTGTTTCATATATACAATTACCTTTGATTACTCTCGACGATTCATGAACAATTATATGTATGTATATATATATGTACAAGTAAAAAACGACTTTCCTACAGTAAAACCCTATTTGCTACAGTAAAACACTATTTGCTACAGTGAAACCGTATTTTGCTACAGTGCTACAGTGAAAACGACTTTGCTACAGTGATTTGCTACAGTAAACACTGTTTGCTACAGTAAACACTATTTGCTACAGTACGCTATTTGTTGCTGTAAAACACTATGAGCCTAGGTCTGCTGGTTCTGAGAGATCACAAGCTGGTACTGATTCTACTGATATTGATCAGCAACCTTCTGTTGCTGCTCACTCATCTGAACCAGCTGATGATCAAGATGCTGTGTGTTCTACAACCAGCTCACCTGTTCATAACACCAAATGGACAAGGGAGCATCCGATTGAGCAGATTATTTGCTACAGTGAAACACTATTTGCTACAGTAACACTATTTGATGTCGACGAACTAGCAAACAAAAACAGAAAAGGCGGCCATGCGATCGCATGGCAAAAACACTGAAAACTCATGCGATCGCATGAGCTACAGTAAACGGAAAAGTAATATAAATACGCCTGTTTTGCTCGACGAATTATCACATATTTTTTTCTTCAGTAATAAAAATTTATATTTAAATTATAAATATAATTTTAAATTTAAGTTTAATAATAATAAAGTATATTCGAGGGTGTTTTAATTCGGGTTTTAAACCACTTTAAGCTAAGGAAATATTGGGTATTGTTCGGGGTATTGTTCTTGAATCCAAGGCCAACCATACAGTCGTCTACCATCATTACGTCTACGCAATTTGCCTACAATATTGAGTCTCAATATTGAACTGTGAGTTTATAGTCTCCCTTTTTAAATACTTTAAATATTTTTGGGCTGAGAATATATGCAATTTATTTTAAACGCGATAAGACACAAGTACATACTAAATTCTACACTGAGTTAAACCGAAAATCCCTTAGCTTTGGTAACTAGTAGCTGCCAGTACATAGGATATGGACTGGTGGGCGCGAATAATTGTATATGGATCCATAGGGCTTGACATCCCCGTCCGAGCTAGAGCACTAGCCTTTTAACGGACGTATGTTATTTGAGTTTAAGACACGTTGGTTTGCGTGTATTAAAACGAATGGGGTAATTATCACTATAGCGTTAAGTTTAGTTACCAGGGTGCTCTGTTACGTAGAATCTATTGATAAACTTTTGATGAAATCTTGTGGTCTATCTTTATATATGATTATGACTCGAGCAATTAAACCTATAACTCACCAACATTCGTGTTGACTTTTTAGCATGTTTTATTCTCAGGTCCTTAGAATGCTTCCGCTGTGATGTGCTTGTTGCCTGCATGGAGTCTCTCATGCTTTGTACAAAGTTTATTGCATTCAAAATAAAACTGCGTTGTGTAATAAATAATTGGACTGTGATGTCAACCTGTAAATTAAAGACTTATGTATTTCGGGGTTTTGCTTATACCTAAGCACTCGCCCACATGTTTATAACTTTCTATGTTTAGAAAGTCACTTATTTTAATGAATGCAATATTTTATCAAAACGTATCATATAGAGGTCAAAACCTCACTGTGGAATCAATGATTAACGTGCCGCGTCAATAGCGATTTTGACGGGTCGTTACAGTTGGTATCCGAGCTTGAGGTCATAGGGAACCAGAAAATTACATTATTGTGTTTAACTGGTAATTGTTAGGATGCATTAGTGAGTCTGGACTATGACCATATCTGTTTTTCCTGATTTTTGCTTATTATTTGGTCAAAAACATTATATGTGATATATTTATATGCTAACGTAATTGTTGTTTCAATTATGTGATAGATGACTTCTTCTAATCCTATCATTTTGTACGACTCGGAATCGGACACTGAATCTATTCTATCCACAACTGAAAAGGGCGTTCCAATACCTATTAAAGAAGAAATTGTGTTAGCCGGGGAATCTCAACTCCCGGTAAACCCAGAGGAGGTTCCAGCTCCACCCAGCTTTAGTTTTCCGGAGCCACAGTATCGTTGGCATGGACCCATGATCCCTGGAGTAAAAGAGGATCGTCCATTTCTAAACAAATATGGACATTGGTCCAGATATACCGCCGACGGGCGGGTTGTGCCGATTACGCCTGGCAGATTTCGGTTCATGACCACCGGTACATATTCTTGCAGTTCGTCATCATATTCTCCTACACATGACTCAGACAGTTCGTCATCAGACGAGATCAGTAAGGAGGAGGATTTCGCTAATGAAATAAAAGAGATCACTAAGGAGAAATTCCAACTTGCTATAGATAATAAAAACAACCACAATAATAAAATGTCCTTAATTATTAAAAAAGAACAGGACCATTCGATCCGTAACCACCCTTATTGTATTAAACCCACTGAGGCAACGGGTACCTCAAAACCCCAACTAAAAATAAAATACACTGCCAGAATGTCTGTCGGACCATGTGCACACAAACAATTGGCAGAGAGAACCAAATGGGAAGAAGTTTCTGATAGTTCTGAATGAACGACCTCGCAACCATAAATCTTCCATGCGCTATTTTATTGTTTATGTGTGCTACTCTATCTTGTTATGTAAAATAAGCATATGTAAAATATCAGTATTGTATGGTATTGTATTATTTTGGTTTATTAATAATAAATGCATGGAATGATTATTTGTATTATTACTACTTCTTATTATTATTATTATTATTACATAATAATGTAGTAACTCGCTATAATTTTTTTATAGTGGAATATTATTAGGATTTTAGTAGTTAATTCCTTGTACTAGCTATTATGTATGAACTTAACGGGTAGGTAATACCCTAGAAATAATTATAAAATGCTAATAAGAAGAAAAGGCTTTTATAATAATTGGTTCATATTATTAATATGCTACGATTAACTATTGACAACTCATTTTACCTATAATATTCTATATGATTAAATTATATTTGTTGTGTTTATTGAAGAAACATGTCTCAAATGTCGGATGCTGAGTTTGAGCAACTAGTCGAGAAACGTGTGAATGAAAGAATTGCTGCAACCGAAGCAGCAAAAGCAACAGCCGAAGCAGCAGCCAAAGCAGCAGCCGTAAACACAAACTCACGAAACGGATGCTCATACAAAACTTTTCAAGGATGCAAACCACAGACGTTTAGTGGAACCGAGGGACCAGTCGGTCTAACCCGATGGTTTGAAAAGATGGAGTCCGTTTTCAAAATCAGTAATTGTGCGAACGGAGACAAGTCAAAGTATGCTTCGTGCACGTTGAAAGATGGTGCACTTACTTGGTGGAACAATTATGCTAAAGCAGAAGGAATAGATACGGCATATGATATCTCTTGGGAAGAACTGAAAAAGATGCTAATCGAGGAGTACTGTCCTCGAAACGAGATCAGAAAAATGGAATCTGAGTTACGTAATCTGAAGGTTATCGGCGCGAATCTCAATAACTATGAAAAGCGTTTCATGGAACTATCCTTGTTGTGTCCCGAATTGGTGCCAAACGAGAAACGAAAGATAGAAATGTATATTGACGGTTTATCGATCAATATCAAAGGAAATGTTACATCGTCCAAACCAAATACGATGCAGGAAGCCATGACAATGGCACACCAACTCATGGACCAGATCACAGAGAGTTCGATTAAGGCACCAATTACCGAAGTCAAGACAACTGAAGGAAAGAGGAAATGGGAAGACTATAAGGGCAAAAGTACTCACCTGAAGAAACAAGAAACTTTTAAAGGTAAACAAGATGGGGCAACTGCAAGTCCAAACTATAAGGGACCCCATCCGTTCTGCAAAAGATGTTACACACATCATGCAGGTTATTGTCAAGTGGTCTGTGATAAGTGCAACAAGAAAGGACATGTGGCGAAAGATTGTTATGCCACCGTTTCTGAAGTAAAGACAAAACTGACCGATTTCAAGAAATGTTTTGGATGCGGGAAGTCTGGTCACTTTATAAATCAATGCCCTGATAAGGAGAAGAACAAAGAACCCGCACGTGGGAGGGCATTTAATGTTAGTGCCAGTAAAGCACGTGAGGATCCTAATCTTGTCACGGGTACATTTACCGTTAATAATCAACTAGCTTCTATTATGTTTGATACGGGTGCTGATAGAAGTTATATGTGTAAAGACTTTAGAATTAGGAAGTTTTGACGTAATCGTTGGCATGGACTGGATGTCCAAAACAAGAGCGGAAGTTGTTTGCGCTGAGAAAGCAATTCGCATCCCTCGTAAGGATGAAACGTCATTAATGATTTATGGGGAGAAGAGCAACTCAAAGCTGAACTTTATCAGCTGTATGAAGGCCCAGAAACTTATAAGAAAAGGTTGTTATGCTATTTTGGCACATGTAAAGAAGATCGATACTGAAGAAAGAAGCATTAATGACATGCCGGTTGTAAGAGAATATCCCGGAGTATTTCCAGAAGAATTACCGGGGCTACCTCCACACAGATGTGTAGAATTCCAGATTGATCTCATACCAGGAGCTGCACCTGTAGCCCGATCTCCATATAGACTTGCACCTTCAGAAATGCAAGAATTACAAGACCAGTTGCAAGAATTATCGGACCGTGGATTTATTCGTCCTAGTTTTTCACCTTGGGGTTCTCCTATTCTGTTCGTCAAGAAGAAGGATGGATCTATGAGAATGTGCATAGATTACCGAGAATTAAACAAATTAACGATCAAGAATCGGTACCCATTACCGAGGATTGATGATTTGTTTGATCAATTGCAAGGATCAAGTGTTTATTCCAAGATTGATCTACGCTCCGGATATCATCAGCTGAGAGTGAAGGAAGAAGATGTTCCTAAAACCGCGTTCAGAACCCGTTACGGTCACTATGAATTTCTAGTCATGCCTTTTGGATTGACTAATGCTCCAGCAGTATTCATGGATCTAATGAATCGCATCTGTAGACCGTATTTAGACAAATTTGTCATTGTTTTTATCGACGACATATTGATTTACTCGAAGAACAAGGAAGAACATGAGCAACACTTAAGACTGGTACTAGAGATACTCAAGAAAGAAGAATTGTACGCAAAATTTTCGAAGTGTGATTTCTGGTTACAAGAAGTACAATTTTTGGGACATGTTGTCAGTAAACATGGAATTAAAGTTGACCCTGCCAAGATCGAAGCCATTAGTAAATGGGAAACACCGAAGACTCCAACACAAATCCGCCAATTCTTAGGTCTTGCTGGTTACTACAGAAGATTCATTCAAGATTTCTCTAGAATCGCCAAACCCTTAACTTCATTGACTCAAAAGGGAAAGAAGTATGATTGGTCCACGGAACAGGAATCCTCATTCGAGTTGTTAAAGAAGAAGTTAACGTCTGCACCCATTTTGTCATTACCAGAAGGAAATGATGATTTCGTGATCTATTGTGACGCTTCACGCCAAGGTTTAGGATGTGTATTAATGCAACGCACAAAAGTTATCGCATATGCCTCACGACAACTAAAAATTCATGAAAAGAACTATACAACACACGATTTGGAACTTGGAGCTGTAGTTTTTGCACTCAAAATATGGAGACACTATCTATATGGCACCAAGTGTACAGTGTACACTGACCATAAGAGTCTTCAGCATATTTTTGATCAAAAACAACTCAATATGAGACAACGTCGCTGGGTAGAGTTGTTAAACGATTACGATTGTGAAATCCGTTACCACCCCGGAAAGGCTAATGTTGTAGCTGATGCCCTAAGTCGAAAAGAAAGAGTAAAACCTCTTAGGGTCCGAGCTTTGAATATTACAATTCGTACCGATCTCACAAAGCAAATTCAAGCAGCACAGTTAGAAGCTTTAAAAGAAGAAAATGAAAAAGGCGAAATGAGCAGAGGGTTAGAAAAACAGCTTGAGGTAAAAGCCGATGGAACCCTGTATTTTGCTGATAGGATATGGGTACCAAAATATGGTAATCTAAGGCAACTAGTACTAGATGAAGCACACAAAACGAGGTACTCAATTCACCCAGGAAACGGGAAAATGTACCACGATCTCAAGAAGTTTTATTGGTGGCCTAATATGAAGACAGAAATTGCTACTTATGTAAGCAAATGTTTGACGTGTGCAAAGGTCAAAGCTGAGCACCAAAAGCCGTCAGGATTACTGCAACAACCAGAAATTCCGCAGTGGAAATGGGAAAGAATAACTATGGATTTCATTACGAAATTGCCAAGGACTGCAAGTAGTCATGATACTATTTGGGTGATAGTTGATCGTCTAACTAAATCAGCTTTCTTTCTACCAATAAAGGAGACAGACAGTATGGAGAAATTAGCACGCCTATATTTGAAGGAAGTAGTTTCCAGGCATGGTGTACCCATCTCTATCATATCTGATCGCGACACCCGATTCACATCACGTTTCTGGCAGTCATTACAAAAAGCATTGGGAACTCGATTAGATATGAGCACCGCTTATCACCCACAGACAGATGGTCAAAGTGAAAGAACAATACAAACATTGGAAGACATGTTACGGGCATGCGTGATTGACTTTGGAACCAGTTGGGATCGACACTTACCGTTGGCAGAATTTTCATACAATAACAGCTATCATACGAGCATCAACGCAGCGCCATTTGAAGCACTTTACGGTAGAAAGTGCAGATCTCCTATATGTTGGAGTGAAGTAGGAGAAAGACAACTTACTGGACCAGAAATTATTCACGAAACCACCGAAAAGATCATTCAAATACAACAACGATTGAAAACGGCCATGAGTCGCCAAAAGAGTTATGCTGATGTAAGAAGAAAACCGCTAGAATTTCAAGTGGGCGACAAAGTCATGTTGAAAGTGTCACCCTGGAAAGGCGTTGTACGATTCGGTAAACGAGGAAAGCTAAGTGCTAGGTACGTAGGACCCTTTGAAATCACCGAAAGAATTGGAACATTTGCTTATCGATTAAAGCTACCGCAAGAACTTAGTAGTGTTCACAACACATTTCACGTGTCAAATTTGAAGAAATGTTTAGCTGAAGAGGATGTCGTAATTCCTCTTGACGAAATACGAATCAATGATAAACTCCATTTTATCGAAGAACCTGTTGAAATCATGGACCGTGAGGTCAAACAATTAAAACAAAGCAAAATACCGATAGTTAGGGTTCGTTGGAACGCAAGACGAGGACCCGAGTTTACTTGGGAACGTGAAGATCAGATGAAGCAAAAGTATCCACATTTGTTCACTGATATCGCTCATGAAACAGGTACTACTCAAAATTTCGAGACGAAATTTTCTTTAAGGGGGAGGTACTGTGATGACCCGAAAATTTTTGACTTATTTAAACCAATTCTCTATACGATTTATTATTTTAACACGCTAAACAAAGTCTGTTAGATTGAGTCTCAAAATTTTAGAACTGTTTCATATATACAATTACCTTTGATTACTCTCGACGATTCATGAACAATTATATGTATGTATATATATATGTACAAGTAAAAAACGACTTTCCTACAGTAAAACCCTATTTGCTACAGTAAAACACTATTTGCTACAGTGAAACCGTATTTTGCTACAGTGCTACAGTGAAAACGGCTTTGCTACAGTAAACACTATTTGCTACAGTACGCTATTTGTTGCTGTAAAACACTATGAGCCTAGGTCTGCTGGTTCTGAGAGATCACAAGCTGGTACTGATTCTACTGATATTGATCAGCAACCTTCTGTTGCTGCTCACTCATCTGAACCAGCTGATGATCAAGATGCTGTGTGTTCTACAACCAGCTCACCTGTTCATAACACCAAATGGACAAGGGAGCATCCGATTGAGCAGATTATTTGCTACAGTGAAACACTATTTGCTACAGTAACACTATTTGATGTCGACGAACTAGCAAACAAAAACAGAAAAGGCGGTCATGCGATCGCATGGCAAAAACACTGAAAACTCATGCGATCGCATGAGCTACAGTAAACGGAAAAGTAATATAAATACGCCTGTTTTGCTCGACGAATTATCACATATTTTTTTCTTCAGTAATAAAAATTTATATTTAAATTATAATTATAATTTTAAATTTAAGTTTAATAATAATAAAGTATATTCGAGGGTGTTTTAATTCGGGTTTTAAACCACTTTAAGCTAAGGAAATATTGGGTATTGTTCGGGGTATTGTTCTTGAATCCAAGACCAACCATACAGTCGTCTACCATCATTACGTCTACGCAATTTGCCTACAATATTGAGTCTCAATATTGAACTGTGAGTTTATAGTCTCCCTTTTTAAATACTTTAAATATTTTTGGGCTGAGAATATATGCAATTTATTTTAAACGCGATAAGACACAAGTACATACTAAATTCTACACTGAGTTAAACCGAAAATCCCTTAGCTTTGGTAACTAGTAGCTGCCAGTACATAGGATATGGACTGGTGGGCGCGAATAATTGTATATGGATCCATAGGGCTTGACATCCCCGTCCGAGCTAGAGCACTAGCCTTTTAACGGACGTATGTTATTTGAGTTTAAGACACGTTGGTTTGCGTGTATTAAAACGAATGGGGTAATTATCACTATAGCGTTAAGTTTAGTTACCAGGGTGCTCTGTTACGTAGAATCTATTGATAAACTTTTGATGAAATCTTGTGGTCTATCTTTATATATGATTATGACTCGAGCAATTAAACCTATAACTCACCAACATTCGTGTTGACTTTTTAGCATGTTTTATTCTCAGGTCCTTAGAATGCTTCCGCTGTGATGTGCTTGTTGCCTGCATGGAGTCTCTCATGCTTTGTACAAAGTTTATTGCATTCAAAATAAAACTGCGTTGTGTAATAAATAATTGGACTGTGATGTCAACCTGTAAATTAAAGACTTATGTATTTCGGGGTTTTGCTTATACCTAAGCACTCGCCCACATGTTTATAACTTTCTATGTTTAGAAAGTCACTTATTTTAATGAATGCAATATTTTATCAAAACGTATCATATAGAGGTCAAAACCTCACTGTGGAATCAATGATTAACGTGCCGCGTCAATAGCGATTTTGACGGGTCGTTACACCTTATGGCAATAACTTTTCTTTACTATCTATTCTTTTGGACCATTGTATTCACACTCAACATTTTGAACTGAAACATGTTGTTTTCTAACGGCATTTGTATGTATGTATGTATGTATATGTATATATGTAGGTTTATGTATGTATGTATCTTTATATATGTACGTTTATGTATGCTTATACATGTCTAAAGTTCCTTTAGCGTAATACGGTTCCTTTAGTGTAGTCTTTCTTGCATTTTTCTTGAGCTCCGTATAGCACACTCAAGTACGTATCGAATTTTTAGCTTTCTATTGCTAGTCGGAGGTTCGTCTGGAAGCAATTTCTTTGCCCTCGAGTGTGGAGAATTCTTTCTCTACACGTGGGTGTAGAAACGACTTGTCTTTCATTCTAGGATAGATGAAAGATTGTCTACATCTCACCTCTTTCATACCTCGTCTGTGCGAGATTTGGTATTGTTGGTGGTGTTGTTGAATAACTGCCGCCAAAGAGTCAATATTAATCGTTAGGTACAATATATTAATGTATGTTAACGACGAGCTGTTGTTAGAAACCTCAAAATTATTGTTTACCTCATTATTTAGGCTTTTAATTAAGATTTTTATTTTTATATGTTTCACAATTAGTCGATATTGAGGCGCGTGGAGTTTTATTGAGTCTCGCGGCGATACTGGGTGATTCCTTTAATGGTAGTGTTGTACGGGTGAGGTTGTATATTGGTAACGGTTATACGCCTTTATAGTGTATTTCAGAGATGTAGTGAGATTGGTCATCGATGTGAGGAGTTGGCTCGAGTGTTCATTGGGCTTGCATAGCCATTTAGACAGTTCACACCTACTTTGCCTCTTCCCTCACGTGTTCTTGTGATTTTAGTGGCACATATTTTTGATGTTATGTCGATACTTTTACGTGAAGTCTAGAGGTTTGATGGTGTCAATAGGTTTAGTTTGGTTGGGTTGTATTCAATAAATATTGTATTCAATCATATAATCATTGTCAGAATGCAATGCCAAACATCCCCCGCGTTTTAATCCATTTGGGTATCTTGTATGAGTCCTGAGAAGATATGAACAATGTGCATTGCGATCAGACTAGCTATAGATGCAGAATCAAAGATAGTGAAACTTATCTGTTTATCTTGACTGTAGATGAATTTGTAATGACAAAAAGTACAAAAACATAATTGTTCTGAGCAATTAAGCTTAATAATGAGATAAAAATCACCTGCAAATGATAAAGTAAGCAACAACCCAAAATTGATCAAGTGGGTCTCTATAACTACAAAACTGAAGGAGTAAAATAGCTGATGATGCTTTGGTAAAAGAATTATACAACAGCAATTTTCTTTAGAGCATAATTCAGCGCTTCATCTTGCTTGACGACTTGTAACCAATCTTTCGCTTCTTCTGTGTTTCCATTTCAACGTTCTCTTTTAGTTTCTCTAAAGCTGAGAAAGCATAATCAATGAAGTTTAGCAACATACTTAACACATACCCACAATGTTGAAACTACAGAATCAAAGGTGAACAATGATGTAAGAACTAAGTAAGTCAAAGGTTGTAACTTTAAACCCCAGGTCACTAGCTACTTATATTTTGATTAAAATTTGTTCATCTCATATAATAAAAAGTTTCAAAAGTTTACAACATTCATAGTAAAAATATTACAACATTCATAATAGAAAATTTTCGTGTTACAGGATCGTAACAGAAAAGATGACTTGGAACATGAAAAGTGGTTGCTAAATGCCAAATACTTGATATGTGTATGTGTGTATCAGTAAAGGTAATTGAGTACATGATAACAAGAAATTTACCAGTATCGTAAGTCGACCGAAGGGACTCTATTGAATCCAATGAAACTGTACGAACAGGACATGAATCAATGTCAGCTTTCTTCAGAAGCTTCTTGAATTGTTTGACCTGATACAAAAACAAAAGTGATGAATAAGCAATATATGACAATAATTAACAAAAAAAAAAAAAAAAAAACATACAAACAAAATGGAAAATTACCTCGTCTTCATGTAATAAGGTGAAGCAGGAGCCAGTATTGCCTGCTCTTGCAGTACGACCAACACGATGAATATATGTCTTGATGTATGGAGGTTTATCATAGTTAATTACGTTTTTAACCCCTTCTACATCCATTCCACGTGTCATTGCATCAGAAGAAACGAGAACTTGGACCCCACCCTCTCGGAATGCTCTTAAAGTTTTGCTGTAAAACCATTTTTCGTCATCATTTAAGGTCAATTAGACATATACAGAAGTGGTAATTTAAATATGGCTTTTATATTGTCCATAATAAATACAAGCTAAATGGGTATATATATTAAAATGCATATAAACTCCTAAAATAGTTTTATGCAATAAAAACAGAATTAGTATGTATTATATTTCCAACAACTATTATTACAGGTAAACCCAGCCTGAACCACAAAAAATATACCCGTTAAATGCTAATGAAAGAATTGAGCATTTAAGCTATATGATCCAACACAGTTAACTTAATGATATCAAAAGGAACCCTAAAAGTTAAATATATACATTTATAACTAATTATTGTGTAATGCTATAGTGACATAACAGTTCACAAGCATACCTCTTATTTGAGGACTACTTAAACATCTTCTTAAATGTTACCTAACCTTTCACAGAAGTAAAACGCCTAACTTAAACAATCGCCTAATTAATTAGAAGATATCTTACGTAAACTGTCCACAGTTTCTCTATTTCTCTTCATGCTTGGATTTTTTTATCAAATGTATGTATATATGTTTTGTTCTGTATTTCCTTAAAGCTTCATCATATTCATAAATCACGATAACTCACTTTATCAATGGATCCACTAAAGTTATAAGGGAATTAGTTTATAAATCAAAATAAAAAATAAATTTGGGAGAATAGATTTTAACCTCACGGTAAAAAGAAATTTGTTCCATAATATGGAGTACAAAAAGAAATTTCCATAAGAGCTTAATACATAAAACCAGATCGTTATTTCATTGAACCATGTCAGAGTTTCATAATCTATAAGACCCAAAACAAAACTTGGTGTTCATGACACCTTTTACTAAATCCACACGGATTTCTACCATATAAATAACCACACTAACTTTAAGGTGTGACATAATTTCCATGTTTTTAGATGAAATACAAAGCAACAAAAAGGCAAAGAATGATAACTTCAGAATTTTTTTTTTTTTTTTTAAATGCATGATAACTTCAGAATATATATAAAGAATATAAACAATAAATTAATTTAGCTCACCTTCTCACAGTTTGGTGTTGATGACCAGAATATTCCTTGATCTTGATACCCAAATCTCCAAAATATTTAAGTAAAGAGCATAGTCTATGTGTCGACTCAACTGACGATGTAAAAACAATGCTTTTCTCCCCTTGCAAACTTTGTAATAGGGCAACCAGGTACAAAGGCTTCAGCTTCGGTTCACATATCTGCATAAGAGAATGATAATTAGAGAAATCACATACTTATTACATCTGATTATCATTGTAACTGTTAAATATCATGTAATTCTTTTAAAAACCTCATCAAAACACACATTTATGTAAACCACGGGCACTAAAGGCCATGTGTGTATGACTTTCTAACAGATGGTGATGTCATTTATAACAAATGATGATGAGAGCATACCAATTTGAAGGAAGCAAGATGTTCTGGAAGCTGATATCGTATCTTCCCAGTTGTCAAGAACAATGGATGGTGCAGATCAAGTTGAGCAAGTTTGCTTGGATCTTGTGTTAATGTAGCAGATAAAACCATCTTTACGAGCCTCGGGTGTGGTTTATTATTAAAACCCCTCTCTACACCACTACAAATATTCACTTAAATCTAAGATAAAACATAAATAAAAACTATATGAAAGATACTTCATTACAAAGTACCAAGATGATACCAAAACTGGTACTTACACTCTTCTTATAGTCTTCAAGGAGCCAAATGTTGAAGAAGATGAATTGATGATGGAAGAAAAGGGGCCATTAATGCTAGAACTGGTATACTGAAGCACTGTAGGAAGCCATGATTGATATGATTCCCTGAGCAATCGATCAGTCTCATCAACTACCTGTCAGCATATATGTAAAAACAATAATTATAAACATGCGTAAAAAGTATAGGTATGTATGTTCTTTGATCATTTCCATTTTTCAATTGAAATTTGTGACTTCAAATCACGATAGTCAGTTTTAAAATACTGGATTAAGACATCTTGCATTGAATTATATCATTATTTAGATTTCAAATAATCTTCTTTGAATAAGATTAGTTATTCAACCCTTCTTTTAACCATACTCAAGAAACTTTTATTTCTACTCACAAATCGTCTCTGTTTCTAAGACAAAAATGTAACTTTTTGACATTTTATATATTAACTAATAACATAATCATAAATAGTGAAATGATTAAGGTGCTTATCTGAATACTACAACATCAAACAGCTGAAACATATCTATTCCAGTATAACTTTATCTGATTTTGATTTATTAATATCATACTGCCATTTTCAAAATGAACATCAAAACATTCTCACACAATCACATACTGTCACAAATGCCTCGTACTTACCAAAAAACGAAGATGTTCAAGTGTAAAACCCTTCGTGTGGTTAATATGATCCATCAGCCTTCCAGGTGTCCCCACTAATATATCTACAGCGCTTTGCAACTCAACAGACCGATGTTCAGGGTCATAAATAACACCTGCCTCCACTTTCGGTCTCTCAATAAGCATCGAAATTTCATCCGCTATTGAAGATTGACCAACAGCCAAGCCAACTTTCAACCCCACTGCAGGGGCAATAGTCTCAAAAACATCCCTAACCTAAAAACAACATCAACAACATTATTAGTTTATTACAAAATCAACTTCTCTCAAATTACTGATTCAGTAGTAATAAGAGTCCATTTTTTATGTCTGACCTGCAAGGCGAGATCACGAGTAGGCAAAACGACTAAAGCACGAAGACATTTAACGGCTCGAGTGGAAAGCGTTTGTACGATAGGTAATGCATAAGCTAGGGTTTTACCACTACCAGTAGGTGAATTCACACAAATATCTCTTTCGAATGAGCCAGGTCCTATTGTTTCTTGCCAAACTGCTACTTGAACAGGAAATAATGAATTAATTCCACTACTGCACAAAGCCTCTTCCAACCTAATTTCAATATTCAAATAATCAAATATATATATAACAAATCAATATTTTTAGCCTTCAATTCGATATATAATAATCAACGGCAGCGAATAAAAAATCACATAACTTAGCCACATCAGCTCAATCAAACACTAAGTTTACACAAATATGCATAGATACGTACAGATATATAATTTGTAGTTATATGCAGTACCTAGGGTTAAGAAAGGGGAGGTGAGAAAGGGGACATTTGTTAAGAGTGCTGATATCGACTGGACTTCGCATCCATGGTAATACTGCGACTTTTTTTCTGGCAGTTTTATGTTGTTTTGCTTCTTCTTCTTCTTCTTCTTTCATGATTAAAGTGAGAAGAAGGTGGTTATGAACTTGTGGTTAGTTTTTGATTTTGCAGGTTTAAGGAAGGTGAAGTTTACCCTGATGAAGTAAGGTCTGTGTAGCGCATGTTTGTTTGGGCTTTTATCCGGGTACCACAAGTTCGCTTGGGCTTTTACCCTTGTAGCCCAAGTTCGTTTGAGCCATATACTCAGGTTTAAGATGTGATAAGATGCGAGTATCGAATATGGATCGAATGATCTCGTATTCATATCATGATCTCATAATCATATCAGTAAACTATTTAATTAAATTCCCTCTCTCTAAAAACTCTTTGCTTTCCTCTCTTCTTCACATATAAAACCCTAATATTATTTTTGAGCCGCTACCACTATCCTCCTCTTCTTCCATCGATCGAAGGTTTGTAGGGTCGGGTGTTTGTCCTCTCCTACCACCTGCATCTCGCCGGTGGTTCGGTGTTACTTGCTTTCTGTCAGAATAAAGGTCCATCGTATCTCCCTTCTCCAGCGGTTTTTGAGTCGTTCTTCTTCCTCCGTCTCATTTCTGGGTTTCAGGCGACGAATGCGAGTGATTCATACTCGGATTCTGAAAACAGTTAGGGTTTGGGGTGTTTTTTGGTGAAGATTTCGGTCGGTGGCAGGGTTGGCCTTGCTGCTTCTTTTCTCCGTCTCTGTCGTTGTTGCTCTTCTTGGTAAGGTATGTAGGCGACGAGTTCCACCTGGAACTCTACACTTCACTTAGTTGGGCATCGGTTTTTGGTGGGTGTGGGGTAGATTATGAAGGGGTATGATGGATCGTGTTTTGTGTTGAAATCTGGCATGTTCTCTATGGTCCTACAACAGGCGGAGACGATTTAGGGGAGGTGGTAGCTGCTCCCGGCCTTAAATGGCTGCTAGCAGCTGTTATTTGCCCTCGGTGGTTGAAGCCGATGGCAAACAGTGGTTGGTGACAGGTTGCTGTCCGACTGCTTGAGCGTGGGGGTTTGTAATTGTCCTTAGAAAATTGGCGAAAATGACTGGCTCCTTTACGGTTTGATCCTGCATTTGGTTCCGTTCGGCTGCTGCGAGTTTGATTCATACATTCCATTTTTTCCGTCGTTAGGTCTATAGTGGGCTTGACGTTGTTACCGGCGTTGTTGACTTAGTCGACTTCGGCAAATTGGCATCGGGTTAGGTGTTCTTGGGTTGCCCGGTGTTTGGTTTGAATTTGCGGTTTCTGCGGGGTATAGATGCGGGTTGAATTCGGGGTGGGGTTTATGTTTATGTTTTTTAGGCTTTAGGTTTGGTGGTTTCGTTTGGTTGTAATCTCTATTGTAATATTGTTATTCTAATGTGCTCGCTTTGTATAGTCGTTCACATTGTTTAGAACGAACAGGGCAAGGGTCAATGTACTGTTGTTCCACCGGATCTTCGGATCTTCGGATCTTTATATATATATATATATATATATATTAATATTTTTGCCAAAAAAAAAAAAAAGAAGTAAACTATTTAATTTCAGATATCCATTTATATATTATCTTTATTTATCTATTTAATTAAACAAGTTAATAGATATTCATGTATATCCATATCATTTTATTCTACTTTGTACAATCAGATATAATTAACTATTATCCACGATCAAAATCACAATTTTTTGATATTTTATAACCTAACAAATGTAGGACTAAAAGTTAATGCATAACTTGTTAAATTTCAAGCATCAATTACATGTTTGTTCTTAATTTTTTTTTTTTTAGCAAAAATAACTATAACTCATATAGAAGCGACACCGTTTACAAAAAAAAACGCCGTCAAACAAAGGGTACAAAATAACACTCGTCGAGGCTCGTACCAAAAAGCAACACACTACTATAAAGTATCTATAACCAAGCCTCGACGTTATAGAAACCAAACCACAACAATAAGAACTATAGCAAAATCAAACAATACACAATCGAGAAAAAAAAGCTCTATACTATAGCAAAATGAAACAATACACAATCGAGAAAAAAAACTATGTGATTAACCAAAAACTAAAACTTTAACGGCCTCGTTTCATTTTACCGTTAATCGTGTTGCGCTTAATTTTTTCCGAATCAGTTGTCATACTTGTAACTTGTAAGTTAACACGTTAGCCGAATCATCACCTACAAATGATGCAGAAGAAGGAACACCCACATCATGATCTTGAAGACCATTAAAATTCCTATGAATTTCATCAAACAATCTTTGGATCGCATCGCCAATATCTATATCATCAACGTCATCATGCAAAGACGGCGAACCCGACTTGACCTTCGAAAAAACCTTTAAACTCGAGCAAGTCTTTTCATCTCGAATAGGGAAATCATTGACCACGAGCCTCTTCAACTTATTATGATTCATTTTCGTACCACCAATGCACTTGAGGGGACCTTGTAATCGCTAGCAAATCTCCAAGCCTTAAGACACTTCTTCTCGATTTTTTTACCATACTACGGGCACGCAAAGGATCTGTCTTCATTGTTTACTTTGATGGTTAAATACATTGACATTTAAACGTCAAAAGTCATGTACTCCTTCTAGAGATGTCAATGGTCACCCGATCCGATGGACATCCACCCGATCCACCCGCTTCGTGATGGATATTGATGAACTTAAATGGATATGGATGCGGATATGGATGAACCTAAATCGATACGGATATGGATATGGATGAAAATTTTCATCCATGGATATATCCATTTACACCCGAAATACATATAAAAATACATAAATATCGATATATGCTTACATATTACTATTGCAAATTCATTTACCTTTAAATTTACATATTGATTTTCAACTTTATAATGAAAAAACTATGATATATTATAATAAAATGCATGTATCTAACAAAAGAAACATACATATTACATATTTAACTTTTTATAATCTATGTTTAATCGTAAATTCAACAAATTGTGTTATATCTTCGATGAAGAATACACTTACTTGGGGATAAATTTTAATTATGTCATTCTATATTTATTTTTGCTATACTGCGTTTTTGTTTTCATCGCATATTAGGAAATAATATAACATTATTTGAATATCCAATGGATATCCATTAACCCGCTTAATCCACTGGATATGGATATGGATGGATGAAATGAAATTAAATGGATATGGATGAACAAAAACTAAATGGATATGGATATGGATACGGCATCATCCGGTCCATATCCGATCCATTGCCATCTGAAATGTCCCATTCATATTAATTATAAATGTTCCATATTAATTGATTTCGTTGCGAGGTTTTGACCTCTATATGAGACGTTTTTCAAAGACTGCATTCAATATTAGAACAAACCATAACCTTTAGAATATTAAGACGATTATCAAATAATGATAATCTAAAATATAGCGTTTTTCACACGACCATTACATAATGGTTTACAATAATATTACACATCAACATAAGTCTTCGAATGCAGTTTATAAACAATATTATATAAGCATGGACTCCAAATCTTGTCCTTAATTTAGTATGCAACAGCGGAAGCTCTTAATAATCACCTGAGAATAAACATGCTTAAAATGTCAACAAAATTGTTGGTGAGTTATAGGTTTAACCTACATATTATCAAATCATAATAATAGACCACAAGATTTCATTTTTATAACACATCTCATATCAGTCATTTCGCAAACTGCATAGAGATAAAAATCATTCATATGTTGAACACCTGGTAACCGACCTTAACAAGTCCCCATCATTCCGGGACTCTCATCGGATATGATAAATCGAAGTACTAAAGCATCCGTAACTCGGATGAGGCTTGTTGGGCCAAATAGATCTATCTTTAGGATTCGCGTCAATTAGGGGCCATTTCCCTAATTCTTAGGCTACCAAGCTAAAAAGGGGCATATTCGGTTCGATAATCCAACATAGAAAGTATTTTCGATTACTTGTGTCTATTTTGTAAAACTTTATAAAACTGCATGTATTCTCATCCCAAAAAAAAAATAGATTTTAAAAGTGGGACTATAACTCACTTTCACATATTTTTACTTCGTCGGGAAGTAAGACTTGGCCACTGGTCGATTCACGAACCTATAATAAATATGTACATATATATCAAAGTATGTTCAAAATATAATTACAACATTTTTAATAGATTTTGATGTTTTAAGTTTATTAAGTCAGCTGTCCTCGTTAGTAACCTACAACTAGTTGTCCAAAGTTAGATGTACAGAAATAAATTGATATATATTATCTTGAATCAATCCACAACCCAGTGTATACACGTCTCAGGATAGATCACAACTCAAAGTATATATATTTTTGGAATCAACCTCAACCCTGTATAGCTAACTCCAACATTACTGCATATACAGTGTCTATGGTTGTTCCAAATAATATATATACATGGGTCGATATGATATGTCAAAACATTTGCATACGTGTCTATGGTATCCCAAGATTACATAATATATTAGAATATATGTAATACAATATAAGTTAGCTAGGATATAATTAATATAGATTTGTTACCAATTTTCACGTAGCTACAACAAGAAAAATTATCCAATCTTGTTTTACCCATAACTTCTTCGTTTTAAATCCGTTTTGAGTGAATCAAATTGCTATGGTTTCATATTAAACTTAAGTTTATGAATCTAAACATAAAAAGTATAAGTTTATAGTCAGAAATACAGGTTACAAGTCATTTTTGTAAAGGTAGTCATTTCAGTCGAAAGAACGACGTCTAGATGACCATTTTGAAAAACATACTTCTACTTTGAGTTTAACCATGATTTTTGGATATAGTTTCATGTTCATAAGAAAAATCATTTTCCCAGAAGAACAACTTTTAAATCAAATTTTATCATAGTTTTTAATTAACTAACCCAAAACAGCCCGCGGTGTTACTACGACGGCGTATATCCGGTTTTACTGTGTTTTTCGTGTTTTCCGGTTTTAAATCATTAAGTTAGAATATCATATAGATATAGAACATGTGTTTAGTTGATTTTAAAAGTCAAGTTAGAAGGATTAACTTTTGTTTGCGAACAAGTTTAGAATTAACTAAACTATGTTCTAGTGATTTCAAGTTTAAACCTTCGAATAAGGTAGTTTTATATATATGAATCGAATGATGTTATAAACATAATTACTACCTCAAGTTTAGTAGGTAAACCTACTGGAAGTGACAAGAAATAATCTAGCTTCAAAGGATCTTGGATGGCTTGAAAGTTCTTGAAGCAGAATCATGACACGAAAACAAGTTCAAGTAAGATTATCACTCGAATTAAGATTGTTATAGTTATAGGAATTGAATCAAAGTTTGTATATGAGTATTACCTTGATTTATAATGATATCTTACTGTAAAAAACAAGGATTTCTTGAGGTTGGATGATCACTTTACAAGATTGGAAGTGAGCTAGTAAACTTGGAAGTATTCTTGATTTTATGAAACTAGAACTTGTATAATTTATGAAGAACACTTAGAACTTGAAGATAGAACTTGAGAGAGATCACTTAGATGAAGAAAATTGAAGAATGAAAGTGTCTGTAGGTGTTTTGGTCGTTGATATATGGATTATATATAAAGGATGTGTAATTTTGTTTACATGTAAATAAGTCATGAATGATTACTAATATTTTTGTAATTTTATGATATATTTCATACTAGTTGCCAAATGATGGTTCCTACATGTGTTAGGTGACTCACATAGGCTACTAAGAGCTGATCATTGGAGTGTATATACCAATAGTACATATATCTAAAAGCCGTGTATTGTACGAGTACGAATACGGGTGCATACGAGTAGAATTGTTGATGAAACTGAACGAGGATGTAATTGTAAGCATTTTTGTTAAGTAGAAGTGTTTTGATATGTGTCTTGAAGTCTTTCAAAAGTGTATGAATACATATTAAAACTCTATATGTATATACATTTTAACTGAGTCGTTAAGTCATCGTTAGTCGTTACATGTAAATGTTGTTTTGAAACCTTTAGGTTAACGATCTTGTTAAATGTTGTTAACCCATTATTTATTATATCTAAAGAGATGTTAAATTATTACATTATCATGATATTATGATATATTAATATATCTTAGTATGATATATATACAGTTAAATGTTGTTACAACGATAATCGTTACATATATGCCTCGTTTCGAAATCATTAAGTTAGTAGTCTTGTTTTTACATATGTAGTTCATTGTTAATACACTTAATGACATGTTTACTTATCATTTATCATGATTAAACATAGTGTATCAATATCTTAATATGATTCGTATGTATTTAGTAAGACGTTATTATAACGATAATCGTTATATATATCGTTTCGAGTTTCTTAATTCAATAAACTCAATTTTATGTATATAACTCATTGTTAAAATACCTAATGAGATACTTATTTATCATAATATCATGTTAACTATATATATAATCATATATATGTCATCATATAGTTTTTACAAGTTTTAACGTTCGTGAATCACCGGTCAACTTGGGTGGTCAATTGTCTATATGAAACCTATTTCAATTAATCAAGTCTTAACAAGTTTGATTGTTAACATGTTGAAAACACTTAATCATATAAATAACAATTTCATTTAATAAATATAAACATGGAAAAGTTCGGGTCACTACAGTACCTACCCGTTAAATAAATTTCGTCCCGAAATTTTAAGCTGTTGAAGGTGTTGACGAATCTTCTGGAAATAGGTACTGGTATTTCAGCTTCATTTGATCTTCACGCTTCCAGGTGAACTCGGGTCCCCTACGAGCATTCCATCAAACCTTGACGATCGGTATCTTATTTTGCTTGAGCCTTTTAACCTCCCGATCCATTATCTCGAAGGGTTCTTCAATGAATTGTAGTTTTCATTGATTTTAATTTCGTCTAAAGGAATAGTGAGATCTTCTTTAGCTAAGCACTTCTTCAGATTCGAGACATGAAAGGTATTATGTACATTGGCGAGTTGTTGAGGTAATTCAAGTCGGTAGGCTACTGGTCCGACACGATCTAAAATCTTGAATGGTCCAATGTATCTTGGATTTAGTTTCCCCCGTTTACCAAATCGAACAACGCCTTTCCAAGGCGAAACCTTAAGCATGACCATCTCCCCAATTTCAAATTCTATATCTTTCCTTTTAAGGTCCGCGTAGCTCTTTTGTCGACTCTGAGCAGTTTTCAACCGTTGTTGAATTTGGATGATTTTCTTTGTAGTTTCTTGGATTATCTCCGGACCCGTAATCTGTCTATCCCCTAATTCATTCCAACAAATTGGAGATCTGCACTTTCTACTATAAAGTGCTTCGAACGGTGCCATTTCGATACTCGAGTGGTAACTGTTGTTGTAGGAAAATTCTGCTAATGGTAGATGTCGATCCCAACCGTTTCCAAAATCAATAACACATGCTCGTAGCATGTCTTCAAGAGTCTGTATTATCCTTTCGCTCTGCCCATCGGTTTGTGGATGATAGGCAGTACTCATGTCTAGACGAGTTCCCAATGCTTGTTGTAATGTCTGCCAAAACCTTGAAACAAATCTGCCATCTCTATCAGAGATAATAGAGATTGGTATTCCATGTCTAGAGACAACTTCCTTCAAGTACAATCTCGCCAACTTCTCCATTTTATCATCTTCTCTCATTGGCAGAAAGTGTGCAGAGTTGGTGAGAGGATCGACTATTACTCAAATAGTATCATAACCACTTGAAGTCCTTGGCAATTTAGTAATGAAATCCATGGTAATGTTTTCCCATTTCCATTCTGGGATTTCGGGTTGTTGAAGTAGACCTGATGGTTTCTGATGTTCAGCTTTGATCTTAGAACACGTCAAACATTCTCCTACGTATCTAGCAATATCGGCTTTCATACCCGGCCACCAAAAGTGTTTCTTGAGATCTTTGTACATCTTCCCCACTTCGGGATGTATTGAATATCTGGTTTTATGTGCTTCCTTAAGTACCTTTTCTCTCACATCTCTAAACTTTGGTACCCAAATTCTTTCAGCCCTATACCGGGTTCCGTCTTCCCGAATATTAAGATGTTTCTCCGATCCTTTGGGTATTTCATTCTTCAACTTTCCTTCTTTTACAACTCCCTGTTGCGCCTCCTTTATTTAAGTAGTAAGGTTAGTACGAATAATTATATTCATAACTTTTACCCGCATTGGTTCTCTGTCCTTTCTACTCAAAGCGTCGGCTACCACATTTGCCTTTCCCGGGTGGTAACGAATCTCGAAATCGTAATCATTCAATAACTCAATCTACTTACGCTGCCTCATGTTCAGTTGTTTCTAATTAAATATATGTTGGAGACTTTTGTGGTCGGTATATATGATACTTTTGACCCCATATAAGTAGTGCCTCCAAGTCTTTAATGCAAAAACAACAGCGCCCAATTCCAAATCGTGAGTCGTATAATTTTGCTCGTGAATCTTCAATTTTCTGGACGCATAAGCAATTACCTTCGTTTGTTGCATTAATACACAACCGAGGCCTTGCTTTGAGGCATCACAATATATCACAAAATCATCATTCCCTTCAGGCAATGACAATATAGGTGCCGTAGTTAACTTTTTCTTCAACATTTGATGATACCCAGAACGTAAATCAATCTTCGAATAAACTGACGTGCCTTGTAGTTGATCAAATAAGTCATCGATTCTTGGTAGTGGATAACGATTCTTGATAGTAAGTTTGTTCAACTCTCGGTAGTCGATACACAACCTGAATGTACCATCCTTCTTTTTGACAAACAAAACAGGAGCTCCCATGGTGATGTGCTTGGTCGTATAAAACCACGCTCTAAATGTTCTTTTAGTTGGCTTTTGAGTTCTTTCATTTCACTAGGTGCGATTCTGTATGGAGCACGAGCTATTGGTGCAGCTCCTGGTACGAGATCTATTTGAAATTCAACAGATTGATGTGGAGGTAGTCCCGGTAATTCTTTCGGAAATACATCGGGAAATTCTTTTGCGACGGGAACATCATTGATGTTCTTTTATTCGGGTTTGACTTCTTCGATGTGTGCTAGAACGGCATAGCAACCTTTTCTTATTAGTTTTTGCGCCTTCAAATTACTAATAAGATTTAGCTTCGCGTTGCTCTTTTCTCCGTACACCATTATAGGTTTTCCTTTTTCTCGTACAATGCGAATTACATTTTTGTAACATACGATTTCCGCTCTCTCCTTTTTCAACCAGTCCATGCCGATTATCACATCAAAACTCTCTAACTCTACTAGTATCAAATCGATCTTAAACGTTTCGCTAACCAGTTT
This sequence comes from Rutidosis leptorrhynchoides, assembly GCF_046630445.1. NCBI lineage: Eukaryota > Viridiplantae > Streptophyta > Magnoliopsida > Asterales > Asteraceae > Rutidosis > Rutidosis leptorrhynchoides. Next base: position 79,444,314 of record NC_092336.1, on the reverse strand, counting down.
AATTTCTCGATTCCGACATATTTTATCTGCCAAAATTAATTTACCGTTTGTTAATTCGAGTAAAAATTTATTATTCATAGGCGTCAATGGACCACTTAATTTAGCACAAAAATATCTACTCATATAACTTCTATCCGCACCCGAATCAAATAAAACATAAGCAGGTTTTTCATCGATAAGAAACGTACCCGTAACAAGCTCCGGGTCTTCCTGCGCTTCTTCCGCATTAATGTTAAAAACTCTCCCACGGCTTTGCCCATTATTATTTTCCTGGTTTGGACACGCAGTTTTGTAGTGACCCTTCTTCCCTCATCCAAAACAAATAATGTGGGCATTACTTGTTCCTTTACCCGATGGTCCATAAATTTCACACTTCGTTGTATCATGACCCTTTCTATTACATTTAGTACATGTTGCTGGACAAAAAGTAGTTGGATGGTACCCTTCACACCTTAGACACGGAATTTTCTGATTTTGATTACCAGTGTTGTTATTGAGATTGTTGTTGGGATTATTGTTGTTGCGGTTGGTATTGTTGTTGGGATGATTGTTGTAGTTGTTGTTGTTGGAATGGGTTTTGTTGCGTTTGTTGTTACGAAAAATGGTGCGATTGTGGTTGTGATTATGGTATTGATTGTTGAAATTGTGACTCTTGTCACTGGGTTCTTCCCACTTTCTCTTGACTTGTTTCATTTTGGCCTCCTCGGCCGCCTGCTCTTTAATCCTTCCCTCGATCTGGTTTATAAGTTTGTGAGCCATTCGGCTTGCCTTTTTCATTGAAGTGGGCACGCTTGAACTCACATCCTCCTGAATAATCTCTGGTAACCCCTTTATAAACGCATCGATATGCTCTTCTTCATCTTCGAACACTCTTGAGCACAATAAACACAACTCGGTGAATCGTCGTTCGTATGTGGTGATATCGAATCCCTTCGTTCGTAATTCTCTAAGCTCTGTCTTGAGCTTATTGACTTCATTTCTGGGACGGTACTGCTCGTTCATCAAGTGTTTGAATGCTGACCACGGTAGTGCGTAAGCAGCATCTTGTCCCACTTGTTTGAGATAGGTATTCCACCATGTTAACGCAGTACCTGTGAAGGTATGCGTGGCGTACTTTACCTTATCTTCATCAGCACATTTGCTTATAGCAAACACAGATTCGACCTTTTCGGTCCATCATTTCAGTCTGACTGGTCCTTCAGTTCCATCGAATTCCAGAGGTTTACAGGCAGTGAAAGCCTTGTAGGAGCATCCTACACGGTTTCCTGTGGAGTTAAATCCACTGCTAGACCCTGAGTTATTGTTGTTTTGCATTGTAGCCTGTACTGCGGCTATATTTTCTGCAAGAAAAGCACGGAAGTCTTCCTCACTCATGTTCAAGTTCTGACGAGTAGTCGGTGCCATTTCCTTCAAAAATAGCCAAAAGAAGTAAGTTAATCATATAGAATATTAAGAGTAGTCAATAGTATTTCGTAGCATAATATGAACTCATTTATAAAAGCTTTTTCTTCATATTAGCGTTTTATAAGTTTTAATTCGGATAATACCTACCCGTTAAGTTCATACTTAGTAGCTAACATACAATTCAACTACTACAATTCTATATGAAAAACTGATTATAAAAATATTTCACATTCAAACTTTTATACAATATTTTTAAAACTTACAATACCACTATTTTACATATAGCATGAAATATAGCACATAAAAACTCTGATACAAAACAGTTGCGAAGACAATTCTAGTTAATATGCAAGTCGTTCAACAAAGGCAATAAAGACACGTAATTCATACTTCCAGAAACAAGTCATGCATTCTGGTTTTACTAAGACTACTTCCCATCCTTGGTCTTGTGGAACATAACCGTTATGACCGTTGACAAGACAACATGTTGTAATGTCGTCAAAAGGACGAGGGTTTCGTAATGTCCAACAGCAACGTAATAATCTAAAAACCTTGTTTCTCACCCCAACTACTGAATCCGTCACTTGTGGGAAGGTTTTATTTAAAAGTTGCAATCCGATGTTCTTTTTCTCACTTTGGTAAGAAGCGAACATCACTAACCCGTAAGCATAACATGCTTCTTTATGTTGCATGTTAGAAGCTCTTTCTAATTCACGAAATCCTATGTTGGGATATGTTGAGTCAAAATAGGTTCTTAACCCGTAGCGTAAAATTGCATTTGGGTTCCCCGCATTTAACGCTTTAAAGAAAACACGGCGTAACTTACGGTCTCCCCAATGTGATATACCCCACCTATCAAAGGAAAGCCTTTTATAAACTAAGGCATTTCTGGAAAGTCTTTCAAATGTTTGACAAGTTAATTTCGCCATAACTAATTGTGCTGATGAATTCTGACCGACTCTAGACAAGATTTCATTAATCATATCCTCTGGTAGGTCTTCTAAAATATTCGGTTGTCTACCCTTAACGTCCATTTTGTGTTTTTATACTGTAAAAATAGACGAGAGTTAGATTCATAAAATATAATTAACAAGCAATACAAGCAATTTTTACATAGAACATAAAAGTACAAGCACACGACAATACATATAATACACAACATGATTACAACCCTCTAATCTGAATCACTGGTTTCTTCTTCTTCGGACTTGGTTCGTTTTTCCTAATTTTCTAGGAATATATGGTGTTCTTCTAATACGAGTCGTCGTTTTCCACAATGGTTTAGAAAAACCTGGTGGTTTAGGGGTTCCCGGGTCATTATTACATTTTAGGAAATACGGATGTTGCCGATACATATAAAGTTCATCGGGGTTGGAATCGGGTTTCTCTATTTTTATACCTTTTCCCTTATTATTTTCTGTCGCTTTATTAAATTGGTTCGAGGTAATTTCTATAACATCATCGGAATCCTCATCGGGATCCGATTCATCGAAAAATTGGTAATCTTCCCAATATTTTGCTTTCTTGACGGAAACACCATTGACCATTATTAACTTTGGTCCGTTGGTTGAGGATTTTCTTTTATTTAAACGATTTACTATAGGTATCAATATTTCTTCCTCCGGAACCTCTTCTTCTTTTGGTTCCTCCTCTTCCGGTTCCTCTTCTTCCGGTTCCTCTTCGGGAATTTGTGAATCTTCCCAAAATATATTCGACTCTTCATTATTATTAGGTGAATCGATAGGATTTGTACTAGTGGTAGACATCTATCACACAATATCAAACACATTATGAGGTTAATATATCACATAATATTTACATGTTAATAATATATAGTTTCCAACAAAAGTGTTAAGCAATCGTTTTTAAAGAAAACACGGTCGAAGTCCAGACTCACTAATGTATCCTAACAAACTCGATAAGACATACTAATGCAAATTTCTGGTTCTCTAAGACCAACGCTCGGATACCAACTGAAATGTTCCATTCATATTGATTATAAACATTCCATATTAATTGATTTCGTTGCGAGGTTTTGACCTCTATATGAGACGTTTTTCAAAGACTGCATTCGATTTTAGAACAAACCATAACCTTTAGAATATTAAGATGATTATCAAATAATGATAATCTAAAATATAGCGTTTTCACACGACCATTACATAATGGTTTACAATAATATTACACATCAGCATAAGTCTTCGAATGCAGTTTTTAAACAATATTATACAAGCATGGACTCCAAATCTTGTCCTTAATTTAGTATGCAACAGCGAAATCTCTTAATAATCACCTGAGAATAAACATGCTTAAAATGTCAACAAAATTGTTGGTGAGTTGTAACAACCCACGCCAACCCTCGACCAAACCACGCGAAAATACAAAATAAAAATAAAAAATTCTGTGCAGCATACCCGCGCGGCGCGCCAGGTAGGGGCGCGGCGCGCCAAAGTGGACTGTCCGGAAAGTTTTAAATGCGAAAAAGATTGACTAGTTCCCGACACTTTTAGACGAAACGCTTTTTACCATACATCCAAATATGTAAAACTAACCTGTTTCAAACATAAAATCAATGTTTTACAAGCGGGGCCCACACGACCCAAATTACAAGTTTAGTACAAGTTAAGAGTTTCGACCACCAAAAAGTTTAAGTTTCAAACTACACAATGAGCATGGCGTTTGGGATTAAACTACCCAACTATCGGTCAAACTCCAGCGCTACTAAAGCCAAAAGCGTCCCCTAGCATCAAGCTGGATCTCTAGTCCAAAACGATGCCCTTACCCTTATCCAAAACCAAACCTATAAAATGGTAAACAACGAGAGGGTAAGCAAAGCTTAGTGAATGCAATAATTATACGAATACATATATAATTATACCTACTTGCATACACTTACACACCAAACCGCAAACACGCTAGCATACACATTTAGCTTATCGTCACAATAACAAGCTATAAATCTCCAATACCACAAGCTAGCATAACAACCGCATATGAATATAACTCGAATAATATAATATGCTTACAACACAAATAACCATGGTTAACCAATAGTACAAGGTAACGGCGCTCGCGAAAACGCCATCGGTGTTCACAACATCCGTTAGGGCACTTAACACCTCGCACCACTAACCCCTAGGGTGGCACCTTAACACCTCGGCACATCACCCCGAATGGCATCTTAACACCTCGATGCATCACTCATTAATTTACGGAGTGGTGTCTTAACACCTCGACACTACACTCCTAGGTGGCATCTTAACACCTCGATGCTACACCTGAGTGGCATTTTAACACCTCGATGCTACACTCTTCACGTGAAACATGGTGTCTTAGCACCTCAACACTACACATTTCACGCTACAACAAATAGATACATTATATGCATACGCATATAATTATTCCACTAACCTCAAAGTCTTGTGAAAAGATACCCGAGCTTGCAAGACCTCAAAGTAACGTACCTATCATATTATACACATCATCAAACGCAAACTCAAGTCGGTCAACCAAACCCTTTCACCATTCTAAGCCATTTTGACCCAAGGTGCAATTTCAACCCATTTGCACCCTTAACCCTAAATTGGGTCAACACACACCAAAACCCTAATCATTCGTCGAGATGGGTTTAAAACACATTTAGGTCACAAGGCTAACTCGTTTTCATACTTTCTAGGCCACTTAGGTCATTAAAGACTCATTTGACCCATTTCAAGGTCAACACACCCATTTGGATCATCCATACCCAATAACACCCATTTACATATTATTAAAGTGTTCTAGCAACTAACTAACCAAATTTAAGACTCAAAAGTCCAATTAACACATTCAAACCCTAGGTTAGTCATCAATGAGCCTTCATAACCCATATTCACCCAAAATCCCCAAAATACTAACAAAATGGGTCTTTGGTTCATCACTAGCCCAAACCCTAACCCTTAAAGCAATTAAAGTAAGAAATTGGGTTTTATAACTTACCAACACAATCACCACGTAGCTATCGACTAGATGAACGACTTTATAACTTGCACCAAAACCCGATTCAACCTCTTTCACCCTTTAATGGAGCTCTCTCTCTCTCTCTCTCTCTCTCTCTCTCTCTCTCAAGGATTGCACTCTCTCACTAGAGTTTAATTGGAGAATATAAGGTTGTTGGGAATAGAGTGAATGAAGCTCCAAAACTGATCCAAGGTATTAAATTCGGGCTCCAATGTGTTTTGACCAAAATGCCCTCAAAATATCTATTTTAAAAGAAGAGGAGAATCTGTCGCAGACAGATGGCGCGGCGCGCCACTAGGCCGCGCGGCGCGCGACATTGCAGTTCAGAATTCTTTCTTGCTTTTAATAAATACAACAAAACAACGTTTCAAGTATCGTACATTACTCTTATATACACTACCAATATTCGGGTCTTACAACTCTCCCACACTTATTCGGATTGCGTCCTCGCAATCCAAGCCGCATGAAACGAGGGAAGATAAACTAACACGAACTCTTCGGGATCCCAAGTGAACTCGGAACCTTTACTTCGTCGCCATTGAACCTTAAAGGTCCTCACCTCTTTATTCCTCAACATTTTCACCTCTCGTCAAGTATAGCAATCGGTTCCTCGACATATTCTAACTTGTTGTTTAGCTCGATCTCGTCTAAAGGCATCCATGAGGAATCATCCGCAAGACACTTACGGAGGTGGGGACCATGAAATGTATTATGGATCCCCGTAAGCTCTTCGGGTAATTCCAATCGATATGCAACTTCACCAACACGAGCTAAAACCTTGAACGGCCCAATAAACCGAGGATCTAACTTTCCCCGTTTTCGAAATCGAATAATACCCTTCCATGGCGAAACCTTAAGCATCACCATATCGCCTTCTTGGAACTCAATCAATCGCCTACGTCTATCGGCATACGACTTTTGCCTATCTTGAGCCTTATTCAAATGTTCCCGAATCAAATCGATCTTGCTATTAGTCTCTAAAACCAAGTCGGTACTCCCAATCTCTCTTTGACCCACTTCACCCCAACAAACGGGAGTTCGACACCTACGCCCATAAAGCATTTTGTAAGGTGGCATCCCGATACTAGTATGATAACTATTATTGTACGAGAACTCCACCAAAGGCAAATGCTCATCCCAACTACCACCAAAGTCAATGATGCACGCCCGTAGCATATCTTCCAAAGTTTGATTCGTACGTTCGGTTTGACAGTCCGTTTGAGGATGATACGCCGTGCTCAACTTCAATTGCGTACCCATATCTTCATGAAACTTTTCCCAAAACCGAGATGTAAAACGGGTATCTCGATCCGAAATAATAGATATAGGAACCCCATGTCGCGAGACCACTTCCTTGATAAACAACTTAGCCAAGGCCTCCGACGATATCGCTTCTTTATTGGGAAGAAACAAAGCGCTTTTTGTCAATCGGTCAACTATAACCCAAATCGAATCGAATTGGGTTCTCGCCGTCTTAGGTAACTTTGTTATGAAATCCATGGTAATGTGCTCCCATTTCCATTTCGGAATTTCTAACGGTTGCAATTTACCATACGGCTTTTGGTGCTCGGCCTTTACTTGCAAACAAGTAACACATTGTTCAACATATTTTACAACGTCACGCTTCATGCCCGGCCACCAATAATCCTTCCTCAAATCAAGATACATTTTCGTCGCGCCCGGATGAATGGAATATTTCGACTTATGTGCTTCATCAAGTAGCACCCGTCGGTAATTACCCATCTTAGGCACCCACACCCTTCCTTGAAAAGACAACAAACCACGCGGGCCCATAGTAATGAACTCCGATTGGCCCACGATTCGCTCCGTATGCTTGTTGTGAACATAAGCCTCTATTTGAATCTCACCAGGATTCTTTAGAAAATCGTTGGTAATAATCAAACGTAACGATCCCACTTTTATCGCCGGATGTTGACTCTTTCGACTCAACGCATCCGCAACAACATTCGCCTTACCCGGATGATAAAGTATCTCACAATCATAATCTTTAAAGAGGGAAATTTAAAGGATGAAATACCCAAAGGATCGGAGAAGCATCTTAATATTCGGGAAGACGGAACCCGGTATAGGGCTGAAAGAATTTGGGTACCAAAATTTGGAGATATGAGAGAAATGGTACTTAGAGAAGCTCATAAAACCAGATACTCAATACATCCTGGAACGGGGAAGATGTACAAGGATCTCAAGAAACATTTTTGGTGGCTAGGTATGAAAGCCGATATTGCTAAATATGTAGGAGAATGTTTGACGTGTTCTAAGGTCAAAGCTGAACATCAGAAACCATCAGGTCTACTACAACAACCTGAAATCCCGGAATGGAAATGGGAAAACATTACCATGGATTTCATTACTAAATTGCCAAGGACTGCAAGTTGGGTAATAGTTGATCGTCTCACCAAGTCAGCACACTTCCTGCCAATAAAAGAAGATGACAAGATGGAGAAGTTAGCACGACTGTATTTGAAGGAAGTCGTCTCCAGACATGGAATACCAATCTCTATTATCTCTGATAGGGATGGCAGATTTATTTCAAGATTCTGGCAGACATTACAGCAAGCATTGGGAACTCGTCTAGACATGAGTACTGCCTATCATCCACAAACTGATGGGCAGAGCGAAAGGACGATACAAACGCTTGAAGACATGCTACGAGCTTGTGTTATTGATTTTGGAAATAGTTGGGATCGACATCTACCATTAGCAGAATTTTCCTACAACAACAGCTACCATTCAAGCATTGAGATGGCGCCGTTTGAAGCACTTTATGGTAGAAAGTGCAGGTCTCCGATTTGTTGGAGTGAAGTGGGGGATAGACAGATTACGGGTCCGGAGATTATACAAGAAACTACCGAGAAGATCATCCAAATTCAACAACGGTTGAAAACCGCCCAAAGTCGACAAAAGAGCTACGCTGACATTAAAAGAAAAGATATAGAATTTGAAATTGGAGAGATGGTCATGCTTAAAGTTGCACCTTGGAAAGGCGTTGTTCGATTTGGTAAACGAGAGAAATTAAATCCAAGGTATATTGGACCATTCAAGATTATTGATCGTGTCGGACCAGTAGCTTACCGACTTGAGTTACCTCAACAACTCGCGGCTGTACATAACACTTTCCACGTCTCGAATTTGAAGAAATGTTTTGCTAAAGAAGATCTCACTATTCCGTTAGATGAAATCCAAATCAACGAAAAACTTCAATTCATCGAAGAACCCGTCGAAATAATGGATCGTGAGGTTAAAAGACTTAAGCAAAACAAGATACCAATTGTTAAGGTTCGATGGAATGCTTGTAGAGGACCCGAGTTCACCTGGGAGCGTGAAGATCAGATGAAGAAGAAATACCCGCATCTATTTCAAGAAGATTCGTCAACACCTTCAACAGCTTAAAATTTCGGGACGAAATTTATTTAACGGGTAGGTACTGTAGTGACCCGAACTTTTCCATGTTTATATATATTAATTGAGATTGATATTTACATGATTAAATGTTTCCAACATGTTAAGCAATCAAACTTGTTAAGACTTGATTAATTGAAATATGTTTCATATAGACAATTGACCACCCAAGTTGACTGGTGATTCACGAACGTTAAAACTTGTAAAAACTATATGATGACATATATATGGATATATATATAGTTAACATGATACTATGATAAGTAAACATATCATTAAGTATATTAACAATGAACTACATATGTAAAAACAAGACTACTAACTTAATGATTTTTAAACGAGACATATATGTAACGATTATCGTTGTAAAGACATTTAATGTATATATATCATATTAAGAGATATTCATACATGATAATATCATGATAATATAATAATTTAAAATCTCATTTGATATTATAAACATTGGGTTAACAACATTTAACAAGATCGTTAACCTAAAGGTTTCAAAACAACACTTACATGTAACGACTAACGATGACTTAACGACTCAGTTAAAATGTATATACATGTAGTGTTTTAATATGTATTTATACACTTTTGAAAGACTTCAATACACTTATCAAAATACTTCTACTTAACGAAAATGCTTACAATTACATCCTCGTTCAGTTTCATCAACAAATCTACTCGTATGCACCCGTATTCGTACTCGTACAATACACAGCTTTTAGATGTATGTACTATTGGTATATACACTCCAATGATCAGCTCTTAGAAGCCCATGTGAGTCATCTAACACATGTGGGAACCATCATTTGGCAACTAGCATGAAATATCTCATAAAATTACAAAAATATGAGTAATCATTCATGACTTATTTACATGAAAACAAAATTACATATCCTTTATATCTAATCCATACACCAACGACCAAAAACACCTACAAACACTTTCATTCTTCAATTTTCTTCATCTAATTGATCTCTCTCAAGTTCTATCTTCAAGTTCTAAGTGTTCTTCATAAATTCCAAAAGTTCTAGTTTCATAAAATCAAGAATACTTTCAAGTTTGCTAGCTCACTTCCAATCTTGTAAGGTGATCATCCAACCTCAAGAAATCTTTGTTTCTTACAGTAGGTTATCATTCTAATACAAGGTAATAATCATATTCAAACTTTGGTTCAATTTCTATAACTATAACAATCTTATTTCAAGTGATGATCTTACTTGAACTTGTTTTCGTGTCATGATTCTGCTTCAAGAACTTCGAGCCATCCAAGGATCCGTTGAAGCTAGATCCATTTTTCTCTTTTCCAGTAGGTTTATCCAAGGAACTTAAGGTAGTAATGACGTTCATAACATCATTCGATTCATACATATAAAGCTATCTTATTCGAAGGTTTAAACTTGTAATCACTAGAACATAGTTTAGTTAATTCTAAACTTGTTCGCAAACAAAAGTTAATCCTTCTAACTTGACTTTTAAAATCAACTAAACACATGTTCTATATCTATATGATATGCTAACTTAATGATTTAAAACCTGGAAACACGAAAAACACCGTAAAACCGGATTTACGCCGTCGTAGTAACACCGCGGGCTGTTTTGGGTTAGTTAATTAAAAACTATGATAAACTTTGATTTAAAAGTTGTTATTCTGAGAAAATGATTTTTATTATGAACATGAAACTATATCCTAAAATTATGGTAAAACTCAAAGTGGAAGTATATTTTCTAAAATGGTCATCTAGACGTCGTTCTTTCGACTGAAATGACTACCTTTACAAAAACGACTTGTAACTTATTTTTCCGACTATAAACCTATACTTTTTCTGTTTAGATTCATAAAATAGAGTTCAATATGAAACCATAGCAATTTGATTCACTCAAAACGGATTTAAAATGAAGAAGTTATGGGTAAAACAAGATTGGATAATTTTTCTCATTTTAGCTACGTGAAAATTGGTAACAAATCTATTCCAACCATAACTTAATCAACTTGTATTGTATATTATGTAATCTTGAGATACCATAGACACGTATACAATGTTTCGACCTATCATGTCGACACATCTATATATATTTCGGAACAACCATAGACACTCTATATGTGAATGTTGGAGTTAGCTATACAGGGTTGAGGTTGATTCCAAAATATATATAGTTTGAGTTGTGATCAATACTGAGATACGTATACACTGGGTCGTGGATTGATTCAAGATAATATTTATCGATTTATTTCTGTACATCTAACTGTGGACAACTAGTTGTAGGTTACTAACGAGGACAGCTGACTTAATAAACTTAAAACATCAAAATATATTAAAAGTGTTGTAAATATATTTTGAACATACTTTGATATATATGTATATATTGTTATAGGTTCGTGAATCAACCAGTGGCCAAGTCTTACTTCCAGACGAAGTAAAAATCTGTGAATGTGAGTTATAGTCCCACTTTTAAAATCTAATATTTTTGGGATGAGAATGCATGCAGGTTTTATAAATGATTTACAAAATAGACACAAGTACGTGAAACTACATTCTATGGTTGAATTATCGAAATCGAATATGCCCCTTTTTATTAAGTCTGGTAATCTAAGAATTAGGGAACAGACACCCTAATTGACGCGAATCCTAAAGATAGATCTATTGGGCCTAACAAACCCCATCCAAAGTACCGGATGCTTTAGTACTTCAAAATTTATATCATATCCGAAGGGTGTCCCGGAATGATGGGGATATTCATATATATGCATCTTGTTAATGTCGGTTACCAGGTGTTCACCATATGAATGATTTTTATCTCTATGTATGGGATGTGTATTGAAATATGAAATCTTGTGGTCTATTATTATGATTTGATATATATAGGTTAAACTTATAACTCACCAACATTTTTGTTGACGTTTTAAGCATGTTTATTCTCAGGTGATTATTAAGAGCTTCCGCTGTCGCATACTTAAATAAGGACGAGATTTGGAGTCCATGCTTGTATGATATTGTGTAAAAACTGCATTCAAGAAACTTATTTTGTTGTAACATATTTGTATTGTAAACCATTATGTAATGGTCATGTGTAAACAGGATGTTTTAGATTATCATTATTTGATAATCTACGTAAAGCTTTTTAAACCTTTATTGATGAAATAAAGGTTATGGTTTGTTTTAAAATGAATGCAGTCTTTGAAAAACGTCTCATATAGAGGTCAAAACCTCGCAACGAAATCAATTAATATGGAACGTTTTTAATCAATAAGAACGGGACATTTCAGTTGGTATCCGAGCGTTGGTCTTAGCGAACCAGAATTTTGCATTAGTGTGTCTTATCTAGTTTGTTAGGATGCATTAGTGAGTCTGGACTTCGACCGTGTTTACTCGAAAAATGATTGCTTAACAAATTTTGTTGGAAACTATATATTTTTAACATGTGAATATTATGTGATATATTAATCTCTTAACGCGTTTGATATTATGTGATAGATGTCTACCTCTAGAACAAGTCCCATTGACTCACCTAATAATAATGAAGAGTCAAATGTAAATTGGAATGATTCGTGGACTGATTCACAAGTTCCCGAAGAGGAACCGGAAGAAGAGTCGGAACCAGAAGAAGAATCGGAACCGGAAGAAGAATCGGAACCGGATGAAGAAATAGAACCGGTGGGAGAAATAATAAAACGGTTAAGTAAAAGAAAATCCTCAACCAACCGACCAAGGTTAATTATGGTCAATGGTGTTTCCGCTAAGGAAGCAAAATATTGGGAGGATTACCAATTCTCCGATGAATCGGATTCTGACGAGAATTCCGATGATGTTATAAAAATTACCCCAACTGAATTTAAAAAGGCAAAAGAAAATAATAAGGGAAAGGGCATAAAAATAGAGAAATCTAATTCCAACCCCGATGAACTTTATATGTATCGTCAACCCCCGAAGTCCTTAAGTTGTAACAATGACACGGGAACCTCTAAACCACCAGGTTTTTCTAAACCAATGTGGAAAACGACGGTTCGTATTAGGGGAACATCATATATCCCTAGAAACTTGGCAAAACGAACCAAAACCGAAGAAGAAGAAACAAGCGAGTCGGAATAAGATAGTTGTATTCGTGTGGTGTAATATATGTAATATAGTGTGCTTATGCTTTATGATATATGTAAAAATTACTTGTATTAATAAGTATTTTTTTTTTTTGAATCTAACTCTTGTCTATTTTACAGTATAAAAACACAAAATGGATAGACAACCCAATATTTTAAGAGACCTACCCGGAGACATGATTGATGAAATCTTGTCTAGAGTCGGTCAGAATTCTTCGGCACAACTATTTAAGGCAAGATCAGTTTGTAAGACATTCGAAGAACGTTCCAAGAATGCCTTGGTTTATAAAAGGCTTTCGTTCGAAAGATGGGGGATATCACATTGGGAAATCTATAAGTTACGATGTGTTTACTTTGACACATATATTGCGGGGAACCCAAATGCTATTTTACGCAATGGGTTAAGAAATTATTTTGACTCAATATATCCGAATATCTTCGTGATTTAGAAAAAGCGGCTAACATGCAACATAAAGAAGCATGTTATGCTTATGGATTAGTAATGTTCGCTTCTCACCAAAGTGAGAACAAGAACATCGGCCTACAACTATTAAACAAAACGTTCCCACAAGTGACGGAGTCGGTAATTGGGGTAAGAAATGAGGTTTTTAGATTGTTACGGGACTGTTGGACATTACGTAACCCTCGTCCCTTTGACGACGTTACAACACGCTATCTTATCAACGGCCATAACGGTTATGTTCCACAAGACCAAGGATGGGAAGTAATCCTAGTAAAACCAGAATGCATGACTTGTTTCTGGACGTATGAATTACGTGTCTTTATTGCCATTGCTGAACGACTTGTGTACTAGCTAGAATTATCTTCACAACTATCTTGTATCAAATTTATTGTGTGCTATATTTCATGCTATATGTAAAATAAGCGGTATTGTAAGTTTGTAAAATATTGTATAAAAGTTTGAACACGAAATATTATTATAATCAGTTTTTCATATAGAATTGTAGTAGTTGAATTGTATATTAGCTACTAAGTATGAACTTAACGGGTAGGTACTACCCGAATTTAAACTTATAAAATGCTAATATGAAGAAAAAGCTTTTATAAATGAGTTCATATTATGCTACGAAATACTATTAACTACTCTTAATATTCTGTATGATTAACTTGTTCCATTTGACTATTTTGAAGGAAATGGCACCGACTACTCGACACACCGTGAATATGAATGAAGAGGAATTCCGTACTTTTCTAGCTTCAAACATAGCCGCAGTACAAGCTGTGCTACATACCAACAATAACCTTGGATCTAGCAGTACAGGAAATCGTGTAGGATGCACCTACAAAGAATTCACTGCCTGCAAACCTTTGGAATTTGATGGAACCGAAGGACCGATCGGATTGAAATGGTGGACCGAGAAGGTCGAATCGGTGTTTGCCATAAGTAAGTGTACTGAAGAATACAAAGTGAAGTACGCTACGCATACCTTCACAGGTTCTGCGTTAACATGGTGGAATACCTATCTAGAGCAAGTGGGACAAGACGATGCGTACGCACTACCGTGGTCAGCATTCAAGCACTTGATGAACGAGAAGTACTGTCCCAGAACCGAGGTCAATAAGCTCAAGACAGAACTTAGAGGGTTACGAACCCAAGGATTTGATATTACCACGTATGAAAGACGATTCACAGAATTGTGCCTATTGTGTCCGGGAGCGTTCGAAGATGAGGAAAAGAAGATCGACGCGTTTGTGAAAGGATTACCGGAAAGAATCCAAGAAGATATAAGTTCACACGAGACCGCCTCCATACAACAGGCATGTAGAATGGCTCACAAACTAGTGAACCAGATTGAAGAAAGAATTAAAGAACAGACTACTGAAGAGGCCAATGTGAAGCAAGTCAAAAGAAAGTGGGAGGAAAACGGTGATAAGAATCACCAATACAACAACAGCAGCAATTACAACAATAATCGCAACAATTATCCCAACAATCGCAACATCAATCGCAACTACAACAAACGGCCCAACAACAACAACAACAACAACAACAACAGCAACTACAACAATCATCCCAACAACAATAATAACCGCAACAACAACAACAATCAGAAGCAGCTATGCCAAAGGTGTGAAAAGTATCACTCGGGGTTCTGCACCAAATTTTGCAACAAGTGTAAAAGAAATGGTCATAGCGCGGCGAAGTGTGAGGTCTACGGACCAGGGGTTAATAGAATGAAAGGAACAAATGGTGTCGGAACGAGTAATGGCGGAGCAAGTAGTGTCGGAGCAAGTTATGCCAATGTAGTTTGTTATAAATGTGGAAAACCGGGCCACATTATTAGAAATTGCCCGAACCAGGAGAACACGAATGGACAAGGCCGCGGAAGAGTTTTCAATATTAATGCGGCAGAGGCACAGGAAGACCCGGAGCTTGTTACGGGTACGTTTCTTATTGACAATAAATCTGCTTACGTTTTATTTGATTCGGGTGCGGATAGAAGCTATATGAGTAGAGATTTTTGTGCTAAATTAAGTTGTCCATTGACGCCTTTGGATAGTAAATTTTTACTCGAATTAGCAAATGGTAAATTAATTTCAGCAGATAATATATGTCGGAATCGAGAAATTAAACTGGTTAGCGAAACATTTAAGATTGACTTGATACCAGTAGAGTTAGGGAGTTTTGATGTGATAATCGGTATGGACTGGTTGAAAGAAGTGAAAGCAGAGATCGTTTGTTACAAAAATGCAATTCGCATTATAAGAGAAAAAGGAAAACCCTTAATGGTGTACGGAGAAAAGGGCAACACGAAGCTACATCTTATTAGTAATTTGAAGGCACAAAAACTAATAAGAAAAGGTTGCTATGCTGTTCTAGCACACGTCGAGAAAGTACAAACTGAAGAAAAGAGCATCAATGATGTTCCCATTGCAAAAGAATTTCCCGATGTATTTCCGAAAGAATTACCGGGATTACCCCCACATCGATCCGTTGAATTTCAAATAGATCTTGTACCAGGAGCTGCACCAATAGCTCGTGCTCCTTACAGACTCGCACCCAGCGAGATGAAAGAACTGCAAAGCCAATTACAAGAACTTTTAGAGCGTGGTTTCATTCGACCAAGCACATCACCGTGGGGAGCTCCTGTTTTGTTTGTCAAGAAGAAAGATGGTACATTCAGGTTGTGTATCGACTACCGAGAGTTGAACAAACTTACCATCAAGAATCGCTACCCACTACCGAGAATTGACGACTTATTTGATCAACTACAAGGCTCGTCTGTTTATTCAAAGATTGAAATACGTTCCGGGTATCATCAAATGCGGGTGAAAGAAGATGATATTCCAAAGACTGCTTTCAGAACACGTTACGGTCATTACGAGTTTATGGTCATGCCGTTTGGTTTAACTAATGCACCAGCTGTGTTCATGGACCTTATGAACCGAGTGTGTGGACCATACCTTGACAAGTTTGTTATTGTTTTCATTGATGACATACTTATTTACTCAAAGAATGACCAAGAACACGGTGAACATTTGAGAAAGGTGTTAGAAGTATTAAGGAAGGAAGAATTGTACGCTAAGTTTTCAAAGTGTGCATTTTGGTTGGAAAAAGTTCAATTCCTCGGTCACATAGTGAACAAAGAAGGTATTAAGGTAGATCCGGCAAAGATAGAAACTGTTGAAAAGTGGGAAACCCCGAAAACTCCGAAACACATACGCCAGTTTTTAGGACTAGCTGGTTACTACAGAAGGTTCATCCAAGACTTTTCCAGAATAGCAAAACCCTTAACTGTATTAACGCATAAAGGGAAGAAATTTGAATGGAATGATGAACAAGAGAAAGCGTTTCAGTTATTGAAGAAAAAGCTAACTACAGCACCTATATTGTCATTGCCTGAAGGGAATGATGATTTTGTGATTTATTGTGACGCATCAAAGTAAGGTCTCGGTTGTGTATTAATGCAACGAACGAAGGTGATTGCTTATGCGTCTAGACAATTGAAGATTCACGAACAAAATTATACGACGCATGATTTGGAATTAGGCGCGGTTGTTTTTGCATTAAAGACTTGGAGGCACTACTTATATGGGGTCAAAAGTATTACATATACCGACCACAAAAGTCTTCAACACATATTTAATCAGAAACAACTGAATATGAGGCAGCGTAGGTGGATTGAATTATTGAATGATTACGACTTTGAGATTCGTTACCACCCGGGGAAGGCAAATGTGGTAGCCGATGCCTTGAGCAGGAAGGACAGAGAACCCATTCAAGTAAAATCTATGAATATAATGATTCATAATAACCTTACTACTCAAATAAAGGAGGCGCAACAAGGAGTTTTAAAAGAGGGAAATTTAAAGGATGAAATACCCAAAGGATCGGAGAAGCATCTTAATATTCGGGAAGACGGAACCCGGTATAGGGCTGAAAGAATTTGGGTACCAAAATTTGGAGATATGAGAGAAATGGTACTTAGAGAAGCTCATAAAACCAGATACTCAATACATCCTGGAACGGGGAAGATGTACAAGGATCTCAAGAAACATTTTTGGTGGCCAGGTATGAAAGCCGATATTGCTAAATATGTAGGAGAATGTTTGACATGTTCTAAGGTCAAAGCTGAACATCAGAAACCATCAGGTCTACTACAACAACCTGAAATCCCGGAATGGAAATGGGAAAACATTACCATGGATTTCATTACTAAATTGCCAAGGACTGCAAGTGGTTATGATACTATTTGGGTAATAGTTGATCGTCTCACCAAGTCAGCACACTTCCTGCCAATAAAAGAAGATGACAAGATGGAGAAGTTAGCACGACTGTATTTGAAGGAAGTCGTCTCCAGACATGGAATACCAATCTCTATTATCTCTGATAGGGATGGCAGATTTATTTCAAGATTCTGGCAGACATTACAGCAAGCATTGGGAACTCGTCTAGACATGAGTACTGCCTATCATCCACAAACTGATGGGCAGAGCGAAAGGACGATACAAACGCTTGAAGACATGCTACGAGCTTGTGTTATTGATTTCGGAAATAGTTGGGATCGACATCTACCATTAGCAGAATTTTCCTACAACAACAGCTACCATTCAAGCATTGAGATGGCGCCGTTTGAAGCACTTTATGGTAGAAAGTGCAGGTCTCTGATTTGTTGGAGTGAAGTGGGGGATAGACAGATTACGGGTCCAGAGATTATACAAGAAACTACCGAGAAGATCATCCAAATTCAACAACGGTTGAAAACCGCCCAAAGTCGACAAAAGAGCTACGCTGACATTAAAAAAAAGATATAGAATTTGAAATTGGAGAGATGGTCATGCTTAAAGTTGCACCTTGGAAAGGCGTTGTTCGATTTGGTAAACGAGGGAAATTAAATCCAAGGTATATTGGACCATTCAAGATTATTGATCGTGTCGGACCAGTAGCTTACCGACTTGAGTTACCTCAACAACTCGCGGCTGTACATAACACTTTCCACGTCTCGAATTTGAAGAAATGTTTTGCTAAAGAAGATCTCACTATTCCATTAGATGAAATCCAAATCAACGAAAAACTTCAATTCATCGAAGAACCCGTCGAAATAATGGATCGTGAGGTTAAAAGACTTAAGCAAAACAAGATACCAATTGTTAAGGTTCGATGGAATGCTCGTAGAGGACCCGAGTTCACCTGGGAGCGTGAAGATCAGATGAAGAAGAAATACCCGCATCTATTTCCAGAAGATTCGTCAACACCTTCAACAGCTTAAAATTTCGGGACGAAATTTATTTAACGGGTAGGTACTGTAGTGACCCGAACTTTTCCATGTTTATATATATTAATTGAGATTGATATTTACATGATTAAATGTTTCCAACATGTTAAGCAATCAAACTTGTTATGACTTGATTAATTAAAATATGTTTCATATAGACAATTGACCACCCAAGTTGACTGGTGATTCACGAACGTTAAAACTTGTAAAAACTATATGATGACATATATATGGATATATATATATAGTTAACATGATACTATGATAAGTAAACATATCATTAAGTATATTAACAATGAACTACATATGTAAAAACAAGACTACTAACTTAATGATTTTTAAACGAGACATATATGTAACGATTATCGTTGTAAAGACATTTAATGTATATATATCATATTAAGAGATATTCATACATGATAATATCATGATAATATAATAATTTAAAATCTCATTTGATATTATAAACATTGGGTTAACAACATTTAACAAGATCGTTAACCTAAAGGTTTCAAAACAACACTTACATGTAACGACTAACGATGACTTAACGACTCAGTTAAAATGTATATACATGTAGTGTTTTAATATGTATTTATACACTTTTGAAAGACTTCAATACACTTATCAAAATACTTCTACTTAACAAAAATGCTTACAATTACATCCTCGTTCAGTTTCATCAACAAATCTACTCGTATGCACCCGTATTCGTACTCGTACAATACACAGCTTTTAGATGTATGTACTATTGGAATATACACTCCAATGATCAGCTCTTAGCAGCCCATGTGAGTCACCTAACACATGTGGGAACCATCATTTGGCAACTAGCATGAAATATCTCATAAAATTACAAAAATATGAGTAATCATTCATGACTTATTTACATGAAAACAAAATTACATATCCTTTATATCTAATCCATACACCAACGACCAAAAACACCTACAAACACTTTCATTCTTCAATTTTCTTCATCTAATTGATCTCTCTCAAGTTCTATCTTCAAGTTCTAAGTGTTCTTCATAAATTCCAAAAGTTCTAGTTTCATAAAATCAAGAATACTTTCAAGTTTGCTAGCTCACTTCCAATCTTGTAAGGTGATCATCCAACCTCAAGAAATCTTTGTTTCTTACAGTAGGTTATCATTCTAATACAAGGTAATAATCATATTCAAACTTTGGTTCAATTTCTATAACTATAACAATCTTATTTCAAGTGATGATCTTACTTGAACTTGTTTTCGTGTCATGATTCTGCTTCAAGAACTTCGAGCCATCCAAGGATCCGTTGAAGCTAGATCCATTTTTCTCTTTTCCAGTAGGTTTATCCAAGGAACTTAAGGTAGTAATGATGTTCATATCATCATTCGATTCATACATATAAAGCTATCTTATTCGAAGGTTTAAACTTGTAATCACTAGAACATAGTTTAGTTAATTCTAAACTTGTTCGCAAACAAAAGTTAATCCTTATAACTTGACTTTTAAAATCAACTAAACTCATGTTCTATATCTATATGATATGCTAACTTAATGATTTAAAACCTGGAAACACGAAAAACACCGTAAAACCGGATTTACGCCGTCGTAGTAACACCGCGGGCTGTTTTGGGTTAGTTAATTAAAAACTATGATAAACTTTGATTTAAAAGTTGTTATTCTGATAAAATGATTTTTATTATGAACATGAAACTATATCCTAAAATTATGGTAAAACTCAAAGTGGAAGTATGTTTTCTAAAATGGTCATCTAGACGTCGTTCTTTCGACTGAAATGACTACCTTTACAAAAACGACTTGTAACTTATTTTTCCGACTATAAACCTATACTTTTTCTGTTTAGATTCATAAAATAGAGTTCAATATGAAACCATAGCAATTTGATTCACTCAAAACGGATTTAAAATGAAGAAGTTATGGGCAAAACAAGATTGGATAATTTTTCTCATTTTAGCTACGTGAAAATTGGTAACAAATCTATTCCAACCATAACTTAATCAACTTGTATTGTATATTATGTAATCTTGAGATACCATAGACACGTATACAATGTTTCGACCTATCATGTCGACACATCTATATATATTTCGGAACAACCATAGACACTCTATATGTGAATGTTGGAGTTAGCTATACAGGGTTGAGGTTGATTCCAAAATATATATAGTTTGAGTTGTGATCAATACTGAGATACGTATACACTGGGTCGTGGATTGATTCAAGATAATATTTATCGATTTATTTCTGTACATCTAACTGTGGACAACTAGTTGTAGGTTACTAACGAGGACAGCTGACTTAATAAACTTAAAACATCAAAATATATTAAAAGTGTTGTAAATATATTTTGAACATACTTTGATATATATGTATATATTGTTATAGGTTCGTGAATCAACCAGTGGCCAAGTCTTACTTCCCGACGAAGTAAAAATCTGTGAATGTGAGTTATAGTCCCACTTTTAAAATCTAATATTTTTGGGATGAGAATGCATGCAGGTTTTATAAATGATTTACAAAATAGACACAAGTACGTGAAACTACATTCTATGGTTGAATTATCGAAATCGAATATGCCCCTTTTTATTAAGTCTGGTAATCTAAGAATTAGGGAACAGACACCCTAATTGACGCGAATCCTAAAGATAGATCTATTGGGCCTAACAAACCCCATCCAAAGTACCGGATGCTTTAGTACTTCGAAATTTATATCATATCCGAAGGGTGTCCCGGAATGATGGGGATATTCATATATATGCATCTTGTTAATGTCGGTTACCAGGTGTTCACCATATGAATGATTTTTATCTCTATGTATGGGATGTGTATTGAAATATGAAATCTTGTGGTCTATTATTATGATTTGATATATATAGGTTAAACCTATAACTCACCAACATTTTTGTTGACGTTTTAAGCATGTTTATTCTCAGGTGATTATTAAGAGCTTCCGCTGTCGCATACTTAAATAAGGACGAGATTTGGAGTCCATGCTTGTATGATATTGTGTAAAAACTGCATTCAAGAAACTTATTTTGTTGTAACATATTTGTATTGTAAACCATTATGTAATGGTCATGTGTAAACAGGATGTTTTAGATTATCATTATTTGATAATCTACGTAAAGCTTTTTAAACCTTTATTGATGAAATAAAGGTTATGGTTTGTTTTAAAATGAATGCAGTCTTTGAAAAACGTCTCATATATAGGTCAAAACCTCGCAACGAAATCAATTAATATGGAACGTTTTTAATCAATAAGAACGGGACATTTCACCTACGTTGACGATAATTCAAATCTCGTTGATTAAAGAGATGTTTCAAACTCTTATGATCTGAATAAATCGTACACTTGACACCATACAAGTAATGGCGCCAAATTTTCAACGCATGCACAACCGCCGCCAACTCAAGATCATGAGTCGGATATCTTGTTTCGTGTTCCTTTAATTGTCATGAGGCATAAGCGATGACTTTACCTCTTTGCATTAGAACACACCCGAGCCCATTTAGCGAAGCATCACAATAAACCGTCATGTCTTCCACACCTTCCGGCAATACTAACACCGGAGCTTGATACAACTTCCCTTTTAGCAATTGAAAAGCAATTTCTTGCTCGTTCTCCCAATTAAGCTTAGCATTCTTTCTCGTTAACTTCGTTAATGGAGAAGCGATCTTAGAAAAGTCTTGGATAAACCGACGATAATAACCAGCCAATCCGAGGAAACTTCGGATTTCCGTAGGCGTAGTCGGTTGTCCCCAACTCTTCACCGTCTCGATCTTCCTCGGGTCTACTTGAATACCGTTTTCATTCACAATATGACCAAGGAATTGAACTTTCCTTAGCCAAAATTCACATTTGGAGAACTTTGCATACAACTTCTCCTTTCGTAGCGTCTTCAATACTTCACGCAATTAACGTTCATGTTCGTTCATACTTTTTGAGTAGACTAGTATGTCGTCAATGAACACTATTACCGACTTGTCCAACATAGGTTGGCACACTCGGTTCATAAGATCCATGAATGCCGCCGGTGCATTCGTAAGACCAAAAGGCATCACCACAAACTCAAAATGCCCATACCGCGTTCTAAAAGCCGTTTTCTCAATATCTTCCTCACGGACCCGCATTTGGTGATAGCCGGACCGTAGATCATTCTTAGAGAAATACGTTGCACCTTGAAGTTGATCAAATAAATCGTCAATCCTAGGTAATGGATAACGATTCTTGATCGTCACTTTATTCAACTCAGGGTAATCAATGCACATACGCATACTACCATCTTTCTTCTTCACAAATAACACCGGAGCGCCCCACGGCGAAGCACTCGGTCGAATAAAACCCTTCTCGAGCAATTCTTGAATTTGATTTAACAACTCTTGCATCTCCGTTGGCGCTAAATGATAAGGAGTTTTAGCAATGGGGGTAGCCTCCGGAACCAACTCGATGCGAAATTCAACTTGTCTTTTCGCCGGAACACCCGGTAACTCATCCGGAAAAACATCTTCATACTCATTAACCACCGGAATTTCACGAATAGGTGGTGGCTCATTACGAGTATCAACAACATGAGTAAGGAAAGCCATGCCACCGGTAACAACATGACGACGTGCCCGTGCGAAAGTGCATATCGGCACCGGTCTCCTCCGCCTATCACCATGAATAATCAACTCTCCCCCACTTGGGGTCTTCACACGAATGAACTTATCATGGCATGCAATATCGGCTCTATAACGATCGAGCCAATCCATACCAACGACAATATCAAAATCGCCCAAGGTCATTGGAATAAGATCAATTTTAAAGGTTTCGGCACCAAAAACAACATCACAATTTTCACACACGTCAACCACTAGCACCGTCTTGCCGTTCGCTATTTCGACTTCTACCGGACGACTTAACTTAGCTAACGATCTATCAAGTTTAGGCACAAATCTAAGAGACACAAACGACAAATTTGCACCGCTATCAAAAAGAATCCTCGCCGGATTAGAATTAACCATGAAAGTACCTGAGACAACTTCGTTCGATTGTTTGGCTTCATCGTTAGTCATCAAGTAGTTGCGACCCCTAGCCGTACCCGCCGCCTTCTCTAACCGCTTCACATTATCATTTCGCAAATCGGGACACTCCGGCTTCTTATGCCCCTCTTTGCCGCAATTAAAACAAGTGATTTTGTTTTCGGAAGATGGTTTCGGACACTCACGAGCCATATGACCCAGTTGCCCACAATTGTAGCACGTATAAGAAAACCCGCCGGTAGTGCCCTTCTTAGCACTATTGACACTTTCGGCCCCCCTCTTGCTCTTGCTCTTCTTGCTTGAGGCGTTAGAGTAACTAGAACCTTCAAACTTTCTTTTGGAAAACATGAAATCACTCTTTCTTGGAACCTCCGGCTCAAAACCCCGAGCCAACTCGAACAATTCATCAAAAGACTTAGCCATACCCCGACTAATCTTCCCCTTGTACTCATCATTCAAAGTACGGTAGAAATCCTTCATGAGCTTATGATCATCACCAACATATTCCGGGCAAAAACGAGTCTTTGCCAAGAATGTAGACTTGAGGGTAACCAAATCCATGGAACCTTGTTGCAAATGGTGCAACTCATCCCGGATTCTATCGAGGTCGGAAGAAGTTCGGTATTCTTTGAAAAATTCTTTCTTGAACTCTTCCCAAGTCAAGCCCATACATTGTTCTTCACCATACAAGTTGATTTTATCGTCCCACCACAACTTAGCTTCTTCGCGTAACATGCTAGAACCATACCTCGTCTTCTTTTCGGGAGGACATTCCGCGGTACGGAAAGCTCCCTCAATATCGGAGATCTAACATGTACTTTTTAAAGGATCCCGCACCCCATTAAACATCGGGGGTTGAGCATCCTTGAAGTTCTTGTAGTGGAAGTCCCGCCTTCCTTCACCTCCTTCACCGCGAGGATAGATATTCCTAGTATCAAGGGCCTCTTCGATAGTGGCCTTCATTCGTTCATTAATTAGATCGGTTATTTGCTCATCAACCGAATCTTGAAAGACCTTTCGGACATCCGTAAGAAAATTCGCTTTTAACTTTTTAAAGACAGCCTCAACCTTGGCCGAAAACTCGGCGTCCTCGCTTGTACTTCCGTTATCATGATCGGGTCCGTTTCTCGTCTTCATTCTATAAAACGAAAGAGGTTAAGCAACGAAACGAAAAGACACAACACATACGTACGTACATATATACCACACCATCCCATCTCGCTCGACAATCGTCGTACATTACTTGTTTGGCACGATTTGCGCCCATAATAATGGTAGCTAGTCATTACTACGCGAGCACGTCGCATTAACTTGCTAGTACAACGTCCATCTCACTCGATGCTCACTAAACATACATAACAAATACGCATGATTAGTTTGCATAAACCTATGCACTAACCAATCCCGATCCGACCCAAAGTCCTACAAGTCCCGCATAACGCACACACAAAAGGTCTAAGTCTAGGCGCCTATCTCAAGTCACCTAAATCCCTTAGACCATGCTCTGATACCACTTGTAACAACCCACGCCAACCCTCGACCAAACCACGCGAAAATACAAAATAAAAAAAAATTATGTGCAGCATACCATCACGGCGCGCCAGGTAGGGGCGCGGCGCGCCAAAGTGGACTGTCCGGAAAGTTTTAAATGCGAAAAAGATTGACTAGTTCCCGACACTTTTAGACGAAACGCTTTTTACCATACATCCAAATATGTAAAACTAACCTGTTTCAAACATAAAATCAATGTTTTACAAGCGAAGCCCACACGACCCAAATTACAAGTTTAGTACAAGTTTATTATTATTATTATTATTATTATTATTATTATTATTAAGATTAATATTATTATTAATCTTATTATTATTATTATTATCAGTAGTATAATAATTATTAGTATTATACATAAAATACTACGACGAGGTTATGTCAAAACGATTTCAAAAATGGTTTACGAGCAAGCTAGAGCTAAGGAAATTATGGGTTATTGCCAAGGAGGTTATGGGTAATGTTCGGGGGTAGATATATGAATCAAACCTAGTGTTTATCATCTCCGTTGCGTCTACGTACTTTTCTACAATATTGAATCTCAATATTGATACGTAAGCACTTATATTTTATCTTTTATATATTAATTGTGTATCCATGTCTAGTGCTCGAGTATATATATTTATACATGCTTGTATGCTAAATTTTATCGCTAAACAGTTTATAATGAATCATGAATTAAATACATATATTACTGGTAAAAGGTATATGATATACATGTTTTTGGAAAGCTAGCGAAAAATCAATAACTTTTCATTTAGATATCGAATAGTTTCGAAGAACGAATCAAAAGATATGGTCAACTGAATTATAATTGACGATAATTGGAATTGCTTTTGAATCTGCAATTAATATTTAAACAACTTGTTTGTAAGGTTGATAAACTGGATTTTTGAATATTACCAGCCGAGTAAATGAATCCTTATATAAAACACGTCTCGTTTGGTTAAGCAACTGTCAAAATTGACTTTTTGAAACGACTTTGGATAACTTTTGTATGTCGATCTCGAGCATTAGGATTGTGATACACTATGACCTGACCTAGCTTGATAGACATTTATTGACCAATATATGTTCTCTAGGTTGAAATCTACGATTATTTGATTTCCGAGTTTCGATCACATTACGATGAACAACTTTATGTGCTGCTAAGGTGAGTTTCATTTGCCTTTTTACCCTTTATATTTTTGGGCTGAGAATACATGCACTTTATTTTAAACGCAATGGATATAAGTACACACTAAATTCTACACCGAGTTTGAACCGAAAATCCCTTAGCTTTGGTAACTAGTAACTGCCGGTCATAAGAACTGGTGGGCGCGAGTAGTTATATATGGATCCATAGGGCTTGACATCCCCGTCTGTTCCAGGTATAGAAACCCTAGCCTGAACTATAAAACAGACATATGCTATTTGAGTTTAGTACACGTTGGTTTGCGTGTATTGTACATGTTGGTTGCATGTATGTTAAAACAGGGGTACTTATTATAACGTTAAAGCTTAGTTACCAGGGTGCTCAATCTTGTAGAATATTTTGATAAACGTTTCTGGATGAAACAACTGAAATCTTGTTATCCACTTTTATATACAGATTATGCGAAACACTAAAACTATGAACTCACCAACCTTTGTGTTGACGTTTGTTAGCATGTTTATTCTCAGGTTCGCTAGAAGTCTTCCGCTGTTTGCTTATATGTGATACAAGCTATGTGCATGGAGTCTTGCATGCTTTATTCAAGAAAACGCTGCATTCACAAAACCATCATCATGTATCCATTTTGACTGCATTGTCAACGGAAGTATTATTGTAAACTATTATTTACGGTGATTGTCTATATGTAGAAATCATCAGATGTCGAAAACCTTAGAATTAAATATTCATTTATGGTATGCCTTTTCAAAAGAATGCAATGTTTACAAAACGTATCATATAGAGGTCAAATACCTCGCAATGAAATCAATGAATGACGTGTTCGTCCATATGGATTTGGAGCAATCGTCACAGTTGGTATCAGAGCTTGAGGTCATAGGGAACCAGAATTTACATTAGTGTGTTTAACTGGTAATTGTTAGGATGCATTAGTGAGTCTGGACTATGACCGTATCTGTTTTTACCGAGTTTTGCTTATCATTTCTTGTCAGAAATTACATGCTTATCATTCTTAAGTCTAGACACGTTTACCTGCAACTATTGCATGTATAGTGTATAGAAAAAATTCATATCTTAGCGTATCTGCTAATACATATCTTAGCATATCGGTTACTGTAAACTTTTCCTGACATCTTCTAAAAATTTCTCCTTAATTTATGGAATTTTGGTATTATATATACATATGTAAATTATGTATTGGAGAATACCAAACTAAATCCTATAATCTATCTCATATCAAAAATCAATTCTCTGATTATACAAGATGGATCACGTATCAAGTTCGAATTCCTCAGATTTCGATAGCTATTCCGATATGGAATTTGACTTGAGCTCCGAAAGCAGCATAATCGGAATGGATCAGACAATCAGCCATCATCTATTCTGAATGAATTGGGAATGGGTTCGTAGCCTCCTCAATCATTGGAGACAAGAAGAAGGTGATCCCTTCCATCCACCACATTGCCCTATTGGCGATGAACCTGAAGCACTCACCGGCGAACCTGTTCGAGATACCATTTTCTCTCTCTCTCCAGAGTATTTCATCATGATTATATACTATCACAAATTCTGGATCTTATTCATCCGCTCGTCCGAACCGCCAATCACCCCGGTGTAATAGAAGAAATCAACGAGCTTCTCGCTCGGATAGTGGCTTTAGAGAATATGGTGCAAAGGTTACAAGCACCAACAGCATCACCGGCATCAACAGTACCATTACCACCATCAACCACAACAGTATCGTAAACCTCAACTTTACAATCCGTTCCACGAACATCGGTGTCATACGCCCTGTAGATACACAGGAATACCAATAACAACAAATGATGAAGTATTGATTCATAACTTCATCAAAGAAATATTCTGCAGATAATATGTAGTTTCTAAAAGTTTTAAAGATTATATGTTCTAGTTCTAGTCGAAAACCAGATGAGATTAATATTATGATTAACTCATTAAATCCATGATTACTTCTAAGGAAAATATATATGAAGGTATATTTTCATGAAGATTGTAATTCTTTTGTACAAATTGTTAATAGTGAGAATATTTTAACGGGTAGGTAATACCCGAGAGATTTATAAAGTTACAATTAATATGTTACATTCTTCGAATCTGATTCAGCAATCATCAATTATACTCATTAATTTCACAACGAGATATATTCTTTCGTAGAAATCAAAACAACCATACTCGTTCAAATTCAATTACATATTCTGATTTTAACATATCAGAATCCAAGTCGAAATATAACCGATATCATCACTCTTAGATTCCTACATCTTTCAAAGCTATACTCTGACTTCAAAACTATGCTAGAACATCATATATACAATCCGTGTTCAAACCATCCGAAATTTCTGAAAACATTCCAAACAATGAACAATCGAGATGATGATCCAACCACATGATACCCACAGTTATGTACCTGAAAAACTCTTGAAACCAAAGTCATAATTTAACACGTATTTGTGTTAGACCTTTTGGCATTTATTAGCTAAAATAACTTTTCAATCCCTTCTAAAATAGACAATTTTGTCACACCCATTTTTCATTCGAATAAGACTCATTATAACCTTAATATATAAGTTTGCCCTTCGTCATCGTTACCGGGGAACCGTTTATATTCTACCACATTAGCAGTAAACTTACCAACAACTTCATTGATCCTTGATTTTTTGAAAAATCATTATATTTATCGAAACCCCATCATTTACTTATCCGCATCTTGTAACAAGAATTGTCATGTCAATTACTGGGAATCAGCAATCAGTATTTTGAAATTTCGCAGCATGTCTACGCCAACAGATATATGTGTACATATAACGTCTATCTCCTGGACTTACATACTTCGAATGTGAAGTTTCTGAAAAACACCTTAAACTGCAAACTAGTTCTTAGAACTTTGAAAAAGCTGAATGAAGCAGCAGAAACTGTAGACAACCGTAACAGTCAAAAGTTTGATAATAAAAAAATAGTGTGTTGGCAAAGCTCAGAAAAAGAGAAGGTTTGGAACTGGAAAACGGATTGAGCAAACTATGAAGGAGGCTGTGGACAAATCACAAAGACTAAACCTACCTTCAAAGAATCCAAATGATTCAGTATCTGCTGAAGTCATTAACGAATACCTTGCTCCTGACTCTAAACCCTCATGGACAATATTCTTCATCATCCTCTGATATTAGAAATTCTAAGATATCATCGTATCTTTCATTATAAATATCCTCCATATTTCTGAAGATATTTTCATAGCTATTCTTATCTGAAATCATTTATCTTATTGCGTTATTTGTATCATCATAAAGGAAACTATTTTAGTTTCTAAATTCTGAAACCTTCGAGTTTAAAATATGAATGTTATTGAAGTAGTGTTGGGAACTGAAGCATAAATTAGTATAATATAATGACACTTGATCAACGTGATTATATTACAGTAAGTTATGCTGAATTTCTAAATGGAACGTGATGATTCACAGATCATAATGTAACGACCCGAAAATTTCCGACCAAATTTAAACCTTAAACCCTATATGTTTCCGACACGATAAGCAAAAACCCTAATGTTGAGTCTAGAAAGTCTGAAATCTATATTTGGATAATCAGTTACCCTTTGACCAAGCCTGACGATTCACGAACATTTATGTGTATATGTGTTATATATTTATTTATAGTAAACGATAACAAAGTATTAGATATACAATATTAGGTTTCGATATAAGAATACTATATTCATCGGCGAGAGTAAAAGATATTAAGATTTTATAAATATTTGAAACTGTTTTTGTCAAACTATTAACGAGTCATTTTAATAAAATAAAAGTTTTAATGTTTTCTTAAAAGTCGGAATTCTTCTAGAACCTTTTGACAAATTTCAAATGATAACGGTCCGTGTTTTTACTAAAAATAAATAGTTAAATAAAATGTATTTACTAAATATATATTTGTGTATTTTACAAAACGACTAAATATATTTCAAACGTTTTCGATTTAAAAACATACTTTGGAAAATAACTAGATTTTGATTTATACAAGTAAATGACCACAACACTCAAAAGATTAAGTTACACTTTGAGTGGGTTAGTTTTTAATTAATTTAAGTCTAGTTATTGATAAAGGTACACGTCACGTAACGTAAAAGGCTAGTTTTCTAAACGTACGAAAGTGCGCCCGAAAAACCGAAAGTGGTACATAAGTCGTGAGACCACGACCGTGTCATTTTAGTAAAAATTATATTTTTACCATAAATGTAAATATAATATAATATTTAATTAATTGAATAAATTAAATATATTATAAAAATCTAAACATGTAATGTTAAGTTGTTTTTTTTTACGTGTCCATGTTGTTTGCCGCAAATTGCGGTTCATATATTTTTTTTTTATTTTTTTTTATTATCACTTTGAAATTTTGAAATTAGTGGGTCCAGAATGAGTCTATAAAAGCCCAACGTTTTGTGCACTCGGTTTATCCTTAAACAATTTAAATATATTACTCCGTAGGCAATCAGAGAACAGATAACATTACTCCATATTATTTATTTCTATTATTAATCATATTCATAATTATATTATGATTTCTATTATCAAAATCAATATGATTATTATTATCCTAATAGTGGGATTAAAAGTAATATTATTAGTATTATTATACAAAAAATTACTATGACGGGGCTCTGTCCAAGTGTTCCAAAACTAATTTCAAGAGATGGATAGAATTAAGGAAATTATGGGTTGTAGCTAAGGAGATTATGGATATGGATCGGGGGTTTTGCTCGTGAGCTAAACTAAAATTTATTGCCTTCGGAGTGTTTATATATCTATCCTACAATATTGAATCGCAATATTGATACGTGAGCACTCTAAACTTAATTTTTATTAACTTTTAGTGTGTCCCTGACTAGTGCTCGAGAATTTAGGATCAAGCATGTTTATTTACTTATTTTTGTCAAAATATACATTAGGATAGAATCTGAATTAGCTACTACTGCGGTTAAGATAAGATATATGAATTATATGTTTTTGGAAAGGTGGCGAAAAACTATAAACTTTTCATTTAGATGTCAAATAGATTCGACGGACGGATTTAAAGTTATAGCCAATTGAACTTCTGTACAAATTTTTAAAAAATGAATATTTTTATTTTTACGTCGTCGTTAAAATCGTTATTATTATTTGATTATTATTATTATTTATTATTATCAAAATATTATTATGATTATTATTATCTAAAAACATTTAATAGTTTAATCCAAAAACTATTAAATTACCATTTGATCATTATTATTGTCAACTTATAATTCTTATTATTATTAACATAAAAGTTATAATTTTTAACAAAAGTATTATTTTTTTTAATGAAAATATTAATATTATTAATATTATGATTATGATTATCATTATTAAAACAAATAATATTTTTATTAAAAATTATCAAATTATTATATTTGATCAATAAAACTGTTAAATTATTATTATTAATATATTTATTAGAAGTATTATTTTAATGAAATTATTATTTAGTAATTTATCATTTTGGTATTTTTTAAATAAAGTTTATTTAACAATAAATAAGTTATATTATTTACTAAATGAATTTTGACGATATTTAACTATATTTAATCATGCTTAAAATTTTTGAAAATCATTTTAAGTTAAACCGATTTTTATTAACTTTTACATTTTAGTCTCGAGCATTAGGATTGAGGTACTGATGTGCGAAAAGTGGTATATGAATTATCGTATGGAAAATACCGGTTTTAGAGATTGCTACACACTAACGGGCAGTGTACCCGATCGTGTAGTAGTATAGTAACTGGTTTAGTTCCGTGTATCGTTCCAAGGACAGTTATATCAGTCAAACTAGAATTAGAAACTATATTATGATTAACTAAGTGAATGAAAGTTAAAAGTACAAGTTTTATGTTTTGGTGGCTATTTAACGATTTAGCCAAATCAAATAAGGTTAAATGTAAAAACAATATTTTTGTCTTTTAAGTTTATGAAATGAGAATAAATGCAAATAAAGCAAGTAAGATAGTTTTGAATTAAATCAAAGAGATGAAATGTTTATCTAGATATTTTACCCTCGGTATTGGATGTATTTTTAGATATTAAGTCCTGATTGAATAATTATGTGTGTAGTTATCTGATAGGTTCACTAAGAGTTCTCTCGGATAAACACGCAAATACAATAACAAGATCAAGGGTTCCCTTTTCACTATGGTTCTTGTATTTGTAATCAAATAACTATAAGCATGCTAATCACCTAAATCGACTCGCCAAGAGTTCTATTTAGCAAGTACTCAAACTAGAATTACTAAGCGAGGGTTCCCTATTACTTAGACCTTTTCGTTTGTGACTAGTTGATCAACAAGATCAAAGACTTGAATAACAATTGTCTTTGCGTTCGCTCTACACAATTCATTCCTATTTTGTTTAACTGTTTTAATCTAGTTTACCCCCTTGGTCCGGTTTAGCAAACAATCAATCTAAGACAAGTTGATTGTAAATCAATATGATACATCAACAAGAGTTCTCTTTATCAACAACATATCAATTAACTAGATACAAATGATTTTAACAACAATAAGCATGGTTCTTAATTCAAGCTTCAATCTATCACGCATAATACATTCAATCAATAAGATTACATCCAATACCTTGGTTATTAATCTAGACAAACATTATAGAAACTAGCCAACAATCATGGTAACAGACAACAATACAATCAAATTATTAACTGAAATCATTGCTGAGAACAAGTAAATAACCTACAAGAACAAGAGTTCTTGGATGAAGAAGGTTTTGATGGATGATGCCTTGATGTTGAGCCTCTTCAAAGAGGTTGGAGTTCTCCAATTTGCTCCTGAAAATCGCCTCTAAACTCTCTGGTTCGTATTCTGATCAAACAGTCCCTCAAAAACTGAAGTTTTAAAGTGGAGAGAGTAGGTAAAAAGCCAAAAAGTCGGCTACACCTACTACGGGACGTCGTCCCAAAATTCAGGACGGCGTCCCACTAAACAGAGCTAGACGGCGTCCCGACAAACCTAGACGGCGTCCCAGAACAAAGGGCAGGACGTCATCCCACCTTCCAGGACGGCGTCCTGTCGTGCCAATTTTGACTGTTACGTTTTCTTTTCAATATTACTTCATTTGGACGAACCCTAACATATCGGAAGCCTTGTTTTATCATTTTAGAGTGCTATCTTGACCCTAACTCGTATCGGGATCAACCAATGTCATAAATCATCAAAATTCTTTGTAAATCATTCTTCCGATACGAATTTGTACATCTTGGCCTATAGCTTGTAGAACACCTTCATCATCTTCGATTCTAGAGCGTTTTTGGTGATATTGCGATAGATATATATGATGTTATTGAGCAATATCAAAACACCCCACACTTAAACCTTGCTTGTCCTCAAGCAATTCTTTCTTTACAAAGTGGAACAATTATCAAATACAATCACACAATATATATTACAAACATTACATGAATCATTCGAAGCACACGAAACACACACGTTGATATGAAACACAACTCACACTATATGAAACACACGCTTTAAGTACAGTACACTTTTATTGAAATCACACGCACGCTATATACACGATGGAAACACACACACACATTTTTGGGAGATTAGAGCCAAGTATCCGAAAAATTTGATCATAGGGATATCAGGACCTTGATGAAAACGTTTTATGGTTTTGAAAATATCATGCTAGTTTTTAATACTAGACACGTTTTCCGATTTTGTCGGATTTTCTGAATTTTTAAAAATGAGTGCGGGTTTCCCGCTATTGGTCAAGCCAATCCCTCCCACGGTACCTAACATCGCGAGATGTCGGTAGAAAATAATGTGCTTAGGAGGATACACATTACGTCCGGATATCATCGATAATCATGAGGTAATCATCTAATCCGTTAAGTCAATCATAAAGATTGAAGTTCATCAGGCTTAAAAGCTGATATATTACCTTTCTGGAGGTTATCCTTCCGGGGATCTGATAAATCACTAACATTTTGTGTATACATGGTGCCCCCCCGTTTTACTAGTTAATCCCCTTCATTGAGACAAACCTTGACTACCAGTTTCCCTGTTTGACGTTGAGGCCTGGTAGATTTCCAGTCGATGTTAGTAATGACTTTTCAAGAGTTTTTGTCACCCTACAACTGGTCTGGACTACATCTTCTGAATTGAATCAGTAAGTGTGTCATTCGGAAGACTTTACTTCCTTGAGGATGGAACAGATACATCCTATTGGTTATAATAGGTGGTCGGACGCAACATTGTCCTTGTTAGGAGAAACAATGAGGATCGTCCTTAAGGTTTTCGATCTGGCGCGAGATCCGGTTTCCGACCACGCTATACAATCACCGCTCTCTCACGGTTTACACTCGTTTTGGTACAAGTGACCTACAAGTTAGCTTACTAAACTAGTAGGATTTTCATTCAAATAATTGAATGATAGTGCAACTTCAAAGACTATTAATAATTTAAAATGTAAACCAACATTTATTTTCTAGATTTTAAGACCATAATGTGTATAACGTGATTTTTGGGCTTTTAATCGTTTTTAAGGCTTACATGAAAATTTTAAAATTTTATAATAAACGTCTTAATTTTTGTGAAACGAGTTCCCGATAAATTTCTATTCCCCACCCCACACTTGAGATCATGCAAGGCCCTAATTGCATGAAATCACAAAAAGGATTAAATTTAGAGGGCAAAGTGATAGGGTGATTGTAGAAATTTTCAATTTTTAACCTGTAAATCGTGGAATATGTAGACGGATGCCGCTGAACTTACTGCCAGCATAAGAGCATTGTCCATTCCGCGATTATCATCATATACATATCATAATATCAAATGTCGCTGAACTTAATGCCAGTCTTTGAAGTTCAATCATGCTGCACAAATTAACAAACCACACAAATCATAATAAAAATAACGGTGTTTTTACAACCACAACCGTTTATCAAACCACACCATTAGTACATTATTACAAACCGAAAATATCTCAAAACACATCACACAAATTAAATTGTCTCAAAACAAAGTACAAAATGATCCAATAGGCACGCAGGCCTAGTTATCAAACGGCCAAAAATAATTACCCGAACCATCTCTGTACGGGCGTCCCTGTGGATATTGCTGCTCAAATCTATTTCGAGCATCCTGCAACGCAGCGGTATTATCATAAATCGGGTGAGGCGGAGGTGGGTTTTGAGGATCCGTGTAATATTGGGGTGTCAGACGTGTCGTCCCATAGTACTGCTCGGGGTTGGAATAAAACAACTCTGAGTTATGGTTATTCCAATCAATACCATAACTCATCCATCCCTGATCGTGCACTTGAGCAATCTGTTGTTGCTCCATTCGCTGCTGACTATCCCACATTCGATCGTTGTTTATCCTTTGTTCGTTCGGGCTCAACCTCATGTTTTTAACACTACCAACCAAACTGTCCCAACTTGATTGGGACGGATGCCACGGAACCTGTTCACCCACATTAGTCTGTGCCTCCATTTCTGCCTCCTCTTCCTGCCGCTGCTCTTGCTGAACACCACTGCCACTTACGTCACCTGCACCAACTGCCACAAAAGGCACCAAATGCCCATTTCTATCTTTCATAATGATTTCAGCATTAATATAAAAAACCTTTTTTAATGGTTTCATTACGCTCGTGTACTCCTGTAATCTACTGAAATCAATGTTAAAATGTCGGGCAATTCGGGTGATGTAGTGGCCTCCCAGAAGTGGCTTCTGTAGCCGTGTCTCAGTCGCAATGGCAAGGAAATAATTACCGATTAGTCCAGGAATGTCGGTATAGGAACCCCGCTTGATTTGATCCATAATCCACAAATCTAATGTTTTCACCTTCTCATTACCCTCAATCCTCGCATTAAACGTGCATGCGATGAGTCGATGAAGCAGCTTATCATCCCGGGCTGCGATTTCGTTGTACCTGTGCTTGCTTGATCTAAAATGTGCAGGCGCAATATTTGGCTTACAAATTCTGCACCAATAAGAGGTGTCATCAAAAACATGCCGGCCAACGTAATCAGAAGCCCGCAAATATTCACCTAACTGATTATCGGTGAATTCCTCAAAAATTCCCAGAACTCTACAAAGCTGTAAACTGCTTATACCCCTATCTTGGCCCCCGAGACGAAACTGTAGAAACTCATTTGATAAATAATCGCTGACATTGTTAAACCGCATGGTAGAGTAAAATTCTTTAAGCAGCACCGGATAGATTGGTTCATTGATGCTAAAAACATGTTCCCAAGCGTGGGCGACTACTCTATTGTACGGGATGGCTAGTAAATTAGTAACATGTCAGCGCATGCCCGCTTCTTCCAATGGCCCCCAGAAAAAATACCAAGTGGCATTAATCGGCCTGCGGTTTATTCTCTCAAACGTTTCGGTGTAGTCTTCGTCATTCTGAACCCGTGTTAACCAAACTCGAGGATCATTTAGATCCTCCTCCTCTTCTTCTCCGGAAGACGATGATGAATGATATTGTTGTTGTGGTGGTGGTGGTTATCGTGGAGGAGCCAAACCTGCTGTCCTTCCTCTTTTTGCCGGTCCTCCTCTGCTTGGTTGTCCCTGCAAAACATTATACACCAAACCAAAAGAACGTAGAAACCGTTGTGTTAATGTTAGCTAAAACATAACCGAGTAGCAGGAGAACTTAATCATTCAATTCCTAGTTCAAAAGTATCAGGATTCATTTACACAAAAGTGCATGTTCACCATTTCAAACCAAAATCAACCAAAGTCAACATGAATTTGTTAAGACACCTTTAAAAATAAAAATCATAACTTCACAAAGTAGCACAAACTTAGGACTCAAAGATTCAAGTATGTTGTGTCATAGGTCATAACATTTAACTTTGCATTCTAATCATATTCATCACAAATCATAATACAATTTTTAGCTCAAATGACCATTATAACATCATACATTAAGGCATTCCATTCCCTTAATTTGATTCAACAGGCCCTTACAAATGAAAAACAAGCATACACATTTCATAAATTCATTACAATTCAACAATATGCTTAGAAATTTACTAACATTCAAAAACGACCCGGCCAAGTTGACATCAACATCACCAACACAATCATATACTTCACAAGAATCATAAACATCATACATAAACTCAACTTCATAAGTTAAACACCCTAAATTCGGATTTAATTTCTACAAACCCTAGAATCATGAACAAAACCCTTAAAAGCATGTAATCTTTGCAAAATAAACACATAAGGGCAATTTAAACATCTAAGGCATGTTAATCTTAACAATAATCATGCAAATCAAACACCCCACACTTATCTTTAACCAATTGATAGATATAAACATACAATTCAAGTAATTGATAAAGAAAAGCGTAAAAAAGGAGTATCCATACCCAAAAGTTCATGATTTGAAGCTTGAATTTGAAGAAGGAAACGCGAAATTGAAGTAGAAATTAGGGTTTTTGGAGAGTGGTTCGGGTTAGGGCAGAGAAAAATAGAGAAGAGTGTGTTTTGTGGATAAGAAATGAGTGGGTAGGTGTTTTAAAATGTCTAATTTTTCTGAGTCAGGGGGTCAGGACGTCGTCCTGGATATCTAGACGGCGTCTAGGATAAAGAAGTGGGACGGCGTCTTGATATTTAGGACGGCGTCTAGGTTTGTAAAACGGGATGGCGTCTTGACATTTAGGACGGCGTCCTGTTACACTAAAACTCACTGATCAGATTTTCTGAGTCGCGCGTGTTTAGAGGTCATACGTTAATCATTTTGTACCAAACTAAAATTTATCGTGCACACAATACAAACCTAATTACAATTGTGAACCAGTTTTTTTTTTCACGAGTCGTTCACCAAACTCGTCCCCATTTAGATTTAGGCGTTTTTCTTGAAGTTGAGGCTAACCTCATCCTCAATTTCTAGGGGACCATCAACATAGTGTTTGACCCGGTGGCCATTCACTTTAAAAATATCACCCTTCCCGTTCTCCATTTCGACTGTACCATAAGGGTACACCTTTCTAACAACAAACGGTCCCGTCCATCGGGACTTAAGCTTTCCGGGTGATAACTTGAAACGGGAATTATAAACAAGGACACGATCGCCTTCCATGAATTCCTTTGGACGTTTCAATCTTTTGTCGTGCCATTGTTTGGTTTTTTTCTTGTAAATTAGAGAGTTGTCATAGGCTTCAAGCCTCAACTCGTCTAATTCATTTAGTTGGGTCAAACGTAACCGACCCGCTTCTTGGTAATCCAAATTGCATGCCCTTAGCGCCCAATGTGCTTTATGTTCAATCTCCAACGGGAGATGGCATGCTTTTCCGTATACCATACGGAAAGGAGTTGTTCCAATCGGTGTTTTGTAGGCCGTGCGAAAGGCCCACAATGCATCGTTTAACTTGGTTGACCACTCTTTTGGATTGGCACCAACGGTCTTTTCAAGTATGCGTTTTAATGACCGGTTGGTGTTTTCTACTTGCCCACTCGTTTGGGGATGATAAGATGTCGAAATTTTATGGATTACTCCATATCTTTTCAACACCTTTTCCAATTGCTTATTGCAAAAGTGGGTGCCCCGGTCACTTATAAGAGCTTTTGGTGTGCCGAACCTAGAGAAAAGTTCCATCAAAAAGTTTACCACTACTCGGCCATCATTTGTTGGTAGAGGTTTTGCCTCCGCCCATTTAGAAACATAATCTATGGCAACAAGTATGTAGAGGTAAGAATGAGATTTTGGAAAGGGGCCCATAAAGTCAATTCCCCAAACATCGAACACCTCGCATACTTGGATGCTTTGTTGAGGCATTTCATCCCGTTTAGTTATTTGACCGGCCCGTTGGCACGCGTCACAAGCTTTACAGACAGCGTAGGCATCTTTGAATATGGTAGGCCAATAGAAACCGGCCTCGTAAACTTTCTTCCCCTTGATTTGGGGACCAAAGTGCCCACCTGTTGGACCAAGGTGACAGTCAAGCAGAATTTCGGTGCATTCCTTCCCCGAAACACACCGACGGATTATCCCATCGGGACACTGTTTAAAGAGATATGGGTGTTCCCAAAAATAGTATTTTAAGTCACTAAAGAATTTCTTTCTTTTCTGTTGTGACATACCGGTTTCTAGGAATCCACCCGCAAGATAGTTGGCAATGTCTACAAACCATGGATCATTAATTTTCTCAACTCTCATGAGATTTTCATCAGGAAAATTATCTTGGATAACGGTCTCATGTAGAACCCCAAGATTCGGGTTCTCAAGTCGAGAAAGGTGATCGGCAGCTAGGTTTTCGGCACCCTTTTTATCTTTTATATCGATGTCGAATTCTTGCAAAAGCAAGACCCAACGTATTAAACGGGGTTTAGCATCTTGCTTAGAAAGCAAGTACTTTAATGCCGAGTGGTCTGTGTAGACAACCGTCTTTGCTAGCACTAAATAGGATCGGAATTTGTCAAACGAAAAGACGATTGCAAGGAGTTCCTTCTCGGTGGTAGTGTAATTAAGTTGGGCTCCTTGCAGTGTCTTACTAGCATAGTAAATGGGCTTGAAATGTTTTTCTATTCTTTGCCCCAAGACGGCACCAATAGCAAAGTCACTGGCGTTACACATAAGTTCGAATGGTATTGACCAATTCGGCGATATGAGAATCGGTGACTGCGTGACCTTTGCTTTAAGAAGATTAAAGGCGGTAAGACACTCATCCGTAAAGACAAATGGAGCGTCCTTCTCAAGAAGTTTGTTCATGGGGATTGCAATTTTGGAAAAATCTTTAATGAACCGCCGGTAAAAACCGGCGTGCCCCATAAAACTTCTAACACCTTTCACATTCGTTGGTGGTGGTAATTTGGCTATTACTTCCACTTTAGCCCGATCCACCTCAAGACCTGCACAAGAAATTTTATGACCCAATACAATTCCCTCTTTTACCATAAAATGGCATTTTTCTCAGTTTAGTACAAGATTTGATTCTTCACACCTAATCAACATAAGCTCAAGATTTTTAAGACATGAGTCAAAAGAATCACCGAAGACTGAGAAGTCATCCATGAATACTTCCATAAAGTCTTCAATCATGTCATGAAAAATAGCTACCATACACCTTTGAAAGGTAGCAGGAGCATTGCATAAGCCAAAAGGCATACGCCGATAGGAGAAAGTACCATAAGGACATGTAAAGGTCGTTTTCTCTTGGTCCTCGGGTGCTATAGGGATTTGGAAATATCCCGAGAAACCGTCAAGAAAACAATAAAAATTCTTTCCCGCTAATCTTTCCAACATTTGATCAATGTAAGGAAGGGAAAAATGGTCTTTTCGGGTAGCATCATTTAATTTCCTGTAGTCAATGCATACCCTCCAACCCGTGATAGTCCTGGTAGAAATTAATTGGTCGTTTTCATTTGTGACAACGGTCATGCCACCCTTTTTGGGCACGCATTGGACCGGACTCACCCAAGGACTATCCGAAATTGGATAAATAAGACCCGCATCTAGGAGTTTTACAATCTCCTTCTTAACAACTTCTTGCATATTGGGGTTGAGTCGCCTTTGTCTTTGTACACACGGCTTATAGTTATCTTCCATTAATATCTTATGTGTACAATAAGAGGGACTTATACCCTTGATGTCATGAATTTTCCATGCTAGAGCCGTTTTATGGGCTTTTAACATGGAAACAAGCTTAGATTTCTCACTTACAGAGAGTTCGGATGAAATGATCACCGGGAGAGTAGAACCTTCTTGTAGGTAAGCATATTCCAAGTGACTTGGAAGTGGCTTTAGTTCCAAAACGGGAGGTTCTTCAATCGATGTTTTACATCGGTATTCATTTCCTAAATCCAACTTTCTGTACTCTTCATCATTTGGCTCATACCCGTTAGCCATCAAAGTGGTCAACATCTCCACTTCTTCCACCATTGTTTCATCATCACCTTCCGCAAAAATGCATTCTCCTGTACCGTGCAATTCTGGAAATTCCTGCAATAACTCCAAATATGTGTCTACGGTTTGCAAATAATAACATTGATCATCAGTAGACTCGGGGTATTGCAAGGCATGGTCAACGGAAAAGGTAACCTTCATATCCTCAATACTAAGGGTCAATTTCTGCCCATGAACATCTATCATAGCTCTAGCGGTATTGAGGAAAGGTCGACCTAATATAAGAGGCACACGTGTGTCCTCCTCCATGTCTAGAATTACAAAGTCAGCCGGAAATACTAGGGTACCTACTTTTACTAACATATTCTCTAAAATTCCACGAGGGAATTTAACAGAGCGGTCTGCCAGTTGGATTGCCATTCGAGTTGGTTTCAGTTCCCCGGGGTTTAGCTTAACATATAATGAATAAGGCATTAAATTTATGCTAGCCCCTAAATCCGCTAATGCTTTAATGCATTCCAAATCTCCCAGGAGACATGGCATGGTAAAACTTCCAGGATCAGCTAACTTTTTCGGTATTTTGTTCATCAAAATTGCTGAACAATTTGCATTCATGGTGATGGATGAAAGTTCCTCCATTTTCTTCCGATTAGTAAGTAAGTCTTTTAAAAACTTAGCATACTTGGGCATACCTGAGATTACATCAATGAAAGGCATGTTTATGTTAATTTGTTTAAACATATCTAGGAATTTCGACCTTTAGGCCTCTAGCCTCTCTTGTTGTTGTTTTCTTGGGTATGGGAGCGGTGGTTGATATGGTTTTACTACGGGTTTTTCCCGTTCTTCCTTTTCAATCACTTTTTCCGGCTCCTTAACTGGTTCATCATTTTGGTTCAATGGAACCCTGAAATCAGAATTTTCGGGCA
Source organism: Rutidosis leptorrhynchoides (assembly GCF_046630445.1). Classification (NCBI taxonomy): domain Eukaryota; kingdom Viridiplantae; phylum Streptophyta; class Magnoliopsida; order Asterales; family Asteraceae; genus Rutidosis; species Rutidosis leptorrhynchoides. The sequence goes on along the minus strand of NC_092336.1, from coordinate 79,402,097 downwards.
TTTTTGGAGCATCGTATGCTAGACCACTCCGTGTGGTGATAACATTTGCGTGCTCATTTCGTGGGTTTTTACTGGTATCGCCCGGTAAACTACCTGGTTTCCTCTCGCTCAGTAAATTGGCTAAACCACTCATTTGTTTTTCTAAATTTTGAATTGATGCTTGTTGGTTTCTAAATTGATGTTCGTTTTTCTCGTTGGTTTGGTTTATATTTGTGACAAGCTGAGTTTGTGATGTAATTAACTTTTCCAACATACTCTCTAAATTTGACTTTTTCTCTTCCTGTTGGGGTTTTTGGTAAAAACCCGGAGTTTGTTGTTAGAACCCACTACCTGACCCTTGTTGAAAATTGGAAGTTTGACCTTGAGGGTTGTAGGGGTTGTTAAAGTTCCGGTTAAATTGGGTTCTTCCCTGAAACTGGTTATTATTTCTTTGGCTTATGAAAGCCACTTCTTCTTTTTGAGCCATGGTTAACCCGGCATCACAATCTTTTCCTAAGTGGAGACCTCCACAGTATTCACAACCTACTTTCATACTATGGATTTCCTTGGTGATTTTGTCCATGTTTCGGACAACACCATCTATTTTTACACCTAGGGAGCTTAAGTCATCATAAGCACCGGCGCTTTGGACTTGAGCATTTCGAGTAATTGGGCGTTCTTGATGCCACTCGTGAGAATAATCGGCTAGTTTCTCGATTATCTCATAAGCCTCTTGCTCGGTTTTGTCCATAAGAGAACCACCGGCCGCTTGGTCAATTGAAATTCGGGTTGCTACATCACAACCTTTGTAAAAGATTTGGACCTTTTGAAAGGTATCCAAACCATGGTTTGGACAACCTCTTAGCATTTTGGAAAATCGATTCCATGCTTCGTACAGGGTTTCCATCGGCTTTTGACAGAATTGGGTAATTTCGTGTTGGAGTCTCGCGGACTTGGATGCTGGAAAATATTTCTTAAGAAATTTTTCCAACATACCATCCCACGTTTCTATCGTAGCCTCGGCCAATGAATCTAACCAACTTCGTGCTTCCCCTTGGAGTGTCCAAGGGAAAAGTCTTAAGAATATGGCCTGGTCAGTTTCTGGTTTAAGTTTAAATAGAAGACATATCTCTTGAAAGAGACGAATATGTTCGTTTGCATCTTCATTCGGACCACCACCAAATTGACACCTGTTATTAATCATTTGAAGAATAGGTCCTTTTATTTCAAAAGTTACCTCACCAGTAGGTGGAGTAATAGCACTACCTTGTCCGGTCCGGGTTGCTTTCATCTTTGCTGCCATTGATTGTCGTGGTACCAACGGTCTTTCTCCTTCCATTTCAAAATTTGGGGGTTGAACGGGTTTACCAAAGTCTGAATATCGAGGCTTGGTCGTACTTGATTCTGAATCAAAGGTTTCTTGCTTTGATGAAGATTCAAAAATTTCAAGTACTTCTTTTGAAATCCTACCAAGCTTTCTATCAGGTTCTGTAAACGGTATAAGTAATGGAGATTCTGAACTTCGGGTATGTGGCATATGCGACCTATAAACTGTCAATCACACAACTAACAAAAATTATTAAACATACCGATTCTATAAGTTTAAAAATCAAAGATTATTAAAAATTTAAAATAATTAAGAAACTACTTAATCACAAATCAGTTAATAATTCTATTTTGACACAAAACTGTCCCCGGCAGCGGCGCCAAAAACTTGATGTGCGAAAAGTGGTATATGAATTATCGTATGGAAAATACCGGTTTTAGAGATTGCTACACACTAACGGGCAGTGTACCCGATCGTGTAGTAGTATAGTAACTGGTTTAGTTCCGTGTATCGTTCCAAGGACAGTTATATCAGTCAAACTAGAATTAGAAACTATATTATGATTAACTAAGTGAATGAAAGTTAAAAGTACAAGTTTTATGTTTTGGTGGCTATTTAACGATTTAGCCAAATCAAAGAAGGTTAAATGTAAAAACAATATTTTTGTCTTTTAAGTTTATGAAATGAGAATAAATGCAAATAAAGCAAGTAAGATAGTTTTGAATTAAATCAAAGAGATGAAATGTTTATCTAGATATTTTACCCTCGGTATTGGATGTATTTTTAGATATTAAGTCCTGATTGAATAATTATGTGTGTAGTTATCTGATAGGTTCACTAAGAGTTCTCTCGGATAAACACGCAAATACAATAACAAGATCAAGGGTTCCCTTTTCACTATGGTTCTTGTATTTGTAATCAAATAACTATAAGCATGCTAATCACCTAAATCGACTCGCCAAGAGTTCTCTTTAGCAAGTACTCAAACTAGAATTACTAAGCGAGGGTTCCCTATTACTTAGACCTTTTCGTTTGTGACTAGTTGATCAACAAGATCAAAGACTTGAATAACAATTGTCTTTGCGTTCGCTCTACACAATTCATTCCTATTTTGTTTAACCGTTTTAATCTAGTTTACCCCCTTGGTCCGGTTTAGCAAACAATCAATCTAAGACAAGTTGATTGTAAATTAATATGATACATCAACAAGAGTTCTCTTTATCAACAACATATCAATTAACTAGATACAAATGATTTTAACAACAATAAGCATGGTTCTTAATTCAAGCTTCAATCTATCACGCATAATACATTCAATCAATAAGATTACATCCAATACATTGGTTATTAATCTAGACAAACATTATAGAAACTAGCCAACAATCATGGTAACAGACAACAATACAATCAAATTATTAACTGAAATCATTGCTGAGAACAAGTAAATAACCTACAAGAACAAGAGTTCTTGGATGAAGAAGGTTTTGATGGATGATGCCTTGATGTTGAGCCTCTTCAAAGAGGTTGGAGTTCTCCAATTTGCTCCTGAAAATCGCCTCTAAACTCTCTGGTTCGTATTCTGATCAAACAGTCCCTCAAAAACTGAAGTTTTAAAGTGGAGAGAGTAGGTAAAAAGCCAAAAAGTCGGCTACACCTACTACGGGACGTCGTCCCAAAATTCAGGACGGCGTCCCACTAAACAGAGCTAGACGGCGTCCCGACAAACCTAGACGGCGTCCCAGAACAAAGGGCAGGACGTCGTCCCACCTTCCATGACGGCGTCCTGTCGTGCCAATTTTGACTGTTACGTTTTCTTTTCAATATTACTTCATTTGGACGAACCCTAACATATCGGAAGCCTTGTTTTATCATTTTAGAGTGCTATCTTGACCCTAACTCGTATCGGGATCAACCAATGTCATAAATCATCAAAATTCTTTGTAAATCATTCTTCCAATACGAATTTGTACATCTTGGCCTATAGCTTGTAGAACACCTTCATCATCTTCGATTCTAGAGCGTTTTTGGTGATATTGCGATAGATATATATGATGTTATTGAGCAATATCAGGTACACTGTAAATTGACTTTATTTGTTAAATAGATGTTAACCAATATATAAATATATATAATTAATTAGGTTCATGAATCGAAGGCCAACCTTATAAGTTACAAATGGTGTTATATGTATTTTTACTACAAAATACATTAGGTGAGTATATAGTCCCTTTTAAACTCTAAATATTTTTGGGCTGAGAATACATGCGCTGTTTTTATAAATGATTTACGTTATGGACACAAGTGATCAAAAATAAATTCTACGTTGAGTTGTACCATGGCATATCTCTTTATACTTGGTAACTGCTAATTACGTGAGGAGCGTAAACGCGAATCCTGTTGATAGATCTATCGGGCTGACATCCCCAACCGGGCTGGACGACCAGCATTTAACGGTTGCACAGTACTTCGTTTCGTTACTACACTTTGGTACGGTGTAGGGTTTATTTAAGAGTATGCTGTTGTGGCTTTTAGTTAAGTATGGTTACCAAGTGCTCAACGTCTTTTCATGCACGAGGAGTGTATTATGTATAAACTTTAAATCTTGTGGTCTATGGATTGTTATAACGCTGCTAGCATCAAACCTATATATCTCACCAACTTTATGTTGACATTTTAAAGCATGTTATTCTCAGGTACGAATTAAGTCTTCCGCTGTGCATTAGCTCATATTAAGGATACTAGTTGGGACCATTTAAGCCATGATACAAGAACGTTGCATTCGAGTCATTGAAGATCATTAAAGACTATTATTAAGTAAATGACAGATTAGGTCATTTGGATATTGTGAAATATTAGACGAACATATCAATTTTTGATGTAATGATAGATTGCCTTTTAAATGCAACGTTTGTAAAATGTATCATATAGAGGTCAAGTACCTCGCGATGTTATCAACTGTTGTAACTCGTTTGTAATCAATATGGACATCGTCCGGATGATTAGTTTCGGATTCTTACACATAACGTCATCATGTATTATGTCACACGACTCTTGTATTCTATTTAACCTCTAAAAATATCAAGAAAGTATTTTCTTGATGATTCGGTCTTTTCCAGGGTATTCTGGTAATTTAACAAATCAAGATCGTGCCATTACCATTTCTTTCTTAGAACATTAACAATGTTCATTTCGAAATTTAAATCTGCGACTTCTGGACCATTACAAGCGGTGCTTATTCGCAAGAAGAAGAAACAAAAGGACAAAGCTCCGAAACAGAAATTGGGGTATAAATCGCAGCAAATAAAAGAGAGCATTAACTGTGGATGTCGATGATTATAGAAAGACAGAAGCAGGGACTCTGAAAAATAAGGAAAGATATAAAGTCCGACAGCAACACATAAATTACAAACCGTGTATATCAATATGTATTGCAACATAAAGACACGGGAGAATTAAAAACACTATAACCCCAAGGTAAAAGTAAAAGTAAATAAAATACTCCGGTGGTAGATGAAAGAGAAGAATGACAGATATGAAAGTTAGAAGTATATCAAGAATCAGAACTGGATGAAGCATTTCACGATCTTTTGGAAGTATGAAATGAGGAAGAAGATGTAGGAGTGGTGAAAATAATGAAACGGAAGAGGTCAATTTATAGCTAAATAACAGACAGAGCAATCGAGACAGATGACCGCATATAATTAAAGAAGATCTTAATCTCCTTAATTCCCAAAGAATCAAATCTTATTTAGATTACGAAGTTTTTCTATTCCTTAAATTCCGGAAATCAACCGTGACTACGTCACCAGCTAAGGTGAACATGTATTTACTCATCTTCACTTTTTTACGATAACTTCTCTCATACGCTTCGAGTAATTGGATTGTTTTATCCATATTATTCAACAGTGATAAAACTCTAGTTATCGACTCATATTCATCATGAAAACATTTTTATTGTTAGCCATGACGACCTTACTCAAATTTCGGGACGAAATTTCTTTAACGGGTAGGTACTGTGATGACCCGGAAAATTTCGACTTATTCTGAACTAAATTCTCAATATGGTTTAATATTTCTGACACGATAAGCAAAGTCTATGAAGTTGAATCTCAAAATTTTGAACTATTCAATTACCTTTCGATTGTTCTCAACGATTCGTGAACAATTATATGTAAATAGATACATATACTATAACTTGAAAACGTAACAAAGTATTGAGTATATGATACTGTGAATTAAAATTTATTGGTTTGATTGCCTGATCGATATATTTAACTACGGAGATAAAAGATTATACAAAACGATTGAATTAAAAGATATTTATTGAATCTCTTAAGGATTATAATATTATTACGAGTCTCTGTTGTGAGGTCCACGTTGATTTAAGAAATCGTTCATTTTTAACGATATTCAAAATAAATATTAAAGTGTTTGTTTAAATAACGTAATTTGGACACATACAATAATAAGGAATATTAACTGTTGGAATTAGATATGAATAAACTTGAGATATGTATTTTAAAACGTGTTTATTAATATTGAAAATATATATTTAACAATACGATAAAATATAATATTAACTTGGTCATAAAACGAATTGTTATTATATATATATTAACAAATAACGAGAAGATGATTTATAGAAGTAATGACCAAAACACTCAAAAGTATAAGTTATATCTCGAGTGGTATAGTTTATGGATAATTTAAGACTATATTTTGACAAAGGTACGAGTGGCGAAACGTAATGTACAAGTTTTCTCAGCGTACAAAAGGATGTTCGAAAAACCGGAACCGGGACATAAGTCGAGTGATGATGTACGACTTATCGGAACAAAAAGTGCAAGTCAACTATGCATGTGAATTTAATATAATATATAATTAATTATATAAATTAAATATATTATATATATAATTAAATAATATGTCGACATGCAAGAAAACAAACGAAAGTGAGCTGTCCAGACAGGCCATGCGATCGCATGGCATTTGCACTGAAAGCCCATGCGATTGCATGGGCATCAGATTCAGTAAACATGTATAAAAACTCGATCGTTTCTGATTTTTGATGCATTCCATCCATCTCTCTCTCACACTCTTATATTTATATTTATTATTATTATTATTATTATTATTATTATTATTATTATTATTATTATTATTATTATTATTATTATTATTAAGATTAATATTATTATTAATCTTATTATTATTATTATTATCAGTAGTATAATAATTATTAGTATTATACATAAAATACTACGACGAGGTTATGTCAAAACGATTTCAAAAATGGTTTACGAGCAAGCTAGAGCTAAGGAAATTATGGGTTATTTCCAAGGAGGTTATGGGTAATGTTCGGGGGTAGATATATGAATCAAACCTAGTGTTTATCATCTCCGTTGCGTCTACGTACTTTTCTACAATATTGAATCTCAATATTGATACGTAAGCACTTATATTTTATCTTTTATATATTAATTGTGTATCCATGTCTAGTGCTCGAGTATATATATTTATACATGCTTGTATGCTAAATTTTATCGCTAAACAGTTTATAATGAATCATGAATTAAATACATATATTACTGGTAAAAGGTATATGATATACATGTTTTTGGAAAGCTAGCGAAAAATCAATAACTTTTCATTTAGATATCGAATAGTTTCGAAGAACGAATCAAAATATATGGTCAACTGAATTATAATTGACGATAATTGGAATTGCTTTTGAATCTGCAATTAATATTTAAACAACTTGTTTGTAAGGTTGATAAACTGGATTTTTGAATATTACCAGCCGAGTAAATGAATCCTTATATAAAACACGTCTCGTTTGGTTAAGCAACTGTCAAAATTGACTTTTTGAAACGACTTTGGATAACTTTTGTATGTCGATCTCGAGCATTAGGATTGTGATACACTATGACCTGACCTAGCTTGATAGACATTTATTGACCAATATATGTTCTCTAGGTTGAAATCTACGATTATTTGATTTCCGAGTTTCGATCACATTACGATGAACAACTTTATGTGCTGCTAAGGTGAGTTTCATTTGCCTTTTTACCCTTTATATTTTTGGGCTGAGAATACATGCACTTTATTTTAAACGCAATGGATATAAGTACACACTAAATTCTACACCGAGTTTGAACCGAAAATCCCTTAGCTTTGGTAACTAGTAACTGCCGGTCATAAGAACTGGTGGGCGCGAGTAGTTATATATGGATCCATAGGGCTTGACATCCCCGTCTGTTCCAGGTATAGAAACCCTAGCCTGAACTATAAAACAGACATATGCTATTTGAGTTTAGTACACGTTGGTTTGCGTGTATTGTACATGTTGGTTGCATGTATGTTAAAACAGGGGTACTTATTATAACGTTAAAGCTTAGTTACCAGGGTGCTCAATCTTGTAGAATATTTTGATAAACGTTTCTGGATGAAACAACTGAAATCTTGTTATCCACTTTTATATACAGATTATGCGAAACACTAAAACTATGAACTCACCAACCTTTGTGTTGACGTTTGTTAGCATGTTTATTCTCAGGTTCGCTAGAAGTCTTCCGCTGTTTGCTTATATGTGATACAAGCTATGTGCATGGAGTCTTGCATGCTTTATTCAAGAAAACGCTGCATTCACAAAACCATCATCATGTATCCATTTTGACTGCATTGTCAACGGAAGTATTATTGTAAACTATTATTTACGGTGATTGTCTATATGTAGAAATCATCAGATGTCGAAAACCTTAGAATTAAATATTCATTTATGGTATGCCTTTTCAAAAGAATGCAATGTTTACAAAACGTATCATATAGAGGTCAAATACCTCGCAATGAAATCAATGAATGACGTGTTCGTCCATATGGATTTGGAGCGATCGTCACACCTAGGGTGGCACCTTAACACCTCGGCACATCACCCCGAGTGGCATCTTAACACCTCGATGCATCACTCATTAATTTACGGAGTGGTGTCTTAACACCTCGACACTACACTCCTAGGTGGCATCTTAACACCTCGATGCTACACCCGAGTGGCATCTTAACACCTCGATGCTACACTCTTCATGTGAAACATGGTGTCTTAGCACCTCGACACTACACATTTCACGCTACAACAAATAGATACATTATATACATACGCATATAATTATTCCACTCACCTCAAAGTCTTGTGAAAAGATACCCGAGCTTGCAAGACCTCAAAGTAACGTACCTATCATTTTATACACATCATCAAACGCAAACTCAAGTCGGTCAACCAAACCCTTTCACCATTCTAAGCCATTTTGACCCAAGGTGCAATTTCAACCCATTTGCACCCTTAACCCTAAATTGGGTCAACACACACCAAAACCCTAATCATTCGTCGAGATGGGTTTAAAACACATTTAGGTCACAAGGCTAACTCGTTTTCATACTTTCTGGGCCACTTAGGTCATTAAAGACTCATTTGACCCATTTCAAGGTCAACACACCCATTTGGATCATCCATACCCAATAACACCCATTTACATATTATTAAAGTGTTCTAGCAACTAACTAACCAAATTTAAGACTCAAAAGTCCAATTAACACATTCAAACCCTAGGTTAGTCATCAATGAGCCTTCATAACCCATATTCACCCAAAATCCCCAAAATACTAACAAAATGGGTCTTTGGTTCATCACTAGCCCAAACCCTAACCCTTAAAGCAATTAAAGTAAGAAATTGGGTTTTATAACTTACCAACACAATCACCACGTAGCTATCGACTAGATGAACGACTTTATAACTTGCACCAAAACCCGATTCAACCTCTTTCACCCTTTAATGGAGCTCTCTCTCTCTCTCTCAAGGATTGCACTCTCTCACTAGAGTTTAATTGGAGAAGATAAGGTTGTTGGGAATAGAGTGAATGAAGCTCCAAAACTGATCCAAGGTATTAAATTCGGGCTCCAATGTGTTTTGACCAAAATGCCCTCAAAATATCAATTTTAAAAGAAGAGGAGAATCTGTCGCAGACAGATGGCGCGGCGCGCCACTAGGCCGCGCGGCGCGCGACATTGCAATTCAGAATTCTTTCTTGCTTCTAATAAATACAACAAAACCCCGTTTCAAGTATCGTACATTACTCTTATAAACACTACCAATATTCGGGTCTTACATGAGTTATAGGTTTAACCTACATATTATCAAATCATAATAATAGACCACAATATTTTATTTTTATAACACATCTCATATCAGGCATTTCGCAAACTGCATAGAGATAAAAATCATTCATATGTTGAACACCTGGTAACCGACCTTAACAAGATGCATATAGAATATCCCCATCATTCCGGGACTATCATCGGATATAATAAATCAAAGTACTAAAGCATCCGTAACTCGGATGAGGCTTGTTGGGCCAAATAGATCTATCTTTAGGATTCGCATCAATTAGGGGCCATTTCCCTAATTCTTAGGCTACCAAGCTAAAAAGGGGCATATTCGGTTCGATAATCCAACATAGAAAGTATTTTCGATTACTTGTGTCTATTTTGTAAAACTTTATAAAACTGCATGTATTCTCATCCCAAAAAAAAAAAATAGATTTTAAAAGTGGGACTATAACTCACTTTCACAGATTTTTACTTCGTCGGGAAGTAAAACTTGGCCACTGGTCGATTCACGAACCTATAATAAATATGTACATATATATCAAAGTATGTTCAAAATATAATTACAACATTTTTAATAGATTTTGATGTTTTAAGTTTATTAAGTCAGCTGTCCTCGTTAGTAACCTACAACTAGTTGTCCAAAGTTAGATGTACAGAAATAAATTGATATATATTATCTTGAATCAATCCACGACCCAGTGTATACACATCTCAGGCTAGATCACAACTCAAAGTATATATATTTTTGGAATCAACCTCAACTCTGTATAGCTAACTCCAACATTACTGCATATAGAGTGTCTATGGTTGTTCCAAATAATATATACATATGTGTCGATATGATATGTCAAAACATTTGCATACGTGCCTATGGTATCCCAAGATTACATAATATATTAGAATACATGTAATACAATATAAGCTAGCTAGGATATGATTAATATAGATTTGTTACCAATTTTCACGTAGCTACAACAAGAAAAATTATCCAATCTTGTTTTACCCATAACTTCTTCGTTTTAAATCCGTTTTGAGTGAATCAAATTGCTATGGTTTCATATTGAACTTAAGTTTATGAATCTAAACAGAAAAAGTATAAGTTTATAGTCAGAAATACAGGTTACAAGTCGTTTTTGTAAAGGTAGTCATTTCAGTCGAAAGAACGACGTCTAGATGACCATTTTGAAAAACATACTTCTACTTTGAGTTTAACCACGATTTTTGGATATAGTTTCATGTTCATAAGAAAAATCATTTTTCCAGAAGAACAACTTTTAAATCAAAGTTTATCATAGTTTTTAATTAACTAACCCAAAACAGCCTGCGGTGTTACTACGACGGCGTATATCCGGTTTTACGGTGTTTTTCGTGTTTCCCGGTTTTAATTCATTAAGTTAGCATATCATATAGATATAGAACATGTGTTTAGTTGATTTTAAAAGTCAAGTTAGAAGGATTAACTTTTGTTTGCGAACAAGTTTAGAATTAACTAAACTATGTTCTAGTGATTTCAAGTTTAAACCTTCGAATAAGGTAGTTTTATATATATGAATCGAATGATGTTATGAACATCATTACTACCTCAAGTTTAGTAGGTAAACCTACTGGAAGTGACAAGAAATGATCTAGCTTCAAAGGATCTTGGATGGCTTGAAAGTTCTTGAAGCAGAATCATGACACGAAAACAAGTTCAAGTAAGATTATCACTCGAATTAAGATAGTTATAGTTATAGGAATTGAATCAAAGTTTGTATATGAGTATTACCTTGATTTAGAATGATATCTTACTGTAAACAACAAGGATTTCTTGAGGTTGGATGATCACTTTACAAGATTGGAAGTGAGCTAGTAAACTTGGAAGTATTCTTGATTTTATGAAACTAGAACTTGTAGAATTTATGAAGAACACTTAGAACTTGAAGATAGAACTTGAGAGAGATCACTTAGATGAAGAAAATTGAAGAATGAAAGTGTTTGTAGGTGTTTTTGGTCGTTGGTATATGGATTAGATATAAAGGATATGTAATTTTGTTTACATGTAAATAAGTCATGAATGATTACTAATATTTTTGTAATTTTATGAGATATTTCATACTAGTTGCCAAATGATGGTTCCCACATGTGTCAGTGACTCGCATGGGCTGCTGAGAGCTGATCATTGGAGTGTATATACCAATAGTACATACATCTAAAAGCTGTGTATTGTACGAGTACGAATACGGGTGCATACGAGTAGAATTGTTGATGAAACTGAACGAGGATGTAATTGTAAGCATTTTTGTTAAGTAGAAGTATTTTGATAAGTGTCTTGAAGTCTTTCAAAAGTGTATGAATACATATTAAAACACTATATGTATATACATTTTAACTGAGTCGTTAAGTCATCGTTAGTCGTTACATGTAAATGTTGTTTTGAAACCTTTAGGTTAACGATCTTGTTAAATGTTGTTAACCCATTGTTTATTATATCTAAAGAGATGTTAAATTATTACATTATCATGATATTATGATATATTAATATATCTTAGTATGATATATATACAGTTAAATGTTGTTACAACGATAATCGTTACATATATGCCTCGTTTCGAAATCATTAAGTTAGTAGTCTTGTTTTTACATATGTAGTTCATTGTTAATACACTTAATGACATGTTTACTTATCATTTATCATGATTAAACATAGTGTATCAATATCTTAATTTGATTCATATGTATTTAGTAAGACGTTGTTATAACGATAATCGTTATATATATCGTTTCGAGTTTCTTAATTCAATAAACTCAATTTTATGTATATACCTCATTGTTAAAATACCTAATGAGATACTTACTTATCATAATATCATGTTAACTATATATATAATCATATATATGTCATCATATAGTTTTTACAAGTTTTAACGTTCGTGAATCACCGGTCAACTTGGGTGGTCAATTGTCTATATGAAACATATTTCAATTAATCAAGTCTTAACAAGTTTGATTGCTTAACATGTTGGAAACACTTAATCATGTAAATAACAATTTCATTTAATATATATAAACATGGAAAAGTTCGGGTCACTACACCATCCCTAACTCCTTCCGTCCTAAAAAAACAGTCATATTTGACTTTTTGTTAAATTTAAGATATAGTAATGAATTGTCTAATTTTCTCTTCATTTAATGTAGTTATAAAAAATAACTAATAAATTAATTGATATATTTAAAGTTAAATTTCTAAAATTAAAAAGGATATAATTGAAACTTTAACGATATTTAGTGAATATTTAGAGGAAGGGACAATAATTTTGGGACAAATCAAAATCGAAAGACCGAGTATCAATTACAAAATTCCCTTAGAATATATATTGTTGCTCAAAAAAAAAAAAAATTACTGTACTAAATTGATATAAAGGGAGAATTAGGTAATTAACCATTGATTGATAGAGTTCCTTTTCAAATTGCAACAAGTCTAAGGTACGGAGTGTAATAAATAGCCCTTCCCCAAGTCCTAAAACAACCAAACTAACCAACCAAACCAAACCACACTTTGTTTGGTTTCTTTCATCGGGTTCCGACCATCATCATCATCTGCCTATATCAGACAATAAACACAAACACTCGATTCAACTAAATTAAATGGGTTTTTTCTCCTTCCTTGGAAGGCTTCTCTTTGCATCCCTTTTCATCCTTTCAGCTTGGCAAATGTACGTATATTTCTCTATTTAGACCTACATATTTATCTGATGAAATAAATCAAATTAAATCGTACAATATAATAATTAACAATGTATAAGATTACACATCCCTAGATCTACAATTGCTTAGATTTGATTTGTGTACTATCATATCTGATTAGGTTATATATTGTCATCGTTTTGTCCCCTTTTTTTGTTATTTCAAAAATCGTTAGTTTGTTGATTGTGTATTTAAACGATCGATCCAGGTGTAGAAACTGCTCACTAGACCTAGGGTTGCATTAGATGAAATTAAATTTATATTATTTGAAGCTATATGATAGAAAAATCTAAAATTCATACAAATTTTATGTTGTAGCTACATTTTTTTGTGTAGTGTGACGTCGCACCATGTTTGTATTATATTGCTATTATTATTGTTAGTACGAGATGTTTTGCTGAACTTCTTTTTAATTGTTTACGGGCTTATGAGATTATTACCAAAAACTGATGAGCTTTGTTTTAGCGGCTTAAGCTCTAGATGGTAGCTTATATAAAGTCTGGAAGGTTATAAGTTGTTAAAATTCGCTGAAGTATTCTGTTCAAGTTTTTATAACAACCAATAGCTCAATGCTCATATATGTTCTTACAATATTAGATTCAATCTTCATAATATTACTGTGACTAAATTTCATGTAAAGGCCTTTCGCTAATGATGCATTCTTCCAAGTTTCACAAAATACACCTCTTTTTGCACAAACATGTGATCTTATACGCTTTTCAAATGAAAAAGTATTACATCTCCTGTATGGGGAATGTTTTAATTCAATATTTTTTCTTTGTCAATTAGTTAACGTCAAATAGTGTTGTTAACTTTGAGAAGTATTTCCAGATTTCTGTTACATTTAAATGACCTATTGACGATTAGATACAGATCTTAGAACTACAAAAAAGTTTAGTGTTTGTTCTGAAGTTTAAAGGTCATTTGTTTCTGTTAAAGCCTTTTCACTTATTATTGATTATTGATTGATCAGGTACAATGATTTTGGTGACAATGGGGGCCCCGCTGCTAAGGAACTAGCTCCAAAAATTGCTTCTATTCAGAGATATTTAGTTTCCAAGATTGGAGATGGAGTGCCAAAAATTGATGTAAGTCTAAATTACTTTTGCAAGATTAAGTTATACTAGTGGTGGCAAAATCTAGGGTGGGGTCTGGTTGACTTGTCAACAGTCCTATCTATTTTTTATTTTTATATAAGTATCTTATTATTATTTTTCTATTATTATAAAAAGTGTAATAACCCGTTTGACCTACTCGACTCATGTCTGGTTACATTTTTCGAATTTTAATAAGTTTGACCCATTTTTCCCGCTAGAGATGAATTTTAAACCCGAGTTGACACATTTTTATGTAAATGGGTTGAAGTTACCACTTACCACCTTTAACATAAATCAACCGTTGTACTTGACTAGCGTAGCTAACTAAATGCAAAATTGCAAAGTGAAAATTTCATTTAGCAAGGATTATCCATATTTTATGAACCTATCAACTGTTGATGCAAGAATGACTGACGCTGAGTGGCACTTTTTGCCTAGATTGCTAATTTTGCAAAGGGCGGTGCTTGTCCTATTTTCATAGGGAATATTAGTTTATACATTAAACATTAAATACCAAGTATGATATGATTGCATTAAACACCAGGTTAAGCACGTTGTTTTGGCTTCTATGGCTCTAAAAGGTCTTGGCGGTATCTTGTTTATATTTGGCAGCACCACCGGTGCCTATTTGCTGGTAACAACCTTATTCTTCCATATTCAAATATGAATTTATTGTTACTAATAAGATAAATGCGATGCATCATGATCTACATAATTCAACCATATTGCAGTATTTTGAATGTTTACTCTCACAACCGTCCGTCAGGTTGTTAATAATAATGGGACTTACAAAAAGTTGTATTATTCAAGCTTGTAGCACAATTAATTTTTTTCTCCTTTGCAGATGTATTACCTTATACTTATGACTCCATTGCTACATGACTTCTACAACTTTGAAACTGACGATCCAAAATTCCACGCTTATCTTCCAGATTTCGTGCAGGTTCTATGGTTTATATGTTGTTAAGCTCTAATAATTAACAAAATTTGTTTTTTTTTGTTTTTTTAATCGGAGTTAGTTGCCATTGTTGCAGAGTGTTGCTCTGTTTGGTGCAATTCTGTTTTTCATTGGAATGAAGAATGTGCTCCCGAGGAAAGTAATCAAAAAGAAGCCTCTAAAAACTAAGACAACTTAGACTCCCTTACGAAAGGATTGAATTGGTCGATGGTACTTAATAGTTCTTCTAGATTCTAGAACGTGCTTCCAAGGTTGAGATTCTAGAACGTTTTTGGTTCATTGGTTTTCATTGCAAGTCTCATTTGTTCGTGGTATTGCATTCTTATTTATCAACAACTTTTGATTGGGTACTTTTCTTAACACGTGTAGATGCCCTTTAGTTGGAAATCGTGTTTTTTATTTATTATAAATTGTCTGTGGTTATACTTGAATTGAACAGTATTGGGTGGGTTGTCGCTTAGACATCACTAGAAAACTGCTTGTCTTGAGTAAATGGGTTGAGTCTTTTTTATTTATGTCAACTGTTGAGTACCAGTTGCTTGCACAGTTGCACATATCATCCGTATGGGGCTATAATGCATATGTTGGTTTTGCTATGATGATTTTTTAGTCAAGTACCTGTTGCTTGCATGTATGCACATGTCAATATGTCATATATATGGGGCTACAATGCATAGACTTTGGGTTGCTTTTGGTTGAAAGTATTTCAAAACGAGTGTTAGGCACTTGGGCACAAGAAAACCAAACTTGTTTTGATGATTGGTTATTTTTTGTAAATCACTAGGACGATTTGTGTAATTTACTTGAGAAAAGGGCTACTCGAAAAATCTTGACGATTCAGTAGTATTGGTTCATGATTGATATTTTTTTATTTTCAACGTCACAATGTAGGGTGATGTTATGTACACAATCAATATGTTTTACAGTGTTGTAAAGTACAACACCGTAAAGCATTCTAATTGTGTATATAACAAATTGAAATTGTGTACATATCACTTCCCCACAATGTATTGTACTTTGATTTTGAAAACAAACACATGTGCTTGCACATCATCTCGAACTGAACTCAAATACATCCCAAGACAAATCTAAGTTTTTCTAGCTCACTCGTGAGTCGTGGATGAACTTAGATTTTTTATATTACCCTTAACACTTGAACGTTGGCTGAGATGCATTAATTCAAACACCTTGAGACATATAACCCCTTTAAATATTAGTATATTTCTTAACAATCAGAATTTTATGGCTGGCTTTATAGACGTCGTGAAGATAGTAGAATTAAATTTCTATGGGTTTTAATTTCTGCATAGAATTTAAAATGTCATAATAAGTCTAAGTCAGAGTGCTGTATGGCTATCAAGACATGGCCGACATAGTTTGTGGGCACTAATTGGGTTGGCTCTCTTCGGTTGACCCTTTTTATACCTAAATCAAAAACTCAAACCAACATAAAAAATGCGTATGAATTTTTGTTTGGGGAGTGGTTGATAGTGACTTTCAACTCACCTACAATGCCAAAAAACTACTCCATTTTTTGTTGTCTACAGATAACTTATTATGTCATATATACAAGTATTTTATAACTTTTTGTGTTCAAATATGTCCTCCTATAGCCTTGATGAGGCGTTAAGACCTATTGTATAGGCATTGTGCAACGACGTTTGGTGCCTAGGTGGCAACCAAGCAATGCCAGCGTCCGTATTGTGACGTTGGATTGAGGCATTTTATGGGGTTGGTTGGAATTCAACACCAAAACCGACAAGTGTTGGTTTGTTTGTATTATTTTTTTATTCATTTTAGAAATATTATTGTTATTCCTTTTTAATAGTTAACCAATTGAATTTTAACAAATTATCACAATACTCCTAACTCACACCAAAACTAACACTACCAATACTCCACACCAAAAACTAACACCAAAAACTAACACATCATACTTATCAAAAAATGAAAAAAAACAACCAACACCACACACAACTACAAATGGTCTAATATGCTTTGAAACTTGTCGTGCAATTTAGACATTAATGGCACCTTATTTAGAGCATCATATGCGCAAAAAAATGGGTGAGCAATTAATACATACACCATCAGGCATTAACGTGTTTACAGAGTCCACATATCAGATACAACTTTCTTATTAGGTTATGGTAATGGTAATACTATTCTTATTAATCACATAACGCCTACAATTAACATTGTATCATTTGGCTGTATTCTCGAGATTTATTTAGGATGGAAAGGAGAGGAGATTGATGGTTTAAAAAATAACAGCGATTCTCGAGTTTTAAATTTCAGCGTAAATGAGAGGAAAGGAGATGATTAGGAAGGATAGTACCTTTAGATTTTCTCACCAAAACTCTCCGCCCATATTTGGGCGGATTGAGAAGGATAGTAAAATACTCTCATCTCCTTTCTTCTCCACTCTTTTCCGCTAAAAGAAAAACTTGAGAATATAACCTAATATCCATAACATGTTACATCATTATCAAATATACTCACCTAAATTAATTAATTAATACAATATATCACTACCTAATTAATTAATACAATAGTGCCAAATATTGGCTTTGGCGCTAGTTTAGCGCTAGCGATACGAGCAATCTAATGTGTTGCACCGTATAATTTATCACTTTGTCCATTATTGGAGATGTTTGGTGTGAGGGGTGTTAGAGGTAGTAGTGTAAGGGCAATTTAGTTATTTTGTATGGCTTCAACATATATGAAAACATATGGTTAGTCGTTGTTAAAAAAAAAAAAAAAAATTGATATTTAAGGGTTTAACTGTTCATCACCTTTGTCTATTGGGGGTAAGGGATGAATTTGTAGTTTGGTGACTAATAAATCCTAGTTATAGTATGCCGTTTATGACTAATAACAAAATTGTGTATTATATACTTAAGCACTACTATTATATCAGCATATATATATATATATTATCCAATTAAATTGAAAGGAATCAACACCACATATCTAAATTCCGACCGGCAACATGTGCACGCTAGAAAAACGCGGCAACATCTTCTTCTTAACACTAACCGGCGCCGATGATCACCGTCTAAATCCAACTCTCATCTCCTCAATCCGCTCATCTCTTTCCAAAGTCAAATCTCAGTCAACTCGCGGCAGCGTCCTCATCACCGTCGCCGAGGGCAAATTCTTCTCCAACGGTTTGGATATCGCCTGGGCTAAATCATCCTCCGGCGGATCCCCTTCGGAAGCCGTCAACCTCCTCCGTCACATGATAAATCTATTCAAAGGCGTCGTCGCAGATCTAATTTCCTTACCGATGCCAACGATCGCGGCGGTTACTGGCCACGCTGCAGCAGGCGGAATGTTACTCGCGATGAGTCACGATTACGTCATGATGAAGCGTGATCGAGCTGTCTTGTATATGAGTGAGCTTGATTTAGGGATGACGTTACCGGAGTTTTGCATAGCGTTAGTAAGGTCAAAGGCGTCAACGCCGGAGGTCATGCGAGATGTATTGTTGCGTGGTATGAGAGTGAAAGCGGATGATGCGGTGGCTAAAGGTTTGATTGATTCGGCGCATGATAGTGCGGAGAAGGCAGTTGAGGCTGCTGTACGCATGGGTGATGAATTGGCTAAACGGAATTGGGACGGTGAAGTTTACGGTGAAATACGGAAGTCGTTAAATCCAGAGTTAATTAACCTACTCGGGTTAACCAGTAAGGAGCTTGTGAAAACTAGGCTTTAGAAATTATGAAGGGGTGAATTTGTTGATTTGGAAATTTGTAAGGTCGTGTTTGTTGTTTAGGTGTACTTCTTGGGGTGTAGTTGTATGGTTATTCTAATACGGGATAGGGTTGTTCGTTAAACAGTTTCAACTTCCAACCTAAAATTCATACAAATTCAAACTATAGTAAAATATACTCCGTAATAAAATATAATGAACGAATATAAATATAATGAATTGTAGTTTATGTTTTATTGATTTTGCGAATTACTGTATCATATTCCATTTCTATTCTATTTATGCATAAAACTATACTTAACAAAACATTAAGATTTACAAACTTAAAATAACATGTTTAAATAACCCTTTATTTAATTAATCAATTTATTACTATCTTATACTCCGTATAAGATAATAATCAAAATGTCATAAATAGTTTTTTTTTAAATTAAAAATAATTCAAAAGAAAAAGAAAATTCTAAAATACCTTGATGATATCATGTATTAAATTATTTATATTTAATAGAAAATACGAAATGTCAAATAAAAAAATTTATTTTTTATAATAATTAAATGTTACATATTGGGGTCTGTAAACAAGTTTTTACAGTATTTTTGCACGTTTCAAATTGTACTACGTATCTCGTAATAATCTTTACAGTTTTCAACTTTTATAATTTTCAACTTCCCCATTTTCTTATCATAATCATCTTCGAAATGGTAAATCACATAAAAACCCTAACCAAAATCATTTATACAGATGATTAAATTCTAACATATGTCTTGGTCCTTTCATATTCTCCCCTACTCTAACAGAGATAGATCGAGGTACCTCCATCTCCTAACTATAATATATCTGTTTTACTCTTTAATCTCTATCGATTTCTCTTAAATCTGCATCTTCTAAATCCAGATCATCTTCACAGTTTTAAATCGGCATGTTTGATTAACTATTCATCAAGTATTGATTCAAGTACCAAAGATTATGTCGATCTTGATGATATGGACGCTTCTTCACAGGTATCATCAAAGATTGTCTTTTTATTTATTTTTTGTACTAAATTTAATGTGGATTACTTGAATCAGATCTTGATTTTTCTTAATAAAATAGTTTAATACGAGTAGTTTATTAGGATGGAATTATATTATGAAGTTATTCATGTTTTGGGAAAAAAAAAAAAAAAAAAAGGGGGTTACGCATACGAATTAAGAATTAAAAATAATGTTTTTTTTTTTCTTTTACAAAAGTGAAACTAAATGGCTTCCTAAGTTCCTATTATATCCTCTATTTTTACCTTACAGTCAATTAAAATTTACGCTCCATAAAACGCCCGGGAACCTTTTAACGAATTTAATATATCTCGCGCCAAAAATCCCAAATACGTCTATTTATCAGCTAATTTCCACATTCCATTTTCATCATTTCAATTAATTCTCTTAAAAACTTGGTAACCCTAATTAAGCGATATGGAGGCACCGATTTATACACAGGACAATCCAATCGACCTTACTCTTTCACCACCTCCAAAACCCCCAAAAATGTCGGTCAATTCGCCTGAAATTCCCGTCATCCGCACAGTTACAAGCACCGGTGGGACCCGAGTTTCGACCACACACGCGATCAAACAAGAAGTAAAAGAAGAAACAGGTACGGATTGTTCAAAAACTCTAAATCCTAAAATGTCATTTTCGGAGTATCTAGAATCAACAAATACTAGGGTTTTATCCAAACATGACCCGGAGTATACTGATTATATTAAAAAAGAAGCTGTCGATGAATCTGAACCTGTTTACGATGCCGAACCGATCTCCGTCTCTGTTAAACCGGTTAACTCGGTTAAGTCGATTAACCCGGTTAAACCAGTGAAATCGACCGGTTGTGGAGTGAGTGTAAAGAAAGAGAATCAAAAGGTTGTTGGAGTTGTTGAAAATGGTGATTTTGAAGAGGAAGCTGATTGGTTGTTAGTTGGAAGGACTATGATTACTGGGCTTTCGACAACGAAAGGGCGAAAATTAGAAGATAATGAAATTGTTCATTTTGCATTTCCTGATAGTGATTTGAGAAGTAATAAAGGTGGGTATTGGATTAGTACTAAAGCTTCTTCTGGGATTGTTAGGTTTTCTACTAAAAGATCCGGAGAGGTAATTATATATAATTAGTTAGATTAAATTTAATTTCAATTACAATGTTTGGGTGAATTATATTATATAATTGTATGATTGTGTTTATTTAATTGCAGATTGGTAGGCTTCCAATGGAATGGTCAAAGTGTTTAATTCCGCTTGTTAAATCGAAAAAGGTGAAGGTACTTGGTAGATGTGTGGCTGCACCTGTGAATTTAAGTTTGATGGAAGAGATAATGCTTTATATAAGGTATATTATAAAGTTTTTTTTTTTGGTTGGGGCTTGTGATTATGGTTGGATATTAGTTAATAACGGTTGTGTGTGTGTTGTTTGGCAGTTTTTATATTCATCATTCAATACTTACTGATGATGGGAAAGCTACTTGGAAGCTTGATTCTTCATCGAATATTGACTCCACAATTTATCCACTTTTGACTTTGTTTAAGCTGCTGAAAAAGGATCCATTTCAAAAAGTAATTATCTTTATTTAAAGTTTAGATCTTTTATAGTTTTAGTTCATGAGATTTTTGTTTATTGAGATAATGTTTTGTTGATAATTGTTTTATAATCAGGCTGAATTCACACCAGAGGATCTTGATTCTCGTAAACGTGGCCTAGCTCTTGAAGTATGTTTTCTTCATTGTTTTGTCTGTTTTTACTTTCAGCTATATTGTTTCTTAAAATTAGCATATACAGTAGGATTAAATGTGATGCTTAGGGTGCGTTTGTTTGCCTCTTAATGGGATGTTTCAATGTTGAATGCTTAACCATTCAGCATTCAGTGTCTGAATCACATACGGGGTTGAAAGGTTCAGAATTCATTGCTGAATCATTCAGAGATGATGAAACACTTTTTTAACCATTAATAGCCTAAATTTTCTGTAATTTTCTTCTCAAATATAATTATGAACACTTTAACTAATAAGTATATTGAATAGTTTGATAAGTTAATTTTACTTAGTTTATATCGTTCATTCTAAATGATTATCAAACAACTTATTTTAATTCAGAACAAACCTTATTCAGAGCCTTTGAATCATTCATATTCTAAAACCATTCAGCGCTAAATTATTCAGTTTTATTAAACGCAACCTTAATTGGTTTTGAACACCATACTTTTGTATATATTTATAGTTAATAATGGTCAAATGACTAATCAAATCATATTGGTCAAGTGCATCACAACTAACTACCTTATAATTTGTGTACTTGTTCCAACATATGAATGAATAAGATATAAACTGACGTCAATTTTTTAATAAATATCAACTGTATTTTTTCCAGAGTGATGCAAATGAAGCTGTATCAGCACTACCTGTAGGAAAGCGGCGAAAGGGTGAAACAATGCTTTTAGAACCCAACAAAGATGCTCAAGTTATTAATGAATCATCATTAAACAAGCTTGTTGGTGCTGCTGATATGTACAACTTAAAGGTACAATAAATTAATCAATTTACAAATACTACTATTATTCAAATTATATGTATCAAAACCCGATCATAAAGCTGTCATCTTTTTGTAGGAAATGGAGCCTCCAATGACACTTACATGTGATTTAAGACCATACCAAAAACAGGCTCTTCACTGGATGACAGAATCAGAAAAAGGTGTAGATGTTGAGAAAGCTGAAGAAACACTCCATCCATGTTGGGCAGCATATCGTATATGCGATGAGTATGATATTTCTTATATATAATGTCATTTATTAATTGTGATGAAATGGTATTATGATACAGTTCTGATTTACCTTTCATTCTTACTGTGATATAAACAGAAGGTCAACTGCAATTTATGTAAATATATTCTCTGGAGAAGCAACTACCAAATTCCCTAAAGCAACACAGACGGCTAGAGGAGGAGTAAGTTTTTTACTTTCTAACATGTTTTAAGGTTCACTGATTAAGTATTATACATGATTAATAACTGATAATAATTTTTAATGATTTTATCAAATTGTGCAGATTTTAGCAGATGCAATGGGACTAGGTAAAACTGTGATGACCATTTCTTTGATCCTTGCAAGACCAGGCAAAGGAATTACCGATACCGAAGATTTAAAGAGAGAATATGACGAAAAAGTTGTTACTCGTAGACCAAGAGGTGGAACACTCATTGTTTGTCCTATGGCTTTGCTGAGTCAATGGAAGGTTGGATTTTTAGATTGTTGACTAAAGTTGACTTAAATTATGCTACTTATTTGTAGGGTTGTAAATGAGCTGAGCTACTTGTGAGCTATTTGAGCTCATCTTGAGTTGAGCTCTAGCTTTTGACATATATCATGAGCTAAGCTTGAGCAAAAATCTAAGGCTTGAACTGAGCTTGAGCTTTTAAAAATTAAATGATCCGAGCTCTAAAACTATCAAGTTTGAGCTTGGATCGTCCTGTTTACACCCCTACTCGTTTGTGCATTTGGTCATTTGTGAAGTGAAAAATGCTAAGTTATTTTTTTTCACCTTGGAAATGAATATGATTATTCTTTTATTGTAGGATGAGCTTGAAACACATTCTACACCGAACAGTTTATCTGTTTTTGTTCATTATGGTGGGGATAGGAGTAATGACCCGAAAGTGATCGCTGAACCTACTGTTGTCTTGACAACTTATGGTGTTCTCTCTGCATCCTATAAAAGTGTAATCCATCTTCTTACTCATTCTAAATAAACCTTTATTCACATTGTATTATTTATATTTATAATTTATAATAATTAAAATAATGTGAAATATTTTTTCAGCATGGAGAAAATAGTATCTTTCAAAAAGTAGATTGGCATAGAGTGGTGTTAGATGAAGCACATACAATTAAGGCTTCAAAAAGCCAGTGTGCTCAAGCTGCCTTTGCATTGTCTGCATACTGCCGCTGGTGTCTTACTGGTACACCTCTTCAGGTAATCTCACCATCAAGATTGTTTATTTTGTCCCAATGTCTTCGATATTTAGTTTACTTACAGATCATGCACCGTTTGTAATTCTTTTTTTATACAGAACAATTTGGAAGACCTGTACAGTCTTCTATGTTTCTTGCATGTTGAGCCATGGTGCAACTGGGCCTGGTAAATAGTTAGCTTGAAAATGATCTGATTGCACAATTTATGGCACTTTTTTCTTATTGTATATTTTTTCAATTGATAGGTGGAACAAGCTAATCCAAAGGCCTTATGAGAATGGTGATCACAGAGGGCTAAAGCTTGTTAAAGCCATATTAAGGCCACTCATGTTGAGGAGAACAAAAGATACAAAAGATAAAGAAGGAAGGTGTGTCTTAAATCCCATTAACCATTCACCGTTTGCGAATTGTGTGAGTTGAATTTACGATTTCGTGATTTTATACCAGCACCCTTAAACATTGTTAAAAAATGTGTTATTCAGGCCAATACTTGTTCTTCCACCAACTGACATCCAAGTTACTGAATGTGAACAATCAGAAGCTGAACATGATTTCTACGATGCTCTTTTCAAGAGATCCAAAGTAGGTTTCGATCATTTCAATACCATAAATATAATGTTAAGGAACACATGTCTCATTAACTTCTTTTTATTTCAAAACAGGTCCAATTCGATCAGTTTGTAGCACAAGGCAAAGTTCTTCACAACTATGCTAATATCCTTGAACTCCTACTTAGATTAAGACAGTGTTGCAATCACCCGTTTCTTGTTATGAGGTCAGAATTCATTTTTTACCAAACAAGATACAATTTTTACACTTGCTTAACTAAAACTTATGCTTATGTTATATCTGTATGCACAGCCGAGGCGATTCACAACAGTTTTCGGATCTAAACAAACTGGCAAGAAGATTTCTTGATAATAATCTTGATTCATCTGCCCCGAATCCCAGTAAAGCTTATATAGAAGAAGTTGTTGATGGATTACGAAAAGGTGAAAACACTGAGTGTCCTATATGTCTCGAGTCTGCAGATGATCCCGTGCTTACACCGTGTGCTCATATGATGTGTAGAGAGTGTCTTTTATCGAGTTGGAGAAACCCGGCGTACGGTTTATGCCCGATTTGTAGGCAAAATTTAAGAAAAACTGATCTTATTTCGTGCCCGACTGACAG
Source organism: Rutidosis leptorrhynchoides (assembly GCF_046630445.1). Lineage (NCBI taxonomy): Eukaryota > Viridiplantae > Streptophyta > Magnoliopsida > Asterales > Asteraceae > Rutidosis > Rutidosis leptorrhynchoides. Next base: position 79,376,973 of record NC_092336.1, on the reverse strand, counting down.
TAAGTTTCGAGTTGATGTTGAGAAGAACTGGAAAGAATCTTCGAAGGTTTCGAAGCTTCTAGAATGTTTGGAAAGTACAAGGAAAAAAGGGAATGGAGAGAAAAGTATTGTTTTTAGTCAGTGGACTTCATTTTTGGATCTTGTTGAGATTCCATTAAAGAGGAGAAATATTGGTTTTTTGAGATTTGATGGAAGTTTGTCTCAGAAAAATAGAGAGAAGACTTTGAGGGAATTCAATGAAACTACTGATAAAATGGTAAGTAAAATAATTTGGTTAATTAATTTGCTTTGATTATGATGATTCAATTTATTAAAGTTTCTTTACCATTTGGAGTTAAAAAGACTTTAAAAGACTACCATAATGGTCTTTGGGTAGCCTAATTGCAGTCTGGAACAAAATATTTTACCTTTTTTACATTTGTTATAATGACACTTTTGCAAAATTAGATTAAAGAGACTTTTGCTTATGTAAAGTTAGAGTCTTGTGGGGTAGAATGGACTTTTTGAGTTAGGTTTGTTAATTAAATTAATTAAATTTTGATTACTTCTTCTAGGTGCTGTTAATGTCTTTAAAAGCCGGTGGAGTTGGTCTGAACTTGACTGCAGCTTCTAATGTTTTTCTCATGGTATGTTCTCGTTTTGACTTTTATAAGGTTCATTTGACTTTTCTTATTTAGTCAATTTGATTCTTGTTTTGCTTACATGACTCATGTAATGGTGCAAATTTGTGTAGGATCCATGGTGGAATCCTGCAGTAGAGGAGCAGGCGATAATGAGGATTCACCGTATCGGTCAAAAGCGAACTGTCTGTGTTAGAAGATTCATTGTGAAGGTGAGAATATACCATTTTAATCTGAAATTTGTTTTTTGAATTTGGTTTTAAATGGTACTTTAATTTAATGGATACCACTGAATTACTCAAATTTCAACAAAACCATTTTTTTGATAAGTATTTAAATATCTTTTTTTTGGAGGTTAAAGCCAAAGTCAAACCTTTTTCTGCCTAACATATTAAAAATTGAGGCTACTAGTTTTTGAATATTTGAATATACATGGTCTTTAACACCTGCCCAAATGTAATTTAATTAATGTATAAATTTAAAAAATTATTTATTGACTTTATATTTTTCCTCAAAAAGAAACTCAATTTGTTGAGCTGACCAACAACTTCCAATTTTTAGTCCACATGGTCTCAATCTTATTACCAGTCTTTAAAACATACTAGTATAAACCTATTGATTGTTTATGCAACACTTTCTTTCCTGAAGTGATTACTAAATATGTTTTAATCATTCAAAAGAGACTTTGACTTTTTTATATTATTTAAATTTGACTTTTGTAATTTGATTGAAAATGTGTAGGATACTGTTGAGGAACGTATGCAACAAGTTCAGGCAAGGAAGCAACGGATGATTGCTGGAGCTCTTACCGATGAGGAAGTCCGATCTGCTCGACTTGAAGAACTTAAGATGCTCTTTAGATAGATGATTTTAAGTCCTTAAAATGTTTTTTGAAATGTTTTTTTAAGTCCTTGATGACATGGTTTATGCCTTTTGGAGTCTAGTATTGTGTATTCTTTTTTTGTTTTACCACTCCATTTTTGTAAATTGGCATAATTACATTATTATCTCAACCATTTCATTTTCTTGTTTATGTTTATGCTTGGAAGTGTTTACTTAAAGTTTTTTTTAGGCGAAAACAGTACACATTCAAGTTTAGAGAACTAATAATGTAGTCTTAAAACGACATTGACATGGTTACATGTTTAATGGAACGAGGCTTAATAATATAAGGATTGAGAGAAGGCCACGTTTATGAAGCATTACGTACATCATGAGGACAAACGGGTAACATGAGAATCAACATCCGATTAGTGACACGTGGGTGGTGCTTGAACATTAAGTTACTACAGCCGTTGGATTGTTGATACGAGTCAAAGATACAGGGAATATATTTACTAATTATAGATCATATTTAAGACTCGAATATGTAATAGGTTTCATAAATATTATTGGTTTATAACTTTTCAAGGATCTTATATTGTTTGGCACTTTGGCTTGGCTCGGCTAGACTTCATGTCATAATTAACTCAAACATGAATACATGATTTTGGAATTGTTTAGGGCCATGTGTTAGAATATGAGGACTTTTTTTTTTTTTTTCAAAGGCAAGCTTGCATCGGCGTATCATTTATTTCAACGACACTCATTATTTGCACACATACACGCGCTTTCGGGCACGGAACCCGAACCACACTCTGAGGATCCGACCCTTAAACCATCCCGAGGGGCAGGCGGGCCGGACCTTAGTCCCGGAGCGGGTCGGTAAAACCTTCCCTTTGGACCACCTTCAAGGAATATATTTCAATTCCTAGAGCGGGTGACGAGGTTCGAACCCGAGACCTCTAGCCCTGCGAGTACACAAGTGTAACCGCGGTATCGCTGGACCGAAGATCCGTTGGTAGAATATGAAGATCCGTTATCAGGTCACATCGGATTACAATTGTTAATAAAAAGAATACAGTTGTTAATAAAAAGAATACGAGGACTTTTTATTAACAACTGTAATTCGATGTGACCTGATAACTTCTAAATTATAAATTATACAGAATTCTGATAACATTTTAAAGAGTTATTTTAGTATTTTAAAGTCATTTTAATCATTAAACACACTAAAACGGGTAAAAAGGGGAAAAAGGTAATTCTAAAGATTTTATTGAAGTTATGTGTCAAACAAGATCAAAAACAGGTCAAAATTGTAGAAAAGGCTATGAAGCCGTCGGCTTGGTACTTGAAGCCGCCGGCTTGAGCAGATTATTCCAGAATGTTCCAGAATTGATCGCATAATTTGATGAACTTGTTGACCAAGTAAAATGCAGTTAAAGCCGTCGGCTTCCTACTGAAGCCGCCGGTATAATTTATACGGTTTTTCAACTTGCCGACCAAGTTCAAGTAAAAAATGAAAACGAAATCAAAAAGATTGCCGGATCTTCGAAGCTGCCGGCCTGCCATCAAAGCCGCCGGCTTGACTAAGACGGTTACGCGTTTATGTTCTTGCGGATCAAGTTAAACTTGCAGAAGGAGTCACCGACCACCGGAAGCCGCCGACTTCCCAATGAAGCCGCAGACTTGGCCACCAAATCTAAAAAGTATAAATATGGGCCTCCTGTTTCAGTTTTCAAGATACCTTGAAGACACCTTCAATACTTAGATAGCAGTTTCGTTTTTCTTTTAGGGTTTTTCTCTAAAACCCTTAGATTAGGTTTTACTTTTCATTGTAATCAAGATTATCAAAGTTAATTCAAGTTCTTTTCATCGACCTTTTTAAGGTATGATTCTATCTTTATATTATCTTTTAATCTGTTTTATTTACTTTAATTGTTTCTGTTCGTCTTCCACTATGAACTAAACGTTCGTAGTGGTTACTTGGATGAAAACTAAACATTGTATGAGAATCAGATGAAGCCGACGGCTTTAATGAGACAAAGCCGTCGGCTTCGTGCTTATATCCGTACAGTTTCTGATTCTTTTCCAGATCTGTATGGTCGAGTTCTGTAATGATATTTGAACTGTTTTGAATATGTTATGCTTTAATATACTTGATTTCCATGCTTAATGATTAGATAACATGATTTTAGGGTTGATTAATACTTAATCCAACGATCTATTTGTGATGCCCCGTACAAAACCATCGTGTACGGTTCATCAACAACAGGATCATTACAAGGTCAAACACTATATGCTGTTTGAAAACCAGTTTTGCATTCATAAAAAGATAGCGTTTTACAAAAGATAACGTGCTTCCTATGAATAGAAGCGTTAACATAAGTATGTGACCCAAAGGTCATTACAAAGCCATTGTTTGAAAATAGCATAAGTTACGAATGCAAAAATAAAAGTTCCATGATTGAGACATCTCTAAGTAATGTAGCGGAAGTCTAACACAGCAAGTCTGTAACAGCAAGTCTATAACCCCAAGACAGCAAGTCTAACAACGGAAGCAACAACGTCTAAGTACCTGAGAAATACATGCTTAAAAAGTTAACACGACTGTTGGTGAGCTATAGTTTGTTTGTAATCAGTAAGTGTCACGACCCTACTTTTTCTGTTATCTTTTACCGTTAATTATTTAACGATCGTTAACTGTTAATTGTGCCACGTCATTTCTATGACCTATATTATTATTTTTGTAATAATATATATATTAATTATTATGTGTTATGTGAATATTTGTATTCATATTTTGAATTATACGTTTCTACGTGTCGCGAATTTCTATCCGGCGAATCTTTTTGGTTTTCAAACCAACGGTTGAGTTTTTGGGATATTTAAATCCTAAATATTTTAAATATGATATTTTAAGATCATATTATTATATATAGTATTTATATTTATTTTTCGTCGCGTATTTGTTATCTCTCCGAATTTTTAATCGCGTAAGCGTGTTTTCGCGTTTCGGGTTTCGATCTGGCGTTCGGGCCACAAGGAATTACACACTAAGCAAAATTGGGCCATGGGGCCCACCCCATGACCCCCATTCGGCCGATCCATAAGGGGAGGGAGTATACTCCCCATTTTTCTTTATTTTTCATTTCATTTACACATTACACAATTTTAATCAAAACCTAAATTATCAAAGTGCTCTCTTCTTCCTCCTCCCCCTCCTTTGGCCGTCGCCTAGCACACCACCATCATCATCATTCTTCATCAAAAAGCTTGCTTGGATCAAGGATTAATTAACACCAACGTGTTCTACTAATCGTCCTCTACGCGATTATACTTCTTGATTATCGTTTAGGGTATTGATAATGCTAAAAACGAACATATATTTCATAGCATTATTCCTCAAGAAAGACAAGCTTTTAGTTGCAATTATCCTATTTACAAGTGATATTCGTTTAAATAATAAAAGGTGAAGACAAAAGACAGATTCGACAAATTGAAGACGCAAACGACCAAAAAGTTCAAAAGTACAAAATGCAATCAAAGAGGTTCCAACTATTGATAAGAAACGTCTCAAAATTACAAGAGTACAAGATTCAAAACGCAAAGTACAAGATATTAAATTGTACGCAAGGACGTTTGAAAATCCGGAACCGGGACCAGAGTCAACTCTCAACGCTCGACGCAACGGACTAAAAATTACAAGTCAACTATGCACATAAATATAATATAATATTTAAATAATTCTTATAATTATTTATATATTATATTTATTTAATTAAAACATCGACAAACAAGAAAACAAGAATTTTGAGCTGTCACCTACCACCATGCGATCGCATGGCCTGGAGGCACAAAAGCCATGCGATCGCATGGCCAACTTTTTCAGTTCACAGGCCTATAAATTTCGAGCTTTGGTGCACCATAAAAATATATCCATCCTCTCTATATCTATACGTAATATTTATATTTATAATTTATATTTTAATTTTAATTTTAATTTTAATTATAATAATAAGGGTATGTTAGCGAATGTTGTAAGGGTGTAAGTCGAAATTCTGTCCGTGTAACGCTACGCTATTTTTAATCATTGTAAGTTATGTTCAACCTTTTTAATTTAATGTCTCGTAGCTAAGTTATTATTATACTTATTTAAAACGAAGTAATCATGATGTTGGGCTAATTACTAAAATTGGGTAATTGGGCTTTGTACCATAATTGGGGTTTGGACAAAAGAATGATACTTGTGGAAATTAGACTATGTGCTATTAATGGGCTTTATATTTGTTTAACTAAATGATAATTTGTTAATTTTAATATAAAGATTTACAATTGGATGTCCCTATAAATAACCATATACACTCGATCGGACACGATGGGCGGGGTATTTATATGTACGAATAATCGTTCATTTAACCGGACACGGAAATGGATTAATAGTCACTAGAATTATTAAAACAGGGGTGAAATTATGTACAAGTACACTTGGCATAATTGATAACAAAGTATTAAAACCTTGGGTTACACGCAGTCGATAACCTGGTGTAATTATTAAACAAAGTATTAAAATCTTGTTACAGTTTAAGTCCCCAATTAGTTGGAATATTTAACTTCGGGTATAAGGATAATTTGACGAGGACACTCGCACTTTATATTTATGACTGATGGACTGTTATGGACAAAAACCAGACGGACATATTAAATAATCCAGGACAAAGGACAATTAACCCATGGGCATAAAACTAAAATCAACACGTCAAACATCATGATTACGGAAGTTTAAATAAGCATAATTCTTTTATTTCATATTTAATTTCCTTTATTTTATATTTAATTGCACTTCTAATTATCGCACTTTTATTTATTGTTATTGTATTTAATTACACTTTTAATTATCGTACTTTTTAATTATCGCAAGTTTATTTTATCGCACTTTTATTTATCACAATTTCATTATCGTTATTTACTTTACGCTTTAAATTAAGTCTTGTATTTATTTTTAATATTTTACATTTGGTTTTAACTGCGACTTAAGTTTTTAAAATCGACAAACCGGTCATTAAACGGTAAAAAAACCCCCCTTTATAATAATAATATTACTTATATATATATATTTGTATTTTTATAAAATAAAACTAATATAGCGTTAAGCTTTGTTTAAAGATTTTTTCCCTGTGGAACGAACCGGACTTACTAAAAACTACACTACTGTACGATTAGGTACACTGCCTATAAGTGTTGTAGCAAGGTTTAAGTATATCCATTCTCTAAATAAATAAATATCTTGTGTGAAATTGTATCGTATTTAATAGTATTTCCTTGTAAAATTTAATAGTATTTTATACCCCTTAGCTTTGACATCAAGTATTTTTGGCGCCGCTGCCGGGGAACAAAATCTAGCTTAAAAGCCGGAAGCGCAACGCTAAATATAAAAAAAGGATTTTTTTTAGTTTACTTTAAAAAAAAAATACGCTTTTGTAAAAATACGTTTTAAATATTCGAAAATATAAAAAGAAAAACAAAAATATAAATATTTTTAAGAGTTTGTAAGTTATATAAAAAATTTTCTTTATCTTTATTTTATAAAAAAAATAAGTTTTATTTAATTTATATAAATATATTACATAATTTTTTATTAAAACATCAAAAATAATAATAATAATAATAATAAAAATAAAAACTCTCGGCCTGTACTGTAGCAGCCCAGTGTCTGGCCCGAAACCCTAGCCCATGCGATCGCATGGTCGGGTAACTAAGAACTCATGCGATCGCATGAGCTCTGCAGACACGCCAGAATTGACTGAAAACTACAATCATTACGGTTTTATTATTAGTTATATATATAAACCCTAATTAGGTTATTCTTAATTTATTAATTAGTTATTAGTTTTTATTTAATTTGTATTATTTAGTTAAATTAGTTTAATTAAATTATAAATTTAATACTTTTATAAAATAAATAATCTAAAAATAATATTTTTATAAAAATTGTACTTTTTACAACTATTAGTATATTTTTATATTTTGTCCCTTTTTATTTGTTTTTAGCGTAATTTTTGTATTTTTCGCTCGTATTTAGTTTTAAGATATAATTTTTGCCATAGTTATTTTTATATCTAGAATTTTAGGCTTTGCCGTAAAATTCCTTAAGTGCTTTTTCTTTAGACTAAGATCTAAGTGCTTTAGAATTTTGCGACGCCTTTTTAAGTTTTAGTACTTTTTTAAGATATTGCCATTTGAGATATAGTTTTACTTTTAAGCTTTAATATTTTTAGACCCAACTTTTAATTTTTAGTTTTTAGTTCCTTTTTAAGTTTCAACGCGCTACTTTCTTATTTTTATTTTTCGACGCCTTTTACCTGTGTATCAATTATCACTCCAATTAGTAATCTCAATTTGCAATTTTAATTTTAAGTTAGTGATAGTAATAAGGTTGGGTTAGTCGAGTGTTTTTAATTTTAAGTGGTTAAAATGATAGACATCAAAATTTTCTGGTTCGTAGTAATAGTTGGATTTGTACGTGGACCGGGTTATTGGAGCCAAACAGTACTCAATTATATTGAGACCAAACGAATCCTGCACCTCTGCTGCATCTTTTGGCTATTCGAAACGTGGGCAAAATCAGAAAAGTCTATTAATTGGATAACTTATATAATTTTTCTTTCCATTTAAAAACTAATAGGATATTCAGTGAATGCACCGAGTAAGACGTTCACCACCTCTTGTACGTTCACCACCTGTAACTAGATCAAGACATTTAGCAAATATTACCGCCGTTGATTTTTCTTTAGAATCGTCATCCAGTCAACCAAGTACTCCAATTCAAATTTTCGATAATCCATTTTTTGAACCCGACCTCACAATTGAGAATCCGGAGAATATTCAGGGACAATTCATAGATCCTGAACCATTAATTTTTCCTACGGAACCACCAATCATTCAAACAGAGATTGTTGAGGAACGAACCATTAAATCAGAATCCTCTAGTGATTCAGATTCAACAAATTCAATTATGGAAAATCTGGAACCTTTAAGTGTAACATCCCGCCTTTTTCCGTTTACTTTTTCGTTTCACTATTTAAATTCCGTTATATGTTTATAACATCTCCCGTTGATACGCGTTTTAAAAACACCCGCAACCGAACTCGAGGGACTAGTTTCGCCAAAGAGCCAAAGAGGTGACTAGCTTTTGACTAGTCAACCCCCACCTCCCTTTCTTTTTTCATTTTCGTTTTCATTTTCTTTTACTACTTTCACATTTTCTCTCAAATCTTCAAACAAGGAATCATCATCTATTTTCAATCGAGCAAGCATCCATCTAAACAAATTACATTTTCGTGATCCTCTCTTCATCCTCTTCGATTTAGTACCGATTTCATTACATTTGGGTAACTTTCTAAAATCACTAGATTTTGTGTTCTTGATGTTTTTAACTTATAAAAGTGTTAATTAGTGTCTATGGCTCAAGTCTAACATGAATATATGATTTATATGCTCGATTTCGTTATTTGAAGTAACTAGCTTGAGTATGAACTTTGGTGTGTTTGATTTGGTGATTTGGTTGTTTGAATGTAGTTAAATGTTATAAATGCATGTATTAAATGTGTTCCTAGTATCACTAGCTTCAATTTGATGTGTAGGTTGCTTGGGAAAACTCCATAAACTTGATTAGTGATTTTGGTGAATTTGGGTTAAGGTTTGATAAGCTTGAAATGAATAGTTGATGCATTGAATGCCATGAATTATTGTTAGTAAGTAGTTAGTTGTATTGTATGCTCGATTACCTACATAACGGCGTGTTTTATGTATGCATTAAATGCCCGAATCATAAATGTGCACTTATCAAATTCGAGTATTAAATGTGTGCATTAATTGATCATTTATTTTGGAAAGCCGATTGTTAAAAATAATGTTTTTGGTTGGTGAAATGTATTTAGTTGTGTTCTTTGTCAAATTACCTTTCCAACGATATAAGGTGCGAGTTCTAAGTGTTAGCGGTTTGTAATTTATGCTTGAAAGAGTTTTGATTTGGGACTTGAACAATTGAGACTGACCAGGTACCAGCGCACGGCCAATGCCGCGGCGCGGCCAGATTATGTCGCGGCGCGACATAAGCCGTGGTCAGGTTCTGACCACCATGTCCAAATTACGAAAAATGTTTGGCATACTATGGACCTCCGATTCACATGAAACTTGTTCTAACATGCTCATATATGATTAAAAACCTCAAAAAAATAGTTCGGGACCCGACCCGAATATGTTGACTTTTTCGTTGACTTTGACCCGACCAAGTTGACTTTTAATCAAACTTAACCAAATGGTTGTGCAATCGTTCTAACATGCTTTTATACTTGTATCTTGCATGAAACATGACAACTTGATTCACATGCTACATTATTGAGTCGTAACGAGCCATAGGACTAATTGAACATCTTTGACCTATCGTGTTTACCGTTATTGATACAAACCTATTTGTTTAGGTCAAGACTAGCATTGTTCTTTGCACACGTTTACTTGTTGAAGTACTTTACTACTCGTGCACTCAAGGTGAGATCATAGTCCCACTTTTACTCTTTTGAAACTTACATTTGGGATGAGAAAACATAAACGTTCCTTTTTAACTAAGTGAACACAAGTACAGGAAAACAAACATTCTACATACGAGTTTAGAACAAAAATCCTCAATTCGATTATCATTAGTTACACTTGCCGGGTGTAAGCGAGAACTTATGTTATATGGCCATATGGGTTTGACAAACCCTCATTCAAATGGTTCGCTACCGTTTACGAATGAAATATATTTTCGAGAAACAGTGTATGTTCTAACACTATTGTGATGGGGTTCTATGGAAGGAATGTTAAGCATTGATAATTGGGTGCTCGTGAAACAAACTTTTGGAATGTATTACTATTATCTCATTGTTGCAAATCTTGTGGTTCACTTGTACTTACTTACTTAAACCTATGATTTCACCAACGTTTTCGTTGACAGATTTCTATGTTTTCTCAGGTCCTTGAACGATACATGATACATGCTTCCGCTCATTATTTTGATACTTGCATTGGATGTCGTGTATATATGCATACATGGAGCGTCTTTTGGCTACTTTTAAATTGTGTCGCATAAGTTTCATTTGTACTTATAACTTTGTAACGTAACTCGTGGTGGAACTATTCTCGTAAACTTTGAACAATCTTTACATTTTAAATGAATGCGACATATCTTTTGGTCAAACGTTGTTTTAAAGACTTATGATCACGTAACGGGACCTAAGTAGACGGCGCCGTCAATGACGATTTTGTCGGGTCGCTACATTAAGTATGGAAGACCGAATAAGAGCTAAACGCACTGGCCAAGGTCACGCAATTACTCATCCAGACATTAATGCGCCAGATTATGAAATCAAAGGACAAATTCTACACATGGTGACTAATCAATGCCAATTTAGTGGTGCGCCGAAGGAAGATCCAAACGAACATCTTCGTACCTTTAATAGGATCTGCACACTATTTAAAATAAGAGAAGTGGAGGATGAACAGATATATCTCATGTTATTTCCCTGGACTTTAAAGGGAGAAGCCAAAGATTGGTTGGAATCGTTACCTGAAGGGGCGATTGATACATGGGACGTTTTAGTTGAAAAATTTCTTAAACAATTCTTTCGGGCATCTAAAGCCGTAAGACTTCAAGGAGAAATTGTTACGTTCACACAGAAACCGAATGAAACTCTATATGAGGCGTGGACAAGATTTGGAAAGTTATTAAGAGGATGTCCGCAACATGGTTTAGACACCTGTCAAATAGTACAAATATTCTACCAAGGATGCGACATCACTACAAAAAAGACATCGATATAGCAGCTGGTGGTTCTATTATGAAGAAAACTGAAACTGATGCTTACAAAATTATTGATAACACTGCTTCCCGCTCACATGAGTGGCACCAAGAAAAAGATATTGTTAGATCATCTAAAGCAGCTAGAGCCGATTCTAGCCATGACTTAGATTCCATTTCTGCAAAAATAGATGCTGTCGAGAGACGAATGGAAAAGATGACTAAAGATATCCACTCAATACGAATTAGTTGTGAGCAGTGTGGAGGACCACATTTGACAAAAAATTGTCTCAGTATTGAACTAACAATGGAACAAAGAGAGAATGTTTCATATCTAAACCAAAGGCCTGAAAATAATTATCAGAATAATTATCAACCGCCAAGACCGATCTACAATCAAAACCAGAATTATAATCGAAATATTCCATACAACAACCAACAAGGTCCTAGCAATCAACAAGTATCCAATAATACTTACAACCAGCAAAGACCTAATTTTCAAAACAAACCACCACAAATCGATGATAAAAAGCCGAATTTAGAAGATATGATGACGAAGCTAGTTGAAAATCAAACGCAGTTTTTCACATCTCAGAAACAAACTAATGAACAAAATGCTCAAGCATTTAGAAATCAACAAGCTTCTATTCAAAATTTGGAACAAGAAGTAAGTAACCTAGCAAGGTTAATAGGTGAAAGAAAACCGAGAAGTTTACCTAGTGATACAAATGCTAACCCCCAGAATGAAACAGCTAAAGCCATTACCACAAGAAGTGGTACAACACTTAAACCACCTGAAATACCTGTAACTTCTGATGAAACTATTCCTACTCCACAAGAACCACAACCTGATCAAGATAAGGAAAAAGAACCGGTAGTTGAAAATGTTAATGAAGATAACACAGTTAAGACTAAACCTTATGTTAAACCATACCAACCACCACTTCCTTACCCGAGTAAAATGAAAAAAGAGAAACTTGAAGCCGAGCAATCCAAATTCTTGGATATGTTTAAACAGATAAATGTAAATCTTCCTTTCATTGATGTGATTTCAGGAATGCCTAGATATGCTAAATTTCTGAAAGATCTAATCTCAAATAGAAAGAAAATGGAAGAACTCTCAGCTGTTACTATGAATGCTAATTGTTCAGCAGTGCTGTTGAATAAGATACCAGAAAAATTATCTGATCCAGGAAGTTTCACAATTCCATGTTTTCTGGGTAGTCTTAGTTCAATAGAAGCATTAGCAGACTTAGGTGCTAGTATAAATTTAATGCCGTATTCACTATACACTAAACTAGACCTTGGAGAATTGAAACCAACAAGAATAAGCATACAACTAGCCGATAGATCAATAAAATATCCTAGAGGGATAATGGAAAATATGCTAGTTAAAGTTGGTACTTTAGTATTTCCAGTAGATTTTGTTGTTCTGGACATGGAAGAAGATTCTCAAGTTCCTCTCATTTTAGGAAGACCATTCTTAAACACGGCTAAAGCAATGATAGACGTGTTTGGTAAGAAACTGACCCTAAGTATAGAGGACGAGAGTGTTACCTTTTCAGTTGATAGAGCAATGCAACAACCGCAATCTGCAGATGATACATGCTATTATATTCAAACTATAGACTCACATGCAGAATTGTTAGAAGAATTTCCAGAATTACAAGGAACAGGAGAATGTTCTTTAGGAGAAGGAACTGAACCAATTGATGAAGCTGAAATGTTAGCTACACTAATGGCTAATGGATATGAACCAACAACAGAAGAAATTCAAATGCTAAAAGAAGAAGACAGATATCGATATAAATCATCGATAGAAGAACCTCCGAAATTAGAGTTAAAGCCACTTCCAAACCATTTGAAATACGCTTATTTACATGGTGAATCTGAATTACCTGTAATAGTATCGTCTTCTCTTACTGAAAATGAAAAATCTCAACTCATTTCTGTGTTGAAAGCTCATAAACCAGCCATTGCATGGAAGATTCATGATATCAAAGGAATAAGTCCTTCGTATTGCACACATAAAATCCTTATGGAAGAAAGTCATAAAACGTATGTGCAACGCCAATGAAGACTAAATCCTAATATGCAAGATGTTGTTAAGAAAGAAATTATTAAACTGCTAGATGCAGGTTTAATTTATCCAATTTCTGATAGTCCATGGGTAAGCCCAGTTCAATGCGTGCCTAAGAAGGGTGGCATGACTGTCATTACAAATGAGAAAAATGAACTTATTCCTACTAGGACTGTAACAGGATGGCGTGTTTGTATTGATTATAAAAAATTAAATGACTCCACCAGAAAAGATCACTTTCCCTTACCTTTCATTGATCAAATGTTAGAAAGATTAGTCGGAAATAGTTACTATTGTTTTCTAGATGGTTTTTCCGGATACTTTCAAATTCCAATAGCACCTGAAGATCAAGAGAAAACCACATTCACGTGCCCTTATGGTACTTTTGCTTACAAACGCATGCCATTTGGACTTTGCAACGCCCCTGCAACCTTTCAAAGGTGCATGATGGCGATTTTTCACGACATGATAGAAGAATGCATGGAAGTTTTCATGGATGATTTTTCAGTCTTCGGTGATACATTTGAATCATGTCTAGTTAATCTGGAACAAATGCTTATTAGATGCGAACAATCAAATCTAGTACTTAATTGGGAGAAATGCCATTTCATGGTTAAAGAAGACATCGTTCTTGGACATAAAATTTCAAAAGAAGGAGTTGAAGTGGATAGAGCTAAAGTAGATGTAATTTCTAAACTTCCACATCCCACCAATGTTAGAGGAGTTAGGAGTTTTCTAGGGCATGCCGGTTTTTACCGACGTTTCATAAAAGATTTTTCTAAAATTGCCACTCCTATGAATAAACTCCTAGAAAAAGATGCTCCATTCATCTTTTCAGATGAATGCATCAAATCTTTTAATATTCTTAAAGAGAAACTCACTAATGCGCCGATCATGATAACATCAAATTGGAATCTACCGTTTGAATTAATGTGCGATGCAAGTGATTTTGCAATGGGAGCCGTTTTAGGACAAAGGATTGAAAAACGATTTCAACCTATATATTATGCTAGTAAGACGTTACAAGGAGCACAAACAAATTACACAACTACTGAAAAAGAACTCCTTGCTATTGTCTTTGCTTTTGAAAAATTTCGTTCATATCTCGTTCTAGCAAAAACGGTGGTCTATACCGACCATTCTGCTCTTAGATACCTATTTTCGAAACAAGATGCCAAACCAAGATTAATCCGTTGGATCTTACTCTTACAAGAGTTCGATATTGAAATCCGAGATAAAAGAGGAGCAGAAAATCTCGCCGCTGATCATCTTTCTCATCTTGAAAATCCCGACTTAGAAGTTCTAAATGAATCGGCCATACAAGACAACTTTTCTGATGAATATCTATTGAAGATAGATTATAATGAAATTCTATGGTTTGCAGACTATGCAAACTACTTAGTATGTGGATTCCTTGAAAAAGGATTGTCGTACCAAAAACGAAAGAAATTCTTTAGTGATATAAAACACTATTTCTGGGAAGATCCACATCTGTTTAAAAGTTGTCCAGATGGAATAATACGCCGATGTGTATTCGGAGATGAAGCTAGTAAAATTTTAAACCACTGTCACACAGGACCAACAGGAGGGCATTATGGGCCTCAATTAACAGCAAGAAAAGTTTATGATGCTGGATTCTATTGGCCTACAATTTACAAAGACGCACACCTTCTTTGCAAATCCTGTGATGCTTGTCAAAGGGCCGGAAAAATAAGTCAACGTGATGAAATGCCACAAAATATCATTCAAGTATGTGAAGTATTTGACATTTGGGGTATTGACTTTATGGGTCCATTTCCAAAATCTCATAATAATCTCTATATTCTCGTAGCCATTGATTATGTATCTAAATGGGCGGAAGCACAAGCTCTCCCAACTAACGATGCACGAGTTGTAGTCAACTTTTTAAAACGTCTTTTTGCAAGGTTTGGAACACCGAAAGCTTTAATAAGTGATCGGGGAACTCATTTCTGTGATAATCAACTTGAGAAAGTTCTTAAAAGATATGGAGTAACTCATAAAATCTCCACTGCATATCATCCACAAACAAGTGGACAAGTTAAAAATACCAACCGAGCTTTAAAACGTATTCTAGAAAAAACCGTAGGATCAAATCCGAAGGAATGGTCCATTAAATTGGAGGATGCACTTTGGGCTTTTAGAACAGCCTACAAAACTCCAATTGGAACCACACCTTTTAGACTCGTTTATGGAAAAGCATGTCATCTTCCAGTAGAAATTGAACACAAAGCATTTTGGGCTTTGAAGACATGTAATCTTGATTTACATGAAGCTGGACGTCTACGGTTAAGTCAACTAAACGAATTAGAAGAATTAAGACATGAAGCATACGAAAATTCATTAATCTATAAAGAAAGAACGAAGAAATGGCATGATAAAAGAATTAGAAGTTCAAAAGAATTTAAAGAAGGAGACAGAGTTCTTCTTTTCAATTCACGATTCAAGCTATTTCCTAGAAAATTGAAATCAAGATGGTCTGGACCATTCATAGTCAAAAGAGTTTTCCCATAATGAACTATAGAATTAATAAATTCAAATGGGATTAAATTTAAAGTTAATAGTCACAGAGTTAAACATTACATAGATAGTCCGATGGAAGTCGACAACGAAGTTAATCACAATTTCGATACCACAGCTAACTAAGTGTGGGGAGAATCAAGTCTTTAAAGGATAATATGTGTTTCTGTTAGAGTTAGATTTTCTGTTTTCGTGTAGTTCTTGAAAATGGAACCCGAATGGTCTTTCCCTAGCAGACCCTAAAGAACTAGTCTTCTCCCCCCATTCTGAATTTTTTTTTTTTTAGGTTTTTACGAAATGAAGACTTCCTGTGAACTAAACCAAGGTCTAATGCTACACGCTTTGATCACTAAACGTAATAATGACACACTTCCGAGTGAACTAGTATCAGTAATCAGAGAAAGATTGGACGGAGTAAGAAAAGAATCCAGATGCGAAGATAATAAGTTACAATTTGGTAAAGGAAAATCAAAATCCGCAGCGAAAAGAAGAGCACGACACCTAGAAAGATGTCACAAATGCGGAAAATGGTCACATGGAGGTAAATGTTCAAATAATCAAACCTATTCAAACACCGAATTTGTTACTTTATGCAGAGACGGACCGTTCATATGTTTAGAAGAAAAAACACTGAATGCTCGAGGTTACGCCTATGTAGCTATGGAAAATCAATTAAACCGACTATCTTATGAGTGGGATAGATTGTATCACTAAGAATACTATCTCACAGGTAAGTCTGTACAGTTTTTTTTTATTTTTTTATTTTTAACCTTTTGATAATAAACGCTAATTTGTTCGCTATAAAGTATTAAATTGGTATTCGATGAAATTAGGTTTGGCGACCGAAATTATTGATATCATTCAAAAATTTATTACATCACTGCGAAATTTAACGTTTATTCTTAAGGTATAAATATCTTTAATCAATCAACCCAAAATATTTCAAAAATTCGTCATGAGTTAAATTAGGTCATGGAACCGAAATTACTTTACCAAAAAGAGGGGCGCATATTTTTGATAATATTTGATTGATTAAAGTGGGATAAAAGCCAAAAAAAATTTTAATTTTATTTTTACTTTGTTTTTAAAATTAATATTAAAATAATATTGTAAACTTGTTTAAATTAAATCAATATATTTAAAATTGTAAATATTTGAAAAATTAATATAATTATTATAAGTTTGTATGTATAAAAATAAAAATATAATATAAGATTGGTGTGAATTTATAATATGAATTTTTATTTAAGTTTGGTTTAAATTTTTAATTTTATGCATTTTTAAATTTAAGTTGTGTGAATTTAAAAACAAAAATTTACTTTATGTCGCTAAGTTAAAAATATGATTTTTAAAATTCGTCGTAAGTTGAAGACTAGGTCTTTGAACCGAAATTGCTTTACCCGAGGGAGGGACGAGAACTTTTATTATCATTATTTTTAATCTTATTGAACTAAAGTATGCCAAAAACATTAAAAAACCCAAAAATCTTTACTTTTAAAACCGCGCTTTGAATTGATAAATTTTAAAATTTTGTCGAGGGACAGACTAGGACATCGATCCGAAAAGCCCTGATGTTATGCGAGGTGTATATAAAATAGTTTATTAATTTTAGCAGAAAACACTATTAAATACGATACAATTTTACACAAGATATTTATTTATTTATAGAATGGATATACTTAAACCTTGCTACAACACTTATAGGCAGTGTACCTAATCGTACAGTAGTGTAGTTTTTAGTAAGTCCGGTTCGTTCCACAGGGAAATCTTTAAACAAAGCTCAACGCTATATTAGTTTACTTTTATAAAAATACAAATATATATATAAGTAATATTATTATTATAAAGGGGGGTTTTTACCGTTTAATGACCGGTTTGTCGATTTTAAGACTTTAGTCGCAGTTAAAACCTAATGTAAAATATAAAATAAATACAAGACTTAAATTTAAAGCGTAAAGTAAATAACGATAATGAAATTGCGAATAATAAAAGTGCGATAAAATAAACTTGCGATAATTAAAAAGTACGATAATTAAAAGTGCAATTAAATAACAATAAATAAAAGTGCGATAATTAGAAGTGCAATTAAATATAAAATAAAGGAAATTAAATATGAAATAAAAGAATTATGCTTATTTAAACTTCCGTAATCATGATGTTTGACGTGTTGATTTTAGTTTTATGCCCATGGGTTAATTGTCCTTTGTCCTGGATTATTTAATATGTCCGTCTGGTTTTTGTCCATAACAGTCCATCAGTCATAAATATAAAGTGCGAGTGTCCTCGTCAAATTATTATTATACCCGAAGTTAAATATTCCAACTAATTGGGGATTCGAATTGTAACAAGGTTTTAATACTTTGTTTAATGAATACACCAGGTTATCGACTGCGTGTAAACCAAGGTTTTACTACTTTGTTAACAATTACACCAATTACCCTTGAATGTAATTTCACCCCTGTTTTAATTATTCTAGTGGCTATTAATCCATTCCCGTGTCCGGTTAAATGAACGATTATTCGTACATATAAATACCCCACCCATCGTGTCCGATTGAGTGTATATGGTAATTTATAGGGACGCCCAATTGTAAATCTTTATATTAACATTAACAAACTTTCATTTAGTTAAACAAATATAAAGCCCATTAATAGCCCATAGTCTAATTTCCACAAGTGTCGTTCTTTTGTCCAAACCCCAATTATGGTACAAAGCCCAATTACCCAATTTTAGTAATTAGCCCAACATCATGATTACTTCGTTTTAAATAAGCATAATAATAACTTAGCTACGAGACATTAATATAAAAAGGTTGAACATAACTTACAATGAAAAAATAGCGTAGCGTTACACGGACAGAATTTCGACTTACACCCTTACAATTTTCGCTAACATACCCTTATTATTAGAATTATAATTAAAATTAAAATTAAAATATAAATTATATATATATATTTTACGTATATATGAGAGAAGAGAGAAATAGAATATGAAAAATGATCAGAATTCGGTTTGCTTTATAGCCAGAGTTGATTTTTGGGGCTCCGCGACTCGCGGTGAAAACCTCTTCAAACTCCGCGAGTCGCGGAGAATGTATTTACAGCTCACACCCTTGGAGTCTTTCTCTGCCGACGGTTTATAATATATATATATAATATATATATAATTAATATAATTAATTATATATTATATTATATTTATATACATAGTTAACTTGTAATTTTTAGTCCGTTGCGTCGAGCGTTAAGAGTTGACTCTGGTCCCGGTTCCGGATTTTCGAACGTCCTTGCGTACAATTTTATATTTTGTATTTTGCGTTTTGAATCTTGTACTCTTGTAATTTCGAGACGTTTCTTATCAATAATTGGAACCTCTTTGATTGTCTTTTGTACTTTTGAGCTTTTTGGTCGTTTGCGTCTTCAATTCGTCGAATCTGTCTTTTGTCTTCACCTTTTATTATTTAAACGAATATCACTTGTAAATAGAACAATTGCAACTAAAAGCTTGTCTTTCTTGAGGAATAATGCTATGAAATATATGTTCGTTTTTAGCATTATCAAATATTCCCACACTTGAGCGTTGCTTGTCCTCAAGCAATATTGTCTTGAAATACTAGAATCACTTCTTTATTCTTCACACTTTGTACATCAGTGATTTCTATACGGCGGTATAAACAATGGTAGTAACGATATGGTTTACAGTCCCACTTGACTATAAAAATTTAGATCCATTAAGGAAATTGGATCTTTATGAAAACATTTGATCTTTTGAAAATTAAATCTAGTTTTTACCCTAGATAAGTTTTCCGGGATAACCCTTTACCGGTGTTTGCAAAATATTTTTGTGGGTTTGGTGGGTTTCAGATTTGAAAATTTTAGCTCAAAACTTGCGGTTTTGTGTCACCCACTTGCTAACCTTGTATTTGGAAAGCAACACGTCCAGTTTACTTGTCCCGTATATTACCTTTCGGCAAACTACCGTCCGGTTGTAAAGGAAAGCGTTGAACAAGCAACTGTTAAGGCAATGTCCCGTGACATGCTTTTGATTATGGTCTATAACGTGTCGGACGCAATTACTATCCTTGGTAGGAGCAATAGTAAAGCTCACCCTTATAATTTTTCGGTCTGGCACAAGGTCCTGTCTTTGACCACTATGCAACCACCGTTCTTACGGTTGACACCCGTTTTAGTTCAGGTGACCTAATGAATTCCAGGTGAATTCCTAGGATTTTACGTTCAATGGTAATGAACGCATTGAAAATAGGGTTTTCAAAAAACAAATCGGTTTGTAATTTTGATCAAAATATTTTCTCATTCAAGCTCGAGTTTAGATATCATTGAATTCCATGAGTTTGAATTCTCAATCTTTAAGGTCAATCTCTAGGATTGAGTAATATCAGTCTTAAAAGCTGATTTTTAATCTTTAAGGAGATTATCCTTTCTGGAGATCTGATTCATTAGTCTTATCCAGCTAATTTGCATGGTGCCCCCCATTGTACGAGATAAATCCTTCTCATGGTTAGGATAAATCTGACCACATGGCGACCCTGTTTAATGCTGAGGTCCGTGGATTTCCTGCTGATTTTAGTGATGACTTTTCTAGATTTTTCGTCAACCTACAGCTGGTCTGGACGACAACTTCATGACCTAAATCAAGAAGCGCGTTTCTTTTTCGGAAGACTTTACTTCCTCTTAATGATGGAATTGATTCATCGTGTAGATCCATCTTTTATTTTCTTTCATTGGGTAAAACAGTTTAGTTTAGTCCAAAGCAAAAGTATTTTCAGTTATTTGTTACAGATATATGTGACATATGTTTAAGATAACTTGGTAAATTTTCCCACACTTGGCTTTTATTTTCCTTTTTATCGTCCTCTATTCCATTTTAAATGAATTTTAACATTTTAGTTTGTTTCTTAATTTATGTCCTTTCCGAGGTAACAATAATTTCGGTGTTAAAACTAGTTTTATCGTTCATAAATATGTATAAACATGATTTGAATTCATTTAATTGAAAATTTTGATAAATTTTACTAGAATTGGGTAGTCAGTATATAAGACTAGGGCTGTTCTTTTTTATCAGAGAGCACTAGATTCTAATACAACTACTGCTTTACTAGTATTTTTAATGGTAACCAAGTGTATAAAGTAAAAAATGTTAAAATCCGAAAGAATTTAACCCCTTCCCACACTTAAGATCTTGCAATGCCCTCATTTGCAAGAAATCAGTAACAATTTAAATTATTGAGGGTGATTTGTGTGAAAATGATTAAATTTTACCAAAGTTTCCAAATATATTGGCGTTTGTTTGCTGAATGATAAATGGTGCACATCATTTGTTCATTCCGTCTTGTTGTTATTTCGCATATATTTTGCATCTTGTCGTCAAAATTAGTTGCTTTTGCTGAACTTAATGCCAGTCTTTGAAAATGCGTTGTTTTACCCTGTTGTGTACATAAGATAAACTGCAAACATATATACATATTTTTTTTGAAGTTTGGTATATTACCCCACATTCAAAAAATTATTAAAATCTAAGAATAAAAGTTAGATAATTATAAAAATGATTACAATATTAACAAAAATATTAAATGTATCAATAATTACAAATTACAAAATAAAAAAAATAATAAGTAAACTAAGGATGATATTGGTACCAATAGGGGTTCCAGGCATAACCATAAGTGCTATAGAATGCTTCGGCAGGGTCATACGTAGGATATGGTGGCTGCATCTCTATAGACCAAGGAGGGAAGATGGGTTTCGGTGTAGGAATATAGTTTCTACCTATATGTTGGCAATGAGCTATGATCTGGTTCTGATGAACTTGCCAATCTTCAAATGCTCTCTGTCTAGCATTTTCGTATTCTTGAGAAGCTATAAACCTATGCATTTCTTGCATCTCATTCCCCCCTCCTACATTACCTTGTTGCTGGTTTCTCTCCACCTGTGGATGTCTACCATGGTATCGTACTGCGGCGTTATTTCGCCTCTTCAAAACTTTCGCACCATGGTATACATTTAAACCTATAGTATCGCGGGGTTCTGGTTCTTCTACTAATAATCCCCCCCGACTTATATCCACACCGAGATATTCACCAATCAAAGTAATAAAAATACCACCTCCTATTATGCTATGTGGTCGCATCCCCCGAACCATAGCTGATAAATAATAACCCACACAATATGGTATACTTACAGCGCTTTGTGGGTCTCGAATACACATATGGTAAAACAAATCCTGTTCATTTACTTTTTCCTTGTTTTTACCCCTTTGTGTAATCGAATTAGCTAAAAACCTATGTATCACTCTTAATTCAGCTCTATCGATATCCAAATAAGAGTAATTTCCCCCTTTGAAACGGTGATGGCTTGTCATTTGACTCCACACACCGTGTGTATCAAAATTCTCATCTATCTTTCTACCGTTTAGTATCAATCCTCTACAATCGGCAGACGCTAACTCCTCAGGCGTATATATACGTAAAGCCTGAGCCATGTCCAGTAAAGACATGTGGCGCATCGAACCGCCTAACAAAAATCTAATAAAAGAACGATCGGTTAAACTAGCTACCCGATCATTCAACTCTATACTACATAACAATTCTTCACACCATACTTTATATACAGGTCTACGTATGGTGAATAAACATATCCAGTCATTAAAAGAAGAATTACCATACCTCTGTACAAGTAATTCCCTAATTGGCCCGGCCAATTCTACAGCTTCTAAGGGTCCCCATTCTATGACCCTCGGTACCTCAACAACCTTGGAATGAAGAGTATGCAAACCCCGTTGATATTTTGGATAATCTATCCAAAGTCTGTCAAATCTCAGGTTCGGGTGCAACTCTTCCAAGTGCATATCAGAAAAGGTCATGACTGGATGAGGTATATCCTGCTTGTAGTAGTTATCCACCTCCTGTTGTTCCAAATTCTCAGCAGGAGCATTGCGGGCTTGGGATGAAGATTCACCCCTTTCATTCTGCAAAACACATCAAACACAATTTTTGTGCATCTAAATATGCATTAGTGTCAGCAAAATCATCAATCAAAATAATTACAATGACATTATCAATTTATATCAAACTTAAGCTCATTTTCACATTTTTATCAAATCTACACTTTTTCAAATAAGCATATACGAAAATATTCGCCAAGTTCATAAGCATTCAACTCAAATAACATGTCAAAATAATCATTACTAGCAATTAAACAAGTCTCAAATGGCATTATCTTTCAAAAATCAAGTTCATGAATTTTAGACTTGGAAAAGTCCACTTTAATTCTCAAAATCATGTTTAGGCTCAAAGTTTGGATGATTTAACTACCTAGACATGTTACACTACTCAATTTAGCAACAATTCATGACAAAAATCGGCCATAACTTGTTTATATCAAAAAGCCCCAAATTTGCTCAAGAACACAAACCCTAGATTACTCAAAATTTGAAGTTTAAGGCTTCTAATCATGTTAAACAGCATCAATCTAGGTTATACAAGCATAATACATAAACAATTTAAGCCTAATTACACTAAAAAGCATCAAAATCAAATTGGGGAAAAAATAGCTCAAGAACACCAAATTTCGGATTAAATGGTGTTTAGGTGTAGAAATTTACCGTTTTTCTTGAGTAATTCTTAGATAGCATCCTTCTCAACATGATTTTAGCAAAAAAATTTGGTGATTAACGGTTAAAAATTGGGATTTTTGGGGTGTTTTTGGGTGGTTTTTCGTGGGTTTTTCGCAGCTATTTTTCTGTTTTGGGGTTGTGTGGTGCACTGATCGTTCAGCTCTTTTTATTTTTTTTTCTGATTTTCGGTCCCTCCGCGAGTCGCGGCAAAATACACTTCAAACTCCGCGACTCGCGGAGTTTGTTTTTTTTTTTTTTTTTTTTTTATAATCATTAACTTTTGAAAACAATTAAGAAATTAATTTTAAAATTTTGTTTCCCTTGTTATTTAGGACGAGGTCGTTTCGGATCGATGTCCTAGTCCGTCTCTCGACAAAATTTTAAAATTTGTCTTTTTGTAGCGATTGTTTTAAAAGCTAAGATTTTTGGGTTTTTTCAATGTTTTTGGCATACTTTAATTCAATAAGATTAAAAATAATGATAATAAAAGTTCTCGTCCCTCCCTCGGGTAAAGCAATTTCGGTTCAAAGACCTAGTCTTCAACTTACGACGAATTTTAAAAATCATATTCTTAACTTAATGAGATAATGTAAATTTTTGTTTTTAAATTCACACAACTTAAATATAAAATTCAAAATTATTATTAAAAATTCACACCAAACTTAAAATTTAAAATGCATAAAATTAAAAATTTATATTTTAAAAATTCACACCAAACTTAATTTAAAAATTCATAAATTCATATCAAACTTATATTAATTTTTCAAATATTTACAATTTTAAATATATTGTTTTTACAAAATTTACAATATTAATTTAAGATTTAAATATTAATTTTAAAAACATGATAAAAATAAAATTAAAAATCTTTTTGGCTTTTTATCCCACTTTAATCAATCAAATATTATCAAAAATATGCGCCCCTCTTTTCGGTAAAGTAATTTCGGTTCCAAGACCTAATTTAACTCATGACGAATTTTTGAAATATTTTGGGTTGATTGATTAAAGATATTTATACCTTAAGAATAAACGTTAAATTTCGCAGTGATGTAATAAATTTTTGAATGATATCAATAATTTCGGTCGCCAAACCTAATTTTATTCAATACCAATTTAATACTTTTTAGCGAACAAATTAACGTTTATTATCAAAAGGTTAAAAATAAAAATAAAAATAAAAACTGTACAGACATACCTGTGAAATAGATTTCTTAGTTATATGATCTATCCCATTCATAAGATAGTCGGTTTAATTGGTTTTCCATGGCTACATAGGCGTAACCTCGAGCATTCAGTGTCTTTTCTTCTAAACATATGAACGGTCCGTCTCTGCATAAAGTAACAAATTCGGTATTTGAATAGGTTTGATTATTTGAACATTTACCTCCATGTGACCATTTTCCGCATTTGTGACATCTTTCTAGGTGTCGTGCTCTTCTTTTCGCTGCAGATTTTGATTTTCCTTTACCAAATTGTAACTTATTATCTTCGCATCTGGATTCTTTTCTAACTCCGTCCATTCTTTCTCTGATTACTGATACTATTTCACTCGGGAGTATGTCATTATTACGTTTAGTGATCAAAGCGTGTAGCATTAGACCATGGTTTAGTTCACAGGCAGTCTTCATTTCGTAAAAACCTAAAAAAAAAAAAAAAAAAAAAAATTCAGAATGGGGAGAGAAGACTAGTTCTTTAGGGTCTGCTAGGGAAAGACCATACGTGTTCCATTTTCGAGAACTACACGAAAACAGACAATCTAACTCTAACAGAAATACATATTATCCTTTAAAGACTTGATTCTCCCCACACTTAGTTAGCTGTGGTGTCGAAATTGTGATTAACTTCGTTGTCGACTTCCATCGGACCATGTATGTAATGTTTAACTCTGTGACCATTAACTTTAAATTCAATCCCATTTGAATTTATTAATTCTATCGTTCCGTATGGGAAAACTCTTTTGACTATGAATGGTCCAGACCATCTTGATTTCAATTTTCCAGGAAATATCTTGAATCGTGAATTGAAAAGAAGAACTCTGTCTCCTTCTTTAAATTCTTTTGAACTTCTGATTCTTTTATCATGCCATTTCTTCGTTCTTTCTTTATAGATTAACGAATTTTCGTATGCTTCATGTCTTAATTCTTCTAATTCATTTAGTTGACTTAATCGTAGACGTCCGGCTTCATATAAATCAAGATTACATGTCTTCAAAGCCCAAAATGCTTTGTGTTCAATTTCTACTGGAAGATGACATGCTTTTCCATAAACAAGTCTAAAAGGTGTGGTTCCAATTGGAGTTTTGTAGGCTGTTCTAAAAGCCCAGAGTGCATCCTCCAATTTAATGGACCATTCCTTCGGATTTGATCCTACGGTTTTCTCTAAAATATGTTTTAAAGCTCGGTTGGTATTTTCAACTTGTCCACTTGTTTGTGGATGATATGCGGTGGAGATTTTATGAGTTACTCCATATCTTTTAAGAACTTTCTCAAGTTGATTATTACATAAATGAGTACCCCGATCACTTATTAAAGCTTTCGGTGTTCCAAACCTTGCAAAAAGACGTTTTAAAAAGTTGACTACAACTCGTGCATCGTTAGTTGGTAGAGCTTGTGCTTCCGCCCATTAGATACATAATCAATGGCTACGAGTATATATAAATTATTATGAGATTTTGGAAATGGACCCATAAAGTCAATACCCCAAATGTCAAATACTTCACATACTTGGATGACATTTTGTGGCATTTCATCACGTTGACTTATTTTTCCGGCCCTTTGACATGCATCACAGGATTTGCAAAGAAGGTGTGCGTCTTTGTAAATTGTAGGCCAATAGAATCCAGCTTCATAAACTTTTCTTGCTGTTAGTTGAGGCCCATAATGCCCTCCTGTTGGTCCTGTGTGACAATGGTTTAAAATTTTACTAGCTTCATCTCCAAATACACATCGGCGTATTATTCCATCGGGACAACTTTTAAACAAATGTGGATCTTCCCAGAAATAGTGTTTTATATCACTGAAGAATTTCTTTCGTCTTTGGTACGATAATCCTTTTTCAAGGAATCCACAAACTAAGTAGTTTGCATAGTCTGCAAACCATGGGATTTCTTTATAATCTATCTTCAATAGATATTCATCAGGAAAGTTGTCTTGTATGGCTGATTCATTCAGAACTTCTAATTCGGGATTTTCAAGACGAGAAAGATGATCAGCGGCGAGATTTTCTGCTCCTCTTTTATCTCGGATTTCAATATCAAACTCTTGTAAGAGTAAGATCCAACGGATTAATCTTGGTTTAGCATCTTGTTTTGAAAATAGGTATCTAAGAGCAGAATGGTCGGTATAGACCACCGTTTTTGCTAGAACGAGATATGATCGAAATTTGTCAAAAGCAAAGACAATAGCAAGGAGTTCTTTTTCAGTAGTTGTATAGTTCGTTTGTGCTCCTTGTAATGTCTTTCTAGCATAATATATAGGTTGAAATCGTTTTTCAATCCTTTGTCCTAAAACGGCTCCCATTGCAAAATCACTTGCATCGCACATTAGTTCAAATGGTAGATTCCAATTTGGTGTTATCATGATCGGTGCATTAGTGAGTTTCTCTTTAAGAATATTAAAAGATTTGATACACTCATCTGAAAAGATGAATGGCGCATCCTTTTCTAGGAGTTTATTCATAGGAGTGGCAATTTTAGAAAAATCTTTTATGAAACGTCGGTAAAAACCGGCATGCCCTAGAAAACTCCTAACTCCTCTAACATTGGTGGGATGTGGAAGTTTAGCAATTACATCTACTTTAGCTCTATCCACTTCAATTCCTTCTTTTGAAATTTTATGTCCAAGAACGATGCCTTCTTTAACCATGAAATGGCATTTCTCCCAATTAAGTACTAGATTTGATTGTTCGCATCTAATTAGCATTCGTTCCAGATTAACTAGACATGATTTAAATGTATCACCGAAGACTGAAAAGTCATCCATGAATACTTCCATGCATTCTTCTATCATGTCGTGAAAAATCGCCATCATACACCTTTGAAAGGTGGCAGGGGCGTTACAAAGTCCAAATGGCATGCGTTTGTAAGCAAAAGTACCATAAGGGCACGTGAATGTGGTTTTCTCTTGGTCCTCGGGTGCTATTGGAATTTGAAAATATCCGGAAAATCCATCTAGAAAACAATAGTAACTATTTCCGGCTAATCTTTCCAACATTTGGTCAATGAAAGGTAAGGGAAAGTGATCTTTTCTGGTGGCGTCATTTAATTTTCTATAATCAATACATACACGCCATCCTGTTACAGTCCTAGTAGGAATAAGCTCATTTTTCTCATTTGTAATGACAGTCATGCCACCCTTCTTAGGTACGCATTGAACTGGGCTTACCCATGGACTATCAGAAATTGGATATATCAAACCTGCATCTAGCAGTTTAATAATCTCTTTCTTAACTACATCTTGCATATTCGGATTTAGTCTTCGTTGGCGTTGCACATACGTTTTATGACCTTCTTCCATAAGGATTTTATGTGTGCAATACGAAGGACTTATTCCTTTAATATCATGAATCTTCCATGCAATGGCTGGTTTATGAGCTTTCAACACAGAAATGAGTTGTGATTTCTCATTTTCAGTAAGAGAAGACGATATTATTACAGGTAATTCAGATTCACCATGTAAATAAGCGTATTCCAAATGGTTTGGAAGTGGTTTTAACTCTAATTTCGGAGGTTCTTCTATCGATGATTTATATCGATATCTGTCTTCTTCTTTTAGCATTTGAATTTCTTCTGTTGTTGGTTCATATCCATTAGCTATAAGTGTAGCTAACATTTCAGCTTCATCAATTGGTTCATTACCTTCTCCTAAAGAACATTCTCCTGTTCCTTGTAATTCTGGAAATTCTTCTAATAATTCTGCATGTGCATCTATAGTTTGAATATAATAACATGTATCATCTGCAGATTGTGGTTGTTGCATTGCTCTATCAACTGAAAAGGTAACACTCTCATCCTCTATACTTAGGGTCAATTTCTTACCGAACACGTCTATCATTGCTTTAGCCGTGTTTAAGAATGGTCTTCCTAATATGAGAGGAACTTGAGAATCTTCTTCCATGTCCAAAACAACAAAATCTACTGGAAATACTAAATTACCAACTTTAACTAGCATATTCTCCATTATCCCTCTAGGATATTTTACTGATCGGTCGGCTAGTTGTATACTTATTCTTGTTGGTTTCAATTCTCCAAGGTCTAGTTTAGCGTATAGTGAATACGGCATTAGATTTATACTAGCACCTAAGTCTGCCAATGCTTCTATTGAACTAAGACTACCCAAAAAACATGGAATTGTGAAACTTCCTGGATCAGATAGTTTTTCTGGTATCTTATTCAACAGCACTGCTGAACAATTAGCATTCATAGTAACAGCCAAAAGTTCTTCCATTTTCTTTCTATTTGAGATTAGATCTTTCAAGAATTTAGCATATCTTGGCATTCCTGAAATCACATCAATGAAAGGAAGATTTACATTTATCTATTTAAACATATCCAAGAATTTGGATTGCTCGGCTTCAAGTTTTTCTTTCTTCATTTTACTCGGGTAAGGAAGTGGTGGTTGATATGGTTTAACATAAGGTTTATCCTTAACTGTGTTATTTTCATTAACCTTTTCAACTACCGGTTCTTTTTCCTTATCTTGATCAGGTTGTGGTTCTTGTGGAGTAGGAATAGTTTCATCAGAAGTTACAGGTATTTCAGGTGGTTTAAGTGTTGTACCACTTCTTGTGGTAATGGCTTTAGCTGTTTCATTCCGGGGGTTAGCATTTGTATCACAAGGTAGACTTCCCGGTTTTCTTTCACCTATTAACCTTGCTAGGTTACTCACTTCTTGTTCCAGATTTTGAATAGAAGCTTGTTGATTTCTAAATGCTTGAGCATTTTGTTCATTGGTTTGTTTTTGAGATGTGAAAAACTGTGTTTGAGTTTCAACTAGTTTCGTCATCATATCTTCTAAATTTGATTTTTTATCATCGGTTTGTTGTGGTGGTTTGTTTTGAAAATTCGGTCTTTGCTGATTGTAAGTATTATTGGATACTTGTTGATTGCTAGGACCTTGTTGGTTGTTGTATGGAATATTTCGGTTATAATTCTGGTTTTGATTGTAAATCGGTCTTGGCGGTTGATAATTATTCTGATAATTATTTCCAGGCCTTTGGTTTATGTATGAAATATATTCTCTCTTTGTTCCATTGTTAATTCAATACTGAGACAATCTTTTGTCAAATGTGGTCCTCCACACTGCTCACAACTAATTCGTATTGAGTGAATATCTTTAGTCATCTTTTCCATTCGTCTCTCCACAGCATCTATCTTTGCGGAAATGGAATCTAATTCATGGCTAGAATCGGCTCTAGCTGCTTTAGATGATCTAATGATATCTTTTTCTTGGTGCCACTCATGTGAGTGGGAAGCAGTGTTATCAATAATTTTGTAAGCATCAGTTTCGGTTTTCTTCATAATAGAACCACCAGCTGCTATATCTATGTCTTTCCTTGTAGTGATGTCGCATCCTTGGTAGAATATTTGTACTATTTGACAGGTGTCTAAACCATGTTGCGGACATCCTCTTAACAACTTTCCATATCTTGTCCACGCCTCATATAGAGTTTCATTTGGCTTCTGTGTGAACGTAACAATTTCTGCTTGAAGTCTTACGGCTTTAGATGTAGGAAAGAATTGTTTAAGAAATTTGTCAACTAAAACGTCCCATGTATCAATCGCCCCTTCAGGTAACGATTCCAACCAATCTTTGGCTTCTCCCTTTAAAGTCCGGGGAAATAACATGAGATATATCTGTTCATCCTCCACTTCTCGGATTTTAAATAGTGTGCAGATCCTATTAAAGGTACGTAGATGTTCATTTGGATCTTCCTTCGGCGCACCACTAAATTGGCATTGATTAGTCACCATGTGTAGAATTTGTCCTTTGATTTCATAATCTGGCGCATTAATGTCTGGATGAGTAATTGCGTGACCTTGGCCAGTGCGTTTAGCTCTCATTCGGTCTTCCATACTTAAAGGTTCCAGATTCTCCATAATTGAATTTATTGAATCGGTATCACTAGATGATTCTGTTTTAATGGTTCGTTCCTCAACAATCTCTGTTTGAATGATTGGTGGATCCGGAGGAAAGTTTAATGGTTCAGGATCTACGAACCGTTCCTGAATATTCTCTGGATTCTCAATTGTGATGTTGGGTTCAAAAAATGGATTATCGGAAATTTGAACTGAAGTACTTGGTCGACTGGATGACGATTCTAAAGAAAAATCAACGGCGGTTATATTTGCTAAATGTCTTAATCTAGTTACAGGTGGTGAACGTACAAAAGGTGATGAACGTCTTGCTCGGTGCATTCACTGAATATCCTATTAATTTTTTAAAAAGAAAGAAAAATTATAATAAGTTATCCAATCAATAGACTTTTCTGATTTTGCCCACGTTTCGAATAGCCAAAAGATGCAGCAGAGGGGCAGGATTCGTTTGGTCTCAATATAATTGAGGACTGTTTGGCTCCAATAACCCGGTCCACGTACAAATCCAACTATTACTACGAACCAGAAAATTTTGATGTCTATTAATTTAACCACTTAAAATAAATTTTCGTAATTTTAAGAAATTTAGATAAGAAGTAGAAAAAATTCTAAGTCCTAAAAACTAGAATGGCGAGAAATAAGAGAGAAAAAGAGTTCGTCGCAAAAGGTCGAAAAAGAAAAATGGTTGAAAAATAAAAGGTGACGGAAAAATAAAAGAAACTTATAAAAACTTAAAAATACTTTACTAACCTAACCTTATTACTACAACTAACTTAAAATTATAATCGCAAATTGAAATTACTAATTGGAATGATAATTGATACATAGTAAAAAGGTGTCTAAAAATATTAAAGCTTACAAGGAAAAACTAAATCCCAAATGGAAATAACTTAAAAAGAAACTAAAACTTAAAAAGGCGTCGCAAAATTCTAAAGCACCTAAATCTTAGTCTAAAGAAAAAGTACTTAAGGAATTCTACGGCAAAGCCTAAAAATATAGGAGTAAAAATGACTATGGCAAAAACTAAATTTAAAATTAATTATGAGCTAAAAAATACAAATATTACGCTACAATGATTAAAAAGGGACAAAATATAAAAATATATAAAAAGTTGTAAAAAGTACAATTTTTATAAAAATATTATTTTTATATTATTTATTTAATAAAACTACTAATTTTACAATTTAATTAAAACTAATTAATACTAAATACATAAATTAAATAAAAAGTAAAAGTAAAAATAAAACTAATAATAATAATAATAATAATAATTAGGGTTAAATAATAATAATAATTAATTAAAACCCGTAATTAATGCTGAATTAGGGCTTCTGTCCGTGTGTCAGAGAAGCTCCGCGAGTCGCGGTAATTAATGCTTCAAACCCCGCGAGTCGCGGGGTTCAGAAATTCAGTTGACAGATTTAAATATTCGACGCGTTTTTTTCTTTATTTTTTTTTTATTTTCTGTTTTCTGTTTTTTTTCTATATATAAAAGATATTTAATAAAACTTATATTTTTATAAATTAAAATAAAAATAAAGAAACTTATAAAACTTAAATATTTAACAAAATCTTAAAAATACTTATATTTTTGTTTTTCTTTTTATATTTTTGAATAATTAAAACGTATTTTTACAAAAACGAATTTTTAATAAAAGTAAACTAAAAATCTTTTTTTTTTATATTAGCGTTCCGCTTCCGGCGTTTAAGAGAGTTCCCCGGCAGCGGCGCCAAAAATACTTGATGTTATGCGAGGTGTATATAAAATAGTTTATTAATTTTAGCAGAAAACACTATTAAATACGATACAATTTTACACAAGATATTTATTTATTTATAGAATGGATATACTTAAACCTTGCTACAACACTTATAGGCAGTGTACCTAATCGTACAGTAGTGTAGTTTTTAGTAAGTCCGGTTCGTTCCACAGGGAAATCTTTAAACAAAGCTCAACGCTATATTAGTTTACTTTTATAAAAATACAAATATATATATAAGTAATATTATTATTATAAAGGGGGGTTTTTACCGTTTAATGACCGGTTTGTCGATTTTAAGACTTTAGTCGCAGTTAAAACCTAATGTAAAATATAAAATAAATACAAGACTTAAATTTAAAGCGTAAAGTAAATAACGATAATGAAATTGCGAATAATAAAAGTGCGATAAAATAAACTTGCGATAATTAAAAAGTACGATAATTAAAAGTGCAATTAAATAACAATAAATAAAAGTGCGATAATTAGAAGTGCAATTAAATATAAAATAAAGGAAATTAAATATGAAATAAAAGAATTATGCTTATTTAAACTTCCGTAATCATGATGTTTGACGTGTTGATTTTAGTTTTATGCCCATGGGTTAATTGTCCTTTGTCCTGGATTATTTAATATGTCCGTCTGGTTTTTGTCCATAACAGTCCATCAGTCATAAATATAAAGTGCGAGTGTCCTCGTCAAATTATTATTATACCCGAAGTTAAATATTCCAACTAATTGGGGATTCGAATTGTAACAAGGTTTTAATACTTTGTTTAATGAATACACCAGGTTATCGACTGCGTGTAAACCAAGGTTTTACTACTTTGTTAACAATTACACCAATTACCCTTGAATGTAATTTCACCCCTGTTTTAATTATTCTAGTGGCTATTAATCCATTCCCGTGTCCGGTTAAATGAACGATTATTCGTACATATAAATACCCCGCCCATCGTGTCCGATTGAGTGTATATGGTAATTTATAGGGACGCCCAATTGTAAATCTTTATATTAACATTAACAAACTTTCATTTAGTTAAACAAATATAAAGCCCATTAATAGCCCATAGTCTAATTTCCACAAGTGTCGTTCTTTTGTCCAAACCCCAATTATGGTACAAAGCCCAATTACCCAATTTTAGTAATTAGCCCAACATCATGATTACTTCGTTTTAAATAAGCATAATAATAACTTAGCTACGAGACATTAATATAAAAAGGTTGAACATAACTTACAATGAAAAAATAGCGTAGCGTTACACGGACAGAATTTCGACTTACACCCTTACAATTTTCGCTAACATACCCTTATTATTAGAATTATAATTAAAATTAAAATTAAAATATAAATTATATATATATATTTTACGTATATATGAGAGAAGAGAGAAATAGAATATGAAAAATGATCAGAATTCGGTTTGCTTTATAGCCAGAGTTGATTTTTGGGGCTCCGCGACTCGCGGTGAAAACCTCTTCAAACTCCGCGAGTCGCGGAGAATGTATTTACAGCTCACACCCTTGGAGTCTTTCTCTGCCGACGGTTTATAATATATATATATAATATATATATAATTAATATAATTAATTATATATTATATTATATTTATATACATAGTTAACTTGTAATTTTTAGTCCGTTGCGTCGAGCGTTAAAAGTTGACTCTGGTCCCGATTCCGGATTTTCGAACGTCCTTGCGTACAATTTTATATTTTGTATTTTGCGTTTTGAATCTTGTACTCTTGTAATTTCGAGACGTTTCTTATCAATAATTGGAACCTCTTTGATCGTCTTTTGTACTTTTGAGCTTTTTGGTCATTTGCGTCTTCAATTCGTCGAATCTGTCTTTTGTCTTCACCTTTTATTATTTAAACGAATATCACTTGTAAATAGAACAATTGCAACTAAAAGCTTGTCTTTCTTGAGGAATAATGCTATGAAATATATGTTCGTTTTTAGCATTATCAAGCCCTCATCCTAAAAAGAAATAAATTTTTAAAATTTTATTAATTATATGTTTTATTTAGTTTAAGGTTTTATATATATAAAAAAAAAAAGCTGAAACACTGTTCCCGGATACCCATACGATCGCATGGGTATTGCACTCCAACTCCATGCGATCGCATGGACCTGGAAAACAGGCCTGATACAAAACTCTTAGCGGTTCTGTCTTCTCCACACAACACACACACAAACACGAAACTCTCTCAAATCTTCACCAAATTTCGCCAATTTTCCACCGTAATTCGTCATTTTTCTTGCTCTAATCATGCCTAGATTCTCATTCTTCAGCAAAATGGTAAAAATTACACCCTAAACTCTATAAATTCCTAGTTTTTGTGATAATTACCAATTTTTTTACCTAATGCAATTTTGTTAATTTCTAGTGTAATTAGTGTTAAATTGTTAGTATTTTATGTATGTATAACCTAGATTGATGCTATTTAACATGATTTGAAGCCAAAAACTTCAAAATTTTTAGAAATCTAGGGTTTGTGTTCTTGAGCAATTTGGAGCTTTTTGATACAAACAGGTTATGGCCGATTTTCGTCATGAATTATTGCTAAATTGAGTAGTGTAACATGTTTAGGTAGTTAAATGATCCAAACATTGATCCTAAACATAATTTTTGGAGATTAAAGTGGACTTTTTAAGTTCAAAATTCATGAACTTGATTAATTTGATGTAATTGCCATTTGAGACTTGTTTAATTATTAGTAATGACTATTTTGACATGTTATTTGAGTTAAAAGCTTATGAACTTTGTATACATTTTCATATGTGCTTATTTGAAAAGTGTAGAATTGTGAAAAATTGTGAAAATGTGTATAAGTTTAATTTTGATTTAACATGTTATAGTGATTGTTTTAAGTTGTTATTTTGCTAACACTAATGCATATTTGGATGCACAAATTTTGTGTTTAATGTGTTTTGCAGAAAGCCGATACTGGAGGTTCAGGAGCATCATCATCTAGACGACCAGCACCAGCACCAGAACCAGAACCAGAAATGCAACACGAACAAGAACCACAACAACAGCATGATCAGCACATACCTTATTATGATCCGGTACAGTTTGTTGATGAATTCATAGTATTCCCAATGAGGCCGCCAGTAGAATTCCCAACGATTCATGAGCACACTCTGCATCCTAATCTGAGATTTGATAGGAGATGGAGAGATTACGAGACATATCAAAGGAACAAATTCAAATTGGTAACAAAAAATGTAGAGGTGCCAAGGGTAATCGATTGGGTTCCTTTGGAAACGGTCCATCTAGCTGACCGTGTTAGACAGCTTTTAGTTCAAAGGTATGGCAGTTCTTCTTTTACAGATTGGGAACGTCTTTTCACCATTCGTAGACCTGTATATAAGGAATGGTGTGTTGAGTTGATGAGTACTGTATCACTTGATACAAATATAGTTAGAATATATGATAGAAGATTTCTTAGGTTTATCCTTGGCGATAGGATGTACAGAATGTCCATGCTGGACATGGCCAGAGCTTTACAGATATATACTCCTGGTGAGTTGCTACTTCCCGATTGTACAAACTTGATTCATTATGGTGAAAGGGTAGATAGCAACTTTGACGCTGACGCCATTTGGAGGCGTATGTCACATTTTGATATTTTTACACGAGCAGGAGGACACTCCTATACACATATTGACCGAGCCGAGCTTCGTATTATTCATAGATTTTTGGCTAACTCGATTACACAGAGAGGTCATAATAAAGAAAAAATTACCTTACATGATTTATTCTACCTAAAGTGTATTCGGGATCCTATAAGCTTTGTCAATATCCCTTACTGTGTTGCTTTTTATTTATCTAAAATGGTAGAGGGAATGCAGGACGGGAGTATAATAGGAGGAGGTATTTTTGTTACTCTCATTGGAGAGTATTTAGGTGTTGATAGGAACCAAGGAGGTCCATTACAGCTTTGTAGAGAATAGGTTGAGCCCTTAGGATTGAAAGTTTATGTGGGTGCTAAGGTATTGAAAAGTAGACGTAACCAGGCAGTACCCTATAAGGGATCTCATCCTCAGATAGAGAGAGGCTCAGACGAGGAAATGGAGGAGGCGGAAGACATTAGGGATGTCTTTCGAGATGCTGTTCTTGACGTCTACGTTCGTATAGATGAGGAAGCAATGACGAACGCGACCAGACATAGTATGTGAAATGTCCCGTTCTTATTGATTAAAAACGTTCCATATTAATTGATTTCGTTGCGAGGTTTTGACCTCTATATGAGACGTTTTTCAAAGACTGCATTCATTTTTAAAACAAACCATAACCTTTATTTCATAAATAAATGTTTAAAAAGCTTTACATAGATTATCAAATAATGATAATCTAAAATATCCTGTTTACACACGACCATTACATAATGGTTTACAATACAAATATGTTACATCGAAATCAGTTTTCTGAATGTAGTTTTTACACAATATCATACAAACATGGACTCCAAATCTTGTCCTTATTTTAGTATGCAACAGCGGAAGCTCTTAGTATTCACCTGAGAATAAACATGCTTTAAACGTCAACAAAAATGTTGGTGAGTTATAGGTTTAACCTATATATATCAAATCGTAACAATAGACCACAAGATTTCATATTTCAATACACATCCCATACATAGAGATAAAAATCATTCATATGGTGAACACCTGGTAACCGACATTAACAAGATGTATATATATAAGAATATCCCCATCATTCCGGGACACCCTTCGGATATGATATAAATTTCGAAGTACTAAAGCATCCGGTACTTTGGATGGGGTTTGTTAGGCCCAATAGATCTATCTTTAGGATTCGCGTCAATTAGGGTGTCTGTTCCCTAATTCTTAGATTACCAGACTTAATAAAAAGGGGCATATTCGATTTCGATAATTCAACCATAGAATGTAGTTTCACGTACTTGTGTCTATTTTGTAAATCATTTATAAAACCTGCATGTATTCTCATCCCAAAAATATTAGATTTTAAAAGTGGGACTATAACTCACTTTCACAGATTTTTACTTCGTCGGGAAGTAAGACTTGGCCACTGGTTGATTCACGAACCTATAACAATATATACATATATATCAAAGTATGTTTAAAATATATTTACAACACTTTTAATATATTTTGATGTTTTAAGTTTATTAAGTCAGCTGTCCTCGTTAGTAACCTACAACTAGTTGTCCACAGTTAGATGTACAGAAATAAATCGATAAATATTATCTTGAATCAATCCAAGACCCAGTATATACGTATCTCAGTATTGATCACAACTCAAACTATATATATTTTGGAATCAACCTCAACCCTGTATAGCTAACTCCAACATTCACATATAGAGTGTCTATGGTTGTTCCGAAATATATATAGATGTGTCGACATGATAGGTCGAAACATTGTATACGTGTCTATGGTATCTCAAGATTACATAATATACAATACAAGTTGATTAAGTTATGGTTGGAATAGATTTGTTACCAATTTTTACGTAGCTAAAATGAGAAAAATTATCCAATCTTGTTTTACCCATAACTTCTTCATTTTAAATCCGTTTTGAGTGAATCAAATTGCTATGGTTTCATATTGAACTCTATTTTATGAATATAAACAGAAAAGTATAGGTTTATAGTCGGAAAAATAAGTTACAAGTCATTTTTGTAAAGGTAGTCATTTCAGTCGAAAGAACGACGTCTAGATGACCATTTTAGAAAACATACTTCCACTTTGAGTTTAACCATAATTTTTGGATATAGTTTCATGTTCATAATAAAAATCATTTTCTCAGAATAACAACTTTTAAATCAAAGTTTATCATAGTTTTTAATTAACTAACCCAAAACAGCCCGCGGTGTTACTACGACGGCGTAAATTCGGTTTTACGGTGTTTTTCGTGTTTCCAGGTTTTAAATCATTAAGTTAGCATATCATATAGATATAGAACATGTGTGTAGTTAATTTTAAAAGTCAAGTTAGAAGGATTAACTTTTGTTTGCGAACAAGTTTAGAATTAACTAAACTATGTTCTAGTGATTACGAGTTTAAACCTTCGAATAAGATAGTTTTATATATATGAATCGAATGATGTTATGAACATCATTACTACCTCAAGTTTAGTAGATAAACCTACTGGAAGTGACAAGAAATGATCTAGCTTCAAAGGATCTTGGATGGCTTGAAAGTTCTTGAAGTAGGATCATGACACAAAAACAAGTTCAAGTAAGATTTTTACTCGAATTAAGATAGTTTATAGTTATAGAAATTGAATCAAAGTTTGAATATGAATATTACCTTGAATAAGAAAGATAACCTACCATATATAACAAAGGTTTCTTGATCTTAGATGATTACTTGGAATGGATTAGAAAGCTTGGAAGTAAATTAGTAAACTTGAAGGGATTTTTGAAGTGTTCTTCCTATGATGATTATAGCTTGATTCTTGAAGTGATTTTTGATGAAGATGATGATTAACTACTGGAAAAATACGTTCATAATAGTGTGTGTGTGTGTGTTGAGAGAGAATTAGAAAGAGAATTAGAAGTGAAATGGAGTGAATGATGAGTGGTAATTGGTGAGTGGGGTTAAAAGGAGTTCTAGTTAGTTGACTAGCTCATGGTAGAAGTTAAAATTGATTAGTCATACATGACATAATCAAGAGTGGAATCCCATGCTAGTTCCTATTGGTATATACTCATAGTAAGTACGTTTTGAAGCTGTGTATAATACGGGTAAGAATACGACTACAATTCTTGATGAAAGAAAAGAATGGAAAAGTAACTGTAACCATTTTCATTAAGTATGAGTGTTTTGATATATGTCTTGAAGTCTTCTAAAAGTATTTTAATACATCTAAATACACTACATGTATATACATTTTAACTGAGTCGTTAAGTCATCGTTAGTCGTTACATGTAAGTGTTGTTTTGAAACCTTTTAGTTAACGATCTCAATTAATGTTGTTAACCCATTGTTTATTATATCTAATGAGATGTTAAATTATTATATTATCATGATATTATGATATATTAATATATCTTAATATGATATATATACATTTAAATGTCGTTACAACGATAATCGTTACATATATGTCTCGTTTCGAAATCCTTAAGTTAGTAGTCTTGTTTATATGTATATAACTCATTGTTAATATACTTATGGAGATACTTACTTATCATAATCTCATGTTAACCATATGCATATCCATATATATATCTCGTCATGTCGTTTTTACAAGTTTTAACGTTCGTGAATCGCCGGTCAACTTGGGTGGTCAATTATCTATATGAAACATATTTCAATTAATCAAGTCTTAACAAGTTTCATTGCTTAACATATTGGAAACATTTAATCATGTAAATATAAATCTCAATTAATATATATAAACATGGAAAAGTTCGGGTCACTTCAGTACCTACCCGTTAAATAAATTTCGTCCCGAAATTTTAAGCTGTTGAAGGTGTTGACGAATCTTCTGGAAATAGATGCGGGTATTTCTTCTTCATCTGATCTTCACGCTCCCAGGTGAACTCGGGTCCTCTACGAGCATTCCATCGAACCTTAACAATTGGTATCTTGTTTTGCTTAAGTCTTTTAACCTCACTATCCATTATTTCGACGGGTTCTTCGATGAATTGGAGTTTTTCGTTGATTTGAATTTCATCTAACGGAATAGTGAGATCTTCTTTAGCAAAACATTTCTTCAAATTCGAGACGTGGAAAGTGTTATGTACAGCCGCGAGTTGTTGAGGTAACTCAAGTCGGTAAGCTACTGGTCCGACACGATCAATAATCTTGAATGGTCTAATATACCTTGGATTTAATTTCCCTCGTTTACCAAATCGAACAACGCCTTTCCAAGGTGCAACTTTAAGCATGACCATCTCTCCAATTTCAAATTCTATATCTTTTCTTTTAATGTCAGCGTAGCTCTTTTGTCGACTTTGGGCGGTTTTCAACCGTTGTTGAATTTGGATGATCTTCTCGGTAGTTTCTTGTATAATCTCCGGACCCATAATTTGTCTATCCCCCACTTCACTCCAACAAATCGGAGACCTGCACTTTCTACCATAAAGTGCTTCAAACGGCACCATCTCAATGCTTGAATGGTAGCTGTTGTTGTAGGAAAATTCTGCTAATGGTAGATGTCGATCCCAACTGTTTCCGAAATCAATAACACATGCTCGTAGCATGTCTTCAATTATTTGTATCGTCCTTTCGCTCTGCCCATCAGTTTGTGAATGATAGGCAGTACTCATGTCTAGACGAGTTCCTAATGCTTGCTGTAATGTCTGCCAGAATCTTGAAATAAATCTGCCATCTCTATCAGAGATAATAGAGATTGGTATTCCATGTCTGGAGACGACTTCCTTCAAATACAGTCGTGCTAACTTCTCCATCTTGTCATCTTCTCTTATTGGCAGGAAATGTGCTGATTTGGTGAGACGATCAACTATTACCCGAATAGTATCAAAACCACTTGCAGTCCTTGGCAATTTAGTGATGAAATCCATGGTAATGTTTTCCCATTTCCATTCCGGGATTTCGGGTTGTTGAAGTAGACCTGATGGTTTCTGATGCTCAGCTTTGACCTTAGAACACGTCAAACATTCTCCTACGTATTTAGCAATATCGGCTTTCATACCCGGCCACCAAAAATATTTCCTGAGATCTTTGTACATCTTCCCCGTTCCAGGATGTATTGAGTATCTGGTTTTATGAGCTTCTCTAAGTACCATTTCTCTCATATCTCCAAATTTTGGTACCCAAATCCTTTCAGCCCTATACCGGGTTCCGTCTTCCCGAATATTAAGATGTTTCTCCGATCCTTTGGGTATTTCATCCTTTAAATTTCCCTCTTTTAAAACTCCTTGTTGCGCCTCCTTTATTTGAGTAGTAAGGTTATTATGAATCATTATATTCATAGATTTTACTCGAATGGGTTCTCTGTCCTTCCTGCTCAAGGCATCGGCTACCACATTTGCCTTCCCCGGGTGGTAACGAATCTCAAAGTCGTAATCATTCAATAATTCAATCCACCTACGCTGCCTCATATTCAGTTGTTTCTGATTAAATATGTGTTGAATACTTTTGTGGTCGGTATATATAATACTTTTGACCCCATATAAGTAGTGCCTCCAAGTCTTTAATGCAAAAACAACCGCGCCTAATTCCAAATCATGCGTCGTATAATTTTGTTCGTGAATCTTCAATTGTCTAGACGCATAAGCAATCACCTTCGTTCGTTGCATTAATACACAACCGAGACCTTGCTTTGATGCGTCACAATAAATCACAAAATCATCATTCCCTTCAGGCAATGACAATATAGGTGCCGTAGTTAGCTTTTTCTTCAATAACTGAAACGCTTTCTCTTGTTCATCATTCCATTCAAATTTCTTCCCTTTATGCGTTAATGCAGTCAAGGGTTTTGCTATTCTGGAAAAGTCTTGGATGAACCTTCTGTAGTAACCAGCTAGTCCTAAAACTGGCGTATGTTTTTCGGAGTTTTCGGGGTTTCCCACTTTTCAACAGTTTCTATCTTTGCCGGATCCACCTTAATACCTTCTTTGTTCACTATGTGACCGAGGAATTGAACTTCTTCCAACCAAAATGCACACTTTGAAAACTTAGCGTACAATTCTTCCTTCCTCAATACTTCTAACACCTTTCTCAAATGTTCACCGTGTTCTTGGTCATTCTTTGAGTAAATAAGTATGTCATCAATGAAAACAATGACAAACTTGTCAAGGTATGGTCCACACACTCGGTTCATAAGGTCCATGAACACAGCTGGTGCATTAGTTAAACCAAAAGGCATGACCATAAACTCGTAATGACCGTAACGTGTTCTGAAAGCAGTCTTTGGAATATCATCTTCTTTCACCCGCATTTGATGATACCCGGAACGTAAGTCAATCTTTGAATAAACAGACGAGCCTTGTAGTTGATCAAATAAGTCGTCGATTCTCGGTAGTGGGTAGCGGTTCTTGATGGTAAGTTTGTTCAACTCTCGGTAGTCGATACACAACCTGAATGTACCATCTTTCTTCTTGACAAACAAAACAGGAGCTCCCTACGGTGATGTGCTTGGTCGAATGAAACCACGCTCTAAAAGTTCTTGTAATTGGCTTTGCAGTTCTTTCA
The DNA here is from genome assembly GCF_046630445.1 of Rutidosis leptorrhynchoides. Lineage (NCBI taxonomy): Eukaryota > Viridiplantae > Streptophyta > Magnoliopsida > Asterales > Asteraceae > Rutidosis > Rutidosis leptorrhynchoides. The sequence goes on along the minus strand of NC_092336.1, from coordinate 79,334,434 downwards.
TCTCGCTGGGTGCGAGTCTGTAAGGAGCACGAGCTATTGGTGCAGCTCCTGGTACAAGATCTATTTGAAATTCAACGGATCGCTGTGGGGGTAATCCCGGTAATTCTTTCGGAAATACATCGGGAAATTCTTTTGCAATGGGAACATCATTGATGCTCTTTTCTTCAGTTTGTACTTTCTCGACGTGTGCTAGAACAGCATAGCAACCTTTTCTTATTAGTTTTTGTGCCTTCAAATTACTAATAATATGTAGCTTCGTGTTGCCCTTTTCTCCATACACCATTAAGGGTTTTCCTTTTTCTCGTATAATACGAATTGTATTTTTGTAACAAACGATCTCTGCTTTCACTTCTTTCAACCAGTCCATACCGATTATCACATCAAAACTCCCTAACTCTACTGGTATCAAATCAATCTTAAATGTTTCGCTAACCAGTTTAATTTCTCGATTCCGACATATATTATCTGCTGAAATTAATTTACCATTTGCTAATTCGAGTAAAAATTTACTATCCAAAGGCGTCAATGGACAACTTAATTTAGCACAAAAATCTCTACTCATATAGCTTCTATCCGCACCCGAATCAAATAAAACGTAAGCAGATTTATTGTCAATAAGAAACGTACCCGTAACAAGCTCCGGGTCTTCCTGTGCCTCTGCCGCATTAATATTGAAAACTCTTCCACGGCCTTGTCCATTCGTGTTCTCCTGGTTTGGGCAATTTCTAATAATGTGGCCCGGTTTTCCACATTTATAACAAACTACATTGGCATAACTTGCTCTGACACTACTTGCTCCGCCATTACTCGTTCCGACACCATTTGTTCCTTTCATTCTATTAACCCCTGGTCCGTAGACCTCACACTTCGCCGCGCTATGACCATTTCTTTTACACTTGTTGCAAAATTTGGTGCAGAACCCCGAGTGATACTTTTCAAACCTTTGGCATAGCTGCTTCTGATTGTTGTTATTGCGGTTATTATTGTTGTTGGGATGATTGTTGTAGTTGTTGTTGTTGTTGTTGTTGTTGTTGTTGTTGGGCCGTTTGTTGTAGTTGCGATTGATGTTGCGATTGTTGGGATAATTGTTGCGATTATTGTTGTAATTGCTGTTGTTGTTGTATTGGTGATTCTTATCATCGTTTTCCTCCCACTTTCTTTTGACTTGCTTCACATTGGCCTCTTCAGCAGTCTGTTCTTTAATTCTTTCTTCAATCTGGTTCACTAGTTTGTGAGCCATTCTACATGCCTGTTGTATGGAGGCGGGCTCGTGTGAACTTATATCTTCTTGGATTCTTTCCGGTAATCCTTTCACAAATGCGTCGATCTTCTCTTCCTCATCTTCGAATGCTTCCGGACACAATAGGCACAATTCTGTGAATCGTCTTTCATACGTGGTAATATCAAATCCTTGGGTTCATAACCCTCTAAGTTCTGTCTTGAGCTTATTGACCTCGGTTCTGGGACGGTACTTCTCGTTCATCAAGTGCTTGAATGCTGACCACGGTAGTGCGTACGCATCATCTTGTCCCACTTGCTCTAGATAGGTATTCCACCATGTTAACGCAGAACCTGTGAAGGTATGCGTAGCGTACTTCACTTTGTCCTCTTCAGTACACTTACTTATGTCAAACACCGATTCGACCTTCTCGGTCCACCGTTTCAATCCGATCGGTCCTTCGGTTCCATCAAATTCTAAAGGTTTGCAGGCAGTGAATTCTTTGTAGGTGCATCCTACATGATTTCCTGTACTGCCAGATCCAAGGTTATTGTTGGTATGTAGCGCAGCCTGTACTGCGGCTATGTTTGAAGCTAGAAAAGTACGGAATTCCTCTTCATTCATATTCACGGTGTGTCGAGTAGTCGGTGCCATTTCCTTCAAAATAGTCAAATGGAACAAGTTAATCATACAGAATATTAAGAGTAGTTAATAGTATTTCGTAGCATAATATGAACTCATTTATAAAAGCTTTTTCTTCATATTAGCGTTTTATAAGTTTAAATTCGGGTAGTACCTACCCGTTAAGTTCATACTTAGTAGCTAATATACAATTCAACTACTACAATTCTATATGAAAGACTGATTGTAATAATATTTCGCGTTCAAACTTTTATACAGTATTTTACAAACTTACAATACCGCTTATTTTACATAAAGCATGAAATATAGCACACAATAACTTTGATACAAGATAGTTGTGAAGATAATTCTAGCTAGTACACAAGTCGTTCAGCAAAGGCAATAAAGACACGTAATTCATACGTCCAGAAACAAGTCATGCATTCTGGTTTTACTAGGACTACTTCCCATCCTTGGTCTTGTGGAACATAACCGTTATGGTCGTTGATAAGACAGCGTGTTGTAACGTCGTTAAAGGGACGAGGGTTACGTAATGACCAACAGTCTCGTAATAACCTAAAAACCTCATTTCTTACCCCAATTACCGACTCCATCACTTGTGGGAACGTTTTGTTTAATAGTTGTAGCCCGATGTTCTTGTTCTCACTTTGGTGAGAAGTGAACATTACTAACCCGTAAGCATAACATGCTTCTTTATGTTGCATGTTAGCCGCTTTTTCTAAATCACGAAGTCCTATATTCGGATATACTGAGTCAAAATAATTTCTTAACCCGTTGCGTAAAATAGCATTTGGGTTTCCCGCAATATATGCGTCAAAGTAAACACATCGTAACTTATGGATTTCCCAATGTGTGATGACCCGTCCTAATCCACCTGGACGAATACATCAACATCTGGTCCCATTGCGAGGTTTTGACCTCTATGTGATACGTTTTGTAACATTGCATTCGTTTGAAAAGGTATTTCATAAATGAATATATAAATTCTAGGTTTTTAACATCTGATGATTTTTACGTATAGACAATCATCATTTAAATGGTTTACAATAATACATCTGTTGACAATACAGTCAAAATAAGGTACATGGTAATGGTTTGGTGAATGCAAGTTTCTTGTATATAGCATGTATGACTCCAAGCACATAACTTGTATCACGTAACAGCAAACAGCGGAAGACTTCAAGAAACCTGAGAATAAACATGCTTCAAGTGTCAACACAAAGGTTGGTGAGTTCATAGTTTTAATATTACACATAATCCGTATATCAATGTGGATTACAAAAGTTCAGTTGTTTCATTCAAAACGTTTATCGATATGTTTTAAATAAAAGGTGGACCACAAGATTTCAGTTGTTTCATCCGAAACGTTTATCAATCGGTTCTACAAAGTTGAGCACCCTGGTAACTAAACTTTAACGTTTATATAATTTGTACCCTTTGTATAATCATCTTAATAATACACGCAAACCAACGTGTACGCTTCTCAAATAGCATACGTCCGTTAAAAGGCTAGTGCTCTAGCTCGGACGGGGATATCAAGCCCTATGGATCCATATACTACTACTCGCGCCCACCAGTTCTTATAACTGGCAGTTAACAGTTACCAAAGCTAAGGGATTTTCGGTTCAAACTCAGTGTAGAATTTAGTATGTACTTGTATCCATTGCGTTTAAAATAAAGTGCATGTATTCTCAGCCCAAAATATATATTGCAAAAGCAATTAAAAAAAGGATCAATGAAACTCACTCAAATCAGTTTTAGTTTTTGTATTCATTTTATAAAACAGCGCATGTATTCTCAGCCCAAAAATATGTATAAAAAGGGATCAATGAACTCACACATATAAATATTGTGTATCGGTTAATAAAGCATTTGCATGTATTCTCAGCCCAAAAATGTAGAGAGTAAAAGGGATCTTATGAAACTCACACATATAAATATTGTGTATCGGTTAATAAAGCATTTGCATGTATTCTCAGCCCAAAAATGTAGAGAGTAAAAGGGATCTTATGAAACTCACTGTTTAATATTGATATACAATATTGTAGGAAAGCACGTAGACGCATCGGAGATGATAAACACGAGGTTTGCTTCACAAAAATACCCCCGAACATTACCCATAACCTCCTTGGTAATAACCCATATTTTCCCTAGCTCTAGCTCGCTTGGAAACTCGTTTTGAAAATTACTTGGACAGCACTCCGTCGTAATATTTTATGTACATTATTATTTTTGTATCGCAAAAATAATAACACTAATAATAAAAATAATAAGATTAATAATAATAATAATAATAATAATAATAATAATAATAATAATAATAATAATAATAATAATAATAATAATAATAATAATAATAATAATAATATTATACGGAGTAATATATGTGAAAAAAAAATGGAACGAATTCGACTGAATTTATAGATGTTTTCTGGATCCAGCCTCCATGCGATCGCATGGAGTTTCTTTGGTATGCTCATGCGATCGCATGAGCTTAAATGACAGCTCAAATTTGATTTGTTTTGTAGTTCGTCGACATAATTAAATATTAATATAATATATATAATTTATATAATTAATTATATATTATATTAAATTCACGTGCATAGTTGATTTGAAATTTTTGTTCTGATAAGTCGTACGTCATCACTCGACTCATGTCCCGGTTCCGGTTTCTCAAATGCATTTTCGTACGCTTAGAAAACTAGTACTTTTCGTTTTGTGACTCGTACCTTTGTCACAATATAAACTTAAATTATCCCTAAATTATATCACTCAAATTATAACTTATACATTTGAGTGTTTTGGTCATTTACTTCTATAAATCATCGTCTCGCTATTTGTTAAAATACATTTTAAAATAGTGTTTTACTGTAGCAAAGTCAATTTTTACTGTAGCAAAGTCAATTTCACTGTAGCAAAGAGTGATTTTCGAAAACACTGTTACATTTTGAGTAATGTGGCAATTTGAAAACACTGTAGCAAATTAGTGTTTTACTGGTTCATCTTAAACGCTTTAGTTAACTTATCTAAATATCAATCGAATCAATAAACGAATGTTACTATCGTTTACTAAATAACTTGAAATCATATATATTCAAATAGATATATAAACCAATAAGTTTAATGTATGGTATCATGCAATTAAAACTTTGTTACGTTTTCAAGTTATAGTATATATATGTATCTATTTACATATAATGGTTCGCGAATCGTTGAGAACAACCGAAGGGTAATTGAATAGTTCAAAATTTTGAGATTCAACTTCATAGGCTTTGCTTATCGTGTCGAAATCATTAATCATTTAAGATTAAGTTTAAATTTAGTCGAAATTTCCGGGTCATCACAGTACCTACCCGTTAAAGAAATTTCGTCCCGAAATTTGAGTGAGGTCGTCATGGCTAACAATAAAAATGTTTTCATGACGAATATGAATTGATAATTAGAATTTTATCACCGTTGAATAATATGGACAAAACAATCCAATTACTCGAAGCGTATGAGAGAAGTTATCGTAATAGAGTGAAATGGAGAATAGAGATTCGTCTTATCTCTTGACGTAGTAACGTTTGATTTCCGGAATTTAAGGAATAGAAAATCTTCATAATCTAAATAAGATTTGATTCTTCGGAATTTGCCGAAATTAGGATTTTCTTTGATTAAATGTGTAATCTGCCTTGATTGCTATGTCTGATATTTCGCTATAAATTGACCTCTTCCGTTTCATTTATTTTCATCACTCCTACTTTCTTTCCCAATTAATACATTCAAAAGATTGTGAAAATGCTCAATCCAGTTCTGGTTCTTGACCTAATATTGACGTTTGCCACAATCATCCTTCTTTTCCAGCTCCCACCAGAAGAATCTGTTTATTTCTATTATGCTCTAGGGATTGTTGTATTTATCATTCTCCCGTGTCTTTATATTGCTATACGCATTGATATACACGGTTTGTAAATTTCGGGGTTGTTATCGGGCTTATATTCTCCATTATATTTCAATGTCCCTACTTCTGTTTTCTATAATCATTGTCATTCACAGATAATACTCCCTCCTATTTGCTGCGATTTATACTCCAATTTCTATTTCGGAACTTTGTCCCTTCGTTTCTTCTTCTTGCGATTAGGCATCTCTTGTAATGGTCCCGAATTCATAGGTATACATTTCGGAATGAACATAGTTAATGTTCTAAGAACGTAATCGTAATGGCACGATCTTGATTTGTCAAATTACCAGAATATCCTAGAAAAGACCGAATCATCAAGAAATATTTTCTTGATATTTTTGAGATTAAGTAGGATACAAGAGTCGTGGCACATGATGATGTTATAATCTGTGAATCATCACGTTCCATTAGAAACTCAGCATGACTTACTGTAATATAATCACGTTGATCAAGTGTCATTATATTATACTAACTCATGCTTCAGCTCCCAACACTACTTCAAAAACATTCTTATTTTAAACTCGAAGGTTTCAGAATTTAGAAACTAAAATAGTTTCTTTTATGATGTAACACCGATATCGCAAGGAGAAAATTGATTTCCGATAAGAATGATTATGGAATTATCTCCAGAAATATGGAGGATATTTATAATGAAAGATACGATGATATCTTAGAATTTCTAATATCAGAGGATGATGAAGAATATTTGTTCGTAACGGATTTTGAGTCAGGAGCAAGGTATTCGTTAATGACTTCAGCAGATACTGAATCATTTGTATTCTTTGAAGGCAGGTTTAGTCTTTGTGATTTGTCCACAGCCTCCTTCATGGTCTGCTCAATCCATTTTCCAGTTTCAAACCTTCTCTTTTTCTCAGCTTTACCACCATACTATTCTTTATCATCAAACTTTTGACTGTTAAGGTCGTTTACAGTTTTTGCTGCTTCATCAGCATTGTTCCAATTTCAGAGAACTAGTTTCATAGTTTGGGGTGTTTTTCGGAAACTTCAGATTCGAAGTATGTAAGTCCAGGAGGTAGACGTTATATGTACACATATAACTGTTGGCGTAGAACTGCTGCGAAAATCGAGACGTAATGATTGATGATTCCCGGTGTGTGGTATAACAATTATCGTTACAATGCGATAATGAGTACATAATCAGATTTCAAGGTATATATAGTGATTTCGGAGAGATTCAAATTACAGAGTGACGGAGTCGCTGGTACATTTACTGCTAATATGGTGGGATATAAAAGGTTCCCCGGTAACAACAATAGAAAGGGCAATCGTATATGTCAAGGTTTAATTAAGGTTTATCCAAATGAAAAGTCAAAGTTGACTTGTTGCAGTTGTGACAAAACTGGATACTTGAAAAGGAAAGTAAGGTTATTTTCAATAATAAGAATGCCGAAGGATTTATCACAGATACGTGTTAAAGTTTTACTTAGGTTTCGAGAGCTTTCCAGATGTATGATTATAAGTATAAATCTTTCTTCGTGTAGTTGGTTCATTTTCTCGTTCAATCTTGACTTGGATTCTGATCTGTCGAAATCAGAATATGTAATTGAATGAAAATGGTTATTCTGCGATGAACAGATACGTATATCTATAGGTTTGAGCAGTATAGTTAATGATTGCTGAATCAGAATTGAAGAATGTATAGTGTAACATATTAATGTGGAATTTATATATTTCTAGGGTATTACCTACCCGTTAAAATATTCTCATCATTAACAGTTTGTACAAAAGGATTTTCAATTACAATCTTTATGAAAATATATGTATGTATATTTCCTTCAGATGTAATATAGATTTAATGAGTTATTAAACTCATTTAGTTTTCTGTTGGAACTAGAAACGAATAATCTCTTCTATATTAAAGATTACATAATCGTCGCAGGATATTTCTCCAATGAAGTTATGAATTAATACTTCATCGTTTATGGTTACTAGTATTCTTCGGTGCCTACGGTGCGTATGAGGTTGATACTCGTGGGACAGATTGTGAGGTTAAGGTTTACGGTGCGGATGTTGTTGTTGTTGGTGGTACTGGTACTGTTGTTGGTTGTGCTGCTGGTTCTGGTGGTGCTACCGGTGCTGCCTGTGATGCCTGCAAATTGTGCATCATATTCTCCAAAGCCACAACTCGAGCGCGAAGGTCGTTAACTTCTTCTATAATTCCGGGATGATTGGCGGTTGGTACGAGAGGATGAATAAAGTTTAAAATTCTGGTTATCATATAATCGTTGCGAGATATCCTGGAAATAAGGGTTAAGATAGTGTTTCGAACGGGTTCGCCGGTAAGTGCCTCAGGTTCCTCACCAAGAGGTGAATTCGGTTGGTGGAAAGGATCGCCTTCCTCTTGTCTCCATTGATTAAGTTGATTACGAACCCATCCCCAATTCATCCAGAATTGGTGATGACTGATTGGTTGATTCATTCCAGTTATACTACTTTCGGAACTCAGGTGGAAATCCATATCGAAATCCGAAGAACTCGAATTACTTGCAGAATTCATCTTACACGGTTAGATAAAGAATTTTCGATGTGAAATGATTTTTGGATATCGGATGATATTCTAATTACATAGAATACCTATATATAGTACAAAGGTTCCGCAAATTACGGAGAAACTTTCGGAAACTGTCAAATAAAGGTAACAGTAACAGATACGCTAAGATATTCATTTTGTCTATACACTAGCCATGCAATCCATGCAATAAGGTGTGTCTAGACTACAAATGATAAGCAGGTAATTTTCCACACAAGGAATGATAAGCAGGTAATTTTCCATACAAGGAATGATAAGCAGGTAATTTCTAACAAGAAATTATAAGCAACAACTTTTATCATGCAGACATGGTCGAAGTCCAGACTCACTAATGTATCCTAACAATAACCGATTAGACACACTAATGCAAATTCTGGTTCGCTAAGACCAATGCTCTGATACCAACTGTGATGACCCGTCCTAATCCACCTGGACGAATACATCAACATCTGGTCCCATTGCGAGGTTTTGACCTCTATGTGATACGTTTTGTAACATTGCATTCGTTTGAAAAGGTATTTCATAAATGAATATATAAATTCTAGGTTTTTAACATCTGATGATTTTTACGTATAGACAATCATCATTTAAATGGTTTACAATAATACATCTGTTGACAATACAGTCAAAATAAGGTACATGGTAATGGTTTGGTGAATGCAAGTTTCTTGTATATAGCATGTATGACTCCAAGCACATAACTTGTATCACGTAACAGCAAACAGCGGAAGACTTCTAGAAACCTGAGAATAAACATGCTTCAAGTGTCAACACAAAGGTTGGTGAGTTCATAGTTTTAATATTACACATAATCCGTATATCAATGTGGATTACAAAAGTTCAGTTGTTTCATTCAAAACGTTTATCGATATGTTTTAAATAAAAGGTGGACCACAAGATTTCAGTTGTTTCATCCGAAACGTTTATCAATCGGTTCTACAAAGTTGAGCACCCTGGTAACTAAACTTTAACGTTTATATAATTTGTACCCTTTGTATAATCATCTTAATAATACACGCAAACCAACGTGTACGCTTCTCAAATAGCATACGTCCGTTAAAAGGCTAGTGCTCTAGCTCGGACGGGGATATCAAGCCCTATGGATCCATATACTACTACTCGCGCCCACCAGTTCTTATAACTGGCAGTTAACAGTTACCAAAGCTAAGGGATTTTCGGTTCAAACTCAGTGTAGAATTTAGTATGTACTTGTATCCATTGCGTTTAAAATAAAGTGCATGTATTCTCAGCCCAAAATATATATTGCAAAAGCAATTAAAAAAAGGATCAATGAAACTCACTCAAATCAGTTTTAGTTTTTGTATTCATTTTATAAAACAGCGCATGTATTCTCAGCCCAAAAATATGTATAAAAAGGGATCAATGAACTCACACATATAAATATTGTGTATCGGTTAATAAAGCATTTGCATGTATTCTCAGCCCAAAAATGTAGAGAGTAAAAGGGATCTTATGAAACTCACACATATAAATATTGTGTATCGGTTAATAAAGCATTTGCATGTATTCTCAGCCCAAAAATGTAGAGAGTAAAAGGGATCTTATGAAACTCACTGTTTAATATTGATATACAATATTGTAGGAAAGCACGTAGACGCATCGGAGATGATAAACACGAGGTTTGCTTCACAAAAATACCCCCGGACATTACCCATAACCTCCTTGGTAATAACCCATATTTTCCCTAGCTCTAGCTCGCTTGGAAACTCGTTTTGAAAATTACTTGGACAGCACTCCGTCGTAATATTTTATGTACATTATTATTTTTGTATCGCAAAAATAATAACACTAATAATAAAAATAATAAGATTAATAATAATAATAATAATAATAATAATAATAATAATATTATACGGAGTAATATATGTGAAAAAAAAATGGAACGAATTCGACTGAATTTATAGATGTTTTCTGGATCCAGCCTCCATGCGATCGCATGGAGTTTCTTTGGTATGCTCATGCGATTGCATGAGCTTAAATGACAGCTCAAATTTGATTTGTTTTGTAGTTCGTCGACATAATTAAATATTAATATAATATATATAATTTATATAATTAATTATATATTATATTAAATTCACGTGCATAGTTGATTTGAAATTTTTGTCCTGATAAGTCGTACGTCATCACTCAACTTATGTCCCGGTTCCGATTTCTCGAACGCATTTTCGTACGCTTAGAAAACTAGTACTTTTCGTTTTGTGACTCGTACCTTTGTCACAATATAAACTTAAATTATCCCTAAATTATATCACTCAAATTATAACTTATACATTTGAGTGTTTTGGTCATTTACTTCTATAAATCATCGTCTCGCTATTTGTTAAAATACATTTTAAAATAGTGTTTTACTGTAGCAAAGTCAATTTTTACTGTAGCAAAGTCAATTTCACTGTAGCAAAGAGTGATTTTCGAAAACACTGTTACATTTTGAGTAATGTGGCAATTTGAAAACACTGTAGCAAATTAGTGTTTTACTGGTTCATCTTAAACGCTTTAGTTAACTTATCTAAATATCAATCGAATCAATAAACGAATGTTACTATCGTTTACTAAATAACTTGAAATCATATATATTCAAATAGATATATAAACCAATAAGTTTAATGTATGGTATCATGCAATTAAAACTTTGTTACGTTTTCAAGTTATAGTATATATATGTATCTATTTACATATAATGGTTCGCGAATCGTTGAGAACAACCGAAGGGTAATTGAATAGTTCAAAATTTTGAGATTCAACTTCATAGGCTTTGCTTATCGTGTTGAAATCATTAATCATTTAAGATTAAGTTTAAATTTAGTCGAAATTTCCGGGTCATCACACAATGTGATATCCCCCATCTTTCGAACGAAAGCCTTTTATAAACCAAGGCATTCTTGGAACGTTCTTCGAATGTCTTACAAACTGATCTCGCCTTAAATAGTTGTGCCGAGGAATTCTGACCGACTTTAGATAAGATTTCATCAATCATGTCTCCGGGTAGGTCTCTTAAAATATTGGGTTGTCTATCCATTTTGTATTTTTATACTGTAAAATAGACAAGAGTTAGATTCATAAATAAATACTTATTAATACAAGCAATTTTTACATATATCATAAAGCATAAGCACACTATATTACATATATTACACCACACGAATACAACTATCTTATTCCGACTCGCTTGTTTCTTCTTGTTCGGTTTTGGTTCGTTTTGCCAAGTTTCTAGGGATATATGATGTTCCCCTAATACGAGCCGTCGTTGTCCACATTGGTTTAGAAAAACCTGGTGGTTTAGAGGTTCCCGGGTCATTGTTACAACTTAAGGACTTCGGGGGTTGACGATACATATAAAGTTCATCGGGGTTGGAATTAGATTTCTCTATTTTTATGCCCTTTCCCTTATTATTTTCTTTTGCCTTTTTAAATTCAGTTGGGGTAATTTCTATAACATCATCGGAATTCTCGTCGGAATCCGATTCATCGGAGAATTGGTAATCCTCCCAATATTTTGCTTCCTTGGCGGAAACACCATTGACCATAATTAACCTTGGTCGGTTGGTTGAGGATTCTCTTTTACTTAACCGTTTTATTATTTCCCCCACCGGTTCTATTTCTTCTTCCGGTTCCGATTCTTCTTCCGGTTCCGACTCTTCTTCCGGTTCCTCTTCGGGAACTTGTGAATCAGTCCACGAATCATTCCAATTTACATTTGACTCTTCATTATTATTAGGTGAGTCAATGGGACTTGTTCTAGAGGTAGACATCTATCACATAATATCAAACACGTTAAGAGATTAATATATCACATAATATTCATATGTTAAAAATATATAGTTTCCAACAAAAATGTTAAGCAATCATTTTTAAAGAAAACACAGTCGAAGTCCAGACTCACTAATGCATCCTAACAAACTCGATAAGACACACTAATGCAAATTTTCTGGTTCTCTAAGACCAACGCTCGGATACCAACTGAAATGTCCCGTTCTTATTGATTAAAAACGTTCCATATTAATTGATTTCGTTGCGAGGTTTTGACCTCTATATGAGACGTTTTTCAAAGACTGCATTCATTTTTAAAACAAACCATAACCTTTATTTCATAAATAAAGGTTTAAAAAGCTTTACGTAGATTATCAAATAATGATAATCTAAAATATCCTGTTTACACACGACCATTACATAATGGTTTACAATACAAATATGTTACATCGAAATCAGTTTCTTGAATGCAGTTTTTACACAATATCAAACAAACATGGACTCCAAATCTTGTCCTTATTTTAGTATGCAACAGCGGAAGCTCTTAGTATTCACCTGAGAATAAACATGCTTTAAACGTCAACAAAAATGTTGGTGAGTTATAGGTTTAACCTATATATATCAAATCGTAACAATAGACCACAAGATTTCATATTTCAATACACATCCCATACATAGAGATAAAAATCATTCATATGGTGAACACCTGGTAACCGACATTAACAAGATGCATATATATAAGAATATCCCCATCATTCCGGGACACCCTTCTGATATGATATAAATTTCGAAGTACTAAAGCATCCGGTACTTTGGATGGGGTTTGTTAGGCCCAATAGATCTATCTTTAGGATTCGCGTCAATTAGGATGTCTGTTCCCTAATTCTTAGATTACCAGACTTAATAAAAAGGGGCATATTCGATTTCGATAATTCAACCATAGAATGTAGTTTCACGTACTTGTGTCTATTTTGTAAATCATTTATAAAACCTGCATGTATTCTCATCCCAAAAATATTAGATTTTAAAAGTGGGACTATAACTCACTTTCACAGATTTTTACTTCGTCGGGAAGTAAGACTTGGCCACTGGTTGATTCACGAACCTATAACAATATATACATATATATCAAAGTATGTTTAAAATATATTTACAACACTTTTAATATATTTTGATGTTTTAAGTTTATTAAGTCAGCTGTCCTCGTTAGTAACCTACAACTAGTTGTCCACAGTTAGATGTACAGAAATAAATCGATAAATATTATCTTGAATCAATCCACGACCCAGTGTATACGTATCTCAGTATTGATCACAACTCAAACTATATATATTTTGGAATCAACCTCAACCCTGTATAGCTAACTCCAACATTCACATATAGAGTGTCTATGGTTGTTCCGAAATATATATAGATGTGTCGACATGATAGGTCGAAACATTGTATACGTGTCTATGGTATCTCAAGATTACATAATATACAATACAAGTTGATTAAGTTATGGTTGGAATAGATTTGTTACCAATTTTCACGTAGCTAAAATGAGAAAAATTATCCAATCTTGTTTTACCCATAACTTCTTCATTTTAAATCCGTTTTGAGTGAATCAAATTGCTATGGTTTCATATTGAACTCTATTTTATGAATCTAAACAGAAAAGTATAGGTTTATAGTCGGAAAAATAAGTTACAAGTCATTTTTGTAAAGGTAGTCATTTCAGTCGAAAGAACGACGTCTAGATGACCATTTTAGAAAACATACTTTCACTTTGAGTTTAACCATAATTTTTGGATATAGTTTCATGTTCATAATAAAAATCATTTTCTCAGAATAACAACTTTTAAATCAAAGTTTATCATAGTTTTTAATTAACTAACCCAAAACAGCCCGCGGTGTTACTACGACGGCGTAAATCCGGTTTTACGGTGTTTTTCGTGTTTCCAGGTTTTAAATCATTAAGTTAGCATATCATATAGATATAGAACATGTGTGTAGTTAATTTTAAAAGTAAAGTTAGAAGGATTAACTTTTGTTTGCGAACAAGTTTAGAATTAACTAAACTATGTTCTAGTGATTACGAGTTTAAACCTTCGAATAAGATAGTTTTATATATATGAATCGAATGATGTTATGAACATCATTACTACCTCAAGTTTAGTAGATAAACCTACTGGAAGTGACAAGAAATGATCTAGCTTCAAAGGATCTTGGATGGCTTGAAAGTTCTTGAAGTAGGATCATGACACAAAAACAAGTTCAAGTAAGATTTTTACTCGAATTAAGATAGTTTATAGTTATAGAAATTGAATCAAAGTTTGAATATGAATATTACCTTGAATAAGAAAGATAACCTACTATATATAACAAAGGTTTCTTGATCTTAGATGATTACTTGGAATGGATTAGAAAGCTTGGAAGTAAATTAGTAAACTTGAAGGGATTTTTGAAGTGTTCTTGAAGTGTTCTTCCTATGATGATTATAGCTTGATTCTTGAAGTGATTTTTGATGAAGATGATGATTAACTACTGGAAAAATACGTTCATAATAGTGTGTATGTGTTGAGAGAGAATTAGAAAGAGAATTAGAAGTGAAATGGAGTGAATGATGAGTGGTAATTGGTGAGTGGTGAGTGGGGTTAAAAGGATTTCTAGTTAGTTGACTAGCTCATGGTAGAAGTTAAAATTGATTAGTCATACATGACATAATCAAGAGTGGAATCCCATGCTAGTTCCTATTGGTATATACTCATAGTAAGTACGTTTTGAAGCTGTGTATAATACGGGTAAGAATACGACTAGAATTCTTGATGAAAGAAAAGAATGGAAAAGTAACTTTAACCATTTTCGTTAAGTATGAGTGTTTTGATATATGTCTTGAAGTCTTCCAAAAGTATTTTAATACATCTAAATACACTACATGTATATACATTTTAACTGAGTCGTTAAGTCATCGTTAGTCGTTACATGTAAGTGTTGTTTTGAAACATTTAAGTTAACGATCTCAATTAATGTTGTTAACCCATTGTTTATTATATCTAATGAGATGTTAAATTATTATATTATCATGATATTATGATATATTAATATATCTTAATATGATATATATACATTTAAATGTCGTTACAACGATAATCGTTACATATATGTCTCGTTTCGAAATCCTTATGTTAGTAGTCTTGTTTATATGTATATAACTCATTGTTAATATACTTATGGAGATACTTACTTATCATAATCTCATGTTAACCATATGCATATCCATATATATATCGTCATGTCGTTTTTACAAGTTTTAACGTTCGTGAATCGCCGGTCAACTTGGGTGGTCAATTGTCTATATGAAACATATTTCAATTAATCAAGTCTTAACAAGTTTGATTGCTTAACATGTTGGAAACATTTAATCATGTAAATATCAATCTCAATTAATATATATAAATATGGAAAAGTTCGGGTCACTACAGTATGTATAAGCAGTGGAACTCCGAGCGAGTATACGAGGATTATAGGCGACGCCAACACGATAGCTGGTTAGTTCATCAGCACCAAATCATGAGCCAGCTATCATATCAGGTACCAAATAACTATGTACCTACTCGACCTGCTCATTTTCCGCCACACAACCCCGATATCCGACCACCCTTTAACCGGTATGACTATAACCAAGCCTATCAGAACACCTATAACCAACAATGGAACCCACATGATGAGATGAACTGGAACCCATATCCAGACTGATTTAGTTCCATTTGGTTATTTTTATGATTTTTATGTTTTTATCTTTTTAATTATTCATGTTTAAACTTATGTTATTGGATATATTTGTGTAATTTTTATCATTTCTATTATTATTGTGTACTAATATTTCACATTTAGGATTTGAAAGTGGGATATTAAGTCCCATTTCAAATTGCCATGCATGTTTATATTTGTATGTATGTATATTGTAAATTGTACAAAACAGGGTAAAACAGCGCATTTTCAAAGACTGGCATTAAGTTCAGCAAAAGCTACTAATTTTGACGACAAGATGACAAATAAATGTGATGTAACAACAGACGGAATGAACAAATGATATGCACCATTTATCATTCAGCAAATAAACGCCAATATGTTTGGAAACTTTGGTAAAATTTAATCATTTTTACGCTAATCACCCTCAATAATTTAAATTGTTACTGATTTCTTGCAAATGAGGGCATTGCAAGATCTTAAGTGTGGGAAGGGGTTAAATTCTTTCGGATTTTAAAATTTTTACTTTATACACTTGGTTACCATTAGAAATACTAGTAAAGTAGTAGTTGTATTAGAATCTAGTGCTCTCTGATAATAAATAACAGCCCTAGTCTTATATACTGACTACCCAATTCTAGTAAAATTTTTCAAAATTTTCAATTAAATGAACTCAAAATCATGTTTATACATATTTATGAACGATAAAACTAGGTGTTAACACCGAAATTATTGTTACCTCGGAAAGGACATAAATTGAGAAACAAACCAAAATGTTAAAATTCATTTAAAATGGAATAGAGGACAATAAAAAGGAAAATAAAAGCCAAGTGTGGGAAAAATTACCAAGTTATCTTAAACATATGTCACATATTTCTGTAACAAATAATTGAAGATACTTTTGCGTTGAACTAAACTAAACTGTTTTACCCGATGAAAGAAAAGAAGAGATGGATCTACACGATGAATCAATTCCATCGTTAAAAGGAAGTAAAGTCTTTCGAAAAAGAAACGCGCTTCTTGATTTAGGTCATGAAGTTGTCGTCCAGACCAGCTGTAGGTTGATGAAAAATCTAGAAAAGTCATCTCTAAAATCAGCAGGAAATCCACGGACCTCAGCATAAAACAGGGTCGCCAAGTGGTCAGATTTGTCCTAACCATGAGAAGGATTTATCTCGTACAATGGGGGGCACCGTGCAAATTAGCTTGATAAGACTAATGAATCAGACCCCCATAAAGGATAATCTCCTTAAAAGATCAAAAATCAGCTTTTAAGCCTGATATTACTCAATCCTAGAGATTGACCTTAAAGATTGAGAATTACAAACTCATGGAATTCAATGATATCTAAACTCGAGCTTGAACGAGAAAATATTTTGATCAAAATTACAAACCGATTTGTTTTCTGAAAACCCATTTTTCAATGCGTTCATTACCATTGAACGTAAAATCCTAGGAATTCACCTGGAATTTATTAGGTCACCTGAACCAAATCGGGTGTCAACCGTAAGAACGGTGGTTGCATAGCATGGTCAAAGACAGGACCTTGTGCCAGACCAAAAAATCATAAGGGTGAGCTTTACTATTGCTCCTACCAAGGAGAGTAATTGCGTCCGACACGTTATATACCATAATTAAAAGCATGTCAGGGGACATTGCCTTAACAGTTGCTTGTTCAACGCTTTCCTTTACAACCGGACGGTAGTTTACCGAAAGGTAATATTCGGAACAAGTAAACTGGACGTGTTGCTTTCCCAATACAAGGTTAGCAAGTGGGTGTGTAACACCCGTGTTACATCCGTCCCACATCGGTTGGAGAGAGGAACGAAGCATGCCTTATAAGGGTGTGGAGACCTTTCCTAGCATGACGCGTTTTGGGACCACAAGCACAGCAGATCCCATGAGAACTCTGTAGTTAAGCGTGCTCAGGCAAGAGCACTACCAGGATGGGTGACCTCCTGGGAAAGTGTTCGTCGTGTGTGGTCACCAAGAAAAATCCGTGAGCAACCTACGGGGGAGACAAGGGTACGTCCCTATCTCTGCAAAGCGGACAATATCATGCTACGGGGAACGTTTTACCTGGGGTGTTACATATGGTATCAGAGCCAGACCCCGGACCAAACGTGCACAGCGAGGACGCTGTGTCCCATTAGGGAGGAGGATTATAACACCCGTGTTACATCCGTCCC
Organism: Rutidosis leptorrhynchoides; assembly: GCF_046630445.1. Taxonomy (NCBI): domain Eukaryota; kingdom Viridiplantae; phylum Streptophyta; class Magnoliopsida; order Asterales; family Asteraceae; genus Rutidosis; species Rutidosis leptorrhynchoides. Next base: position 79,316,384 of record NC_092336.1, on the reverse strand, counting down.
ACATCGGTTGGAGAGGGGAACGAAGCATGCCTTATAAGGGTGTAGAGACCTTTCCTAGCATGACGCGTTTTGGGACCACAAGCACAGCAGATCCCATGAGAACTCTGTAGTTAAGCGTGCTCAGGCAAGAGCACTACCAGGATGGGTGACCTCCTGGGAAAGTGTTCGTCGTGTGTGGTCACCAAGAAAAATCCGTGAGCAACCTACGGGGGAGACAAGGGTACGTCCCTATCTCTGCAAAGCGGACAATATCATGCTACGGGGAACGTTTTACCTGGGGTGTTACAGGGTGACACAAAACCGCAAGTTTTGAGCTAAAATTTTCAAATCTGAAACCCACCAAACCCACAAAAATATTTTGCAAACACCGGTGAAGGGTTATTCCGGAAAACTTATCTAGGGTAAAAACAAGATTGAATTTTCAAAAAGATCAAATGTTTTCATAAAGATCCAATTTCCTTAATGGATCTAAATTTTTATAGTCATGTGGGACTGTAAACCACATCGTTACTACCATTGTTTATACCGCCGTAAATAAATCACTGATGTACAAAGTGTGAAGAATAAAGAAGTGATTCTAGTATTTCAAGACTATATTGCTTGAGGACAAGCAACGCTCAAGTGTAGGAATATTTGATAATGCTAAAAACGAACATATATTTCATAGCATTATTCCTCAAGAAAGACAAGCTTTTAGTTGCAATTATCCTATTTACAAGTGATATTCGTTTAAATAATAAAAGGTGAAGACAAAAGACAGATTCGACAAATTGAAGACGCAAACGACCAAAAAGCTCAAAAGTACAAAATGCAATCAAAGAGGTTCCAATTATTGATAAGAAATGTCTCAAAATTACAAGAGTACAAGATTCAAAACGCAAAGTACAAGATATTAAATAGTACGCAAGGACGTTCAAAAATCCGGAACCGGGACCAGAGTCAACTCTCAACGCTCGACGCAACGGACTAAAAATTACAAGTCAACTATGCACATAAATATAATATAATATTTAAATAATTCTTATAATTATTTATATATTATATTTATTTAATTAAAACGTCGACAAACAAGAAAACAAGAATTTTGAGCTGTCACCTACCACCATGCGATCGCATGGCCTGGAGGCACAAAAGCCATGCGATCGCATGGCCAACTTTTTCAGTTCACAGGCCTATGAATTTCGAGCTTTGGTGCACCATACAAATATATCCATCCTCTCTATATCTATACGTAATATTTATATTTATAATTTATATTTTAATTTTAATTTTAATTTTAATTCTAATAATAAGGGTATGTTAGCGAATGTTGTAAGGGTGTAAGTCGAAATTCTGTCCGTGTAACGCTACGCTATTTTTAATCATTGTAAGTTATGTTCAACCTTTTTAATTTAATGTCTCGTAGCTAAGTTATTATTATGCTTATTTAAAATGAAGTAATCATGATGTTGGGCTAATTACTAAAATTGGGTAATTGGGCTTTGTACCATAATTGGGGTTTGGACAAAAGAACGATACTTGTGGAAATTAGACTATGGGCTATTAATGGGCTTTATATTTGTTTAACTAAATGATAATTTGTTAATTTTAATATAAAGATTTACAATTAGATGTCCCTATAAATAACCATATACACTCGATCGGACACGATGGGCGGGGTATTTATATGTACGAATAATCGTTCATTTAAACATTGCATTCTTTTGAAAAGGCACACCATAAATGTATATTTAAATCAAAGGTTTTCGACATCTGATGATTTCTACATATAGACAATCACCGTAATAATAGTTTACAATAGTACTTCTGTTGACAATGCAGTCAAAATAAGATACATGGTGATGATTTGGTGAATGCAACGTTTCCTCGAAAAATATGCCATGTAAGACTCCATGCACATAGCTTGTATAACATATAAGCAAACAGCGGAAGACTTCTAGGGAACCTGAGAATAAACATGCTAACAAGTGACAACACAAAGGTTGGTGAGTTCATAGTTTTAGTGTTTCGCATAATCTGTATATAAAAGTGGATCACAAGATTTCAGTTGTTTCATCCAGAAACGTTTATCAATAGATTCTACATAACAGAGCACCCTGGTAACTAAGCTTTAACGTTATAATGATAAATACCCCATTCGTTTTAATACACGCAAACCAACGTGTCCTAAACTCAAATAACACACGTCCGTTAAAAAGGCTAGCGCTCTAGCTCGGACGGGGATGTCAAGCCCTATGGATCCATATACTGTTATTCGCGCCCACCAGTCCATATCCTATGTACTGGCAGCTACTAGTTACCAAAGCTAAGGGATTTTCGGTTCAAACTCAGTGTAGAATTTAGTATGTACTTGTATCCATTGCGTTTAAAATAAATTGCATGTATTCTCAGCCCAAAAATATAGATTGCAAAAGCAATTAAAAAGGGAGCAATGAAACTCACCTTAGCAGCACATACAGTTGTTCATCGTAATGTGACCGAAACTCGGTATATCAAATAATCGTAGATCTCAATCTAGAGAACATATGTTGGTCAATAAATGTCTATCAAGCTAGGTCAGGTCATAGTGTATCACACTCCTAATGCTCGAGATCGACATACAAAAGTTATCCAAAGTCGTTTCAAAAAGTCAATTTTGACAATAGTTCACAAAACGTGATGTACCTTATATAAGGATTCATTTACTTGGTTGATAATATTTAAAAATCCATTTTATTAATCTCGTAAACAAGTTGTTTAAATATTAATTGCTGATTCAAAAGCAATTCCAATAAACGTCAATCATAATTCAGTTGATCATATCTTTTAATCCGTTCATCGAAACTATTCGATATCTAAATGAAAAGTTATTGATTTTTCGCCAGCTTTCCGAAAACATGTATATCATATACCTTTTACCAGTAATATATGTATTTAATTCGTGATTCATTATAAACTGTTTAACGACGAAATTTAGCATACAAACATGTATAAATATATATACTCGAGCACTAGACATGTATACACTATTAATTTATAATAGATAAAATATAAATGCTTACGTATCAATATTGTGATTCAATATTTCAGAAAAGTACGTAGACGCAACAGAGATGATAAATACTAGGTTTGACTTTACGAGCATAACCCTCGAACAATACCCATAACCTCCTTAGTAATAACTCAAAATTTCCTTAGCTCTATCTCGCTCGTAAAATCATTTTGAAAGTGACACGCTCATAACCTCGTCGTAGTATTTTATGTATAATACTAATTAATAATATTAATAATAATAAGATTAATAATAATATTAATCTTAATAATAATAATAATAATAATAATAATAATAATAATAATAATAATAATAATAATAATAATAATAATAATAATAATAATAATAATAATATAAATACGGAGTAAAATGAATTAGGAAAGAAACTGGAACCCAAATCGAGCTTTTATAGCATTTGGCCTGAAAAAGTACCCCATGCGAGTGCATGGGATTTTAGTGCAAATCTCATGCACTTGCATGAGCTCATGCACTTGCATGGGTTTTATGCCTATTTCCCATGCGATCGCATGGCCGTCAGATCCAGCTCACATATTTTTTGTTTTCTTGTTTGTCGACATAATTAAATATAATATATATAATATATATAATTTAAATAATTAATTATATATTATATTAAATTCATGTGCATAGTTGACTTGTAATTTTTGTTCCGATGACTCGTACGTTGTCACTCGACTTATGTCCCGGTTCCGGTTTCTCGAACGCATTTTCGTACGCTTAGAAAACTCGCAATGTACGTTTCGTGTCACGTACCTTTGTCAAAATATATCCTTAAATTATCCCTAAACTATACCACTCAAAGTATATCTTAAACTTTCGAGTATTTTGATCATTTACTTTTATAAATCATCGTCTCGCTATTTGTTAATATATATATAATAACAAATCGTTTTATGACTAAGTTAATATATATTTTCAACATTCATAAACACGTTTTAAATATACGTCGCAAGTTATTCATATAATTAATATTCCAACTTATCATATATATTCAAATAAATATTTAAACCAATAAGTTTAATGTACGGTATCAAACAATTAATACATTGTTACGTTTTCAAGTTATAGTATATGTATGTATGTATGTATATATATATATATATATATATACACACATATAATTGTTCGCGAATCGTCAAAAATAACCGAAAGGTATTTAAATATATGAAAGTAGTTCAAAAATTTTGAGATTCAGTTTTACAAACTTTGCTTATCGTGTCGAAAATGTTAATCATACAAAGATTAAGTTTAAATTTGGTCAAAAATTTCCGGGTCATCACACAATCCATCGACGCTGTCTCATATTCAGCTGCTTCTGGTCGAATATGTGTTGGAGGCTTTTGTGATCGGTGAAGATAGTACTCTTGGTTCCATAAAGATAGTATCTCCACAGTTTTAGTGCAAAGACAACGGCGCGTCAAAATCTCGGGTCGAAAAACGCGAGTCAAAAATGTGCGTCGAAAATGTGAGGCGAAATACGCAGGTCGAAAATCGCGCCTCGAAAATCGCACATTGAAAACGCGCTTCAAAAACCGCGTCTCGATTTAGTTTTAATATGAGCCAATTAGTTCAAGCCTAGAACCTATTAATCTCTTTAAAAAAAAAATTGGGCATTGATGAGTTTTTTAATATGGAGCCGTTTTTTCAGTTATTTGTTTGGACTCATTTGGCCTTCAAATAAACTCAATGAACCTTTTTTTGAGGTTTTTGATCTTGTTTGCGAGGTCTATGTATATGTATATACACGTACAACTGCAACTATTACAATTAATGATTGTATTTTCCGGAGTATTATTTAAGTTATTGCGTATTCATTAAAAATAGAAAAATCTAATAAGTATGAATAAAAAAGTCAAGTTCTTCGCTCATCTTTTACATTCTAAAGAGGTATTCACGTCGCACTGAAATGACAAATTAATTCTTTGATCATATGATGACAATGTTCAGTCTTTCTAGGTTTGTATCAACTTGACAATCAAGCAACACTCAAGCGACAATTTAGGTTTTCGTTATCACATTAACATATCAATCGATTAGTCAATTAAAATGAAAGAGTAGATTAGAAGTAATTCATCTTCGTTTGTAAGTTTTAAGTTGAAATCCAGTATTTTATAAAGAGTATTAATAATAATTAAAATTAATTAAATTTATTATTATCAATAAGAATAAGAATAAGCATAAATAATTAAAAAGTGGATTATAGGAGTATGATTGCAAATTGCAAACTCGTTGCTTACAGCTAAATTAAATATTAAATAATTCTCCTAAACTCCAACCTGTTTGTAAAACATCTGGCAGTCAAACCACGACTCCTATTACCGTGTACACTTCTCGAGCCGAGCCGAGCCGAGCTATCAAAAGGCTTTTTCCAGCTCAGCGTGCATACCACACGCCCGTCAGTCCCCCTCTCTGTATATATGCACACATATACTCCGTATACATTACCAAGTCACAAACAAACAGATCTCAATCCATTAATTAATTTGTTTCTAAATCCTATTCTCAAATCTCAATCGAATCCACTCCAATCCTCATCGTTCTTATTTGGATAATAGATAGTATTAATTTCTTCAATATTTGTTATGGCGGATGAATCAATGAATCCAAGACGGCAACCTAGCAGGTTACAACGGCGAGCTCCGGCTTCCATACAGGTCTCTCCGTCGAGTCAGTGGAACGTAGCGATCCCGTTACTATCGCCGTTAATCACGTCGCCGGAAAATAGAAATTGTATCGATAATAGTAATGACGAGTATCGAAGAGTTGTTAATAGTGATGATAATAATAATAAGATTGTGAAACCGGAGCCGGAGAAAACGCCGATTGTGTGTAAAAAATGGCAACATCCGGCTGCTCCATTTTATTATGAGCCAGCGCCGACGTTATTGCAATCGATTTGTACCGGAGGTACTGTTGATAGAAGTTGATAATCGATTGATTGATTATGATTTATTAGAAGGTTTAATTTATCATTACGATTCAGACTATGTATTTTTGATTTTCCGATTGTAGAACAGATCGTTTTTAGATCTAGCAGTGAATGATTTTATTTTGCCATTTTTAAATTCATTTATTTTAGATAAATTATACGCCGAAAATTATTAGTTGTGGTGATAGTGAACTAGCAGTCGTTAATCCGTGTTGAATGTCGTGATTAGGTTACTTACATTAATTAATTAATTACTCCGAGTAAACTGTACAGATTACATGATGTTACTGGAGGGACCATTTTTTAGTATATAAAAAACTTAAAGGATACAAGATAAAATATTTTAAGACTGATTGGTTAACAATACGAGTATTATATGTAGTGTTGGGCTTATGAGAAACAATATATAGTAAGCCCAAAGACAGTAATATTGGGCTGCACTTATGATAGTGTTGTAATCCAGAAAAGGGAAATTGATGAAAATACATTTTTTTTAAGGCTTCAAACAAAATACACTTTTTTTAAAAAAAATGCCTTTTTACACCATTCGGTAGACGGGATTTCTATCTACCACCTTTATCTGTCGTCTACTACCATTTTTACAAAGTAGTAGACAGTAACAACAAGGTAGTAGACAGTGAGAACAAAGCAGTAGATAGTCAATTACAAGGTAGTTGACCGTCTACTGTCTTGTTGTTACTGTCTACTACATTGTTGTAGGTGTCGACTGATATGTATTATTGGTGTCGACACCTACAACAAAGTAGTAGACAATAACAACAAGGTAGTAGACGGTCAGCTACCTTGTAATTGGCTGTCTACTGCTTTGTTCTCACTGTCTACTACCTTGTTGTTACTGTCTACTACTTTGTAAAAATGGTAGTAGACGACAGATAAAGGTGGTAGACAGAAATTCCGTCTACTGAATGGTGTAAAAAGACAAATTTTTTTAAAAAAGTGTATTTTGTTTGAAGCCTTAAAAAAGTGTATTTTGAACAATTTCCCTTTCCCTCAAAAAGTCATATCACATTGATCTAGCTGGTAAAAGTTAATATTAACAAGTGCTCTTAGAGGTGTCGTTAATATAGTTATTAATATGTACAAGTCTGTAACATGTTAACGACAGCCCGAGCGGTCGTTAGAAAATAAATTTATATATAACGATCTAACCAAAAAATAATGAGTTATAAGCTTTGGTCGCGTAACTATGAACTCTTCCTAGTTAATGCAGTATCCCAAAACACCATCTTTTAAGCTATAAATAAATAACTGTTTACGGGAACTTTATGTTAATAACTAGTTTTCGAACCCTCGCTTCGCGCCGGGGGTTCGATTTTTAATGTATTTTATTGTGTTTAGTTACGGAGCCTGCGAGTAAAAAATCAACATATATGAAAAGTACCCTAAATATTTAGCGTTTTTTTTAAAAGTGTCCGTTTTGCGTATAGTTAGTGACATTGTGTTCATAAAATTATTTCGAGTTTAAGGATGGTGTCGGGAAAATTTAACTTATTGCGAGCGAGAAGATATGACCTGTTGAATATTTGAGTGAAGTTTATTTAAGATATTTTATGAAAATTTTGATTTGACGCTTTAGCCCCCTGTGTTGGGGGTCGATTTTAATTTTTGAACAAAGTTTGGGGGGCTTTTGTGGTGGTACTTGAAAGAATGAAGGGGAAAAAAAAGGTGGAAAGATGAAAATACCTCTGGTACTATTCATAAGTTTTTTGTCAAGGTATTTTATAAAAATTTTGATTTGACGCTTTAGCCCCCTGTGTTGGGGGTCGATTTTAATTTTTGAACAAAGTTTGGGGGCTTTTGTGGTGATACTTGAAAGGAAGAAGGGGGAAAAATGTGGAAAGACGAAAATACCCCTAGTACTATTCATAAGTTTTTGTCTAATAGTTAATATGGTAATATGTCCCCATCTTTGTTGCACTATCCCAAAACCATTATAAAATCATTAGGTGGTTTGTTATCAAACAGACAATTGATGAAGCATTTTGTTTTCTTCAGTAACCATACCTCATGTAAACACTACACATGATATCATTATTCACAAGTCCAACTTGATCATCCAAATGCTCCCCACGGCTATCTATACGCGCATTTGGAGGATTTATCCGCTTCCTATCGAACCGGCTCCTATTTCAAACTATGGACTAGTTAGACCAAAGGAAGAAAGTAAGTCGACCAGCTAAGCTTACTTCCCAAATTCCTCTTTCATCATGTCAAAACATATTACTTTTAACGGCCCGAACCAGTCTTTAAGATAATAACCAACCAACTGATGATGTAGCGTGATGGTACGAAATAGTATTATTTTTACTAGGAAATACTACAAAATATGACACAAGTTTTATTAATTTACGGATGGGATATACCTAAACCTTGCTACAACACTATAGGCAGTGTACCTAATCGTAGAGTAGTGTAGTTTTTAGTAAGTCCGGTTCGTTCCACAGGGAGCTAGTGATTACGTACTATATTTTTATAAAACTATATTTATATAAATATATATATATATATATATAAGTAGTAATATTATTATAAAAGGGGGGTTTTACCGTTTAATGACCGGTTTGTCGATTCTATATTTTAAGCGCAAAGATAAATGACGATAATTAAAGTGCGTAAAATAATGACAATAAATAAAATGACAGTAAATAAAATTGCGAGTAATAAAATGACAGTAAATAAAGATACGATGAGAAATATAATAAAAGAATTATGCTTATTTAAACTTCCGTAATCATGATGTTTGACGTGTTGATTTTAATTTATTACCATGGGTTAATTGTCCTTTGTCCTGGTTTATTTGATACGTCTATCTGGTTTTTGTCCATAATAGTCCATCGGTCATAAATATAAAGTGCGAGTGTCCTCGTCAAATTACCCTTATACCCGAAGTCAAATATTCCAACTAATTAAGGATTTAAACTGTGACGCAGTTATCACTTCTGTCAACAATTACACCAGTTATCACTGTATGTAATCTACCCCTGTTTTGATTAGATATGAATATTAATTTACCCACTTGATCAGTTTGAATAATCAATTACCCAACCCGAATAATTAATTAAATGATTATAATAGATTCCATATGAACGTCACTAAATAGGACAACCATAATCATTATTAATTATTAGGATAATTAATTTGAAGATAGGTTCGACAGACTCCAATGAGTTGTCACTCAATTAGACAATACCCCCCATCTATTAATAGTCAATAGTCCAATTTCCACAAGTGTCGGTCTTTTGCCCAAACCTTAATTATGGTACAAAGCCCAATTACCCAATTTTAGTAATTAGCCCAACATCATGATTACTTCGTTTTAAATAAGCATAATAATAACTTAGCTACGAGACATTAAATTAAAAAGGAAAGACATAACTTACAGTGGGTATTAATATCGTAGTATTACACGGGCAGAGTCTTGACTTAAAACCCGTAAATCATTTGTTACAATACTAAACTAAATCATAATTATTAAAATTATAATTAAAATTAAAATTATTTATTTATGTTATATGTTTACAGAGAAGGAAAAGAAAAAGATGTGTTTGAGTTCGTGCATAAACTGCCTTTTTATAGGCATTTGGCCAGATTTTTACTGCCATGCGACTCGCATGGGTTTATGCCTATTTGTCATGCGACTCGCATGGCCACGCTGGACAGCTCACATATCTTTTGTCTTCTTGTTCGTCGACATATTTATTAAATATATATAAAATATAAATAATTTTAATAATTATTTATATATTATATTATATTTATGTGCATAGTAGACTAGATATTTTTGGTCCATTGCGTCGGGCGTTTCTTCTTGGCTCGGGTCCCGGTTCCGGATTTTCGGACGTCCTTTCGTACTATTTTATATCGTGTACTTTGCGTTCCGCAACTTGTACTCTTGTCATTTTTAGACGTTCTTCATCAATAATTTGAACCTTTTTATTTGTATCTTGTATATTTGAGCTTTTTGGACCTTTGTGTCTTTAATTCGTCGTTTTCGCCTTTTGTCTTCGCACTTATTTAATATAAACGAATATCACTTGAAAATGGAACAATTGCAACTAAAATCTTGTCTTTCTTGGGGGATTTTGCTATGAAATATATGTTCCTTTTTAGCCTTATCAATATCCCCACACTTGAGCGTTGCTTGTCCTCAAGCAATACAGTCTTGAAATAATATAATACATCACACGAATCACTTCTTTATTCTTCACACTTTGTACATCAGTGATTTTGATAGAGCGGTATAAACAATGATATTAACAATAGAACCATGGTTAAAGGTGGGTGTGTCATCCACAGTTGCCTTGGGTTTAGGTCAACGACACTTGCAATCAAATAGCCGATTTACTTTCGGTTTCCAAAGCAAAGTGCACATTTAAAAGGCGGTTTACAGTCCCACATGACTATAAAAATGTAGATCCTTTAGGAAATTGGATCTTTATGAAAACATTTGATCTTTTAAAAATTCAAGCTAGATTTTACCCTAGACAAGTTTTCTGATTTGACCCACCATCGGTGTTGCAAAATATATTTGTGGATCAATATTTTGGCTAAAAACATTTAGGTTCGTGTAATCCACTGCTATCCCGGTATCGGAAAGCACACATCCAGTTTACTTGTTCCGTATATTACCTTTCGGTAAACTACCGTCCAGTTGTAAAGGAAAGCGATGAACAAGAAACTGTTAAGGCAATGTCTAATGACATGCATTTGTTCATGGTCTAATTACGTGTCGGATGCTAGTACTATCCTTGGTAGGAGCAATAGTAAAGATCATCCTATGATTTTTCGGTCTGGCACAAGGTCCTGTCTCCGACCATGCTATGCAACCACCGTTCTTACGGTTGACACCCGATTTGGTTCAGGTGACCTAATGAATTCTGTTGAATTCCCAGGATTTTACGTTCAATGGTAATGAACGCATTGAAAATGGATTTTCAGAAAACAAATCGGTTTTAATTTTGATCAAAATATTTTCTCGTTCAAGCTCGAGTTTAGATATCATCGAATTCCATGAGTTTGAATTCTCAATCTTTAAGGTCAATCTCAAGGATTGAGTAATATCAGGCTTAAAAGCTGATTTTTAATCTTTAAGGAGATTATCCTTTCTGGGGATCTGATTCATTAGTCTTATCAAGCTAATTTGCATGGCGCCCCCCCATTGTACGAGATAAATCCTTCTCATGGTTAGGATAAATCTGACCACTTGGCGACCCTGTTTGATGCTGAGGTCCGTGGATTTCCTGCTGATTTTTGAGATGACTTTTCTAGATTTTTCGTCAACCTACAGCTGGTCTGGACGACAACTTCATGACCTAAATCAAGAAGCGCGTGTCTTTTTCGGAAGACTTTACTTCCTTTTAATGATGGAATTGATTCATCGTGTAGATCCATCTTTTCTTTCAAATATATTACAATAAACCGGGTAAAACTGTTAATTAAGTCCAAAACAAAAGCACCTGCAATAACTTTACAGAAACATGTGATAGATAGTTTTTAATTGAATAACTTGGTACATTCTCCCCACACTTAGTTTCTTTCTTTGCCTTTTTATTCTCCTTTATTTCATTTTAAATGAATTCAAGCGTTTTAGGTTGTTTCTCAATTTATGCCCTTTTCGAGGTAACGATAATTTCGGTATTAACACCTAGTTTTCACCGTTCATAAATATGTATAAACATAATTTTGAATTCGTTTAGTTGAAAATTTTTCAAATTTTCACAAAATTTGGCAATTAAACTAAGTGTAAACCCGAGAGAATTTATAACCCTTCCCTACACTTAAGATCATGCAATGCCCTCATTTGCATGAAAGCAGACTATAATTATAAATTCATGAGGGTGATTAACGTAGAAAAGTGATTAAAAATACCGAGTTTGCAAACATATTGTTGTTATTTCACATTTGATATTGTCGTCAAAATTATTAGCTTTTGCTGAACTTAATGCTAGTCTTTGAAAGTGCGCTGTTTTACCCTGTTTTGTACATAACATAAAATACAAACATATATACATATTTTTGAAGTTTGGTATATAACCCCACGTTCAAAAATTTATAAAACATAGTATTTTTTTGGCATACTTTAAATCAATAAAATTAAAAGTAATGATAACAAAATTTTTCATCCCGCCCTCGGGTAAAGCAATTTCGGTTCAATGACCTAGTGTTCAACTTACGACGAATTTTAGAAAACAATTTTTTTTTTTTTTAAACTTAATGAAATAAAGTAAATTTTTGTTTTTAAATACACACAAAAATTAAATTTAAAAAGCATATTAATTTCATATAAAACCTAAAAAAAAAAAATTCAGAATGGAGGGAGAAAACTAGTTCTTTAGTGTCTGCTAGCGGAAAAGACCAATCGGATTCCATTCTCGGAACTACACGAGAACAGAACAACTAATTCTAGATAACATCGTCTTCTTTTTAGAACATTTGAATCTCCCCACACTTAGGTAGCAGTGGTGTTGAAATTGTGATTAACTTCATCGTCAATTTCTCTTGGTCCATAATCAGCTTGCATATCTGTGACTTTTTCTTTAAGCCATTGGTCGAATTCATGTGTTATATCCACAATTTCAACTAGCTTTGCCTTTTCTTTAGGCGACAGATTGGATACTAATCGGTTACATAACTTAAAGTTCCCCTTGGTTCTAGCATCGCGAATCCGTTTAATAAGTTTCTTCATTGAACTATTAATAACGGGATCATTTAATTTCGTATCAACAACGGGGTTCTTTGTTATCAGGTCATCATTAGGTGTTACTTCATTTTCCCCACACTTAGGCGTTTCATTATTGCTAAGTATTACCGTTGGAGTTGGTAAAACAACATGGTTCTTACCAATCGTTTTTGCTGGTTCAACGGTTTTGGTTGGTGGAGATTTAGTCTTTCGAATCATAAAGGTGATCGATTTGTCACCACTTTTAAGTGTCATTCTTCCATTTCCTACATCAAATAACGCCTTGGTGGACGCTAAGAATGGCCGACCTAAAATTAGAGGAATGTTTGGGTCCTCTTCTATGTCAATGACAATAAATTCGACTAGAAAGGTTAAATTGCCTACTTGAACGGGTAGGTTGTCAGCAATTCCAACTGGATGCTTAATGGTTTGATCAAAGAGTCGAACACTCATATCCGTTGGACTTAACTTACCTACACCTAATCTCTTATATAAGGAAAGAGGCATAACACTTACACTTGCACCTATATCTGCTAGTGCATCATACATGACACAATCACTAAGTAGACAAGGAACAATAAATTCACCCGGATCACCTACCTTAGGTGGAGGTTTTGGTGGAACTGTCTTCACCGGGTTTATATTTACGGCTTTTGTTTCTTGTATTTTCTTATTCTTTTTCTTCTTCTTCTTTCCAATGGTATCACCAACTTTATTACCTATTACTTGCTCATACTCAACTCCTTTTCTTGGAAACGGGATGGGTGGTTTATATGGTGCCACCACTGGCTTTACATACTCTGGTGGTGGTGGTGTAACTTCTTCATTTTTACTCTCATCTAAAACCTTCCCATCTTCCGGAGCTGGTTTTTCAGAATTTGTTGAAACCATATTAACATTCTCTTTCCGAGGATTTACTTCAGTATTACTCGGTAGCTTTCCTTGTTCCCTCTCACTCATCATGCTAGCAAGAGTACCTACGTGTTTTTCTAGATTCAAAATGGAAGCTTGTTGAGTTCTTAATGACTGATCAAACCTCTCGTTCGTTTGGGTTTGAGTTTCAATAAATTGTGTTTGAGATTCAACTAGCTTGAATACCACGTCTTCCATATTTGACTTTTTTTCTTCGGTTTGTTGTTGTGGTTTATATAAGCCAGGTATTTGTTGATTGAAAGTGTTGTTTTGAGTTGGTTGGTTATTCGGACCTTGTTGGTTATACCAGTTATTTTTGGGTCCTTTTGGATTGTAAAGAATGTTTTGATTTCGATTAAAGTTTAGCTTTGGCGGTTGATAATTATTCTGATAATTATTTTCCGGCCTTTGGTTCATATAGGAAACATTCTCTCGTTGTTCCATCGTTAGTTCAATGTGACAATCTTTCAATAAGTGTGGTCCACCGCATTGCTCACAACTAATTCGTATTGCGTGAATATCTTTATTCATCTTTTTCATTCGTCTTTCGAAAGCATCTATTTTTGCTGAAACGGAATCAAAGTCATGGCTAGAATCGGCTCTAGCCGCTTTAGATGAACGAACAATATCTTTTTCTTGGTGCCACTCATGCGAGTGGGAGGCTGTGTTATCAATAATTTTGTAAGCTTCAGTTGCGGTTTTCTTCATAATGGAACCACCAGCTGTTATGTCGATGTCTTTTCTTGTAGCAACGTTGACACCTTTATAGAAGATTTGCACTATTTGAAAAGTATCTAGACCGTGTTGAGGACATCCTCTCAACATCCTTCCGAATCTTGTCCACGCCTCATATAATGTTTCATTTGGCTTTTGCGCGAACGTAACAATTTCTCCTTGAAGTCTCACGGCTTTGGATGCCGGAAAGAATCGTTTAATAAATTTTTCAACTAAAACATCCCATGTGTCAATCGCCCCTTCAGGTAACGATTCTAACCAATCTTTGGCTTCTCCCTTTAAAGTCCAGGGAAACAACATGAGATAGATCTGCTCATCTTCCACTTCTCGGATTTTGAATAGTGTACAAATTCTATTAAACGTACGAAGGTGTTCATTAGGATCTTCATTCGGCGCACCACTGAATTGGCATTGGTTAGTCACCATATGTAGAATTTGTCCTTTGATTTCATAATCTGGTGCATTAACGTTTGGCTTAATAATGGCGTGACCTTGGCCCGTGCGTGTGGCTCTCATTCGATCTTCCATACTTAGAGGTTCCGTTACTTCCATAATTGAATTTGTTGAATACGAATCACTAGAGGATTCTGATTTAATGGTTTGTGGCTCAGGAGGAATAATTAGTGGTTCAGGATCTTGGAATTGTCCTTGAATATGCTCCGGGTTCTTAATTGTGAAGTCGGGTTCAAAAGATGGATTATCGGAAATTTGAGTTGGAGTTCTTGTTCGACTAGATGACGATTCTAAAGAAAAATCAACGGCGACAATATTTGCTAGATGTCTTGATCGAGTTACAGGTGGTGAACGTTTTGCTCGGTGCATTCACTGAATATCCTATTAGTTTTTAAAAAGGAAAGAAAAATTATAATAAGTTATCCAATTAATAGACTTTTCTGATTTTGCCCACGTTTCGAATAGCCAAAAGATGCAGCAGAGGGGCAGGATTCGTTTGGTCTCAATATAATTGAGTACTGTTTGGCTCCAATAACCCGGTCCACGTACAAATCCAACTATTACTACGAACCAGAAAATTTTGATGTCTATCAATTTAACCACTTAAAATAAATTTTCGTAATTTTAAGAAATTTAGAGAAGAAGTAGAAAAAATTCTAAGTCCTAAAAACTAGAATGGCGAGAAATAAGAGAGAAAAAGATTGCGCGTCGAAAAGTGTCGAAAAATGAAAAAGATGAAGAGTGGTTTGTAAACACGCGGTTAATCCAACCTTATAACGATCACTATCTTAAAATTAAAGCTACAAATGGAGATCACTAATTGGAATTGTAATTGATATATAGGTAAAAGGCGTCGAAAAATACGAAATAAGAAAATAGCACGAAAAATGGCGTCGCAAAATTTTAAGGCACCTAAATCTTAGTCTAAAGAAAAAGCACTTAAGGGATTTTACGGCAAAACTAAAAATTCTAGAAGTAAAAATAACTATGGCAAAACTAAACTTAATACTAAAAGTTGCGAATATAGTCTAAAAATCTAAAGGTAATAAAACTAAAAAATTTTTTTTTTTTTTTTTATAGACAAAATCTTAAAAATATATTTTTTTATAATTTTTTTTTTTTTTTTACGTTTTTTTTTTTTTTTACGTTTTTTTTTTTTTTTTACGTTTTTTTTTTTTTTTTTTTTTTTTGCAAATATAAATTAAAAATATAGCGTTTTAGTGCTCCCCGGCAGCGGCGCCAAAAACTTGATGATGTAGCGTGAGGGTACGAAATAGTATTATTTTTACTAGGAAATACTACAAAATATGACACAAGTTTTATTAATTTACGGATGGGATATACCTAAACCTTGCTACAACACTATAGGCAGTGTACCTAATCGTAGAGTAGTGTAGTTTTTAGTAAGTCCGGTTCGTTCCACAGGGAGCTAGTGATTACGTACTATATTTTTATAAAACTATATTTATATAATATATATATATATATATATATATATATATATATATATATATATATATATATATATATATATATATATATATATATATATATATAAGTAGTAATATTATTATAAAAGGGGGGTTTTACCGTTTAATGACCGGTTTGTCGATTCTATATTTTAAGCGCAAAGATAAATGACGATAATTAAAGTGCGTAAAATAATGACAATAAATAAAATGACAGTAAATAAAATTGCGAGTAATAAAATGACAGTAAATAAAGATACGATGAGAAATATAATAAAAGAATTATGCTTATTTAAACTTCCGTAATCATGATGTTTGACGTGTTGATTTTAATTTATTACCATGGGTTAATTGTCCTTTGTCCTGGTTTATTTGATACGTCTATCTGGTTTTTGTCCATAATAGTCCATCGGTCATAAATATAAAGTGCGAGTGTCCTCGTCAAATTACCCTTATACCCGAAGTCAAATATTCCAACTAATTAAGGATTTAAACTGTGACGCAGTTATCACTTCTGTCAACAATTACACCAGTTATCACTGTATGTAATCTACCCCTGTTTTGATTAGATATGAATATTAATTTACCCACTTGATCAGTTTGAATAATCAATTACCCAACCCGAATAATTAATTAAATGATTATAATAGATTCCATATGAACGTCACTAAATAGGACAACCATAATCATTATTAATTATTAGGATAATTAATTTGAAGATAGGTTCGACAGACTCCAATGAGTTGTCACTCAATTAGACAATACCCCCCATCTATTAATAGTCAATAGTCCAATTTCCACAAGTGTCGGTCTTTTGCCCAAACCTTAATTATGGTACAAAGCCCAATTACCCAATTTTAGTAATTAGCCCAACATCATGATTACTTCGTTTTAAATAAGCATAATAATAACTTAGCTACGAGACATTAAATTAAAAAGGAAAGACATAACTTACAGTGGGTATTAATATCGTAGTATTACACGGGCAGAGTCTTGACTTAAAACCCGTAAATCATTTGTTACAATACTAAACTAAATCATAATTATTAAAATTATAATTAAAATTATAATTATTTATTTATGTTATATGTTTACAGAGAAGGAAAAGAAAAATATGTGTTTGAGTTCGTGCATAAACTGCCTTTTTATAGGCATTTGGCCAGATTTTTACTGCCATGCGACTCGCATGGGTTTATGCCTATTTGCCATGCGACTCGCATGGCCACGCTGGACAGCTCACATATCTTTTGTCTTCTTGTTCGTCGACATATTTATTAAATATATATAAAATATAAATAATTTTAATAATTATTTATATATTATATTATATTTATGTGCATAGTAGACTAGATATTTTTGGTCCATTGCGTCGGGCGTTTCTTCTTGGCTCGGGTCCCGGTTCCGGATTTTCGGACGTCCTTTCGTACTATTTTATATCGTGTACTTTGCGTTCCGCAACTTGTACTCTTGTCATTTTTAGACGTTCTTCATCAATAATTTGAACCTTTTTATTTGTATCTTGTATATTTGAGCTTTTTGGACCTTTGTGTCTTTAATTCGTCGTTTTCGCCTTTTGTCTTCGCACTTATTTAATATAAACGAATATCACTTGAAAATGGAACAATTGCAACTAAAATCTTGTCTTTCTTGGGGGATTTTGCTATGAAATATATGTTCCTTTTTAGCCTTATCACCAACCAATGCAAACATCCAATAGCAAACATTATTAGAATAATAGAAAACCCTATAAGCTCTTTGATACTCCCTAAATCAAAACCCTTAGTCGTATATCATACTCTTGTAGGAACCTGCAATTATGTCTTCTAGAATAAACCTTGAACCCCAATCTTTACAGTTGGTGATTTTAGTGTGATCCAACGAATTGTTTTAGTGGGATTGAATTTGCTAAGTAGAAAGTGGTCATGATTCGTTGATACTTTAAAACGAATTCGGTAAAGTATGGAGTACACGTTCGTAAAGAGTTAGATGAATAGCTGAAAATAAACTTGGTTTGTTGTGCTTGAAATCTGAACTTGAAGCTCATATGCGCGTCGCGCAGGTTGGTGGTGCTGCGCCATAAAACGAACTTAGGAGATCGAAGCCAGGAAACTGGATCACCTAGTATGTATGCGCGCCGCTCATATGTATTGCGCGTCGTGCAATATTGCGGATTGTGCTGAAAGGGTGACAATCTTTGACTGAAAAGATGCAATGGTTCACCAAAAGTTGTACATATTTCCTGGAAGACACTGATTTATTTAACATGATTTCAAGCATATTTTAAAACCATTTAAAGGGAGTTAAATGTCAAGAGTTGTGTCATATCATTATGGCTATTAGCAAAGGTTGAAATACTTCGGTTGCATCTTTTGACCCATTATAAATAAGAATTTCATTTTCTAGAGAAATGTTCTAGATTTTAAACAATATAACACACTTTCTACTATCTACATTCATATTATACTCTCTATAAATCTCTGGATTTATTATCTTTTAGCCAAGACGATAAATCATCCTTGTGTTATCATAATCAAGATTTCGTGTAACTTGTAGCTAAGTGGGTCGAAATACTTGACTGAGAAAGTGTTTACACGATTCAAACAACAATCTCGTGATCATATTCTCAGCCCTACACATTTTATATAACATTTACACCAAAACTCCATATATGGTGGCGTCTTTGTGATCACCATTCATTGTCGTCATTCTATTATTTTCATGGTGAAAGCTTTTTTTATTTTTTTTTATTTTATGTATCTCTTTAATTTAGATTTAAATCAAAACATTGCCTAATAATCACATGACATATATCCACTTCGTTTTTGTGATGATTTTTACACAACAATTTTTTAGCCATAAACTATGAATTATATTATAAAACATTTTATATTATAACAATTTTTAGCATATTAAGTGATATATATAGTCAAAAAATTAATGATGATATATTGTAGCGAAAACATAAATTATATTAATAAGATGATCTTTTAAGAAAAATAAAAGAACCTATCGAGAAACATACAACCATACAAAACCAAGGCCCCGAAAAGCCTTCCACCTAGACAACAAACATGCCGGGAATTAACTAAAAGAACATCCAAACCAAAACGCGTTATCTAAAAGCGAGTCTATTAAAACTTCAAAAAAAAAAAAAAAAAAAAAAAAAAACACCCGACGAAGCCGAAACCAACTAAACGAGCATACAAAACAAACCACAACCAACTGACACGAGACAACAACTAAACAGAACTAACTAATAAACAGACCGCACAAAAGACAAAACAAACAACAAATCAAGACAAGCCAAGCTTATCCGCAACCAAATAAGTCTTCCTCCCTTCCAAGCCCGTTTTGATGAGCTTGTCATCAACTTGTGCAACTCATTGATTTACCGGATCTAGAAGAATAACCATCGGATAAATTGATATCAGACCCGTCTCTTTGTAACATCTTTATTTTATTATAAGCATTTGTTTGACATTCTAACTTGGAAGGGAGGGAATATTATATGGACGGTAATGGCAAAAGTCAAAAGTTAGTATTAGTTTAGCAAAATGGCAAGGTATAAAACGTACGTATTAGTTTAGCAAAATGGCAAGGTATAAGGAATTGTTGGTTGACTTAATCCATATAAATTAGCAAAAAGTCTAAAGAAAAGTCATTAATTTTAGCTTTGAAAGTCGAATAATCTTCTTCTTCCACAACCTCTACAATACAGTATATCTCTTATCTCTTATAGATAATAAATAATTGACAATGTTTATGCTTAAGAAAATTCTTCATACCGCGAGTGCCACAGTTAATAAATCCACTGCGGAGTACTTAACATTAATATTTCTTTATTATACATATTTTTTCTTTTCATATATTGTTTTATTTTGAGTTGATTCATCAAATGTAAAATTAAAGAAATTTAGATGTGTTATAGATTATTAATTTTTTTTTCCCTTCTCCTTTTTAAAAGAATATGCAAATCTTTAAAATCATTTTGCTTTTACAATCTGTTACCGTTTCTACAAAAATTTGCGTTAGTACTTCGAATAGTAACTTTATATATTACTCATTCCGTCCCAAAAAAACTGTTCACCTTTCTATTTTAGTTTGTCCCAAAATTAATTGTCCTTTTCTCTAAATAATCATTAAATATCATTAAAGTTCCAATTATGTTTCTTTTAATTTTGGAAATTCTACATTAAATATATCAATTAACATATTAGTTACTCTATATATAACTACATTAAATGAAGGACAAATTAGACAATTCATTAGTATATCTTAAATCCAACAAAAAGTTAAACAAAATTGTTTTTTTTTTGGGACGGATGGAGTAATAATTTTATATTTGTTAAACATAACTCTTAAAGTTGTAACTAACGTAAACAAATACTCCGTATAATATAATGTTTTTATTTTTAAAAAATATTTTAAATAAAGAATTAAAATTAAACTAGTTCGTTGTTTTTATAATTTTGTTTGACAAAATTCTCAAATTCGTCCCTCTGTTTGTTCCATTTCTTTTTTTTTAGTCCCTCTCAGTCAAACTCGTTTTTGATAGTCCCTCTGTTACTTGGTGTAAACGTCCGTTAGCTAAATGAATCACATGCCAGTCATGTGATAATTTAAAACATATCTAAGGTGAAGTCAAGGCTAGATAGAACCCTAATTCAGTTTTGTTTCTCTCACGACCTGCACCAAATAAAATTTCGATCCAATGTAATTCAGTAATTTTTTTTATTTTCTTTTTGTAGAATTAAATAATAGATATAATTGACAAGATAATTCATATGTTACAGGAAGGTAAGAATTGCGGTTTCATTTGCTGGGTGGATCCTCCAATGGAAGATATATTAATTGAAAAAGATGCTCAATTACAAAGATGGAAGAATTTTATATATTTCAGTTGTTTTTTTTCCTGTTTGTTATTGGTATTTCACCAACAGATAGTACTTTTTTATTTGTAATGTGATAGATTGAAGAAGGCAATGAAAATGTATTTGGATTGCAATTGAGCATTGTGTATGTTGTTCTACAATGTAATTTGATTCAGTTATACAATGTATGGAATTTTATTGCAATTGATCAATGGAATTTGATTCAGTCTCTATTGGTAGTGACTCTTTTTGACCATAGTTGTACACCGAAAATTTCATATTTGTACAATGAAAATGCGAGACTTTTTGACTCTTTTTATTATAATGAAAATGCCATATTTGTACACTGTTCTACAATGGTAGTGACTCTTTTTGACCATTTTTTATGTACATTGTCATTGCAATTATACTCATTGGCACCAAAGTGACTGTTTTTTGGTAGTGAAGTCAATAGATTCAAAGGTCACCATTGTCAAATTTGACTCTTTCTACAATGGTCATTTGTACACTGTTATTACAATGGTCATATTTGTACACTGTTTTGGTAATGGTCATATTTGTACACTGTTTTGGTAGTAAAGTCCTGGCTTATATACATTGTTTTTTAGTTTTTTAACAGTGACATGGTAAAATGGGTCGAAAACAGTGACAAGTTTAATTTGACTTATTCACAACTCACACTAAAATACCTACTAGTTCAAAAAGCATGGTCAAAAAACATTCATAAACATGGTGACTGTATGTTTTTTTATTTTTTGTCAAAAAACTGAAATTAAATTACAAACTTTTCTTACCCATTTGTCTAAAAAGCATTCATAAGCATCTGCATGGGTTTACAAACTTATCTTACCCATTTGACTAAATATAAGCTCATTATACAAGTGATAAAATAATAACAGATTGACAAGTGATAAAATTGGAACAGTTGACCATTTTGACCCATTTTATGTATCCATGTTAACTGTTATGTATCTATGTAATAGTTGATCATGCATAACCTTTTTCACCACCTGCCTTAAAAAAAAAACATTTAAATGCAAATGAATGTTTAGGTTAAATACATTTAAAAAAAAATTAAAAATAAACATTTAAAAATAGTACATCAATGAATGTTAATTATTTTATCACTGAATATTTAGGTTAAATGCAAATGAATGTTTAGGTTAAATGCATTTGGTTACATGCATGATGGTTAAAAACAGTCATCATGTTAACCTGATACATAAAATGGGTCAAAAACAGTCAACATGGGTACATAACAGTCACTACCAATAGAGACTGAATCAAATTCCATTGATCAATTGCAATAAAGTTCCATACATTATATAACTGAATCAAATTACATTGTAGAACAGCATACACAATGCTCAATTGCAATCCAAATACATGTTCATTGTCTTCTTCAATCTATCACATTACAAATAAAAAAGTACTATCTGTTGGTGAAATACCAATAACAAACAGGAAAAAAACAACTGAAATATATAAAATTCTTCCATCTTTGTAATTGAGCATCTTTTTCAATTAATATATCTTCCATTGGAGGATCCACCCAGCAAATGAAACCGCAATTCTTACCTTCCTGTAGCATATGATTTATCTTGTCAATTATATCTATTATTTAATTCTACAAAAAGAAAATAAAAAAAAATTACTGAATTACCTTGGATCGAATTTTGATTTGGTGCAGGTCGTGAGAGAAACAAAACTGAATTAGGGTTCTATCCAGCGTTGACTTTACCTTAGATATGTTTTAAATCATCACGTGACTGGCATATGATTCATTTAGCTAATGGACGTTTACACCAAGTAATAGCAGGGACTAAATTGGGAATGAAAATGGCATTTAAGGACTATTAAAAACGAGTTTGACTGAGAGGGACTAAAAAAAAGAAATGGAACAAATAGAGGAACGAATTTTGTCATTTTGTTTTCTTCGTCAATATAAAAGCTTAGTACGGAGTATAAGAAATACAGTAAGTGGTGCAGTTGATATGAGTGGCTCCATTCAAACTGCCATTTTCCCCTCTTCATTCTTCAAGTAAACCCCCATACCTTATTTGATTATTTCCCTCCAATCTTTCATTTTTTAATCATTTGCTCCCTTTCTAAACCATAAATTAACCCAATATTCGCAGCTAATGCATAATCCAATTACCAAAAACACTCCAAACTAAATAGATCTACCACACTAAAATCATTAACTTATTGAAACAGATCTCACAATGGTAGCTGAACCTTGATTACTGAAACTCAGTAATCAAATGAGTTCAAATATCAAACATGCTCTACAATTAGACTCATCATCATCATCTTCATCAAAACCACATAAAAACACCAGCCACAATTTACGCAAAATTCCGTCAACAATCTGAATCTTATCATTTGAAATCGCTAATGTGATGTCAAAAACGGTTCATCTTCACAAATCCTTAACCAATTCCGAGATCCTAATCTTGAAATCCGAAATCCTAAAATCCGACGGCGTAAAAAACCCTTATTTCTTCTGACGAAACATATCTTTTATTACAATTAGCGTTATCGGAGAAATTAGACGATCTGAGTTTCATTGCAGGTGTTGTTTCTAGGTTAGGGAACAAGTGTACGGTACCTCAATTGCAAGGGTTTCAACATGTTTATAATGATATACTTACCGGAGCTATTGATGTTAGTGAATTAGGGTTTTTAGTTAAGGATATGGACGCGATGGTGCGTAGAATGGAACGGTACGTTAATTCGACTGCACGTTTGTATAGTGAAATGGAGGTTTTGAATGAATTGGAAGCTGCTATGAAGAAGTTTCAGCAGAATCAACACGCAGAAAGCCGAAAGGTTTTCGAGCAGAAAGTGATCTGGCAGAAACAAGATGTTAGGCATTTGAAGGATGTTTCTTTGTGGCATCAGACTTATGATAAAATTGTGGAGATGCTAGCACGAACTGTATGTACTCTTTACGCTCGTATTTGTTTAGTTTTCGTTGGTACTATTAGTAGACGAGATATGTTTAGCAATAGTAATGTGTCTATGAATGCGAATTTGCATTCGTGTAGAAGTTAAAGTCAGGTTTCAGGTCAGATTGATCTGTGTAGTAGTGTTAAATCCGGTTTTAGTAATTCGGGATTTGAGAAAAGGGCGGTTAGGGTTAGGGTTAAGCCTCTGGCTGGACCAAAAAAGGGGGAAGTATCTTTGTTCAAATCTGAGGATTTTAATTTTGTTTGTGGGCTGGGTCCAGGGAGATCAATTATGGAGTGTTTAAATATC
This sequence comes from Rutidosis leptorrhynchoides, assembly GCF_046630445.1. NCBI lineage: Eukaryota > Viridiplantae > Streptophyta > Magnoliopsida > Asterales > Asteraceae > Rutidosis > Rutidosis leptorrhynchoides. The sequence goes on along the minus strand of NC_092336.1, from coordinate 79,292,002 downwards.
GGTATTCTGGTTTCAAAGTTTGATGATTTCGATGATGGTTCTGTACAAAAAGATGATGATAGAAGCAGTCAGATTTCAGGTTCTTGTAGTGTTTCAAGTAGAGTAATGAAAGATGGTACAAATTATTCAAGTTTTCAGATTCGGATACCTATGATTGGTCAACTTGATGAGCGATTGTAAGACTTTTTTGAAAAGCAGGTTAATGGTACAAGCTCCTACAAGTACAATAGGAGGATCTGCATTGGCGTTGCATTATGCTAATGTTATAATTGTGATTGAGAAATTGCTTCAGTACCCACATTTAGTTGGTGAAGAAGCTAGAGATGATTTGTATCAGATGTTACCAACTAGTTTGCGATTGGGTTTAAAGATGAGTTTGAAATCTTATGCGAAAAATTTAGCAATATATGATGCGCCTCTTGCACATGATTGGAAAGATAGGCTTGATGAGATACTTGCTTGGCTTGCACCTTTGGCACACAACATGATTCGGTGGCAAAATGAAAGGAATTTGTAGCAACAACAAATCGTTTCTAGAACTAATGTGCTTCTTTTGCAAACGTTGTATTTTGCTGATAGAAAGAAGACAGAATCAGCCATATGTGAGCTTCTTGTGGGGTTGAATTATATATGTAGATATGAACATCAACAAAATGCCTTATTGGATTGTGCAAGCAGTTTTGATTTTGATAATTGCATGGAGTGGCAGACTCAATACTGAATTTCATGGATGACGATTGGTGATTACAAGTTTGATAGTGAGTTTTCTTCTCTTTTTCTGATTTTGTCATATTCACCAATTTAATTATATGGATAGAATGTATATACTCACTATACTTGTTGTCATATTTTTTTAATTCCTACTTATAAGAACTTCTTTCAACTACAAATAGAACAATTGATCATACTAGACGCATTTAACAAGTGTTTCCTTCTATCGTTGATAGGAGATAAGAGATAGGAATGGTGGAGCGGGTAGCTGATTGTGGGTCCCCCTTGCAAACTGGATTAACTATTAGTTGCTGATATTGTTGTGGCAGTAGTGGTAGTGGTTTAGTTGGAATGAAATAGGTAAAAGTAGCCGAAGCGCAAACAGCTTTAAAACCTGTATTGAACGTAACTTAAACCTTGCTGAGATCGTATGTGAATATGACCCCTTATCTCATCTAACCCTTTCGGGCGGGTCTCAATGTCCTACTGATACACTAGTACAATATGAAATGGGAATTAGTTATTAGATTGTAATCTGATTTACTTAAAACGATAGAATTGAAGTTGGACCAAAGGACAGATTTTGAACTATGGAGAATGGTCCCATTGACATGTGAGACCTTAAAACCATCATGAAATTCATCAACGTAGGATACTGCATATGTACTTTTTAATATTTTAATTTTAATTTTTTTTTTTTAATCAATGTATGATACTATGTACAAGAAATTCATCAAGTTTTTGTTTTGTTATAGGTTTTAGATAGATAGATAAAGGCAAATGTACCGTTATAATTGCTTCATAAAAGGAAAATGATACAAGGTTCTAGGTATGCGATATCCATTGTTCTTATTGCCGAGACAGAATTCGTTATGTACTCATTAATACGACAACATTGTGGAAATTATGAAGTTTTATAAAGTTTCAGCGATGTTTGTACATGAATTTATAGTTCATGGGAGTAAAATGTAAATAGTTTGTAAATTTTTTAGGTGCGTTAATACGGTTTAAAATATTAGTAGACCGAAGGCGGAATACCTTAGGTGTGATTTTGTTAGGAACAAAGATGATGACTTTTATGGAGTGAATATCAGCATCGGGGATCAGATCTTGCTCTTGCAAGATTCTTTTAGATACCTAGGCTCGGTACTTCACAAGTCGGGAAGATAGATGTAGACGTGTCACATCGTATTAAGGTAGGATGGTTGAAGTGGAGGGAGCAGCAGGAGTCCTATGCAGCAAGAAGGTACCCCTTAAACTGAAAGGGAAGTTCATTAAAGTGGCAATTAGACCTTCCGCGTTGTACGGATCTGAGTGTTGGCCGAAGGCCGAAGAGCGGAGGATGGAGGTAGCAGAAATGTGGATGTTTTGCTGGACGTGTGGTAAAATTATGCTAGATATGATCCCAAATGGAGTTTTTAGAGATAACCTAGATATTGGGAGCATCATCTACAAGCTAAGAGAAGAACACCTTCGATTGTTTGGGCATGTAAAGAGGTGACCACTTATAGCACCCGTCAGGAGAGTTTAGGCTCTCACGGTTGACGGCGTAAGGCGAAGGGTTAAACCTAGTCGTAGGTGAGATAAAATACCGAACTTGAAAAACTTGATGATATGCATAGCCCATCATGTTTGGTCATTGGACTTGCGCTTTACATATGAAACGCCCATGAGTCCCCCCTCCTAAAAAAAACTCTAGTTCTCTATAACTAGAGGAGTCATCCTCTCATTCTCTCTCTCATCCTCTCTCATCTTCTCATCTTTTCCTACACACTTCACAAAGGTTTATTCGTCTTTTTAGTTTTTTCCCCCCTTCAACTAATCTCTTCCGACTAACTGGACGGCCACCAACCATTAACAACCATATCGAGATTGTAATCCTGACTCGGGTTATCAGGATATACCTGACCGGAATAGTGATGTAGTTGACCCCAAAAAACCCCTCTTTTGTTGATCGAGACTATCTCTGCCCTAGTTGCGATTTTATGCTTGATCAAGCTCCATTCTCGCTAGTTATATTTTTCTTTCATGCAGTTTGCCAAATGTAGGATTGTAGGTGGTATAAACTATGGATATTTACAGATTTTATGCATAGTATTTTATAAATTCAAGTGAATGATGTTCAAACTTCGAAATGAAATATTTGATTTAATTGTATAATAATATATTATCCTGGTAATCTTTTGACTGGATTTAGTAGAAACACAACAAATTACAAGGCCTACAAAATCGTTTTTAAATAAAAGTGATCTGACTGGATTTTGTAGAAACGCAACAAATCACAAAAATAAGTGGCCTACAAAATTGTTTTTAAATACAAGTGACCTACATATATAAAATCACATATTTAACTGGCGTCTCGATACATAGTCCTTAAAATTAAGAAGTACTTTAATCCACGTTACAATGAATTAGTTAGTATTTTGGTTATGGGTATCGGCTACGCCAAATAACAATTGTATGTCTATTCCAAATGCCGTCTCCTATAATACTGCCATCAGGGATGTGCTTGAGTTAATCCATGACATTGTCTATTCTATACGCATATTATATACATGTTTGTCGGTACTTTCACCTCGTTTATTTGTTTATTTGAGTCGTTTTTAAGAACTTTCATTACTTTTTTGATTTAAAAATTTTATATGAGGTGAATGGTGTAAGACTTGGAGTTAAGGGCATAATCGATGGATTTTTATCGAAGAATGGACACACATTTTATAGAGATTTTTTTGCTAGTTGTCGCCGTTTAATCATACCTATTTCATCTGAACTTCATTTTAGTTGATTCAGAAACTCAAATACTTGTTAATCAAAGAGCTACAAGTTTCATTTGGATAGTTTACTATATTTTTGAAGTTTCCATCGAGTATTAGCTTGGCAGTCATGAATGGGCTAGGATCTACTTACATCTGGACATCACCTATTATCAGGGCCAGATTTTGAGGTATGCAAAGTGTGCAATTGCACATAGCCAAAATTTTAAAGGGGTCCGAAAATGTAGTCCAACAATATATATATATATATATATATATATATATATATATATATATATATATATATATATATATATATATATATATATATATATATATATATATATATATATATATATATTTTAACGGCCAGATTAGTTGGTTAGACACACTCACACGTTACGAGGAAACCCACTCTCGAATCCCCGGAGGAGAATCGATTTTATCTGTGGCCCCACGCACCCAGAAGAAGACGTAGGTACCCGTCAGCATTTGTGGGAAAACCTCGCCCCCCCAAAGAATCGAACCTGCGCCAGAAGCGAGGCCTATCCCGGGAGGTGGCCATCCGGGCTAACACCGGATGGTCCAACAATATATTCTATAGTTAATTTATTTGTAACTTTTAGAAATATTACGTTTTGATGCAATATCATCGAACTTATTTTTAAATATATATGAAAAATTTTCTGATTCAAATGATATTTTTTTATTCAACAAGACCCTTAAAATTAACAAGATGACCATGTCGCATATAATTAAAAGATGGGCGGAGAGTTCTATATTAATGAACTGATTATTATTGAGGGCGGATTTTAGAGACATTTGGATCTCACATTGGAGATTTTTTTGACATGTTTTAGCCATGTAAAAAAGTTCTTCCAAATTTTGTTTCCTATGGACATCTCTACATGAATCATCAATTGAATAATCATTCTTTAAACTCATTTTTTCTATCATTTGAGGGTTGCACGAACAGAAGGAGGCATGTACTGATTTTGGGATATTGTAACTTTTTTAAGATTATTACTCATATTTTGAAGATTGTTCAACAATTAAACAATTTGTACTTTTCATTTTATTATTTGGTTAATGCAAATAATAATCTTTTGTGTTATATTTGTTTGAAATTGTGTTTGACCCAAATCTAAATTGTGAACTAATTTTTTTTTTTTTTTTTTAATTCACTTACCCTAGTGTTGAATTGTTTAATTTATTGACTTGTACTAATACGATTGTTGGAATTAATTGATGTGTGCTTGCCTCAAAGACGTACCCATTATTATGTTAGTTTGATGTTTGATCATTCATATAGGTTATTAAATGATTAATAATGGTAGATTGATAATATATAGTTCATGCTACATCGTTTGATTAGTATGAATGTTTTGGACATTTGAGTGAATACATGTAAGACACTGATATAAACGCATACAGGGCGGAGCTTTATTAGGGTAGGAGGGGGCCCTCGCCCCTCCAAAAGTTTCAGTAAGTAATTGTATTTTTTAGCCTTTTGAGTTACGGACGTTTGAACTTTTGAATCAACTAAATCGGAGTCCGTATGAAAAAGAGATGACGAAAATGGTGAAGGCGTGCATATTTTGTTTTCATCAACAATCTACTTCATTCTTTCACATATCTTGGGTATTTTTACCTTGAAATCAAGCTTAAAACTAAAGTTTAAGAAGTTAACTTAAATGATGTATAATTATGATCGATATTGTCACCTAAAATGTGTATAAAATATACAATTTTGTCCATTAAAGTTAGCGTTTTTTCTTACTAAAAAACATATCACACATTATAAAAAATTTAGCCCCTCCAACCGCAACCTTCAAGCTCCGCCATTAATGTAGCTTTGGTCTTACGACGATAAGATTAGGTTGAGACACATATCAAGTAATGTGGTTGTGAATTGGCTGATAAGCGGATGCTCACTACAATTAATTGGAATCTATTACTCAAGAAACTCGATGGACGATCACGATGTCATTTGTCTAATATTTAAGGGTTTATTTTCTCATTAATGTAGTGTCGGTTAGGATCATGCTCAATTATTAATATCAAATAGATCGATGAATTTTATCAAACATATTAATTGGAGTTTATCCTATCAATTTGTAGTTCAACCAGATTGAATCTTTTATAGTCTAACATATGTTTTTCCATAAAAAAAACATATACTTCTTCCGTCTCAATTTATATTCTTGTATTCTTTTTAGGCTGTCTTAGATAATACAAGTAATAATGAGATTAAGTTCTTATATACTCTTTGTTGTCCTGACTTGCTCAGCCACATCCGGCCACCGGTTCATGCGCGTGGTACGGAGGGTTCAACCCTCACCGGTTCTCCTTCGCTTCGATGAAGTTCTTTCCATTCTCTCTCAGGCGTTTAAAGTTCTGATATATAAGTCGCAACCTCTCTCCACCCTCGTACTCGTGGTGGGTTTGACTACGGTGTCTTGGATCATTTCTTGTCGTAATTTCGGCGCTTTTTCCGGCGGCGGATGTGTTAGACTATTTGTAACAGTGGGGGCTGATGGCTCACTACTCTGTTGGTGGCCACCGTTTGCTACTGTTGTTTGGTGGGTCCCTTTCACCTTCTCAGGCTCGTAACCCTGCTGTGTTTATCGATGGTTCACCACCTTGTTGGTGGTGTCCACATGCGTGGTTATTTTAGCAGTGGTGACAGGTTTAGCCTCTCCGATCGGTTGGATGGTCGTTCACCCTGTTAGTGGTGGTTGTTCGCCGCTGTTGGTGGCGACACGATGTGGATGTTGCCGTGGTTTTTACCTCTGAAGTTGGTGCTCGTTCCACGGGTTTGTGCCGGGTCCTCTCCTTTTCGGTGACGCTGTCGAATTTGAACTAGAAGATGATCTCCCTGTTGAAGACGAGGTTTCAAATATGAGGTGACATCATTTTTTTGGCAAGTTGGGATCTCTTTGTGACAGTTCGTGGAGCTTAGTGGATGTTGGTGTTACTTTGTTCCTTGATTTCTAACGGATCAACGGGTCTCGGCGTTCTCTCGATAGTTTGTTGTTATGTCAAAAATGGTTTTAGGTGGAGCCAGGTCAAAGGTTAATGTTTAACATTGTTTGTGTTGTAGGTAGCTATATTAGTTGTTTGCCTACCTTATTGATGACACGTTTGTTTGTTTTAGATTAGCTTGTGTTTATATGTTTTTTGCAGTTTAATTTGGGCTTGATTTATCGATATATTGTTTATGTTATGTTTTTTGGTTGTATTTTGTTGATACTTCGATTCGATATATCGATATCGATATACTACGTATTATTTATGTTATGTTTTTTGGTAAATAAATCTTTTTAAGAAAATTTGTTACTTCGTATTTTTTTGTTATTTTTTTTCTTTTACTCTGCTGCTCCTTGTACCTCAAATCTTAAACTTTCTCTCTCTTGTCCTGTCTTCTTTGTTTTCTGTGTCTATCTCTATATCTATTTCTTTCTCTATCTCGCCTCCTTCTTTCTTTCTCAGACCTAAAATCAGCTTCTAATAATCGCTTCATTCAACCACTTATTTTCGTTCTTCTCAGGTTCATATAATTCTCTTCTCATCATTCGATCCCTTGCAATCTCAGATTAATATCCCGATTTGTTATAATTTATTCAATTAGGGTTTGCGTTTTATTTCATCACTTTGCATGCAATTGATCTTTCCTTTTCATTTATACCTGTATTTGAATTCGGATAACAACTCAATCGGACTTTAAATTGGATTCACATAAAATTAGGGCTTACTAATTGCTTAAAAATTTAATTTATATGCTTACGTGTATGGTATCCTCATCTGATAGTTTTATCTACTTGTGTGTTTGATTAGGGTTTTATTTTGCTAGATCATGTTTAGGGTTTATTAAAGTTTCCATAGAATCAATTGAAGTGAAATTAGAACTGATAAAGCTGTTAGCGAGTTTGTTTATCTGTAATAATCCATGATTTGAATTGGTACTGATTTAATACTTTCGAATCAGATACAGTTAATTCATTAGGACTGAGATATGATTGGTGAATTTGATGATGATGATGTTTGTTTTGTTGGTAATTTTAGGGGAAATTGGATAAGGGTTTAGGGAGCTTTGCGGTGGAAAATGGCGGGGAGTTCGAGTGAAGAGTCTGGTATTAGCAGATCACTAGACGGATTATCAAACGGGCAGCAGCGGTCGGGTGAAGCGTTGGCCGAATGGCGGTCTTCTGAGCAGGTGGAGAACGGGATCACTTCAACGTCACCGCCTTACTGGGATACTGACGATGATGATGATTGTGGTACGTTACCTTTGTTTACCCGAGATTAAGTGTATCTTACATATGTAAAATAATCTGTTAAATCATCGTTTTATACATAATTGAGCTCCAGTTGTTTATATTTGAGTCATATTGTAGTGATCAATCTATCTTAAAGACGTCTTACTTGACCACCATCTACTTTTTTTTTTCTTTTTTCAGAAATATGTATACGTATACTTATTTTATTGGTTTTACAGCTAGATGAACTTATGAAATTCAGTTCATACACGATAGGTTGCCTATTAAATTATTAGAGTACTATTTCTTGTATTAGGCTCATGGATAAAATAATTAACGTGTAAAATACAGTATATTTATTCACAGCCTTTATATATACTATCTTTTCTGATACTGATTTTATAAACAAGCAGGACCAAAACCTTCTGAGCTATATGGGAAGTATACATGGAAAATTGACAAGTTCTCACAGATTAATAAGAGAGAACTTCGTAGTAATGCGTTTGAGGTTGGTGGCTACAAATGGTACGTCTTCCTTTTTTATGCTCGTGGATCCATTTTGATGCACATTCTGACGGTACAATCATTTATGTGCTAATCGTTTACTTGAGGTTACAAGTAAATGTGTGTATGTGTTTTTAATTAACTTTTTTGGTATGTGTTGTAGGTACATCTTGATATACCCACAGGGCTGTGATGTTTGCAATCATCTGTCTTTATTTCTATGTGTTGCAAACCATGACAAGCTTTATCCAGGTATGCTTGGACAAATCAAGAGTTAATTTTGTTTATCTAATTATTGAAGATTGTGATAAAAAGTCAATAACAGTAACCTCTTTTTTACTGAAATAGGATGGAGTCATTTTGCGCAATTTACAATAGCTGTGGTGAATAAAGACCCCAAGAAATCTAAATATTCGGGTTGGTTATTTTTTTCTTGTCGCTCTTATTGTTGTCAGCAGTTTTGTAATGGTTGGCTAATGATTGTTTAGGTGTTGTAATTGATCAAAAGTAATTTTGCAGATACGTTACATCGTTTTTGGAAAAAAGAGCATGATTGGGGATGGAAAAAATTCATGGAGTTGGCAAAAGTGTTAGATGGGTTTGTTGATGCTGATACCCTCATAATAAAAGCTCAAGTCCAAGTTATCAGGTTTCTAGGTTTTTAAATCTTTAAATTTAGCTCTCATTATTGTTTAATATCCAATTGCATGCAAGTATGGTTGGTATACTTTTGCATTTCAGTAGAGTTTTTCTACTCCGTTTTACTTCGCCTTAATCATGGAGGTGACTAAAACTTTAATATAATGGATATAGATAAAGATAATGTATTTTACTTGGTTGATAAGAACATATGCAGAATATGTCACTTTTTTTTATTGCATCATATTAAACGTAATTCTTGGTTACATATTCAAGCAGTTAATGCTTTATTCCTGGAAATAGATTGAAGTTAATATTAAATTGTTTCCCTTTTGTAATATTGTTACTTTTTTTGACAGTTGTCTAGTTAGACAGTTAATGCTTTATTCCTGGAAATAGATTGAAGTTAATATTAAATTGTTTCCCTTTTGTAATATTGTTACTTTTTTTGACAGTTGTCTAGTTAGACCATCTCACTGATAAGTAATCTATAATGTACTCTCCTCATAGTTAGGAAACGTTTTGAAGACTGAAACAAATGTTCTCTTGATATTATACTACTATGTTGAATTTTGACCTTCAAAATGGAATGCAGACCGTACATTTTGGTGCTTTTTTGGCCTGAAAATATATATGAAACAAATGCTTACATGCAATAATGGTGTGCAGGGAAAGAGCAGATCGTCCATTTCGGTGCCTTGACCGTCAGTATAGGAGAGAACTGGTAAGGGTATATTTGTCAAATGTAGAGCAAATATGTCGCCGTTTTGTGGAAGAAAGAAGAGGAAGACTGGTAAAGTTGATAGAAGATAAAGCCAGATGGTCAAGGTTTGTCATTCTCAGTTTATAAACTACTGTGTGTAAGATACATGTTACCTGGAGGTGGCAATTTAGGTGGGTCGGGTAACGTGCCCAAACAAAAAACTTTTTTAAGGTTTATTTGGTTTGACCCAAAATACTTCCAAATGTTCTCTAACAAATTATATGTGGTAGGCATGGTTACATGAACTATCTACAAATTTAATCAGTATTTGTTGTCGTGTAAAGCGACTTTTGGGTTGTATGCATTAACCATTACATTTCAAAGACATCCAACTCATGTTCCCATTAATGTTCTGGTTCTACTTGTGTTAAATCAAAACTAACCCAAATCAATCCATTCCTAATTTATGGTTCAAATTGCCACCTCTAGCTTTGTTTCGTAAATAGGAACGGGTTGTAACATTTTTCTTGTTTTATTATGCTATGTTTCAGTTTCTGTAGTTTCTGGTCTGGAATTGATCAAAATTCTAGGCGCCGAATGTCAAGGGAGAAATTAGATTCAATTTTGAAAATCGTTGTAAAGCAATTCTTTATAGAAAAGGAGGTCACATCAACTTTAGTGATGGACTCGTTATACAGCGGATTAAAAGCTCTTGAAGATCAAGCCAAGAACAAGAAACTTAAAGGAAAATCTGATACAGAAGAAGTACCGATACCTGTTATCAAAATGGAGAGTGACACATTTATTCTTGTCGATGATGTATTGCTATTGCTTGAACGGGCTGCATTGGAACCATTGCCCCCGAAAGATGAAAAGGGTCCTCAAAATCGTAAGGTGAGTATTGTCGTGTCATATTAACTTTCCCAAATCTTGTGTAGTTCACAAATTATAATCTCTGTTCTAGGCAATCTGTTTGAGCTGCACTCATGGTTGCAAACGGTGGTTGCGGTGGTTTGGTGACTAGCCCGTCCTGTTTCGCCTAAAACGTCTAATTAGTTGGTCAACGCTAAAAAGTCAGGTCAATGTCGGTCAAAAGTCGACTTTTTTGTCTGTCCTTATTCTAGTGTAAACGGAATTCCCAAGCCCATATAAAAATTAGCTTGTAGAAACTCTGACTTACGTAGTATCAATTAAAGATAAATTAATAAATACATACACTGTAATTGTAGAAAGCATTATAGAAAACCTATATACTGTTTAAACTGAAACCACATCATCTTATGTATAAATCATTTGTTTTTATAATATTTATGTTCTAAATATTTATATTTAATGTAATTTTTATTTAAAAGTCAACATTGGTCAACGTTCGCCTCCACAGCCTTTCACGTATTTTTCAACCTTGGGCCTGCACTAGAAAAATAATGCCTACTTTTTTCTTTTTTCTAGGATGGTGGCTCGGGGGAGGATTTCAGTAAGGATGCTATTGAGCGTGATGAAAGGCGACTCACTGAATTGGGACGCAGAACCATTGAAATATTCGTTCTAGCCCATATATTCAGGTAACAGTTTTTTATGTAAATAAACTTTGTAGTTATGTACTAGAACTAAAAATGGGAAGGGCAGAAGATCATCTAAAATTCTGTAGTGTATTAAAATGCTTACAGTCCTCTTATATTGCTTTTCTAATCTAAATTAAATCAGATCATTTTTCATCTTTTGTAATGGATCCACTTATTATTTTGCACTTCTTTATGGAAAGGCAATACATGTATTTGCGGGTTGGTTCGATTCGTTTAACCCATTATCCAAGTTCCAACAACAGGTCCTCTCTCATATATATTCACTAATATGGCATGTACTTTGACCCTAGTATTTGATCATGAATTGATGATGATAATATTGGCTGAGTTTCTTTTTTTTTTTGTGGATAGTAATTGTTTCCTTTTTTTTTTTTTTTTTTTTTTAAGTTTTCTTACTACTAATATTATGATATTATGATATATCAGTAACATAGAAGTAGCATACCAAGAAGCTGTTGCTTTGAAGAGGCAGGAAGAGCTCATACGGGAAGAGGAGGAAGCCTGGATGGCTGAAAGTGAACAGAAAGCTAAACGTGCATCCGATAAAGACAAGAAATCGAAGAAAAAACAGGTTTGTAATGATAATGCATACTTATCCCAAATTTATGTAATCTTCTCTTTTTTTTTTTTTTTTTTTTTTTTGGATTTTAATCATTTTTTTCAATGCACAGGCGAAGCAGAAAAGAAATAACCGCAAATCAAAAGATAAAGGACGGGATGAAAAGCATAATGTTGTAATCCAAGAGGAGAAACTTCAACAATCAAGCCCGATTGAGGATACAGATTTGCATAAAGAATCTGAAACAATTGAGGATCTTTCTGATGATATGTCAGATTCGGTTGATTGTGTAACTGATGCAAATCTTCTACCTGATTCAGATGATAGAGATTCGAGTCCAGTCAACTGGGATACTGACACTTCTGAACCTCATCGACCCGCTAAAGCTTGTAGTAGTGGTGTAATTATTACCCAAAATGGAGGGCAAAAGATTCCGCCATTAATGGACGATAGCTCATCGACATGTTCAACGGATTCACTCCCATCAGTAGTAATGAGTGGGTCTTACAGAGATAATTTACATCAGAATCATAAAAACCAAAGTTCACCTAACAGGTCATTTTCATTCTGCTTTTCTCTTGAAGTCACAAAACAATCACTTTTTGTTCAGGATTGGCCGACCCTCAATACATTTTATGTCATTCAAAAATTTAGTCAGTGTTTTAAAAAGTTAGTATATTTATAAATAACTGAATATTTTATGTGAAATATTTTTGTGGGTTTTATAATTTATACATTAAAATTTTACTTTTTTTACCTCTGACTAGTTTCACCCGTTTTTGTTTTTTTACCTACTCGTTTGAGCTGTTACAAGTAAAACAAAACCTGGACGATTTGTCGGTAAATTGGATTGAATTTGCCACCTTAACCCATTTTGTGTAACATATGATTTTTTATACCACATAGAGGGAAAGTGAAGAGAGGTAAAACTGCTGGTGAAGTTACGGGACTGGTCAACAATACACAGAAACACCAGGCAACTGATGAAGTAGAGTGTGATGTCATCAAGAAAGTGGTATGATATTTAATAAATACTACTATCATTTATATATTTATATATATATATATGTAATTATTGGTATTAAAGTTTTAAATAGATTGGGACTGATCGAACCATCACGTAGAAATGGTTTCTTTTACTTGATACTAATAGTCTTGTGCTCTTAAATCATAGGAAGTTGTTGTGTCCCTGCAAAAAAAGCCAAGCATCAAGGATGAAGTGGAACCCGAGAAACATTCAAAAGAAAAGATATCTCTTTCTATCGCACCGTCTTCACCAAACAGCCCTTCAAAAGCCTCACCCCGTGCCCTTCACAAATCAGACCTGAAAAAGTCTGCATCGTCCGACTCGGGTATCGCCAAAAAACCCACTGAAAATTCCCAAAACAACGATAAACCAGTAGTCTCATCCAACCCAACTGACGGTTCAGTCGTATCCAAACATCACACTCATAATTCTGGGACCCAGAAACCAACCGAAAAGCCCTCAATAGTCCACCAAACACCTAACCCAACTCAAAAACCCGTTAACAGTCGAGGGACATCAACAGCTGAAAAAGAAAAACCCGTTATTCACCCAGTATCAGCTAAGCCATTGACTACGGTACCGGCCCCACCTATGTCAAGACCTTTGAGTGCACCTCTGGTTGAAGTGTCTAGACCTAATGCCACCACTTCTGCTTCGGTTATCTCAATGGTCCAAGCCACACCGTTTCTATCCCGTTCCGCAAGTGCAGCCGGGTACCTTGGTCCTGACCCGTCACCCATGGCTCACAGTTATGGTCCACCGTCTTATCGAAATGCTATGATGGGGAGTCCAGTCTCTGCCTCCTCATCTGCTTTTAGTCAAGCCCATTCTCACTCGTATTCACAGCCCATGTTTCTACCTAAACCCCCCGAAAGAATGGATTCCATCAATTCAATCGGGCCTAGCTTTTCGTTTGGGAGGATGAATCACGATGCTATACATCAAAACGGGTCCCACTGGATGGAAACGGGTCAAAGAGATAATAACAGTAGCAGCAGCAGATCTCTTGCTCAAAGTATGTTGGCGGATGAATTTCCTCACCTTGATATCATCAATGATTTACTTGAAGATGAGTATGCAATGCCGATTGGATCATCTGTGGGCCCAGGCCCAGGCCCAGGCCCATCATATCATAACGGGCCTTCCCATTTCAGTCATCAGCACACTTATCCATGGGATATAGGTAGTCCACTGGAGCAGAGCCCTTCAACGAGCTCATGCAGGTTTGACCGAACTAGGAGTTTTCATGAAGAGTTCCAACGCAGTTATAATGGTGGGTTTGACTTTTCTAGAGATTTGATTCCACCACAATCGAACTTGCAGCCTTATGTGAACGGACATATTGATGGATTGGTTCAGAACCAATGGCAGGTTGGTGGGTCTGATCCATTGTATGGGTTGAGAAATACGGATGGTGACGGGTACCCGTATAACATGCCACTTGATTATTCGAATTTGACAATGGGTGTCAACGGTTACACGGTATACCGACCTTCAAACGGGCAGTGAGTAGGGTTGCAAATGAATTGTTTATTGGGTTGTAATAACATATGTGAAGAAGGGTATGGTGTTTGATCTTTTAGAGTTGGGAGTGAGGTTGTAACCCTTTGATAAAAGAAAACTTTATTTTCTAATTTTATTTTATTCTGAAAGGGTGATTAGCAATGTTTTTTCTTTGTTTGAAAATGGATTGGGATTTGAAACTTTAGCAATATTTTACTAGATTCAGGTTTTTATAATTGCAACTTATATTGGTGATAACTATAAATAATTTTTTTTTAGTTTGATTATGTTCGATTTGATGGTGGGGTTTTGGGAAAATTGTTTATAAATGCATTGAACTTTCATCAAATTCCTATTGTATGTATTTAACTTTCAGATCTCCTATTGTATGCATTCAACTATTTTAATTGTTCTATTGTACGTATTAAGTAACTTGTAGGGAAGGTTTTAGGTTAATAGGTAGAAAAAGTTACGCAATTGGTCCTTCATGTTTGCGCAATAATGCACCTTTGCCACTAATGTTTATCTTTGACGCGGATAGTCCTAACATTCTCCTCAAATCTCTTCCACTCACATCTTCATCTTCATCATCAAAACAGAAAGTAGCCTAATTTTAAAAACCCCAACCCATTTCTCCTTCTTCTAAAAATTCCATTAAGATTAAAATCCATATAATTTCCTTAAGAACACAAAACTCACCATTTAAGTGTGTGTAATCATTTCTGTAAATTCGTCACTTTCCATCCATTAGATCTCATCCGTTTTCTTTTTCTTGTTACAATTTAGTCAAAATTGACTGTTTTTTGGTTAATTTTGCAGGTGCTTTCTTACTTTTTTTTGGTTTTTTTGGAGTTATTGGCTGTTGAATTCTTGCTTATTGTTGTTTATGTGTATGTATTACGACTAACTTTTTATTGTGCAAATATTACAGGGCTTCTGTTAATTGTTATGCCCATGAAGTATGATTTACAAAGTTCAAACTTTGTAAAAAAGTTACATGAACCTTGCATTCAACAGTATATATTTGTGTGTAAAAACATGTTTTGTAGAGTATGGTCTTGATTGTAAGACTTAATAGTTTATATGAAGTGTATTATTATATTTTATTGTGTAAAAATCAATGGATTGTGCAGTTGTGTTATAACTTATACCCATAACGTTTCAAAGTTCGAAACTTTTTTTAGGAAAATCTTATGGGTCTTGCATATAATAGTACGAAGTATATATACTAAGTAATTGTTTGGGAGTCAGCCAATTTTTCATATTTGGTGGTACATTATATTAATACTCCGTATTAATTAATATTAATATTAATATTAATATAATATTTATACTAAATAATAAATTGAACATTCTTGATATGATGTAGATTGTATTTTGCAAAAGTGAAACTAGCCTCTCCACCAAAAGAATTCAATGTGCATATTGAATATTGATACAGGAAGCGATATCTTATGGGTTACATACTTGCATGTAGTTCTTGCACTTATTGTCCCAAAACAAGTGGATTCGGTGTATGTTTCCATTTTTAGCTTTTCTTATAACAATTGTTAAAAAAAACTCAAATTTGCTCACTTAACGGTATTAAAGCTCATTCATCTTTGATTTTTATATAGACTTCGCTCCAATTCTTTGATGTCTAGAAAAAAACAAATAATACAACATCTTACAAACATGAGGGACCAATTATGTAATTTTCAAATTAAGGTGACCTGATGTTTACCTTTTATAACAGGTAAAATACATATAATAGAACAATTTAAATAGTTTAATGCATACAATAGAAGATCTGAAAGTTGAATGCATACAATAAGAATTTGGTGAAAGTTCAATGCATTTTCAAATAATTTTCCTAGGTGTTTTTGTTTTAAAGTGAGGTAACTGAAGTAAAAACCTGAATACCAAATGGTGTTCTTGCGATTAGTGTGGTCCATTTCTGCTGACTGTCGATCTACTTCTGATGACTGTTAATCCACTTCTCTCGATATTCATTCCACGTTCGATGTCATCGACCTTCACCAGAACGATCGAAAACACGTCTCTCTAGAAAACAACGATTGCAAAGAACACGCTGAGATCACAACTTTCGTCTATCGCGTGGTGCTATTGTTATTTCCGATTAGTCTATTGCGTGGTGCTTTTGTTGTTAGTTGCACATCGATCCACATATATTGTTATTGATTATCTACACCGAACAACAAGAACGATAAATTGGAAGAAAACGAAAATGAAAAAAGAAGCTCTGGCAGTGAATGTGAATGAGAATTCAATTAGTTTAATGATGAATGATTTAATGAGGTACAAGGTTAACATTCTCAATTTTGCGTTTAAAAAGATATATAGAAATAGGGATAGTTTATGTATGGTATCAAAACTGAAGAGTACCTGAACAGAGAAATACCTATTTTGGTTACCTGTTTTGGTACTGGTGTTTTGGATACTATATCCGTTTGAAGATGTTGGTGTAATTGTAGATGACAAAAATGTTATTTATATACTCATGCCATTCCTTTACAAATGGTGATCTAGAGGTAAAAACTAACATAAAAATAATATCTATTTTAGACTTAACAGTGCACATAACGAACACAATTAGACTGATTAAATAAGTGTCTTATATAGTTATATCGCACAAAAGTACGTCTTCACAATACGTTCAAGTGATATTCAAAATCAGATAGGCGGTATGGTATGAATTGACAATCCTACACTAGTGCAATTCTGATAATTTCATTTTCGCAAATTGAACTTTCAAATTAATATACAAAAGAACTTGCGGGCACAGCCCAACGGTTCTACTCATGTACTTTGTGTCATGAGATAGGGAGAGGTTATGAGTTCGATCCTTAGGGATGACATGATTTTCTTTAAATCAATTGAATACCAATAATGGTGGTATATATTGACCCTATAGGGAGGTTTTACTGGATTCGTTCACGGACCCCTACCCGGAATCACTGCCCGAATGGATGTGTTATCGGGTACCGTCGATCGGGTTCGGGTTTCCGCCCGAACGTGTGTGTTACGTGCAAATGATGAGGGTCGTCGAAAGAAATGATCTACTGATGCCAAAAAATCGCCGTTCAAAAAAAAAAAAAAATTAGTATACAAATGTATTTTCAAACTCATTTTCGTAAAGGGCCCTAGATTTTCAGAAATACACGTCCAAACGTTGGTTGTCTCGCCTTCACCAATTCCGCTAGCAAGTGACAAGCTTCCAGTATTGCCATCCATTGCCACAACAATTAGGCTAGCACCCTGCACATCATCGACGATGATTATGCGGCATGTATAGTGATGAAACATTATAACACAAAATCAAAAGGGAAAAATGGTTTAAGATTGTACATTACAAGGAGTGTAATATTTGTGATAGCTAGAAATTATTTATCTGATGAAAATTAATGTTCTATAGCCAATCTATTTAGTGTTAAAAGTTAAAACAATATAAAAAAAAATCTATAGAGTCAGAAAATCATATTTGGATAATGTCCAGCTCGCAATTCACATATCGCAAGGTGGACTTTGCGATTTGCGAACTGCGGGCTATCCTAATTTGACCGAAACTCACAATTCACTAGAGCCATTGGCAAATCGTGACCTCAAATTTCTTAGCCATGTTCGAGAAATCCAAGCGATCCACATATCACAAAGGCCATTCATAATTTGCAAAAGAAAAGTTGTGAATTGCGTGGGCTATTTTGCAAAGATTTTTCTGAGACGAACTCTTTGCAAAACGTTCAAAAAGGGCAATTTGGTTAATTTCCTTAATTTATAAAATATCTAGAAAGGGCAGTGTCATTTCTACTATCAATATTGATAACTATATCACAAACACGCATTAACAAGTTTTCTTCAAACAATGAATTTTTTTTAAACAAACTCTGATGCATATCCGTATGATCCAGATGCGTTTAACACTATTAATTTTGTTGGCTCGCGTACTTGGACCATGGAAGGATGTGTGAGCCCAAATAACAATGTTGGACAATTGGAGTTATATTTGAACGTGTGGAGAAAATAGAGACCGTCAAAGTTGGTGTGGAAAAAGTAAACTAATTTGAAAGTAGGATAGATTTTAAATTCGTTGGAGATTTAATATTGATGTTTATCTATAAGTTTGTTTCCTATATTATAGTTGTTAGTTTAACTAGTATTTAAGTACGTTAACTTTTGTTGAGTTATTAGTTTTGGATTATTTGAGTTAATAAAATTCAATCGAGAAGGTTGTAATGACCCGTCTTTTTCCGTTTACTTTCCGTTTTTTTATTTAAAGTCCGTTATTTAATTATAACATCACCCGTTAATTTGCGTTTTTAAAATATTTCGTTTAGATAATTCACGCACCCGTATTTAAACTTGAGGGACCAATATTGTCAAGTGGGCAAAGAGATGACTAGGTCAACTAGTCAACCTTCATCCTCATCCATTCATTTAATCCTCCTCATTTGATACTTCCATATTTTTTTGCTCTCAACACCCAATTCAAGAATTCATCATCTATTCAAGATCTAGCAAGCATCAACTAAAACAAATTACATATTCGGAATCCTTGCATCTTCCTCTTCTAATCCATACCAACTTCATCTCGTTTGGATAACTTTCTAAAAATACTAAATTTCTTGTTCTTGATCTTTAAAACTTAAAAGTGTGTTAATTAGTGTCTATGGCTCAAGTCTAACATGAATATGTGATTTATATGCTTGTTCTTATCATTTTGATGTAACTAGCTTAAACTTGAAAGTGATTTGCTTAATCTTGTGATTTGGTTGTTTGAATGTTGTTAGATGTTAAAAGTTCATGTATTAAATATGTTACAATGATCACTAGCTTCAATTTGGTATGTAAGTTGACTTGGAAAAGCCTCATTAACATGATTAAGGATTTTATGATTTTGGGGATAGGGTTTGGTAGCTTTGAATGTGATTTTTGATGCATTAAAAGCCTTGCAATGTTGTTTGTAAGTGTTTGGTAGTATTGTATGCGTAATTACCTACGAAACGGCGTATTATATGTGTGTAATAGGTTCCCGAATCATCTTATGCATTTATTGAACTTGAAACTTTAATAATGAGCTTTATATGACCATTCGACGATAAGTCGGTTATTGAAAATGATGTTTTTGTTTGATGAAATGTGTTTAGTTGTATTCCTCGTTAAATTACCTTTCCAACAATATAAGATACGTGTTCTAATTGTTTACAGTTCATAAATTGTGATTGTTGGAAGTTAAATTCGTGCACTAGTCAAAAAGCAGCAAATAGCTGCTGAAACAGCCCACTTCCCGATAGCGAAGTTTATATGGGCATGGGGCTCGCGATCGCGAGAAAACCCCTGACCAAACTCACTTTTTGATTTTTGCAATTTCGTTCCCGCTTACTCGCAACTCCGTTTAACATGAAAATTTTCCAATATGCTTATATATGACTACGTTTTTATGTGTAATGGTTGAAAACCCGACCCGATCCCGTTGACTTTGACTTTGACTTTGACCAAGTTTGACTTTTAGTCAAACTTAACCAAACTCTTATGCAATCGTTCTAACTTGCGTTTATACTTATATATTGCATGAAACTTGACAATTTGACTCACATGCTATATTAATCGAGTCGTAACGAGCCATAGGACTAATTGAACACTTTGACCGAATTTATACTTTACCGATATTGATACAACCTATTGTTTAGGTCAAGACTGGCATTCGTTCTTACACACGTTAACCTTGTGAAGTACAATTACATTCGTGTAATTAAGGTGAGATCATAATCCCACATTTTCAACAACTTTTACTCTTTAAACTATGGGATGAGAAACATATACTTATCATACTTTTATGCTTTGAACACAAGTACGAAAACAAACATTCCACGTGCGGGTTAGAACAAAAAGGCCTCAATTCAATTATCATTAGTTACACTTGCAGGGTGTAAACGTGAACTTATTTTGTGTTGATCCATACGGGCTTGACAAGCCCTCATTCGGACGGTTCGCTACCGTTAGCGGATGAAATATATTTTCGAGTATATAGTGTAGGTTCTAACACTATGATAACGGGGTACGTGAATAGTTAAGTCTTGATAATTGGGTGCTCCACAAACGAATAACAACTTTGGAATGTAAACTGTGACGCCCCGTACAAAATTATCGTGTACGGTACATCAACAACAGGATCATTACAAGGTCAAACACTATATGATGTTTGAAAACCAGTTTTGCATTCATGAACAGATAACGTTTTACAAAAGATGAATATGAAACATTAACATGAGTACATGATACTAAGGTCATTACAAAGCTATTGTTTTGAAAATAACATAAGTTGGGAATGCAAAGTAAAAGTTTCATGCTTGAGACATCTCTAAGTAATGCAACGGAAGTCTAACACAGCAAGTCTGTAACAGCAAGTCTATACACCGAGACTAGAACAGCAAGGCTAACAGCAGAAGCAACAACATCTAAACACCTGAGAAATACATGCTTAAAAAGTCAACACGAATGTTGGTGAGCTATAGTTTGTTTGTATTCAGTAATGTAATGTAGGCCACGAGATTTCAGTGCTTCAAACAAGCGTTTCAAATCAGTAATTCAAATCAGTAATTCAAATCAGTATGATAAAGTATATGTATAACCGTGGGCACTCGGTAACTAACTTAACGTTTATACCCCCTGAAAGTACACTTGGCAAGTGCGTATGTCTACGAAGTATTAAACACTCGTTAAATGCTAGCGCGACTAGCCCGAGTGGGGATGTCAAACCCTATGGATTCATATCTAAGATTCGCGTTCATGGTTCAAAAACCAATGATTAAACGTTACCGAGCTAAAGGGAATGTTTATGCCGTTGTATAACCCACACATATATAAGTTTAAGTACTCGTGCCTAGTATGTAAAACATAAAATCCGCATGTATTCTCAGTTCCCAAAATAAGTTAAAGTAAAAAGGGAATGCTATAACTCACAGTGATAAAAGCGGTAAAGTCGGTAATGAAAGTACGCAAGTAGTAAGTCGGTCCGAAAGGTCGTCAACAAGCAATACTAGAAAGGGAAGAAAGAAAGAACAAGTGTGTGTGAAAACCAAATAAGCAAGTGATTTGAATGAGAGGTAAATGGCTAGTATTTATAAGCAAGGAATTTGACAAGGATTGATGACATGGACAAGGGCTAGTATTTATAAGCAAGGAATTTGACAAGGATTGATGACATGGACAAGGGCTAGTATTTATAAGCAAGGAATTTGATAAGGATTGATGACATGGATAAGGGCTAGTATTTATAAGTAAGGAATTTGACAAGGATTGATGACATGGACAAGGGCTAATTAATTGGGTCACTAGCTAGAGTAGGGTGGGCTTGAGCCCAACAAGGTAGAAAGTCCAACAAGACTAACTATTGTGCATAATTAAATTACTACGCGTAATTAAGCATCCAAAAACTCAGGTAATTATTATTATAAAATAATAATTAATATTTCGCAGTCATAATATTCCGATTATGGCAAAAGTTAAACGTGCGCGCAAGTTCGCGGTTTATTCGAAACGTCAAATAACACTAACGGTTATAAAGGCTTTCAATGATCAAGTTATGTATCCTACGTACTCTAAGGCACGTTTTAACATATAAATGGAAGTAAACCACGTAAATCAAGTTTCCAGAGTATAAAGTAACACAGTACGCACAAATACGCAGTTTCGCAAAAACACAAGGCACAAAAGCAAGTCGAAAAAGCCGGATCGTTACATTACCCACCTGTTAATGGAAATTTCGTCCCGAAATTTGATGAGTGACAAAAAAAAAAAATGGTACCGTATTTAAATAAGAAGTAGTGTATCAAAGTTTCGAAAGATTCGTGGGCTAAAAAGTGAGCTATTTACCTTGAAAGGTACTCTGGCGTATAAAAGTAAGAATAGGTATATGCTATTAATTAAGTCTCTTAGGAGATCAACAAATTGATTTCGTTTCTGGTTAACAAGAGTATGTTGTCTGAATATATCCACAAAAGAAAAGATGATGTTTTTAGCTGATAAT
This sequence comes from Rutidosis leptorrhynchoides, assembly GCF_046630445.1. Lineage (NCBI taxonomy): Eukaryota > Viridiplantae > Streptophyta > Magnoliopsida > Asterales > Asteraceae > Rutidosis > Rutidosis leptorrhynchoides. The sequence goes on along the minus strand of NC_092336.1, from coordinate 79,269,735 downwards.
GCTAAAAACGAACATATATTTCATAGCATTATTCCTCAAGAAAGACAAGCTTTTAGTTGCAATTGTTCTATTTACAAGTGATATTCGTTTAAATAATAAAAGGTGAAGACAAAAGACAGATTCGACGATTTGAAGACGCAAACGACCAAAAAGCTCAAAAGAACAAAAGACAATCAAAAAGGTTCCAATTATTGATAAGAAACGTCTCGAAATCACAAGAGTACAAGATTCAAAACGCAAAGTACAAGATATTAAATTGTACGCGAGGACGTTCGAAAATCCGGAACCGGGACTAGAGTCAACTCTTAACGCTCGACGCAACGGACTAAAAATTACAAGTTAACTATGTATATAAATATAATATAATATATAATTAATTATATTAATTATATATATATTATATATATATATTTAAAACCGTCGGCAGCAGGAAACTCCAAGGGTGTAAACTGAAAATACCTCTCCGCGACTCGCGGAGTTTGAAGGCTATTTGGCCGCGAGTCGCGGAGCCCCAAAAATCATTCCTGGCTATAAATCAACCCGAATTCTGATCAAAATCATCATCATTTTTTTCTTCTCTTCATACGAAGTAATATATTTATATTTATAATTTATATTTTAATTTTAATTATAATTCTAATAATAAGGGTATGTTAGCGAATGTTGTAAGGGTGTAAGTCGAAATTCTGTCCGTGTAACGCTACGCTATTTTTAATCATTGTAAGTTATGTTCAACCTTTTTATATTAATGTCTCGTAGCTAAGTTATTATTATGCTTGTTTAAAACGAAGTAATCATGATGTTGGGCTAATTACTAAAATTGGGTAATTGGGCTTTGTACCATAATTGGGGTTTGGACAAAAGAACGACACTTGTGGAAACTAGGCTATGGGCTATTAATGGGCTTTATATTTGTTTAACTAAATGAAAGTTTGTTAATGTTAATATAAAGATTTACAATTGGGCGTCCCTATAATTTACCATATACACTCGATCGGACACGATGGGCGGGGTATTTATTTGTACGAATAATCGTTCATTTAACCGGACACGGGAATGGATTAATAGCCACTAGAATAATTAAAACAGGGGTGAAATTACATTCAAGGGTAATTGGTGTAATTGTTAACAAAGTAGTAAAACCTTGGTTTACACGCAGTCGATAACCTGGTGTATTCATTAAACAAAGTATTAAAACCTTGTTACAATTCGAATCCCCAATTAGTTGGAATATTTATCTTCGGGTATAATAATAATTTGACAAGGACACTTGCAATTTATATTTATGACTGATGGACTGTTATGGACAAAAACCAGACGGACATATTGAATAATCCAGGACAAAGGACAATTAACCCATGGGCATAAAACTAAAATCAACACGTCAAACATCATGATTACGGAAGTTTAAATAAGCATAATTCTTTTATTTCATATTTAATTTCCTTTATTTTATATTTAATTGCACTTCTAATTATCGCACTTTTATTTATTTCATTTTATCGCACTTTTAATTATCGTACTTTTTAATTATCGCAATTTAATTTTATCGCATTTTTATTATTCGCAATTTCATTATCGTTATTTACTTTACGCTTTAATTTAAAGTCTTGTATTTATTTTATATTTTACATTAGGTTTTAACTGCGACTAAAGTTTTAAAATCGACAAACCGGTCATTAAACGGTAAAAACCCCCCTTTATAATAATAATATTACCTATATATATATTTGTATTTTTATAAAAGTAAACTAATATAGCGTTGAGCTTTGTTTAAAGATTTCCCTGTGGAACGAACCGGACTTACTAAAAACTACACTACTGTACGATTAGGTACACTGCCTATAAGTGTTGTAGCAAGGTTTAAGTATATCCATTCTATAAATAAATAAATATCTTGTGTAAAATTGTATCGTATTTAATAGTATTTTCTGCTAAAATTATAAACTATTTTATATACACCTCGTTCGACATCAAGTATTTTTGGCGCCGCTGCCGGGGACAACTATCTTAAAAGCCGGAAGCGCAACGCTAATATATAAAAAAAAAAAAAGATTTTTATCTACTTTTATTAAAAGTCATTTTTGTAAAAATACGTTTTAATTATTGAAAAATATAAAAAGAAAAACAAAAATATTAGTATTTTTAGGATTTTGTTAAATATTTAAGTTTTATAAGTTTCTTTATCTTTATTTTAATTTATAAAAATATAAATTTTATTAAAAATCGTTTATTTAAATTAAAAACAGAAAACAGAAAATAATAAAAAAAAATAAATAAAGAAAAACGCGTAAAAACAAAACCTGTCAACTGAATTCCTGAACCCCGCGACTCGCGGGGTTTTCCTCATTTCTCACCGCAACTCGCGGAGGTCTTCTGACACACGGACAAAAACCCTAAAACCGCATTAATCACGGGTTATTATTTATTATTATTATTTAAACATTATTATTATTATTATTATTATTAGTTTTAAGTTTTATTTTTATTTTATTTATGTATTTAGTTTAAATAAGTTTAATTAAATTGTAAAATTAGTAGTTTTATTAAATAAATAATATAAAAATAATATTTTTTGTACTTTTTACAACTTTTTGTATATTTTTATATTTTGTACCTTTTTAATCGTTGTAGCGTAATATTTGTATTTTTTAGCTCATAATTAATTTTAAACTTAGTTTTTGCTATAGTTATTTTTACTCCTAGATTTTTAGGCTTTGCCGTAGAATTCCTTAAGTGCTTTTTCTTTAGACTAAGATTTAGGTGCTTTAGAATTTTGCGACGCCTTTTTAAGTTTTAGTTTCTTTTTAAGTTATTTCCATTTGGGATTTAGTTTTTCCTGTAAGCTTTAATATTTTTAGACCTTTTACTATGTACCAATTATCATTCCAATTAGTAATTTCAATTTGCGATTATAATTTTAAGTTAGTTGTAGTAATAAGGTTAAATTAGTTAAGTATTTTTAAGTTTTTATAAGTTTCTTTTATTTTTTTTCCGTCACTTTTTATTTTTCAACCATTTTTTTTTTTTTTTTTTTTTTTTCTTTTTCGACATTTTTCGACGCGCAATCTTTTTCTTTCTTATTTCTCGCTATTCTAGTTTTAGGACTTAGAATTTTTTCTACTTCTTATCTAAATTTCTAAAAATTACGAAAACTTATTTTAAGTGGTTAAATTGATAGACATCAAAATTTTCTGGTTCGTAGTAATAGTTGGATTTGTACGTGGACCGGGTTATTGGAGCCAAACAGTCCTCAATTATATTGAGACCAAACGAATCCTGCCCCTCTGCTGCATCTTTTGGCTATTCGAAACGTGGGCAAAATCAGAAAAGTCTATTGATTGGATAACTTATTATAATTTTTCTTTCCTTTTAAAAACTAATAGGATATTCTGTGAATGCACCGAGCAAGACGTTCATCACCTTTTGTACGTTCACCACCTGTAACTAGATCAAGACATCGTTTAACAAATATAACCGCCGTTGATTTTTCTTTAGAATCGTCATCCAGTCGACCAAGTACTTCAGTTCAAATTTCCGATAATCCAGTTTTTGAAACAAACCTCACAATTGAGAATCCAGAAAATATTCAGGAACGGTTCATAGATCCTGAACCATTAAACTTTCCTCCGGAACCACCAATCATTCAAACAGAGATTGTTGAGGAACGAACCATTAAATCAGAATCATTCAGTGATACCGAGTCAACAAATTCAATTATGGAGAATCTGGAACCTTTAAGTATGGAAGACCGAATGAGAGCTAAACGCACTGGCCAAGGTCACGCAATTACTCATCCAGACATTAATGCGCCAGATTATGAAATCAAAGGACAAATTCTACACATGGTGACTAATCAATGCCAATTTAGTGGTGCGCCGAAGGAAGATCCAAATGAACATCTACGTACCTTTAATAGGATCTGCACACTATTTAAAATACGAGAAGTGGAGGATGAACAAATATATCTCATGTTATTTCCCTGGACTTTAAAGGGAGAAGCCAAAGATTGGTTGGAATCGTTACCTGAAGGGGCGATCGATACATGGGACGTTTTAATTGATAAATTTCTTAAACAATTCTTTCCTGCATCTAAAGCCGTAAGACTTCAAGCAGAAATTGTTACGTTCACACAGAAGCCAAATGAAACTCTATATGAGGCGTGGACAAGATATGGAAAGTTGTTAAGAGGATGTCCGCAACATGGTTTAGACACCTGTCAAATAGTACAAATATTCTACCGAGGATGCGACATCACTACAAGAAAAGACATAGATATAGCAGCTGGTGGTTCGATTATGAAGAAAACCGAAACTGATGCTTACAAAATTATTGATAACACTGCTTCCCACTCACATGAGTGGCACCAAGAAAAAGATATCATTAGATCATCTAAAGCAGCTAGAGCCGATTCTAGCCATGACTTAGATTCCATTTCAGCAAAGATAGATGCTTTCGAGAGACGAATGGAAAAGATGACTAAGGATATTCATGCTATACGAATTAGTTGTGAGCAGTGTGGAGGACCACATTTGACAAAAGATTGTCTCAGTATTGAATTAACAATGGAACAAAGAGAGAATATTTCATACATAAACCAAAGGCCTGGAAATAATTATCAGAATAATTATCAACCGCCAAGACCGATTTACAATCAAAACCAGAATTATAACCGAAATATTCCATACAACAACCAACAAGGTCCTAGCAATCAACAAGTATCCAACAATACTTATAATCAGCAAAGACCGAATTTTCAAAACAAACCACCACAACAAACCGATGATAAAAAGCCGAATTTAGAAGATATGATGACGAAGCTAGTTGAAACTCAAACGCAGTTTTTCACATCTCAAAAACAAACAAATGAACAAAATGCTCAAGCATTTAGAAATCAACAAGCTTCTATTCAAAATCTGGAACAAGAAGTAAGTAACCTAGCAAGGTTAATAGGTGAAAGAAAACCGGGAAGTCTACCAAGCGATACAAATGCTAACCCCCGGAATGAAACAGCTAAAGCTATTACCACAAGAAGTGGTACAACACTTAAACCACCTGAAATACCTGTAACTTCTGATGAAACTATTCCTACTCCACAAGAACCACAACCTGATCAAGATAAGGAAAAAGAACCGGTAGTTGAAAAGGTTAATGAAGATAACACAGTTAAGGCTAAACCTTATGTTAAACCATACCAACCACCACTTCCTTACCCGAGTAAAATGAAGAAAGAAAAACTTGAAGCCGAGCAATCCAAATTCTTGGATATGTTTAAACAGATAAATGTAAATCTTCCTTTCATTGATGTGATTTCAGGAATGCCAAGATATGCTAAATTCTTGAAAGATCTAATCACGAATAGAAAGAAAATGGAAGAACTCTCGGCTGTTACTATGAATGCTAATTGTTCAGCAGTGCTGTTGAATAAGATACCAGAAAAACTATCTGATCCAGGAAGTTTCACAATTCCATGTTTTCTGGGTAGTCTTAGTTCAATAGAAGCATTAGCAGATTTAGGTGCTAGTATAAATCTAATGCCGTATTCACTATACGCTAAACTAGACCTTGGAAAATTGAAACCAACCAGAATAAGCATACAACTAGCCGATAGATCAATAAAATATCCTAGAGGGATAATGGAGAACATGCTAGTTAAAGTTGGTACTTTAGTATTCCCAGTAGATTTTGTTGTTTTGGACATGGAAGAAGATTCTCAAGTTCCTCTCATATTAGGAAGACCATTCTTAAACACGGCTAAAGCAATGATAGACGTGTTCGGTAAGAAACTGACCCTAAGTATAGAGGATGAGAGTGTTACCTTTTCAGTTGATAGAGCAATGCAACAACCACAATCTGCAGATGATACATGTTATTATATTCAAACTATAGATGTACATGCAGAATTATTAAAAGAATTTCCAGAATTACAAGGAACAGGAGAATGTTCTTTAGGAGAAGGTAATGAACCAATTGATGAAGCTGAAATGTTAGCTACACTAATAGCTAATGGATATGAACCAACAACAGAAGAAATTCAAATGCTAAAAGAAGAAGACAGATATCGATATAAATCATCGATAGAAGAACCTCCGAAATTAGAGTTAAAGCCACTTCCAAACCATTTGGAATACGCTTATTTACATGGTGAATCTGAATTACCTGTAATAATATCGTCTTCTCTTACTGAAAATGAGAAATCACAACTCATTTCTGTGTTGAAAGCTCATAAACCAGCCATTGCATGGAAGATTCATGATATTAAAGGAATAAGTCCTTCGTATTGCACACATAAAATCCTTATGGAAGAAGGTCATAAAACGTATGTGCAACGTCAACGAAGACTAAATCCTAATATGCAAGATGTAGTTAAGAAAGAGATTATTAAACTGCTAGATGCAGGTTTGATATATCCAATTTCTGATAGTCCATGGGTAAGCCCAGTTCAATGCGTACCTAAGAAGGGTGGTATGACTGTCATTACAAATGAGAAAAATGAGCTTATTCCTACTAGGACTGTAACAGGATGGCGTGTATGTATTGATTATAGAAAATTAAATGACGCCACCAGAAAAGATCACTTTCCCTTACCTTTCATAGATCAAATGTTGGAAAGATTAGCCGGAAATAGTTACTATTGTTTTCTTGATGGATTTTCCGGATATTTTCAAATTCCAATAGCACCCGAAGATCAAGAGAAAACCACATTCACGTGCCCTTATGGTACTTTTGCTTACAAACGCATGCCATTTGGACTTTGCAACGCCCCTGCAACCTTTCAAAGGTGTATGATGGCGATTTTTCACGACATGATAGAAGAATGCATGGAAGTATTCATGGATGACTTTTCAGTCTTCGGTGATACATTTAAATCATGTCTAGTTAATCTGGAACGAATGCTAATTAGATGCGAAAAATCAAATCTAGTACTTAATTGGGAGAAATGCCATTTCATGGTTAAAGAAGGCATCGTTCTTGGACATAAAATTTCAAAAGAAGGAATTGAAGTGGATAGAGCTAAAGTAGATGTAATTGCTAAACTTCCACATCCCACCAATGTTAGAGGAGTTAGGAGTTTTCTAGGGCATGCCGGTTTTTACCGACGTTTCATAAAAGATTTTTCTAAAATTGCCACTCCTATGAATAAACTCCTAGAAAAGGATGCGCCATTCATCTTTTCAGATGAATGTATCAAATCTTTTAATATTCTTAAAGAAAAACTCACTAATGCACCGATCATGATAACACCAAATTGGAATCTACCATTTGAACTAATGTGCGATGCAAGTGATTTTGCAATGGGAGCCGTTTTAGGACAAAGGATTGAAAAACGATTTCAACCTATATATTATGCTAGTAAGACGTTACAAGGAGCACAAACGAACTATACAACTACTGAAAAAGAACTCCTTGCAATTGTCTTTGCTTTTGACAAATTTCGATCATATCTCGTTCTAGCAAAAACGGTGGTCTATACCGACCATTCTGCTCTTAGATACCTATTTTCAAAACAAGATGCTAAACCAAGATTAATCCGTTGGATCTTACTCTTACAAGAGTTTGATATTGAAATCCGAGATAAAAAAGGAGCAGAAAATCTCGCCGCTGATCATCTTTCTCGTCTTGAAAATCCCGAATTAGAAGTTCTGAATGAATCGGCCATACAAGACAACTTTCCTGATGAATATCTATTGAAGGTAGATTATAAAGAAATCCCATGGTTTGCAGACTATGCAAACTACTTAGTTTGTGGATTCCTTGAAAAAGGATTATCGTACCAAAGACGAAAGAAATTCTTCAGTGATATAAAACACTATTTCTGGGAAGATCCACATCTGTTCAAAAGTTGTCCCGATGGAATAATACGCCGATGTGTATTTGGAGATGAAGCTAGTAAAATATTAAACCATTGTCACACAGGACCAACAGGAGGGCATTATGGGCCTCAACTAACAGCAAGAAAAGTTTATGAAGCTGGATTCTATTGGCCTACAATTTACAAAGACGCACACCTTCTTTGCAAATCCTGTGATGCATGTCAAAGGGCCGGAAGAATAAGTCAACGTGATGAAATGCCACAAAATGTCATCCAAGTATGTGAAGTATTTGACATTTGGGGTATTGACTTTATGGGTCCATTTCCAAAATCTCAAAATAATCTATATATACTCGTAGCCATTGATTATGTATCTAAATGGGCGGAAGCACAAGCTCTCCCAACTAACGATGCACGAGTTGTAGTCAACTTTTTGAAACGTCTTTTTGCAAGGTTTGGAACACCGAGAGCTTTAATAAGTGATCGGGGTACTCATTTCTGTAATAATCAACTTGAGAAAGTTCTTAAAAGATATGGAGTAACTCATAAAATCTCCACCGCATATCATCCACAAACAAGTGGACAAGTTGAAAATACTAACCGAGCTTTAAAACGTATTCTAGAGAAAACCGTAGGATCAAATCCGAAGGAATGGTCCATTAAATTGGAGGATGCACTCTGGGCTTTTAGAACAGCCTACAAAACTCCAATTGGAACCACACCTTTTAGACTTGTTTATGGAAAAGCATGTCATCTTCCAGTAGAAATTGAACACAAAGCATTTTGGGCTTTGAAGACATGTAATCTTGATTTACATGAAGCCGGACGTCTACGATTAAGTCAACTAAACGAATTAGAAGAATTAAGACATGAAGCATACGAAAATTCGTTAATCTATAAAGAAAGAACGAAGAAATGGCATGATAAAAGAATCAGAAGTTCAAAAGAATTTAAAGAAGGAGACAGAGTTCTTCTTTTCAATTCACGATTCAAGCTATTTCCTGGAAAATTGAAATCAAGATGGTCTGGACCATTCATAGTCAAAAGAGTTTTCCCATACGGAACGATAGAATTAATAAATTCAAATGGGATTGAATTTAAAGTTAATGGTCACAGAGTTAAACATTACATACAGGGTCCGATGGAAGTCGACAACGAAGTTAATCACAATTTCGACACCACAGCTAACTAAGTGTGGGGAGAATCAAGTCTGTAAAGGATAATATGTATTTCTGTTAGAGTTAGATTGTCTGTTTTCGTGTAGTTCTCGAAAATGGAACACGTATGGTCTTTCCCTAGCAGACCCTAAAGAACTAGTCTTCTCCCCCCATTCTGAATTTTTATTTTTTTTAGGTTTTTACAAAATGAAGACTGCCTGTGAACTAAACCATGGTCTAATGCTACACGCTTTGATCACTAAACGTAATAATGACATACTACCGAGTGAATTAGTATCAGTAATCAGAGAAAGAATGGACGGAGTGAGAAAAGGATCCAGATGCGAAGATAATAAGTTACAATTTGGTAAAGGAAAATCAAAATCCGCAGCGAAAAGAAGAGCACGACACCTAGAAAAATGTCACAAATGCGGAAAATGGTCACATGGAGGTAAATGTTCAAATAATCAAACCTATTCAAATACCGAATTTGTTACTTTATGCAGAGACGGACCGTTCATATGTTTAGAAGAAAAGACAATGAATGCTCGAGGTTACGCCTATGCAGCCATGGAAAACCAATTAAACCGACTATCTTATGAATATAATAGATCATATAACTAAGAAATCTATTTCACAGGTATGTCTGTACAGTTTTTATTTTTTATTTTTATTTTTAACCTTTTGATAATAAACGCTAATTTGTTCGCTAAAAAGTATTAAATTGGTATTAAATAAAATTAGGTTTGGCGACCGAAATTATTGATATCCTTCAAAAATTTATTACATCACTGCGAAATTTAACGTTTATTCTTAAGGTATAAATATCTTTAATCAATCAACCCAAAATATTTCAAAAATTCGTCATGAGTTAAATTAGGTCTTGGAACCGAAATTACTTTACCGAAAAGAGGGGCGCATATTTTTGATAATATTTGACTGATTAAAGTGGGATAAAAAGACAAAAAGATTTTTAAATTTATTTTTACCATGTTTTTAAAATTAATATTTAAATCTTAAATTAATATTGTAAACTTTGTAAAAACAATATTTTTAAAATTGTAAATATTTGAAAAATTAATATAAGTTTGGTATGAATTTATGAATTTTTAAATTAAGTTTGGTGTGAATTTTTAATTTTTAAAATATTAATTTTTAATTTTATGCATTTTAAATTTTAAGTTTGGTGTGAATTTTGAATTTTTAATTTTTAATTTTGAATTTTATATTTAAGTTGTGTGAATTTAAAAACAAAAATTTACTTTATCTCATTAAGTTAAGAGTATGATTTTTAAAATTCGTCGTAAGTTGAAGACTAGGTCTTTGAACCGAAATTGCTTTACCCGAGGGAGGGACGAGAACTTTTATTATCATTATTTTTAATCTTATTGATTTAAAGTATGCCAAAAACATTGAAAAAACCCAAAAATCTTAGCTTTTAAAACAATCGCTACAAAAAGACAAATTTTAAAATTTTGTCGAGGGACGGACTAGGACATCGATCCGAAACGACCTCGTCCTAAATAACAAGGGAAACAAAATTTTAAAATTAATTTCTTAATTGTTTTATAAGTTAAAGATTATTATTAAAAAAAAAAAAAAAAAAAAAAAAAAAATAACTCCGCGACTCGCGGAGTTTTCAGTGAAAACCTCCGCGACTCGCGGAGGGACCAAATTACAAAAAAAAAAATAAAACAGCTGCACACGATCTGTACACACCACACACACATACTGCACTTCGAAAAAACCCGAGAAAACCCACGAAAATCATCCCAAAAACTCGATTTTTCACCGTTAATCTTCAAATTTTTCACTACAATCATGTTGAGAAGGATGATATCTAGGAACTACTCAAGAAAACAGGTACAATTACACCCCAAATCACCTTTAAATCCGAATTTTAGTGTGTTCTTGAGCATATTTTCATAATTTGAATTTTGTTAATTTTTAGTGTAATTAGTGTTAAATTGTTAGTATATTATGCATGTATAACCTAGATTGATGCTTGTTAACATGATTTGAAGCCAAAAACTTCAAAATCTTTAGAATCTAGGGTTTGTGTTCTTGAGCAATTTGGGGCTTTTTGATATAAACAGGTTATGGCCGATTTTTGTCATGAATTGTTGCTAAATTGAGTAGTGTAACATGTCTAGGTAGTTAAATGATCCAAACTTTAAGCCTAAACATGATTTTGAGAATTAAAGTGGACTTTTTCAAGTCCAAAATTCATGAACTTGATTTTTGAAAGATAATGCCATTTGAGACTTGTTTATTTGCTAGTAATGATTATTTTGACATATTATTTGAATTGAATGCTTATGAACTTGGCGAAAATTTTCATATATGATTATTTGAAAAAGTGTAGATTTGATAAAAATGTGAAAATAAGCTTAAGTTTGATATAAATTAATAATGTCATTGTAATTATTTTGATTGATGATTTTGCTGACACTAATGCATATTTGGATGCACAAAATTTGTGTTTGATGTGTTTTGCAGAATGAAAGGGGTGAATCTTCATCCCAAGCCCGCCATGCTCCTGCTGAGAACTTGGAACAACAGGAGGTAGATAACTACTACAAGCAGGATGTACCTCATCCAGTCATGACCTTTTCAGATATGCACTTGGAACAGTTGCACCCGAACCTGCGATTTGACAGACTTTGGATAGATTATCCAAAATATCAACGGGGTTTGCATACTCTTCACTCTAAGGTTGTTGAGGTACCGAGGGTCATAGAATGGGGACCCTTGGAAGCTGTAGAATTGGCCGGGCCAATTAGGGAATTACTGGTACAGAGGTATGGTAATTCTTCTTTTAATGACTGGATATGTTTATTCACCATACGCAGACCTGTATATAAAGTATGGTGTGAAGAGTTGTTATGTAGTATAGAGTTGAATGATCGGGTAGCCAGTTTAACCGATCGTTCTTTTATTAGATTTTTGTTAGGCGGTTCGATGCGCCACATGTCTTTACTGGACATGGCTCAGGCTTTACGTATATACACGCCTGAGGAATTAGCGTCTGCCGATTGTAGAGGATTGATACTAAACGGTAGGAAAATAGATGAAAATTTTGATACACACGGTGTGTGGAGTCAAATGACAAGCCATCACCGTTTCAAAGGGGGAAACTACTCTTATTTGGATATAGATAGAGCCGAATTAAGAGTAATACATAGATTTTTAGCTAACTCGATTACACAAAGGGGTAAAAACAAAGAAAAGGTAAATGAACAAGATTTGTTTTACCATATGTGTATTCGAGACCCACACAGCGCTGTAAGTATACCATATTGTGTGGGTTATTATTTATCAGCTATGGTTCGAGGGATGCGTCCACATAGCATAATAGGGGGTGGTATTTTTATTACTTTGATTGGTGAATATCTCGGTGTGGATATAAGTCGGGGGGGATTATTAGTAGAAGAGCCGGAACCCCGCGACACTATAGGTTTAAATGTGTACCATGGTGCGAAAGTTTTGAAGCGGCGAAACAACGCCGCAGTACGATACAATGGTAGACATCCACAGGTAGAGAGAAACCAGGAACAAGGTAATGTAGGAGGGGGGCAAGAAATTCATAGGTTTATAGCTTCTCAGGAATACGAAAATGCTAGACAGAGAGCATTTGAAGATTGGCAAGTTCATCAGAACCAGATCATAGCGCATTGCCAACACATAGGTAGAAACTATATTCCTACTCCGAAACCCGTCTTCCCTCCTTGGTCGATAGAGATGCAGCCACCATATCCTACGTATGACCCTGCCGAAGCATTCTATAGCACTTATGGTTATGCGTGGAACCCCTATTGGTACCAATATCATCCTTAGTTTACTTTTTATTTTTATTATTTTGTAATATGTAATTATTGATATGTTTAATACTTTTGTTAATATTGTAATCATTTTTATAATTATCTAACTTTTATTCTTAGATTTTAATAATTTTTGAATGTGGGGTAATAAACCAAACTTCAAAAATATGTATATATGTTTGCAGTTTATCTTATGTACACAACAGGGTAAAACAACGCATTTTCAAAGACTGGCATTAAGTTCAGCAAAAGCAAGTAATTTTGACGACAATGATGCAAAATATATGTGAAATAACAACAAGACGGAATGAACAAATGACGTGCACCATTTATCATTCAGCAAACAAACGCCAATATATTTGGAAACTTTGGTAAAAATTTAATCATTTTCACACAAATCACCCTCAATAATTTAAATTGTTACTGATTTCTTGCAAATGAGGGCATTGCAAGATCTTAAGTGTGGGAAGGGGTTAAATTCTTTCGGATTTTAAAAATTTTTATTAAACACTTGGTTACCATTAAAAATACTAGTAAAGCAGTAGTTGTATTAGAATCTAGTGCTCTCTGATAAAAAAAGAACAGCCCTAGTCTTATATACTGACTACCCAATTCTAGTAAAATTTTTCAAAATTTTCAATTAAATGAATTCAAATCATGTTTATACATATTTATGAACGATAAAACTAGGTTTTAACACCGAAATTATTGTTACCTCGGAAAGGACATAAATTGAGAAACAAACTAAAATGTTAAAATTCATTTAAAATGGAATAGAGGACGATAAAAAGAAAAATAAAAAGCCAAGTGTGGGAAAATTTACCAAGTTATTTTAAACATATGTCACATATATTTGTAACAAATAACTGAAAATACTTTTGCTTTGAACTAAACTAAACTGTTTTACCCGATGAAAGAAAAGAAGAGATGGATCTACACGATGAATCAATTCCATCATTAAAAGGAAGTAAAGTCTTCCGAAAAAGACACGCGCTTCTTGATTTAGGTCATGAAGTTGTCGTTCAGACCAGCTGTAGGTTGACGAAAAATCTAGAAAAGTCATCACTAAAATCAGCTGGAAATCCACGGACCTCAGCATTAAACAGGGTCGCCAAGTGGTCAGATTTATCCTAACCATGAGAAGGATTTATCTCGTACAATGGGGGGGCACTATGCAAATTAGCTGGATAAGACTAATGAATCAGATCCCCAGAAAAGGATAATCTCCTTAAAGATTAAAAATCAGCTTTTAAGCCTGATATTACTCAATCCTTGAGATTCACCTTAAAGATTGAGAATTACAAACTCATGGAATTCAATGATATCTAAACTCGAGCTTAAACGAGAAAATATTTTGATCAAAAATACAAACCGATTTGTTTTCTGAAAACCCTATTTTCAATGCGTTCATTACCATTGAACGTAAAATCCTAGGAATTCACCTGGAATTCATTAGGTCACCTGAACTAAATCGGGTGTCAACCGTAAGAACGGTGGTTGCATAGCATGGTCAAAGACAGGACCTTGTGCCAGACCGAAAAATTATAAGGGTGAGCTTTACTATTGCTCCTACCAAGGATAGTAATTGCGTCCGACACGTTATAGACCATAATCAAAAGCATGTCACGGGACATTGCCTTAAACAGTTGCTTGTTCAACGCTTTCCTTTACAACCGGACGGTAGTTTGCCGAAAGGTAATATACGGAACAAGTAAACTGGACGTGTTGCTTTCCAAATACAAGGTTAGCAAGTGGGTGACACAAAACCGCAAGTTTTGAGCTAAAATTTTCAAATCTGAAACCCACCAAACCCACAAAAATATTTTGCAAACACCGGTAAAGGGTTATTCCGGAAAACTTATCTAGGGTAAAAACTAGATTTAATTTTCAAAAGATCAAATGTTTTCATAAAGATCCAATTTCCTTAATGGATCTAAATTTTTATAGTCATGTGGGACTGTAAACCATATCGTTACTACCATTGTTTATACCGCCGTATAGAAATCACTGATGTACAAAGTGTGAAGAATAAAGAAGTGATTCTAGTATTTCAAGACAATATTGCTTGAGGACAAGCAACGCTCAAGTGTGGGAATATTTGATAATGCTAAAAACGAACATATATTTCATAGCATTATTCCTCAAGAAAGACAAGCTTTTAGTTGCAATTGTTCTATTTACAAGTGATATTCGTTTAAATAATAAAAGGTGAAGACAAAAGACAGATTCGACGATTTGAAGACGCAAACGACCAAAAAGCTCAAAAGAACAAAAGACAATCAAAAAGGTTCCAATTATTGATAAGAAACGTCTCGAAATCACAAGAGTACAAGATTCAAAACGCAAAGTACAAGATATTAAATTGTACGCGAGGACGTTCGAAAATCCGGAACCGGGACTAGAGTCAACTCTTAACGCTCGACGCAACGGACTAAAAATTACAAGTTAACTATGTATATAAATATAATATAATATATAATTAATTATATTAATTATATATATATTATATATATATATTTAAAACCGTCGGCAGCAGGAAACTCCAAGGGTGTAAACTGAAAATACCTCTCCGCGACTCGCGGAGTTTGAAGGCTATTTGGCCGCGAGTCGCGGAGCCCCAAAAATCATTCCTGGCTATAAATCAACCCGAATTCTGATCAAAATCATCATCATTTTTTTCTTCTCTTCATACGAAGTAATATATTTATATTTATAATTTATATTTTAATTTTAATTATAATTCTAATAATAAGGGTATGTTAGCGAATGTTGTAAGGGTGTAAGTCGAAATTCTGTCCGTGTAACGCTACGCTATTTTTAATCATTGTAAGTTATGTTCAACCTTTTTATATTAATGTCTCGTAGCTAAGTTATTATTATGCTTGTTTAAAACGAAGTAATCATGATGTTGGGCTAATTACTAAAATTGGGTAATTGGGCTTTGTACCATAATTGGGGTTTGGACAAAAGAACGACACTTGTGGAAACTAGGCTATGGGCTATTAATGGGCTTTATATTTGTTTAACTAAATGAAAGTTTGTTAATGTTAATATAAAGATTTACAATTGGGCGTCCCTATAATTTACCATATACACTCGATCGGACACGATGGGCGGGGTATTTATTTGTACGAATAATCGTTCATTTAACCGGACACGGGAATGGATTAATAGCCACTAGAATAATTAAAACAGGGGTGAAATTACATTCAAGGGTAATTGGTGTAATTGTTAACAAAGTAGTAAAACCTTGGTTTACACGCAGTCGATAACCTGGTGTATTCATTAAACAAAGTATTAAAACCTTGTTACAATTCGAATCCCCAATTAGTTGGAATATTTATCTTCGGGTATAATAATAATTTGACAAGGACACTTGCAATTTATATTTATGACTGATGGACTGTTATGGACAAAAACCAGACGGACATATTGAATAATCCAGGACAAAGGACAATTAACCCATGGGCATAAAACTAAAATCAACACGTCAAACATCATGATTACGGAAGTTTAAATAAGCATAATTCTTTTATTTCATATTTAATTTCCTTTATTTTATATTTAATTGCACTTCTAATTATCGCACTTTTATTTATTTCATTTTATCGCACTTTTAATTATCGTACTTTTTAATTATCGCAATTTAATTTTATCGCATTTTTATTATTCGCAATTTCATTATCGTTATTTACTTTACGCTTTAATTTAAAGTCTTGTATTTATTTTATATTTTACATTAGGTTTTAACTGCGACTAAAGTTTTAAAATCGACAAACCGGTCATTAAACGGTAAAAACCCCCCTTTATAATAATAATATTACCTATATATATATTTGTATTTTTATAAAAGTAAACTAATATAGCGTTGAGCTTTGTTTAAAGATTTCCCTGTGGAACGAACCGGACTTACTAAAAACTACACTACTGTACGATTAGGTACACTGCCTATAAGTGTTGTAGCAAGGTTTAAGTATATCCATTCTATAAATAAATAAATATCTTGTGTAAAATTGTATCGTATTTAATAGTATTTTCTGCTAAAATTATAAACTATTTTATATACACCTCGTTCGACATCATTAGCCTTACAGACATCTTTAGTAAGCTGGATGCATGAAATACATCATGAATGTTACTAAACTCATCTAAAACATTGAGCGCTTATGTCGCAATACAAAGCTGACAGGTAGGATGGAAAACATGGTGATCATAACCATGCGATTTGATGTCTGGATAGTGTTAGCCACGGATTTTACTAACCCCTTGATTTCGGAAAGAGACTATAGGCATAAAGAACTCAATATTTAAGAACGTTTCATTTAACTATATGAATTGAAACTTTTGCTGAAAGTGAATAATCGGACTTATATGCAATGCAAGCCATAATTATCTATAGTGCCTTCAGGACGGTCTGAATGAACAATGAAGGATATCACCCAGTTTACCATACTGCAGGTGAACTTATCCTTAGATGGAATGAAAGAACAGTTCCATAATGTAACTTTATCCTTTAAGTTACATGTTGAAGTTAGGGTTAACATTAACTAGAACAACATATAGTTGCAACCAACGAAGAAAGGAATGTGTAGAGTAACCATATCCGTATTACAGATGTTTTAAGCAGTCCCTTCCAAGAGGATAACAAGATTCATAGATTCCTAAAGTATGTTACTTTACATTTCTGAAAGAGAATCGCACGAAAGGTGTGATCTTTGAACCAGGGTGAACTCTTCGAGCGGTTTGTTCTGAATTTATCCTTATACTTAAGGAGATGCACGGACAAGAAGATACGTGGACCCTTGGTCGTAAAGAACGGTTTACTCTAAGTGAAAAAAAATCTCAAAACGATTCCTTGTACCTCAACCTACTAATTCATAGAGATGATTTTTACGAGGATGTTGCGATTAGCCGTGAAATATTGAGAATAGAAACCCACCTAGTGCCCTTCCTACAATGGGGTGACCATTGAGTGTACCTCAGAAAACTGATTTATCGGCCCGCGATTTTGCCATGTTTAACCTTAAAAGGAACATTTTTCGAGTACAAAGACTTCCTAACAAAATTTTTTTTTTATAAATCTGCCACCCAAAGTGGCTCAAGCGTTTTTAACAAGGATTTTAATAGTAAGCTTCATCCCTAACGGAGGTAGAGAAGAAGTGTGATCCCTACATGGTGTAGTCTAATACGGGAACCTTTAATAAAATCAACCAAGGAAGTTTTGAAAAACCTTTAAACGTTTGATGCGACAACATAAATGGAACGAAGTTCTTGGTAAATTTAGAAGTATGTATAACGAGTACCATTTGCACAAAATTATTTGACTTAAAACAACTCAATAAAGGAGCTATTTTTAATCATCTTGAAGGTATAACTTAGTATGTACTAACCCAAAATAAGTAAGGGTAAATTTATACATATATGATTTTATAAATCGCGTAAGTGATAGAAAGTTTTTTAGTACTTTCATTTGTCCATAAATCTCGTGAGGACCGCACAAATAAGCAACGTGTAAATCAACGTGTAAAAATTTTGATAAACATAGTTTTTCGTATTTCAGAGGTTACGAGTTGAAAAAGGTCGAGTGAAAAATCTTTGAATCATCGGTTGACATGTTACTAGGTAATGAAAACTAATGAATTAAATGTAGTTTTGATGATTATCCGAACTTAAGTCTTTGGCCCAAAAATGTTTACGTCCGAAGCCGTTGCTAAAAAGTGAGGTATGAAGGATAGAGCATGAGGATGAGAAGTTAATCACTTCTTGACTTTGCAGAATGCCACACAGGTTATGGCTAATATTAAAGTCGGAATACTAATGATGTTAATATCGCTAGATGAGAATTTCCTTGGAATAGGTCAGGACTTTGAGTTATGTAAGATAGAGCATCGCTCCGACAGATGTGAAGAATAAGATCCCTAGGGTAACGCAGTAATTTTGAATGGTTTAAGTGTTTGTGGATGCCCGAAGGCTCTGCATGACGTGGTAGTAAGTGCCTTCATCACATACACACACATGAATCTCTTAGTTTCGACAGTTGTCTGTCTTCATGATGACTTGGATACGAATAAGCAACGAAAAATTTTATATTGACAAGCAACGAAAATTTTATAGAATTCATTTAAGGTGACGATGTAAGAAAAGAAATTAAGTTCTTAGAAAACTAGGGTTATGTACAACACGTACCATTCAAGGTAAAATATCCTTTGAATAAAAGATTTTGATTTGTAAAAGTGAAAGTAAAATTTCATATGTATTTGTCAAAAAGAAGTAATTATTTACTTTATTTTATATAACGTATACGATTTCAAAAATTTGCATGAATGGCAAATAAAATAAATTTATTTTTATTAAGTTTTGAGAGGATCGCACAGTAAAATAGTGTAAGTAAAATTTTGGCAAACAAAATTTTCATATTTCGGAGGTTACAAGTTGAAAAAAGATTGATGAGAATCGAGTAAAAGACTTTTGAAAATCTCGGGTGATATTTGAGCAAAAATGTTACGAGGTAATGAAAACTGTTGAATTTTAATGTGGTTGATGACTATTAGTAGGGCATAAGTCCTTCGACCAAAAATGCTTAAGTATAAAGTTGTTGCTTATAAGTGAGAAACGAAAGGGAGAGTATGAGGACGGGGATTAACTACCCATTGATTTTGGAAATTCGGAACTGGTATGACTAATATCGAAGTAAGAAGGGTGATGGTGTGATTATCATTGATTAAGAATTCTTTCAGAATAAGTTAGGATTCAGTGTCGCATAAGAATGAGTATCAAATACGATTCTTGGGTAGTATAGTATTTGAATTGCTGAAGTGATGGGATACAATTTCCTTTATGTATCGTTGTCCATTGTATCGGTTTATTTCATGGCTAGAAAGTGAGCAGATTTGGTGAGGCGATCAACGATAACCCCGATAGTGTCATAACTGCCGACTGTTTTTGGTAGTTTCAGAATGAAATCCATCGTCATCCCTTCCCATTTCCATTGTGGGATCTCGGGTTGTTGAAGTAATCCGGATGGCTTTTGGCTCACCATTCTCGCGAGGTATACGAATAATCTTCTTACTATAAATAACTTTTGATTTCGTCCTTGAAAGTCAGTCCGTTCCAACTATTTCCTCAAAGCTTTCTAACTCGATGAGTATTAGGTTAATTTTAAGGTCCATTCCAACCAAATCTTATTATACTACCGTAAAAATTTTTATCAACCTTCTCAAATAACATCTGCTTGTGCGCAAGTAACTAATCCTTTCCAACTACTACTATAAAACTTCCAAGTTTTGTTGGCATGAGGTCATCTCCAAATGACCCACCTGTTAATTTTTAAGGTACTATCTTAAATTACTCCTCTATCTCTGCCAACTTACCATTAGCTTGTCCTATAGAATACTTAACTCTCATGATTGTTAATGGCTTATTAGTCATCACACTAGGATTCTTAGATATAAGGTTTCTATCACTCTAGTATTAAACAATTCCGAGAGGATAAATCGTTGTGAAGAAACGTACCCTAACTAAAATCAGGATCCATGCGAGTCTCCATAGCTGAGATAACGATTGCACTATCGTATGTGAGTCCAAAGTTTTTTTTTTTTTTTCCTATTTGAGAACTTTTTCCTTAAGTATCCAGGGTGTCTATATCTATAACAAATTTTCGGGTTATCAATTCTGCAGTCCAGGCCCTTCTCGTACAGTATCTAGACTAAGTGGTTATTCCTGCCTTTATCAGACCATAATGCGTATACTCAAGTGGTTCCTACCAAAATTTCCTTTGAATCGCTTCATATTCCTTATGTAGTAACATTGGGACTTCTGCATAATTCACTTCAATATAATTACGCTGGCCTGGCATCATTATATTGTACTAAATCGTACGTTCATTCCAATATCACTCCATATGGTCAATGTAACGTGATCACTTTCAGTTCTACTCAATTTCATCCAACGGTGCTTTATCTATGCTATCTCAAAACAAAATCTACATAATTAATCTCACGGTTTCTCGGTGTGGGTGCGTAAGTTCCGTAGGTCATGCACCAATGCCTAAATGTCCTGAAATTTCTTCAAAATGTTCAGGTTCAGGTAACATCGTTAGGTTCCTTTCTAGAAATTCAATCTGGGTCTCGCTTCGAGTTGTATGTGTTGCAAGTAGTAGTACGATATGTCTTGAGGTGACTCCCAAGTCTTTGGGTATGGTTGAGCATCAGTAGAAGGCACTCTGACCTTGTGAAAGGAGATGTCCTCCTGACTTCCCCAATGCCTAAGAGTGTTAGGGTACTAAATCCAGAAATGTCGTCAGATCGTCGAGCAGTGGTGAAGAACGAAAGATATAAGTGACGGTCATGAAAGCGTACGAGATACGAGCCATCTTGCAGGAACTGAACAACCTTCGAATGTTCACACGTCGTACGTGGCTATTTAGAGTGAGCTCGGGGTGTGGTTACTCCTACAAATCCTCCAATATCTCCTCCTCCGAGGATCGACTTTAGTGGGCGTGTAATCTGAGGGGTACTCCTCCTAGATTGCGTGAAGAAACATTTCGATCTCTGGAACGGTGGAACAGTAGTAACAGGTGGATTACAATACTAATCCTTAGGGTTAGACGTGTGGGAAATGGGTTCAGAAGAACATCTGAACTAGGAAAGGTAAGTTTTTCCAAGTCGGTGCAGCGAATAGCAGGCATGAAGCAAGCACGTAATCAGGCACTACAGTAACCTAGCTCGTTTACAGCAGTATATAGCATGGCAATATTAACAGTACTAAACAGAAGTAACATGCAATCGAAAGCAGATAGTAGCATGCAGTAGCTAGAATAAGCAAAAGCATGCAGCGAGTTTACATAGCAGTAAAAGGAAACGGTAGCATGCATTAAGTTCATACGGTAGTAAAAGTAAGCAGTGGCATGCAGTAGTAGTAAGCAGTAACATGTAGTAATATAACACAGTAGCATGCAGCAGGTTCCGCAGAAACAAGTAAACTAGCAAGTTGTAGATTAGTCCTATTAGTGAATCCTACTTGGGTCGGTCCTAGACTCACTAATGCAACCTAATTCCCTACAACCAATGCTCTGATACCAACTGTGACGCCCCGTACAAAATTATCGTGTACGGTACATCAACAACAGGATCATTACAAGGTCAAACACTATATGATGTTTGAAAACCAGTTTTGCATTCATGAACAGATAACGTTTTACAAAAGATGAATATGAAACATTAACATGAGTACATGATACTAAGGTCATTACAAAGCTATTGTTTTGAAAATAACATAAGTTGGGAATGCAAAGTAAAAGTTTCATGCTTGAGACATCTCTAAGTAATGCAACGGAAGTCTAACACAGCAAGTCTGTAACAGCAAGTCTATACACCGAGACTAGAACAGCAAGGCTAACAGCAGAAGCAACAACATCTAAACACCTGAGAAATACATGCTTAAAAAGTCAACACGAATGTTGGTGAGCTATAGTTTGTTTGTATTCAGTAATGTAATGTAGGCCACGAGATTTCAGTGCTTCAAACAAGCGTTTCAAATCAGTAATTCAAATCAGTATGATAAAGTATATGTATAACCGTGGGCACTCGGTAACTAACTTAACGTTTATACCCCCTGAAAGTACACTTGGCAAGTGCGTATGTCTACGAAGTATTAAACACTCGTTAAATGCTAGCGCGACTAGCCCGAGTGGGGATGTCAAACCCTATGGATTCATATCTAAGATTCGCGTTCATGGTTCAAAAACCAATGATTAAACGTTACCGAGCTAAAGGGAATGTTTATGCCGTTGTATAACCCACACATATATAAGTTTAAGTACTCGTGCCTAGTATGTAAAACATAAAATCCGCATGTATTCTCAGTTCCCAAAATAAGTTAAAGTAAAAAGGGAATGCTATAACTCACAGTGATAAAAGCGGTAAAGTCGGTAATGAAAGTACGCAAGTAGTAAGTCGGTCCGAAAGGTCGTCAACAAGCAATACTAGAAAGGGAAGAAAGAAAGAACAAGTGTGTGTGAAAACCAAATAAGCAAGTGATTTGAATGAGAGGTAAATGGCTAGTATTTATAAGCAAGGAATTTGACAAGGATTGATGACATGGACAAGGGCTAGTATTTATAAGCAAGGAATTTGACAAGGATTGATGACATGGACAAGGGCTAGTATTTATAAGCAAGGAATTTGATAAGGATTGATGACATGGATAAGGGCTAGTATTTATAAGTAAGGAATTTGACAAGGATTGATGACATGGACAAGGGCTAATTAATTGGGTCACTAGCTAGAGTAGGGTGGGCTTGAGCCCAACAAGGTAGAAAGTCCAACAAGACTAACTATTGTGCATAATTAAATTACTACGCGTAATTAAGCATCCAAAAACTCAGGTAATTATTATTATAAAATAATAATTAATATTTCGCAGTCATAATATTCCGATTATGGCAAAAGTTAAACGTGCGCGCAAGTTCGCGGTTTATTCGAAACGTCAAATAACACTAACGGTTATAAAGGCTTCCAATGATCAAGTTATGTATCCTACGTACTCTAAGGCACGTTTTAACATATAAATGGAAGTAAACCACGTAAATCAAGTTTCCAGAGTATAAAGTAACACAGTACGCACAAATACGCAGTTTCGCAAAAACACAAGGCACAAAAGCAAGTCGAAAAAGCCGGATCGTTACATAAACGATTTAGATAATCAACGTTATGGAAATACAAAATCTTGTGGTTCAAAAATAACGTTTACTAATACACATATGATTTCACCAACGTTTTTCGTTGACAGTTTTTATATGTTTTCTCAGGTCCTTGAACGCTAGATGATACATGCTTCCGTACTTTATTTTAATACTTGCTTGGATGTCGAGTATACATGCATACATGGAGCGTCTTTTGACTTTACTTAAATTATGTCGCATAGGTTTCAATTGTACTTAAAACGTTGTAACATGTTTAGTCGTTGTACTACTTTGTAAACTTTGAAATATCCTTACATTTGAAATGAATGCGACATATTTTGTTCAGACGTTGTTTTAAATACTTATGACCACGTAACGGGACCTAAGTAGACGGCACCGTCAATGACGATTTTGTCGGGTCGCTACAGATGGTATCAGAGCGTTGGTTGTAGGGATTTAGAGTTCATTAGTGTCAACCCTGAGTCATAGGGTACATTGGTGAGTCTAGACTACAACCGGCATATAGACTTGAAGTAGGACTTGCTTGACTACTTGTGCATTTATACTTGAACTCTTCTATTCGTATCTAACACATATTTCATCTTAATCTCACGTTGTTTAATTTGAATGACACGCCATCTTGACCTTATGAGGTAATGTCGAATGCACATATGAATTAGGGTAATATAATTGCCGGGATTATATTACGGTGACTCATATGGACGTTCCGACATTATGTCATAAAGAATTTAGGGCGGGTGAAGGAAAATTTTCTATCTATCTTTATTCCATATCACGATTAGTATTATTGAGAATACTAATCAACGATATTCTTGTGTCTTGAAGGAACAATGCCTCCTCGCCGAGTTCCATGCAATGAAACTCCCGAACAAGCTTTTCAACGAATGATAGCCACCACCGTGGATGTGTGTTGACCCAGAGATTTCCGACCAAATTTAAACTTAATTTTTATATATGATTTCGAAATGATAAACAAAGTCTGTAATGTCGAGTCTCAAAAATGTTGAACTGTTTCATATATGTAATTACCTTTCGACTGTTCTCGACGATTCACGAACAACTATTTGTAAATAGATATGTGTGTATATATATATATATATACATATAATAATTGGAAGTATAATTTAAAATATTGTTGTTATGAAATATGATATTATAATAATTATTTAAAAACATATCTATATATAAATAAAAGTATATTAAAAATAAATATTAAATAATTGTAATACTCGTTTAATGTTTCGATTGATATTAAGCAAGTTAAATTCAAACTTATTTGATTTTAAAATAAACGGTGATTCGAAAGTGAGTTCTATAAATTTTAGGCTTACTAAAAATGTATTTAGGATCTAGTTATTAAATTTTAACATTTATTTTATTTTACCCATAATTGAGAGGGACACTTGATGTAATTTTTATTTAATAAATTAATGATCGAATTTTATACCATAATGACCAAAATAAATAGAACTAGTTAATTTAAAAATATGGGATTTTTCTGAACACTTTTATTCTCCACTGAGTTACACAACGGAGTACGATACACAGTTCGTGAAAACTGTCGATAGAATAAACTAAATATCTCGATGGCTATACTGTTTGGTTGTGCACGTTCATATGTTTCACTTATTAATTATTATTATTATTATATCAATTACCACTGTACTTGTTTGTATATATATATGTGATATGCATATATATGTATATTACATTTCATTCACCAAACACACAATAAAATCATTTTAGTTTCTTGCTTTTCTTGTTCGAGAACACCCACCACCTTCATCGTCCATCATCACAGTTTATCAACCATCTCCTTCATCCTCGGCTAACTACTGCACCCGATAACCAATCATATCACGACCATATTCATAACCGAACATCATAACTAACCACTGCTGTCGTGAGACGTTTTAATCGAAAACCAAACCACTATCATCATCATCACCATCTTGGTTTTACTACTACTCCATTACCACCATTTCGATAAACACCATTAAACCCACCTTCGATCTAAACTCCAAATCATAATCGTGAAACACCATCACTAACCGTCACCATGGTTCCACCATAACCACCCTACGTTGTTTCCTTCTTGTATGTCGAAACAACCACCATCACTATCTCTAACACCACCACCCTTGAACCCTCTTTCGTGATCACCATAAGCTTCCACCTCTCCCTCTCTTTCGTGATCAACATACACACTTGAACCATCTACCACTACTGCTACAGGTTATTTTCTGTTTCTATTTCGCTGCTAGTACAGCTGTTACCGCTACTCATCTCTGTTCAAACACCATGAACCACCTCACTATTCTCTTTCTCCTACTCTCTCACTGTACTTCTGTTTCTGCATCTAGTCGAACCCAACACCTTCCATACCGTCACCACTTTTCTCATGTTATCACGAAAGATTGTTTGCAACTATTTCTTTCTGCTTGTTCTATGACTCGACTCTAACATCCACATCCATCACCGTCGGTCACACAACACCATAACTTATTGTTATCTGTCCATTTTGCTACGGTTTCTGCTCAACAACGAACACCGCCATCACCGTAAACAAACCCTTAAACAACCAAGAACCAAAACCATCATTTACTACTTATATATGTTTAACGGAACCCTACTGCTGCTTTGTTTATTTTTTTTAAATGGCGATATTTGATGAAAGATGATGATGGCCGACAATTTCTAAATAGACAAACCCCACTTGAAGATTTTTGAGCCGTATCTTTCTTTTTTTATTTGGAAATCCTTTGGAGTCGGGTAACACAACAGAGAACCCTTTTGATTTCCTAGTTGGGCCGAGGTAATTCATTATGGAGTATTGGGCCGTGTTTCATTTTCCAGTCGGGCCATTTAAACTTGCTTATTGGACTGAAAATCTGATTGGGTTTAACTTGGGCCGAGGACTAGCTTTTTCTATTGGGCCTATGTGTTGGTTTTTTTATTTGGCCAAGGAGGTTGGGACTGACTCGTTACCAGCTATTTTTTTACAGCAACGATTATTTCATTTTTTTTATAAACAAAGGAAGTACATAGAATGATGGATGATGATAGTCATGTTCATGAAATTAATAATGATGATATGCACGAATCATGATGATGTGAAGAAGAAGATGAAAATGAAACAGAATAACGGGTTATATATTTTGGGGTGGTAATAATTTTAGAAGTGCACGAACAGAGGGATGGTTAAGACTGAGTGAGCGAGAGGTCTTGGGTTCGAGCCCGGGCATATGCATTTACTTTTGGAAATTTTCTTGAGAGGTAGTTATTATTATTATTATTATTATTATTATTATTATTATTATTATTATTATTATTATTATTATTATTATTATTATTATTATTATTATTATTATTTTTATTATTATTTTTAACATTATCATTATTATTAAAATTTCATTATTATTACTACTACTATTATTTTTATCATTAAAATTATCATTATTATTAGATTTATCATGATTTTTAGTATTATTTTTATCATTATTATTATTATTAGTATTATTAATTATTAATATATCAAATAAAGATTTTTCTATATAAAAATATATTTACATAAACCATGACTATATTAATATTTTTGTAATAAATATTAACTACCTAATTAAAGTATATAAAAATAAATATATCTAATTAAGTTATTAATGAAACATTAAAATAACAACTATATCACTAATAATACATAAATTTATTTGATTACCATAATATGTGTTAATATATATATATAAATGATATAGGTTCGTGAATCCGAGGCCAACCCTGCATTGTTCAGTTCCGTCGTATACATATTTTAATACAAAATATCGTATTGTGAGTTCATTTGATTCCCTTTTACTCTTTACATTTTTGGGACTGAGAATACATGCGCTGTTTTTATAACTGTTTTATTAAATGCTTTTGAGATATATTTTAAACTGAGAATACATGAACTGCTTTTATAAATGATTGACGAAATAGACACAAGTATTCAAAACTACATTCTATGATAGAATTATTTGGATTCAGAGGTTCAATTTCTAT
Organism: Rutidosis leptorrhynchoides; assembly: GCF_046630445.1. Lineage (NCBI taxonomy): Eukaryota > Viridiplantae > Streptophyta > Magnoliopsida > Asterales > Asteraceae > Rutidosis > Rutidosis leptorrhynchoides. The sequence continues at coordinate 79,242,207 of NC_092336.1, read as the reverse complement.
AAAGATTGTATTATCGACCATCGGTGAGATGATTTTGCATTGCACTACGCACTAGCTACCGAAATGGTTTGATTTAGTAGTTAGTAACGGTGAGATGATTTTGCATTGCACTACGCACTAGCTACCGTTTTAGCTACCCTCGGTGAGATGATTTTTCATTGCACTACGCATTAGCTACCGTTGTAAAATTATTTGGTTCGATTTAGTAGTTAGTAATGGTGAGATGATTTTGCATTGCACTACGCACTAGCTACCGTTTTAGCTACCCTCGATGAGATGATTTTGCATTGCATTACGCATTAGCTACCGTTGTAAAATTATTTGGTTCGATTTAGTAGTTAGTAACGGTGAGATGATTTTGCATTGCACTACGCACTAGCTACCGTTTTAGGTACCCTCGGTGAGATGATTTTGCATTGCACGACGCATTAGCTACCGTTGTAAAATTATTTACGGTGAGATGATTTTGCATTGCACGACGCATTAGCTACCGTTATTGAAATTATATTGTATTAACTAACACGGTGAGATGATTTTGCATTGCACGATGCATTAGCTACCGTTGGTAAGTTGTTTTGAAAGGTTCCGGTGTTCTTCATATGAATGATTTTATAGCAGGAGTAGACCTGCACATATTGTTTTCTAAATATGAGTATCTTGTGGTCTATTATATTATTGAAAATAATTGTTTATGATAAACTAATGAACTCACCAACCTTTTGGTTGACACTTTAAAGCATGTTTATTCTCAGGTATTAAAGAAATCTTTCGCTGTGCATTTGCTCATTTTAGAGATATTACTTGGAGTCATTCATGGCATATTTCAAAAGACGTTGCATTCGAGTTGTCGAGTTCAACAAGATTATTATTAAGTCATTGATAGTTTGATATAATATGAAATGGTATGCATACCTGTTAACTTTCGATGAAATGAAAGTCTATCTTTTAAAAACGAATGCAATGTTTGTAAAATGTATCATTTAGAGGTCAAATACCTCGCGATGTAATCAACTATTGTGAATCGTTTATAATGTATATGAACGGATCCTTTCAGTTGGTATCAGAGCGGTGGTCTTAGCGAACCAGGTCTTGCATTAGTGTGTCTAACTGATAGTTGTTAAGATGCATTAGTGAGTCTGGACTTCGACCGTGTCTGCATGTCAAAAGTTTTGCTTATCATTTCGTGTCGAAAATTACCTGCTTATCATTCTTAGGGAATCACTTGCTTATCATTCTTAGTCTAGACACATCTTACTGCATTAATTGCATGAATAGTGTATAGACAAAATTCATATCTTAGCGTATCTGCTAATTCATATCATAGCGTATCTGTTACTGTAAACTTTACCTAGTATATTTCGTAAATTCCTCCGTAATCTACAAAATCTTTTGTTCTATATATATAGATATTCTATATAATTAGAATACCACTCGATATCCGGAAATCATTTCATATCAAAAATTCTTTATTCAATCATACGAAATGGAATTTGCCACGAGTTCAAGTTCCTCGGATTCCGATATGGAGTTTCACTCGAGCTCCGAAAGCAGTATAACCGGAATGGATCAACAAATCAGTCATCACTAATTCTGGATGAATTGGGGATGGGTTCGTAGTCAACTTAATCAATGGAGACGTGAAGAAGGCGATCCCTTCCATCCACCACATTCCCCTCTTGGCAAAGAACCTGAAGCACTTACCGGAGAACCCATTCGAAACACCATTTTCACTCTCATTTCCAGAGTATCTCGCCACGATTATATTCTATCTAAAATTCTAAACCTTACTCATCTGCTCGTTCCGACCGACAATCATCCTAGAGTAATGGAAGAAGTCAACGAGCTTCGCGCTCGGGTAATAAATTTGGAGAATATGGTGCAAAACTTACCAGCTTCAACAACACCACCGGAACCAACAGTACCACCATCATCTGCACCAGTACCACCAACAACAACATCCACATCCCACACCTCAACATCTCATTCTGTACCTCGAGCATAATAATCGATCTACGAATTGTTTTACATCATTTATCTTCATTCGACATGGCGATTATGTAATCCCTAATGTTTTAGAGATTATGTATTCTAGTTCTAACGGTAAATCAAATGCGTTTAATATCATATTGACTCATTAAATCCATGATTACATCTGAAGAAAATATATATGTATATATGTTTTCATAAAGATTGTAATTAAAAATTCTTTTGTATAAACTGATTATGGTGAAAATATTTTAACGGGTAGGTAATACCCGAGGAATATTTAGATTTCACATTAATAAGTACACTGTAAATTCTTCAATTCCGATTCAACAGTCATTTACTATCCTACTTACATCCACAGATATACGAATCCGTTCACCGCAGAATAACCATGTTCATTCAATTTCATATTTGGAATTTGACCTATAGAATCCAACAAGTGGCATAATGAAGAAAACATTGGACAAAATAAAATTTGGTAGAAACAAACAAATTAACTATGAGAAATTTTGTTAAGAATCCACGCTAACAAAATCCTAGCTAACTGTTCCTAGCTAACTGTTCCTAGCTAACTGTTAATTCCTTATTACATTTATTTATCGCAATTTATTTATCGCAATTTTAATTCTCGCAATTTTTTTATCGTCATTTAATTTCTGTTATTTATTTTACGCAATTTAAATATCATCGTATAAATCGGGACACATATACAATGTTTTGACATATCATATTGACGTCATCTATATATATTATTTTAAATAACCATAGACACTCTATATGCGGTAATGTTCGAGTTAGCTATACAAGGTTGATGTTGATTCTAAATAATATATATACTTTGAGTTGTGATCGAGTCTGAGACATGTATACAATGGGTCACGGCATGTATTAATTAATTCGAATATTATATATTAAAATATATATGAATTGTTGAACTACTAATTGTGGACTACTAACTGTGGACTAATAACAGTGGACAATTAAAATGAATTAAAATATGATTATAACATATGAAACTAAACATTTCTTCAAGTTTGCCACTTGATTTCATCTTAAACCTCATTTGTATCTTGACGATTACAATCTGCATTAAAACCTTTCATGATTCTTGAAAACACCTCAATCGAAAGGATGAACCAACCGCACTTCATCTACGGAAGGAAAGATTTATGCATATAGTTATGCACCTGAAAAACTATCAGAAACTGAGTAAACGTTTAGCACGTAGTTGTGTAAATTCCTTTAGCGATATTATTACCGAAAATAACTTTGCAATCTCTTTCCAAATTAGCTAAATCTGTCACAGCTCCAGCAAGTCAACTTCAACTTTTCATTCGGATTAGCCTTATTATAACCTTGTTATATAAGTTGCCTTTCATCATCGTTACCGGGGAACCGTTTATATCCCTCCACATTAGCAGTAAACTTACCAGCAACTTCATTAATCTCTGACTTTCTGAAGAATCATTATATTCATTGAAACCCTATCATATACACATCTGCGTTTTGTAACGATAATTGCCATACCAATTACCAGAAATCAGTAATCAGTATTTTGAATTTCGCAGCGTTTCTACATCAACAGTTATATGTATATAACATTTATCTTTTAGAAATATGATCTTCCATTCTGAAATTCTGAAAAGGCACCAGTCTACGAATCAATACTCTGAATGTTGAAAAAAAAAGTGGAATGAAGCAGCAAAAACTGTAAACGACCTTAACAGCCAAAAGTTTGACGATGAAGAATAGTATGTTGGCAAAGCTCAGAAAAGTTGGAACTGGAAAATGGATTGAGCAAATCATGAAGGAGGCTGTGGGCAAATCACAAATACTAAACCTGCCTTCAAAGAATCCAAATGATTCAGTATCTGCTGAATTCATTAACAAATACCTTGCTCCTGACTCTAAATCTTTACGGACAAATCTTCATCTTCATCCATCGATATTAGAAACTCTAAGATATCATCGTATCTTTCATTATAAATATCCTCGATATTTCTGAAGAAATTTTCATAACTATTCTTATCTGAAATCATTTATCTTCTCACAATATCTGCGTTACATCAAAAAGGAAACTATTTTAGTTTCTAAATTCCGAATAATTCGAATTTAAAAAATGAATATTTTTGAAGTAGTGTTGGAAACTGAAGCATGAGTTAGTATAATATAATGACACTTGATCAACGTGATTATATTACAGTAAGTCATGCTGAGTTTCTAATAGAATGTGATGATTCACAGATCATAACGTCATCATGTGCCATGTTACACGACTCATATATTCTATCTAATCTGTAAACATATCAAGAACATATTTTCTTGATAGTTCTATCTTATCTCTTGAATTCTAGTAATTTAACAAATCAATATCATACTATTACAATCTCTCTCTTAGAACGTTAGCTATGTTCATTCGAAACTCCATACTTACGAATTCTGGACCATTACTTGCGAAGAGAAAGAAAAAGAATGAAGCTCCAAAATAGAAATGGGAGTGTGGAAACAAGGAAATGAAGAGAGTGGATTTATAGTGAAATATCCAACAGAATAATCGAAATAGATTATTGTAGTTAACCAAAGAGGATTCTAATTTCCTTAATTGCTGAAGAATCAAATCTTATTACAAAGATTTTCTCCAAATCTCTTGAACTTTGGAAATCGATCCTATCTATGTCAAAAGATATGACGAATCTGCATTTACTCATTTCACTCTTTTGTGATAACTTCACTCGCACTCTTCACATAAAGGAATTGTTTGATTTATATTATTCACTGATGATAAAAACTCTAATTTCTAGCTCGTATGCGTCATGAAAACATACTTATTGTCAGCCATGACCATCCCAATCAAATTCCGGGACGAAATTTCTTTAATGGGTTGGTACTGTGACGACCTGGAGATTTCCAACCAAATTTAAACTTAATCTTTATATATGATTTCGAAACGATAAGCAAAGTCTGTAATATTGAGTCTCAAAAATGTTGAACTGTTTCATATATGTAATTACCTTTCGACTGTTCTCGACGATTCACGAACAACTATTTGTAAATAGATATGTGTGTGTGTATATATATATATATATATATATATATATATATATATATATATATATATATAATAATTGGAAGTATAATTTAAAATATTGTTGTTATGAAATATGATATTATAATAATTATTTAAAAACATATCTATATATAAATAAAAGTATATTAAAAATAAATATTAAATAATTGTAATACTCTTTTGATGTTTCGATTGATATTAAGCAAGTTAAATTCAAACTTATATGATTTTAAAATAAACGGTGATTTGAAAATGAGTTCTATAAATTTTAGGCTTACTAAAAATGTATTTAGGATCTAGTTATTAAATTTTAACATTTTTTTTTATTTTACCCATAATTGAGAGGGACAGTTGATGTAATTTTTATTTAATAAATTAATGATCGAATTTTATACCATAATGACTAAAATAAATAAAACTAGTTAATTTAAAAATATGAGATTTTTCTGAACACTTTTATTCGCCACTGAGTTACACAACGGAGTACGATACATAGTCCGTGAAAACTGTCGGTAGAATAAACTAAATATCTCAATGGCTATACTGTTTGGTTGTGCACGTTCATATGTTTCACTTATTAATTATTATTATTATTATATCAATTACCAATGTACTTGTTTGTATATATATATGTGATATGCATATATATGTTATTACATTTCATTCACCGAACACACAATAAAATCATTTTAGTTTCTTGCTTTTCTTGTTCAAGAACACCCACCACTTTCATCGTCCATCATCACAGTTTATCAACCATCTCCTTCATCCTCGGCTAACTACTGCACCCGATAACCAATCATATCACGACCATATTCATAACCGAACATCATAACTAACCACTGCTGTCGTGAGCCGTTTTAATCGAAAACCAAACCACTATCATCATCATCACCATCTTGGTTTTACTACTACTCCATCACCACCGTTTCGATCAACACCATTAAACCCACCTTCGATCTAAACTCCAAATCATAATCGTGAAACACCATCACTAACCGCCACCATGGTTCCACCATAACCACCCTTACGTTGTTTCCTTCTTGTATGTCGAAACAACCACCATCACTATCTCTAACACCACCACCCTTGAACCCTCTTTCGTGATCACCATAAGCTTCCACCTCTCCCTCTCTTTCGTGATCAACATACGCACTTAAACCATCTACCACTACTGTTACATGTTATTTTCTATTTCTATTTCACTGCTAGTACAGCTGTTACTGCTACTCATCACTGTTCAAACACCATGAACCACCTCACTATTCTCTTTCTCGATCTCTCTCATTGTACTTCTATTTCTGCATCTAGTCGAACCCAACACCTTCCATACCGTCACCACTTTTCTCATGTTATCACGAAAGATTGTTTGCAAATGTTTCTTTCTGCTTGTTCTATGACTCGACTCTAACATCCACATCCATCATCGTCGGTCACCCAACACCATAACTTATTGTTATCTGTCCCTTTTGCTACGGTTTTTGCTCAACAACGAACACCACCATCACCGTGAACAAACCCTTAAACAACCGAGAACCAAAACCATCAATTACTAATTATATATGTTTAACGGAACCCTACCGCTGCTTTGTTTATTTTTTTAAATGGCGATATTTGATGAAAGATGATGATGGCCGACAATTTCTAAATAGACAAACCCCACTTGAAGATTTTTGAGCCGTTTCTTTCTTTTTTTTTATTTGGAAATCCTTTGGAGTCGGGTAACACAACAGAGAACCCTTTTGATTTCCTAGTTGGGCCGAGGTAATTCATTATGGAGTATTGGGCCGTGTTCCATTTTCCAGTCGGGCCATTTTAACTTGCTTATTGGACTGAAAATCTGATTGGGTTTAACTTGGGCTGAGGACTAGCTTTTTCTGTTGAGCCTATGTGTCATTTTTTTATTTGGCCAAGGAGGTTGGGATTAACTCGTTACCAGCTATTTTTTTTACAGCAACGATTATTTCATTTTTTTTTAAACAAAGGAAGTACATAGAATGATGGATGATGATAGTCATGTTCATGAAATTAATAATGATGATATGCACGAATCATGATGATGTGAAGAAGAAGATGAAAATGAAACAGAATAATGGGTTATATATTTTGGGGTGGTAATAATTTTAGAAGTGTACGAATAGAGGGATGGTTAAGACTGAGTGAGCGAGAGGTCTTGGGTTCCAGCCCGGGCATATGCATTTACTTTTGGAAATTTTCTTGAGAGGTAGTTATTATTATTACTCTTACTCTTATTATTATTATTATTATTATTATTATTATTATTATTATTATTATTATTATTATTATTATTATTATTATTATTATTATTATTATTATTATTATTATTATTATTATTATTATTATTATTATGTTTATTGATATCATGATTTTTATTATTATTTTTAACATTATCATTATTATGAAAATTTCATTATTATTATTACTACTATTATTAATATCATTAAACTTATCATTATCATTATTATTAGATTTATCATGATTTTTAGTATTGTTTTTATAATTATTATTATTAGTATTATTAATATATCAAATAAATATTTTTCTATATAAAAATATATTTACATAAACCATGACTATATTAATATTTTTGTAATAAATATTAACTACCTAGTTAAAGTATATAAAAATAAATATATCTAATTAAGTTATTAATGAAACATTAAAATAACAACTATATCACTAATAATACATAAATTTATTTGATTACCATAATATGTGCTAATATATATAAATGATATAGGTTCGTGAATTCGAGGCCAACCCTGCATTGTTCAGTTCCGTCGTATGCATATTTTTACTACAAAATATCGTATTGTGAGTTCATTTGATTCCCTTTTACTCTTTACATTTTTGGGACTGAGAATACATGCGCTGTTTTTATAACTGTTTTTAATGATGTATCCTATCGTATACACGCATAAAAGGCATAATGGTTGCATAAAAGTAGCGTCAGGAAGGCTGAAAACAACAGTTTTGTGGAGTAATCCGTCCAGCGTTCTCCGTTGTACAGACTGCTCCGTCATGCGTAAGCCCTGAAGGCCGCCTAGCGCGAAAGCCCTGGCCAGAGAACGCCACCTTCAGCGTAAATTTTGGATCACAAGTAACAGAACGTATCATCATCTGACACGTGTCCCCGAACAATCTGGTGGATCTGACACTATAAATAGACCCCTTGGGTCGTCATTTTACACAGTTTAGACATTCTGACAACTTTGAGAGCTGAGACTTCACTTCTCTTTCTCTCTCTACTTTCTCTCACTAGAAGTCATCCGGCTAGCACTTTTACGCTCTACAGACGACAGATTGATTAAGCCACCCCACAAGTTTCTACACTTGTGAACCGGGTCTGCAGGAATTATTTCTTAAGGGTAAAAATCAATCGGCAACACTCCGCCCCCCCTAAAGCTAGATTAATTCTAGTATCTTGTTGACACACTAAGCCTTACCTCACAAGGAAATAGGTGTTAACAATGGCGCCATCCACTAATGCAAAGAACACACAAAACGGAAAAGGAACAAAAATAACTGAAGCTCCATTTGTACTTGAAGCAGTCAACAATCCATCAACTGACGACATGATAACTATTGAAGATGTACCTGTTCCGCCACTAGATGGTACGATTGAAAAAACAGTTGCTGAAACTGCAGAAAGGCTTAAGCATTTGGCAACTAATTCGGAGAAAAGGCCAGTAATCGAAGAAACGACAACCAAAAGTGCAGAAAGACTTCCAAATTTTGTTACTAATCCAGAGCGACGACCATTGATGCAACCACGGCGATGTCCATCATTTATACCTTTTCGGCGGATGGCGGATGGCAAAGACAAGCAAATCATGAAAAGGCAATCTATATCAAAATACAGGTTATCCAGGCTACTTGACAAGCTGGGTAGTCTTATTGATGATTCTGAGGATGATAATGACCTGAGCTATGATAATAATGACTCTGATGATGAAACTGACAAAGATGAGTTCATGTCAGAGAAGCAGGCAGTGTTGCTTTTGAATGGCATCCTTAAGCAGACAGCTCCGGCAAAATATAAGCAACGCTTAGCGCAGCCCGTTGTCCGTGCTGTGGCTGTAGATAATTTCTTCGCCCTTATTACTAGAGAGCAAGCTACAAAGCCACCAGCTATGGCAGAATCCACTCAGTGTTTCATTGATCGAATTGCTAACTATTCGTTGCCTAGGAATCTTAGCATACCGGCAATTGGAGTTTATGATGGTACAACAGATCCTGAGGATTTCCTCACCATGTTTGAAGGTGCTATGAGGTTGCAGCATTGGGATGACGAGGTAGCTTGTCATATGTTTCCAATGGTGCTGCAGAAAATGGCAAGGGAATGGTTTGCTAGCTTGCCGCCAAGAAGCATCACTAGTTATTTGGACCTCCGTGCAAAGTTTGTTATGCAGTATCAAAACCTTCGAAGCTGTACTTTGACACATCTTGATGCACATGAGATCACAATGCATCACAATGAATCCTTGAGTAATTTCATGAAGCGATACACACTTGAAGCACATAAGATACCTGATTGTCCAGAATCTCAACTAGTATCTGGTTTTATTTTTTGTCTGGATCAGCGACGGTTTAGTGCACTTGTTTATGCGTTAAGGTATAACTTGCCAAAGACTCTACATCAGGCGTTGAAAGTTGCACAGAAGCATGTTCGAGCCGGTAAACGGGGGATGAATAAGTTTGATGGCAGCAGCAGTAGCAAACCGCACAACGGAGGGCGGTACTTTGACAAGAATCAGAGGAGGAATGACAATTCCAATGGCGAATGGAGAGGCAACAACCATCCCAATGATTTTCATCACAATAGAAGGCCAATAGAGAGGCATCCGTTGATGATGGCGCTGACTAAAACTCCAAAAGAGATTCTTTTCACTGAACCAATCCGGACCACTTTCAATCCGCCGGCACCCATGAAAGAAAGAGAAGGTCCAAAAAGTGAATTATGGTGTGACTTTCATGAAGCATGGGGTCATGATACAGATAATTGCAAATCCCTGATGAGAGAGATCATCGCAAAGATCAAAGCAGGAGAGTTAAACCACTTGTTACCAGACAAACAATATAGGAGGAATGATCCTCGTAGGAAATTTGGATGGAAAAGGAATGATGGTGGAAGAGGTCGTCGAGGAGATAACAGAAGAAGGGAAGAGCATGGCGGAGGAGATAACAGAAATCAGTACGAAAACCGGATCACGGAGCGTGAGTCAACTCCAGACGTTGTAATCAAAATGGTGTGGTTGAATGAAAGTCACTACGAGGATGGTGAGCAGTCAGATAACAATGTTGATAGCTGGAGATATGCTCCAATTATTTTTCAACCAATTCAAAATTGGGCTTTGTCCGTTCAGCCAGTGGTCATTTCAGCAAAAATTGCAAACAAGTTCATCAACCATATTTACACAGATACAGGCAGTGAGGCTGACATCATTTATTGGCATTGTTTCAAGGCTTTTCCAAGGCATGTGCAGGTAAGATCTAGGCGGACGAGTTTGAAGGTTTCAGGGCTAACAGGAGTGCCAGTGACTGCAATGGGAAGAGTTCGTTTGGAGGTCGTTTTGGGAACATTTCCACTATTAAGAACCGAAAAAATCGATTTCACTATCTTGGATGGTAATTCACGATTCAATGTCCTTTTTGGACGGGCAGCGTTAGCAAATTTTGGAGCGATAACATCAACGGCCCATGCAGAGATCAGATTCCCAACTCCTAACGGAGTAGCCGCCATACACTCACAGTATGTGGCACCAACAAGGGAACGATCCACATTTGCAAGCATACTGATAAGGCTAAAAAGGAACATATATTTCATAGCATTATCCCCTAAGAAAGACAAGATTTTAGTTGCAATTGTTCCATTTTCAAGTGATATTCGTTTATATTAAATAAGTGCGAAGACAAAAGGCAGATTCGACAAATTGAAGACAAAAAGGTCCAAAAAGCTCAAATGTACAAGATACAATCAAAAAGGTTCAAATTATTGATGAGAAACGTCTAAAAATGACAAGAGTACAAGTTACAAAACGCAAAGTACACGATATAAAATTGTACGAAAGGGCGTTCGAAAATCCGGAACCGAGGCATGAACCAACTTTCAGCGCTCGACGCAACGGTGTAAAAATTACGAGTCAACTATGCACAAGAATAAAATATAATATTTAAATAATTCATAATAAGAATAATATTAAATAATAAAAAGTTGTTAATTGAGCATAGTTCAGGGATCGTAAATGAAAATTCAATTTCAACTTTTGCATATATAAGGCAATGTAGTTCGTAGATTGGAGGAGACTCTTTTTATATCATATTGGGATCTATATATCGATCCATCTATCTTTTCTATATCAAATATCAATATCTATATTTATAATTCTCTATCATAATGTTAATGTAATAAGATATAACAATAATCTTAATTTTAATTTTAAATTATGATAATAATAAGATTTATGATAGAGATCGTTTGAGTGTGTAAGTCGAAATTCTGTCCGTGTAACGCTACGCTATTTTTAATCATTGTAAGTTATGTTCAACCTTTTTATATTAATGTCTCGTAGCTAAGTTATTATTATGCTTATTTAAAACGAAGTAATCATGATGTTGGGCTAATTACTAAAATTGGGTAATTGGGCTTTGTACCATAATTAAGGTTTGGGCAAAAGACCGACACTTGTGGAAATTGGACTATTGACTATTAATAGATGGGGGGTATTGTCTAATTGAGTGACAACTCATTGGAGTCTGTCGAACCTATCTTCAAATTAATTAACCTAATAATTAATAATGATTATGGTTGTCCTATTTAGTGATGTTCATATGGAATCTGTTATAATCATTTAATTAATCAATTGGGTTGGGTAATTGATTATTCATTCTGATCAAGTGGATGAATTAATATTCATAAACTAATTAAAACAGGGGTGGATTACATACAGTGATAACTGGTGTAATTGTTGACAGAAGTGATAACTGCGTCACAGTTTAAATCCTTAATCAGTTGGAATATTTGACTTCGGGTATAAGGGTAATTTGACGAGGATACTCGCACTTTATATTTATGACCGATGGACTATTATGGACAAAAACCAGATAGACGTATCAAATAAACCAGGACAAAGGACAATTAACCCATGGTAATAAATTAAAATCAACACGTCAAACATCATGATTACGGAAGTTTAAATAAGCATAATTCTTTTATTATATTTCTCATCGTATCTTTATTTACTGTCATTTTATTACTCGCAATTTTATTTACTGTCATTTTATTTATTGTCATTATTTTACGCACTTTAATTATCGTCATTTATCTTTACGCTTAAAATATAGAATCGACAAACCGGTCATTAAACGGTAAAACCCCCCTTTTATAATAATATTACTACTTATATAATTATATATATTTTGTATAAATATAGTTAAAAATATAGTAAGTATCACCAGCTCCCTGTGGAACGAACCGGACTTACTAAAAACTACACTACTCTACGATTAGGTACACTGCCTATAGTGTTGTAGCAAGGTTTAGGTATATCCCATCCGTAAATTAATAAAACTTGTGTCATATTTTGTAGTATTTTGTATTAAAAATAATACTATTTCGTACCCTCACGCTACATCATCAAGTTTTTGGCGCAGCTGCCGGGGAGCGCTAAAACGCTATATTTTTAATTATAATAATATTGAAATAAAATATAATAATATAATAATATTGAAATAGAATATAATAATATCGAAATAGAATATAATAATATAATAATATTTTAGAATCAAAATTTGATACGTAAAGTTTAAAAAGTCGTATTTATTAAATACTTCAGGGGTATATTATGTAACTTGTAATTAATAATTTCTATCATGTCGCTTTCATGTGAATAGTAAATTAATTAATTTCTTTTCATTTACTATTCATGAATAGTAAATGAATTAAAAAAAAAAGTTTTAAAAAAAATAATAATTATAAAAAAATTATTAATTTGTAAAAAAAAATCGTTTTTAAAAAAAAAAAAAGTTGTAAAAAAAAAAACGTTTTTTTAAGAAAAAAAAAATTCATTTTTTTAAAAAAAAATAAAAAAAAAATTTGTAAAAAAAAATTCGTTTTTTTTTAAAAAAAAAAATTTTTTTTTAAAAATTTTTTTTTAAAAAAATAATAAATAATAATTTTTTTTTTAAGTTTTATTACCTTTAGATTTTTAGACTATAGTTACAATTTTTAGTATTAAGTTTAGTTTTGCATAGTTATTTTTATTTCTAGAATTTTTAGGTTTGCCGTAAAATCCCTTAAGTGCTTATTCCTTAGACTAAGATTTAGGTGCTTTAGAATTTTGCGACGCCGTTTTTCGCGCTACTTTCTTATTTCTTATTTCTCGACGCTCTAGTTTTTAGGACTTAGAATTTTCTCTATTTCTTATCTAATTCTCAAACGGAAAGAAAAATTATTTAAGCGGTTAAGTTAATAGACGTTGACATTTTTCTGGTTCGTAGTAATAGTTGGATTTGTTAGTGGCTAGTTGTGGGCTTCCGATTTAAAGGGTCCTGGCTACCTGCTACATCTTTTGGCTATTCGAAACGTGGGCAAAATCAGAAAAGTCTATTAATTGGACAACTTATATAAGTTTTTCTTATTTTTTTTATAACTACTAGGATATTCTGTGAATGCACCGAGCAAAACGTTCACCACCTTTCATACGTTCACCACCTGTAACTCGATCAAGACATTTAGCAAATATTGTCGCCGTTGATTTTTCTTTAGAATCATCATCCAGTCGAACAAATACTCCAATTCAAATTTCCGACAATCCATCTTTTGAACCCGATTTCACAACTAAGAAACTGGAGGATATTCAAGGACAATTCCAAGATCCTGAACCACAAATCGTTAAATCAGAGTCCTCTAGTGATTCGTATTCAACGAATTCAATTATGGAAGTAACGGAACCTCTAAGTATGGAAGATCGAATGAGAGCTAAACGCACGGGCCAAGGTCACGCCATTATTAAGCCAGAAGTTAATGCTCCAGATTATGAAATCAAAGGACAAATTCTACATATGGTAACTAATCAGTGCCAATATAGTGGTACGCCAAAAGAAGATCCCAACGAACATCTTCGTACCTTTAATAGGATCTGTACACTATTCAAAATCCGAGAAGTGGAGGATGAACAGATATATCTCATGTTGTTTCCCTGGACTTTAAAGGGAGAAGCCAAAGATTGCTTAGAATCGTTACCTGAAGGGGCGATTGACACATGGGATGTCTTAGTTGAAAAATTTCTTCAAAGATTCTTTCCGGCATCTAAAGCCGTGAGACTTCAAGGAGAAATTGTTACGTTCACACAAAAGCCAAATGAAACATTATATGAGGCGTGGACAAGATTCGGAAGGATGTTGAGAGGATGTCCTCAACACGGTTTAGACACTTATCAAATAGTACAAATATTCTACCAAGGTGTCAACGTTGCTACAAGAAAAGACATCGACATAACAGCTGGTGGTTCCATTATGAAGAAAACCGCAACTGAAGCTTACAAAATTATTGATAACACTGCTTCCCACTCTCATGAGTGGCATCAAGAAAAAGATATCTTTCGATCATCTAAAGCGGCTAGAGCCGATTCTAGCCATGACTTTGATTCCGTTTCCGATAAAATAGATGCTTTCGAAAGACGAATGGAAAAGATGAATAAAGATATTCACGCAATACGAATTAGTTGTGAGCAATGCGGTGGACCACACTTATTGAAAGATTGTCACATTGAACTAACGATGAAACAACGAGAGAATGTTTCCTATATGAACCAAAGGCCGGAAAATAATTATCAGAATAATTATCAACCGCCAAAGCTAAACTTTAATCGAAATCAAAACATTCTTTACAATCCAAATGGACCCAACAACAACTCGTACAACCAACAAGGTCCGAATAACCAACCAACTCAAAACAACACTTTCAATCAACAAAGACCTAGCTTGTATAAACCGCCACATCAAACCGAAGAGAAAAAGCCAAATCTAGAAGAAATGATGGCAAAGCTAATGGAATCTCAAACACAATTTATTACGTCTCAAACCCAAACGAACCAGAGGTTTGATCAGTCATTAAGAACTCAACAAGCTTCCATTTTGAATCTAGAAAAACACGTAGGTACTCTTGCTAGCATGATGAGTGAGAGGGAACAAGGAAAGCTACCGAGTGATACTGAAGTAAATCCTCGGAATGAGAATGTTAATATGGTGTCCACGAATTCTGAAAAACCAGCTCCAGAAGTTGGGGAGGTTTTAGATATGAGTAACAATGAAGAAGTTACAACACCACCACCACCCGAGTATGTAAAGCCAGTGGTGGCACCATACAAACCACCCATCCCGTTTCCAAGAAAAGGAGTTGAGTATGAGCAAGTAATAGGTAATAAAGATTGTGATACCTCTGGAAAGAAGAAGAAGAAAAAGAATAAGAAAGTACAAGAAACAAAAGCCGTAGAAGTAAACCCGGTGAATACAGTTCCACCAAAACCTCCACCTAGGGTAGGTGATCCGGGTGAATTTATTGTTCCTTGTCTACTTAGTGATTGTGTCATGTATGATGCACTGGCAGATTTAGGTGCAAGTGTGAGTGTTATGCCTCTTTCCTTATATAAGAGATTAGGTGTAGGTGAGTTAACTCCAATGGATATGAGTGTTCGACTCCTTGATCAAACCATTAAGCACCCAGTTGGAATTGCTAACAACCTACCCATTCAAGTAGGTAATTTAACCTTTCTAGTCGAATTCATTGTCATTGACATAGAAGAGGACCCAAACATTCCTCTAATTTTAGGTCGACCATTCTTAGCGTCCACCGGGGCGTTATTTGATGTAAGAAATGGTAGAATGACACTTAGTAATGATGAGAAATCGATCACCTTTATGATTCGACAGTCTAAATATCCACAAACCAAAACCGTTGAACCGACAAAAACGATTGGTAAGAACCATGTTGTTTTACCAACTCCAACGGTAATGCTTAACAATAATAAAACGCCTAAGTGTGGGGAAAATGAAGTAACACCTAATGATGACATGATAACAAAGAACCCCGTTGTTGATACGAAATTAGATAATCCCGTTATTAATAGTTCAATGAAGAAACTTATTAAACGGATTCGCGATGCTAGAACCAAGGGGAACTTTAAGTTATGTAACCGATTAGTATCCAATCTGTCGCCTAAAGAAAAGGCGAAGCTAGTTGAAATTGTGGATATAACACATGAATCCGACCAATGGCTTAAAGAAAAAGTCACAGATATGCAAGTTGATTATGGACCAAGAGAAATTGACGATGAAGTTAATCACAATTTCAACACCACAGCTACCTAAGTGTGGGGAGATTCAAATGTTCTAAAAAGAAGACGATGTTATCTAGAATTAGTTGTTCTGTTCTCGTGTAGTTCCGAGAATGGAATCCGATTGGTCTTTTCCGCTAGCAGACACTAAAGAACTAGTTTTCTCCCCCCATTCTGATTTTTTTTTATTTTGTAGGTTTTATATGAAATTAATATGCTTTTTAAATTTAAGTTTTGTGTGAATTTAAAAACAAAATTTACTTTATTTCATTAAGTAAAAAAATGATTTCTAAAATTCGTCGTGAGTTGAAGATTAGGTAGTTGAACCGAAATTACTTTAACCGAGGGCGGGACGAGAAATTTTGTTATCATTATTTTTAATTTAATTGATTTAAAGTATGCCGGAAAAAAAAATATTAGATTTTATAAATTTTTGAACGTGGGGTAATATACCCAACTTCAAAATTATGTATGTTTGTATTTTATGTTATATACAAAACAGGGTAAAATAACGCACTTTCAAAGACTGTCATTAAGTTCAGAAAAAGGTACTTATTTTGACGACAAGAAACAAAATATCAAATGTGAAATAACAACAATATGTTTGCAAACTCGGTATTTTTAATCATTTTTCTACACTAATCACCCTCATGAATTTAAATTTTTACTGATTTCTTGCAAATGAGGGCATTGCATGATCTTAAGTGTGGGGAAGGGTTATAAATTCTCTCGGGTTTACACTTGGTTTATTTGCCAAATTTTGTAAAAATTTGAAAAATTTTCAACTAAACGAATTCAAAATCATGTTTATACATATTTATGAACGATGAAAACTAGGTGTTAATGCCGAAATTATTGTTACCTCGAGGACACAAATTGAGAAAACAACCCAAAACGCTTGAATTCATTTAAAATGGGATAGAAGAGAATAAAAAGGCAAAGAAAAGAATAAATAAAAGCTAAGTGTGGGGAGAATGTACCAAGTTATTCAATTAAAAACTATCTATCACATGTTTCTGTAAAGTTGTTGCAGGTGTTTTTGTTTTGGACTAAATTAACTGTTTTACCCGATTTATTAAAGAAAGATGGATCTACACGATGAATCAATTCCATCATTAAAAGAAAGTAAAGTCTTCCGAAAAAGACACGCGCTTCTTGATTTAGGTCAAGAAGTTGTCGTCCAGACCAGCTGTAGGTTGACGAAAAATCTAGAAAAGTCATCTCTAAAATCAGCAGGAAATCCACGGACCTCAGCATCAAATAGGGTCGCCAGGTGGTCAGATTTATCCTAACCATGAGAAGGATTTATCTCGTACAATGGGGAGGCACCGTGAAAATTAGCTTGATAAGACTAATGAATCAGATCCCCAGAAAGGATAATCTCCTTAAAGATTAAAAATCAGCATTTAAGCCTGATATTACTCAATCCTTGATATTGACCTTAAAGATTGAGAATTCAAACTCATGGAATTCAATGATATCTAAACTCGAGCTTGAACGAGAAAATATTTTGATCAAAAATACAAACCGATTTGTTTTCTGAAAACCCATTTTCAATGCGTTCATCACCATTGAACGTAAAATCCTAGGAATTCACCTGGAATTCATTAGGTCACCTGAACCAAATCGGGTGTCAACCGTAAGAACGGTGGTTGCATAGCATGGTCGGAGACAGGACCTTGTGCCAGACCGAAAAATCATAGGATGATCTTTACTATTGCTCCTACCAAGGATAGTACTAGCATCCGACACGTCAAAAGACCATAATCATCTGCATGTCATGGGACATTGCCTTAACAGTTTCTTGTTCATCGCTTTCCTTTACAACCGGACGGTAGTTTACCGAAAGGTAATATACGGAACAAGTAAACTGGATGTGTGCTTTCCGATACCGGGATAGCAGTGGATTACACGAACCTAAAAGTTTTAGCCAAAATATTGATCCACAAATATATTTTGCAACACCGATGGTGGATCAAATCGAAAAACTTATCTAGGGTAAAAGCTAGATTAAATTTTCAAAAAGATCAAATGTTTTCATAAAGATCCAATTTCCTTAAGGATCTACATTTTCATAGTCATGTGGGACTGTAAACCACCTTTCAAATGTGCACTTTGCTTTGGAAACCGAAAGTAAATCGGCTATTTGATTGAAAGTGTCGTTGACCTAAACCCGAGGCAACTGTGGATGACACACCCACCTTTAACCATATCGTTACTATCATTGTTTATACCGCTCTATCAAAATCACTGATGTATAAAGTGTGAAGAATAAAGAAGTGATTCGTGTGATGTATTATATTATTTCAAGACTGTATTGCTTGAGGACAAACAACGCTCAAGTGTGGGGATATTGATAAGGCTAAAAAGGAACATATATTTCATAGCATTATCCCCTAAGAAAGACAAGATTTTAGTTGCAATTGTTCCATTTTCAAGTGATATTCGTTTATATTAAATAAGTGCGAAGACAAAAGGCAGATTCGACAAATTGAAGACAAAAAGGTCCAAAAAGCTCAAATGTACAAGATACAATCAAAAAGGTTCAAATTATTGATGAGAAACGTCTAAAAATGACAAGAGTACAAGTTACAAAACGCAAAGTACACGATATAAAATTGTACGAAAGGGCGTTCGAAAATCCGGAACCGAGGCATGAACCAACTTTCAGCGCTCGACGCAACGGTGTAAAAATTACGAGTCAACTATGCACAAGAATAAAATATAATATTTAAATAATTCATAATAAGAATAATATTAAATAATAAAAAGTTGTTAATTGAGCATAGTTCAGGGATCGTAAATGAAAATTCAATTTCAACTTTTGCATATATAAGGCAATGTAGTTCGTAGATTGGAGGAGACTCTTTTTATATCATATTGGGATCTATATATCGATCCATCTATCTTTTCTATATCAAATATCAATATCTATATTTATAATTCTCTATCATAATGTTAATGTAATAAGATATAACAATAATCTTAATTTTAATTTTAAATTATGATAATAATAAGATTTATGATAGAGATCGTTTGAGTGTGTAAGTCGAAATTCTGTCCGTGTAACGCTACGCTATTTTTAATCATTGTAAGTTATGTTCAACCTTTTTATATTAATGTCTCGTAGCTAAGTTATTATTATGCTTATTTAAAACGAAGTAATCATGATGTTGGGCTAATTACTAAAATTGGGTAATTGGGCTTTGTACCATAATTAAGGTTTGGGCAAAAGACCGACACTTGTGGAAATTGGACTATTGACTGTTAATAGATGGGGGGTATTGTCTAATTGAGTGACAACTCATTGGAGTCTGTCGAACCTATCTTCAAATTAATTAACCTAATAATTAATAATGATTATGGTTGTCCTATTTAGTGATGTTCATATGGAATCTGTTATAATCATTTAATTAATAAATTGGGTTGGGTAATTGATTATTCATTCTGATCAAGTGGATGAATTAATATTCATAAACTAATTAAAACAGGGGTGGATTACATACAGTGATAACTGGTGTAATTGTTGACAGAAGTGATAACTGCGTCACAGTTTAAATCCTTAATCAGTTGGAATATTTGACTTCGGATATAAGGGTAATTTGACGAGGATACTCGCACTTTATATTTATGACCGATGGACTATTATGGACAAAAACCAGATAGACGTATCAAATAAACCAGGACAAAGGACAATTAACCCATGGTAATAAATTAAAATCAACACGTCAAACATCATGATTACGGAAGTTTAAATAAGCATAATTCTTTTATTATATTTCTCATCGTATCTTTATTTACTGTCATTTTATTACTCGCAATTTTATTTACTGTCATTTTATTTATTGTCATTATTTTACGCACTTTAATTATCGTCATTTATCTTTACGCTTAAAATATAGAATCGACAAACCGGTCATTAAACGGTAAAACCCCCCTTTTATAATAATATTACTACTTATATAATTATATATATTTTGTATAAATATAGTTAAAAATATAGTAAGTATCACCAGCTCCCTGTGGAACGAACCGGACTTACTAAAAACTACACTACTCTACGATTAGGTACACTGCCTATAGTGTTGTAGCAAGGTATAGGTATATCCCATCCGTAAATTAATAAAACTTGTGTCATATTTTGTAGTATTTTGTATTAAAAATAATACTATTTCGTACCCTCACGCTACATCATCAAGTTTTTGGCGCCGCTGCCGGGGAGCGCTAAAACGCTATATTTTTAATTATAATAATATTGAAATAAAATATAATAATATAATAATATTGAAATAGAATATAATAATATAATAATATTGAAATAGAATATAATAATATAATAATATTTTAGAATCAAAATTTGATACGTAAAGTTTTAAAAAGTCGTATTTATTAAATACTTCAGGGGTATATTATGTAACTTGTAATTAATAATTTCTATCATGTCGCTTTCATGTGAATAGTAAATTAATTAATTTCTTTTCATTTACTATTCATGAATAGTAAATGAATTAAAAAAAAATGTTTTAAAAAAAATAATAATAATTATAAAAAAATTATTAATTTGTAAAAAAAAATCGTTTTTAAAAAAAAAAAAGTTGTAAAAAAAAACGTTTTTTTAAGAAAAAAAATTCATTTTTTAAAAAAAAAATAAAAAAAAAATTTGTAAAAAAAAATTCGTTTTTTTTAAAAAAAAAAATTTTTAAAAAATTTTTTTTTTTAAAAAAATTATAAATAATAATTTTTTTTTTAAGTTTTATTACCTTTAGATTTTTAGACTATAGTTACAATTTTTAGTATTAAGTTTAGTTTTGCATAGTTATTTTTATTTCTAGAATTTTTAGGTTTGCCGTAAAATCCCTTAAGTGCTTATTCCTTAGACTAAGATTTAGGTGCTTTAGAATTTTGCGACGCCGTTTTTCGCGCTACTTTCTTATTTTTATTTTTCGACGCCTATTTTTCGACCTTTTATTTTTCGACATTTTTCGACGCGCAATCTATTTCTTTCTTATTTCTCGACGCTCTAGTTTTTAGGACTTAGAATTTTCTCTATTTCTTATCTAATTCTCAAACGGAAAGAAAAATTATTTAAGCGGTTAAGTTAATAGACGTTGACATTTTTCTGGTTCGTAGTAATAGTTGGATTTGTTAGTGGCTAGTTGTGGGCTTCCGATTTAAAGGGTCCTGGCTACCTGCTACATCTTTTGGCTATTCGAAACGTGGGCAAAATCAGAAAAGTCTATTAATTGGACAACTTATATAAGTTTTTCTTATTTTTTTTATAACTACTAGGATATTCTGTGAATGCACCGAGCAAAACGTTCACCACCTTTCATACGTTCACCACCTGTAACTCGATCAAGACATTTAGCAAATATTGTCGCCGTTGATTTTTCTTTAGAATCATCATCCAGTCGAACAAATACTCCAATTCAAATTTCCGACAATCCATCTTTTGAACCCGATTTCACAACTAAGAAACTGGAGGATATTCAAGGACAATTCCAAGATCCTGAACCACAAACCGTTAAATCAGAGTCCTCTAGTGATTCGTATTCAACGAATTCAATTATGGAAGTAACGGAACCTCTAAGTATGGAAGATCGAATGAGAGCTAAACGCACGGGCCAAGGTCACGCCATTATTAAGCCAGAAGTTAATGCTCCAGATTATGAAATCAAAGGACAAATTCTACATATGGTAACTAATCAGTGCCAATATAGTGGTACGCCAAAAGAAGATCCCAACGAACATCTTCGTACCTTTAATAGGATCTGTACACTATTCAAAATCCGAGAAGTGGAGGATGAACAGATATATCTCATGTTGTTTCCCTGGACTTTAAAGGGAGAAGCCAAAGATTGCTTAGAATCGTTACCTGAAGGGGCGATTGACACATGGGATGTCTTAGTTGAAAAATTTCTTCAAAGATTCTTTCCGGCATCTAAAGCCGTGAGACTTCAAGGAGAAATTGTTACGTTCACACAAAAGCCAAATGAAACATTATATGAGGCGTGGACAAGATTCGGAAGGATGTTGAGAGGATGTCCTCAACACGGTTTAGACACTTATCAAATAGTACAAATATTCTACCAAGGTGTCAACGTTGCTACAAGAAAAGACATCGACATAACAGCTGGTGGTTCCATTATGAAGAAAACCGCAACTGAAGCTTACAAAATTATTGATAACACTGCTTCCCACTCTCATGAGTGGCATCAAGAAAAAGATATCTTTCGATCATCTAAAGCGGCTAGAGCCGATTCTAGCCATGACTTTGATTCCGTTTCCGATAAAATAGATGCTTTCGAAAGACGAATGGAAAAGATGAATAAAGATATTCACGCAATACGAATTAGTTGTGAGCAATGCGGTGGACCACACTTATTGAAAGATTGTCACATTGAACTAACGATGGAACAACGAGAGAATGTTTCCTATATGAACCAAAGGCCGGAAAATAATTATCAGAATAATTATCAACCGCCAAAGCTAAACTTTAATCGAAATCAAAACATTCTTTACAATCCAAATGGACCCAACAACAACTCGTACAACCAACAAGGTCCGAATAACCAACCAACTCAAAACAACACTTTCAATCAACAAAGACCTAGCTTGTATAAACCGCCACATCAAACCGAAGAGAAAAAGCCAAATCTAGAAGAAATGATGGCAAAGCTAATGGAATCTCAAACACAATTTATTACGTCTCAAACCCAAACGAACCAGAGGTTTGATCAGTCATTAAGAACTCAACAAGCTTCCATTTTGAATCTAGAAAAACACGTAGGTACTCTTGCTAGCATGATGAGTGAGAGGGAACAAGGAAAGCTACCGAGTGATACTGAAGTAAATCCTCGGAATGAGAATGTTAATATGGTGTCCACGAATTCTGAAAAACCAGCTCCAGAAGTTGGGGAGGTTTTAGATATGAGTAACAATGAAGAAGTTACAACACCACCACCACCCGAGTATGTAAAGCCAGTGGTGGCACCATACAAACCACCCATCCCGTTTCCAAGAAAAGGAGTTGAGTATGAGCAAGTAATAGGTAATAAAGATTGTGATACCTCTGGAAAGAAGAAGAAGAAGAAAAAGAATAAGAAAGTACAAGAAACAAAAGCCGTAGAAGTAAACCCGGTGAATACAGTTCCACCAAAACCTCCACCTAGGGTAGGTGATTCGGGTGAATTTATTGTTCCTTGTCTACTTAGTGATTGTGTCATGTATGATGCACTGGCAGATTTAGGTGCAAGTGTGAGTGTTATGCCTCTTTCCTTATATAAGAGATTAGGTGTAGGTGAGTTAACTCCAACGGATATGAGTGTTCGACTCCTTGATCAAACCATTAAGCACCCAGTTGGAATTGCTAACAACCTACCCATTCAAGTAGGTAATTTAACCTTTCTAGTCGAATTCATTGTCATTGACATAGAAGAGGACCCAAACATTCCTCTAATTTTAGGTCGACCATTCTTAGCGTCCACCGGGGCGTTATTTGATGTAAGAAATGGTAGAATGACACTTAGTAATGATGAGAAATCGATCACCTTTATGATTCGACAGTCTAAATATCCACAAACCAAAACCGTTGAACCGACAAAAACGATTGGTAAGAACCATGTTGTTTTACCAACTCCAACGGTAATGCTTAACAATAATAAAATGCCTAAGTGTGGGGAAAATGAAGTAACACCTAATGATGACATGATAACAAAGAACCCCGTTGTTGATACGAAATTAGATAATCCCGTTATTAATAGTTCAATGAAGAAACTTATTAAACGGATTCGCGATGCTAGAACCAAGGGAAACTTTAAGTTATGTAACCGATTAGTATCCAATCTGTCGCCTAAAGAAAAGGCGAAGCTAGTTGAAATTGTGGATATAACACATGAATCCGACCAATGGCTTAAAGAAAAAGTCACAGATATGCAAGTTGATTATGGACCAAGAGAAATTGACGATGAAGTTAATCACAATTTCAACACCACAGCTACCTAAGTGTGGGGAGATTCAAATGTTCTAAAAAGAAGACGATGTTATCTAGAATTAGTTGTTCTGTTCTCGTGTAGTTCCGAGAATGGAATCCGATTGGTCTTTTCCGCTAGCAGACACTAAAGAACTAGTTTTCTCCCCCCATTCTGATTTTTTTTTTATTTTGTAGGTTTTATATGAAATTAATATGCTTTTTAAATTTAAGTTTTGTGTGAATTTAAAAACAAAATTTACTTTATTTCATTAAGTAAAAAAATGATTTCTAAAATTCGTCGTGAGTTGAAGATTAGGTAGTTGAACCGAAATTACTTTAACCGAGGGCGGGACGAGAAATTTTGTTATCATTATTTTTAATTTAATTGATTTAAAGTATGCCGAAAAAAAAAATATTAGATTTTATAAATTTTTGAACGTGGGGTAATATACCCAACTTCAAAATTATGTATGTTTGTATTTTATGTTATATACAAAACAGGGTAAAATAACGCACTTTCAAAGACTGTCATTAAGTTCAGAAAAAGGTACTTATTTTGACGACAAGAAACAAAATATCAAATGTGAAATAACAACAATATGTTTGCAAACTCGGTATTTTTAATCATTTTTCTACACTAATCACCCTCATGAATTTAAATTTTTACTGATTTCTTGCAAATGAGGGCATTGCATGATCTTAAGTGTGGGGAAGGGTTATAAATTCTCTCGGGTTTACACTTGGTTTATTTGCCAAATTTTGTAAAAATTTGAAAAATTTTCAACTAAACGAATTCAAAATCATGTTTATACATATTTATGAACGATGAAAACTAGGTGTTAATGCCGAAATTATTGTTACCTCGAGGACATAAATTGAGAAACAACCCAAAACGCTTGAATTCATTTAAAATGGGATAGAAGAGAATAAAAAGGCAAAGAAAAGAATAAATAAAAGCTAAGTGTGGGGAGAATGTACCAAGTTATTCAATTAAAAACTATCTATCACATGTTTCTGTAAAGTTGTTGCAGGTGTTTTTGTTTTGGACTAAATTAACTGTTTTACCCGATTTATTAAAGAAAGATGGATCTACACGATGAATCAATTCCATCATTAAAAGAAAGTAAAGTCTTCCGAAAAAGACACGCGCTTCTTGATTTAGGTCAAGAAGTTGTCGTCCAGACCAGCTGTAGGTTGACGAAAAATCTAGAAAAGTCATCTCTAAAATCAGCAGGAAATCCACGGACCTCAGCATCAAACAGGGTCGCCAGGTGGTCAGATTTATCCTAACCATGAGAAGGATTTATCTCGTACAATGGGGAGGCACCGTGAAAATTAGCTTGATAAGACTAATGAATCAGATCCCCAGAAAGGATAATCTCCTTAAAGATTAAAAATCAGCATTTAAGCCTGATATTACTCAATCCTTGATATTGACCTTAAAGATTGAGAATTCAAACTCATGGAATTCAATGATATCTAAACTCGAGCTTGAACGAGAAAATATTTTGATCAAAAATACAAACCGATTTGTTTTCTGAAAACCCATTTTCAATGCGTTCATCACCATTGAACGTAAAATCCTAGGAATTCACCTGGAATTCATTAGGTCACCTGAACCAAATCGGGTGTCAACCGTAAGAACGGTGGTTGCATAGCATGGTCGGAGACAGGACCTTGTGCCAGACCGAAAAATCATAGGATGATCTTTACTATTGCTCCTACCAAGGATAGTACTAGCATCCGACACGTCAAAAGACCATAATCATCTGCATGTCATGGGACATTGCCTTAACAGTTTCTTGTTCATCGCTTTCCTTTACAACCGGACGGTAGTTTACCGAAAGGTAATATACGGAACAAGTAAACTGGATGTGTGCTTTCCGATACCGGGATAGCAGTGGATTACACGAACCTAAAAGTTTTAGCCAAAATATTGATCCACAAATATATTTTGCAACACCGATGGTGGATCAAATCGAAAAACTTATCTAGGGTAAAAGCTAGATTAAATTTTCAAAAAGATCAAATGTTTTCATAAAGATCCAATTTCCTTAAGGATCTACATTTTCATAGTCATGTGGGACTGTAAACCACCTTTCAAATGTGCACTTTGCTTTGGAAACCGAAAGTAAATCGGCTATTTGATTGAAAGTGTCGTTGACCTAAACCCGAGGCAACTGTGGATGACACACCCACCTTTAACCATATCGTTACTATCATTGTTTATACCGCTCTATCAAAATCACTGATGTACAAAGTGTGAAGAATAAAGAAGTGATTCGTGTGATGTATTATATTATTTCAAGACTGTATTGCTTGAGGACAAACAACGCTCAAGTGTGGGGATATTGATAAGGCTAAAAAGGAACATATATTTCATAGCATTATCCCCTAAGAAAGACAAGATTTTAGTTGCAATTGTTCCATTTTCAAGTGATATTCGTTTATATTAAATAAGTGCGAAGACAAAAGGCAGATTCGACAAATTGAAGACAAAAAGGTCCAAAAAGCTCAAATGTACAAGATACAATCAAAAAGGTTCAAATTATTGATGAGAAACGTCTAAAAATGACAAGAGTACAAGTTACAAAACGCAAAGTACACGATATAAAATTGTACGAAAGGGCGTTCGAAAATCCGGAACCGAGGCATGAACCAACTTTCAGCGCTCGACGCAACGGTGTAAAAATTACGAGTCAACTATGCACAAGAATAAAATATAATATTTAAATAATTCATAATAAGAATAATATTAAATAATAAAAAGTTGTTAATTGAGCATAGTTCAGGGATCGTAAATGAAAATTCAATTTCAACTTTTGCATATATAAGGCAATGTAGTTCGTAGATTGGAGGAGACTCTTTTTATATCATATTGGGATCTATATATCGATCCATCTATCTTTTCTATATCAAATATCAATATCTATATTTATAATTCTCTATCATAATGTTAATGTAATAAGATATAACAATAATCTTAATTTTAATTTTAAATTATGATAATAATAAGATTTATGATAGAGATCGTTTGAGTGTGTAAGTCGAAATTCTGTCCGTGTAACGCTACGCTATTTTTAATCATTGTAAGTTATGTTCAACCTTTTTATATTAATGTCTCGTAGCTAAGTTATTATTATGCTTATTTAAAACGAAGTAATCATGATGTTGGGCTAATTACTAAAATTGAGTAATTGGGCTTTGTACCATAATTAAGGTTTGGGCAAAAGACCGACACTTGTGGAAATTGGACTATTGACTGTTAATAGATGGGGGGTATTGTCTAATTGAGTGACAACTCATTGGAGTCTGTCGAACCTATCTTCAAATTAATTAACCTAATAATTAATAATGATTATGGTTGTCCTATTTAGTGATGTTCATATGGAATCTGTTATAATCATTTAATTAATCAATTGGGTTGGGTAATTGATTATTCATTCTGATCAAGTGGATGAATTAATATTCATAAACTAATTAAAACAGGGGTGGATTACATACAGTGATAACTGGTGTAATTGTTGACAGAAGTGATAACTGCGTCACAGTTTAAATCCTTAATCAGTTGGAATATTTGACTTCGGGTATAAGGGTAATTTGACGAGGATACTCGCACTTTATATTTATGACCGATGGACTATTATGGACAAAAACCAGATAGACGTATCAAATAAACCAGGACAAAGGACAATTAACCCATGGTAATAAATTAAAATCAACACGTCAAACATCATGATTACGGAAGTTTAAATAAGCATAATTCTTTTATTATATTTCTCATCGTATCTTTATTTACTGTCATTTTATTACTCGCAATTTTATTTACTGTCATTTTATTTATTGTCATTATTTTACGCACTTTAATTATCGTCATTTATCTTTACGCTTAAAATATAGAATCGACAAACCGGTCATTAAACGGTAAAACCCCCCTTTTATAATAATATTACTACTTATATAATTATATATATTTTGTATAAATATAGTTAAAAATATAGTAAGTATCACCAGCTCCCTGTGGAACGAACCGGACTTACTAAAAACTACACTACTCTACGATTAGGTACACTGCCTATAGTGTTGTAGCAAGGTTTAGGTATATCCCATCCGTAAATTAATAAAACTTGTGTCATATTTTGTAGTATTTTGTATTAAAAATAATACTATTTCGTACCCTCACGCTACATCATCACATACCAGAAGGCAATATGAATCAGAGGATGAGAAATCGGTTGTTCAGGGAAGATGAGGTTCAGGAGTTTTTCATTCCATAATCAAGTGTTTGGGCCGGACAGCACTGGGCGCTCGGCGTATGATGAAACAATTTGTTATCATTTTTATCAAGAGCAGAATTTATCATTTCAATAAACGCAGTTTATTAGCATTTCTGAAGAGCAACGTGTATCAATTTACTGTAGACCATTGTGGTCATTTTTACAGTGCATGTATTCGCAATAAGCATACACTAAACATTCATGATGTACTAATTAGGCTTGATCCACCTAAATTCGTCATCAATCGTTTATGTATTTCTCAGGACTGATCAATAAATTTTATATTTTTCTTAAACAAAGTGCTACCCGTGACAAATGTAGAACATTGCATTTATATCCTGCCCACAGAAGGAGTGTATTTTTATACCTCCGATGGCGGAAGCTTTTGTGCCGGCCAGCAAAAGGCACAAGGGATCGGCTAGAAAACATTTAAGTTTTACTAGAACGCATCGAGGCATGATAC
The DNA here is from genome assembly GCF_046630445.1 of Rutidosis leptorrhynchoides. NCBI lineage: Eukaryota > Viridiplantae > Streptophyta > Magnoliopsida > Asterales > Asteraceae > Rutidosis > Rutidosis leptorrhynchoides. The sequence goes on along the minus strand of NC_092336.1, from coordinate 79,213,085 downwards.
AAAACTCAGATACTTGTCATGACAAACATTATAAAAAACTTACTTCACAGAACGAAGTTCTATATTTTATATGAAGGCAAAAATATTCAGCAATTCTTCCTCATATACTTTATGACAGAAGGCGTATGACGGACAAGTCACTAACTCATAATTAATATTTATGTAATATTTCAAAAAAATTCTTCCTCATATACTTTATGACGGAAGGCGTACGACGGAAAGATTATTTTATAATCACTCTTCAAAGAACACTCCATAACTATTCCTCATCAATTTGATGATGGAAGGCGTGTAACATACTTTAAATATCCTATTAATTGTGTGAAGGCATAATATTTGTAAAGTGGAATTTCAATTTTGCATGTGTTATTCCTTTGACAGAAGTTAACAGTGCACAACGTTCAAAAAAGAATTACCTTAAAAATGCTTTGTTCAGTTGTACAATACACAGTTGTACATAAAATTTTATGATATGCTTCGTACATAGCAGATGCGTTATACATAACAAACATTAAAGTATTTGGTGTAAGCACACAAGCAAAGCATAATCACTACAATAAGCGTATATTTGTGGCATTCAAGTTATCAGTATTTATTACAAACGGTTGCTCATCAAATGGTTACAAAATTATGAAAATTTAACTTTGAGCACATCCTGAGTAGAGGACTCCTCTCTGCTGCATACTTCATCATAAACATCTATCTTCAGATTAATAAATCTGTCTTTAGCTTCATCAACCTTCTCCAGGGTTCCAGGAGGCATCAGATTCGTAATAGCAGCAGGGAGAGACTTGTTTGGAGTAAGGCGTCTGGTTAATTTGTCTGCCACATCAGCAATAGCATGGGTGCGTATAGCATCAACATAATCATTGTAGGGATTCCCTACAAGACTGCATCCAAGCACCTTCACTATCAAACCTGGTATACCCTTCTTAAGCTCGGCAAAGTTGCTCTCACCCTTCTCCGCCCCCTGGAGAAGGCCAACAGACTTTTCCCTTTCTGCAGATAGCTGCTTTTCTAACTCAGCAATCTTCAGCTGATCTTCCTCAACCCTTTTCTTCTCAGCATCCACCAACTTGTCTTTCTCCTCTTGTAGGGCAGTAGCAGCATCTAGAGCATTTTTTTAGCTCAGTCTCATTAGCTTTTATTGTTTTCTGAGCGTCACTCAAGGCACGCTCAGCATCAGCAGCTCTCTTACAAGCATTTGCACCTTCAGCTATATCTTTACGGGCTAAAGCAAGAATAGACTCCTGATGTTCCTGCAGTTGCAGGACGGACTCCAGCTGATTGGTTAGTAGCAAGTGAGTAGCAGCAGTTGATTCCCTGAGTTATTCAGAACGGAGAGCGTTTAAATGAGGTTTCAACTCAGGGATAGCACAACCCTGCAACAGCAAAATATTATGATTAAATATTGCAAGATTACATAAATAAATTGCAGGTACAGGCATACAGATGATTTAATCGTTAATACCTGAAGAGCAGTTGCAAAACCTTTGCTCTTAGTAGCAGGATAATCAATGAGTGCCTGCAACGTACTAACATGAGCAGGAACTTATGACACTTGCACATTTGATGATGTGATAGCAGGGTTGCCAGTGTTGGGAGGAGGAGAACGATAAGAGGCATCGTCCTCCGTCCTCTGTTCAAACTCAGATTCATTAAAGGGAGTGAAGTTGTAGTCCGGAGTTTTTAGTGTTTTATCTCCTTCACTCTCACGGTTTTCCTCCGGAACCCGTTCACCACCCTCAGTAGCCTTCCCTTAGCTATCATCAGATTCTACTAAAATCACTAACAAGAACAAATTAGCATTATGAACAAACATAACAGTTATAAGCAAAAACATGTGCATTATCAAGAAAGAGCAGAATGGACATACTTCTTCTGCGTTTCTGCTTTTGGCCCCCCACTGTACTTTTCACCCTCTTAGAGCCTATGCTCTTCTTCCTTGTCTTTTGGGTTGGAGGGGGGGTGGGATTTGTTTCACCCGTGATATCAACCGAACCAGATGTCTGCGGCTCGGCGGTGGTGGTGTCATCCGCTGTCCGCTCAGTGTCTGTCTGTTCAGATCCAGATTCACTGTTCGAGCTGCTAACAACGATTTCTTCCCCCTTTTCAGCAGCAGCAGCATCAACAGCAGCTTTAGCCTCAGCTGCAGCTCTCTCCGCCTCTAGCTCTTCAGCCGTTTTGTCACGAGCAGTGACCTCCACATCATCATCAAGATCAACGGATAAAAGAGCAGAACGAACCTGCATCACGGAGTTGGCTACAAAAGTTGAACATGAACAGCAATATAAGCAAACATGACAAGCAGTAGAAACACATTTATATATATAATAGGATGATCATATCACATCCTACCCTGGTTTTTCTCACGAAGTACTGGCACGGAAGTGCTCGGCCATTCTTGACTCACTTTGCACAACACAAGAATTCTCTCATACCTTTCATATGATCTGGGCGGAAGGCGGAGCTATTTCAAGCTATTTACTATCCGCTGCTCTGCGACAGAAATCTTAACACCCTTTCCTACACCAGCATCAATAGCACCCCATTCTCGGACAACGGAGTACTCCTCCGGAATAACAGTCTCATCAACAAAGAAAAATGGACTTTTCCAGTCCTTCAAATTTGAAACTTTATTTGTACCAACAAAATGAGTATTTCGCTTACTATCAATAGTAAGCCAGCAGTCACTAATTGTGCGAATTCTAAACAAAGAGATAAAAACTTTAATGCGAGGCTTTATATTAATAGCATTGCAGTACATTTCAAAAAGGATGATTTTTTGAAGGCCATGGGGATGCATCTGACTAAGACAGGCCTTATAATATCTAAGAAGGCGAAGAAGAAAGTTAGTAAGGGGAACATGGAGGTTGCCATGGGTAATTTGTAAGGCGTATAAAGTAATTTTTCCATCAGGAGGGTTGTCAGCAGTTTGTTTGTTGGTGAGAAGAACAGGGTTGTATTGATTAAGATGGCGGAAGGCAATCTTTAAACCATCTAAGTATTCACTTGTCAATGATGAGGCCATCGTGCTAACTTCTGGAATGTCAGCGGTATTTGATGAAGAAGGCTTTGCGTGTTCTTGGCCAGTAATTGGAGTAGAAGCCATGATAATACAGTAAAAAGATATCAACAAGAAGAAAATAGCAAAAGGATGAAGTATAACTGACCTTGGAAAGATGCTAAACCTTAAAAAGTTGAAAATTGAAGAATGCGATGAAGATTTGGGGAGAAATATGCTTTTCAGATCTTGGCAAAGGTAAAAAAGTGAAGGTAAAAGGGTTATGACGATTTATATAGGAGTTCATCGATGCAATTTTTATGGCCACGATTAAGACACGTGTATGGGTGAGTTTAAATGTGGGTTACGAAATAACACTTTTACAGCTCGAGGGGCGTGAAGGATCTCAACCGTGCAAAATTAATCATAACAGCGTCAGTAAAATTCGTCTACATTTAATGCCTGTAATGTTTTCCCCGACGCAAATGGGCAATGAGCAGACTAGTTTGGCATGCATTATCAAAACTTTAATAACTTAAACATTTTTCAAATGCTCAAGTCATTAAACTGGGGGGACTTAATGGTGTATCCTATCGTATACACGCATAAAAGGCATAATGGTTGCATAAAAGTAGTGTCAGGAAGGCTGGAAATAACAGTTTTGTGGAGTTATCCGTCCAGCGTTCTCCGTTGTACAGACTGCTTCGTCATGCGTAAGCCCTGAAGGCCGCCTAGCGCGAAAGCCCTGGCCAGAGAACGCCACCTTCAGCGTAAATTTCGGATCACAAGTAACAGAACGTATCATCATCTGACACGTGTCCCCGAGCAATCTGGTGGATCTGACACTATAAATAGACCCCTTGGGTCGTCATTTTACACAGTTCAGACATTCTGACAACTTTGAGAGCTGAGACTTCACTTCTCTTTCTCTCTCTACTTTCTCTCACTAGAAGTCATCCGGCTAGCACTTTTACGCTCTACGGACGACCGATTGATTAAGCCACCCCACAAGTTTCTACACTTGTGAACCGGGTCTGCAGGGATTATTTCCCAAGGGTAAAAATCAATCGGCAACACTCCCCCCTAAAGCAAGATTACTTCTAGTATCTTGTTGACACAATAAGCCTTACCTCACAAGGAAATAGGTGTTAATAGTTTTATTAAATGCTTTTGAGATATATTTTAAACTGAGAATACATGAACTGCTTTTATAAATGATTGACGAAATAGACACAAGTATTTAAAACTACATTCTATGATAGAATTATTTGGATTCAGAGGTTCGATTTCTATAAAGATTGTATTATCGACCATCGGTGAGATGATTTTGCATTGCACTACGCACTAGCTACCGAAATGGTTCGATTTAGTAGTTTGTAACGGTTAGATGATTTTGCATTGCACTACGCACTATGTACCGTTTTAGCTACCCTCGGTGAGATGATTTTACATTGCACTACGCTTTAGCTACCGATGTAAAATGATTTGGTTCAATTTAGTAGTTAGTAACGGTGAGATGATTTTGCATTGCACTACGTACTAGCTACCGTTTTAGCTACCCTCGGTGAGACGATTTTGCATTGCACTACGCATTAGCTACCGTTGTAAAATTATTTGGTTCGATTTAGTAGTTAGTAACGGTGAGATGATTTTGCATTGCACTACGCACTAGCTACCATTTTGGCTACCCTCGGTGAGATGATTTTGCATTGCACGACGCATTAGCTATCGTTTTACAATTATTTACGGTGAGATGATTTTGCATTGCACGACGCATTAGCTACCGTTATTGAAATTATATTGTATTAACTACCACGGTGAGATGATTTTGCATTGCACGACGCATTAGCTACCGTTGGTAAGTTGTTTTGAAAGGTTCCGGTGTTCTTCATATGAATGATTTTATAGCAGGAGTAGACCTGCACATATTGTTTTCTAAATATGAGTATCTTGTGGTCTATTATATTATTGAAAATAATTGTTTATGATAAACTAATGAACTCACCAACCTTTTGGTTGACACTTTAAAGCATGTTTATTATCAGGTATTAAGGAAATCTTCCGCTGTGCATTTGCTCATTTTAGAGATATTACTTGGAGTCATTCATGGCATATTTCAAAAGACGTTGCATTCGAGTTGTCGAGTTCAACAAAATTATTATTAAGTCATTGATAGTTTGATATAATATGAAATGGTATGCATACCTGTTAACTTTCGATGAAATGAAAGTTTATCTTTTAAAAACGAATGCAATGTTTGTAAAATGTATCATTTAGAGGTCAAATACCTCACGATGTAATCAACTATTGTGAATCATTTATAATGTATATGAACGGGTCCTTTCAGGATGCAGCCATGGCCGGTCACTCTTCCAACAACAATAACAATAACAACAACCACAACAACAACAACAACCATGGAGCCGGTAATTCAAACGAGGGATGCTCCTACAAAACTTTCATGGGGTGCAAACCTCACACTTTCGATGGAACCGGGGGACCGGTTACTCTCCCCCGATGGTTCGACCAAACGGAAGCTGTTTTTAGCATAAGCGGTTGCCGGGACCAAGATAAGGTCAAGTTTTCCACTCACACCTTCGCCGGTATTGCTCTCACTTGGTGGAACACGTATGTACAATCGGTGGGTACCGATGAAGCCCACGCACTCTCTTGGGCCAACTTAAGAGAAAAAATGACCACCGAATACTTCCCGCACGAAGAGAATCGAAAACTCGAAAGCGAGCTAAGAAGTTTAAAAGCGGTCGAAAATGACCTCAAAGCTTATAATCAACGGTTTGCCGAGCTATCCCTAATGTGTCCAGCCCTCGTGACTCCCAAGCCCCTAAGAGTCGAACTTTACATGGATGGCCTCCCTAAGAGCATTAGATGAAGTGACCCGTCCTAATCCATAAGGATGAATACAATAACATATGGTTACATTGTGAGGTATTTGACCTCTATATGATACATTTTACAAACATCGCATTCGTTTTAAAAAGACAAACTTTCATTACATCGAAAGTTGACAGGCATGCATACCATTTCATAATATCCAAACTATAAATGACCTAATCTGTCATTTACTTAGTAATAATCTTTATTGAACTCTACGACTTGAATGCAATGTCTTTTGAAATATACCATGAATGACTCCAAGTAATATCTTTAAAGTGAGCAATTGCACAGCGGAAAATTTCTTTAAAACCTGAGAATAAACATGCTTTCAAGTATCAACCAAAAGGTTTGTGAGTTCATTAGTTTATCGTAATCAATCATTTCCATAATTTTAATAGACCACAAGATTCTCATTTTTCATAAATATCATTACACTCGCAAGTGTATAAAATCCATTCGTATGATGAACACCTGGTAACCGACATTAACATAATGCATATAGAATATCCCTCGCATACTCGCAAGTATGCTATATAACGACAATCGCAATCACCTTTTAAATCGAAGTACTAAAGCATTCCATTTTCCAGAATGGGGTTTGTTAGGCCCATAGATCTATCTTTAGGATTCGCGTCAATTAGGGGCCATTTCCCTAATTCTTAGGTTACCAGACTTGAAGGGGCGATATTTGGTATAGTAATCCAACCATAGAATGTAGTTTCAAGAACTTGTGTCTATTTCGTCAAACATTTATAAAAGCAGTGCATGCATTCTCAGCCCAAAAATATATATTGCAAAAACATTTAAAAAAGGAGCAAATAAAACTCACAATACTGTATCTTGTAGTAAAAATACATATGACCACATTGAACAATGCAAGGTTGGCCTTGGATTTACGAACCTATATTAAGTATATATATATATTTATATAATGATCAATATCTATCTAACAATTTAGGTCCAGTCGGAGTGTATCACAATCCTAATGCTCGAGATCGATATGCAAAAGTTAAAATCACTTTGACCCAAAATAATTTCCAAAATCTATACATGTTTAAATATAGTCGTTTTATATATTTAAATATGTTTATCAGGTTTTTTTAGAGTAAATAATACAAATCTTTTATAAAAATTTATATTAAAATTTATATACGATAAAAAAATATACATTTATATATAAACTTTATAAAGTTTACTTAATATCATAAAAATATTGTGGTATGTATTATTAATGTAATTATATTACGTGTGGTAAAAATATCTTTGTATCACATATTTATTTGATAAAATAATATTGATAATAATAATAATAAGTAAAAGTTATATTATTTTGTAATAATAATAATTATTATTATTCTACTAATAATAATAACAATATTTATTTTTATTAGCGATGATATCAACTTTAATTAAATGATAATTCTAATCATGATAATTTTTAATAATAACGATACTTGTTAATATTAACTGTAATAATAATAACGTTTTATATATATAAAAATAATTCTATTCACAATGATAATTTTTAATAATAATAATACTAAAATGATAATAAAAATGATATTTTATAATAACAATGATATTTCTGTTGAAAATGACAATTTTTAATGATAATACCTATAACGATAATGATAATAATAATAATAATAATAATAATAATAATAATAATAATAATTATAATAATTAGATAATAATAATAACGACGATAATAACGATGATAGTAATAATAATAAGCATTTTAACAATAATACTTAAAATTAATGATAATTCAATTGATTATAACTTTTAATCCGGTCATCGAAACCATACGCTTTCTAAATGAAAAGTTATTAATTTTTCGCCAGCTTTCCAACGACATGCATATCATATACCTTATCTCAGTAGCATTTGTATTAAATTCATGATTTATCATAAACTATTTAACGACGATATTAATCATACAAACATGCATAATCATATATATTCGAGCACTAGTCAAGGATACACTATTAATATATAAAAGGTAGGATATGAATGCTCACGTATCAATATTGTGATTCAATATTGCAGGAAAGTACGTAGACGCAACAGAGATGATAACCACTAGGTTGACCTCATGAGCTATACCCCCGAATAATACTCCTAACCTCCATAGCTATAACCCATAATTTCCTTAACTCTATCCCGCTCGAAAAACCCGTTTGAAATAATTCGTTCATGACTTCGTCGTAGTATTTTATGTATAATACTAATAATAATAATAAGATTAATAATAATATTAATCTTAATTATAATAATAATAATAATAATAATAATAATAATAATAATAATAATAATAATAATTTAATAAATATTACGGAGTGTGATATAGATCAGAGAGATAGAGTGTGAAAAACTGCGCGAGAATTCGATCAATTTATAGACCTAGCCTTACCAACCCTGCCATGCGATTGCATGGGAATTAGTATGTGTGGCCACGCGATCGCATGGCCTTATAATACAGCTCATGATCATTAATTTTTCCCTGCCGACACATTCTTTATATAATATTTAATATATAATATATTTAATCTTTAGAATTAATTAAATATTATATTATATTTTCGAGCATAGTTGATTTTTAATTTTTGCACCGGTGAATTGTACGTTGACGCTCGACTTACGTACCGGTTCCGGTTTTTTGAACGCCTTTTCGTACGCTTAGAAAACTTGTACTTTACGTTTTACGACGTGTACCTTTATCAATAATTAGATTTAATCATCGATAAACTATCTTACCCGAAACATAACTTATACATTTGAGTGTTATGGTAATTTGCTTCTATAAATCATCATCTCGTTATTTACTAATAATAGGATAATATCAAAACGTCTTTGTATCTAGTTAATATCTTATCACACTGTAAAATATGTATATTTTAAAATATAATTTGTACGTATTATATATAGTTGAAATATTCGTTTAATAACATAATATTTATTTTTCCCAAAACTAATTATATTTCATAGTTCATTAAAATCGTTTAGAAATTATCAGTTCGTATCACATTTTTCCAATATAACTATATTTGTAAATTTATAGTACAAAGCTTTTAATTAAGTTCTCCTAATTTTATATACATAAACAAATTAACTTATAAAATGTTTTAATAATATAGTTCTTTTTAAACTGAAACGTTTTAGTACGTTTGAACTAAATTAATTAAATATTATAATTTATTTTCAAAACTAAATATATTAAGAATCATTTTGTTAAAAGGTTAAAATAATAGAAATAGTTATATCATAAAATGTTTTAGAATAGTAAAATCATATATAACTCATAACTGGTTTTCAAGTTTTTAAATTACCGTCTGCTGGTGAGGCATAAGATAAAGTCCAATGGATAGTTAAATATATGAAATCATTTTAATGTAAGACGTCGATTTACTTAACCTGTCGATACCCAACATCTAAGTTATTTACACTCCACGTTCTTACTTTCTCATTAGATAATATGAAAATCAAATTGTTACCGTATCAAAAGTCAAGAGGAAATTATTACATAGCATGCATTGAAAATCAAACAGGAATCTCCACTAACTTATGCCTAACTCTCGTTAATTGACACATTTGTTCTTACTTGTAAATCACTTTACCATTTATTCCGAATACCGTTAAAAAGGAAAAGTTTTCTAAATCAAAGTGGACCTCTCAACAGAGACTCGTAATCATACAATGTATCTGATAAATCAATCATTTGATATTATCTTCTAATTCCATTGATAAACATAATGAAACAAATACGTTCATGTAAAGTATTACGCGTTTAATACTTTGTTAATATTCTCAAGTTATAATATATATATATATATATATATATATATATATATATATATATATATATATATATATATATATATATATATATATATATATATATATATATATATATATATATATATATATATAATCCTATCCATTTATATAGTGGTTCGTGAATTGTCGGAATTTGGTCGAGGTTAAATGAATGTATGAACACAGTTTAAAATTATTGAGATTTATCTTAAAAAATTTTGCTTATCGTGTCGGAATAATATAAAGATAAAGTTTAAATTTGGTCGAAAATTTCCGGGTTGTCACAGTACATATCCATTAAAGAAATTTCTTCCCCGAAATTTGATCGAGGTTGTCATGGCTAACAATAAGAATGTTATTATGACGAATATAAGTTGATACATAGAGTTTTTATCATGATTGAGAAATATGGCCTAAATAATTCGATTGTTCGAAACGTATGAGTGAAGCTATCGTAAAAGAGTGAAATGAGAAAATAGGGATTTGTCTTATCTTTTGACGTCATCACGGCTGATCTCTGGAGTAAAGAAAATCTTTGTAATCTATACAAGATTTGATTCTTCGGCGATTATGGAAATTATGATCCTCTTTGATTTAATGAGATAATCTGTCTCGATTTCTCTGTCGGATATTTCACTATAAATTCACTCCCTTCGTTTCCTTATTTCCACAGCTCATACCTTCTGTTCTTTCTCTCTCAACTCATACTTTAAAGCATTCATCAATATACTTCATCCAGTTCTAATTCTTGATATACTCCTAACTTTCATATCTATCGTTCTTCTTTTTCATCTGCCGTCGGAGGAATCTATTCACTTCTACTATACTCTTGGTTTTATAGTGTTTTTAGTTCTCCCGTGTCTTTACGTTGCAATACTTATTGATATACACGGTTTGTAATTTATGTGTTGTCGTCGGGCTTTATATCTTTCCTTATTTTTCAGAGTCCCTGCTTCTGTCTTTCTATAATCATCGACATCCACAGTTAATGCTCTCTCCTATTTGCTACGATTTATACCCCCATTTCTATTTCAGAGCTTCATGCTCTGTTTTCTCTTCTATCCATTAAGCACCGCATGTAATGGTCCAGAATTCGCAGATATGAAATTCGGAATGAACATAGTTAATGTTCTAAGAAGGAAATTGTAATTTCTCGATCTTGATTTGTCAAAGTACCAGAATACCTTGGAAAAGGCCGAATCATCAAGAAAAAATATTTTCTTGATATGTTTAGAGGTTAAGCAGAATACAAGAGTCGTGTAACATGGCACATGATGACGTTATGATCTGTGAATCATCACGTTCCATTTAGAAACTCAGCATGACTTACTGTAATATAATCACGCTGATCAAGTGTCATTATATTATAATAACTCATGCTTCAGTTCCCAACACTACTTCAAAAACATTCATACTTCAAACTCGAAGGTTTCAGAATTTAGAAACTAAATAGTTTCCTGTATGATGTAATACAGATAACGCGAAGAGATAAATGATTTCAGATAAGAATAGTTATGAAAATATCTTCAGAAATATCGAGGATATTTATAAAGAAAGATACAATGATATCTTAGAATATCTAAGATCAGAGGATGATGAAGAATATCGTCTGCAAGGGTTTAGAGTCAGGAGCAAGGTATTCGTTAATGACTTCAGTAGACACTGAATCATTTGGATTCTTTGAAGGCAGGTTTAGTCTTTGTGATTTGTCCACAGCCTCCTTCATAGTTTGCCCAATCTGTTTCCTTGTTCCAAACCTTCTCTTTTTCTGAGCTTTGCCAACACATCATTCTTTTTCATCAAACTTTTGGCCGTTAAGGTCGTTTACAGTTTTTTTGCTGCTTCATCAGTATTTTTCCAAAAATTCGGAGAACTAGTTCGCAGCTTAAGATGTTTTTCAGAAACTTCACACTCAAAGTACGTAAGTATAGGAGATAGATGTTATATGTACACATATAACTGTTGGCGTAGACATGCTGCGAGATTTCAAAATACTGATTGCTAATTCTCAATAATTAGCATGACAGTTCTTGTTATAAGATGTGGATGAGTAAATGATGGGGTTTCGATAAATATATAATGATTTTTCGGAAGTCAAAGATCAGTGAAGTTGTTGGTAAGTTTATTGCTAATGTGGTGGAACATAAACGGTTCTCCGGTAACGATGGTGAAAAGGCAACGTATATATCGAGGTTATAATAAGACTGTTTCGACTGAAAAGTCGAAGTTGACTTGCTGGAGCTATGACAAAACTGTCTATTTTGAAAAGGGATTGAAAAGTTATTTTAGCTAATAAATGCTAAAGGGTCTGACATGGATACGTGTTAAACTATGACTTTGGTTTCGAGAGTTTTCCTAGGTGTATCACTATACGCGTAAATCCTTCTTGTTGATAACGTGAGGTTGGTTCATCCTCTCGATTGTTCATTGATTGATGTGTCTTCAAGAATTTTGAAGGGTTTAAATGCAGATTGTCTTCGATAATATATGTATGATGAAATCATTAGGAATCTTGAATGATACAAATATCTATCTGGTTTTATGAATAAAAGTGATGTTCTAGCACAGTTTTGAATTCAAAGTATGTCTTTGAAAGATGTAGAAATCTAAGAGTGATGTCTTCTGTTAAATCTTGACTTGGATTTTGATCTTGTCAGAATATGTAATCGAATTTGTATGAAAATGGTTGTTATGATTTCTATGAAAGAATATATATCGTTGTGAAAGTAATGAGTATAGTTGTTGATTTGTTGTATCAGAATCGAAGAATGTAACATATTAATTGTGAATTTATATATCTCTCGGGTATTACCTACCCGTTAAAAGTTTCACAAGTAATATTTTGTACCAGGAAATTTTATTACAGTCTTTATGAAAATATAGGTATATTTTCTTCAGATGTAATACGGATTTGATGAGTTAATACTAAATTAAGCTCATTTGATTTTCGGCTGGAATTAGAAATGAATAATCTCTAAAACAATAGAGATTACATAATCTTCGCGGAGTATTTCACTAATGTAATCAACACTTTATTATTTATTCTTATTGGCATTCCTTGGTGACGGATGTTGGTGCTTGCGAATTCTTGCGAACTTCGTAAGATATGAATGATGTTTTCTAGAAAGTTTCAAGTATATCAAAGTGTAAAATCAAACATGTAATTGAATAATGCACTTGGTTTTTATGAAACAGAATTCATTGAGTTAAAACAGAGATCGTAGTTAACGATGGTTAAGTTGTTAAGGAAGGATGTACATCATAACATATTAGTAATATGAATTATCCGAGTAGTATCTATCCTTATTCAATTCATACACAATAGCTTAGTATGAAAAGATATACTATGGTTTCCAAAATATATATATATATATATGATATACATATAAATTCTTCAGTGAAAGTGAGTTAATACTTCATAACTCGTTGATATGACATACTTGTTGTTGATTAGTGATGTTGTTCGCGGTGATTGGTGGAGCTTGTGATGTTGTAGGTGCTATTGATGCTGGCGATGCTGACGGTACTGTTGATGCTGTTGGTAAAACAAGTCTAGCTTGTAAATCGTGTACCATTCCGGTCAGGGTTTCATTTCATCATTTCTATTTGCCCACTTATCTAGTTTATGATTAAGGTTGGAATAGATAATCTCTAAGACTTTAGAGATTACATAATTGTCGCAGAATGTTTATCCAATGAAGTTATGAATCAATACTTCATCGATTATTGTTGTTGGTATTCCTTGGTATCTATGGTGCGTATAACGTTAATGTTTATGGGGCAGTTTGTGATGTTGAAGTATGGGATGTGGATGTTGTTGTTGGTGGTGGTAATGGTACTGTTGGTGTTGATGATGGTGGTACTGTTGATGCCGGTGATGCTGCTGGTGCTTATAACCTTTGCACCATATTCTCCAAAGCCACTACCCGAGCGCGAAGCTCGTTGACTTCTTATTACACCGGGGTGATTGTCGGTTCGGACGAGTGGATGAATAAGATCTAAAATTCGAGATAGTATATAGTCATGACAAGATACTCTGGAAATGAGAGAGTAAATGGTGTCTCGAAAAGGTTCGCCGGTAAATGATTCAGGTTCTTCGCCAAGAGGGCAATGTGGTGGATGGAAGGGATCACCTTCTTCTTATCTCCAGTGATTAAGTAGGTTACGAACCTATCCCCAATTCATCCAGAATAGATGATGGCTTATTGGTTGATCCATTCCGGTCACACTGCTTTCAGAGTCCGAGTGAAACTCCATATCGGAATAGCTGTCGGAATCCGAGGAACTGGAACTGGTGGCGAATTCCATTTCGTACGATTAAATTAAAGATTTTTCGATATGAAATGATTTTCAGCTATCGGATGATATTCTAATTACATAGAATATCTATATATGTAGGACAAAAGATTTCGTAGATTACAGAGGAATTTACGGAATATGTCAGGCAAAGTTTACAGTAACAGATATGCTAAGGTATGAATTAGCAGATACGCTAAGATATGAATTTTGTCTATACACTAATCATGCAATCAATGCAGTAAGACGTGTCTAGACTAAGAATGATAAGCATGTAATTTCCGACAAGAAATGATAAGCAAAACTTTTTGACATGCAGCTAAGGTCGAAGTCCAGACTCACTAATGCATCCTAACAATTATTAGTTAGACACACTAATGCAAGACCTGGTTCGCTAAGACCATCGCTCTGATACCACATGAAGCGACCCGCCCTAATACATAAGGGCGAATACAATAACATATGGTTACATTGCGAGGTATTTGACCTCTATATGATACATTTTACAAACATCGCATTCGTTTTAAAAAAGACAAACTTTCATTACATCGAAAGTTGACAGGCATGCATACCATTTCATAATATGCAAACTATAAATGACCTAATATGTCATTTACTTAGTAATAATCTTTATTGAACTCTACGACTTGAATGCAACGTCTTTTGAAATATACCATGAATGATTCCAAATAATATCTTTAAAGTGAGCAAATGCACAACGGAAGATTTCTTTAAAACCTGAGAATAAACATGCTTTCAAGTGTCAACCAAAAGGTTGGTGAGTTCATTAGTTTATCGTAATCAATCATTTCCATAATTTTAATAGACCACAAGATTCTCATTTTTCATAAATATCATTACACTCGCAAGTGTATAAAATCCATTCGTATGATGAACACCTGGTAACCGACATTAACATAATGCATATAGAATATCCCCCGCATACTCGCAAGTATGCTATATAATGACAATCGCAATCACCTTTTAAATCGAAGTACTAAAGTATTCCATTTCCAGAATGGGGTTTGTTAGGCCCATAGATCTATCTTTAGGATTCGCGTCAATTAGGGGCCATTTCCCTAATTCTTAGGTTACCAGATTTGAAGGGGCGATATTCGGTATAGTAATCCAACCATAGAATGTAGTTTCAAGTACTTGTGTCTATTTCGTCAAACATTTATAAAAGCAGTGCATGTATTCTCAGCCCAAAAATATATATTGCAAAAGCATTTAAAAAAGGAGCAAATGAAACTCACAATACTGTATTTTGTAGTAAAAATACATATGACGACATTGAACAATGCAAGGTTGGCCTTGGATTCACGAACCTATATTAAGTATGTATATATATATATATATATATATATATATATATATAATGATCAATATCTATCTAACAATTTAGGTCCAGTCGGAGTGTATCACAGTCCTAATGCTCGAGATCGATATGCAAAAGTTAATAAAAATCACTTTGACCCAAAATAATTTCCAAAATCTATACATGTTTAAATATAGTCGTTTTATATATTTAAATATATTTATCAGGTTTTTTTAGAGTAAATAATACAAATCTTTTATAAAAACTTAATTAAAATTTATATACGATAAAAAAATATACATTTATATATAAAACTTATAAAGTTTACTTAATATCATAAAAATATTGTGGTATGTATTATTAATGTAATTATATTACGTGTGGTAAAATATCTTTGTATCACATATTTATTTGATAAAATAATATTGATAATAATAATAATAAGTAAAAGTTGTATTGTTTTGTAATATTAATAATTATTATTATTCTACTAATAATAATAACAATATTTATTTTTATTAGTGATGATATCAACTTTAATTAAATGATAATTCTAATCATGATAATTTTTAATAATAACGATACTTGTTAATATTAACTGTAATAATAATAACGTTTTATATATATATAAATAATAATTCTATTCACAAAGATAATTTTTAATAATAATAATACTAAAATGATAATAAAAATGATATTTTATAATAACAATGATATTTCTATTGAAAATGACAATTTTTAATGATAATACCTATAACGATAATGATAATAATAATAATAATAATAATAATAATAATAATAATAATTAGATAATAATAATAACGACGATAATAACGATGATAGTAATAATAATAATCATTTTAACAATAATACTTAAAATTAATGATAATTCAATTGATTATAACTTTTAATCCGTTCATCGAAACCATACGCTTTCTAAATGAAAAGTTATTAATTTTTCGCCAGCTTTCCAACGACATGCATATCATATACCTTATCTCAGTAGCATATGTATTAAATTCATGATTTATCATAAACTATTTAACGACGATATTAATCATACAAACATGCATAATCACATATATTCGAGTACTAGTCAAGGATACACTATTAATATATAAAAGGTAGGATATGAATGCTCACGTATCAATATTATGATTCAATATTGCAAGAAAGTACGTAGATGCAACGGAGATGATAAACACTAGGTTGACCTCATGAGCTATACCCCCAAATAATGCTCCTAACCTCCATAGCTATAACCCATAATTTCCTTAATTCTATCCCGCTCGAAAAACCCGTTTGAAATAATTCGCTCATGACTTCGTCGTAGTATTTTATCTATAATAATAATAATAATAATAATAATAATAATAATAATAATAATAATAATAGTAATAAGATTAATAATAATATTAATCTTAATTATATTAATAATAATAATAATAATAATTTAATAAATATTACGGAGTATGATATAGATCAGAGAGATAGAGTGTGAAAAACTGCGCGAGAATTCGATCAATTTATAGACCTGGCCTTACCAACCCTGCCATGCGATCACATGGGAATTAGTATGTGTGGCCATGCGATCGCATGGCCTCGTAATACAGCTCATGATCACCAATTTTTCCTTGCCGACACATTCTTTATATAATATTTAATATATAATATATTTAATCTTTAGAATTAATTAAATATTATATTATATTCTCGAGCATAGTTGATTTGTAATTTTTGCACCGGTGAATTGTACGTTAACGCTCGACTTACGTACCGGTTCCCATTTTTCGAACGCCTTTTCGTACGCTTAGAAAACTTGTACTTTACGTTTCACGACGTGTACCTTTATCAATAATTAGATTTAATCATCGATAAACTATCTTACCCGAAACATAACTTATACATTTGAGTGTTATGGTCATTTGCTTCTATAAATCATCATCTCGTTATTTACTAATAATAGGATAATATCAAAACGTCTTTGTATCTAGTTAATATCTTATCACACTGTAAAATATGTATATTTTAAAATATAATTTGTACGTATTATATATAGTTGAAATATTCGTTTAATAACATAATATTTATTTTTCCCAAAACTAATTATATTTCATAGTTCATTAAAATCGTTTAGAAATTATCAGTTCGTATCACATTTTTCTAATATAACTATAGTTGTAAATTTATAGTACAAAGCTTTTAATTAAGTTCTTCGAATTTTATATACATAAATAAATTAACTTATAAAATGTTTTAATAATAAAGTTCTTTTTAAACTGAAACGTTTTAGTACGTTTAAACTAAATTAATTAAATATTATAATTTATTTTCAAAACTAAATATATTAAGAATCATTTTGTTAAAAGGTTAAAATAATAGAAATAGTTATATCATAAAATGTTTTAGAATAGTAAAATCATATATAACTCATAACTGGTTTTCAAGTTTTTAAATTACCGTCTGCTGGTGAGGCGTAAGATAAAGTCCAATGGATAGTTAAATATATGAAATCATTTTAATGTAAGACATCGATTTACTTAACCAGTGGATACCCAACATCTAAGTTATTTACACTCCACGTTCTTACTTTCTCACTAGATAATATGAAAATCAAATAGTTACCGTATCAAAAGTCAAGAGGAAATTATTATATAGCATGCATTGGAAATCAAACAGGAATCTCCACTAACTTTTGTCTAACTCTCGTTAATTGACACATTTGTTCTTACTTGTAAATCACTTTGCCATTTATTCCGAATACCGTTAAAAAGGAAAGGTTTTCTAAATCAAAGTGGACCTCTCAACAGAGACTCGTAATCATACAATGTATCTGATAAATCCATCATTTGATATTATCTTCTAATTCCATCGATAAACATAATGAAACAAATACGTTCATGTAAAGTATTATACGTTTAATACTTTGTTAATATTCTCAAGTTATAATATATATACATATATATATAATCCTATCCATTAATATAGTGGTTCGTGAATCGTCAGAATTTGGTCGAGGTTAAATGAATGTATGAACACAGTTTAAAATTATTGAGATTTATCTTAACAAATTTTGCTTATCGTGTCGGTATAATATAAAGATAAAGTTTAAATTTGGTCAAAAATTTCCGGGTTGTCACATTAGACACGGGGTAATGTCATTCAAACCAGCTAACCTACAAGAAGCTTTAAAGATGGACCGCCAATTGATAGAAACGGTGGATGAAATCAAAGTGCCAGCACCTAAGGCCGAGGATAAATCGGGTGGCAACAAAAGAAAATGAGAAGCCACTCAATCAAGTAACTACAACAACAACAACTTCACCAAAAAGCCTTTCACCTCTGACGACAAGAAAAGTTATGCCGGAACCCAAACTTTTTGCAACAAATGCCACAAACATCATTTTGGTGAGTGTGGCAAGCCGTTTTTCCACCGGTGTCAAAGAAGTGGCCATATGGCCAATGATTGTAGAAGTGCCGCCCCCGTTGCTCAAAAGGGGCCCAATACACCAAAGACGGGTGTTTGTTTCGAATGTGGCCAACCGGGTCATTTTAGAAATGCATGACCAAAGAAGAAAGCTAACCCCAATGCACGTGATCGAACTTTCAACATCAACACCAAGGATGCCCGAGATGACAATGAACTAGTCACGGGTACGTTTCTTCTCAACAACTCTTATGTTTCTTGCTTATTCGATTCGGGTGCCGATAAGAGATTTGTATCCAAGACCTTGACTCATTATTTTTGCACTCCACCACACCCACTAGATACTACTTACACCATTGAAGTGGCCAACGGGAAACTATTGAGTGCCGACAAGTTTTATCGGGGGTGTACGTTAAACTTAATGGGTAAAGAGTTTGAAATTGACTTGATACCTATAGAAATAGGGAGCTTCGATGTAATAATTGGTATGGATTAGTTAGCCAAAATGAAATCTCACATCCTTTGTGATCTTAAAGCGATTCAAATTCCTATCGAGAATGGTGAACCCTTGATTGTCTATGGCGATTAGAGTTGCACCGGACTCAACCTCGTCTCGTGCCTTAAAGTTGAAAAATATCTTCGTAAATGTTGTTACGTGATCCTAGCCCACGTTAAGAAAGTCGGGACCGATGAGAAGCATATCGATGATGTGCCAATTGTTAGTGACTTTTCCGATGTTTTTCCCGACGAATTGCCGGGTCTCCCATGTAGTGACCCGAACTTTTCCATGTTTATATATTTATATATTAAATGAGATTGATATTTACATGATTAAATGTTTTCAACATGATAAGCAATCAAACTTGTTGAGACTTGATTATTTGAAATGAGTTTCATATAGACAATTGACCACCCAAGTTGACTGGCGATTCACGAACGTTAAAAACTTGTAAAAACTACATGGTGTAATATAAATGGATATATATATGGTTAAAATGAGATTATGATAAGTAAGTATCTCCATAAATATGTTAATAATGAGTTATATGCAAACAAATGAGATTATTGATTTAAGAAACTCGAAAATGATATATATAACGATTATCGTTATAACAACGTCTTACTAAATACATATGTATCATATTAAGATATTGTTACACTATATTTAACATGATAAAATGAAAATTAATTAAATCATTAACTGTGTTAACAATGAACTACATATGTAAAAACAAGACTACTAACTTAAGGATTTCGAAACGAGACATATATGTAACGATTATCGTTGTAATAGTATTTTAACATATATATATGATGTTAAGATATATTTATACACCATTTTATTATGATAACATAACAATTTAACATCTTATTTAAGTATTATAACATTGGATTAATTACATTTAACAAGATCGTTAACTTAAAGGTTTCAAAACAACACTTACATGTAACGACTAACGGTGACTTAACGACTCAGTTAAAATGTATATACATGTAGTGTATTAATATGTATTAGCACACTTTTGAAAGACTTCAAGACACATATCAAAGTACTTCTACTTAGTAAAAATTCTTACAATTACATCCTCATTCATTTTCATCAACAATTCTACTCGTATGCACCCGTATTCATACTCGTACAATACACAGCTTCTAAGATGTATATACTATTGGTATATACACTCAATCATCAGATACTTAGCAGCCCATGTGAGTCATTAAACATGTGGGAACCATCATTTGGCAACTAGCATGAAATATCTCACAAAATAAAAAAAATATTATAAATCATTCATGAATTATTTACATGAAAACAAACTTACACATCCTTTATATCTAATCCATATACCAACGACCAAAAACACCTACAAACACTTTCATTCTTCAATTTTCTTCATCTAATTTATCTCTCTCAAGTTCTATCTTCATGTTCTAAGTGTTCTTCATAAATTCTATAAGTTCTAGTTTCATAAAATCAAGAATACTATCAAGTTTGCAAGATTACTTCCAAGCTTTCTAATCCAATCCAAGTAATCATCTAAGCTCAAGAAATCTTTCTTATTTACAGTAAGATATCTTTCTAATACAAGGTAATACTCATATTCAAACTTTGATTCAATTTCTATAACTATAACTATCTTATTTTGAGTGGAAATCTTACTTGAACTTGTTTTCGTGTCATGATTCTACTTCAAGAACTTTCAAGCCATCCAAGAATCCTTTAAAGCTAGATCAATTTTTGTTACTTCCAGTAGGTTTACCTACTAAACTTGAGGTAGTAATGATGTTCATAACATCATTCGATTCATATATATATAACTATCTTATTCGAAGATTTAAACTTGTAATCACTAGAACATAGTTTAGTTAATTCTAAACTTGTTCGCAAATAAAGTTAATCCTTCTAACTTGACTTTTAAAATCAACTAAACACATGTTCTATATATATATATATATATATATATATATATATATATATATATATATATATATATATATGATATGCTAACTTAATGATTTAAAACCTGAAAACACAAAAAACACCGTAAAATCGGATATACGCCGTCGTAGTAACACCGCGGGCTGTTTTGGGTTAGCTAATTAAAAACTATGATAAACTTTGATTTAAAAGTTGTTCTTATGAGAAAATGATTTTTCTTATGAACATGAAACTATATCCAAAAATCATGGTTAAACTCAAAGTGGAAGTATGTTTTTCAAAATGGTCATCTAGACGTCGTTCTTTCGACTGAAATGACTACCTTTACAAAAACGACTTGTAACCTATATTTCTGACTACAAACTTATACATTTTCTGTTTAGATTCATAAACTTAAGTTCATTATGAAACCATAGCAACTTGAATCACTCAAAACGGATTTAAAACGAAGAAGTTATGGGTAAAACAAGATTGGATAATTTTGCTTGTTGTAGCTACGTGAAATTTGTAACAAATCTATACAAATCATATCCTACCTAACTTATATTGTATTATACATGTATTCTAATATATTATGTAATCTTGGGATACCATAGACACGTATGCAAATGTTTTGACATATCATATCGACCCATGTATATATATTATTTGGAACAACCCTAGACACTCTATATGCAGTAATGATTGAGTTAGCTATACAGGGTTGAGGTTGATTCCAAAAATATATATACTTTGAGTTGTGATCTAGCCTGAGACGTGTATACACTGGGTCGTGGATTGATTTAAGATAATTTATATCAATTTATTTCTGTACATCTAACTGTAGACAACTAGTTGTAGGTTACTAACGAGGACAGCTGACTTAATAAACTTAAAACATTAAAACGTATTAAAAATGTTGTGAATATATTTTGAATATACTTTGATACATATGTATATATTTGTTATAGGTTCGTGAATCGACCAGTGGCCAAGTCTTACTTCCCGATGAAGTAAAAATCTGTGAAAGTGAGTTATAGTCCCACTTTTAAAATCTATTATTTTTGGGATGAGAATACATGCAGTTTTATAAATGTTTTACAAAATAGACACAAGTGATCAAAATTACATTCTATGTTGAATTATCGAACCGAATATGCCCCTTTTTAGCTTGGTAGCCTAAGAATTGGTGTTTATTATAATTGCCACCAATTGACACGAATCCTAAAGATAGATCTATTTGGCCCAACAAGCCTCATCCGAGTTACGTATGCTTTAGTACTTCGATTTATCATGTCCGATGAGAGTCCCGGAATGATGGGGATATTCTATATGCATCCTGTTAAGGTCGGTTACCAGGTGTTCATCATATGAATGATTTTTATGCAGATTGCATGCTGTTTATGAGAAATGGAAATATGAAATCTTGTGGTCTATTATTACGATTTGATAAATATATAGGTTAAACCTATAACTCACCAACATTTTTGTTGACGTTTAAAGCATGTTTATTTTCAGGTGATTATTAAGAGCTTCCGCTGTTGCATGCTAATTTATGGATAAGAGTTGGAGTCAGCATGCTTGTATAATATTGTTTAAAAACTACATTCGAAGACTTAAATTGATGTGTAATATTATTGTAAACCATTATGTAATAATCGTGTGAAAACGCTATATTTTAGATTATCATTATTTAATAATCGTTGTAATATTTTTAAACCTTTATCGATAAAATAAAGGTTATGGTTTATTTTAAAATCGAATGCAGTCTTTGAAAAACGTTTCATATAGAGGTCAAAACCTCGCAACAAATTCAATTAATATGGAACGTTTATAAATCGATATGAACGGGACATTTCATCCCACCTCATCGACCGGTTAAATTTCAAATCGATCTTATGCCGGGAGCCGCACCCGTAGCACGTGCACCGCATAGGCTTGCTCCTTCCGAAATGCAAGAATTGAAAAGTCAAATTCAAGAACTACTTGACCGTGGTTTTATCCAACCTAGTCATTCATCATGGGGCGCTCTGATTTTGTTCGTTAAAAAGAAAGATGGATCCCTACGAATGTGCATCGACTATCGTGAACTAAACAAATTAACGATTAAGAACCGATATCCTCTTCCACGCATCGATGACCGAAGGCAATGATGATTTTGTTGTATATTGCGATACCTTGAAACATGGTTTTGGGTGTGTATTGATGCAATGAAAGAAGGTTATTGCTTATGCCTCTCGACAATTGAAAATACATGAACGGAACTACACGACACATGATCTCGAACTCGGAGCCGTTTTCTTTGCACTCAAAATGTAGAGACACTACCTTTATGGGACCAAAAGTACCATCTTCACCGACCACAAAAGTCTCCAACACATCTTTGATCAAAAACAACTAAACATGAGACAACGACGGTGGATTGAAACTTTGAACGATTACGATTGTGAGCTTCGTTATCACCCCGGGAAGGCAAATGGAGTAGCCGATGCCTTAAGTCAAAAGGAAAGAATGGTGCCACTTCGTGTCCGAGCTTTAAACATCACCATCCACACCAATCTCAATAACCAAATTCGTGAAGCCCAAGATGAGGCTCTCAAGGATGAAAACATTTCTCTCGAACGCTTGAACGTCCTCGCCTCTTGATTCGAAGTTAAGGAGACCGGACTCCGATATTTCGCCGGAAGAATTTGGGTGCCTAGTTATGGGGACTTACGAAGCCTTATTCTAGATGAAGCCCATAAGTCAAGGTATTCGATTCACCCCGGTGCCAGCAAGATGTACCACGATCTTAAAGAACAATATTGGTGGCCGAACATTAAAAGGGACGTCGCTACTTATGTTGGAAAGTGTCTAACTTGCTCCAAAGTCAAAGCCGAACATCAAAGGCCGTCCGGGCTACTTCAACAACCCGAAATCCCGCAATGAAAGTGGGAAAGCATAACGATGGATTTTATCACGAAACTACCCAAGACAATAGGCGGTTATGACACCATTTGGGTTATTGTTGACCGTCTCACCAAATCCGCCCACTTCCTAGCTATGAAGGAAACCGACAAAATGGAAAAACTTGCACAACTTTACATTAAAGAGATCGTATCCCGCCATGGTGTACCCTTATCGATTATTTCCGACTGAGATGGCCGTTTTGTTTCTAGATTTTGGCGTACCTTACAAGAAGCGTTGGGGATACGATTAGATATGAGCACCGCATACCATCCGCAAACCGACGGACAAAGCGAACGCACGATTCAAACTTTGGAAGATATGTTACGAGCTTGCGTTATCGATTTCGAAAAAGCTTGGGAAAAGCACTTGCCTCTCGCCGAATTCTCCTACAACAATAGTTATCACGCAAGTATCAACGCCGCACCTTTCGAAGCATTATATGGCCGAAAATGTCATTCTCCTCTTTGTTGGGCTGAAGTAGGCGACAAGCAAATCACCGGACCCGAACTAATTCATGAAACCACCGAAAAGATCGTTCAAATCCGAGATAGGCTCAGGACGGCCCGTAGTCGTCAAAAGAGCTATACCGACATTATACGTAAGGAGCTCGAGTTCCAAGTGGGTGATCGTGTTATGTTGAAAGTCGCACCTTGTAAAGGTGTAATATGTTTCGGGAAACGTGGAAAACTAAATCCACGATATATTGGTCCTTTTGAAATCTTGGAGCGTGTTGGAACCGTTGCTTATCGTTTAGATCTCCCGACTCAATTGAGCTCCGTTCATCCTACTTTCCATGTGTCAAATTTGAAGAAGTGTTTTGCCGAACCCGAACTCGTCATTCCTCTCGAGGAGCTTACTATTGATGACAAACTTCATTTTGTAGAAGAACCGGTTGAAATTGTGGACCACTCCGTCAAAACGCTAAAACAAAGTAAAATCCTGATCGTCAAAGTCCGTTGGAATGCCAAAAGAGGACCGGAGTTTACTTGGGAAAGACAAGATCAAATGCAAAGAAAGTATCCTCACTTATTCGTAGAGTTGGCAACGCAAGATCCCGAGGAAGAAACAACGACCACTACATCTACTTAAATTTCGGGACGAAATTTCTTTTAAGGAGTAGGTAATGTAATGACATGTATTTTTCCGTTTACTTTCCGTTTTTTTATTTAAAGTCCGTTATTTAATTATAGCATCACCCGTTAATTTGCCTTTTAAAATATTTCGTTTAGATAATTCACGCACCCGTATTTAAACTTGAGGGACCAATATTGTCATGTGGGCAAAGAGATGACTAGGTCAACTAGTCAACCTTCATCCTCCTCCATTCATTTCATCCTCCTCATTTGATACTTCCATCTTTTTTTGCTCTCAACACCCAATTCAAGAATTCATCATCTATTCAAGATCTAGCAAGCATCAACTAAAACAAATTACACATTCGGAATCCTTGCATCTTTCTCTTCGAATCCATACCAACTTCATCTCGTTTGGGTAACTTTCTAAAAACACTAAATTTCTTGTTCTTGATCTTTAAAACTTAAAAGTGTGTTAATTAGTGTCTATGGCTCAAGTCTAACATGAATATGTGATTTATATGCTTGTTCTTGTCATTTTGATGTAACTAGCTTAAACTTGAAAGTGACTTGCTTAATCTTGTGATTTGGTTGTTTGAATGTTGTTAGATGTTAAAAGTTCATGTATTAAATGTGTTACTATGATCACTAGCTTCAATTTGGTATGTAAGTTGACTTGGAAAAGCCTCACTAACATGATTAAGGATTTTATGATTTTGGGGTTAGGGTTTGGTAGCTTTGAATGTGATTTTTGATGCATTAAAAGCCTTGCAATGTTGTTTGTAAGTATTTGGTAGTATTGTATGCGTAATTACCTACGAAACGGCGTATTATATGTGTATAATAGGTTCCCGAATCATCTTATGCATTTATTGAACTTGAAACTTTGATAATGAGCTTTATATGACCATTCGACGATAATTCGATTATTGAAAATGATGTTTTTGTTTGATGAAATGTTTTTAGTTGTATCCCTCGTTAAATTACCTTTCCAACGATATAAGATACGTGTTTTAATTGTTTACAAGTTCATAAATTGTGATTGTTGGAAGTTAAACTCGTTCACTAGTCAAAAAGCAGCAAATAGCTGCTGAAACAGCCCACTTCGCGATCGCGAAGTTTATATGGGCATGGGGCTCGCGATCGCGAGAAAACCCCTGACCAAACTCACTTTTTGATTTTTGCAATTTCGTTTTCTCTTGCTCGTAACTCCGTTTAACATGAAATTTTGCCAACATGCTTATATATGACTACGTTTTTATGTGTAATGGTCGAAAACCCGACCCGACCCCGTTGACTTTGACTTTGACAAAGTTTGACTTTTAGTCAAACTTAACCAAACTCTTATGCAATCGTTCTAACTTGCGTTTATACTTATATATTGCATGAAACTTGACAATTTGACTCACATGCTATATTAATCGAGTCGTAATGAGCCATATGACTAATTGAACACTTTGACCGACTTTATACTTTACCAATATTGATACAACCTATTGTTTAGGTCAAGACTAGCATTCGTTCTTACACACGTTAACCTTGTGAAGTACAATTACATTCTTGCAATCAAGGTGAGATCATAGTCCCACCTTTTCAACAACTTTTACTCTTTAAACTATGGGATGAGAAACATATACGTATCATACTTTTATGCTTTGAACACAAGTACGAAAACAAACATTCCACGTGCGAGTTAGAACAAAAAGGCTTTAATTCAATTATCATTAGTTACACTTGCAGGGTGTAAACGTGAACTTATGTTGTGTGGATCCATACGGGCTTGACAAGCCCTCATTCGGACGGTTCGCTACCGTTAGCGGATGAAATATATTTTCGAGTATATAGTGTAGGTTCTAACACTATGATAACGGGGTACGTGAACATTTAAGTCTTGATAATTGGGTGCTCCACAAACGAATAACAACTTTGGAATGTAAACGATTTAGATAATCAACGTTATGGAAATACAAAATCTTGTGGTTCAAAAATAACGTTTACTAATACACCTATGATTTCACCAACGTTTTTCGTTGAGAGTTTTCTATATGTTTTCTCAGTTCCTTGAACGCTAGATGATACATGTTTCCGCACTTTATTTTGATACTTGCTTGGATGTCGAGTATACATGCATACATGGAGCGTCTTTTGACTTTACTTAAATTGTGTCGCATAGGTTTCAATTGTACTTAAAACGTTGTAACATGTTTAGTAGTTGTACTACTTTGTAAACTTTGAAACATCCTTACATTTGAAATGAATGCGACATATTTTGGTCAAACGTTGTTTTAAAGACTTATGACCACGTAACGGGACCTAAGTAGACGGCGCCGTCAATGACGATTTGGTCGGGTCGCTACAAAGGTTTTTGTTATCTTGAACCGAGAAGGTTTTTCAGATTAAACCGTGAAGGTTTAATCATTTATCTATCTTTATTGTTTTTGCCATCGATCCTTAATCCCGCATATGTGGTATCAGAGCTTCTCGATTAAAAACAATAAAGATAGATAAATGATTAAACCTTCACGGTTTAATCTGAAGAACCTTCTGATCGGTTCAAGAAAACAAAAACCTTCTCGGTTGAATTTTATTAACTCAAATAATCCAAAACTAATAACTCAACAAAAGTTAACGTACTTAAATACTAGTTAAGCTAACAACTATAATATAGGAAACAAACTTATAGATAAACATCAATATTAAATCTCCAGCGAATTTAAAATCTATCCTACTTTCAAATTCGTTTATTTTTTCCACACCAACTTTGACTAGGGATGGCAAAAAAGCCCGAACCCGACGGGAAAAACCGAAACCCGACATAATTGGGTCGGGTCTGGTCCGGGTCTGGTCCGGGTCTACGGGTCTCGGGCCGGGTATGGGATTGATTTTCAAAAAATATTCGGGTTCGGGTCTGGGTTTAAATAAAGATCCGTTTACCCGGCCCGTTTACCAGGTCCGTATACCCGCATGATAATAATAATAATAATAATAATAATAATAATAATAATAATAATAATAATAATAATAATAATAATAATAATAATAATAATAATTAAAAATGAATAATAACAAAAATTAAATTAAAAAATATGTTTATTACAAGGTCAATATGAATTTATATATGTATTTATCATCTATTAACTTCACATTTTCATCTGCATTCAAATCAAGAATTTGATTTATAAAAATATTTAAAAATTGATAGTGATAATAATTGGAAATAGGAAATAATATATACTGTACAAATATACACATATAAATAAAGCATATAATTTACAGAGTTATAGATTGTATATGCTTTTGGTAATGTATTTATTTGCTAAAAAAAAAAAAAAAAGTAAACGGGTACCCGTTTACCCGCTAGTTAGTAAACTCGTTTACCCGTCGGGTATTTGGTCCGGGTTCGGGACTAGTTTTCCTTATCGGGTCCGGGTCCGGGATTACTCAAATCCGGCCCAAACCCGGCCCGATGCCATCCCTAACTTTGACGGTCTCTATTTGCTCCACACGTCTAATTGTCCAACATTATTATTTGGGCTCACACATCCTTCCATGGTCCAAGTACGCGAGCCAAGGAAATTAATAATGTGAAACCTACCTGAATCATACAGATATGCATCAAACTCTCTAGCAAGAAGAAAGATTTAAATCAAACAAATAAAATATTCTAAAAAGCCAAGAGGTCAAACAATAAACACTACAACCTCTTTAACAAGATTAAGGTGATATTACTGTGTAATTGTCAAATAACCCATATTCCAACGAGATAGCTAACATTTTCTCTTTTGTATCTCCGACAGCTTGCCAATTTTCTACCATGAATACTAGTCAAACCACGATGACATATTTGGGAAGTCCAGCTCCGTCCAAACACGAACTTGATCCCACAATGGAGAAGCAATGTCACACTCAAAGAAAAGATGTTGGATAGTGAATTAATTATTAACAAGTTGTATTGTATTGTTTGTTAATACATATTTGTGGTGAATTTATCTAAATTGATAGTGAATTTATAATTGATTATTTAATTTAAATAATGTTGAAGTAAAACTATAAATATTATGAAAAGATTGAAATTAATTATCGAGTTTGAATCGAGTGTTGGAATACTTCTAAGTTGGCTCTATTAATCGAGTCAACGACAAATGTCAATTTATTGGAGACTTAACTGTCGCTTAGAGCCTAAATTGAATTACAAACATGATTTAAAAATACATAGAAATTTGATTTTACCATTTTCATGTCGTCAAATTTTTTATTTATTTTATTTTATTTTTTAATTTTTTTTCTACTTACAGGCCGGAAGTCCTTTTAGAAGCAATCTCTCTATCCATAAAACATTGAGAGGGATGACTTTCTCTACTCTTGAGAGTGTTTCACTTCGGGTGGAGAAATGAACTGTCTTTATTTTAGGATAGGGGAATGATTGTATACATCTCACCTCTCACATACCTCGCATATGCGTGATTGAGTTTTGTTGTTGTTGTTGTTGTCGTCTTTGTTGTTGGAATATTTTTAAATTATGACGAATCGTCTCAATGCATCTAATCAGAAAAGTGAAAATTTGCAAATGGGGTTTAGTTGGCCATTTGTACTTGGTTAATACATTATGTCATAAAAATATCTATTTTGGAGTTTCATTGAGATTTAGACATGAAGTGGAAAGTCATGAATGATGGCAATAAACAGTAAATGGATGGGTTTGATTGATATATTTATAATGTGATATGAGACGCATCTTATCTATTATATTGTGAATGATTGTCATGACCAGATACCCTAATAATAATTGGGATCACACTTCATGTTATCAAGTAAAAAATGATTTGAGTGGTTTAACCCTACGTGAAATAACGGACTCTACGTGAGTCGTGAGATAACAATTTTAGAAGGGGTGGTTTAAGCAATTCGTAGAAGTTTGAAATACTATGCTAATAATATATATTTTCTTAAAGCCACTGCTAATAGTTATGGTAGCTTGATGATCATGTGGGCGAGAATTTCTTGCACGTCCCTCAATCAATCCCAAAGAGTTGGCAGTTATTATTAAGTTAATTCTCATTCATTAACTGTCAATCACTGATCTTTATTACTTTGAATATCTAGATTTCTTTGTGGTTGTTTCGTAAAGGGTGTTCTAGAGTCTCCTGAAAAACGTTGCTAGTGACTTTGTGGATTGATTGGGGGTGGGAGTGGGTGCATGAGAGTTTTAGAGGGAGTCTCGCATTGTGGGGCTCGGCTCGAGTATGATTGTATTTAAACTAATGTTGAAGAAATCGGAACTCGAAAAGTTCATGGCGGGACCATTTCTGACAGTTCTCGGAGAACTCCGGGAGTTCTCGGTGGTTGACTTTCGTTGACTCTTGGGATAATTTTTATGATACTCGAGATTTGACCGAGATTTGATCGATTTGGCCGAGATTTGACCGAGATTTGACCGATTTTTGCCGAAAAGCTCCATTAATCGGTCGTTGACCGATTTTTTGGCAGATTTCAAAATGAGAACTCAGCAGCAACTCCAAAACAATTTCTCAGCGAGAACTCGGCAGATTTTTTCGATTTTTGCAACCTTGATTTAAACTGATGATGGTTGATGTTGCATGTTGGCTTTGGGTTTAGTTGCCGTTGTTTATTGTACATCATGGTCAATTTGGTTGTGTTTGTATTATGTATTGTGTACTGTGTATTGTGGCGTTCAGTAGAACGTAGTGCAGGTATATGCAGATTCGCACAGTCTGTCTTTTATGTTTGTAATCAATATTGGTTGTATATATATTATGTATTGTAACGTTCAATAGAATGTTGTGTAAGTTCAAACAAATTGCGTAGTCTGTCACATTTGAAATTGTACGCATAATCAGAATATATATATATATATATATATATATAGGGGCAGGATCAATGGGGAAGTAACCAATCGGAGGGAAGCGGGGGAAGCAAAAATAAAATAAAAAATTCGTTTTTTGAAAAAACTTTGTTCACGAACATTATAGATTGGATGAAAATAAGAACATTTAGAAAAGACACTTCGTGATGATGAATGTTATTATTTTGGCGGGAAAACAATCGACAAAAATAACATGCAAAATAATATTGTTCGTGAAGAAACACCAAACCCTAAACCCTAACCCAAAACCCTAAACTCTAAACCGTTCATGTTAAAAACTCAATCTAAATCCTAAATCTAAACCCTAAACCCTAAATTTCTAAACCCTAATATCTAAACCCTATAAACCCTAATATCTAAACCCTAATATCTAAACCGTAATGTCTAAAACCTCAACATACGCTCGAAAAACACGATAATTGTTATATATTACTTATTCGAGCGTTTTCCCGCCAAAATAATAACATTCATCACGAAGTGTCTTTTCTAAATGTTCTTATTTTCATCCAATCTATAATGTTCGTGAACAAAGTTTTTTCAAAAAACGAAAAAAAAAATTGCTTCCCCCCGCTTCCCCCCGATTGGTTACTTCCCTCTTGATCCTACCACTATATATATATATATATATATATATATATATATATATATATATATATATATATATATATATATATATATATATATATATATATATATACATACTATTTTTATGAGCCCGTGCGTCGCACGATAATTATATAAATTAGTATTCGATAATATTCGTATTGATAATGTATAATACAATTACAATGAAAAACTCTTTATTACTAATAATATTTGTATTGAAAATATTTGTATTGAATACTAATGCATAGAATTTTAAAACAAATAATCGTAAGACACCATGAGCCCATAACAACTATATGTTTGTCGCTAACTAAAAAGTAGAAGGTATAATATTTATGTTGCAATCAGTTACTAAAATCAGTTACTAAAATAGAGGTATTTAATTTGGTATTAATAGATCAGAATCATAATTCAAATAAATAATTCAAATAATTTTAATCACAATTATAGTGAGTGATTTATTAAAAATTCCTTCATTTATCTCAACAGGTATTTTGTATTTATAAGACACGAGAACTCAAGTCAGGTTAAAAGTTTTACAAATACTTATTTATTTATATATTCATATTGTTATAAGTCTTAAAAGTAATTATCCTTTCTACACATTTAAAAGACTTTCGTAGATGAAATTTGGCAAGATTATTATTAAGTTTAAAATTGGATAAGCTCTATAGAAGATAATGATTAGATTTACCAGAACTATATAATATATATGTAACAAACTTCTAGTATTTATATATAATAATAAATAAATGTATGGATAAGTTTTGATTAATTTAGAATCTCCTTAAATATAGTGCATATGATAATTACTATGAATTATAAGTTAACCACAAACCGCCACATAAGCAAATTTAACCAGAATTAATAACAGACTGACACGTAGAATTATTGGCATGCGCTTTATAATAATGTATATATATATATATATATATATATATATATATATATATATATATATATATATATATATATATATATACGTGCTATAAATTCTACGTGTCATTTTACTCAATTAAACTTAATTAAATAATTCTACGTGTCAATTTCTTTATTAAACTAATCCTATGTGTCATTGTATTATCCAACTAAACTAAATATTAAATAATTATTATTATAAAAGAAGGTACATTATTCATGGAAACCAAATTTTATCAAGATGAGATTAAAACTTATAAAATAAATTTGGAAAATGCTAACGACGGCCCTAAGGGTTGTCGTTAACATGTATTAAGTAATTGTATATGGCGGTTATTAGTTATTTTCATAAAAGCGGTTATCAAAATTTACAACATTTTAAAGAATGTTAACGACAATCTTTAGAGTTGTGGTTAACATTTTCCAATAAATTAAGATTGCTCAAAAATATTAAGGTATTGCTCAAAATAGAATAACAAAGTAAATATTGCTCAAAAAGGTTAACGGGTAACTTGGATAATTTATCGGGGGATTACTTCGTATTATTTAATTGAAAAAAAAAAACAAAAACTAAAGTACAAGAACGCCATGCGATCTTGATGCAATATTTTTGGATATAAAATCGGAGTATTATTTTGTGATTGTAATATTCGAATTAAAATTCTCGAATCTTATAACGAATTTACTCTTAAATTAAACACTATGATGGGTTTACTCACCATTATTAATTTTTTAAAATTCTCCAATGTAAATTGGTACTCCATGATTACAATACAATTTAATTATTTACAATGAAATTCAGCATCTACTAATTCTATTAATCTACCATTAAAGAAAACAGAAGATTTTCGTTAAAAGAAATATTTAGCTTCAAATGTAGACTTTGAGTTTTAATTTTTCTTAATTTGGGTGTAATATTTGAGTTTTATATACGGCTCGAAAGTGTCTTATCTTTTGAGGCGTCGAATGTGTCATATTTTTAGACGAGACGAACATGTGATATTTTTTAGACGAGTTGAATAGGTCAGATTTTTAAGACTGGTTGAAAGGATCAAATTTATTAAACAGATCGAATGGTAAAGGTTTTTAGACGGTCGAACGGGTCAGACTTTTTAGATGGGCCGAATGAGTTAGACTTCTTAGAAGGGTTATATTTATGGACTGGACGAATGAGTCAGATTTTTTAGACGGGTTGACCGGCGCATATTTTTCAAATTATGATCGATATGCAAAAAGCGACACTGATATGTAAACACATAATTATTAATCGGTAATAAATATATACGAAATTAAATGTATGTAAAATAAATATACATACGCTAACGTAAAATGAAATTCAATTACATTCCGCATTAACTAAACGTGGATGCTTATTTGATTCATTCATAACGACATTTCATGGAATGAAATCCCATAAAATTATAATTCTTTCATATTTTAATCCTTCCACATATTCTATTATGTTAAAAACACATTTCACCGACAAAACGGATCATTAATATTTCACTTACGTATAATGTTATTTATTTTTATTTTAACCGCAATTATTTCTTTGGTACTTGTGACTTATATGTGTTACCAAGAAAATAGAACTAATCTTTCAATGATTATTTTTTGTGACCTTGCATCGTACGGGCTAAAAACATAATAGATTATATAATGCAAAGTTTTAAACTTTCTGTGTGGCAACCTTATTTACTGTAATGACCCGGAAATTTCTGACCAAATTTAAACTTTATCTTTAAAGGATTTAATGTTTCCGACACGATAAGCAAAGTCTGTAATGTTGAGTCTCAAAGTTTTGGAGCTATATTCATGTAATCAATTATTCTTTGACTGTTCTCGAAGATTCACGAACAATATATATAACTTAATTTGCATACATATATATATATATATATATATATATATATATATATATATATATATATATATATATATATATATATATATATATATATATATATATATATATATATATGTATATATATATATACATACATATATATACATACATACATATACATATATATATATATATATATATATATATATATATATATATATACATATATACATATATATGTATATCTACATACATATATATGTATATATACATACATATATATGTATATATACATACATATATATGTATATATATATGCATATATGCATATATATATATGCATATATGCATATATATATATATATGCATATATATATATATATATATATATATATATATGTATATATGCATATATATATATATATGTATATATGCATATATATATATATATATGTATATATCTATATATATATGTATATATGTATATATATATGTATATATGTATATATATATATATATATATATATATATATATATATATATGTGTGTGTGTGTGTGTGTGTGTGATTTCAAGTTATTTAGTAAACGATATTAACATTCGATTATTGATTCGATTAATATTTAGATAAGTTAACTAAAACGTTTAAGATGAACTAGTAAAACACTAATTTGCTACAGTATTTTCGAATTGCTACAGTACCCAAAAAGCTACAGTGTTTTCGAAAATCACTATTTGCTACAGTAAAACACTATTTCAAAATAAAAATGTATATATTATATATTAACAAATAGTGAGACGATGATTTATAGAAGTAAATGACCAAAACACTCAAAAGTTTAAGATATACTTTGAGTGGTATAGTTTATGGATAACTTAAGGCTATATTTTGGCAAAGGTACGATTCGCGAAACGAAAAGTATTAGTTTTCTAAGCATACGAAAATGCGTTCGAAAAACCGGAATCGGGACATAAGTCGAGTGATGACGTACGACTAATCGGAACTAAAATTACAAATCAACTATGCACGTGAATTTAATATAATATATAATTAATTATATAAATTATATATATTATATTAATAAATTAATATGTCGATGAAACTAGATTACAAATCATATGTGAGCTGGAAAAGGGGTCCATGCGATCGCATGGAGTCCCCTCACAACAGCCATGCGATCGCATGGCAGTCTGGTCCAGGCCACATCTATAAAAGCCCGATGTTTTCTGCTTCTGATTTCATTTCAATTACTCCGTATTATTTATTTATTTAATTATTATTATTATTATTATTATTATTATTATTATTATTATTATTATTATTATTATTATTATTATTATTATTATTATTATTATTATTATT
Source organism: Rutidosis leptorrhynchoides (assembly GCF_046630445.1). Lineage (NCBI taxonomy): Eukaryota > Viridiplantae > Streptophyta > Magnoliopsida > Asterales > Asteraceae > Rutidosis > Rutidosis leptorrhynchoides. The sequence continues at coordinate 79,177,273 of NC_092336.1, read as the reverse complement.
ATTATTATTAAGATTAATATTATTATTAATCTTATTAATTATTAGTGTTATTAATTATTAATTAGTATTATACATAAAATACTACGACGAGGTTATAAGCGTGTCACTTTCAAAAATGGGTTTTTGAGCGGGATAAAGTTAAGGAAATTATGGGTTATAACTATGGAAGTTATGGGTAATGTTCATGGGTATTATTACGCAAGTCAAACCTAATGTTTATCATCTCCGTTACATCTACGTACTTTCCTACAATATTGAATCTCAATATTGATACGTAAGTACTCATATTTTATCTTTTATATATTAATTGTGTATCCATGTCTAGTGCCCGAGTATATATATTTATACATGCTTGTATGCTAAATTTCGTCGCTAAACAATTTATAATGAATCACGAATTAAATACATATATTACTGGTAAAAGGTATATGATATACATGTTTTTGGAAAGCTGGCGAAAAATCAATGACTTTTCATTTAGATATCAAATAGTTTCGATGAACGGATTAAAAGATATGATCAACTGAATTATGATTGACGTTAATTAAAATTGCTTTTGAATCTGCAATTAATATTTAAACAACTTGTTTGTAACATTGATAAAAGGGATTTTTGAATATTACCAACCGAGTAAATGAATCCTTATATAAGGTACATCTCGTTTTGTGAACTATTGTCAAAATTGACTTTTTGAAACGACTTTGGATAACTTTTGTATGTCGATCTCGAGCATTAGGATTGTGATACACTATGACCTGACCTAGCTTGATAGACATTTATTGACCAACATATGTTCTCTAGGTTGAGATCTACGATTATTTTGATATTCCGAGTTTCGGTCACGTTTTGGTGAACGACTTTATGTGCTGCTAAGGTGAGTTTCATTTGCTCCCTTTTTAATTGCTTTTGCAATATATATTTTTGGGCTGAGAATACATGCACTTTATTTTAAACGCAATGGATACAAGTACATACTAAATTCTACACTGAGTTTGAACCGAAAATCCCTTAGCTTTGGTAACTAGTAACTGCCAGTTATAAGAACTGGTGGGCGCGAGTAGTAGTATATGGATCCATAGGGCTTGATATCCCCGTCCGAGCTAGAGCACTAGCCTTTTAACGGACGTATGCTATTTGAGAAGCGTATACGTTGGTTTGCGTGTATTATTAAGATGATTATACAAATGGTACTTATTATATAGACGTTAAAGTTTAGTTACAAGGGTGCTCAATTTTGTAGAATATTTTGATAAACTTTTCTGGATGAAACAACTGAAATCTTGTGATCCACCTTTATATACAGATTATGCGAAACACTAAAACTATGAACTCACCAACCTTTGTGTTGACACTTGTTAGCATGTTTATTCTCAGGTTCCCTAGAAGTCTTCCGTTGTTTGCGTATATGTTAAACAAGCTATGTGCATGGAGTCTTACATGGCATATTTATCAACGAAACGTTGCATTCACCAAATCATCACCATGTATCTTATTTTGACTGCATTGTCAATGGAAGTACTATTATAAACTATTATTTACGGTGATTATCTATATGTAGAAATCATCAGATGTCGAAAACCTTTGATTTAAATATTCATTTATGGTGTGCCTTTTCAAAAGAATGCAATGTTTACAAAACGTATCATATAGAGGTCAAATATCTCGCAATGAAATCGATGAATGTCGTGTTCGTCCATATGGATTTGGAGCGATCGTCACATTTACCCTTTATATTAAAAATTGTTAACATGTCAATTTATGAGAACAATCAAATTTCAATTATTTATATCAAATTTCAATTATTTATACTATGTAATAGAGTATTGATATTGCTCATTTACACTACGTTTCTTGACGCAATATCTATATGATATATATAGTGTCAATTTTAAAATATTGTAAATGAGACGTATATAAGATATCATCATTATATAAAGCACGTATCATTATGCTGACGTGTCAACTCCTCCTTTATTCTTGCCACGTGTCATTCTATTATTCTTCCCATCTCTTTAATTGATTTTCTCAAATAAGAAAAGTATTCATATTATAAATAAAATACAATTACTTTAAATATCAAATTAAATAAATAAAAATAATATAAATATAAAAATAGAAGTAACAGGACCAATAGAGCTTCACATTTAACGTTAACAAAAAAATAAAATTAAATAATAATTTAAATGAAATAAATAAATAAAATAATATTAATAAAAAGTTAATATTGTTTAATCATATTCTAAGTACAATACAATCACTTAAATATTAAAACACCTATTAGCAAGTATACACAGAAAAGTAGTAAACATGATGTGCATTCTAATACATAAGATTATATCTGACTGTAATTTATAACACAAAATGTGTGTGTAAAATGTACGAGAAATAAATGCATGAACTTTAAATAGGATTAGGTATATAACTCAATTTAAATAAACAATCAAATATTTATACTAAATACAAAATATGATATTTAAATAAATTTAAAGTATATTAACTTTTTGACATTTGCGATACGTATTTTAACGGACGGGCTCATAAACGTATCACTCTATGTTCAAGAAACTTCGACATTAAATGAGAACAACTGATTGTTGTATTGTAATTCTATTTAATACTAACGTTTACAATATTAATTTTTCAATACCTCATACTCATGTTATCATACATTATATAAAGTGTGTGCAATACTAACGTTATCGCATACAATGCTTTTGATAGTAACACTTTCGATACAAATGTTATCGGTGATAAATGATTTTTCTATTATAATTGTATTATATATTTGATGAGTACCATTACTAACGTAATCGTATACTAATTTATATAAGTGTCGTGCATACACGAGCTCATAAAACAAGTTTAATATATAATGTAGATATAAATGTACGTGTAGATACATGAATGTGAGATATAATTAAAATGCTGGTGGACCATAATTCAGTGTTTGATTGCTTCAAGGCTTTTTCCTATTCAAAAAATCAGAGATTAAGTTAAAACATACCAATGATCTATTTCTATTTGGAATTGATCCGTACACCACCTTATTTTTATTATACACCACCAAAATAATTATTTGGACATTTCTACCCATCCTTTTATTCACCACCAACTCTCCTTAACTTCTCAAAGAAAGGGTAGAAATGTCCAAATAATTGTTTTGGTGATGTACGGCAAAAACAAGGTGGTGTACGGATCAACTCCCATTTCTATTTTATTGCTCCAACAAGTTGACACTAGATGTCGGTTCACATTAATTAATCAATTCGAAACAAAATATCCAGATAAGTTTCCAAATTGATTTGTGTTTTATTATATTATTATTGTTTAATCGGATTTGGTTAACATTTCAGGAAAGTAAAGTTAGCTAGATAGATTTGTTTGTCAAAAGAGTTAACTCGTTAATTGTCTTTTGTACTTCCATTTTCACATAAAAATATCTTCTTTTAGTTTTTTATTAAATTTAAGATATATTAATAAATTGTATAATTTATCTTTCAATTAATATTGTTATAAAAAGTAAGTAATAAATTATTAATTGTTATATTTAATGTTGAATTTTCACATAATAAAAGAATTTTAATCATAATTTACCTATATAGAAATAGAAATATAGAATAAAATAAAATGTGACTAATTTCACACATTTTAAATTAGATTTTTTAACATATATATACCTTTCTAACATATAAATACGGGTTCTAACATATTTTAATAATCAATTAATATCTTGAGCTATTATTGTAACAGATCGCATACCTCGATTTCACACATTTTAAACGTACCACCATCACTGGCCTTGTACTCCGTATTTTTTTTGCTTTTTATTTTTTGGTTAGTTGTATCCAAGGTTGCAAAATTCGCTATTCGAGGATTAATCGGTCGGTACTTTAGAAGGATTAATCGGCAATTCGGAGATTAATCAGATTGTACTGTATACATTTAAATATTAAATTTTAAAAATTATTTGTGTAACTATAGAAAAAACTATAAATAATAATAAAAAAAATTAACATAATTTTCTAAAATTGTTCATTTTTCTTCAGAACTATAAAATTCTAGTTTAAATTCATGTTAAATTGTTAACCATTTTTAACTTTGACTGACTTTGAATATCAAATTCGATTTTGATCCATCAATTGACGCTGACCGTTTAATTAAACGGATTTTTGGAAATCGGAACGGATTGCTCCTAAAAATGATTAATCGGTGATTAAACGGCGAGTAATCGGGTTTTTTACACACCAGTTGTATCTACTTACATGTTGATCTACTTGCATGCGCTGGCCCATAAAGTGACCTCGTTGACCATCAGTAATTAATTCTATATATAGTGGAAACAATATAGGCTGCATGTATTATCTCTCTCTATATATATTCACCAAAGTAATTAACAAGAACAAGAGAAAAAAATGGTGAATCTTAGCACATTACCCCCATGCCAACCCAAATATGATAGGCAAGCCGAGCTCAAGGCATTCGACGAAACAAGAACCGGTGTCAAAGGACTTGTTGATTCCGGAGTCACGCAAGTCCCTCGTATATTTCACCATCCATCACCTGAAATCCTAAACCCTAAACATTATCCAAACTCAATACTATGTCCTCCGGTAATCGACCTGGAAGGAATCAACGATGATCCGATCAAGCGAAAGGAGGTGGTCGAGAAATTGAAGGATGCATTGGAGACATGGGGATGTTTTCAAATGGTGAATCATGGGATCCCAATAAGCGTTATGGACGAAATGATTCAAGGGGTGAAACGGTTTCATGAAGATGATACAGAGGTGAGAAAGGAGTGGTATAAAAGGAATGGTGGTGGAAAGCGTAGGGTGGTTTATAATACCAATTTCGACTTTTACATTGCACCCATGGCTAATTGGAGGGACACTTTTTACGTCACAATGTCTCCTAATCCTCCTCATCCAGATGAGTTGCCATCAATTTGCAGGTATCTAAAATTTTTTTTGTTAATATTAATATTGATCGGACGACAAGAGGTTCTAATATTCTCACAAAAGATCTCAAGTTTTAACCTTACCAGCATCGATCATATATTGGGATGTCCACTAAAAGGAGTCAGAAACAATTCGGGCTAACCCGATTAATCCACATACATCTGATTAGAAATATTCTCCTTACGTGTGTAACATGAGAAACCTAATTAATATGGATTGTATGGTGAACACTACGCATCCTCAAATAATCTACAACATGTAGGATCGTTTTAGCCAACACGTTCTACAAATAAAAAAAATAAAAATAAAAAACTTGACTTCCCTAGTACTCTAAAGCCAACTAATGCTATGTGTTTATATGCATATTTTTTTCGATGTGAAACTTTGTTTTGCACTCATTAACCGATTATCTCAAACAAATACAACTTTTCAACAGTTTTAAGTGCTAATATTGTTGTATTCGTCACACAAACGTGAAGATTTTGAGCACGATTACTCCAATAAAATGAAGAAAAAAATAATTAAAAATTGTGTAAAAGTTAGATATCCGTTATAGTGAAATGTAAAGTTAATTTATCTTTGAATTTGTTGATAATTAGGCCCGATATTCTTGTAGGGACATTTTGGTTGAGTATTCGAGCCAAATGATGAAGGTTAGTAGTTGTGTGTTCGAGCTGATATCAGAGGCTCTTGGGCTCAAGACTAATCACCTTTCAGATATCGGTCTTGCTGAAGGGCTTGCAGTTCTTGGTCATTACTACCCTTCTTGTCCACAACCTGAGTTAACATTAGGTACCTCCACCCATTCTGATACTAGCTTTATCACAATTCTTCTTCAAGACAATATTGGTTGCCTGCAAACATTGTATCAGAACCAATGGGCCGATATTCCTCCTGTACCAGGAGCCCTTGTAGTCAATGCAGGAGACCTTTTACAGGTAATTAGGTCTCAATCTCTCAATTCTAATTATTATTGGTTGAATTGAACTTTCAAAGTATAGTTTACTACTCCATCCGTTTCAAATCTATTGTCCTAGAAAATGCACACAGTATAAGAAAAAGTGACTTTTACATGTATTTTTTTCTTAATTTTCTAGTCTTACCCCTTACTTTTTACATATATCTTTCTCTTACATGTAAAGTTGATTCATAAAAGAACTTTATCACATTTTTTTAGAACGACAATTTTGGCATCGAATCCTCTCATTTGCCACACACGCACCCGTTAGGAAGAAACTCCTCGCATTCATCGCGCAAAGCGTACCCGAATTGCTTTAGGTTAACTGTTTGGCCCGCACAGAGTGAAGGACACCAGAGGCACAACCTTGGAGAAAACTCTGCACCTATTTTTTCAAGAATACAGGCCCACAACCAACTGAGGCTTTTTACTACTCAACCAATAGTTCGGTGATAAAAGAACTTTATCACATTATTCTTATCTAATTATGAAAGTGGACAATTTATTTAGGACAATCATAAAAGTAATAGTTAAAAATAATATTGAGACGGAGGTAGTAATACTTAGGTCGAGGAGTAAACCAATCGAGTATATTAGTTAGATATAACCACGTTATGTTCACGTGTTTGTTTACTGTTTCATACAATTTTTATTGTGTATTGGTTATTTTTATTGCGTGTTTGCTTTTGCTAAATCCGTTTATTGTTGAGGGTATAACTATGGCTATACCTGTTCTTGTTTTGCGTTTTGTAAATTCGTAACAAATACATGGTAAATTGGTAATCAAGGATATTAATTTTTCAGTTGATTTCAAACGATAAGTTTGTGAGTGCGGAGCATAAAGTATTGGCGAAAAAGGCTGGTCCAAGAGTTTCGGTGGCATCTAACATATCAACCGGCCTTGTTGAAACTGGGAAGGTGTTTGAACCAATCAAGGAGTTGCTTTCGGAAGGTAATCCGGCCAAATATAGAAGTACGACGGTTATAGACTATGTAAACTACTACAGAAAAAAGGGATTAGATGGTGTTCCTTCTCTTCTAAAATTTAAGATCTAGCTTGCAATATATAAATTGGTTTCCAATTAATAACTAGTGCGTGCAAGGTGATCATGTGATCCGTAGTAAAACATTGTTTTATCAGTTGATATTTCGCGTGATCGTTTTCACGTATTCATATTTATATGTGTAATCGATTGTGTAAAATGTTTGTTTCTAATGCGTGAAATCGTGGCCAAACAGAAAATAGAAAACGAGATAGACAAAGTAAAAGCCTCGGCTTGTTTACTCCTGAAAATTAGACTTAATAATATTACCAAAAAGCTGACTAATAAAAATAGAACGAAGGGTCTTTATAACCCATGACATGTTATACAGATAAACAAGAAAATAACAAACTAATATTTTAGATAAACTTAAAATAGGCAATCGTGCCTCTTCAAACTCCTCTGGATGTTTGTTGATTATTATCACCACTTTTGGATAAGGTTAAAAAACAAAGGAATACTTATTATACTTGTTGCCCAATATTTTTATTAATAATTTGACCATCTGTTACTTTTTCCTTTACGACCCTTTAATCCTCCATTCAAATAAATAGCAATTATTATTGGACCGAGACCACCTGGATCGTACACAAACCAAATTAATCCTTCATCCAAATAAGTAGCAACGGGGATGGGCCCACCAGGATCATACACATATGCATCAGTTTCACTTTTATATGAACAAGTATTCGGATCGGCCCGCTTCGCTGGGCTCAAAATCGCTAGCCTAGAAGAAAGAGGAAAAAAAAAAAACGCCCCTTGCAAGAATCGAACCTGCACCCATCTAGAAACAATAAAGGCCACAAAGCCACCCAGCCACTTATGTCTGTTATTATTTTACAGTGTTTAATATATATCCCTTAAAATTAGAGGGTTGGACAAAATTAAAAAGGTAATCAAAAAGGGGTGAAATTTAACATAATGTAAAGACCGAGGGGTAAGGTGACAAAATTGCGAAAAAGTTTCAAATGAATAGTTCCATTTTTTTTGTCTTTTTTTGTGTTTTCTAATTGAATATATATATATATATATATATATATATATATATATATATATATATATATATATATATATATATATATATATATATATATATATATATATATATATATATATATATATATATATAATGTACGTTTATATGAATGTACGTGTGATTGTTTGAAGGTTTTATGTACCATCAACACATATATTATCATCCATCACAAGTGTTGGAGGTAAGTTATATTGATGATTTTATAAACATAATCGATAATTCTTTATCTATATCTATATTTGTGTTTTGTTGCAAAAAACATGTGTATTGGCAGGGACATGTTAGCCATGTGTTGACTTTGTCAACCCATCCAGCAGTCCCCGGTAGCCCACTGGAGCCTGATCTATATTTGTGTTTGATTATTGTTGGTGTTGAAACGACCCAAAGAAAGTATATGACCAAGATGATGATGTGGACGTGGTGGATGGCGCTTGTGAAGATGGTTTGGCTTTTGCTTTCGATGCATATGTGGTGTTGGACATAAGTCATTCTAGCTTGGAGGCTTTTCCTTTTTTAGGCAATCTGATGTGCTTGTGCAATACTCCGTACTTATTTTAAAATATTACAATAACTAAGAAATATCTTCACACAAACAATAACTAGTCCTAACCGTATAGAAGACAGTCAAAGTAACTCCGGATTAGTCATAGGGAGAATTGTGATCATAAATTTAATAACAATTAATTATACTAGAAAAGGAGTTTTTAATTGATTGATTTGATTTAAGAAATAAACTAAAACAATGATAATATAAACAACTAGAAATAGGAGGTGCGCGCTTCGCTGCGCTCTGCGATTTTTTACAGAAGGATGTTTGATATGCAAATATTACGATGCTACAACTTTAAGTCAAGTACGTGATATTGTTATAACATAAGCGTGTACCAGTTTCGGCAGCTGCAACATTGTCCATCAGTTTCTTAGCAACATAAGCTTCAAGTTTTATGGTTAGTATCTAAATATTTAACGCAGGTAAAAAAGTTTATTTATTTCAAAAATATAACCAATTCTCAAAGACCTAGTTAAAAGAATACCTTGGTCTATTACTTAATATGCACCCTATTACCCTGCTTTCAAAATTAGTAAACTTATAAATATATAACTGATCAAGTGTCATCAATGATGACAATGTAGCTACTTGTCAAAAGGTATTCATCTAATCTAATGTAATTTTATACCAAACGCATAAAGAAAACTCATGTATATTGCATCACAAATAAATGACAGCATCAACCTGTTCATCATTTACAGTTTTACACTACAATGATATTTCACTTCAATATCCTAAATTGAATTTATGAAACAAAACCATAACGAAGATCATCCAATGAATTTAGAATTAAACACCAAATGAAGAAGTTAACAAATTTCATAACACAAAATTTTAATTTTCATTTTTTTTTTAATTCAAAACTCAACACAGAAACATCTACTATATTTTTTCAACTTTCTGTTCTAAAGTTCAGAATTAACTATTAAAAGTACTCCATTTAAGCTTTTAATTGCCATTATCATTGTAACTCATTGTTTGGATAAAGAAATGAATGAAGCTTATCTATAACAAAAGTAAGAGATTATACCCAATTTGAAGAATAAAGACAAAAAACCAGTCGTTGAAATAAGTCAAGGTTGAATGGTGGCGGTCGGCGGCAACGAAACGAACCCCAAAATTTTATGAAATAAGCAAAAACTAAACCCACTTCAAAAGGCTGAGAAGTCGGTCATGGATACGATATTCCACAATGATCTTTTATGAAATATGGCAGTCGCATTTCTCTTCGTGTTACCACCACCTCCGTTATCGACGTCTCAGTAACCACCACCATCACCACCGCTAACCGTCGTAGCCAGAGCGCGTCAGAGGGACGACAGAGGTGAAATTAGTCATGGTTTGGTTGATTCGGAAAATAATTTCAAGTTAAATGGTGGTGGTGGTGAGGATTAGTTCTCCAACAATATTAAGCGATCGTCGTTCTAAGATGATGAGGGTTTGGAGAAGAAGATAGAGAGAAGGAATCGTGGTTGGGTCGTTACTTCAACTTGCTCTAATGAGAAACCCACGTGCCACTGATTGGGTATGGCTAAACGACAAATTTAAACGCGAAAATTAAGGCGAAAACGACACCCAGAGCCTTTGTTTGATATATGATAGGATAATTAAACCAATGAGAGAAAACATGGTCGAGTTAGACGTTTTCCCATTAATGTGAATTGTTTTTGCGTTAAAACTAATTATCAATGTTAATTAAATATATAGTCTTATAACTACCCGTGAATATTCATAATACCTTAATTAATACTCCGTAAGTGATTTGAAATATTAAACTAAAGTAAAACGAAATTAAACTAAATGAATGACTAGATGAGAAAAAAATGGTGTCCACGTATATACTGAATAAATGACAAATGTAACATCATGTTACCGGACCTAGTTGAAAAGACCCTTTTGACCTTGGGTGTGTTTGTGAGTTATTATAATAATTATATGTTTATAATTATTTGGTTGTTTAGTTGAGATCAGTTTGTGACAAGGGTCGCAGAACAGGTTCGTTTATTTAATTTGAACTTCGTTAGGGTCACCTGTTGAGGTGCGTAAGATTTAAGATAACTGATAAAAACCCGTGTGTGATGGGGTATTGTGTTTAACACAAATATATAAGCATGGCATCAACCATTTCTTGAAGCTTCTTGAGATTTCATTTCACACATTCACCTAACGTTTCACTCCCATGGAAACCCTAATCTCTTAGATCTCAATTTTGTGTCTAAATTGTGTTGTGTAATCAGTTGCTACTGATTTCGTGGTCATAACAAGGTAAGAATCATTCATTTTTATGATGTAATCTGAGATTGAATGAGTTTTTGCTTAGGTTTTGGTACAAAAGGCTTTTTGGTCAAAATCAAGTGATTTGGGTGTTGTTTTCATGAAATTGGTTGGGGTTTAAGTTTCTATAAGTGTTATAAGTGTTTCCTAAACGGATTTTGGTGTCAAAACGTTTAGAAATCGAGATTTGGGTGATTTTGGCTCGAAACCCGTCAGTTTCTGTTGTTGCTGCTCGATGAACACAACTGTACGGTTGCAGCCTGCAACCGCACGGGTACATTTTGCAATCGTACGGGTGCATATGCAACCATACGGATGCAGTGGTGTTGGTGCAACCGGGCATTGAGTGTGCAACCGCAGATACATGATGTAATCGTACGGATGCAGATCAGTGTTGCATTGTTGTGTAATTTGGATGTTTTCTAGTCGTTACGCTGCGCGCGTGACTTATGATAATCAGGATGTAAATTCTGAAAATGCATAAGTGTTAGGTGGACTTTTAGTGACACTTTTGTTACTAATTTGCTGTATTGTGCTGTTTTGTGCTAACGGACAGAAACTAACTTGATTTGCCTTATGTTCAGGTGATAAGGATAAGGAAGAAGCTCAGTGATAGATTATCTGAGCTAGTTGCTGGTATTCGGTGAGTGAGATTATCTCCTGCTGTAGTATAGAGTAGCAAGTTGCGCTACTATGTTTATATTGTTGTTAGTTGCCATGTTTAGTAGTCATGTTATACAGTTGATCACAGTTAAGGTTGTCATGCTTTTTGTGACACCGCTATTTTTTTTTTAAATACGTGGCGGAAGCATTTATTTATTAATTACCAAATACACTTTAACAGTGTCACGTGATCACATAACAAAATACATGTTTTAAACGAAAAAGATGTAATTACATTCGGTTTACAAAAGAACGCAATTCATATGATAAAAGACTTCATCAGAGTTAAACACTGTCAAACATAACATTGTCATGCCCGTCTTCTCCCAAAAGCAATATCTACAAACCTACAACCTGCAGGGAGGAGATGAAGGGGAATTAGCACGAAGCTAAGTGAGTACGACTAACTACAGGCAATAGTATACAGGAGCTGTCATACTACACACAAACATCACCCAAGTGCCATCTACAGAGACTCTGGCGGCTCGGCCAAACCATTAACCACCAGCTGATCGGACTGGGGCTTACCAGAAGTTCCTCCACCACCGTGTGTATATATATAATCCACACGCGACGGACGCGTCATTCACATATATATACACCTCGATTGTCTAGGCTACCACATGAGGAACCCAACCCTCAGGTTGATCTCTCCTACCGAGGCTACCATACAATAGGGACGCACTGGGCTCCAGCAGACAAGCATCAACTAACATGCAGTCATCACAACGTACTAACTAACCACAACAGTAAGTATATCTAACAAGCATGGGAATCATAATATAACATGCTACTCTATACTATGTTCTCCAGTTAGTCCCACTCACCGATTACCAGCAAACGAGAAGGTGTTCAGCTGTCTAATCACTGAACCTTCTCTTTCTCCTTTTCTCCTGAGAAAGACATATACACAAGTTAGTTATAATGTCTCGATAACAACCCGACAACAAAACAATAATACCAAATACCAACACTTAAGCACTTAACGACTGGTCCACCAACCGTACGAGTAATACTCTCACTCGCACATTTGAGAACACTCAACCGTGCAGTTGACAACTTACTCGTACGTTTGGTCTATGACTGAACACCCATCAAAGAATTAAATGATCCGTACGGTTCACCACACGATTGACCAGTGACTCGTATGATTCACATCCCAACCGATCGTATAATCTTACCCAAAACAATAGTTCTCCATAACCACTCACTCGCATGGTTCATAACACGGTTGATCACCCTAACCGTACGAGTGAAGGCTTACTCGTGCGAGTGATGAAGAATAGTAGCAGCAGCTGTTTATATGGGTTTCAACTCAAAATTCACAACATAAAACATCAATACATACAGTAAATTAACACAAACCATCATATATTCACTATAGGATAAGCCTACATCATAAACTCAATCAATAACGACACTAAACGAGTACAAAACAAGACATACACAATAAAATCCCTTTTTCTAACAAAAATAAAGCTTAATCTAGATTCTTAAAACCTTATCATTGTAAAGTAAACTTCAAGACGAGTCCAACGATAGTTTATTCGTCAAAAACGGGGTTACGGTTTGAAAGTTACAGCCTTTTCAATTTTACCAAAAATTGGCTACTGCTCACTCGCACGGCTGAGCCATCCAGACGGTTGAGGTCTCAACCACATGGTTTGTGAAGACCCATCCTAATCCATCCAGACGATGTCTATCTCGATTATAAACGATCCACAACAGTTGATTACATCGCGAGGTACTTGACCTCTATATGATACATTTTACAAACATTGCATTCGTTTTTGAAAAGACAATCTTTCATTACATCGAAAGTTGACGGCATGCATACCATTTCATAATATATCTAACTATAATTGACTTAATGATAATCTTCATGAACTCAATGACTCGAATGCAACATCTTTTGAAATATGCCATGAATGACTCCAAGTAATATCTTTAAAGTGAGCAAATGCATAGCGGAAGATTTCTTTCATACCTGAGAATAAACATGCTTTAAAGTGTCAACCAAAAGGTTGGTGAGTTCATTAGTTTAACATAAATAATCATTTCTATCATTTTAATAGACCACAAGATTTTCATTTCTCATAAATATATGTCCCATGCATAGAGACAAAAATAATCATTCATATGGATTGAACACCTGGTAACCGACATTCACAATATGCATATAAGAATATCCCCATCATTCCGGGATCCTCCTTCGGACATGATATAAATTTCGAAGTACTAAAGCATCCGATACTTTGGATGGGGCTTGTTGGGCCCGATAGATCTATCTTTAGGATTCGCGTCAATTAGGGTGTCTGTTCCCTAATTCTTAGATTACCAGACTTAATAAAAAGGGGCATATTCGATTTCGATAATTCAACCATATAATGTAGTTTCGATTACTTGTGTCTATTTCGTAAAACATTTATAAAAATTGCGCATGTATTCTCAGCCCAAAAATATAAAGGGTAAAAAGGCAAATGAAACTCACCATACTGTATTTTGTAGTAAAAATACATATGACGTCTTTTAACAAGTGTAGGGTTGACCTCGGATTCACGAACCTATATCATTTATATATATATATTAACACATATAATTGTAATCGAACAAATTTATATATTATTAGTGATATACATGTTATTTTAATAAATTATGTGTTTCATTAGTAACTTAATTAAATGTATTTATTTTATTTCTTTAAATAAATAAAAATGTTAATATAGTTTAGTTAAGTATATTTATATATGACTAATTTTTATTGTAGTAATGATAATAATATTAGTAGTAATATTGATAATAATAGTAATATGGTTTTTATAAAAATAATAATGATACTAGTAATAATAAAAATGATAGTTTTTAAGGTTTAAAAAAAATAATTTTAATAAAAATTAACATTAATGATAATAACTTTTAGTTGTAACTATACCTATAATGAAAATTTCATAATAATAATAATAATATTTATAATAATAATAATAATAATACTAGCAGTAATAATACAATAATAATTGCACTAATAATAATAATATTAGTAATGATAATACTAATAATTTTTAAGGGTTAACACTAGAAAAATAATAATATCATAAGTTACATTAATAATAATAATAATCATGTAGTTAATAATATTAACTAACATAATAATAGTAATTAATAATAATAATTAATAATAATCATTAATGAAAATGATAATAATAATGATAGTTATAATTTTAATTAAAATGTTAATTTTAATGTTAATGATGATGATGATAATAATAATAATAATAATAATAATAATAATAATAATAATAATAATAATAATAATAATAATAATAATAACAACAACAATGATAATAATAATAATAAATATAAAATTTAGTGACTACCTCCAAGAATAAGTTTCAAAAATAGGTGCCCTTGCCCGGGCTCGAACCCGAGACCTCTAGCTTAGCCAACTTCCTTCCAAACCATTAGGCTATCCTTGTTTTTCTGATTTAAACCCTACTTAATTGTTTATAACCCGTGTTCTGTTTTCATCTTTTTATTCTTTCTTCTCTAAACTAAAACCCAGGACTGTTCATTGCCAAAATTTATCACGATCATTATTTACCATGATTATCATCAAGCTTTATCGTTATCATCATAATCTCTATTAGATCACGATCAACATACAACCTCGTTCATAATCATCTTCATATTATCGTCACTCATCATCATAATCTCGCCACTGTTTCATCTCCTTCATTTAAACACAGCAGCGAATAAGGTGGCGGTGTGGAGGTGACTGTGGTGGTGACGGGTTTCGAGGGTTCCGGCCAAAAAATAATAATAATAATAAAAATTCAAGCAGGTGGTTGTCGGCTATCATGGTGATTTCTAAACGGAACAGAAACAGAAAGACTAGCGTAGCAGTAATACTCGATAGTAGCCTGTGATTACGCTTCAATAGGAAACAGAAACATAGGTGGTAATAGTTGCAGATTAGCCGGGTTTCGAACGAGTCATAAGAAAACCTAAGTGGGTGTCGTTTAGGTTTAGGAGAGAGAGAGGAGATGAGAGAGAAAGGAAAAGGATAATGGTAGCTAGGTTCGATAAAAGAAGAAAAACAGAAATTACAATTGGTTCGATGGCTGTGGTGATGATGACCGTGGTTCGATGGCTGCAAGTGCTACTGGTTCATGTATGAAACAAGAAAAGATAAATGGCGATGGTGAGAATGGTAACCGGTGGTTAGGGTGGTGATTCTAGGTGGTGGCGGGAAGTTCACGGTGGTGGTGATTCACTTAGGGTGGTGGCGGATCACGATGGGTGGGTGAATAATAGTGAAGGTTTCAGAAGATAGAAAAGGTTGTGTGTGAATATATCTATCTTACATTCATGTATATGCGAACATATGTATATAAATAATATCCTCTGTAGAATCAAGGAAAAAGGAAACCAAGAAACAGTAAACTCAAATAGAAAAGCAGCCTAAAGTTTTAACTCTTTCTACCGACAGTTTATCCCCGAATTGCTATATCGTGTCCATTGCTAAACAGTTAATGTATAAAAGTGTCCCTAAAAATCTCAAATTTTTTAGATTAAACATATTTAATTATTTCACTCATTACCTGTTTGAAACCTGATCAAAAAGGTTCAATAATTGTTTATTTTCTGTTCCAATTTATATGTACGGAGTACTAATATTTAAACTTAAAAATGTAAAAATATTTTTATCAAATCTAAAACCTTCGTAATCGATTTACACTTCAACTTTTATTTTAATCTTTCATAAACTCATACAATATTTATATTAAAACTAACAAAACATCAACCGAGTGTTACCGACATTCACCAATTAAGCTCGTAATCATTCATTTTCCATTTACTCTCCCTCTATATATAATCAGTTTTAAATAACAAGTTTTATCACATAAATATATATATTATATATTTTTAAACAAATATTATTTTATATATTTTTAAGTAGTATTTATATACACATTTATATACACATACATATATATGTATTTATTTACAAATAGTTGTTCGTGAATCGTCGAGAACAATCGAAGGTCAATTGAATATAGGAAACAGTTCAAACTTTTTGAGACTCAACCTTACAGACTTTGCTTATCGTGTCGAAATTATATAAAGACTAAGTTTAAATTTGATCGGAAATTCCCGGGGCATCACAGTACCTACCCGTTAAAGAAATTTCATCCCGAAATTTGAGTGAGGTCGTCATGGCTAACAATAAAAATGGTTTCATGACGAATATGAGCTGATAAATAGAGTTTTATCACTATTGAATAATTTGGATAAAACGATTCGATTACTCGAAGCGTACGAGTGAAGCTATCACAAAAGAGTGAAATGAATAAATGAAGTTTCATTTTAACTTTTGACGTTGCCTTGGTTGAATTCCGGAATTCAAGGGATTTAGAGAAAATCTTCGAAATCTAAAAGATTTGATTCTTCGGAGAGTAAGGAAATTAAGATCTCTATAATTAAATACGGTAATCTGCCTCGATTACTCTGTCTGATATTTCCATTATAAATTAAGCTCTTCCGTTCTATTATTCTCACCATTCATATACTTTCTTTCTTAGTTCATATATCCAAAAGATTGTGAAAATGCTTAATCCGGTTCTAATCCTTGATATTTTCCTAATTATCATTCCTGTCATTCTTCTTTTCAATCTTCTATCAGAAGAATCTGTTTACTTCTACTATTACCTTGGGGTGATACTATTCTTAATTATACCGTGTCTTTATATTGCTATTCGTATTAATATCCATGGTTTGCAACCTCCGTGTTGTTATCGGACTTTATATTTTCTCTTATATTTCGAAATCCCTGCTTCCGTTTTCTATAATCATTATCATCCATAGTTAATGCTCTCTCCTATTTTGCTGCGATTTATACTCCAATTTTCTATTTCTTTTGGAGCTTTGTCCCTTCGTTTCTTCTTTTTATGATTGGACATCTTTGGTGATGGTCCAGAATTGGTAGATATGGAGTTTTGAATGAATTTAATGTTCTAAACAAGAAATAACATTATAGCACGATTTGATTTATCAAATTACCAGAATCACTGAGAATAGAACTATCAAGAATATATTTTCTTGATATGTTCAGAAGTTAATCAAAATAAAAGAGTTATGTAACATGACACATGATGACGTTATAATCTGTGAATCATCATGTTCCATTTAGAAACTCAGCATGGCTTACTGTAATATAATCACGTTGATCAAGTGTCATTATATTCTACTATCTCATGCATCAGTTCCCAACATTACTTCAATAACATTCATATTTTAAGCTCGAAAGTTTACAGAATATAGAAACTAACAGTTTCTATATGATGTAACACTGATAGCACGAAGAGATTAATGATTTCAGATAAGAATAGTTATGAAAATATCTTCAGAAATATGGAGGATATTTATAATGAAAGATACGATGATATCTTGGAATATCTAAGATTAGAGGATGATGAAGAAGGTTTATCCGTAAGGGTTTAGATTCGGAAGCAAGGTATTTGCTAAAGATTTCATCAGAAACAGAATCATTTGGATTCTTTGAAGTCAAACTTATTCTTTGTGATTTGTCCACGGCTTTCTTCCTAGTTTCGCATAATCTGCTTTTCGGTACTAAATTTTCTATTGAATGTTTCCAATATTATGATACACAGGAAGCACGAGGAGGTATATAATTTCGGACGAGAATATTTATGAAAATATTCTCAGAAATATCAAAGATATTGATGATGATATTTTGGAATTTCTAAGTTCGATGGTTGATGGAGAAAGATTTTTCGCAAGATTTTAACATGACTTCGGAGCAAGATATTCTCTAAAGATTTCAACGGATCCAGAATTACCTGAATCCTTTGAATATAGGGTTTGGTCCTTGTATTTGTCCTTGGTCTCCTTCATGGGTAGCTCAATCTGTTTTTCAATACCCAATTTTCTATCGAGTGTTCCTAACACTCCTTTCTTTATCATCAAACTATTGGCCGTTTAGACCACCTATCATTTTTCTGTTTCCTCTGCATTTAATGCTATGATATCTGGATCATCGGTTATTAATCCGAGGTGGTTTCAGGAGAATTGTGTTTTTAGATGATTAAAAGCTGATGGTAACATGGTGGAATATGAAAGGTTCTCTGGTGACAATAAAAGAGCACACGTATATATCAACGTTATAATAAGGTTGTTTCGTACGAAAAGTCAAAGTTGTCTTGCTGGAGCTGTGATAAAATTGGCTATTTTGAAGAAGAACTGCAAAGTTATTTTGGGTGATAATAACACTAAAGAACTTAGCACAGCTATGTGTTAAACGTTTACTCAGTTTCCGAGAGTTTTTCAAGTGCATAACTATATGCATCAATCTTTTCTTCCGTAGACGAAGTGCGGTTGGTTCATCCTATCGATTGAAGTGTTTTCAAGAATCATGAAAGGTTTGAACGCAAATTGTAATCGTCAAGATACAAATGAGGTTTAAGGTGAAATCAAGTGGCAAACTTGAAGAATTGTTTAGTTTCATATGTTATAGTCAATATTTTAATTCATTTTAATTGTCCAATGTTGGTAGTTCACAGTTGATAGTCCACAATTAGCGATTCAATAATTCATATATATTTTAATATATAATATTCGAATTAATTAATACGTATCGTGACCCGTATTCGTCTCAGACTCGATCACAACTCAAATTATATATATTATTGTAGAATCAACCTCAACCCTGTATAGAGAACTTGTTCATTACTGCATATAGAGTGTATATGGTTATTCCAAATAATATATATAAATGCGTCGATATGATATGTCAAAACTTTGTATACGTGTCCTGATATTTAAAGTGCGTAAAATAAATAACAGAAATTAAATAACGATAAATAAAGTACGTAAAGTAAATAACAGAAATTAAATGACTATAAATAAAATTGCGAGAATGTAAATTGAGATAATTAAATTGCGATAAATAAAATGTAATACGGAATTAACAGTTAGCTAGGAACAGTTAGTTGGAAACAGTTAGCATGGATTCTTAACAAAATTTTTCGTAGTTAATTTGTCTGTTTCTAACAAATTTTATTTTATAAAATGTTTTCTTCATTATGCCACTTGTCGGATTCTGATAGATCAAAATCCAATTACGAAATTGAATGAAAATGGTTATTCTGCGGTGAACAGATACGTATATCGGTGGATGTAAGTAGAATAATAAATGACCGTTGAATTAGATTCAAAGAATGTACAGTGTAACTTATTAATGTGAGATCTAAATATTCCTCGGGTATTACCTACCCGTTAAAATATTTTCACCATTAACAGTTTGTACGAAAGAATTTTTAATTACAATCTTTATGAAAATATATATACATATATATTTTCTTCAGATGTAATCATGGATTTAACGAGTCAATATGTTATTAAATTCATTTGATTTACCGTTTGAACAAGAATATATAATCTCTAAAACATTAGAATTTACATAATCATCATGTCGAACGAAGATAAATGATGTAGAACGTCATATAGAACGACGATTATACTCGAGGTACAGAATGAGATGTCGAAGCTGGTGATGCGGATGTTGTTGTTGGTGGTACTAATGCTGTTGGTGCTAAGGTTGGTGATGTGACTGGTGTTGGTGATACTGCTGGTGCTTGCAAACTGTGTACCGTGCTCTCTAAAGTTAACACTCGAGCTTGGAGTTCTTTAACTTCTTCTACTAACCCTGGTTGGTTATCAGTGTGAGGTAGAGATTGGATATCTTCTCTAGTTCTGTTAATGGTAGTCTCAAGACGAAAAATTCTGGCAAAAAGGGTATAAACGGTGTTGCGAACAGGTTCGCCGGTGAGCGGGTCGAGTACTCCAAGGTTAGGTGGTAGATTCGATTCATGATATGGAGTACCTTCTTTCCTTCTCCATAGGTGATAATGCCAAAAATGAACACATATTTTATAGCATTATTCCTCAGGAAAGACAAGATTTTAGTTGCAATTGTTCAAATTACAAGCGATATTCGTTTAAATATTAAAAAGAGAAGATAAAAGGCAAATTCGACAAATTGAAGACAAAAAGGTCCAAAGAGCTAAAAAGTACAAGATACAATTAAAAAGGTTCAAAATATTGATGAGGAACGTCTCAAAATGACAAGAGTACAAGTTACAAGACGCAAAGTACGCGATTTAAAATAATACGCGAGGACGTCCGAAAATCCGGAACCGGGGCCTGAGCCTAGAAGAAACGCCCGACGCAACGGACTAAAAATATCTACTCAACTATGCATATAAATATAATATAATATATAAATAATTATTAAAATTATTTATATATTTATATTATTTATTTATTATGTCGGCAAGCAATCAGATAAAAGAATGTGAGCTGTCATCACCAGCCATGCGACTCGCATGGCAGGAAGGGTAAGCCCATGCGAGTCGCATGGCTTACTTTTCCAGGCCACCTTCTATATAAAGCGAGTTCGTGATTCAGTTTGATGTACACCATAATATCTATCTCCCTCTATCTCAAACATATGATATAAATAAATATTTATAATTTTAATTTTAATTAATAATAATAATAAGGTTATGTTAAGGATTGTTTTAAGGGTGTAAGTCGAAATTCTGTCCGTGTAACGCTACGCTATTTTTAATCATTGTAAGTTATGTTCAACCTTTTTACATTAATGTCTCGTAGCTAAGTTATTATTATGCTTATTTAAAACGAAGTAATCATGATGTTGGGCTAATTACTAAAATTGGGTAATTGGACTTTGTACCATAATTGGGGTTTGGACAAAAGAACGACACTTGTGGAAATTAGACTATGGGCTATTAATGGGCTTTATATTTGTTTAACTAAATGATAGTTTGTTAATGTTAATATAAAGATTTACAATTGGGCGTCCCTATAAATTACCATATACACTCAATCGGACACGATGGGCGGGGTATTTATATGTACGAATAATCGTTCATTTAACCGGACACGGGAATGGATTAATAGCCACTAGAATAATTAAAACAGGGGTGAAATTACATTCAAGGGTAATTGGTGTAATTGTTAACAAAGTAGTAAAACCTTGGTTTACACGCAGTCGATAACCTGGTGTATTCATTAAACAAAGTATTAAAACCTTGTTACAATTCGAATCCCCAATTAGTTAGAATATTTAACTTCGGGTATAAGAATAATTTGATGAGGACACTCGCACTTTATATTTATGACTGATGGACTGTTATGGACAAAAACCAGACGGACATATTAAATAATCCAGGACAAAGGACAATTAACCCATGGGCATAAAACTAAAATCAACACGTCGAACATCATGATTACGGAAGTTTAAATAAGCATAATTCTTTTATTTCATATTTAATTTCCTTTATTTTATATTTAATTGCACTTCTAATTATCGCACTTTTATTTATTGTTATTTTATTTAATCGCACTTTTAATTATCATACTTTTTAATTATCGCAAGTTTATTTTATCGCACTTTTATTATTCACAATTTCATTATCGTTATTTACTTTACGCTTTAATTTAAGTCTTGTATTTATTTTATATTTTACATTAGGTTTTAACTGCGACTAAAGTCTTAAAATCGACAAACCGGTCATTAAACGGTAAAAACCCCCCTTTATAATAATAATATTACTTATATATATATTTGTATTTTTATAAAAGTAAACTAATATAGCGTTGAGCTTTGTTTAAAGATTTCCCTGTGGAACGAACCGGACTTACTAAAAACTACACTACTGTACGATTAGGTACACTGCCTATAAGTGTTGTAGCAAGGTTTAAGTATATCCATTCTATAAATAAATAAATATCTTGTGTAAAATTGTATCGTTTTTAATAGTATTTCCTGCTAAAATTAATAACTATTTTATATACACCTCGTACGACATCAAGTATTTTTGGCACCGCTGCCGGGGATTTCACCGAAGCGAAACGCCATATTTTTAATTTTTAAGTTATAATTAGTTTTTGTAAAATTTATATTTTTGTTTAAAAATTAAAAATATATAAAAAAAAAACTTTTAAAATCGAAAAAAAAAAAAATATATTTTAAAGTGTATTTTAAGTTTTTCTTTATTATTTACAAAATATTAAAGTATTTGTATTTTATTTTAGTATTTTATTAAGTTTTTAGTTAAATTATATATTTATATCTTATATTATAAAACTGAAAATATAAAATAAATTTTAAAAATCACGTGACCTGTCAAATTGAACCTGTCAATTGAACCAGTCCAGTTCAGTCATGCGACTCGCATGACCCACCGGCTTATTTCATGCGACTCGCATAAGGAGTTTGACCAGGCCACCAATTTACCCTAATATCGCATTTATTACGGGGATTAATTAATTATTATTCCCTAAACCCTATTCTTATTATTAATATTATTTTTTAGTTTTTAGTTTAATTAATTATTATTACTTTTATATTTAGTTTTAAATATATATACTTAATATTTTATTATATAAAATATAAAATAATATTTTTATAAAATCTAATATTTTTATAACTTTTTATAACTTTTATATTTTTGTATCTTTTAATTGTTTTAGCGTAATTTTTATATTTTTATTATTCGTACTTAGTTTTTAGACATAGTATTTACCGTAGTAATTTTAGATTTTTAGGCTTTGCCGTAAACTCTCTTAAGTGCTTATTCCTTCGATTAAGTATTAGGTGCTTTAGAATTTTGCGACGCCTTTTTAAGTTTTAGTTTTTTTTTAAGTTATTTCCATTTGGGATTTAGTTTTTCCTGTAAGCTTTAATATTTTTAGACACCTTTTACTATGTATCAATTATCATTCCAATTAGTAATTTCAATTTGCGATTATAATTTTAAGTTAGTTGTAGTAATAAGGTTAGGTTAGTCAAGTATTTTTAAGTTTTTATAAGTTTCTTTTATTTTTCCGTCACCTTTTATTTTTCAACCATTTTTCTTTTTCGACCTTTTTCGACGAACTCTTTTTCTCTCTTATTTCTCGCCATTCTAGTTTTTAGGACTTAGAATTTTTTCTACTTCTTATCTAAATTTCTTAAAATTACGAAAATTTATTTTAAGTGGTTAAATTATTAGACATCAAAATTTTCTGGTTCGTAGTAATAGTTGGATTTGTACGTGGACCGGGTTATTGGAGCCAAACAGTCCTCAATTATATTGAGACCAAACGAATCCTGCCCCTCTGCTGCATCTTTTGGCTATTCGAAACGTGGGCAAAATCAGAAAAGTCTATTGATTGGATAACTTATTATAATTTTTCTTTCCTTTTAAAAACTAATAGGATATTCAGTGAATGCACCGAGCAAGACGTTCATCACCTTTTGTACGTTCACCACCTGTAACTAGATCAAGACATCGTTTAACAAATATAACCGCCGTTGATTTTTCTTTAGAATCGTCATCTAGTCAACCAAGTACTTCAGTTCAAATTTCCGATAATCCATTTTTTGAACCCAACCTCACAATTGAGAATCCAGAGAATATTCAGGAACGGTTCATAGATCCTGAACCATTAAACTTTCCTCCGGAACCACCAATCATTCAAACAGAGATTGTTGAGGAACGAACCATTAAATCAGAATCATCTAGTGATACCGATTCAACAAATTCAATTATGGAGAATCTGGAACCTTTAAGTATGGAAGACCGAATGAGAGCTAAACGCACTGGCCAAGGTCACGCAATTACTCATCCAGACATTAATGCGCCAGATTATGAAATCAAAGGACAAATTCTACACATGGTGACTAATCAATGCCAATTTAGTGGTGCGCCGAAGGAAGATCCAAATGAACATCTACGTACCTTTAATAGGATCTTCACACTATTTAAAATCCGAGAAGTGGAGGATGAACAGATATATCTCATGTTATTTCCCTGGACTTTAAAGGGAGAAGCCAAAGATTGGTTGGAATCGTTACCTGAAGGGGCGATCGATACATGGGACGTTTTAGTTGACAAATTTCTTAAACAATTCTTTCCTGCATCTAAAGCCGTAAGACTTCAAGCAGAAATTGTTACGTTCACACAGAAACCAAATGAAACTCTATATGAGGCGTGGACAAGATATGGAAAGTTATTAAGAGGATGTCCGCAACATGGTTTAGACACTTGTCAAATAGTACAAATATTCTACCAAGGATGCGACATCACTACAAGGAAAGACATAGATATAGCAGCTGGTGGTTCTATTATGAAGAAAACCGAAACTGATGCTTACAAAATTATTGATAACACTGCTTCCCACTCACATGAGTGGCACCAAGAAAAAGATATCATTAGATCATCTAAAGCAGCTAGAGCCGATTCTAGCCATGACTTAGATTCCATTTCCGCAAAGATAGATGCTGTGGAGAGACGAATGGAAAAAAATGACTAAAGATATTCACTCAATACGAATTAGTTGTGAGCAGTGTGGAGGACCACATTTGACAAAAGATTGTCTCAGTATTGAATTAACAATGGAACAAAGAGAGAATATTTCATACATAAACCAAAGGCCTGGAAATAATTATCAGAATAATTATCAACCGCCAAGACCGATTTACAATCAAAACCAGAATTATAACCGAAATATTCCATACAACAACCAACAAGGTCCTAGCAATCAACAAGTATCCAATAATACTTACAATCAGCAAAGACCTAATTTTCAAAACAAACCACCACAACAAACCGATGATAAAAAGCCGAATTTAGAAGATATGATGACGAAGCTAGTTGAAACTCAAACACAGTTTTTCACATCTCAAAAACAAACCAATGAACAAAATGCTCAAGCATTTAGAAATCAACAAGCTTCTATTCAAAATCTGGAACAAGAAGTAAGTAACCTAGCAAGGTTAATAGGTGAAAGAAAACCGGGAAGTCTACCTAGTGATACAAATGCTAACCCCCGGAATGAAACAGCTAAAGCTATTACCACAAGAAGTGGTACAACACTTAAACCACCTGAAATACCTGTAACTTCTGATGAAACTATTCCTACTCCACAAGAACCACAACCTGATCAAGATAAGGAAAAAGAACCGGTAGTTGAAAAGGTTAATGAAAATAACACAGTTAAGGATAAACCTTATGTTAAACCATACCAACCACCACTTCCTTATCCGAGTAAAATGAAGAAAGAGAAACTTGAAGCCGAGCAATCCAAATTCTTGGATATGTTTAAACAGATAAATGTAAATCTTCCTTTCATTGATGTGATTTCAGGAATGCCTAGATATGCTAAATTCTTGAAAGATCTAATCTCAAATAGAAAGAAAATGGAAGAACTCTCGGCTGTTACTATGAATGCTAATTGTTCAGCAGTGCTGTTGAATAAGATACCAGAAAAATTATCTGATCCAGGAAGTTTCACAATTCCATGTTTTCTGGGTAGTCTTAGTTCAATAGAAGCATTGGCAGACTTAGGTGCTAGTATAAATCTAATGCCGTATTCACTATACGCTAAACTAGACCTTGGAGAATTGAAACCAACCAGAATAAGCATACAACTAGCCGATAGATCAATAAAATATCCTAGAGGGATAATGGAGAACATGCTAGTTAAAGTTGGTACTTTAGTATTTCCAGTAGATTTTGTTGTTTTGGACATGGAAGAAGATTCTCAAGTTCCTCTCATATTAGGAAGACCATTCTTAAATACGGCTAAAGCAATGATAGACGTGTTCGGTAAGAAACTGACCCTAAGTATAGAGGATGAGAGTGTTACCTTTTCAGTTGATAGAGCAATGCAACAACCACAATCTGCAGATGATACATGTTATTATATTCAAACTATAGATGCACATGCAGAATTATTAGAAGAATTTCCAGAATTACAAGGAACAGGAGAATGTTCTTTAGGAGAAGGTAATGAACCAATTGATGAAGCTGAAATGTTAGCTACACTTATAGCTAATGGATATGAACCAACAACAGAAGAAATTCAAATGCTAAAAGAAGAAGACAGATATCGATATAAATCATCGATAGAAGAACCTCCGAAATTAGAGTTAAAGCCACTTCCAAACCATTTGGAATACGCTTATTTACATGGTGAATCTGAATTACCTGTAATAATATCGTCTTCTCTTACTGAAAATGAGAAATCACAACTCATTTCTGTGTTGAAAGCTCATAAACCAGCCATTGCATGGAAGATTCATGATATTAAAGGAATAAGTCCTTCGTATTGCACACATAAAATCCTTATGGAAGAAGGTCATAAAACGTATGTGCAACGCCAACGAAGACTAAATCCTAATATGCAAGATGTAGTTAAGAAAGAGATTATTAAACTGCTAGATGCAGGTTTGATATATCCAATTTCTGATAGTCCATGGGTAAGCCCAGTTCAATGCGTACCTAAGAAGGGTGGCATGACTGTCATTACAAATGAGAAAAATGAGCTTATTCCTACTAGGACTGTAACAGGATGGCGTGTATGTATTGATTATAGAAAATTAAATGACGCCACCAGAAAAGATCACTTTCCCTTACCTTTCATAGATCAAATGTTGGAAAGATTAGCCGGAAATAGTTACTATTGTTTTCTAGATGGATTTTCCGGATATTTTCAAATTCCAATAGCACCCGAAGATCAAGAGAAAACCACATTTACGTGCCCTTATGGTACTTTTGCTTACAAACGCATGCCATTTGGACTTTGTAACGCCCCTGCAACCTTTCAAAGGTGTATGATGGCGATTTTTCACGACATGATAGAAGAATGCATGGAAGTATTCATGGATGACTTTTCAGTCTTCGGTGATACATTTAAATCATGTCTAGTTAATCTGGTACGAATGCTAATTAGATGCGAAAAATCAAATCTAGTACTTAATTGGGAGAAATGCCATTTCATGGTTAAAGAAGGCATCGTTCTTGGACATAAAATTTCAAAAGAAGGAATTGAAGTGGATAGAGCTAAAGTAGATGTAATTGCTAAACTTCCACATCCCACCAATGTTAGAGGAGTTAGGAGTTTTCTAGGGCATGCCGGTTTTTACCGACGTTTCATAAAAGATTTTTCTAAAATTGCCACTCCTATGAATAAACTCCTAGAAAAGGATGCGCCATTCATCTTTTCAGATGAATGTATCAAATCTTTTAATATTCTTAAAGAAAAACTCACTAATGCGCCGATCATGATAACACCAAATTGGAATCTACCATTTGAACTAATGTGCGATGCAAGTGATTTTGCAATGGGAGCCGTTTTAGGACAAAGGATTGAAAAACAATTTCAACCTATATATTATGCTAGTAAGACGTTACAAGGAGCACAAACGAACTATACAACTACTGAAAAAGAACTCCTTGCTATTGTCTTTGCTTTTGACAAATTTCGATCATATCTCGTTCTAGCAAAAACGATGGTCTATACCGACCATTCTGCTCTTAGATACCTATTTTCAAAACAAGATGCTAAACCAAGATTAATCCGTTGGATCTTACTCTTACAAGAGTTTGATATTGAAATCCGAGATAAAAAAGGAGCAGAAAATCTCGCCGTTGATCATCTTTATCGTCTTGAAAATCCCGAATTAGAAGTTCTGAATGAATCAGCCATACAAGACAACTTTCCTGATGAATATCTATTGAAGATAGATTATAAAGAAATTCCATGGTTTGCAGACTATGCAAACTACTTAGTTTGTGGATTCCTTGAAAAAGGATTATCGTACCAAAGACGAAAGAAATTCTTCAGTGATATAAAACACTATTTCTGGGAAGATCCACATCTGTTTAAAAGTTGTCCCGATGGAATAATACGCCGATGTGTATTTGGAGATGAAGCTAGTAAAATTTTAAACCATTGTCACACAGGACCAACAGGAGGGCATTATGGGCCTCAACTAACAGCAAGAAAAGTTTATGAAGCTGGATTCTATTGGCCTACAATTTACAAAGACGCACACCTTCTTTGCAAATCCTGTGATGCATGTCAAAGGGCCGGAAAAATAAGTCAACGTGATGAAATGCCACAAAATGTCATCCAAGTATGTGAAGTATTTGACATTTGGGGTATTGACTTTATGGGTCCATTTCCAAAATCTCATAATAATCTATATATACTCGTAGCCATTGATTATGTATCTAAATGGGTGGAAGCACAAGCTCTCCCAACTAACGATGCACGAGTTGTAGTCAACTTTTTAAAACGTCTTTTTGCAAGGTTTGGAACACCGAAAGCTTTAATAAGTGATCGGGGTACTCATTTCTGTAATAATCAACTTGAGAAAGTTCTTAAAAGATATGGAGTAACTCATAAAATCTCCACCGCATATCATCCACAAACAAGTGGACAAGTTGAAAATACCAACCGAGCTTTAAAACGTATTCTAGAGAAAACCGTAGGATCAAATCCGAAGGAATGGTCCATTAAATTGGAGGATGCACTCTGGGCTTTTAGAACAGCCTACAAAACTCCAATTGGAACCACACCTTTTAGACTTGTTTATGGAAAAGCATGTCATCTTCCAGTAGAAATT
Organism: Rutidosis leptorrhynchoides; assembly: GCF_046630445.1. NCBI lineage: Eukaryota > Viridiplantae > Streptophyta > Magnoliopsida > Asterales > Asteraceae > Rutidosis > Rutidosis leptorrhynchoides. Next base: position 79,148,294 of record NC_092336.1, on the reverse strand, counting down.
GAACACAAAGCATTTTGGGCTTTGAAGACATGTAATCTTGATTTACATGAAACCGGACGTCTACGATTAAGTCAACTAAATGAATTAGAAGAATTAAGACATGAAGCATACGAAAATTCGTTAATCTATAAAGAAAGAACGAAGAAATGGCATGATAAAAGAATCAGAAGTTCAAAAGAATTTAAAGAAGGAGACAGAGTTCTTCTTTTCAATTCACGATTCAAGCTATTTCCTGGAAAATTGAAATCAAGATGGTCTGGACCATTCATAGTCAAAAGAGTTTTCCCATACGGAACGATAGAATTGATAAATTCAAATGGGATTGAATTTAAAGTTAATGGTCACAGAGTTAAACATTACATACATGGTCCGATGGAAGTCGACAACAAAGTTAATCACAATTTTGACACCACAGCTAACTAAGTGTGGGGAGAATCAAGTCTTTAAAGGATAATATGTATTTCTGTTAGAGTTAGATTGTCTGTTTTCGTGTAGTTCTCGAAAATGGAACCCGAATGGTCTTTCCCTAGCAGACCCTAAAGAACTAGTCTTCTCCCCCCATTCTGAATTTTTATTTTTTTTAGGTTTTTACAAAATGAAGACTGCCTGTGAACTAAACCATGGTCTAATGCTACACGCTTTGATCACTAAACGTAATAATGACATACTATCGAGTGAAATAGTATCAGTAATCAGAGAAAGAATGGACGGAGTTAGAAAAGAATCCAGATGCGAAGATAATAAGTTACAATTTGGTAAAGGAAAATCAAAATCCGCAGCAAAAAGAAGAGCACGACACCTAGAACGATGTCACAAATGCGGAAAATGGTCACATGGAGGTAAATGTTCAAATAATCAAACCTATTCAAATACCGAATTTGTTACTTTATGCAGAGACGGACCGTTCATATGTTTAGAAGAAAAGACACTGAATGCTCGAGGTTACGCTTATGTAGCAATGGAAAACCAATTAAACCGACTATCTTATGAATGGAATAGATCATATAACTAAGAAATCTATTTCACAGGTATGTCTGTACAGTTTTTATTTTTATTTTTATTTTTAACCTTTTGATAATAAACGTTTTAAACACTTAAGTTTTTATTATATTTTTATTATTTTAAACACTTAACATTTTAATTACATTTATGTAATGTTTGATATTTCTATTATTATTGTGTACTAATATTTTTCTTATAATTTGAAAGTGGGATGCCAAAGTTCCATTTCAAATTGCATGTATGATTATATTTGTATTGCATGTATTTTATGTTATGCACAAAACAGGATAAAACAACGCGTTTTCAAGGACTGGCATTAAGTTCAGCAAAAGCAAGTAATTTTGACGACAAGATGCAAAATATATGTGAAATAACAACAAGACGGAATGAACAAATGACGTGCACCATTTATCATTCAACAATCAAACGACAATATGTTTGAAACTTTGGTAAAATTTAATCATTTTTCTACGCTAATAACCCTCAATAATTTAAATTGTTTCTGATTTCTTGCAAATGAGGGCATTGCAAGATCTTAAGTGTGGGAAGGGGTTAAATTCTTTCGGATTTTTAAAAAAAAAAAAAAAAAAAAAAAAATTTTTTGATTTAAACACTTGGTTACCATTAAAAATGCTAGTAACGCAGTAGTTGTGTTAGAATCTAGTGCTCTCCGATAACAAGGAACAGCCCTAGTCTTATATACTAACTACCCAATTCTAGTAAAATTTTTCAAAATTTTCAATTAAATGAATTCAAATCATGTTTATACATATTTATGAACGATAAAACTAGGTTTTAACACCGAAATTATTGTTACCTCGGAAAGGACATAAATTGAGAAACAAACTAAAATGTTAAAATTCATTTAAAATGGAATAGAGGACGATAAAAAGGAAAATAAAAGCCAAGTGTGGGAAAATTTACCAAGTTATTTTAAACATATGTCACATATATCTGTAACAAATAACTGAAAATACTTTTGCTTTGGACTAAACTAAACTGTTTTACCCGATAAAAGAAAAGAAGAGATGGATCTACACGATGAATCAATTCCATCATTAAAAGGAAGTAAAGTCTTCCGAAAAAGACACGCGCTTCTTGATTTAGGTCATGAAGTTGTCATCCAGACCAGCTGTAGGTTGACGAAAAATCTAGAAAAGTCATCTCTAAAATCAGCAGGAAATCCACGGACCTCAGCATTAAACAGGGTCGCCAAGTGATCAGATTTATCCTAACCATGAGAAGGATTTATCTCGTACAATGGGGAGGCACCGTGCAAATTAGCTGGATAAGACTAATGAATCAGATCCCCAGAAAGGATAATCTCCTTAAAGATTAAAAATCAGCTTTTAAGCCTGATATTACTCAATCCTTGAGATTGACCTTAAAGATTGAGAATTCAAACTCATGAAATTCAATGATATCTAAACTCGAGCTTGAACGAGAAAATATTTTGATCAAAACTACAAACCGATTTGTTTTCTGAAAATCCATTTTCAATGCGTTCATTACCATTGAACGTAAAATCCTAGGAATTCACCTGGAATTCATTAGGTCACCTAAACTAAATCGGGTGTCAACCGTAAGAACGGTGGTTGCATAGCATGGTCGGAGACAGGACCTTGTGCCAGACCGAAAAATCATAGGATGATCTTTACTATCGCTCCTACCAAGGATAGTTCTAGCATCCGACACGTTTAATAAGACCATAATCATCTGCATGTCATAGGACATTGCCTTAACAGTTTCTTGTTCATCGCTTTCCTTTACAACCGGACGGTAGTTTACCGAAAGGTAATATACGGAACAAGTAAAGTGGATGTGTGCTTTTCGATACCGGGATAGCAGTGGATTACACGAACCTAAAAGTTTTAGCCAAACTATTGATCCACAAATATATTTTGCAACACCGATGGTGGATTAAATCAGAAAACTTATCTAGGGTAAAATCTAGCTTGAATTTTCAAAAGATCAAATGTTTTCATAAAGATCCAATTTCCTTAAGGATCTAAATTTTTATAGTCATGTGGGACTGTAAACCGCCTTTCAAATGTGCACTTTGCTTTGGAAACCGAAAGTAAATCGGCTATTTGATTGCCAGTGTCGTTGACCTAAACCCGAGGCAACCATAAAAAGACACACCCACCTTTAACCACATCGTTACTACCATTGTTCATACCGCCGTATTGAAGTCACTGATGTACAAAGTGTGAAGTATAAAGAAGTGATTCAAGTGTTTCAAGACTATATTGCTTGAGGACAAGCAACGCTTAAGTGTGGGAATATTGATAATGCCAAAAATGAACACATATTTTATAGCATTATTCCTCAGGAAAGACAAGATTTTAGTTGCATTTGTTCAAATTACAAGCGATATTCGTTTAAATATTAAAAAGAGAAGATAAAAGGCAAATTCGACAAATTGAAGACAAAAAGGTCCAAAGAGCTAAAAAGTACAAGATACAATTAAAAAGGTTCAAAATATTGATGAGGAACGTCTCAAAATGACAAGAGTACAAGTTACAAGACGCAAAGTACGCGATTTAAAATAATACGCGAGGACGTCCGAAAATCCGGAACCGGGGCCTGAGCCTAGAAGAAACGCCCGACGCAACGGACTAAAAATATCTACTCAACTATGCATATAAATATAATATAATATATAAATAATTATTAAAATTATTTATATATTTATATTATTTATTTATTATGTCGGCAAGCAATCAGATAAAAGAATGTGAGCTGTCATCACCAGCCATGCGACTCGCATGGCAGGAAGGGTAAGCCCATGCGAGTCGCATGGCTTACTTTTCCAGGCCACCTTCTATATAAAGCGAGTTCGTGATTCAGTTTGATGTACACCATAATATCTATCTCCCTCTATCTCAAACATATGATATAAATAAATATTTATAATTTTAATTTTAATTAATAATAATAATAAGGTTATGTTAAGGATTGTTTTAAGGGTGTAAGTCGAAATTCTGTCCGTATAACGCTACGCTATTTTTAATCATTGTAAGTTATGTTCAACCTTTTTACATTAATGTCTCGTAGCTAAGTTATTATTATGCTTATTTAAAACGAAGTAATCATGATGTTGGGCTAATTACTAAAATTGGGTAATTGGACTTTGTACCATAATTGGGGTTTGGACAAAAGAACGACACTTGTGGAAATTAGACTATGGGCTATTAATGGGCTTTATATTTGTTTAACTAAATGATAGTTTGTTAATGTTAATATAAAGATTTACAATTGGGCGTCCCTATAAATTACCATATACACTCAATCGGACACGATGGGCGGGGTATTTATATGTACGAATAATCGTTCATTTAACCGGACATGGGAATGGATTAATAGCCACTAGAATAATTAAAACAGGGGTGAAATTACATTCAAGGGTAATTGGTGTAATTGTTAACAAAGTAGTAAAACCTTGGTTTACACGCAGTCGATAACCTGGTGTATTCATTAAACAAAGTATTAAAACCTTGTTACAATTCGAATCCCCAATTAGTTGGAATATTTAACTTCGGGTATAAGAATAATTTGATGAGGACACTCGCACTTTATATTTATGACTGATGGACTGTTATGGACAAAAACCAGACGGACATATTAAATAATCCAGGACAAAGGACAATTAACCCATGGGCATAAAACTAAAATCAACACGTCGAACATCATGATTACGGAAGTTTAAATAAGCATAATTCTTTTATTTCATATTTAATTTCCTTTATTTTATATTTAATTGCACTTCTAATTATCGCACTTTTATTTATTGTTATTTTATTTAATCGCACTTTTAATTATCATACTTTTTAATTATCGCAAGTTTATTTTATCGCACTTTTATTATTCGCAATTTCATTATCGTTATTTACTTTACGCTTTAATTTAAGTCTTGTATTTATTTTATATTTTACATTAGGTTTTAACTGCGACTAAAGTCTTAAAATCGACAAACCGGTCATTAAACGGTAAAAACCCCCCTTTATAATAATAATATTACTTATATATATATTTGTATTTTTATAAAAGTAAACTAATATAGCGTTGAGCTTTGTTTAAAGATTTCCCTGTGGAACGAACCGGACTTACTAAAAACTACACTACTGTACGATTAGGTACACTGCCTATAAGTGTTGTAGCAAGGTTTAAGTATATCCATTCTATAAATAAATAAATATCTTGTGTAAAATTGTATCGTATTTAATAGTATTTCCTGCTAAAATTAATAACTATTTTATATACACCTCGTACGACATCAATAGGGTGAGTATGTCGCGAACCCACCCCCATTTTCTCCAGTAATCATGATAGTTGATTGATTGGTGTGCTCCTGTCACGTTGTCTTCGGAGTCAGAGGAACTTGGTCGATTCGTAGAGGCCATCTTACGCGATCTCAGGAAAGATTTTTGATATGAAGAGTTTAGTGACAACAATTGATAGTTGGATGTATTCTTAATGCATAATATGCATAGATATATATATAGTACCAGGATCCCTTAAATTACGGCGAAATTTATGAGAGATATCAGGCAAGATCTACAGCAACAGATACGCTAAGATATGAATTGTCAGATACGCTAAGATATGAATTTTGCCTATACACTATTCATGCAGTCAATGCAGTAAAACGTGTCTAGACTAAGAATAATAAGCAGATAATTTCCTAAGGATGATAAGCAGATGATTTCTGACACGAAATGATAAGCAAAAATTTTGACATGCAGACACGGTCGAAGTCCAGACTCACTAATGCATCCTAATGACTTCTCAGTCAGACACACTAATGCAGACCTAGTTCGCTAATACCACCGCTCTGATACCAACTGTGAAGACCCGTCCTAATCCATCCGGACGAAGTCTATCTCGATTATAAATGATCCACAACAGTTGATTACATCGCGAGGTACTTGACCTCTATATGATACATTTTACAAACATTGCATTCGTTTTTGAAAAGATAATCTTTCATTACATCGAAAGTTGACGGCATGCATACCATTTCATAATATATCTAACTATAATTGACTTAATGATAATCTTCATGAACTCAACGACTCGAATGCAACATCTTTTGAAATATGCCATTAATGACTCCAAGTAATATCTTTAAAGTGAGCAAATGCATAGCGGAAGATTTCTTTCATACCTGAGAATAAACATGCTTTAAAGTGTCAACCAAAAGGTTGGTGAGTTCATTAGTTTAACATAAATAATCATTTCCATCATTTTAATAGACCACAAGATTTTCATTTCTCATAAATATATGTCCCATGCATAGAGACAAAAATATTCATTCATATGGATTGAACACCTGGTAACCGACATTCACAATATGCATATAAGAATATCCCCATCATTCCGGGATCCTCCTTCGGACATGATATAAATTTTGAAGTACTAAAGCATCCGATACTTTGGATGGGGCTTGTTGGGCCCGATAGATCTATCTTTAGGATTCGCGTCAATTAGGGTGTATGTTCCCTAATTCTTAGATTACCAGACTTAATAAAAAGAGGCATATTCGATTTTGATAATTTAACCACATAATGTAGTTTCGATTACTTGTGTCTATTTCGTAAAACATTTATAAAAATTGCGCATGTATTCTCAACCCAAAAATATAAAGGGTAAAAAGGCAAATGAAACTCAGCATACTGTATTTTGTAGTAAAAATACATATGATGTCATTTAACAAGTGTAGGGTTGACCTCGGATTCACGAACCTATATCATTTATATATATATATATTAACACATATAATTGTAATTGAACAAATTTATATATTATTAGTGATATACATGTTATTTTAATAAATTATGTGTTTCATTAGTAACTTAATTAAATGTATTTATTTTATTTCTTTAAATAAATAAAAATGTTAATATAGTTTAGTTAAGTATATTTATATATGACTAATTTTTATTGTAGTAATGATAATAATATTAGTAGTAATATTGATAATAATAGTAATATGGTTTTTATAAAAATAATAATGATACTAGTAATAATAAAAATGATAGTTTTTAAGGTTTAAAAAATAATAATTTTAATAAAAATTAACATTAATGATAATAACTTTTAGTTGTAACTATACCTATAATGAAAATTTCATAATAATAATAATAATATTTATAATAATAATAATAATACTAGCAGTAATAATACAATAATAATTGCACTAATAATAATAATATTAGTAATGATAATACTAATAATTTTTAAGGGTTAACACTAGAAAAATAATAATATCATAAGTTACATTAATAATAATAATAATCATGTAGTTAATAATATTAACTAACATAATAATAGTAACTAATAATAATAATTAATAATAATCATTAATGAAAATGATAATAATAATGATAGTTATAATTTTAATTAAAATGTTAATTTTAATGTTAATGATGATAACAATAATAATAATAATAATAATAATAATAATAATAATAATAACAATGATAATAATAATAATAATAATAAATATAAAATTTAGTGACTACCTCCAAGAATAAGTTTCAAAAATAGGTGCCCTTGCCCGGGCTCGAACCCGAGACCTCTAGCTTAACCAACTTCCCTCCAAACCATTAGGCTATCCTTGTTTTTCTGATTTAAACCCTATTTAATTGTTTATAACCTGTGTTCTGTTTTCATCTTTTTATTCTTTCTTCTCTAAACTAAAACCCAGGACTGTTCATTGCCAAAATTTATCACGATCATTATTTACCATGATTATCATCAAGCTTTATCGTTATCATCATAATCTCTATTAGATCACGATCAACATACAACCTCGTTCATAATCATCTTCATATTATCGTCACTCGTCATCATAATCTCGCCACTGTTTCATCTCCTTCATTTAAACACAGCAGCGAATAAGGTGGCGGTGTGGAGGTGACTGTGGTGGTGACGAGTTTCGAGGGTTCCGGCCAAAAAAAAAATAATAATAATAAAAATTCAAGCAGGTGGTTGTCGGCTATCATGGTGATTTCTAAATGGAACAGAAACAGAAAGACTAGCGTTGTGACGACCCGAAAATTTCCGACCAAATTTAAACTTTAATCTTTATATTATTTCGACACGATAAGCAAAGTTTGTTAAGTTAAATCTCAAGAATTTTAAACTGTGTTCATACATTCATTATAACCTCGACCAAATTCTGACGATTCACGAACCGTTATATATAATTAGATATGTATATGTATATATATATTATAACTTGAGAATATTAATAAAGTATTAAACGTATAATACTTTACACGAGCGTATTTGTTTCAATATGATTTTCGACGAAATAAAAAAAATATATTAAATGATTGAATTATTAGAAACATTGAATTATGATTACAAGTCTCTGTTGAGAGGTCCACTATGATTTGAGAAAATCTATTCCTCTTAACGATATTCAGAATAATTTGTAAAGCTATTTATAAATAAAAACAAAAAGTGTCATTTATGAAAGTTAGACAAAAGTTAGTGGAGAATTGGTTTCCATAATATTCTATTAATCTATTTTCAAACGTACAAAGACGTTTTCAGTTTAAAAAGAACTTTATTATTAAAACGTATATAACTTTTATAAATATCTAGAATCACTTTTGACAACTCATTACTTAACCAGTATAATAAATATAACGATATTTATATTTTATTTTATTAAATATATATAACGATTTAAATTAATATTATATATATTTATACGCGTATTATACATACATAGTTTTTATATTTTTACTATACTTTAACTTTACCTTTACTTTACTTTTACTTTTACTTTACTTTAACTTTAATAATTCATACTTTAATAATTCACTTTAATAATTCATACTTTAATAATTCACTTTAATAATTCATACTTTAATAATTCACTTTAATAATTCACTTTAATAATTCATACTTTAATAATTCACTTTAATAATTCATACTTTAATAATTCACTTTAATAATTTACTTTAATAATTCATACTTTAATAATTCACTTTAATAATTCACTTTAATAATTCATACTTTAATAATTCACTTTAATAATTCACTTTAATAATTCACTTTAATAATTCATACTTTAATAATTCAAAAATCTATTATAAATAGAATTGAATAGGTTTCATTATTTCATAGAAACTTGAAAATATATTTCTCTAAACTCTCTCAATCGAATTACATATATATATTTTCTTTGTATTATTTCATGATATTATTAGTATACATAAAATACTACGACGGAGTTATACTCAGACGATTTCAAAATAAGTTTTCAAACGGGATAAAGCTAAGGAAATTATGGGTTATAGCTATGGAGGTTATGGGTATTGATCGAGAGTATTGTTCGTGAGTCAAACTAGTGTTTATCATCTCCGTTGCGTCTACGTACTTTTCCTGCAATATTGAATCTCAATATTGATACGTTCGTGAATCCAAGGCCAACATTGCACTTGTTCAATGATGTCATATGTATTTTTACTACAAAATACAGTATTGTGAGTTTCATTACTCCCCTTTTATATATATTTTTGGGCTGAGAATACATGCGCTGTTTTATAAATGTTTTACGAAATAGGCACAAGTACTAAAACTAATTCTATGCGGGTTTAAACTAGAAATATACCCTTAGCTTGGTAACATTAAACTACTTGTCTATGTACAGTAGGCGCGAATCCTAAAGATAGATCTATTGGGCCTGACAAACCCCATCCTGACTATGGGATGCTTTAGTACTTCGAGGCTATTTTAAACACACCTGATCTGGTGTACTTCAGAGGGTAAAACATGAACGTTAAGGCTTGTTACCGGGTGCCTACAACTTATAGAATAATTTTATACACTTGCGAGTGTACATATATTTATAAACGAAAATCTTGTGGTCTATTAATATATTGAAATGATTGTTATGATAAACCTATGAACTCACCAACCTTTTGATTGACACTTTAAAGCATGTTTATTCTCAGGTATTAAAGAAATCTTCTGCTGTGCATTAGCTCATTTTAAGGATATTACTTGGAGTCATTCATGGCATATTTTGAAAGACGTTGCATTCAAGTCATTGAGTTCATCAAGATTATTATTAAGTCAATTATAGTTGGATGTATTATGAAATGGTGTGCATACCGTCAATTTTTGTTGTAAAGAAAGTTTGTCTTTTAAAAACGAATGCAATGTTTGTAAAATGTATCATATAGAGGTCAAATACCTCGCGATGTAATCAACTATTGTGAATCGTTTATAATGTATATGAACGCGTCCTTTCAGTTGGTATCAGAGCGGTGGTCTTAGCGAACCAGGTCTTGCATTAGTGTGTCTAACTGATAGTTGTTAAGATGCATTAGTGAGTCTGGACTTCGACCGTGTCTGCATGTCAAAAGTTTTGCTTATCATTTCGTGTCGAAAATTATCTGCTTATCATTCTTAGGGAATCACTTGCTTATCATTCTTAGTCTAGACACATCTTACTGCATTGATTGCATGAATAGTGTATAGACAAAATTCATATCTTAGCGTATCTGCTAATTCATATCTTAGCGTATCTGGTACAGTAAACTTTGCCTGGCATATTCCGTAAATTCCTCCGTAATCTATGAAATCTTTTGATCTATATATATAGATATTCTATGTAGTTAGAATACCACCCGATAGCCGGAAAATTATTTCGTATCGAAAAATCCTTTATCAAATCGTACGAAATGGAATTCGTTATCAGTTCAAGTTCCTCGGATTCCGAAATGGAATCCCACTCAAGCTCCGAAAGCAGTGTGACTGGAATGGATCAACCAATCAGCCATCATCTATTCTGGATGAATTGGGGATGGGTTCATAGCCTCCTTAATCATTGGAGACAAGAAAAAGGCGATCCTTTCCATCCACCACATTGCCCTCTTGGCAATGAACCTGAAGCACTTACCGGCGAACCTGTCCGAAACACCATTTTCTCTCTCATTTCCAGAGTATCTCGTCATGATTATATACTACACCAAATTCTAGATCTTATTTATCCGCTCGTCCGAACCGACAATCACCCCGGTGTAATAGAAGAAGTCAACGAGCTTCGCGCTCGGGTAGTGGCTTTGGAGAATATGGTGCAAAGGTTACAAACACCAGCAGCAGCACCAGCAACATAACCAGTACCACCATCAACAACATCAACAGTACCATTACCACCACCAACAACAACATCCACATCCCACACCGCAACATCACAATCTGTATCTCAAACATCAACGTCATACGCCCTGTAAATATCCAGGAATATCAACAACAACAACAGACGATGAAGTATTAATTCATAAACTTCATTGAAGAGATATCTCTGCGGCAGTTATGTAATCTCCAAAATCTTAGAGATTATTTAATTCTGACCGTAAATCGGATGAGTGAACGGAGATGGTAGAGTAGAAACTTTGATCGAAAATGGTGTACGATTTAAAGCTAGAATTGTTTTACCAACAGCATCAACAGGACCGTAGCATCATCAACACAGTCAGTGCCGTCAGTATCGTCAGAATCAACAGCACCTGTAACATCACAAACTCTGTCAGTTCAAGAATCATTGTGGACATCATTATGAATCAACAACAAATATATTGTATCAACGAGTTATGAAGTATTAACTCATTTCCAATCGAAAGATTTATATGTATATTTTATATGTATAAATTTTTAAACCATAATAAATCTTCTCGTACTAAGCTATTATGTGTGAATCTTAACTACTCAGTTAATTCATATTATAAATATGCAATGATGTACGTCCTTCGTCCGCAACTTAACCATCGTTAATTACAATCTCTGTCTCAATTCAATAAAAATCCAATTCATAATAAATCAAATGTATTATTCGAATATATGTTTCATTTTACACTTTCATCATCGATGTACTCGAAAGTTTTCAAATAACATCATTCGTACCTTGCGAAGTTCACAAGAATTTCACGAAAACCAACAAATAACAAAGTAATGATTCATAATTTCAATATTATTGAAGAAATACTTATGCAATTTATAAAGTTTTAGGGATTACTCAATTCTAGTTCCAACCATAAAACAAATGAGTTTAATTTTAATATTAACTCATTAAATCTATATTACATCTAAAGAAAATATACACATATATTTTCATAAAGACTGTAATAAACTTCTTTTGTACAAAATATTAATTGTGAAATTTTTTTTAACGGGTAGGTAATACCCGAGAGATATATAAATTCACAATTAATATATTACATTTTTCGAAACTGATTCAGCAATCATCAACTGTACTCCCTACTTTCACAACAATATCCATTCTTTCATATAAATCAAAACAATCATACTCATTCAAATTCAATTACATATTCTGATTTTGAAATCGCATAATTCAATTCGAAATATAACTAGTATCATCACTCTTAGATTCATATATCTTTCAAAGCTATACTTTGACTTCAAAACTGTGTTAAAACATCATATGTATTAACTATTACAATCTGTGTCCAAACCCTTCGAAATTCCTAAAGACACTTCAAATAATGAACAATCGAGATGATGATCCAACCACAAGTTACCCACAGTATACACCTGAAAAACTCTCGAAACTAAAGTCATAGTTTAACACGTATCCGTGTCAGACTCTTTGGCATTTATTAGCTAAAATGACTTTTCAATTCCTTACCAAAGTAGACAGTTGTGTCACAGCTCCACAAGTCAACTTCGACTTTTCAATTAAAACGGTCTTATTATAATCTCGATATATACGATACCCTTTTGCCATCGTTACCATAGAACCGTTTATGTCCCAACACATTAGCAATAAACTTACCAACAATTTCACTGATCTTTGATTTTCCAAAAAATCGATATATTCATTAGAACCCTATCATATACTCATCCGCACTTTGTAACAAGAATTGCCATACCAATTATTGATAATCAGCAATCAGTATTTTGAAATCTCGCAGCATGTCTACATCAACAGTTATATATACATATAACGTCTGCCTCCAAGACTTACATACTTCGAATGTGAAGTTTCTGAAAAACGCCTAAACTGCGAACTAGTTCTTGAAATTTTGAAAAATGCTGATGAAGCAGCAAAAACTGTAAACGACCTTAACAGTAAAAAGTTGAATGATAAAGGATAGTATATTGGCAAAGCTCAGAAAAAGAGAAGCTTTGGAACTGGAAAACGGATTGAGCAAAGTATGAAGGAGGCTGTGGACAAATCACAAAGGCTGAACCTGCCTTCAAAGAATCCAAATGATTCAGTACTTGCTGAAGTCATTAACGAATACCTTGCTCCTGACTCTAAACCCCTGCGGACAATATCCTTCATCATCCTCTGATATTAGACATTCTAAGAAATCATCGCATCTTTCATTATAAATATCATCCATACCTCTGAAGATATTTTTATAATTATTATTATCTGAAATCATTTACCTCTTCGCGCTATCTGTATTATATCATAAAAGAAACTATTTTAATTTCTAAATTCTGAAACATTCGAGTTTAAAATAGGAATATTCTTGAAGAAGTGTTGGGAGCTGAAGCATGAGTTAGTATAATATAATGACACTTGATCAACGTGATTATATTACAGTAATTTATGCTGAATTTCTAAATGGAACATGATGTATCACAGATCATAACGTCATCATGTGTTATGTTACACGAATCTTGTATTCTCTTTGATCTCTAAATATCAAGAAAATATTTCTTGATGATTCGGCCTTTTCCGAGGTATTCTGGTAATTTGACAAGTCAAGATCGTACCATTACAATTTCCTTCCTAGAACATTAACAATGTTCATTCCGAAATTTATATCTGCAAATTCTGGACCATTACAAGCGGTGCTTAATCGCAAGAAGAAGAAACGAAAGGATAAAGCTCCGAACTAGAAATGGGAGTATAAATCATAGCAAATAGAAGAGAGCATTAACTGTGGATGACAATGATTATAGAAGAAGCAAGGACTTTGAAATATAAGGGAAGATATAAAACCCAACAACAACCCAGAAATCACAAACCGTATATATCAATGCATATAGCAATATAAAGACACGGGAGAACTAAAAACACTATAAAACCAAGAGTATAGTAGAAGTAAATAGATTCTTCCAGAGGCAGATGAAAAAGAAGAGCGACAGATATGAAAGTGAGGAGTATATCAAGAATCAGCACTGGATGAAGCATATTGACAAATACTTTAAAATATGAGTTGAGAAGGTGTGAGTTGTAAGAAAACAAATGAGGTGGATTTATAGTGAAATATCCGACAGAGAAATCAAAATGGATTATCGCATTAATTCGAAGAGGATCATAATTTCCTTAATCGCCGAATAATCAAATCCAATATAGATTACAAAGATTTTCTTTTCGGAGATCAATCGTGATGACGTCAAAAGATACGACGAATCACTATTATCTTATTTCATTCATTTACAATAACTTCACTCACACGCTTCGAGTAATCGAATTATTTTATCCATTCTTCTTGAACATGATAAAACTCTATAATCATTATAATAACATTGTCATTGTTAGTCATGAAGACCTCTATCAAATTTCGGGGACGAAATTTCTTTAACGGGTAGGTACTGTGACGACCTGAAAATTTCCGACCAAATTTAAACTTTAATCTTTATATTATATCGACACGATAAGCAAAGTTTGTTAAGTTAAATCTCAAGAATTTTAAACTGTGTTCATACATTCATTATAACCTCGACCAAATTCCGACGATTCACGAACCGTTATATATAAATAGATATGTATATGTATATATATATTATAACTTGAGAATATTAATAAAGTATTAAACGTATAATACTTTACACGAGCGTATTTGTTTCAATATGATTTTCGACGAAATAAAATAAAATATATTAAATGATTGAATTATTAGAAACATTGAATTATGATTACAAGTCTCTGTTGAGAGGTCCACTATGATTTGAGAAAATCTATTCCTCTTAACGATATTCAGAATAATTTGTAAAGCTATTTATAAATAAAAACAAAAAGTGTCATTTATGAAAGTTAGACAAAAGTTAGTGGAGAATTGGTTTCCATAATATTCTATTAATCTATTTTCAAACGTACAAAGACGTTTTCAGTTTAAAAAAAACTTTATTATTAAAACATATATAACTTTTATAAATATCTAGAATCACTTTTGACAACTCATTACTTAACCAGTATAATAAATATAACGATATTTATATTTTATTTTATTAAATATATATAACGATTTAAATTAATATTATATATATTTATACGCGTATTATACATACATAGTTTTTATATTTTTACTATACTTTAACTTTACCTTTACTTTACTTTTACTTTTACTTTACTTTAACTTTAATAATTCATACTTTAATAATTCACTTTAATAATTCATACTTTAATAATTCACTTTAATAATTCATACTTTAATAATTCACTTTAATAATTCACTTTAATAATTCATACTTTAATAATTCACTTTAATAATTCAAACTTTAATAATTCACTTTAATAATTTACTTTAATAATTCATACTTTAATAATTCACTTTAATAATTCACTTTAATAATTCATACTTTAATAATTTACTTTAATAATTCACTTTAATAATTCACTTTAATAATTCATACTTTAATAATTCAAAAATCTATTATAAATAGAATTGAATAGGTTTCATTATTTCATAGAAAATTGAAAATATATTTCTCTAAACTCTCTCAATCGAATTACATATATATATTTTCTTTGTATTATTTCATGATATTATTAGTATACATAAAATACTACGACGGAGTTATACTCAGACGATTTCAAAATAAGTTTTCAAACGGGATAAAGCTAAGGAAATTATGGGTTATAGCTATGGAGGTTATGGGTATTGATCGAGAGTATTGTTCGTGAGTCAAACTAGTGTTTATCATCTCCGTTGCGTCTACGTACTTTTCCTGCAATATTGAATCTCAATATTGATACGTTCGTGAATCCAAGGCCAACATTGCACTTGTTCAATGACGTCATATGTATTTTTACTACAAAATACAGTATTGTGAGTTTCATTACTCCCCTTTTATATATATTTTTGGGCTGAGAATACATGCGCTGTTTTATAAATGTTTTACGAAATAGGCACAAGTACTAAAACTAATTCTATGCGGGTTTAAACTAGAAATATACCCTTAGCTTGGTAACATTAAACTACTTGTCTATGTACAGTAGGCGCGAATCCTAAAGATAGATCTATTGGGCCTGACAAACCCCATCCTGACTATGGGATGCTTTAGTACTTCGAGGCTATTTTAAACACACCTGATCTGGTGTACTTCAGAGGGTAAAACATGAACGTTAAGGCTTGTTACCGGGTGCCTACAACTTATAGAATAATTTTATACACTTGCGAGTGTACATATATTTATAAACGGAAATCTTGTGGTCTATTAATATATTGAAATGATTGTTATGATAAACCTATGAACTCACCAACCTTTTGGTTGACACTTTAAAGCATGTTTATTCTCAGGTATTAAAGAAATCTTCCGCTGTGCATTAGCTCATTTCAAGGATATTACTTGGAGTCATTCATGGCATATTTTGAAAGACGTTGCATTCAAGTCATTGAGTTCATCAAGATTATTATTAAGTCAATTATAGTTGGATGTATTATGAAATGGTGTGCATACCGTCAATTTTTGTTGTAAAGAAAGTTTGTCTTTTAAAAACGAATGCAATGTTTGTAAAATGTATCAAATAGAGGTCAAATACCTCGCAATGTAATCAACTATTGTGAATCGTTTATAATGTATATGAACGCGTCCTTTCAAGCGTAGCAGTAATACTCGATAGTAGCCTGTGATTACGCTTCAATAGGAAACAGAAACATAGGTGGTAATAGTTGCAGATTAGCTGGGTTTCAAACGAGTCATAAGAAAACCTAAGTGGGTGTCGTTTAGGTTTAGGAGAGAGAGGAGATGAGAGAGAAAGGAAAAGGATAATGGTAGCTAGGTTCGATAAAAGAAGAGAAACAGAAATTACAATTGGTTCGATGGCTGTGGTGATGATGATCGTGGTTCGAGGGCTGCAAGTGCTACTGGTTCATGTATGAAACAAGAAAAGATAAATGGCGATGGTGAGAATGGTAACTGGTGGTTAGGGTGGTGATTCTAGGTGGTGGCAGGAAGTTCACGGTGGTGGTGATTCACTTAGGGTGGTGGCGGATCACGATGGGTGGGTGAATAATAGTGAAGGTTGCAGAAGATAGAAAAGGTTGTGTGTGAATATATCTATCTTACATTCATGTATATGCGAACATATGTATATAAATAATATCCTCTGTAGAATCAAGGAAAAAGGAAACCAAGAAACAGTAAACTCAAATAGAAAAGCAGCCTAAAGTTTTAACTCTTTCTACCGACAGTTTATCCCCGAATTGCTATATCGTGTCCATTGCTAAACAGTTAATGTATAAAAGTGTCCCTAAAAATCTCAAATTTTTTAGATTAAACATATTTAATTATTTCACTCATTACCTGTTTGAAACCTGATCAAAAAGGTTCGATAATTGTTTATTTTCTGTTCCAATTTATATGTACGGAGTACTAATATTTAAACTTAAAAATGTAAAAATATTTTTATCAAATCTAAAACCTTCGTAATCGATTTACACTTCAACTTTTATTTTAATCTTTCATAAACTCATACAATATTTATATTAAAACTAACAAAACATCAACCGAGTGTTACCGACATTCACCAATTAAGCTCGTAATCATTCATTTTCCATTTACTCTCCCTCTATATATAATCAGTTTTAAATAACAAGTTTTATCACATAAATATATATATTATATATTTTTAAACAAATATTATTTTATATATTTTTAAGTAGTATTTATATACACATACATATATATGTATTTATTCACAAATAGTTGTTCGTGAATCGTCGAGAACAGTCGAAGGTCAATTGAATATAGGAAACAGTTCAAACTTTTTGAGACTCAACCTTACAGACTTTGCTTATCGTGTCGAAATTATATAAAGACTAAGTTTAAATTTGATCTGAAATTCCCGGGTCATCACACGGTTGAGCCCTCAAAGGTGTGCTCAACCGCGTGGTTGAGTTGTCAAAAGTGTGGGAGCTGTTAAAACATTCCAGCTCGCTGTTTTCGCGTTTTTTGACCCCAAATCATGATTTTTGCAAGACCTAACACCAAAACCACTTCCAAAACATCATATAAACTATATAGAACATATTTCTAACATCAATTAAGCACAACAAACACTTAAGATTAGGAATCAAGCATCAAAATCTAACTTTTACTCAAGAACACAAAAACCCAATTTAAACAAGAATCATGACATGAATCAAAGAGATGCTTACCTTAAAATGATCACAAAATCACAGAGAACAAGAAGAAGTAAATGATTTGAGCTCTAGATCAAAGATTAAGAATTAGGGTTTGATGAGTGTGAAAGTGTAGGTACGGTGTGTTTGAGAAGAAAGGTCTAGAAATGGGAAGAAGAACACAACACTAGTCTTTTAAGTGAGGTTAATTCCCACACTGTGCAACACACGGTTATTTATCAGTTATCTGATATCTTTCGTACATCATTTGGCAACCCAAACGAAGTCCAAATTAAATAAACAAACATGTTCTGTGACCCTTGTCACAAACTGGTCCTAAACACATCATCAAATAATAATAAATGTTAAATTAAAATAAAAGCATATAATAACACACCATAAACTTAAGGGCAAACTAGTAATCTTACAGCTAGGACCGGTTGAGGATGTTACACTTTTAGTAGTATTAGTTACTAGTAGTAGTAGTTGACTGGTTGTATGTCCACAAGTTGTTGTCGTTGTTGGAACCTTGATCTGTTAGGTTCAGCTCAGAGAGGTCAACCTAGTTGTGGTTGGGTCCAGTTAGCTACTGTTTGTTGAGTATAGTGCTGAATGACGTATCACCTGCGTGTGGATGACTATACTGGGGATCCAGTAGTAAGGACTATCGGTAGACTCTAGCCTGATCAGCTAGTGTCGTGTGCCCCTACAAGCCGCCGGTCCTCTAGTTGGAGCATAGTTACCAGTTGCTAGTTGTTAGTTGTTGTATGTTGTAAGTTGTTGCAGTTGTAGTGGTACAAGTTGGTACTGAATGCTAGACCTCTTGATAGTTCCATTCATTTAGCCTTGTGTTAACCCCTCACCTCCTCCCTTGCAAGTTTTGGATCTTAGTGCTGGTAGGGCGGGAGTCGGGTTGAAGATATGTTTGACAAGATGAACTCTGATGTCTTAACTATTATAATTACGTAACTAGTCGTTTAACGTAACACATGTGGCTTATAATAAAGTAATTAACTAGATGATTTGTAATAATCATGTTTGTAATTAACTAAGGGTATTTATGTAATTAAGTCTTCCGCTGTGATTATATAAAAATTAAAAATAAAATCTGGGTGTTACAACAAAAATTGTTATTCAGTAATTAAACTCATTATTAAAATTATAAGTAATAATAGTTTATCTCAACTTCACAAAATCAATAAACTAAGATCTAATGAATTTAATTAACTCACATTAATCTTATTCCTAGATTTTATCTTGTTTAATTAATGAGACTCTTTTTTGGTCAAACTCACGTAGCTAAGGCTTCAGCTTCGCTTTCTACTTCGCTGCCTTTCTCTAACGAGACAAGTAAAGTACCAACATTCACTTACAGTAAAACCTAGACTATTGAGATCACTCAAAATAGTCTACACGATTCGGTTATCACAATACCCATTCAATTAACATTTACACTCACATGCAAATGTCTAAACCACTCAGTGTTGAAATACAAGCTATGAACATTGATAAACTCACATAAACCAATTCATAAACCTATATAATTGAATAAAGCATATAGACAATCACAACAATGGATCTATTGATTGAACACAAATAATTAAGCATAATAACCTCAATAATCAAATATAGAACAATCACAATTCATATGTCTTACACTAATATGAACACACAAGGGTTTTAGCCTAGCATAATTAAAGGTAAATCAAATAAACAATTGTAAAAAATAAAAATTATAGTGTGATAACTCCTAAATTATACATGTTTTTGAATACATTTTGAGGAGTTATTTTGGTATTTTAAAGTCATTTTGATACTAAAACACACAAAAATGGGTAAAAACGGGAAAAAGGTATTTTAATGTTTTGTTTGAAAAATGTGTTAAAACAGGACTAAAAATAGGAAAAAGGAAGTAAGTGTTGAAGCAATGCTAAAAATCTGCGCGCTGTCACGGTTTTGGCCATATCTTGAGCATCCGGACTCCGTTTTCGACGAGCCACCTGTCAAAATGACCGTAACAGAAAATTCTACAATAAAATGGAGGAAGCCTTTGGCCTTGTTAAGGGGAAGCCGCCAGCTTTTCCAAAGGAAGCCGCCGGCTTTGGTCAAAAAGTCAACATTTTGTCGTGCAAGTTTTTCTTAGCCTCCAAGCTCAGATCTGAAGTGAAGCTGTGACAACCCGGAAATTTTTGACCAAATTTCAACTTAATCTTTATATGTTTCTAACACGATAAGCAAAGTATGTAATGTTGAAATCTTAAAAACTTTGAACTGTGTTCATATAATCAATTACTTTTGGATGTGCTCGATGATTCACGAATATTTATGTGTATAGATATGTATATATTATATATAGTTATATTAATTGGAAAATGTTAACAAAGTATTAAGTGTATAATACTTTACATTAAATATATTTGTCTCAATATATGTTTTATATGACGGAATTAAAGGATATTATCAAACGATCGAAGTAGAAGATATTTTGATAGCACCTAACATGATTGTTACGGGTCTCTGTTGGGAGGTCCACTTTGATTTAGAAAATCTTTCCCTTTTGATTATATTTGAAATTAGATATATAAAATGACCTGCAATGTGTATTTAAAATAAATTTAATATTCTAAATGAAAATGTATACACATATATTTTAACTTAGTCATAAAAACGTTTTGATTTAAAATGTTGTTAAATATGCTTTGATAAAATAACGAGGCGTTGATTTATTAAAAGCAAATAATCAAAACACTTAATTGATTAAGCTACAATTCGAGTGATATAGTTTGACAATGATTAAGTTTAATTTTTGATAAAGGTACACGTCGCGTAACGAAAAGTACTAGTTTTCTAAGCGTACGAAAATGCGTTCGAGAAACCAGAACCGGGACATAAGTTGAGTGACAACGTACGAGTCATCGAAACGAAAATTACAAGTGAACTAGGCACGTGAATTTAATATAATATATAATTAATTATATAAATTAAATATATTATATTTATATTATAAAAATATGTCGACAAGCTACACGATAAAATGAAAAATGAGCTGGAGACAAGAGCCATGCGATCGCATGGGCTTATGCCTTCCCAACCATGCGATCGCATGGGAAGGTGGGAGAGGCCATGTCCTATAAATTTCGATCGAATTCGTTTTCTTCACTAACAATTCAATTTCTCTCATCTTTCTGTGCACTCGATATATATTTATATTTATTATTATTATTATTATTATTATTATTATTATTATTATTATTATTATTATTATTATTATTATTATTTAGGAGTATTATTATTATTATTATTACTACTTATACATAAAATACTACGAAGGGGTTCTGCTCGCATGTTTTCAAAATGGGTTTTGCGAGCGGGATAGAGCTAAGGAAATTATGGGTTATAGCTATGGAAGTTATGGGTATGGTTCGAGGGTATTGCTCGTGAGTCAAACTAGTGTTTATCATCTCCGTTGCATCTACGTACTTTCCTATAATATTGAATCACAATATTGATACGTGAGCACTCATAACTTAACTTTTATATATTAATAGTGTATCCCTGACTAGTGCTCGGGTGTATAGAATTATGCATGCTTGTATGCTTACTTTCGTCGTTAAATAGTTTATGATAGATCATGAGTTTAATAAACATGCTACTGAGATAAGATATATGATATGCATGTCGTTGGAAAGCTGGCGAAAAATCAATAACTTTTCATTTAGATATCGAATAGTTTCGATGAATGGATTAAAAGATATGGTCAACTGAATTATGGTTGACGTTAATTGAAATTGTGTTTGAAACTGTAAATTAATAATTAAACAACTTATCTATGAGATTGATAAATTGGATTTTCAAATATTACTAATCAAGTAAATGAATTTCTATATAAAGCACGTCTCGTTTTGTTGAATAACTGTCAAAGTTGACTGTCTTATCATGTTTTAAAGATTTATAAACGCTATAATCTGATTTTACAAGTATTGGAAAGCTATGTGAAATAATAAAATATTTTTGATTGCCATGATAATTCAAATATAATATAGCTCCTGAAATAAATAATAATTTGAGTTTGATAAACTATAAATTCGTTCAATTAACAAGACTTATACTATGATAATAAACATGTATAGACTTAAAGATCATATTGGGTCAGGTTGACTGTTGAGATGACTTTTGTTAACTTTTGCATGTCGGTCTCGAGCATTAGGATTGTGATACACTATGACCCGACCTAGCTTGTTGGACATGTATTGACCAACATATGTTCTCTAGATTGAGATCTACCGTTATTTTACATTCCGAGTTTCGGTCACATTTCGGTGAATGACCTTATGTGTTGCTAAGGTGAGTTTCATTTGCTCCCTTTTTAAATGCTTTTGCAATCTATATTTTTGGGCTGAGAATACATGCACTTTATTTTAAACGCAATGGATACAAGTACATATTAAATTCTACACCGAGTTTGAACCGAAAATCCCTTAGCTTTGGTAACTAGTAACTGCCGGTTATAAGAACTGGTGGGCGCGAGTAGTTATATATGGATCCATAGGGCTTGACATCCCCGTCTGTTTCAGGTATAGAAACCCTAGCCTGAACTATAAAACAGACGTATACTATTTGAGTTTAGTACATGTTGGATTACATGTATTGTACATGTTGGTTGCATGTATGTTAAAACAGGGGTACTTATAATAACGTTAAAGTTTAGTTACCAGGATGCTCAATTTCGTAGAATATTTTGATAAACGTTTCTGGATGAAACAACTGAAATCTTGTGATCTACCTTTATATACAGATTATGCGCAACATTAAAACTATGAACTCACCAACCTTTGTGTTGACACTTTTAAGCATGTTTATTCTCAGGTTCTTAGAAGTCTTCCGCTGTTTGCTTATATGTGATACAAGCTATGTACATGGAGTCATACATGCTTTATTCGAGAAAACGTTGCATTTACAAAATCATCACCATGTATCTCATTTTGACTGCATTATCAACGGATGTAGTATTGCAAACTATTAATTACGGTGATTGTCTATATGTAGAAATCATCAAACATAAAAAATCTTGGAATTTGATATTCAATTATGGTGTGTCTTTTCAAAAGAATGCAATGTTTACAAAACGTATCATGTAGAGGTCAGTACCTCACTGTGAAATTGATGAATGATGTATTCGTCCAAAGGGATTTGGAAGGATCATCACAGTTGGTATCAGAGCTTGAGGTCATAGGGAACCAGAATTTGCATTAGTGTGTTTAACTGATAAATGTTAGGATGCATTAGTGAGTCTGGACTATGACCGTATCTGTTTTTAACGAGTTTTGCTTATCATTTCTTGTCAGAAATTACATGCTTATTATTCTTAAATCTAGACACGTTTCTTGCATTTATTGCATACATAGTGTACAGACGAATTCATATCTTAGCATATCTATTACTGTAACTTTGCTTGACATCTTCTGAAAATTCCTCCGTGATTTATGGAATTTTGGTATTAGATATACATATGTAAATTATGTATTGAAGAGTACCAATCTAAATTCTATAATCCATTTCATATCAAAAATCAATTCCCTGATTATACAAGATGGACCCCGCATTTAGTTCGAATTCCTCAGATTCCGACAGCTATTCCTAAGTTCCGAAAGCAGCGTAACCGGAATGGATCAATGAGATGACCCGTCCCAATCCATAAGGATGAATACAATAACATATGATTACATCGCTAGGTATTTGACATCTAAATGATACATTTTACAAACATTGCATTCGTTTTTAAAAGACAAACTTTCATCACATCGAAAGTTGACGGCATGCATACCATTTCATAATATATCCAACTATAAATGACTTAATAATATTCTTGATGAACTCAACGACTCGAATGCAACGTCTTTTGAACTATGCCATGAATGACTCCAAGTAATATCTATAAAATGAGCAAATGTACAGCGGAAGATTTCTTTAATACCTGAGAATAAACATGCTTTCAAGTGTCAACCAAAAGGTTGGTGAGTTCATTAATTTATCGTAATCAATCATTTCTATAATTTTAATAGACCACAAGATTTTCATTTTCATTTCTCATAAATATACATCTCATATCAGGCATTTCGCAAACTGCATAGAGATAAAAATCATTCATATGGTGAACGCTTGATAACCGAACTAACAGGATGCATATAGAATATCCTCATCATTCCGGGACTCTCATCGGACATGATAATCGAAGTACTAAAGCATTCATAACCCGAATGGGACGTATCAAGGTCCATAGATCTATCTTTAGGATTCGCGTCAATTAGGGGCCATTTCCCTAATTCTCAGGCTACCAAGCTAAAAAGGTGCATATTCGATTCGATAATCCAACCATAGAATGTAGTTTCGATTACTTGTGTCTATTTCGTAAAATATTTATAAAAGCAACGCATGTATTCTGAGTCCCAAAAGTATATATTGCAAAAGCAATTAAAAAGGGAGCAAATGAAACTCACTCTACAATATTTGTAGTAAAAATATTCATACGACGATACTGAACAATGCAGGGTTGGCCTCGGATTCACGAACCTATATCATTTGTATATATATTAAAACATATCCTCGTAATCGAATAAATCTATTTATTATTAGTAATGTATTTGTTATATTAATACTTTATAAGTTTTATTATTTATTTATATATTTTCAATTTATATATGTAGAGATTTTAATATTGTTAAGTTATGTAATTTAAATATATTTTTGTATATAAAATCTTTATTTTTATACTTATAATTTTAATAACGTCATTAATACTTTTATTTTCCTATTCGTAATTATTTTAATAATGATGATATAGATAGTACTGATACAAATAATAATGATAGTAAAATAATAATTTTAATAAAAATGAGAGATTTAAAAGTAATGATACTTTTAGTAATAATAACAATGATACTACTTATATTTATAGCAATGATACTAATAATAATGTTTATGAAAAATAAATAACATAATGTATGGTTTCATAATGATAATAATATTAATAATCCTAATCATAAAAATAATAACAATAATATTAACAATAATAATAATACTTATAATAATAATAATATTAATAACAGTGGTTTTTAATAAAAATGAAAAGTTTACTAACTAAGATAATGAAAATAATACTTTTGATAATAATACCTACTACATAATAATAACGATCTTATTGCTAACGATAATACTAATAACAATATTACGCACTAATACTACTAATGGTAATAATAATAATAATAATAATAATAATAATAATAATAATAATAATAATAATAATAATAATAATAATAATAATAATCACCATAATGGAAATTATAATTATAATTGATAACTAATACTTATGATAATAATAATAACTAGTAGTTCGTAACTAATATTAATAATAACTATAATAATACTAATAATAATTATGATAATTATAATACTTGTAATAACACTAATAATAATAATAATAATAATAATAACAACATTAATAATAATAGTAACAATAATAATAATAATAATAATAATAATAATAATAATAATAATAATAATAATAATAATAATAATAATAATGATAATAATAATAATGATAATGAAAATGAAAATATAAAAGTATATACCCTTTTTGAAAGCTTTTCTAAAAAAAATTGCCCACAACGGGGCTCAAACCCGAGACCTCGCGCTCGCACACTAACACCCTCTACCATCACTCCATGCTTGCTTTTCTAATTTTATCCCTTCTCATTTTTATCTAAACTGTTTTTCTGTTTCATCTATTTCTTCACCAATACAATCGACCAAAAACTAAATTCATGATGCTTTTTGCCAATCTTAATTTAAGACTTGGGATTTTTAAACAGATCGACCATATGACTTGACTTGAATTAACAGGAAAAGATAAAAAAAAAAATATAACTTTTGTTGCTGCAGTTTGAAGAACACGATGGGCAACACAGAATCAATTTCGAAATTTTAGGAGTTTTTAGACTACAATTGCAACATGAAAAAGGTTCACAATCATTCTTAAAAGCTTTCTGGATTATCAATTGAACTCAAAACATCAAAACCAACTTTAATTTTCGATGAACAAAAATTGTTGACTTTTTATTTTAGAACTTTGACTCCAAAATTCGTAAACAATAGAAAGAATTAACGGCTGGGATTTTACAGATAGATTAACTAAAAGATTTCTAACAACATGACATTTACACATTTTGCAAATTGATTTGAATTCAAAGAATTGATTAAAAAGTACCATAATAGGGGAACCGGTTGAGTCGTGATGAGTTTTCTATTAATTTCAATCAGATAATAGCTGTAATAATTTTTATTGAAAATGAGAATGGATAATTTGGTGACTGGATGAATATCTTTAAGTAATCCCATTGATTTATAGCGGATACAGAGTAAAAGAAATTATTCGATCAGACAAAATAAGATTTAAAGTCGTTTATATTTTTTCAACTAATTTGTACTATGGATTTTGATGTTTATCACTTTAGGAGACAGAAACAAAAAGCCAATCACTGTTTGATTAAAAATGAAAATAGAATTTGATTCGTATAAATATATCTGTATATCATATATAATTGTATCTGTATATAAATGTATAATACTGGTTACTAGTACGTATTTGTATATATGTATATCAGTGTATATATATATATATATATATATATATATATATATATATATATATATATAGATATATTTGTTTTTATAAAAATTACACTTACTATTAGTGATTAAGGAGTATAAACATATTAATATTAATAATAATAATAATACACAATATTATTAATAAGAATAATTATAATATCAATAATAATAATATTACTGGAATATTATAAATAATAATAAAGTAATAATACTGTTAACAATTTATTATCCTAAAAATAATATTTAAGATAGTGATATTAATAATTATAATTATATTAGTGTTTATAATGATATTATTTATGATAATAATAATAAATTGTATTATTTTTATAATAATAATACTAATATACTAATAATATATAATAAGAATAATAAGAATGATTTTGGTAATAACAAGTTACATATCTTATTTTTTCACATCTACATATTATATATTATAATAATATTAATAATACAAATAATATATTAATATCAATATTAATAATAATAACGAGAGTAATAATAATAACTAGAAATAGGTGTAGCGCGCTCCGCTGCGCTGATTTCATTATTGTTAAGATATCCTGATTGCCTCGATATTCCTCACCGTTTTTCATTTACGATTCACCCTTCAATGCTATTGTTCGGAGATGTTCAGAAGAAACAAAGGCTGGTACTTTTCTGCTCCATCCTCTGCTTCCTTTTGCTGTTTCTTCTAATATTTGGAATTATATACTAAAAATATATACGTACGAAAAATAACAAAAGAAATTCAACTTTTGATATAGAATGCAAGAATGAAATAATAATGACAGTATTGAAGCAAACTGGTGGTTTCTAATGTTATTCCTTATTTACTATTCTAACAATAATATAGCAGAATATAATTGACAAATGAATATAGTGAATATGATGTTTCAACGCTTTTGAGTTTTGTATGCTATACAGTATACACTATATTGTTATTTACAAACATTGCTAGTTAATTAAGGAGTGTACTTCGTACATAAGTTACTGATCAAAAGAATTAGAATTAACATTAGTATTAAGTTGTATCCACGGATCAATGTAAAGTACTTACCCTAATCTGATTGTATTTATCTTTGTTGTTATCGATGGACAAAACGTACACCATCTATTTAAGGGAAAAAGTAATTCGGCTACCTCTGCAAATTTAACAAATTCAACATTCTGCTACCACCTTTTTAACTCTGCCATTTAGCTACCTCTAAACTCTGCATCTTAATATACGTTAGTAATTACTTACCAAATATTTTAAAGCCGGGGGAAGAATATCCAAAGGAACCTCCTTTATGTTTCGCTTCTTTTCCTGTTGATGTACAAACGTATCTATTTTACAATCTGATAAGCACCCTCCAGGACCTGTTGACACTTAATTGGATTGTACAATTTAAAAACACAACCGTGACATTACGTATCAAATATATCACATAAAGTCATGGATATAAATGTTATACTCACTAAAAGTTGATGCCGTTATAAAACATAACAATTTAAATTTGTTATTCTAAAATTCTAGTAATATTCACACATGGCAAATAAAACATGAGTTGCATGTGATGATCCGGGGATTTCCGACTAAATTTAAACTTAATCTTTATATGATTTCGATACGATAAGCAAAGTATGTAATGTTGAGTCTAGAAAGTTTTGAACCAAAATTCATATATTCAATTGACCTTCGACTGCTCCCGACGAATCACGAACCACTAATTGTAAATAGATATGTATATATTTTAAATATAAATATTTATTCTGAAATATAATTTATGATGTAATTGTTAGAAACTAATTATGTAAAATAAAATGAAATAAAATAAAACATATCCATATATATATATATATATATATATATATATACATAATGTATATTAAAAATATATTTTGTGATTTCAAAGTTATTTGGTAAATGACGGCTAACTTAGTCACACATTTTATATTTAAATTATATTATAATTATTATATTTTATTCTCAAAATCTGTTATTAAATTCAATCATACTATTGTGCTTAATTGATTGATTCTTGAGATTACTATGCTTAATTTGGATTATTGTTAATGAAATTGGTACTATAGTTAATTGATTGAAAGACTGGTCAACTGTATCACCTATTCGATTAATAATTATATTATAATATTCATATCACTGTTTTGAAAGTATCATTCATCTACGCGATCTTATAACTAAAGTATATATAATTATTATATTAAGTTACTTTATTGTATATCATAGAAATAGAATGTATATATATATATATATATATATATATATATATATATATATATATATATATATATATATATATATATATATATATAGTCACTGGATGGTAAACCTACTCTTTCAATTTGGACACATTCGTTTATATTTTTCTTGATGATTGTTATTCCAATTACCCCACACCCGATTAATGTTAGGCATTACCATCTTTTTCCTTATTAGCATATCACAATCAATATTATGTATATATGGATATATGCATCGTATGATTGATACAATTATTAAACATCCATTCAAACATCCACTTGTCTAAATATATTTCATCCGTGATTATTACGTAGTATTGATGTTACTCCACTTATTCTATCATCTTAGATGTACCACTTTAGTCACCTACTCACATATTATATTTGATTGTGTGTATTCGTTTCTATAAGTCATCACCTTTTTACATATTCATATGCATATAAGGTACTTATATATAAACACATATATATGCTTGATCATCTCCAAAAATTTCATCACCCATCAACCTTTGAACCATCCTTTGCAACCGTCCTCTCTTTCTCCTATTTCTTCAACCAGTTTACTACTATTGCCACTCGTTTGTTCGTTGCTATTACTAAATCAAGAAAACCCATTAAACTATCACCTTCTACGAACCCTTTTATTATTTTGTTTTGATCGAACGACGAAGAACACCACCACACAAACTTCCAACCATTACCGCCACTTTGAACTGCTATTTGCAACTGTAAAATACCTCATTACAGTCCCACATACTGCGGTTTACTACTATATAGTGAAATCAACCTGCACGCCTATTTTTTTCCTAGTTTTCCTCGTGAATACCCAAGATCATAACTATTAAAACTGCTGCTGTCTGTTCGAACAACCACTTCTGTTGCAGGCCAAAAACACCACTCCAACACTTTCATCGAATCAATATTGAAACTACCTCTGCTCCTGTTGACATAAACATAACCATAGGTACCATCTTTATAAACATCAATAACCCATTGAAGTATATTTTTTTTATTGTTTCGTTTGACAACCCAGGATCAAATCAATTGGTTTGTTGCCTCACCTATTTGAACCATCGCGAACTATTGCTACTCGTCTTCTTTAATCATTATTGATCGACACACAAGACACCATAAACCCAACAACCATCGGCTTTTATCACTACTCCAAACCCACAATCCTTATTATTTGCATGCTACTACATGACTTCTGTTTCAAACCCTTGCAAAAACCACAACCGCTACAACTTTACCATTTTGCTATTCCCTTCTCTTTGATTAACGTGTAGGAACAAAGAAAATTTGGTGCGTTTGTAGAATTCACAAAACAATAGATGAAAGAATCAACAAATTAATTTGTTTGAGTTTGTCTACTCACTATATATGTATTATAAAAGGTTATGCAAGTGGGAGTTGATAGAATACTATGGCCGACACTCACACCCCACTTGTTTATTATAGAAAAGGAAACCGGAGGCTATGATTAAGGAGGGCTGCGTTTTTTTTTCCTTTTTCTTTTTATATGTTCTGCCATTTGGAATTGGGATTTATGTTATCAAATTCTAAAGAAGGCCACGACATTTGATTGTTGGGTCTGTTCCTTATTTTGAGCCAAGATTTAATTAAGTACTTGGGCTTATTTGATTGCTAAAAGGGCTGTGTTTTCCCTTCACTTCTTGGACGAGAATCAAAGTGTTGTTGGGCCGTGATCTATCCTTTATTTTCTGTTGGGCTGCTTTTGAACCGTGGCAAACCCACTTGTTTTCTGTTTTGGATCAAAGCCCAACCTGTTGTTGTTGCAAACGATTTTATGTTGATTAGCAATACGTTTTTCTGTTTTCCTTCTTCTGCTAAATGATGATGATAGTTCATATTGATGATGAAGAATTCACGGTCATTAATTATGGATGATGATGCGTATGATTGAAGATGATGCAAGTCGATGGTGATGAACAGGTCGTATGAAAATAATGATTCGGTGATCATGTGATCATGACATAATGATGACAGTATTATTTGATGATGATGATAATCATTTGTTGATGGTTATAATGATGATCGTGTGATAACGAATAAGATGGATGTTGATAGATAATGTAATGAAAATAAACAGTCGGACATATTAAATAATTAAACGATCTTGTACTCACAAGAAAAAGAAAAAAAAAAAGACTAATGGTTCAATGCTTTGGAGGTGTTTACGAGGAACGAGAGGTCTCGGGTTCAAACCCGGGCAATGGCATTTTATTTTGGAAAGCTTATTCCTTAAGGTAGCAATATTAGTAATATTATTATTATTAATCGTTTTTATTATTAATGTAAGTATTATTATTAGTATTATTTTATTATCATTAAAACTATCCTTATTATTATTATTAGAATTGTCATTATTTTTATTATTATTATTATATATTTTTTTTATGAAAATTACTATTATTATTGATATTATGAATATCATTATTCCTATTATTATTATTATTATTATTATTATTATTATTATTATTATTATTATTATTATTATTATCATCATTATTATTTTTTAACGTTAAAATTATTATTTTTAACATTATTATTATTATTATTATCATTATTTGTATTACTAATATTACTACTAATATTATTATTATTATTATTATTATTATTATTATTATTCCAACAAATATTATTTTTTTTATAAAATATAATTTTTACATGTAACATAAACATAACTAAAATTACAAACTACCATGTTTTAATATATTAACTAATATATTATTATTATTATTATAACATGAATTAAATTATATATCATGTCTATTGTAAGTATTAATATAATTATATATAAGGATATTAATCATAATGCATTATAAAAGTTATAGACTTAGTTGATTAATATTATGTGTTAATATATATAATTGATATAGGTTCGTGAATCCGAGGTCAACCCTACACTTGTTCAATGACGTCATATGTATTTTTACTACAAAATACAGTATTGTGAGTTTCATTTGCCTTGTTACCCTTTATATTTTTGGGCTGAGAATACATGCGCAATTTTATAAATGTTTTACGAAATAGACACAAGTACTTGAAACTACATTCTATGGTTGGATTATTAACCCGAATATGCCCCTTTTTTTTAGTCTGGTAATCTAAGAATTAGGGAACAGACACCCTAATTGACGCGAATCCTAAAGATAGATCTATCGGGCCCAACAAGCCCCATCCAAAGTACCGGATGCTTTAGTACTTCGAAATTTATATCATGTCCGAAGGAGGATCCCGGAATGATGGGGATATTCTTATATGCATATTGTGAATGTCGGTTACCAGGTGTTCAATCCATATGAATGATATTTTTCTCTCTATGCATGGGACGTTTAATTATGAGAACTGAAAATGAAAATCTTGTGGTCTATTAAATGATGGAAATGATTATTTATGTTAAACTAATGAACTCACCAACCTTTTGGTTGACACTTTAAAGCATGTTTATTCTCAGGTATGAAAGAAATCTTCCGCTGTGCATTTGCTCATTTTAGAGATATTACTTGGAGTCATTCATGACATATTTCAAAAGACGTTGCATTCGAGTCGTTGAGTTCATCAAGATTATTATTAAGTCAATTATAGTTTGATATATTATGAAATGGTATGCATACCGTCAACTTTCGATGTAATGAAAGATTGTCTTTTCAAAAACGAATGCAATGTTTGTAAAATGTATCATATAGAGGTCAAGTACCTCGCGATGTAATCAACTGTTGTAAATCATTTATAATCGATATGGACTTCGTCCAGATGGATTAGGACGGGTCTCTACATTGCAAAATTTTAACAACACTGCTACAAATATTATAGGTTGTAAGCTACACAGGAACCAATCACAATTATAATCAAGAGATGAACCACATTCAGAAGAACCAATTTATAGGCTAGATTATATCAATTAGAGGTAATTCACACCAACAAATCATACTTCGTGTGACAACCACATATGCACAACATCAACAACAGCACCAAACATAGGCTGATAGGCAACAACATGAAAAGCGAATATTACAAATTCTAAACGATTTGGGCAACTTTCTAGTGTAATGTACCCATATGGACCAAATATAAACGCAAAATTTCACTCCAACTGTACTAATCTAGTATTTCAGCAAAACTAAATGCTTATCCAATATTGTTACATTATTTATTTTTCATAACTCATCAACGGCTAGGAATAGGCTACGAATAAGTTGCTTTGATAAATGCCAGCATAAGATTCTTTACATACTTCTGAACATTCATAAAAAAATCAGTTAATTTCTCTTAATAATAATAATTATGTGCATATAAGTAGTAAACAATAATAAAAAAAAACCCCTAGAATTACAATTTACAAATAATGACATAAATACAAATAAAAATTAACTTTCTATCACAGCAATATCAATCAATCGCAGCAAGAAAACAACCAAACCAGAAAGCATCAAAATTAAAAGAAACAACAAAAGTTTAGAGTACTTACTTCGGTTAATTGAAGCATAAAAAGAGTAAATGCTCTGAAAGTCAGAAAATACATATAAGGTTCAACGAATAGCCACGTGAAGAAGAATCCAAGAGTGGTGGAAACAATGGAGCCGCCGGTGATGATAACGACGGCAGGCGGTAGCCGTAAACATCGAAAAACCCTATCTTCCAACGGTAATCGAAGAAACCAAAAAGTTTAATGAAAGAAGGAGAAGATCGTAGTTGAGAGATTTAACCCTAATCGCATAAACCCAACAGACTATTAAACCGTCTCCTGTCTCCCAAATCGAATATTCACCAGCATAAAAGTAATAATCTTAAAACCCTAATTATTTTGGGTATGAATTCGCAAGCATATTTCAATCAGAGAAGATTTGGGAGTAGGTAAGCAACTTCGCTTTGATGTATTAAGCCAGTTGTTTCTAAAACAAAATATAAAAGTGTGCGTGTCCCACTCAAAACCCACTAACATTTTATTTTAAAACGGCAGGAAAGTGGCCCAAGTTTTTAACGGAAACGACATCCGAACCCTTTTGTAGATATATAGTATAGGGTAATAAAGATATAATACTATATCTAAACTTGTAATTATATTATATTAACTTTACATTTCGTTAAATATGTAATACTTATTTTATACAATAATATATTTGAATATTTATTATTTATATATTTTATATGTATATACCTATAATATTAATTATGTACAGATGTCATATATATATATATATATATATATATATATATATATATATATATATATATATATATATATATAGATTCATTCTAATAACAATTTTAGTTATTTTGTATATTACTTTATATTTTCAATTCAAATGATTTAAAATAAAATGTAACTTATTAATTCAAATTATTATATACACTTTTGTTTATACATATACTTATACACATATATATACATTTTCTACTTACACCTAATTGTTCGTGAATCGTCGGGCATAGTCAAAGTTTAACTGAATTTATGAAAACGGTTCAAAAATTTTGAGACTCAACATTACAGACTTTGCTTATCGTGTCAAAAATAATAAATAGTATCGAGAGTTTGGTTTAAAATTAGTCAAAATTTTCTGGGTCGTCACAGTACCTACCCGTTAAATAAATTTCGTCCCGAAATTTGATCGAGGTCGTCATGGCTAACAATAAAAATGTTTTCATGACGATTATGAGTTGATAAATAGAGTTCTATCAACATTGAGTAATATTGATAAAATAATTTGATTACTCGAAGCGTACGAGTGAAGCTATTACAAAAGAATGAAATGAGTAAATGCAAGTTCGTCTTAACAGGTGACGTAGTCACGGTTGATTTTCCGAAATTTAAGGGATTTAAAGAAAATCTTTGTAATCTGAATAAGATCTGATCCTTCAGAATTTAAGGAAATTAGGATCCTCTTTGGTTGAATGCGATAATCTGTTTCGATTGCTCTGTCGAATATTTCACTATAAATCTACTCCCTTCATTTCCTTATTTTCATAGTTCACACCTTCTATTCTTTCTCCCTCAATTCAAATTTTTGTTTTCTTTTCTCGACTTTAAGTCAAACAAATAATGATCCAGAATTTGTAGTTATTAAGTTTCGAATGAACGTGACTAATGTTCAAAGAGAGATTGTAATAGCACGATTTTGATTGGTTAAATTACCAGAATTTAAGAGAAAATATAGGGCTATCAAGTAATTATGTTCTTGATATGTTTAGAGGTTAAATAAAATGTAAGAGTCCTGTAACATGACACATGATGACGTTATGGTCTGTGAATCATCACGCTTCATTAGAAGCTCAGCATGACTTACTGTAATATAATCACGTTGATCAAGTGTCATTATATTATACTAACTCATGCATCAATTTCCAACATTACTTCAAAATCATTCATATTTCAAACTCTAAGTTTTTCAGAGATTTAGAAACTAAAACAGTTTTCTTTTATGATATAACACAGGTAGTGCGGTGAAATAATTAATATCGGACGAGATTATTTATGAAGATATCTTCAGAAATATTGAGGATGTTAATAATGAAAGATACGATAATATCTTAGAATTTTAGAATCAAGTTGTGATGAAGAAATTCATTCACGATGATTTAAAGCGATTAAAGAGCAAGGTATTCGCTAAATATTTCATCCGAAACAGAATTATCAGGATTCTTTATGTACAAGTTTAGTCCTTGTGATTTGTTCAGAGTTTCAGAATGAGAGATCATAATTCTAAGAGATAAAGGTTATATGTATACATATAACTGTTGATGTAAAAACGCTGCGAGATTCAAAATACTGATTGCTAATTCTCAGTAATTGGTATGGCAATTCTCGTTACAAGATGCGGATGAGTATCTGATAAGGTTTTAATGAACAAATATAATGGTTCTTCGGGGAGACTTATGTCAATGAATAATGAAGTTGCTGGTAAATATTCTTCTAATGTAATGGGGTGTAAACGGTTCCCGATAATGATGATGAAAGGTAAACTTATATATCAAGGTTATAATAAGGCTTATTCGAATGAAAAGTCGAAGTTGACTTGCTGGAGCTGTGACAAAATTGGCTATCTTGAACAGGAGTTGTAAAATTATTTTCGGTAATAATAACGCTAAAGGAATTAACACAGTTACGTGTTAAACATTTACTCAGTTTTCAAGAGTTTTTCAGGTGCATAACTATATGCATAAATCTTTCCTTCCGTAGATGAAATACGGTTGGTTCATCCTCTCGATTGAGGTATTTTCAAGAATCATGAAAGGTTTGAATGTAGATTGTAATCATCAAGATACAAATGAGGTTTAAGATGAAATCAAGTGACAAACTTGAAGAATTGTTTAGTTTCATATGTTATAATCAATATTTTAATTCATTTTAATTGTCCAATGTTGGTAGTCCTCAGTTGATAGTCCACAGTTAGCAGTTCAATAATTCATATATAGTTTAATATATTATATTCGAATTAATTAATACGTGTCGTGACCCATTATATACATGTCTCAGACTCGATCACAACTCAAAGTATATATATTATTGTAGAATTAACTTCAACCCTGTATAACTAACTCAAACATTACTGCATATAGAGTGTCTATGGTTATTCCAAATAATATATATAGATGCGTCGATATGATATGTCAAAACCTTGTATACGTGTCCCGATATTTAAAGTGCGTAAAATAAGTAACAGAAATTAAATGACAATAAATAAAATTGCGAGAATTTAAATTGCGATAAATAAATTGCGATAATTAAATTGCGATAAATAAATGTAATAAGGAATTAATAGTTAGCTAGGAACAGTTAGCTAGGACTTTGTTAGCGTGGATTCTTAACAAAATTTCACATAGTTAATTTGTTTGTTTCTAACAAATTTTATTTTGTCCAATGTTTTCTTCATTATGCCACTTGTTGGATTTTGATAGGTCAAAATTCAAATATGAAATTGAATGAAAATGGTTATTCTGCGGTGAACGGATACGTATATCGGTGGTTGTAAGTAGGATAGTAAATGACTGTTGAATTAGATTCGAAGAATGTACATTTTAACTTATTAATGTGAAATCTAAATATTCCTCGGGTATTACGTACCCGTTAAAATATTTTCACCATTAACAGTTTGTACAAAAGAATTTATAATTACAATCTTTATGAAAACATATATATTTTCTTCAGATGTAATCATGGATTTAATGAGTTAATATGATATTAAACTCATTTAATTTACCGTTAGAACATGAATATATAATCTCTAAAACACTAGAGATTACATAATCATCATGTCGAACGAAGATCAAGGATGTAGAACGAAGATTATACTCGGGGTACAGAATGAGATGTTGAGGCATGTGATGTTGAAACTTGGATTGTTGGTGGTACTACTGGTGCTGGTGTGCTGCTGATACGGATGGTGCTGTCTGTGATGCCTGCAAGTTGTTCATCGTATTTTCCAAAGTTACTATTCGAGCGCGAAGCTCGTTGACTTCTTCTATTACTCAGGGATGATTGGCGGTTGGAACGAGCGAATGAATAAGATTTAGAATTTGAGATAGTATATAATCATGACGAGATACTCTGGATATGAGAGAGAAAATGGTGTCTCGAACAGGTTCGCCGGTAAGCGCTTCAGGTTCATCGTCAAGAGGTGAATTCAGTTGGTGGAAGGGATTGCCTTCTTCGCGTCTCCATTGATTTAGTCGACTACGAACCCATCCCCAATTCATCTAGAATTGGAGATGACTGATTAGTTGATCCATTCCGGTCACACTGCTTTCGGAGCTCGAGTGTGTTTCCATATTGGAATAGCTGTCGGAATTTGAGGAATTTGAACTAGTGACGAGTTCCATTTCGTTCGATTGAATGAAGGATTTTTCGATATGAAATGATTTTCAAATATTAGATGACATTCTAATTATATAGAATATCTATATATATAATACTAAAGATTTCGTAGACTACAGAGGAATTTACGGCATATGTCAGGCAGTCTACAGTAACAGATACGCTAAGATATGGATTAGCAGATACGCTAAGATATGAATTTTTATCTATACACTATTCATGCAATCAATGCAATAATATGTGTCTAGACTAAGAATGATAAGCAGGTAATTTTCGACACAAAATGATAAGCAAAACTTTTGACATGCAGACACGGTCGAAGTCCAGACTTACTAATGCATCTAAACAACTATCAGTTAGACACACTAATGCAAGACCTGGTTCACTAAGACCACCGCTCTGATACCACATGAGATGACCCGTCCCAATCCATAAGGACGAATACAATAACATATGATTACATCGCGAGGTATTTGACCTCTAAATGATACATTTTACACACATTGCATTCGTTTTTAAAAGACAAACTTTCATCACATCGAAAGTTGACGGCATGCATACCATTTCATAATATATCCAACTATAAATGACTTAATAATATTCTTGATGAACTCAACGACTCGAATGCAACGTCTTTTGAACTATGCCATGAATGACTCCAAGTAATATCTTTAAAATGACCAAATGCACAGTGAAAGATTTCTTTAATACCTGAGAATAAACATGCTTTCAAGTGTCAACCAAAAGGTTGGTGAGTTCATTAGTTTATCGTAATCAATCATTTCTATAATTTTAATAGATCACAAGATTTTCATTTCCATTTCTCATAAATATACATCTCATATCAGGCATTTCGCAAACTGCATAGAGATAAAAATCATTCATATGGTGAACGCTTGATAACCGAACTAACAGGATGCATATAGAATATCCCCCATCATTCTGGGACTCTCATCGGACATGATAATCGAAGTACTAAAGTATTCGTAACCCGAATGGGACGTGTTAAGGTCCATAGATCTATCTTTAGGATTTGCGTCAATTAGGGGCCATTTCCCTAATTCTCAGGCTACCAAGCTAAAAAGGGGCATATTCGATTCGATAATTCAACCATAGAATGTAGTTTCGATTACTTGTGTCTATTTCGTAAAACATTTATAAAAGCAACGCATGTATTCTCAGTCTCAAAAGTATATATTGCAAAAGCATTTAAAAAAGGAGCAAATGAAACTCACTCTACAATATTTTGTAGTAAAAATATTCATACGACGATACTGAACAATGCCGGGTTGGCCTCGGATTCACGAACCTATATCATTTGTATATATATTAAAACATATCCTCGTAATCGAATAAATCTATTTATTATTAATAATGTATTTGTTATATTAATACTTTATAAGTTTTATTATTTATTTATATATTTTCATTTTATATATGTAGAGATTTTAATATTGTTAAGTTATGTAATTTAAATATATTTTTGTATATAAAATCTTTATTTTTATACTTATAATTTTAATAACGTCATTAATACTTTTATTTTCCTATTCGTAATTATTTTAATAATGATGATATAGATAGTACTGATACAAATAATAATGATAGTAAAATAATAATTTTAATAAAATGATAGATTTAAAAGTAATGATACTTTTAGTAATAATAACATTGATACTACTTATATTTATAGCAATGATACTAATAATAATGTTTATGAAAAAAAATAACATAATGTATGGTTTCATAATGATAATAATATTAATAATCCTAATCATAAAAATAATAACAATAATATTAACAATAATAATAATAATTATAATAATAATAATATTAATAACATTAGTTTTTAATAAAAATGAAAAGTTTACTAACTAAGATAATGAAAATAATACTTTTGATAATAATACCTATTACATAATAATAATGATCTTATTGCTAATGATAATACTAATAACAATATTACTTACTAATACTACTAATGGTAATAATATTAATAATAATAATAATCACCATAATGGAAATTATAATTATAATTGATAACTAATACTTATGATAATAATAATAACTAGTAGTTCGTAACTAATATTAATAATAACTATAATAATACTAATAATAATTATGATAATTATAATACTTGTAATAACACTAATAATAATAATAATAATAATAATAATAATAATAATAATAATAATAATAATAACAATAATAATAATAACTACATTAATAGTAATAGTAAC
The DNA here is from genome assembly GCF_046630445.1 of Rutidosis leptorrhynchoides. NCBI lineage: Eukaryota > Viridiplantae > Streptophyta > Magnoliopsida > Asterales > Asteraceae > Rutidosis > Rutidosis leptorrhynchoides. The sequence continues at coordinate 79,107,957 of NC_092336.1, read as the reverse complement.
AATAATAATAATAATAATAATAATAATAATAATAATAATAATAATAATAATAATAATAATAATAATAATAATAATAATAATAATGATAATAATGATAATAATAATAATGAAAATGAAAATGAAAATATAAAAGTATATACCCTTTTTGAAAGCTTTTCTAAAAAAAATTGCCCACAACGGGGCTCAAACCCGAGACCTCGCGCTCGCACACTAACACCCTCTACCATCACTCCATGGTTGCTTTTCTAATTTTATCCCTTCTCATTTTTATTCAAACTATTTTTCTGTTTCATCTATTTCTTCACCAATACAATCGACCAAAAACCAAATTCATGATACTTTTTGCCAATCTTAATTTAAGACTTGGGATTTTTAAACAGATCGACCATATGACTTGACTTGAATTAACAGGAAAATATAAAAAAAAATATAACTTTTGTTGCTGCAGTTTGAAGAACACGATGGGCAACACAGAATCAATTTCGAAATTTTAGGAGTTTTTAGACTATAATTGCAACATGAAAAAGGTTCACAATCATTCTTAAAAAGCTTTCTGGATTATCAATTGAACTCAAAACATCAAAACCAACTTGAATTTTCGATGAACAAAAATTATTGACTTTTTATTTTAGAACTTTGACTCCAAAATTCGTAAACAATAGGAAGAATTAACGGCTGGGATTTTACAGATAGATTAACTAAAAGATTTTTAATAACATGACATTTACACATTTTGAAAATTGATTCGAATTTAAAGGATTGATTAAAAAGTACCATAACAGGGGAACCGGTTGAGTCGTGATGAGTTTTTTATGTTAATTTCAATCAGATAATAGCTGTAATAATTTTTATTGAAAATGAGAATGGATAATTTGGTGACTGGATGAATATCTTTAAGTAATCCCATTGATTTATTGCAGATACAGAGTAAAAGAAATTATTCGATCAGACAAAATAAGATTTAAAGTCGTTTATATTTTTTCAACTAATTTGTACTATGAATTTTGATGTTTATCACTTTAGGAGACAGAAACAAAAAGCCAATCACTGTTTGATTGCAATTGAAAACAGAATTTGATTCGTATAAATATATCTGTATATCATATATAATTGTATCTGTATATAAATGTATAATACTGGTTACTAGTACGTATTTGTATATATGTAGATCAGTATATATATATATATATGTATATAGATATATTTGTTTTTATAAAAATTACACTTACTATCAGTGATTAAGGAGTATAAACATATTAATAATAATAATACATTCAATATTATTAATAAGAATAATTATAATATCAATAATAATAATATTGCTGGAATATTATAAATAATAATAAAGTAATAATACTGTTAACAATTTATTATCCTAAAAATAATATTTAGGATAGTGATATTAATAATTATAATTATAATAGTGTTTATAATGATATTATTAATGATAATAATAAATAATAATAACTTTTATTATTTTTATAATAATAATACTAATAATATATAATAAGAATAATAATAATGATTTTGGTAATAACAAGTTACATATCTTATTTTTTCACATCTACATATTATATATTATAATAATATTAATAATACAAATAATATATTAATATCAATATTAATAATAATAATAATGAGAGTAATAATAATAATATAGATATAATACTATATCTAAACTTGTAATTATATTATATTAACCTTACATTTTGTTAAATATGTAATACTTATTTTATACAATAACATATTTGAATATTTATTATTTATATATTTTATATGTATATACCTATAATATTATTATGTACAGATGTCATATATATATATATATATATATATATATATATATATATATATATATATATATATATATATACAGATTCATTCTAATAACAGTTTTAGTTATTTTGTATATTACTTTATATTTTCAATTCAAATGATTTAAAATGTAACTTATTAATTCAAATTATTATATACACTTTTGTTTATACATATACTTATACACATATATATACATTTTCTACTTACACCTAATTGTTCGTGAATCGTCGGGCATAGTCAAAGTTTAACTGAATTTATGAAAACAGTTCAAAAATTTTGAGACTCAACATTACAGACTTTGCTTATCGTGTCAAAAATAATAAATAGTATCGAGAGTTTGGTTTAAAATTAGTCAAAATTTTTCGGGTCGTCACAATCAACCAATTAGCCATCACCTATTCTGGATGAATTGGGGATGGGTTCGTAGCCTACTTAGTCATTGGAGACAAGAAGAAGGTGATCCCTTCCATCCACCACATTCCCCTCTTGGCGAAGAACCTGAAGCACTAACCGGCGAACCTGTTCGTAATACCATTTTCTCTCTCATTTCCAGAGTATCTCGTCATGATTATATACTAACTTAAATTTTAGATCTTATTCGTCGCGCTCGGGTAATGACTTTAGAGAATATGGTGCAAAGGTTACAAGCACCAGCAGCATCACCGGCATCAACAGTACCACCATCATCAACACCAACAGTATCTACCACCACCAACGATAACATCCACATCCCACACCTCAACATCACAATTTGTACCTCGAACATCAACGTCATACGTACCATAGATACCAAGGAATACCAACAACAACAAACGATGAAGTATTGATCGAAGAAATATTCTGCAGAGAATATATAGTTTCTAAAAGTTTTAGAGATTACTTATTCTAGCTCTAATTGTAAACCCGATGAGTAAGAAAATAGAAATGATGAAATAAAACCCTGATCAAAATGGTGCACGATTTACAAACTAGATCTGTTTTACCAGCACCGTCACTACCGTCAGCATCGTCAGCATCAGCAGCATCTACAACATCACAAGCTCCGCCAGATCCATAATCACCGCAAACATCATCACTAATCAACAACGCGTATATCGTATCAACGAGTTATGAAGTAATAACTCATTCCCTCTGAAGAAATTATATGTATATTTTATATATATATGAAATTTGAGATCAAAATAAATCTTTCCGTACTAAGCTATTACGTGTGAATCTTAACTACTCGGTTAGTTCAAGTTATTAATATGCTATGATGTACATCCTTCGTTAATGACTTAACAATCGTTAACTATAATCTCTGCTTCGACTTAACAGATTCCATTTCATAATAAATCAAGTGTATTATTCAGATACATGTTTGATTTTACACTTTCATTTTCGATGTACTTGAAACTTTCCAGAAAACATCATTTGTACCTTGCGAAGTTAGCAAGAGTTCCATAAGGACCAACATGATTCACTGAGGAAATATCAATAAAACTGAATAACGAAGTATTGATTAGATTAGTGAAATACTCCGCGAAGATTAGGAAATCTTTAATGTTTTAGAGATTATTCATTTCTAATCCAGCCGAAAATCAAATGAGCTTAATATGATACTAACTCATTAAATCTGTATTACATCTGAAGAAAATATACATACATATATTTTCATAAAAACTGTAATAAAATTCTCTAGTACAAAATATTACTTGTGAAACTTTTAACGGGTAGGTAATACCCGAAAGATATATAAATTCACAATTAATATGTTACATTCTTCGATTCTGATTCAGCAAATCATCAACTATACTCACTACTTTCACAACGATATATACATTCTTTCCAAGAAATCAAAACAACCATTCGCATCCAAATTTGATTACATATTCTGATTTTGAAAAATCAGAATCTAAGCCATGATTTAACAGAAAACATCACTCTTAGATTCTTACATCTTTCAAATGCCATACTTTGACTTTAAAACTGTGCTAGAACATCACTTCTATTCATAAAACCCAGAAAAATATTTGTATCATTCAAAATTCTAGAACATCATATATATATCTTGATAATTACAATCTTCATGCAAACCCTTCAAACTTTTGAAAACACCTCGGATTGATAACCGATGATTCGGTTATGATAACTTTGAATGCTGTTGAAGCAGCAAAAACTGTAAACGACCTTAACAGTAAAAAGTTTGATGATAAAGAATAGAGTGTTGGCAAAGCTCAGAAAAAGAGAAGGTTTGGAACTGGAAAACGAATTGAGCAAAGTATGAAGGAGGCGCCTTCAAAGAATCCAAATAATTCAGTATCTGCTAAAGTCATTAACGAATACCTTGCTCCTGACTCTAAACCCTTGCGGACAATATTCTTCATCATCCTCTGATATTAGAAATTTTAAGATATCATCGTATCTTTCATTATAAATATCCTCCATATTTCTGAAGATATTTCCATAATTATTCTTATCTGAAATCATTTATCTCTTCGCACCATCTGTAATATATCATAAAAGAAACTATTTTAGTTTCTAAATTCTGAAACCTTCAAGTTTAAAATATGAATGCTTTTGAAGTAGTGTTGGGAACTGAAGCATGAGTTAGTATAATATAATGACACTTGATCAACGTGATTATATTACAGTAAGTCATGCTGAGTTTCTAAGTGGGACATGACGATTCACAGACCATACCGTCATCATGTGCTATGTTACACGACTCTGGTATTCTATTTAACCTCTAAGAATATCAAGAAAATATTTTTTTGATGATTCGGTCTTTTCCGGATATTCTGGTAATTTGACAAATCAAAATCGTGCCATTACAATTTCCTTCTTAGAACATTAACTATGTTCATTTCAAAATCCATACCTACGAATTCTGGACCATTATTCCCTTGACTTGAAGTCGGGAAGAGGAGACAAAAGTATGGAACTCTTGGATATAAAAGAAAGTATAAAGCTCGACAACAACACCTAAATTACAAACCGTGCATATCAATACGTATTGCCACGTAAAGGCACGGGAGAATTAAAATAACTATAACCCCAAGGTAATAGTAAAAATAAATAAAATCCTCCGGTGGTAGATGAAAGAGAAGAATGACAGATATGAAAGTTAGGAGTATATCAAGGATCAGAACTGGATGTAGCATATTTATGAATGATTCAAAGTATGAATTAAAGGAGAAAGAATAGAGGGTCTGAGTTGTGGAAATAAGAAAACGAAGAGAATGGATATATAGTGACGTATCCGAGAGAGCAATCAAAACAGATTATCGCATTTAATCAAAGCGGATCCTAATTTCCTTAATTATCGAAGTACCAAATCTTATTACATAGATTTTCTCTAAATCCCTTGAATTCCAGAAATCAACCGTGACTATGTCACCGGTTAAAACGAACCTTATTTATTCATTTCACTCTTTTGTGATAACTTCACTCGTACTCTTCACAAAATCGAATTGTTTTATCTATATTACTCAATAATGATAAAACTCTAATTTTCAGCTCGTATGCGTCATGAAAACATACTTATTGTCAGCCATGACCATCCCAATTAAATTTCGGGACAAATTTCCTTAACGGGTAGGTACTGTGACAACCCAGAAATTTTTGACCAAATTTAAACCTAATCTTTATATGTTTCTGACACGATAAGCAAAGTCTGTAATGTTGAAATCTTAAAAACTTTGAACTTTGTTCATATAATCAATTACTTTTGGCTGTGCTCGATGATTCACGAACATTTATGTGTATAGATATGTATATATTATATATAGTTATATTAATCGGAAAATGTTAACAAAGTATTAAGTGTATAATACTTTACATTAAACGTATTTGTCTCAATATATGTTTTATATGACGGAATTAAAGGATATTATCAAACGATCGAAGTAGAAGATATTTTGATAGCACCTAACAAGATTGTTACGGGTCTCTGTTGGGAGGTCCACTTCGATTTAGAAAATCTTTCCCTTTTGATTATATTTAGAATTAGATATATAAAATAACCTGCAACGTGTATTTAAAATAAATTTAATATTCTAAATGAAAATGTATATATATATATATATTTTAACTTAGTCATAAAAACGTTTTGATTTAAAATATTGTTAAATATGCTTTGATAAAATAACGAGGCGTTGATTTATTGAAAGCAAATAACCAAAACACTTAATTGATTAAGCTACAATTCGAGTGATATAGTTTGTCAATGATTAAGTTTAATTTTTGATAAAGGTACACGTCGCGTAACGAAAAGTACTAATTTTCTAAGCGTACGAAAATGCGTTCGAGAAACCGGAACCGGGACATAAGTCGAGTGACAACGTACGAGTCATCGGAACGAAAATTACAAGTCAACTAGGCACGTGAATTTAATATAATATATAATTAATTATATAAATTAAATATATTATATTTATATTATAAAAATATGTCGACAAGCTACACGATAAAATGGAAAATGAGCTGGAGACAAAGGCCATGCGATCGCATGGCCTTATGCCTTCCCAACCATGCGATCGCATGGGAAGGTGGGAGAGGCCAAGTCCTATAAATTTCGATCGAATTCGTTTTCTTCACTCACAATTCAATTTCTCTCATCTTTCTCTGCACTCTATATATATTTATATTTAATATTATTATTATTATTATTATTATTATTATTATTATTATTATTATTATTATTATTATTATTATTATTATTATTATTTTTATTATTAAAATTAATATTATTTAGGAGTATTATTATTATAACTACTTATACATAAAATACTACGACGGGGTTCTGCTCGCATGTTTTCAAAATGGGTTTTGCGAGCGGGATAGAGCTAAGGAAATTATGGGTTATAGCTATGGAAGTTATGGGTATGTGATAATGCTAAAAACGAATATATATTTCATAGCATTATCCCTCAAAAAAGACAAGCTTTTAGTTGCAATTGTTCTATTTACAAGTGATATTCGTTTAAATAATAAAAGGTGCAGACAAAAGACAGATTCGACGAATTGAAGACGCAAACGACCAAAAAGCTTAAAAGTACAAAGTACAATCAAAGTGGTTCAAATTATTGATGAGAAACGTCTCAAAATTACAAGAGTACGAGTCGCAAAATGCAAAGTACAAGATATTAAATTGTACGCAAGGACGTTCGAAAATCTGGAACCGGGACCAGAGTCAACTCTCAACGCGCGACGCAACGGAGCTAAAATTACAAGTCAACTATGCATATAAATATAATATAATATAAATATAATTATATAAAAATTATATATATTATATTTATATTTATAAGTGTCGGCAAGCTAGGAGCCAAGAGTACCTGAGCTGGAAAAAGAGGCCATGCGATCGCATGGCCTGGAAGTGAAAAACCCTTGCGATCGCATGGTGAACAGTATCACGTGACATCCTATAAATTTCGCAGTTTTTGGTTGAACTAAACACATCTTTTTCTCACTTCATTCTCTCAACGTATATATATATATATATATATATATATATATATATATATATATATATATATATATATTATAATTTTAATTTTAATTTTAATAATAATAAGGGTATGTTAGCAAGTGTTGTAAGGGTGTAAGTCGAAATTCTGTCCATGTAACGCTACGCTATTATTAATCATTGTAAGTAATGTTCAACCTTTTTAAATTAATGTCTCGTAGCTAAGTTATTATTATGCTTATTTAAGCCGAAGTAATCATGCTGTTGGGCTAAATATTAAAATTGGGTAATTGGGCTTTGTACCATAATTGGGGTTTGGACAAAAGAACGACACTTGTGGAAATTAGACTATGGGGTATTAATAGGCTTTATATTTGTTTAATTAAATGATAGTTTGTTAATTTAATATAAAGATTTATAATTGGACGTACCTATAAATAACCATATACACTCGATCGGACACGATGGGCGGGATATTTATAAGTACAAATAATCGTTCATTTAACCGGACACGGGAATGGATTAATAGTTAATGGACTTATTAAAACAGGGGTGAATTATGTACAAGGACACTTGGCGTAATTGTTAACAAAGTATTAAAACCTTGGGTTACACGCAGTCGATATCCTGGTGTAATTATTAAACAAAGTATTAAGACCTTGTTACAGTTTAAGTCCCCAATTAGTTGGAATATTTGACTTCGAATATAAGGATAATTTGACGAGGACACTCGCACTATATATTTATGACTGATGGACTGATATGGACAAAAACCAGACGGACATATTGAATAATCCAGGACAAAGGACAATTAACCCATGGTAATAAAACTAAAATCAACACGTCAAACATCATGATTACGGAAGTTTAAATAAGCACAATTCCTTTATTTCATATGAAAGGACCCGTTCATATACATTATAAACGATTCACAATAGTTGATTACATCGCAAGGTATTTAACCTCTATATGATACATTTTACAAACATTGCATTCGTTTTTAAAAGACAAACTTTCTTTACAACGAAAGTTGACGGCATGTGTAGTGACCCGAACTTTTCCATGTTTATATATATTAATTGAGATTGATATTTACATGATTAAATGTTTCCAACATGTTAAGCAATCAAACTTGTTAAGACTTGATTAATTGAAATATGTTTCATATAGACAATTGACCACCCAAGTTGATCGGTGATTCACGAACGTTAAAACTTGTAAAAACTATATGATGACATATATATGGATATATATATATAGTTAACATGATACTATGATAAGAAAACATATCATAAAGTATATTAACAATGAACTACATATGTAAAAACAAGACTACTAACTTAATGATTTTTAAACGAGACATATATGTAACGATTATCGTTATAAAGACATTTAATGTATATATATCATATTAAGAGATATTCATACATGATAATATCATGATAATATAATAATTTAAAATCTCATTTGATATTATAAACATTGGGTTAACAACATTTAACAAGATCGTTAACCTAAAGGTTTCAAAACAACACTTACATGTAACGACTAACGATGACTTAACGACTCAGTTAAAATGTATATACATGTAGTGTTTTAATATGTATTTATACACTTTTGAAAGACTTAAATACACTTATCAAAATACTTCTACTTAACAAAAATGCTTACAATTACATCCTCGTTCAGTTTCATCAACAATTCTACTCGTATGCACCCGTATTCGTACTCGTACAATACACAGCTTTTAGATGTATGTACTATTGGTATATACACTCCAATGATCAGCTCTTAGCAGCCCATGTGAGTCACCTAACACATGTGGGAACCATCATTTGGCAACTAGCATGAAATATCTCATAAAATTACAAAAATATGAGTAATCATTCATGACTTATTTACATGAAAACAAAATTACATATCCTTTATATCTAATCCATACACCAACGACCAAAAACACCTACAAACACTTTCATTCTTCAATTTTCTTCATCTAATTGATCTCTCTCAAGTTCTATCTTCAAGTTCTAAGTGTTCTTCATAAATTCCAAAAGTTCTAGTTTCATAAAATCAAGAATACTTTCAAGTTTGCTAGCTCACTTCCAATCTTGTAAGGTGATCATCCAACCTCAAGAAATCTTTGTTTCTTACAGTAGGTTATCATTCTAATACAAGGTAATAATCATATTCAAACTTTGGTTCAATTTCTATAACTATAACAATCTTATTTCAAGTGATGATCTTACTTGAACTTGTTTTCGTGTCATGATTCTGCTTCAAGAACTTCGAGCCATCCAAGGATCCATTGAAGCTAGATCCATTTTTCTCTTTTCCAGTAGGTTTATCCAAGGAAATTAAGGTAGTAATGATGTTCATAACATCATTCGATTCATACATATAAAGCTATCTTATTCGAAGGTTTAAACTTGTAATCACTAGAACATAGTTTAGTTAATTCTAAACTTGTTCGCAAACAAAAGTTAATCCTTCTAACTTGACTTTTAAAATCAACTAAACACATGTTCTATATCTATATGATATGCTAACTTAATGATTTAAAACCTGGAAACACGAAAAACACCGTAAAACCGGATTTACGCCGTCGTAGTAACACCGCGGGCTGTTTTGGGTTAGTTAATTAAAAACTATGATAAACTTTGATTTAAAAGTTGTTATTCTGAGAAAATGATTTTTATTATGAACATAAAACTATATCCAAAAATTATGGTTAAACTCAAAGTGGTAGTATGTTTTCTAAAATGGTCATCTAGACGTCGTTCTTTCGACTGAAATGACTACCTTTACAAAAACGACTTGTAACTTATTTTTCCGACTATAAACCTATACTTTTTCTGTTTAGATTCATAAAATAGAGTTCAATATGAAATAATAGCAATTTGATTCACTCAAAACGGATTTAAAATGAAGAAGTTATGGGTAAAACAAGATTGGATAATTTTTCTCATTTTAGCTACGTGAAAATTGGTAACAAATCTATTCCAACCATAACTTAATCAACTTGTATTGTATATTATGTAATCTTGAGATACCATAGACACATATACAATGTTTCGACCTATCATGTCGACACATCTATATATATTTCGGAACAACCATAGACACTCTATATGTGAATGTTGGAGTTAGCTATACAGGGTTGAGGTTGATTCCAAAATATATATAGTTTGAGTTGTGATCAATACTGAGATACGTATACACTGGGTCGTGGATTGATTCAAGATAATATTTATCGATTTATTTCTATACATCTAACTGTGGACAACTAGTTATAGGTTACTAACGAGGACAGCTGACTTAATAAACTTAAAACATCAAAATATATTAAAAGTGTTGTAAATATATTTTGAACATACTTTAATATATATGTATATATTGTTATAGGTTCGTGAATCAACAGTGGCCAAGTCTTACTTCCCGACGAAGTAAAAATCTGTGAAAGTGAGTTATAGTCCCACTTTTAAAATCTAATATTTTTGGGATGAGAATACATGCAGGTTTTATAAATGATTTACAAAATAGACACAAGTACGTGAAACTACATTCTATGGTTGAATTATCGAAATCGAATATGCCCCTTTTTATTAAGTCTGGTAATCTAAGAATTAGGGAACAGACACCCTAATTGACGCGAATCCTAAAGATAGATCTATTGGGCCTAACAAACCCCATCCAAAGTACCGGATGCTTTAGTACTTCGAAATTTATATCATATCCGAAGGGTGTCCCGGAATGATGGGGATATTCTTATATATGCATCTTGTTATTGTCGGTTACCAGGTGTTCACCATATGAATGATTTTTATCTCTATGTATGGGATGTGTATTGAAATATGAAATCTTGTGGTCTATTGTTACGATTTGATATATATAGGTTAAACCTATAACTCACCAACATTTTTGTTGACGTTTAAAGCATGTTTATTCTCAGGTGAATATTAAGAGCTTCCGCTGTTGCATACTAAAATAAGGACAAGATTTGGAGTCCATGTTTGTATGATATTGTGTAAAAACTGCATTCAAGAAACTGATTTCGATGTAACATATTTGTATTGTAAACCATTATGTAATGGTCGTGTGTAAACAGGATATTTTAGATTATCATTATTTGATAATCTACGTAAAGCTTTCTAAACCTTTATTTATGAAATAAAGGTTATGGTTTGTTTTAAAAATGAATGCAGTCTTTGAAAAACGTCTCATATAGAGGTCAAAACCTCGCAACGAAATCAATTAATATGGAACGTTTTTAATCAATAAGAACGGGACATTTCAGTTGGTATCCGAGCGTTGGTCTTAGAGAACCAGAAAATTTGCATTAGTGTGTCTTATCGAGTTTGTTAGGATGCATTAGTGAGTCTGGACTTCGACCGTGTTTTCTTTAAAAATGATTGCTTAACATTTTTGTTGGAAACTATATATTTTTAACATATGAATATTATGTGATATATTAATCTCTTAACGTGTTTGATATTATGTGATAGATGTCTACCTCTAGAACAAGTCCCATTGACTCACCTAATAATAATGAAGAGTCAAATGTAAATTGGAATGATTTGTGGACTGATTCACAAGTTCCCGAAGAGGAACCGGAAGAAGAGTCGGAACCGGAAGAAGAATCGGAACCGGAAGAAGAATCGGAACCGGATGAAGAAATAGAACCGGTGGGGGAAATAATAAAACGGTTAAGTAAAAGAAAATCCTCAACCAACCGACCAAAGTTAATTATGGTCAATGGTGTTTCCGCCAAGGAAGCAAAATATTGGGAGGATTACCAATTCTCCGATGAATCGGATTCCGACGAGAATTCCGATGATGTTATAGAAATTATCCCAACTGAATTTAAAAAGGCAAAAGAAAATAATAAGGGAAAGGGCATAAAAATAGAGAAATCTAATTCCAACCCCGATGAACTCTATATGTATCGTCAACCCCCGAAGTCCTTAAGTTGTAACAATGACCCGGGAACCTCTAAACCACCAGGTTTTTCTAAACCAATGTGGACAACGACGGCTCGTATTAGGGGAACATCATATATCCCTAGAAACTTGGCAAAACGAACCAAAACCGAAGAAGAAGAAACGAGCGAGTCGGAATAAGATAGTTGTATTCGTGTGGTGTAATATATGTAATATAGTGTTCTTATGCTTTATGATATATGTAAAAATTGCTTGTATTAATAAGTATTTTTTTATGAAACTAACTCTTGTCTATTTTACAGTTTAAAAACACAAAATGGATAGACAACCTAATATTTTAAGAGACCTACCCGGAGACATGATTGATGAAATCTTGTCTAGAGTCGGCCAGAATTCTTCGGCACAACTATTTAAGGCGAGATCAGTTTGTAAGACATTCGAAGAACGTTCCAAGAATGTCATGGTTTATAAGAGACTTTCGTTTGAAAGATGGGGGATATCACATTGGGAAACCCATAAGTTACGATGTGTTTACTTTGACGCATATATTGCGGGGAACCCAAATGCTATTTTACGCAACGGGTTAAGAAATTATTTTGACTCAATATATCCGAATATTGGACTTCGTGATTTAGAAAAAGCGGCTAACATGCAACATAAAGAAGCATGTTATGCTTACGGATTAGTAATGTTCGCTTCTCACCAAAGTGAGAACAAGAACATCGGGCTACAACTATTAAACAAAACGTTTCCACAAGTGACGGAGTCGGTAATTGGGGTAAGAAATGAGGTTTTTAGATTATTACGGGACTGTTGGACATTACGTAACCCTCGTCCCTTTGATGACGTTACAACACGCTGTCTTATCAACGGCCATAACGGTTATGTTGCACAAGACCAAGGATGGGAAGTAGTCCTAATAAAACCAGAATGCATGACTTGTTTCTGGACGTATGAATTACGTGTCTTTATTGCCTTTGCCGAACGACTTGTGTACTAGCTAGAATTGTCTTCACAACTATCTTGTATCAAAGTTATTGTGTGCTATATTTCATGCTTTATGTAAAATAAGCGGTATTGTAAGTTTGTAAAATATTGTATAAAAGTTTGAACGCGAAATATTATTACAATCAGTTTTTCATATAGAATTGTAGTAGTTGAATTGTATATTAGCTACTAAGTATGAACTTAACGGGTAGGTACTACCCGAATTTAAACTTATAAAACGCTAATATGAAGAAAAAGCTTTTATAAATGAGTTCATATTATGCTACGAAATACTATTAACTACTCTTAATATTCTGTATGATTAACTTGTTCCATTTAACTATTTTGAAGGAAATGGCACCGACTACTCGACACACCGTGAATATGAATGAAGAGGAATTCCGTACTTTTCTAGCTTCAAACATAGCCGCAGTACAGGCTGCGCTACATACCAACAATAACCTTGGATCTAGCAGTACAGGAAATCGTGTAGGATGCACCTACAAAGAATTCACTGCCTGCAAACCTTTGGAATTTGATGGAACCGAAGGACCGATCGGATTGAAACGGTGGACCGAGAAGGTTGAATCGGTGTTTGCCATAAGTAAGTGTACTGAAGAGGACAAAGTGAAGTACGCTACGCATACCTTCACAGGTTCTGCGTTAACATGGTGGAATACCTATCTAGAGCAAGTGGGACAAGATGATGCGTACGCACTACCGTGGTCAGCATTCAAGCACTTGATGAACGAGAAGTACCGTCCCAGAACCGAGGTCAATAAGCTCAAGACAGAACTTAGAGGGTTACGAACCCAAGGATTTGATATTACCACGTACGAAAGACGATTCACAGAATTGTGCCTATTGTGTCCGGGAGCATTCGAAGATGAGGAAGAGAAGATCGACGCGTTTGTGAAAGGATTACCGGAAAGAATCCAAGAAGATATAAGTTCACACGAGCCCGCCTCCATACAACAGGCATGTAGAATGGCTCACAAACTAGTGAACCAGATTGAAGAAAGAATTAAAGAACAGACTGCTGAAGAGGCCAATGTGAAGCAAGTCAAAAGAAAGTGGGAGGAAAATGGTGATAAGAATCACCAATACAACAACAACAGCAATTACAACAATAATCGCAACAATTATCCCAACAATCGCAACATCAATCGCAACTACAACAAACGGCCCAACAACAACAACAACAACAACAACAACAACAACAACAACAACAACAGCAACTACAACAATCATCCCAACAACAATAATAACCGCAACAACAACAACAATCAGAAGCAGCTATGCCAAAGGTGTGAAAAGAATCACTCAGGGTTCTGCACCAAATTTTGCAACAAGTGTAAAAGAAATGGTCATAGCGCGGCGAAGTGTGAGGTCTACGGACCAGGGGTTAATAGAACGAAAGGAACAAATGGTGTCGGAACGAGTAATGGCGGAGCAAGTAGTGTCGGAGCAAGTTATGCCAATGTAGTTTGTTATAAATGTGGAAAACCAGGCCACATTATTAGAAATTGCCCGAACCAGGAGAACACGAATGGACAAGGCCGTGGAAGAGTTTTCAATATTAATGCGGTAGAGGCACAGGAAGACCCGGAGCTTGTTACGGGTACGTTTCTTATTGACAATAAATCTGCTTACGTTTTATTTGATTCGGGTGCGGATAGAAGCTATATGAGTAGAGATTTTTGTGCTAAATTAAGTTGTCCATTGACGCCTTTGGATAGTAAATTTTTACTCGAATTAGCAAATGGTAAATTAATTTCAGCAGATAATATATGTCGGAATCGAGAAATTAAACTGGTTAGCGAAACATTTAAGATTGATTTGATACCAGTAGAGTTAGGGAGTTTTGATGTGATAATCGGTATGGACTGGTTGAAAGAAGTGAAAGCGGAGATCGTTTGTTACAAAAATGCAATTCGCATTATACGAGAAAAAGGAAAACCCTTAATGGTGTACGGAGAAAAGGGCAACACGAAGCTACATCTTATTAGTAATTTGAAGGCACAAAAACTAATAAGAAAAGGTTGCTATGCTGTTCTAGCACACGTCGAGAAAGTACAAACTGAAGAAAAGAGCATCAATGATGTTCCCATTGCAAAAGAATTTCCCGATGTATTTCCGAAAGAATTACCGGGATTACCCCCACATCGATCCGTTGAATTTCAAATAGATCTTGTACCAGGAGCTGCACCAATAGCTCGTGCTCCTTACAGACTCGCACCCAGCGAGATGAAAGAACTGCAAAGCCAATTACAAGAACTTTTAGAGCGTGGTTTCATTCGACCAAGCACATCACCGTGGGGAGCTCCTGTTTTGTTTGTCAAGAAGAAAGATGGTACATTCAGGTTGTGTATCGACTACCGAGAGTTGAACAAACTTACCATCAAGAACCGCTACCCACTACCGAGAATCGACGACTTATTTGATCAACTACAAGGCTCGTCTGTTTATTCAAAGATTGACTTACGTTCCGGGTATCATCAAATGCGGGTGAAAGAAGATGATATTCCAAAGACTGCTTTCAGAACACGTTACGGTCATTACGAGTTTATGGTTATGCCGTTTGGTTTAACTAATGCACCAGCTGTGTTCATGGACCTTATGAACCGAGTGTGTGGACCATACCTTGATAAGTTTGTCATTGTTTTCATTGATGACATACTTATTTACTCAAAGAATGACCAAGAACACGGTGAACATTTGAGAAAGGTGTTAGAAGTATTGAGGAAGGAAGAATTGTACGCTAAGTTTTCAAAGTGTGCATTTTGGTTGGAAGAAGTTCAATTCCTCGGTCACATAGTGAACAAAGAAGGTATTAAGGTGGATCCGGCAAAGATAGAAACTGTTGAAAAGTGGGAAACCCCGAAAACTCCGAAACACATACGCCAGTTTTTAGGACTAGCTGGTTACTACAGAAGGTTCATCCAAGACTTTTCCAGAATAGCAAAACCCTTGACTGCATTAACGCATAAAGGGAAGAAATTTGAATGGAATGATGAACAAGAGAAAGCGTTTCAGTTATTGAAGAAAAAGCTAACTACGGCACCTATATTGTCATTGCCTGAAGGGAATGATGATTTTGTGATTTATTGTGATGCATCAAAGCAAGGTCTCGGTTGTGTATTAATGCAACGAACGAAGGTGATTGCTTATGCGTCTAGACAATTGAAGATTCACGAACAAAATTATACGACGCATGATTTGGAATTAGGTGCGATTGTTTTTGCATTAAAGACTTGGAGGCACTACTTATATGGGGTCAAAAGTATTATATATACCGACCACAAAAGTCTTCAACACATATTTAATCAGAAACAACTGAATATGAGGCAGCGTAGGTGGATTGAATTATTGAATGATTACGACTTTGAGATTCGTTACCACCCGGGGAAGGCAAATGTGGTAGCCGATGCCTTGAGCAGGAAGGACAGAGAACCCATTCGAGTAAAATCTATGAATATAATGATTCATAATAACATTACTACTCAAATAAAGGAGGCGCAACAAGGAGTTTTAAAAGAGGGAAATTTAAAGGATGAAATACCCAAAGGATCGGAGAAGCATCTTAATATTCGGGAAGACGGAACCCGGTATAGGGCTGAAAGGATTTGGGTACCAAAATTTGGAGATATGAGAGAAATGGTACTTAGAGAAGCTCATAAAACCAGATACTCAATACATCCTGGAACGGGGAAGATGTACAAGGATCTCAAGAAACATTTTTGGTGGCCGGGTATGAAAGCCGATGTTGCTAAATACGTAGGAGAATGTTTGACGTGTTCTAAGGTCAAAGCTGAGCACCAGAAACCATCAGGTCTACTTCAACAACCCGAAATCCCGGAATGGAAATGGGAAAACATTACCATGGATTTCATCACTAAATTGCCAAGGACTGCAAGTGGTTTTGATACTATTTGGGTAATAGTTGATCGTCTCACCAAATCAGCACACTTCCTACCAATAAGAAAAGATGACAAGATGGAGAAGTTATCACGACTGTATTTGAAGGAAGTCGTCTCCAGACATGGAATACCAATCTCTATTATCTCTGATAGGGATGGCAGATTTATTTCAAGATTCTGGCAGACATTACAGCAAGCATTAGGAACTCGTCTAGACATGAGTACTGCCTATCATCCACAAACTGATGGGCAGAGCGAAAGGACGATACAAACGCTTGAAGACATGCTACGAGCATGTGTTATTGATTTTGGAAACAGTTGGGATCGACATCTACCGTTAGCAGAATTTTCCTACAACAACAGCTACCATTCAAGCATTGAGATGGCGCCGTTTGAAGCACTTTATGGTAGAAAGTGCAGGTCTCCGATTTGTTGGAGTGAAGTGGGGGATAGACAGATTACGGGTCCGGAGATTATACAAGAAACTACCGAGAAGATCATCCAAATTCAACAACGGTTGAAAACCGCCCAAAGTCGACAAAAGAGCTACGCTGACATTAAAAGAAAAGATATAGAATTTGAAATTGGAGAGATGGTCATGCTTAAAGTTGCACCTTGGAAAGGCGTTGTTCGATTTGGTAAACGAGGGAAATTAAATCCAAGGTATATTGGACCATTCAAGATTATTGATCGTGTCGGACCAGTAGCTTACCGACTAGAGTTACCTCAACAACTCGCGGCTGTACATAACACTTTCCACGTCTCGAATTTAAAGAAATGTTTTGCTAAAGAAGATCTCACTATTCCGTTAGATGAAATCCAAATCAACGAAAAACTTCAATTCATCGAAGAACCCGTCGAAATAATGGATCGTGAGGTTAAAAGACTTAAGCAAAACAAGATACCAATTGTTAAGGTTCGATGGAATGCTCGTAGAGGACCCGAGTTCACCTGGGAGCGTGAAGATCAGATGAAGAAGAAATACCCGCATCTATTTCCAGAAGATTCGTCAACACCTTCAACAGCTTAAAATTTCGGGACGAAATTTATTTAACGGGTAGGTACTGTAGTGACCCGAACTTTTCCATGTTTATATATATTAATTGAGATTGATATTTACATGATTAAATGTTTCCAACATGTTAAGCAATCAAACTTTTTAAGACTTGATTAATTGAAATATGTTTCATATAGACAATTGACCACCCAAGTTGATCGGTGATTCACGAACGTTAAAACTTGTAAAAACTATATGATGACATATATATGGATATATATATATAGTTAACATGATACTATGATAAGAAAACATATCATAAAGTATATTAACAATGAACTACATATGTAAAAACAAGACTACTAACTTAATGATTTTTAAACGAGACATATATGTAACGATTATCGTTATAAAGACATTTAATGTATATATATCATATTAAGAGATATTCATACATGATAATATCATGATAATATAATAATTTAAAATCTCATTTGATATTATAAACATTGGGTTAACAACATTTAACAAGATCGTTAACCTAAAGGTTTCAAAACAACACTTACATGTAACGACTAACGATGACTTAACGACTCAGTTAAAATGTATATACATGTAGTGTTTTAATATGTATTTATACACTTTTGAAAGACTTCAATACACTTATCAAAATACTTCTACTTAACAAAAATGCTTACAATTACATCCTCGTTCAGTTTCATCAACAATTCTACTCGTATGCACCCGTATTCGTACTCGTACAATACACAGCTTTTAGATGTATGTACTATTGGTATATACACTCCAATGATCAGCTCTTAGCAGCCCATGTGAGTCACCTAACACATGTGGGAACCATCATTTGGCAACTAGCATGAAATATCTCATAAAATTACAAAAATATGAGTAATCATTCATGACTTATTTACATGAAAACAAAATTACATATCCTTTATATCTAATCCATACACCAACGACCAAAAACACCTACAAACACTTTCATTCTTCAATTTTATTCATCTAATTGATCTCTCTCAAGTTCTATCTTCAAGTTCTAAGTGTTCTTCATAAATTCCAAAAGTTCTAGTTTCATAAAATCAAGAATACTTTCAAGTTTGCTAGCTCACTTCCAATCTTGTAAGGTGATCATCCAACCTCAAGAAATCTTTGTTTCTTACAGTAGGTTATCATTCTAATACAAGGTAATAATCATATTCAAACTTTGGTTCAATTTCTATAACTATAACAATCTTATTTCAAGTGATGATCTTACTTGAACTTGTTTTCGTGTCATGATTCTGCTTCAAGAACTTCGAGCCATCCAAGGATCCATTGAAGCTAGATCCATTTTTCTCTTTTCCAGTAGGTTTATCCAAGGAAATTAAGGTAGTAATGATGTTCATAACATCATTCGATTCATACATATAAAGCTATCTTATTCGAAGGTTTAAACTTGTAATCACTAGAACATAGTTTAGTTAATTCTAAACTTGTTCGCAAACAAAAGTTAATCCTTCTAACTTGACTTTTAAAATCAACTAAACACATGTTCTATATCTATATGATATGCTAACTTAATGATTTAAAACCTGGAAACACGAAAAACACCGTAAAACCGGATTTACGCCGTCGTAGTAACACCGCGGGCTGTTTTGGGTTAGTTAATTAAAAACTATGATAAACTTTGATTTAAAAGTTGTTATTCTGAGAAAATGATTTTTATTATGAACATAAAACTATATCCAAAAATTATGGTTAAACTCAAAGTGGAAGTATGTTTTCTAAAATGGTCATCTAGACGTCGTTCTTTCGACTGAAATGACTACCTTTACAAAAACGACTTGTAACTTATTTTTCCGACTATAAACCTATACTTTTTCTGTTTATATTCATAAAATAGAGTTCAATATGAAATAATAGCAATTTGATTCACTCAAAACGGATTTAAAATGAAGAAGTTATGGGTAAAACAAGATTGGATAATTTTTCTCATTTTAGCTACGTGAAAATTGGTAACAAATCTATTCCAACCATAACTTAATCAACTTGTATTGTATATTATGTAATCTTGAGATACCATAGACACATATACAATGTTTCGACCTATCATGTCGACACATCTATATATATTTCGGAACAACCATAGACACTCTATATGTGAATGTTGGAGTTAGCTATACAGGGTTGAGGTTGATTCCAAAATATATATAGTTTGAGTTGTGATCAATACTGAGATACGTATACACTGGGTCGTGGATTGATTCAAGATAATATTTATCGATTTATTTCTATACATCTAACTGTGGACAACTAGTTATAGGTTACTAACGAGGACAGCTGACTTAATAAACTTAAAACATCAAAATATATTAAAAGTGTTGTAAATATATTTTGAACATACTTTAATATATATGTATATATTGTTATAGGTTCGTGAATCAACAGTGGCCAAGTCTTACTTCCTGACGAAGTAAAAATCTGTGAAAGTGAGTTATAGTCCCACTTTTAAAATCTAATATTTTTGGGATGAGAATACATGCAGGTTTTATAAATGATTTACAAAATAGACACAAGTACGTGAAACTACATTCTATGGTTGAATTATCGAAATCGAATATGCCCCTTTTTATTAAGTCTGGTAATCTAAGAATTAGGGAACAGACACCCTAATTGACGCGAATCCTAAAGATAGATCTATTGGGCCTAACAAACCCCATCCAAAGTACCGGATGCTTTAGTACTTCGAAATTTATATCATATCCGAAGGGTGTCCCGGAATGATGGGGATATTCTTATATATGCATCTTGTTATTGTCGGTTACCAGGTGTTCACCATATGAATGATTTTTATCTCTATGTATGGGATGTGTATTGAAATATGAAATCTTGTGGTCTATTGTTACGATTTGATATATATAGGTTAAACCTATAACTCACCAACATTTTTGTTGACGTTTAAAGCATGTTTATTCTCAGGTGAATATTAAGAGCTTCCGCTGTTGCATACTAAAATAAGGACAAGATTTGGAGTCCATGTTTGTATGATATTGTGTAAAAACTGCATTCAAGAAACTGATTTCGATGTAACATATTTGTATTGTAAACCATTATGTAATGGTCGTGTGTAAACAGGATATTTTAGATTATCATTATTTGATAATCTACGTAAAGCTTTCTAAACCTTTATTTATGAAATAAAGGTTATGGTTTATTTTAAAAATGAATGCAGTCTTTGAAAAACGTCTCATATAGAGGTCAAAACCTCGCAACGAAATCAATTAATATGGAACGTTTTTAATCAATAAGAACGGGACATTTCAGCATGCACACCATTTCATAATACATCCAACTATAATTGGCTTAATAATAATCTTGATGAACTCAATGACTCGAATGCAACGTCTTTCAAAATATGCCATGAATGACTCCAAGTAATATCCTTAAAATGAGCTAATGCACAGCGGAAGATTTCTTTAATACCTGAGAATAAACATGCTTTAAAGTGTCAACCAAAAGGTTGGTGAGTTCATAGGTTTATCATAACAATCATTTCAATATATTAATAAACCACAAGATTTCCATTTATAAATATATGTACACTCGCAAGTGTATAAAAGTATTCTATAATTTGTAGGCACCCGGTAACAAGCCTTAACGTTCATGTTTTACCCTCTGAAGTACACTAGATCAGGTGTGTTTAAAATAACCTCGAAGTACTAAAGCATCCCATAGTCGGGATGGGGTTTGTCAGGCCCAATAGATCTATCTTTAGGATTCGCGCCTACCGTACATAGACAAGTAGTTTAATGTTACCAAGCTAAGGGTATATTTCTGGTTTAAACCCACGTAGAATTAGTTTTAGTACTTGTGCCTATTTCGTAAAACATTTATAAAAACAGCGCATGTATTCTCAGTCCCAAAAATATATATAAAAGGGAGAAAATGAAACTCACAATACTGTATTCCGTAGTAAAAATACATATAACGTCATTTAACAAGTGCAAGGTTGGCCTCGGATTCATGAACGTATCAATATTGAGATTCAATATTGCAGGAAAGTACGTAGACGCAACGGAGATGATAAACACTAGATTGACCTCACGAGCATACCCATGAACCATACCCATCACCTCCATAGCTATAACCCATAATTTTCTTAGCTTCGACTCATTCAAAAAAAACTATTTTGAAATCACTCGGACAGCACTCCGTCGTAATATTTTATGTATACTAATAATATCTTGAAATAATACAGAGCAAATATATATATATATATATATATATATATATATATATATATATGTATATATATATATATATATATATATATATATATATATAAATCGATTGAGAGAGTTTAGAGAAATATATTTTCAAGTTTCTATGAAATAATGAAACCTATTGAATTCTATTTATAATAAAATTTTGAATTATTAAAGTGAATTATTAAAGTATGAATTATTAAAGTGAATTATTAAAGTATGAATTATTAAAGTGAATTATTAAAGTATGAATTATTAAAGTGAATTATTAAAGTATGAATTATTAAAGTGAATTATTAAAGTATGAATTATTAAAGTGAATTATTAAAGTTAAAGTAAAGTAAAAGTAAAGTAAAGGTAAAGTTAAAGTATAGTAAAAGTATAAAAATTATGTATGTATAATACGCGTATAAATATATATAATATTAATTTAAATCGTTATATTTATTATACTGGTTAAGTAATGATTTGTCAAAAGTTATTCTAGATATTTATAAAAGTTATATACGTTTTAATAATAAAGTTCTTTTTAAACTGAAAACGTCTTTGTACGTTTGAAAATAGATTAATAGAATATTATGAAAACTAATTCTCCACTAACTTTTGTCTAACTTTCGTAAATGACAGTTTTTGTTTTTATTTATAAATAGCTTTACAAATTATTCTGAATATCATTAAGAGGAATATATTTTCTCAAATCATAGTGGACCTCTCAACAGAGACTTGTAATCATAATTCAATGTTTCTGATAATTCAATCATTTAATATATATTTTTTAATTTCGTCGAAAATCATATTGAAACAAATACGTTCGTGTAAAGTATTATACGTTTAATACTTTATTAATATTCTCAAGTTATAATATATATATACATATACATATCTATTTATATATAACGGTTCGTGAATCGTCGGAATTTGGTCGAGCTTATAATGAATGTATGAACACAGTTTAAAATTCTTGAGATTTAACTTAACAAGTTTTGCTTATCGTGTCGGAATAATATAAAGATTAAAGTTTAAATTTGGTCGAAAATTTTCGGGTCGTCACATCATATTTAATTGCACTTTTAATTATCGCACTTTAATTTATTGTCATTTTATTTATCGTACTTTTTAATTATCGCAATTTTATTTATCGTCATTTTTTTATCGCACTTTTATTTATCGCAATTTCATTATCGTTATTTACTTTACGCTTTAATTTAAGTCTTTTATATTTTTAATATTTTACATTAAGTTTTAACTGCGACTAAAGTTTTAAAATCGACAAACCGGTCATTAAACTGTAAAAACCTCCTTTTATAATAATAATACTACTTATAGTTTTAAAAATATAGCGTTAAACTTGGCGAGTTCCCTGTGGACGAACCGGACTTACTAAAAACTACACTACTGTACGATTAGGTACACTGCCTATAAGTGTTGTAGCAAGGTTTAGGTATATCCACTCTATAAATAAATAAATAACTTGTGTAAAATTGTATCGTATTTAATAGCATTTTCTAGTAAAAATACTACTATTTTGTACCCCTTCGCTTTAACATCAAGTATTTTTGGCGCCGCTGCCGGAGAGCTTGCTTAAACGCCTGAAGCGAAACGCTATATATATATATATAAAAAAAACAAAATATATATATTTTTAAGCGTTGTTCAAAATATAAAAAAAAATATAAAAGTTTGTATTTTATTTTAGTTACAAAAAACTAATAGGTAATTTTTTTTTTTGTAAAAATATAAGTTTTTTTATTTATCTTATATAAATACTTTATATATTTATAAAACAGAAAATTAAAAACAGAAAAAAAAATATTTAAAATAATTGGGCCGAGCCTGTCGAAGCCCAACTCCTGGCCTGGTATCTGTTTTCATGCGATCGCATGGCCCGCACGTTTAAAATTCATGCGGTCGCATGACCTGCTGTGACAGGAAACCTAGTACGCATTTATTACATAATTAGGGTTAAATAAATTTATTATTATTATTATTAACCTAATTAGGGTTTAGTAAATTAATAATTTAGTATTAGTTTTAATTAATTTGTTTTTTTAAGTTTAATTAGGTTTATTAATATATAAAAATTAATACTTTTATAAAATAAATATAAAAATAATATTTTTATAAAAATAAGTAATTTTATCACTTTTTATATCTTTTTATATTTTCGTATCTTTTTATTTGTTTTAGCATAATTTGTATATTTTTCGCTCGTAGTTAGTATTAGTTTGTAACTTAGTATTTGCCGTAGTAATTTTTATTTTTAGACATTTAGGCTTTGCCGTAAAATCCCTTAAGTGCTTTTTCTTTAGACTAAAATTTAGGTGCTTTAGAATTTTGCGACACTGTTTATAAATTTTAGTTCCTTTTTAAGTTTCGACGCGCTACGTTCTTATTATTTTTCGACGCCTTATTTTTCGACCTTTTAGTTTTCGACGTTTTTCGACGCACTCTTTTTCTTTCTTATTTCTCGCCGCTCTAGTTTTTATGACATAGAATTTTCTATTTCTTCTCTAAAATTTCTTTAAATTTCAACGAAAAATTATTTTAAGTGGTTAAATTGATAGACATCCAAAATTTTCTGGTTCATAGTAATAGTTGCATTTGTTAGTGGCGAGTTGTGGGCTTCCTATTTAAAGGGTCCTGGCTACCTGCTGCATCTATTGGCTATTCGAAACGTGGGCAAAATCAGAAAAGTCTATTAATTTGATAACTTATATAATTTTTATATTTTATAACTAATAGGATATTCAGTGAATGCACCGAGCAAAACGTTCACCACCTTTCATACGTTCACCACCTATAACACGATCAAGACATCTAGCCAATATTGTCGCCGTTGATTTTTCTTTAGAATCGTCATCTAGTCGACCAAGTACTCCAATTCAAATTTCCGATAATCCATTTTTTGAACCCGACCTCACAATTGAGAATCCGGAGAATATTCAGGGATAATTCAGAGATCCTGAACCACTAATCTTTCCTCCGGAACCACCAATTATTCAAACGGAGATTGTCAAGGAAGAAACCATTAAATCAGAATCCCTTAGTGATTCAGATTCAACAAATTCAATCATGGAAAATCTGGAACCTCTAAGTATGGAAGACCGAATGAGCGCTAAACGAACTGGCAAAGGTCATGCAATTACTCAACCAGACATTAATGCGCCAGATTATGAAATCAAAGGACAAATTCTACACATGGTAACTAATCAATGCCAATTTAGTGGTGCGACGAAGGAAGATCCAAATGAACATCTTCGTACCTTTAATAGGATCTGTACTCTATTTAAAATAAGAGAAGTGGAGGATGAACAGATATATCTCATGTTATTTCCCTGGACTTTAAAGGGAGAAGCCAAAGATTGGTTAGAATCGTTACCTGAAGGGGCGATTGATACATGGGATGTTTTAGTTGAAAAATTTCTTAAACAATTCTTTCCGGCATCTAAAGCCGTAAGACTTCAAGGAGAAATTGTTACGTTCACGCAAAAGCCAAATGAAACTCTATATGAGGCGTGGACAAGATTTGGAAAATTATTAAGAGGATGTCCGCAACATGGTTTAGACACTTGTCAAATAGTACAAATATTCTACCAATGATGCAACATCACTACACGAAAAGACATCAATATAGCAGCTGGTGGTTCCATTATGAAAAAACAGCAACTGACGCTTACAAAATTATTGATAACACTGCTTCCCACTCACATAAGTGGCACCAAGAAAAAGATATCGTTAGATCATCTAAAGCAGCTAGAGCCGATTTTAGCCATGACTTAGATTCCATTTCCGCAAAAATAGATGCTGTTGAGAGACGAATGGAAAAGATGACTAAAGATATTCACTCAATACGAATTAGTTGTGAGCAGTGTGGAGGACCACATTTGACAAAAGATTGTCTCAGTATTGAACAAACAATGGAACAAAGAGAGAATGTTTCATACATGAACCAAAGGCCTGGAAATAATTATCAGAATAATTATCAACCGTCAAGACCAATCTACAATCAAAACCAGAATTATAACCGAAATGTTCCATACAACAACCAACAAGGTCCTAGCAATCAACAAGTATCCAATAATACTTACAATCAGCAAAGACCTATTTTTCAAAACAAACCACCACAAACCGATGATAAAAAGCCAAATTTAGAAGATATGATGTCGAAGCTAGTTGAAACTCAAACGCAGTTTTTCACATCTCAGAAACAAACCAATGAACAAAATGCTCAAGCATTTAGAAATCAACAAGCTTCTATTCAAAATTTGGAACAAGAAGTAAGTAACCTAGCAAGTTTAATAGGTGAAAGAAAACCGGGAAGTCTACCTAGTGATACAAATGCTAACCCCCAGAATGAAACAGCTAAAGCCATTATCACAAGAAGTGGTATTACACTTAAACCACCTGAAATACCTGTAATTTCTGATGATTCTATTCCTACTCCACAAGAACCACAGCCTGAGCAAGATAAGGAAACAGAACCGGTAGTTGAAAAGGTTAATGAAGATAACACAGTTAAGGCTAAACCTTATGTTAAACCATACCAACCACCGCTTCCTTACCCGAGTAAAATGAGAAAAGAGAGACTTGAAGCCGAGCAATCCAAATTCTTGGATATGTTTAAACAAATAAATGTCAATCTTCCTTTCATTGATGTAATTTCAGGAATGCCAAGATATGCTAAATTCTTGAAAAATCTAATCACAAATAGAAAGAAAATGGAAGAACTCTCGGCTGTTACTATGAATGCTAATTGTTCTGCAGTACTGTTGAATAAGATACCAGAAAAATTATCAGATCCAGGAAGTTTCACAATTCCATGTTTTCTGGGTAGTCTTAGTTCAATAGAAGCATTGGCAGACTTAGGTGCTAGTATAAATTTAATGCCATATTCACTATACGCTAAACTAGACCTTGGAGAATTGAAACCAACACGAATAAGCATACAACTAGCCGATCGATCAGTAAAATATCCTAGAGGGATAATGAAAAACATGCTAGTTAAAGTTGGTACTTTAGTATTTCCATTAGATTTTGTTATTCTGGACATGGAAGAAGATTCTCGAGTTCCTCTAATATTAGGAAGACCATTCTTAAATACGGCTAAAGCAATAATAGACGTGTTTGGTAAGAAACTGACCCTAAGTATAGAGGACGAGAGTGTTACCTTTTCTGTTGATAGAGCCATGCAACAACCGCAATCTGCAGATGATACATGTTATTATATTCAAACTATAGATTCACATGCAGAATTATTAGAAGAATTTCCAGAATTACAAGGAACAGGAGAATGTTCTTTAGGAGAAGGAACTGAACCAATTGATGAAGCTGAAATGTTAGCTACTAATGGATATGAACCAACAACAGAAGAAATTCAAATGCTAAAAGAGGAAGACAGATATCGATACAAATCATCGATAGAAGAACCACCAAAATTAGAGTTAAAGCCACTTCCAAACCATTTAGAATACGCTTATTTACATGGTGAAACTGAATTACCTGTAATAATATCGTCTTCTCTTTCTAAAAATGAAAAATCTCAACTCATTTCTGTGCTAAAAGCTCATAAACCAGCTATTGCATGGAAGATTCATGACATTAAAGGCATAAGCCCTTCGTATTGCACACATAAAATCCTTATGGAAGAAGGTCATAAAACGTATGTGCAACGCCAACGAAGACTAAATCCTAATATGCAAGATGTTTTTAAGAAAGAAATAATTAAACAGCTAGATGCAGGTTTAATTTATCCAATCTCTGATAGTCTATGGGTAAGCCCAGTTCAATGCGTACCTAAGAAGGGTGGCATGACTGTTATCACAAATGAGAAAAATGAGCTTATTCCTACTAGGACTGTAACAGGATGGCGTGTTTGTATTGATTATAGAAAATTAAATGACGCCACCAGAAAAGATCACTTTCCCTTACCTTTCATTGATCAAATGTTGGAAAGATTAGCCAGGAATAGTTACTATTATTTTCTTGACGGTTTTTTCGGATACTTTCAAATTCCAATAGCACTCGAGGACCAAGAGAAAACCACATTCACGTGCCCTTATGGTACTTTTGCTTACAAACGCATGCCATTTGGACTTTGCAACGCCCCTGCAACTTCCAAAGGTGCATGATGGCGATTTTTCACGACATGATAGAAGAATGCATGGAAGTTTTCATGGATGACTTTTCAGTCTTCGGTGATACTTTTGAATCATGTCTAGTTAATCTTGAACGAATGCTTATTAGATGCGAACAATCAAATCTAGTACTTAATTGGAAGAAATGTCATTTCATGGTTAAAGAAGGCATCGTTCTCGGTCATAAAATTTCAAAGGAAGGAATTGAAGTGGATAGAGCTAAAGTAGATGTAATTGCTAAACTTTCACATCCCACCAATGTTAGAGGAGTTAGGAGTTTTCTAGGGCATGCCAGTTTTTACCGACGTTTCATAAAAGATTTTTCTAAAATTGCCACTCCTATGAATAAACTCCTAGAAAAGGATGCTCCATTCATCTTTTCAGATGAATGCATCAAATCTTTTAATGTTCTTAAAGAAAAACTCACTAATGCGCCGATCATGATAACTCCAAATTGGAATCTACCGTTTGAACTAATGTGCGATGCAAGTGATTTTGCAATGGGAGCCGTTTTAGGACAAAGGATTGAAAAACGATTTCAACCTATATATTATGCTAGTAAGACGTTACAAGGAGCACAAACGAATTATACAACTACTGAAAAAGAACTCCTTGCTATTGTCTTTGCTTTTGACAAATTTCGTTCATATCTCGTTCTAGCAAAAACAGTGGTCTATACTGACCATTCTGCTCTTAGATACCTATTTTCGAAATAAGATGCCAAACCACAATTAATCTGTTGGATGTTACTCTTACAAGAGTTCGATATTGAAATCCGAGATAAAAAGGGAGCAGAAAATCTCGCAGCTGATCATCTTTCTCATCTTGAAAATTCTGAATTAGAAGTTCTAAATGAATCAGCCATACAAGATAACTTTCCTGATGAATATCTATTAAAGATAGATTATAGTGAAATTCCATGGTTTGCAGACTATGCAAACTACTTAGTATGTGGATTCCTTGAAAAAGGGTTGTCGTACCAAAAACAAAAGAAATTCTTTAGTGATATAAAACACTATTTCTGGGAAGATCCACATTTGTTTAAAAGTTGTCCCGATGGAATAATACGCCGATGTGTATTTGGAGATGAAGCTAGTCAAATCTTAAACCATTGTCACACAGGACCAACAGGAAGGTATTATGGGCCTCAACTTACAGCAAGAAAAGTTTACGATGCTGGATTCTATTGGCCTACAATATTCAAAGACGCACACCTTCTTTGCAAATCCTGTGATGCATGTCAAAGGGCCGGAAAAATAAGTCAACGTGATGAAATGTCACAAAATGTCATTCAAGTATGTGAAGTATTTGACATTTAGGGTATTGACTTTATGGGTCCATTTCCAAAATCTCATAATAATCTCTACATTCTCGTTGCCATTGATTATGTATCTAAATGGGCGGAAGCACAAGCTCTTCCAACTAACGATGCACGAGTTGTAGTCAACTTTTTAAAACGTCTTTTTGCTAGGTTTGGAACACCGAAAGCTTTAATAAGTGATCGGGGTACTCATTTTTGTAATAATCAACTTGAGAAAGTTCTCAAAAGATATGGAGTAACTCATAAAATCTCAACCGCTTATCATCCACAAACAAGTGGACAAGTTGAAAATACCAACCGAGCATTAAAATGTATTCTAGAGAAAACCGTAGGATCAAAACCGAAGGAATGGTCCATGAAATTGGAGGATGCACTCTGGACTTTTAGAACAGCCTACAAAACTCCAATTGGAACCACACCTTTTAGACTCGTTTATGGAAAAGCATGTCATCTTTCAGTAGAAATTGAACATAAAGCATTTTGGGCTTTGAAGACATGTAATCTTGATTTACATGAAGCTGGACATCTACGGTTAAGTCAACTAAACGAATTAGAAGAATTAAGACATGAAGCATATGAAAATTCGTTAATCTATAAAGAAAGAACAAAGAATGGCATGATAAAAGAATCAGAAGTTCAAAAGAATTTAAAGAAGGAGACAGAGTTCTTCTTTTCAATTCACAATTCAAGCTATTTCCTGAAAAATTGAAATCAAGATGGTCTGGACCATTCATAGTCACAAGAGTTTTCTCGTACGGAACAGTAGAATTAATAAATTTAAATGGAATTTAATTTAAAGTTAATGGTCACAGAGTTAAACTGTGACGATCGCTCCAAATCCATATGGACGAACACGTCATTCATCGATATCATTGCGAGATATTTGACCTCTATATGATACGTTTTGTAAACATTGCATTCTTTTAAAAAGGCACACCATAAATGCATATTTAAATCAAAGGTTTTCGACATCTGATGATTTCTACATATAGATAATCACCATAAATAATAGTTTACAACAGTACTTCCGTTGATAATGCAGTCAAAATAAGATACATGGTGATGATTTGGTGAATGCAACGTTTCCTTGAAAAATATGCCATGTAAGACTCCATGCACATAGCTTGTCTAACATATAAGCAAACAGCGAAAGACTTCTAGGGAACCTGAGAATAAACATGCTAACAAAACACAAAGGTTGGTGAGTTCATAGTTTTAATGTTTTGCATAATCTGTACATAAAGGTGGATCACAAGATTTCAGTTGTTTCATCCAGAAACGTTTATCAAAATATTCTACAAGATTGAGCACCCTGGTAACTAAGCTTTAACGTCTATATAATAATACCCCTGTTTTAACATACATGCAACCAACATGTACAATACACGCAATCCAACATGTACTAAACTCAAATAGCATATGTCTGTTTTATAGTTCAGGCTAGGGTTTCTATACATGGAACAGACGGGGATGTCAAGCCCTATGGATCCATATACTACTACTCGCGCCCACCAGTTCTTATAACTGGCAGTTAACAGTTACCAAAGCTAAGGGATTTTCGGTTCAAACTCAGTGTAGAATTTAGTATGTACTTGTATCCATTGCGTTTAAAATAAAGTGCATGTATTCTCAGCCCAAAAATATAGATTGCAAAAGCAATTAAAAAGGGAGCAATGAAACTCACATTAACAGCATATAAAGTCGTTCATCAAAATGTGATCGAAACTCAGATTACCAAATAACCGTAGATCTCAACCTAGAGAACATATGTTGGTCAATAAATGTCTATCAAGCTAGGTCAGGTCATAGTGTATCACAATCCTAATGCTCGAGATCGACATACAAAAGTTATCCAAAGTCGTTTCAAAAAGTCAATTTTGATAGTTGTTTAACAAAACGAGACGTACCTTATATAAGGATTCATTTACTCGGTTGGTAATATTCAAAAATCCAATTTATCAATCTCGTAAACAAGTTGTTTAAATCTTAATTGCAGATTTAAAAGCAATTTCAATTAACGTCAATCATAATTCAGTTGATCATATCTTTTAATCTGTTCATCGAAATTATTCGATATCTAAATGAAAAGTTATTGATTTTTTTTGCCAGCTTTCCAAAAACATGTATATCATATACCTTTTACCAGTAATATACGTATTTAATTCGTGATTCATCATAAACTGCTTAACGATGAAATTTAGCATACAAGCATATATAAATATATATACTAGAGCACTAGACATGGATACACAATTAATATATAAAAGATAAGATATGAATGCTTACGTATCAATATTTTGATTTAACATTGCAGGAAAGTACGTAGACGCAACGAAGATGATAAACACTAGGTTTGATTTACAAATATACCCCCGAACATTACCCATAACCTCCTTGGCAATAACCCATAATTTCCTTAGCTCTATCCCGCTTGAAAACCATTTTGAAAGTGACACGCTCATAACCTCGTCGTAGTATTTTATGTATAATACTAATTAATAATATTAATAATAATAAGATTAATAATAATATTAATCTTAATAATAATAATAATAATAATAATAATAATAATAATATAAATATAAATAATAATACGGAGGAATGAAGAATGAATCAGAATTCTGAAAACGTTCGAATTTATAGATGTGGGCAGATTTCAGACCCCATGCGATCGCATGGTTTCTGTGTGTTATGGCCATGTGATCGCATGGCCTAGGATTCCAGCTCAGATCTGATTTGTAATCTAGTTCGTCGACATATTAATTTATTATATATATAATATATTTAATTTATATAATTAATTATATATTATATTAAATTCACGTTTATAGTTGACTTGTAATTTTTGTTCCGATGACTCGTACGTTATCACTCGACTCATGTCCCGGTTCCGGTTTCTCGAACGCATTTACGTACGCTTAGAAAACTTGTATTTTACGTTTCGTGACACGTACATTTGTCAAAATATAGCCTTAAATTATCCATAAACTACACCACTCAAAGTATATCTTAAACTTTCGAGTGTTTTGGTCATTTACTTCTATAAATCATCGTCTCGTAGTATATACATATACATATATACATTTTCATTTTGAAATAGTGTTTTACTGTAGCAAAGTTTTTTACTGTAGCAAATAGTGATTTTTGAAAACACTGTAGCTTTTCGGGTACTGTAGTAATTCGAAAATACTGTAGCAAATTAGTGTTTTACTAGTTCATCTTAAACATTTTAGTTAACTTATCTAAATATCAATCGAATCAATAATCAAATGTTACTATCGTTTACTAAATAACTTGAAATCATATATATTCAAATAGATATATAAACCAATAAGTTTAATGTACGGTATCATGCAATTAAAACTTTGTTACGTTTTCAAGTTATAGTATATATATCTATCTATTTACATATAATGGTTCGCGAATCGTTGAGAACAACCGAAGGGTACTTGAATAGTTCAAAAATTTTGAGATTCGGTTTTACAGACTTTGCTTATCGTGTCGGAAACGTTAAATCATTTAAAGATAAAGTTTAAATTTGGTCAAAAATTTCCGGGTTGTCACAGTACCTACCCGTTAAAGAAATTTCGTCCCGAAATTTGAGTGAGGTCGTCATGGCTAACAATAAAAATGTTTTCATGACGAATATGAGTTGGTAAATAGAATTTTATCACCATTGAATAATACGGATAAAACAATCCGATTACTCGAAGCGTATGAGAGAAGTTACGTAATAGAGTGAAATGGAGAATAAAGATTCGTCTTATCTCTTGATGTAGTAACGATTGATTTTCGGAATTTAAGGAATAGAAAATCTTCATAATTTAAATAAGATTTGATTCTTCGGAACTTAAGGAAATTAGGATTTCCTTTGATTAAATGCGTAAT
This sequence comes from Rutidosis leptorrhynchoides, assembly GCF_046630445.1. NCBI lineage: Eukaryota > Viridiplantae > Streptophyta > Magnoliopsida > Asterales > Asteraceae > Rutidosis > Rutidosis leptorrhynchoides. The sequence continues at coordinate 79,074,244 of NC_092336.1, read as the reverse complement.
CTGCCTCGATTGCTATGTCTGATATTTTGCTATAAATTGACCTCTTCCATTTCATTTATTTTCACCACTCCTATAATCTTCTTTCTTATTTCATACTTACAAAAGATTTGTGAAAATGCTTCATCCAGTTCTGATTCTTGATATTTTCTTGGCTATCATATCATTCATTCTTCTTTTTTATCTGCCACCAGAGGAGGTTATTTTCTTTTACTATTACCTTGGGGTTATATTGTTTTTCGTTCTCCCGTGTCTTTATATTACTATACGCATTGATATACACGGTTTGTAATTTCGGGGTTGTTTTCGGGCTTTATATTTTCCATTATATTTCGGAGCTTCATGCTTTCGTTTTCTATTCCTGACTTTAAGTCAAGCGAATAATGGTCCAGAATTCGTAGGTATGAATTTCGTAATGAACATAATTAATGTTCTAAGAAAGAAACGGTAATGGCACAATCTGATTTGTCAAATTACCAGAATACCCGGAAAAGACCGAATCATCAAGAAATATATTTTCTTGATATATTTAGAGATTATATAGAATGAAATAGTTATGTAACATGGTTCATGATGAGGGTGGGATCTGTGAACCTTTATCACATTCCATTAGAAACTCAACATGACTTAGTGTAATATAATTACGTTGATCAAGTGTCATTATATTATACTAATTCATGCTTCAGTTCCCAACACTACTTCAAAACATTCATATTTTAAACTTGAAGGTTTCAGAATTTAGAAACTAAAATAGTTTCTTTTATGATGTAATACAGATAGCGCGAAGAGATGAATGATTTCAGATAAGAATGGTTATGAAAAAAATATCTTCAGAAATATGGAGGATATTTATAATGGAAGATACGATGATATCTAATATCTTCAGAAATATGGAGGATATTTATAATGGAAGATACGATGATATCTTAGAATATTTAAGATAAGATGATGATGAAGAATATTGTCCGCAAAGGTTTTAGAGTAAGGAGCAAGGTATTTGCTAAGGATTTCAGCAGATACTGAATCATTTGTATTCTTTGAAGGTAGGTTCGGTCTTTATGATTTATCCACAGCCTCCTTCATGATTTGCTCAATCCGTTTTTCAGTACCAAACTTTCTCTTTTTCTGTGCTTTTCCAACACTCCTCTTTATTATCAAATTTTTGATTGTTAAAGTCGTTTACAGTTTTTGCTGCTTCATCAGCATTTTTCCAAAATTCGGAGAACTAGTTTCGTAGTTTGGGGTGTTTTTCAGAAACTTCACATTCGAAGTATGTAAGTCTAGAAGATAGACATTATATGTATATATATATATATATATAACTGTTGGTGTAAAATTGCTGCGAGATTCAAAATACTGATTGCTAATTCCCGGTAGTTAGTATGGCAATTATTGTTACAAGATATGGATGAGCACATGAAAAGGTTTCAATGAGTATAATGATTTTTCGAAAGGTCAAGGATCAATGAAGTTGTTGGTAAATTTACTGCTAATGTGGTGGAACATAAAAGGTTCCCCGGTAACAAAAATGTATATGTCAAGGTTACAATAAGGTTAATCTGAAAATTCGAAGTTGACTGGTTGGAAGTGTGATAAAACTGGATACTTTGAAAAGGGATTGTAAGATTATTTTTGGTAAAAACAACGCTAAAGGATCTTGCACAGTTTTGAAGTCAAAGTATAGCTTTGAAAGATGTAGAGATCTAATAATGATGTCACTTGTTAAATCTTGACTTGGATTCTGTTATCTCAGAATATGTAATTGAATTTGAATAAGAATGGTTGTTCAGATTTCTATGAACGAACGTATAGTGCTGTGAAAGTAGTGTAGTTAATGATTATTGAATAATCGAATGATGTACTGTGTAACATATTAATTGTGAACTTAAATATTTCCCGGGTATTACCTACCCATTAAAGATTTCACAAGTAATATTTTGTACCAAAGAATTTTCATTACAGTCTTTATGAAAATATATGTATGTATATTTTCTTCAGATGTAATACAGATTTAATGAGTTAATATCGTATTAAGCTCATTTGTTTTTCGGCTTGACTTAGAAATGATAAATCTCTAAAACATTAAAGATTAGATAATTTTTGCAGAGTATTTCGCTAATGTAATCGATACTTCATTATTTATTCTTATTCCTCGGTGAAGGATGTTGACGCTCGTGGAATTTTTGTGAACCTTACAAGGCACAGATGATGTTTTCTGGAAAGTTTCGAGTACATCGAAAATGAAAATGTAAAATCAATTATGTAATTAAATAATACACTTGGTTTATTATGAAATGAGATTCATTGAGTTGAAACAGAGATTGTAGTTAACGAGGGTTAAGTCGTTAACGAAAGATGTACATTATAGCATATTAGTAATATGAATTAACCGAGTAATATTTACCCCTTTTCCAATTCATACATAATAGCTAAGTACTAAAAGATTTATGATGGTTTTAAAATTTATATATATAAGATATACATATAAATTCTTTAGAGGAATTAAGTTAATTATTCATAATTCATTGATACAATATACTCGTTGTTGACTCGTAATGATATCCATAGTGCTTTCTTGAACTGGCGGAGCTTGTGATGTAGCAGATGCTGCTGGTGCTGACGATGCAGACGGTACTTTTGATGTTGTGAAATAACAAGTCTAGCTTGTAAATCATACACCATTCCGATCAGGGTTTCTACTCTATTTGATTTATGGTTAAGGCTAGAATAGATAATCTCTAAACTTTAGAAATTACATAATCGCCGTAGAATGTTTCTCCGATGAAGTTATGATTCCATACTTCATCGTTTGTTGTTGTTGATACTCCTTGGTATCTATGGTGAGTATGATGTTGATATCCGAGGTACAGATTGTGATGTTGAGGCATGTGATGGGGATGTTGTTGTTGGTGGTGGTAATTGTAGTGACCCGAACTTTTCCATGTTTATATATATTAATTGAGATTGATATTTACATGACTAAATGTTTCCAACGTGTTAAGCAATCAAACTTGTTAAGACTTGATTAATTGAAATTGGTTTTATATAGACAATTGACCACCCAAGTTGACCGGTGATTCACGAACGTTAAAACTTGTAAAAACTATATGATGACATATATATGATTATATATATAGTTAACATGATATTATGATAAGTAAGTATCTCATTAGGTATTTTAACAATGATTTATATACATAAAATTGTGTTTATTGAATTAAGAAACTCGAAACGATATATATAAGATTATCGTTATAACAACGTCTTACTAATTACATATGAATCATATTAGGATATTGTTACACTATGTTTAATCATGATAAATGATAAGTAAACATGTCATTATGTATATTAACAATAAACTACATATGTAAAAACAAGACTCTTAACTTAAGGATTTCGAAACGAGACATATATGTAACGATTATCGTTGTAACGACATTTAAATGTATATATATCATATTAAGATATATTAATATATCATAATATCATTATAATATAATAATTTAACATCTCGTTAGATATAATAAACATTAGGTTAACAACATTTAACAAGATCGTTAACCTAAAGGTTTCAAAACAACATTTACATGTAACGACTAACGATGACTTAACGACTCAGTTAAAATGTATATACATGTTGTGTTTTGATATGTATTCTTACACTTTTGAAAGACTTCAAGACACATATCAAAGTACTTCTACTTAACAAAAATGCTTAAAATTACATCCTCGTTCAGTTTCATCAACAATTCTACTCGTATGCACCCGTATTCGTACTCGTACAATACACAGCTTTTAGATGTATGTACTATTGGTATATAAACTCCAATAATCAGCTTTTAGCAGCCCATGTGAGTCACCTAACACATGTGAGAATCATCATTTGGCAACTAGCATGAAATATCTCATAAAATTACAAAAATATGAGTAATCATTCATGATTTATTTACATGAAAACAAAATTACATATCCTTTATATCTAATCCATATACCAACGACCAAAAACACCTACAAACACTTTCATTCTTCAATTTTATTCATCTAAGTGATCTCTCTCAAGTTCTATCTTCAAGTTCTAAGTGTTCTTCATAAATTCCATAAGTATAGTTTCATAAAAATCAAGAATACTTCCAAGTTTGCAAATCTACTTCCAAGCTTTCTAATCCATTCCAAGTAATCATCTAAGATCAAGGAACCTTTGTTAATTACAGTAGGTTATCTTTATAATTCAAGGTAATATTCATATTCAAACTTTGATTCAATTTCTACAACTATAACAATCTTATTTCGAGTGAAAATCTTACTTGAACTGTTTTCGTGTCATGATTATGCTTCAAGAACTTTCAAGCCATCCAAGGATCCTTTGAAGCTAGATCCATTTTTCTCATTTCCAGTAGTTTTATCCAGAAAAATTGAGGTAGTAATGATGTTCATAACATTATTCGATTCATACATATAAAGCTATCTTATTCGAAGGTTTAAACTTGTAATCACTAGAACATAGTTTAGTTAATTCTAAACTTGTTCGCAAACAAAAGTTAATATTTCTAACTTGACTTTTAAAATCAACTAAACACATGTTCTATATCTATATGATATGCTAACTTAATGATTTAAAACCTGGAAACACGATGAACATCATAAAATCGGATATACGCCGTTGTAGTGAAACCGGGGGCTGTTTTGGTTTGGATAATTAAAAACTATGATAAACTTTGATTTAAAATTTGTTCTTCTGAGAAAATGATTTTTCATATGAACATGAAACTATATCCAAAAATCAAGGTTAAACTCAAAGTGGAAGTATGTTTTCTAAAATGGTCATCTATACGTCGTTCTTTCGACTGAAATGACTACCTTTACAAAAACGACTTTTAACTTATATTTTTGACTATAAACCTATAATTTTTCTGTTTATATTCATAAAATAGAGTTCAATATGAAACCATAGCAATTTGATTCACTCAAAACGGATTTAAAATGAAGAAGTTATGGGTAAAACAAGATTGGATATTTTTGATCTTTTTAGCTACGGGAAATGTTTAACAAATCTATACAAATCATATCCTAGCTAACTTATATTGTATTATACATGTATTCTAATATATTATGTAATCTTGGGATACCATAGACACGTATGCAAATGTTTTGACATATCATATCGACCCATGTATATATATTATTTGGAACAACCATAGACACTCTATATGTAGTAATGTTGGAGTTAGCTATACAGGGTTGAGGTTGATTCCAAAAATATATATACTTTGAGTTGTGATCTAGCCTGAGACGTGTATACACTGGGTCGTGGATTGATTCAAGATAATATATATCGATTTATTTCTGTACATCTAACTGTGGACAACTAGTTGTAGGTTATTAACGAGGACAGCTGACTTAATACACTCAAATCTTTAAAACATAATAAAAATGGTTGTAATTATATTTTGATCATACTTTGATATATATATATATGTAAATATTTGTATAGGTTCGTAAATTGATCCGTAGCCAAGTCTTATTTTCGTGGAAGGAAATATATGTGAAAGTGAGTTATAGTCCCACTTTTAAAATCTAATATTTTTGGGATGAGAATACATGCAGGTTTTATAAATGATTTACAAAATAGACACAAGTACGTGAAACTACATTCTATGGTTGAATTATCAAAATTGAATATGCCCCTTTTTATTAAGTCTGGTAATCTAAGAATTAGAGAACAGATAACCTAATTGACGCGAATCCTAAAGATAGATCTATTGGGCCTAACAAACCCCATCCAAAGTACCGGATGCTTTAGTACTTCGAAATTTATATCATATCCGAAGGGTGTCCTGGAATGATGGGGATATTCTTATATATGCATCTTGTTAATGTCGATTACAATGTGTTCACCATATGAATGATTTTTATCTCTATGTATGGGATGTGTATTGAAATATGAAATCTTGTGGTCTATTGTTACGATTTGATATATATAGGTTAAACCTATAACTCACCAACATTTTTGTTGACGTTTCAAGCATGTTTATTCTCAGGTGAATACTAAGAGCTTCCGCTGTTGCATACTAAAATAAGGACAAGATTTGAAGTCCATGTTTGTATGATATTGTGTAAAAACTGCATTCAAGAAACATATGTCGATGTAATATATTTCTATTGTAAACCATTATGTAATGGTCGTGTGTAAACAGTATATTTTAGATTATCATTATTTGATAATCTACGTAATGTTTTTAAAACCTTTATTGATAAAATAAAGGTTATGGTTGTTTTAAAAATGAATGCAGTCTTTGAAAAACGTCTCATATAGAGGTCAAAACCTCGCAACGAAATCAATTAATATGGAACGTTTATAATCAATATGAACGGGACATTTCAGTAATGATACTGTTGGTGTTGATGATGGTGGTACTGGCTATGCTGCTGGTGCTGCTGCTGGTGTTTGTAATCCTTGCACCATATTCTCCAAAGCCACTACCCGAGTGCGAAGCTCGTTGACTTCTTCTATTATACTAGGATGATTGGCAGTTCGGACAAGCGGATGAATAAGATTTAGAATATTGGATATTACGTAGTCGTTGCGAGCTGTTCTGGAAATGAGGGTGAAAATGGTGTTACGAACGGGTTTGCCAGTAAGTGCTTCAGGTTCTTCACCAAGAGGTGAATGTGGTGGATGGAAGGGATCGCCTTCTTCCTGTCTCCACTGATTAAGTAGATTACGAACCCATCCCCAATTCATCCATAATAGATGATGGCTAATTGGTTGATTCATTTCGGTTACGCTGCTGTCGGAGCTCGAGTGGAAATTCATATCGGAATAGCTGTCGGAATCTGAGGAATTCGAACTAGATGCAGAATTCATCTTACACGGTTTGGATAAAGGATTTTTGATATGAAATGATTTTTTGATATCGGATGATATTCTAATTACATAAAATACCTATATATAATACAATGGATCCGTAAATTACGGAGGAACTTTTGAAAGCTGTCAGGAAAAGTTTACAGTAATAGATACGCTAAGATATGAATTTTGTCTATACACTATTCATGCAATCAATGCAGTAAAACGTGTCTAGACTAGGAATGATAAGCAGGTAATTTCTGACAAGAAATGATAAGCAAAACTTTTGACATGCAGACACGGTCGAAGTCCAGACTTACTAATGCATCTTAACAACTATCAGTTAGACACACTCATGCAAGACCTAGTTCGCTAGGACCAACGCTCTGATACCAACTGTGACGATCGCTCCAAATCCATATGGACAAACACGTCATTCATCGATTTCATTGCAAGGTATTTGACCTCTATATGATACGTTTTGTAAACATTGCATTCTTTTAAAAAGGCACACCATAAATGCATATTTAAATCAAAGGTTTTCGACATCAGATGATTTCTACATATAGACAATCACCATAAATAATAGTTTACAACAGTACTTCCGTTGACAATGCAGTCAAAATAAGATACATGGTGATGATTTGGTGAATGCAACGTTTCCTTGAAAAATATGCCATGTAAGACTCCATGCACATAGCTTGTCTAACATATAAGCAAACAGCGTAAGACTTCTAGGGAACCTGAGAATAAACATGCTAACAAGTGTCAACACAAAGGTTGGTGAGTTCATAGTTTTAATGTTTTGCATAATCTGTACATAAAGGTGGATCACAAGATTTCAGTTGTTTCATCCAGAAACGTTTATCAAAATATTCTATAAGATTGAGCACCCTGGTAACTAAGCTTTAACGTCTATATAATAATACCCCTGTTTTAACATACATGCAACCAACATGTACAATACACGCAATCCAACATGTACTAAACTCAAATAGCATATGTCTGTTTTATAGTTCAGGCTAGGGTTTCTATACCTGGAACAGACGGGGATGTCAAGCCCTATGGATCCATATACTACTACTCGCGCCCACCAGTTCTTATAACTGGCAGTTAACAGTTACCAAAGCTAAGGGATTTTCGGTTCAAACTCAGTGTAGAATTTAGTATGTACTTGTATCCATTGAGTTTAAAATAAAGTGCATGTATTCTCAGCCCAAAAATATAGATTGCAAAAGCAATTAAAAAGGGAGCAATGAAACTCACATTAACAGCATATAAAGTCGTTCATCAAAATGTGATCGAAACTCGGATTACCAAATAACCGTAGATCTCAACCTAGAGAACATATGTTGGTCAATAAATGTCTATCAAGCTAGGTCAGGTCATAGTGTATCACAATCCTAATGCTCGAGATCGACATACAAAAGTTATCCAGAGTCGTTTCAAAAAGTCAATTTTGATAGTTGTTTAACAAAACGAGACGTACCTTATATAAGGATTCATTTACTCGGTTGGTAATATTCAAAATTCCAATTTATCAATCTCGTAAATAAGTTGTTTAAATCTTAATTGCAGATTCAAAAGCAATTTCAATTAACGTCAATCATAATTCAGTTGATCATATCTTTTAATCCGTTCATCGAAATTATTCGATATCTAAATGAAAAGTTATTGATTTTTTTTGCCAGCTTTCCAAAAACATGTATATCATATACCTTTTACCAGTAATATATGTATTTAATTCGTGATTCATTATAAACTGCTTAACGACGAAATTTAGCATACAAGCATATATAAATATATATACTCGAGCACTAGACATGGATACACAATTAATATATAAAAGATAAGATATGAATTCTTACGTATCAATATTGCGATTTATTATTTTAGGAAAGTACGTAGACGCAACGAAGATGATAAACACTAGGTTTGATTCATAAATATACCCCCGAACATTACCCATAACCTCCTTGGCAATAACCCATAATTTCCTTAGCTCTATCCCGCTTGAAAACCATTTTGAAAGTGACACGCTCATAACCTCGTCGTAGTATTTTATGTATAATACTAATTAATAATATTAATAGTAATAAGATTAATAATAATATTAATCTTAATAATAATAATAATAATAATAATAATAATAATAATAATAATAATAATAATAATAATAATAATAATAATAATAATAATAATATAATAATAATAATAATAATATAAATATAAATAATAATACGGAGGAATGAAGAATGAATCAGAATTCTGAAAACGTTCAAATTTATAGATGTGGGCAGATTTCAGACCCCATGCGATCGCATGGTTTCTGTGTGTTATGGCCATGCGATCGCATGGCGTAGGATTCCAGCTCAGATCTGATTTGTAATCTAGTTCGTCGACATATTAATTTATTATATATATAATATATTTAATTTATATAATTAATTATATATTATATTAAATTCACGTTTATAGTTGACTTGTAATTTTTGTTCCGATGACTCGTACGTTATCACTCGACTCATGTCCCGGTTCCGATTTCTCGAACGCATTTACGTACGCTTAGAAAACTTGTATTTTACGTTTCGTGACACGTACATTTGTCAAAATATAGCCTTAAATTATCCATAAACTACACCACTCAAAGTATATCTTAAACTTTCGAGTGTTTTGGTCATTTACTTCTATAAATCATCGTCTCGTAGTATATACATATACATATATACATTTTCATTTTGAAATAGTGTTTTACTGTAGCAAAGTTACTGTAGCAAAGTTTTTTACTGTAGCAAATAGTGATTTTCGAAAACACTGTAGCTTTTCGGGTACTGTAGTAATTCGAAAATACTGTAGCAAATTAGTGTTTTACTGGTTCATCTTAAACGTTTTAGTTAACTTATCTAAATATCAATCTAATCAATAATCAAATGTTACTATCGTTTACTAAATAACTTGAAATCATATATATTCAAATAGATATATAAACCAATAAGTTTAATGTACGGTATCATGCAATTAAAACTTTGTTACATTTTCAAGTTATAGTATATATATGTATCTATTTACATATAATGGTTCGTGAATCGTTGAGAACAACCGAAGGGTACTTGAATAGTTCAAAAAGTTTGAGATTCGGTTTTACAGACTTTGCTTATCATGTCGGAAACGTTAAATCATTTAAAGATAAAGTTTAAATTTGGTCAAAAATTTCCGGGTTGTCACATAAACATTACATACATAATCTAATGGAAGTTGAAGATGAAGTTAATCACAATTTCGACACCACAGCTAACTAAGTGTGGGAAGGTTCGAATCTTTTTAGGGTAATATATATTTCTGTTAGAGTTAGATATTCTGTTTTCGTGTAGTTCTCGAGAATGGAATCTGAATGGTCTTTCCCTAACAGACCCTAAAGAACTAGTCTTCTCCCCCCATTTTGAATTTTTATTTTTTTTAGGTTTTACGAGATGAAGAATTCCTTTGATCTGAACCATGGTCTAATGCTACACGCTATGATTACTAAACGTAATAATGACACACTTTCGAGTGAACTGGTATCATTCATAAGAGAAAAAATGGACGGAGTAAGAAAAGAACTCAGAAAAGATCATCATAAGATACATTTTGGTAAAGGAAAATCAAAATCCGCAACAAAAATAAGAGCACGACACCTTGAAAGATGTTATAAATGCGGAAAATGGTCACACGAAGGTAAATGTTCAAATAATCAAACATATTCAAATACCGAATTTGTTACTCTATGCAGAGAAGGACCGTTCATATGTTTAGAAGAAAAGATATTGAAGATTCGAGGTTATGCTTACGTAGCTATGGAAAATCAAATCACACGACTCTCATATGAGTCGGCTAAAGCAGGTCTCTGAGAATTCTTTCTAATAGGTAAGTATGTACAGTTTTTATTTTTATTTTTATTGCTTTTAACCTTTTGATAATAAACGTTGAATCGTTCGCTATAAAGTATTAAATTGGTATTCAATAAAATTAGGTATGCGTAACCGAAATTATTGATATCATACCAAAATTTATTACATCACTGCGAAATTTACCGTTTATTCTTAAGGTATAAATATCTTTAATCAATCAACCCAAAATATTTCAGAAATTCGTCAGGAGTAAAACTAGGTAATATAGCCGAAATTACTTTACCGAAAAGAGGGGCATATATTTTGATAATATTTGATTGATTAAAGTGGGATAAAAGACCAAAAAGATTTTTAATTTTAATTTTTACCTTGTTTTTAAAATTAATATATAAATATTAAATTATTAATGTAACTTTTTAAAATCAATATATTTAAGTTTATAAATATTTAAAAAAAAATAATATTTTTAATATAAGTTTGTATGTATAAAAACAAAAATATAATATAAATTTGGTATGAATTTTTAATTTTATGCATTTTAAATTTAAGTTTGGTGTGAATTTAAAAACAAAAATTTACTTTATTTCATTAAGTTAAAAATGTGATTTCTAAAAATTCGTCGTTAGTTGAAAACTAGGTCGTTGAATCGAAATTGCTTTACCCGAGGGCGAGACGAGAACTTTTATTATCATTATTTTTAATCTTATTGAATTAAAGTATGCCAAAAACATTTAAAAAAACCCAAAAATCTTTGTTTTTAAAACAACGTTTAAAAATGACAAATTTTAAAATTTTGTCGAGGGACGGACTAGGACAATGATCCGAAACGCCCTCACTCCTAAAAAGAAACAAATTTTAAAATTTATTAATCTATATTTTAAAAGTATAAGGTTTTTATAAAAAAAAAATATATCCAGGTCCCCATGCGATCGCATGGGGTTTGGCCTTCAACCTTATGCGATCGCATGAGGACCAATTTCAGGTCAGGATCAAAAGAGCAAATCGTCTGCTCTCTGTCTCACTTCCATACACACACATATCACGAACACACACACAAACTCTCTCAAAAATTCACCAAATTACTTCAAATTTCTCACAAAACTTCGCTACAATCATGCCTAGGTTCGGATTTTTCAGCAAGAAGGTAAAAATTACACCCCTAAACTCATAAATTTTCTAGTTTTTGTGATATTTATCAATATTTTACCTAATTTGATTTTGTTAATTTCTAGTGTAATTAGAGTTAAATTGTTAGTATATTATGCATGTATAACCTAGATTGATGCTATTTAACATGAGTTGAAGCCAAAAACTTCAAAATTTTTAGAAATCTAGGGTTTGTGTTCTTGAGTAATTTGAGGCTTTTTGATATAAACAGGTTATGACCGATTTTTGCCATGAATTATTGCTAAATTAAGTAGTGTAACATGTTTAGGTAGCTAAATGATCCAAACTTTGATCCTAAACATAATTTTTGAGAATTAAAGTGGACTTTTTAGGTATAAAATTCATGAACTTGATTAAATTGATGTAAATGTCATTTGAAACTTGTTTAATTGCTAGTAATGGTTGTTTTAACATGTTATTTGAGTTGAATGCTTATGTACTTTGTAAACATTTTCATATATGCTTATTTGAAAAAGTGTAGAATTGTTAAAATTGTGAAAATGTGTATAAGTCTAATTTTGATTAAACATGTTATTGTAATTGTTTCAAGTTGTTATTTTGCTAACACTAATGCATATTTGGATGCACAAAATTTGTGTTTAATGTGTTTTGGAGAGATTTACTAATACTGATGGTGCATCATCATCATCTAGACAACCTGCTCCAGAACCTGAACCAGAAATGCAATATGAACCTAAACAGGAGCAACAACAGGAACAACAACAACAACAACCTAATCAACACGTACCTTATTATGATCCGAAACAAGAATATGTTGATGCCTACGTAGTATTTCTGATGCATCTAATAGTATAACACTCAACGATTCATGAAGAACAGTTGCATCCTAATCTGAGATTTGATCGAAGCTGGAAAGATTACCCAACATATCAAAGTAACAAATTCAAACTGGTACCGAAAAATGTAGAAGTGCCAAGGGCAATCGATTGGGAGCCTTTGGAAAGGGTTCAACTAGCTAACCGTGTTAGACTGCTACTGATCCAAAGGTATGGCAACTCTTCTTTTCCCGATTGGGAACGTTTATTCACCATTCGTAGGCCTGTATATAAAGAATGGTGCGTTGAGCTTATGAGTACTATAGCGTTAAATGCGGATGTAGATAGGTTAGATGATAGAAGTTTTCTTAGATTTATACTTGGCCGTAAGATGTATAGGATGTCCATGCTGGACATGGCCAGGGCTTTATAGATATATACGCCCACTGAATTACTATTACCCGATTGTACAAACTTGATTTATCATGGTGAAAGGGTAGATAGGAATTTTGATGCTAACGAAGTCTGGAGGCGTATGTCAGATTATAATGTTTTTGGGCGGGCAGGAACACATACCTACTTACATATTAACAAAGCCGAGCTTCGTATAATTCATAGATTTCTGGCTAACTCGATTACACAGAGAGGTCACAACAAGGAGAAAATGACCTTACATGATTTATTTTACCTTAAGTGTATTCGAGACCCAAGAGGCTTTGTTAATATCCCCTACTGTGTTGGTTTTTATTTGTCTAAGATGGTGGAAGGAATACAGGAAGGGGGAGAAATAGGAGGAGGTATTTTTGTTACTCTCATTGCAGAGTATTTGGGTGTAGATAGGGATCAAGGGGGTCCACTTTTGGTATGTAGGGAACAGGTTGAGCCTTTAGGATTGAGGGTCTATCAGGGTGCTAAGGTATTAAAGAGCAGACGCAACCAGGCAGTACCCTATGATGGTAATCATCCACAGGTAGAGAGAGGTTCAGATGAGGAAATGGAGGAAGCGGATGACATTAGGGATGTCATTAGGGAGGCTATGACTGACGTCTACCAGCATATAGATGAGGTAGAAATGACAAATGAGGATAGATTTAGTCGGTTAGAGCAGTGGCAAGCCCGGAATGAGTACGAGCATTCTAGGCAACGACAGCATGATAGATGGGACTATCATCAGCGTCAGATCATGAGTCGGCTATCACCTCAGGATCACTACGTACCGACTCGACCCGCTTACTATCCTCCACACCAGCCCGAGATGAGACCACCATTTACTCTCTACGACCCTAACCAGGCCTACCAGTACACCTATCACCAACCATGGAACCCGACCGACGACATGAACTGGAACCCCTATCCAGATTGATATAGTTCCCGTTGATGATTTCTATGATTTTTATCTTTTTATTATTTCTATTTATTTATGTTTAAACATACAAATATTGATACTTTTATGTAAGTTTAATATTTTTATTATGTTGTACTAATATTTCATATTTGATTTGAAAGTGGGATTTTAAGTCCCATTTCAAATTACCATGCATGTTTATATTTGTATTGTATGTATTTTATTTCATATACACAACAGGGTAAAATAGCGCATTTTCAAAGACTGGCATTAAATTCAGCAAAAGCTACTAATTTTGACGACAAAACGAAAAACAAATGTGATGTAACAACAAGACGGAATGAACAAATGATGTACACCATTTATCATTCAACAAACAAACGCCAATATGTTTGGAAACTTTGGTAAAATTTAATCATTTTTCTACGCTAATTTCCCTCAATAATTTAAATTGTTACTGATTTCTTGCAAATGAGGGCATTGCAAGATCTTAAGTGTGGGAAGGGGTTAAATTCTTTCGGATTTTTAAAAATTTTAACTTATACACTTGGTTACCATTAAAAATACTAGTAACGCAGTAGTTGTATTAGAATCTAGTGCTCTCTGATAATAAAGAACAGCCCTAGTCTTATATACTGACTACCCAATTCTAGTAAAATTTTCAAAATTTTCAATTAAATGAATTCAAAATCATGTTTATACATATTTATGAACGATAAAACTAGGTGTTAACACCGAAATTATTGTTACCTCGGAAAGGACATAAATTGAGAAACAACTCAAAATGTTAGAATTCATTTAAAATAGAATAGAGGACAATAAAAAGGGCAAAGAAAGGAAAATAAAAGCCAAGTGTAGGAAAAAATTACCAAGTTATTTAAAACATATATCACATATTTGTGTACAAATAATTGAAGATACTTTTGTTTTGGACAAAATTAACCGTTTTACCCGGTAAATTGTAATATATTTGAAAGAAAGATGGATCTACATGATGAATCAATTCCATCATTAAAAGGAAGTAAAGTCTTCCGAAAAAGACACGCGCTTCTTGATTTAGGTCAGGAAGTTGTCGTCCAGACCAGTTGTAGAGTCTACGAAAAACCTTGAAAATTTTTCTCGAAAATCAGCTGGAAATCCATGGACCTCAGCATCAAACAGGGTCGCCAAATGGTCAGACTTATCCTAACCATAAGAGGATCTGTCTCGTAAAATGGGGAGGGCGCCGTGCAAATTAGCTTGATAAGACTAATGAATCAGATCCCCAGAAAGGATAATCTCCTTAAAGATCAAAAATCAGCTTTTAAGACTGATATTACTCAATCCTTGAGATTGACCTTAAAGATTGAGAATTACAAACTCATGGAATTCGATGATATCTAAACTCGAGCTTGAACGAGAAAATATTTTGATCAAAAATTACAAACCGATTTGTTTTCTGAAAACCCATTTTTAATGCGTTCATTACCATTGAACGTAAAATCCTAGGAATTCACCTGGAATTCATTAGGTCACCTGAACCAAATCGGGTGTCAACCGTAAGAACGGTGGTTGCATAGCATGGTCGAAGACGGGACCTTGTGCCAGACCGAAAAACTATAGGGTGATCTTTACTATTGCTCCTACAAAGGATAGTAATTGCATCCGACACGTTATAGACCATAATTAAAAGCATGTCACAGGACATTACCTTAACAGTTGCTTGTTCAACGCTTTCCTTTACAACCGGACGGTAGTTTACCGAAAGGTAATATACGGAGCAAGTATACTGAACGTGTTGCTTTCCCAATACAAGGTTAGCAAGTGGGTGACACAAAATCATAAGTTTTGAGCTAAAATTTTCAAATCTGAAACCCATAAAACCCACAAAAACAATTTTGCAAACACCGGTGAAGGGTTATTCCGGAAAACTTATCTAGGGTAAAAGCTAGATTGTATTTTCAAAAGATCAAATGTTTTCATAAAGATCCAATTTCCTTAAGGATCTAAATTTTCATAGTCATATGGGACTGTAAACCACAACGTTACTATCATTGTTATATAGAAATCACTGATGTACAAAGTGTGAAGAATAAAAGAAGTGATTCTAGTATTTTTAATTTCAAGACTATATTGCTTGAGGACAAGCAACGCTCAAGTGTGGAAATATTTGATAATGCTAAAAACGAACATATATTTCATAGCATTATCCCTCAAGAAAGACAAGCTTTTAGTTGCAATTGTTCTATTTACAAGTGATATTCGTTTAAATAATAAAAGGTGCAGACAAAAGACTGATTCGACGAATTGAAGACGCAAACGACCAAAAAGCTCAAAAGTACAAAGTACAATCAAAGTGGTTCAAATTATTGATGAGAAACGTCTCAAAATTACAAGAGTACGAGTCGCAAAACGCAAAGTACAAGATATTAAATTGTACGCAAGTACGTTCGAAAATCCGGAACCGGGACCAGAGTCAACTCTCAACGCGCGACGCAACGGAGCTAAAATTACAAGTCAACTATGCATATAAATATAATATAATATAAATATAATTATATAAAAATTATATATATTATATTTATATTTATAAGTGTCGGCAAGCTAGGAGCCAAGAGTACCTGAGCTGGAAAAAGAGGCCATGCGATCGCATGGCCTGAAAGTGAAAAACCCATGCGATCACATGGTGAACAGTATCACGTGACATCCTATAAATTTCGCAGTTTTTGGTTGAACTAAACACATCTTTTTCTCACTTCATTCTCTCAACGTATATATATATATTAAAGTACAAAGTACCATCAAAGTGGTTCAAATTATTGATGAGAAACGTCTAAAAATGACAAGAGTACAAGTTGCAAAACGCAAAGTACAAGATATTAAATTATACGAAAGGACGTTCGAAAATCCGAAATCGATACATGAACCAGCTTTCAACGTACGACGCAACGGACCGAAAGTTACAAATTAATTATGTATATAAATATAATATAATATATAATTAATTATTTAAATTATATATTTAAATTATATTTATATAATAAAATCCGTCGGCAAGCTAGGAGCCAAACTTATGTTAGCTGGAATCAGGGGCTCCGCACTCGCGGAGCTTTGAAGACAAAAACCTCCGCACTCGCGGAGGTCAAACAGTATTACGTGGGCCTATAAAAGGCCGATCATTCGGCCGATTTTTACACATCTTTTTCTAATCTATCTCTTACGTATATATATATATATATATATATATATATATATATATATATATATATATATATATTATAATTTTAATTTTAATTTTAATAATAATAAGGGTATGTTAGCAAGTGTTGTAAGGGTGTAAGTCGAAATTCTGTCCATGTAACGCTACGCTATTATTAATCATTGTAAGTTATGTTCAACCTTTTTAAATTAATGTCTCATAGCTAAGTTATTATTATGCTTATTTAAGCCGAAGTAATCATGATGTTGGGCTAAATATTAAAATTGGGTAATTGGGCTTTGTACCATAATTGGGGTTTGGACAAAAGAACGACACTTGTGAAAATTAGACTATGGGCTATTAATAGGCTTTATATTTGTTTAATTAAATGATAGTTTGTTAATTTAATATAAATATTTACAATTGGACGTACCTATAAATAACCATATACACTCGATCGGACACGATGGGCGGGATATTTATAAGTACAAATAATCATTCATTTAACCGGACACGAGAATGGATTAATAGTTAATGAACTTATTAAAACAGGGGTGAATTATGTACAAGGACACTTGGCGTAATTGTTAACAAAGTATTAAAACCTTGGGTTACACGCAGTCGATATCCTGATGTAATTATTAAACAAAGTATTAAGACCTTGTTACAGTTTAAGTCCCCAATTAGTTGGACTATTTGACTTCGGATATAAGGATAATTTGACGAGGACACTCGCACTTTATATTTATGACTGATGGACTGTTATGGAAAAAAACCAGACGGACATATTGAATAATCCAGGACAAAGGACAATTAACCCATGATAGATCATGAGTTTAATACACATGCTACTGAGATAAGATATATGATATGCATGTTGTTGGAAAGCTGGCGAAAAGTCAATAACTTTTCATTTAGATATCGAATAGTTTCGATGAACGGATTAAAAGATATGGTCAACTGAATTATGGTTGACGTTAATTGAAATTGTGGTTGAAACTGTAAATTAATATTTAAACAACTTGTCTATGAGATTGATAAATTGGATTTTCAAATATTACTAATCAAGTAAATGAATTTCTATATAAAGCATGTCTCGTTTTGTTGAACAACTTTCAAAGTTGACCGTCTTATCATGTTTTAAAGCTTTATAAACACTATAATCTGATTTTACAAGTATTGGAAAGCTATGTGAAATAATAAAATATTTTCGATTGCCATGATAATTCAAATATAACATAGCTCCTGAAATAAATAATAATTTGAGTTTGATAAACTATAAATTCGTTCAATTATCAAGACTTATACTATGATAATAAACATGTATAGACTTAAAGATCATATTGGGTCAGGTTGACTGTTGAGATGACTTTTGTTAACTTTTGCATGTCGGTCTCGAGCATTAGGATTGTGATACACTATAACCTGACCTAGCTTGTTAGACATGTATTGACCAACATATGTTCTCTAGGTTGAGATCTATGGTTATTTTGCATTCCGAGTTTCGGTCACATTTCGGTGAATGACCTTATGTGCTGCTAAGGTGAGTTTCATTTGCTTCCTTTTTAAATGCTTTTGTAATCTATATTTTTGGGCTGAGAATATATGCACTTTATTTTAAACGCAATGGATACAAGTACATACTAAATTCTACACCGAGTTTGAACCGAAAATCCCTTAGCTTTGGTAACTAGTAACTGCTGGTTATAAGAACTGGTGGGCGCGAGTAGTTATATATGGATCCATAGGGCTTGACATCCCCGTCTGTTCCAGGTATAGAAACCCTAGCCTGAACTATAAAACAGACGTATACTATTTAAGTTTAGTACACGTTGGATTGCATGTATTGTACATGTTGGTTGCATGTATGTTAAAACAGGGGTACTTATAATAACGTTAAAGTTTAGTTACCAGGGTGCTCAATTTCGTAGAATATTTTGATAAATGTTTATGGATGAAACAACTAAAATCTTGTGATCCACCTTTATATACAGATTATGCACAACATTAAAACTATGAACTCACCAACCTTTGTGTTAACACTTTTAAGCATGTTTATTCTCAGGTTCCTTAAAGCCTTCCGCTGTTTGCTTATATGTGATACAAGCTATGTACATGGAGTCATACATGCTTTATTCGAGAAAAAGTTGCATTCACAAAATCATCACCATGTATCTTATTTTGACTGCATTATCAACGGATGTAGTATTGCAAACTATTAATTACGGTGATTGTCTATATGTAGATATCATCAAACGTCAAAAATCTTGGAATTTGATATTCAATTATGGTGTGCCTTTTCAAAAGAATGCAATGTTTACAAAACGTATCATGTAGAGGTCAGTACCTCACTGTGAAATTGATGAATGATGTATTCGTCCAAAGGGATTTGGAAGGATCATCACAGAAGCCGTCGGCTTGACATCTGAAGCCGCCGGCTTGGACCCAAAACCCGTTTTGTTGAGCGTAACGATCAAGTATTGAGTGGAGAAATAGTCACCGCCTAAGGAAGCCGAGGGGCTTCGTACGAAGTCGCCGGCTTGGCATAGTTTTTGAGAATTTGAGGTCTATAAATACTGGCCGAATTCTATAATTTTCAATGTACCTTTTCCATTCCTCACTTTCTAGTTACGAATTTATGTAGTTTTAGGGTTAGTTTAGGTTTAGTTTCAATGTAAAGTCATTCTCTTGCATTGGATTCAAGTTTTAATTCAAGATTAATGAAGTTTTTCTTATTCCTCTTTATTGCTTTGTAAGTTCTAATCTTATTTACTTTATAGCATCTTTTCAATTATGTCTTTATTTATATTTAACTGCTTCTGTTCGTCTCCAACTATGAACTAAACATTCATAGTGGTTACTTGGATGAAAACTGTGGAAATCTGGGAAAACAGATGAAGCCGCCGGCTTCCTCAGTCCAAGCCGCCGGCTTGGCTGAGCCAAGCCGCCAGCTTCGTGCTTCAGTCCGTACAGTTTCTGGTTCGTTTCCAGATCTGTATGTTCATGTTTCTGTGATGATTATTTAAACTGTTTATGTCTGCCATGACTCAATAACTTATTTGCATGCTTAATGATTAAATATTATGAATCTAGGATTAACTAGTCATTGATTCTATGATCTTATATTCGATTCATATCACTTGTTTAGATCTAGTCCATCAAATATATTGTTTGAATTGCATGCAAATTAGGTAAACATCATTGGTTGTTATACAACTAGTTGAATTTGAATCACACTTATATAATAGAATTCATTATTGTTATACTTAATCGAAGAACCTTTGTTCACGTGTGTTTAATTGTCAATTGCATGAGAACTTGATTAAGATTAATTTTTAGCTAGTAACTTGAGTTGATCTGATTAAGTTTATTAGCTTATATAATTTGTCAGTCTAATTAAATGTTGTCTTGGATCCACATCAGGCTTAGGTAATATTTATCATGTGATTATTTATATGCCATGAATGAAGACATTAGCTATGAACATCACTTAGTTAATGTATGCTTTAGGTCCTACCTTATGAATGATATGCGACACTTAGCTTAACCTTTTAGGGATAATGATTGGTCTATGATTGTTATCTTGCTATTTGTTAATATAAGTTATGAAATAATTAATATATTTCCCTTATGATTCACACGTCTTTGTAATCACTTCTCTTTTATATTATTTATTTAATTTGAGTCTTTATTTTATCTTTCCTTAATAGTTTATTAAAAGATTTCAATAACGTTTCATTAATCATCTCTTTTCTAAGAGATAAGAATCAACAACTTAAAAACACATAAAAATATATCTCTAGCTCTTTAATAAGAATTAGACTATAAAATAAAACAACTCTTATCTGCTTTCACGCTCTCTTGGGACGATAACCTAACATACTACATCTGACCGGATTTTGTTGCTCGTTAGGGTGTTAAAAGTGTATTAAATAAAGGTTATATAAATTTAAAAGTTTGAAAGGCAAATTAAGCACTGCACACTTTTGCACATCATAGTGTCTCACAAAAATTAATGAGAATTAAAGTACCAAATGTGTTGTAATCTTTCAATCTTCAATCTTGATGAATAAACCTCTTAATTTGATGGAGAATGATGTTGAAACACCAAAATTCGTCCAATTTCTCTCCGGAATTCGTCCCCCTAGATGGCCAAAACTCCCTCATATTTATAGATTTTTCTGACTTGCTGGCCAATCCGAGACATTATGCGCTGCATCCTTAGAGATGCGCCGCATCTCCCTTGCGTGTTCTGAACCCATGCGCCGCATCCATAACAATGTGCCGCATTTCTTATTTAATGTTACCAAATGGGTCTCTTAATGTGTAATGATGCGCCGCATCTTTAAAGAGGTATGTCACATCTGCTGTTGTATTTGTTACTTCTCTTGTGTAATCACTTTTGAGCTAAAATCTTAAACTATATTAGCCTTGATGCTCCTTCTAAACTCTCTTTGCTTGAAATCATCTTCTTGCACACCAATCATATGTTTTCAAATCCTTTGTTAATGAACCAAATTTCGGAACTGATAACGCAGATAAAATGTGTAGAAAAGGCACCTTCCAATAAGAACCGATCAACTCACATTATTATATTCCTATTAACCAAAAATGATCAAGCATATGTGGTGAAATTTGGGTGGACTTGGTTCAATCCATTTTTTCTTTACTTTTTTGGTTAACTTTTAAGCTTTTGTACAATTTTTTAATATACTCATTTTTTCATTTTCAGTCATTCTTATCATTCAAATTATCTTTTCATTTTTAACTCTTCTACTTTTTTATTTAATAATTTTTTCTTTAACCTTTAGTGAAAACTAGTTATCGAACCTCGCTTCGCGCCGGGGGTTCGATTTTCAATGTATTTTATTGTGTTTAGTTTGTAAAATTATTTCGTGGCTAACGATCATGTCATTGAAGCGCAACTCGAGTCGAACTAGAAGGTATAACCCGTCAAAGATTTAGATGTTATTTTACATCTCCGCGTTTCGCTATGGAATTGTCGACTTTTAAAATTTAATGCAAAATCAACGTGTATGAAAAGTACCTCAAATATATATCGTTTTTTAAAAAACGTCCGTTTTGCCTATAGTTAGTGACATTGTGTTCCTAAAATTATTTCGAGTTTAACGATGTTTTCGGAAAATTTAACTAGTTGCGAGCGAGAAGATATGACCCGTTATATATTTGAGTGGAGTTTAGTTAAGATTTTTTATGAAAATGTTTATTTGACACTTTACTCCCTGTTTAGGGAGCCGGTTTTAATTTTTGAACAAAGTTTGGAGGCTTTATTTGCGAAAAGGGAAAAAAAAATGAAAAAAGAGAAAAGAAAATGTGAAAATTTGTTCGATGGGCACCGGAAAGTGATTGACCTCGTCTTTTAAAATCAAATTAAGAAAATGAAATATAGAGTTATACTCCGTAGTTGATGTTGAAATGTCAGGTGCCACCTGGCACACACAACCTTCCCCTTTCCACGTGGTAGACCTACTACGTACACTTGATTCACAATTTGAAGATACAGTTTTACACACGTTGGTATATAATCATATAAAGCAGCCGTTTATAGCTGTCAAGCATAGAAATTAACTAAATGGGTCTGATCAATACCGGTCCGGGAATAACCAGACCGGAATACGACCGTAAAACCGAGCTAATAGCATTCGACCAAACCAAAACCGGAGTCAAAGGACTCGTTGATTCCGGAATCACACAAGTCCCTCGTATATTCCACTTACCTTATCCCGAAAACATCAATTCCGACCAAACATCAGGGTCAAAACCAACTCTTCCGACCATTGATCTGGAAGGAATCAACGAGGATTCAATCAAGCGAAATGAAGTGATCGAGAAATTGAAAAATGCGTTGGAGAATTGGGGATTTTTTCAAGTTGTGAACCATGGAATACCAATTGACATTTTGGAGGATGTGAAAAAGGGTATTTTAGGGTTTTTTGAACAAGATACAGATGTGAAGAAGCAGTGGTACTCAAGAGATGTTAGTGGGAAGAGTAGGGTGTTGTATAACAGTAACTTCGATTTGTACTCGGCACCGGTGACTAATTGGCGTGACTCGTTTTATTGTATCATGGCTCCTGATCCACCTCAACCACATGAGTTACCGTTGCCTTGCAGGTCCTCACTACAATACTAACTTTCATTTCGATATTTTTTTCTTCCTATATTAATAATACTATTATTAGCCTTTAAGAGCTCGTGCGTTGCACGGCGACTCTTAGTCAAACAAACTGGAAACATATAATGTTACTTAGTCTTCGCATATGATAGCCGAATTAAGAGCCGTACGTTGCACGACAACTCTATAAAATAGTATTTGAAAATGTTCGTATTTATGCCAATTAGGTGTATATGATACAATTACAATGAATTTAAAATGTCATACATAGTTTCAGCTTGTAATCAAGCTACCAACTTGTACTTGAACGTGTCGTCTTGTTGAACGCCTTGATTTGAATCCATCTATAATGTATTGCCCTACATAAATGCAATGACATGTAATAAGCATATGCTAAGATTAATCAAAGGTTGACAACAGATCCGGTAATGTAACACAATAATCACATAATTGATCAGTATGCAATAAGGTTTGTTATTCTGGCAATAAGGTTTGTTATTTTGTTAGTAAAGTGAGTGTAAAAATATAAAGTTAGATGGTAACACGCGTATATGCAAATTAAGATTAGTGTATAGATATTATGATAAATAAGAGTTAATATATTAAAAAGGAATTTTTTTTATGTAAACACATAAGTTGCATAAAAATATACAATTCTTAAGAAGATGAAACATATATATAAACAAAGAAGATTAATACAGGAGTAGTTTTAGAGCAGTAAGATGTAATTACCATTATGTAGGTTTCACATTGATGCAACAATATTAAATGACATTTTGGCTCACTATATATCTATGTGTTTTATTATTGTGATATATACATTTCTAATTTCTAAACATTAGCATGCGTCTACAGTGTAGCTTACATAAATTTACCAGGACTAATATAATTTACTCATAAACAAAATAAACTTACATGTGTGTTGGTTGCACGATTGTTTGTTTTGTCACTTGACGTATAATTCTCAAGCAATTAAAGTAACTTATTTTCGGTTCAACAGTGAAGAAAAATCACATGTATGTTACCTAATCCCCCGACCAGGCAACCCGCATACTATCACACCTATACGTACTTATTGGGTATCTTATGAGTTCGAATCCAATTAAAAAAAACAACAGAACATCAAAAGAAAATAAACTTATAGCAGCAGCTAACCTATATGCACAACAACTAACAAAGCAATATATAAAATGAAGAGAACTCAAGTCAACCAAGTATGATTCACAAGCCCACCTAGTTTGCCAATAGATAACCAGATTTAAAACACAAAGAATTTAGACTAATATCCTAGTAACACGTGTGTTGTTTGGTCTAACCCGTAATAAAAGCGCTTGTCTGACCCATTTACCTGCCTGTTCGACCCACCCATTTTGGCATCGGAACAGACCCACCCATTTCGGCACCGAAACAACCGAACTATAAATCCAATTACGAAAAAGGAACAACACAAGATACCAAAACTAACAAAATTGAACACAAAACGTAGTTCTTGAAGTAATTTATATAGCCTTAAAATGCATGAACACTATTTAATGCAAATAACATAAAGTAACTGTAACATAACTAACAAAGTAGTAGAATTCTACATAAAACCTAGTTAAAAAGATTACATGAATAAATATGATATTGTTACTTACATTAAACATGTATCTATTAAAAACATTTCATGTAAATATGATTCGTGAAATAGAGTAAATATGATTCGTGAAATAGAGTAAATATTAAGCAAATAAACAACACCCAACTGAAGCAAAAATTATGATCTAAAAATGGAGGACTCAGTTCACAACCCTTATGTGTAGTATCTAAGAAAAACCTGATTGATATCTACAACCTTTAAAATGAGATACTCTGTGACATTTTTGTGGATCAAAGCATAGGCCAACATACAATTTGCCATCATTAACTACCAAAACACATGAGAAAAAACGCAGACGAAGATAACTGGCATGAGAAAAAAAATATTACCAGTATCAAAAACGGTCAAAACAGTTAAAAAAAAAAATCAAAAATCAGATTCAACCTCTTCTAAGTTATGCTAATGCTAATGTAGTCAAAAACAATCAATTATCAAGATAAAAAACACTCAACAAAGTCAAAAAGTAAAAATAGACAAAAAAAAAAGCTCAAAAATCAATTTCAACCTCTTCTGTGGTGATTTTTTAGTGATAATGTTAATCGTAATGCAGTCAAAAAAGTCAATTATCAAGTTCAAGATTAGTCAAAAAGGTAAAAGAATAAAAAAAATAAAAAATAGTCAAATTAGTAAAAAAAAACTCAGAAAACAGTTTCAGCCTCTTTTATGTTGTGATATGCTAATGTAGTCAATAACAGTCAATTATCAAGTTCAAAATTAGCGGAAAAGTCAAAATAGTAAAAAAAAAAAAAACAAAAAAAAAAAAAAAAAAAAAACTAAAAAAGAGTTTCAACCTCTTTTATGCTGTGATATTCTAATTCAAATAATGCTAATACTAATGCAGTCAATAACAGTCAATTATCAAGTTCAAAATTAGTAAAAAAGTCAAGAAAGTCAAAAAAATTAAAATAGTAAAAAAAAAAATCAAAAAATAGTTTCAACCTGCCAATTTTTGAAATTTATTATATTTACTTTTAAAGATGATGATCTATAGAATTATATGTAATGGAGACTAAATACTACTTTGATATGCACATAGAATACGCAAGAATAAGCAATAAGTAGTACACCTAGATACACTATAATACATTATGTATATTTCTTTGTAAACTTTAAGTAAGGCTAGCATCTCTCATCAAGATATGCACATAGAATTCATTAATTTGAATTGTCCTACTACTTTAGCCAAAAAGAGACTCCAAATATGATCAAATGTCATCCTATTGTAATTCTTAATATATAATAACCTGTGTACTTTATGCATCCTGATTGCTACCCTAAATATGGGTCAACTCAATTACTATCAATCAGAAATCATCCTTTAACATATTTTTTGCTGACTGTGAACAGCTGGGTGAACTATACTAATTTTTTTTTTTTTACTTTAAATGAATAATCCAGAGTAGACGCAATGCCAAAAAACAAACTCGAACAGTTAGGCAATTTAGCCACATAGTACTAAGTGACGATACATAATATACTCCATATCTCAATGGAAAGATACTAAATACATATAAAGTAAAATAAAAATTAATCATCTTAAAATGAAGGTAACTACAAATTTGATAAAGAGAAGAAGAAGAAAAACGTATACTAACCAAATCAGAATCTCTGATTGGAAATTTCTTGTGTGTTTCCCATCACCATAAACAGATGCATGCTCTTTTCTTAGTGCCTGCATTAATACTAAACAAAATGATTAAATCAAGTTTTTACGTCTAATATACAATACAACCCGATTTGACACTTTTAGTCTTTAACTCAAAAGGACTTTAATCATGATAAGGTAATCATGAATACAGTTTGCACAGTAATCAACCCAACTCCCTGTCCATTGGCAGAACTAAGTATTTAACTATCTAATACAATTGATATATTAATAAGGCGATTTCATTATTGTATAATTGTCTACTAAAGTAATCGTAAAAAGAGTAACATTAGAATCATAAAAATCAATATAGCTAAATGATTTTTACACTGTTTAAACTAAAGTCATTACCTGTAACAACCCAAATCAATATAATTTAGTATGAAACCCAAACATGCATAATACAATAGTATAATTCCAGTCAAAGAATTTACCTTTATACAACAAAAAGCTTATATTATTTGTATCCAAATGTGGTACAACTGGTTTATCAAAGCCCTAATTTCCATTATGAAACAATATAATACAAATCAATAATAAATGAATTTTACATACCTTAAAATGAAAATCCCTGACTTTAAGTTTATGATCGATAGTAAACGAATGTTAATTTACTAAATCAGACTTGAATGGCATACCTGAGATTCAATTTAGGGCAAAAATGAGATTCGATTTAGGGCATAACTGAGAATATATTTAGGGCAAAATTGGTGTCTGAATTGAGGAACAAAGCATAAAACCCGTGAAGATAGAAAGTGCATGAATCGATCGTAAGTTGAACCAAATGAATGAATTTATTAGGGTTGTTGCGCAACACAACATTTGTATGATGACGGAAAATGGATCGGAAATGATGTGTTCAAAGTGAATCGTATGAGACCAATTCAACGCGTAAATTCCAAACTTATACCAATCGATATGTAAAAATCTGATTAGTAATACTGTGATGTTCCCATATGATTTTGATGCTGAAGGTCTGTAAAAATGGCGATTTTGTGTTCTGGATATGTGTAATTTGAAGGAGAGAGAGATTGCAGTACATGAACGAATGAAATAATGAGAAAGTTTGTCTAGGACACGTGTTTTGCTGTTGTTTTTTTGTGGAAATAAAAAATAAATAAAACAAAATCAGTGGGGTAGGACACGTGTAAGTTTGGAAGTGGGGTAGCTAATGGTCTGACACATCGGATTTGATGTTACGCTTTATGTAATGTAGGGGATTATTATTATTATTATTATTATTATTATTATTATTATTATTATTATTATTATTATCAATATTGAGTTTTAAGTTGTTTTTTTTTTTCTTTCGAAAAGCAAGCATAATATTAAAAATGAAAAGGGTACATTGACAATATGGGTTGTAAGCCTTATCAAAAAAGGAAAAACTGAAATTGAAATTGATTTTTGGTTTGAGTTACAAATCTGAATTCTATTTTCGGTTTAACTTTTCGAAAATGTTGAACTGAAAATCGATTATTTATGGTTATTTTGGTTAAATTATACTCCGTATTTGTATTTTTTTACAGGTTTAACCGCATTCGAACCGAATTTAAATTTGGTTTTCCGTTCGTTTTTGGTTTCGGTTTAGTATTAGAATTTGGTTTCGGTTTTGAATCAGAATTCAGTTTTGTTTCCTCAAATTATAAAACCTTACAAATTGAATCGAACAAACCGAAGAAATCGAAACCAAGCCGATAAACACTCCAACTTATTGATTAAATATGGTATAGTAAACTTTGGGTGTGAAAACAGCAAATGATTACTAATTCAGGTTGATTTCATGATATATTGTTGAATATATGCATACGAGTAATCGCCATCTTGTTAGTGATATATTGGTAAAGGTTTAGGTGGAAATACGATTATAGAGTTAACATTAACATACTTATCATGCGATTAAGGAAATATGATCTTGATAAGAAAACTATATAAAAGTTGAAGATAGAACTAACTTTTAACTATGAGTGCCTGTATAAATTGTACAGAGATATATGGCCAGAGTACTCGAACCGCATGATGAAGCTTGGATGTTGTGTGTTCGAGTTAATATCTGAGGCTCTTGGGCTCGACCCTAATCATCTTTTTGACATGGGGTGTGTTGAAGGACTTGCTCTTCTTGCCCATTATTATCCATCATGTCCACAACCTGAGTTAACAATCGGAACCCCTAATCATACCGACAACGATTTCATCACGATTCTTTTGCAAGACCATGTTGGTGGCCTTCAAGTGTTTTACGAAAATCAATGGATAGACGTTCCTCCGATCCCAGGAGCACTCGTAGTGAACGTTGGTGATCTTCTACAGGCATAATTCTCTCTATATCTACCTCTAAATATTTAGTTTCATTTCAGTTCATTGGTTTTAAAAGATATACATCAATTTGGTAACTAATTAAATGGTGGATCAAATAAAATTACATAATTGTCCATCATGTGCAATGGACATGTAATAAGTTAACGGAACAAATTAACTGGCGTTAGGTTTAGGACTCCTGTTGTGCATATTAAAAACCATAGGGACTACCGATATAATTTTAAAAAGGAAAGGACTAATGGTACAATTTAGAGTAAACCACAATGATCAATGGTATAGTTAACTCTATACTAATAGATGGTATTGGTGTGTTGTGATCTTTTTTTCAGTTGATTACAAATGATAAATTTGTTAGCTCGCAACATAAAGTGTTGGCGAATAAGATCGGCCCAAGAGTATCATTGGCGTCGTTCTTTACAACAGGCATTATTCCAACCATGAAGGTGTTTGAACCGATCAAGGAGTTGGTTTCAGAAGATAACCCCGCCAAGTATAGAGGCACAACGGTGAAAGAATATGGAAACTACTATAGGGAAAAAGGACTTGATGGCACTTCTGCCCTTTTGCATTTTAGGATCTAGCTTGTTATATGTCAATAAACCATCTTTTTACGTATTTGATTGTTCTTTGATTTTGTAACATTCACTACAACTAATCTTAGTGGTTTTGAACACTTTTTGAACGAGTTTAAAACGTTTAAAAATTTGAATATCTGTTAGAAGTGTGAAATAATATGGCTTCAAAAAATTTGAAGCGATAACAAAATATGGTGTCATCAATTTCAAGTGTTATTAATTTTTTGACACCGTTAATTGTTATTGGGTTTTTTTTTTACACTTATACGTTTCAAAATTTTCGCGACGCTTAAAAACATGTCAAGTTATCCACGTCCTAAAGCGTCAACAAAAATGAAAGCATCGAATACTAAAGTTTTTTCTTTTTGTAGCATGTTACTTCGTATTATGTGATTCACTACCTACATAATCTAGAAATGATGGGTTAATACATTGAACATGGTTGTCAACGAATCGTGTCACATTGAGTTGTTGATTAATTGTTCGGGCTCGACTTGAACTCCAATAGATATTAAAAATGTGTTTGAACTTGAGTTCAGGGAATTTATTAATGTCAGAGCTTGAGTTTGATGCTTGTTTACATCATCGAGATATATTTTATAAAAGTAACTATTTTAAGTGTTTGTTTATTAACTGGTGAGTTGTAACATCCCGCCTTTTTCCGTCAACTTTTCCGTTTAACTATTTATGTTCCGTTATATGTTTATAACACGTCTCGTTGATACGTGTTTGAATTATCTTGTTTAGGTAATTCCCACACCCGTTTTAAAGTTAAGGGACCAAACTTGCCAAGGGTTGAAACTTTTGACTAGGTCAAAGAGTCAACCCTCATCCTCATCCATTCAATCTCATCTCTTTCACTCTTACTACTTCAACTTTTCTCTCAACTTCCATACAAAGATTCATCATCCAAAATCGAGCTAGCGGTCATCTTGCCAAACAAATTACATATTTGAACTCCTCGTGATCTCCTCTTCGATTCCATACCAATATCATTTCATTTGGGTAACTTTCTAAAATCACTAATTTTATGTGTTCTTGAGATTTTTGAGTTAAAAGGTTGTTAATTAGTGTCTATGGCTCAAGTCTAGTATAATTATGTGATTTGTATGCTTGTTCTTGCTATTTTGGTGTAACTAGTTCATATTGAAAGAATGCTTGCTTAATCTTGAGTTTTAGGTGTTCATATGTTGTTGAATGATGAAAGTTCATGTTTTAATTGTGTTCCAAACATCACTAGCTTCAAATTGGTATGTAGGTTGACATGGATTAGTTTCATATGCAAGATTGTTGAATTTGTGATTTTGGGTTAGGGTTTGATAGAAGTAAATTGAATTTTTGATGCATTAAATGCTTGTTAATGTTACTTGTAAGTGTTAGGTTGTGTTGTATGCTTAATTACCTTCGAAACGGCATATCGTTCATGTAAATTGGTTGCCAAATCATTAACTTGCAATTTTGACTTGTATGCATTGATTATGGAACATTAATTGCGGTTTTTGGTTGTTTTAAGTGCAAGTTTGATTGATGATATGTATTTAGTTATCTTCTTTGTCAAATTACCTTTCTAATGATATATGATATGCGTTTTAAATGTTTTCGGTGCATGAAATGTGTTAAATTGTGTTTTGGGTCGTGACTTAGACCAATTTTCTGCAAACAACATGTTTCCCAGGTAGTGCGCGCCGCGCACATACCTGCGCGCCGCGCATAATCAAAAATCCCAGATGTCTGCCTTCTTGGTTAAGTTCTGACCTGGTATTGCACATGGGTGCGCGCCGCGCAACCCGTTGCGCACCGCGCAAATGGCCCAGGCCAACTTTCTTGTCTTTAAACGCTCCCAAAATGTTTCCCGCTTAACCGTAACTCCGATTAACATGAAACTTGACTATTATGCTCGTATATGACTTCTCATCATGAGAAAATTGTCGGACACCCGACCCGACCCCGTTGACTTTGACTTTGACCAAGTTTGACTTTTAGTCAAACTTAACCAAACGATTATACAATCGTTCTAACATGCTTAACTACTTGTATCGTGCATGAAACTTGACAAATTGATTCACATGATATATTAATCGAGTCGTAACGAGCCATAGGACTAATTGAACATCTTTGACCCTTCGTGACTATCGTTATTGATACAACCTATTTGTTTAGGTCGAGACTAGCATTGTTCCTTGCACACGTTACTTGTCGAAGTACTTTTTGTTCGTGCATACAAGGTGAGATCATAGTCCCACTTTTACTCTTTTTGAACTTACTTTTGGGATGAGAAAACATAAACGTTCTTTTAAACTACGTGAACACAAGTACAGAGAAAACAAACATTCTACATACGAGTTTGAACACAAATCCTCAATTCGATTATCATTAGTTACATCAGATGGTGTAAGCGAGAACTTATGTTATATGGCCATATGGGTTTGACAAACCCTCACTTCGGACGGTTCGCTACCGTCTACGGGTGAAATATATTTTCGGGAAACAGTGTATGTTCTAACACTATTATTACGGGGTTCAACGGACGGAATGTTAAGCTTTGATAATTGAGTGCTCGTGAATATTAACTTTTAGAATGTACTATGGCTTTATCGATGTTGCAAATCTTGTGGTTCAACTTACTATTACTCACTTACTTATTTAAACCTATGATTTCACCAACGTTTTCGTTGACAGATTCTCTATGTTTTTCTCAGGTCCTTGAACTTAGGTGATATATGCTTCCGTTCATACTTTTTGATACTTGCATTGGATGTCGTGTATACTTGCATATGTGGAGCGTCTTTTTGACTACTTTTAATCGTGTCGCACGTGTTTCATACAAACTTTAAACATTGTTATGTACTTGTTATGGAAACTACGTTTGTAAACTTTGAAACATCTTTATTTTGAAATGAAGGCGACATATTTTGGTCAAACTTTGTCTTAAAGACTTATGACCATGCAATGGGACCTACGTAGACGACGCCGTCACTTGACGATTTGTCGGGGTCGCTACAAGTGGTATCAGAGCCTTGGTTGTAGGGATTTAGAGTTCATTGGTGTCAACCCCGAGTCATAGGGTACATTGGTGAGTCTAGACTACAACCGGCATATAGACTTGACATAAGAATTACTTGACTACTTGTGCATTTATATTCGAACTCTCTCACTCATATCTACTCTTATTCTATCTAAATCTTGCGTCATATAATTTAATTGACACGCCACCTTGACTATATGATGTAATGTCGAATGCACATATGAATTAGGGTAATATAATTTCCGGAAATTATATTACGGTGACTCATATGAACATACCGACATTATGCCATAAAGAATTTAAGGCGAGTCAAGGATAATTTTCTCTCTATCTTTATTCCATATCACGGTTAGTATTATTTAGAATACTAACCAACGGTATTCTTTTGTTTTGAAGGAACAATGCCTCCTCGCCGTGTACGACGCAATGAAACTCCCGAACAAGCCTTACAACGCATGATAGCCACCGCCGTGGATGCGGCCATGGCCGGTCACTCGTCTAACAACAACAATAACACCAACCACAACAACAATAACCAAGGAGCCAGTAACTCTAGCGAAGGGTGCTCCTACAAAGCTTTCATGGGGTGCAAACCTCACACTTATGATGGAACCGGGGGACCGGTTGTGCTTACTCGTTGGTTTGAACAAACCGAGGCCGTCTTTAGCATAAGCGGTTGTCGGGATCAAGACAAGGTCAAATACTCCACCCACACTTTCTCCGGAATTGCTCTAACATGGTGGAACACCTATGTTCAATCGGTGGGTACCGATGAAGCTCATGCCCTCTCTTGGGCCGATCTAAGGGAAAAGATGATTGTTGAATATTTTCCGCGCGAAGAAACCCGAAAGCTTGAGGAATAACTAAGAGCTTTGAAAGCGGTCGGAAACGATCTTAAAGCTTATAATCAACGCTTCGCCGAACTATCCTTGATGTGTCCTAATCTTGTTAACCCCGAATCTCAAAGGATTGAGCTCTACATGCTCGGTCTTCCAAAAAGCATCAAACAAGGGGTGATGTCATCCAAACCTACTACTCATCAAGCCGCTATGAACATGGCTCGCCAACTAATTGAAACGGTTGACGAAATCGTAGTGCCGGCTCCTAAGGCCGAGGACAAGTCGGGTGGCAACAAAAGGAAATGGGAAGCCACTCCATCAACCAACTACAACAACAACACCTTCACCAAAAAGCCCTTCAACAACGACGGCAAGAAGGGTTATGTCGGAAACTTACCCTTGTGCAACAAGTGCCACAAACATCATTACGGCGAATGTAACAAGCTAATTTGTCACCGTTGCCAAGGAGTTGGTCATAGGGCCAACAATTGCACAAGCACCGCCCCCGTCGCTCGAAAGGGGCCCAATCATCTAAAAACGGTCACTTGTTACGAATGTGGCCAAACGGGCCATTATAAGAACGAATGCCCGAAAAAGAAAGCCAACCCCAACAACCGAGGTCGAGCCTTTAACATCAACACCGAGGAAGCCTGAGATGACAATGAACTAGTCACGGGTACGTTTCTTCTCAACAACTCTTATGTTACTTGCTTATTCGATTCGGGTGCCGATAAATGTTTTGTGTCTAAGACTTTGGCTCCTACCCTTTGCACTCCACCACACCCTTTAGATACTACTTATTCCATCGAAGTGGCCGACGGAAAACTCTTAAGTGCCGACACATATTACCGGGGGTGTACTTTGAACATTTTGGGAAGGGAATTTGAAATTGACTTGATACCCATGGAATTAGGGAGTTTTGATGTAATAATCGGTATGAATTGGATGGTCAAAAATAAATCTCACATTCTTTGCGATCTTCATGCAATCCGAATTCCTATCGAGAATGGTGAACCATTGATTGTCTATGGCGACAAAAATTGCACCGGACTCAATCTCGTTTCGTGCCTTAAAGTTCGAAAGCTACTTCGCAAGGGTTGTTTCGCGATTCTTGCTCACGTTAAGAAAGTCGAGGCCGACGAAAAGCGCATCGAAGATGTGCCAATTGTTAGTGACTTTTCCGATGTATTTCCCGACGAATTACCAGGTCTTCCACCTCATCGACCGGTTGAATTTCAAATCGATCTTATTCCAGGAGCCGCACCCGTAGCGCGTGCACCGTATAGACTCGCTCCATCCGAATTACAAGAATTGCAAATTCAAATCCAGGAGTTACTTGACC
Source organism: Rutidosis leptorrhynchoides (assembly GCF_046630445.1). Classification (NCBI taxonomy): domain Eukaryota; kingdom Viridiplantae; phylum Streptophyta; class Magnoliopsida; order Asterales; family Asteraceae; genus Rutidosis; species Rutidosis leptorrhynchoides. The sequence goes on along the minus strand of NC_092336.1, from coordinate 79,039,524 downwards.
GTGGTTTCATTCAACCTAGCCATTCACCATGGGGCGCTCCGATTTTATTCGTCAAGAAGAAAGACGGATCCCTACGAATGTGCATTGATTATCGTGAACTAAACAAATTGACGGTTAAGAACCGATATCCCCTTCCTCGCATCGATGATCTCTTTGATCAACTACAAGGTTCTCGTGTATATTCAAAAATCGATCTCCGTTCGGGTTATCATCAACTAAGGGTTAAGGGGGAAGACGTCTCCAAAACCGCTTTCCGGACTCGTTATGGTAGTTATGAATTCCTTGTCATGCCTTTCGGTCTCACTAACGCACCGGCGGTGTTCATGGATCTCATGAACCGCGTGTGCAAACCTTACCTCGACAAATTCGTTATTGTGTTCATCGATGACATATTGATCTATTCTAAAAATGAAGAAGAGCACGAACAACATCTCCGACTTGTGCTTGAACTCTTGAGACAAGAACGACTTTATGCCAAATTCTCCAAGTGTGAATTTTGGTTAAAGGAAGTTCAATTTCTTGGTCATGTTGTAAGTGATCAAGGTATTAAAGTCGATCCCGCGAAAATCGAAGCCATTAGTAAATGGGAGACTCCTACTACTCCTACTCAAATTCGTCAATTCTTGGGTCTCGCCGGATACTATCGTAAATTCATCAAGGACTTTTCCTTAATCGCTCGCCCTTTAACCGCGTTAACTCACAAGGACCGAAAATTCGTTTGGACATCCGAACAAGAAACCGCTTTCCAAATCTTGAAAACTAAACTAACCACCGCTCCTATCTTGTCACTTCCCGAAGGCAATGATGATTTTGTTGTATATTGTGATGCCTCGAAAAACGGTTATGGGTGTGTACTAATGCAACGAAAGAAAGTCATTGCTTATGCCTCTCGACAACTCAAGGTTCACGAACGAAACTACACGACACATGATCTTGAACTCGGTGCCGTCATCTTTGCACTTAAGCTATGGAGACATCATCTTCTTGGTACCAAGAGTACTATCTTTACCGATCACAAAAGTCTCCAACATATCTTCGATCAAAAGCAACTAAACATGAGACAACGAAGGTGGATTGAGACCTTGAACGATTACAATTGTGAACTTCGTTACCACCCCGGAAAGGCTAATGTAGTGGCCGATGCCTTAAGTCGAAAGGAAAGAGCGGTGCCTCTTCGTGTCCGAGCTTTGAATATCACCATCCACTCCAACCTTAATAGCCAAATTCGGGTAGCCCAAGATGAAGCTCTTAAGGACAACCACATCGGACGTGAACTTTTAAACATCCTCGTCTCTCGATTCGAAGTTAAGGAGAACGGACTTCGATATTACGCCGGAAGGATTTGGGTGCCTAGATATGGCGATTTACGAAACCTCATCTTAGACGAAGCCCACAAATCACGATACTCGATTCATCCCGGCGCCAATAAGATGTACCATGACCTTAAAGAACAATATTGGTGGCCGAACATCAAAAAGGAAGTTGCTAGATACGTTGCCAAATGTTTGACTTGCGCAAAAGTCAAAGCCGAACACCAAAGACCGTCCGGGTTACTTCAACAACCCGAGATCCCGCAATGGAAGTGGGAAAGGATCACGATGGATTTTATCACCAAACTACCAAAAACGTCGGGCGGTTATGATACTATTTGGGTCATTGTCGATCGCCTCACCAAATCCGCGCACTTTCTCGCCATGAAAGAGACCGACAAAATGGAGAAACTTGCACGATTATACATTAAAGAGATTGTAGCCCGACACGGTGTACCTTTATCGATTATCTCCGACCGGGATGGTCGTTTCGTTTCTAGATTTTGGCGTACGTTACAAGAAGCGTTGGGAACGCGTTTGGACATGAGCACCGCATATCATCCCCAAACCGATGGGCAAAGTGAACGTACAATACAAACCTTAGAGGATATGTTACGAGCCTGCGTTGTTGATTTTGGAAAAGCTTGGGACAATCACTTACCTCTCGCCGAATTCTCTTACAACAATAGTTATCACGCGAGTATTAAGGCCGCACCTTTTGAAGCGTTATATGGTCGAAAATGTCGCTCTCCTCTTTGTTGGGCCGAAGTGGGTGACGTGCAAATATCCGGGCCCGAACTCATTCACGAAACCACCGAGAAGATTCTTCAAATCCGAGATAGGCTTCGGACGGCCCGGAGTCGTCAAAAATGCTATACCGACAAAAGACGCAAAGACCTCGAATTTCAAGTCGGTGACCGCGTCATGTTAAAAGTCGCACCTTGGAAAGGTGTCATCCGTTTTGGGAAACGTGGGAAACTAAATCCGCGGTACGTTGGTCCTTTCGAAATCTTAGAGCGTATTGGAACCGTTGCTTATCGTTTAAACCTTCCGCCTCAACTAAGCTCCGTCCATCCTACTTTTCATGTATCTAACTTGAAGAAGTGTCTCGCCGAGCCCGATATCGTCGTCCCTCTCGAGGAACTTACTATTAATGACAAACTCCATTTTGTGGAGGAACCGGTTGAAATTGTGGACTACGTCGAGAAGGAATTGAAACAAAGCCGGATCCCGATTGTTAAGGTTCGTTGGAACGCCAAAAGAGGACCCGAGTTTACTTGGGAAAGAGAAGATCAAATGCGAAAGAAACACCCTCATCTATTCCCGGTTCCGGAAACGTCAGATTCCGAGGAAGAAACAACGACTACTACGCCTACCTAAATTTCGGGACGAAATTTCTTTTAAGGTGTAGGTAATGTAACATCCCGCCTTTTTCCGTCAACTTTTCCGTTTAACTATTTATGTTCCGTTATATGTTTATAACACGTCTCGTTGATACGTGTTTGAATTATCTTGTTTAGGTAATTCCCACACCCGTTTTAAAGTTAAGGGACCAAACTTGCCAAGGGTTGAAACTTTTGACTAGGTCAAAGAGTCAACCCTCATCCTCATCCATTCAATCTCATCTCTTTCACTCTTACTACTTCAACTTTTCTCTCAACTTCCATACAAAGATTCATCATCCAAAATCGAGCTAGCGGTCATCTTGCCAAACAAATTACATATTTGAACTCCTCGTGATCTCCTCTTCGATTCCATACCAATATCATTTCATTTGGGTAACTTTCTAAAATCACTAATTTTATGTGTTCTTGAGATTTTTGAGTTAAAAGGTTGTTAATTAGTGTCTATGGCTCAAGTCTAGTATAATTATGTGATTTGTATGCTTGTTCTTGCTATTTTGGTGTAACTAGTTCATATTGAAAGAATGCTTGCTTAATCTTGAGTTTTAGGTGTTCATATGTTGTTGAATGATGAAAGTTCATGTTTTAATTGTGTTCCAAACATCACTAGCTTCAAATTGGTATGTAGGTTGACATGGATTAGTTTCATATGCAAGATTGTTGAATTTGTGATTTTGGGTTAGGGTTTGATAGAAGTAAATTGAATTTTTGATGCATTAAATGCTTGTTAATGTTACTTGTAAGTGTTAGGTTGTGTTGTATGCTTAATTACCTTCGAAACGGCATATCGTTCATGTAAATTGGTTGCCAAATCATTAAATTGCAATTTTGACTTGTATGCATTGATTATGGAACATTAATTGCGGTTTTTGGTTGTTTTAAGTGCAAGTTTGATTGATGATATGTATTTAGTTATCTTCTTTGTCAAATTACCTTTCTAATGATATATGATATGCGTTTTAAATGTTTTCGGTGCATGAAATGTGTTAAATTGTGTTTTGGGTCGTGACTTAGACCAATTTTCTGCAAACAACATGTTTCCCAGGTAGTGCGCGCCGCGCACATACCTGCGCGCCGCGCATAATCAAAAATCCCAGATGTCTGCCTTCTTGGTTAAGTTCTGACCTGGTATTGCACATGGGTGCGCGCCGCGCAACCCGTTGCGCACCGCGCAAATGGCCCAGGCCAACTTTCTTGTCTTTAAACGCTCCCAAAATGTTTCCCGCTTAACCGTAACTCCGATTAACATGAAACTTGACTATTATGCTCGTATATGACTTCTCATCATGAGAAAATTGTCGGACACCCGACCCGACCCCGTTGACTTTGACTTTGACCAAGTTTGACTTTTAGTCAAACTTAACCAAACGATTATACAATCGTTCTAACATGCTTAACTACTTGTATCGTGCATGAAACTTGACAAATTGATTCACATGATATATTAATCGAGTCGTAACGAGCCATAGGACTAATTGAACATCTTTGACCCTTCGTGACTATCGTTATTGATACAACCTATTTGTTTAGGTCGAGACTAGCATTGTTCCTTGCACACGTTACTTGTCGAAGTACTTTTTGTTCGTGCATACAAGGTGAGATCATAGTCCCACTTTTACTCTTTTTGAACTTACTTTTGGGATGAGAAAACATAAACGTTCTTTTAAACTACGTGAACACAAGTACAGAGAAAACAAACATTCTACATACGAGTTTGAACACAAATCCTCAATTCGATTATCATTAGTTACATCAGATGGTGTAAGCGAGAACTTATGTTATATGGCCATATGGGTTTGACAAACCCTCACTTCGGACGGTTCGCTACCGTCTACGGGTGAAATATATTTTCGGGAAACAGTGTATGTTCTAACACTATTATTACGGGGTTCAACGGACGGAATGTTAAGCTTTGATAATTGAGTGCTCGTGAATATTAACTTTTAGAATGTACTATGGCTTTATCGATGTTGCAAATCTTGTGGTTCAACTTACTATTACTCACTTACTTATTTAAACCTATGATTTCACCAACGTTTTCGTTGACAGATTCTCTATGTTTTTCTCAGGTCCTTGAACTTAGGTGATATATGCTTCCGTTCATACTTTTTGATACTTGCATTGGATGTCGTGTATACTTGCATATGTGGAGCGTCTTTTTGACTACTTTTAATCGTGTCGCACGTGTTTCATACAAACTTTAAACATTGTTATGTACTTGTTATGGAAACTACGTTTGTAAACTTTGAAACATCTTTATTTTGAAATGAAGGCGACATATTTTGGTCAAACTTTGTCTTAAAGACTTATGACCATGCAATGGGACCTACGTAGACGACGCGGTCACTTGACGATTTGTCGGGGTCGCTACATGAGTCAAACATGAATCTAAAAAATGAAATTTTTATCAATTGTGAGGTTAAGTGTTCAAGTACCATCGTGAACATATTCATGGAAAAATTGATAAATTCGTGTTGGGTGTGTAACTTGACGTTCATTAAGGTTCAATCACGAGACTACATGGAAATTACATTATGAAGATTCACATAAATTGCATGGATCAAGTTGGAGTGTTTTAATGTGATTTCAAAAGAGCATAATTGGAGCTTCCATTCATTTTGAATTAATAATTTGATTGACATGTATCTAGTATTAGGAGTGATCTATCCTCGGTTGACGAGATTCAACTAGTCGTTATTACCCTATCTTCTATGAACACAACTCAAAACATTCATCTAATTGGCTGCTACTTTTAATCTTGCCTCCTCATTCGACCTCCTACTATTCACGTTTTTTTTTCACAGACGTCTCATATTTCAATTGTTTTAATTGTATTTTAATTGTTTACAATTAGTTAACGCATCAGGCATAATAAACGGACGTCATGTCATTGCATTGCTGTTGAAGTGATTAGACATGTCCTCCGCATGTCTTCCACGTATTTCGTGACGTTGGCTTTCCTAATCCTTGCGTATGTAAACTATCAACTTTCTTCTTCGTTTTTTTTACCCGCATATCGATTACGCTGTTCATGCGTTTCCTTCTCCACAGGTAACTTCCGTTTTATTTGATTTAGGGTTTGTTTCCCGTTTTTCAATGATAATTTGTTTACTTGTTTTATCCTAATTGTTCGGGTCTTATTGTAGTGTTCTACCTTCCATTGCAATCTATCAATTTCCCAGGTTCGTTTTTTATATTTTTCCTGATTGATTCCCTTTTTTTGTTGGTTTTCGCTGGCTGTGAATGTTTCTTTGATAGCATGTATTGCATTTTTTAACTGAATTTCTCATTGAATTTATATGTTTCTAACTATTTGTGGTACCACGTTATGTATTCTACATGTCGCAGAACAAACAAGCATGATTTGCTGCTAAGGTTTGACAACAAAATCCTACAGGCAACCATTAGAGTAAACTCCACCCCCCTCTCATTTTTTTTTTATGTTAGAGAAATAGGTTTGATCTTTTTAAAATTGTTGGATGCAAAACGTCGAAATTGAGATTATTTTTTTCCACCTTTCGCGGGAAATAATAGATGAGCTAAGAGCAGTAGAAGAAGGGGTAATCAGGAAATCATTGATTGTACAACGAGATCGTGCACCGGGGAACTTCCGCTACTTGCCTACTTCAGAATGAAAGGGTAACACGTGTTATATCTTTTTTACGCTTTTTGTTTGTCTCAATGTTGTGTGGCATTCTATTGGTTGGATCTTATAAAGTTAAAAATTGATTTAATGCCCACAAAGTATCCTACTGGTAGTTTTGGAAGGTAATGTTGTTTAGATGTTATAAAGTTAAAAGCAAATTAATGCGCATTTGGACCCTTTTGACCCATCAGGTCATTTTGGTGTCAAATTACTATGATGTACTAACTTTGTTTGCAAGTTTATGTGTTTTGAAAACAAATTTAGGTGTCTTTTGGTTAAGGAATTCACTTGAATCGTTCTACATGTTAGGGTTTGGTTCACTCCGACATTTATTTGGACACACATAATTTTGTAAGCAAAAAGGTTCTGGTTGACTTGGATACACATAATTTAGAAGTAATTTGGCCCGACTACAACACAAACTACCTTATAGGTTCCGAAATCCATGTTTGAATTAGCCAAGGGATCATAACGTCTAAGCACCTATGCACTATACGAATGGAAAAAAACCTGATTGATGATTGTTTACTTAATGGTTATTAGTCATATCTAATAGATTATTAGTTTCTGATGTTAGAAGGGGCGAAGCGCATAAGTTCTTAGACGTTATGGCTGATGACAAAACAAAACAGAAAATCATTGAGGCTGCTGCTGATATCTGTGGTAATAGTATTAATGGGATTCGAGGACATATGTTTTTAAAGTAAAAATACATACTTAAAAATGAGATGGAAAATTGAATCTTGGTTTTACAAGAGTCGATTCGGTTTCAGCTGATTTAAAAGATCATAATTTTACAATGATCGAGAAGATGAACATGGTAGCAGTGGTGAGGAAACTGAAAAAAGTTTGCAAAGTGGATAGAGTATCAGGTGGGCCAGTAGAAGGAAAAGAAATAAGAGAAGAAAAAAGATAGACATAAGAGAAAAAGGAAGAAGTGTTCCTGAGCAGATCAACTGTATATACAAAAGGCTTCAGTTATAATTCTCTCGAGTATGGATATCTCTCGAGTTCCTCAAATGCTATCGTCTCGGAAGCTCCAGTTGCGTCTACCGTCAATATTCAACTATCAGCTGAAAGTGGAAGGCATGTTGAAGGTACTGCTTATGGCTGATATTATGTTCACTTGATGTCTGTTACATATTTATTATAGTATATGCATTCATTGTTGCAGTTTCTACCCCATTAATTCGAACGTTGAAAGTCCTAAGCCGATTTTGATTGGTCGTAGTGGTAGACAGTATTGTGATTGCGAGGTTCCATCGTGTGATGGCTTTTGTAAGGCGTGGTATGTTTTGAATAAAGATGGTTCTAGATGTTTACTTACCGATATTAACCCGAGGTCAAGAAAGAAGACGAACGAGGCCTCTACTTCTGGTGTTTATAAGCTTAAAGATAACATTGACGACTTGGATTTTGGGGACGCAATTCAAAACTTGTTTAAGGGTCCTCGTGATGGAAGATATAGCGGCTCATCAACATTTGGGAGACGTAATATGTCCGTAGAGGCTTTCGCAGCCTTCGATAATATGATTACACGGTTGGCAGGAGAGTGCACACCGGGTGATGGTTCCGCTAATGTGTTATCTTACAAGATTGAAAATCGGTCCGGGAAGAATTCTTTGAAAGAAACGGTCAATGGAAAATTGAAAAGGGCAGGTCCTCGAGGTTGATTGTTGTGGTCCGGTTTAGTTTCGTTCCTTGTATTTTCGTGTATTTTTTGGTTTTTGTTTGGTTTAAATGTTTGTAAGGTTTCTTTCGGGATGTTAGGGAGGCTCGCTTATAGATAGCTTTGTTTAGATAGTTGTTTTTTAGGTGTGAGCTTTCCCGTTTTTCCTTGTACTTTTGTATTCCTGTTGAGAGCGTTTTCTTTTGGAAAACGTTCTCATTTCTATATGAGTATTCGTTTTCTTGCCAAAAAAAAAAGGAAAAAAAAAACTACAGAATTTATTTGTGGGTATGTCAGTGGTGTATCATCTAAATGATAACAAATTGAGTCCTATATTCCAAGAGTACCCGAGGGTATTGATTTGCAAATTCACATTTTACATCGTGAAATTATTGTTAATACATGCTTACAAAGTGTAATTGCCAATATAAAAGTTACTGAACTGATGCACTTCCATATGTAGTTATATATGTACGAGTATATTTTGTATTTATATATTTAGTTGATAGCAAATTGTTACTTACTAGCTAACTTTTTTTTCTTTTTTTTTTTACAGCGTTTGGGATCACCCGAGGGGTACTAAATCATCTGTTGCGATCATCTCCCGTTTCGACTATGCCGATGCAGCGATAATAACCTCACCCCATCGCTGTCCGGGAGAAAACCTTGAAACAGATCTAAGGGCACGACCAAGTAAAATCCCCCTCCCCTTTACCCCCAAGCGATATGGGAAAGGTGCCATGGGGTGGATATTTCATGGCAGGGATGAAATTGTATTTTTAATATATAGCCAACGGGGGTCGAACTCCTGACCTCCCCTAAAGGAGGCAGGCCACCAACCGCTAGACCACATCACAACTTCTACTTACTAGCTAACTATGTATGACATTTTTTGATATCATAGTTAATGTGACTTCGCCTGACTACAACATAAACTACCTTAAAGTAATATATCTAAGTCCACCAAAAAAACAGTTCCTAATAAACAACTACTTCATGCAGGTGCCCCATCAGATATCAAGCCCAACAAGACACCCCAAGTCCGGAACAAACGGACATCGATCCTTCATACAACTCGAACAGGAGAAACTGATCCCCCAAGAACCCTCCACGAACTTGGTAAGCAACATACAAACAAATAATCAACACTATCACTTGGACATTTACTTGGATATCTGTTGATGGTAAATGTATCAATAGCACTAAATATGTAAATCGTTAGCCGGTCGGTTCCCAACTTTGTAAACTTCAAGCAACCTACCATGTAAATTATGTGTGTAACCGTTAGCCAGCAACATGATGGCTGACAATTTTCACCAGCGGAACTATGTAAACTTCAAACAGCCTAGCATCTAAATTATGTGTGTAATCGATAGTCAGCAACATGATCGCTTGCAATTTTCAGCAGTGGAGTGCGCACCCATCCATTTTGTTTACTAAATTAGGGTAATTCATATAATATATTATATGTATTAAATGTATTAGCTGACAATTAGTATTATGTATTAGTCTTTAAATAGAAAATTGTCTTGAAGCTCAAGTTATCTTTTATTTTAAGTAGTCATTTATTAGGAGACCTTTCCCTATAAAATTAGATTCTATTATGTATAAATATTCATAAGATTATCAATGAAAGTTACGCAAATTTGATCTCTTTTATGGTATCAGCACATGGTGCCAAAAAGATGGCGGCATGGAGAAATGGACCAAGAGTGTTCGTATGATATTGTTAATTGTAAGAATTTTTCTTTTGGATTTTCCATTTTGAGAGGATGTATGAGAACATGATAATCTAAAAGTGGTGCTATTTTGAGTGAAGAAATTGTAAAACAAAGAGGAGTTGTACTCGGTACCATTATCGCATTGAAGAGATTTTATCTTAGAGGAAAATTGAGTTTTTATTAAATTATTAAGGTGAAGAAAAGTGTTGTATACTTGAGATTTGTGCCCCAAGGGGAAGGTCCATAAAAAATTACTAATGTCATCGACAAATAATACATAATATCTGTGTTCGGTTAAACTTGAGATTGGTGAAGTCCATAAATCACTATGTAAAACATATTGAACTAGATATTCACTTTTGTGTATTGTAATAAATCACTATTGTGTATTATCATAAGGTTAGCGCGATTTATATTTCCAACAACCCTATTCAGCAACAAAGAACAAAACATATTGAACGAGATATTCACTTTGTGTGCGAAAAGGTCGCTCGGGGTCAAGTTCGAGTTCTACATCTATCGTCTCGTTACATTTTTACCAAATGCCTACCAAGAGTTCTCTTCGAGGATCTTAGATCCACTCAACGTTTGTCCACCTCCTGTTAAGACTGCAGGGGTGTATTAGCTGAAAATTTGTATTATGTATTAATTTGTATTAGTCTTTAATTTGGAATTATCGTCAGGCCTAAGTTATCTTGTATTCCTAAGTAGTCATGTTTTAGGAAACCTTTTTCTAATTGAGTTAGGATCTATTGTGCATAAATACCCATGAGATTATCAATGAAAGCTACGTAGATTTAATCTTTTATAATATGTGGTTAATTTACGCATCCTCCAAAAACATGCATATATCTCTACAATTCTTATTGGAATTGTGGATACAGTATGATATACTTCCACTGAATCTCTCATTTGTTCAATTATTTTTTTAGTTCACACTTATAATGTTCTAAACATTCAAATAAAAGTGATTTCGATTACTGGTATATTTACCTTATTTTTATTCGACTGGATTCTTTTCATACTCGAAATAAACTTTCACATTAAACAATTCAACTTCAAAAATCGTAGAAACTTTCAAGAAACCACAAAATCAGTTTATGAAAATCAATTATAGCTTGGTTGTAGTACCATCCAGGTCTTCCACATAATACAATGGCACAAGGCTTGTATATTTCAAAAAATCATTCTAACACAACCATTTAAGAGTGAGCTCTTTTTCAGAAGTCATTTGCAAGACCACATTTCCCTTCACTCTTGATAACAACAGTAGCATAGTTTCCCATGAAAAGTTTATCTCCACTAGTAACCTCTTTGAAATGTTAGAGAAGCTATTATCAGCACAAACATAGAGGGTAGCCCCACTGTCAACCCACACTCCCTAGTGCTAGAACCAACCAGATTAACCTAGAAAATCATAATAGCAAGGTCAGAAACCATTGCAACAAGGCTCTCAGTTTCATCAACCATGTTAGCTTGTCAGGGAGTCTCTTTCCTTTATTTCTTGCACTAATCAGCACGATGACCCAATTTGTCACAATTGTAGCATTTTTCGGAGAACCCTTTATTCTTGGCAACATCACCTTTAAGTCCAAGCTTGAACCCTTTTCCCTTATTACTCTTTTCGGTCTTCCCTTTACTCTTACTAATTTCGAGGATTGACCGTGTTCAACAAAATTAACCTTAGCTGAATCAGGGGTAATGCTCTTTTTAAGAGCAACTTTGTGGTCTTCCTCAATACGAAGACGGACCGCAAGGTCTTTAACGGTCATTTATAGCTGCAACTTGGAAACTCTCACTGATTACCATTTTTTCACCATGTATGTCATGAATTATGACATGTAACAGTCTTCGAGTCAATCATCTTAAAATCCAAGAATTTGGGCACTACCCATTTCTTGGTACCAACATCTTCAGTCTCTATTATGAAGTACATGCTATAGAGAGAATTCTCCAAACTATTCAAGACATAGTTGGGTCACAGCCCACAGGTAATCCAAATGTTTCCATGCCTCAATCGTGTTCACAGTTTGAGCATCCCCTTCAATAAGATGTGGAGCGATTTCAGTCAAGACCTTCGCAAGGTTTAACGTGGTCAGATAAACGAGCATCTTTTGCTGCCAACGTTTAAAGTCCATACCAGTGAACTTTTTAGGTTTCTCGGCATGAGAAACAACCACGTTCAGTAGCGGTGCAACTGTCGCAAAAGTATTCTTAGCAATAACAGTAGATGAGCTCAAGTTCGATACTGTCACAAAAGTATTCGTAGCAGCAGTAGTAGAGGAGTTCGGGTTTGACTAAGCCTCCATTCTGAGAAATTATCAGAATCAACTTAAGTAACAAGGTCGAACTTAGAATAGTAATTAATAATTACATTAATTAATTAAATAAAGTTCGCATATAAGTACACATGTCGGATTTGACAACTACTCATACAAATCAACACATTATAATAATAATAATAAGATGTTAATTTTTTTTTGAAAATAGAATTATTTTCAAGCTATATTACAAAAATAGAAATTCAAACTCAATTTCGAAAGTCGATTTATGGTTTTTTTTTCATATTATGTTATGTTTTTATTATTTAATATTTATTATATTTTTCATAAAATTATTTATTAGTTTATTAATAATGAGTTTTCTTTTTTATTAGGTAATAAAATTTTAGTTTATTAATTTGACTGTAAAACGAGTTTTCAATTATTAAATTATTACAATCATTATAATAAAAATACAATCATTATAAGAAAAGATAATAACGAGTTCTCATTAAAAAATAAACTATTACAATCATTAAATTAATAATACGCTCAATCAACATCTACGTCTATGCCCATGTTTGTGTCAACCGATACCACATGGTGGTGGAATTGAAACCTGGTCAATCCTCCGGAGTTGCTGTGGTTGTGGGTCAGACTCATCAGCTCCTAGATCCTCCGCATCATGTACATTCTGATCAACATGTGATGGACCTCCCATATCCAGAAATGCGAAGGGAGAGTTTCGCCGAACATATGATTGAGTTCGTTGAGATTCCAAATCAAACGCAGAGTTCCTTGGAGTTTGATGTCCATATGATGGACTTCCCATATCTCCCATTTGATAATGAGAGTTCCTTGGTGTTTGTTGAGGGGTACTACCATAACCATAATCGTATATAGACACGTTCTAGTTCGGGGTGGCACTAGAGGATTGACCCTGATTTGTATACTGAGGGAAACCATATTATGGCCATTGGTAGTTTTGTGTGCCATGGAACTGGAAACCTGGATCTTACTGAGTTTGATGCGTGAAGCCCATCAACTAACGCGGAAAGTCAACAAAAGCCTGCAGGTTTGGTTGACTGTTTGGTTGCATTTGAGTTGTAGCCATCGCGCTTATCCTTATTAAACTCTCCTCCTACATAATAGGTAAATGTAAACAAATATTAAAACCAATTCATTTCACACAAATGCTATAAAAATAATTATGTTACTTACATAAAGATTCTCTTATGTTCCCCAGTCATGATATTGGTTGGCGGGTTGTGGTATTCTAATATCACGTATTACCACTATTGTGCGCGCGTAGTACCACGGAAAGTAACGATGAGTCGTGCCCGTGCCCATCCCTGACGTACTAATATAGACCTGCTGAGCTCGTTCATACCACTGACTTATGTACAGATCTTGCGGGTTCGTTTGCCTTATATCCGCGTTTACTCTTGACCGGGGTTGTAGCGTGTATGGCATGATGCTGTTGCGGTGTGAACAACAAGTTTGACGACAGAATATCCTGAATCCATCTGAACTATCTACATACCCTATCTGGGAGTTGCTTCTCAATCGTAGCCCAAAATAGAATCGTGTCACTGTATGTCCACATGTTAGCATCAACTCCAAACTCAGCGGGTAGTCGGTGCAAAATCCGTCCATATGGAAGCCAAACAAGCTTCAACAACATAATAAAATATCAAGTTATTTTAATATCTACATATAGCTTATAAACTTTATATGTAGATTTATATATCCTCGTTATATACCTAATTAGGGCGTAACCCCGACAATGCTGTGTGACACGTACTCAATACATGTGTGGGTGTATCTACGAAGCTCTTTGGTCCATACCACCTACATTAATGAAAGTAACTTATATAGTTACAAATAGCCAAAAGAAATAGAATTAACTAGAAATATATAAATTACAAATAATATACCTCACACCATACGGTCTGTCCAACGGAGCATTGGATGTAAAGTCTATATCTTGCAGAAGACGTGGCGCAAGACTAAGAATTCTTTCATACAACCATTGTTGTACTAAAAGCATCGCACCATTTATGCCTGATTAGTCTGTATTTTCAGCTGTACGACACAAATTTCTATATACATGTGCGAGCACTGCACTACTCCAACTCAAACATTCAAAGTTGATGAGGTTATACACATAGTTTAATGGAGCACTGGTGGAATTTCCATCAGGGAATAGAAAGGCAGACATGGCAGCTAACATATAAACTCTAGCCTATTGTTGATGAGATCTAATAGTCTGACCAACGGGCTCAATCAACTCCGAACATAAAGCAGATATTAAGATGTGTCCTGATTTTTTTTTGTAGGAGGAACATCAATCCCTAAATATTGGCCAGCACAATCAGACAATTCCTCCTGCGTCTTGTTGCGCCATACACCGGACGCAACATCTCCATTTATGGGTAAACCCCATAAAATTTGAACATCTTGCAACGTTATCATTGCTTCTCCTATGCAAAAAATATATACGAATAAAAATAATATATATACAAATTATATATAATTTACAGTTAATAAATTTAAATACAAATTAATTACATTTAAATATACGAATATGTATAATTTAAATACAAATTAATTATTTAAAAATAACTACAAAGTAATCATATTAACTATTTATATAAATACAAATTAATTGGTTATATAAATATAAATATACGAATTATATATTACATAAATACAAATTAATTGGTTAAAAACATTTTATCAATAGGGAAGTGGAAGGTATGTGTCTCCGGCCGCCACCGTTCAACCAAAGCTGAAATAAGAGCGTGACCCAATAGTTGGTATCCTATTTTAAAATTTTGCCCTAAACCCGTTTGTTCAATATAACCGTAAACCCGTGCGTCTATAAACTCGTCTGCAGCTTTGAGACCTTTCATATGATGCCATAAACCCCAATCCGATCGTCTTGGTTTAACTTTTTCTGATCTATCAGGAATAGGAACATCTTGAATAGCACCCATAAAAACCTTGTACGCTCTGTGAGTTCCTTCAGATTGTAAAAATAATAGTGATTCATTGATATCGGCTAAAAAGTCATGTTTTCACCCCGGTATTAAAGGCCAAAAACAAGAAAGATTAGAATTTTGTCGGAAAAATACTCACTTCGTCGGTTAGAATTGAAGAACAAGTAATTACGAAGACGGTGCAAAAAGAATCAAGAGAATCGGAGCTAAAACGAAGATTCTAGAGCGTAAACGGTGAAAGACAAGAAATCAAGTTACGATCCAGGGAACCAGGCAAGCCAAACTGCCTGCCAAATGGCTTGCCTGGCTCAAAAATGGCCTGCCAAACGGGTCAGACAAACAGCCCTTGCAAATGGCTTGGCTTGGCAAACGGCCCCTGCAAACGGCCTGCCAGCCGTTTGTAGGGAAAATTTAGGCTTATTTAAAGGGTCTTTGTCATTCATTTCAACACACACTTCAATTCACTTCTTTCTCTCTCTTGTACAATATTAGTCATACTTTCAAGGTCTTCGACTCCGTGCGGGAAACCTAGTACCCGGAGAAGAACGCCGAAGATTGTATTAGGAGCGGTCTGGAGTCTTGAAGTTGTCACTTTTGTATTAGAAACTCGTTTAATCTACTGGTACTTCTATCATTTATCTTTATATAATGTCTTCTATCATTATGTTCTGTGATATTATTTCCATAATTAGCGAGTAGTATTCTTTAGTGTATGCTATAATGTAAGCAGTTATAATGCCGAAATAATGTTATGGTTTGTGTATGCTGTTGAAATGGTTTTCGATTATGCTTTAAACTCAATCGCTTTTCCAACTAATAGAACGTAGTTATTGGCTCTGTTATTGGGAAGTCGTGAACCCCGATTCAGAGTACACTATCTGTGTCACCTCTTGGTAAGAGAAGTCTATCGGATACAACGTAAGATCGACTGAGGCACACCGGTTGTAGTAAGTCTATCAAGCTTTGGATTCTGACTGAGGACTCTTTCATAGTGAAACATCTGACTAGACCCTTAGTACATTGTCGGTCCCAGACCATGCTAGTGTAGTCACCAAGCATATAAACTTCGTACGTGCATGCTGAAGCACAGCGGTTGTTGTAAGCTGTACCTCTGCTAAGTAAGGCCATGGAACCCGGTCAGTGTTGATTAGTACACTGCACCATAACACGGTCTCAAACATTGCACCCCGCTTGAGGGATTATTAGTTAATTAAGGAACTGTTTGTTTAGACACATAAAGGATTGGACCGTTAGGATAACCGAACGTGTTCATGGAAGTCAGCTTGACTTTGCCATGGTGTTCTTTATGGTTGAACTCTTTTCAAGGGCCTAACTATCTTTTAAAACCAATCATTAACGAAAGCATTGAAACACATCATGTCTCTCGGATATGGTAAACCATGTATTCTATTATGCTTAAGAAAGTTTAGAACTTTGTGGAATGTTAATACGTCACCCAACCAAGTCGCTCAATTGGATGAGCCGTCTGAACGTGTACGCCTGTAGTCAGACTACACGGGCGTCAGGGGTAAAGGACGTTGCTGTCTATGTGACGACCCGGAAATTTTCGACCAAATTTAAACTTCATTCTTATTTGAATTTGACACGATAAGCAAAGTCTGTAATGTTGAGTCTAAAAATGTTTGAAACTGTTTACATGAATGCAATTAACCTTTGACCAATTCCCGACGATTCACGAACAATTGTTGCAATTATATATATATATATATATATATATATATATATATATATATATATATATAATTTGAGTTGTATTATTATTATTAATGTTATTATTTTCATTAATAATATTAATATGATTATAACTAGTATTATTATTAGTATCATTAATAAGATTATTGTTATCATTTTCATTGTCATCATTACTATTAGTTATTATTAAATTTATTAATATTATCATATATGTATTATTATTGTTATTTATTCTTTTATTATTATTACTAACATAATTATTAGTATTATTATTAGTATTTCAATAGTATTATTAATAATTTTATTTTTATTATTAATTTTAATATTTTTATTAATGACATTGTCAATATTATTAGTACTATTATTATAAAATATATATTTATATATATATTTTATATATATATATATATATATATATATATATATATATATATATATATATATATATATATATATATATAAAATCAAATATATAAACAGATATATATATAAATACAAATGCATATATATAAATTTCAGTTATTTATATGAATCCTCGTTTTGAGGCATTATGGCTTTGGGGTCGACCCCGTAACAAAGAAGGAATCCATAAAAACTTAGGATCCGACACTATGATAAAATACTACTATAATACGATTATATGTATAAATCAACACATATACAGCTATAATACAATTATATATCTATATACACTGATAATATGTAATCCATTACATATCATAATCACATTTTAATTATTTATATGATGATAAAGACTTGGAATCGTACGAATGGATTTACAGAATTATTTTTGTTGATATTTTCTTCATGTTCTGTTTCAAATTTGTACTATATGTCGATTCAATTAAGCTACAAAACAAAATGTAAATCGAATCTTATTGCTGTTTAATAACATTTACATTCTATATAATTGATACTAGAATGTAGAAGAGAAAATCAAACAGAAAAATCGTACGAGTTGTTATATATCACGATATGCTTTCTATATTTTTATTTGTATTCTTCCGCTTAATTTGATTCTCTTTGTCGACACCTCTTGATATAGATATCCATCAATCATCATTCTACGATCACATTAAGCACCACTACCACATTTGATCATCATCTTCGTTAATAATCACCTAAACCCTCGCCACCATGTCACCTTCATCAAACAAAACTAGTGTATCTAGTTTTTTTCTTCGGTTCGAACAACATCACCAACTTACAATCATCGACTATATATTTGCTCTTTTCAAACAACAACCACCATTCAAACTCACATAAACAACCACCTTTGGACACCCTCTTCCACCTTTCATCATCATAAATCACCACACCCTCTTCTCATTAACAATCCACACGACCACCATAATCTCCACTCGATCACCTACTATATGTATTTTTTTTCTTTTCTTCTGATTCTGTTACAGACCACACCCGCCACCCCTTCCAAACGTCGGACTTCACCACCTGCAAGTTTAAACCGCCGCTATCACAACCACCATCACCACCTTGTCTCTCTCTCATCTCTCTTTCCTTTGTTTCTGGTTTTAACAAGAATCTCCATGAAAACCGGTAACTAACAAATAACAATGATACTATAAAGGGATAATGAAGAAAGATGACAAGGGTAATTCGATTAATATTTTTTTATTTCGATTAATGAACACCCACATAATATATATTTATAGTACTATCTTAGGTAGTGGGACAAGATGGAAGTTATGGCCGACCATATAAATTATACAGAAGGAGACGTTTTATTTTTTTTTTATTTTTCTTTAAACGTGTCCTTTTTCCTTCTCATTTTGTGGCCTACGGCAATAACCAAGTGGGAATTAATTGATACTTGTATTACATGTGATTGATGTTCTAGTGAACCCACCACTACCAAAAATCTAGAGTACAACTTGATCAATTAAAAAAAGGGACAGTTGGAAGATTGTTGATCGACAAATGGAGTGGGTGTGGGACTACAATCTGATGGCCGACAGAATTCAATCTTGTGGAACGTTCAAATTTTTTTTTTTATAAGTCATAACAATAATTAAATGGTGCATCATAATTAAAGTAAGGTAATTTGACTAGTTAATTATGATATTGAAGAATGAATGACTATAATAATACTAAGTGGAAGGGTTTTGGTTATAATAATTTAAAAAGTCACCATGATGATATGTTGTGAAGATGATGGTACCAAGTATGATGGTGATGAAAGCCGTGAGGTGGTGATGGAGCGTGAAGATGACGATTGATGTTGAAGAGAATGAGGAGTTTAACGATAGAAGGTAGATTAGATAATGATTAAGTAAGAATGATAATGGTGATGTACAAAGAAAATGATTATTATAATAATAATAATGATGTGATAAGGATCGAAGATGATAGCAGTTAATATGGATATTGTAATATCAAAGTTGATGTATGAGATCATGATGATGATAAATGGCGTATGAAGATGATGATGGTATTTATGTTTTGTTGACGAAGAATTGAAACGGGTTTGAATTTTGTAGAAATGGAAACAGTTTAAAAACGGGTTATATATTATAAGATAGAATATATTCAGATAAAATAGACACAGAAGAGTGGTTTGGTGTAACAGTTGATTACATCGCGAGGTATTTGACCTCTATATGATACATTTTACAACCATTGCATTCAATTTTAAAAGACAATATTTCTTTACAACGAAAATTGACGGCATGCATACCATTTCAGAATATATCCAACTATAATTGACTTAATAATAATCTTGATGAACTCGATGACTCGAATGCAACGTCTTTTGAAATATGCCATGAATGACTCCAAGTAATGTTTCTAAAATGAGCAAATGCACAGCGGAAGATTTCTTTCGTACCTGAGAATAAACATGCTTTCAAGTGTCAACCAAAAGGTTGGTGAGTTCATTAGTTTAACATAAATAAACATTTCCATCATTTTAATAGACCACAAGATTTTCATTTCTCATAAATATACGTTTCATGCATAGAGACAAAAATAATCATTCATATGAATTGAACACCTGGTAACCGACATTCACAATATGCATATAAGAATATCCCCATCATTCCGGGATCCTCCTTCGGACATGATATAAATTTCGAAGTACTAAAGCATCCAGTACTTTGGATGGGGCTTGTTGGGCCCGATAGATCTATCTTTAGAGTTCGCGTCAATTAGGGTGTCTGTTCCCTAATTCTTAGATTACCAGACTTAATAAAAAGGGCATATTCGATTTCGATAATTCAACCATAGAATGTAGTTTCACGTACTTGTGTCTATTTCGTAAATCATTTATAAAAGCAGCGCATGTATTCTCAGTCCCAAAAATATATATAAAAAGGGAGTAATGAAACTCACCGTATTGTATTTTGTAGTAAAAATACATATGACGACATTGAACAACTAAACAATGTAGGGTTGGCCTCGGATTCACGAACCTATATCATTTGTATATTTATTAATACATATAATCGTAATCGAACAACTTTATATATTATCATTAGTGGTGTAATTTTTTTTTTATATCCATAACTTATTTACTTCATTATATTTTCATTTTATAAATTTAAAATAAAATATTTATATATTCAAGTGATGGTTATGATATATATTTTTATATGATTAATCTTTTGTTTGAAACAATAATAGTTATCATAATAATACTAGAGTAATATTAATAATAGTAAAAAAAATGATAATACTTATATTACTTAATATTACTAATAAAGATATTAATATTGATAATTCTATAATAATGATATTATTAAAGATATTCGTAACAATATTAATTTTACTGTGAATGGTAGTCTTGATAATGGTTTTTGTAATCACATAATAATAATACTCATGATAACAATATTACTTATTTCAATATTAATACTTCTATTATTCATAGAAATGTATTAATTACTAATCTTAATGATAATAATAATAGTTTGTGTCATTCTTGTAATAAAAGTAATAATAATAATAATAATCATATTCATAATGATAATGATAATCATACTTATATCCATGTTAATAATAATAATAATAATAATAATAATACTATTAATATTTAGTGATGTTACATAATACTAATTAAAATGATAATAATACAAATCATATTATTAATATTGACATAATAATAATAATTACTAATGATCATATTGTCATATTAATACTAATAATGCTTATGATACATATATTTATGATGTTAATAATAATTATGATACTAGTTGTAATATTGATAATAACAATAATAATAACAAGAACAATAATAATAATAATAATAATAATAATAGTAATAATAATAATAAATAATAATAAGAAACTACCTCATAAGTCCTTCATAAAAAGAAATGCCTAAAGCCAGAATCGAACCCACGACCTCTCATTTCTCGATCCCATCCCTAATCATCTAATCTGTTTTGTATTTCTGAAATTAATCCTAGGTTAATTTCTTTTAACCTTTAAATCTGTCTATCATCTTTTGTAATTGGAAGCCTAGTCCACCAGCCCACAAATCATCATCCATTACATAACAGGCCCAATAGAAAATTATGTTTCAGCCTAACAACAAATTTCGGCCCAAACAATAATCAAGCCCAACTAATAGTCCAGAAGGATTCTGTTATATATAAAAAATATAGCCCCGCCTAGTATCGAACCGGCGACCTCCTGATAAACTGACAATACCCTAGACCATTCGTCCACCATTCTTTTTCTGTTATGTAATACATTTACACCTTTAAAATCCTAATAAAGATAAGGAAATCGTGTGGGGTTTGCAGGTCGACCGAAAGCAGAAAAAAAAAACAAATTCTATCCTAATCTCCATCATACCGAATTCAATCTGTGGCATCATCTCTCTCGTCATCACCTATATCATCATAGTATCATCGTTCGGTATCACAGTATTCATTGCCATCATCATCGACGTAAATCGTACTCACCAGATCATCATTATGTTATTCGCATCACCTCATCATTCTTCTTTTCATTGTACGTCATCAATTTTATCACCCCGAAATTATTATAAACTATACTAAAGTCCATTAAGATTTAAAGGAATCCAATAAAATAACCCAAGTTGCTAATAGTTCGGCCAAGTTGATTTGTATCAAACATTTACATTCTTTCAAAAAAAAAATAAAGTGATGGTCACTTGTTTAAAGTTGTCGCCCACTAAGAGTGAAAAGGAAATATGCACTAGTAATTTCATAATACATATATACCTTCATCATTCTTGCATCTTCTTTATAATGCAAAACAGCCCATCATTATCGTTGATTATCATCAATATTTGGGGTTTCTAAATGGTACGCGTGCAGCAGCTAATATGTTGTTTGTTTGGTCGTATACAGCAGGAAAAGGGAAGGAAAAAAATAATAGCAGTAGCTTTCAACAACAAAGATGTGTTGTAGGTCTTGTGGTGTTGTAAAAACAGAAACGTGCAGGGCAGAAACGTGAGGGTCGTCGTTCTCGGTTTAAAACAGAAACAACAACAAAAATGGTGGTGAACCGATGGTTTAAAAACAGAAATAAAAGTTGCAGGTGATGTTGGCGGTTTTCAAAGTGGTGGTGACTTGTTATGGTGGTCGATGGTGGTTGAATCAAGGTGGTGGTTTTTGTTAATGATCGTTGTTCTTAGTTCTCGGGCAGTAGGGATATAAGACAAGAATTGATGGTTTTGTAGTTTAATGAAGGTGGGTTTTTGTTGAAGTCGATGGGCAGTGACAGGAGGACAGGTATGATCGATCAAATCACTGAGTATAACAATAAAATTTTGTTGTGAGTTGGGTTTCGATGTGCAACAGTCCAAGTAACACTTGGTTTATGTGGGGTTTTTGAGTAGTAGTTAGGATAAAATCCAACAACAGTAATCACATTAATTTCAATCATATACAGTGTGTACAGTGAGCCATCGATTGTTTTATTGAGAAGAATGGTTGACAGGTTTTTTTTTGCAAGGACAGGAAATACAATTAATAAAATAAAGTGGAAGAGATATTCAACAAATCTTTTGGAATTTACTTGGTGGATCGAATTTCACGCATGTAACAGATTTTAAGTTTGACAAAGGGTGCTAATGAATCGCTTAATATTCTGCTTTTATGATCCTGAATATACTTTTGGTATAAATATATATTAATTGTGTTTATATATGCGAGTTTATAGATATACATATACATATACATATATATATATATATGTATATATATATGTATATATATATATATATGTATATATATATATATATATATATATATATATATATATATATATATATATATATATATATGTGTGTGTGTGTGTGTGTGTGTGTAAGTTTTATAATTTTTGATATTTAACAAATATCATTATATTATTACTAATAATAATATTTCTAATAATATTAGCATTATTGATAATTGAACTAGTAGTTTTAAAGGGTAAATGATATAATAATATTAATTACACAAATACTATAATCTAAACTTAATGAAACAATTAATAATAATAATAATAATAATAGAAATAATAATGTTTCAATTGTATTTATTATTTCACATTATTATATATATTTGCAGTTACTTTCATATTTACATTTATATATATATGTACATTTTTATTTACACAATTGTTCGTGAATCGTCGGGAATAGTCAAAGGGTAATTGATTACATGAACATAATTTCATAATTTTCGAGACTCGTCATTACAGATTTTGCTTATCGTGTCGGGAACATATAAAGATTAAAGTTTAAATTTGATCCCAAATTTCCGGGTCATCACATACTGACGGGTAAGCGAGAAGTCGCGGGTTCGAACCCGGGCAAGGACATCATTTTAAAACCTATCACCTTAAGGTAGTATACTTATTATTATTATTATTATTATTATTATTATTATTATTATTATTATTATTATTATTATTATTATTATTATTATTATTATTATTATTATTATTATTAAAATAAGTATTATTATTAATAATATCAAAATTATTATCGTTATCATTATTATTATTTTACTACTAATATCATTATTATTATTATTATTATTATTATTATTATTATTATTATTATTATTATTATTATTATTATTATTATTATTATTATTATTATTACAACTATATTATTATTATTTTTACTACTAATATCATTATTATTATTATTATTATTAACATTACTAACTATAACTTTAGTTTTAAATGTATGTTGTATATAAAATATAAATATATTTTTATAATCTTAAACTAAAAAGATAGATATCATAAGATAGATACAAACATTAGATATATAAAAGTATATATAATAAGTATACTACTTTTACTAGTAAAAATACTTTTCGTTCATTTACGTTTTTGATAGTGCTCCAAATGAACATATATTTAGTAGCAATATCCTCCCAATATGTAAATTATTTAGTTGTAATTGTCCTATTTTAAGTTGTAATCGTTTATATTAAATAAGTGCGAAGACAAAAGGCGAAAACGACGATTTAAAGACGCAAATAACCAAAAAGCTCAAATGTACAAGATACAATCCAAGTGGTTCAATTTATTGATGAGAAACGTCTAAAAATGACAAGAGTACAAGTTGCGGAACGCAAAGTACACGATATAAAATAATACGCAAGGACGTTCGAAAATCCGGAACCGGGACATGAGTGAACTCTCAACGCTCGACGCAACGGACTAAAAATTACAAGTCAACTATGCACATAAATATAATATAATATTTAAATAATTCTTAAAATTATTTATATATTATATTTATCTATATATTATGTCGGCAAAGCTAAGATCCAAATTGATGTGAGCTGGAAAATCAAACTCCACGACTCGCGGAGTTTGAAGGCCAAAAACTCCACGACTCGGGGAGTTTGAAAAATCAGAAATCCCTATAAAAGGCCATGCATTCTGCCTAGTAAAAATATAATAAATAATAATAATACTCTGTAATAAATAATAAATAAATATATATATATAATATATATATATATATATATATATATATATATATATATATATATATATATATATATATATATATATATATATATATATATATAGAGTATAGGGTAGTTTTATATTAGATTAGTTCGGGTTATGTAAAGGTTATTTTACGGGTTTTTGAAGTCGAAATTCTGTCCGTGTAACACTACGCGATAAATACTCAATGTTAGTTATGTTCTCCTTTTTAAATTAATGTCTCGTAGCTAAGTTATTATTATGCTTATTTAAACCGAAGTAATCATGATGTTGGGCTAATTACTAAAATTGGGTAATTGGGTTTTGTACCATAATTGGGGTTTGGATAAAAGAACGACACTTGTGGAAATTAGACTATGGGCTATTAATGGGTTTTATATTAACTAAACAATACCTTGTTAATTTAATATACAAACTTATAATTTGACGTATTTATATATAATCACATACGCTTGACTGGGTACGGTGGGCGGGATATCTATAAATACCAATAATTATTCATTTTACCGGACACGGAACTGGATTAATAGTTAATAGACTTGTTGAAACATGGGTGAATTACATTCAAGGGTAATTGGTGTAATTGTTAACAAAGTAGTAAAACCTTGGTTTACACGCATTCGATAACCTGGTGTATTCAATAAACAAAGTATTAAAACCTTGTTACAATTCGAATCCCCAATTAGTTGGAATATTTGACTTCGGGAATAAGAATAATTTGACGAAGGCTTTCGCTCTTTATATTTATGACTGATGGACTATTATGGACAAATCCGTATGGACATATTAAATAATCCAGGACAAAGGACAATTAACCCAGGGTAATAAATAATCAAAACGTCAAACATCATGGTTACGAAAGCTTAAATAAGCATAATATATTTTATTTCATTTTTCCTCGTACTTTTATTTATTGTCATTTTAATTATTGTTATTTATTTTATATTGTTATTTAAATATCGTCATTTACTATACGCTTCGTTTAAAATATAAATCGACAAACCGGTCATTAAACGGTAAACCCCCTTTTATATATTATTATATATAATTATATATATTTTGTACAAATATAGTTGTTTAAAAATATAGTGTGCAATAAGCCCGCTCCCTGTGGAACGAACCGGACTTACTAAAAACTATACTACTCTACGATTAGGTACACTGCCTATAGTGTTGTAGCAAGGTTTAAGTATATCCATTCTATAAATAAATAAATATCTTGTGTAAAATTGTATCGTATTTAATAGTTTTTCCTGCTAAAATTTAATAGTATTTTATACCCCTTAGCTTTAACATCAGTTTTAATATAACTCGAATTTATTAAAAATGTTATCATATTAAAAATTATGAGTATTTAAGAATATTAATACTAAGTACTTATCCAAAATATTTTAATAAAGTATATAATAGATTATGATAATTTAATAGAATATATATAAAATAAATATATTTAAATAATTATTAATATTAAATTTAATATCACAAGAATATTACTAATATCAAAATATATATTTATTTGAATATTATTTATATGTATTAATATACATACTTGATATAGGTTCGTGAATCCGAGGCCAACCCTACACTTGTTCATTGTCGTCATATGTATTTTTACTACAAAATACAATATGGTGAGTTCATTTGATTCCCTTTTACTCTTTACATTTTTGGGACTGAGAATACATGCGCTACTTTTACAACTGCTTAATTAAATGCTTTTGAAATACATTTTGAACTGCGAATACATGAAATGCTTTTATAAATGTTTGACGAGATAGACACAAGCAAAACATTCCTCGAATGAACTATGTGGACGTGATAATTGCCACCATTGAATTATGTAGACGTGATAATTGCCACAATTGATATGAATATTATTCTCCTGATTATTATTGCTTGGTAACCTAAGAATTAGGGAACATCACTAATTTTGAGAATTAGTGCACGCCTAATTGACGCGAATCCTAAAGGTAGCTACCGGGTTTAACACCCCCACCCAGAATGTTCACTAGACAGAAGAGCTAGTGGGCGTGGTGTTTAGTACTTCGAAGTTTATATATTTTACAGACGAGATGTTCTGTTTTGGGGATATTATTGATGCGCATTATATGTTAAGGTAGGTTACCAAGCCAAGATATGAAAGCAATGTGAATGTTATGTATCGAGAGAATGATTTTTATACACAGGTTATGTGTATTATATTTTGTACACGAGATATGTGTACGGTTACTAAGATTTATGAAAGATGATTTCGTACACGAGAAAGGTGTATTGTATTTAAAAGATATCGCATGTACATTACAGGTGGGTATAGGATTCGGGCCCATTTGTACCATGCAGCATTTAAATTTTGTGGTCTATCAAAATGATGAATTTTATTGTTTTATGATAAACTTATGAACTCACCAACCTTTTGGTTGACACTTTAAAGCATGTTTATTCTCAGGTATGAAAGAAACCTTCCGCTGTGCATTTGCTCATTTTAGAGACATTACATGGAGTCATTTATGGCATATAGACATCACTTCATCGCGATGATACCAGATGTTATTGTATTCGTTCAGAAGGATTTGGACGGGTTATGACAGTCTATTCAGAATCTTCAAGCCTAGCGCATTACTCAGTGATATGTCTTACGACAGGGGCGTTTAGGACCGGTGTAATGAATATAAGGCCTCTGCCTATTCATGAGGCAGCATTCCATAATCTCGGCAGAATAACTGATGAAATCATAGTATGCACTTATTTTAACTTTATCTGAATTACAAATTTTATCGCATTTACTTTATATGTCTTATATATTAGAAAATCCCAAAATTAAGCAACCACTACTCCTTCATAACTATCTTAGGCTTAAATATAGGTTCGATTCTACTGATATCTCAAAAATATGACTCTAGGTCATACTTCCCTTACTCATACTAAGGAGTAGTAAGATTTAGGCCCCGCTAAATATAAATTTAAAACAGTACCCCTCTCTTGGTGGCTGATGCTGACGTGTTGCGACCTAACGACACCGCACAAATAAAACTGTTCGTTTCGGCCATATCAAGAGGGAAGCTAGTTTTTGGCGCCGCTGCCAGGGAACTAGTATCAGACAATATTTAGGCCCCGCTAAATATAAATTTAAAACAGTACCCCTCTCTTGGTGGTTGATGCTGACGTATTGCGACCTAATGACACCGCACAAATAAAACCGTCCGTTTCGGCCATATCAAGAGGGAAGCTAGTTTTTGCGCCACTGCCAGGGAACTGGTATCAGACAATATTGCTCTCTATCAAACTTATTCACAAGAATTTAGTGGTGTCTAAGAAAGACAATTATACACGGACTTGGTTGTTGAATTTTCCGAACAGTCTCCAATTATATTGGGACCAAAAGGATCTTGCCTCTCCGTAGTTGGCCTGGCCACTTGGTTTGTTGAATAGTTTGTGCGGAGCTCTATTATCGAAATATCAGGGAATGAGTAGCCAGAACCAAAAACATATTCAACCTTAGGATAGTTAGTTAAATTAGACTACTTTAGATTAGACTACCGTAGGTTAAGACTACTTTAGATTAGCTTAGATTACCTTAGACTACTTTAGAAATTTAGTTTATCTGCTTAATATTAAAAACAAAAAGGCATACCCAGTGTATGACCTAAACCCAATCTAGACTAGAGCCGTTGTTATTCGTACCTGATCCAGACGCAATAATCTCTAAAGCACGCAAGGAAGCACGAATCAGAAATCAAATGGTGTTACGCGTTAATTTAGCAGAAAATACCAAACCCTCGATTGAAGGTCGAGGAGGACCAATCAAATTTCCCGAGATTCAAGGACACTCGTGTAGTGACCCGAACTTTTCCATGTTTATATATATTAATTGAGATTGATGTTTACATGATTAAATGTTTCCAACATGTTAAGCAATCAAACTTGTTAAGACTTGATTAATTGAAATAGGTTTCATATAGACAATTGACCACCCAAGTTGACCGGTGATTCACGAACGTTAAAACTTGTAAAAAAAACTATATGATGACATATATATGGTTATATATATAGTTAACATGATATTATGATAAGTAAACATATCATTAATTATATTAACAATGAACTACATATGTAAAAACAAGACTACTAACTTAATGATTTTTAAACGAGACATATATGTAACGATTATCGTTGTAAAGACATTTAATGTATATATATCATATTAAGAGATATTCATACATGATAATATCATGATAATATAATAATTTAAAATCTCATTTGATATTATAAACATTGGGTTAACAACATTTAACAAGATCGTTAACCTAAAGGTTTCAAAACAACACTTACATGTAACGACTAACGATGACTTAACGACTCAGTTAAAATGTATATACATGTAGTGTTTTAATATGTATTTATACACTTTTGAAAGACTTCAATACACTTATCAAAATACTTCTACTTAACAAAAATGCTTACAATTACATCCTCGTTCAGTTTCATCAACAATTCTACTCGTATGCACCCGTATTCGTACTCGTACAATACACAGCTTTTAGATGTATGTACTATTGGTATATACACTCCAATGATCAGCTCTTAGCAGCCCATGTGAGTCACCTAACACATGTGGGAACCATCATTTGGCAACTAGCATGAAATATCTCATAAGATTACAAAAATATGAGTAATCATTCATGACTTATTTACATGAAAACAAAATTACATATCCTTTATATCTAATCCATACACCAACGACCAAAAACACCTACAAACACTTTCATTCTTCAATTTTCTTCATCTAATTGAACTCTCTCAAGTTCTATCTTCAAGTTCTAAGTGTTCTTCATAAATTCCAAAAGTTCTAGTTTCATAAAATCAAGAATACTTTCAAGTTTGCTAGCTCACTTCCAATCTTGTAAGGTGATCATCCAACCTCAAGAAATCTTTGT
Source organism: Rutidosis leptorrhynchoides (assembly GCF_046630445.1). Taxonomy (NCBI): domain Eukaryota; kingdom Viridiplantae; phylum Streptophyta; class Magnoliopsida; order Asterales; family Asteraceae; genus Rutidosis; species Rutidosis leptorrhynchoides. Next base: position 79,009,918 of record NC_092336.1, on the reverse strand, counting down.
TTCTTACAGTAGGTTATCATTCTAATACAAGGTAATAATCATATTCAAACTTTGGTTCAATTTCTATAACTATAACAATCTTATTTCAAGTGATGATCTTACTTGAACTTGTTTTCGTGTCATGATTTTGCTTCAAGAACTTTGAGCCATCCAAGGATCCATTGAAGCTAGATCCATTTTTCTCTTTTCCAGTAGGTTCATCCAAGGAACTTAAGGTAGTAATTATGTTCATAACATCATTCGATTCATACATATAAAGCTATCTTATTCGAAGGTTTAAACTTGTAATCACTAGAACATAGTTTAGTTAATTCTAAACTTGTTCGCAAACAAAAGTTAATCCTTCTAACTTGACTTTTAAAATCAACTAAACACATGTTCTATATCTATATGATATGCTAACTTAATGATTTAAAACCTGGAAACACGAAAAACACCGTAAAACCGGATTTACGCCGTCGTAGTAACACCGCGGGCTGTTTTGGGTTAGTTAATTAAAAACTATGATAAACTTTGATTTAAAAGTTGTTATTCTGAGAAAATGATTTTTATTATGAACAAGAAACTATATCCAAAAATTATGGTTAAACTCAAAGTGGAAGTATGTTTTCTAAAATGGTCATCTAGACGTCGTTCTTTCGACTGAAATGACTACCTTTACAAAAACGACTTGTAACTTATTTTTCCGACTATAAACCTATACTTTTTTTGTTTAGATTCATAAAATAGAGTTCAATATGAAACCATAGCAATTTGATTCACTCAAAACGGATTTAAAATGAAGAAGTTATGGGTAAAACAAGATTGGATAATTTTTCTCATTTTAGCTACGTGAAAATTGGTAACAAATCTATTCCAACCATAACTTAATCAACTTGTATTATATATTATGTAATCTTGAGATACCATAGACACGTATACAATGTTTCGACCTATCATGTCGACACATCTATATATATTTCGGAACAACCATAGACACTCTATATGTGAATGTTGGAGTTAGCTATACAGGGTTGAGGTTGATTCCAAAATATATATAGTTTGAGTTGTGATCAATACTGAGATACGTATACACTGGGTCGTGGATTGATTCAAGATAATATTTATCGATTTATTTCTGTACATCTAACTGTGGACAACTAGTTGTAGGTTACTAACGAGGACAGCTGACTTAATAAACTTAAAACATCAAAATATATTAAAAGTGTTGTAAATATATTTTGAACATACTTTGATATATGTATATATTGTTATAGGTTCGTGAATCAACCAGTGGTCAAGTCTTACTTCCCGACGAAGTAAAAGTCTGTGAAAGTGAGTTATAGTCCCACTTTTAAAATCTAATATTTTTGGGATGAGAATACATGCAGGTTTTATAAATGATTTACAAAATAGACACAAGTACGTGAAACTACATTCTATGGTTGAATTATCGAAATCGAATATGCCCCTTTTTATTAAGTCTGGTAATCTAAGAATTAGGGAACAGACACCCTAATTGACGCGAATCCTAAAGATAGATCTATTGGGCCTAACAAACCCCATCCAAAGTACCGGATGCTTTAGTACTTCGAAATTTATATCATATCCGAAGGGTGTCCCGGAATGATGGGGATATTCTTATATATGCATCTTGTTAATGTCGGTTACCAGGTGTTCACCATATGAATGATTTTTATCTCTATGTATGGGATGTGTATTGAAATATGAAATCTTGTGGTCTATTATTATGATTTGATATATATATAGGTTAAACCTATAACTCACCAACATTTTTGTTGACGTTTTAAGCATGTTTATTCTCAGGTGATTATTAAGAGCTTCCGCTGTCGCATACTTAAATAAGGACTAGATTTGGAGTCCATGCTTGTATGATATTGTGTAAAAACTGCATTCAAGAAACTTATTTTGTTGTAACATATTTGTATTGTAAACCATTATGTAATGGTCGTATGTAAACAGGATATTTTAGATTATCATTATTTGATAATCTACGTAAAGCTTTTTAAAACCTTTATCTATGAAATAAAGGTTATGGTTTGTTTTAAAAATGAATGCAGTCTTTGAAAAATGTCTCATATAGAGGTCAAAACCTCGCAACGAAATCAATTAATATGGAACGTTTTTAATCAATAAGAACGGGACATTTCAGTTGGTATCAGAGCGTTGGTCTTAGAGAACCAGAAAATTTGCATTAGTGTGTCTTATCGAGTTTGTTAGGATGCATTAGTGAGTCTGGACTTCGACCGTGTTTACTTGAAAAATGATTGCTTAACAAATTTTGTTGGAAACTATATATTTTTAACATGTGAATATTATGTGATATATTAATCTCTTAACGCGTTTGATATTATGTGATAGATGTCTACCTCTAGAACAAGTCCCATTGACTCACCTAATAATAATGAAGAGTCAAATGTAAATTGGAATGATTCGTGGACTGATTCACAAGTTCCCGAAGAGGAACCGGAAGAAGAGTCGGAACCGGAAGAAGAATCGGAACCGGAAGAAGAATCGGAACCGGATGAAGAAATAGAACCGGTGGGGGAAATAATAAAACGGTTAAGTAAAAGAAAATCCTCAACCAACCGACCAAGGTTAATTATGGTCAATGGTGTTTCCGCCAAGGAAGCAAAATATTGGGAGGATTACCAATTCTCCGATGAATCGGATTCCGACGAGAATTCCGATGAAGTTATAGAAATTACCCCAACTGAATTTAAAAAGGCAAAAGAAAATAATAAGGGAAAGGGCATAAAAATAGAGAAATCTAATTCCAACCCCGATGAACTTTATATGTATCGTCAACCCCCGAAGTCCTTAAGTTGTAACAATGACCCGGGAACCTCTAAACCACCAGGTTTTTCTAAACCAATGTGGATAACGACGGCTCGCATTAGGGGAAAATCATATATCCCTAGAAACTTGGCAAAACGAACCAAAACCGAAGAAGAAGAAACAAGCGAGTCGGAATAAGATAGTTGTATTCATGTGGTGTAATATATGTAATATAGTGTGCTTATGCTTTATGATATATGTAAAAATTGCTTATATTAATAAGTATTTTTTTTATGAATCTAACTCTTGTCTATTTTACAGTATAAAAACGCAAAATGGATAGACAACCCAATATTTTAAGAGACCTACCCGGAGACATGATTGATGAAATCTTGTCTAGAGTCGGTCAGAATTCCTCGGCACAACTATTTAAGGCGAGATCAGTTTGTAAGACATTCGAAGAACGTTCCAAGAATGTCTTGGTTTATAAGAGACTTTCGTTTGAAAGATGGGGGATATCACATTGGGAAACCCATAAGTTACGATGTGTTTACTTTGACGCATATATTGCGGGGAACCCAAATGCTATTTTACGCAATGGGTTAAGAAATTATTTTGACTCAATATATCCGAATATTGGACTTCGTGATTTAGAAAAAGCGGCTAACATGCAACATAAAGAAGCATGTTATGCTTACGGATTAGTAATGTTCGCTTCTCACCAAAGTGAGAACAAGAACATCGGGCTACAACTATTAAACAAAACATTCCCACAAGTGACGGAGTCGGTAATTGGGGTAAGAAATGAGGTTTTTAGATTGTTACGGGACTGTTGGACATTACGTAACCCTCGTCCCTTTGACGACGTTACAACACGCTGTCTTATCAACGGCCATAACGGTTATGTTGCACAAGACCAAGGATGGGAAGTAGTCCTAGTAAAACCAGAATGCATGACTTGTTTCTGGACGTATGAATTACGTGTCTTTATTGCCTTTGCTGAACGACTTGTGTACTAGCTAGAATTGTCTTCACAACTATCTTGTATCAAAGTTATTGTGTGCTATATTTCATGCTTTATGTAAAATAAGCGGTATTGTAAGTTTGTAAAATATTGTATAAAAGTTTGAACGCGAAATATTATTATAATCAGTTTTTCATATAGAATTGTAGTAGTTGAATTGTATATTAGCTACTAAGTATGAACTTAACGGGTAGGTACTACCCGAATTTAAACTTATAAAACGCTAATATGAAGAAAAAGCTTTTATAAATGAGTTCATATTATGCTACGAAATACTATTAACTACTCTTAATATTCTGTATGATTAACTTGTTCCATTTAACTATTTTGAAGGAAATGGCACCGACTACTCGACACACCGTGAATATGAATGAAGAGGAATTCCGTACTTTTCTAGCTTCAAACATAGCCGCAGTACAGGCTGCGCTACATACCAACAATAACCTTGGATCTAGCAGTACAGGAAATCGTGTAGGATGCACCTACAAAGAATTCACTGCCTGCAAACCTTTGGAATTTGATGGAACCGAAGGACCGATCGGATTGAAACGGTGGACCGAGAAGGTTGAATCGGTGTTTGCCATAAGTAAGTGTACTGAAGAGGACAAAGTGAAGTACGCTACGCATACCTTCACAGGTTCTGCGTTAACATGGTGGAATACCTATCTAGAGCAAGTGGGACAAGATGATGCGTACGCACTACCGTGGTCAGCATTCAAGCACTTGATGAACGAGAAGTACCGTCCCAGAACCGAGGTCAATAAGCTCAAGACAGAACTTAGAGGGTTACGAACCCAAGGATTTGATATTACCACGTACGAAAGACGATTCACAGAATTGTGCCTATTGTGTCCGGGAGCATTCGAAGATGAGGAAGAGAAGATCGACGCGTTTGTGAAAGGATTACCGGAAAGAATCCAAGAAGATATAAGTTCACACGAGCCCGCCTCCATACAACAGGCATGTAGAATGGCTCACAAACTAGTGAACCAGATTGAAGAAAGAATTAAAGAACAGACTGCTGAAGAGGCCAATGTGAAGCAAGTCAAAAGAAAGTGGGAGGAAAACGGTGATAAGAATCACCAATACAACAACAACAGCAATTACAACAATAATCGCAACAATTATCCCAACAATCGCAACATCAATCGCAACTACAACAAACGGCCCAACAACAACAACAACAACAACAACAACAGCAACTACAACAATCATCCCAACAACAATAATAACCGCAACAACAACAACAATCAGAAGCAACTATGCCAAAGGTGTGAAAAGAATCACTCGGGGTTCTGCACCAAATTTTGCAACAAATGTAAAAGAAATGGTCATAGCGCGGCGAAGTGTGAGGTCTACGGACCAGGGGTTAATAGAACGAAAGGAACAAATGGTGTCGGAACGAGTAATGGCGGAGCAAGTAGTGTCGGAGCAAGTTATGCCAATGTAGTTTGTTATAAATGTGGAAAACCAGGCCACATTATTAGAAATTGCCCGAACCAGGAGAACACGAATGGACAAGGCCGTGGAAGAGTTTTCAATATTAATGCGGTAGAGGCACAGGAAGACCCGGAGCTTGTTACGGGTACGTTTCTTATTGACAATAAATCTGCTTACGTTTTATTTGATTCGGGTGCGGATAGAAGCTATATGAGTAGAGATTTTTGTGCTAAATTAAGTTGTCCATTGACGCCTTTGGATAGTAAATTTTTACTCGAATTAGCAAATGGTAAATTAATTTCAGCAGATAATATATGTCGGAATCGAGAAATTAAACTGGTTAGCGAAACATTTAAGATTGATTTGATACCAGTAGAGTTAGGGAGTTTTGATGTGATAATCGGTATGGACTGGTTGAAAGAAGTGAAAGCGGAGATCGTTTGTTACAAAAATGCAATTCGCATTATACGAGAAAAAGGAAAACCCTTAATGGTGTACGGAGAAAAGGGCAACACGAAGCTACATCTTATTAGTAATTTGAAGGCACAAAAACTAATAAGAAAAGGTTGCTATGCTGTTCTAGCACACGTCGAGAAAGTACAAACTGAAGAAAAGAGCATCAATGATGTTCCCATTGCAAAAGAATTTCCCGATGTATTTCCGAAAGAATTACCGGGATTACCCCCACATCGATCCGTTGAATTTCAAATAGATCTTGTACCAGGAGCTGCACCAATAGCTCGTGCTCCTTACAGACTCGCACCCAGCGAGATGAAAGAACTGCAAAGCCAATTACAAGAACTTTTAGAGCGTGGTTTCATTCGACCAAGCACATCACCGTGGGGAGCTCCTGTTTTGTTTGTCAAGAAGAAAGATGGTACATTCAGGTTGTGTATCGACTACCGAGAGTTGAACAAACTTACCATCAAGAACCGCTACCCACTACCGAGAATCGACGACTTATTTGATCAACTACAAGGCTCGTCTGTTTATTCAAAGATTGACTTACGTTCCGGGTATCATCAAATGCGGGTGAAAGAAGATGATATTCCAAAGACTGCTTTCAGAACACGTTACGGTCATTACGAGTTTATGGTCATGCCGTTTGGTTTAACTAATGCACCAGCTGTGTTCATGGACCTTATGAACCGAGTGTGTGGACCATACCTTGACAAGTTTGTCATTGTTTTCATTGATGACATACTTATTTACTCAAAGAATGACCAAGAACACGGTGAACATTTGAGAAAGGTGTTAGAAGTATTGAGGAAGGAAGAATTGTACGCTAAGTTTTCAAAGTGTGCATTTTGGTTGGAAGAAGTTCAATTCCTCGGTCACATAGTGAACAAAGAAGGTATTAAGGTGGATCCGGCAAAGATAGAAACTGTTGAAAAGTGGGAAACCCCGAAAACTCCGAAACACATACGCCAGTTTTTAGGACTAGCTGGTTACTACAGAAGGTTCATCCAAGACTTTTCCAGAATAGCAAAACCCTTGACTGCATTAACGCATAAAGGGAAGAAATTTGAATGGAATGATGAACAAGAGAAAGCGTTTCAGTTATTGAAGAAAAAGCTAACTACGGCACCTATATTGTCATTGCCTGAAGGGAATGATGATTTTGTGATTTATTGTGATGCATCAAAGCAAGGTCTCGGTTGTGTATTAATGCAACGAACGAAGGTGATTGCTTATGCGTCTAGACAATTGAAGATTCACGAACAAAATTATACGACGCATGATTTGGAATTAGGCGCGGTTGTTTTTGCATTAAAGACTTGGAGGCACTACTTATATGGGGTCAAAAGTATTATATATACCGACCACAAAAGTCTTCAACACATATTTAATCAGAAACAACTGAATATGAGGCAGCGTAGGTGGATTGAATTATTGAATGATTACGACTTTGAGATTCGTTACCACCCGGGGAAGGCAAATGTGGTAGCCGATGCCTTGAGCAGGAAGGACAGAGAACCCATTCGAGTAAAATCTATGAATATAATGATTCATAATAACATTACTACTCAAATAAAGGAGGCGCAACAAGGAGTTTTAAAAGAGGGAAATTTAAAGAATGAAATACCCAAAGGATCGGAGAAGCATCTTAATATTCGGGAAGACGGAACCAGGTATAGGGCTGAAAGGATTTGGGTACCAAAATTTGGAGATATGAGAGAAATGGTACTTAGAGAAGCTCATAAAACCAGATACTCAATACATCCTGGAACGGGGAAGATGTACAAGGATCTCAAGAAACATTTTTGGTGGCCGGGTATGAAAGCCGATGTTGCTAAATACGTAGGAGAATGTTTGACTTGTTCTAAGGTCAAAGCTGAGCATCAAAAACCATCAGGTCTACTTCAACAACCTGAAATCCCGGAATGGAAATGGGAAAACATTACCATGGATTTCATCACTAAATTGCCAAGGACTGCAAGTGGTTTTGATACTATTTGGGTAATAGTTGATCGTCTCACCAAATCAACACACTTCCTGCCAATAAGAGAAGATGACAAGATGGAGAAGTTAGCACGACTGTATTTGAAGGAAGTCGTCTCCAGACATGGAATACCAATCTCTATTATCTCTGATAGGGATGGCAGATTTATTTCAAGATTCTGGCAGACATTACAGCAAGCATTAGGAACTCGTCTAGACATGAGTACTGCCTATCATCCACAAACTGATGGGCAGAGCGAAAGGACGATACAAACGCTTGAAGACATGCTACGAGCATGTGTTATTGATTTCGGAAACAGTTGGGATCGACATCTACCGTTAGCAGAATTTTCCTACAATAACAGCTACCATTCAAGCATTGAGATGGCGCCGTTTGAAGCACTTTATGGTAGAAAGTGCAGGTCTCCGATTTGTTGGAGTGAAGTGGGGGATAGACAGATTACGGGTCCGGAGATTATACAAGAAACTACCGAGAAGATTATTCAAATTCAACAACGGTTAAAAACTGCCCAAAGTCGACAAAAGAGCTACGCTGACATTAAAAGAAAAGATATAGAATTTGAAATTGGAGAGATGGTCATGCTTAAAGTTTCACCTTGGAAAGGCGTTGTTCGATTTGGTAAACGAGGGAAATTAAATCCAAGGTATATTGGACCATTCAAGATTATTGATCGTGTCGGACCAGTAGCTTACCGACTTGAGTTACCTCAACAACTCGCGGCTGTACATAACACTTTCCACGTCTCAAATTTGAAGAAATGTTTTGCTAAAGAAGATCTCACTATTCCGTTAGATGAAATCCAAATCAACGAAAAACTCCAATTCATCGAAGAACCCGTCGAAATAATGGATCGTGAGGTTAAAAGACTTAAGCAAAACAAGATACCAATTGTTAAGGTTCGATGGAATGCTCGTAGAGGACCCGAGTTCACCTGGGAGCGTGAAGATCAGATGAAGAAGAAATACTCGCATCTATTTCCAGAAGATTCGTCAACACCTTCAACAGCTTAAAATTTCGGGACGAAATTTATTTAACGGGTAGGTACTGTAGTGACCCGAACTTTTCCATGTTTATATATATTAATTGAGATTGATGTTTACATGATTAAATGTTTCCAACATGTTAAGCAATCAAACTTGTTAAGACTTGATTAATTGAAATAGGTTTCATATAGACAATTGACCACCCAAGTTGACCGGTGATTCACGAACGTTAAAACTTGTAAAAAAAACTATATGATGACATATATATGGTTATATATATAGTTAACATGATATTATGATAAGTAAACATATCATTAATTATATTAACAATGAACTACATATGTAAAAACAAGACTACTAACTTAATGATTTTTAAACGAGACATATATGTAACGATTATCGTTGTAAAGACATTTAATGTATATATATCATATTAAGAGATATTCATACATGATAATATCATGATAATATAATAATTTAAAATCTCATTTGATATTATAAACATTGGGTTAACAACATTTAACAAGATCGTTAACCTAAAGGTTTCAAAACAACACTTACATGTAACGACTAACGATGACTTAACGACTCAGTTAAAATGTATATACATGTAGTGTTTTAATATGTATTTATACACTTTTGAAAGACTTCAATACACTTATCAAAATACTTCTACTTAACAAAAATGCTTACAATTACATCCTCGTTCAGTTTCATCAACAATTCTACTCGTATGCACCCGTATTCGTACTCGTACAATACACAGCTTTTAGATGTATGTACTATTGGTATATACACTCCAATGATCAGCTCTTAGCAGCCCATGTGAGTCACCTAACACATGTGGGAACCATCATTTGGCAACTAGCATGAAATATCTCATAAGATTACAAAAATATGAGTAATCATTCATGACTTATTTACATGAAAACAAAATTACATATCCTTTATATCTAATCCATACACCAACGACCAAAAACACCTACAAACACTTTCATTCTTCAATTTTCTTCATCTAATTGAACTCTCTCAAGTTCTATCTTCAAGTTCTAAGTGTTCTTCATAAATTCCAAAAGTTCTAGTTTCATAAAATCAAGAATACTTTCAAGTTTGCTAGCTCACTTCCAATCTTGTAAGGTGATCATCCAACCTCAAGAAATCTTTGTTTCTTACAGTAGGTTATCATTCTAATACAAGGTAATAATCATATTCAAACTTTGGTTCAATTTCTATAACTATAACAATCTTATTTCAAGTGATGATCTTACTTGAACTTGTTTTCGTGTCATGATTTTGCTTCAAGAACTTTGAGCCATCCAAGGATCCATTGAAGCTAGATCCATTTTTCTCTTTTCCAGTAGGTTCATCCAAGGAACTTAAGGTAGTAATTATGTTCATAACATCATTCGATTCATACATATAAAGCTATCTTATTCGAAGGTTTAAACTTGTAATCACTAGAACATAGTTTAGTTAATTCTAAACTTGTTCGCAAACAAAAGTTAATCCTTCTAACTTGACTTTTAAAATCAACTAAACACATGTTCTATATCTATATGATATGCTAACTTAATGATTTAAAACCTGGAAACACGAAAAACACCGTAAAACCGGATTTACGCCGTCGTAGTAACACCGCGGGCTGTTTTGGGTTAGTTAATTAAAAACTATGATAAACTTTGATTTAAAAGTTGTTATTCTGAGAAAATGATTTTTATTATGAACAAGAAACTATATCCAAAAATTATGGTTAAACTCAAAGTGGAAGTATGTTTTCTAAAATGGTCATCTAGACGTCGTTCTTTCGACTGAAATGACTACCTTTACAAAAACGACTTGTAACTTATTTTTCCGACTATAAACCTATACTTTTTTTGTTTAGATTCATAAAATAGAGTTCAATATGAAACCATAGCAATTTGATTCACTCAAAACGGATTTAAAATGAAGAAGTTATGGGTAAAACAAGATTGGATAATTTTTCTCATTTTAGCTACGTGAAAATTGGTAACAAATCTATTCCAACCATAACTTAATCAACTTGTATTATATATTATGTAATCTTGAGATACCATAGACACGTATACAATGTTTCGACCTATCATGTCGACACATCTATATATATTTCGGAACAACCATAGACACTCTATATGTGAATGTTGGAGTTAGCTATACAGGGTTGAGGTTGATTCCAAAATATATATAGTTTGAGTTGTGATCAATACTGAGATACGTATACACTGGGTCGTGGATTGATTCAAGATAATATTTATCGATTTATTTCTGTACATCTAACTGTGGACAACTAGTTGTAGGTTACTAACGAGGACAGCTGACTTAATAAACTTAAAACATCAAAATATATTAAAAGTGTTGTAAATATATTTTGAACATACTTTGATATATGTATATATTGTTATAGGTTCGTGAATCAACCAGTGGTCAAGTCTTACTTCCCGACGAAGTAAAAGTCTGTGAAAGTGAGTTATAGTCCCACTTTTAAAATCTAATATTTTTGGGATGAGAATACATGCAGGTTTTATAAATGATTTACAAAATAGACACAAGTACGTGAAACTACATTCTATGGTTGAATTATCGAAATCGAATATGCCCCTTTTTATTAAGTCTGGTAATCTAAGAATTAGGGAACAGACACCCTAATTGACGCGAATCCTAAAGATAGATCTATTGGGCCTAACAAACCCCATCCAAAGTACCGGATGCTTTAGTACTTCGAAATTTATATCATATCCGAAGGGTGTCCCGGAATGATGGGGATATTCTTATATATGCATCTTGTTAATGTCGGTTACCAGGTGTTCACCATATGAATGATTTTTATCTCTATGTATGGGATGTGTATTGAAATATGAAATCTTGTGGTCTATTATTATGATTTGATATATATATAGGTTAAACCTATAACTCACCAACATTTTTGTTGACGTTTTAAGCATGTTTATTCTCAGGTGATTATTAAGAGCTTCCGCTGTCGCATACTTAAATAAGGACTAGATTTGGAGTCCATGCTTGTATGATATTGTGTAAAAACTGCATTCAAGAAACTTATTTTGTTGTAACATATTTGTATTGTAAACCATTATGTAATGGTCGTATGTAAACAGGATATTTTAGATTATCATTATTTGATAATCTACGTAAAGCTTTTTAAAACCTTTATCTATGAAATAAAGGTTATGGTTTGTTTTAAAAATGAATGCAGTCTTTGAAAAATGTCTCATATAGAGGTCAAAACCTCGCAACGAAATCAATTAATATGGAACGTTTTTAATCAATAAGAACGGGACATTTCAACTCGTTCGAGTTAAAACATCACATCATCCAGCTCATCCAGAATAGCTGAAAGTTCATGGATTACCGAATGACGATCCTAATTCTCACCTTGATAAATTCATATCTCTTTCGAACTCCTACAAACAGCCAGGGATAGGACAAGATATAGTCCAGCTATACTTGTTTCCCTATTCTCTCACTCATCATGCTCAAACATGGTTTGAAGGACTGGAAAAAAAATTCCATCACGTCATGGACGGAGATGACTACTAAATTCCTAACCAAATATTTTCCTCTTTCTAAACAAACCAAACGAAAGAATGACATCATTAACTTCAAACAAAGTTATGATGAATCTCTTTACACTGCATGAGAGCGATTCAAAACTCTGTTGAAGAAATGCCCTAATCACCAGCTAGAACGGTCAGCCCAAATCTGTACCTTCTACAATGGTCTTATGGTAAATCATAGGACGATGATCGATGCAGCAGCTCAAGGGAATCTAATGAACCAAATTGCAGACGAAGCATGGGAGTTGCTCGAGAACATGATAATGCATCATCATGATTGGAACAGTGGTGAAACAACTTCATCATTCTGACGACCCGGAAATTTTCGACCAAATTTAAACTTTATCTTTATATTATTCCGACACGATAAGCAAAGTTGTTAAGTTAAATCTCAAGAATTTTAAACCGTGTTCATACATTCATTTAACCTCGACTAAATTCTGATGATTCACGAACCATTATATAAATGAATATGATTATATATATATATATATATATATATATATATATATATATTATAACTTGAGAATGTTAACAAAGTATTAAACGTATAATACTTTACATGAACATATTTGTTCAATATATTTATCGACGGAATTACAAGATGATATCAAATGATTGAGTTATCGAGATTCATTATGATTACAAGTCTCTGTTGTGAGGTCCACTTTGATTTAGGAAACCTTTCCTTTTAACGGTATTCAGAATAATTGGTAAAGTGATCTACAAGTAGGCACAACGTGTCAAGTAACGAAAGTTAGACAAACGTTAGTGGAGAATTGAATTTCATAATATTCGATTGATCTATTTTCAAACGTGCGAAAACATTTTTCGATACAATAGGATTTGATTATTAAAATGTTTTTGTTTGAAAAACTTAATTTGAATATATACAATAAGTTATAATATTAACTATTAGAATTAGACATTTAAATAACTCACAACGTGTATTATATTGAATATATATATATGATTTCAAATTAGTTAAGTGAACGATAGTAACACTTATTTATTGATTCGACTGATAATTAAATATATTAATTAGAACGTTTGAGAATTTAAAATAAACATTGGCGCATAAAGGAATTTTATCAATTTAAGCTTTACAGTGTAAACGTGACGTGTTATAATAATTTCTATTATTTTAACAATTTTAAAATAAACTTTGAAATATAATTGATTTTGAAAAACAAAATATTATTAAATAAATATTTCAATTATATATAATATGTACAAATTTATTTTTAAATAAAAATATATTTTACAAAGTGATAAAATATAATATTAACTTAGTCATAAAACGTTTGATTTAAAATGATATATTTTGATAAACATTGAGACATTGATTTATAGAAGTAAATGACCACAACACTCAAATGTAAAAGTTATGCTTTGAGTAATATAGTCTATCGTTGATTAAGTCTAATTATTGATAAAGGTACACGTCGCGTAACGTAAAGTACAAGTTTTCTAAGCGTACGAAAGGACGTTCGAAAAACCGGAACCGGTACGTAAGTCGAGCGTCAGCTTACAATTCGTCGGTGCTAAAATTACAAATCAACTATGCACGAGAATATAATATAATATTTAATTAATTCTAAAGATTAAATATATTATATATTAAATAATATATATAATTATATTAATTATAAATGTGTCGGCAGCATAATTATGCGATTGTGAGCTGAATCCATACCTCATGTGATTGCATGAGGCTACCCTCACATCCTCATGCAATCGCATGAGGGGGTAGGTGAGGTTCAATGCTTATAAATCGAGCGAAATTGGTTTCAGTTAATTCATTTTCTTCTCTGCACTCCGCATAAATATAAATATATTATTATTATTATTATTATTATTATTATTATTAATATGAAAATTATTAATAATAAACTTATTAGTATTAGTATTATTTAGTAGTATTAGTATTAGTATTATACATAAAATATTACGACGAGGTTATGAGCGAGTTATTTCAAAATGTGCTTTTCGAGCGGGATAAAGCTAAGGAAATTATGGGTTATAGCTAAGGAGGTTATGTGTATTGTTCAGGGGTATCGCTCGTGAGGTCAAACTAGTGTTTATCATTTCCGTTTCGTCTACGTACTTTCTTGCAATATTGAATCACAATATTGATACGTGAGCACTCATAACTTAACTTTTATATATTAATAGTGTATCCCTGACTAGTGCTCGAGTATATATGATTATGTATGCTTGTATGTTTGATTTTGTCGTTAGATAGTTTATGATGAATCATGAATTTAATACATATGCTACTGTGATAAGGTATATGATATGCATGTCGTTGGAAAGCTGATGAAAAATTAATAACTTTTCATTTAGAAAGCATAGGGTTTCGATGAACGGATTAAAAAGATATAGTCAATTGAATTATCTATAATTTTAAGTATTATTGTTAAAATGATTATTATTATTACTATCGTCATTATTATCGTTGTTATTATTATTATCTAATAATTATTATTATTATTATCATTATCGTTATCGTTATAAGTGTTATCATTAAAAATTGTCATTTTTATTAGTATTACTATCGTTATTATCATTAAGATTATTATTAACATTATCATTATTATTATTATTATTATTATTATTATTATTTTTATTATTATTATCATTAAAATAGTTATTAGTATTATCATTAATGTTATTATAATATTTAATATTATTAGTATCATTATCATTAAAATTAATATTAGTATCATCTAATTATTATGACTAATATTATTATCATTATTATGAATGTGATATTAAAGAGGACTAAAAGCTATTAAACAAGTCGAGTAAGAAATAATGAGTATAAGTATCATGATTCAGTTAAAATAATGTTAAGATTATGATTTAGATAAAAAATATCATTTTTATTATTATCATTATTATTATTAATAAAAGTATCGTTAAAGTTAAAACTATCATTTTTATCAAAATTATCGTTTTAATAGAAATATCATTGTTATTATAAAATATCATTATTATTATCATTTTAGTATTATTATTACTAAAAATTATCATTTTGAATAGAATTATTATTTTATATAAAATATTAATACTGTTATAGTTAATATTAAAAAAATATCATTATTATTAAAAATTATTATGATTAAAATTATCATTTTATAATTAATATCATCACTAGTAAATAAATATTGTTATTACTATTATTAGTAGAATAATAATAATTATTATTATTTCAAAATAATACAACTTTTATTCATTATTATTATTATTATTATTATTATTATTATTATTATTATTATTATTATTATTATTATTATTATTATTATTATTATTATTATTATTATTATTATTATTATTATTATTATAGTATTTACATATGTGATACAAAATATTTTCATCACACGTAATATAATTACATTAATAATACATACCACTATATTTTTATGATATTAAGTGAACGTTATAAATTTTATTACTTAAGATATATAAAAGTATATTTTTATCATATATAAATTTTAATATAAATTTTATTTATTAATAAAGGACTTGTATTATTTACCCTAATAAAATCTGATGAATATATTTAAAAATATAAAATGACTATATTTAAGTTATATAATAAACATATATAGATTTTGGAAGTCATTTTTAGATTAGATGACTTTTGTTTACTCTTGCATGAAAATCTCGAGCATTAGGATTGTGATACACTACGACTTGACCTAAATTGTTAGACAGATATTGACCAGCATATAAATATATATACTTAATATAGGTTCGTGAATCCGAGGCCAACCCTGCACTTGTTCAGTGCCGTCATATGCATAATTGCTACGAAATACAGTATTGTGAGTTTCATTTGCTCCCTTTTAAAATGCTTTTGCAATATATATTTTTGGGAATGAGAATACATGTGTTGCTTTTATAAATGTTTTATGAAATAGACACAAGTAATAAAAACTACATTCTATGGTTGGATTATCGAATCGAATATCACCCTTTTTAATCTGGTAATCTAAGAATTAGGGAACAGAAACCCTAATTGAAGCGAATCCTAAAGATAGAAATATTGGGCCTAACAAACCCCATCCAAGTTGCGGATGCTTTAGTACTTCGATTTTATCATGTCCGATGAGAGTCCCGAAATGATGGGGATATTCTAGACGCGTTTTGTTAATGTCGATTACCAGGTGTTCACCATATGAATGATTTTTATCTCTATGCAGTTTTTGCGAAATGCCTGATATGAGATGATGTTTATGAGAAATGGAAATAAAAATCTTGTGGTCTATTAAAATTATGGAAATGATCGATTATGATAAACTAATGAACTCACCAAACTTTTTGGTTGACACTTTAAAGCATGTTTATTCTCAGGTATTAAAGAAATCTTTCGCTGCGCATTTGCTCATTTTAGAGATATTACTTGGAGTCATTCATGACATATTTCAAAAGACGTTGCATTCGAGTCGTTGAGTTCAATAAGATTATTATTAAGTCATTGATAGTTTGATATATTATGAAATGGTATGCGTGCCTGTCTACTTTCAATGTAATGAAAGTTTGTCTTTTAAAAACGAATACAATGTTTGTAAAATGTATCATTTAGAGGTCAATTACCTCGCAATGTAATCATATGTTATTGTATTCATCTTTATGGATTAGGACGGGTCGTCACATGTGGTATCAGAGGGGTGGTCTTAGCGAACCAGGTCTTGCATTAGTGTGTCTAACGGATAGTTATTAAGATGCATTAGTGAGTCTGGACTTCGACTTTAGCTGCATGTCAAAAAGTTTTACTTATCATTTCTTGTCGAAAATTACATGCTTATCATTCTTAGTCTAGACACTTCCTACTGCATTGATTGCATGCATAGTGTATAGACAAAATTCATATCTTAGCGTATCTGTTACTATAAACTTTGCCTGACATATTCCGTAAATTTCTACGTAATCTACGAAATCTTTTGTTCTATATATATAGATATTCTATGTAATTAGAATACCATCCGATAGCCGGAAATCATTTCATATCGAAAAATCCTTTATTCAATCGTACGAAATGGAACTCGCCACTAGTTCAAGTCCCTCGAATTCCGATATGGAGTTCCACTCGAACTCCGAAAGTAATGTGACCGGAATGGATCAACCAATCATCCATCATCTATTCTGGATGAATTGGGGATAGGTTCGTAGCCTACCTAATCATTGGAGACAAGAAGAAGGCAATCCCTTCCATCCACCACATTTCCCTCTCGGCGAAGAACCTGAAGCACTTACCGGAGAACCTGTTCGAGACACCATTTTTCTCTCTCATTTCCAGAGTATCTCGTCACGATTATATACTATCTCAAATTCTAGATCTTATCCATCCGCTCGTCCGAACCACCAATCATCCCGGTGTAATAGAAAAAGTCAACGAGCTTCGCGCTCGAGTAGTGGCTTTGGAGAATATTGTGCAAAGATTACACTCACCAGCAGCATCACCGGCATTAACAGTACCACCATCAGCAACGCCAACCATCACCAACAATATCCACATCCCATGCTTCAATATCATAAACTGTCCCAGAGCATCAACGTCATACTCACCATAGATACCAAGGAATACCAACAACAATAACCGATGAAGTATTGATTCATAACTTCATTAGAGAAATATTCTGAGGCGATTATGTAATCTCTAAAGTCTTAGAGATTATCTATTCAAGCCGTCACCATAAATTAGATGAGTGGACCAAAATGATAGAAGGAAGAGTAGAAACCCTGACAAGAATGGTACGTGATTTACAAGCTAGACTTATTATACAAGCGCCACCGGTAGTACCACCAACATCACCATTAGTATCACCAACACCGGCAAAACCTGTAGCACTACAAGCTACACCCGTTCCATAACCATCAACGATATCGACACCACAGTCATCAATGGATATATTGTATCCACGAGTTATGAAGTATTAACTCATTTCCTCTGAAGAATTTATATGTATATTTTATATATATGAGTTTTGAAGCCATAATATATCTTTTCGTACTAAGTTATTAAGTATGAATTTTAACTAGTAATTACTACTTGGTTAATTCATATTACTAATATGCTATGATGTACATCCTTCGTTAACGACTTAACCATCATTAACTACAACCTCTGTTTCAACTCAATGGATTCTACTTTATAATAAACCAAGTGTATTATTCAATTATATGTTTGATTTTACACTTTCATCTTCGAAGTACCCGAAACTTTCTATGAAAACCTTATTCGTACCTTACAAAGTTCATACGAATTCCACGAACCTCAACATCCGTCACCAAGGAATATCAATAAAAATAAATAATGAAGTATTGATCACAGTAGTGAAATATTCCGCGAAGATTATGTAATCTCTAATGTTTTAGAGATTATTCATTTCTAATTCCAGTCGAAAATCAAATGAGTTTAATTTAATATTAACTCATTAAATCTATATTACATCTGAAGAAAATATACATATATTTTCATAAAGACTGTAATAAAATTCTCTTGTACAAAATATTACTTATGAAACTTTTAACGGGTAGGTAATACCCGAGAGATATATAAATTCACAATTAATATGTTATTCTACGAATTTGATTCAGCAATCATCAACTATATTCATTACTTTCAAAACGATATACATTCTTTCATAGAAATAAAAAACAACCATTCTCATCCAAATTTGATTACATATTCTGATTTTAACAGATCAGAATCCAAGTCGAGATATAACCGATACCATCACTCTTAGATTCCTACATCTTTCAAAGCCATACTTTGAATCCAAACTATACTAGAACATCACTTTTATTCATAAAACACTGAAAGATATTCAAATCATTCAAGATTCACGACGACTTCGTTATACGAATGTTGAAGATGACAACCTGCATCTAAACCCTTCAAAATTCTTGAAAACACCTCAACTAAGGAACAATCGAGAGAATGAATCAATCTCACGTTATCAACAGAAAGAAGGAATTTACGCGTATAGCGATACACCTGGAAAACTCTCGAAACCAAAGTAACAACTTAACACATATGTGTGTCAGATCCTTTGGCATTTATTACCAAAAATAATTTGCGATCCCTTTTCAAAGTAGCAAATTCTGTCACAGCTCCAGTAAGTCAATTTCGACTTTTCAATCAGACTAGCCTTATTATAATCTTGATATATACGTTGTCTTTTCACCATCGTTACCGGGGAACCTTTTATATTCCACCACATTATCAGCATATGTACCAGCAACTTCGTTACTCTTTGGCGTAAGCCTCTTCGAAAAATCATTATATGTACTCATTGAAACCCCATCATCTACTCATCTGCATATTGTAACGATAATTACCATACCAATTACCGAGAATCAGCAATCAGTATTTTGAATCTTGCAGCGTTTCTACATCAATAGTTATATGTATACATATAACATTTATCTCTTAGAATTATGATCTTCCACTCTGAAATTCTGAAAAGCACACAGTCTACGAATCAATACCCTGAATTTTGAAAAATGCTGATGAAGCAGCAAAAAAAACTGTAAACGACCTTAACAGCCAAAAGTTTAATGATAAAGAATAGTGTGTTGGCAAAGCTCAGAAAAAGAGAAGGTTTGGTACTGGAAAACGGATTGAGCAAACTATGAAGGAGGCAGTGGACAAATCACAAAGACTAAACCTGCCTTAAAAGAATTCAAATGATTCAGTATCTACTGAAGTCATTAACGAATACCTTGCTCCTTACTCTAAACCCTTACGGACAATATTCTTCATCATCCTCTGATTTTAGATATTCTAAGATATCATCATGTGACGACCCGGAAATTTTCGATCAAATTTAAACTTAATCTTTGAACGATTCCAACACGATAAGCAAAGTCTGTAATGGTAAGTCTCGAAAATTTTAGAACTATGTTCATATAACCAGTTACCTCTGACCATGTCCGACGATTCACGAACAACTAATTACAAATAAATATATATAGAAATAAGTGTGTGTATATATATAGGTATATATATCTATATATATAAATATAAACAAAAGTATATATAATAATTCAAAATAATAAAATTTAATCATTTGAATTAAGAATTATTATTATTGAGTATTGTCATTATATATATCATATAATGAATAACATGTAATGTTAATAACTGATATAATAAATTTAATTATAATTTAAACTATAAATTGTTATAATAACGATATTATTACTTTCAAATATTAACATCTACATTAGTATTATGAAAATGGATATAAATATAAATTGTTATATTATTATTACTAATATTATTGTAATTTGTATTATTATTAGTATCATTAATAATATTATTATTATCATCATTATTATTATAGTTATCAACATTATAATACAATTTAAAATGGTTATCATTAATAATATTATTATCATTTTTATAATTACTTTTAATCTTATTAATATTAGTATAATTTTGATAAAGTTATTATTAATATTATTAATTCTAATATTATTATTACTAATATTCTTATTAAAAATTAATAATATTAACAGAATTATATTATTAATTAATATCACATAATTTAATATAAGAGATATATAAATAACTAAACATAATTACAAATATATAAAGATATATATATATATATATATATATATATATATATATATATATATATATATATATATATATATATATATATATATATATATATACAGATCGATACAGATTTAGTTCCTTGTCATTATCCTTATTATATATTATTATTATTAATATAATTATTAATATCAATAATACATTTAATAATATTTGGATTTTATTTTATAAACTATAAGTTAAAGCATGAACGTACAATCTGTTTCTAGTTGCTTTCAAACTATTTCTGATTTGCAAACTCATACAATCAAGGCCCATTAACATCTAAAATATGTTAGAAGTAGTACAAATCAGATGCATTTTTTTTCTAATCTGTAATATTTTTTTTATTTATTCCTCTGATTTAAATTCTTGTCTAGAGTTTGTTACCCGTCCAAATCCATCTTCAATACAAAAAAATCATCTTTACAGCTTCAATTATTCGCTTACTATCCATATATAATGATTCATCTATCAGCAATTCGAAATATAAAAACAGAAAGCTTCAAAATATGAAAGTCGTCCTCTGATCCTGCTTTCATTTTCAAATAAATTGATTTCGAATCAATTTTCAAAAACTATAAATGCAATTGTGTTTTAAATCTTCTACTCAAGCATTCTGCAAAGTTTCAAAAACCAATTCTTTATATCGAGTTCGAATTATCGAGTCAAAGCTTTAAATTTCAAAAGTCAAACTTTGTGTTCATAGAGAAATTCGTAATTGTATTGATAAATCTGATTCAATTGATAATTGATAAAGTTTCTAGGTAAGATTTACAAACTTTTTCATGTTATAATCTTGGTCTAAAACATCCTTAAATTACGAAAGTGACTTTGAGTTCTTAAAGAACATAAAATAGCTGTTCAGATTTTAATTTTTTTTTTGTTATGTTGTTTTAATTAATTAAGGTGATCTCAAACTGTTTCTATATTAATTAGTAATTCCAAAAACAAAATAAACGATTTGATACTAACCTAGTTTGATAACTGGACGATTTTCAATTGAAGAAGAAAAGGAATATGACAGAAAAATAAATATGGGATATATATTTTTGCAATCAGTATAAAATCAGAAAAAGGGCAGCAGCCCAATGGTTTAGGGAGTGTTTATTGAGCGAGAGGTCTCGGGTTCGAACCTGGGCGTGGGCAACTATTTTTTTTAAAGCTATGGAGAGGTAGTTTTTCTTATCTAATTTCTTTTTATTATTGTTATTGTGATTATAATAATAATAATTATTATTATTGTTATTATTATTATTATTATTATTATTATTATTATTATTATTATTATTATTATTATTATTATTATTATTATTATTATTATTATTATTTTTAGTTGTTGTTATTATTATTATGATAATTGTTGTTACTCCTAAAATATTCAAAGTATCATTATTATTAATCACATTAAGAGTTATTATTATTATTATTATTAAAATAAGTATTATAATTACAACTAGGATTATTATTATTATTATTATTGTTATTATTAATATTATTATTCTTACTAGTAATATCATTAAGGAGTATTATTATTAATATTATCATTAATAATAAAAAGATTGTTATTATTATTATTATTATTATCAGGAAGTATTATGTATTTTTATCAAAAGTATTATTTTCATCATCCTTATTATCAAACTTCTCGTTTCATTTAAAAACTACTGTTATTATTATTAAGATTACCAATAGTAAAAAAAAATTGTCATAACTATTGTTGATTTTATTGTCAATTTAAGTATTACTATAACTATCATATTATAATTTATTATTAATAAAAATAAGTATTATTATCATAACTATAATTATTTCTAGCATCATTAATATTATTATGATTCTTATTATAATTATTATTAGTATAAGTAATGTTATTATTAATGTTATCATTATAATCAAATACAACTTTTATCTACTATTATTAATATTATATATTATTATGTATATAAAAATATACTTATAAGTAATATTACATATAAGTATGAATTAAGTATATTAACAATCTTTATATAAATATTCATATATATAACCAATTAGGTATTCTTAAAATATTTATATATATATATATATATATATATATATTGTGTGTGTGTGTGTGTGTGTATAACTATACAAATAATAATCATTTTCAAATACATATACAAATTAATTATATAATATATAAAGTTATAATATGTGAAATTGTTCGATTACGAGCATGTTTTACTATATATACAAATGATATAGGTTCGTGAATTCGAGGCCAACCCTGCATTGTTCAGTTGTTCAATGTCGTCATATGTATTTTTACTACAAAATACATTACAGTGAGTTTCATTTACTCCTTTTTTAAATGCTTTTGCAATATATATTTTTGGGACTGAGAATACATGCGCTGTTTTTATAACTGTTTTACGAAATAGACATAAGTAATCGAAACTACATTATATGGTTGAACGATCGAAGCCGAATATGCCCTTTTTACTTGGTAACCTAAGAATTAGTAAACCAGTCTACTAATTGACACGAATCCTAAAGATAGATCTATTGGGCCTAACGAACCCCATCCGTTGTAGCAGATGCTTTAGTACTTCGATGTTGTTTTATATCATGTCCGAAGGATTTCCCGGAATGATAGGGGATATTCTTATATGCATCTTGTTAATGTCGGTTACCAAGTGTTCAATCCATATGAATGATTTTTGTCTCTATGCATGGGACGTATATTTATGAGAACTGAAAATGAAATCTTGTGGTCTATTAAAATTATGAAATGATTATTTATGATAAACTAATGAACTCAC
The DNA here is from genome assembly GCF_046630445.1 of Rutidosis leptorrhynchoides. Taxonomy (NCBI): domain Eukaryota; kingdom Viridiplantae; phylum Streptophyta; class Magnoliopsida; order Asterales; family Asteraceae; genus Rutidosis; species Rutidosis leptorrhynchoides. The sequence goes on along the minus strand of NC_092336.1, from coordinate 78,986,245 downwards.
CAACCTTTTTGGTTGACACTTGAAAGCATGTTTATTCTCAGGTATGAAAGAAATCTTTCGCTGTGCATTTGCTCATCTTAGAGATATTACTTGGAGTCATTCATGACATATTTCAAAAGACGTTACATTCGAGTCATCGAGTTCATCAAGATTATTATTAAGTCAATTATAGATGGATATATTACAAAAGAGTATGTATGCCGTCAACTTTCAAAGTAAAAGAAAATTTGTCTTTTAAAAACGAATGCAATGTTTGTAAAATGTATCATATAGAGGTCAAGTACCTCGCGATGTAATCAACTGTTGTGAATCGTTTATAATCGATATGGACTTCGTCCGGATGGATTAGGACGGGTCTCTACAGTTGGTATCAGAGCAGTGGTCTTAGCGAACCAGGTATTGCATTAGTGTGTCTAACTGATAGTTGTTTAGATGGATTAGTGAGTCTGGACTTCGACCGTGTCTGCATGTCAAAAGTTTTGCTTATCATTTCATGTCGAAAATTACCTGCTTATCATTCTTAGGGAATCATTTGCTTATCATTCTTAGTCTAGACACATCTTACTGCATTGATTGCATGAACAGTGTATAGACAAAATTCATATCTTAGCGTATCTGTTATTATTACCTTTGCTTGACAGCTTCCGTAGATTCCTTCGTAACTTATGGGATTTTAGTATTATATATGCATATGTAAATTATGTATTGCAGGGTACTAATCTACATCCTATAAACTATTTCTTATCAAAAATCTTTCATCTGTTCGTACGAGATGAATCCCTCAACTAGTTCGAGTCCCCCAGATTTCGATAGCTATTCTGATAGTTATTCCAACCGCTATTCCGACATGGATATTCACCTAAGCTCCGAAAGCGGTGTCACCAGAATGAATCAATCAATCAGCCATCCCCATTTCATCTGATGGGTTCATAGTCGACTTAATCAATGGAGACGCGAAGAAGGCGATCCTTTTCACCAACCGAATTTACCTCTTGGCGATGAACCTGAAGCACTTACCGGTGAACCAGTCCGAAATACCATTTTCACCCTCATTTCCCGAATATCTCGTCATGATTACATACTATCTCAGATTCTAAACCTTATTCATTCGCTCGTTCTTACCAACAATCATCCCGGAGTAATCGAAGAAGTCAACGAGCTTCGCGCCTGAGTAATGATTTTTAGAGAATGTGGTGCAAAACCTACCAGCTTCAACAACATCACCAGTACCAACAGTACCATCAATAAACAGTACCAGTACCATCAACAATCCGTGCCTCAAAATCTTATTTTGTACCTCGAGTATAATCATCGTTTTACATGACGTTCTACATCATTTATCTTCGTTCGACATGGCGATTATGTAATCTCTAATATTTTAGATATTATATACTCTTGTTCTAACGGTAAATCAAATGAGATTAATATTATATTAACTCATTAAATCCATGATTAAATCTGAAGAAAATATATATGTATATATTTTCATAAAGATTGTAATTAAAAATTATTTCGTACAAACTGTTAATGGTGAAAATATTTTAACGGGTAGTAATACCCGAGGAATATTTAGATTTCACATTAATAAGTTACATTGTACATTCTTCGAATCTGATTCAACAGTCATTTACTATCCTACTTACAACCACAGAAGTAAGAATCCGTTCATCACAGAATAACCATTTTTCATTCAATTTCATATTTGAATTTTGACTTATCAGAATCCAACAAGTGGCATAATGAAGAAATCATTGGACAAAAATAAAATTTGTTAGAAACAAACAAATTAACTATGAAAAAAAAAATTATTAAGAATCCACGCTAACTGTTCCTAGCTAACTGATTACATTTTATTTATCGTAATTTATTTATCGCAATTTATATTCTCGCAATTTTATTTATCGTCATTTAATTTCTGTTATTTATTTTACGCACTTTAAATATCGGGACACGTATACAAGGTTTTGACATATCATATCGACGCATCTATATATATTATTTAGAATAACCATAGACACTCTATATGCTGTAATGATCGAGTTCACTATACAGGGTTGAGGTTGATTCTTAAATAATATATATACTTTGAGTTGTGATCGAGTCTGAGACATGTACACGGGTCACGATACGTATTAATTAATTCAAATATTATATATGAATTATTGAATTGCTAACTGTGGACTACCAACATTGGACAATTAAAATGAATTAAAATATTGATTATAACATATGAAACTAAACAATTCTTCAAGTTTGCCACTTGATTTCATCTTAAACTTCAATTGTATCTTGACGATTACAATCTGCGTACAAACCTTTCATGATTCTTGAAAACACCTCAATCCAGATAATGAATCAATCGCACTTCAACTACGAAAGAAAAGATTAATGCATATAGTTACGCACCTGGAAAAAAAAAACACTCTCGGGACCTGAGTAAACGTTTAGCACGTATCTGTGCTAGCTCCTTTAGCGTTGTTATTACCGAAAATCACTTTGCAATCCCTTTTCAAATTAGCCAATTTTATCACAGCTCCAGCAAATCAACTTCGATTTTCATTTGGATTAGCCTTATTATAACTTGAAATATAAGTTGCCTTTCATCATCGTTATCGGAGAACCATTTATATTCCACCACATTAGCAGAAACTTACCAACAACTTCATTATTTATTGGCTTAAGTCGCTCTGAAGAACCATTATATTTGTTCATTAAAACCCTATCATATACTCATTCGCATCTTGTAACGAGAATTGCCATACCAATTACCTGGAATCAGCAATCAGTATTTTGAATCTCGTAGCGTTCCTACATCAACAGTTATATATATACATATAATATTTATCTCTTAGAATTATGAACTTCCATTTTGAAATTCTGAAAAGCACCCAGTCTGCGAATTAATGCTCGGAATTTTGAAAAGTTGAATGAAGCAAAAAAAAAAAACTGTAAACGACCTCAACAACCAAAAGTTGATGATAAAGAATTGTATGTTGGCAAAGCTCATAAAAAGTTTGAAACTAAAAAATTGATTGAGCAAACTACGAAGGAATCTCTGAACAAATCAAAAGGACTAAACTTGTACATTAAGAATCCTGACGATTCTGTTTCTGATGAAATCTTTAGCGAATACCTTGTTTCTGACTCCAAACTCTTGTGGACAAATTTTCTTCACCATCCTTCGATATTAGAAATTCCAAGATATCATCGTATCTTTCATTATAAATGTCCTCCATATTTCTGAAGATATTTTCATAACTATTCTTATCTGAAATCATTAATCTCTTCGTGCTATCAGTGTTACATCATATAGAAACTGTTAGTTTCTATATTCTGTAAATTTTCGAGCTTAAAATATGAATGTTATTGAAGTAATGTTGGGAACTGATGCGTGAGTTAGTATAATATAATGACACTTGATCAACGTGATTATATTACAGTAAGTCATGCTGAGTTTCTAAATGGAACATGATGATTCCCGGATTATAACGTCATCATGTGTCATGTTACATAACTCTTTCATTATGATTAACTTCTAAATATATCAAGAAAATATATTCTTGATAGTTCTATTCTCAGTGATTCTGGTAATTTGACAAATCAAATCGTGCTATTACGTTCTTTCTCGTTTAGAACATTAAGTTCATTCGAAAGTCCATACTTACAAATTCTAGACCATTACTCGCTTTACTAGAGGTCGAGAGGAGAATAAAAAGGCAAAGAGCTCCAAAATATAAGAGAAAATATAAAGCCCAATAGCAACACGGGGGTTACAAACTGTGGATATTAATACGAATAGCAATATAAAGACACGGTATAATTAAGAATAGTATCACCCCAAGGTAATAGCAAAAGTAAACAGAGTTTTCTGGAGGAAGATTGAAAAGAAGGATGACAGAAATGTTAACTAGGAAAATAATAAGGAATAGAACTGGATTAAGCATTTTCACAATCTCTTAAATTTGGGAATTGAGTATAGAAGTGGTGAAAACTAATGGAACGGAAAAGGTAAATTTATAATGGAAATATCAGACGTAGTAATCGGGACAGATCATCATATTTAATTAAAGAGATCCTAATTTCCTTAAATCTCGAAGAATCAGATCTTATAGATTTCGAAGATTTTCTTTTGAATCCTTTGAATTCCGGAATTCAACCCTGGTTACGTCAAAAGATAAGATGAACCTCTATTTCTTCATTTCACTCTTTTGTGATAACTTCCCTCGTACTCTTCGAATAATCGAATTATTTTATCTTTATTACTCAATGGTAATAAAACTCTATTTATCAACTCATATTCGTCATGAAAACATTTTTAATGTTAACCATGACAACCTCACTCAAATTTCGGGACGAAATTTCTTTAACGGGTAGGTACTGTGACGACCCGGAAATTTCCGATCAAATTTAAACTTAATCTTTGAATGATTCCGACACGATAAGCAAAGTCTGTAATGGTAAGTCTCGAAAATTTTAGAACTATGTTCATATAACAAGTTACCTCTGACCATGTCCGACGATTCACGAACAACTAATTGCAAATAAATATATATAGAAATAAGTGTGTATATATATAGGTATATATATCTATATATATAAATATAAAAAAAGTATATATAATAATTCAAAATAATAAAATTTAATCATTTGAATTAAGAATTATTATTATTGAGTATTGTCATTATATATATATATCATATAATGAATAAAATGTAATGTTAATAACTGATATAATAAATTTAATTATAAGTTAAACTATAAATTGTTATAATAACGATATTATTACTTTCAAATATTAACATCTACATTAGTATTATGAAAATGGATATAAATATAAATTGTTATATTATTATTACTAATATTATTGTAATTTGTATTATTATTAGTATCATTAATAATATTATTATTATTATCATCATTATTATTATAGTTATCAACATTATAATACAATTTAAAATGGTTATCATTAATAATATTATTATCATTTTTATAATTACTTTTAATCTTATTAATATTAGTATAATTTTGATAAAGTTATTATTAATATTATTAATTCTAATATTATTATTACTAATATTCTTATTAAAAATTAATAATATTAACAGAATTATATTATTAATTAATATCACATAATTTAATATAAGAGATATATAAATAACTAAACATAATTACAAATATATATATATATATATATATATATATATATATATATATATATATATATATATATATATATATACAGATCTATACAGATTTAGTTCCTTGTCATTATCCTTATTATATATTATTATTAATATAATTATTAATATCAATAATACATTTAATAATATTTGGAATTTATTTTATAAACTATAAGTTAAAGCAGGAACGTACAATCTGTTTCTAGTTAATTTCAAAATTATTCTAATTTGCAAACTCGTACAATCAAGGCCCAATAACATCCAAAATCTGTTAGAAGTAGTACAAATCAGATGCATTTTTTTTATAATCTGTAATATATTTTTTATTTATTCCTCTGATTTAAATTCTTGTCTAGAGTTTGTTACCCGTCCAAATCCATCTTCAATACAAACAAATCATCTTTACAGCTTCAATTATTCACTTACTATCCATATATAATGATTCATCTATCAGCAATTCGAAATATAAAAACAGAAAGCTTCAAAATATGAAAGTCGTCCTCTGTTCCTGCTTTCATTTTCAAATAAATTGATTTCGAATCAATTTTCAAAAACTATAAATGCAATTGTGTTTTAAATCTTCTACTCAAGCATTCTACAAAGTTTCAAAAACCAATTCTTTATATCAAGTTCGAATTATCGAGTCAAAGCTTTAAATTTCAAAAGTCAAACTTTGTGTTCATAGAGAAATTCGTAATTGTATTGATAAATCTGATTCAATTGATGATTGATAAAGTTTCTAGGTAAGATTTACAAACTTTTTCATGTTATAATCTTGGTCTAAAACATCCTTAAATTTCGAAAGTGACTTTGAGTTCTTAAAGAACATAAAATAGCTGTTCAGATTTTAATTTTTTTTTTGTTATGTTGTTTTAATTAATTAAGGTGATCTCAAACCATTTCTGTATTAATTAGTAATTCTAAAAACAAAATAAACGATTTGATACTAACCTAGTTTGATAACTGGACGATTTTCAATTGAAGAAGAAAAGGAATATGACAGTATAATAAATATGGGATATATATTTTTGCAATCAGTATTAAATCAGAAAAAGGGCAGCAGCCCAATGGTTTAGGGAGTGTTTATTGAGCGAGAGGTCTCGGGTTCGAACCTGGGCGTGGGCAACTATTTTTTTAAAGCTATGGAGAGGTAGTTTTTCTTATATAATTTCTTTTTATTATTGTTATTGTTATTGTGATTATAATAATTATTATTATTAGTATTGTTAGTATTATTATTATTATTATTATTATTATTATTATTATTATTATTATTATTATTATTATTATTATTATTATTATTATTATTATTATTATTATTATTATTATTATTATTAGTTGTTGTTATTATTATTATGATAATTGTTGTTACTCCTAAAATATTAGAAGTATCATTATTATTAATCACATTAAGAGTTATTATTATTGTTATTATTAAAATAAGTATTATAATTACAACTAGGATTATTATTATTATTATTATTATTATTATTATTATTATTATTATTATTATTATTATTATTATTATTATTATTATTATTATTATTATTGTTATTATTAATATTATTATTCTTACTAGTAATATCATTAAGGAGTATTATTATTAATATTATCATTAATAATAAAAAGATTGTTATTATTATTATTATTATCAGTAAGTATTATGTATTTTTATCAAAAGTATTATTTTCATCATCATTATTATCAAACTTCTCGTTTCATTTAAAACTACTGTTATTATTATTAAGATTACCATTAGTAAAAAAAATTTGTCATAACTATTATTGATTTTATTGTCAAGTTAAGTATTACTATAACTATTATATTTTAATTTATTATTAATAAAAATAAGTATTATTATCATAACTATAATTATTTCTAGCATCATTAATATTATTATGATTCTTATTATAATTATTATTAGTATAAGTAATGTTATTATTAATGTTATCATTATAATCAAATACAACTTTTATCTACTATTATTAATATTACATATTATTATGTATATAAAAATATACTTATAAGTAATATTACATATAAGTATGAATTAAGTATATTAACAATCTTTATATAAATATTCATATATATATATAACCAATTAGGTATTCTTAAAATATATATATATATATATATATATATATATATATATATATATATATATATATATATATATATATATATATATATATATATAACTATACAAATAATAATCATTTTCAAATACATATACAAATTAATTATATAATATATAAAGTTATAATATATGAAATTGTTCGATTACGAGCATGTTTTAATATATATACAAATGATATAGGTTCGTGAATTCGAGGCCAACCCTGCATTGTTCAGTTGTTCAATGTCGTCATATGTATTTGTACTACAAAATACATTACAGTGAGTTTCATTTGCTCCCTTTTTAAATGCTTTTGCAATATATATTTTTGGGACTGAGAATACATGCGCTGTTTTAATAACTGTTTTATGAAATAGACACAAGTAATCGAAACTACATTATATGGTTGAACGATCGAAGCCGAATATGCCCTTTTTACTTGGTAACCTAAGAATTAGTAAACCAGTCTACTAAGTGACGCGAATCCTAAAGATAGATCTATTGGGCCTAACGAACCCCATCCGTTGTAGCGGATGCTTTGGTACTTCGATGTTGTTTTATATCATGTCCGAAGGATTTCCCGGAATGATAGGGGATATTCTTATATGCATCTTGTTAATGTCGGTTACCAGGTGTTCAATCCATATGAATGATTTTTGTCTCTATGCATGGGACGTATATTTATGAGAATTGAAAATGAAATCTTGTGGTCTATTAAAATTATGAAATGATTATTTATGATAAACTAATGAACTCACCAACCTTTTTGGTTGACACTTGAAAGCATGTTTATTCTCAGGTATGAAAGATATCTTCCGCTATGCATTTGCTCATCTTAGAGATATTACTTGGAGTCATTCATGACATATTTCAAAAGACGTTGCATTCGAGTCGTCGAGTTCATCAAGAATATTATTAAGTCAATTATAGATGGATATATTACGAAAGAGTATGTATGCCGTCAACTTTCAAAGTAAATGAAAATTTGTCTTTTAAAAATGAATGCAATGTTTGTAAAATGTATCATATAGAGGTCAAGTACCTCGCGATGTAATCAACTGTTGTGAATCATTTATAATCGATATGGAATTCGTCCGAATGGATTAGGACAGGTCTCTACACATCATATCTTTCATTATAAATATCCTCGATATTTCTGAAGATATTTTCATAACTATTCTTATCTGAAATCATTTATCTTTTCGCGTTATCTGTGGTACATCATAAAGGAAACTGTTTAGTTTCTATATTCTGTAAACCTTCGAGTTTAAATTATGAATGTTTTTGAAGAAGTGTTGGGAATTGAAGCATGAGTTAGTATAATATAATGACACTTGATCAACGTGATTATATTACAGTAAGTCATGCTGAGTTTCTAATAAAACGTGATGATTCACAGACCATAACGTCATCATGTGCCATGTTACACGACTTTTACATTCTACATAATATCCAAACATATCAAGAACATATCTTTTAGATAAGTTCTATCTTTTCTCTTGAATTCTGGTAATTTAACCAATCAAGATCATGCTATTACAATTTCTCTCTTAGAACATTAGTCATGTTCATTCGAAACTTCATACCTACGAATTCTGGACCATTACTTGCAAAGAGAAAACAAAAGCATGAAGCTCCGAAAAAGAAATGGGAGTATAAATTGCAGTAAATAGGAGAGAGCATTAAATGTGGATGTCAATGATTATAGAAAGACAGAAGCAGGGACTCCGAAATTTAAGGAAAGATATAAAGCCCAACGGTAACACATAAATTACAAACCGTGTATATCAATACATATTGCAACGTAAAGACACGGGAGAATTAAAAACACTATAACCCCAAGGTAATAGTAAAAGTAAATAAATTCCTCCGGTGGTAGATGAAAAAGAAGAATGACAGATATAAAAGTAAGAGGTATATTAAGAACCAGAACTGGATGGAGCATATTGACGAATGCTTTAAAGTATGAAATGAGGGAGAAAGAATAGAAGATGTGAGCTGTGAAAATAAGGAAAACGAAGGGAGTGGATTTATAGTGAAATATCAGACAGAGCAATCGAGACAAATCATCGCATTTAACCAATGAAGATCCTAATTCCCTTAATTACCGAAGAACCAAATCTTATTACGAAGATTTTCTTTTAAATCCCTTGAATTCCGGAAATCAACCGTGACTATGTCACCGGTAAGTCGAACTTGCATTTACTCATTTCCGCTCTTTTGTGATAGCTTCACTCGTACTCTTCACAAAATCAAATTGTTTTATCTATATTACGCGATGATGATAAAACTCTAATTTTCAGCTTGTATGCATCATAAAAACATACTTATTGTCAGTCATGACGATCCCACTCAAATTTCGGGACGAAATTTTTCTTTAACGGGTAGGTACTGTGACGACCCAGAAATTTCCGACCAAATTTAAACTTTATCATTATATTATTCCGACACGATAAGCAAAGTTGTTAAGTTAAATCTCAAGAATTTTAAACCGTGTTCATATATTCATTTAACCTCGACCAAATTCCGACGATTCACGAACCATTATATAAATGGATATGATTATATATATATATATATATATTATAACTTGAGAATGTTAATAAAGTATTAAACGTATAATACTTTACATGAACATATTTGTTAAATATATTTATCGACGGAATTACAAGATGATATCAAATGATTGAGTTATCGAGATTCATTATGATTACAAGTCTCTGTTGTGTGGTCCACTTTGATTTAGGAAACCTTTTCTTTTTAACGGTATTCGAAATAATTGGTAAAGTGATCTACAAGTAGGCACAACGTGTCAAGTAACGAAAGTTAGACAAACGTTAATGGAGAATTGAATTTCATAATATTCGATTGATCTATATTCAAACGTGCGAAAACATTTTTCTATACAATAGGATTTGATTATTAAAATGTTTTTATTTGAAAAACTTAATTTGAATATATACAATAAGTTATAATATTAACTATTAGAATTAGACATTTAAATAACTCACAACGTGTATTATATTGAATATATATATATATGATTTCAAATTAGTTAAGTGAACGATAGTAACACTTGTTTATTGATTCAACTGATAATTAAATATATTAATTAGAACGTTTGAGAAATTAAAATAAACATTGGCGCATAAAGGAATTTTATCAATTTAAGCTTTACAGTGTAAACGTGACGTGTTATAATAATTTCTATTTTTAAACGATTTTAAAATAAACTTTGAAATATAATTGATTTTGAAAAACTAAATATTATTAAATAAATATTTCAATTATATATAATATGCACAAATTTATTTTTAAATAAAAATATATTTTACAAAGTGATAAAATATAATATTAACTTAGTCATAAAACGTTTGATTTAAAATGATATATTTTGATAAACATTGATTTATTGAAGCAAATGACCACAACACTCAAATGTAAAGGTTATACTGTGAGTAATATAGTCTATCGTTGATTAAGTCTAATTATTGATAAAGGTACACGTCGCGTAACGTAAAGTGCAAGTTTTATAAGCGTACAAAAGGACGTTCGAAAAACCGGACTTGGTACGTAAGTCGAGCGTCAGCTTACAATTCATCGGTGCTAAAATTACAAATCAACTATGCACGAGAATATAATATAATATTTAATTAATTCTAAAGATTAAATACATTATATATTAAATAATATATATATAATTATATTAATTATAAATGTGTCGGCAGCATAATTATGCGATTGTGAGCTGAATCCATGCCTCATGCGATTGCATGAGGCTACCCTCACATCCTCATGCAATCGTATGAGGGGGTAGGTGAGGTTCAATGCTTATAAGTCGAGCGAAATTGGTTTCAGTTAATTCATTTTCTTCTCTGCACTCCGCATAAATATAAATATATTATTATTATTATTATTATTATTATTATTATTATTATTATTATTATTATTATTATTATTATTATTATTATTATTATTATTATTATTATTATTATTATTATTATTATTATTATTATTATTATTATTATTATTATTATTATGAAGGTTATTAATAATAAACTTATTAGTATTAGTATTATTTAGTAGTATTATTATTAGTATTATACATAAAATATTACGACGAGTTTATGAGCGAGTTATTTCAAAACGAGCTTTTCGAGCGGGATAAAGCTAAGGAAATTATGGGTTATAGCTAAGGAGGTTATGTGTATTGTTCGGGGGTATTGCTCGTGAGGTCAAACTAGTGTTTATCATCTCCGTTGCGTCTACATACTTTCCTGCAATATTGAATCACAATATTGATACGTGAGCACTCATAACTTAACTTTTATATATTAAGAGTGTATCCCTGACTAGTGCTCGAGTATATATGATTATGCATGCTTGTATGTTTAATTTTGTCGTTAGATAGTTTATGATGAATCATGAATTTAATACATATGCTGAAAGGACCCGTTCATATACATTATAAACGATTCACAATAGTTGATTACATTGCGAGGTATTTGACCTCTATATGATACATTTTACAAACATTGCATTCATTTTTAAAAGACAATCTTTCTTTACATCGAAAATTGACAGGCATGCATACCATTTCATAATATCCACTATCCAACTATAAATTGATTTAATAATAATCTTTGATGAACTCAATGACTCGAATGCAACGTTCTTCGAAATATGCTATGAAAGACTCCAAGTAATATCTTTAAAATGAGCAAATGCACAGCGGAAGATTTCTTTAACACCTGAGAATAAACATGCTTTAAAGTGTCAACCAAAAGGTTGGTGAGTTCATTAGTTTATCATAATCATTTATTTCCATCATTTTAATAGACCACAAGAATTTCATTTCCAGTTCTCATAAATATACGTCCCATGCATAGAGACAAAAATAATCATTCATATGGTGAACACCTGGTAACCGACATTAACTAGATACATATAAGAATATCCCCTATCATTCCGGGATCCTCCTTCGGACATGATATAAATTTCGAAGTACTAAAGCATCCGGTACTTTGGATGGGGTTTGTTAGGCCCAATAGATCTATCTTTAGGATTCGCGTCAATTAGGGTGTCTGTTCCCTAATTCTTAGATTACCAGACTTTAATAAAAAGGGGCATATTCGATTTCGATAATTCAACCATAGAATGTAGTTTCAATTACTTGTGTCTATTTCGTCAAACATTTATAAAAGCGCATGTATTCTCAGTCCCAAAAATATAAAGGGTAAAAAGGCAAATGAAACTCACCATACTGTATTTCGTAGTAAAAATATATATAACATCATTGAACAAGTGCAAGGTTGGCCTCGGATTCACGAACCTAAATTAATTATATATATTTATGTGTTGGTCAATATTTGTCTAACAAATTAAGTTAAGTCATAGTGTACCACAATCCTAATGCTCGAGACTAATATGCAAAAGTCAATAAAAGTAAATTTGACTCAAAATAATTTCCAAAAATCTATACATGATTAATATATAGTTTAAATATCGTCGTTTTATATTTTTAAATATTTTTAAAAGATTTATTAGAGTAAATAATATAATTTATTTATTAATAAATAAAATTTTATATTAAATTTATATAATAAAATATACTTTTATATATATTAAGTAATAAAATTTATAGGGTTCATTTAATATCATAAAGATAATATGATAGGTATTATTAAAGTAAGTTATTACACGTAGTAAAATATGTTTGAATCACATATTTATTTGATAAAATAATATCTATAATGATAGTAAGTAAAAGTTGTATTATTTTGTAATAATTATTATTATTATAAAAATATCAATATTTATAATTACTAAGATGACATTATGATAAAACGATAATTCTAATTATGATAACTTTAATATTTACGATAATTTTTAATATTATCTTTAAAATAATAATTCTATTTAAAATAATAATAATAATGATATTTTATAGTAGCAATGATATTTCTATTAAAATGATAATTTTTGTTAAAATGATAGTTTTAATACTAACGATACTTTTAATAATAATAGTAATGATAAAAATAATAAGAACGATAATTTTATCTAAATCAATATCTTATAATATTTTAATTTCATCATGATACTCTTACTCATTATTTCCTAATCGTTTCTTTTAATTGCTTTTAATCGTCTTTTATATCGTGTTCATAATAATGATAATAATAGTAATCAAAATAATTAGGTGTTACAAATATTTGTTTTAAATACACTAATATTAATAATGATAGTTACTATAACATTATTAACGATAATACTAATAATTATCTTAATGATAATATAGTAATAATAATAATAACAATAACAATAACCATTTTTAAATAATGATATATATATTAATAACGATAATAATAATAATAATAATACTAATAATAATAATAATAATAATAATTGGATAATAATAATAATACTAATTATAACTTTAACGATAATAACGATAGTAATAATAAAAAAAATAACAATTTTTAATGATAAATCTCTTTTATTAATAAAGATAATAATAATCATAATAATAAGATAAAACTAGAACGACGATAAAAACGACGATAATAATAATCATTTTTAATAAAAATATCGAAAATTCAATTGATTATAACTTCTAATCCGTTCATCGAAACCATTCGATATCTAAAGGAAAAGTTCTTAATTTTTCGCTAGCTTTCCAAGGACATGCATATCTTATACCTTATCTCAACCGCAAGTGTAACTAATTCAACATTCAACCTAACCTGTCTAAGGGAAATATTAAAAGTACAAGCATGCATAATCCTAAATACTCGAGCACTAGTCAGGGATACACTATTAGTATGTAAAAGTTAAATTATGAGTACTCACGTATCAATATTGAGATTCAATACTGCAGGAAAGGTACGTAGACGCAACGGAAATGATAAACACTATATTGACCTCACGAGCATACCCATGAACCATACTCAATCACCTCCATAGCTATAACCTATAATTTCCTTAATCCTATCCCACTCGAAAAACAATTTCGAAATCACTCGGACAGCACTCCGTCGTAATATTTTATGTATACTAATAATATCTTGAAATAATACGGAGTAAATATATATATGTAAATCGATTGAGAGAGTTTAGAGAAAAATATTTTCAAGTTTCTATGAAATAATGAAACCTATTGAATTCTATTTATAATAGATTTTTGAATTATTAAAGTGAATTATTAAAGTGAATTATTAAAGTATGAATTATTAAAGTGAATTATTAAAGTATGAATTATTAAAGTGAATTATTAAAGTGAATTATTAAAGTATGAATTATTAAAGTGAATTATTAAAGTTAAAGTAAAGTAAAAATAAAGTAAAGGTAAAGTTTAAGTATAGTAAAAGTATAAAACTATGTACATATAATACGCGTATAAATATATATAATATTAATTTAAATCATTATATATATAAAATAAAATATAAATATCGTTATTTTTATCATAGTAGTTAAGTAATGAGTTGTCAAAAGTGATTCTAGATATTTATAAAAGTTATATACGTTTTAATAATAAAGTTCTTTTTAAACTAAAAACGTTTTTGTACGTTTAAAACTAAATAGATCAATCGAGTCTTTATGAGATTCAATCTTCCACTATCCTTTATCTAGTTCTCAATGATTGATAATTTGTTCTTATTTATAAATCACTTTACCATTTTCCGAATATTGTTAAAATGGAAAGATTTCTCAAATCAACATGGGCCTTTCAACAGAGACTTGTAATCATAATTCAATATATCTGATAATTCAATCATTTGATCTTATCTTCTAATTCCATTGATAAACATTTTGAAACAGATACAACCATATAAAGTATTTAATCTAATATTTTGTTTACGTTTCAAGTTATAATATATATACACATATACATATATAATCATATTCGTTTAATGGTTCGTGAATCGTTGGAACTTGGTCGAGGGTGAATGAATGTATGAACATAGTTTAAAATTCTTGAAATTTAACTTAACAAATATTGCTTATCGTGTCGGAAACATATAAAGATTAAAGTTTAAATTTGGTTGGAAATTTATGGGTTGTCACATATGCTACTGAGATAAGGTATATGATATGCATGTCGTTGGAAAGCTGGCAAAAAATTAATAACTTTTCATTTAGAAAGCGTAGGGTTTCGATGAACGGATTAAAAGAGATAGTCAATTGAATTATCTATAATTTTAAGTATTATTGTTAAAATGATTATTATTATTACTATCGTCGTTATTATCGTTGTTATTATTATTATCTAATAATAATTATTATTATTATTATCATTATCGTTATATGTATTATCATAAAAAATTGTCATTTTTATTAGTATTACTATCGTTATTATTATTAAGATTATTATTAACATTATCATTATTATTATTATTATTATTATTATTATTATTATTATTATTATTATTATTATTATTATTATTATTATTATTATTATTATTATTATTATTATTATTATTATTATTATTATTATTATTATCATTAAAATAGTTATTAGTATTATCATTAATGTTATTATAATATTTATTATTATTAGTATCATTATCATTAAAATTAATATTAGTATCATCTAATTATTATGACAAATATTATTATCATTATTATGAATGCGACATAAAAGATGACTAAAAGCTGTTAAACAAGTAGAGTAAGAAATAATGAGTATAAGTATCATGATTCAGTTAAAATAATGTTAAGATTATGATTTAGATAAAAAAATATCGTTTTTATTATTATCATTATTATTATTAATAAAAGTATCGTTAAATTTAAAACTATCATTTTTATCAAAATTATCGTTTTAATAGAAATATCATTGTTATTATAAAATATCATTATTATTATCATTTTAGTATTATTATTATTAAAAATTATCATTTTGAATAGAATTATTATTTTATATAAAATATTAATACTGTTATAGTTAATATTAAAAAATATCATTATTATTAAAAATTATTATGATTAAAATTATCATTTTATAATTAATATTATCACTAGTAAATAAATATTGTTATTACTATTATTAGTATAATAATAATAATTATTATTATTTCAAAATAATACAACTTTTATTCATTATTATTATTATTATTATAGTATTTACATATGTGATACAAAGATATTTTCATCACACGTAATATTGTAATGACCCGAAATTTTCCGACCAAATTATACTTATGAGATTAATATTTACATAAATTAAACCATACCAACATGATAAGCAATCCAAATAGTTGAGACTTGTGTTTTTGAAAAGAGTTTTACACAACGTTTGACCGTCCAATATGACCGATGATATCACGAACTATATAACATACGATAATTATATGTTTGTGTATATATATGTATTTATATATATTTAACATGATCTAAGGATGGTTTAACATCTCATTGTGTACTAATGACAATGAGTTATAAGTATATTTTGAAACTACTAACTTAAGTTTTCAAAACGATAACTATACGTAACATTCTTTGATATATATACTTATAATCTATAATGCTTATACATGTATCGTATATATAATGTATTTAATCACTTTTTAAGGACTTAAATACATAAAACAATATAAGTATATTCACAAAAGATAGCAATATTTGAATTCTCGTTCCGTTTTCTCAAGATTTCTATACGTATATCTAGGGTATATGTACCCGTATCATACCCAGCTTCTATACATATTTACTATTGGTATATACACATCAAATCAACATCCTAATCAACATTATTACTGCCCTAGATATGAGGTAATTAGAATTTTTCAAGTAGTATGAATTATTAATAAGAAAACAATATTAGGAATCCTTTTCTTTCTTTATAAACTAAAAACGTTTTTATAAATGAACACCATTTCTTCACTCCATTTTCTCATACCTACACCCTCATTTCTCTCTCAAAATACTCCTAACTTCATACTTGATCATCTCCAAGCATTTTCCCCATCATTTAGCTTCAATTACAAGCCTTAAACACCATAAGAAAACTCTTTCAAGAACATATCAAAATAACCACCCATTTGAAGAAGTTTACTTCCAACCTTTTGATCTAACTCCACCACTCTTTGATTCCAAGATTATTTCTTATCTTTTGCAGTAACTTTTTCCAAGTAACTTGAGGTAGTAACCTTGTTCATAATCTTATTCAATTCATATTCATATAGCTATCTTATTTTGTGGTATAAAATTTTAACAACAAGAACATAGTTTGAATGATTTCAAACTTGTTTGCAAACTAAATAGATCCTTCTAACTTGACTTTTAAAACACTTCAATACCTGTAATATATCATAATGATATGCTAACCTAACAAGATATAACTTGGTTTTACAAAGAACATCTTAAAATCTGAATCTACGTCGTCGGAGTGCAACCGGGGGCTGTTTTGGGTTGGATAATTAAAAACCATCTTGAACTTTGAATTGGAAGTTCATGTTCTGGAAAAATGATATTTCTTATGAATATGTTAACACATAAAAATTTCATGGTTTAACTCAAAGTGTAAGTATTTTTAGAAAAATGATCATTAAATGTTGTTTTTATGATGGAAAATGATCACTTTCATAAGTTTCACCAAAGTTTGACCTATAACCTATGATTTCGAATACAAACTAAGGTATTTTCAGTTTATATTCTTAAAATTTGACTCGATCCAAGGAAGTGGCAAGTTGAACCAACAAAAACGGAGTTGTAATGAAGAAACTACGACTAAAACAAGATTGGGTATCCGAAGCTAGTTTAGCTACGAAAATATTTGGAGAAAAAGTAAATTAATCATATCTTTTCTAATTAATATGATATTTTATATATAATTACTTATGATTTGATTTTATATATTTCAGGACCACCCGTAAACAACACGAGAAGATTAATCATAAGACCTCATGATTGTACGCAACACGTCATTTGACAACACGGTACTTTATGTACGCAACACGTCATTTGACAACATGGTACCATGGGTCGAGATTAATTCTGATCAATACGAATACGATGGGGTCTTTATTTATTTTATTTAAGCAACTAATTGTAGACCACTAACATCGGACTGCTAACTACGGACTAAGAAAATATTAAAAGTATTAAAAGTATATATATATGTAACGATTACTTAAAAAGAAAATATGTTGATATATTATATATATGGTTAGGTTCGTGATATCTATCGGAGACCAAGTCGAATTAAATACCTTCAAGGCAAAAGTGAGTTTCATTTGCTCCCTTTTTAATTGCTTTTGCAATATATATTTTTGAGCTGAGAATACATGTGCTGCTTTTATAAATGTTTACAAAATAGACACAAGTACTTAAAAATATATTCTACGTTGAGTTGTACCACTGGTATATTTCCCTGTAGCTTGGTAACTACTATTTACATGGGTATTGTAAACGCGAATCCTGTTGATAGATCTATCGGGCCTGACAACCCCAACCGGACTGGACGACCAGTATTCAGCGGTTGCACAGTACTTCGTTTTGGTGACTACACTTGGTACGGTGTAGTGAGATTTCATAATAAAGGGAATATACGACGTTGATTAAATGTTAAGTATGGTTACCAAGTACTCAACCACTTAGAATGCTTTACATACACTTGCGAGTGTATTATGTTTATGATTATGAAATCTTGTGGTCTATTAACATATTTAAATGATTGTTATGATAAACCTATGAACTCACCAACCTTTTGGTTGACACTTTAAAGCATGTTAATTTTCAGGTACGAATTAAGTCTTCCGCTGTGCATTTGCTCAATATAAGGACATTACTTGGAGCCGATCATCGCAATGGGACCAAATGTTGATGACTTCTTCCAGGTGGATTAGGACGGGTCCTTTCAGTTGGTATCAGAGCAGTGGTCGTAGCGAACCAGGTCTTGTATTAGTGTGTCTAACTAGTAGTTGTTAGGATGCATTAATGAGTCTGGACTTCGACCGTGTCTACATGTCAAAAGTTTTGCTTATCATTTCTAGTCGGAAATCATCTGCTTATCATCTTTAGGAAATTACCTGCTTATCATTCATAAGTCTAGACACGTTTTACTGCATTTACTGCATTGATAGTGTATAGACGAATTCTTATCTTAGCATATCTGTTATTGCGAACTTTGACTGATATCTTTTCAAAGATTCTCCGTAATTTACGGGATTTTGGTATTATATATACATATGTAAATTATGTATTGAAGAGTACCAAATCTAACTCCTATAATCTATTCCATACCAAAAATTCATTTTTCCCATTATACAAGATGGATTCCGCATCTAGTTCGAATTCTTCAGATTCCGACAGTTATGCCGATATGGATTTCCATTCGGGCTCCGAAAGCAGCGTCACCGGAATGGATCAACCAATTTCCCATCACCTATTCTGGATGAATTGGGGATGGGTTCATAATATACTAAATCACTGGAGACAAGAAGAAGGTGATCCATTCCATCCACCAAATTGCCCTCTTGGCGATGAACCTGAAGCACTTACCGGCGAACCTATTCGAAACACCATTTTCTCTCTCATTTCTAGAGTATCTCGTCACGATTATATACTATCCCATATTACAAATCTTGTTCATTCGCTCGCTCCAACCGCCAATCATCCCGGTGTACTAGCAGAAGTTAACGAACTTCGCGCTCGCGTGACGGCTTTGGAGAACATGGTGCGAAGGTTGCAAACACCAGTAGCATAATCAGCACCACCATCAATAAAATCAACAATACCATCATCACCACTAACAAACAACATCCGCATCACACGTCTCTACATCATAATCTGTCCCACAAACATCAACATCATACGCACCATAGATACCAAGGAGTACCAACAATAATGAACGATGAAGTATTGATCCATAACTTCATTGATATTCTGGGAAGAATATGTGGTTTCAAAAAGTTTTAGAGATTTCTTATTCTAGCTCAAACCGAAAAGCAAATGAGATTAATATCATATTAACTCATTAAATTCATGATTTCATCTGAAGAAAATATATATGTATATATGTTTTCATAAAGATTGTAATTAAAAGTTCTTTTATACAAAATATTAATGGTGAAATTTTTTTTTAACGGGTAGGTAATACCCGAGGAATAATTAGAGTTCATCTTAATAAGTTACATTGTACATTCGTCGAAGCTGATTCAACAGTCATTTACTATCCTACTTACAACCACCGATATACGTATCCGTTCACCACAGAATAACCATTTTCATTCAATTTCATATTTGGATTTTGACTTCCCAGAATCCAACAAGTGGCATATGAAGAAAACATATGACAAAATAAAATCTGTTAGAAACAAACAAATTAACTATGAAAATTTTTGTTAAGAATCCACGCTAACTGTTCCAGCTAACTGTTCCTAGCTAACTGATTACATTTTATTTATCGCAGTTTATTTATCGCAATTTAATTATCGCACTTTTATTTATCGTCATGTAATTTCTGTAATTATTTTACGCACTTTAAATATCGGGACACTTATACAATGTTTTGACATATCATATCGACGCATCTATATATATTATTTGGAATCACCATAGACACTCTATATGCAGTAATGATCGAGTTCTCTATACAGGGTTGAGGTTGATTCTACAATAATATATATAGTTTGAGTTGTGATCGAGTCTGAGAGGTATACGGGTCACGACACATATTAATTAATTCGTATATTATATATTAAACTATATATGAATTATTGGACTGTTACTGTGGATTATCGACTGTGGACTAATGACATTGGACAATTAAAATGAATTAAAATATTGATTATAACATATGAAACTAAACATTTCTTCAAGATTGCCACTTGATTTCATCTTAAACCTCATTGTATCTCGACGATTACAATCAGCGTTCAAATCTATCATGATTCTTAAAAACACCTCAATCGAGAGGATAAACTAACCGCACTTCATCTACGAAAGAAAAGATTGATGCATATAGTTATGCACCTGAAAAACCCTCAGAAACTGAGTAAACGTTTGACACGTATCTGTTCTAGTTCCTTTGACATTGTTATTACCGAAGATCGTTTTGCAATCCCTTTCCAAAGTAGCTAATTTTGTCACAGCTCTAGCAAGTCAACTCCGACTTTTTATCCAAAACAACTTTATTATAACCGCGATATATATGCGTACTCTTTATTGTTACTGGGGAACCTTTTATATTCCACAATATTACCATCAGCGATTAATCATTCTAAAAACACAATTCTCCTGAAACTACCTCGGTTTGATAACCGATGACCCAGATCAGTTAACTTTGAAAATGCTGACGAAGCAGCATGTTGTAGATGATCTTAATGGCCAAAAGTTTGATGATAAAGAAAGGAGTGTTAGGAACGCTCGATAGAAAATTTAGTACCGAAAAGCGGATTATGTGAAACTATGAAGAAAGCCGTGGATAAATCACAAAGAATAAGTTTGGCTTCAAAGAATCCAAATGATTCTGTGCCTGCTGAAATCGTTAGCAAACATCTTATTTCTCATTCTAAACCTTCACAGACAAATCTTCTTCATCATCCATTGATATTAGAAATTCTAAGATATTCTCGTGTGTTCTATTATAAATATCCTCCATATTTCTGGCGATATTTTCACAACTATTCTTATCTGAGATCATTTATCTCTCCATAATATCTGCAACATAAAAGAAACTGTGTTAGTTTCTAAATTCTGAAACCTTCGAGTGTAAAATATGAATGTTTTGAAGTAGTGTTGGGAACTGAAGCATGGATTAGTATAATATAATGACACTTGATCAACGTCATTATATTACAGTAAGTCATGCTGAGTTTCTAATGAAGCATGATGATTCACAGTACCGTCATCATGTGCCATTTACACGACTCTTACATTCTATCTAATCTCTAAACATATCAAGAGAATATTTTTCTGGATGACTCTGTAGTGACCCGAACTTTTCCATGTTTATATATATTAATTGAGATTGATGTTTACATGATTAAATGTTTCCAACATGTTAAGCAATCAAACTTGTTAAGACTTGATTAATTGAAATAGGTTTCATATAGACAATTGACCACCCAAGTTGACCGGTGATTCACGAACGTTAAAACTTGTAAAAAAACTATATGATGACATATATATGGTTATATATATAGTTAACATGATATTATGATAAGTAAACATATCATTAATTATATTAACAATGAACTACATATGTAAAAACAAGACTACTAACTTAATGATTTTGAAACGAGACATATATGTAACGTTTATCGTTGTAACGACATTTAATGTATATATATCATATTAAGAGATATTCGTACATCATAATATCATGATAATATAATAATTTA
Organism: Rutidosis leptorrhynchoides; assembly: GCF_046630445.1. Classification (NCBI taxonomy): domain Eukaryota; kingdom Viridiplantae; phylum Streptophyta; class Magnoliopsida; order Asterales; family Asteraceae; genus Rutidosis; species Rutidosis leptorrhynchoides. The sequence continues at coordinate 78,963,599 of NC_092336.1, read as the reverse complement.
AAATCTCTTTTGATATTATAAACATTGGGTTAACAACATTTAACAAGATCGTTAACCTAAAGGTTTCAAAACAACACTTACATGTAACGACTAACGATGACTTAACGACTCAGTTAAAATGTATATACATGTAGTGTTTTAATATGTATTTATACACTTTTGAAAGACTTCAATACACTTATCAAAATACTTCTACTTAACAAAAATGCTTACAATTACATTCTCGTTCAGTTTCATCAACAATTCTACTCGTATGCACCCGTATTCGTACTCGTACAATACACAGCTTTTAGATGTATGTACTATTGGTATATACACTCCAATGATCAGCTCTTAGCAGCCCATGTGAGTCACCTAACACATGTGGGAACCATCATTTGGCAACTAGCATGAAATATCTCATAAGATTACAAAAATATGAGTAATCATTCATGACTTATTTACATGAAAACAAAATTACATATCCTTTATATCTAATCCATACACCAACGACTAAAAACACCTAAAAACACTTTCATTCTTCAATTTTCTTCATCTAATTGAACTCTCTCAAGTTCTATCTTCAAGATCTAAGTGTTCTTCATAAATTCCAAAAGTTCTAGTTTCATAAAATCAAGAATACTTTCAAGTTTGCTAGCTCACTTCCAATCTTGTAAGGTGATCATCCAACCTCAAGAAATCTTTGTTTCTTACAGTAGGTTATCATTCTAATACAAGGTAATAATCATATTCAAACTTTGGTTCAATTTCTATAACTATAACAATCTTATTTCAAGTGATGATCTTACTTGAACTTGTTTTCGTGTCATGATTTTGCTTCAAGAACTTTGAGCCATCCAAGGATCCATTGAAGCTAGATCCATTTTTCTCTTTTCCAGTAGGTTCATCCAAGGAACTTAAGGTAGTAATGATGTTCATAACATCATTCGATTCATACATATAAAGCTATCTTATTCGAAGGTTTAAACTTGTAATCACTAGAACATAGTTTAGTTAATTCTAAACTTGTTCGCAAACAAAAGTTAATCCTTCTAACTTGACTTTTAAAATCAACTAAACACATGTTCTATATCTATATGATATGCTAACTTAATGATTTAAAACCTGGAAACACGAAAAACACCGTAAAACCGGATTTACGCCGTCGTAGTAACACCGCGGGCTGTTTTGGGTTAGTTAATTAAAAACTATGATAAACTTTGATTTAAAAGTTGTTATTCTGAGAAAATGATTTTTATTATGAACATGAAACTATATCCAAAAATTATGGTTAAACTCAAAGTGGAAGTATGTTTTCTAAAATGGTCATCTAGACGTCGTTCTTTCGACTGAAATGACTACCTTTACAAAAACGACTTGTAACTTATTTTTCCGACTAGAAACCTATACTTTTTTTGTTTAGATTCATAAAATAGAGTTCAATATGAAACCATAGCAATTTGATTCACTCAAAACGGATTTAAAATGAAGAAGTTATGGGTAAAACAAGATTGGATAATTTTTCTCATTTTAGCTACGTGAAAATTGGTAACAAATCTATTCCAACCATAACTTAATCAACTTGTATTATATATTATGTAATCTTGAGATACCATAGACACGTATACAATGTTTCGACCTATCATGTCGACACATCTATATATATTTCGGAACAACCATAGACACTCTATATGTGAATGTTGGAGTTAGCTATACAGGGTTGAGGTTGATTCCAAAATATATATAGTTTGAGTTGTGATCAATACTGAGATACGTATACACTGGGTCGTGGATTGATTCAAGATAATATTTATCGATTTATTTCTGTACATCTAACTGTGGACAACTAGTTGTAGGTTACTAACGAGGACAGCTGACTTAATAAACTTAAAACATCAAAATATATTAAAAGTGTTGTAAATATATTTTGAACATACTTTGATATATATGTATATATTGTTATAGGTTCGTGAATCAACCAGTGGCCAAGTCTTACTTCCCGACGAAGTAAAAATCTGTGAAAGTGAGTTATAGTCCCACTTTTAAAATCTAATATTTTTGGGATGAGAATACATGCAGGTTTTATAAATGATTTACAAAATAGACACAAGTACGTGAAACTACATTCTATGGTTGAATTATCGAAATCGAATATGCCCCTTTTTATTAAGTCTGGTAATCTAAGAATTAGGGAACAGACACCCTAATTGACGCGAATCCTAAAGATAGATCTATTGGGCCTAACAAACCCCATCCAAAGTACCGGATGCTTTAGTACTTCGAAATTTATATCATATCCGAAGGGTGTCCCGGAATGATGGGGATATTCTTATATATGCATCTTGTTATTGTCGGTTACCAGGTGTTCACCATATGAATGATTTTTATCTCTATGTATGGGATGTGTATTGAAATATGAAATCTTGTGGTCTATTGTTACGATTTGATATATATAGGTTAAACCTATAACTCACCAACATTTTTGTTGACGTTTTAAGCATGTTTATTCTCAGGTGATTATTAAGAGCTTCCGCTGTCGCATACTTAAATAAGGACAAGATTTGGAGTCCATGCTTGTATGATATTATGTAAAAACTGCATTCAAGAAACTTATTTTGTTGTAACATATTTGTATTGTAAACCATTATGTAATGGTCGTGTGTAAACAGGATATTTTAGATTATCATTATTTGATAATCTACGTAAAGTTTTTTTAAACCTTTATTGATGAAATAAAGGTTATGGTTTGTTTAAAAATGAATACAGTCTTTGAAAAACGTCTCATATAGAGGTCAAAACCTCGCAACGAAATCAATTAATATGGAACGTTTTTAATCAATAAGAACGGGACATTTCAGTTGGTATCCGAGCGTTGGTCTTAGAGAACCAGAAAATTTGCATTAGTGTGTCTTATCGAGTTTGTTAGGATGCATTAGTGAGTCTGGACTTCGACCGTGTTTTCTTTAAAAATGATGGCTTAACATTTTTGTTGGAAACTATATATTTTTAACATATGAATATTATGTGATATATTAATCTCTTAACGTGTTTGATATTATGTGATAGATGTCTACCTCTAGAACAAGTCCCATTGACTCACCTAATAATAATGAAGAGTCAAATGTAAATTGGAATGATTTGTGGACTGATTCACAAGTTCCCGAAGAGGAACCGGAAGAAGAGTCGGAACCGGAAGAAGAATCGGAACCGGAAGAAGAATCGGAACCGGATGAAGAAATAGAACCGGTGGGGGAAATAATAAAACGGTTAAGTAAAAGAAAATCCTCAACCAACCGACCAAAGTTAATTATGGTCAATGGTGTTTCCGCCAAGGAAGCAAAATATTGGGAGGATTACCAATTCTCCGATGAATCGGATTCCGACGAGAATTCCGATGATGTTATAGAAATTACCCCAACTGAATTTAAAAAGGCAAAAGAAAATAATAAGGGAAAGGGCATAAAAATAGAGAAATCTAATTCCAACCCCGATGAACTTTATATGTATCGTCAACCCCCGAAGTCCTTAAGTTGTAACAATGACCCGGGAACCTCTAAACCACCAGGTTTTTCTAAACCAATGTGGACAACGACGGCTCGTATTAAGGGAACATCATATATCCCTAGAAACTTGGCAAAACGAACCAAAACCGAAGAAGAAGAAACGAGCGATTCGGAATAAGATAGTTGTATTCGTGTGGTGTAATATATGGAATATAGTGTTCTTATGCTTTATGATATATGTAAAAATTGCTTGTATTAATAAGTATTTTTTTTATGAATCTAACTCTTGTCTATTTTACAGTTTAAAAACACAAAATGGATAGACAACCCAATATTTTAAGAGACCTACCCGGAGACATGATTGATGAAATCTTGTCTAGAGTCGGCCAGAATTCTTCGGCACAACTATTTAAGGCGAGATCAGTTTGTAAGACATTCGAAGAACGTTCCAAGAATGTCTTGGTTTATAAGAGACTTTCGTTTGAAAGATGGGGGATATCACATTGGGAAACCCATAAGTTACGATGTGTTTACTTTGACGCATATATTGCGGGGAACCCAAATGCTATTTTACGCAACGGGTTAAGAAATTATTTTGACTCAATATATCCGAATATTGGACTTCGTGATTTAGAAAAAGCGGCTAACATGCAACATAAAGAAGCATGTTATGCTTACGGATTAGTAATGTTCGCTTCTCACCAAAGTGAGAACAAGAACATCGGGCTACAACTATTAAACAGAACGTTTCCACAAGTGACGGAGTCGGTAATTGGGGTAAGAAATGAGGTTTTTAGATTATTACGGGACTGTTGGACATTACGTAACCCTCGTCCCTTTGATGACGTTACAACACGCTGTCTTATCAACGGCCATAACGGTTATGTTGCACAAGACCAAGGATGGGAAGTAGTCCTAGTAAAACCAGAATGCATGACTTGTTTCTGGACATATGAATTACGTGTCTTTATTGCCTTTGCTGAACGACTTGTGTACTAGCTAGAATTGTCTTCACAATTATCTTGTATCAAAGTTATTGTGTGCTATATTTCATGCTTTATGTAAAATAAGCGGTATTGTAAGTTTGTAAAATATTGTATAAAAGTTTGAACGCGAAATATTATTATAATCAGTTTTTCATATAGAATTGTAGTAGTTGAATTGTATATTAGCTACTAAGTATGAACTTAACGGGTAGGTACTACCCGAATTTAAACTTATAAAACGCTAATATGAAGAAAAAGCTTTTATAAATGAGTTCATATTATGCTACGAAATACTATTAACTACTCTTAATATTCTGTATGATTAACTTGTTCCATTTAACTATTTTGAAGGAAATGGCACCGACTACTCGACACACCGTGAATATGAATGAAGAGGAATTCCGTACTTTTCTAGCTTCAAACATAGCCGCAGTACAGGCTGCGCTACATACCAACAATAACCTTGGATCTAGCAGTACAGGAAATCGTGTAGGATGCACCTACAAAGAATTCACTGCCTGCAAACCTTTGGAATTTGATGGAACCGAAGGACCGATCGGATTGAAACGGTGGACCGAGAAGGTTGAATCGGTGTTTGCCATAAGTAAGTGTACTGAAGAGGACAAAGTGAAGTACGCTACGCATACCTTCACAGGTTCTGCGTTAACATGGTGGAATACCTATCTAGAGCAAGTGGGACAAGATGATGCGTACGCACTACCGTGGTCAGCATTCAAGCACTTGATGAACGAGAAGTACCGTCCCAGAACCGAGGTCAATAAGCTCAAGACAGAACTTAGAGGGTTACGAACCCAAGGATTTGATATTACCACGTACGAAAGACGATTCACAGAATTGTGCCTATTGTGTCCGGGAGCATTCGAAGATGAGGAAGAGAAGATCGACGCGTTTGTGAAAGGATTACCGGAAAGAATCCAAGAAGATATAAGTTCACACGAGCCCGCCTCCATACAACAGGCATGTAGAATGGCTCACAAACTAGTGAACCAGATTGAAGAAAGAATTAAAGAACAGACTGCTGAAGAGGCCAATGTGAAGCAAGTCAAAAGAAAGTGGGAGGAAAACGGTGATAAGAATCACCAATACAACAACAACAGCAATTACAACAATAATCGCAACAATTATCCCAACAATCGCAACATCAATTGCAACTACAACAAACGGCCCAACAACAACAACAACAACAACAATAACAGCAACTACAACAATCATCCCAACAACAATAATAACCGCAACAACAACAACAATCAGAAGCAACTATGCCAAAGGTGTGAAAAGAATCACTCGGGGTTCTGCACCAAATTTTGCAACAAGTGTAAAAGAAATGGTCATAGCGCGGCGAAGTGTGAGGTCTACGGACCAGGGGTTAATAGAACGAAAGGAACAAATGGTGTCGGAACGAGTAATGGCGGAGCAAGTAGTGTCGGAGCAAGTTATGCCAATGTAGTTTGTTATAAATGTGGAAAACCAGGCCACATTATTAGAAATTGCCCGAACTAGGAGAACACGAATGGACAAGGCCGTGGAAGAGTTTTCAATATTAATGCGGTAGAGGCACAGGAAGACCCGGAGCTTGTTACGGGTACGTTTCTTATTGACAATAAATCTGCTTACGTTTTATTTGATTCGGGTGCGGATAGAAGCTATATGAGTAGAGATTTTTGTGCTAAATTAAGTTGTCCATTGACGCCTTTGGATAGTAAATTTTTACTCGAATTAGCAAATGGTAAATTAATTTCAGCAGATAATATATGTCGGAATTGAGAAATTAAACTGGTTAGCGAAACATTTAAGATTGATTTGATACCAGTAGAGTTAGGGAGTTTTGATGTGATAATCGGTATGGACTGGTTGAAAGAAGTGAAAGCGGAAATCGTTTGTTACAAAAATGCAATTCGCATTATACGAGAAAAAGGAAAACCCTTAATGGTGTACGGAGAAAAGGGCAACACGAAGCTACATCTTATTAGTAATTTGAAGGCACAAAAACTAATAAGAAAAGGTTGCTATGCTGTTCTAGCACACGTCGAGAAAGTACAAACTGAAGAAAAGAGCATCAATGATGTTCCCATTGCAAAAGAATTTCCCGATGTATTTCCGAAAGAATTACCGGGATTACCCCCACATCGATCCGTTGAATTTCAAATAGATCTTGTACCAGGAGCTGCACCAATAGCTCGTGCTCCTTACAGACTCGCACCCAGCGAGATGAAAGAACTGCAAAGCCAATTACAAGAACTTTTAGAGCATGGTTTCATTCGACCAAGCACATCACCGTGGGGAGCTCCTGTTTTGTTTGTCAAGAAGAAAGATGGTACATTCAGGTTGTGTATCGACTACCGAGAGTTGAACAAACTTACCATCAAGAACCGCTAACCACTACCGAGAATCGACGACTTATTTGATCAACTACAAGGCTCGTCTGTTTATTCAAAGATTGACTTACGTTCCGGGTATCATCAAATGCGGGTGAAAGAAGATGATATTCCAAAGACTGCTTTCAGAACACGTTACGGTCATTATGAGTTTATGGTCATGCCGTTTGGTTTAACTAATGCACCAGCTGTGTTCATGGACCTTATGAACCGAGTGTGTGGACCATACCTTGACAAGTTTGTCATTGTTTTCATTGATGACATACTTATTTACTCAAAGAATGACCAAGAACACGGTGAACATTTGAGAAAGGTGTTAGAAGTATTGAGGAAGGAAGAATTGTACGCTAAGTTTTCAAAGTGTGCATTTTGGTTGGAAGAAGTTCAATTCCTCGGTCACATAGTGAACAAAGAAGGTATTAAGGTGGATCCGGCAAAGATAGAAACTGTTGAAAAGTGGGAAACCCCGAAAACTCCGAAACACATACGCCAGTTTTTAGGACTAGCTGGTTACTACAGAAGGTTCATCCAAGACTTTTCCAGAATAGCAAAACCCTTGACTGCATTAACGCATAAAGGGAAGAAATTTGAATGGAATGATGAACAAGAGAAAGCGTTTCAGTTATTGAAGAAAAAGCTAACTACGGCACCTATATTGTCATTGCCTGAAGGGAATGATGATTTTGTGATTTATTGTGACGCATCAAAGCAAGGTCTCGGTTGTGTATTAATGCAACGAACGAAGGTGATTGCTTATGCGTCTAGACAATTGAAGATTCACGAACAAAATTATACGACGCACGATTTGGAATTAGGCGCGGTTGTTTTTGCATTAAAGACTTGGAGGCACTACTTATATGGGGTCAAAAGTATTATATATACCGACCACAAAAGTCTTCAACACATATTTAATCAGAAACAACTGAATATGAGGCAGCGTAGGTGGATTGAATTATTGAATGATTACGATTTTGAGATTCGTTACCACCCGGGGAAGGCAAATGTGGTAGCCGATGCCTTGAGCAGGAAGGATAAAGAACCCATTCGAGTAAAATCTATGAATATAATGATTCATAATAACATTACTACTCAAATAAAGGAGGCGCAACAAGGAGTTTTAAAAGAGGGAAATTTAAAGGATGAAATACCCAAAGGATCGGAGAAGCATCTTAATATTCGGGAAGACGGAACCCGGTATAGGGCTGAAAGGATTTGGGTACCAAAATTTGGAGATATGAGAGAAATGGTACTTAGAGAAGCTCATAAAACCAGATACTCAATACATCCTGGAACGGGGAAGATGTACAAGGATCTCAAGAAACATTTTTGGTGGCCGGGTATGAAAGCCGATGTTGCTAAATACGTAGGAGAATGTTTGACGTGTTCTAAGGTCAAAGCTGAGCATCAGAAACCATCAGGTCTACTTCAACAACCCGAAATCCCGGAATGGAAATGGGAAAACATTACCATGGATTTCATCACTAAATTGCCAAGGACTGCAAGTGGTTTTGATACTATTTGGGTAATAGTTGATCGTCTCACCAAATCAGCACACTTCCTACCAATAAGAGAAGATGACAAGATGGTGAAGTTAGCACGACTGTATTTGAAGGAAGTCGTCTCCAGACATGGAATACCAATCTCTATTATCTCTGATAGGGATGGTAGATTTATTTCAAGATTCTGGCAGACATTACAGCAAGCATTAGGAACTCGTCTAGACATGAGTACTGCCTATCATCCACAAACTGATGGGCAGAGCGAAAGGATGATACAAACGCTTGAAGACATGCTACGAGCATGTGTTATTGATTTCGGAAACAGTTGGGATCGACATCTACCGTTAGCAGAATTTTCCTACAACAACAGCTACCATTCAAGCATTGAGATGGCGCCGTTTGAAGCACTTTATGGTAGAATGTGCAGGTCTCCGATTTGTTGGAGTGAGGTGGGGGATAGACAGATTACGGGTCCGGAGATTATACAAGAAACTACCGAGAAGATCATCCAAATTCAACAACGGTTGAAAACCGCCCAAAGTCGACAAAAGAGCTACGCTGACATTAAAAGAAAAGATATAGAATTTGAAATTGGAGAGATGGTCATGCTTAAAGTTTCACCTTGGAAAGGCGTTGTTCGATTTGGTAAACGAGGGAAATTAAATCCAAGGTATATTGGACCATTCAAGATTATTGATCGTGTCGGACCAGTAGCTTACCGACTTGAGTTACCTCAACAACTCGCGGCTGTACATAACACTTTCCACGTCTCGAATTTGAAGAAATGTTTTGCTAAAGAAGATCTCACTATTCCGTTAGATGAAATCCAAATCAACGAAAAACTCCAATTCATCGAAGAACCCGTCGAAATAATGGATCGTGAGGTTAAAAGACTTAAGCAAAACAAGATACCAATTGTTAAGGTTCGATGGAATGCTCGTAGAGGACCCGAGTTCACCTGGGAGCGTGAAGATCAGATGAATAAGAAATACCCGCATCTATTTCCAGAAGATTCGTCAACACCTTCAACAGCTTAAAATTTCGGGACGAAATTTATTTAACGGGTAGGTACTGTAGTGACCTGAACTTTTCAATGTTTATATATATTAATTGAGATTGATGTTTACATGATTAAATGTTTCCAACATGTTAAGCAATCAAACTTGTTAAGACTTGATTAATTGAAATAGGTTTCATATAGACAATTGACCACCCAAGTTGACCGGTGATTCACGAACGTTAAAACTTGTAAAAAAACTATATGATGACATATATATGGTTATATATATAGTTAACATGATATTATGATAAGTAAACATATCATTAATTATATTAACAATGAACTACATATGTAAAAACAAGACTACTAACTTAATGATTTTGAAACGAGACATATATGTAACGTTTATCGTTGTAACGACATTTAATGTATATATATCATATTAAGAGATATTCGTACATCATAATATCATGATAATATAATAATTTAAAATCTCTTTTGATATTATAAACATTGGGTTAACAACATTTAACAAGATCGTTAACCTAAAGGTTTCAAAACAACACTTACATGTAACGACTAACGATGACTTAACGACTCAGTTAAAATGTATATACATGTAGTGTTTTAATATGTATTTATACACTTTTGAAAGACTTCAATACACTTATCAAAATACTTCTACTTAACAAAAATGCTTACAATTACATTCTCGTTCAGTTTCATCAACAATTCTACTCGTATGCACCCGTATTCGTACTCGTACAATACACAGCTTTTAGATGTATGTACTATTGGTATATACACTCCAATGATCAGCTCTTAGCAGCCCATGTGAGTCACCTAACACATGTGGGAACCATCATTTGGCAACTAGCATGAAATATCTCATAAGATTACAAAAATATGAGTAATCATTCATGACTTATTTACATGAAAACAAAATTACATATCCTTTATATCTAATCCATACACCAACGACTAAAAACACCTACAAACACTTTCATTCTTCAATTTTCTTCATCTAATTGAACTCTCTCAAGTTCTATCTTCAAGATCTAAGTGTTCTTCATAAATTCCAAAAGTTCTAGTTTCATAAAATCAAGAATACTTTCAAGTTTGCTAGCTCACTTCCAATCTTGTAAGGTGATCATCCAACCTCAAGAAATCTTTGTTTCTTACAGTAGGTTATCATTCTAATACAAGGTAATAATCATATTCAAACTTTGGTTCAATTTCTATAACTATAACAATCTTATTTCAAGTGATGATCTTACTTGAACTTGTTTTCGTGTCATGATTTTGCTTCAAGAACTTTGAGCCATCCAAGGATCCATTGAAGCTAGATCCATTTTTCTCTTTTCCAGTAGGTTCATCCAAGGAACTTAAGGTAGTAATGATGTTCATAACATCATTCGATTCATACATATAAAGCTATCTTATTCGAAGGTTTAAACTTGTAATCACTAGAACATAGTTTAGTTAATTCTAAACTTGTTCGCAAACAAAAGTTAATCCTTCTAACTTGACTTTTAAAATCAACTAAACACATGTTCTATATCTATATGATATGCTAACTTAATGATTTAAAACCTGGAAACACGAAAAACACCGTAAAACCGGATTTACGCCGTCGTAGTAACACCGCGGGCTGTTTTGGGTTAGTTAATTAAAAACTATGATAAACTTTGATTTAAAAGTTGTTATTCTGAGAAAATGATTTTTATTATGAACATGAAACTATATCCAAAAATTATGGTTAAACTCAAAGTGGAAGTATGTTTTCTAAAATGGTCATCTAGACGTCGTTCTTTCGACTGAAATGACTACCTTTACAAAAACGACTTGTAACTTATTTTTCCGACTAGAAACCTATACTTTTTTTGTTTAGATTCATAAAATAGAGTTCAATATGAAACCATAGCAATTTGATTCACTCAAAACGGATTTAAAATGAAGAAGTTATGGGTAAAACAAGATTGGATAATTTTTCTCATTTTAGCTACGTGAAAATTGGTAACAAATCTATTCCAACCATAACTTAATCAACTTGTATTATATATTATGTAATCTTGAGATACCATAGACACGTATACAATGTTTCGACCTATCATGTCGACACATCTATATATATTTCGGAACAACCATAGACACTCTATATGTGAATGTTGGAGTTAGCTATACAGGGTTGAGGTTGATTCCAAAATATATATAGTTTGAGTTGTGATCAATACTGAGATACGTATACACTGGGTCGTGGATTGATTCAAGATAATATTTATCGATTTATTTCTGTACATCTAACTGTGGACAACTAGTTGTAGGTTACTAACGAGGACAGCTGACTTAATAAACTTAAAACATCAAAATATATTAAAAGTGTTGTAAATATATTTTGAACATACTTTGATATATATGTATATATTGTTATAGGTTCGTGAATCAACCAGTGGCCAAGTCTTACTTCCCGACGAAGTAAAAATCTGTGAAAGTGAGTTATAGTCCCACTTTTAAAATCTAATATTTTTGGGATGAGAATACATGCAGGTTTTATAAATGATTTACAAAATAGACACAAGTACGTGAAACTACATTCTATGGTTGAATTATCGAAATCGAATATGCCCCTTTTTATTAAGTCTGGTAATCTAAGAATTAGGGAACAGACACCCTAATTGACGCGAATCCTAAAGATAGATCTATTGGGCCTAACAAACCCCATCCAAAGTACCGGATGCTTTAGTACTTCGAAATTTATATCATATCCGAAGGGTGTCCCGGAATGATGGGGATATTCTTATATATGCATCTTGTTATTGTCGGTTACCAGGTGTTCACCATATGAATGATTTTTATCTCTATGTATGGGATGTGTATTGAAATATGAAATCTTGTGGTCTATTGTTACGATTTGATATATATAGGTTAAACCTATAACTCACCAACATTTTTGTTGACGTTTTAAGCATGTTTATTCTCAGGTGATTATTAAGAGCTTCCGCTGTCGCATACTTAAATAAGGACAAGATTTGGAGTCCATGCTTGTATGATATTATGTAAAAACTGCATTCAAGAAACTTATTTTGTTGTAACATATTTGTATTGTAAACCATTATGTAATGGTCGTGTGTAAACAGGATATTTTAGATTATCATTATTTGATAATCTACGTAAAGTTTTTTTAAACCTTTATTGATGAAATAAAGGTTATGGTTTGTTTAAAAATGAATGCAGTCTTTGAAAAACGTCTCATATAGAGGTCAAAACCTCGCAACGAAATCAATTAATATGGAACGTTTTTAATCAATAAGAACGGGACATTTCAGACTCGGTCTTCTCCAGGGTATTCTGGTAATTTAACAAATCAAAATCGTTCTATTACCATTTTCTTCTTAGAGCATTAGCTATGTTCATTCTGAATTTCATATCTACAAATTCCGGACCATTACTCGCTTGACTCGAAGTCGGGAAGAGAAAACGAAAGCATGAAGCTCCGAAAAATAATGAAGAATATAAACTTCGATAATAACCCCTGAAATTACAAACCGTGTATATCGATGCAGATAGAAATATAGAGACACGAGAGAATTAGAAACACGATAAAAAAAGAGTATAGTAGAAGTAAATAGATTCTTCTGGTGGTAGATGAAAAAGAAGAATGACAGATATAAAAGTTAGGAGTATATCAAGAATCATGACTGGATGGAGCATATTGATGAATGCTTTAAAGTAAGAATCAAGGGAGAAAGAATAGAAGGTGTGAGTCATGGAAAATAAGGAAACGAAGGGGTGAATTTATAGTGAAATATCCGACAGAGCAATCGAAACAGATTATTGCATATAATCAAAGAAGATCCTGATTTCCTTAATCACCAAAGAACCAAATCTTATTACGTAAGATTCTCTTTAAATCCCTTAAATCCCAGAAATCAATCATAACTACGTCGTCGGTTAAGACGAATATATTTTACTCATCTCACTCTTTTACGATAGTCTCATTTATATTCTTCGCATAATCAAATCGTTTTATCTACATTACTCAATGATGATAAAACTCCATTATCACCTTATATTTGTCATGAAAACCTTCTTATTGTTATCCATAACAACCTCTATCAAATTTCGGGGACGAAATTTCTTTAACGGGTAGGTACTGTAATAACCCAGAATTTTCCGACCAAATTATACTTATGAGATTAATATTTACATAAATTAAACCATACCAACATGATAAGCAATCCAAATTGTTGAGACTTGTGTTTTTGAAAAGAGTTTTACACAACGTTTGACCGTCCAATATGACCGATGATATCACGAACTATATAACATACAATAATTATATGTTTGTGTATATATATATATATTTATATATATTTAACATGATCTAAGGATGGTTTAACATCTCATTGTGTACTAATTACAATGAGTTATAAGTATATTTTGAAACTACTAACTTAAGTTTTCAAAACGATAACTATACGTAACATTCTTTGATATATATACTTATAATCTATAATGCTTATACATGTATCGCATATATAATGTATTTAATCACTTTTTAAGGACTTAAATACATAAAACAATATAAGTATATTCACAAAAGATAGCTATATTTGAATTCTCGTTCCGTTTTCTCAAGATTTCTATACTATATCTAGGGTATATGTACCCGTATCATACCCAGCTTCTATACGTATTTACTATTGGTATATACACATCAAATCAACATCCTAATCAACATTATTACTGCTCTAGATATGAGGTAATTAGAATTTGTCAAGTAGTATGAATTATTAGTAAGAAAACAAAATTAGGAATCCTTTTCTTTCTTTATAAACTAAAAACGTTTTTATAAATGAACACCATTTCTTCACTCCATTTTCTCATACCTACACCCTCATTTCTCTCTCAAAATACTCCTAACTTCATACTTGATCATATCCAAGCATTTTACCCATCATTTAGCTTCAATTACAAGCCTTAAACACCATAAGAAAACTCTTTCAAGAACATATCAAAATAACCACCCATTTGAAGAAGTTTACTTCCAACCTTTTGATCTAACTCCACCACTCTTTGATTCCAAGATTATTTCTTATCTTTTGCAGTAACTTTTTCCAAGTAACTTGAGGTAGTAAACTTGTTCATAATCTTATTCAATTCATATTCATATAGCTATCTTATTTTGTGGTATAAAATTTTAACAACAAGAACATAGTTTGAATGATTTCAAACTTGTTTGCAAACTAAATAGATCCTTCTAACTTGACTTTTAAAACACTTCAATACCTGTAATATATCATAATGATATGCTAACCTAACAAGATATAACTTGGTTTTACAAAGAACATCTTAAAATCTGAATCTACGTCGTCGGAGTGCAACCGGGGGCTGTTTTGGGTTGGATAATTAAAAACCATCTTGAACTTTGAATTGGAAGTTCATGTTCTGGAAAAATGATATTTCTTATGAATATGTTAACACATAAAAATTTCATGGTTTAACTCAAAGTGTAAGTATTTTTAGAAAAATGATCATTAAATGTTGTTTTTATGATGGAAAATGATCACTTTCATAAGTTTCACCAAAGTTTGACCTATAACCTATGATTTCGAATACAAACTAAGGTATTTTCAGTTTATATTCTTAAAATTTGACTCGATCCAAGGAAGTGGAAAGTTGAACCAACAAAAACGGAGTTGTAATGAAGAAACTACGACTAAAACAAGATTGGGTATCCGAAGCTAGTTTAGCTACGAAAATATTTGGAGAAAAAGTAAATTAATCATATCTTTTCTAATTAATATGATATTTTATATATAATTACTTATGATTTGATTTTATATATTTCAGGACCACCCGTAAACAACACGAGAAGATTAATCATAAGACCTCATGATTGTACGCAACACGTCATTTGACAACACGGTACTTTATGTACGCAACACGTCATTTGACAACATGGTACCATGGGTCGAGATTAATTCTGATCAATACGAATACGATGGGGTCTTTATTTATTTTATTTAAGCAACTAATTGTGGACCACTAACATCGGACTGCTAACTACGGACTAAGAAAATATTAAAAGTATTAAAAGTATATATATATGTAACGATTACTTAAAAAGAAAATATGTTGATATATTATATATATGGTTAGGTTCGTAATATCTATCGGAGACCAAGTCGAATTAAATACCTTCAAGGCAAAAGTGAGTTTCATTTGCTCCCTTTTTAATTGCTTTTGCAATATATATTTTTGGGCTGAGAATACATGCGCTGCTTTTATAAATGTTTACAAAATAGACACAAGTACTTAAAAATATATTCTACGTTGAGTTGTACCACTGGCATATTTCCCTGTAGCTTGGTAACTACTATTTACATGGGTATTGTAAACGCGAATCCTGTTGATAGATCTATCGGGCCTGACAACCCCAACCGGACTGGACGACCAGTATTCAACGGTTGCACAGTACTTCGTTTTGGTGACTACACTTGGTACGGTGTAGTGAGATTTCATAATAAAGGGAATATGAGACGTTGATTAAATGTTAAGTATGGTTACCAAGTGCTCAACCACTTAGAATGCTTTACATACACTTGCGAGCGTATTATGTTTATGATTATGAAATCTTGTGGTCTATTAACATATTTAAATGATTGTTATGATAAACCTATGAACTCACCAACCTTTTGGTTGACACTTTAAAGCATGTTTATTCTCAGGTACGAATTAAGTCTTCCGCTGTGCATTTGCTCAATATAAGGACATTACTTGGAGCCGATCATCGCAATGGGACCAAATGTTGATGACTTCGTCCAGGTGGATTAGGACAGGTCCTTTCAAATATAATTACATTAATAATACATACCACTATATTTTTATGATATTAAGTGAACTTTATAAATTTTATTACTTAAGATATATAAAAGTATATTTTTATCATATATAAATTTTAATATAAATTTTATTTATTAATAAAGGACTTGTATTATTTACCCTAATAAAATCTGATGAATATATTTAAAAATATAAAATGACTATATATAAGTTATATAATAAACATATATAGATTTTGGAAGTCATTTTTAGATTAGATGACTTTTGTGCACTCTTGCATGATAATCTCGAGCATTAGGATTGTGATACACTACGACTTGACCTAAATTGTTAGATAGATATTGACTAACATATAAATATAATCCGAGGCCAACCCTGCACTTGTTCAGTGCCGTCATATGCATAATTGCTACGAAATACAGTATTGTGAGTTTCATTTGCTCCCTTTTAAAATGCTTTTGCAATATATATTTTTGGGACTGAGAATACATGCGTTGCTTTTATAAATGTTTTACGAAATAGACACAAGTAATCGAAACTACAGTCTATGGTTGGATTATCAAATCGAATATCACCCTTTTTAGTCTGGTAATCTAAGAATTAGGGAACAGAAACCCTAATTAACGAGAATCCTAAAGATAGATCTATTGGGCCTAACAAACCCCATCCGAGTTACGGATGCTTTAGTACTTCGATTTTATCATGTCCGATGAGAGTCCCGGAATGATGGGGATATTCTAGACGCATTTTGTTATGTCGATTACCGGGTGTTCACCATATGAATGATTTTTATCTCTATGCAGTTTTTGCGAAATGCCTGATATGAGATGATGTTTATGAGAAATGAAAATAAAAATCTTGTGGTCTATTAAAATTATGGAAATGATCAATTATGATAAACTAATGAACTCACCAACCTTTTGGTTGACACTTTAAAGCATGTTTATTCTCGGGTATTAAAAAAATCTTCCGCTGTGGATTTGCTCATTTTAGAGATATTATTTGGAGTCATTCATGACATATTTCAAATGACGTTGCATTTGAAATGTCCCGTTCTTATTGATTAAAAACGTTCCATATTAATTGATTTCGTTGCGAGGTTTTGACCTCTATATGAGACGTTTTTCAAAGACTGCATTCATTTTTAAAACAAACCATAACCTTTATTTCATAAACAAAGGTTTAAAAAGCTTTACGTAGATTATCAAATAATGATAATCTAAAATATCCTGTTTACACACGACCATTACATAATGGTTTACAATACAAATATGTTACATCGAAATCAGTTTCTTGAATGCAGTTTTTACACAATATCATACAAACATGGACTCCAAATCTTGTCCTTATTTTAGTATGCAACAGCGGAAGCTCTTAATATTCACCTGAGAATAAACATGCTTTAAACGTCAACAAAAATGTTGGTGAGTTATAGGTTTAACCTATATATATCAAATCGTAACAATAGACCACAAGATTTCATATTTCAATACACATCCCATACATAGAGATAAAAATCATTCATATGGTGAACACCTGGTAACCGACATTAACAAGATGCATATATAAGAATATCCCCATCATTCCGGGACACCCTTCGGATATGATATAAATTTCGAAGTACTAAAGCATCCGGTACTTTGGATGGGGTTTGTTAGGCCCAATAGATCTATCTTTAGGATTCGCGTCAATTAGGGTGTCTGTTCCCTAATTCTTAGATTACCAGACTTAATAAAAAGGGGCATATTCGATTTCGATAATTCAACCATAGAATGTAGTTTCACGTACTTGTGTCTATTTTGTAAATCATTTATAAAACCTGCATGTATTCTCATCCCAAAAATATTAGATTTTAAAAGTGGGACTATAACTCACTTTCACAGATTTTTACTTCGTCGGGAAGTAAGACTTGGCCACTGGTTGATTCACGAACCTATAACAATATATACATATATATCAAAGTATGTTTAAAATATATTTACAACACTTTTAATATATTTTGATGTTTTAAGTTTATTAAGTCAGCTGTCCTCGTTAGTAACCTACAACTAGTTGTCCACAGTTAGATGTACAGAAATAAATCGATAAATATTATCTTGAATCAATCCACGACCCAGTGTATACGTATCTCAGTATTGATCACAACTCAAACTATATATATTTTGGAATCAACCTCAACCCTGTATAGCTAACTCCAACATTCACATATAGAGTGTCTATGGTTGTTCCGAAATATATATAGATGTGTTGACATGATAGGTCGAAACATTGTATACGTGTCTATGGTATCTCAAGATTACATAATATACAATACAAGTTGATTAAGTTATGGTTGGAATAGATTTGTTACCAATTTTCACGTAGCTAAAATGAGAAAAATTATCCAATCTTGTTTTACTCATAACTTCTTCATTTTAAATCCGTTTTGAGTGAATCAAATTGCTATGGTTTCATATTGAACTCTATTTTATGAATCTAAACAGAAAAGTATAGGTTTATAGTCGGAAAAAATAAGTTACAAGTCGTTTTTGTAAAGGTAGTCATTTCAGTCGAAAGAACGACGTCTAGATGACCATTTTAGAAAACATACTTTCACTTTGAGTTTAATCATAATTTTTGGATATAGTTTCATGTTCATAATAAAAATCATTTTCTCAGAATAACAACTTTAAAATCAAAGTTTATCATAGTTTTTAATTAACTAACCCAAAACAGCCCGTGGTGTTACTACGACGGCGTAAATCCGGTTTTACGGTGTTTTTCGTGTTTCCAGGTTTTAAATCATTAAGTTAGCATATCATATAGATATAGAACATGTGTTTAGTTGATTTTAAAAGTCAAGTTAGAAGGATTAACTTTTGTTTGCGAACAAGTTTAGAATTAACTAAACTATGTTCTAGTGATTACAAGTTTAAACCTTCGAATAAGATAGCTTTATATGTATGAATCGAATGATGTTATGAACATCATTACTACCTTAAGTTCCTTGGATAAACCTACTGGAAAAGAGAAAAATTGATCTAGCTTCAATGGATCCTTGGATGGCTCGAAGTTCTTGAAGCAGAATCATGACACGAAAACAAGTTCAAGTAAGATCATCACTTGAAATAAGATTGTTATAGTTATAGAAATTGAACCAAAGTTTGAATATGATTATTACCTTGTATTATAATGATAACCTACTGTAAGAAACAAAGATTTCTTGAGGTTGGATGATCACCTTACAAGATTGGAAGTGAGCTAGCAAACTTGAAAGTATTCTTGATTTTATGAAACTAGAACTTTTGGAATTTATGAAGAACACTTAGAACTTGAAGATAGAACTTGAGAGAGATCAATTAGATGAAGAAAATTGAAGAATGAAAGTGTTTGTAGGTGTTTTTGGTCATTGGTGTATGGATTAGATATAAAGGATATGTAATTTTGTTTTCATGTAAATAAGTCATGAATGATTACTCATATTTTTGTAATTTTATGAGATATTTCATGCTAGTTGCCAAATGATGGTTCCCACATGTGTTAGGTGACTCACATGGGCTGCTAAGAGCTGATCATTGGAGTGTATATACCAATAGTACATACATCTAAAAGCTGTGTATTGTACGAGTACGAATACGGGTGCATACGAGTAGAATTGTTGATGAAACTGAACGAGGATGTAATTGTAAGCATTTTTGTTAAGTAGAAGTATTTTGATAAGTGTATTGAAGTCTTTCAAAAGTGTATAAATACATATTAAAACACTACATGTATATACATTTTAACTGAGTCGTTAAGTCATCGTTAGTCGTTACATGTAAGTGTTGTTTTGAAACCTTTAGGTTAACGATCTTGATAAATGTTGTTAACCCAATGTTTATAATATCAAATGAGATTTTAAATTATTATATTATCATGATATTATCATGTATGAATATCTCTTAATATGATATATATACATTAAATGTCTTTACAACGATAATCGTTACATATATGTCTCGTTTAAAAATCATTAAGTTAGTAGTCTTGTTTTTACATATGTAGTTCATTGTTAATATACTTAATGATATGTTTACTTATCATAGTATCATGTTAACTATATATATATCCATATATATGTCATCATATAGTTTTTACAAGTTTTAACGTTCGTGAATCACCGGTCAACTTGGGTGGTCAATTGTCTATATGAAACATATTTCAATTAATCAAGTCTTAACAAGTTTGATTGCTTAACATGTTGGAAACATTTAATCATGTAAATATCAATCTCAATTAATATATATAAACATGGAAAAGTTCGGGTCACTACAGTACCTACCCGTTAAATAAATTTCGTCCCGAAATTTTAAGCTGTTGAAGGTGTTGACGAATCTTCTGGAAATAGATGCGGGTATTTCTTCTTCATCTGATCTTCACGCTCCCAGGTGAACTCGGGTCCTCTACGAGCATTCCATCGAACCTTAACAATTGGTATCTTGTTTTGCTTAAGTCTTTTAACCTCACGATCCATTATTTCGACGGGTTCTTCGATGAATTGAAGTTTTTCGTTGATTTGGATTTCATCTAACGGAATAGTGAGATCTTCTTTAGCAAAACATTTCTTTAAATTCGAGACGTGGAAAGTGTTATGTACAGCCGCGAGTTGTTGAGGTAACTCTAGTCGGTAAGCTACTGGTCCGATACGATCAATAATCTTGAATGGTCCAATATACCTTGGATTTAATTTCCCTCGTTTACCAAATCGAACAACGCCTTTCCAAGGTGCAACTTTAAGCATGACCATCTCTCCAATTTCAAATTCTATATCTTTTCTTTTAATGTCAGCGTAGCTCTTTTGTCGACTTTGGGCGGTTTTCAACCGTTGTTGAATTTGGATGATCTTCTCGGTAGTTTCTTGTATAATCTCCGGACCCGTAATCTGTCTATCCCCCACTTCACTCCAACAAATCGGAGACCTGCACTTTCTACCATAAAGTGCTTCAAACGGCGCCATCTCAATGCTTGAATGGTAGCTGTTGTTGTTGGAAAATTCTGCTAACGGTAGATGTCGATCCCAACTGTTTCCGAAATCAATAACACATGCTCGTAGCATGTCTTCAAGCGTTTGTATCGTCCTTTCGCTCTGCCCATCAGTTTGTGGATGATAGGCAGTACTCATGTCTAGACGAGTTCCTAATGCTTGCTGTAATGTCTGCCAGAATCTTGAAATAAATCTGCCATCCCTATCAGAGATAATAGAGATTGGTATTCCATGTCTGGAGATGACTTCCTTCAAATACAGTCGTGCTAACTTCTCCATCTTGTCATCTTCTCTTATTGGCAAGAAGTGTGCTGATTTGGTGAGACGGTCAACTATTACCCAAATAGTATCAAAACCACTTGCAGTCCTTGGCAATTTAGTGATGAAATCCATGGTAATGTTTTCCCATTTCCATTTCGGGATTTCAGGTTGTTGAAGTAGACCTGATGGTTTCTGATGCTCAGCTTTGACCTTAGAACACGTCAAACATTCTCCTACGTATTTAGCAACATCGGCTTTCATACCCGGCCACCAAAAATGTTTCTTGAGATCCTTGTACATCTTCCCCGTTCCAGGATGTATTGAGTATCTGGTTTTATGAGCTTCTCTAAGTACCATTTCTCTCATATCTCCAAATTTTGGTA
The DNA here is from genome assembly GCF_046630445.1 of Rutidosis leptorrhynchoides. NCBI lineage: Eukaryota > Viridiplantae > Streptophyta > Magnoliopsida > Asterales > Asteraceae > Rutidosis > Rutidosis leptorrhynchoides. The sequence goes on along the minus strand of NC_092336.1, from coordinate 78,941,744 downwards.
CCCAAATCCTTTCAGCCCTATACCGGGTTCCGTCTTCCCGAATATTAAGATGCTTCTCCGATCCTTTGGGTATTTCATCCTTTAAATTTCTCACTTTTAAAACTCCTTGTTGCGCCTCCTTTATTTGAGTAGTAAGGTTATTATGAATCATTATATTCATAGATTTTACTCGAATGGGTTCTCTATCCTTCCTGCTCAAGGCATCGGCTACCACATTTGCCTTCCCCGGGTGGTAACGAATCTCAAAGTCGTAATCATTCAATAATTCAATCCACCTACGCTGCCTCATATTCAGTTGTTTCTGATTAAATATGTGTTGAAGACTTTTGTGGTCGGTATATATAATACTTTTTGACCCCATATAAGTAGTGCCTCCAAGTCTTTAATGCAAAAACAAACGCGCCTAATTCCAAATCATGCGTCGTATAATTTTATTCGTGAATCTTCAATTGTCTAGACGCATAAGCAATCACCTTCGTTCGTTGCATTAATACACAACCGAGACCTTGCTTTGATGCATCACAATAAATCACAAAATCATCATTCCCTTCAGGCAATGACAATATAGGTGCCGTAGTTAGCTTTTTCTTCAATAACTGAAACGCTTTCTCTTGTTCATCATTCCATTCAAATTTCTTCCCTTTATGCGTTAATGCAGTCAAGGGTTTTGCTATTCTGGAAAAGTCTTGGATGAACCTTCTGTAGTAACCAGCTAGTCCTAAAAACTGGCGTATGTGTTTCGGAGTTTTCGGGGTTTCCCACTTTTCAACAGTTTCTATCTTTGCCGGATCCACCTTAATACCTTCTTTGTTCACTATGTGACCGAGGAATTGAACTTCTTCCAACCAAAATGCACACTTTGAAAACTTAGCGTACAATTCTTCCTTCCTCAATACTTCTAACACCTTTCTCAAATGTTCACCGTGTTCTTGGTCATTCTTTGAGTAAATAAGTATGTCATCAATGAAAACAATGACAAACTTGTCAAGGTATGGTCCACACACTCGGTTCATAAGGTCCATGAACACAGCTGGTGCATTAGTTAAACCAAACGGCATGACCATAAACTCGTAATGACCGTAACGTGTTCTGAAAGCAGTCTTTGGAATATCATCTTCTTTCACCCGCATTTGATGATACCCGGAACGTAAGTCAATCTTTGAATAAACAGACGAGCCTTGTAGTTGATCAAATAAGTCATCGATTCTCGGTAGTGGGTAGCGGTTCTTGATGGTAAGTTTGTTCAACTCTCGGTAGTCGATACACAACCTGAATGTACCATCTTTCTTCTTGACAAACAAAACAGGAGCTCCCCACGGTGATGTGCTTGGTCGAATGAAACCACGCTCTAAAAGTTCTTGTAATTGGCTTTGTAGTTCTTTCATCTCGCTGGGTGCGAGTCTGTAAGGAGCACGAGCTATTGGTGCAGCTCCTGGTACAAGATCTATTTGAAATTCAACGGATCGATGTGGGGGTAATCCCGGTAACTCTTTCGGAAATACATCAGGAAATTCTTTTGCGACGGGAACATCATTGATGCTCTTTTCTTCAGTTTGTACTTTCTCGACGTGTGCTAGAACAGCATAGCAACCTTTTCTTATTAGTTTTTGTGCCTTCAAATTACTAATAAGATGTAGCTTCGTGTTGCCCTTTTCTCCGTACACCATTAAGGGTTTTCCTTTTTCTCGTATAATGCGAATTGCATTTTTGTAACAAACGATCTCCGCTTTCACTTCTTTCAACCAGTCCATACCGATTATCACATCAAAACTCCCTAACTCTACTGGTATCAAATCAATCTTAAATGTTTCGCTAACCAGTTTAATTTCTCGATTCCGACATATATTATCAGCTGAAATTAATTTACCATTTGCTAATTCGAGTAAAAATTTACTATCCAAAGGCGTCAATGGACAACTTAATTTAGCACAAAAATCTCTACTCATATAGCTTCTATCCGCACCCGAATCAAATAAAACGTAAGCAGATTTATTGTCAATAAGAAATGTACCCGTAACAAGCTCCGGGTCTTCCTGTGTCTCTGCCTCATTAATATTGAAAACTCTTCCACGGCCTTGTCCATTCGTGTTCTCCTGGTTCGGGCAATTTCTAATAATGTGGCCCGGTTTTCCACATTTATAACAAACTACATTGGCATAACTTGCTCCGACACTACTTGCTCCGCCATTACTCGTTCCGACACCATTTGTTCCTTTCGTTCTATTAACCCCTGGTCCGTAGACCTCACACTTCGCCGCGCTATGACCATTTCTTTTACACTTGTTGCAAAATTTGGTGCAGAACCCCGAGTGATTCTTTTCACACCTTTGGCATAGCTGCTTCTGATTGTTGTTGTTGTTGCAGTTATTATTGTTGTTGGGATGATTGTTGTAGTTGCTGTTGTTATTATTGTTGTTGTTGTTGGGCCGTTTGTTGTAGTTGCGATTGATGTTGCAATTGTTGGGATAATTGTTGCGATTATTGTTGTAATTGCTGTTGTTGTTGTATTGGTGATTCTTATCACCGTTTTCCTCCCACTTTCTTTTGACTTGCTTCACATTGGCCTCTTCAGCAGTCTGTTCTTTAATTCTTTCTTCAATCTGGTTCACGAGTTTGTGAGCCATTCTACATGCCTGTTGTATGGAGGCGGGCTCGTGTGAACTTATATCTTCTTGGATTCTTTCCGGTAATCCTTTCACAAACGCGTCGATCTTCTCTTCCTCATCTTCGAATGCTCCCGGACACAATAGGCACAATTCTGTGAATCGTCTTTCGTACGTGGTAATATCAAATCCTTGGGTTCGTAACCCTCTAAGTTCTGTGTTGAGCTTATTGACCTCGGTTCTGGGACGGTACTTCTCGTTCATCAAGTGCTTGAATGCTGACCACGGTAGTGCGTACGCATCGTCTTGTCCCACTTGCTCTAGATAGGTATTCCACCATGTTAACACAGAACCTGTGAAGGTATGCGTAGCGTACTTTACTTTGTCCTCTTCAGTACACTTACTTATGGCAAACACCGATTCGACCTTCTCGGTCCACCGTTTCAATCCGATCGGTCCTTCGGTTCCATCAAATTCCAAAGGTTTGCAGGCAGTGAATTCTTTGTAGGTGCATCCTACACGATTTCCTGTACTGCTAGATCCAAGGTTATTGTTGGTATGTAGCGCAGCCTGTACTGCGGCAATGTTTGAAGCTAGAAAAGTACGGAATTCCTCTTCATTCATATTCACGGTGTGTCGAGTAGTCGGTGCCATTTCCTTCAAAATAGTTAAATGGAACAAGTTAATCATACAGAATATTAAGAGTAGTTAATAGTATTTCGTAGCATAATATGAACTCATTTATAAAAGCTTTTTCTTCATATTAGCGTTTTATAAGTTTAAATTCGGGTAGTACCTACCCGTTAAGTTCATACTTAGTAGCTAATATACAATTCAACTACTACAATTCTATATGAAAAACTGATTATAATAATATTTCGCGTTCAAACTTTTATACAATATTTTACAAACTTACAATACCGCTTATTTTACATAAAGCATGAAATATAGCACACAATAACTTTGATACAAGATAGTTGTGAAGATAATTCTAGCTAGTACACAAGTCGTTCAGCAAAGGCAATAAAGACACGTAATTCATACGTCCAGAAACAAGTCATGCATTCTGGTTTTACTAGGACTACTTCCCATCCTTGGTCTTGTGCAACATAACCGTTATGGCCGTTGATAAGACAGCGTGTTGTAACGTCGTCAAAGGGACGAGGGTTACGTAATGTCCAACAGTCCCGTAATAATCTAAAAACCTCATACCGACTCCGTCACTTGTGGAAACGTTTTGTTTAATAGTTGTAGCCCGATGTTCTTGTTCTCACTTTGTTGAGAAGCGAACATTACTAATCCGTAATCATAACATGCTTCTTTATGTTACATGTTAGCCGCTTTTTCTAAATCACGAAGTCCAATATTCGGATATATTGAGTCAAAATAATTTCTTAACCCGTTGCGTAAAATAGCATTTGGGTTCCCCGCAATATATGCGTCAAAGTAAACACATCGTAACTTATGGGTTTCCCAATGTGATATCCCCCATCTTTCAAACGAAAGTCTCTTATAAACCAAGACATTCTTGGAACGTTCTTCGAATGTCTTACAAACTGATCTCGCCTTAAATAGTTGTGCCGAGGAATTCTGGCCGACTCTAGACAAGATTTCATCAATCATGTCTCCGGGTAGGTCTCTTAAAATATTAGGTTGTCTATCCATTTTGTGTTTTTAAACTGTAAAATAGACAAGAGTTAGATTCATAAAAAAAATACTTATTAATACAAGCAATTTTTACATATATCATAAAGCATAAGAACACTATATTACATATATTACACCACACGAATACAACTATCTTATTCCGACTCGCTCGTTTCTTCTTCTTCGGTTTTGGTTCGTTTTGCCAAGTTTCTAGGGATATATGATGTTCCCCTAATACGAGCCGTCGTTGTCCACATTGGTTTAGAAAAACCTGGTGGTTTAGAGGTTCCCGGGTCATTGTTACAACTTAAGGGCTTCGGGCGTTGACGATACATATAAAGTTCATCGGGGTTGGAATTAGATTTCTCTATTTTTATGCCCTTTCCCTTATTATTTTCTTTTGCCTTTTTAAATTCAGTTGGGGTAATTTCTATAACATCATCGGAATTCTCGTCGGAATCCGATTCATCGGAGAATTGGTAATCCTCCCAATATTTTGCTTCCTTGGCGGAAACACCATTGACCATAATTAACCTTGGTCGGTTGGTTGAGGATTTTCTTTTACTTAACCGTTTTATTATTTCCCCCACCGGTTCTATTTCTTCATCCGGTTCCGATTCTTCTTCCGGTTCCGATTCTTCTTCCGGTTCCGACTCTTCTTCCGGTTCCTCTTCGGGAATTTGTGAATCAGTCCACGAATCATTCCAATTTACATTTGACTCTTCATTATTATTAGGTGAGTCAATGGGACTTGTTCTAGAGGTAGACATCTATCACATAATATCAAACGCGTTAAGAGATTAATATATCACATAATATTCACATGTTAAAAATATATAGTTTCCAACAAAATTTGTTAAGCAATCATTTTTCAAGTAAACACGGTCGAAGTCCAAACTCACTAATGCATCCTAACAAACTCGATAAGACACACTAATGCAAAATTCTGGTTCTCTAAGACCAACGCTCGGATACCAACTGAAATGTCCCGTTCTTATTGATTAAAAACGTTCCATATTAATTGATTTCGTTGCGAGGTTTTGACCTCTATATGAGACGTTTTTCAAAGACTGCATTCATTTTTAAAACAAACCATAACCTTTATTTCATAAACAAAGGTTTAAAAAGCTTTACGTAGATTATCAAATAATGATAATCTAAAATATCCTGTTTACACACGACCATTACATAATGGTTTACAATACAAATATGTTACATCGAAATCAGTTTCTTGAATGCAGTTTTTACACAATATCATACAAACATGGACTCCAAATCTTGTCCTTATTTTAGTATGCAACAGCGGAAGCTCTTAATATTCACCTGAGAATAAACATGCTTTAAACGTCAACAAAAATGTTGGTGAGTTATAGGTTTAACCTATATATATCAAATCGTAACAATAGACCACAAGATTTCATATTTCAATACACATCCCATACATAGAGATAAAAATCATTCATATGGTGAACACCTGGTAACCGACATTAACAAGATGCATATATAAGAATATCCCCATCATTCCGGGACACCCTTCGGATATGATATAAATTTCGAAGTACTAAAGCATCCGGTACTTTGGATGGGGTTTGTTAGGCCCAATAGATCTATCTTTAGGATTCGCGTCAATTAGGGTGTCTGTTCCCTAATTCTTAGATTACCAGACTTAATAAAAAGGGGCATATTCGATTTCGATAATTCAACCATAGAATGTAGTTTCACGTACTTGTGTCTATTTTGTAAATCATTTATAAAACCTGCATGTATTCTCATCCCAAAAATATTAGATTTTAAAAGTGGGACTATAACTCACTTTCACAGATTTTTACTTCGTCGGGAAGTAAGACTTGGCCACTGGTTGATTCACGAACCTATAACAATATATACATATATATCAAAGTATGTTTAAAATATATTTACAACACTTTTAATATATTTTGATGTTTTAAGTTTATTAAGTCAGCTGTCCTCGTTAGTAACCTACAACTAGTTGTCCACAGTTAGATGTACAGAAATAAATCGATAAATATTATCTTGAATCAATCCACGACCCAGTGTATACGTATCTCAGTATTGATCACAACTCAAACTATATATATTTTGGAATCAACCTCAACCCTGTATAGCTAACTCCAACATTCACATATAGAGTGTCTATGGTTGTTCCGAAATATATATAGATGTGTCGACATGATAGGTCGAAACATTGTATACGTGTCTATGGTATCTCAAGATTACATAATATACAATACAAGTTGATTAAGTTATGGTTGGAATAGATTTGTTACCAATTTTCACGTAGCTAAAATGAGAAAAATTATCCAATCTTGTTTTACTCATAACTTCTTCATTTTAAATCCGTTTTGAGTGAATCAAATTGCTATGGTTTCATATTGAACTCTATTTTATGAATCTAAACAGAAAAGTATAGGTTTATAGTCGGAAAAAATAAGTTACAAGTCGTTTTTGTAAAGGTAGTCATTTCAGTCGAAAGAACGACGTCTAGATGACCATTTTAGAAAACATACTTTCACTTTGAGTTTAATCATAATTTTTGGATATAGTTTCATGTTCATAATAAAAATCATTTTCTCAGAATAACAACTTTAAAATCAAAGTTTATCATAGTTTTTAATTAACTAACCCAAAACAGCCCGCGGTGTTACTACGACGGCGTAAATCCGGTTTTACGGTGTTTTTCGTGTTTCCAGGTTTTAAATCATTAAGTTAGCATATCATATAGATATAGAACATGTGTTTAGTTGATTTTAAAAGTCAAGTTAGAAGGATTAACTTTTGTTTGCGAACAAGTTTAGAATTAACTAAACTATGTTCTAGTGATTACAAGTTTAAACCTTCGAATAAGATAGCTTTATATGTATGAATCGAATGATGTTATGAACATCATTACTACCTTAAGTTCCTTGGATAAACCTACTGGAAAAGAGAAAAATTGATCTAGCTTCAATGGATCCTTGGATGGCTCGAAGTTCTTGAAGCAGAATCATGACACGAAAACAAGTTCAAGTAAGATCATCACTTGAAATAAGATTGTTATAGTTATAGAAATTGAACCAAAGTTTGAATATGATTATTACCTTGTATTATAATGATAACCTACTGTAAGAAACAAAGATTTCTTGAGGTTGGATGATCACCTTACAAGATTGGAAGTGAGCTAGCAAACTTGAAAGTATTCTTGATTTTATGAAACTAGAACTTTTGGAATTTATGAAGAACACTTAGAACTTGAAGATAGAACTTGAGAGAGATCAATTAGATGAAGAAAATTGAAGAATGAAAGTGTTTGTAGGTGTTTTTGGTCATTGGTGTATGGATTAGATATAAAGGATATGTAATTTTATTTTCATGTAAATAAGTCATGAATGATTACTCATATTTTTGTAATTTTATGAGATATTTCATGCTAGTTGCCAAATGATGGTTTCCACATGTGTTAGGTGACTCACATGGGCTGCTAAGAGCTGATCATTGGAGTGTATATACCAATAGTACATACATCTAAAAGCTGTGTATTGTACGAGTACGAATACGGGTGCATACGAGTAGAATTGTTGATGAAACTGAACGAGGATGTAATTGTAAGCATTTTTGTTAAGTAGAAGTATTTTGATAAGTGTATTGAAGTCTTTCAAAAGTGTATAAATACATATTAAAACACTACATGTATATACATTTTAACTGAGTCGTTAAGTCATCGTTAGTCGTTACATGTAAGTGTTGTTTTGAAACCTTTAGGTTAACGATCTTGATAAATGTTGTTAACCCAATGTTTATAATATCAAATGAGATTTTAAATGATTATATTATCATGATATTATCATGTATGAATATCTCTTAATATGATATATATACATTAAATGTCTTTACAACGATAATCGTTACATATATGTCTCGTTTAAAAATCATTAAGTTAGTAGTCTTGTTTTTACATATGTAGTTCATTGTTAATATACTTAATGATATGTTTACTTATCATAGTATCATGTTAACTATATATATATCCATATATATGTCATCATATAGTTTTTACAAGTTTTAACGTTCGTGAATCACCGGTCAACTTGGGTGGTCAATTGTCTATATGAAACATATTTCAATTAATCAAGTCTTAACAAGTTTGATTGCTTAACATGTTGGAAACATTTAATCATGTAAATATCAATCTCAATTAATATATATAAACATGGAAAAGTTCGGGTCACTACAGCATTCGAGTCATTGAGTTCAACAGATTATTATTAAGTCATTGATAGTTTGATATATTATGAAATGGTATGCGTGCCTGTCAACTTTCGATGTAATGAAAGTTTGTCTTTTAAAAACGAATACAATGTTTGTAAAATGTATCATTTAGAGGTCAATTATCTCGTAATGTAATCATATGTTATTGTATTCATCCTTATGGATTAGGACGGGTCATCACAATCATCTTCCCCACTCTCTGCACTTAACAATCAAACGGAGGCCATCAAATCCCTCACGGATAAGATGGAATCTCTCGCTAAACAACTCAGAGAATTGAAGACGTACCCGCTGCAGGTCAACCAAGCTCAGGCTTATGTTAATTGTACCAACCCGCAACCCATTGAAGAATATCAAGTTGAGTATGAAAACAATGGCGGTTCAGTCTGTTACGTTCAATACCCAGTTCGTCCACCAAATCCCGGATTCAATCAACAACCTAGGGTTAATCAATTTCAATGAAGCAACCAGCCTTTTCGTTATCCTTACCCACCTTATCTAACCCAACAATCTCAATTGACCTACGATCAACCACTTCCACTCACTGGTACACCAGTCGAGGAAAATTCCCCTACTAGCCAGATTACAAAAGACACTAACCCCACTCTCGGAGCTGATGATTAGTTGACTAAGTTCATTCAAGGACAACAATAGCTAAATCGGAGAACTGCAGCCAGATAAGATCAGATGGAGATACTAATGAGAAATCAATTGGCTCTGCTCAAAAGCCTGGAGACGCAGCTCGGACAGTTATCACAACGCCTTGAAACCCGACCAGAGGGAAGGTTACCAAGTAATTACATCCAAAATCCCCACATAGAGGAAGCTAAGCAAATGGATTCCGTAATCCCAGAGGAAGAACCACGGAGAAGGTTAGCTAGGCTCAAGAATAAATCGACATATACTCAGAAGCTGACACCTGCAACTCCAGTTCGTGTACCCAATCTTGGAAGGCTACAGGAGGAACCATCCAAGCTTGATTCCTTCAAACATGATGAAAGATTCCTGAACACCATGTCCAAAGTTCCCAACCAGAAGAGGTACATCCAAAGGCTTCTCTCTACAAAGGAGAGGATACCAAATTGTAACAAAATTCTACTGAGTGAAGAATGCTCTACATTACTCAGAAACTCTCTACCACCAAAGCTAGGGGATACGGGTTGATTCGTTTTCCTGTGTTCAATCTACCAATCTAGAACCATTCATGCGCTAGCAGATTTAGGAGCAAGTATCAACCTAATCCCCTACTCTCTCTACAAGAGATTAGAGTTAGGAGACTTGTCACCAACTAAAATGACAATCTAACTTGCCGATCACACAATTCGATATCCTAAGGGCATATATATATATAGAGAAAGTCTTGGTGAAAGTTGACAAATTCTTGTATCCTACGGATTTCGTAGTAATGGATATTAAGGAAGACCTACACACACCATTAGTGTTAGGAAGACCTTTCATGAATACAGCTAGGACTGTCATTGATGTGTACAATTAAACCTTGATCTTGCGATTACATGGGGAGAGCGTTACCTTCAAAATTGACCGACCAACCAATCTTTCTGGATATGCAGAGATGTTTGCTATTTCCACCAGTCGGATCACTTCCGATGATGAGTCTTCACCACCATCTAATGATATCGAGATGGGTGTCGAATCACAGTCTGTAGACGACCCAGAAATGGAAGAAGAAGATCCCAGCGAAGAAATAGAGGAAGAGGAGGAATCTAAAGAGGAAGAGGAAATGGAAGACATAAAAGAAACTGCAATAATACCCTCTCTAAGCAATAAGCATCACGAAGAATTAATGAGGCTTGAGACGGAAGATCATAGTTTAATCATTCATTTCAAGAAGAAGACTGACAAGGCTGAGATTAAGGATATAGAAATTGACCCTGTAAGTATCAAAGTAGAGAATCAGAATACTGAAGAAACCCGTTCATCAGACGCATCCTCAGAAGAACACTATACCAATGATGATGAGGAAGAGCAACATGAAGACATTCTGGATAAGTCACACTCTCCAACCGAACTAGATCAAGGGGAGCCGGACTCTTCTTCAGATCAGATTAAGGTCATATCTACACACGCAGACATGATAACCTTCATCAATGATATCGATGAATTTGAAGATATTCTTGAAGTCATCCGTAAATCAACAATTGATTTCACACTACGCTTAACAGAATGAATTATGGCTATCCGAGAAGAATACAACCTTTATCTCCAAAGAGAAGACAATAATGTCAAAATCCTAGAAGAACGCATTCAAGACTTTATCTGAGACGACCCGTCCTAATCCATAAGGACGAATACAATAACATATGGTTACATTGCGAGGTATTTGACCTCTATATGATACATTTTACAAACATTGCATTCGTTTTAAAAGGCAAACTTTCATTACATCAAAAGTTGACAGGCATGCATACCATTTCATAATATCCAAACTATAAATGACCTAATCTGTCATTCATTTAATAATAATATTTATTGAACTCATCGAATTGAATGCAACGTCTTTTGAAATATGCCATGAATGACTCCAATTAATATCTTTAAAATGATCAAATGCACAGCAGAAGATTTCTTTCAAACCTGAGAATAAACATGCTTTCAAGTGTCAACCAAAAGGTTGGTGAGTTCATTAGTTTATCGTAATCAATCATTTCCATAATTTTAATAGACCACAAGATTTCATTTATTCAATAATCATACACTCGTAAGTGTTTAAAATTCATTCATATGGATTGAACACCTGGTAACCGACATTAACAAAATGCATCTAGAATATCCCCCAAAAAAATATAATCGAAGTACTAAAGCAGTTCAAATTTTCTGACTGGGGCGTGTCAAGGCCCATAGATCTATCTTTAGGATTCGCGTCAATTGGTGGCAATTATAATAAACACCAATTCTTAGGCTACCAAGTTCAACAAGGGCGATATCCGTTATAACAATTCAACCATAGAATGTAGTTTCAATTACTTGTGTCTATTTCATCAAACATTTGTAAAAGCAGCGCATGTATTCTCAGTCCCAAAAATATATATTGCAAAAGCATTTAAAAAGGGAGCAAATGAAACTCACAATACTGTAATTCGTAGTAATTATGCATATGATGGCATTGAACAAGTGCAAGGTTGGCCTCGGATTCACGAACCTATATTAGTATATATATATTTATATGTTGGTCAATATCTGTTTAATAATTTAGGTCAACTCATAGTGTATCACAATCCTAATGCTCGAGATTATCATGCAAAAGTTAACAAAAGTCAACTTGACTCAAAATGATTTCCAAAATCTACACTTGTTTAACATATAACTTAAATATAGTAATTTTAAATATATTAATCAGATTTATTAAAGTAAATAATAAAAGTCATTTATTAATAAAAATTTATATTAAAGTTTTATATATGATAAAAATATACTTTTATATATCTTAAGTAATAAAATTTATGAAGTTCAATTAATATCGTAAAACGATAGTGATAGGTATCATTAATGTGATTATATTACGCGTGGTAAAAATATCTTTGTATCTCATATTTATCTGATAAAATAATATTGATAATAATAAGTAAAAGTTGTATTATTTTGTAATAATAATTATTATTATTGTTCTACTAATACTAATAACAATACTCATATTTACTAAAAATGATATTAATTATGATAAAATGATAATTCTAATCATGATAGTAACAACGATACTTTTTAATATTAACTGCAATAATAATATTTTATATAAAAATAATAATTCTATTAAAAATGATAATTTTAATAATAATAATACTCAAATGATAATGATAGTGATATTTTATAATAACAATGATATTTCTATTAAAAATGATAATTTTAGTAAAAATGGTGGTTTTAATATAAATGATACTTTTAATAATAACAATGATAAAAATAAAGAAAATGATATTTTTCTCTTAAATCAATATCTTACAATATTTTAATTTCATCATGATACTCATACTCATTATATCCTTATCGATTTGTTTAATAGATTTTAGTTCTCTTTTGTGTCGTATTTAATATAATGATGATGATAATAGCAATTATAATAATTAGATCTTACAAATATTAATTTTTAATTATAATAATACTAATAATAATAAATATTATGATAATGATAATACTATTAACTATTTTAATGATAATAATAATAATAATACTAATTATGACCTTAACGATAATAACGATAGTAATAATAATAACAATAACGAATTTTAAATAATGATACATATATTAATAATGATAATAATAATAATAATGGCGATAATAATGACAATAGTAATAATAATCATTTTAACAATAATTCAAAAATTTAGTTGACTATAACTTCCAATCTGTTCATCGAAATCATTCAAGTTCTAAATGAAAAGTTCTTAATTTTTCGCTAGCTTTCCAACGACATGCATATCATATACCCTATCACAGTAGCATATGTATCTAATTCAGGATTCAACATAACCTATCTAATGATAATAATAAATGTACAAGCATGCATAATCCTAAATACTCGAGCACTAGTCAGGGATACACTAATAATATATAAAAGTTAAGTTATGAGTGCTCACGTATCAATATTGAGATTCAATATTGCAGGAAAGTACGTAGATGCAACGGAGATGATAAACACTAGTTGACCTTACGAGCATACCCCTGATCCATACCCATAACCTCCATAGCTATAACCCATAATTTCCTTAGCCCTATCCCGCTCGCAAACCATGTTTTGAAATAGCTCGAACATACCCTCGTCGTAGTATTTTATGTATAATACTAATAATAATGCTACTTAATAATACTAGTACCAATAATAAATTTATTACTAATCTTAAATATTAATAATAATTAAATAATATATATATATTTCTATATCTCCTGCGAAGATGAAAATGAAAATGAACTTCAAACTGGATTAGTTCGATATTTAAAGGAGTGTAACCTCACCTAACTTATCATGCGATCGCATGGAGTATGAGAGTGGTGGCCATGCAATCGCAAGGAACCTTGGAAACTCTCACATTCGATTAAAAACGTGTTGCCGACTGAAATGTCCCGTTCTTATTGATTAAAAACGTTCCATATTAATTGATTTCGTTGCGAGGTTTTGACCTCTATATGAGACGTTTTTCAAAGACTGCATTCATTTTTAAAACAAACCATAACCTTTATTTCATAGATAAAGGTTTTAAAAAGCTTTACGTAGATTATCAAATAATGATAATCTAAAATATCCTGTTTACACACGACCATTACATAATGGTTTACAATACAAATATGTTACAACAAAATAAGTTTCTTGAATGCAGTTTTTACACAATATCATACAAGCATGGATTCCAAATCTCGTCCTTATTTAAGTATGCGACAGCGGAAGCTCTTAATAATCACCTGAGAATAAACATGCTTAAAATGTCAACAAAAATGTTGGTGAGTTATAGGTTTAACCTATATATATATCAAATCATAATAATAGACCACAAGATTTCATATTTCAATACACATCCCATACATAGAGATAAAAATCATTCATATGGTGAACACCTGGTAACCGACATTAACAAGATGCATATATAAGAATATCCCCATCATTCCGGGACACCCTTCGGATATGATATAAATTTCGAAGTACTAAAGCATCCGGTACTTTGGATGGGGTTTGTTAGGCCCAATAGATCTATCTTTAGGATTCGTGTCAATTAGGGTGTATGTTCCCTAATTCTTAGATTACCAGACTTAATAAAAAAGGGCATATTCGATTTCGATAATTCAACCATAGAATGTAGTTTCACGTACTTGTGTCTATTTTGTAAATCATTTATAAAACCTGCATGTATTCTCATCCCAAAAATATTAGATTTTAAAAGTGGGACTATAACTCACTTTCACAGATTTTTACTTCGTCGGGAAGTAAGACTTGACCACTGGTTGATTCACGAACCTATAACAATATATACATATATATCAAAGTATGTTCAAAATATATTTACAACACTTTTAATATATTTTGATGTTTTAAGTTTATTAAGTCAGCTGTCCTCGTTAGTAACCTACAACTAGTTGTCCACAATTAGATGTACAGAAATAAATTGATAAATATTATCTTGAATCAATCCACAGCCCAGTGTATACGTATCTCAGTATTGATCACAACTCAAACTATATATATTTTGGAATCAACCTCAACCCTGTATAGCTAACTCCAACATTCACATATAGAGTGTCTATGGTTGTTTCGAAATATATATAGATGTGTCGACATGATAGGTCAAAACATTGTATACGTGTCTATGGTATCTCAATATTACATAATATACAATACAAGTTGATTAAGTTATGGTTGGAATAGATTTGTTACCAATTTTCACGTAGCTAAAATGAGAAAAATTATCCAATCTTGTTTTACCCATAACTTCTTCATTTTAAATCCGTTTTGAGTGAATCAAATTGCTATGGTTTCATATTGAACTCTATTTTATGAATCTAAACAGAAAAAGTATAGGTTTATAGTCGGAAAATTAAGTTACAAGTCTTTTTTGTAAAGGTTGTCATTTCAGTCGAAAGAACGACGTCTAGATGACCATTTTAGAAAACATACTTCCACTTTGAGTTTAACCATAATTTTTGGATATAGTTTCATGTTCATAATAAAAATCATCTTCTCAGAATAACAACTTTTAAATCAAAGTTTATCATAGTTTTTAATTAACTAACCCAAAACAGCCCGCGGTGTTACTACGACGGCGTAAATCCGGTTTTACGGTGTTTTTCGTGTTTCCAGGTTTTAAATCATTAAGTTAGCATATCATATAGATATAGAACATATGTTTATTTGATTTTAAAAGTCAAGTTAGAAGGATTAACTTTTGTTTGCGAACAAGTTTAGAATTAACTAAACTATGTTCTAGTGATTACAAGTTTAAACCTTCGAAAAAGATAGCTTTATATGTATGAATCGAATGATGTTATGAACATCATTACTACCTTAAGTTACTTAGATAAACCTACTGGAAAAGAGAAAAATGGATCTAGCTTCAACGGATCCTTGGATGGCTCGAAGTTCTTGAAGCAGAATCATGACACGAAAACAAGTTCAAGTAAGATCATCACTTGAAATAAGATTGTTATAGTTATAGAAATTGAACCAAAGTTTGAATATGATTATTACCTTGTATTAGAATGATAACCTACTGTAAGAAATAAAGATTTCTTGAGGTTGGATGATCACCTTACAAGATTGGAAGTGAGCTAGCAAACTTGAAAGTATTCTTGATTTTATGTAATTAGAACTTGTAAAATATATGAAGAACACTTAGAACTTGAAGATAGAACTTGAGAGAGATCAATTAGATGAAGAAAATTGAAGAATGAAAGTGTTTGTAGGTGTTTTTGGTCGTTGGTGTATGGATTAGATATAAAGGATATGTAATTTTATTTTCATGTAAATAAGTCATGAATGATTACTCATATTTTTGTAATTTTATGAGATATTTCATGCTAGTTGCCAAATGATGGTTCCCACATGTGTTAGGTGACTCACATGGGCTGCTAAGAGCTGATCATTGGAGTGTATATACCAATAGTACATACATCTAAAAGCTGTGTATTGTACGAGTACGAATACGGGTGCATACGAGTAGAATTGTTGATGAAACTGAATGAGGATGTAATTGTAAGCATTTTTGTTAAGTAGAAGTATTTTGATAAGTGTCTTGAAGTCTTTCAAAAGTGTATGAATACATATTAAAACACTACATGTATATACATTTTAACTGAGTCGTTAAGTCATCGTTAGTCGTTACATGTAAATGTTGTTTTGAAACCTTTAGGTTAACGATCTTGTTGAATGTTGTTAACCCATTGTTTATTATAACAAATGAGATGTTAAATTATTATATTATCATGATATTATGATATATAATATATCTTAGTATGATGTATATACAGTTAAATGTCGTTACAACGATAATCGTTACATATATGTCTCGTTTCGAAATCATTAAGTTAGTAGTCTTATTTTTACATATGTATTTCATTGTTAATACACTTAATAATATATTTACTTATCATTTAACATAATTAACCAAGTGTATCAATATCTTAATATGATTCATATGTACCTAGTAAGACGTTGTTATAACGATAATCGTTATATATATCGTTTTCGAGTTTCTTAAATTAATAGTCTCATTTTTATGTATATAACTCATTGTTAAAATACCTAATGAGATACATACTTATAATAAAAATATGTTAACTATATATATAACCATATATATGTCATTGTATAGTTTTTACAAGTTTTAACGTTCGTGAATCACCGGTCAACTTGGGTGGTCAATTGTCTATATGAAACATATTTCAATTAATCAAGTCTTAAAAATTTTGATTGCTTAACATGTTGGAAACACTTAATCATGTAAATATCAATCTCAATTAATATATATAAACATGGAAAAGTTCGGGTCACTACAGTACCTACCCGTTAAATAAATTTCGTCCCGAAATTTTAAGCTGTTGAAGGTGTTGACGAATCTTCTGGAAATAGATGCGGGTATTTCTTCTTCATCTGATCTTCACGCTCCCAGGTGATCTCGGGTCCTCTACGAGCATTCCATCGAACCTTAACAATTGGTATCTTGTTTTGCTTAAGTCTTTTAACCTCACGATCCATTATTTCGACGGGTTCTTCGATGAATTGAAGTTTTTCGTTGATTTGGATTTCATCTAACGGAATAGTGAGATCTTCTTTAGCAAAACATTTCTTCAAATTCGAGACGTGGAAAGTGTTATGTACAGCCGCGAGTTGTTGAGGTAACTCAAGTCGGTAAGCTACTGGTCCGACACGATCAATAATCTTGAATGGTCCAATATACCTTGGATTTAATTTCCCTCGTTTACCAAATCGAACAACGCCTTTCCAAGGTGCAACTTTAAGCATGACCATCTCTCCAATTTCAAATTCTATATCTTTTCTTTTAATGTCAGCGTAGCTCTTTTGTCGACTTTGGGCGGTTTTCAACCGTTGTTGAATTTGGATGATCTTCTCTGTAGTTTCTTGTATAATCTCCGGACCCGTAATCTGTCTATCCCCCACTTCACTCCAACAAATCGGAGACCTGCACTTTCTACCATAAAGTGCTTCAAACGGCGCCATCTCAATGCTTGAATGGTAGCTGTTGTTGTAGGAAAATTCTGCTAACGGTAGATGTCGATCCCAACTGTTTCCGAAATCAATAACACATGCTCGTAGCATGTCTTCAAGCGTTTATATCGTCCTTTCGCTCTGCCCATCAGTTTGTGGATGATAGGCAGTACTCATGTCTAGACGAGTTCCTAATGCTTGCTGTAATGTCTGCCAGAATCTTGAAATAAATCTGCCATCCCTATCAGAGATAATAGAGATTGGTATTCCATGTCTGGAGACGACTTCCTTCAAATACAGTCGTGCTAACTTCTCCATCTTGTCATCTTCTCTTATTGGCAGGAAGTGTGCTGATTTGGTGAGACGATCAACTATTACCCAAATAGTATCAAAACCACTTGCAGTCCTTGGCAATTTAGTGATGAAATCCATGGTAATGTTTTCCCATTTCCATTCCGGGATTTCAGGTTGTTGAAGTAGACCTGATGGTTTCTGATGCTCAGCTTTGACCTTAGAACACGTCAAACATTCTCCTACGTATTTAGCAACATCGGATTTCATACCCGGCCACCAAAAATGTTTCTTGAGATCCTTGTACATCTTCCCCGTTCCAGGATGTATTGAGTATATGGTTTTATGAGCTTCTCTAAGTGCCATTTCTCTCATATCTCCAAATTTTGGTACCCAAATCCTTTCAGCCCTATACCGGGTTCCGTCTTCCTGAATATTAAGATGCTTCTCCGATCCTTTGGGTATTTCATCCTTTAAATTTCCCTCTTTTAAAACTCCTTGTTGCGCCTCCTTTATTTGAGTAGTAAGGTTATTATGAATCATTATATTCATAGATTTTACTCGAATGGGTTCTCTGTCCTTCCTGCTCAAGGCATCGGCTACCACATTTGCCTTCCCCGGGTGGTAACGAATCTCAAAGTCGTAATCATTCAACAATTCAATCCACCTACGCTGCCTCATATTCAGTTGTTTCTGATTAAATATGTGTTGAAGACTTTTGTGGTCGGTATATATAATACTTTTGACCCCATATAAGTAGTGCCTCCAAGTCTTTAATGCAAAAACAACCGCTCCTAATTCCAAATCATGCGTCGTATAATTTTGTTCGTGAATCTTCAATTGTCTAGACGCATAAGCAATCACCTTCGTTCGTTGCATTAATACACAACCGAGACCTTGCTTTGATGCGTCACAATAAATCACAAAATCATCATTCCCTTCAGGCAATGATAATATAGGTGCCGTAGTTAGCTTTTTCTTCAATAACTGAAACGCTTTCTCTTGTTCATCATTCCATTCAAATTTCTTCCCTTTATGCGTTAATGCAGTCAAGGGTTTTGCTATTCTGGAAAAATCTTGGATGAACCTTCTGTAGTAACCAGCTAGTCCTAAAAACTGGCGTATGTGTTTCGGAGTTTTCGGGGTTTCCCACTTTTCAGTAGTTTCTATCTTTGCCGGATCCACCTTAATACCTTCTTTGTTCACTATGTGACCGAGGAATTGAACTTCTTCCAACCAAAATGCACACTTTGAAAACTTAGCATACAATTCTTCCTTCCTCAATACTTCTAACACCTTTCTCAAATGTTCACCGTGTTCTTGGTCATTCTTTGAGTAAATAAGTATGTCATCAATGAAAACAATGACAAACTTGTCAAGGTATGGTCCACACACTCGGTTCATAAGGTCCATGAACACAGCTGGTGCATTAGTTAAACCAAACGGCATGACCATAAACTCGTAATGACCGTAACGTGTTCTGAAAGCAGTCTTTGGAATATCATCTTCTTTCACCCGCATTTGATGATACCCGGAACGTAAGTCAATCTTTGAATAAACAGACGAGCCTTGTAGTTGATCAAATAAGTAGTCGATTCTCGGTAGTGGGTAGCGGTTCTTGATGGTAAGTTTGTTCAACTCTCGGTAGTCGATACACAACCTGAATGTACCATCTTTCTTCTTGACAAACAAAACAGGAGCTCCCCACGGTGATGTGCTTGGTCGAATGAAACCACGCTCTAAAAGTTCTTGTAATTGGCTTTACAGTTCTTTCATCTCGCTGGGTGCGAGTCTGTAAGGAGCACGAGCTATTGGTGCAGCTCCTGGTACAAGATCTATTTGAAATTCAACGGATCGATGTGGGGGTAATCCCGGTAATTCTTTCGGAAATACATCGGGAAATTCTTTTGCAATAGGAACATCATTGATGCTCTTTTCTTCAGTTTGTACTTTCTCGACGTGTGCTAGAACAGCATAGCAACCTTTTCTTATTAGTTTTTGTGCCTTCAAATTACTAATAAGATGTAGCTTCGTGTTGCCCTTTTCTCCGTACACCATTAAGGGTTTTCCTTTTTCTCGTATAATGCGAATTGCATTTTTGTAACAGACGATCTCTGCTTTCACTTCTTTCAACCAGTCCATACCGATTATCACATCAAAACTCCCTAACTCTACTGGTATCAAATCAATCTTAAATGTTTCGCTAACCAGTTTAATTTCTCGATTCCGACATATATTATCTGCTGAAATTAATTTACCATTTGCTAATTCGAGTAAAAATTTACTATCCAAAGGCGTCAATGGACAACTTAATTTAGCACAAAAATCTCTACTCATATAGCTTCTATCCGCACCCGAATCAAATAAAACGTAAGCAGATTTATTGTCAATAAGAAACGTACCCGTAACAAGCTCCGGGTCTTCCTATGCCTCTGCCGCATTAATATTGAAAACTCTTCCGCGGCCTTGTCCATTCGTGTTCTCCTGGTTCGGGCAATTTCTAATAATGTGGCCCGGTTTTCCACATTTATAACAAACTACATTGGCATAACTTGCTCCGACACTACTTGCTCCGCCATTACTCGTTCCAACACCATTTGTTCCTTTCGTTCTATTAACCCCTGGTCCGTAGACCTCACACTTCGCCGCGCTATGACCATTTCTTTTACACTTGTTGCAAAATTTGGTGCAGAACCCCGAGTGATACTTTTCACACCTCTGGCATAGCTGCTTCTGATTGTTGTTGTTGTTGCGGTTATTATTGTTGTTGGGATGATTGTTGTAGTTGCTGTTGCTGTTGTTGTTGTTGTTGTTGTTGTTGGGCCGTTTGTTGTAGTTGCGATTGATGTTGCGATTGTTGGGATAATTGTTGCGATTATTGTTGTAATTGCTGTTGTTGTTGTATTGGTGATTCTTATCACCGTTTTCCTCCCACTTTCTTTTGACTTGCTTCACATTGGCCTCTTCAGCAGTCTGTTCTTTAATTCTTTCTTCAATCTGGTTCACTAGTTTGTGAGCCATTCTACATGCCTGTTGTATAGAGGCGGGCTCGTGTGAACTTATATCTTCTTGGATTCTTTCCGGTAATCCTTTCACAAATGCGTCGATCTTCTCTTCCTCATCTTCGAATGCTCCCGGACACAATAGGCACAATTCTGTGAATCGTCTTTCGTACGTGGTAATATCAAATCCTTGGGTTCGTAACCCTCTAAGTTCTGTCTTGAGCTTATTGACCTCGGTTCTGGGACGGTACTTCTCGTTCATCAAGTGCTTGAATGCTGACCACGGTAGTGCATACGCATCGTCTTGTCCCACTTGCTCTAGATAGGTATTCCACCATGTTAACGCAGAACCTGTGAAGGTATGCGTAGCGTACTTCACTTTGTCCTCTTCAGTACACTTACTTATGGCAAACACCGATTCGACCTTCTCGGTCCACCGTTTCAATCCGATCGGTCCTTCGGTTCCATCAAATTCCAAAGGTTTGCAGGCAGTGAATTCTTTGTAGGTGCATCCTACACGATTTCCTGTACTGCTAGATCCAAGGTTATTGTTGGTATGTAGCGCAGCCTGTACTGCAGCTATGTTTGAAGCTAGAAAAGTACGGAATTCCTCTTCATTCATATTCACGGTGTGTCGAGTAGTCGGTGCCATTTCCTTCAAAATAGTCAAATGGAACAAGTTAATCATACAGAATATTAAGAGTAGTTAATAGTATTTCATAGCATAATATGAACTCATTTATAAAAGCTTTTTCTTCATATTAGCTTTTTATAAGTTTAAATTCGGGTAGTACCTACCCGTTAAGTTCATACTTAGTAGCTAATATACAATTCAACTACTACAATTCTATATGAAAAACTGATTATAATAATCTTTCGCGTTCAAACTTTTATACAATATTTTACAAACTTACAATACCGCTTATTTTACATAAAGCATGAAATATAGCACACAATAACTTTGATACAAGATAGTTGTGAAGATAATTCTAGCTAGTACACAAGTCGTTCAGCAAAGGCAATAAAGACACGTAATTCATACGTCCAGAAACAAGTCATGCATTCTGGTTTTACTAGGACTACTTCCCATCCTTGGTCTTGTGGAACATAACCGTTATGGCCGTTGATAAGACAGCGTGTTGTAACGTCGTCAAAGGGACGAGGGTTACGTAATGTCCAACAGTCCCGTAATAATCTAAAAACCTCATTTCTTACCCCAATTACCGACTCCGTCACTTGTGGAAACGTTTTGTTTAATAGTTGTAGCCCGATGTTCTTGTTCTCACATTGGTGAGAAGCGAACATTACTAATCCGTAAGCATAACATGCTTCTTTATGTTGCATGTTAGCCGCTTTTTCTAAATCACAAAGTCCAATATTCGGATATATTGAGTCAAAATAATTTCTTAACCCGTTGCGTAAAATAGCATTTGGGTTCCCCGCAATATATGCGTCAAAGTAAACACATCGTAACTTATGGGTTTCCCAATGTGATATCCCCCATCTTTCAAACGAAAGTCTCTTATAAACCAAGACATTCTTGGAACGTTCTTCGAATGTCTTACAAACTGATCTCGCCTTAAATAGTTGTGCCGAGGAATTCTGGCCGACTCTAGACAAGATTTCATCAATCATGTCTCCGGGTAGGTCTCTTAAAATATTGGGTTGTCTATCCATTTTGTGTTTTTAAACTGTAAAATAGACAAGAGTTAGATTCATAAAAAAATACTTATTAATACAAGCAATTTTTACATATATCATAAAGCATAAGAACACTATATTACATATATTACACCACACGAATACAACTATCTTATTCTGACTCGCTCGTTTCTTCTTCTTCGGTTTTAGTTCGTTTTGCCAAGTTTCTAGGGATATATGTTGTTCCCCTAATACGAGCCGTCGTTGTCCACATTGGTTTAGAAAAACCTGGTGGTTTAGAGGTTCCCGGGTCATTGTTACAACTTAAGGACTTCAGGGGTTGACGATACATATAAAGTTCATCGGGGTTGGAATTAGATTTCTCTATTTTTATGCCCTTTCCCTTATTATTTTCTTTTGCCTTTTTAAATTCAGTTGGGGTAATTTCTATAACATCATCGGAATTCTCGTCGGAATCCGTTTCATCGGAGAATTGGTAATCCTCCCAATATTTTGCTTCCTTGGCGGAAACACCATTGACCATAATTAACCTTGGTCGGTTGGTTGAGGATTCTCTTTTACTTAACCGTTTTATTATTTCCCCCACCGGTTCTATTTCTTCTTCCGGTTCCGATTCTTCTTCCGGTTCCGATTCTTCTTCCGGTTCCGACTCTTCTTCCGGTTCCTCTTCGGGAACTTGTGAATCAGTCCACGAATCATTCCAATTTACATTCGACTCTTCATTATTATTAGGTGAGTCAATGGGACTTGTTCTAGAGGTAGACATCTATCACATAATATCAAACACGTTAAGAGATTAATATATCACATAATATTCATATGTTAAAAATATATAGTTTCCAACAAAAATGTTAAGCAATCATTTTTAAAGAAAACACGGTCGAAGTCCAGACTCACTAATGCATCCTAACAAACTCGATAAGACACACTAATGCAAATTTTCTGGTTCTCTAAGACCAACGCTCGGATACCAACTGAAATGTCCCGTTCTTATTGATTAAAAACGTTCCATATTAATTGATTTCGTTGCGAGGTTTTGACCTCTATATGAGACGTTTTTCAAAGACTGCATTCATTTTTAAAACAAACCATAACCTTTATTTCATAGATAAAGGTTTTAAAAAGCTTTACGTAGATTATCAAATAATGATAATCTAAAATATCCTGTTTACACACGACCATTACATAATGGTTTACAATACAAATATGTTACAACAAAATAAGTTTCTTGAATGCAGTTTTTACACAATATCATACAAGCATGGATTCCAAATCTCGTCCTTATTTAAGTATGCGACAGCGGAAGCTCTTAATAATCACCTGAGAATAAACATGCTTAAAACGTCAACAAAAATGTTGGTGAGTTATAGGTTTAACCTATATATATCAAATCATAATAATAGACCACAAGATTTCATATTTCAATACACATCCCATACATAGAGATAAAAATTATTCATATGGTGAACACCTGGTAACCGAAATTAACAAGATGCATATATAAGAATATCCCCATCATTCCGGGACACCCTTCGGATATGATATAAATTTCGAAGTACTAAAGCATCCGGTACTTTGGATGGGGTTTGTTAGGCCCAATAGATCTATCTTTAGGATTCACGTCAATTAGGGTGTATGTTCCCTAATTCTTAGATTACCAGACTTAATAAAAAAGGGCATATTCGATTTCGATAATTCAACCATAGAATGTAGTTTCACGTACTTGTGTCTATTTTGTAAATCATTTATAAAACCTGCATGTATTCTCATCCCAAAAATATTAGATTTTAAAAGTGGGACTATAACTCACTTTCACAGATTTTTACTTCGTCGGGAAGTAAGACTTGGCCACTGGTTGATTCATGAACCTATAACAATATATACATATATATCAAAGTATGTTCAAAATATATTTACAACACTTTTAATATATTTTGATGTTTTAAGTTTATTAAGTCAGCTGTCCTCGTTAGTAACCTACAACTAGTTGTCCACAATTAGATGTACAGAAATAAATCGATAAATATTATCTTGAATCAATCCACGACCCAGTGTATACGTATCTCAGTATTGATCACAACTCAAACTATATATATTTTGGAATCAACCTCAACCCTGTATAGCTAACTCCAACATTCACATATAGAGTGTCTATGGTTGTTCCGAAATATATATAGATGTGTCGACATGATAGGTCGAAACATTGTATACGTGTCTATGGTATCTCAAGATTACATAATATACAATACAAGTTGATTAAGTAATGGTTGGAATAGATTTGTTACCAATTTTCACGTAGCTAAAATGAGAAAAATTATCCAATCTTGTTTTACCCATAACTTCTTCATTTTAAATCCGTTTTGAGTGAATCAAGTTGCTATGGTTTCATATTGAACTCTATTTTATGAATCTAAACAGAAAAAGTATAGGTTTATAGTCGGAAAATTAAGTTACAAGTCGTTTTTGTAAAGGTTGTCATTTCAGTCGAAAGAACGACGTCTAGATGACCATTTTAGAAAACATACTTTCACTTTGAGTTTAACCATAATTTTTGGATATAGTTTCATGTTCATAATAAAAATCATCTTCTCAGAATAACAACTTTTAAATCAAAGTTTATCATAGTTTTTAATTAACTAACCCAAAACAGCCCGCGGTGTTACTACGACGGCGTAAATCCGGTTTTACGGTGTTTTTCGTGTTTCCAGGTTTTAAATCATTAAGTTAACATATCATATAGATATAGAACATATGTTTAGTTGATTTTAAAAGTCAAGTTAGAAGGATTAACTTTTGTTTGCGAACAAGTTTAGAATTAACTAAACTATGTTCTAGTGATTACAAGTTTAAACCTTCGAAAAAGATAGCTTTATATGTATGAATCGAATGATGTTATGAACATCATTACTACCTTAAGTTCCTTGGATAAACCTACTGGAAAAGAGAAAAATGGATCTAGCTTCAACGGATCCTTGGATGGCTCGAAGTTCTTGAAGCAGAATCATGACACGAAAACAAGTTCAAGTAAGATCATCACTTGAAATAAGATTGTTATAGTTATAGAAATTGAACCAAAGTTTGAATATGATTATTACCTTGTATTAGAATGATAACCTACTGTAAGAAATAAAGATTTCTTGAGGTTGGATGATCACCTTACAAGATTGGAAGTGAGCTAGCAAACTTGAAAGTATTCTTGATTTTATGTAATTAGAACTTGTAAAATATATGAAGAACACTTAGAACTTGAAGATAGAACTTGAGAGAGATCAATTAGATGAAGAAAATTGAAGAATGAAAGTGTTTGTAGGTGTTTTTGGTCGTTGGTGTATGGATTAGATATAAAGGATATGTAATTTTGTTTTCATGTAAATAAGTCATGAATGATTACTCATATTTTTGTAATTTTATGAGATATTTCATGCTAGTTGCCAAATGATGGTTCCCACATGTGTTAGGTGACTCACATGGGCTGCTAAGAGCTGATCATTGGAGTGTATATACCAATAGTACATACATCTAAAAGCTGTGTATTGTACGAGTACGAATACGGGTGCATACGAGTAGAATTGTTGATGAAACTGAACGAGGATGTAATTGTAAGCATTTTTGTTAAGTAGAAGTATTTTGATAAGTGTCTTGAAGTCTTTCAAAAGTGTATGAATACATATTAAAACACTACATGTATATACATTTTAACTGAGTCGTTAAGTCATCGTTAGTCGTTACATGTAAATGTTGTTTTGAAACCTTTAGGTTAACGATCTTGTTGAATGTTGTTAACCCATTGTTTATTATAACAAATGAGATGTTAAATTATTATATTATCATGATATTATAATATATAATATATCTTAGTATGATGTATATACAGTTAAATGTCGTTACAACGATAATCGTTACATATATGTCTCGTTTCGAAATCATTAAGTTAGTAGTCTTATTTTTACATATGTATTTCATTGTTAATACACTTAATAATATATTTACTTATCATTTAACATAATTAACCAAGTGTATCAATATCTTAATATGATTCATATGTACCTAGTAAGACGTTGTTATAACGATAATCGTTATATATATCGTTTTCGAGTTTCTTAAATTAATAGTCTCATTTTTATGTATATAACTCATTGTTAAAATACCTAATGAGATACATACTTATAATAAAAACATGTTAACTATATATATAACCATATATATGTCATTGTATAGTTTTTACAAGTTTTAACGTTCGTGAATCACCGGTCAACTTGGGTGGTCAATTGTCTATATGAAACATATTTCAATTAATCAAGTCTTAACAAGTTTGATTGCTTAACATGTTGGAAACACTTAATCATGTAAATATCAATCTCAATTAATATATATAAACATGGAAAAGTTCGGGTCACTACACCGACAGTTTATATATTATTATATATATAATATATTTAATTTATATAATTAATTATATAATATATTATATTTACATCAATAGTTAAATTGAAATTTTTATTCCGAAGTCTCGTACGTTGTCACTCGACTAGTGTCTCGGTTTCGGTTTCTCGAATGCACGTTCGTACGCTTAGAAAACTAACACTTTACGTTGAGTGATTCGTACCCTTATCAAAATATAGACTTTAATTGCCAATAAACTATATCATTCTAAATGTAACTTGATCATTTGAGTGATTTGGTCATTTATTTCTGTAAATTATCATCTCGTTATATATACGTGATAATATTAAATCAAAACGTTTTGTATCTAATTTAAAATATACATATATTTATATTTTCATTTCGAAATATAAATTTGAAATATTTATTTAACAATATCATATGTAGTTTTCCAACACTAATGATATTCAAAGCTTATATATTTTGAAATCGCTTTAATAATAAGAAATATTATTTCATAACATATGTATTTTATAGTTTAAAATTGATATAATTCATTTATGTACAAACGTTCATAAAAATCATTTTATTACAAAGGTTATAATAGTAGAAGTTGTTATGTCATAATACGTTCTTAAGAATAAAAGTCTATTATATCAAAAATGTTTTCATTTAAGAAAGTAACATCATATATGAATCAAAACAAGTTTCAAGGTTTTAACTTCTAGTTTATTCATGACTCGTAGGATTAAGTCTAAGGGAAAATCAAACGTATGAAATCATCTTAATGTAAAATGTCGATCTATTTAACTTTGTCAATATCTATTTTCTAATTTACCTATATTCCTTAATTTCACTTTCACAATAAATAATATGGAAGCGAAATTCTTATCAAAAGTAATGAAGGAATTAGTGTAAAACGTGCATTGAGAATCTAACAGGAATCTCCACTAACTTTTGTCTAGCTCTTGTTGAATGACACTTCGTTCTTACATGTAAATCACTTTACCATCTTTCGAATATTGTTAAAATGGGAAGATTTCTCAAATCAATGTGGGCCTCTTCAACAGAGACTCGTAATCATAATTCAATGTAACTGATAATTCGATCCTTTGATATTGTCTTTAATTTCGTCGATAATTATTTTAAATATATTTTGAAACAAATACGTTCATGTAAAGTATTATACGTCTAATACTTTGTTAACGTTCTCGAGTTATAATATATATATATATATATATATACATACATACATATATCACATATATATACAATCATGTCCGTTCATATAATGGTTCGTGAATCGTTGAAATTTGGTCGAGGTTAAATGAATGTATGAACATAGTTTAAAATGTTTAAGATTTAACTTAACAATCTTTGCTTATCATGTCAGAATAACATAAAGATAAAGTTTAAATTTGGTCAGAAATTTCCGGGTTATCACAGTACCTACCCGTTAAAGAAATTTCGTCCCGAAATTTGATTGGGATGGTCATGGCTGACAATAGATATGTTTTCATGACTCATACGAGCTGAAAATTTAAGTTTTATCATCATTGAGTAATATAGATAAAACAATTCAATTTTGTGAAGAGTATGAGTGAATTTATCACAAATGAGTGAAGTGAGTATGTATAGATTTGTCATATCTTTTGACGTCGATAGGATTGATTTCCAGAGTTCAAGAGATTTGGAGAAAATCTTCGTAATAAGATTTGATTCTTCGGTAATCCAGGGAATTAGGATCCGATTTAAATGCGATCATCTGTTTTGATTGCTCTGTCGGATATTTTACTATAAATCCACCTCCTTCGTGTCCTTACAACTCACACCTTCTATTCTTTCTCTCTTAGCTCATATTTTAAAGTATTCGTCAATATGCTCCATACAGTGCTGATTCTAGATATACTCCTCACTTTCATATCTGTCGTTCTTCTTTTTCATCTGCTACCGGAGGAATCTATTCACTTATATTATACTCTTAGTTTTATAGTGTTTTTAGTTCTCCCATGTCTTTATATTGCTATATGCATCGATATATATGGTTTGTAATTTCTGGGTTATTGTTGGTTTTATATCTTCCCTTATATTTCAATGTCTCTGCTTCTGTCTTTCTATAATCATTGACATCCATAGTTAATGCTCTCTTCTATTTGCTGCGATTTATACTCCCATTTCTATTTCAGAGTTTCATTCTTTCGTTTCCTCTTCTTGCGATTAAGCACCATATGTAATGGTCCAGAATTCGTAGATATGAGTTTTGAAATGAATATAGTTAATGTTCTAA
The DNA here is from genome assembly GCF_046630445.1 of Rutidosis leptorrhynchoides. NCBI lineage: Eukaryota > Viridiplantae > Streptophyta > Magnoliopsida > Asterales > Asteraceae > Rutidosis > Rutidosis leptorrhynchoides. The sequence goes on along the minus strand of NC_092336.1, from coordinate 78,912,437 downwards.
GAAGGAAATCGTAATGGCACGATCTTGATTTGTCAAATTACCAGAATACCTCGGAAAAGACCGAATCATCAAGAAAAATATTTTCTTGATATGTTTAGAGTTTAAGTAGATCACTAGAGTCGTGTAACATGGCACATAATGACGTTATGATCTGTGAATCATCACGTTCCATTTAGAAACTCAACATGACTTACTATAATATAATCACGTTGATCAAGTGTCATTATATTATACTAACTCATGCTTCAGTTCCCAACACTACTTCAAAAACATTCATACTTTAAACTCGAAGGTTTCAAAATTTAGAAACTAAAACAGTTTCCTTTACAATGTGATACAGATAACGTGAGGAGATAAATGTTTTCAGATAAGAATAGTTATGAAAATATCTTCCGAAATATGGAGGATATTTATAATGAAAGATATGATGATATCTTAAAATATCTAAGATCAGAGGATGATGAAGAATATTGTCCGTAAGAGTTTTAAAGTAAGGAGTAAGGTATTCATTAATGACTTCAGCAGATACTGAATTATTTGGATTCTTTGAAGGCAGGTTTAGTCTTTGTGATTTATCCACAGCCTCCTTCATACTTTGCTCAATCCGTTTTCCAGTTCCAAACCTTCTCTTTTTCTGAGCTTTGCCAATACACTATTCTTTTTCATTAAACTTTTTACTGTTAAGGTCGTTTATAGTTTTTGCTACTTCATCAGCATTTCGAGAACTATTCCGTAGTTCGGGGTGTTTTTTAAAAACTTCACATTCGTGGTATGTAAGTCCGTTATATGTACACATGTAACTATTGGCGTAGACATGCTGTGAGATTTCAAAATACTGATTGCTAATTTCTGATGATTCGTATGGCAATTCTCGTCACAAGATGCAGATGAATAAATGATGGGGTTTTGATAAATATAATAATTTTTCGGAAAAATCAAAGATCAGTGGAGTTGTTGGTAAGTTTATTGCTAATGTGGTGGAACATAAACGGTTCCCCGGTAATGATGGCGAAAGGGCAACGTATATATCGAGGTTATAATAAGATGTTTCAACTAAAAAGTCGAAGTTGACTTGCTGGAGCTGTGACAAAACTGGCTACTTTGAAAAGGAATCGCAAGTTATTTTTGCTAATAAATGCCAAAGAATCTGACGCAGATACGTGTTTAAACTTTTACTTTGGTTTCAAGAGTTTCTCAGGTACATAACTGTGGGTAACATGTGGTTGGATCATCATCTCGATTGTTCATTGTTTGAAGTGACTTTAGGAATTCCGGGGGTTTGAATACCAATTGTAATCGTTACTATACATATGATGTTCTAGGATTTTGAATGATACAAATATTTTTCTGGGTTCAATGAATGGAAATGATATTCTAGCATAGTTTTGAAGTCAAAGTATAGCTTTGAAAGATGTAAGAATCTAAGAGTGATGTCTTCTGTTAAATCTTGACTTGGATTTTGATTCGTCAAAATCAGAATATGTAATCAGTTTTTTGATGAGAATGGTTGTTTTGATTTCTATGTAAGAATGTATATTGTTATGGAAATAGTGAGTATAGTTGATGATTGCTGAATCAGATTCGAAGAATGTAACATATTATTTGTGAACTTATATATCTCTCGGGTATTACCTACCCGTTAAAAAAAAAATTCACAAGTAATGTTTTGTACAGAAAATTTTATTACAGCCCTTATGAAAATATGTGTATATTTTCTTCAGATGTATTACAGATTTAATGAGTTAATATCATATTAAGCTCATTTGATTTTCAGCTACAACTAGAAATGAATAATCCCTAAAACTTTAGAAATTTCGTAATCTTCGTAGATTATCACTTCAATGTAAAGGAAATTATGAATCAATACTTCATTATTCATTTTCATTGATATTTACTCAGTGAATGATGTTGGTGTTCGTGGAATTCTTGTGAACTTCGCAAGATACGAATGATGTTATTTGAAAAGTTTCGAGTACATCGCTGATGAAAGTGTAAAATCAAACATATATTTGAATAATACACTTGATTTATTATGAACTGGAATTTATTGAATTAAGACAGAGATTGTAGTTAACGATGGTTAAGTTGCGGACGAAGGACGTACATTATTGTATATGAATCAACCGAGTAGTTAAGATTCACACATAATAGCTTAGTACGGAAAGATTTATTATGGTTTCAAAATTTGTACATATAAGATATACATGTAAATTCTTCAGAGGAATGGGTTAATACTTCATAACTCGTTGATACAATATACGTGTTGTTGATTAGTGATGATGTCCACGGTGATTCTTGAACTGGCGGAGTTTGTGATGTTATAGGTGCTGCTGATTCTGACGATGCTGTCGGCACTGACTGTACTGGTGATGCTAACGGTACTATTGATACTGCTGGTAAAACAAGTCTAGCTTGTAAATCACGCACCATTCTTGTCAGGGTTTCTACTCTTCCTTCTATCGTTTTGGTTCACTCATCTGATTTATGATTAAGGCTAGAATAGATAGTCTCTAAGACTTTGGAGATTACATAATCGCCGCAGAATGTTTCTTCAATGAAGTTATGAATTACTACTTCATCGGTTATTGTTGTTGGTACTCCTTGGTATCTATGGTGCGTGTGACGTTGATGCTCGAGGCATAGTTTGTGATGTTGAGGTGTGGGATGCGGATGTTGCTGTTGGTGGTGGTGATTGATGTGTGAAATGTGGTATATGAATTGTTGTATGAAATAGTATGAAAAAATACCTATTAAAGATTGTTACACACTAACGGGCAGTGTACCCGATCGTGTAGTAGTATAAATAATGGTTTAGTTCCGTGTATCGTTCCAAGGACAGTTGTATTAGTCAAACTAGAATTAGAAACTATATTATGATTAACTAAGTAAATAAAACTTAAAGGTACAAGATATTATGTTTTTGTGGCTATTTAACGATTTAGCCAAATCAGAGAAGATTAAAAGTAAAAACAATATTTTTGGTCTTTTAAGTTTATATAATGAAAACAAGTGCAAAGAAAGCAAATAAGATAGTTTGATTTAGATCAAAGAGACGAAATGTTCATCTAGATATTTTACCCTCGGTATTGGATGTAAGTTATATTGTTAAGACCCGATTGAATGAATATTTGTGTAAGTTACCTAATAGATTTACCAAGGGTTCTCTTTAGTAAACACGCAAACTCGATTACAAGATCAAGGGTACCCTTTTCTCTATAGTTCTCGTGTTTGTAACCAAATAACTATGATATATATGCTAATCACCCAAATCGACTTGCCAAGAGTTCTCTTTAGCAAGTACTCAAACTAGAATTACTAAGTGGAGGGTTCCCTATCACCTAGACCTTTTCGTTTGTGACTAGTTGATTAGCTAGATCAAAGACTTGAATACCAATTGTCTTTTGCGTTCGCTCTACACAATTCATCCCTATATCGTCTAATCGTCTTGATCTAATTTACCCCCTTGGTCCGGTTTAGTAAACAATCAATCTAAGACAAGTTGATTGTAAATCAATATGATACATCAACAAGAGTTCTCTTTATCAACAACATATCAATTAACTAGATACAAATGATTTAACATCAATAAGCATGGTTCTTTAATTCAAGCTTTAATCTATCACACATAATACATTCAATCAATAAGTTTACATCCAATACTTTGGTTATTAATCTAGACAAACATTATGGAGTTTAGCCAACAATCATGATAACAAGCAAAATAACAATCAAATGATAAGTAGAATTCATTGTTTGAGAACAAGAAAACAACCTATTAGGAGAATGAATCTTGGATGGAGAAGGATTGGTTTCTTGATTCTTGGATGTTAGACCACTTGAAAGAGCTTGGAGTTCTCCAAAAATGCTCCTAAAATCGTCTTCTAACGCCTCTGGTTCGTATCTGATCGTATCTCTCTCAATCATTTGGTTTTAAAGTGGTTAAAGTGGCCCAAAAGTCAAAAGTAGGCTGAAACCTACTTTTGGACGACGTCCAACGAACTGGACGGCCTCCAGAATACTGGACGACGTCCAGTTGTAAAGGGCTGGACGGCGTCCAGATTTCTGGATGGCGTCCAGATGTGCTGAATTTCACTGTCCTGTTTTTTCGTAATCTCCCTTCATTTGGACGGAGTCCCAATCATTTTGGACGACGTCCAACATATCTGAAGCCTTGTTTTACCATTTTAGAGCGCTAATTTGACCATAACTTGTATCGGGATCAACTATGATGATATCACAACTTATCGAATGGTCATAATTCATCAAAACTCTTCACAAATCACTTTCCGATACAAGTTTGCATATCTTTGTCTATTACTTGTAGAAACGCCTTCATTATCCTTGATTCTAGAGTATTTCACACGATATTGCGAGATATATATATAATGTAATTGAGCAATATCAAAACACCCCACACTTAAACCTTGCTTGTCCTCAAGCAAATCTTTCTTACAAAGTAGAACAATATCAAACAAACTTACACAACATAGAGTACACACATCACACAAAGCATGCGAAGCACACGAAATACACACGTTTATTTGAAACGCAACTCACGCTATATGAAACACATGCTTTAAGTACAACACACCTATATTGGAATCACACTCACGCTATATATACAATCAGAACACACGCACACATTTTTGGGAGATTAGATCCAAGTATCCGAAAAATTTGATCCTACGGAAATCAGGATCTTATGAAAACGTTTTATGTTTTGGAAAATGTAGTGCTAGTTTTTACACTAGGCATGTTTTTCGATTTTGTCGAATTTTCTGAATTTTAAAAAAAAAATGAGTGCGGGTTTCCCGCTATTGGTCAAGCCAATCCCTCCCACAGTACCTAACATCACGAGATATTGGTAAGAAAATAATGTGCTTAGGAGGATACACATTACGTCCGGATATCATTGATAATCATGAGGTAATCATCTAATCCATTAAATCAATCATGAAGATTGAGGTTCATCAGTCTTAAAAGCTGATATTTTACCTTTCCGGAGGTTATCCACTGAGGATCTGATCAATCACAGATATTTTGTGTATCATGGTGCGCTCCCCATTTGACAAGACAGATCTCCTTCATCGAGATAACTCTGACTACCAGTTTCCCTGTTTGATGTTGAGGCCTGGTAGATTTCCAGTCGATGTTAGCAATGACTTTTCAAGATTTTTCGTCACCCTACAACTGGTCTAGACTACAACTTCTGAAATAAATCAGCAAGTGTGTCGATTGGGAGACTTTACTCCTATGGGTTATACAAAGTGGTCGAGCGCATGCATTGCCCTGGTTCTGAACAATGAAGACCGCCCTTAGGTTTTTGATCTGGCACGAGGTCCGGTTTCCGACCAAGCTATGCAATCACCGCTCTCTCACGGTTTACACTCGTTTTGGTACAAGTGACCTACAAGTTAGCTTTACTAAACTAGTAGGATTTTCATCCAAATAATTGAATGATAGTGCAACTTCAAAGACTATTAATAATTTAAAACATAACTCAACATTTCTTTTCTAGTTTTTAGAACACAATGTATGTAACATGGTTTTTGGACAATTTTCGTTTCTTAGGCTACCTGAAAATTTGAAAAATTTAATCATAAACGCCTTAATTTTTTGTAAAACGAATTCCCGATAAATTTCTATCTCCCACCCCACACTTGAGATCATGCTAGGCCCTCATTGCATGAAATCAGAAAAAGGATTAAATTTAGAGGGCAAAGTGATAGGGTGATTGTAGAAATCTTAAAATTTTAACCTGTAAATCGTGGAACATGTAGACGGATGCCGCTGAACTTACTGCCAGCATAAGAGCATCGTCCACTCCGCGATTAGCATTAAACATACATCATAATATCAAATGTTGCTGAACTTAATGTCAGTCTTTGAAGTTTAATCAAGCTGCACAAAATAACAAACCAAACAAATAATACTAAAAATAATGGTGTTTCTACAACCACAACCATTTTCAAATTAGTTTATATTACAAACCAAACATTGTTTAAAAACACACCACAAGAAATAAATAAATAGTCTCAAAGTAATGTAACAAAACGATAATAGGCACGCAAGCCTTCAGTTATCGTACGGCTAAAAGTAATTTCCTGAGCCATGTCTGCTTTGGCGTACCTGCGGGTATTCCTGCTTAAATCGGTTCCTGGCATCCTGCATCTCAGCGTTAGTATCATAAATTGGGTAATGAGGTGGTGGGTTTTGAGGATCAGTGTAGTATGTGGGTGTCAGACGTGTTGTCCTATAGTACTGATCGGGGTTGGAATAAAATAACTCTAAGTTATGGTTATTCCAGTCAATACCATAACTGTTCCATTCATGATCGTGTACTTGAGCAATCTGGCGTTGCTCCATTCTTTGCTGACTATCCCACATACGATTGTTATGTGTCCTCTGCTCATTCAGACTCAACCTCATATTATTGACACTATTAACCAAATTATCCCAACTAGATTGGGACAGATTCCAAGGACCTTGATCATGAACATTTGTCTGGGCTTCTATTTCCGCTTCTTCTTCCTCTTGTTGTTCTTGTTGAACGTTTGCTCCACTACCACTCGCGCCACCTGCTACAAAAGGTACTAAACGCCTATTTCCGTCGTACATCAAAATCCCAGCGTTAACATAAGAAACCTTTTTCAAGGCTTTCATTGCAAGGTCACATTCAATCAAGCGATTAAGATCAATATTAAAGTGACGAGCAATCCGCGTAATGTAGTGGCCCCCTAGAAGCGGGTTGTCTCCTCGCGCATCCGTGGCGATGTTAAGCAAAAAGTTCCCAATTAACCCCGGTATATCCGTTTGACAACCCCGTTTTATTTGATCCATTATCCATAGATCCAGAGATTTTACCTTTACATGTCCTTCGACTCTCGCATTAAAAGTACATGCGATAAGTCGATGGAGAAGCTTATCATCCGGGGTTGCTATTTCAGTATACCTGTGCCTTCTAGATTTGAACGGGCTGGATGCATTCGGACCTCTAATCCTTCTCCAAAAGGATTGTTCATTGAAACCCACTCTTCCATGATACTCTGAGCTTACCAAATATGTCCTTAATTGTGCGTCAGTAAGCTCGTTAAAATTACCCAAAACTCTACATAACCCAAAACTACTCAAACTTCTTTCCTCACCCCCTAGTCGAAATCTAAAGAAAGCATCCGATAGTGGATCGCGAACATTATTGAATCGGAAAGTTGAGTAGAATTCTTTACATAGCACGAGAAACACTTGATTGTGTAGACTGAAAATGTGTTCCCATGCATAGGTCACTATGTTATTATATGGTATAGCTAACAAACGCGTGACATGGGTGTGCATACCCGCCTCAATCAAAGGAGCCCAGTCGAAATACCATGTAGCATTAATTGGTCTACGGGTAATTCGAGCAAAAGTTTCCCCGTAATCATCATTGTCCCGAAGATGTTCTAACCATACTATTGGATTATTTTGATCCTCTTCTTCTTCTCCAGATGATGATGATGAATGTCGTTGTTGAACCGGTGGTGGTGGTGGTGGAACATTTCTTGAGGTCCTGCCTCTCTTTGGTTGTCCACCTCGGCTAGATTGTCCCTGCAAAACATAATAACACCAAACCAAAAGAACATAGAAACCGTTGTATTAATGTTAGCTAAAAACATAACCGAGTAGCAAGGGGAATTAGTCATTCCATTCAAAGTTCATAAGCATTGTGATTCATATAAGCAAAAGCGTATGTTCAAAACAATTGATCACAGTCAACCAAAGTCAACATAAACTAGCAAATACGCTCTCACAAAAATGTGGATCACAAAATTTACAATTAGGCATCAACTTAGGACTCAAGCATGTTGCGTTCATAGGTCATTACATTTAAACTTGCATTCTAATGATATTCATTACAAACATAGCACAATTATCACAATTTAGTTTAAAATGACCATAATCTTCACATAGCGTAACTACATTATAGCATTGCATACCATCAATCCACTTCAATAGGCTTAAACAGGTGAGAAACTAGCATACATCTTTCATAAGAATATTACAATTTAAAGCATGCTAGAAATTCACTAAAATTCAATTTATGACCCGGCCAAATTAACATCTATATCATCAACAACAATTAAACACTTCACAAGCTTCATAAACAACACAAACTAACTCAATATCTTGAATTAAATACCCTAATTTCGGATTTAATCACTACAAACCCTAGAATCATGAACATACCCATTAAACATATAATTATTGCAAAATCAAGACATAATGGGTAATTAAACAACTAAGGTATGTTAATCTAAACAAGAATCATGCAAATCAAACACCCCACACTTATCTTTCACCAAATTATACATATAAACATACAAATTAATTAATTAAGAAAGAAAAGTATGAAAAGGGAGTAGCAATACCTTAGAAAACATGATTCAAGCTTAGATTTGAAGGAAGAATTCACGAATTTGAAGGAAGAAATTAGGGTTTTTAGAGTATTGGTTCGTTTGTGGGATAAGGAATAAAAGAAAAGTGTGTTTTGTGGTTGAAAATTGGGTTAGAATAGGTATAAAACGTGTTTTCTTTTTCGGGTCAGGCGTCTGGACGGCGTCCAAAATTCTGGATGGCGTCCAAAATTCTGGACGGCGTCCAGTAAAGAAGATCTGGACGGCGTCCAGTAAAGAAGCGTGGGACGGCGTCCAGTGATTTTGGACGGCGTCCAATTACACTAAAAAGTACTGACCTCTTTTTGAGAAAACCCTTTGAAATTGGACGGTGTCCAAGGAATTTTGGACGGCGTCTCACTGGTCTGGTGGCTCAAAAACTCATAAAAATTCCCATTTTCAACAAACAAAAGTTATATCATCCTCATTGATCATTTTGTACATTAAAAACAATCAAATCAATCATAAAACACTCAATTCACACTATTTATACGCGTGAACTTTCTTTAACGAGTCGTTCACCCAACTCGTCCCTATTTTGATTTAGGCTTTGTTCTCGAAGTTGAGGCTAACCTCATCTTCGATTTCTAGGGGACCATCGACATAGTGTTTGACCCGGTGGCCATTCACTTTAAAAATATCGCCCTTCCAGTTCACCACTTCAATTGTACCATAAGGGTACACCCTTCTAACAACAAATGGTCCAGACCATCGGGACTTAAGCTTTCCTGGTGATAACTTGAAACGGGCATTGTAAACAAGGACACGATCTCCTTCCATGAATTCCTTTGGATTTTTCAATCTCTTGTCGTGCCATTGTTTGGTTTTTTCTTTATAAATTAGAGAGTTGTCATAGGCTTCAAGCCTCAACTCATCTAATTCATTTAACTTGGTCAAACGTAACCGACCCACCTCTTGGTAATCCAAATTACATGCCCTTAGCGCGCAATGCGCTTTGTGTTCAATCTCCAAAGGGAGATAGCATGCTTTTTCGTATACCATACGGAAAGGAGTGTTTCCAATAGGTGTTTTGTAGGCCGTACGAAAGGCCCACAATGCATCGTTTAACTTAACTGACCACTCTTTTGGATTCGCATCAACGGTCTTTTCAAGTATGCATTTTAACGACCGATTGGTATTCTCCACTTGTCCACTTGTTTGGGGATGATAGGATGTTGAAATTTTATGGATCACTCCATATCTTTTCAACACCTTTTCTAATTGCTTATTGCAAAAGTGGGTGCCCCGATCACTGATAAGGGCTTTTAGTGTGCCAAACTTTGAGAAAAGTTCCATAAAAAAGGTTACTACAACTCGGCCATCATTTGTTGGTAGAGGTTTTGCCTCCGCCCATTTGGAAACATAGTCTATGGCAACAAGTATGTAGAGGTAAGAATGAGACTTTGGAAAGGGCCCCATAAAGTTAATTCCCCAAACATCGAACACCTCGCATACTTGGATGCTTTGTTGAGGCATTTCATCCCGTTTAGTGATTTAACCGGCCCGTTGGCACGCGTCACAATCCTTACAAACAATGTTGGCATCTTTGAATATTGTAGGCCAATAGAAACCGACCTCGTAAACTTTCCTCCCCGTGATTTGGGGACCAAAGTGCCCACCTGTTGGACCAAGGTGACAATCAAGCAGAATTTCGGTGCATTCCTTCCCCGAAACACACCTGCGAATAACTCCATCCGCACATCACCTAAATAGATAAGGGTCTTCCCAAAAATAGTATTTTAGGTCACTAAAGAATTTCTTTCTTTTCTGATGTGACCAACCGATTTCTAGGTACCCTCCAACAATGTAATTGGCGAAGTCAACATACCACGGGTCTTCCACCTTCTCTACTCGCATGAGGTATTCACCGGGAAAATCATCTTTAATACTTGATTTATGGAGTACTTCAAGATTGGGATTATCAAGTCTAGAAAGATGGTCAGCCGCGAGATTTTCGGCACCTTTCTTGTCCTTAATCTCGATATCAAATTCTTGCAAAAGCAAGACCCATCTTAGCAATCGAGGTTTTGCATCCGGCTTAGAGAAAAGATATTTCAATATCGAATGATCGGTGAAGACAATTATCTTCGATAGGACAAGATATGATCGAAATTTTTCAAAATAAAAGGCGATAGCAAGGAGCTCTTTTTCCGTGGTTGTGTAGTTCAATTGAGCTCCTTGTAAAGTCTTACTTGCATAATAAATGGGTTGAAAACGTTTCTCAACCCGTTGGCCCAAAACTGAACCAACTGCAAAATCCGATGCATCGCACATTAGCTCGAATGGTAGTGACCAATTTGGAGCTATGATTATTGGTGCGTTGACAAGTTTTTGTTTTAAAACATTGAATGCCTTAGTGCATTCACTTGTGAAAACAAAGGGTGCATCTTTTTCGAGAAGTTTATTCAATGGCGTTGCAGTTTTTGAAAAATCTTTAATAAATCGCCGGTTCCCAAGAAAACTTCTCACACCCTTCATATTTGAAGGAGGTGGAAGGTTGACAATGACGTCGACCTTTGCTGGATCCACCTGAATACCAACACTTGAAATTTTGTGCCCCAAGACAATGCCTTCTTTAACCATAAAGTGGCATTTCTCCCAATTTAGCACTAAGTTTGATTTCTCACACCTAATTAGTATTTTCTCCAAATTTAGAAGGCATGAATCGAATGTGTCACTGAAAACTGAAAAGTCATCCATGAACACTTCCATGCATTCTTCAATCATATCGTGGAAAATGGCCATCATGCACCTTTGGAATGTTGCGGGAGCATTACATAGACCAAAGGGCATTCGACGGTATGAAAAGGTGCCATAGGGACACGTGAAGGTAGTCTTTTCTTGATCCTCGGGGGAGATGAGAATTTGAAAGTACCCCGAAAAACCATCTAGGAAACAATAAAAGCTATTTCCTGCTAGTTTCTCTAACATTTGATCAATGAATGGTAGCGGAAAATGGTCTTTTCTCGTGGAATCGCTTAGCTTACGATAATCTATACAAACTCGCCACCTTGTGACAGTTCGTGTTGTGATAAGCTCGTCTTTATCATTAGTGATAACAGTTATACCACCCTTTTTAGGAACACAATGGACCGGGCTTATCCATGAACTGTCTGAGATTGGGTAGATTAGACCTGCATCTAGCAATTTAATGATTTCCTTTTTGACAACATCTTGCATATGAGGATTTAGTCTCCTTTGACGTTGCACCATTGGTTTGGAATTTTCTTCCATCAAGATCTTGTGCGTGCAATAAGAAGGACTAATTCCTTTTATATCATGGATCTTCCATGCAATGTCCGGTTTGTGGGCCTGTAACAAGGAAACAAGACGTTCTTTTTCATATTTTGAAAGAAGTGAGGAAATAATTACCGGAAGCTTCGAATCTTCCTGAAGGAAAGCGTACTCAAGATGATTAGGGAGCGGCTTAAGCTCCAAAATTGGAGGTTCCTCAATTGAGGGTTTACTCCGGTACTCACTATCCTTGTTCAGTTGTTCTATCTCCTCCTCAGTTAGTTCATACCCATTTGCCATCAAAGTGGCCATCACATCCATTTCTTCAACGGAAAATTCTTCATCTCCACTCGACAAATCGTATACACATGTTTCATCCGATTCGGGAAATTCCTGCAAGAATTCATAATGCGAATCTATGCTTTGCATAAAATAACAAGTATTATCTGAAGATTCAGGATATTTTAATGACTTGTCAATTGCAAAAGTCGCACTAGCTTCACCAATTCTTAGAGTCAACTGCTGGTCATAAACATCAATGACACATCTAGCAGTATTCAAAAATGGTCGACCCAAAATAATTGGTATTCTTTCATCAACTTCCATGTCTAAATCACAAAGTCTGCCGGAAAAATTAGATTCCCGGTCTTAACTAACAAATTCTCTATTATTCCTCGAGGGAATTTTATAGAGTGATCAGCTAGTTGAATAGCCATTCGTGTGGTCTTGAGTTCCCCAAGGGCTAATTTAAGGTAAATCAAATAGGGCATTAAATTGATACTAGCCCCCAAATCGGCCAATGCCCTCATACAGTCGAGGTCACCCATTAGACATGGAATAGTAAAACAACCTAGATCCCGAAGCTTTTTAGGAAGTGTGTTGGACACCAGCGCTGAACATCTAGTATTTAAAGTGACTGATGAAACGCTTTCCATCTTCTTGCGGTTAGTAAGTAAGTCTTTTAAGAACTTAGCATACTTGGGCATACCTGAAATAACATTAATAAAAGGCATATTTATGTTAATTTGTTTAAACATATCTAGAAATTTTAAAATTTTGGCTTCGAGCCTTTCTTGTTGTTGCTTTATTGGGTATGGGAGCGGTGGTTGATATGGCATCACTACGGGTTTCTCCCGTTCTTCCTTCTCAACTACTTGTTCCGGCTCCTTAACCGGTTCGTCATTTTTGTTCAATGAAACACTGAAATCAGAATCTTCGGGCATTTTTGGAGCTTCGTATGCTAGACCACTCCGTGTGGTGATAACATTGGCATGTTCATTTCGGGGGTTCTTATTAGTATCGCCTGGTAAACTCCCTGGTTTTCTTTCACTAAGTAAACTAGCTAAACCACTCATTTGCTTCTCCAGATTCTGAATTGCAGCTTGTTGGTTTTTAAATTGGTGTTCGTTCTTCTCGTTTGTTTGGCTTATATTGGTGACAAGCTGGGTCTGAGATGCAATTAACTTCTCCAACAAACTCTCCATATTTGACTTTTTCTCTTCTTGTTGGGGTTTTTAAAAAAAACCCGGAGTTTGTTGTTGGAACCCACTACTTGACCATTGTTGGTAATTGGAATTTTGACCTTGAGGGTTGCAGGGGTTGTTGAAGTTTCGGTTAAATTGGGCTCTTCCTTGAAATTGATTATTATTTCTTTGGCTTATGAAAGCCACTTCTTCTTTTTGAGCCATTGTTAAACCAGCATCACAATCTTTTCCTAAATAGAGACCACCACAGTATTCACAACCTACCTTCATACTATGAATTTCCTTGGTGATTTTGTCCATGTTTCGAGCAACACCGTCTATTTTCACACTTAAGGAACTAAGGTCATCATAAGCACCGGCGCTTTGGACTTGAGCATTACGAGTAATTGGTCGTTCTTGATACCACTCATGAGAATAATCAGCTTGCTTCTCGATTATCTCATAAGCATCTTGCTCGGTTTTGTCCATGAGTGAACCTCCGGCCGCTTGATCAATGGAAATTCGGGTTAAAACATCACAACGCTTGTAAAAAATTTAAACTTGTTGGAAGGTATCCAGACCATGGTTTGGACAACCTCTTAGTATTTTAGAAAACCGATTCCATGCTTCATATAAGGTTTCCATCGGCTTTTGACAGAATTGGGTAATTTCTTGTTGGAGTCTCGCGGACTTAGAAGCTGGAAAATATTTCTTAAGAAATTTTTCCATCATACCATCCCAAGTTTAAATTGTAGCCTCGGCCAATGAATCTAACCAACTTCGTGCTTCCCCGTGGAGTGTCCATGGGAAAAGTCTTAAAAATATGGCCTGATCAGTGTCTGGTTTAAGTTTGAATAGAAGACATATCTCTTGAAAAAGACGAATATGTTCGTTTGCATCTTCATTCAGACCACCACCAAATTGACATATGTTGTTAATCATTTGGAGAATAGGTCCTTTTATTTCAAATTTTTCTTCACCGGTGGGCGGAGTAATGGCACTACCTTGTCCGGTTCGGGTTGCTTTCATCTTGGCCGCCATTGATTGTCTTGGTACCATCTGCCTTGCCTCTCCTTCCATTTCAAAATTTGGAGTATGAACGGGTTCACCAAATTCAGAGTATCTTGGCTTGGTTGTACTTGATTCTGAATCAAAGGTTTCTTGCTTTGATGAAGATTCAAAAAGTTCAAGTACTTCTTTTGGGATCCTACCAAGCTTTCTATCAGGTTCTGTAAGCGGTGTAAGTAACGGAGAATCTGAACTTCGGGTATGCCGCATATGCAACCTAAAATCTGTCAATCACACTACTAACAAAACTATTAAACGCACCGATTTTATAAAATTAAAATCAAAGACTATTAATAATTTAAAATAATTAAGAAACTACTTAATCACAAATTAGTTAACAATTCTATTTTGACACAAAACTGTCCCTGGCAGCGGCGCCAAAAACTTGATGTGCGAAACGTGGTATATGAATTGTTGTATGAAATAGTATGGAAAAATACTGATTAAAGATTGTTACACACTAACGGGCAGTGTACCCGATCGTGTAGTAGTATAAATAATGGTTTAGTTTCGTGTATCGTTCCAAGGACAGTTGTATTAGTCAAACTAGAATTAGAAACTATATTATGATTAACTAAGTAAATGAAACTTAAAGGTACAAGATATTATGTTTTTGTGGCTATTTAACGATTTAGCCAAATCAGAGAAGATTAAAAGTAAAAACAATATTTTTGGTCTTTTAAGTTTATATAATGAAAACAAGTGCAAAGAAAGCAAATAAGATAGTTTGATTTAGATCAAAGAGACGAAATGTTCATCTAGATATTTTACCCTCGGTATTGGATGTAAGTTATATTGTTAAGACCCGATTGAATGAATATGTGTGTAAGTTACCTAATAGATTTATCAAGAGTTCTCTTTAGTAAACACGCAAACTCGATTACAAGATCAAGGGTTCCCTTTTCTCTATAGTTCTCGTGTTTGTAACCAAATAACTATGATATATGTGCTAATCACCCAAATCGACTTGCCAAGAGTTCTCTTTAGCAAGTACTCAAACTAGAATTACTAAGTGGAGGGTTCCCTATCACCTAGACCTTTTCGTTTGTGACTAGTTGATTAGCTAGATCAAAGACTTGAATACCAATTGTCTTTTGCGTTCGCTCTACCCAATTCATCCCTATATCGTCTAATCGTTTTGATCTAATTTACCTCCGGGTCCGGTTTAGTAAACAATCAATCTAAGAAAAGTTGATTGTAAATCAATATGATACACCAACAAGAGTTCTCTTTATCAACAACATATCAATTAACTAGATACAAATGATTTAACATCAATAAGCATGGTTCTTTAATTCAAGCTTTAATCTATCACACATAATACATTCAATCAATAAGTTTACATCCAATACTTTGGTTATTAATCTATACAAACATTATAGAGTTAGCCAACAATCATGATAACAAGCAAAATAACAATCAAATGATAAGTAGAATTCATTGTTTGAGAACAAGAAAACAACCTATTAGGAGAATGAATCTTGGATGGAGAAGGATTGGTTTCTTGATTCTTGGATGTTAGACACTTGAAAGAGCTTGGAGTTCTCCAAAAATGCTCCTAAAATCGTCTTCTAACGCCTCTGGTTCGTATCTGATCGTATCTCTCTCAATCATTTGGTTTTAAAGTGGTTAAAGTGGCCCAAAAGTCAAAAGTAGGCTGAAACCTACATTTGGACGGCGTCCAACGAACTGGACGGCGTCCAGTATAGAAGGACTAGATGGCGTCCAGAATAATGGACGGCGTCTAGTTGTAAAGGGCTGGACGGCGTCCAGATGTGCTGAATTTTACTGTTCTGTTTTTCGTAATCTCCCTTCATTTGGACAGAGTCCCAATCATTTTGGACGACGTCCAACATATCTGAAGCCTTGTTTTACCATTTTATAGCGCTAATTTGACCATAACTTGTATCGGGATCAACTATGATGATATCACAACTTAGCGAATGGTCATAATTCATCAAAACTCTTCACAAATCACTTTCGGATACAAGTTTGCATATCTTTGTCTATTACTTGTAGAAACGCCTTCATTATCCTTGATTCTAGAGTATTTCACACTATATTGCGAGAGATATATATAATGTAATTGAGCAATATCAGTGATGGTACTGTTGGTGTTGCTGATGGTGGTGCTGTTGCTGCAGGTGCTGCTGCTGATGCTTGTAACTTTTGCACCGTATTCTCCAAAGCCACTACCCGAGCGTGAAGCTCGTTAACTTCTTCTATTACTCCAGGATGATTAGTGGTTCGGACGAGCGGGTGAATAAGATCTAGAATGTGAGAAAGTATATAATCGTGATGAGATACTTTGGAAATGAGAGAGAAAATGGTGTTTCAGACAGGTTCGCCGGTAAGTGCTTCAGGTTCTTCGCCAAGAGGGCAATGTGGTGGATGGAAGGGATCACCTTCTTCTTGTCTCCAATGATTGAGGAGGCTACGAACCCATCCCCAATTCATCCAGAATAGATGATGGCTGATTGGTTGATCCATTCCAGTCACACTGCTTTCGGATCTTGAGTGGGATTCCATTTCGGAATCCGAGGGACTTAAACTAATGACGAATTCCATTTCGTACGGTTGAATAAATAATTTTTCATTATGAAATGATTTTTCGGCTATCGGTGGTATTCTCATTACATAGAATATCTATATATATAGAGCAAAAGATTTCGTAGATTACGGAGGATTTTACGGAATATGTCAGGCAAAGTTTACAGTAACAGATACGCTAAGATATTAATTAGCAGATACGCTAAGATATGAATTTTGTCTTTACACTATTCATGTAATCAATGCAGTAAGATGTGTCTAGACTAAGAGTGATAAACAGGTAATTTCTGACAAAATGATAAACAAAACTTTTGACATGTAGACACGGTCGAAGTCCAGACTCACTAATGCATCCTAACGACTATCAGTTAGACACACTAATGCAGACTTGGTTTGTCACGACCCGGAAAATTCCGACTAATTTTAAACCGAACTCTCGATACGATATTGTATTTTTGACACAATAAGCAAAGTCTATTAGGTTGGATCTCAAAAATGTTGAACTATTTCATTATTCAATTGACCTTCGACTGTTCCCGACGATTCACGAACAACTATTTCGAAGTAGATGCATATATATTTATATTTATATAATAATAATAATTTGAATTGTAATTTAAAATAATATAAAATATAATAAAAGTTATTGAGAATCTATATATAAAGTATATAAAGTATAATTATTAAATAATAGTAACACTCGTTTGTCAATTCGTTAGTATTTAAATAAGTAATTCAAACTTATGTGATTTGAAAATAAACGAAAGCTCATTAATAGACTACGTAAACTTCAGATTAGTTGAAAATATATTTACTATCTTGTTTTGAATTTTAATTAATTTGTACATTCTATTTGGGATTGAGCTCAAATGACAGGACAACTTTTATGATCGATATTAAACAAGTTTACACTCGAATTTATGAGAAGTTGAACTTAAACGTTGGTCTATAATTAAGTCTTATCAATTCTAAGTTTGCTAAAAATATATTTAAATACCTCGAGCTAAGTTTTAGTACTCCGTACATATAAATTGGAACATAAAATAAATAATTACCTAGCCTTTTTGATCAGGTTTCAAACAGGTAATGAGTGAAATAATTAAATATATTTAATCTAAAAATTTGGGATTTTTAGGGACATTTTTTTTACATCAACTGTTTAGAAATGGACACGATATAGCACTCCGTAAAGTTAAAATATCTAATTGTCCGCAGAGGCTGCTGAACTATGCTAAATGAGCTTACACGTTTATATGATAACTTATATTATACTTTGGAAATACTGTGCATGATTTGTGAATACTATGCTTAATTGGTTTAATAATTATTAGTGTATTGTCTTCTTTCTGCATTATATCTCTTCTCTTTATATATCTATATCTATAATCCTATAGAGAATATATACATACATATATCTCCTTCTTTATATATAAACTCTTACTGAGGAAACCGGATCACCATTAAACACCATCAACTACCATGTCTTCTTCAACCACCGGCTACCACCATAACCATCCTCCATCAACCCGACATCATCCCATCGATCAACCTTCTAGACCACCGGTTACCGATCACCACCAACAACAACCACAGTCACCATCGTCCTTCGAACACCACAGCACCCATCTCATCACCTTCTTCATCATCACCACAACCACCATGACTATCACGGTCTCTCACATTTGATCCACCATGATCACGATCTTTCTCTCTCTAACCATCTCTCTCCCTCTCTTTTTATAAACCACCATCGAAGCTTACTATGACTCTTTTGTTTCAATCGAGAACAACCACCTCACCGGACCACCACGCTGCTGCTCCGTACAGCCGTAAACCACCACTACATCACCACTTCATTACCATTATTATTCATTCGAATCACCTACTGCAAACCTGCGTTTTTTTTCTTTCTGTTTTTAGTTATATTCGAAAACCCAAAAATCTCTATGTATACAACTGTTCCTGCTACTTTTGTTTCTGTTATTCTCTTCAAGAATAAATCTAAATCGCCACCGGTTGACATCATTACTATTACTATTCATCGTCTTTTTCGAAACCACCGCTACTGTTGCACTTTATTTTTCTGTTTCAAGCCAAACACCGCCACCCATTTGACCTGCTACAACCATTCTGCAAAAATCGAGCTAATGATCTGCTGAAATCCTTAACTGCTACTCTATCGATTTTTCTGCTTCATTTTCATCAAGATCGACACCCAAAACAGTCACCATCATCATAATTCTTTTACTGTTTCTGCAAATCACTATGCTACTGCTACGTTTGTTGTTCGCCTGCTCAAAGACCTCAAACCACCTCACACCACCACCTTCTCGATCCCTGTTCTACTGCTTGGTATTCTTCTACTGTTAAAACGAGAAAAATGATAACGGGGAAGATGATGAACAGTGGATATATGATAATTACGATTCTGTGATTATCTTATGATTATGATTATGACTAGGATCATGATAATGAAATGATGATACGGTTATGTTAATGGTAGGTTAGATGATGATGAAAAGGTTAAATGGGTTTTGAATTTAGAAGATGAAGAAGATGAACCATTTTAAAAATGGTTATAAATATTTCGAAGTAAATAAAAACAGATAAATAGGCATGGAGTAGTGGTGTTGAGTGTTGACAGGTTATCAGAAGGTGACGGGTTCGAGCCCTGCCGTGGGCTATTTTCTTTGAAATTCGTTTTTAAGAGGTAGTTACAATTTCAAAATTTTTATTATTATTATTACTATTTTTATTATTATTATTATTATTATTATTATTATTATTATTATTATTATTATTATTATTATTATTATTATTATTGTTGTTGTTATTATTATTATTGTTGTTGTTGTTGTTGTTGTTGTTATTAATATTGTATTAAAATTAGTATTAAGTTTTTCATGTTTATTTAAAAACTACTGTTATTATTATAAGGTTTATTATTAAAATTATCATTTATATTAATAGAATTAATAATATTATTATCATTAGTACTATTATCATTATTATTATTATTTTTACTAAAATTATATTAGTATTATTATAACTACTGTTTAAACAAACAAAAGATATATATATATATATATATATATATATATATATATATATATATATATATATATATATATATATATATATATATATATATATATATATATATATATAAATCAATATATTTAATCTATCAAAATTAATAACTTTAATTATTTAAAATATATATAATGAATAGATGAAACATATATATTAATAATATAAAAGTAAAGTTATATCTATATAATTTTGATCGATTACGATTATGTGTGTTAATATATATACATATATATGATATAGGTTCGTGAATCCGAGGCCAACCCTACAATTGTTCAATGTCATTATATGTATTTTTACTACAAAATACAGTATGGTGAGTTTCATTTGCTCCCTTTTTAGTTGCTTTTGCAATATATATATTTTTGGGCTGAGAATACATGCGCTGCTTTTATAAATGTTTACAAAATAGACACAAGTACTTAAAAATATATTCTACGTTGAGTTGTACCACTGTCATACTTCCCTGTAGTTTGGTAACTACTATTTACATGTGGTATTGTAAACGCGAATCCTGTTGATAGATCTATCGGGCCTGACAACCCCAACCGGACTGGACGACCAGTATTCAATGATTGCACAGTACTTCGTTTCGGTGACTATACTTGGTACGGTGTAGTAAGATTTCATAATAAAGGGAATATGCGACGTTGATTAAATGTTAAGTATGGTTACCAAGTGCTCAACCACTTAGAATGCTTTACATACACTTGCGAGTGTATTATGTTTATGATTATGAAATCTTGTGGTCTATTAATATATTGAAATAATTGATACGATAAACCTATGAACTCACCAACCTTTTGGTTGACACTTTTAAGCATGTTTATTCTCAGGTACGAATTAAGTCTTCCGTTGTGCATTTGCTCAATTTAAGGACATTACTTGGAGTTGATCATCGCAATGGGACCAAATGTTGATGACTTCGTCCAGGTGGATAAGGACGGGTTGTTATAGTTGGTATCAGAGCGGTAGTCTTAGCGAACCAGGTCTTGAATTAGTGTGTCTAACTGATAGTTGTTTAGATGCATTAGTGAGTCTGGACTTCGACCGTGTCAGCATGTCAAAAGTTTTGCTTATCTTTTCGTGTCGAAAATTACTTGCTTATCATCCTTAAAGTCTAGACACATCTTACTGCCTCTATTGCATAGATAGTGTATAGATAAATTCGTATCTTAGCGTATCTGTTACTACAAACCTTGCCTGACATATTTCGTAGATTCCTCCGTAACTTATGGGATTTTAGTATTTTATATGCATATGTAAATTATGTATTGCAGGGTACTAATTTACATCCTATAATCTATTCTTATCTAAAATCCTTCATCTGATTTTACGAGACGAATCTCTCAACCAGTTCGAATCCCTCGGATTCTGACAGCTATTCTGATTTGGAGTTTCACCTAAGCTCCGAAAGCAGTGTCACCAGAATGAATCAACCAATTCATCTGATGGGTTCGTAGCCTCCTTAATCATTGGAGATAAGAAGAAGGTGACCCTTTTCATCCACCACATTGCCCTCTTGGCGAAGAAACTGAAGCACTTACCGGCGAACCTGTCCGAAACACCATTTTCAGTCTCATTTCCAGAGTATCTCGTCACGACTGTATACTATCTCAAATCCTAGATCTTATTCATTCGCTCGTTCCGACCGACAATCATCCCGGAGTAATACAAGAAGTCAACGAACTTCGCGCTCGAGTAATCAATTTGGAGAATATGGTGCAAAACGTACCAGCTTCAGCAACATCACCTGCATCAACAGTACAACCAACAACATAAGTTTCAACATTACATGCTCAACATCTCATTCTGTACCTCGAGTATAATCATCGTTCTATGAATCATTCTACATTATTTATCTTCGTTCGACATGGCGATTATATAATCTTTAATGTTTTAGAGATTATATATTCTTATTCTAACGGTAAATCAAATGAGTCTAATATCATATTGACTCATTAAATCCATGATTACATCTGAGGGAAAATATAGATGCAAATATATTTTCATAAAGATTGTAATTAAAAATTCTTTTGTACAAACTGTTAATGGTGAAAATATTTTAACGGGTAGGTAATACCCGAGGAATATTTAGATTTCACATTAATAAGTTGCACTGTACATTCTTCGACTCTAATTCAACAGTCAGTCACTATTCTACGTATATCCATAGATATATGTATCCGTTCATCACAGAATCCATTTTCGTTCAATTTCATATTTGGATTTTGACCTATCAGAATCCAACAAGTGGCATAATGAAGAAAACATCGGACAAAGTAAAATTTGTTAGAAACAAACGAACTAACTAATTGAAATATTGTTAAGAATCCACGCTAACTGTTCCTAGCTAACTGTTCCTAGCTAACTGGTTACATTTTATTTATCGCAATTTAATTATCGCAATTTATATTCTCGCAATTTACATTCTCGCAATTTTATTTATCGTCATTTAATTTCTGTATTTATTTTACGCACTTTAAATAACGGGACACGTATACAAGGTTTCGACATATCATATTGACCCATCTATATATTTATCTTGGAACAACCATAGACACTCTATATGCAAATGACGGAGTTAGCTATACAGGGTTGAGGTTGATTCCAAAATATATATATAGTTTGAGTTGTGATCAATACTGAGACCGGTACACGGGTCACGATACGTATTAATTAATTCAAATGTTATATATTAAACTATATATGAAATATTGGACTATTGGACTATTGGACTACTAACTTTGGACAATTAAAATGAATTAAAATATTGATTATAATATATGAAACTAAATAATTCTTCAAGTTTGCCACTTGATTTTCATCTTAAACCTCATTTGAATCTTGACGATTCCAATCCATATTCAAACCTTTCATGATTCTTGAAAACACCTCGATCGAGAAGATGAACCAGTTGCACTTCATCTACGGAAGAAAAGATTGATGCATATAGTTATGCACCCGAAAAACCCTCAGAAACTGAGTAATCGTTTAACACATAGCTGTGTTAATTCTTTTAGTGTTATTATTACCCAAAATAATTTAGGTAATCCCTTTCCAAATTAGCCAATTTTGTCACAGCTCCAACAAGTCAACTTCAACTTTTCATCCGAAACAACCTTATTATAACCTAGATATATATGAGTACTCTTTATTGTTACCAGGGAACCTTTTATAATCCACCATATTACCATCAGCGTTTAATCATCTAAAAACACAATTCTCCTGAAACCACCGCGGTTTGAAAACCGATGACCCAGATTCGTTAACTTTGAAAATGCTGACGAAGCAGCATGTTGTAGATGGTCTTAATGGCCAAAAGTTGATGATAAAGAAGGAATTGTTAGGAACGCTCGATAGAAAATTTGGTACTGAAAATCGGATTGAGCACATCATGAAGGAGACCAAGGACAAATACAAGGACCAAACCCTACATTCAAAGAATTCAGGTAATTCTGGATCCAATGAAATCTTTAGAGAATATCTTGCTCCGAAGTTATGTTAAAATCTTGCAGAAAATCTTTCTTCATCAACTTTCAAACTTAGAAATTCCAAAATATCATCATAAATATCTTCGATATTTTGAGGATATTTTCATAAATATTCTCGTCTGAAAATTATATACCTCTTTGTGCTATCTGTATTACATTATATTGGAAACTTCTATATAATCTAAGTATAAATTATGAATGAATTATGAAAAAGTGTTGGGAACTGAAGTATGAGTTAGTATAATATAATGTGCTTGGCCAACGTGATTATATTACAGTAAGTCATGCTGAATTTCTATTGGAGCATGATGATTCATAGATCATAACGTCATCATATGCCATGTTACACGACTCTTTCATTCTACTTAATCTCTAAGCATATCACGGAAATATTTCCTTGATATTTCTGTTCTTCCGTAATTCCAACAGTTGCTAATAATTCGTGCTAATACATTTTCCTTCTGATTAGAAGATTTCCTTAAATTCCTTGAATTCCGGACACCCACCATGACTGCGTCAAAAGTTAAGACGAAACTTTTCACTCTTTTGTGATAGCTTCACTCGTACGCTTTACATGATCGAATCGTTTTATTTATATTAATCAATAATGATAAAACTCTAATTATCAACTCATATTCTTCATGAAAACATTTTTATTGTTAGCCATGACAACCTCGATCAAATTTCGGGACGAAATTTCTTTAACGGGTAGGTACAGTCACGACCCGAAAAATTCTGACTAATTTTAAACCAAACTCTCGATACGATATTGTATTTTTGACACAATAAGCAAAGTCTATTAGGTTGGATCTCAAAAATTTTGAACTGTTTCATTATTCAATTGACCTTCGACTGTTCCCGACGATTCACGAACAACTATTTGGAAATAGATGCATATATATTTATATTTATATAATAATAATTTAAATTGTAATTTAAAATAATATAAAATATAATAAAAGTTATTGAGAATCTATATATAAAGTATATTAAGTATAATTATTAAATAATAGTAACACTCGTTTGTCAATTCGTTAGTATTTAAATAAGTAATTCAAACTTATGTGATTTGAAAATAAACGAAAGCTCATTAATAGACTACGTAAACTTCAGATTAGTTGAAAATATATTTACTATCTTGTTTTGAATTTTAATTAATTTGTACATTCTATTTGGGATTGAGCTCAAATGACAGGACAACTTTTATGATCGATATTAAACAAGTTTACACTCGAATTTATGAGAAGTTGAACTTAAACGTTGGTCTATAATTAAGTCTTATCAATTCTAAGTTTGCTAAAAATATATTTAAATACCTCGAGCTAAGTTTTAGTACTTCGTACATATAAATTGGAACATAAAATAAATAATTACCGAGCCTTTTTGATCAGGTTTCAAACAGGTAATGAGTGAAATAATTAAATATATTTAATCTAAAAATTTGGGATTTTTAGGGACATTTTTTTACGTCAACTATTTAGAAATGGACACGATATAGCACTCCGTAAAGTTAAAATATCTAATTGTCCGCAGAGGCTGCTGAACTATGCTAAATGAGCTTACACGTTTATATGATAACTTATATTATACTTTGGAAATACTGTGCATGATTTGTGAATATTGTGCTTAATTGGTTTAATAATTATTAGTGTATTGTCTTCTTTCTGCATTATATCTCTTCTCTTTATATATCTATATCTATAATCCTATAGAGAATATATACATACATATATCTCCTTCTTTATATATAAACTCTTACTGAGGAAACCGGATCACCATTAAACACCATCAACTACCATGTCTTCTTCAACCACCGGCTACCACCATAACCATCCTCCATCAACCCGACATCATCCCATCGATAAACCTTCTAGACCACCGGTTACCGATCACCAACAACAACAACCACAGTCACCATCGCCCTTCGAACACCACTGCACCCATCTCATCACCTTCTTCATCATCACCATAACCACCATGACTATCACGGTCTCTCACCTTTGAGCCACCATGATCACGATCTTTCTCTCTCTAACCATCTCTCTCCCTCTCTTTTTATAAACCACCATCGAAGCTTACTGTGACTCTTTTGTTTCAATCGAGAACAACCACCTCACCGGACCACCACGCTGCTGCTCCGTACAGCCGTAAACCACCACTACATCACCACTTCATTACCATTATTATTCATTCGAATCACCTACTGCAAACCTGCGTTTTTTTTCTTTCTGTTTTTAGTTATATTCGAAAACCCAAAAATCTCTATGTATACAACTGTTCCTGCTACTTTTGTTTCTGTTATTCTCTTCAAGAATAAATCTAAATCGCCGCAGGTTGACATCATTACTGTTACTATTCATCATCTTTTTCGAAACCACCGCTACTGTTGCACTTTATTTTTCTGTTTCAAGCCAAACACCGCCACCCATTTGACCTGCTACAACCATTCTGCAAAAATCGAGCTAATGATCTGCTGAAATCCTTAACTGCTACTCTATCGATTTTTCTGCTTCATTTTCATCAAGATCGACACCCAAAACAGTCACCATCATCATAATTCTTTTACTGTTTCTGCAAATCACTATGCTACTGCTACGTTTGTTGTTCGCCTGCTCAAAGACCTCAAACCACCTCACACCACCTCCTTCTCGATCCCTGTTCTACTGCTTGGTATTCTTCTACTGTTAAAACGAGAAAAATGATAACGGGGAAGATGATGAACAGTGGATATACGATAATTACGATTCTGTGATTATCTTATGATTATGACTAGGATCATGATAATGAAATGATGATACGGTTATGTTAATGGTAGGTTAGATGATGATGAAAAGGTTAAATGGGTTTTGAATTTAGAAGATGAAGAAGATGAACCATTTTAAAAACGGTTATAAATATTTCGAAGTAAATAAAAACAGATAAATAGGCATGGAGTAGTGGTGTTGAGTGTTGACAGGTTATCAGAAGGTGACGGGTTCGAGCCCTGCCGTGGGCTATTTTCTTTGAAATTCGTTTTTAAGAGGTAGTTACAATTTCAAAATTATTATTATTATTATTACTATTTTTATTATTATTATTATTATTATTATTATTATTATTATTATTATTATTATTATTATTGTTGTTGTTGTTGTTGTTGTTGTTGTTGTTATTAATATTGTATTAAAATTAGTATTAAGTTTTTCATGTTTATTTAAAAACTACTGTTATTATTATAAGGTTTATTATTAAAACAATCATTTATATTAATAGAATTAATAATATTATCATCATTAGTACTATTATCATTATTATTATTATTTTTACTAAAATTATATTAGTATTATTATAACTACTGTTTAAACAAACAAAAGATATATATATATATATATATATATATACATATATATATATACATATATATATACATATATATATACATATATATATATATACATATATATATATACATATATATATATACATATATATATATACATATATATATATATATATATATATATATATATATATATATATATATATATATATATATATATATATATATATATATATATATATATATATATAAATCAATATATTTAATCTATCAAAATTAATAACTTTAATTATTTAAAATATCTATAATGAATAGATGAAACATATATATTAATAATATAAAAGTAAAGTTATATCTATATAATTTTGATCGATTACGATTATGTGTGTTAATATATATACATATATATGATATAGGTTCGTGAATCCGAGGCCAACCCTACAATTTTTCAATGTCATTATATGTATTTTTACTACAAAATACAGTATGGTGAGTTTCATTTGCTCCCTTTTTAGTTGCTTTTGCAATATATATATTTTTGGGCTGAGAATACATGCGCTGCTTTTATAAATGTTTACGAAATAGACACAAGTACTTAAAAATATATTCTACGTTGAGTTGTACCACTGGCATACTTCCCTGTAGCTTGGTAACTACTATTTACATGTGGTATTATAAACGCGAATCCTGTTGATAGATCTATCGGGCCTGACAACCCCAACCGGACTGGACGACCAGTATTCAACGGTTGCACAGTACTTCGTTTCGGTGACTTTACTTGGTACGGTGTAGTAAGATTTCATAATAAAGGGAATATGCGACGTTGATTAAATGTTAAGTATGGTTACCAAGTGCTCAACCACTTAGAATGCTTTACATACACTTGCGAGTGTATTATGTTTATGATTATGAAATCTTGTGGTCTATTAATGTAGTGACCCGAACTTTTCCATGTTTATATATATATTAAATGAAATTGTTATTTACATGATTAAGTGTTTCCAACATGTTAAGCAATCAAACTTGTTAAGACTTGATTAATTGAAATAGGTTTCATATAGACAATTGACCACCCAAGTTGACCGGTGATTCACGAACGTTAAAACTTGTAAAAACTATACGATGACATATATATGGTTATATATATAGTTAACATGATTTTATTATAAGTATGTATCTCATTAGGTATTTTAACAATGAGTTACATACATAAAAATGAGACTATTAATTTAAGAAACTCGAAAACGATATATATAACGATTATCGTTATAACAACGTCTTACTAGGTACATATGAATCATATTAAGATATTTATACACTTGGTTAATTATGTTAAATGAGAAGTAAATATATTATTAAGTGTATTAACAATGAAATACATATGTAAAAATAAGACTACTAACTTAATGATTTCGAAACGAGACATATATGTAATGATTATCGTTGTAACGACATTTAACTGTATATATATCATACTAAGATATATTATATATCATAATATCATGATAATATAACAATTTAAAATCTCATTTGTTATAATAAACAATGGGTTAACAACATTCAACAAGATCGTTAACCTAAAGGTTTCAAAACAACATTTACATGTAACTACTAACGATGACTTAACGACTCAGTTAAAATGTATATACATGTAGTGTTTTAATATGTATTCATACACTTTTGAAAGACTTCAAGACACTTATCAAAATACTTCTACTTAACAAAAATGCTTACAATTACATCCTCGTTCAGTTTCATCAACAATTCTACTCGTATGCACCCATATTCGTACTCGTACAATACACAGCTTTTAGATGTATGTACTATTGGTATATACACTCCAATGATCAGCTCTTAGCAGCCCATGTGAGTCACCTAACACATGTGAGAACCATCATTTGGCAACTAGCATGAAATATCTCATAAAATTACAAAAATATGAGTAATCATTCATGACTTATTTACATGAAAACAAAATTACATATCCTTTATATCTAATCCATACACCAACGACCAAAAACACCTACAAACACTTTAATTCTTCAATTTTCTTCATCTAATTGATCTCTCTCAAGTTCTATCTTCAAGTTCTAAGTGTTCTTCATAAATTCCAAAAGTTCTAGTTTCATAAAATCAAGAATTCTTCCAAGATTGCAAGTTTACTTCCAAGTTTTCTAAATCCATTCAAAGTAATCATCCAAGATCAAGAAACCTTTGTTACTTACATTAGGTTATCTTTCTAATACAAGGTAATAATCATATTCAAACTTTAATTCAATTTCTATAACTATAACAATCTTATTTCAAGTGGAAATCTTACTTGAAATTGTTTTCGTGTCATGATTCTGCTTCAAGAACTTTCAAGCCATCCAAGGATCCTATGAAGCTAGATCTATTTTTCTAATTTCCAGTAGGTTTATCCAAGGAACTTGAGGTAGTAATGATGTTCATAACATCATTCAATTCATACATATAAAGCTATCTTATTCGAAGGTTTAAACTTGTAATCACTAGAACATAGTTTAGTTAATTCTAAACTTGTTCACAAATAAAAGTTAATCCTTCTAACTTGACTTTTAAAATCAACTAAACACATGTTCTATATCTATATGATATGTTAACTTAATGATTTAAAACCTGGAAACACGAAAAACACCGTAAAACCGGATTTACGTCGTCGTAGTAACACCGCGGGCTGTTTTGGGTTAGTTAATTAAAAACTATGATAAACTTTGATTTAAAAGTTGTTATTCTGGGAATATGATTTTTATTATGAACATGAAACTATATCCAAAAATTATGGTTAAACTCAAAGTGGAAGTATGTTTTCTAAAATGGTCATCTAGACGTCGTTCTTTCGACTGAAATGACTACCTTTACAAAAACGACTTGCAACTTATTTTTCCGACTATAAACCTATACTTTTTCTGTTTAGATTCATAAAATAGAGTTCAATATGAAACCATAGCAATTTGATTCACTCAAAACGGATTTAAAATGAAGAAGTTATGGGTAAAACAAGATTGGATAATTTTTCTCATTTTAGCTACGTGAAAATTGGTAACGAATCTATTCCAACCATAACTTAATCAACTTGTATTGTATATTATGTAATCTTGAGATACCATAGACACGTATACAATGTTTCGACCTATCATGTTGACACATCTATATATATTTCGGAACAACCATAGACACTCTATATGTGAATGTTGGAGTTAGCTATACAGGGTTGAGGTTGATTCCAAAATATATATAGTTTGAGTTGTGATCAATACTGAGATACGTATACACTGGGTCGTAGATTGATTCAAGATAATATTTATCGATTTATTTCTGTACATCTAAGTGTGGACAACTAGTTGTAGGTTACTAACGAGGACAACTGACTTAATAAACTTAAAACATCAAAATATATTAAAAGTGTTGTAAATATATTTTGAACATACTTTGATATATATGTATATATTGTTATAGGTTCGTGAATCAACCAGTGGCCAAGTCTTGCTTCCCGACGAAGTAAAAATTTGTGAAAGTGAGTTATAGTCCCACTTTTAAAATCTAATATTTTTGGGATGAGAATACATGGAGGTTTTATAAATGATTTACAAAATAGACACAAGTACGTGAAACTACATTCTATGGTTGAATTATCGAAATCGAATATGCCCCTTTTTATTAAGTCTGGTAATCTAAGAATTAGGGAACAGACACCCTAATTGATGCGAATCCTAAAGATAGATCTATTGGGTCTAACAAACCCCATCCAAAGTACCAGATGCTTTAGTACTTCGAAATTTATATCATATCCGAAGGGTGTCCCGGAATGATGGGGATATTCTTATATATGCATCTTGTTAATGTCGGTTACCAGGTGTTCACCATCTGAATGATTTTTATCTCTATGTATGGGATGTGTATTGAAATATGAAATCTTGTGGTCTATTGTTACGATTTGATATATATAGGTTAAACCTATAACTCACCAACATTTTTGTTGACGTTTAAAGCATGTTTATTCTCAGGTGAATACTAAGAGCTTCCGCTGTTGCATACTAAAATAAGGACAAGATTTGGAGTCCATGTTTGTATAATATTGTGTAAAAACTGCATTCAAGAAACTGATTTCGATGTAACATATTTGTATTGTAAACCATTATGTAATGGTCGTGTGTAAACAGGATATTTTAGATTATCATTATTTGATAATCTACGTAAAGCTTTTTAAACCTTTATTTATGAAATAAAGGTTATGGTTTGTTTTAAAAATGAATGCAGTCTTTGAAAAACATCTCATATAGAGGTCAAAACCTCGCAACCAAAATCAATTAATATGGAACGTTTTTAATCAATAAGAACGGGACATTTCAGTTGGTATCCGAGCGTTGGTCTTAGAGAACCATAATTTTGCATTAGTGTGTCTTATCGAGTTTGTTAGGATGCATTAGTGAGTCTGGACTTCGACCGTATTTACTTGAAAAATGATTGCTTAACAAATTTTGTTGGAAACTATATATTTTTAACATGTGAATATTATGTGATATATTAGTCTCTTAATTTGTTTGATATTATGTGATAGATGTCTACCTCTAGAACAAGTCCCATTGACTCACCTAATAATAATGAAGAGTCAAATGTAAATTGGAATGATTTGTGGACTGATTCACAAGTTCCCGAAGAAGAACCGGAAGAAGAATCAGAACCGGAAGAAGAATCAGAACCGGAAGAAGAATCAGAACCGGAAGAGGAGGAACCGGAGGAGGAAATAGAACCGGTGGGGGAAATAATAAAACGGTTAAGTAAAAGAAAATTCTCAACCAACCGACCAAGGTTAATTATGGTCAATGGTATTTCTGCCAAGGAAGCAAAATATTGGGAGGATTACCAATTCTCCGATGAATCGGATTCCGACGAGAATTCCGATGATGTTATAGAAATTACCCCAACTGAATTTAAAAAGGCAAAAAATAATAATAAGGGAATGGGCATAAAAATAGAGAAATCTAATTCCAACCCCGATGAACTTTATATGTATCGTCAACCCCCAAAGCCCTTAAGTTGTAACAATGACCCGGGAACCTCTAAACCACCAGGTTTTTCTAAACCGTTGTGGAAAACGACAGCTCGTATTAGGGGAACATCATATATCCCTAGAAACTTGGCAAAACGAACCAAAATCAAAGAAGAAGAAACGAGCGAGTCAGAATAAGATAGTTGTATTCGTGTGGTGTAATATATGTAATATAGTGTGCTTATGCTTTATGATATATGTAAAAATTGCTTGCATTAATAAGTATTTTTTTTTTTTATGAATCTAACTCTTGTCTATTTTACAGTATAAAAACACAAAATGGATAGACAACCCAATATTTTAAGAGACCTACCCGGAGACATGATTGATGAAATCTTGTCTAGAGTCGGTCAGAATTCCTCGGCACAACTATTTAAGGCGAGATCAGTTTGTAAGACATTCGAAGAACGTTCCAAGAATTCCTTGGTTTATAAAAGGCTTTCGTTCGAAAGATGGGGGATATCACACTGGGAAATCCATAAATTACGATGTGTTTACTTTGACGCATATATTGCGGGGAACCCAATTGCTATTTTACGCAACGGGTTAAGAAATTATTTTGACTCAATATATCCGAATATAGGACTTCGTGATTTAGAAAAAGCGGCTAACATGCAACATAAAGAAGCATGTTATGCTTACGGCTTAGTAATGTTCGCTTCTCACCAAAGTGAGAACAAGAACATCGGGCTACAACTATTAAACAAAACGTTCCCACAAGTGACGGAGTCGGAAATTGGGGTAAGAAATGAGGTTTTTAGATTGTTAAGGGACTGTTGGATATTACGTAACCCTCGTCCCTTTGACGACGTTACAACACGCTGTCTTATCAACGGCCATAACGGTTATGTTCCACAAGACCAAGGATGGGAAGTAGTCCTAGTAAAACCAGAATGCATGACTTGTTTCTGGACGTATGAATTACGTGTCTTTATTTCCTTTACTGAACGACTTGTGTACTAGCTAGAATTATCTTCACAACTATCTTGTATCAAAGTTATTGTGTGCTATATTTCATGCTATATGTAAAATAAGCGGTATTGTAAGTTTGTAAAATTATGTGTAAAAGTTTGAACGCGAAATATTATTATAATCAGTTTTTCATATAGAATTGTAGTAGTTGAATTGTATATTAGCTACTAAGTATGAACTTAACGGGTAGGTACTACCCGAATTCAAACTTATAAAACGCTAATATGAAGAAAAAGCTTTTATAAATGAGTTCATATTATGCTACGAGATACTATTGACTACTCTTAATATTCTGTATGATTAACTTGTTTCATTTGACTATTTGAAGGAAATGGCACCGACTACTCGACAAACCATGAATATGAGCGAAGAGGAATTTCGTACCTTTCTTGCTGCAAACATAGCCGCAGTACAGGCTGCGCTACATACCAACAATAACCTTGGATCTAGCAGTACAGGAAATCGTGTAGGATGCACCTACAAAGAATTCACTGCCTGCAAACCTTTGGAATTTGATGGAACCGAAGGACCGATCGGATTGAAACGGTGGACCGAGAAGGTCGAATCGGTGTTTGCCATAAGTAAGTGTACTGAAGAGGACAAAGTGAAGTACGCTACGCATACCTTCACAGGTACTGCGTTAACATGGTGGAATACCTATCTAGAGCAAGTGGGATAAGATGATGCTTACGCACTACCGAGGTCAGCATTCAAGCACTTGATGAACGAGAAGTACCGTCCCAGAACTGAGGTCAATAAGCTCAAGACAGAACTTAGAGGGTTACGAACCCAAGGATTTGATATTACCACGTACGAAAGATGATTCACAGAATTGTACCTATTGTGTCCGAGAGCGTTCGAAGATGAGGAAGAGAAGATCGATGCGTTTGTGAAAGGATTACCGAAAAGAATCCAAGAAGATATAAGTTCACACGAGCCCGCCTTCATACAACAGGCATGTAGAATGGCTCACAAACTAGTGAACCAGATTGAAGAAAGAATTAAAGAACAGACTGCTGAAGAGGCCAATGTGAAGCAACTCAAAAGAAAGTGGGAGGAAAACGGTGATAAGAATCACCAATACAACAACAACAGCAATTACAAAAATAATCACAACAACTATCCCAATAATCGCAACATCAATCGCAACTACAACAAACGGCCCAACAACAACAACAATAACAACAACAACAACAGCAACTACAACAATCATCCCAACAACAATAATAACCGCAACAACAACAACAATCAGAAGCAACTATGCCAAAGGTGTGAAAAGCATCACTCGGGGTTCTGTACCAAATTTTGCAACAAGTGTAAAAGAAATGGTCATAGCGCGGCGAAGTGTGAGGTCTACGGACCAGGGGTTAATAAAACGAAAGGAAAAAATGCTGTCGGAACGAGTAATGGCGGAGCAAGTAGTGTCAGAGCAAGTTATGCCAATGTAGTTTGTTATAAATGTGGAAAACCGGGCCACATTATTAGAAATTGCCCGAACCAGGAGAACACGAATGGACAAGGCCGCGGAAGAGTTTTCAATATTAATGCGGCAGAGGCACAGGAAGACCCGGAGCTTGTTACGGGTACGTTTCTTATTGACAATAAATCTGCTTACGTTTTATTTGATTCGGGTGCGGATAGAATCTATATGAGTAGAGATTTTTGTGCTAAATTAAGTTGTCCATTGAAGCCGTTGGATAGTAAATTTTTACTCGAATTAGCAAACGGTAAATTAATTTCAGCAGATAATATATGCCGGAATCGAGAAATTAAACTGGGTAGTGAAATATTTAAGATTGATTTGATACCAGTAGAGATAGGGAGTTTTGATGTAATAGTTGGCATGGACTGGCTGAAGAAGGTGAAAGCAGAGATCGTATGTTATAAAAATGCAATTCGCATTGTACGAGAAGAAGGAGAACCCTTAATGGTGTACGGAGAAAAGGGCAACATGAAGCTACATCTTATTAGTAATTTGAAGGCACAAAAACTAATAAGAAAAGTTGCTATGCTGTTCTAGCACACGTCGAGAAAGTACAAACTGAAGAAAAGAGCATCAATGATGTTCCCGTCGCAAAAGAATTTCCCGATGTATTTCTGAAAGAATTACCGGGACTACCTCCACATCGATCTGTTGAATTTCAAATAGATCTTGTACCAGGAGCTGCACCAATAGCTCGTGCTCCTTATAGACTCGCACCCAGCGAGATGAAAGAACTGCAAAGCCAACTGCAAGAACTATTAGAACATGGTTTCATTCGACCAAGCACATCACCATGGGGAGCTCCTGTTTTGTTTGTCAAGAAGAAGGATGGTACATTTAGGTTGTGTATTGACTACAGAGAGTTGAACAACCTTACCATCAAAAACCGTTATCCACTGCCGAGAATTGACGACTTATTTGATCAACTACAAGGCTCGTCGGTTTATTCGAAGATCGATTTACGTTCTGGATATCATCAAATGCGAGTAAAGGAGGATGATATTCCAAAAACTGCTTTTAGGACGCGTTATGGTCATTACGAGTTTATGGTTATGCCGTTTGGATTGACTAACGCACCAGCTGTGTTCATGGACCTTATGAACCGAATGTGTGGGCCATATCTTGACAAGTTTGTCATTGTTTTCATCGATGACATACTTATTTACTCAAAGAATGATCAAGAGCACGAAGAACATTTGAGAAAAGTGCTAGAAGTATTGAGGAAAGAAAAACTGTACGCTAAGTTTTCAAAGTGTGCATTTTGGTTGGAAGAAGTTCAATTCCTCGGTCACATAGTGAACAAAGAAGGTATCCAGGTGGACCCGGCAAAGATCGAAACCGTTGAAAAGTGGGAAACCCCAAAAACTCCGAAGCATATACGTCAATTTTTAGGATTGGCTGGTTACTACAGAAGATTCATCCAAGATTTCTCCAAAATAGCAAAACCCTTGACTGCATTAACGCATAAAGGGAAGAAATTTGAATGGAAGGATGAACAAGAGGAGGCGTTTCAATTATTGAAGAAAAAGCTAACTACGGCACCTATATTGTCATTGCCTGAAGGGAATGATGATTTTGTGATTTATTGTGACGCATCAAAGCAAGGTCTCGGTTGTGTATTAATGCAACGAACGAAGGTGATTGCTTATGCGTCTAGACAATTGAAGATTCAGAGCAAAATTATACGACGCATGATTTGGAATTAGGCGCAGTTGTTTTTGCATTAAAGACTTGGAGGCACTACTTATATGGGGTCAAAAGTATTATATATACCGTCCACAAAAGTCTTCAACACATATTTAATCAGAAACAACTGAATATGAGGCAGCGTAGGTGGATTGAATTGTTAAATGATTACGACTTTGAGATTCGTTACCACCCGGGGAATGCAAATGTGGTAGCCGACGCCTTGAGCAGAAAGGACAGAGAACCCATTCGAGTAAAATCTATGAATATAATGATTCACACTAACCTTACTACTCAAATAAAGGAGGCGCAACAAGGAGTTTTAAAAGAGGGAAATTTAAAGGATGAAATACCCAAAGGATCGGAGAAGCATATTAATATTCAGGAAGACGGAACCCGGTATAGGGCTGAAAGAATTTAGGTACCAAAATTTGGAGATATGAGAGAAATGGTACTTAGAGAAGCTCATAAAACCATATACTCAATACATCCTGGAACGGGGAAGATGTACAAGGATCTTAAGAAACATTTTTGGTGGCCAGGTATGAAAGCCGATATTGCTAAATATGTAGGAGAATATTTGACGTGTTCTAAGGTCAAAGCTGAACATCAGAAACCATCAGGTCTACTACAACAACCTGAAATCCCGGAATGGAAATGGGAAAACATTACCATGGATATCATTACTAAATTGCCAAGGACTGCAAGTGGTTTTGATACTATTTGGATAATAGTTGATCGTCTCACCAAATCAGCACACTTCCTGCCAATAAGAGAAGATGACAGGATGGAGAAGTTAGCACGACTGTATTTGAAGGAAGTCGTCTCCAGACATGGAATACCAATCTCTATTATCTCTGATAGGGATGGCAGATTTATTTCAAGATTCTGGCAGACATTACAGCAAGCATTAGGAACTCGTCTACACATGAGTACTGCCTATCATCCACAAACTGATGGACAGAGTGAAAGGACGATACAAACGCTTGAAGACATGCTACGAGCTTGTGTTATTGATTTCGGAAACAGTTGGGATCGACATCTACCGTTAGCAGAATTTTCCTACAACAACAGCTACCATTCAAGCATTGAGATGGCGCCATTTGAAGCACTTTATGGTAGAAAGTGTAGGTCTCCAATTTGTTGGAGTGAAGTGGGGGATAGACAGATTACGGGTCCTGAGATAATACAAGAAACTACCGAGAAGATCATCCAAATTCAACAACGGTTGAAAACCGCCCAAAGTCGACAAAAGAGCTACGCCGACATTAAAAGAAAAGATATAGAGTTTGAAATTGGAGAAATGGTCATGCTTAAGGTTTCACCTTGGAAAGGCGTTGTTCGATTTGGTAAACGGGGGAAACTAAATCCAAGGTACATTGGACCATTCAAGATTATAGATCGTGTCGGACCAGTAGCTTACCGACTTGAGTTACCTCAACAACTCACGGCTATACATAACACTTTCCACGTCTCGAATTTGAAGAAATGTTTTGCTAAAGAAGATCTCACTATTCCGTTAGACGAAATCCAAATCAACGAAAAACTTCAATTCATCGAAGAACCCGTCGAAATAATGGATCGTGAGGTTAAAAGACTTAAACAAAACAAGATACCAATTGTTAAGGTTCGATGGAATGCTCGTAGAGGACCCAAGTTCACCTGTGAATGAGAAGATCAGATGAAGAAGAAATACCCGCATTTATTTCCAGAAGATACGTCAACACCTCCAACTGCTTAAAATTTCGGGACGAAATTTATTTAACGGGTAGGTACTGTAGTGACCCGAACTTTTCCATGTTTATATATATATTAAATGAAATTTTTATTTACATGATTAAGTGTTTCCAACATGTTAAGCAATCAAACTTGTTAAGACTTGATTAATTGAAATAGGTTTCATATAGACAATTGACCACCCAAGTTGACCGGTGATTCACGAATGTTAAAACTTGTAAAAACTATACGATGACATATATATAGTTATATATATAGTTAACATGATTTTATTATAAGTACGTATCTCATTAGGTATTTTAACAATGAGTTATATACATAAAAATGAGACTATTAATTTAAGAAACTCGAAAACGATATATATAACGATTATCGTTATAACAACGTCTTACTAGGTACATATGAATCATATTAAGATATTGATACACTTGGTTAATTATGTTAAATGATAAGTAAATATATTATTAAGTGTATTAACAATGAAATACATATGTAAAAATAAGACTACTAACTTAATGATTTCGAAACGAGACATATATGTAACGATTATCGTTGTAATGACATTTAACTGTATATATATCATACTAAGATATATTATATATCATAATATCATGATAATATAACAATTTAAAATCTCATTTGTTATAATAAACAATGGGTTAACAATATTCAACAAGATCGTTAACCTAAAGGTTTCAAAACAACATTTACATGTAACGACTAACGATGACTTAGCGACTCAGTTAAAATGTATATACATGTAGTGTTTTAATATGTATTCATACACTTTTGAAAGACTTCAAGACACTTATAAAAATACTTCTACTTAACAAAAATGCTTACAATTACATCCTCGTTCAGTTTCATCAACAATTCTACTCGTATGCACCCGTATTCGTACTCGTACAATACACAGCTTTTAGATGTATGTACTATTGGTATATTATAACAAACCGCATATTTCCATACCTGAATTGACTAATTTGACTATAGGGTTGTTATCCATACTTAATATATAATTAAATTTGACATTGATCAAATATTTATTTTTAGTTGACACTTTTTGTTAACTAAAGTTTACACTAATTATATAAAATAACTTTAGTTAATATTAATATTAATGCGTATTATATTTAAAACTATATGAAACATAATTATTAATTAAATGATAAGTTATTTTAATCATTATATATATATATTTTTAGCTTATAAAAAAAGAGATTTTTTTTATAAATTAAATAATGAGCCCATGAATTTTGACTAAATATTTTCAAAAACAAAAACTTATTAAAAACATTTTTAACATGTTTTTATTTTTTGTCAAAATTGGCACCTTTATTTTATTTATATTTTTTCTTTTCACCAACCATTTTTTTCCTATAAATACCCACTTCCATTTCATAAAAACTTGTATCAAATCTTTGGAAAAACTCTCTCACAAACTTGGGAAAGTACTTGAGATATTTTCTATATTTTTTATCGAATTGCTTTTATTTTTTTTGTATATTCTTTAAAAATTCGAATTTAATATATATAAATTAATTTTACATGTTATAATTAGTATTATAAGTATTATGATGTATAAAATAATTTTTATAATTTATGGAATATTATTTATAATTAAATACGAATTATGTAGTATTTAAACATAAAAACAATATAAAATTCGTAATAAAATATTAAACAGTAATAAAAATAATTATAATTTGTTTTTGAGATTATTATACTTTTATAAACAAGCAAAAATTATAAAACTTAAATAAATGGGACGATTAGTATTTAAAAAGAATTTACTTTTGCATTATTCTAAACCGAGAGAAATAATAAAGAAAATACAAAATAAATACAAACGTGTATTAAATATTTTTATAAAATTTCTATATGATTAGTAGCATCACTAGATACTTTAAAAAAAATATAAAAATTAATTTTAAATTATTTTTCCTATTTATTTAATTATAGGCCGATTACAATGGTTAAATAATTAGAAAATATTAAATAAATAATATTTTGATATAAAATTTGATTTAATAATTTTTATAACATTTTTACATAATATAGAACCTGTAAAAAATATAAAATTATTTATTTAGGTCGATTTAATATTTATTACCTAATTAAATTTGATTAATATAAACCGAGTATATATATAAAGAAAAGTGGGAAATAAATACAAAAAATTGATAAAATTATTTTTATAAAATATCCTACTGAATTGTATAATTAACTAAGTTTATAAAAATTATAAATATAATATTTAATGAATTAATATTCGTATTAACTTATATTAGTATGATTTTCGATTAACATAAGTATATTACATATACTAAATTAATATTATTATTATAACTTACGGTTAATAACTAAGTATACTATATAATAAAGTATAATGCTGATAATTTAAGTTAATAACAATATATTATTAATAAACACTTATTTTATAACTATACTAATTTAATAATAATAACTTATATTATATATAATATAAGATAATCAAATTGTTAATACATTAATAAATATAATATAACATATATAATAATATATAAACCTAAAGTGAAGGTTAATCAAAGATAATGTACAATTCATGTGAACTTCATCGCTACTCACGGTCGTAAGTGAATGATGTCTAGGTTGCCATTTATGGGTAAGCTTGTGGATCTCGAATGCTATGACTTAGATTCTAGTCAAGAGTCCTGGGCCCCCGATTACATCTGGTCATTCCTGACTTATTTGATAGCAACGAAGTTTGAGTAAAGTTATACAACGTCTTGCTAAAGATTAACCCGAACTTTCTAAAATTGGAAAATTACTATAAGTGGAAACTTTCCATAAATAGTAACCTTCCGAAAATGGAAATTCTTTAGTGAACCATACTATCAATATAGTACTATATACTATTGTCTGTTAGGCAATGTCTGATCATACGTTCTATCTCTAGGTTGAGATCTCGGTCACGTCCTTCCGTTCAATTCTTTCGTGTGCTACTAAGGTGAACTTCATAGCCCCACTTTTTACTGTTTCATAACTGTTTTATAACTTTTGGGGTGAGACACATGTTTGCTTTATAACTGTTTTACGCTTAGACACAAGTACTAAATTGTTAACTATGCTGTCATGCTTTGATTCATGCTAAATCCCTACCGTAATATCGTTAATTGCTACGTTTAAATGCAAACTTAATTATTGTGAGTAGGCCTATTGAGAGTAACGTCTCTAACCATTCGACCGTTGGTCTTTGGTTACATAATAATGATTCCACGACATTGACAGTACAAGGTGTCATAGGGTAAACTTGTTTAGTAGTGATATTACAAAATGCAGCAACACTTTTAGATTGATATTTCTATATCAATCAACTTTAAACTAAATCTTGTGGTCTAAAACTTTGGATATTATTTATAAACCTATGAATTTCACTCAACCTTTTTGGTTGACACTTTAAGCATGTTTTGTCTCAGGTGATGATTGAGCTAGCTGCTACTTGCTACTAGATGATTGATGTATGCTTTGCTGCTTGCATGGAGTCCATCATTCATATTTATCATTTTGTTTAAGACATTTTCCATTTACTGTACTCTTATGATGTAAAACTTTGAATAATGCTTCCGCTGTTTATTTAATAAATAAAACGTCTCATTTAGAGTCGTTCTCACTTATACAACTGTGTTATGATATGATTGGTCACAATTACCCCTGGTCCATTTTAGGGGTGTGACATATTGGTATCAGAGCAGTGCTGTTGTAGAGAACCAGGATTGCATTTTAAGTGTGCCTTATACAATTAGGTACCTTAGCAATGTAGAACTACAACTTTCCTTGACTATAGTGCCTTTAATTGTTGCCTTTAATTGTTAAATGCTACACTATACTTTAGAAACTTTACTTATCTTAGAATGCCAAGTCAATCTAAGAACTCTGTTCACTTTTCTAAGTACTATCCAATTACGCCACCGTGTTTAAATGTGACACTACGATTTCTGAAATTCTTGACATTCCTAAGTCATCTATCATGGTTTGTGTATTACATATGTATTACATGAAATATTATCCATGAATTTTGAAACTTCTATATTTGTTACTATTCATACTTAAACGTATATAACTCCCTGTTATAGCACGTACCTATATGCCTTATGCCTTTATGCATCGGTTTGCGAACCAGAAAATGTTATTGAGTTATCGAGAATCTCAAAGACATTATAATGTCATCACTATTCATATTCATTACTTTCTTTGCTTTCTTGTTGTTTTGATCATTGAATTTTCCTGACGGATGACGTCTACGAAACTATAGAATAGAAAGCGTTTGGATTACTGATTTAAAGGATCCTATAGCTCAAGCCCCTGGACCTGAATAGGACATTACGAATTGAAAATCTTTAATCAAAAGATTATCAGATTGCATACTTATCATCTAAACACGTCATACTACCATTATTAGAGTATAGACACATCATATCTTATTATATCTTATCGTATCTATCCCAATAATCTTTGTCTAACACTTTTCCTAAATTTCCTCCGTAAATTACGGAAATCTTTTTGCTACATATACATATTCAAGGAGATGAATATATCATCCAGTATTCAACACTAATCTCATATCAAACCCTAAATCAAATCACATAATATGGATTTCTCAACCGATTCCTCGAGCTCCAATGGCAGCGTAACCGGAACAAACGAACCAATCAGCCATCATCTATTTTGGATGAATTGGGGATGGGTTCGTAGTAAACTTA
The DNA here is from genome assembly GCF_046630445.1 of Rutidosis leptorrhynchoides. Taxonomy (NCBI): domain Eukaryota; kingdom Viridiplantae; phylum Streptophyta; class Magnoliopsida; order Asterales; family Asteraceae; genus Rutidosis; species Rutidosis leptorrhynchoides. The sequence goes on along the minus strand of NC_092336.1, from coordinate 78,870,099 downwards.
ATCAATGGAGACAAGAAGAAGGTAATCCCTTCCACCAACCGAATTCACCTCTTGGTGAAGAACCTGAAGCACTTACCGGCGAACCCGTTCGGAACACTATTTTCACCCTCATTTCCAGGATATCCAGTCACGAATATATAATATCTAAAATTCTTGATCTTATTTATCCACTTGTCCGAACCGCCAATCATCCCGGAATAATAGAAGAAGTCAACGAGCTTCGCGCTCGAGTGGTGGCTCTGGAGAATATGGTGCAAAACCTACGAACACCAGTGGCAGCACCAGCATCATAACCAGTACCATCAGCATCACCACCAACAGCATCAGCATCACCAACAACAACATCTGCATTTCACGCCTCAACATCACACTCAGTACCTCGGATATCAACATCATACGCCCCATAGATACCAAGGAATATTAGTAATAATGAGTTAAGATGTATTGACTCATTCTTCCTGAAGAATTATATATGTATACTTTATATATATATATGGTTTGAAACAATAATAAATCTTTTCGTACTAAGCTATTACGTGTAAATCTTAACTAGTATGTACTACTTGGTTAATTCATATCACTAATATGCTATAATGTACATCCTTTGTTAATGACTTAATGATCGTTAATCACTGCTTCAGCATAATAAACTCCATTTCATAATAAATTAAGTGTATTATTCAAATACATTTCTGATTTTACACTTCCATTTTCGATGTACTCGAAACTTTTTAGAAAACATTATTCGTGTCTTGTGAATTTCACAAGAATTCCACGAGCACCAACATCATATACCGAGGTATATCAATAACAATGAACGATGAAGTATTGATTCATAACTCCATTAAAGAAATATTCCGCGACGATTATGTAATCACTCAAGTTTTGAAGATTATTTATTCTTGTTCCAACCGCAAATCAAATGATTTTAATATTATATTAACTCATTAAATCTATATTATATTTGAAGAATACATATATGAATGTATATCTCCATAAAGATTGTAATTAAAGTTCTTTTGTACAAACTGTTAATTGTGAAAATATTTTAACGGGTAGGTAATACCCGAGAAATATTTATATCTCACATTAATTTGTTGCATTGTACATTCTTCAATTCTGATTCAATAATCAGTAACTATACTACTTACGTTCACAAGATATATGTATCCGTTCACTAAAGAACAACCATTTTCGTACAAATTCAATTACATATTCTAATTTTGACATATCAGAATCCAAGTAAAGCTTTAGCAGGTGTTATCTTCCTAAAGATTACTAAATTCATATATATATTCATTCGTATTCTATGATGAATTATCACATCAAACCACCGAAATTATCGTTCATTTCTTTTGAAATCAACAACGCCTATTCATCAACCATTAGATCCGTTGACGATTACAATCAGCGTTTAATCATCTAAAAACAAAATTTCTTGAAACCATCTCGGATTGATAACCAATGATTCAAATATGGCTGCATTAAATGCAGAGAAAACAGAAAAATTGTAGATGGTCTCAATGGTCAAAAGTTTTATAATAAAGAATGGTACGTTGGAAAAGCTCAAAAGAAAATTAGGAACTGAAAAACGGATTGAGCTAGCCATGGAGGAGACCAAGGACAAATATAAGGACCAAACCCTATATTCAAAGAATCCAGGTAATTCTTGATCCGATGAATTCTTTAGAGAATATCTTGCTTCGAAGTCATGTTAAAAGCTTGCGGAAAATTTTTCTTCATCAACTTTTGAACTTAGAAATTCCAAAATATCATCATAAATATCCTCTATATTTCTGATGATATCATCATAACGATTCTTGTCCGCAATTAATTATCTCTTTGCGATATCTTTATCACATCATAAAGGAAACTGTATTAGTTTCTATATTCTGTAAAATTCAAGTTTAAATTATGAATGATTTGAAGAAGTGTTGGGAATTGAAACGTGAGTTAGTATAATATAATGACGTCAGGCCAACGTGATTATATTACAGTAAGACATGCTAAATTTTTAATGGAAGATGATGATTCATAGACTGTATAAATCACCATTCGCCATGTTACACGACTCTTACATTCTATTTAACCTCTAAACATATCAAGAAAATATTTTTCTTGATGATTCGGTCTTTTTCGAATATTCTGGTAATTTGACAAATCAAATCGTGCTATTACCTTTCCTTTCTACTTTATAAATTATGATCATTCGAAACTTCATACCTACAAGTTCTGGACCATTATTCGCTTGACTTGAAGTCGGGAGAAGAAACAAAAGCATAAAGCTCCGACATATAAGGGAAAATATAAAGCCCGATAACGACTCCGAAACTACAAACCGTGTATATCAATGCGTAAAGAAATTTAAAGACACGGAAGAATTAAAAATACTATAACCCCAAGAGCATAGTAGAAGTAAACAGATTCCTCTGGTGGTAAAAGAAAAAGAAGAATGACTGCATATATGGTCAATATAATAACAAGTATCAATACAGGATTGAGCATATTAACAAATCTTTTGGAAGTATGAATTTAGGAAGAAAGTATAGAAGTGGTGAAGATAATGAAACGGAAGAAGCTAATTTATAGCAAAATTTCCAAACACGTCAATCAAGGCAATTCACCACATTTAATCAAAGAAATCTCAAAATTCCGTGAATACCGGAGAATCAAATCTTATAGATTACAAAGATTTCCTTTAATCCCTTGAATTCCGGAAATCAATCGTGACTACGTCAAAAGTTAAGGCGAACATTTAATTTTCTCATTCACTATTTTACGATAGCTTCGTTTATACGCTTCCTATAATCGAATTGTTTTATCCATATTATTAAATAGTGATAAAACTTTATTTTTCAACTCATATTCATCATTAAGATATTCTTGTTGTAAACAATGATGATCTCTATCAAATTTCATGAATATGATTTCACGAACTCCTCTCTGTCTTATGTGCCCTAATATTGTGGCATAAACGCTCAAGGTTTTAAATGAGCACAATATTATTCATAACATATTTCATGTATCTAATTTACTGAAATGACTTGTAAAACATCATCATTTTGAATGATCTCCGCATTAATAATAAAATGCACTTTGTAGAAGAACTTGTAGAAATTGTGGTTTGTATGATTTTAATTCTTGAAACAGAACAATATTCTATCCGTTGGAATTCACGCAAGGCCCCGAGCATACCTGGGAACGTGAAAACCAAATAAAACGTAAATATCCTCGTCTATGTACGAACAACACCGATTAATGGCAACAACTAAATTTCGGGACGAAATTTCTTTTAACGGGTAGGTACTGTAACAACCCTCATATTTCCATACCTGAATTGACTAATTTTACTATAGGGTTGTTATCCATACTTAATATATAATTAAATTTGACATTGATCAAATATTTATTTTTAGTCGACACTTTTTGTTAACTAAAGTTTACACTAATTATATAAAATAACTTTAGTTAATATTAATATTAATGCGTATTATATTTAAAACTATATGAAACATAATTATTGATTAAATGATCAGTTATTTTAATCATTATATATATATTTTTAGCTTATAAAAAAAAGAGATTTTTTTTATAAATTAAATAATGAGCCCATGAATTTTGACTAAATATTTTCAAAAACAAAAACTTATTAAAAACATTTTTAACATGTTTTTATTTTTTGTCAAAATTGGCACCTTTATTTTATTTATATTTTTTCTTTTCACCAACCATTTTTTTCCTATAAATACCCACTTCCATTTCATAAAAACTTGTATCAAATCTTTGGAAAAACTCTCTCACAAACTTAGGAAAGTACTTGAGGTATTTTCTATATTTTTTATCGAATTGCTTTTATTTTTTTGTATATTCTTTAAAAATTCGAATTTAATATATATAAATTATTTTTACATGTTATGATTAGTATTATAAGTATTATGATGTATAAAAATAATTTTTATAATTTATGGAATATTATTTATAATTAAATACGAATTATGTAGTATTTAAACATAGAAACAATATAAAATTCGTAATAAAATATTAAACAGTAATAAAAATAATTATAATTTTTTTTGAGATTATTATACTTTTATAAACAACCAAAAATTATAAAAATTAAATAAATGGGACGATTAGTATTTAAAAAGAATTTACTTTTGCATTATTCTAAACCGAGAGAAATAATAAAGAAAATACAAAATAAATACAAACGTGTATTAAATATTTTTATAAAATTTTTATATGATTAGTAGCATCACTAGATACTTTAAAAAAATATATAAAAATTAATTTTAAATTATTTTTCCTATTTATTTAATTATAGGCCGATTACAATGGTTAAATAATTAGAAAACATTAAATAAATAATATTTTGATATAAAATTTGATTTAATAATTTTTATAACATTTTTACATAATATAGAACCTATAAAAAAATATAAAATTATTTATTTAGGTTGATTTAATATTTATTACCTAATTAAATTTGATTAATATAAACCGAGTATATATATAAAGAAAAGTGGGAAATAAATACAAAAAATTGATAAAATTATTTTTATAAAATATCCTACTGAATTGTATAATTAACTAAGTTTATAAAAATTATAAATATAATATTTAATGAATTAATATTCGTATTAACTTATATTAGTATGATTTTCGATTAACATAAGTATATTACATATACTAAATTAATATTATTATTATAACTTACGGTTAATAACTAAGTATACTATATAATAAAGTATAATGCTGATAATGTAAGTTAATAACAATATATTATTAATAAACACTTATTTTATAACTATACTAATTTAATAATAATAACTTATAGTATATATAATATAAGATAATCAAATTGTTAATACATTAATAAATATAATATAACATATATAATAATATATAAACCTAAAGTGAAGGTTAATCAAAGATAATGTACAATTCATGTGAACTTCATCGCTACTCACGGTCGTAAGTGAATGATGTCTAGGTTGCCATTTATGGGTAAGCTTGTGGATCTCGAATGCTATGACTTAGATTCTAGTCAAGAGTCCTGGGCCCCCGGTTACATCTGGTCATTCCTGACTTATTTGATAGCAACGAGGTTTGAGTAAAGTTATACAATGTCTTGCTAAAGATTAACCCGAACTTTCTAAAATTGGAAAATTACTATAAGTGGAAACTTTCCATAAATAGTAACCTTCTGAAAATGGAAATTCTTTAGTGAACCATTACTATCAATATAGTACTATATACTATTGTCTGTTAGGCAATGTCTGATCATACGTTCTATCTCTAGGTTGAGATCTCGGTCACGTCCTTCCGTTCAATTCTTTCGTGTGCTACTAAGGTGAACTTCATAGCCCCACTTTTTACTGTTTCATAACTGTTTTATAACTTTTGGGGTGAGACACATGCTTGCTTTATAACTGTTTTACGCTTAGACACAAGTACTAAATTGTTAACTATGATGTCATGCTTTGATTCATGCTAAATCCCTACCGTAATATCGTTAATTGCTACGTTTAAATGCAAACTTAATTATTGTGAGTAGGCCTATTGAGAGTAACGTCTCTAACCATTCGACCGTTGGTCTTTGGTTACATAATAATGATTCCACGACACTGACAGTACAAGGTGTCAAAGGGTAAACTTGTTTAGTAGCGATATTACAAAATGCAGCAACACTTTTAGATTGATATTTCTATATCAATCAACTTTAAACTAAATTTTGTGGTCTAAAACTTTGGATATTATTTATAAACCTATGAATTTCACTCAACCTTTTTGGTTGACACTTTAAGCGTGTTTTGTCTCAGGTGATGATTGAGCTAGCTGCTACTTGCTACTAGATGATTGATGTATGCTTTGCTGCTTGCATGGAGTCCATCATTCATATTTATCATTTTGTTAAAGACATTTTCCATTTACTGTACTCTTATGATGTAAAACTTTGAATAATGCTTCCGCTGTTTATTTAATAAATAAAATGTCTCATTTAGAGTCTTTCTCGCTTATACAACTGTGTTATGATATGATTGGTCACAATTACCCCTGGTCCATTTTGGGGGTGTGACATATATACACTCCAATGATCAGCTCTTAGCAGCCCATGTGAGTCACCTAACACATGTGGGAACCATCATTTGGCAACTAGCATGAAATATCTCATAAAATTACAAAAATATGAGTAATCATTCATGACTTATTTACATGAAAACAAAATTACATATCCTTTATATCTAATCCATACACCAACGACCAAAAATGTAGTGACCCGAACTTTTCCATGTTTATATATATTAATTGAGATTGATATTTACATGATTAAATGTTTCCAACATATTAAGCAATCAAACTTGTTAAGACTTGATTAATTGAAATAGGTTTCATATAGACAATTGACTACCCAAGTTGACCGGTGATTCACGAACGTTAAAACTTGTAAAAACTATATGATGACATATATATGGTTATATATATAGTTAACATGATATTATGATAAGTAAACATATCATTAAGTGTATTAACAATGAACTACATATGTAAAAACAAGACTACTAACTTAATGATTTTGAAACGAGACATATATGTAACGATTATCGTTGTAACGACATTTAATGTATATATATCATATTAAGAGATATTCGTACATCATAATATCATGATAATATAATAATTTAAAATCTCTTTTGATATTATAAACATTGGGTTAACAACATTTAACAAGATCGTTAACCTAAAGGTTTCAAAACAACATTTACATGTAACGACTAACGATGACTTAACGACTCAGTTAAAATGTATATACATGTAGTGTTTTAATATGTATTCATACACTTTTGAAAGACTTCAAGACACTTATCAAAATACTTCTACTTAACAAAAATGCTTACAATTACATCCTCGTTCAGTTTCATCAACAATTCTACTCGTATGCACCCGTATTCGTACTCGTACAATACACAGCTTTTAGATGTATGTACTATTGGTATATACACTCCAATGATCAGCTCTTAGCAGCCCATGTGAGTCACCTAACACATGTGGGAACCATCATTTGGCAACTAGCATGAAATATCTCATAAAATTACAAAAATATGAGTAATCATTCATGACTTATTTACATGAAAACAAAATTACATATCCTTTATATCTAATCCATACACCAACGACCAAAAACACCTACAAACACTTTCATTCTTCAATTTTCTTCATCTAATTGATCTCTCTCAAGTTCTATCTTCAAGTTCTAAGTGTTCTTCATAAATTCCAAAAGTTCTAGTTTCATAAAATCAAGAATACTTTCAAGTTTGCTAGCTCACTTCCAATCTTGTAAGGTGATCATCCAACCTCAAGAAATCTTTGTTTCTTACAGTAGGTTATCATTCTAATACAAGGTAATAATCATATTCAAACTTTGGTTTAATTTCTATAACTATAACAATCTTATTTCAAGTGATGATCTTACTTGAACTTGTTTTCGTGTCATGATTCTGCTTCAAGAACTTCGAGCCATCCAAGGATCCATTGAAGCTAGATCTATTTTTCTCTTTTCCAGTAGGTTTATCCAAGGAACTTAAGGTAGTAATGATGTTCATAACATCATTCGATTCATACATATAAAGCTATCTTATTCGAAGGTTTAAACTTGTAATCACTAGAACATAGTTTAGTTAATTCTAAATTTGTTCGCAAACAAAAGTTAATCCTTCTAACGTGACTTTTAAAATCAACTAAACACATGTTCTATATCTATATGATATGCTAACTTAATGATTTAAAACCTGAAAACACGAAAAACACCGTAAAACCGGATTTACACCGTCGTAGTAACACCGCGGGCTGTTTTGGGTTAGTTAATTAAAAACTATGATAAACTTTGATTTAAAAGTTGTTATTCTGAGAAAATGATTGTTATTATGAACATGAAACTATATCCAAAAATTATGGTTAAACTCAAAGTGGAAGTATGTTTTCTAAAATGGTCATCTAGACGTCGTTCTTTCGACTGAAATGACTACCTTTGCAAAAACGACTTGTAACTTATTTTTCCGACTATAAACCTATACTTTTTCTATTTAGATTCATAAAATAGAGTTCAATATGAAACCATAGCAATTTGATTCACTCAAAACGGATTTAAAATGAAGAAGTTATGGGTAAAACAAGATTGGATAATTTTTCTCATTTTAGCAACGTGAAAATTGGTAACAAATCTATTCCAACCATAACTTAATCAACTTGTTTTGTATATTATGTAATCTTGAGATACCATAGACACGTATACAATGTTTCGACCTATCATGTCGACACATCTATATATATTTCGGAACAACCATAGACACTCTATATGTGAATGTTGGAGTTAGCTATACAGGGTTGAGGTTGATTCCAAAATATATATAGTTTGAGTTGTGATCAATACTGAGATACGTATACACTGGGTCGTGGATTGATTCAAGATAATATTTATCGATTTATTTCTGTACATCTAACTGTGGACAACTAGTTGTAGGTTACTAACGAGGACAACTGACTTAATAAACTTAAAACATCAAAATATATTAAAAGTGTTGTAAATATATTTTGAACATACTTTGATATATATGTATATATTGTTATAGGTTCATGAATCAACCAGTGGCCAAGTCTTACTTTCCGACGAAGTAAAAATCTGTGAAAGTGAGTTATAGTCCCACTTTTAAAATCTAATATTTTTGGGATGAGAATACATGCAGGTTTTATAAATGATTTACAAAATAGACACAAGTACGTGAAACTACATTCTATGGTTGAATTATCGAAATCGAATATGCCCCTTTTTATTAAGTCTGGTAATCTAAGAATTAGGGAACAGACACCCTAATTGACGCGAATCCTAAAGATAGATCTATTGGGCCTAACAAACCCCATCCAAAGTACCGGATGCTTTAGTACTTCGAAATTTATATCATATCCGAAGGGTGTCCCGGAATGATGGGGATATTCTTATATATATGCATCTTGTTAATGTCGGTTACCAGGTGTTCACCATATGAATGATTTTTATCTCTATGTATGGGATGTGTATTGAAATATGAAATCTTGTGGTCTATTGTTACGATTTGATACATATAGGTTAAACCTATAACTCACCAACATTTTTGTTGACGTTTAAAGCATGTTTATTCTCAGGTGAATACTAAGAGCTTCCGCTGTTGCATACTAAAATAAGGACAAGATTTGGAGTCCATGTTTGTATGATATTGTGTAAAAACTGCATTCAAGAAACTGATTTCGATGTAACATATTTGTATTGTAAACCATTATGTAATGGCCGTGTGTAAACAGGATATTTTAGATTATCATTATTTGATAATCTACGTAAAGCTTTTAAACCTTTATTTATGAAATAAAGGTTATGGTTTGTTTTAAAAATGAATGCAGTCTTTGAAAAACATCTCATATAGAGGTCAAAACCTCGCAACGAAATCAATTAATATGGAACGTTTTTAATCAATAAGAACGGGACATTTCAGTTGGTATCAGAGCGTTGGTCTTAGAGAACCAGAAAATTTGCATTAGTGTGTCTTATCAAGTTTGTTAGGATGCATTAGTGAGTCTGGACTTCGACCGTGTTTTCTTTAAAAATGATTGCTTAACATTTTAGTTGGAAACTATATATTTTTAACATATGAATATTATGTGATATATTAATCTCTTAACGCGTTTGATATTATGTGATAGATGTCTACCTCTAGAACAAGTCCCATTGACTCACCTAATAATAATGAAGAGTCAAATGTAAATTGGAATGATTCGTGGACTGATTCACAAGTTCCCGAAGAGGAACCGGAAGAAGAGTCGGAACCGGAAGAAGAATCGGAACCGGAAGAAGAATCGGAACCGGAAGAAGAATCAGAACCGGTGGGGGAAATAATAAAATGGTTAAGTAAAAGAAAATCCTCAACCAACCGACCAAGGTTAATTATGGTCAATGGTGTTTCCGCCAAGGAAGCAAAATATTGGGAGGATTACCAATTCTCCGATGAATCGGATTCCGACGAGAATTCCGATGATGTTATAGAAATTACCCCAACTGAATTTAAAAAGGCAAAAGAAAATAATAAGGGAAAGGGCATAAAAATAGAGAAATCTAATTCCAACCCCGATGAACTTTATATGTATCGTCAACCCACGAAGTCCTTAAGTTGTAACAATGACCCGGGAATCTCTAAACCACCAGGTTTTTCTAAACCAATGTGGACAACGACGGCTCGTATTAGGGGACCATCATATATCCCTAGAAACTTGGCAAAACGAACCAAAACCGAACAAGAAGAAACGAGCGAGTCGGAATAAGATAGTTATATTCGTGTGGTGTAATATATGTAATATAGTGTTCTTATGCTTTATGATATATGTAAAAATTGCTTGTATTAATAAGTATTTTTTTTATGAATCTAACTCTTGTCTATTTTACAGTATAAAAACATAAAATGGATAGACAACCCAATATTTTAAGAGACCTACCCGGAGACATGATTGATGAAATCTTGTCTAGAGTCGGTCAGAATTCTTCGGCACAACTATTTAAGGCAAGATCATTTTGTAATACATTCGAAGAACGTTCCAAGAATGCCTTGGTTTATAAAAGGCTTTCGTTCGAAAGATGGGGGATATCACATTGGGAAATCCATAAGTTACGATGTGTTTACTTTGACGCATATATTGCGGGAAACCCAAATGCTATTTTACGCAATGGGTTAAGAAATTATTTTGACTCAATATATCTGAATATTGGACTTCGTGATTTAGAAAAAGCGGCTAACATGCAACATAAAGAAGCATGTTATGCTTACGGATTAGTAATGTTCGCTTCTCACCAAAGTGAGAACAAGAACATCGGGCTACAACTATTAAACAAAACGTTCCCACAAGTGACGGAGTCGGTAATTGGGGTAAGAAATGAGGTTTTTAGATTGTTATGGGACTGTTGGACATTACGTAACACTCGTCCCTTTGACGACGTTACAACACGCTGTCTTATCAACGGCCATAACGGTTATGTTCCACAAGACCAAGGATGGGAAGTAGTCCTAGTAAAACCAGAATGCATGACTTGTTTCTGGACGTATGAATTACGTGTCTTTATTGCCTTTGCTGAACGCTTGTGTACTAGCTAGAATTATCTTCACAACTATCTTGTATCAAAGTTATTGTGTGCTATATTTCATGCTTTATGTAAAATAAGCGGTATTGTAAGTTTGTAAAATATTGTATAAAAGTTTGAACGCGAAATATTATTATAATCAGTTTTTCATATAGAATTGTAGTAGTTGAATTGTATATTAGCTACTAAGTATGAACTTAACGGGTAGGTACTACCCGAATTTAAACTTATAAAACGCTAATATGAAGAAAAAGCTTTTATAAATGAGTTCATATTATGCTACGAAATACTATTAACTACTCTTAATATTCTGTATGATTAACTTGTTCCATTTGACTATTTTGAAGGAAATGGCACCGACTACTCGACACACCGTGAATATGAATGAAGAGGAATTCCGTACTTTTCTAGCTTCAAACATAGCCACAGTACAGGCTGCGCTACATACCAACAATAACCTTGGATCTAGCAGTACAGGAAATCGTGTAGGATGCACCTACAAAGAATTCACTGCCTGCAAACCTTTGGAATTTGATGGAACCGAAGGACCGATCAGATTGAAACGGTGGACCGAGAAGGTCGAATCGGTGTTTGCCATAAGTAAGTGTACTGAAGAGGACAAAGTGAAGTACGCTACGCATACCTTCACAGGTTCTGCGTTAACATGGTGGAATACCTATCTAGAGCAAGTGGGACAAGATGATGCGTACGCACTACCGTGGTCAGCATTCAAGCACTTAATGAACGAGAAGTACCGTCCCAGAACCGAGGTCAATAAGCTCAAGACAGAACTTAGAGGGTTACGAACCCAAGGATTTGATATTACCACGTACGAAAGACGATTCACAGAATTGTGCCTATTGTGTCCGGGAGCATTTGAAGATGAGGAAGAGAAGATCGACGCATTTGTGAAAGGATTACCGGAAAGAATCCAAGAAGATATAAGTTCACACGAGCCCGCCTCCATACAACAGGCATGTAGAATGGCTCACAAACTAGTGAACCAGATTGAAGAAAGAATTAAAGAACAGACTGCTGAAGAGGCCAATGTGAAGCAAGTCAAAAGAAAGTGGGAGGAAAACAGTGATAAGAATCACCAATACAACAACAACAGCAGCAATTACAACAATAATCGCAACAATTATCCCAACAATCGCAACATCAATCGCAACTACAACAAACGGCCCAACAACAACAACAACAACAACAACAGCAACTACAATAATCATCCCAACAACAATAATAACCGCAACAACAACAACAATCAGATGCAGCTATGCCAAAGGTGTGAAAAGTATCACTCGGGGTTCTGCACCAAATTTTGAAACAAGTGTAAAAGAAATGGTCATAGCGCGGCGAAGTGTGAGGTCTACGGACCAGGAGTTAATAGAACGAAAGGAACAAATGGTGTCGGAACGAGTAATGGCGGAGCAAGTAGTGTCGGAGCAAGTTATGCCAATGTAGTTTGTTATAAATGTGGAAAACCGGGCCACATTATTAGAAATTGCCCGAACCAGGAGAACACGAATGGACAAGGCCGCGGAAGAGTTTTCAATATTAATGCGGCAGAGGCACAGGAAGACCCGGAGCTTGTTACGGGTACGTTTCTTATTGACAATAAATCTGCTTACGTTTTATTTGATTCGGGTGCGGATAGAAGCTATATGAGTAGAGATTTTTGTGCTAAATTAAGTTGTCCATTGACGCCTTTGGATAGTAAATTTTTACTCGAATTAGCAAATGGTAAATTAATTTCAGCAGATAATATATGTCGGAATCGAGAAATTAAACTGGTTAGCGAAACATTTAAGATTGATTTGATACCAGTAGAGTTAGGGAGTTTTGATGTGATAATCGGTATGGACTGGTTGAAAGAAGTGAAAGCAGAGATTGTTTGTTACAAAAATGCAATTCGCATTATACGAGAAAAAGGAAAACCCTTAATGGTGTACGGAGAAAAGGGCAACACGAAGCTACATCTTATTAGTAATTTGAAGGCACAAAAACTAATAAGAAAAGGTTGCTATGCTGTTCTAGCACACGTCGAGAAAGTACAAACTGAAGAAAAGAGCATCAATGATGTTCCCATTGCAAAAGAATTTCCCGATGTATTTCCGAAAGAATTACCGGGATTACCCCCACATCGATCCGTTGAATTTCAAATAGATCTTGTACCAGGAGCTGCACCAATAGCTCGTGCTCCTTACAGACTCGCACCCAGCGAGATGAAAGAACTGCAAAGCCAATTACAAGAACTTTTAGAGCGTGGTTTCATTCGACCAAGCATATCACCGTGGGGAGCTCCTGTTTTGTTTGTCAAGAAGAAAGATGGTACATTCAGGTTGTGTATCGACTACCGAGAGTTGAACAAACTTACCATCAAGAACCGCTACCCACTACCGAGAATCGACGACTTATTTGATCAACTACAAGGCTCGTCTGTTTATTCAAAGATTGACTTACGTTCCGGGTATCATCAAATGCGGGTGAAAGAAGATGATACTCCAAAGACTGCTTTCAGAACACGTTACGGTCATTACGAGTTTATGGTCATGCCGTTTGGTTTAACTAATGCACCAGCTGTGTTCATGGACCTTATGAACCGAGTGTGTGGACCATACCTTGACAAGTTTGTCATTGTTTTCATTGATGACATACTTATTTACTCAAAGAATGACCAAGAACACGGTGAACATTTGAGAAAGGTGTTAGAAGTATTGAGGAAGGAAGAATTGTACGCTAAGTTTTCAAAGTGTGCATTTTGGTTGGAAGAAGTTCAATTTCTCGGTCACATAGTGAACAAAGAAGGTATTAAGGTGGATCCGGCAAAGATAGAAACTGTTGAAAAGTGGAAAACCCCGAAAACTCCGAAACACATACGCCAGTTTTTAGGACTAGCTGGTTACTACAGAAGGTTCATCCAAGACTTTTCCAGAATAGCAAAACCCTTGACTGCATTAACGCATAAAGGAAAGAAATTTGAATGGAATGATGAACAAGAGAAAGCGTTTCAGTTATTAAATAAAAAGCTAACTACGGCACCTATATTGTCATTGCCTGAAGGGAATGATGATTTTGTGATTTATTGTGACGCATCAAAGCAAGGTCTCGGTTGTGTATTAATGCAACGAACGAAGGTGATTGCTTATGCGTCTAGACAATTGAAGATTCACGAACAAAATTATACGACGCATGATTTGGAATTAGGCGCGGTTGTTTTTGCATTAAAGACTTGGAGGCACTACTTATATGGGGTCAAAAGTATTATATATACCGACCACAAAAGTCTTCAACACATATTTAATCAGAAACAACTGAATATGAGGCAGCGTAGGTGGATTGAATTATTGAATGATTACGACTTTGAGATTCGTTACCACCCGGGGAAGGCAAATGTGGTAGCCGATGCCTTGAGCAGGAAGGACAGAGAACCCATTCGAGTAAAATCTATGAATATAATGATTCATAATAACCTTACTATTCAAATAAAGGAGGCGCAACAAGGAGTTTTAAAAGAGGGAAATTTAAAGGATGAAATACCCAAAGGATCGGAGAAGCATCTTAATATTCGGGAAGACGGAACCCGGTATAGGGCTGAAAGGATTTGGGTACCAAAATTTGGAGATATGAGAGAAATGGTACTTAGAGAAGCTCATAAAACCAGATACTCAATACATCCTGGAACGGGGAAGATGTACAAAGATCTCAAGAAACATTTTTGGTGGCCGGGTATGAAAGCCGATGTTGCTAAATACGTAGGAGAATGTTTGACGTGTTCTAAGGTCAAAGCTGAGCATCAGAAACCATCAGGTCTACTTCAACAACCCGAAATCCCGGAATGGAAATGGGAAAACATTACCATGGATTTCATCACTAAATTGCCAAGTACTGCAAGTGGTTTTGATACTATTTGGGTAATAGTTGATCGTCTCACCAAATCAGCACACTTCTTACCAATAAGAGAAGATGATAAGATGGAGAAGTTAGCACGACTGTATTTGAAGGAAGTCATCTCCAGACATGGAATACCAATCTCTATTATCTCTGATAGGGATGGCAGATTTATTTCAAGATTCTGGCAGACATTACAGCAAGCATTAGGAACTCGTCTAGACATGAGTACTGCCTATCATCCACAAACTGATGGGCAGAGCGAAAGGACGATACAAACGCTTGAAGACATGCTACGAGCATGTGTTATTGATTTCGGAAACAGTTGGGATCGACATCTACCGTTAGCAGAATTTTCCTACAACAACAGCTACCATTCAAGCATTGAGATGGCGCCGTTTGAAGCACTTTATGGTAGAAAGTGCAGGTCTCCGATTTGTTGGAGTGAAGTGGGGGATAGACAGATTACGGGTCCGGAGATTATACAAGAAACTACCGAGAAGATCATCCAAATTCAACAACGGTTGAAAACCGCCCAAAGTCGACAAAAGAGCTACGCTGACATTAAAAGAAAAGATATAGAATTTGAAATTGGAGAGATGGTCATGCTTAAAGTTGCACCTTGGAAAGGCATTGTTCGATTTGGTAAACGAGGAAAATTAAATCCAAGGTATATTGGACCATTCAAGATTATTGATCGTGTCGGACCAGTAGCTTACCGACTTGAGTTACCTCAACAACTCGCGGCTGTACATAACACTTTCCACGTCTCGAATTTGAAGAAATGTTTTGCTAAAGAAGATCTCACTATTCCGTTAGATGAAATCCAAATCAACGAAAAACTTCAATTCATCGAAGAACCCGTCGAAATAATGGATCGTGAGGTTAAAAGACTTAAGCAAAACAAGATACCAATTGTTAAGGTTCGATGGAATGCTCGTAGAGGACCCGAGTTCACCTGGGAGCGTGAAGATTAGATGAAGAAGAAATACCCGCATCTATTTCTAGAAGATTCGTCAACACCTTCAACAGCTTAAAATTTCGGGACGAAATTTATTTAACGGGTAGGTACTGTAGTGACCCGAACTTTTCCATGTTTATATATATTAACTGAGATTGATATTTACATGATTAAATGTTTCCAACATATTAAGCAATCAAACTTGTTAAGACTTGATTAATTGAAATAGGTTTCATATAGACAATTGACTACCCAAGTTGACCGGTGATTCACGAACGTTAAAACTTGTAAAAACTATATGATGACATATATATGGTTATATATATAGTTAACATGATATTATGATAAGTAAACATATCATTAAGTGTATTAACAATGAACTACATATGTAAAAACAAGACTACTAACTTAATGATTTTGAAACGAGACATATATGTAACGATTATCGTTGTAACGACATTTAATGTATATATATCATATTAAGAGATATTCGTACATCATAATATCATGATAATATAATAATTTAAAATCTCTTTTGATATTATAAACATTGGGTTAACAACATTTAACAAGATCGTTAACCTAAAGGTTTCAAAACAACATTTACATGTAACGACTAACGATGACTTAACGACTCAGTTAAAATGTATATACATGTAGTGTTTTAATATGTATTCATACACTTTTGAAAGACTTCAAGACACTTATCAAAATACTTCTACTTAACAAAAATGCTTACAATTACATCCTCGTTCAGTTTCATCAACAATTCTACTCGTATGCACCCGTATTCGTACTCGTACAATACACAGCTTTTAGATGTATGTACTATTGGTATATACACTCCAATGATCAGCTCTTAGCAGCCCATGTGAGTCACCTAACACATGTGGGAACCATCATTTGGCAACTAGCATGAAATATCTCATAAAATTACAAAAATATGAGTAATCATTCATGACTTATTTACATGAAAACAAAATTACATATCCTTTATATCTAATCCATACACCAACGACCAAAAACACCTACAAACACTTTCATTCTTCAATTTTCTTCATCTAATTGATCTCTCTCAAGTTCTATCTTCAAGTTCTAAGTGTTCTTCATAAATTCCAAAAGTTCTAGTTTCATAAAATCAAGAATACTTTCAAGTTTGCTAGCTCACTTCCAATCTTGTAAGGTGATCATCCAACCTCAAGAAATCTTTGTTTCTTACAGTAGGTTATCATTCTAATACAAGGTAATAATCATATTCAAACTTTGGTTTAATTTCTATAACTATAACAATCTTATTTCAAGTGATGATCTTACTTGAACTTGTTTTCGTGTCATGATTCTGCTTCAAGAACTTCGAGCCATCCAAGGATCCATTGAAGCTAGATCTATTTTTCTCTTTTCCAGTAGGTTTATCCAAGGAACTTAAGGTAGTAATGATGTTCATAACATCATTCGATTCATACATATAAAGCTATCTTATTCGAAGGTTTAAACTTGTAATCACTAGAACATAGTTTAGTTAATTCTAAATTTGTTCGCAAACAAAAGTTAATCCTTCTAACGTGACTTTTAAAATCAACTAAACACATGTTCTATATCTATATGATATGCTAACTTAATGATTTAAAACCTGAAAACACGAAAAACACCGTAAAACCGGATTTACGCCGTCGTAGTAACACCGCGGGCTGTTTTGGGTTAGTTAATTAAAAACTATGATAAACTTTGATTTAAAAGTTGTTATTCTGAGAAAATGATTGTTATTATGAACATGAAACTATATCCAAAAATTATGGTTAAACTCAAAGTGGAAGTATGTTTTCTAAAATGGTCATCTAGACGTCGTTCTTTCGACTGAAATGACTACCTTTACAAAAACGACTTGTAACTTATTTTTTTACTATAAACCTATACTTTTTCTGTTTAGATTCATAAAATAGAGTTCAATATGAAACCATAGCAATTTGATTCACTCAAAACGGATTTAAAATGAAGAAGTTATGGGTAAAACAAGATTGGATAATTTTTCTCATTTTAGCTACGTGAAAATTGGTAACAAATCTATTCCAACCATAACTTAATCAACTTGTATTGTATATTATGTAATCTTGAGATACCATAGACACGTATACAATGTTTTGACCTATCATGTCGACACATCTATATATATTTCGGAACAACCATAGACACTCTATATGTGAATGTTGGAGTTAGCTATACAGGGTTGAGGTTGATTCCAAAATATATATAGTTTGAGATGTGATCAATACTGAGATACGTATACACTGGGTCGTGGATTGATTCAAGATAATATTTATCGATTTATTTCTGTACATCTAACTGTGGACAACTAGTTGTAGGTTACTAACGAGGACAACTGACTTAATAAACTTAAAACATCAAAATATATTAAAAGTGTTGTAAATATATTTTGAACATACTTTGATATATATGTATATATTGTTATAGGTTCGTGAATCAACCAGTGGCCAAGTCTTACTTTCCGACGAAGTAAAAATCTGTGAAAGTGAGTTATAGTCCCACTTTTAAAATCTAATATTTTTGGGATGAGAATACATGCAGGTTTTATATATGATTTACAAAATAGACACAAGTACGTGAAACTACATTCTATGGTTGAATTATCGAAATCGAATATGCCCCTTTTTATTAAGTCTGGTAATCTAAGAATTAGTGAACAGACACCCTAATTGACGCGAATCCTAAAGATAGATCTATTGGGCCTAACAAACCCCATCCAAAGTACCGGATGCTTTAGTACTTCGAAATTTATATCATATCCGAAGGGTGTCCCGGAATGATGGGGATATTCTTATATATATGCATCTTGTTAATGTCGGTTACCAGGTGTTCACCATATGAATGATTTTTATCTCTATGTATGGGATGTGTATTGAAATATGAAATCTTGTGGTCTATTGTTACGATTTGATACATATAGGTTAAACCTATAACTCACCAACATTTTTGTTGACGTTTAAAGCATGTTTATTCTCAGGTGAATACTAAGAGCTTCCGCTGTTGCATACTAAAATAAGGACAAGATTTGGAGTCCATGTTTGTATGATATTGTGTAAAAACTGCATTCAAGAAACTGATTTCGATGTAACATATTTGTATTGTAAACCATTATGTAATGGCCGTGTGTAAACAGGATATTTTAGATTATCATTATTTGATAATCTACGTAAAGCTTTTAAACCTTTATTTATGAAATAAAGGTTATGGTTTGTTTTAAAAATGAATGCAGTCTTTGAAAAACATCTCATATAGAGGTCAAAACCTCGCAACGAAATCAATTAATATGGAACGTTTTTAATCAATAAGAACGGGACATTTCAAAAAACACCTACAAAAACTTTCATTCTTCAATTTTCTTCATCTAATTGATCTCTCTCAAGTTCTATCTTCAAGTTCTAAGTGTTCTTCATAAATTCCAAAAGTTCTAGTTTCATAAAATCAAGAATACTTCCAAGATTGCAAGTTTACTTCCAAGTTTTCTAAATCCATTCAAAGTAATCATCCAAGATCAAGAAACCTTTGTTACTTACAGTAGGTTATCTTTCTAATACAAGGTAATAATCATATTCAAACTTTAATTCAATTTCTATAACTATAACAATCTTATTTCAAGTGGAAATCTTACTTGAAATTGTTTTCGTGTCATGATTCTGCTTCAAGAACTTTCAAGCCATCCAAGGATCCTTTGAAGCTAGATCTATTTTTCTCATTTCCAGTAGGTTTATCCAAGGAACTTTAAGTAGAAATGATGTTCATAACATCATTCGATTCATACATATAAAGCTATCTTATTCGAAGGTTTAAACTTGTAATCACTAGAACATAGTTTAGTTAATTCTAAACTTGTTCGCAAATAAAAGTTAATCCTTCTAACTTGACTTTTAAAATCAACTAAACACATGTTCATGATATGCTAACTTAATGATTTAAAACCTGGAAACACGAAAAACACCGTAAAACCGGATTTACGCCGTCGTAGTAACACCGCGGGCTGTTTTGGGTTAGTTAATTAAAAACTATGATAAACTTTGATTTAAAAGTTGTTATTCTGGGAAAATGATTTTTATTATTAACATGAAACTATATCCAAAAATTATGGTTAAACTCAAAGTGGAAGTATGTTTTCTAAAATGGTCATCTAGATGTCGTTCTTTCGACTGAAATGACTACCTTTACAAAAACGACTTGTAACTTATTTTTCTGACTATAAACCTATAATTTTTCTGTTTAGATTCATAAAATAGAGTTCAATATGAAACCATAGCAATTTGATTCACTCAAAACGGATTTAAAATGAAGAAGTTATGGGTAAAACAAGATTGGATAATTTTTCTCATTTTAGCTACGTGAAAATTGGTAACAAATCTATTCCAACCATAACTTAATCAACTTGTATTGTATATTATGTAATCTTGAGATACCATAGACATGTATACAATGTTTCGACCTATCATGTCGACACATCTATATATATTTCGGAACAACCATAGACACTCTATATGTGAATGTTGGAGTTAGCTATACAGGGTTGCAGTTGATTCCAAAATATATATAGTTTGAGTTGTGATCAATACTGAGATACGTATACACTGGGTCGTGGATTGATTCAAGATAATATTTATCGATTTATTTTTGTACATCTAAGTGTGGACAACTAGTTGTAGGTTACTAACGAAGACAACTGACTTAATAAACTTAAAACATCAAAATATATTAAAAGTGTTGTAAATATATTTTGAACATACTTTGATATATATGTATATATTGTTATAGGTTCGTGAATCAACCAGTGGTCAAGTCTTACTTCCCGACGAAGTAAAAATCTGTGAAAGTGAGTTATAGTTCCACTTTTAAAATCTAATATTTTTGGGATGAGAATACATGCAGGTTTTATAAATGATTTACAAAATAGACACAAGTACATGAAACTACATTCTATGGTTGAATTATCGAAATCGAATATGCCCCTTTTTATTAAGTCTGGTAATCTAAGAATTAGGGAACAGACACCCTAATTGACGCGAATCCTAAAGATAGATCTATTGGGCCTAACAAACCCCATCTAAAGTACCGGATGCTTTAGTACTTCAAAATTTATATCATATCCGAAGGGTGTCCCGGAATGATGGGGATATTCTTATATATGCATCTTGTTAATGTTGGTTACCAGGTGTTCACCATATGAATGATTTTTATCTCTATGTATGGGATGTGTATTGAAATATGAAATCTTGTGGTCTATTGTTACGATTTGATATATATAGGTTAAACCTATAACTCACCAACATTTTTGTTGACGTTTAAAGCATGTTTATTCTCAGGTGAATACTAAGAGCTTCCGCTGTTGCATACTAAAGTAAGGACAAGATTTGGAGTCGATGTTTGTATAATATTGTGTAAAAACTGCATTCAAGAAACTGATTTCGATGTAACATATTTGTATTATAAACTATTATGTAATGGTCGTGTGTAAACAGGATATTTTAGATTATCATTATTTGATAATCTACATAAAGCTTTTTAAACCTTTATTTATGAAATAAAGGTTATGGTTTGTTTTAAAAATGAATGCAGTCTTTGAAAAACGTCTCATATAGAGGTCAAAACCTCGCAACGAAATCAATTAATATGGAACGTTTTTAATCAATAAGAACGGGACATTTCAATTAATATATTGAAATAATTGATACGATAAACCTATGAACTCACCAACCTTTTGGTTGACACTTTTAAGCATGTTTATTCTCAGGTACGAATTAAGTCTTCCGCTGTGCATTTGCTCAATTTAAGGACATTACTTGGAGTCGATCATCGCAATGGGAACAAATTTTGATGACTTCATCCAGGTGGATAAGGACGGGTTGTTATATGGTTCGCTAAGACCACCGCTCTGATACCACATGAGACGACCCGTCCTAATCCATAAGGATGAATACAATAACATATGGTTACATTGCGAGGTATTTGACCTCTATATGATACATTTTACAAACATTGCATTCGTTTTAAAAGGCAAACTTTCATTACATCGAAAGTTGACAGGCATGCATACCATTTCATAATATCCAAACTATAAATAACCTAATCTGTCATTCACTTAATAATAATCTTTATTGAACTCATCGACTTGAATGCAACGTCTTTTGAAATATGCCATGAATGTCTCCAATTAATATCTTTGATAATGCTAAAAACGAACATATATTTCATAGCATTATTCCTCAAGAAAGACAAGCTTTTAGTTGCAATTGTTCTATTTACAAGTGATATTCGTTTAAATAATAAAAGATGAAGACAAAAGACAGATTCGACGATTTGAAGACGCAAACGACCAAAAAGCTCAAAAGAACAAAAGACAATCAAAAAGGTTCCAATTATTGATAAGAAACGTCTCGAAATCACAAGAGTACAAGATTCAAAACGCAAAGTACAAGATATTAAATTGTACGCGAGGACGTTCGAAAATCCGGAACCGGGACTAGAGTCAACTCTTAACGCTCGACGCAACGGACTAAAAATTACAAGTTAACTATGTATATAAATATAATATAATATATAATTAATTATATTAATTATATATATATTATATATATATATTTAAAACCGTCGGCAGCAGGAAACTCCAAGGGTGTAAACTGAAAATACCTCTCCGCGACTCGCGGAGTTTGAAGGCTATTTGGCCGCGAGTCGCGGAGCCCCAAAAATCATTCCTGGCTATAAATCAACCCGAATTCTGATCAAAATCATCATCATTTTTTTCTTCTCTTCATACGAAGTAATATATTTATATTTATAATTTATATTTTAATTTTAATTATAATTCTAATAATAAGGGTATGTTAGCGAATGTTGTAAGGGTGTAAGTCGAAATTCTGTCCGTGTAACGCTACGCTATTTTTAATCATTGTAAGTTATGTTCAACCTTTTTATATTAATGTCTCGTAGCTAAGTTATTATTATGCTTGTTTAAAACGAAGTAATCATGATGTTGGGCTAATTACTAAAATTGGGTAATTGGGCTTTGTACCATAATTGGGGTTTGGACAAAAGAACGACACTTGTGGAAACTAGGCTATGGGCTATTAATGGGCTTTATATTTGTTTAACTAAATGAAAGTTTGTTAATGTTAATATAAAGATTTACAATTGGGCGTCCCTATAATTTACCATATACACTCGATCGGACACGATGGGCGGGGTATTTATTTGTACGAATAATCGTTCATTTAACCGGACACGGGAATGGATTAATAGCCACTAGAATAATTAAAACAGGGGTGAAATTACATTCAAGGGTAATTGGTGTAATTGTTAACAAAGTAGTAAAACCTTGGTTTACACGCAGTCGATAACCTGGTGTATTCATTAAACAAAGTATTAAAACCTTGTTACAATTCGAATCCCCAATTAGTTGGAATATTTATCTTCGGGTATAATAATAATTTGACAAGGACACTTGCAATTTATATTTATGACTGATGGACTGTTATGGACAAAAACCAGACGGACATATTGAATAATCCAGGACAAAGGACAATTAACCCATGGGCATAAAACTAAAATCAACACGTCAAACATCATGATTACGGAAGTTTAAATAAGCATAATTCTTTTATTTCATATTTAATTTCCTTTATTTTATATTTAATTGCACTTCTAATTATCGCACTTTTATTTATTTCATTTTATCGCACTTTTAATTATCGTACTTTTTAATTATCGCAATTTAATTTTATCGCATTTTTATTATTCGCAATTTCATTATCGTTATTTACTTTACGCTTTAATTTAAAGTCTTGTATTTATTTTATATTTTACATTAGGTTTTAACTGCGACTAAAGTTTTAAAATCGACAAACCGGTCATTAAACGGTAAAAACCCCCCTTTATAATAATAATATTACCTATATATATATTTGTATTTTTATAAAAGTAAACTAATATAGCGTTGAGCTTTGTTTAAAGATTTCCCTGTGGAACGAACCGGACTTACTAAAAACTACACTACTGTACGATTAGGTACACTGCCTATAAGTGTTGTAGCAAGGTTTAAGTATATCCATTCTATAAATAAATAAATATCTTGTGTAAAATTGTATCGTATTTAATAGTATTTTCTGCTAAAATTATAAACTATTTTATATACACCTCGTTCGACATCAAGTATTTTTGGCGCCGCTGCCGGGGACAACTATCTTAAAAGCCGGAAGCGCAACGCTAATATAAAAAAAAAAAAAAAAGATTTTTATCTACTTTTATTAAAAGTCATTTTTGTAAAAATACGTTTTAATTATTGAAAAATATAAAAAGAAAAACAAAAATATTAGTATTTTTAGGATTTTGTTAAATATTTAAGTTTTATAAGTTTCTTTATCTTTATTTTAATTTATAAAAATATAAATTTTATTAAAAATCGTTTATTTAAATTAAAAACAGAAAACAGAAAATAATAAAAAAAAAATAAATAAAGAAAAACGCGTAAAAACAAAACCTGTCAACTGAATTCCTGAACCCCGCGACTCGCGGGGTTTTCCTCATTTCTCACCGCAACTCGCGGAGGTCTTCTGACACACGGACAAAAACCCTAAAACCGCATTAATCACGGGTTATTATTTATTATTATTATTTAAACATTATTATTATTATTATTATTATTAGTTTTAAGTTTTATTTTTATTTTATTTATGTATTTAGTTTAAATAAGTTTAATTAAATTGTAAAATTAGTAGTTTTATTAAATAAATAATATAAAAATAATATTTTTTGTACTTTTTACAACTTTTTGTATATTTTTATATTTTGTACCTTTTTAATCGTTGTAGCGTAATATTTGTATTTTTTAGCTCATAATTAATTTTAAACTTAGTTTTTGCTATAGTTATTTTTACTCCTAGATTTTTAGGCTTTGCCGTAGAATTCCTTAAGTGCTTTTTCTTTAGACTAAGATTTAGGTGCTTTAGAATTTTGCGACGCCTTTTTAAGTTTTAGTTTCTTTTTAAGTTATTTCCATTTGGGATTTAGTTTTTCCTGTAAGCTTTAATATTTTTAGACCTTTTACTATGTACCAATTATCATTCCAATTAGTAATTTCAATTTGCGATTATAATTTTAAGTTAGTTGTAGTAATAAGGTTAAATTAGTTAAGTATTTTTAAGTTTTTATAAGTTTCTTTTATTTTTTTTCCGTCACTTTTTATTTTTCAACCATTTTTTTTTTTTTTTTTCTTTTTCGACATTTTTCGACGCGCAATCTTTTTCTTTCTTATTTCTCGCTATTCTAGTTTTAGGACTTAGAATTTTTTCTACTTCTTATCTAAATTTCTAAAAATTACGAAAACTTATTTTAAGTGGTTAAATTGATAGACATCAAAATTTTCTGGTTCGTAGTAATAGTTGGATTTGTACGTGGACCGGGTTATTGGAGCCAAACAGTCCTCAATTATATTGAGACCAAACGAATCCTGCCCCTCTGCTGCATCTTTTGGCTATTCGAAACGTGGGCAAAATCAGAAAAGTCTATTGATTGGATAACTTATTATAATTTTTCTTTCCTTTTAAAAACTAATAGGATATTCTGTGAATGCACCGAGCAAGACGTTCATCACCTTTTGTACGTTCACCACCTGTAACTAGATCAAGACATCGTTTAACAAATATAACCGCCGTTGATTTTTCTTTAGAATCGTCATCCAGTCGACCAAGTACTTCAGTTCAAATTTCCGATAATCCAGTTTTTGAAACAAACCTCACAATTGAGAATCCAGAAAATATTCAGGAACGGTTCATAGATCCTGAACCATTAAACTTTCCTCCGGAACCACCAATCATTCAAACAGAGATTGTTGAGGAACGAACCATTAAATCAGAATCATTCAGTGATACCGAGTCAACAAATTCAATTATGGAGAATCTGGAACCTTTAAGTATGGAAGACCGAATGAGAGCTAAACGCACTGGCCAAGGTCACGCAATTACTCATCCAGACATTAATGCGCCAGATTATGAAATCAAAGGACAAATTCTACACATGGTGACTAATCAATGCCAATTTAGTGGTGCGCCGAAGGAAGATCCAAATGAACATCTACGTACCTTTAATAGGATCTGCACACTATTTAAAATACGAGAAGTGGAGGATGAACAAATATATCTCATGTTATTTCCCTGGACTTTAAAGGGAGAAGCCAAAGATTGGTTGGAATCGTTACCTGAAGGGGCGATCGATACATGGGACGTTTTAATTGATAAATTTCTTAAACAATTCTTTCCTGCATCTAAAGCCGTAAGACTTCAAGCAGAAATTGTTACGTTCACACAGAAGCCAAATGAAACTCTATATGAGGCGTGGACAAGATATGGAAAGTTGTTAAGAGGATGTCCGCAACATGGTTTAGACACCTGTCAAATAGTACAAATATTCTACCGAGGATGCGACATCACTACAAGAAAAGACATAGATATAGCAGCTGGTGGTTCGATTATGAAGAAAACCGAAACTGATGCTTACAAAATTATTGATAACACTGCTTCCCACTCACATGAGTGGCACCAAGAAAAAGATATCATTAGATCATCTAAAGCAGCTAGAGCCGATTCTAGCCATGACTTAGATTCCATTTCAGCAAAGATAGATGCTTTCGAGAGACGAATGGAAAAGATGACTAAGGATATTCATGCTATACGAATTAGTTGTGAGCAGTGTGGAGGACCACATTTGACAAAAGATTGTCTCAGTATTGAATTAACAATGGAACAAAGAGAGAATATTTCATACATAAACCAAAGGCCTGGAAATAATTATCAGAATAATTATCAACCGCCAAGACCGATTTACAATCAAAACCAGAATTATAACCGAAATATTCCATACAACAACCAACAAGGTCCTAGCAATCAACAAGTATCCAACAATACTTATAATCAGCAAAGACCGAATTTTCAAAACAAATCACCACAACAAACCGATGATAAAAAGCCGAATTTAGAAGATATGATGACGAAGCTAGTTGAAACTCAAACGCAGTTTTTCACATCTCAAAAACAAACAAATGAACAAAATGCTCAAGCATTTAGAAATCAACAAGCTTCTATTCAAAATCTGGAACAAGAAGTAAGTAACCTAGCAAGGTTAATAGGTGAAAGAAAACCGGGAAGTCTACCAAGCGATACAAATGCTAACCCCCGGAATGAAACAGCTAAAGCTATTACCACAAGAAGTGGTACAACACTTAAACCACCTGAAATACCTGTAACTTCTGATGAAACTATTCCTACTCCACAAGAACCACAACCTGATCAAGATAAGGAAAAAGAACCGGTAGTTGAAAAGGTTAATGAAGATAACACAGTTAAGGCTAAACCTTATGTTAAACCATACCAACCACCACTTCCTTACCCGAGTAAAATGAAGAAAGAAAAACTTGAAGCCGAGCAATCCAAATTCTTGGATATGTTTAAACAGATAAATGTAAATCTTCCTTTCATTGATGTGATTTCAGGAATGCCAAGATATGCTAAATTCTTGAAAGATCTAATCACGAATAGAAAGAAAATGGAAGAACTCTCGGCTGTTACTATGAATGCTAATTGTTCAGCAGTGCTGTTGAATAAGATACCAGAAAAACTATCTGATCCAGGAAGTTTCACAATTCCATGTTTTCTGGGTAGTCTTAGTTCAATAGAAGCATTAGCAGATTTAGGTGCTAGTATAAATCTAATGCCGTATTCACTATACGCTAAACTAGACCTTGGAAAATTGAAACCAACCAGAATAAGCATACAACTAGCCGATAGATCAATAAAATATCCTAGAGGGATAATGGAGAACATGCTAGTTAAAGTTGGTACTTTAGTATTCCCAGTAGATTTTGTTGTTTTGGACATGGAAGAAGATTCTCAAGTTCCTCTCATATTAGGAAGACCATTCTTAAACACGGCTAAAGCAATGATAGACGTGTTCGGTAAGAAACTAACCCTAAGTATAGAGGATGAGAGTGTTACCTTTTCAGTTGATAGAGCAATGCAACAACCACAATCTGCAGATGATACATGTTATTATATTAAAACTATAGATGCACATGCAGAATTATTAGAAGAATTTCCAGAATTACAAGGAACAGGAGAATGTTCTTTAGGAGAAGGTAATGAACCAATTGATGAAGCTGAAATGTTAGCTACACTTATAGCTAATGGATATGAACCAACAACAGAAGAAATTCAAATGCTAAAAGAAGAAGACAGATATCGATATAAATCATCGATAGAAGAACCTCCGAAATTAGAGTTAAAGCCACTTCCAAACCATTTGGAATACGCTTATTTACATGGTGAATCTGAATTACCTGTAATAATATCGTCTTCTCTTACTGAAAATGAGAAATCACAACTCATTTCTGTGTTGAAAGCTCATAAACCAGCCATTGCATGGAAGATTCATGATATTAAAGGAATAAGTCCTTCGTATTGCACACATAAAATCCTTATGGAAGAAGGTCATAAAACGTATGTGCAACGTCAACGAAGACTAAATCCTAATATGCAAGATGTAGTTAAGAAAGAGATTATTAAACTGCTAGATGCAGGTTTGATATATCCAATTTCTGATAGTCCATGGGTAAGCCCAGTTCAATGCGTACCTAAGAAGGGTGGTATGACTGTCATTACAAATGAGAAAAATGAGCTTATTCCTACTAGGACTGTAACAGGATGGCGTGTATGTATTGATTATAGAAAATTAAATGACGCCACCAGAAAAGATCACTTTCCCTTACCTTTCATAGATCAAATGTTGGAAAGATTAGCCGGAAATAGTTACTATTGTTTTCTTGATGGATTTTCCGGATATTTTCAAATTCCAATAGCACCCGAAGATCAAGAGAAAACCACATTCACGTGCCCTTATGGTACTTTTGCTTACAAACGCATGCCATTTGGACTTTGCAACGCCCCTGCAACCTTTCAAAGGTGTATGATGGCGATTTTTCACGACATGATAGAAGAATGCATGGAAGTATTCATGGATGACTTTTCAGTCTTCGGTGATACATTTAAATCATGTCTAGTTAATCTGGAACGAATGCTAATTAGATGCGAAAAATCAAATCTAGTACTTAATTGGGAGAAATGCCATTTCATGGTTAAAGAAGGCATCGTTCTTGGACATAAAATTTCAAAAGAAGGAATTGAAGTGGATAGAGCTAAAGTAGATGTAATTGCTAAACTTCCACATCCCACCAATGTTAGAGGAGTTAGGAGTTTTCTAGGGCATGCCGGTTTTTACCGACGTTTCATAAAAGATTTTTCTAAAATTGCCACTCCTATGAATAAACTCCTAGAAAAGGATGCGCCATTCATCTTTTCAGATGAATGTATCAAATCTTTTAATATTCTTAAAGAAAAACTCACTAATGCACCGATCATGATAACACCAAATTGGAATCTACCATTTGAACTAATGTGCGATGCAAGTGATTTTGCAATGGGAGCCGTTTTAGGACAAAGGATTGAAAAACGATTTCAACCTATATATTATGCTAGTAAGACGTTACAAGGAGCACAAACGAACTATACAACTACTGAAAAAGAACTCCTTGCTATTGTCTTTGCTTTTGACAAATTTCGATCATATCTCGTTCTAGCAAAAACGGTGGTCTATACCGACCATTCTGCTCTTAGATACCTATTTTCAAAACAAGATGCTAAACCAAGATTAATCCGTTGGATCCTACTCTTACAAGAGTTTGATATTGAAATCCGAGATAAAAAAGGAGCAGAAAATCTCGCCGCTGATCATCTTTCTCGTCTTGAAAATCCCGAATTAGAAGTTCTGAATGAATCGGCCATACAAGACAACTTTCCTGATGAATATCTATTGAAGGTAGATTATAAAGAAATCCCATGGTTTGCAGACTATGCAAACTACTTAGTTTGTGGATTCCTTGAAAAAGGATTATCGTACCAAAGACGAAAGAAATTCTTCAGTGATATAAAACACTATTTCTGGGAAGATCCACATCTGTTCAAAAGTTGTCCCGATGGAATAATACGCCGATGTGTATTTGGAGATGAAGCTAGTAAAATATTAAACCATTGTCACACAGGACCAACAGGAGGGCATTATGGGCCTCAACTAACAGCAAGAAAAGTTTATGAAGCTGGATTCTATTGGCCTACAATTTACAAAGACGCACACCTTCTTTGCAAATCCTGTGATGCATGTCAAAGGGCCGGAAGAATAAGTCAACGTGATGAAATGCCACAAAATGTCATCCAAGTATGTGAAGTATTTGACATTTGGGGTATTGACTTTATGGGTCCATTTCCAAAATCTCAAAATAATCTATATATACTCGTAGCCATTGATTATGTATCTAAATGGGCGGAAGCACAAGCTCTCCCAACTAACGATGCACGAGTTGTAGTCAACTTTTTGAAACGTCTTTTTGCAAGGTTTGGAACACCGAGAGCTTTAATAAGTGATCGGGGTACTCATTTCTGTAATAATCAACTTGAGAAAGTTCTTAAAAGATATGGAGTAACTCATAAAATCTCCACCGCATATCATCCACAAACAAGTGGACAAGTTGAAAATACTAACCGAGCTTTAAAACGTATTCTAGAGAAAACCGTAGGATCAAATCCGAAGGAATGGTCCATTAAATTGGAGGATGCACTCTGGGCTTTTAGAACAGCCTACAAAACTCCAATTGGAACCACACCTTTTAGACTTGTGTATGGAAAAGCATGTCATCTTCCAGTAGAAATTGAACACAAAGCATTTTGGGCTTTGAAGACATGTAATCTTGATTTACATGAAGCCGGACGTCTACAATTAAGTCAACTAAACAAATTAGAAGAATTAAGACATGAAGCATATGAAAATTCGTTAATCTATAAAGAAAGAACGAAGAAATGGCATGATAAAAGAATCAGAAGTTCAAAAGAATTTAAAGAAGGAGACAGAGTTCTTCTTTTCAATTCACGATTCAAGCTATTTCCTGGAAAATTGAAATCAAGATGGTCTGGACCATTCATAGTCAAAAGAGTTTCCCATACGGAACGATAGAATTAATAAATTCAAATGGGATTGAATTTAAAGTTAATGGTCACAGAGTTAAACATTACATACATGGTCCGATGGAAGTCGACAACGAAGTTAATCACAATTTCAATACCACAGCTAACTAAGTGTGGGGAGAATCAAGTCTGTAAAGGATAATATGTATTTCTGTTAGAGTTAGATTGTCTGTTTTCGTGTAGTTCTCGAAAATGGAACACGTATGGTCTTTCCCTAGCAGACCCTAAAGAACTAGTCTTCTCCCCCCATTCTGAATTTTTATTTTTTTTAGGTTTTTACAAAATGAAGACTGCCTGTGAACTAAACCATGGTCTAATGCTACACGCTTTGATCACTAAACGTAATAATGACATACTACCGAGTGAATTAGTATCAGTAATCAGAGAAAGAATGGACGGAGTGAGAAAAGGATCCAGATGCGAAGATAATAAGTTACAATTTGGTAAAGGAAAATCAAAATCCGCAGCGAAAAGAAGAGCACGACACCTAGAAAAATGTCA
Organism: Rutidosis leptorrhynchoides; assembly: GCF_046630445.1. Classification (NCBI taxonomy): domain Eukaryota; kingdom Viridiplantae; phylum Streptophyta; class Magnoliopsida; order Asterales; family Asteraceae; genus Rutidosis; species Rutidosis leptorrhynchoides. Next base: position 78,838,472 of record NC_092336.1, on the reverse strand, counting down.
CAAATGCGGAAAATGGTCACATGGAGGTAAATGTTCAAATAATCAAACCTATTCAAATACCGAATTTGTTACTTTATGCAGAGACGGACCGTTCATATGTTTAGAAGAAAAGACAATGAATGCTCGAGGTTACGCCTATGCAGCCATGGAAAACCAATTAAACCGACTATCTTATGAATATAATAGATCATATAACTAAGAAATCTATTTCACAGGTATGTCTGTACAGTTTTTATTTTTTATTTTTATTTTTAACCTTTTGATAATAAACGCTAATTTGTTCGCTAAAAAGTATTAAATTGGTATTAAATAAAATTAGGTTTGGCGACCGAAATTATTGATATCCTTCAAAAATTTATTACATCACTGCGAAATTTAACGTTTATTCTTAAGGTATAAATATCTTTAATCAATCAACCCAAAATATTTCAAAAATTCGTCATGAGTTAAATTAGGTCTTGGAACCGAAATTACTTTACCGAAAAGAGGGGCGCATATTTTTGATAATATTTGACTGATTAAAGTGGGATAAAAAGACAAAAAGATTTTTAAATTTATTTTTACCATGTTTTTAAAATTAATATTTAAATCTTAAATTAATATTGTAAACTTTGTAAAAACAATATTTTTAAAATTGTAAATATTTGAAAAATTAATATAAGTTTGGTATGAATTTATGAATTTTTAAATTAAGTTTGGTGTGAATTTTTAATTTTTTAAATATTAATTTTTAATTTTATGCATTTTAAATTTTAAGTTTGGTGTGAATTTTGAATTTTTAATTTTTAATTTTGAATTTTATATTTAAGTTGTGTGAATTTAAAAACAAAAATTTACTTTATCTCATTAAGTTAAGAGTATGATTTTTAAAATTCGTCGTAAGTTGAAGACTAGGTCTTTGAACCGAAATTGCTTTACCCGAGGGAGGGACGAGAACTTTTATTATCATTATTTTTAATCTTATTGATTTAAAGTATGCCAAAAACATTGAAAAAACCAAAAAATCTTAGCTTTTAAAACAATCGCTACAAAAAGACAAATTTTAAAATTTTGTCGAGGGACGGACTAGGACATCGATCCGAAACGACCTCGTCCTAAATAACAAGGGAAACAAAATTTTAAAATTAATTTCTTAATTGTTTTATAAGTTAAAGATTATTATTAAAAAAAAAAAAAAAAAAAAAAAAAAAAAATAATAACTCCGCGACTCGCGGAGTTTTCAGTGAAAACCTCCGCGACTCGCGGAGGGACCAAATTACAGAAAAAAAATAAAACAGCTGCACACGATCTGTACACACCACACACACATACTGCACTTCGAAAAAACCCGAGAAAACCCACGAAAATCATCCCAAAAACTCGATTTTTCACCGTTAATCTTCAAATTTTTCACTACAATCATGTTGAGAAGGATGATATCTAGGAACTACTCAAGAAAACAGGTACAATTACACCCCAAATCACCTTTAAATCCGAATTTTAGTGTGTTCTTGAGCATATTTTCATAATTTGAATTTTGTTAATTTTTAGTGTAATTAGTGTTAAATTGTTAGTATATTATGCATGTATAACCTAGATTGATGCTTGTTAACATGATTTGAAGCCAAAAACTTCAAAATCTTTAGAATCTAGGGTTTGTGTTCTTGAGCAATTTGGGGCTTTTTGATATAAACAGGTTATGGCCGATTTTTGTCATGAATTGTTGCTAAATTGAGTAGTGTAACATGTCTAGGTAGTTAAATGATCCAAACTTTAAGCCTAAACATGATTTTGAGAATTAAAGTGGACTTTTTCAAGTCCAAAATTCATGAACTTGATTTTTGAAAGATAATGCCATTTGAGACTTGTTTATTTGCTAGTAATGATTATTTTGACATATTATTTGAATTGAATGCTTATGAACTTGGCGAAAATTTTCATATATGATTATTTGAAAAAGTGTAGATTTGATAAAAATGTGAAAATAAGCTTAAGTTTGATATAAATTAATAATGTCATTGTAATTATTTTGATTGATGATTTTGCTGACACTAATGCATATTTGGATGCACAAAATTTGTGTTTGATGTGTTTTGCAGAATGAAAGGGGTGAATCTTCATCCCAAGCCCGCCATGCTCCTGCTGAGAACTTGGAACAACAGGAGGTAGATAACTACTACAAGCAGGATGTACCTCATCCAGTCATGACCTTTTCAGATATGCACTTGGAACAGTTGCACCCGAACCTGCGATTTGACAGACTTTGGATAGATTATCCAAAATATCAACGGGGTTTGCATACTCTTCACTCTAAGGTTGTTGAGGTACCGAGGGTCATAGAATGGGGACCCTTGGAAGCTGTAGAATTGGCCGGGCCAATTAGGGAATTACTGGTACAGAGGTATGGTAATTCTTCTTTTAATGACTGGATATGTTTATTCACCATACGCAGACCTGTATATAAAGTATGGTGTGAAGAGTTGTTATGTAGTATAGAGTTGAATGATCGGGTAGCCAGTTTAACCGATCGTTCTTTTATTAGATTTTTGTTAGGCGGTTCGATGCGCCACATGTCTTTACTGGACATGGCTCAGGCTTTACGTATATACACGCCTGAGGAATTAGCGTCTGCCGATTGTAGAGGATTGATACTAAACGGTAGGAAAATAGATGAAAATTTTGATACACACGGTGTGTGGAGTCAAATGACAAGCCATCACCGTTTCAAAGGGGGAAACTACTCTTATTTGGATATAGATAGAGCCGAATTAAGAGTAATACATAGATTTTTAGCTAACTCGATTACACAAAGGGGTAAAAACAAAGAAAAGGTAAATGAACAAGATTTGTTTTACCATATGTGTATTCGAGACCCACACAGCGCTGTAAGTATACCATATTGTGTGGGTTATTATTTATCAGCTATGGTTCGAGGGATGCGTCCACATAGCATAATAGGGGGTGGTATTTTTATTACTTTGATTGGTGAATATCTCGGTGTGGATATAAGTCGGGGGGGATTATTAGTAGAAGAGCCGGAACCCCGCGACACTATAGGTTTAAATGTGTACCATGGTGCGAAAGTTTTGAAGCGGCGAAACAACGCCGCAGTACGATACAATGGTAGACATCCACAGGTAGAGAGAAACCAGGAACAAGGTAATGTAGGAGGGGGGCAAGAAATTCATAGGTTTATAGCTTCTCAGGAATACGAAAATGCTAGACAGAGAGCATTTGAAGATTGGCAAGTTCATCAGAACCAGATCATAGCGCATTGCCAACACATAGGTAGAAACTATATTCCTACTCCGAAACCCGTCTTCCCTCCTTGGTCGATAGAGATGCAGCCACCATATCCTACGTATGACCCTGCCGAAGCATTCTATAGCACTTATGGTTATGCGTGGAACCCCTATTGGTACCAATATCATCCTTAGTTTACTTTTTATTTTTATTATTTTGTAATATGTAATTATTGATATGTTTAATACTTTTGTTAATATTGTAATCATTTTTATAATTATCTAACTTTTATTCTTAGATTTTAATAATTTTTGAATGTGGGGTAATAAACCAAACTTCAAAAATATGTATATATGTTTGCAGTTTATCTTATGTACACAACAGGGTAAAACAACGCATTTTCAAAGACTGGCATTAAGTTCAGCAAAAGCAAGTAATTTTGACGACAATGATGCAAAATATATGTGAAATAACAACAAGACGGAATGAACAAATGACGTGCACCATTTATCATTCAGCAAACAAACGCCAATATATTTGGAAACTTTGGTAAAAATTTAATCATTTTCACACAAATCACCCTCAATAATTTAAATTGTTACTGATTTCTTGCAAATGAGGGCATTGCAAGATCTTAAGTGTGGGAAGGGGTTAAATTCTTTCGGATTTTAAAAATTTTTATTAAACACTTGGTTACCATTAAAAATACTAGTAAAGCAGTAGTTGTATTAGAATCTAGTGCTCTCTGATAAAAAAAGAACAGCCCTAGTCTTATATACTGACTACCCAATTCTAGTAAAATTTTTCAAAATTTTCAATTAAATGAATTCAAATCATGTTTATACATATTTATGAACGATAAAACTAGGTTTTAACACCGAAATTATTGTTACCTCGGAAAGGACATAAATTGAGAAACAAACTAAAATGTTAAAATTCATTTAAAATGGAATAGAGGACGATAAAAAGAAAAATAAAAAGCCAAGTGTGGGAAAATTTACCAAGTTATTTTAAACATATGTCACATATATTTGTAACAAATAACTGAAAATACTTTTGCTTTGAACTAAACTAAACTGTTTTACCCGATGAAAGAAAAGAAGAGATGGATCTACACGATGAATCAATTCCATCATTAAAAGGAAGTAAAGTCTTCCGAAAAAGACACGCGCTTCTTGATTTAGGTCATGAAGTTGTCGTTCAGACCAGCTGTAGGTTGACGAAAAATCTAGAAAAGTCATCACTAAAATCAGCTGGAAATCCACGGACCTCAGCATTAAACAGGGTCGCCAAGTGGTCAGATTTATCCTAACCATGAGAAGGATTTATCTCGTACAATGGGGGGGCACTATGCAAATTAGCTGGATAAGACTAATGAATCAGATCCCCAGAAAAGGATAATCTCCTTAAAGATTAAAAATCAGCTTTTAAGCCTGATATTACTCAATCCTTGAGATTGACCTTAAAGATTGAGAATTACAAACTCATGGAATTCAATGATATCTAAACTCGAGCTTAAACGAGAAAATATTTTGATCAAAAATACAAACCGATTTGTTTTCTGAAAACCCTATTTTCAATGCGTTCATTACCATTGAACGTAAAATCCTAGGAATTCACCTGGAATTCATTAGGTCACCTGAACTAAATCGGGTGTCAACCGTAAGAACGGTGGTTGCATAGCATGGTCAAAGACAGGACCTTGTGCCAGACCGAAAAATTATAAGGGTGAGCTTTACTATTGCTCCTACCAAGGATAGTAATTGCATCCGACACGTTATAGACCATAATCAAAAGCATGTCACGGGACATTGCCTTAAACAGTTGCTTGTTCAACGCTTTCCTTTACAACCGGACGGTAGTTTGCCGAAAGGTAATATACGGAACAAGTAAACTGGACGTGTTGCTTTCCAAATACAAGGTTAGCAAGTGGGTGACACAAAACCGCAAGTTTTGAGCTAAAATTTTCAAATCTGAAACCCACCAAACCCACAAAAATATTTTGCAAACACCGGTAAAGGGTTATTCCGGAAAACTTATCTAGGGTAAAAACTAGATTTAATTTTCAAAAGATCAAATGTTTTCATAAAGATCCAATTTCCTTAATGGATCTAAATTTTTATAGTCATGTGGGACTGTAAACCATATCGTTACTACCATTGTTTATACCGCCGTATAGAAATCACTGATGTACAAAGTGTGAAGAATAAAGAAGTGATTCTAGTATTTCAAGACAATATTGCTTGAGGACAAGCAACGCTCAAGTGTGGGAATATTTGATAATGCTAAAAACGAACATATATTTCATAGCATTATTCCTCAAGAAAGACAAGCTTTTAGTTGCAATTGTTCTATTTACAAGTGATATTCGTTTAAATAATAAAAGATGAAGACAAAAGACAGATTCGACGATTTGAAGACGCAAACGACCAAAAAGCTCAAAAGAACAAAAGACAATCAAAAAGGTTCCAATTATTGATAAGAAACGTCTCGAAATCACAAGAGTACAAGATTCAAAACGCAAAGTACAAGATATTAAATTGTACGCGAGGACGTTCGAAAATCCGGAACCGGGACTAGAGTCAACTCTTAACGCTCGACGCAACGGACTAAAAATTACAAGTTAACTATGTATATAAATATAATATAATATATAATTAATTATATTAATTATATATATATTATATATATATATTTAAAACCGTCGGCAGCAGGAAACTCCAAGGGTGTAAACTGAAAATACCTCTCCGCGACTCGCGGAGTTTGAAGGCTATTTGGCCGCGAGTCGCGGAGCCCCAAAAATCATTCCTGGCTATAAATCAACCCGAATTCTGATCAAAATCATCATCATTTTTTTCTTCTCTTCATACGAAGTAATATATTTATATTTATAATTTATATTTTAATTTTAATTATAATTCTAATAATAAGGGTATGTTAGCGAATGTTGTAAGGGTGTAAGTCGAAATTCTGTCCGTGTAACGCTACGCTATTTTTAATCATTGTAAGTTATGTTCAACCTTTTTATATTAATGTCTCGTAGCTAAGTTATTATTATGCTTGTTTAAAACGAAGTAATCATGATGTTGGGCTAATTACTAAAATTGGGTAATTGGGCTTTGTACCATAATTGGGGTTTGGACAAAAGAACGACACTTGTGGAAACTAGGCTATGGGCTATTAATGGGCTTTATATTTGTTTAACTAAATGAAAGTTTGTTAATGTTAATATAAAGATTTACAATTGGGCGTCCCTATAATTTACCATATACACTCGATCGGACACGATGGGCGGGGTATTTATTTGTACGAATAATCGTTCATTTAACCGGACACGGGAATGGATTAATAGCCACTAGAATAATTAAAACAGGGGTGAAATTACATTCAAGGGTAATTGGTGTAATTGTTAACAAAGTAGTAAAACCTTGGTTTACACGCAGTCGATAACCTGGTGTATTCATTAAACAAAGTATTAAAACCTTGTTACAATTCGAATCCCCAATTAGTTGGAATATTTATCTTCGGGTATAATAATAATTTGACAAGGACACTTGCAATTTATATTTATGACTGATGGACTGTTATGGACAAAAACCAGACGGACATATTGAATAATCCAGGACAAAGGACAATTAACCCATGGGCATAAAACTAAAATCAACACGTCAAACATCATGATTACGGAAGTTTAAATAAGCATAATTCTTTTATTTCATATTTAATTTCCTTTATTTTATATTTAATTGCACTTCTAATTATCGCACTTTTATTTATTTCATTTTATCGCACTTTTAATTATCGTACTTTTTAATTATCGCAATTTAATTTTATCGCATTTTTATTATTCGCAATTTCATTATCGTTATTTACTTTACGCTTTAATTTAAAGTCTTGTATTTATTTTATATTTTACATTAGGTTTTAACTGCGACTAAAGTTTTAAAATCGACAAACCGGTCATTAAACGGTAAAAACCCCCCTTTATAATAATAATATTACCTATATATATATTTGTATTTTTATAAAAGTAAACTAATATAGCGTTGAGCTTTGTTTAAAGATTTCCCTGTGGAACGAACCGGACTTACTAAAAACTACACTACTGTACGATTAGGTACACTGCCTATAAGTGTTGTAGCAAGGTTTAAGTATATCCATTCTATAAATAAATAAATATCTTGTGTAAAATTGTATCGTATTTAATAGTATTTTCTGCTAAAATTATAAACTATTTTATATACACCTCGTTCGACATCAATCTTTAAAATGATCAAATGCACAGCAAAAGATTTCTTTCAAACCTGAGAATAAACATACTTTCAAGTGTCAACCAAAAGGTTGGTGAGTTCATTAGTTTATCGTAATCAATCATTTCCATAATTTTAATAGACCACAAGATTTCATTTATTCAATAATCATACACTCGTAAGTGTTTAAAATTCATTCATATGGATTGAACACCTGGTAACCGACATTAACAAAATGCATCTAGAATATCCCCCAAAAAAATATAATCGAAGTACTAAAGCAGTTCAAATTCTCTGACTGGGGCGTGTCAAGGCCCATAGATCTATCTTTAGGATTCGCGTCAATTGGTGGCAATTATAATAAACACCAATTCTTAGGCTACCAAGTTCAACAAGGGCGATATCCGGTATAACAATTCAACCATAGAATGTAGTTTCAATTACTTGTGTCTATTTTGTCAAACATTTATAAAAGCAGCGCATGTATTCTCAGTCCCAAAAATATATATTGCAAAAGCATTTAAAAAGGGAGCAAATGAAACTCACAATACTGTAATTCGTAGTAATTATGTATATGATGGCATTGAACAAGTGTAAGGTTGGCCTTGGATTCAAGAACCTATATTACTATATATATTTATATGTTAGTCAATATCTGTCTAATAATTTAGGTCAAGTCATAGTGTATCACAATCCTAATGCTCGAGATTATCATGTAAAAGTCAACAAAAGTCAACTTGACTCAAAATGATTTCCAAAATCTACACTTGTTTAACATATAACTTAAATATAGTAATTTTAAATATATTAATCAGATTTATTAAAGTAAATAATAAAAGTCATTTATTAATAAAAATTTATATTAAAGTTTTATATATGATAAAAATATATTTTTATATATCTTAAGTAATAAAATTTATGAAGTTCAATTAAAATCGTAAAACTATAGTGATAGGTATCATTAATGTGATTATATTACGCGTGGTAAAAATATCTTTGTATCTCATATTTATCTGATAAAATAATATTGATAATAATAAGTAAAAGTTGTATTATTTTGTAATAATAATTATTATTATTGTTCTACTAATACTAATAACAATACTCATATTTACTAAAAATGATATTAATTATGATAAAATGATAATTCTAATCATGATAGTAACAACGATACTTTTTTAATATTAACTGCAATAATAATATTTTATATAAAAATAATAATTCTATTAAAAATGATAATTTTTAATAATAATAATACTAAAATGATAATGATAGTGATATTTTATAATAACAATGATATTTCTATTAAAAATGATAATTTTAGTAAATATGGTAGTTTTAATATAAATGATACTTTTAATAATAATAATAATAATAATGATAAAAATAAAGAAAACGATATTTTTCTCTTAAATCAATATCTTACAATATTTTAATTTCATCATGATACTCATACTCATTATATCCTTATCGATTTGTTTAATAGCTTTTAGTTCTCTTTTATGTCGTATTTAATATAATGATGATAATAGCAATTATAATAATTAGATGTTACTAATATTAATTTTTAATTATAATAATACTAATAATAATAAATATTATGATAATGATAATACTATTAACTATTTTAATGATAATGATAATAATAATAATAATAATAATAATAATAATAATACTAATTATGACCTTAACGATAATAACGATAATAATAATAATAATAACAATAACAAATTTTAAATAATGATACATATATTAATAATGATAATAATAATAATAATAATAATAATAATAATAATAATAATGGCGATAATAATGACGATAGTAATAATAATCATTTTAACAATAATTCAAAAATTTAGTTGACTATAACTTCCAATCTGTTCATCGAAATCATTCGAGTTCTAAATGAAAAGTTCTTAATTTTTCGCTAGCTTTCCAACGACATGCATATCATATACTCTATCACAGTAGTATATGTATCTAATTCAGGATTCAACATAACCTATCTAACGACAATAATAAATGTACAAGCATGCATAATCCTAAATACTCGAGCACTAGTCAGGGATACACTAATAATATATAAAAGTTAAGTTATGAGTGCTCACGTATCAATATTGAGATTCAATATTGCAGGAAAGTACGTAGATGCAACGGAGATGATAAACACTAGTTGACCTTACGAGCATACCCCTGATCCATACCCATAACCTCCATAGCTATAACCCATAATTTCCTTAGCCCTATCCCGCTCGCAAACCATGTTTTGAAATAGCTCGAACATACCCTCGTCGTAGTATTTTATGTATAATACTAATAATAACGCTACTTAATAATACTAGTACTAATAATAAATTTATTACTAATCTTAAATATTAATAATAATTAAATAATATATATATATATATATATATATATATATATATATATATATATATATATATATATATATATATATATATATATATCCTGCGAAGATGAAAATGAAAATGAACTTCAAACTGGATTCGTTCGATATTTAAAGGAGTGTAACCTCACCTAACTTACCATACGATCGAAAGGAGTATGAGAGTGGTGGCCATGCGATCGCATGGAACCTTGGAAACTCTCACATTCGATTAAAAACGTGTTGCCGACAGTTTATATAGTATTATATATATAATATATTTAATTTATATAATTAATTACATAATATATTATATTTACATCAATAGTTAAATTGAAATTTTTATTCCGAAGTCTTGTACGTTGTCACTCGACTAGTGTCTCGGTTTCGGTTTCTCGAATGCACGTTCGTACGCTTAGAAAACTAACACTTTACGTTTAGTGATTCGTACCCTTATCAAAATATAGACTTTAATTGCCAATAAACTATATCATTCTAAATGTAACTTGATCATTTGAGTGATTTGGTCATTTGCTTCTATAAACTATCGTCTCGTTATATATACGTGATAATATTAAATCAAAACATTTTGTATCTAAGTTAAAATATACATATATTTATATTTTCATTTCGAAATATAAATTTGAAATATTTATTTAACAATATCATATATAGTTTTCCAACAGTAATGATATTCAAAACTTATATATTTTGAAATCGCTTTAATAATAAGAAATATTATTTAATAACATATGTATTTTAAAGTTTAAAATTGATATAATTCATTTATGTACAAACGTTCATAAAAATCATTTTATTACAAAGGTTATAATAGTAGAAGTTGTTATGTCATAATACGTTCATAAGAATAAAAGTCTATTATATCAAAAACGTTTTCGTTTAAGAAAGTAACATCATATATGAATCAAAACAGGCTTCAAGGATTTAACTTCTAGTTTATTCATGACTCGTAGGATTAAGTCTAAGGGAAAATCAAACGTATGTAATCATCTTAATGTAAAATGTCAATCTATTTAACTTTGTCAATATCTATTTTCTAATTTACCTATATTCCCTAATTTCACTTTCACAATAAATAATATGGAAGATAAATTCTTATCAAAAGTAATGAAGGAATTAGTGTAAAATGTGCATTGAGAATCTAACAGGAATCTCCACTAACTTTTGTCTAGCTCTTGTTGAATGACACTTCGTTCTTACATGTAAATCACTTTACCATCTTCCGAATATTGTTAAAATGGGAAGATTTCTCAAATCAATGTGGACCTCTTCAACAGAGACTCGTAATCAAATTCAATGTAACTGATAATTATATCCTTTGATATTGTCTTTAATTCCGTCGATAATTATTTTAAATATATTTTGAAAAAAATACGTTCATGTAAAGTATTATACGTCTAATACTTTGTAAACGTTCTCAAGTTATAATATATATATATATACACACACACACACACATACACACACACACATATATACAATCATGTCCGTTCATATAATGGTTCGTGAATCGTTGAAATTTGGTTGAGTTTAAATGAATGTATGAACATAGCTTAAAATGTTTGAGATTTAACTTAACAATCTTTGCTTATCATTTCGGAATAACATAAAGATAAAGTTTAAATTTGGTCAGAAATTTCGGGGTTATCACATTATCAATACTCTTCACTATCATATTTACCAAGAAGAAAGGCAACGAGAGCACAATTCAGTGGTACACACTATTCTTGAGAAAAGATTCTGTCGAGATCAGAAGATCATTTACTCTAAGGTTTATAACGCCTTAGCCAGATCTACACTTCCGTTCTCAGCAAACCAACGAGCACTACTGACTCTCATCCGGAAGCACATGGATCTTTCCACCGGACGCCCGACTTATCACTCTGATTTGCAAATGATCGAGGATATTCACAGCTTTTTCGCTCTCTTAGAAAGAGATAATTTCTAAAGCACACCAGACAGGCTAGTGATTTACGTAATAATTGATCACCATGCTAATCTGCTAATCAAAGAGTTACGAGACGCAGTTACGGAGGAAGTAAGGCATAACAATCCGTTCTCTCATCTTGAACCAGATCGAGTCAACATTGCCACCTATGTTATGAAGCAGATATCACGTATCTTTCATGAATCAACATATCCAAGTTTCACATTCAAAGCCGGATGTCGGGAGATATACTCAAAGACAGTGACATTAATGCTCAGGTCAGGATTACTGTTTACTTCTTTTCAGCTTCGTCTTTTAACAAATCTGTGCAAAGCTACAGACTCTTACTGTGGAGATCACCATTCCGAAGACTTCGAAATTTTAAAGATACAGTTTCTAACATTATTGGAAGACCTCAGAAATGAGCATCCCATCAGAGAGATAATCACCAACAGCAATGCTTCTATGATTGATATTCATAGGTCAACCAGTAGAGCCGTGGATCATATTCTCATCGGAATTCAAGACTTATCACGAGCCGAAACTGTGCACTACTTATCTTTTAGAAGATCTTCAAGAGAAGTACCGGATCTTCTACCACTATTGGTGATATGGCCTAAACGGACGGTTTTTATTGCGCGGTGTCGTTAGGCCACGGCTCGCCAGGATCATCCACTCGTGGGAGAGGGTACAGTTTTAAATTTATATTTAGCGGGGCCTAAATCTTACTACTCCTTATAAGTAAGGGAAGTATGACCTAGAGTCGTATTTTTGAGATATCAGTAACATCGAACCTATATTTTAGCCTAAGATAGTTAGGGAGTAGTGAATAAATATTTTGGGATTTTCTAATTTATAAGATAGATAAAGTAAATGTGATAAAATTTGTAATTCAGATAAGGTTAAAGTAAGTGCATACTATGACTTCATCAGTTATTCTGCCGAGATTATGAAATGCTAGCTCATGAATAGGCAGAGGCCTTGTATTCATTACACTGGTCCTAAACGCCCCTATCATAAGACATGTCACTGGGTACTGCGTTAGGCTTAAATATTCTGAATAGACAGCAACGTCCCTTACCCCAGACACCCGTGCAGTCTGACTACAGGCATACACGTTCAGACAGCTCATCCAATTGAGCGACTCGGTTGGGTGACGTATTAACATTCCAAAATGGTCTAAACTTTCTTAAGTATAATAGAATACATGGTTTACCATATCCGAGAGACGTGATGTGTTTCAATGCTTTCGTTAATGATTGGTAAAAGATAGTTAGGCCCTTAAAAAGAGTTCAACCATAAAGAACACCATGGCCAAGTCAAGATGACTTCCATGAATACGTTCGGTTATCCTAATGGTCCAATCCTTTATGTGTCTAAACAAACAGTTCCTTAATTAACTAAGAATCCTCAAGCGGGGTGCAATGCTTGAGACCGCATTATGGTGCAGTGTACTGGTCAACACTAACCGTGTTCCATGGCCTTACTTAGCAGAGGTGCAGCTTACAACAACCGCTGTGCTTCAGCGTGCACATACGAAGTTTATATGCTTGGTGACTACACTAGCATGGTCTGGGACCGACAATGTACTAGGGGTCTAGTCAGATGTTTCACTACGAAAGAGTCCTCAGTCGGAATCCAAAGCTTGATAGACTTACTACAACCAGTGTGCCTCGGTCGATCTTACATTGTATCCGATAGACTTCTCTTACCAAGGAGTGACACATATAATGTACTCTGAATCGGGGTTCGCGACTTCCCAATAACAGAGCTTATAACTACGTTCTATAAGTTGGAAAAGCGATTGAGTTTAAAGCATAATCGAAAAGCATTTCGACAGCATACACAAACCATACTATTATTTCGGCATTATAACTGCTTACATCATTGCATACACTAAAGATAACTACTCGCTAATCATGGCAACAATATAATAAAACATTATATAAGATAAAGGATAGAGGTACCAGTAGATTAAATGAGTTCCGAATACAAAAGTGACAACTTCAAGACTCCAGACCGCTCCGAATACAATCTTCAACGTTCTTCTCCGGGTACTAGGTTTCCCGCACGGAGTCGAAGGCCTTGAGAGTATGACTAATATTGTACAAGAGAGAGAAAGAAGTGAATTGAAGTGTGTGTTGGAATGAATGACAAAGACCCTTTAAATAGACTTGAAAATTGCCAAAATACGCCTGGCAGACCACATGGCAGGCCGTATGGTGGGGCGTATTTGGCAGGGCGTATGGCTGGCAGGCCGTATGGTGAAGGCACTTGGTGGGGCGTATCTGGCAGGCCGTATCCATAGAGGCAGGCCGTATGGCAGGCCATATGGCAGGTCGTATGGCAGGCCGTATGGTGTGCTGGTCAGCCTTGATTCCCTGGATCGTAACTTGATTTCTTGTCTTTCACCGTTTTCGCTCTAGAATCTTTGTTTTAGCTCCGATTCTCTTGATTCTTTTTGCACCGCCTTCGTAATTACTTGTTCTTCAATTCTAACCGACGAAGTGGGTATTTTGCCAACAAAGTTCGAATCTTTCTTGTTTTTGGGCCTTAATACCGGGGTGAAAACGTGACTTTTTAGCCGATATCAATTGGTCCGACACTTTCTCAGGATTTACCCACCAAGACTCACATTCCCTCGAGAGGACCAAGATTACAACGATCAGCGAGGAATGTTTGCTTTTTAAGGCATCACTACAGTCAATGCAACGACCTTAAACAAAAGCGCTTCTCGGGAGGCAACCCGTGCAAAAGTAGAGTAAAAGAATAAAAGATGACAAATGAGCCGATCAATAAAAGATGCAAGGATTGAAAGTCAGCCACACCTGCTAAGGGTATTTCTTTCTTCCTGCTACTAGCTCAAAATTTAAACTATGCCACATCCTAGCTTATCAATAAGTGTGGGATTACAACCCAATTAAGCGCTAGACAAATACTCCCAATTCTTCAACTAAAACTCCTAAGTGTGGGATACACTAGGAACATTGAGGACAATGTTCGTCTAAGTGTGGGATGTTGGTATAATCTTTTTATGCTGTATTAAAATAACTCATTACGAAGATTCCAAGTTCTTAAGCCAAATTTCAAAAATTTTAACAAAAGAAAGCCTTTTCGAAAAAGTATTTTTGAAAACCTGAAACGTTTGTAAATAAAAGTAAGACTTAAGTAGGGTGGAAATCTTGTTAGGTTGAACCAAATCTATAATAGAGCATTGCATGACTAAGGCATTATCTACCTAAATTGATTATGGTGAGGCACCCCAAATAAGATCAGCATTCACCTTTAATGCTTCACTGTTTTCCGTTGAGAGTGCCGATGTCTGTGCTCAGAATCAGAACTTGCTTTAGATCAACATTTTCAAAGCAGCGAAACGTGATTCAGTTATAATCAAAAGAGCTAGCCATTTGTCAAAAATAAACCCTTCGCACCTCCACTACTTCTACTCCACCACCACATCCACATCATCTTTACTATTACTAGAAAAATCCAGAAAATAAGATTCCTTCCGAAAATCCGATGTTATAAACCTCTCAAGTATCATGGCAAAGGTCTTGAAAAAGTTTACCGGCAAAAAGTTTCTCGAGATGAAATCTTCGAAAAAAAGAAAATAAAAAATTTATCAAGAGAAACGTCGAAGGAGAACTTGACCGAAAATGATTATCCAACGAAGAAAAGTTCAAAAGTGCTTCTCAAACATTTCAGCACTCCTATCCGAATAAAAGTCTGCATAAAGATTACATTACCCTTTTCTCACCCCTCAAAAACAACTTCACTACCACTTCAAAATTCATTTCCATCATTGACAAATGACCTAGAAGCTAAGATTACTACCGTTCTCACATTAGCAGCAAGGATTTGAGTCTTTATCAAGCCTATGACGATGGGTGCTGTAGTGACCCGAACTTTTACATGTTTATATATATATATATATATATATATATATATATATATATATATATATATATATATATATATATTAAATGAAATTGTTATTTACATGATTAAGTGTTTCCAACATGTTAAGCAATCAAACTTGTTAAGACTTGATTAATTGAAATAGGTTTCATATAGACAATTGACCACCCAAGTTGACCTGTGATTCACGAACGTTAAAACTTGTAAAAACTATACGATGACATATATATGGTTATATATACAGTTAACATGATTTTATTATAAGTATGTATCTCATTAGGTATTTTAACAATGAGTTATATACATAAAAATGAGACTATTAATTTAAGAAACTCGAAAACGATATATATAACGATTATCGTTATAACAACGTCTTACTAGGTACATATGAATCATATTAAGATATTGATACACTTGTTTAATTATGTTAAATGATAAGTAAATATATTATTAAGTGTATTAACAATGAAATACATATGTAAAAATAAGACTACTAACTTAATGATTTCGAAACGAGACATATATGTAATGATTATCGTTGTAACGACATTTAACTGTAAATATATCATACTAAGATATATTATATATCATAATATCATGATAATATAACAATTTAACATCTCATTTGTTATAATAAACAATGGGTTAACAACATTCAACAAGATCGTTAACCTAAAGGTTTCAAAACAACATTTACATGTAACGACTAACGATGACTTAACGACTCAGTTAAAATGTATATACATGTAGTGTTTTAATATGTATTCATACGCTTTTGAAAGACTTCAAGACACTTATCAAAATACTTCTACTTAACAAAAATGCTTACAATTACATCCTCGTTCAGTTTCATCAACAATTCTACTCGTATGCACCCGTATTCGTACTCGTACAATACACAGCTTTTAGATGTATGTACTATTGGTATATACACTCCAATGATCAGCTCTTAGCAGCCCATGTGAGTCACCTAACACATGTGGGAACCATCATTTGGCAACTAGCATGAAATATCTCATAAAATTACAAAAATATGAGTAATCATTCATGACTTATTTACATGAAAACAAAATTACATATCCTTTATATCTAATCCATACACCAATGACCAAAAACACCTACAAACACTTTCATTCTTCAATTTTCTTCATCTAATTGATCTCTCTCAAGTTCTATCTTCAAGTTCTAAGTGTTCTTCATAAATTCCAAAAGTTCTAGTTTCATAAAATCAAGAATACTTCCAAGATTGCAAGTTTACTTCCAAGTTTTCTAAATCCATTCAAAGTAATCATCCAAGATCAAGAAACCTTTGTTACTTATAGTAGGTTATCTTTCTAATACAAGGTAATAATCATATTCAAACTTTAATTCAATTTCTATAACTATAACAATCTTATTTCAAGTGGAAATCTTACTTGAAATTGTTTTCGTGTCATGATTCTGCTTCAAGAACTTTCAAGCCATCCAAGGATCCTTTGAAGCTAGATCTATTTTTCTCATTTCCAGTAGGTTTATCCAAGGAACTTGAGGTAGTAATGATGTTCATAACATCATTCGATTCATACATATAAAGCTATCTTATTCGAAGGTTTAAACTTGTAATCACTAGAACATAGTTTAGTTAATTCTAAACTTGTTCGCAAATAAAAGTTAATCCTTCTAACTTGACTTTTAAAATCAATTAAACACATGTTCTATTTCTATACGATATGCTAACTTAATGATTTAAAACCTGGAAACACGAAAAACACCGTAAAACCGAATTTACGCCGTCGTAGTAACACCGCGGGCTGTTTTGGGTTTGTTAATTAAAAACTATGATAAACTTTGATTTAAAAGTTGTTATTCTGGGAAAATGATTTTTATTATGAACATGAAACTATATCCAAAAATTATGGTTAAACTCAAGGTGGAAGTATGTTTTCTAAAATGGTCATCTAGACGTCATTCTTTCGACTGAAATGACTACCTTTACAAAAACGACTTGTAACTTATTTTTCTGACTATAAACCTATACTTTTTCTATTTAGATTCATAAAATAGAGTTAAATATGAAACCATAGCAATTTGATTCACTCAAAACGGATTTAAAATGAAGAAGTTATGGGTAAAACAAGATTGGATAATTTTTCTCATTTTAGCTACGTGGAAATTGGTAACAAATATATTTCAACCATAACTTAATCAACTTGTATTGTATATTATGTAATCTTGATATACCATAGACACGTATACAATGTTTCGACCTATCATGTCGACACATCTATATATATTTCGGAACAACCATAGACACTCTATATGTGAATGTTGGAGTTAGCTATACAGGGTTGAGGTTGATTCCAAAATATATATAGTTTGAGTTGTGATCAATACTGAGATACGTATACACTGGGTCGTGGATTAATTCAAGATAATATTTATCGATTTATTTCTGTACATCTAACTATGGACAACTAGTTGTAGGTTACTAACGAGGACAACTGACTTAATAAACTTAAAACATCAAAATATATTAAAAGTGTTGTAAATATATTTTGAACATACTTTGATATATATGTATATATTGTTATAGGTTCGTGAATCAACCAGTGGCCAAGTCTTACTTCCCGACGAAGTAAAAATCTGTGAAAGTGAGTTATAGTCCCACTTTTAAAATCTAATATTTTTGGGATGAGAATACATGCAGGTTTTATAAATGATTTACAAAATAGACACAAGTATGTGAAACTACATTCTATGGTTGAATTATCGAAATCGAATATGCCCCTTTTTATTAAGTTTGGTAATCTAAGAATTAGGGAACAGACACCCTAATTGACGCGAATCCTAAAGATAGATCTATTGAGCCTAACAAACCCCATCCAAAGTACCGGATGCTTTAGTACTTCGAAATTTATATCATATCCGAAGGGTGTCCCGGAATGATGGGGATATTCTTATATATGCATCTTGTTAATGTCGGTTACCAGGTGTTCACCATATGAATGATTTTTATCTCTATGTATGGGATGTGTATTGAAATATGAAATCTTGTGGTCTATTGTTACGATTTGATATATATAGGTTAACTCACCAACATTTTTTTTTACGTTTAAAGCATGTTTATTCTCAGGTGAATACTAACAGCTTCCGCTGTTGCATACTAAAATAAGGACAAGATTTGGAGTCCATGTTTGTATGATATTGTGTAAAAACTGCATTCAAGAAACTGATTTCGATGTAACATATTTGTATTGTAAACCATTATGTAATGGTCGTGTGTAAACAGGATATTTTAGATTATCATTATTTGATAATCTACGTAAAGCTTTTTAAACCTTTATTTATGAAATAAAGGTTATGGTTTGTTTTAAAAATGAATGCAGTCTTTGAAAAATGTCTCATATAGAGGTCAAAACCTCGCAACGAAATCAATTAATATGGAACGTTTTTAATCAATGAGAACGGGAAATTTCAGTTGGTATCCGAGCGTTGGTCTTAGAGAACCAGAAAATTTGCATTAGTGTGTCTTATCGAGTTTGTTAGGATGCATTAGTGAGTCTGGACTTCGACCGTGTTTTCTTTAAAAATGATTGCTTAACATTTTTGTTGGAAACTATATATTATTAACATGTATATATTATGTGATATATTAATCTCTTAACATGTTTGATATTGTGTGATAGATGTCTACCTCTAGCACAAATCCCATTGACTCACCTAATAATAACGAAGAGTCGAATATATATTGGACTGATTCACAAGTTCCCGAAGAAGAACCGGAAGAAGAATCAGAACCGGAAGAAGAATCAGAACCGGAAGAGGAGGAACCGGAGGAGGAAATAGAACCGGTAGAGGAAATAATAAAACGGTTAAGTAAAAGAAAATCCTCAACCAACCGACCAAGGTTAATTATGGTCAATGGTGTTTCCACCAAGGAAGCAAAATATTGGGAGGATTACCAATTCTCCGATGAATCGGATTCCGACGAGAATTCCGATGATGTTATAGAAATTACCCCAACTGAATTTAAAAAGGCAAAAGAAAATAATAAGGGAAGGGGCATAAAAATAGAGAAATCTAATTCCAACCCCGATGAACTTTATATGTATCGTCAACCCCCGAAGTCCTTAAGTTGTAACAATGACCCGGGAACCTCTAAACCACCAGGTTTTTCTAAACCGTTGTGGAAAACAACAGCTAGTATTAGGGGAACATCATATATCCCTAGAAACTTGGCAAAACGACCCAAAACCGAATAAGAAGAAACGAGCGAGTCGGAATAAGATAGTTGTATTCGTATGGTTTAATATATGTAATATAGTGTGCTTATGCTTTATGATATATGTAAAAATTGCTTGTATTAATAAGTATTTTTTTTATGAATCTAACTCTTGTCTATTTTACAGTATAAAAACACAAAATGGGTAGACAACCCAATATTTTAAGAGACCTATCCGGAGACATGATTGATGAAATCTTGTCTAGAGTCGGTCAGAATTCCTCGGCACAACTATTTAAGGCGAGATCAGTTTGTAAGACATTCGAAGAACGTTCCAAGAATGTCTTGGTTTATAAGAGACTTTCGTTTGAAAGATGGAGGATATCACATTGGGAAACCCATAAGTTACGATGTGTTTACTTTGACGCATATATTGCGGGGAACCCAAATGCTATTTTACGCAACGGGTTAAGAAATTATTTTGACTCAATGTATCCGAATATAGGACTTCATGATTTAGAAAAAGCGGCTAACATGCAACATAAAGAAGCATGCTATGCTTACGGGTTAGTAATGTTCGCTTCTCACCAAAGTGAGAAAAAGAACATCGGGCTACAACTATTAAACAACACGTTCCCACAAGTGACGGAGTCGGTAATTGAGGTAAGAAATGAGGTTTTTAGGTTATTACGAGACTGTTGGTCATTACATAACCCTCGTCCCTTTGACGACGTTACAACACGCTGTCTTATCAACGGCCATAACGGTTATGTTCCACAAGACCAAGGATGGGAAGTAATCCTAGTAAAACCATAATGCATGACTTGTTTCTGGACGTATGAATTACGTGTCTTTATTGCCTTTGCTGAACGACTTGTGTACTAGCTAGAATTATCTTCACAACCATCTTGTATCAAATTTATTGTGTGCTATATTTCATGCTATATGTAAAATAAGCGGTATTGTAAGTTTGTAAAATATTGTATAAAAGTTTGAACGCGAAATATTATTATAATCAGTTTTTCATATAGAATTGTAGTAGTTGAATTGTATATTAGCTACTAAGTATGAACTTAACGGGTAGGTACTACCCGAATTTAAACTTATAAAACGCTAATATGAAGAAAAAGCTTTTATAAATGAGTTCATATTATGCTACGAAATACTATTAACTACTCTTAATATTCTGTATGATTAACTTGTTCCATTTGACTATTTTGAAGGAAATGGCACCGACTACTCGACACACCGTGAATATGAATGAAGAGGAATTCCGTACTTTTCTAGCTTCAAACATAGCCGCAGTACAGGCTGCGCTACATACCAACAATAACATTGGATCTAGCAGTACAGGAAATCTTGTAGGATGCACCTACAAAGAATTCACTGCCTGCAAACCTTTGGAATTTGATGGAACCGAAGGACCGATCGGATTGAAACGGTGGACCGAGAAGGTAGAATCGGTGCTTGCCATAAGTAAGTGTACTGAAGAGGACAAAGTGAAGTACGCTACGCATACCTTCACAGGTTCTGCGTTAACATGGTGGAATACCTATCTAGAGCAAGTGGGACAAGATGATGCGTACGCACTACCGTGGTCAACATTCAAGCACTTGATGAACGAGAAGTACCGTCCCAGAACCGAGGTCAATAAGCTCAAGACAGAACTTAGAGGGTTACGAACCCAAGGATTTGATATTACCACGTACGAAAGACGATTCACATAATTGTGCCTATTGTGTCCGGGAGCGTTCGAAGATGAGGAAGAGAAGATCGACGAGTTTGTGAAAGGATTACCGGAAAGAATCCAAGAAGATATAAGTTCACACGAGCCCGCCTCCATACAACAGGCATGTAGAATGGCTCACAAACTAGTGAACCAGATTGAGGAAAGAATTAAAGAACAGACGGCTGAAGAGGCCAATGTGAAGCAAGTCAAAAGAAAGTGGGAGGAAAACGGTGATAAGAATCACCAATACAACAACAACAGCAATTACAATAATAATCGCAACAATTATCCCAACAATCGCAACATCAATCGCAACAACAACAAACGGCCCAACAACAACAACAACAACAACAACAACAACAACAACAACAACAACAACAACAACAACAACAACAACAACAATAACAACAACAACAACAACAACAACAACAACAACAACAACAACAACAACAACAACAACAACAACAACAACAACAACTACTACAACAACAACAATCATCCCAACAACAATAACAACCGCAATAACAACAACAATCAGAAGCAGCTATGCCAAAGGTGTGAAAAGTATCACTCGGGGTTCTACACCAAATTTTGCAACAAGTGTAAAAGAAATGGTCATAGCGCGGCGAAGTGTGAGGTCTACGGACCAGGGGTTAACAGAACGAAAGGAACAAATGGTGTCGAAACGAGTAATGGTGGAGCAAGTAGTGTCGGAGCAAGTTATGCCAATGTAGTTTGTTATAAATGTGGAAAACCGGGCCACATTATTAGAAATTGCCCGAACCAGGAGAACACGAATGGACAAGGCCGCGGAAGAGTTTTCAATATTAATGCGGCAGAGGCACAGGAAGACCCGGAGCTTGTTACGGGTACGTTTCTTATTGACAATAAATCTGCTTACATTTTATTTGATTCGGGTGAGGATAGAAGCTATATGAGTAGAGATTTTTGTGCTAAATTAAGTTGTCTATTGACACCGTTGGATAGTAAATTTTTACTCGAATTAGCAAACGGTAAATTAATTTCAGCAGATAATATATGCCGGAATCGAGAAATTAAACTGGGTAGCGAAATATTTAAGATTGATTTGATACCAGTAGAGTTAGGGAGTTTTGATGTAATAGTGGGCATGGACTGGCTGAAGAAGGTGAAAGCATAGATCGTATGTTATAAAAATGCAATTCGCATTGTACGAGAAGAAGGAGAACCCTTAATGGTGTACGGAGAAAAGGGCAACATGAAGCTACATCTTATTAGTAATTTGAAGGTACAAAAACTAATAAGAAAAGGTTGCTATGCTGTTCTAGCACACGTCGAGAAAGTACAAACTGAAGAAAAGAGCATCAATGATGTTCCCGTCGCAAAAGAATTTCCCGATGTATTTCCGAAAGAATTACCGAGACTACCTCCACATCGATCTGTTGAATTTCAAATAGATCTTGTACCAGGAGCTGCACCAATAGCTTGTGCTCCTTATAGACTCGCACCCAGCGAGATGAAAAAACTGCAAAGCCAGCTGCAAGAACTATTAGAACGTAGTTTCATTCGACCAAGCACATCGCCATGGGGAGCTCCTGTTTTGTTTGTCAAGAAGAAGGATGGTACATTTAGGTTGTGTATTGACTACAGAGAGTTGAACAAACTTACCATCAAAAACCGTTATCCACTGCCGAGAATTGACGACTTATTTGATCAACTACAAGGCTCGTCGGTTTATTCGAAGATCGATTTATATTCTGGATATCATCAAATGCGAGTAAAGGAGGATGATATTCCAAAAACTGCTTTTAGGACGCGTTATGGTCATTACGAGTTTATGGTTATGCCGTTTGGATTGACTAACGCACCAGCTGTGTTCATGGACCTTATGAACCGAGTGTGTGGGCCATATCTAGACAAGTTTGTCATTGATTTCATCGATGACATACTTATTTACTCAAAGAATGATCAAGAGCACGAAGAACATTTGAGAAAAGTGCTAGAAGTATTGAGGAAAGAAAAATTGTACGCTAAGTTTTCAAAGTGTGCATTTTGGTTGGAAGAAGTTCAATTCCTCAGTCACATAGTGAACAAAGAAGGAATCCAGGTGGACCCGGCAAAGATCGAAACCGTTGAAAAGTGGGAAACCCCAAAAACTCCGAAGCATATACGTCAATTTTTAGGATTGGCTGGTTAATACAGAAGATTCATCCAAGATTTCTCCAAAATAGCAAAACCCTTGACTGCATTAACGCATAAAGGGAAGAAATTTGAATGGAAGGATGAACAAGAGGAGGCGTTTCAATTATTGAAGAAAAAGCTAACTACGGCACCTATATTGTCATTGCCTGAAGGGAATGATGATTTTGTGATTTATTGTGACGCATCAAAGCAAGGTCTCGGTTGTGTATTAATGCAACGAACGAAGGTGATTGCTTATGCGTCTAGACAATTGAAGATTCACGAGCAAAATTATACGACGCATGATTTGGAATTAGGCGCGGTTGTTTTTGCATTAAAGACTTGGAGGCACTACTTATATGGGGTCAAAAGTATTATATATACCGACCATAAAAGTCTTCAACACATATTTAATCAGAAACAACTGAATAAGAGGCAGCGTAGGTGGATTGAATTGTTGAATGATTACGACTTTGAGATTCGTTACCACCCGGGGAAGGCAAATGTGGTAGCCGACGCCTTGAGCAGAAAGGACAGAGAACCCATTCGAGTAAAATCTATGAATATTTACACTAACCTTACTACTCAAATAAAGGAGGCGCAACAAGGAGTTTTAAAAGAGGGAAATTTAAAGGATGAAATACCCAAAGGATCGGAGAAGCATCTTAATATTCGGGAAGACGGAACCCGGTATAGGGCTGAAAGAATTTGGGTACCAAAATTTGGAGATATGAGAGAAATGATACTTAGAGAAGCTCATAAAACCAGATACTCAATACATCCTGGAACGGGGAAGATGTACAAGGATCTTAAGAAACATTTTTGGTGGCCAGGTATGAAAGCCGATATTGCTAAATATGTAGGAGAATGTTTGACGTGTTCTAAGGTCAAAGCTGAACATCAGAAACCATCAGGTCTACTACAACAACCTGAAATCCCGGAATGGAAATGGGAAAACATTACCATGGATTTCATTACTAAATTGCCAAGGACTGCAAGTGGTTATGATACTAGTTGGGTAATAGTTGATCGTCTCACCAAGTCAGCACACTTCCTGCCAATAAGAGAAGATGACAAGATGGAGAAGTTAGCACGACTGTATCTGAAGGAAGTCTTCTCCAGACATGGAATACCAATCTCTATTATCTCTGATAGGGATGGCAGATTTATTTCAAGATTCTGGCAGACATTACAGCAAGCATTAGGAACTCGTCTAGACATGAGTACTGCCTATCATCCATAAACTGATGGGCAGAGCGAAAGGATGATACAAACGCTTGAAGACATGCTACGAGCATGTGTTATTGATTTCGGAAACAGTTGGGATCGACACCTACCGTTAGCAGAATTTTCCTACAACAACAGTTATCATTCTAGTATTGAGATGGCGCCGTTTGAGGCACTTTATGGTAGAAAGTGCAGGTCTCCGATTTATTGGAATGAAGTGGGGGATAGACAGATTACGGGTCCGGAGATAATACAAGAAACTACCGAGAAAATCATCCAAATTCAACAAAGATTGAAAACCGCCCAGAGTCGACAAAAGAGCTACGCGGACAGTAAAAGAAAAGATATAGAGTTTGAAATTAGAGAAATGGTCATGCTTAAGGTTTCACCTTGGAAAGGCGTTGTTCGATTTGGTAAACGGGGGAAACTAAATCCAAGGTACATTGGACCATTCAAGATTATAGATCGTGTTGGACCAGTAGCTTACCAACTGGAGCTACCTCAACAACTCGCAGTTGTACATAACACTTTCCACGTCTCAAATTTGAAGAAATGTTTTGCTAAAGAAGATCTCACTATTCCGTTGGACGAAATCTAAATCAATGAAAAACTTCAATTCATTGAAGAACCCGTCGAAATAATGAATTTTGAGGTTAAGAGACTTAAACAAAACAAGATACCGAATGTTAAGGTTTGATGGAATGCTCGTAGAGGACCCGAGTTCACCTGGGAGCGTGAAGATCAGATGAAGAAGAAATACCCGCATTTATTTCCAGAAGATACGTCAACACCTCCAACTGCTTAAAATTTCGAGACGAAATTTATTTAACGGGTAGGTACTGTAGTGACCCGAACTTTTCCATGTTTATATATATATATATATATATATATATATATATATATATATATATATATATATATATATATATATATATATATATATATATATTAAATGAAATTGTTATTTACATGATTAAGTGTTTCCAACATGTTAAGCAATCAAACTTGTTAAGACTTGATTAATTGAAATAGGTTTCATATAGACAATTGACCACCCAAGTTGACCTGTGATTCACGAACGTTAAAACTTGTAAAAACTATACGATGACATATATATGGTTATATATATAGTTAACATGATTTTATTATAAGTATGTATCTCATTAGGTATTTTAACAATGAGTTATATACATAAAAATGAGACTATTAATTTAAGAAACTCGAAAACGATATATATAACGATTATCGTTATAACAACGTCTTACTAGGTACATATGAATCATATTAAGATATTGATACACTTGGTTAATTATGTTAAATGATAAGTAAATATATTATTAAGTGTATTAACAATGAAATACATATGTAAAAATAAGACTACTAACTTAATGATTTCGAAACGAGACATATATGTAACGATTATCGTTGTAACGACATTTAACTGTATATATATCATACTAAGATATATTATATATCATAATATCATGATAATATAACAATTTAACATCTCATTTGTTATAATAAACAATGGGTTAACAACATTCAACAAGATCGTTAACCTAAAGGTTTCAAAACAACATTTACATGTAACGACTAACGATGACTTAACGACTCAGTTAAAATGTATATACATGTAGTGTTTTAATATGTATTCATACACTTTTGAAAGACTTCAATACACTTATCAAAATACTTCTACTTAACAAAAATGCTTACAATTACATCCTCGTTCAGTTTCATCAACAATTCTACTCGTATGCACCCGTATTCGTACTCGTACAATACACAGCTTTTAGATGTATGTACTATTGGTATATACACTCCAATGATCAGCTCTTAGCAGCCCATGTGAGTCACCTAACACATGTGGGAACCATCATTTGGCAACTAGCATGAAATATCTCATAAAATTACAAAAATATGAGTAATCATTCATGACTTATTTACATGAAAACAAAATTACATATCCTTTATATCTAATCCATACACCAACGACCAAAAACACCTACAAACACTTTCAATCTTCAATTTTCTTCATCTAATTGATCTCTCTTAAGTTCTATCTTCAAGTTCTAAGTGTTCTTCATAAATTCCAAAAGTTCTAGTTTCATAAAATCAAGAATACTTCCAAGATTGCAAGTTTACTTCCAAGTTTTCTAAATCCATTCCAAGTAATCATCCAAGATCAAGAAACCTTTGTTACTTATAGTAGGTTATCTTTCTAATACAAGGTAATAATCATATTCAAACTTTAATTCAATTTCTATAACTATAACAATCTTATTTCGAGTGGAAATCTTACTTGAAATTGTTTTCGTGTCATGATTCTGCTTCAAGAACTTTCAAGCCATCCAAGGATCCTTTGAAGCTAGATCCATTTTTCTCATTTCCAGTAGGTTTATCCAAGGAACTTGAGGTAGTAATGATGTTCATAACATCATTTGATTCATACATATAAAGCTATCTTATTCGAAAGTTTAAACTTGTAATCACTAGAACATAGTTTAGTTAATTCTAAACTTGTTCGCAAATAAAAGTTAATCCTTCTAACTTGACTTTTAAAATCAACTAAACACATGTCCTATATCTATATGATATGCTAACTTAATGATTTAAAACCTGGAAACACGAAAAACACCGTAAATCCGGATTTACGCCGTCGTAGTAACACCGCGGGCTGTTTTGGGTTAGTTAATTAAAAACTATGATAAACTTTGATTTAAAAGTTGTTATTCTGAGAAAAATGATTTTTATTATGAACATGAAACTATATCCAAAAATTATGGTTAAACTCAAGGTGGAAGTACGTTTTCTAAAATGGTCATCTAGACGTCGTTCTTTTGACTAAAATGACTACCTTTACAAAAACGACTTGTAACTTATTTTTTCGACTATAAACCTATACTTTTTCTGTTTAGATTCATAAAATAGAGTTCAATATGAAACCATAGCAATTTGATTCACTCAAAACGGATTTAAAATGAAGAAGTTATGGGTAAAACAAGATTGAATAATTTTTCTCATTTTAGCTACGTGAAAATTGGTAACAAATATATTCCAACCATAACTTAATCAACTTATATTGTATATTATGTAATCTTGAGATACCATAGACACGTATACAATGTTTCGACCTATCATGTCGACACATCTATATATATTTTGGAACAACCATATACACTCTATATGTGAATGTTGGAGTTAGTTATACAGGGTTGAGGTTGATTCCAAAATATATATAGTTTGAGTTGTGATCAATACTGAGATATGTATACACTGGGTCGTGGATTGATTCAAGATAATATTTATCGATTTATTTCTGTACATCTAACTGTGGACAACTAGTTGTAGGTTACTAACGAGGACAGCTGACTTAATAAACTTAAAACATCAAAATATATTAAAAGTGTTGTAAATATATTTTGAACATACTTTGATATATATGTATATATTGTTATAGGTTCGTGAATCAACCAGTGGCCAAGTCTTACTTCCCGACGAAGTAAAAATCTGTGAAAGTGAGTTATAGCCCCACTTTTAAAATCTAATATTTTTGGGATGAGAATACATGCAGGTTTTATAAATGATTTAAAAAATAGACACAAGTACGTGAAACTACATTCTATGGTTGAATTATCGAAATCGAATATGCCCCTTTTTATTAAGTCCGGTAATCTAAGAATTAGGGAACAGACACCCTAATTGACGCGAATCCTAAAGATAGATCTATTGAGCCTAACAAACCCCATCCAAAGTACAGGATGCTTTAGTACTTCGAAATTTATATCATATCTGAAGGGTGTCCCGGAATGATGGGGATATTCTTATATATGCATCTTGTTAATGTCGGTTACCAGGTGTTCACCATATGAATGATTTTTATCTCTATGTATGGGATGTGTATTGAAATATGAAATCTTGTGGTCTATTATTACGATTTGATATATATAGGTTAAACCTATAACTAACCAACATTTTTGTTGACGTTTAAAGCATGTTTATTCTCAGGTGAATACTAAGAGCTTCCGCTGTTGCATACTAAAATAAGGACAAGATTTGGAGTCCATGTTTGTATGATATTGTGTAAAAACTGCATTCAAGAAACTGATTTCGATGTAACATATTTGTATTGTAAACCATTATGTAATGGTCGTGTGTAAACAGGATATTTTAGATTATCATTATTTGATAATCTACGTAAAGCTTTTTAAACCTTTATTTATGAAATAAAGGTTATGGTTTGTTTTAAAAATGAATGCAGTCTTTGAAAAACGTCTCATATAGAGGTCAAAACCTCGCAACGAAATCAATTAATATGGAATGTTTTTAATCAATGAGAACGGGACATTTCAGGTGCAGCATGACTGGCTATGAGTGAATTTATTTCTTAGATCTATAGGGAACCCTAAACACTTGTATGATTTGAGTGACCCGAGAAAGCTAGCTGATGATGTAGCGTGGGGGTACGTGATAGTACTATATTTTACTACGAAATACGTTACAAATTACACAAGTTTTAATTATTTATTTACAAATGGGATATACCTAAACCTTGCTACAACACTATAGGCAGTGTACCTAATCGTAGAGTAGTATAGTTTTTAGTAAGTCCGGTTCGTTCCACAGGGAGCGGGCTTATTGCACACTATATTTTTAAACAACTATATTTGTACAAAATATATATAATTATATAAAATAATATATAAAAGGGGGTTTACCGTTTAATGACCGGTTTGTCGATTTATATTTTAAGCGAAGCGTATAGTAAATGATGATATTTAAATAACAATAAAATAAATAATCATAATTAAAATGACAATAAATAAAAGTACGAGGAAATATGAAATAAAATATATTATGCTTATTTAAACTTCCGTAACCATGATGGTTGACGTGTTGATTTTAGTTTTATGCCCATGGGTTAATTGTCCTTTGTCCTGGATTATTTAATATGTCCGTCTGGTTTTCGTCCATAACAGTCCATCAGTCATAAATATAAAGTGCGAGTGTCCTCGTCAAATTATTATTATACCCGAAGTTAAATATTCCAACTAATTGGGGATTCGAATTGTAACAAGGTTTTAATACTTTGTTTAATGAATACACCAGGTTATCGACTGCGTGTAAACCAAGGTTTTACTACTTTGTTAACAATTACACCAATTACCCTTGAATGTAATTTCACCCCTGTTTTAATTATTCTAGTGGCTATTAATCCATTCCCGTGTCCGGTTAAATGAACGATTATTCGTACAAATAAATACCCCGCCCATCGTGTCCGATCGAGTGTATATGGTAATTTATAGGGACGCCCAATTGTAAATCTTTATATTAACATTAACAAACTTTCATTTAGTTAAACAAATATAAAGCCCATTAATAGCCCATAGCCTAGTTTCCACAAGTGTCGTTCTTTTATCCAAACCCCAATTATGGTACAAAGCCCAATTACCCAATTTTAGTAATTAGCCCAACATCATGATTACTTCGTTTTAAATAAGCATAATAATAACTTAGCTACGAGACATTAATTTAAAAAGGAGAACATAGCTTACATTGATTATTTATCGCGTAGTGTTACACGGACAGAGTTTCGACTTCAAAAACCCGTAAAATAACCTTTACATAACCCGAACTAATCTAATATAACACTAATCTATACTATATATATATATATTTATTTATTTATTATCTTATGGAGTATTATTATTATTATTATTATTATTTATTACTCGGCAGAATTCGCGACCTTTTATAGGGATTCTGAAATTTCTGTGCTCCGCGAGTCGCGGCACTTTTGGCCTTCCAGCTCCGCAAGTCGCGGAGGTTCCAAAACCAGCCCACAAGTTTAAGATCCAAGGCTGCCGACGGTTTTTATTTAAATATATATAATATATAAATAATTTTTATAATTATTTATATATTATATTATATTTATATACATAGTAGACTCGTAATTTTTTTTTCGTTGCGTCGAGCGTTGAGAGTTGGTTCATGTACCGGTTCCGAATTTTCGAACGTCCTTGCGTACGCTGAGATATTTTGTACTTTGCGTTTCGTAACTTGTACTCTTGTCATTTTTAGACGTTCCTTATCAATAAATTGAACCTTTTTAATTGTATCTTGTACTTTTGAGCTTTTTGGACCTTTGCGTCTTCAATTCGTTGTTTTCGCCTTTTGTCTTCGCACTTATTTAATATAAATGAATATTACATGAAAATGGAACAATTTCAACTGAAATCTTTACATATCGGAGGGATATTGATACTAAATATATGTTCATTTGGAGCACTATCAAATATCCCCACACTTGAACGTTGCTTGTCCTCAAGCAATACAGTCTTGAAATAAAACACACTAGAATCACTTCTTTATTCTTCACACTTTGTACATCAGTGATTTTGATACGGCGGTATAAACAATGATAGTAGCATTTGTGGTTTACAGTCCCACATGACTATGAAAATTTAGATCCGTTAGGAAATTGGATCTTTATAAAAACATTTGATCTTTTGAAAATTCATGCTAGATTTTACCCTAGACAGGTTTTCCGGAATAACCCTTCACCGGTGTTTGCAAAATATTTTTGTGGGTTGGTGGGTTTCAGATTTGAAAATTTTAGCTCAAAACTTATGGTTTTGTTTCACCCACTTGCTAACCTTGTATTAGGAAAGCAACACGTCCAGTTTACTTGTCCCGTATATTACCTTTCGGTAAACTACCGTCCGGTTGTAAAGGAAAGCGATGAACAAGCAACTGTTAAGGCAATGTCCCGTGACATGCTTTTGATTATGGTCTTTAACGTGTCGGATGCAATACTATCCTTTGTAGGAGCAATAGTAAAGATCACCCTATAGTTTTTCGGTCTTGGCAAAAGGTCCTGTCTTCGACCAATATGCAACCACCGTTCTTACGGTTGACACCCGATTTGGTTCAGGTGACCTAATGAATTCTAGGTGAATTCCTAGGATTTTACGTTCAATGGTAATGAACGCATTGAAAATGGGTTTTCAGAAAACAAATCGGTTTATAATTTGATCAAAATATTTTCTCGTTCAAGCTCGAGTTTAGATATCATTGAATTCCATGAGTTTGTAATTCTCAATCTTTAAGGTCAATCTCAAGGATTGAGTAATATCAGGCTTAAAAGCTGATTTTTAATCTTTTAAGGAGATTATCCTTTCTGGGGATCTGATTCATTAGTCTTATCAAGCTAATTTGCACGGTGCCTCCCCATTGTACGAGATAAATCCTTCTCATGGTTAGGATAAATCTGACCACTTGGCGACCCTGTTTTATGCTGAGGTCCGTGGATTTCATGCTGATTTTAGTGATGACTTTTCTAGATTTTTCGTCAACCTACAGCTGGTCTGGACGACAACTTCTTGACCTAAATCAAGAAGCGCGTGTCCTTTTCGGAAGACTTTACTTCCTTTTAATGATGGAATTGATTCATCGTGTAGATCCATCTTTCTTTAATAAATCGGGTAAAACAGTTAATTTAGTCCAAAACAAAAACACTTGCAATAAACTTTACAGAAACATGTGATAGATAGTTTTTAATTGAATAACTTGGTACATTCTCCCCACACTTAGTTTCTTTCTTTGCCTTTTTATTCTCCTTTATTCTATTTTAAATGAATTCAATCGTTTTAGGGTGTTTCTCAATTTATGTCCTTTCCGAGGTAACGATAATTTCGGTATTAACACCTAGTTTTCATCGTTCATAAATATGTATAAACATGATTTTGACTTCATTTAGTTGAAAATTTTTCAAATTTTCACAAAATTTGGCAAATAAACTAAGTGCAAACCCGAGAGAATTTATAACCCTTCCCCACACTTGAGATCATGCAATGCCCTCATTTACATGAAATCAGACTATAATTATAAATTCATGAGGGTGATTAGTGTAGAAAAGTAATTAAAAATACCCAGTTTGTACTTACAAAGCTCGACGAATGATAGATGGCGCGCCTCATCGTTCATTCCTTCTTGTATTATCACACATGTTTTTTCTTCAAAAATGGTTGCTTTTCTGAACTGTTTGCTAATCTTTGAAAATGCATCTTTTACCCTAATTTATTATGCATGTTTATTAACGAGTTATGCACTAACCCGAACCCCTAATTTAACGTTAAGTAGGGTTAAACTTCCCCACACTTAGCTGACGATATGTGAAGTCAGTAGAATAAGTTCCAAGAATTAAAATAGTGAGCCAGTTATTTACATCTCGGGTGGTATATATTATATCAATGGGTTTAAAGTTTAGACCCACCCGATTGTCACTACTTAATTCTTTTTTAAGTGTAGCTTTTAGTAAATGGATATGTCTCTTTTCTGGTTCTTGGTCAAATGGATCGATATACACCGACATACATATTTCTATAGGGTGGACAATTCCTAACATTTCCTTCCTTTTATTCTCAGGATCAAAGTTTTCACCTCTATTACCCAATTGGGTGAAATTCGAGGTGTCATTATCTATTACAGCTCGTAGTTCATTTCCGGTGGATGACTCGTCTATTGAGAATATTGTGTTGGAAGGTTGTGGAATGGTGAAGTTCGGTTTGGCCTCGGGGGTAAAATTTTCAACGTTATCGTATTCCCAAGAGTACCAATTTGTCACCCTTACTTCTTCTTTATCCATTGATGGATCGATGATTTCGTCGGTAGAGGCTAATGGGTCGATATGTTGTGAAATTGGTAAGACTGAATAAAAAGTATCATCGGGATAGTTGGTGATTTCGGAGCTCTCGAATTCATCAAAATTCGATGATATGAGATTTTCTTGCACACGACTCCTCAGATCAACAGGTGTGTAGTCTGATAGAGTTTCAGCTTGCCGGTTTACAAACTCTCTCATTTGTTCATTTTGAGCATTGAGTTCTTCGAGTTTGATTTTCATATAATCTAAAGAATTTTCAGGCACATAATTTTCCTCGTCTTCTGGTTGTTGAGTTTGGATATATTCTTGGGAATAATCCCAATTTGAATTGTATTCTTCGTAATCGTTCCATTCAGGTTCCGTGGGTGCGTAATTTTCCATAGGAACGTAATAGTAACATTCCCATGTTGAGTGATAATCTCCACAAATTTCACAACCAGTTATTGTTTCGTCGTTCGTGATCCAAGATTGACCGAATGAATTTTTATCAACACTCGTTTGAGAGTATTGATTTAATTGATTTCGGATATCAAAAAGAGTTTCCATAGCCTTGTTTTCAAAATTTTCCATTTTATTGCGATGGCCAGATTTTAGCTACAATGTGGTGCATTTACTAATTATCCTATTAGTTATAAAAATAGAAAAACTTATATAAGTTGTCCAATTAATAGACTTTTCTGCTTTTGCCCACGTTTCGAATAGCCAAAAGATGCAGCAGGGAGCCAGAACCCTTTAAATCGGAAGCTCACAACTCAGCCACTAACAAATCCAACTATTACTACGAAGCAGAAAATTGTCAACGTCCATTAATTTAACCACTTAAATAATTTTTCTTTCCGTTTGAGATAAGAAATAGAGAAAATTTCTAAGTCCTAAAAACTAAAGCGTTGAGAAATAAGAAAGAAAAAGAATGCGCGTCGAAAAAAAAACGTCGAAAAATAAAAATAAGAAAAGAGCGCGTCGAAACTTAAAAGTCTAAAAATTAAATCTAAAAAGTTGCGCTTAAATGTATTAAAGCTTACAGGAATTCTATATCCAAAACGGCAATAACTTAATTAGGCACTAAAATCTAAAAACTGCGTCGCAAAATTCTAAAGCACCTAAATCTTAGTCTAAAGAAAAAGCACTTAAGGGATTTTACGGCAAAGCCTAAAAATCTAAAAATAAAAATAAGCTACGGCAAAATACTAGAACTTAAAACTAGCTACGAACAATAACGATACAAATATTACACAAAAATATTATTTTTTATACAAATAAAAATAAACTTAAAGTTGTAAAAAGTACAATCTTTATAAAAATATTATTTTTATATTTTTATTTTTATATTTTATAAAAGTATTAATTTTTTTATATATTAAAATTAAATATAATTAATTATAACTAATTAATTAAAACTTAAAACTAAATTATATTAATAATAAACTAATTAGGTTTAAATAATAATAAATAATAATCCGTAATTAATGCGATTTTAGGGTTTCTGTCAGCTCGTCAGGGCGGCTCCGCGAGTCGCGGTTCCACTTGCCTTACAACTCCGCAAGTCGCGGAGGATGTAAAACGTTTTTTTTTTTTTTTTTTTTTTTTTTTTAATAAATTTTATATTGTTTTTCTAAAAATATATTTATACAAATATATATTAAAAATATAGCGTTTCACCGATTCCCCGGCAGCGGCGCCAAAAACTTGATGATGTAGCGTGGGGGTACGTGATAGTACTATATTTTACTACGAAATACGTTACAAATTACACAAGTTTTAATTATTTATTTACAAATGGGATATACCTAAACCTTGCTACAACACTATAGGCAGTGTACCTAATCGTAGAGTAGTATAGTTTTTAGTAAGTCCGGTTCGTTCCACAGGGAGCGGGCTTATTGCACACTATATTTTTAAACAACTATATTTGTACAAAATATATATAATTATATAAAATAATATATAAAAGGGGGTTTACCGTTTAATGACCGGTTTGTCGATTTATATTTTAAGCGAAGCGTATAGTAAATGATGATATTTAAATAACAATAAAATAAATAATCATAATTAAAATGACAATAAATAAAAGTACGAGGAAATATGAAATAAAATATATTATGCTTATTTAAACTTCCGTAACCATGATGGTTGACGTGTTGATTTTAGTTTTATGCCCATGGGTTAATTGTCCTTTGTCCTGGATTATTTAATATGTCCGTCTGGTTTTCGTCCATAACAGTCCATCAGTCATAAATATAAAGTGCGAGTGTCCTCGTCAAATTATTATTATACCCGAAGTTAAATATTCCAACTAATTGGGGATTCGAATTGTAACAAGGTTTTAATACTTTGTTTAATGAATACACCAGGTTATCGACTGCGTGTAAACCAAGGTTTTACTACTTTGTTAACAATTACACCAATTACCCTTGAATGTAATTTCACCCCTGTTTTAATTATTCTAGTGGCTATTAATCCATTCCCGTGTCCGGTTAAATGAACGATTATTCGTACAAATAAATACCCCGCCCATCGTGTCCGATCGAGTGTATATGGTAATTTATAGGGACGCCCAATTGTAAATCTTTATATTAACATTAACAAACTTTCATTTAGTTAAACAAATATAAAGCCCATTAATAGCCCATAGCCTAGTTTCCACAAGTGTCGTTCTTTTATCCAAACCCCAATTATGGTACAAAGCCCAATTACCCAATTTTAGTAATTAGCCCAACATCATGATTACTTCGTTTTAAATAAGCATAATAATAACTTAGCTACGAGACATTAATTTAAAAAGGAGAACATAGCTTACATTGATTATTTATCGCGTAGTGTTACACGGACAGAGTTTCGACTTCAAAAACCCGTAAAATAACCTTTACATAACCCGAACTAATCTAATATAACACTAATCTATACTATATATATATATATTTATTTATTTATTATCTTATGGAGTATTATTATTATTATTATTATTATTTATTACTCGGCAGAATTCGCGACCTTTTATAGGGATTCTGAAATTTCTGTGCTCCGCGAGTCGCGGCACTTTTGGCCTTCCAGCTCCGCAAGTCGCGGAGGTTCCAAAACCAGCCCACAAGTTTAAGATCCAAGGCTGCCGACGGTTTTTATTTAAATATATATAATATATAAATAATTTTTATAATTATTTATATATTATATTATATTTATATACATAGTAGACTCGTAATTTTTTTTTCGTTGCGTCGAGCGTTGAGAGTTGGTTCATGTACCGGTTCCGAATTTTCGAACGTCCTTGCGTACGCTGAGATATTTTGTACTTTGCGTTTCGTAACTTGTACTCTTGTCATTTTTAGACGTTCCTTATCAATAAATTGAACCTTTTTAATTGTATCTTGTACTTTTGAGCTTTTTGGACCTTTGCGTCTTCAATTCGTTGTTTTCGCCTTTTGTCTTCGCACTTATTTAATATAAATGAATATTACATGAAAATGGAACAATTTCAACTGAAATCTTTACATATCGGAGGGATATTGATACTAAATATATGTTCATTTGGAGCACTATCACTAGCCTACGTCATGTAACCTCCTCGCATGCTTGCAGAGATAGTTTCAATCATAACATAGATAACTCACCTTATCTTTTCGCTCTTATAATAAAAAGCAAACCGCTTAGGCTATTTGAAAAAAAAAAACTCTGAAAAGATTTCTTAAGGTGAAATGAGAGTTTGCTTGAGGACAAGCAAAGTCTAAGTGTGGGATATTTGATATCGGCTAAAAAGTCATGTTTTCACCCCGGTGTTAAATGTCAAAAACAAGAAAGATTCGAACTTTGTCAGAAAAATACCCATTTCATCGGTTAGAATTGAAGAACAAGTAATTACGAAGACGGTGCAAAGAGAATCAAGAGAATCGGAGCTAAAACGAAGATTCTAGCGCGAAAATGGTGAAAGACAAGAAATCAAGTTACGATCCAGGGAACCAGGCAAGCCAAACGGCCTGCCAAACGGTCTGCCAAACGGCTTACTTGGCTCAAAAACGGCCTGCCAAACGGGTCAGACAAACGGCCCTTGCAAACGGCTTGGCTTGGCAAATGGCCCCTGCAAACGGCCTGCCAAACTGCCTGCCAGCCATTTGCAGGGAAAATTTAGGCATATTTAAAGGGTCTTTGTCATTCATTCCAACACACACTTCAATTCACTTCTTTCTCTCTCTTGTACAACATTAGTCATACTTTCAAGGTCTTCGACTCCGTACGGGAAACCTAGTACCCAGAGAAGAACGTCTATGATTGTATTAGGAACGGTCTGGAGTCTTGAAGTTGTCACTTTTGTATTCGGAACTCGTTTAATCTACTAGTACTTCTATCCTTTATCTTTATATAATGTCTTCTATCATTATGTTCTGTGATATTATGGCCATGATTAGCGAGTAGTTTTGTTTAGTGTATGCTATGATGTAAGCAGTTATAATGCCGAAATAATATTATGGTTTGTGTATGCTGTTGAAATGCTTTTCGTTTATGCTTTAAACTCAATCGCTTTTCTAATTAATAGAACGTAGCTTTGGCTCTGTTATTGGAAAGTCGCGAACCCCGATTCAGAGTACACTATCTGTGTCACCCCTTAGTAAGAGAAGTCTATCGGATACAACGTAAGATCGACTGAGGCACACCGGTTGTAGTAAGTCTATCAAGCTTTGGATTTCGACTGAGGACTCTTTTGTAGTGAAACATCTGACAAGACCCTTAGTAGATTGTCGGTCCCAGACCATGCTAGTGTAGTCACCAAGCATATAAACTTCGTACGTGCATGCTGAAGCACAACGGTTGTTGTAAGTTGTACCTCTGCTAAGTAAGGCCATGGAACCCGGTCAATGTTGATTAGTATACTGCACCATAACGCGGTCTCAAGCACTGCACCCCGCTTGAGAGATTCTTAGTTAATTAAGGAACTGTTTATTTAGACACATAAAGGATTGGACCGTTAGGATAACCGAACGTGTTCATGGAAGTCAGCTTGACTTGGCCATGGTGTTCTTTATGGTTGAACTCTTTTCAAGGGCCTAACTATCTTTTAAAAACAATCATTAACGAAAGCATTGAAACACATCACATCTCTCGGATATGGTAAACCATGTATTCTATTATGCTTAAGAAAGCTTAGACCTTTGTGAAATGTTAATACGTCACCCAACCGAGTCGATCAATTGGATGAGCCGTCTGAACGTGTATGCCTGTAGTCAGACTGCACGGGCGTCGGGGGTAAGGGACGTTGCTGTCTATTCAGAATCTTCAAGACTAGCGCATTACCCAGTGACATGTCTTACGACAGGGGTGTTTAGGACCAGTGTAATGAATACAAGGCCTCTGCCTATTCATGAGCCAGCATTCCATAATCTCGACAGAATAACTGATGAAATCATAGTATGCACTTACTTTAACTTTATCTGAATTATAAATTTTATCACATTTACTTTATCTGTCTTATAAATTAGAAAATCCCAAAATTAAGTAACCATTACTCCTTCATAACTATCTTAGGCTTAAATATAGGTTCGATTCTACTGATATCTCAAAAATACGACTCTAGGTCATACTTCCCTTACTCATACTAAGGAGTAGTACGATTTAGGCCCCGTTAAATATAAATTTAAAACAGTACCTCCCTCTTGGTGGTTGATGCTGACGTGTTACGACCTAACTACACCGCAAAAATAAAACCGTCCGTTTCGGCCATATCATTCATCGACCGGTATTGCTCGAGGTTGTGCGGGATTCATTGTAAAGTCGCAGTATTTGTGTATGTGTTTTAAAAAATTGAGTGGGTTGTGAAGAAATGATAGAAACCGATGTAGCAGAGGTCGGTATATATATTGATACAAACCGGCCTTTCATTTGTCGGTTTGGACATGTGGCCATTTTTTATTGGCCAGTATCAAAAACAAAGGATTGATGTGATAAATGATAGGCGGTTGGTAAGTGAAAACTGTTCCAATCCAGTCAAAGAGTCAAACCGGCATTTCATTTGCCGGTTTGACAGAGAATCTTTCACGTGGCCAAACTGGCAAATGAAACACCGGTTTGGCCCCTAAACTGGCAAACCGATATGAAACGCTCTTGACTCGATAATTTTTTTTACCGGCCCTGATTAATATTATACTGCGCGGTTAGCGAATTTACGCGCGACGCGCATTACAACAAGTCCCAGATTTTTAAATTCCTTAACACCTTCTGACCTCGAATGGCATTATACCGCGCGGCGCACAATGTTTTGCGCGGCGCGCGCTTCCCCTGAAATGCCCATTCATTACAAAAACTGATTTAAAACTGTTCTAAAACTCTCATTCATTACAAATGTAGCCATCATACAAGGTTTTGACATTAACTAATCATAATTCAACATAGTGTAATAAAACACTAGAAGTTTTTAGCAAAATGGCAACAAGAGTTATACAACGCTTTAATGACTACAAAATAAAATCGTTTTATTCTAAGGAGCGTTTTCATGTCAAGAGGATCGTTCATTGCGGGGAGAGGACTTAGAGCTACAACTTACCAAAAGACAATTTTTCTAATCCATACTTCAAATCTTTTCTTTTCCTTTGTTACTAGCTCTGATTTCCCCTAAAACATACACAACTAAACAAAGTAAGCATAAAGCTTAGTGAGATATACAAATGTGTAAATGGCTAAAAATACTAATCATACATGCATGCATAGTCAAGTAGTAACACTAATCATACATACATCATCGGATCCGAAGTCTAAAAAAATTTGTGACAACCGCTCAAGGCTTATTGCCACCTAATCAATACTAGCTTTAGCTAGTTAATTAAACATACATTGGGATTTAATCCCCATCCAAGAAATCACATGTCATTACTTGCAATTTTGCAAGTAAACAACATATGACCCATTTACAATCTATATACTCACCTTGATAATTTAGGCTTCCACAAGAAAGCAAAATGAGATAAGCTCCTTAGCAACCTAATACACAAAGCATGCATATACACATTACAACCTAAACTTGCCTTCTAAATATATTCACAATAATTAGTGAACCAACATAACACCTTCAATTCCTTACCCAAATTGACACCTTCAATTATATTAGAACTTCCTTTAAAGTGTATTCACAAAATTTATCATCCATTTCATAAAACCACTTATTAAACATAAAATCACTTGACACTACCAAAAAGAATATAGCTAACAATTAAGTACCACCAAGTTCATTCTTGCAAAATTGC
Organism: Rutidosis leptorrhynchoides; assembly: GCF_046630445.1. Taxonomy (NCBI): domain Eukaryota; kingdom Viridiplantae; phylum Streptophyta; class Magnoliopsida; order Asterales; family Asteraceae; genus Rutidosis; species Rutidosis leptorrhynchoides. The sequence continues at coordinate 78,797,537 of NC_092336.1, read as the reverse complement.
TCACTTTCTTCCCCAATTTGAAGTTAGGAAGGTAATTAGTTCATCTTTGACTAATTAGGTTTGACACTAAAAACATGATTAAATTATGAATAAGTTCAATACACCCATTACTAGTGATAACTCACCAAATATAGAAGAAATCATACAAAAGCCCTAAAATTTATGAACACATCAAGTTAGGGTTTTCTTACCAACAAATAATGAAGATGAGATGATGGAATGCTAGCAGAGATTACGCCTTCTTCTAGTGTATCTTCTTCAATTAGGAGTAAAGAAATCCTTGAGCTAGAATTTAGGCACTCTTTCTTTTCTAATCTCTTCTTCTTTCTTTTTCTCTCAAAAATGAGGTGGGTGTGAAAATGGCTGATACCAGATCTGGAATTTATATATATACTAATTCCCGTAACAAATCCTGCAATCCTATTGGCTCAAACCATCCCTTTCACTGTTATATTGTAGCTGATCATTTTTTTTTTCATCGCCACCATCTCCCACAGATATTTATCACCTTACCATCAATGCCTCTGGATGGTTCTATCACCTTCACCATCCTTGCTGATCTTTTTTTTTTCATCGCCACCATCTCCCACAGATATTTATCACCTTACCATCAATGCCTCTGGATGGTTCTTCCACCTTCACCATCCTTTTACCCTATCAATAGAGACTTCATAGCATATAATGTAGCTTTTTTTTCCCTCACTAGCTTACGACCCATCGCCTACTGTAACGACCCGGATTTTTTCGATCATTTTATACCTATGAGATTAATATTTACATAAATTAAACCTTACCAACATGATAAGCAATCCAAACTGTTGAGACTTATGTTTTTGAAAAGAGTTTCACACAACGTTTGACCGTCCAATTTGACCGATGATATCACGAACTATATAACACACGATAATTATACGATTATGTATATGTACATATCTATACATATTTAACATGATTTAAGGATGGTTTTAACATTTCATTGTGAACTAACAATAATGACTTATAAGTATACTTTGAGACCACTAACTTAAGTTTTCAAAACGATAACTATATGTAACGTTCTTTGACATATATACTTACGATTATGTGGAGTGCACACTTGTTTGAACTTATCTTGATTATGACGGGGGTTCGGGGGCAGCGCCCCCAATAAGCGGGGTCCAAGGGGTGGCAACCCCTGGCGGGGTCCAAGGGGCAGAGCCCCTGGCTCTTTTACAGTTATAAACCCGTCCATATTTGAATTCTCGTTCCGATTCCTCAAAATTTCTACAAGTATATCTAGGGTATATGTAACCGTATCATACCCATCTTCTATACGTATTTACTATTGATATATACCAACAATAAACTTCAATGATCAGCCACTAGACATGATGTTACATGTGGGAACCAGCCATTTAACCTCATGTGTGACTTTTGTGCAAGAAAACAAACTAAATCTCCTATATATCCATCCCATAATCATGCTATTTTGCACACACACACACATACAATTTCATTTCCAATTTTCTTTCAAGTTAATTCACTCCCTAATCTCTCTTCATTTACCTACTCAAGAACGTATCAATATAGTCATCCGATTTCAAGGAGATTACTTCCAATCTTTCAATCCCACTCCACCACTCTTTTGATTCCAAGATTTTTCTTACCTTTTCCAGTAGCTTTGTCCAAGTAACTTGAGGTAGTAACCTTATTCATAACCTTATTCGATTCATATTTATATAGCTATCTTATTTTGTGTTGTAAAATTTTAACAACAAGAACATAGTTTGAGTGATTTCAAACTTGTTCGCAAACTAAATAGATCCTTCTAATTTGATTTTTAAAAACACTTCAAGACCTGTAATATATCATATTATGACAAAATCGGATTAATCATATCTTGGCTAATTAACATAACATTTAATATATATTTACTTATGATTTGATTTTATATATTTCAGGACCACCCGTAAACAACACGAGAAGATTAATCATAAGACCTCATGATTGTACGCAACACGTCATTTGACAACACGGTACTTCATGTACGCAACACGTCATTTGACAACATGGTACCATGGGTCAAGATTAATTCTGATTAATACGAATACGATGGGGTCTTTATTTATTTTATTTAAGCAACTAATTGTGGACCACTAACATCGGACTGCTAACTACGGACTAAGAAAATATTAAAAGTATTAAAAGTATATATATATATATATATATATATATATATATATATATATATATATATATATATATATATATATATATATATATATATATATATATATATATGTAACGATTACTTGAAAAGAAAATATGTTGATATATTATATATATGGTTAGGTTTGTGATATCAATCGGAGACCAAGTCGTGATAAATACCTTCAAGGCAAAAGTGAGTATATAGTCCCACTTTTAAACTCTAAATATTTCGGGATGAGAATACATGCATTTTATGATTTACGTTATGGACACAAGTGATTAAAAATATATATATTCTACGTTGAGTTGTACCACTGGCATACTTCCCTGTAACTTGGTAACTATTATTTACATGAGGTATTGTAAACGCGAATCCTGTTGATAGATCTATCGGGCCTGACAAACCCAACCGGACTGGACGACCAGTATTCAACGGTTGCACAGTACTTCGTTTCGGTAACTACACTTGGTACGGTGTAGTAAGATTTCATAATAAAGGGAATATGCGACGTTGATTAAATGTTAAGTATGGTTATCAAGTGCTCAACAACTTAGAATATCTTTATTAAAACGTTTATATATGAAATCTTGTGGTCTATATTTATAACGCTGCCGGCATTAAACATATATCTCACCAACTTTATGTTGACGTTTTAAGCATGTTTATTCTCAGGTGATAACTAAAAGCTTCCGCTGCAACATGTTGAATTTAAGCAAGATCTTGAGTATGCATATTTGTGTCAAAAATAAAACTGCATATCGGAGGATTTGTAATGTAAAATATGTTGGAGGTCGTATTGTTATTATCACATGTAAAGTTTGTAAGTCTAAGATTATCGCTAAACGATAATCATTATTAAGTTGTTTAAACCTTGTATTTGTAATAAAAGCTATGGTTTGTATTGTAAAAACGAATGCAGTTTTTGAAAAATGTCGCATATAGAGGTCAATACCTTGCGATGAAATCATATGTTATTGTATTCGTCCTTATGGTTAAGGTCGGGTTATGACACCTACAAACCCTAAACCTCAAATAATTCTATCCGCTTCTTCAATTGTTATCTTAATCGGCTTCTTAAATCGATTTAGGAATCGAATTACTTGATCGATTACATAATCTATTTATTCAATCGAATTGCCATTCAATTGTTTAAAACAATTTCGCATTCGATTGAATAAAGATGACTGGCTATGCGAATTAAACCGATTATAAATTTTCAATCAACTAACCTTTTTAAATCTTTCGTATTGTTATTCTGTACTTTGAGGAAGTCGACTTCGTTCTTGGGAGATCTGATAACGATGTCCAGAAGAAGAATCGAAACTATCTATTGTGACCACCATGTAATGTATGTTCATCGAAACATAAATTTTTTTTTTTTGGTTATCAGATAGATGTACAGATAAGAGACATATTTATAAAATATGATCGTGGATTACTGTGTTTTACATGGATTAAAAAATGTTTTCAATCACAACTATCAAATGTGTGTATCTGCTTCAGTTCAATGTAATTTTTTTTTTCAATTATACCTTTTTCAAGTTTTTGAATGCATAATTTCTCAGGATGTGGCATATAATGAAAACATAATTAAAACATCTATGTATATTTTGTTTTTCCGATTAACGGTGTAAGTTCCTGTTGTACGATTAATGGTTGCTGCAAATAACATTATTGTCAGACCATGTGTCAAAGGAAAAAGCAATATAAATGACTTAAAATTGTTGTTTTAAAGTCGGTTATACGAGATGTTAATCTTAAATTTGGTCTTTCATATTCATGTTATTGGAAATATATTTATATATATATTAGTATTAATCAAGGTTGTAAAAGTCGCGAGTCGGGGACGTATTGGTCGAGACCTAAAAAGGACGCGTCGGCCAAGTCGGGGACGCGTCGGGGACGCATCGGTCGTTGACCAACGTTGACTTTATTAATAATTTCTTAAAAATATATTTATATATGTATAAAATAGTTGATTCTGTACCATAAATATCTTAAATAAGAACTTGAATTTAAATATAATTAAACTTCAAACTCAATTAATATTACCGAGTACATCTTGACGAAAATTTGACTAGTTTTGACCAACTTTGACAGTCTTTGACAGACTTTGACCGAAATTTTAGCCTTGACTGTCTTTTGAGTCGTTTTCAGAAAAAACGGGACGGAGAACCCAAAAAAATGACGCATCGGCCAACTCGTCGATGAAGTCGGCCGACTTTTACAACACTGGTATTAATATTAATGATATCAGCAAAGTCATAGCTATGAAATAACTAGAGGTTCAGAAGTTGAGAATTATTGTTCGAAAGGACTATCTTTATTATGTGAAAAAGTACCGAAGGCAAGGCCGTCGGCAGTCAAACATTCATGCTCACATCTCACCATGTTTTCGTGTGATGGAAGGCGATCATGTCACCATTGGGCAATGAAGGTATGCTCATCTTGGATAATTTTTCAGTTCACACAGTGATTTTTTGTGTGTCCTACAAATCAATGTAGTTATTTATAGTGCACATAATAGAGACTATAATTTTTCATCTCATATTTGACTTTTTACAAATACCGTAAACTATTGGTTTAGTAGACCATTGTCGAAGACAGTAAGGTTCGATGACTTGAAGGTGATTCCAGTAGGATCTTCAGGCGTTGGAAAAAAACAGTCATAAGAATCTAAACAAGCCTTCAACATCACTACTTTTGCTTTGATGTAAAGGTTTTTGATAACAAAATTAGAGTTTTTTTTTTCTTTTTTAACATCTACCTTATTAGCTGTTGTTTTCTGATTATGCTTGCACTTTTAAGTGTTATTTAAGATTATTTAGATAAAATTTTGAGCTTTTGAGACGTTATCAAACATTTATGAAGCCACATTCGAGCATTTTATTAAACGGCTTTTTAGGGTAACCAATACATGATGTGACTTAAGTTCATGGACACACATGATCAAGTGCATCAAATGAGATTTCATTAGCATAGCTACAACCTTAAATAGCATCACGACCCTTTGACCCGTTTGGCCCTTTGCGTCAAATCGGTTAATTATCACTTTGAGGATTTGTAGAGTTAGTTTTGTGAGATATGAATTACTCCCAGCCCAAATACCCTGAAAAGTTTTAACCCATTTTTTGAGTGCAAGGGTGATCATTTTTGAAATGATCCGTCCTAATCCATCTGGACGAAGTCCACATCGATTACGAATGATTCACAATAGTTGATTACATCGCGAGGTACTTGACCTCTATATGATACATTTTACAAACATTGCATTCGTTTTTAAAAGACAAACTTTCATTTCATCGAAAGTTGACGGCATGCATACCATTTCATAATATATCCAGCTATAATTGACTTAATAATAATCTTGATGAACTCAACGACTCGAATGCAACGTCTTTTGAAATATGTCATGAATGACTCCAAGTAATATCTCTTAAATGAGCAAATGCACAGCGGAAGATTTCTTTCATACCTGAGAATAAACATGCTTTCAAGTGTCAACCAAAAGGTTGGTGAGTTCATTAGTTTATCATAAACGATCATTTTCATCATTTTAATAGACCACAAGAATTTCATTTCCATTTCTCATAAATATACGTCCCATGCATAGAGACAAAAATCATTCATATGGATTGAACACCTGGTAACCGACATTAACAAGATGCATATAAGAATATCCCCTATCATTCCGGGAAATCCTTCGGACATGATAAAAACAACATCGAAGTACTAAAGCATCTGGTACTTTGGATGGGGTTCGTTAGGCCCAATAGATCTATCTTTAGGATTCGCGTCAATTAGTAGACTTGTTTACTAATTCTTAGGTTACCAAGTAAAAAGGGGCATATTCGGCTTCGATCATTCAGCCATATAATGTAGTTTCGATTACTTGTGTCTATTTCGTAAAACATTTATAAAAATTGCGCATGTATTCTCAGTCCAAAAATATAAAGGGTAAAAAGGCAAATGAAACTCACCATACTGTATTTTGTAGTAAAAATACATATGACATCATTTAACAAGTGTAGGGTTGACCTCGGATTCACGAACCTATATCAAGTATGTATATTAACACATATGATTAACAGACATTAGTAATTAAATTAGTTTATTTATTACTTATTTAATTTAGTAATATATTTGTTATTTCAAAGTTTATATATATAGTTATTTTGTATAATGATATTTATACATATAATTATACTAATAAATATATATATCTATATAATTAGTTAAATCAAAAATTTATATATATAAATATTTATGTAAATAATGTTATTATGTTGTTAGTACTAATAATATTAATAAGAATGTTATTAATAGTAGTAATAATGGTAATACTTATGATATTAATAAAAATGATAATTTTTCGAAAATACTTTTGTTATTAATAAAAATTTCAAAAATGATGATTTTAATGGTAATAGTAATACTAATACTAATAATAATAATAATAATAATAATAATAATAATAATAATAATAATAATAATAATAATAATAATAATAATAATAATAATAATCATAATAATAATAATAAAAATAATAATAATAATAATCATAATAATAATCATAATAATAATAATAATAATAATCATAATAATAATAATAATAATAATAATAATAATAATAATAATAATAATAATAATAATAATAATAATAATAATAATAATAATAAAAGATATATTACTACCTCAAAGGCTTTTCCAAAAATAATGTCTGAGTCCGGGCTCGAACACGAGACCTCTAGTTAACAGACACAACACCCTAACCATTCCTCCATTCTTTCATTTCTGATTATAACACAACTTATTAATATATATATATATATATATATATATATATATATATATATATATATATATATATATATATATATATATATATATATATATCCAGTATCTATAACGCTGTCTGCTTCCTCTTCTATATAAAAAAAAAATTTGCTCTATCACAGTTTCGATCCTGTAATCTCTTGCCTAACCCACACATCACCAAACCACTATACTGTGATTACATATTCGAAATGACCATTGATTGAATATTATATAATCCTCAGAATAACTGACTTTTCATGTTCTTAACTCGATCATCATCATAATCTAACGTTTATCATTACCATGATTAATCTTAGGTTATCATCATCAACTACATCATGTCAATTGTTACCTTATACCATGATCATCATAATCATAATCATCATCATCAAACATTACGATTAATATTATCATAATCCTAATTATTACCATTAATTTCGTCAGTCAGTAATCGGATTGGAAACAAGAAAAGAAACAGAAAAAGGAAAACGGCACTCAGCTTATGTCCTCAGCATCATTCTCCTACCCTAACCCTAATCACGATTCCTATCATCACAATCACAATCACCATGCTTTACTTTTTTTTAACCAATATCAATCTAGATTGTTTCGACTTACATCATCATCATTTTCTCATCTCTGTAACATCATCACTCTCATCCTTTCCATCCTCATCATCATAACTTAATTCGCCATCATCATCTTCTTGCACCATCACGTTCATCATTAAGCTTCGTACATCACTCATCATCATTCGCTTCAACTTAATAACATTATCATATATTATACTCTTGTTACATATCACCTAACTAATGTGTGTGTGTTTGTGTTGACATCATAAAAGGATCAAGAACATAAATCGTTGGATCTTCATGTGCTGATCCAGGTTGCCTCAAAAGTTTATGGCCCAAAAACATGGCAGTCCAATACCCGTTTCACAAGCCCAAGTTGTGGTTGTCTAGATGAGATAACTAATAATAATCGACCCACAGCAGCACTTGGTTGAACCTATGATTCGATCTACATAATTAAAACAAACAGAAAAGGTGCCCCTTTTCAGCTTCCACTCGACCACTCCCATCATTCTTAAAAAAAAATTAATTTCCACCTTTATGACTCATAGTGTCGGCCACAATTCCCACTTTGTCCCACTTGCTCATTTGATTGCTATATAAATTGATATACTATAACCAAGTTGTTAATTCAATAAAACTGTAAATACATATTTCATTATCCTTTCGATAGCTTGTTTAATCCGAAGAAAACAATACAGCAGGAGGATGGTAGCTGTTACTTCGATGGTTTTTGGGGTTCACGACTCAACAACAAAAATAATAATAAGAATAAGAGAGATATAAGGAGGGAGATATGGGTAGAGAAAGAAAAAGAAGGTGATTTGAAACAGAAAGCTAACATGTTGTAGTCGTATGGTGGCTGTGATCAAGTAACGAAATAGAAGCAACGTAACGGTTGTGTTTAGTCAATCACGACCACAAAATAGAAAAATAGTGAGTAGTAGCAGGTGTAGTAACAAGTGGGTTTCATTGGATTTAAGTGGTGATTTGGGTCGATGATGATTTGTGTTTGACATGGTAATTGAATAATGACGGTTACAGTGGTATTTATCGAGCATGATGAGTTAGTAAGAGTTAATGTTTTGATGAGGGTTTATTGTGGTGATGGTAGTAATGGTTTTAGTGATGGTCTAAGGTGGTGGAATGGGAGCCGATGGTTAGAAGTGGTGATCAAACTTGGTGGTCAAGATGGCTTGATCGTGGTTGCGAAGTTAAACCAAAATAGAGACCGATTTATATGGTTATAGTTTGAATTGGTGATCATTTATAGTTAGTAAAGGTGGCGATGGAAGAAGTAATATGATGGTGTATGTTTGTTGTAATATTTGGAAAAGAAGAAGCAAAAGAGAAACTCATTTGAGTGTTTATGTTCTCTTGTATGTACACATGTATATATTATATAGATACTAATAAATGGATAGATGAGATGGATAATATGGTGTCGATGTAAGTGCATAATATATGAATTGATATTGATAAAATAACACAAGGACAAAGACGGGTAACAACTAATTGAATCAATCAGAAACAGAAGAACGTGCAAATCAAATCAAATAATGAAAAGAAATTTTAGCAGCCACTAAGTTGTTGGGTAGTAGGATTTTGGTCGACATGAATCTCAATCAAGAAAGAAAGTTATTAAAGTAGAAAGAGATACCTAACTAAATTTGTTTGTTATGCAATTTATTGGAATCAAATCGTACTGGGTTGCAGACAGAATCACCCCCTCATACAGTTTGATAGATATATCTAACAAATTGTACGATTCTTTAATTTATATAATTTAAATATTAATAATTATGTTACTATTAATAATAATAATTATATTAATAATAAAAATAAATAATAATGTTATTATAAATCGTAAAATGATAATAATTTTATTATAAATAATAATAATAATAATAATATTTTGTATTATTTTCTATTAATAATTAATAATAACTATCAGAATAATAATGATATTAGTAATAGTAAAAATATTAATATTAATATGATAATATAGTTAATAACAATAATGATAATCATAACAGTACTAATAATAATAATTTACTTATTTGTTTGTTATTTTACATCTTTAATTCTAGTTGATTAAAGTATACTTTATTAATTTAAAATATTATATATACACTTATATTTATATTTATAAATATATATATTTATATATACATATTTAGTTACAACATTTGTTCGTGAATCGTCGGGGATGGTCGGAGGTCAATTGCACAGTTCAAACTTTTTGAGATTTCAACATTACAGACTCTGCTTATCGTGTCGGAAACATATAAAGATTAAGTTTAAATTTGGTCCGAAATTTCCGGGTCGTCACAGTACCTACCCGTTAAAGAAATTTCGTCCCGAAATTTGAGTGGGATGGTCATGGCTGACAATAAGTATGTTTTCATGACGAATCTGAGATGTTAAATAGACTTTTATCACTATTGAATATTATAGATAGAACGATTTGATTACTCGAAGCGTACGAATGAAGTTATCGTAAATGAATGAAATAAGATAATAATGATTCGCCATATCTTTTGATGACATCACAATTGATTTTCGGAGTTCAAGGGATTTAAAGAAAATCTTGAAAATCAATAAGATCTGTTTCTTCGAGATTTAAGAAAATTAGGATCTCTTTAATTAAATGCGATAATCTTTCCCGATTACTACATATGATATTTCCATTATAAATTTACCTTTTCCGTTCCATTAGTTTTCACCACTTCTATACTCAATTCCCAAATTCAAAAGATTGTGAAAATGCTTAATCCAATTCTAATCCTTGATATTTTCCTAATTATCATTTTTGTCATCCTTCCTTTCAATCTTCCACCAAAAAAATCTATTTGCTTCTGCGATTACCTTGGGGTGATGCTATTCTTAATTCTACTGTGTCTTTATATTGCTATTCGTATTAATATCCAAGGTTTGTAATTTCTGCGTTGTTGTTAGGTTTTATATCTTCCTTTATATTTCGATGTCTCTGCTTCTGTCTCCTATAATCATTGTCATCCACGATTAATGCTCTCTCCTATTTGCTGCGATTTATACCCCTTTCTATTTCAGAGCTTCATGCTTTTGATTTCTTTTCGCAAGTAATGGTCCAGAATTCGTAGGTATGGAGTTTCGAATGAACTTAATGTTCTAAATAAGAAAGAACGTAATCGCACGATTTGATTTGTCAAATTACCTGAATTACTGAGAATAGAAGTATCAAGAATATACTTTCTTGATAAATTCAGAAGTTAAGTAGAATGAAAGAGTTATGTAACATGGCACATCATGACGTTATGATCTGTGAATCATCACGTTCCATTAGAAACTCAGCATGACTTACTGTAATATAATCGCGTTGATCAAGTGTCATTATATTATACTAACTCATGCAACAGTTCTCAACACTACTTCAAAAATATTCATATTTTAAATTCAAAGGTTCGCAGAATATAGAAACTAAAACAGTTTCCTTTTATGATATAATACGGATAGCGCAGAGAGATAATTAATATCGAACGAGAATATTTATGAAGATATCTTCAGAAATATTGAGGATATTAATAAAGAAAGGTACGATGATATCTTAGGATTTCAGAATCAAATTGTGATGAAGAAATTCATTCACGATGATTTAGAGTGGTTAAGGAGTAAGGTATTCGCTAAAGATTTCTTCAGAAACAGAATTATCTGGATTCTTTATGTACAAGTTTAGTCCTTGTAATTTGTTCAGAGTCTCCTTCATGGTTTGCTCAATCCGATTTCTAGTTCTAACTTTTCTGAGCTTTGCCAACATACTATTCTTTATATATTTTTTTTTTACCTTCGACGGTTAAGGTCGTGTACAGTTTTTGCTGCTGTATTCAGCTTGTACAATTTTTGTTGCTGTATTCAGCTTGTACAGTTTTTGCTGCGGTATTCAGTTTTTTTTCTTCAGATTTTGGAGTATTGATTTGTAGACTGGGTGCTTTTCAGAATTTCAGGGTGGAAGATCATAATTCTAATAGATAAGGATTATATGTATACTTATAACTGTTAATGTAGACATGCTGCGAAATTTCAAAATACTGATTGCTAATTCCCGGTAGTTGGTATAGTAATTCTCGTTATAAGATGTAAATGAGTAAATGATAGGGTTTCACTGAATATAGTGATTTTTCGGAAAGTCAAAGATCAACGGAGTTGTTGGTAAATTTACTGCTAATGTGGTGAGATATAAACGGTTTCCCGGTATCGATGATGAAAGACAACTTATATATCAGGGTTATCATAAGCTAATCCGAGTGAAAAGTCGAAGTTGACTCGATGGAGCTGTGACAAAATTGGCTAATTTGGAAAGGAATTGCAAAGTTATTTTCAGTAATAACAATGACAAAGGAGCTAGCACAGATACGTGTTAAACGTTTACTCAGGTTCCGAGTGTTTTCAGGTGCATAACTATATGCATAAATCTTTCCTTCCGTAGATGAAGTGCGGTTGGTTCATCCTCTCGATTGAGGTGTTTTCAAGAATCATGAAAGGTTTGAATGCAGATTGTAATCGACAAGATACAAATGAGGTTTAAGATGAAATCAAGTGGCAAACTTGAAGAAATGTTTAGTTTCATATGTTATAATCAATATTTTAATTCATTTTAATTATCCAATGTTATTAGCCCACAGTCGATTGTCCACAGTTTACAGTCCAATAATTCATATATAGTTTAATATATAATATTCAAATTAATTAATACGTATCGTGACCCGTGTACATGTCTCAGACTCGATTACAACTCAAAGTATATATATTATTTAAGAATCAACCTCAACCCTGTATAGCGAACTCGAGTATTACAGCATATAGAGTGTCTATGGTTATTCCAAATTATATATATATATATATATATATATATATATATATATATATATATATATATATATATATATATATATATATATATATATATATGCGTCGATATGATATGTCAAAACTTTGTATACGTGTCCCGATATTTAAAGTACGTAAAATAAATAACAGAATTTTAATGACGATAAATAAAATTGCGAGAATATAAATTGCGATAAATAAAATGTAACCAGTTAGCTAGGAACAGTTAGGTAGGAACATTTAGCGTGGATTCTTAACAAAATTATTCTCATAATTAAATTGTTTGTTTCTAACAAATTTTATTTTATCCAATGTTTTCTTCATTATGCCACTTGTGGGATTCTGATAAGTCAAAATCCAAATATGAAATTGAATAAAAATGGTTATTCGGTGATGAACGGATTCGTATATCTGTGGATGTAAGTAGGGTAGTAAATGACTGTTGAATCAGATTAGCAGAATGTACCGTGTAACTGATTAATGTGCAATCTAAATATTCCTCGGGTATTACCTACCCGTTAAAATATTTTCACCATTAACAGTTGTACAAAAGAATTTTTTTATTTTTTTTAATTACAATCTTTATGAAAATATACTTGCATACATATTTTCTTCAGATGTAATCATGGATTTAATGAGTTAATATGATATTAATCTCATTTGCTCTTCGGGTTGAGCTAGAATAAGTAATCTTTAAAACTTTTAGAGACACATATTCTTCGCAGAATATTTCTTCTTCACAGAATATTTCTTCAATGAAGTTATGGATCAATACTTCATCGTTCATTATTGTTGGTACTCCTTCGTATCTATGGTGCATATGATGTTGATGTTCGAGGTAAAGATTGTGATGTCGAGACGTGTGATGCGGATGTTGCTGTTGGTGGTACTGGTGCTGCCAGTACTGATATTGATCGTACTGTTGGTGCCGGTGATGCTACTGGTGCTTGTAAGTTTTGAACCATATTCTCCCAATTACTCGGGTGCGGAGTTCGTTGACTTCTTCTATTACACCTGGGTGATTGTCGGTCGGAACGAGTGGATGAATAAGGTTTAGAATTGTGGATAGAATATAATCGTGTCAAGATACCCTGGAAATGAGGTTGAAAATGGTGTTTCGGATAGGTTCGCCGGTAAGTGCATCAAGTTTTCCACCAAGAGGTGAATTCGGTTGATGGAAAGGATCACCTTCTTCTTGTCTCCAATGATTAAAGAGGCTACGAACCCATCAGATGAATTGCAGATGGCTGATTGGTTGATTCATTCTGGTGACGTTGCTTCCGGAGTTTAGGTAAAACTATATCGGAATAGCTATCGGAGTTCGAGGGACTTGAACTAGTTGCGAGTTCCATCTTGTACGGTTGAATAAAAGATTTTTCGATATGAAAGAATTTTCGGCTATCGGATGATGTTCTAATTACATGGAGTATCAATATAGAGCAAAAGATTTCGTACATTACGTCAGAATGTACGGAATATCAGGCAGATTTTACTGTAACAGATACGCTAAGATATGAATTAGCAGATACGCTAAGATATGAATTTTGTCTATACACTATTCATGCAATCAATGCATTAAAATGTGTCTAGACTAAGAATGATAAGCAGGTAATGTTCGACAAGGAATGATAAGCAAAACTTTATGACATGCAGACCAGGTTCAAGTCCAGACTTATTAATATAACCCAACTACTAGGTCGAAGTCCAGACTCATTAATGCATCCTAACAACTACTAGTTAGACACACTAATGCAAGACCTGGTTCGCTACGACCAACGCTCTGATACCAACTGAAATGACCCGTCCTAATCCATCCGGACGAAGTTTACATCGATTACGAACGATTCACAATAGTTGATTACATCGCGAGGTACTTGACCTCTATATGATACATTTTACAAACATTGCATTCGTTTTTAAAAGACAAACTTTCATTTCATCGAAAGTTGACGGCATGCATACCATTTCATAATATATCCAGCTATAATTGACTTAATAATAATCTTGATGAACTCAACGACTCGAATGCAACGTCTTTTGAAATATGTCATGAATGACTCCAAGTAATATCTCTTAAATGAGCAAATGCACAGCGAAAGATTTCTTTCATACCTGAGAATAAACATGCTTTCAAGTGTCAACTAAAAGGTTGGTGAGTTCATTAGTTTATCATAAACGATCATTTTCATCATTTTAATAGACCACAAGAATTTCATTTCCATTTCTCATAAATATACGTCCCATGCATAGAGACAAAAATCATTCATATGGATTGAACACCTGGTAACCGACATTAACAGGATACATATAAGAATATCCCCTATCATTCCGGGAAATCCTTCGGACATGATAAAAACAACATCGAAGTACTAAAGCATCTGGTACTTTGGATGGGGTTCGTTAGGCCCAATAGATCTATCTTTAAGATTCGCGTCAATTAGTAGACTTGTTTACTAATTCTTAGGTTACCAAGTAAAAAGGGGCATATTCGGCTTCGATCATTCAGCCATATAATGTAGTTTCGATTACTTGTGTCTATTTCGTAAAACATTTATAAAAATTGCGCATGTATTCTCAGCCCAAAAATATAAAGGGTAAAAAGGCAAATGAAACTCACCATACTGTATTTTGTAGTAAAAATACATATGACGTCATTTAACAAGTGTAGGATTGACCTCGGATTCACGAACCTATATCAAGTATGTATATTAACACATATGATTAACAGACATTAGTAATTAAATTAGTTTATTTATTACTTATTTAATTTAGTAATATATTTGTTATTTCAAAGTTTATATATATAGTTATTTTGTATAATGATATTTATATATATAATTATACTAATAAATATATATATCTATATAATTAGTTAAATCAAAAATTTATATATATAAATATTTATGTAAATAATGTTATTATGTTGTTAGTACTAATAATATTAATAAGAATGTTATTAAAAGTAGTAATAATGGTAATACTTATGATATTAATAAAAATGATAATTTTTCAAAAATACTTTTGTTATTAATAAAAATTTCAAAAATGATGATTTTAATGGTAATACTAATAATAATAATAATAATAATAATAATAATAATAATAATAATAATAATAATAATAATAATAATAATAATAATAATAATAATAATAATAAAAGATATATTACTACCTCAAAGGCTTTTCCAAAAATAATGTCTGAGTCCGGGCTCGAACCTGAGACCTCTCGTTAACAGACACAACACCCTAACCATCCCTCAATTCTTTCATTTCTGATTATAACACAACCTATTAATATATATATCCAGTATCTATAACGCTGTCTGCTTCCTCTTCTATATAAAAAAAAAATTGCTCTATCACAGTTTCGATCCTGTGATCTCTTGCCTAACCCACACATCACCAAACCACTACTCTGTGATTACATATTCGAAATGACCATTGATTGAATATTATATAATCCTCAGAATAACTGACTTTTCATGTTCTTAACTCGATCATCATCATAATCTAACGTTTATCATTACCATGATTAATCTTAGGTTATCATCATCAACTACATCATGTCAATTGTTACCTTATACCATGATCATCATAATCATAATCATCATCATCAAACATTACGATTAATATTACAATAATCCTAATTATTACCATTAATTTCGTCAGTCAGTAATCGGATTGGAAACAAGAAAAGAAACAGAAAAAGGAAAACGGCACTCACCTTATGTCCTCAGCATCATTCTCCTACCCTAACCCTAATCACGAATCCTATCATCACAATCACAATCACCATGCTTTACTTTTTTTTAACCAATTTCAATCTAGATTGTTTCGACTTACATCATCATCATTTTCTCATCTCTGTAACATCATCACTCTCATCCTTTCCATCCTCATCATCATAACTTAATTCGCCATCATCATCTTCTTGCACCATCATGTTCATCATTAAGCTTCGTACATCACTCATCATCATTCGCTTCAACTTAATAACATTATCATATATTATACTCTTGTTACGTATCACCTAACTAATGTGTGTATGTTTGTGTTGAGATCGGAAAAGGATCAAGAACATAAATCGTTGGATCTTCATGTGCTGATCCAGGTTGCCTCAAAAGTTTATGGCCCAAAAACATGGCAGTCCAATACCCGTTTCACAAGCCCAAGTTGTGGTTGTCTAGATGAGATAACTAATAATAATCGGCCCACAGCAGCACTTGGTTGAACCAAGGATTCGATCTACATAATTAAAACAAACAGAAAAGGTGCCCCTTTGCAGCTTCCACTCGACCACTCCCATCATTCTTAAAAAAAAAATTAATTTCCACCTTTATGACTCATAGTGTCGGCCACAATTCCCACTTTGTCCCACTTGCTCATTTGATTGCTATATAAATTGATATACTATAACCAAGTTGTTAATTCAATAAAACTGTAAACACATATTTCATTATCCTTTCGATAGCTTGTTTAATCCGAAGAAAACAATACAGCAGGAGGATGGTAGCTGTTACTTCGATGGTTTTTGGGGTTCACGACTCAACAACAAAAATAATAATAAGAATAAGAGAGATATAAGGAGGGAGATATTAGTAGAGAAAGAAAAAGAAGGTGATTTGAAACAGAAAGCTAACATGCTGTAGCCGTTTGGTGGCTGTAATCAAGTAACGAAATAGAAGAAACGTAACGGTTGTGTTTGGTCAATCACGACCACAAAACAGAAAAATAGTGAGCAGTAGCAGGTGTAGTAAAAAGTGGGTTTCATTGGATTTAAGTGGTGATTTGGGTCGATGATGATTTGTGTCGATGATGATTTGTGTTTGACATGGTAATTGAATAATGACGGTTACAGTGGTATTTATCGAGCATGATGAGTTAGTAAGAGTTAATGTTTTGATGAGGGTTTATTGTAGTGATGGTAGTAATGGTTTTAGTGATGGTCTAAGGTGGTGGAATGGGAGCCGATGGTTAGAAGTGGTGATCAAACTTGGTGGTCAAGATGGCTTGATCGTGGTTGCGAAGTTAAACCGAAATAGAGACCGATTTATATGGTTATACTTTGAATTGGTGATCATTTATAGTTAGTAAAGGTGGCGATGAAAGAAGTAATATGATGGTGTGTGTTTGTTGTAATATTTGGAAAAGAAGAAGCAAAAGAGAAACTCATTTGAGTGTTTATGTTCTCTTGTATGTACACATGTATATATTATATAGATACTAATATATGGATAGATGAGATGGATAATATGGTGTCGGTGTAAGTTCATAATATATGAATTGATATTGATAGAATAACACAAGGACAAAAACGGGTAACAACTAATTGAATCAATCAGAAACAGAAGAACGTGCAAATCAAATCAAATAATGAAAAGAAATTTTAGCAGCCACTAAGTTGTTGGGTAGTAGGATTTTGGTCGACATGAATCTTAATCAAGAAAAAAAGTTATTAAAGTAGAAAGAGATACCTAACTGAATTTGTTTGTTATGCAATTTATTGGAATCAAATCGTACTGGGTTGCAGACAGAATCACCTCCTCATACAGGTTGATAGATATATCTAACAAATTGTATGATTCTTTAATTTATATAATTTAAATATTAATAATTATGTTAATATTAATAATAATAATAATAATTATATTAATAATAAAAATAAATAATAATGTTATTCGAAATCGTAAAATGATAATAATTTTATTATAAATAATAATAATAATATTTTGTATTATTTTCTATTAATAATTAATAATAACTATAAGAATAATAATGATATTAGTAATAGTAAAAATATTAATATTAATATGATAATATAGTTAATAACAATAATGATAATCATAACAGTACTAATAATAATAATTTACTTATTTGTTTGTTATTTTACATCTTTAATTCTAGTTGATTAAAATATACTTTATTAATTTAAAATATTATATATACACTTATATTTATATTTATATATACATATTTATTTACAACATTTGTTCGTGAATCGTCGGGGATGGTCGGAGGTCAATTGCACAGTTCAAACTTTTTGAGATTTCAACATTACAGACTCTACTTATCGTGTCGGAAACATATAAAGATTAAGTTTAAATTTGGTCGGAAATTTTCGGGTCGTCACAATTTTGACCCGTTTGAGTAAAGTTGAGGATTTGAAGTGATAAATATATTTAAAAGTTGATATGGAGATGTTGAAAGAATTTGGGTCAGTTTGATAAGTTGGGGAAGAACTCATTAACAATATGTATACGAAACCTTGCTGCCTTAAAATTTTATAACTGATTTTTTATTTCTTTAATTTTTTTGTTACAAATTTTAACTTATACTAAAGATGAAATGAAAGGTACCGGCTCAGTTCCCCTGCTTGCTTACCAGACAAGAAGGATTAGACTTTCACCAATGGACTATAGCAAACAGAGAGAAAGAAACCTAAGTCACTATTGTATTGTGAACCCCGCACACTACCAGTGACAGGAAAAAAACAGATAGAACACTATATCCTACTCCAGGAAAGTTGTACGGATATGGACTCTAACTCCAGCCTACTGCTTCGTACAGAGCAAGGATTCAGGGCTTTCAAACACTCTAATGGGCGTTCAGCCTATCCCTTACTTTTTAGTAAGAACTTCATACCTTTTAGTAAGAACCTCTAGCGATACTATCCCTTACTTTTTATGGAAAAAAAACCATAGAAAATCTAAACGACCATCAATTCTTTCTATTTCAATAAATCCCAACCATATCAATAGTTCGTCCTCATCATAATACGATTCACGTTCATCTTTTACCTTTAACATTTCTATATCTCCTGATCTTTACTTAGATATTTAGATTTAGATAAATACTCTCATATTATCTTATTGAAATGTGAACATGTACTTCATTTTTTATAACATATATTATTTTCTCATACTTATTCAGTTCTTATCATTAGTACATTACATCTACACATAATTATTATTTATGAACAACACTACTTTGAGAAATAATAACTAATATTGTAAATGTTTTTAAAATATTTTGTGCAATTTGTTAAATTAATCAAGCTCCTAATAGATTATTATTAAATCCATATCTATATATGATTTGAAATGGTTTTTAAGGACCCGTGCAACGCATGGGCTCAATGGTATGTCTTAGACACTTAGAGCCTGTTTACTTTCTTTTCATCAAGGCATGTTATGGATATAGATGGTTATGCGGATAAAGATGACTATATGTAGTAATCTGAAAATGATAAATTGATGTTTACTTTATTTACTGAATGAAATAACTTAATAATAAAATTGACTCTTTTACAATTTATTTTAATTATTTATTCTAGGTAATTTGTCCATAATCATAACCAAATAAAAGTTCAATTACATTATATATACGGAGTATTATATAATCTTGTATCTATTTTGCTAATTTAGAATCTCAATAATTCAAGAGCAAAAATGTAACCAAACAAGCGTACTGGTCCGTCGCGCTTCGCTGCGACCGTTTCATTACAGAAGCAACCGCCAGATACTGACCTACTAATGACCTGCTGGGAACTTCGATGTAATCTGTGAAGATAAGATTTGGATAATAGAATGTTAATCATTCATAAAATAGCATTTACATAGCTAATAATGAGTTACAATGGCTTATACGCTTACGAATAATGATAAGCAGTGGGCCAATGTTGATTAAGAAGTCTTTATAAACAATGTTGGAACAATCTACATGTTCTTAATAGTAAAATAAAGGTTAAATCGATCATGTACCAGATAAGGTTCCCCAAAATTTGTGATCCTTAGCTCCATGAAGATATGAAATCCAGGTTGACTGTAAATAAAAAATAAAGAAAATTGAAGAAACATAAATGATGAATGCAACATATTAATTTTGTGAAGTATTTCATCTTTTAGTTCGATGAAAACATTATGATCCCCCTGATTTTTTGGACCGTTGACGAAAACTAAAGGTCCAAGTGTTCAGGTGTGGGTAAGTCATTTTCTCGAACTTCAGTGATAGTTATAATCATTCTGAAATTTGGAACATCTTTTTTATCACACTTGTCTCTGGTTGTTCTAAATAGACTAATTAACTCAATAATCAATATGCACATCCAACATATCAATTAGGTGTTCAACAATAGTGATAAATTTTATTAACAATCTAATTTCTCATGTCATATGTATATAGGCAATATTATTGTCCAACTACTACACACAATATAATAATGATATTTAGAATTTATAAACAACTATTGCAAATGAACAGGGCATTATGAATGCCAAAATCAGTTTGGAAGAAACTAAGAGTTAGCAAACCAAGCCACGGTTAAAAAGGACCAAGGTGCATGTGCAGGTGCAGTTATAAATCAAAACTAAACAGGAGCATTAAACTGAAAAGATACTGATGTACAAAGTAATTAAAATGAAATTGTAAGCGGGTAAACCGATTCCGGTTCAATCATTTCATATCTAACAAAATTGTTCTAATAAAGATGAAAGTATTCGCTGATGTAATGCTTGAGCGAAGCATTGGCATTCTCAGCTGACCTTTTTGACGTTTTTTAGGTGCCATTATACTCTTTTGCCAACTGAACTTAAGGCAGGCTATTATTTAACAACTGGTTCATACGAAGAACTCATACCAAACAGCAGATTTAAAAATGCTTCTTAAACAATAGCATACAATTAAACAAAAAAGGAAAATATACAGGTAAACCGATAAAGTAAAAGGATATAGCATAAGAAAAAGATTAGAAAAACTTACCGGACGATGGTATAACGAAAATCTGTACCTGTAAGCTGCAAAAAAGGGAAGGAAAAAAAAAAAGGGAACGTATAAACAACAGTTCACGTAATCCGGTCGATAAACAACAAAACGAAAACAGTCGGCAGCTTCAAGAACGATAATAACCAACGAAAGCGGAAAAAACCTGCAACTTCGAGATGAACTAAACGGAAGGTAGCAGATGAAGTTTGTTTACAAAAAATATAAAATAATATCAAACATAACTATTAATAAATAACTATAAGAAATAACTTACGATTATGTGAGATGTGTATTTAGGTTTTCATAGCAAAAAAAGTCGTGTCAATTGCGAATTGAATGAAACAATGGTGGAGAAGAGACGATAACAGCGACGGTGGTCATCGTAGCAAGAACGACGGTGGTGGTGGTTGCACCAACAACGTTCTCCGCCTTTGGCGGTCTGGTGGTGATGACGGTGAACGATCGCCGCCTTTGGCAGTCTGCTGCTAATGACGGTGACAGAGTGACACAAAACACCCAGCGGAGAAATTGTCGGTGAACAAAATAGGGATCGAGGAAGAAGAAAACACCCAGCGGAGAAATCGTCGGTGAACAAAATAGGGATCGAGGAAGAAGAAAACACCCAGCGGAGAAATCGTGGGTGAACAAAATCGGGAGACCAAACGGCAAATACGTCTCCTTTGGAGACAACGGTTGCGGTTGTTGTAGGGCGGGTCGAACCCCGTTTCCATTCAACGGTAGATTCGCAGACTTAAACGATATCTGATTATTATTACTACCAACACCATCATCAACAACAACAGCATTCGGAATCTGACTAACCTCAAACGCAGGGTTAATTTGGGAATTTGTTAAATTTGTAAACAAAGTGTTATCATCCGGTTTACCACCTAATTGCATTTCTTCCCTAACAACACCAGCTTTGACCAAAAAGTCTTCTAAAGTCATCTCACCTAAAGTTTGTTGCCTTTGGGGCAAATGGGGTTGACAAACCCGTTATTATACTCTTTCGATAAATCTTTCCAAACTTCAACGACCGTTTTTTGACTTAACGTTCTTGGTAGCGTTAACGACCCTTGTCTCTGCAAAATGGTCCCACCAACGCCAACACAATCTTGTACAGTATTGCTTGTTTTGTATCCCATTGTTTGCATTTCTTCTGCATTCCAAATGTTCTTTAGTAATTCATCCATATTCATTGACCCAAAATCTTTACCAATACTACCCATTCTATTTTGTAGCTCATCGAAAGTCAACGAATAAATCGAACCTTGTCGAGTCAACGGGAAGTTGTTTCCTGGTGGCTGGCCGCTACCATTTCTATTATCAATTGGCTGATTCCCTAAGTTTTTGAAGTTCATAATTGATAATTTAGAACCCTAAGTACTAACCAATTCCTTCAATTTCCTAATATACAAAATCAAAATTCATTCAGATCAAACTGAATTCCTAAATAGCAATTAAGAATTCAATTTTATTTTCATTCAGAAACTCCACTATTAAGCATCAAACTGTATATCGAAAACAAAAAATTGGCTAAAAACCTATTATCAAAATATTCACAATATATAAGACACACAATTTCACAGAACATTACTTCTTAGCTAAAACCAATCCATTTTTTATTTATTTAGGGCAAACTGAATCAGATAACTTCATCAAACATTGATTAAATTACTAACTAAAAAAGGAAAGTAGGACAATACGGATGATTAACAAATAAGTAAACCAAAAATAGTAAAAACAACAATGAAGAAAGAGGTTACCTGAATTGATTGTTCACTGAATTATTTTCCTTTTTCTTACAATAAAAAAAGAAAAAGAAAACTTCCTCAAATGTATATGTTGTACCTGGACCTAATTTAAGCTTTGTGTTAATTTGATTAAATTACTATACTGTATAAATTTGGAAATGAAGAGGCAACTGTACTTGTAGGCTGTTGAAATGGTGGTTACGCCGGCGACAATGGCGGCGACGAAGCCATAGATCTAGAGAAGAGGTGGCGATGGAGTCTCTAAAAGTCGACAGAAGCTTGGTTAGGGTTAGTCGGTGACGGTGGATGAAATCGGGTTGGGAGGTTAATGGAAGCAGATGAAGCTTCCAGACTACTCGTACTAAATATCTGAAGGGAAGGGTATGCAAATTGACGAAAGAACCCCTTTTTAATAAATAAATATAAAAAAAAAACAAAACCTACAGTTGGTGAATAGTGTCGAAATAGCTACTGTTGCGGAACAGTGTTTAGAATTTGCTCAATTGTAATAAGTATAATATCAGAAATCATGAAAATCGTATATATTCAAAACAAAACCCTCGTCTTCTAAAAAAACCCCAAAAATATAATAGTCTTTATTTTTTATTCATCTAAAAATTACTCCTTTCAAATAACCCACCAACAATACCAAAACCCTTGTTTTCCAACCAAAGCAACCACATATCATATGATTTGCCAACATAAACCTGTGTTGATGTGTGCGATCAATTTCATTAAACCCATCACCAATCACCAATTTTATTAAACCACATCGGCAATTTGTTGTATAAACCTCCTATTTTATCTATATTAAGTCGTGCTGAGATTCGAGCTACACATATAAGAACTTCAATCGATGTAAAAGATGATAAGGATAGCGATATCAAGAGTGACTGATATGTTTTACTTTCTAACAAAGAAGATGAGAGAAAGAACAAAATAAGAAAGAGAAGGTGTAAGGGTAGGTTTGAAATAAAGTGAGCAAAAGCAGCTATATGGGGACTACACCTTGTTTTGGGGTGAGCCAAACAGTCAACCAGGCAGTTTTGGTTAATCATTAATCCATAAGTAAATAGCAAAAGGTGATGACCGAAAAAGTTATTGGCTCAATTAAGTTCAATAATGCAAAAAGAAACAGGCCCTTAGACTTGCTACAATTTTTTGTAATTCCTTCCTTATACTGATATAACAAAATCTGGTTAGTATTTATACTTGACACTCTATGAGCTATGATTAACTATAAGTCCTTTGTATTACCAAAAGGATTTTCTTTTTGTGAAAAATTCATTGGTATGATAAACTCTTTTGACGCTTTGATCGGTTTATAAACTTTGACCTGTATTAATTTCTTTCTACATTTAATACCTAACATAAATTCTGAAAAAGTCAATACTGATTGTCTTTTAAAAGGATTCAGTTGATGAGAATCCACTTGATACAGTTGTTTTTGTTTTCTTTTTTTTTTTTCTGGATATTATGTTAGGTTGATTTTCTATTGTAATGTTTTGCTAAAGTTATAAAATGATCTTTAATTTGGGTTTGGATTTTGTTGAAAAAGATTTATCCAAGCTCTTGATAGTGCAAAGGAAAAAAAGGGTTACTTTGGTGTATACTTAAAAATGTAGGTGAAAGATGATTATGAAAATTGGTGGGTAAATTATATTGGGTCAATTAGTGAAAGACAATGCAATTTTAAGTATTTACATAGCTGCTTTTTATATTTATTGGGATTTTTAGCTAGAAGCTATAAACTCACAATCACTCTTTTTGTCTACTTTCAATACTCCGTAATTGTTTTCATTTTTATGAAGATACAAAGATTCCATATGATACCAATATGTCTATATGTAACTTTTCTAGCATTATAATTCTGGAATTGTGATAAGATGTGGTGATGATAAATAATCATTATCCATATACATGTTAGGTTTGTTTACTGAACAAAAAACTTGATTTAGTTTATTTTCAATTTAAATTACAGGTTCGAGATCACTGCCCTATAATGAATACGAAGTCATTGGCAGCTTCATATTTGGGTTTTCTGTTCTTCACTCTTCCTGTTTGACGGTAATAGTTTTACTTTTTCATTAATTTATATTTTCCTTTGTTTATGTGTTTGAACTATTGACCCGTTTCAAATAATATACAAAACCAATCAAAAAATGCGATTAAAATATTCATTCAAGTCTTTTTTTTCCTCTCCCAAACTCACCGATTCTTTTCTTCGGCAATATATCTTCTTCAAATTCGATGACACCAAATTCCAATCTCTGGAACCTGTAACAGTTAATCTTCGAAGAAATATAAATTTTATAGACCTTGTAATACATCGCTGAAGACCAAATCGTTGAAAAAATCCGCGCAAAAGTATATATTGTAATTTTGTCAGATAATAATCGCATATCTTTTGATACTTCGATTCAGTCATAATCCCATCTTCGACAGATTGAATTGATAGTAACATTGAGGTCGGAATGATGAATTATAACCTGTTGTAGATTGATTGCATAGGTTTTGTATAAGGTTGTTGTTACAAACACCTCTTTGACCATCTTAACTTCGGAACAAGTTTAATCAGCTTTGTTTGTTCGGAAGATCATTATCAACGGAATCGGTTGAGTATGCTAAGATTTATAGTATGAAGCTTTGGGCTATCAATGAATAAGTTCAGATAGGAGGTTTTGGTGTGTTACATTCATAGTTATTTTTACTGTTGTTTTGTTTTTGTATTTGTAATTTGTAATTGTTTGAAAATTACAAATTAATATTTAATATTGGAATAACCCTCCAAAAATGCTCTCAATCCCTACCTCCCCTTTCACCCCCAATCCCCCACCGCCACCAAAGAACACCGACGGTCACCACCACAAACCGCCACCTCCACCCTTCACCTCCAACAACGACAGCCATCTCCCACCACCGCCACCTATACCCGCCGTCAACAATCACAATAACCCTCCAACAACCTCCCCTTTCACCCCCAATCCCCCACCGCCACCAAAGAACACCGACGGTCACCACCACAAACCGCCACCTCCACCCTTCACCTCCAACAACGACAGCCATCTCCCACCACCGCCACCAATACCCGCCGTCAACAATCACAATAACCCTCCAACAACTACTGCAGCTGAAGAAGGTGTATGGGTCGAGGTCACCCGAAAAAGACGATCTACATCCATCTCAAAACACAAGAGCAACTCTAACCATCCCTTCTTGCACGATCCCAACATCATACCTAATACCTCCATCTCCCAGGCGAAGGATCTGATCAAAAAATATGGATCTGGCCATCAAACCTATCAATCGCCGATTAAGATTAATACCCCAAAATCACATCAACACAACTCAAACCTACCATCGAACCTCACCTCTTTTATGTTTCACAATTTTCCAGAACACCTAAACATCGCTGGACTTTGGAATATCTTCAGACCATTCGGTATCGTTAAGGAAGTTTTTGTTCCCTTCAAAAAGCTTAAAAGTGGCCAACGATTTGGGTTTGTTCGATTCGAAGATGTCAATGACAAAGAATTCATGGCAAGAAAACTAAACACCATTATTATCGATGGAAATCACTTCAAAGTTTTTATTGCCAAAGAGAGAAACTCAAAGCAGCAAACTCAAAACCCACTGCCGACTAAACCTAGACCCTTCAAAAAGATCTTCATGAACAACTCTTACGTGGATGAGAGGCTCTTCAAAGAAGTAATTATCGACAACCCAACTATCCATCAACAAGGGCAGGAAATAAAATCAAAAACAAAAAGAGTAACTCAAGCAAAGGATTGCGAAACCAACGTCAAATATCTTGAAAACGCCATCGGTGGTGTGGTCAAGAAGATTGAAACACTTGAATGCATTGAAGAAGTCTGCATTGCAGCGGGTTTACACGACTGTAACATTAAGTATTTAGGTGGAGTCTCTGTGTTACTAATCTTAAACAACAAGGCAGTGGTTACCAATATTTTGGAGAATGAAAATCATCCCATTCGTGATTGGTTGGATTCCCTTAAACCTTGGAATATCCAGGATAGCCCCCCGGGTCGACTCACCTGGGTCACGATCACAGGCGTCCCAACGATATGCTGGAATGAAAACACTTTCAAATCAATTGCTTTATGGTGGGGAGAACCCCTCGACACACAAAACTGCAACCTTTTAGAAGCTAAGAATCTTGTTAAAGGTAAAGTCCTCATCAAAATTTGGGATCCAATGATTGTTAGTGGGTATGTCAGACTTTTGGTAGGCACTCAACTCGTCTATGTCCATGTTATTGAAGATACTAACGACATTGTGGAAATTGTCTCGGATTCGGATTCATACACGTCGGATGATACTCCCAACTCTAGTGAAAGTGATGGTTACACGTCTAGTAACGATGATGGGATAAAATCGGTGAACGATTCCTTTCCGCCCCTAAATCCAGATTCCGATAACGTCAACATTGAAGGTCATGGTTCTTTTTCTGATTGCAACAGTCATACTCCGGCACCGGTCGAAACAAAGCACAATAAAGGTGGAACAAACGGTTTGTCTTCCGAATCAAAACGCCTCGAAACTAACAAGATTTTTTCACAGAGCAATAAATCCCCTCATGTTCCCGATACCTTCATTAATGTCGAGAATAACGGTAACCAAAATACCCCTGACCCTTCAACTATTTTTAACACGGTGACGAGCCCAATCAATACCTCCAGGCCCATTACTCCCCCTAAACCCAATTCACCTCATCAACCCTCTAGCCCAATTCCTGAGCCCATTATTACACCAAAGTCTACCCAACCCATTATTAATATCCCGGATCAACCCGCAGCTAATCCCAGTAATGATATTCACAATCCCATTTCAACTGCCGAACCTATCCCCGATCCAAACTCAGTTAACCCAACAATCCCTAATCCCAACCCCGAGCATAACTTAAACACTGACACTGTTTTGGCAACCAACGCTGCATCAAACCAATCACCAATTATTGACCTTGATCTCCAAAAGCTCTCAGATGCTTTCAACTCTATCAAGAAACTCCCTACCAACAATCGAAAGAAATTGAAAGATAAAAACACATCATCGAAACACATCAATGAAGCTTCTTCCAATGGTCTCTCTCGTTCCAGGAAAGGTAACTCTTCGGGATCCATCGGCAGCCTCAACCATAAAGAGCTCGGAAAAGAGATCGGCATTCGTTGGAAAGCGGATCAACATTGTTGATCTACCTCCAACCCTCGGTAAGTCATTGTTTTCATAATGAATATCTTATCTCTTAACATTCGTGGTATTGGACAGGATGATCGAAAGGATTGGATTCAAAAACTCTGTAGACAAGAAAAACCACAGGTGCTAGCACTCCAGGAAACCAAGTGTGGTGAGATCGAAGACAAAGTAATAGAGAATTTTTGGGGTTCTGAAAACTTCAAGTACATACAAAAACATGCAGTAGGTTCCTCGGGTGGGATGTTGTTAGTCTGGAACACTGATGTTTTTAATGTCAATCAAGCGATCGAAGGCGAATTCTTTTTAACTATCAAAGGACATTGGAAAGGTATCGATGAAGAAATAGCTTTTGTCAATGTCTACGGACCACATAACACCGCCAAGAAGAAACTAATGTGGGAAAGTTTAGAAAATCTTCTCAACTTTAAAGACATGCCTTGGTTACTTTGCGGGGATTTTAACGAGGTTAGAGGTTTAGACGAAAGATTAAATTGCGACTTCAACAAACCCTGGTCGGATATGTTCAACGATTTCATCAATAAGTGCTGTTTAATTGAAATACCTCTTGGCGGCCAAAAGTTCACGAGAATCAGCGGAGACGGTTTAAAATTCAGTAAGTTAGATCGTTTCCTTGTCTCCAGCAAGTTTCATAATATCTGGCCAACTCTTTTCGCAAACACCTTGGATAGATTCACCTCCGACCATTGCCCAATAATTCTCCGAGACCGAATCATCGACTTTGGCCCAAAGCCAATTAGAGTATTCAACGCTTGGCTCGATGATAAGGGTTCGGTGGAAGTCATTTCAAATGCATGGAATTTACATGTCGGTGGTAACCGTGGTGATTGCATACTTCGAAATAAGCTAAAAAACGTGAAAAAAGCACTCAACGATTGGAGCAAAACAAACTTTGGTAAACTCGATATCGAGATCCAAGAACTAGCAGATTCGGTTAGCGAGTGGGAAAAGAATGCTCAGATCAGAATTTTATCTCAAACCGAGAGGGATACGTGGTTGAACGAACGTAAAGCATGGATTGAAAAAGAGAAAATCAAATGTAAAATGCTTAAACAAAAAGCCCGCATCAAATGGTCCCTTGAGGGAGACGAAAACTCAAAGTTCTTCCACAATTACGTTAAAAGGAGAAACACGAAAAATAATATTTTCTGCATTTCAATTAATGGTTGTTGGTCGGAGGAACCAAACGCAATTAAAGATGAAATCTTCAACCATTACTCGAACATCTTCAAAGCTAATAATGATTCTTCATGCTCTTTCAACCTTCAATCAAAGATCTTAAACGACAATGATAATGAGATGCTCGAAAACCCCTTTAGTGAATCCGAGATTTGGGAGGCAATTCGTTGTTGTAGTAGCTCTAAAGCACCCGGTCCGGACGGTTTCAATTTGAAATTCTACAAAAAATATTGGTGGTTAGTGAAGAATGATGTAGTTAACGCTTTCAACTGGTTTTGGTCAAATATGGAATTCTCCAAGGGGTGTAATGCTTCCTTTACCACACTCATCCCCAAAAAACATAACCCGCTAACCCCCAGTGACTTTCACCCCATTAGCCTTATCGGGTCTTACTATAAAATTGTGGCAAAAGTTCTTTCAAAGAGACTCGAAAAGGTTATCCATAAACTCGTAGGTTCCGAACAAAGTGGATTCTTGAAAGGAAGATTTATTCTCGATGGGGTTCTCATCGCAAACGAAACTATCGATGAACTCAAACGACAAAAAAGAAAAGGTTTCATTTTCAAGGTAGATTTCGAAAAGGCTTTTGATTGCCTAAAATGGGACTTCTTGATGGAAACCATGGAGAATATTGGGTTCGGTAATAGATGGAAAAAATGGATCTTCGCATGCCTTAGCTCCGCCTCAATATCCATTCTCGTTAACGGATCCCCAACCCGTGAATTCACCCCGGAACGAGGTGTTAGGCAAGGTGACCCACTCTCCCCCTTTTTATTCATAATTGCGGCGGAAGGTTTAAACCTCCTTGTAAAGCGTGCCATGTTGTCGGGGCATTTCAAAGGGATAGAAGTCGGTAAAGAAAAAGTCATAATTTCGCACTTACAATACGCCGACGATACCATCTTTTTTGGTGAGTGGTCCCGTCACAACATATTGAACACCATGAAAATTCTCAAGTGCTTTGAAGATCTCTCGGGTCTAAAAGTTAACTTCCATAAAAGCAATCTATTCGGTGTTGGTGTTTCGAATGGGGACTTGGAAAGTATAGCTCTAAGAATCGGATGTAAAGCGGGTGATTTTCCTTTTACCTACTTAGGTTTACCCATAGGAGTTAAGATGAACAAACCCACTCATTGGCTTCCGGTGGTGGACAAATTCAAAAAGCGACTCGCGGAGTGGAAATCAAAAACTTTATCTTTCGGAGGTCGGCTCACATTGGTAAAATCCGTTCTCTCTAGTCTTCCACTTTATTACTTTTCACTCTTCAAAGCCCCGTCCTCTATCTTAAAACAACTTGAATCGCTTCGTTGTAATTTTTTCTGGGGCGGGTCCGGGTCGGGTAAGAAAATATGTTGGGTTAAATGGGATGACACTTTACTACCTTACGACTCGGGAGGTTTAGACATTGGATCGCTTTCCGCCAAAAACCTAGCCTTGCTAGGAAAATGGTGGTGGCGGTTCAAATCGGAACCTTGCTCACTTTGGACTAAAGTGATTTCTAGTATTTACGGTAGGGACGGTGGGCTTGTCACTAACGACTTTTGCAGGTTTAAGAAACTCGGTGCCACTTGGTTTAACATCATCAATATCACTAAGGATTTCGAGAAAGCTGGATGGGATTTTTCGCATATTTTTTGCAGGTTTCTAAAAGATGGAAAACGCACAGCTTTTTGGCACGACCGTTGGCTTGGGAGCTTCATTCTGAAAGAAAAATACCCCCGATTATTTGCACTTGATACTGATAAAAGTTGCACCGTCTTCGATCGGGTGGACTTAGCTGGGTCATCCTTTTCATTCAATGGCAGTTGGCTCCATTCTCCAAGGGGCAGAAGCGCTAGCAATATGGAGGAGCTATCAAGTTTGATCGAGAACTTTACTCCACCTCAGAATACTAATAACGTTACCGAAGACTCGTGGCTTTGCACCCTAACAGATTCGGATAACTCTTTCACCAAACAAGTTTCGGCAAACTTAGACATGCTTCGTCTCCAACCTTCAACTGTAAAACCACCTACAAAACGCAACAGATCTGTCCCATTAAAAGTTGAACTTTTCGTTTGGCGAGCAAAACTTCATCGACT
Source organism: Rutidosis leptorrhynchoides (assembly GCF_046630445.1). NCBI lineage: Eukaryota > Viridiplantae > Streptophyta > Magnoliopsida > Asterales > Asteraceae > Rutidosis > Rutidosis leptorrhynchoides. The sequence goes on along the minus strand of NC_092336.1, from coordinate 78,766,084 downwards.
TCCAGTTAAACTCGAACTTGACAAACGTGGTTTAGACCTCGGTTCGGTTCTTTGCAATATCTGCCAAGACTCGTCCGAGACAACCGAACATATTCTTGCCACATGCCCCCAGGTTAAAGCTATATGGTTGGATTTTTACAAATGGTGGAATTTTTCTCCCCCGGCAGAACTAAACGTCGCGGATTTATTTTCAAGTAGCTGCAGCTCCAGTCTCTCATCGATAGGTTCAAAAATATGGGAAGCCACCAAGTGGGTCTGCGGTTATTCTATTTGGAGATATCGCAACCTAAAAATCTTTCAAAACCAAATCTGGGACATACCTTCAATTCTAGCGGATATCCAACTTTCATCCTTTAAATGGATTTCGGGTCGAATAAAGAAAGCTCAAATTCAATGGTCACAATGGCTCATTAACCCGAGCTCGTATTGCGTTGTTACATCAAGAGTGGGCATTGGCTAATACCCCACAGCATCCCCTATGCTTCTCGTGGCTAACCTTCTATAAGGCAAGATCTTCAGGGGTTAAACGGGCCTTGGAGTTTATGCTTTGTCGCTGCTCGATCAGCACTGTGTACTACTTCGTGTCCCTACTCGATTCGTTGAGTCCCCTCTCCTGGGGGTTTTACTTATAGTCGGTTTTTAATTCCATTTGTCTAGTAGTTATAATCGTTGGATGTTTGTTACTTTTCGGGGATGTATAATGTACATATATTTATATATTAATAAAATTATTTTGCCTTTCAAAAAAAAAAAAATCAAAAAATGCGATTGATGGATCTTATGAGGTGAAGTGGTAGCTTTTGTTAATTGGATTTTGTCACTATATTTGTTCATGATTTGTTACTACATCGTTCTCATTATGAATCACATTAAATTGCAGTTATTATTCATGCATATTTAGTTCAAGGAAAAAGTGAGGTCTATGTACCCAGTCGACTTCATAAACCAATCACAAGGTAATGTAACTTTAACCCATTTTGTGAACGATTTTCCAAAGAGTCAATAGTTGGTCAACAGAATATTATGTGTATGCTTTTGGACTCGGTTTTGAATATTGGTAACGTTTCCCATTCTCCTTGACCCATTTTGTGGTTTTTAATTCTGGATTCTGCCTTTAAAATCGATGTTGATGTACGTTTTCAGATTGTTCATAGTCAACTCTGCATTTGTTCTTTTCAGGGTGTTTAAAAAGTTTTTTTACAAGTTGAAATTTGCAATTACTTTTTGGTGTTCGTTCAGGTACTACATTTTTTTTTATCATAATGAAAAATTGAAATTTATTAGGTGATTGATAACATTGACTAGCTTGCTTTAATATGCTTAAATACTTTACTATTGAGGCAATGCGATATAAACAGTACATTAACAACATGGGTTGTGATAGAGTGTGTGGCCTGAAGTGATGGTTGTATCCCTATGTTCTTCATTTTCGCATACTAGCACCCACTACTCATCTTCTTCATCCTAGATTGAGTGAATTTTATTTACTTTGTGTTATTCTTTGGAACTTTAATAATCTTTTGGCCAAATTTAATCATTGCACATGTGCTCCTTGTTAGGCTTACATATATCGACTAACTTACTACTAATCATACTCATTCATATTGCAGTTAAATTTTCGCGTTTCTTACCTAGCTAATTATGTGACCTATGTATGGAGACATGTGTATAGAGGGAACAAACGGTTGCTTCAATCATAACTTTTGCGGGAAGTCTTCCCCATATCATTTTGTTTGAGATCATATATTTTGTTTAGTAGCATTATCTATGTGTTGTCTAAATATAATTGTGTAACATAAGCTCAGTAGGTATATTTAACAAATCTACATTTACTATACAAGCTTGGTGATTCTGGTTGTGCAAACTCTTCTTGATGGAACGGAAATTTATGGAGTCTCTAAAGTGATGCACCTAACTTCACACACAAACACTTGCACATATCCGCCGCGAAGCGCGGACCACAATACTAGTTCTACATAAACCACGAACTTGCTATAAGATCCCCAAACTTTGAAATTTTAACAAAACTGTCCCTGGAGTTGCCAGGAGATTTGCGCGCCTAATTCTGCGTGGCGCGCAGTTGTGCTGAAAAAGGGCTGTTACACGGTAATTCGTTAATCGGTTTACCCATATTTATAAATATTTATAAAAATTGAGTTTGAATTTCTTTTTTTGTAAATAGCTTGAAAATAATTCTATTTTGAAAAAAAATTCTAAGATGTTTAAGCAAATAAACCGATTATCAACAACAAATTAAGTATTTTACATGTGCTATTAAAATTAAAATAGCTATTCATAAACCAATAACCAAATAAGTAAACAATACCAAGACAAATATTCGAATATAATCAAACTATCACAATAGATTTAATATCAACACTAAGTTGTATATATATGAACACTTTCATCAAAATAATATTATAGATTCGAACTAATATTCTAACAGAACATCAGTTCACATTAGTCTTCTTATAACCAAGGCAACAACAACAACAGCAACAACAACAACAACAACAACAACAAACTCAATACCACCTAAGTGGTGTATGGTGTGACAACCCAGAAATTTTCGACCAAATTTAAACTTTAATCTTTATATATTTCCGACACGATAAGCAAAGTCTGTAATATTGAATCTCAACATTTTAAACTGTGTTCATACAACCTTAACCAAATTTCGACGATTCACGAACCATTAGATAAATGGAGATGATTATATATATATGAATATATATTGTAACTTGAGAATATTAACAAAGTATCAAATGTATAATACTTTACATGAACGTATTAGTCTCAGTATATGTTTATCGACGGAAATTAGAAGATAATATCAAATGATTTATTTATCAGATACATTGTATGATTATGAGTCTTTATTGTGAGGTCCACGTTGATTTGAGAAATCGTTCATTTTTAACGGTATTCAGAATAATTGGCAAAGTGACTTATAAGTAAGAACAAGGTATCAATTATTGAGTTTTAGACAAAAAGATAGTGGAGTTTCCTGTTTGATCTCCAATAATTACTTTACTATATTTTTCTCGTGTCTTTTAATAAGTTAATTATTTAGCTTTCATAATGATTGATCATATAGAATAAATAACTAGGATAAGGTTCGTCGATTAGATAAACCCATTTGACATTTTACATTAAGACGATTTCATATGTTATATTACCCATTGGACTCTATCTTACGTTTCACCAGTAAACGATAATTTAAAAACTTGAAACCTATTTTATATAATTTTACTTTTCAAATACGATATAACAATTTTTATTATTTTAACCTTTAACAAAATGATTCTTAAATATATATATGTTAGTGTTGGAAAACAAAAGTTATCATAATTTTTTTGATTTAGTACTAAAACGTTTTCAAATTAGAAAGAACTTTATTATCAAAACTTTTTATAAGATACTTTGTTAATGAATTTTGAAGAACTTAATTAAAGCTTTATATTATAAATTACACATATATATATATTGTGTTTCAAAAATGTAAACGTAATATGACATAATATTTTTATCATTTAAATGATTATAAATGAGTCTTGAAATATAATTACTTTTGAAAAACTAAATATTATATTATTAAATAAATATTTCCAACTTATATTGAGATAAAAATGTATATGTATATACTTTACAATGTAACGAGATATAATAATAACGTAGTCATAAAACGTTTTGATTTAAAATAATATTATTATATAACGAGACGTTGATTTAAAGAAGCAAATGACCAAAACACTCAAATGAATAAGTTACACTTTGAGTGGGATTGTTTTTCATTGATTTAAGTCTAATTATTGATAATGGTACACGTCGTGTAATGTAAAGTACTAGTTTTCTAAGCATACGAAAATGCGTTCGAGAAACAGGAAACGAGACATAAGTCGAGTGACAACGTACAAATTTTTGGAACAAAAATTACAGGTTAACTATGCACGTAAATATAATATAATATTTAATTAATTATATGAATTAAATATATTATATATATAATTATATTATAAGAATCGTCGGCAGCCTAAAATAATTGAGAGTGAGCAGGGAAAAGATAAGGGACCAGAAATGGGTTATAAAACCCAGTCGCTCGATGCTTGATCAATTCATTCAAACTCTATATCATTATATGCTCCATAAGTGTTTATTTATTCTACTATTTAAATTAATATTAGTATTTATAAAGATTATTATTATTAATCTAAATATATTAATATTAGTATTATACATAAAATACTACGACGAGGTCATGAGTGCATAAATTTCAAAACGGATTTTATGAGCGAGATGAAGCTAAGGAAATTATGGGTTATAGCTATGGAGGTTATGGGTAATGTTCGGGGGTATGCTCATGAGGTCAAACTAGTGTTTATCATCTCCGTTGCGTCTACATACTCTCCTGCAATATTGAATCACAATATTGATATGTGAGCACTCATATTTTATTTCTCATAAATTAATAGTGTATCCCTGACTAGTGCTCGAGTATATATGATTGTGCATGCTTGTATGTTTAATTTCATCGTAAATAGCTTATGATAGATTATGAATTTGGTTCATATGCGATTGAGATAAGGTAGGGCTGTAAATGAACCGGGCTACTCGCGAGCTACCTGAGCTCGAGCTTCATATTTTGAGCTCGAACAAGCTCGCGAGCCTAAACGAGTTTTATTTATTTATATACTTTAAATATATTATTTTTGTAATATATAATTAATATTTATTATATAATTATTATTGTTATTATTATTATATATTGAAATTTGAAATTTAGGTTGATACATACATGAATTCACATACGCACGGTAGCATTTTCTTATTTAATGAGACTTTCATTTGTACTTGTTCACTTCCCACATCGAGTGATAGATAAATTTACAATAGAATTGATGCCGCTCAAAAAAAAAAAAAAAAAGGATAGGAAAGTATAAGAGTAACTTGTACCGCTACTTGAGTGAGGGCCTGGAATGTTTGCTCTTACATTAAACTCATTAAGTTGAGATTTACTAAACTGTGTAAGCTATTATATTATGAGCCTAGCTAATTTTATATTTAGATAAACAACGAGCCTATAACGAGCTGAGCTCGAGCTCAAAAAAAAAAAACATTTAAGGCTCGGCTCGTTTACAGTCCTAATATAAGGTATATGATATGCATGTCGTTGGAAAGCTGGTGAAAAATTAAGAACTTTTCATTTAGAACTCGTATGATTTCGATGAACGGATTAAAAGATATAGTCAACTGAATTATTATTAATTTTACTGTATTTATTGTTAAAATGATTATTATCGTCGTTATAATTATTATCTAATTATTATTATTATCATTATTATTATTATTATTATTATTATTATTATTATTATTATTATAAAATAATACAACTTTTACTTATTATTATTATCAATATTATTTTATCAAATAAATATGTGATACAAAGATATTTTTACCACACGTAATATAATTACATTAATAATACATGTCACTATATTTTAAGTAAACTTTATAAATTTTATTACTTGAGATATATAAAAGTATATTTTATCATATATAAACTTTAATATGAATTTTTATTTTTTAATAAATGATTTGTATCATTTACTCTAATAAATCTGATAAATATATTTAAATACATAAAACGACTATATTTTTAAACATGTATAAACTTTAGAAGTCATTTTGGGTCAAGTTGACTTTTATTAACCTTTGCATATCGATCTCGAGCATTAGGATTGTGATACACTACGGTTTGACCTAAATTGTTAGACAGATATTGACCAACATATAAATATATACAATTAATTTAGGTTCGTGAATCCGAGGTCAACCTTGCACTTGTTCAATGACGTTATATGTATTTTTACAACGAAGTACAGTATGGTGAGTTTCATTTGCCTTTTTTACCCTTTATATTTTTGGGCTGAGAATACATGCGCAACTTTTATAAATGTTTTACGAAATAGACACAAGTAATTGAAACTACATTATATGGTTGAATTATCGAAACTGAATATGCCCCTTTTTATTAAGTCTGGTAATCTAAGAATTAGGGAACAGACACCCTAATTGACGCGAATCCTAAAGATAGATCTATTGGGCCTAACAAACCCCATCCAAAGTACCGGATGCTTTAGTACTTCGAAATTTATATCATGTCCGAAGGAGGATCCCGGAATGATAGGGGATATTCTTATATGGATCTAGTTAATGTCGGTTACCAGGTGTTCACCATATGAATGATTATTTTTGTCTCTATGCATGGGACGTATATTTATGAGAACTGGAAATGAAATTCTTGTGGTCTATTAAAATGATGGAAATAAATGATTATGATAAATTAATGAACTCACCAACCTTTTGGTTGACACTTTAAAGCATGTTTATTCTCAGGTGTTAAAGAAATCTTCCGCTGTGCATTTGCTCATTTTAAAGATATTACTTGGAGTCTTTCATAGCATATTTTGAAGAACGTTGCATTCGAGTCATTGAGTTCATCAAAGATTAGTATTAAATCAATTTATAGTTGGATAGTGGATATTATGAAATGGTATGCATGCCTGTCAATTTTCGATGTAAAGAAAGATTGTCTTTTAAAAACGAATGCAATGTTTGTAAAATGTATCATATAGAGGTCAAATACCTCGCAATGTAATCAACTATTGTGAATCGTTTATAATGTATATAAACGGGTCCTTTCAGTTGGTATCAGAGCGGTGGTCTTAGCGAACCAGGTCTGCATTAGTGTGTCTAACTGATAAGTCGATAGGATGCATTAGTGAGTCTGGACTTCGACCGTGTCTGCATGTCAAAAGTTTTGCTTATCATTTTGTGTCGAAAATTAACTACTTATCATCCTCAAGAAATTACCTGCTTATCATTTTTAGTCTAAGACACGTCTTGCTGCATTGATTGCATGAATAGTGTATAGACAAAAATTCATATCTTAGCATATCTGCTAAATCATATCTTATCGTATCTGTTACTTTAAACTTTACCTGATATATTCCGTAAATTCCTCCGTAATCTACGAAATCTTTTAATCTATATATATAGATATCCTATGTAAATAGAATACCACCCGATAAGCCGAAAAATCATTTTTTTATATCGAAAAATCTTTTATTCAATCGTACGAAATGGAATTCATCATTAATTCAAGTTCCTCGAATTCCGAAATGGAATCCCACTCCAGCTCCGAAAGCAGTGTGACCGGAATGGATCAACCAATCAGCCATCATCTATTCTGGATGAATTGGGGATGGGTTCGTAGCCTCCTCAATCATTGGAGACAAGAAGAAGGTGATCCCTTCCATCCACCACATTGCCCTCTTGACGAAGAACCTGAAGCACTTACCAGCGAACCTGTCCGAAACACCATGTTCTCGCTCATTTCCAGAGTATCTCGTCACGATTATATATTACATCAAATTTTAGATTTTATTTATTCGCTCATCCGAACCGACAATCACCCCGGTGTAATAGAAGAAGTCAACGAGCTTCACGCTCGGGTAGTGGCTTTGGAGAATATGGTGCAGAGATTACAAACACCAGCAGCAGCATCAGCAGCATAACCAGTACCACCATCATCAACGCCAACAGTACCATTACCACCTCCAACCACAACCGCGTCGTAAACCTCAACTTCACAATCTGTCCCACGAGCATCAACGTCATACGCACCATAGATACCAAGGAGTACCAACAACAATAACTGACGAAGTATTAATTCATAACTTCATTGGAGAAACATTCCGCGTCGATTATGTAATCTCTAAAGTCGTAGAGATGATCTAATCTAGCCCTAACCATAAATCAGTTAAGCGAACCAAAATGATAGAAGGAAGAGTAGAAACCCTGACAAAAATGGTGTGTGATTAACAAGCTAAACTTGCTTTACCAACAGCATCAACAGTACCGTCAGCGTTACCAGCATCGTCAGTACAGTCAACATCCGAATCAATAACACCGATAACATCACAAACTCCATCAGTTCAAGAATCACTGTGGACATCATTACGAATCAATAACGTGTATATTGTATCAACGAGTTATGAAGAATTAACTCATTCCCTCTGAAGAAATTATATGTATATCATATATATATATATATATATATATATATATATATATATATATATATATATATATATATATATATATATATATATATATATATATAATATATATATTGAAATAAATCTTTCCGTGCTAAGCTATTGTGTGTGAATCTTAACTACTCGGTTAATTCATATTACAAATATGCAATAATGTACGTCCTTCGGCCGCAACTTAACCAGCGTTAACTACAATCTCTGTCGCAATTCAACAAATTCCAATTCATAATAAATCAAGTATATATTTGATTTTACACTTTCATCATCGATGTACCCGAAACTTTTTCAGATAACATCATTCGTACTTTGCGAAATTCACAAGAATTCCACGAACAGAACATCAAACATCAACAAATAACGAAGTATTGATTCATAATTTCAATGTCATTAAAGAAATACCGCGTAAAAGTTATGTACTTTTTAAAGCCTTTAGGGATTATTCAATTCTAGTTTCAACCGTAAATCAAATGAGTTTAATTTAACATTAACTCATTAAATCTATGTTACATCTGAAGAAAATATACATATATATATATTTTCATAAAGACTGTAATAAAATTATTTTGTACAAAATATTAATTGTGAAATTTTTTTTAACGGGTAGGTAATACCCGAGAGATATATAAATTCATAAATAATATGTTACATTCTTCGAATCTGATTCAGCAAATCATCCATTATACTCCCTACTTTCACAACAATATACATTCTTTTATAGAAATCAAAACAACCATACTCATTCAAAATTTAATTACATATTCTGATTTTGAAATCTCAAAATTCAACTCGAGATATGACCAAAATCATCACTCTTAGATCCTTACATCTTTCACAAGCTATATTTTGACTTCAAAACTGTGTTAGAACATCAAATGTATGTTAACGATTACAATCTGTGTTCAAACCCTTCGAAAATTTTCGAAGACACTTCGAATGATGAGCAATCGAGATGATGATCCAACCACATGTTACCCACAGTTATGTATCCGAAAAACTCTTGAAACCAAAGTAAAAGTTTAAACAACGTATCCGCGTCAGATTCTTTGGCATTTATTAGCAAAAATAACTTTGCGAATCCTATTCAAAGTAGCCAGTTTTGTCACAGCTCCAGCAAGTCAACTTCGACTTTTCAGTCAGACTAACCTTATTATAACCTTGAGATATACACCATCGTTACCAGGGAACCTTTTACATTCCACCACATTATTAGCAGATGTACCAACAACTTCATTACCCTTTGACTTTAGCCTCTTCAAAAAGTCATTATACTTATTCATTGAAACCCCATCATTTACTCATTCGCATCTTGTAATGAGAATTACCATACGAATCATTGGGAATCAGCAATCAGTATTTTAAAATCTCGCAGCATGTCTACGCCAACAGTTATATGTGTATATATAACGTCTATCTTCTGGACTTAATTTGAATGTGAAGTTTCTGAAAAACACTCCGAACTACGAATTGGTTCTCCGAAAATGGAAAAAATGCTGATGAAGCAGCAAAAACTATAAACGACTTTAAACGGTAAAAACTGGATGACAATGATGAAATGTGCTGGCAAAGCGCAGAAAAAGAGAAGTTTTGGAACTGGAAAACGGATTGAGCAAAGTAGGAAGGAGGCTGTGGACAAATTACAAAGACTGAACCTGACTTCAAAGGTTCCAAATGATTCAGTACCTGCTGAAGTCATTAACGAATACCTTGCTCCTGACTCTAAACCCCTGCGGACAATATTCTTCATCATCCTTTGATATTAGAAATTCTAAAATATCATCATATCTTTCATTATAAATATCCTCCATATTTCTGAAGATATTTTCTTAATTTTTCTTATTTGAAATCATTTACCTCTTCGCGCTATCTGTATTACATCATAAAAGAAACTATTTTAGTTTCTAAATTCTGAAACATTCAAGTTTAAGATAGGAATATTTTGAAGTAGTGTTGGGAACTGAAGCATGAATTAGTATAATATAATGACACTTGATCAATGTAATTATATTACCGTAAGTCATGCTGAGTTTCTAAATGGAACGTGATGATTCACAGATCATAACACCATCATGTGCCATGTTATACGACTTTTGTATTCTATTTAACCTCTAAAATATCAAGAAAATATTTCTTGATGATTCGGCCTTTTCCAAGGTATTCTAGTAATTTGACAAATCAAATCGTGCTATTACGTTCTTTCATGTTTAGAACATTAAGTTCATTCGAAACTTCATACTTACGAATTCTGGACCATTACAAGCGGTGCTTAATCGCAAGAAGAGGAAACGACAGAATGAAGCTCCAAAATAGAAATTGGAGTATAAATCGTAGTAAATAGAAGGGAACATTAACTATGGATGACAATGATTATAGAATACAGAAGCAGGAACATCGAAACATAAGGGAAGATATAAAACCCAATAACAACTCAGAAATTACAAACTATATATATCGATGCATATAGCAATATAAAGACATGGGAGAACTAGAAACACTATAAAACCAAAAGTATAGTAGAAGTGAATAGATTCTTCCGGCGGCAGATGAAAAAGAAGAATGACGGATATAAAAGTTAGGAGTATATCAAGAATCAGTACTGGATGGAGCATAGTAATGAATGCATTAAAGTATGAATTAAAGGAGGAAGAATAGAAGGTGTGAATTGTAAGGAAATGAAGGAGGTGGATTTATAGTAAAATACCCGGGAAAAAAAAATCGAGACAGATTATCGCATTTAATCAAAGAAGATCCAAATTTCCTTGATTATCGATGAATCAAATCTTATTACGAAGACTTTCTCCAAATCCCTTAAACTCTGGAAATCAATCCTATCTACATCAAAAGATATGACGAATCTACACTTACTCATTTTACTCTTTTGTGATAGCTTCACTCGTACGCTTCACAAAATCAAATGGTTTTATCTATATTACTTAATGATGATAAAACTCTAATTTTCAGCTTGTATGCGTCATGAAAACAAACTTACTGTCAGCCATAACCATCCCAATCAAATTTCGGGACGAAATTTCTTTAACGGGTAGGTACTGTGACAACCCAGAAATTTTCGACCAAATTTAAACTTTAATCTTTATATATTTCCGACACGATAAGCAAAGTCTGTAATATTGAATCTCAACATTTTAAACTGTGTTCATACAACCTTAACCAAATTTCGACGATTCACGAACCATTAGATAAATGGAGATGATTATATATATATGAATATATATTGTAACTTGAGAATATTAACAAAGTATCAAATGTATAATACTTTACATGAACGTATTAGTCTCAGTATATGTTTATCGACAGAAATTAGAAGATAATATCAAATGATTTATTTATCAGATACATTGTATGATTATGAGTCTTTATTGTGAGGTCCACGTTGATTTGAGAAATCGTTCATTTTTAACGGTATTCAGAATAATTGGCAAAGTGACTTATAAGTAAGAACAAGGTATCAATTATTGAGTTTTAGACAAAAAGATAGTGGAGTTTCCTGTTTGATCTCCAATAATTACTTTACTATATTTTTCTCGTGTCTTTTAATAAGTTAATTATTTAGCTTTCATAATGATTGATCATATAGAATAAATAACTAGGATAAGGTTCGTCGATTAGATAAACCCATTTGACATTTTACATTAAGACGATTTCATATGTTATATTACCCATTGGACTCTATCTTACGTTTCACCAGTAAACGATAATTTAAAAACTTGAAACCTATTTTATATAATTTTACTTTTCAAATACGATATAACAATTTTTATTATTTTAACCTTTAACAAAATGATTCTTAAATATATATATGTTAGTGTTGGAAAACAAAAGTTATCATAATTTTTTGATTTAGTACTAAAACGTTTTCAAATTAGAAAGAACTTTATTATCAAAACTTTTTATAAGATACTTTGTTAATGAATTTTGAAGAACTTAATTAAAGCTTTATATTATAAATTACACATATATATATTGTGTTTCAAAAACGTAAACGTAATATGACATAATATTTTTATCATTTAAACGATTATAAATGAGTCTTGAAATATAATTACTTTTGAAAAACTAAATATTATATTATTAAATAAATATTTCCAACTTATATTGAGATAAAAATGTATATGTATATACTTTACAATGTAATGAGATATAATAATAACGTAGTCATAAAACGTTTTGATTTAAAATAATATTATTATATAACGAGACGTTGATTTAAAGAAGCAAATGACCAAAACACTCAAATGAATAAGTTACACTTTGAGTGGGATTGTTTTTCATTGATTTAAGTCTAATTATTGATAATGGTACACGTCGTGTAATGTAAAGTACTAGTTTTCTAAGCATACGAAAATGCGTTCGAGAAACAGGAAACGAGACATAAGTCGAGTGACAACGTACAAATTTTTGGAACAAAAATTACAGGTTAACTATGCACGTAAATATAATATAATATTTAATTAATTATATGAATTAAATATATTATATATATAATTATATTATAAGAATCGTCGGCAGCCTAAAATAATTGAGAGTGAGCAGGGAAAAGATAAGGGACCAGAAATGGGTTATAAAACCCAGTCGCTCGATGCTTGATCAATTCATTCAAACTCTATATCATTATATGCTCCATAAGTGTTTATTTATTCTACTATTTAAATTAATATTAGTATTTATAAAGATTATTATTATTAATCTAAATATATTAATATTAGTATTATACATAAAATACTACGACGAGGTCATGAGTGCATAAATTTCAAAACGGATTTTATGAGCGAGATGAAGCTAAGGAAATTATGGGTTATAGCTATGGAGGTTATGGGTAATGTTCGGGGGTATGCTCATGAGGTCAAACTAGTGTTTATCATCTCCGTTGCGTCTACATACTCTCCTGCAATATTGAATCACAATATTGATATGTGAGCACTCATATTTTATTTCTCATAAATTAATAGTGTATCCCTGACTAGTGCTCGAGTATATATGATTGTGCATGCTTGTATGTTTAATTTCATCGTAAATAGCTTATGATAGATTATGAATTTGGTTCATATGCGATTGAGATAAGGTAGGGCTGTAAATGAACCGGGCTACTCGCGAGCTACCTGAGCTCGAGCTTCATATTTTGAGCTCGAACAAGCTCGCGAGCCTAAACGAGTTTTTTTTATTTATATACTTTAAATATATTATTTTTGTAATATATAATTAATATTTATTATATAATTATTATTGTTATTATTATTATATATTGAAATTTGAAATTTAGGTTGATACATACATGAATTCACATACGCACGGTAGCATTTTCTTATTTAATGAGACTTTCATTTGTACTTGTTCACTTCCCACATCGAGTGATAGATAAATTTACAATAGAATTGATGCCGCTCAAAAAAAAAAAAAAAAAGGATAGGAAAGTATAAGAGTAACTTGTACCGCTACTTGAGTGAGGGCCTGGAATGTTTGCTCTTACATTAAACTCATTAAGTTGAGATTTACTAAACTGTGTAAGCTATTATATTATGAGCCTAGCTAATTTTATATTTAGATAAACAACGAGCCTATAACGAGCTGAGCTCGAGCTCAAAAAAAAAAACATTTAAGGCTCGGCTCGTTTACAGTCCTAATATAAGGTATATGATATGCATGTCGTTGGAAAGCTGGCGAAAAATTAAGAACTTTTCATTTAGAACTCGTATGATTTCGATGAACGGATTAAAAGATATAGTCAACTGAATTATTATTAATTTTACTGTATTTATTGTTAAAATGATTATTATCGTCGTTATAATTATTATCTAATTATTATTATTATCATTATTATTATTATTATTATTATTATTATTATTATAAAATAATACAACTTTTACTTATTATTATTATCAATATTATTTTATCAAATAAATATGTGATACAAAGATATTTTTACCACACGTAATATAATTACATTAATAATACATGTCACTATATTTTAAGTAAACTTTATAAATTTTATTACTTGAGATATATAAAAGTATATTTTATCATATATAAACTTTAATATGAATTTTTATTTTTTAATAAATGATTTGTATCATTTACTCTAATAAATCCGATAAATATATTTAAATACATAAAACGACTATATTTTTAAACATGTATAAACTTTAGAAGTCATTTTGGGTCAAGTTGACTTTTATTAACCTTTGCATATCGATCTCGAGCATTAGGATTGTGATACACTACGGTTTGACCTAAATTGTTAGACAGATATTGACCAACATATAAATATATACAATTAATTTAGGTTCGTGAATCCGAGGTCAACCTTGCACTTGTTCAATGACGTTATATGTATTTTTACAACGAAGTACAGTATGGTGAGTTTCATTTGCCTTTTTTACCCTTTATATTTTTGGGCTGAGAATACATGCGCAACTTTTATAAATGTTTTACGAAATAGACACAAGTAATTGAAACTACATTATATGGTTGAATTATCGAAACTGAATATGCCCCTTTTTATTAAGTCTGGTAATCTAAGAATTAGGGAACAGACACCCTAATTGACGCGAATCCTAAAGATAGATCTATTGGGCCTAACAAACCCCATCCAAAGTACCGGATGCTTTAGTACTTCGAAATTTATATCATGTCCGAAGGAGGATCCGGGAATGATAGGGGATATTCTTATATGGATCTAGTTAATGTCGGTTACCAGGTGTTCACCATATGAATGATTATTTTTGTCTCTATGCATGGGACGTATATTTATGAGAACTGGAAATGAAATTCTTGTGGTCTATTAAAATGATGGAAATAAATGATTATGATAAATTAATGAACTCACCAACCTTTTGGTTGACACTTTAAAGCATGTTTATTCTCAGGTGTTAAAGAAATCTTCCGTTGTGCATTTGCTCATTTTAAAGATATTACTTGGAGTCTTTCATAGCATATTTCGAAGAACGTTGCATTCGAGTCATTGAGTTCATCAAAGATTAGTATTAAATCAATTTATAGTTGGATAGTGGATATTATGAAATGGTATGCATGCCTGTCAATTTTCGATGTAAAGAAAGATTGTCTTTTAAAAACGAATGCAATGTTTGTAAAATGTATCATATAGAGGTCAAATACCTCGCAATGTAATCAACTATTGTGAATCGTTTATAATGTATATGAACGGGTCCTTTCATATGGGAGAGGTGAGATGTAGACAATCTTTTCCCTATCCGCGAATATAGATACGTCATTTCTCCACCCAGAGTAAAACTCTCAACAGTAGAATTAAAAAGTAAAATTAAAATAAAAAAAATATATATATATAATAATAATAATAATAATAATAATAATAATAATAATAATAATAATAATAATAATTAACAAAAATAGAATAAAATAAAAATAAAATAGAAAAGAGACGCCATGAAAATGGTAACATCAAATTTCCATGGATTTTAGATTATGCCTGAAAATTTACTTTAAGCTCTAGGGGTCAGTCAAGTCGCCAATAAGTCGACGCTTGTTGTCGACTCAATAACTAGAGTCATACTCCGACCAAAGACTGAAAAAAAAGCATGGACAGCTACATTAAAAGTAAACGATAAGCATATATGAACACTTATATAGACATGTATACACACATACATACATATACATACATAAAAGTATAAACATATACGTACCTACCTACATCCAATACCTACATACATGCAAACCTACATACGTGCCTGCGTACGTACACACACACATACATACATACATACATACATACATACATACGTACGTACCTACATACATAAACCACCATACATACATACACAAACATGCACACACATACAGACACAAAATACCATACACAAACATGCATACATACCTACATAAGCATACATACATAATAAACAAACTTGCATACATACCTACATAGACACACATACATACGACCTTATCCATACATACACACCTCCAAAAACATACATACCTGATACAGCATACAAACACACCTACATACATACGTTACATACAAAACATAACAAATTACACATACCCCTGCATACATACATACACATGCATACACAAACATACACATCCGTACCGATACATACCCCTACAAATACCAAGGGTATGCACAATACAACACTTAAACAACATGCACTTTAAACATATGACTTCATCTAACAAGCAAAAACAGAAGCCAAATCGCCTAAACTTAAAAGGGGGTCAATATAAGTTGGTCAGACAGTTTTGACTCTATCTATGTACTGTACAAAATCAACATGGCAACATTGTATAAAAAAATCGCATACAACAGGTCAGCAACTTACAAACGTTTATAAATTCAGGTCTGCAACTTACATAACTGGTCAAGCAGTACATATGTATAAACAAGTAGCATAATCATACAACAACCAACCGGTAAGTTATAAAACAATGCTGGTTTTATCATTAAACAAGTCCGTTTAATCAGAAAGTTTAACCACAGCATCAAAACAGATCAGATTAACAAACACAACAGATCAGATTAACATACGCATATCCGTTAAATGGAACACGGATCTGTTTAAGACTATTGAAAATATATGCATACAAAACTGAAAACATAGACTTGTATTTGACACAATTTCCTTAAATAAGTTTGACGTCTGCATCTCTTTTAGTTTTTTCATAAGTTCATCTTCACTCCATGTGGGACTAGTTGCATCTCTTTTAGTTTTTTCAGGTTTTTGCATCAAAAACTGTAGGACTAACTCCTTGTTAAAATAAAATAAAGTAATAACAGAAGAAGACGATGACTATTTTTTTATGATTTTTTTATGCAAATAAAGTGAAAGTGGAGAAATAAACCAAAAGGTTCGCACTCTTTTATTCAATAGTATGGAGTAATAGACTATTTATAGTGTTGAAGTACACCACCACTTGGTGCTTGCATGAAAATAGGAACTATAACCACTACTCACTTGACCTAAAGAACCGTACACTACCTAATACCACTTCTCTCAATCCCTTGGAACTCGGTCAAAAGCAATACCAATTCCACTTGCAAATTCAAAGACTAAAACATTTATTTAAAACTAGCACCTAAAGATCAATACTAATTGATTATTTAATCTAAACTTAACATAAATTATTAAACCAAAGCTTAGCTTAAAATATTAATCCAAACTTGTGACCATAACATAACCGATTACTACAACAATCACCCCCATAATTGGTTTTATCACAACTCCGCTCACAACAACGACGGTTCCTCTTCCTCGGACCTACTCAGATTGAGCTCTTCGTTTTTCTCCCACTTTTGACACTCGGATATGTAGTGCCCGAACTCATTACATTTGTAGCATTTAACGCACTCGACCATTTCCACGACCTCTCCTAGACCCCCGACCTCCACCTCGGCCACGTCCAAAGTCTTCACGCCTCGAGTTTACAAAACCACAATTCTCACATCTATACTCCTTTCCTTTTGCTTTTTCATCATAACTTACAAACAGGAGCTGATTTTACTCAGTTTGGATCTCCTCAACCTTGATTCTTTCTTCAAAAGCCTTAAGTCGACCCACCACATCATCATAACCTATCGTCTTCAAGTCTACAACCTGCTCTATGGAAGCCACCATATGTATAAACGTTTAGGTACTAACCCATTAAGAAATCTCTTCGCTAACTTTGTTTGTTCAATAACCGAGCCAAGTGAGGCGGCTCGAGAAGCATTCTCGGAAAACTTATTAGCAAAATCATCCACAACTTCATGCTCCTTCATCTTAAGATTTTCAAACTCTCCCATTAAATATTGAAGCCTTGCCTCTCGGATTCGATCCGCACCCAGATGATGGGTTTTAAGAACACCCCAAATTTATTTCGCGGTCATGAGATTCCCTATTTGCATAATCTGCTCTTCAGGTATACCTTGATACAAGAGAGCCATTGCAATGTTATTCTTCTTGGCGTCTAGATTTGTTCCTGGTTCTATCATCTCCCACACTCCATGAACATTGAAAATAATCCGCATCCTCATGGCCCATACCGCGTAATTTGTAGATGACAACATCGAGACTTGAAGAGATATGGTGTTGTTGTCTTTAACATGACCAAAGCTTGATCCTTTGTGTTAGTCATTCTTCAATTTTCTGCACTTCCAAGGAGTAATAATCAACTAAACGCTGCTGAAAGTATCACATGAAACCTCCTTTTACTGCCTTTCTACTGTTGTTTACAAACTTCGATTACCTCCTTCTTTGATTGCTTCACGTCGCTCTGTTCTTGGATCAAAAACTGGGTTAACAAGTCAACTGATAGGCTTGAATCATGACTTGTTTTTATTACCCTTTTGATCTCCTAGAATACGAATCTTTGATCCGCTCTGAATACCAAGTGTAGGACTAACTCCTTGTTAAATCAAAATAAAGTAATAACAGAAGAAGACGATGACTATTTGTTATGATTTTGTTATGCGAATAAAGTGAAAGTGGAGAAATAAACCAAAAGGTTCTGCACTCTTTTATTCAATAGTATAGACTATTAACTATTTATAGTCTTGAAGTACACCACTTGTTGCTTGCATGAAAATAGGAACTATAACCACTACTCACTTCACCTAAAGAACCTTCACCTAAAGAACCGTACACTACGTAATACCACTTTTATCAATCCCTTTGGAACTCGGTCAAGAGTGTTGGTCCACTTAAAGATCATTAACAACATTATACGAGCAAAAAGGATCAAAGACGAAAGAGATAAACAAGATAAATCAAAATTAATCAATATTATTAATATATAAACGTTGAACTTACAAGATTGATTAAACAGAGAAACATCAGTGGCCAAGGGAGATCGAGCATGATCTCCCCTATGTACAGGATCACTAAAATACGACTCTCCCAATTAGGGTTAGACTCTTATCTCTTAACCATAAAGAACGCATTTAACTTATATAAATAGGCAAACTAGACATTAACCCTAATGGGCCTCATTCATACGAATGAGCCTCTAAACATTATGGCCCAACAGTTACATATGCTCCTAAAACTGATCAGTTTCAAGCGTATACATCAACTAAGTGTACAATGTAATAATAAACGTTATTCGCCCAGCGAAGGCAACATAAATATGCATCAACAAATTTCCCCTTGGAAGTTGCTGGCGAAATTGTAAACACCTCTCGCAATCTTCAGTCAATCTCTGTAGTAGTACCATAATCTTATGAATTACAAGCTCCATCAAAAGTCTTCTAGAATACACGAAAACCCAAACTTCGAACATCAATGTATTCTGCCCATTGAGGTAGAAATGTTAATCGCCATCCTGTAGTTTCTTCAAACTTCACTCGTACATGTTAATCATAGTACTAATACAACAAGATTCTCACTGTGACTGAACTCGATCAAATTCCTAATATTCTAGTCTTCATACAAACCAATAAGCTCAATATCGTCAACTGTAGAACTTCTCCCTCTCTAATAGCTGCATCTAAATAAACTTTATAAGGCACATATCGTCTTCATGACTCAAATATTATAGGCATAATATGGAGGCTTCCATCCCACAACTAACAATCTCAAACATATTAATAAGTACTTCAATTAGTCATTAAGAATGACAAATGTAGGATCCTGTTGTAGTGACCCGAACTTTTTCATGTTTATATATATTAATTGAGATTGATATTTACATGACTAAATGTTTTCAACGTGTTAAGCATTCAAACTTGTTAAGACTTGATTAAATGAAATAAGTTTCATATAGACAACTGATCACCCAAGTTGACCGGCGATTCACGAACGTTACAAAATTGTAAAAACTACATATTGTGGTATATATATATATATATATATAGTTGACATAAGATTATGATGAGTAAGTATCTCATTAAGTATATTAACAATATGTGATATACATAAGAAATGAGATTACTAAGTTAAGAAACTCGAAATGATATATATAACGATTATCGTTATGATAACGTCTACTAAATACATATGTATCATATTAAGATATTGATACACTATATTTAACATGATAAAATGATATTTAAATATATCATTAAGTGTGTTAACAATGAACTACATATGTAAAAACAATACTACTAACTCAAGAATTACGAAACGAGACTTATATGTAACGATTATCGTTGTAACGATATTTTAATGTATATATCATATTAAGAGATATTCATACATCATAATATCATGATAATATAATAATTTAACATCTCATTTGATATAATAAACATTGGATTAACAACATTAATTGAGATCGTTAACTTAATGGTTTCAAAACAACACTTACATGTAACGACTAACGAAAACTTAACGACTCCATTAAAATGTATATACATGTTGTGTTTTGATATGTATTCTTACACTTTTGAAAGACTTCAAGACACATATCAAAGTACTTCTACTTAACAAAAATGCTTACAATTACATCCTCGTTCAGTTTCATCAACAATTCTACTCGTATGCACCCGTATTCGTACTCGTACAATACACAGCTTTTAGATGTATGTACTATTGGTATATACACTCCAATGATCAGCTCTTAGCAGCCCATGTGAGTCACCTAACACATGTGAGAACCATCATTTGGCAACTAGCATGAAATATCTCATAAAATTACAAAAATATTAGTAATCATTCATGACTTATTTACATGAAAACAAAAATACATATCCTTTATATCTAATCCATATACCAACGACCAAAAACACCTACAAACACTTTCATTCTTTAATTTTCTTCATCTAATTAATCTCTCTCAAGTTCCATCTTCAAGTTCTAAGTGTTCTTCATAAATTCCATAAGTATAGTTTCATAAAAATCAAGAATACTTCCAAGTTTGCAAGTCTACTTCCAAGCTTTCTAATCCATTCCAAGTAATCATCTAAGATCAAGGAACCTTTATTATTTACAGTAGGTTATATTTCTAATTCTAGGTAATATTCATATTCAAACTTTGATTCAATTTCTACAACTATAACAATCTTATTTCGAGTGAAAATCTTACTTGAACTGTTTTCGTGTCATGATTCTGTTTCAATAATTTTCATGCCATCCAAGGATCCTTTGAAGCTAGATCCATTTTTCTCATTTCTAGTAGTTTTATCCAGAAAACTTGAGGTAGTAATGATGCTCTTAACATCATTCGATTCATACATATAAAGCTATCTTATTCGAAGGTTTAAACTTGTAATCACTAGAACATAGTTTAGTTAATTCTAAACTTGTTCGCAAACAAAAGTTAATCCTTCTAACTTGACTTTTAAAATCAACTAAACACATGTTCTATATCTATATTATATGCTAACTTAATGATTTAAAACCTAGAAACACGATGAACACCATAAAATCGTATATACGCCGTCGTAGTGAAACCGGGGGCTGTTTTGGTTTGGATAATTAAAAACTATGATAAACTTTGATTTAAAAGTTGTTCTTCTGGGAAAATGATTTTTCATATGAACATGAAACTATATCCAAAAATCTTGGTTAAACTCAAAGTGAAAGTATGTTTTTTAAAATGGTCATCAAGATGTCGTTCTTTCGACGGAAATGACTACCTCTTTAGTAATTGACATGTAACTTAAATTTCCGACTATAAACATATACTTTTTCTATTTTTATTCTTAAATTAGAGTTCAATATGAAGCCATAGCAATTTAATTCACTCAAAACGAATTTAAAATGAAGAAGTTATGGGTAAAACAAGATTGGATATTTTTGATCTTTTTAGCTACGGGAAATGTTTAACAAATCTATACAAATCATATCCTAGCTAACTTATATTGTATTATACATGTATTCTAATATATTATGTAATCTTGGGATACCATAGACACGTATGCAAATGTTTTGACATATCATATCGACCCATGTATATATATTATTTGGAACAACCATAGACACTCTATATGCAGTAATGTTGGAGTTAGCTATACAGGGTTAAGGTTGATTCCAAAAATATATATACTTTGAGTTGTGATCTAGCCTGAGACGTGTATACACTGGGTCGTGGATTGATTCAAGATAATATATATCGATTTATTTCTGTACATTTACCTGTGGACAACTAGTTATAGGTTACTAACGAGGACAGCTGACTTAATACACTCAAATCTTTAAAACATAATAAAAATGGTTGTAATTATATTTTGATCATACTTTGATATATATGTACATATTTGTATAGGTTCGTGAATCGATCCGTGGCCAAGTCTTATTTCCGAGGAAGAAAATATCTGTGAAAGTGAGTTATAGTCCCACTTTTAAAATCTAATATTTTTGGGATGAGAATACATGCAGGTTTTATAAATGATTTACAAAATAGACACAAGTACGTGAAACTACATTCTATGGTTGAATTATCAAAATTGAATATGCCCCTTTTTATTAAGTCTGGTAATCTAAGAATTAGGGAACAGACACCCTAATTGACGCGAATCCTAAAGATAGATCTATTGGCCCTAACAAACCCCATCCAAAGTACCGGATGCTTTAGTACTTCAAAATTTAAATCATATCTGAAGGGTGTCCCGGAATGATGGGGATATTCTTATATATGCATCTTGTTAATGTCGGTTACCAGGTGTTCACCATATGAATGATTTTTATCTCTATGTATGGGATGTGTATTGAAATATGAAATCTTGTGGTCTATTGTTACGATTTGATATATATAGGTTAAACCTATAACTCACCAACATTTTTATTGACGTTTAAAGCATGTTTATTCTCAGGTGAATACTAAGAGCTTCCGCTGTTGCATACTAAAATAAGGACAAGATTTGGAGTCCATGTTTGTATGATATTGTGTAAAAACTGCATTCAAGAAACATATGTCGATGTAATATGTTTCTATTGTAACCCATTATGTAATGGTCGTGTGCAAACAGTATATTTTAGATTATCATTATTTGATAATCTACGTAATATTTTTTTAAAACCTTTATTGATAAAATAAAGGTTATGGTTGTTTTAAAAATGAATGCAGTCTTTGAAAAACGTCTCATATATAGGTCAAAACCTCGCAACGAAATCAATTAATATGGAATGTTTATAATCAATATGAACGGGACATTTCACCTGTGATTGTGTAACAAAAATCCAAAAGTGCAGAATATAGAATGTAACATAACTGGCCCATAATAGTCGTATGCTCCAGACTATCCCACAATATTTCTCAAAATCAATTACACCCGAAAAGATTTTAAGAAATCTTTATTTAACATGAAATATTTTCTGAAATCTTCAGAAAATTCCGAAAGCGGCATCTGAAATTCTACCAAACAGATCGACACCAAATTTTTTCTAAATCTTTTAATATTCGACTTAAATCTCCAGTAAACATTTCAGCAAGATCCGATGGTTAAAGAAGTCACAATAGTTTTTCTTTCACGACAGCGCAATAAATTTCTAAGAATAGCTATAAATTTCGGAAAATAATATCTCCATATTTACTAGTCCGATCACTATCAAATTTAAACCTAAGTTAGATAAACGTGTGAACCACCTACAATAAAAATTTGACGCCGATCCAACGGTTCAATAACCCCTTATGAATTTTACGATTTACTGCTGCACAGTCAAAATCCTAGCAATTATTTCTAAACAGCCACAGCAGCTTCAATAATTCATATCTCGACATTCAATGGTCTGATTTCTATGAAAATTTAACTAAAGTAAGATATACATGTCTATCATCTACAGTTAAAAAAACAAAGTGATCTAACGGGTAAAAATGCTTTACGAATATTCTGTCACTGAAGCAAAATCAAACCTTAAGGGTTTTAACGAGCAGCTTTGAACTTCTGAAAATTATATCGCAAGACTGAACAATCCGATCACCTTAAAATTTTAGCTTCTATTAGATATGTGAGTGTACAACTAGGGATGGTGCCCGCGGGTAATGGGCACGGATCTTATATACCCGCGACCCGCCCGTCGGGTTGTTTTTTTTCTAGTTGAGACCCGTTACCCGCTCGCGGGTACAAATATTTCGCCCATGCCCGTGACCCGCGGGTAATAAAAATATACAACTTAGTAAAAAAAATATATTAAAAAGTCAAAAATTTTATTAATTATAAACCACATATATACAAACTACATGTAAAATGACTTAAAAATTATTATTTTTTACTTATATGTAATATTTTATATCTAATAATTATTATATTATAACTAAAATCACTTTTAAAATTAATAATTGTATGTATAAACTCACGGGTAATTTAAAAAAAAGTGGACGGATTTGCGGATCGGGTTTTACTCATGGCAGGTAGTATAAACCCGCGACTCGCCCGTGACCCGTCGGCGGGTATAAATTTTTACCCGTACTTTACCCGTACCCGTGCCCACGAGTAAGAATTTATGATGTTACCCACCCGTCGCAGATCGGATACCCGCGGGTCACGGGTTTTTTCTCGCCCGTTGCCATCCCTATGTACAACTTACAGTAGAATTTTCAAGGCGTTCTAACGGTTGGCGAACCCGTAACGAATTTTCTCCCGAAACAGCTCCAGAAAATCCGAATTTTTAACCCTTTGTCAATTTAACGATTTCAATCGATCCGAATCAAGAGCTCAGTTGTTTCCAGCTCTGATACCAAATTTTTGGTCCGTTTAAGGATCATTAACAACATTATACGAGCAATAAGGATCAAAGACGAAAGAGATAAACACGATGAATCAAAATTAATCAATATTATTGATATATAAACGCTGAACTTACATGATTGATTAAACAGAGGAACTTCGGTGGCCAGGGGAGATCGAGAATGATCTCCCCTATGCACAGGATCACCAAAATGCGGATCTCCCAATTAGGGTTTAAACTCTTATCTCTTAACCCTAAAGAACACATTTAACTAATATAAATAGGCAAACTAGACATTAATCCTAATGGGCCTCATTCATACGAATGGGACTCTGAACATTATGGCCCAGCAGTTATATATGCTCCTATAACAGACCAGTTTCATGCGTATACATCAACTAGCTGTACAATGTAATAATAAACGTTATTCACCCAACGACAGCCACACAAATATGCATCAACAAAAAGCAATACCAATTCTACTTGGGAGGTGATCCGTACACCACCTCCTTTTTTCCATACACCATTAAATAAATTTGTTTGACGATTTTACCCTTTCTTTTTTATTTATCATATCGCAAGTTCACAACCTCCACTTTCACTTTAATTTAAATTAAATTATAATTATAATTATAATATAAACTGAGACAACAACCTTAATATGAACTGACTTTAACTCTCCTCATATCTCCCACTTTGTTTTTTTAACAATAATTCGTATTCGTATTCTAATGAATCAAACAAATAGGCTTAATTTATTTAGATCCAAAGTGTAGAAATTTATTTACAAGTTTTTTTTGTATTGTTCACAACTTACAACCCAACTATGGTGAACAAACGCAATAGTTTCAATTCCACAACCGTCGTAATCTCCGCCGTCATTGTCACCGTCATATTTGAAACAAGATATTGTTTATTCAGTGTTTATATCATCGATTAAACAAGATATTGTTCTTAAACAATGTATTGTTAAACAAGATCGAGACCGTCATATTTGGAAAAGATCTTGTTCATTCGGTGTTTAAATCATCATCATATCATCGCTGTAATCTCCGTCAGAATTGCCATCACCACCGTCTTAATTGTCGCTGTCCCACTTCGTTTGCCTCGAGTTATCATTTGCTAAATAGTTAGTTTCGGTTTGTTTGGATGAATTTGTATTTAGTTATTCAATTTATATAGAATATGAATATGATAGACTTGTATATGATTATTGATATTCGATTTTGCAATGGGGCGTGTATAGTAGAAGTGGTCATTTTGTTCCTAGACTAATTTAATTTAATGTGAAAATGAGAGGGTTCTGATGTGCTAA
This sequence comes from Rutidosis leptorrhynchoides, assembly GCF_046630445.1. Taxonomy (NCBI): domain Eukaryota; kingdom Viridiplantae; phylum Streptophyta; class Magnoliopsida; order Asterales; family Asteraceae; genus Rutidosis; species Rutidosis leptorrhynchoides. The sequence goes on along the minus strand of NC_092336.1, from coordinate 78,740,072 downwards.
ATAAAAAGTAAGGGTAAAATTGTTAAATAAATTTATTTGGTGGTGTATGATCGAAAGAAGGTGGTGTACAGATCACCTCCCTGCAAATTCAAAGACTAAAACATTTATTTAAAACTAGCCTAAAGATCAATACTAACTGATTATTTAATCTAAACTTAACATCTATAGTTTCTATCAAAATGCTAAAATGATGATGTTATTAATAGGCTAATTCCTTTGTTAAAAAAATTAAAAAGAAAAAGAAAAAAATCTAAGCCCTTCAGCTGATGTCATAAATCTATTTATTTACAATTTAAAATAAATAAAAATTAATAATTGTATTATACGGAGTATGTGATGAATATAATAGAAAACCTGATAATGCTAAAAACGAACATATATTTCATAGCATTATCCCTCAAGAAAGATAAGCTTTTAGTTGCAATTGTTCTATTTACAAGTGATATTCGTTTAAATAATAAAAGGTGAAGACAAAAGACAGATTCGACGAATTAAAGACGCAAACGACCAAAAAGCTAAAAAGTACAAAGTACAATCAAAGTGGTTCAAATTATTGATGAGAAACGTCTCAAAATTACAAAAGTACAAGACGCAAAACGCAAAGTACAAGATATTAAATTGTACGCAAGGACGTTCGAAAATCCGGAACCGGGACCAGAGTCCACTCTCAACGCTCAACATAACGGACTAAAAATTACAAGTCAACTATGCACATGAATATAATATAATATATAATTAATTCTTAAAATTATTTATATATTATATTATTTAATAAAACTGTCGGCAAGAAAGCAAACAAAAGTATGTGAGCTGGATTCCTGTTCCATGCGATCGCATGGCCTGGAGGTGCAAAATCCATGCGATCGCATGGCCCCAAATTTTGGGTCAGGTCCTATAAATTTTGCAGTTTTGGTCGAATATATATATATATATATATATATATATATATATATATATATATATATATATATATATATATATATATATATTATAATTTTAATTTTAATCTTAATTTTAATAATAAGGGTATGTTAGCGAATGTTGTAAGGGTGTAAGTCGAAATTCTATCCGTGTAACGCTACGCTATTATTAATCATTGTAAGTTATGTTCAACCTTTTTAAATTAATGTCTTGTAGCTAAGTTATTATTATGCTTATTTAAACCGAAGTAATCATGATGTTGGGCTAAAATATTAAGACGGGGTAATCGGGCTTTGTACCATAATTGGGGTTTGGACAAAAGAACGAAACTTGTGGAAATTAGACTATGGGCTATTAATGGACTTTATATTTGTTTAATTAAATGATAGTTTGTTAATTTAATATAAAGATTTACAATTGGACGTACCTATAAATAACCATATACACTCGATCGGACACGATGGGCGGGATATTTATAAGTACTAATAATCGTTCATTTAACCGGACACGGGAATGGATTAATAGTCAATGGACTTATTAAAACAGGGGTGAATTATATATAAGGAAAATTGGTGTAATTATAGTTTAAGTCCCCAATTAGTTGGAATATTTAACTTCGGATATAAGGATAATTTGACGAGGACACTCGCACTTTATATTTATGACTGATGGACTGTTATGGACAAAAACCAGATGGACATATTGAATAATCCAGGACAAAAGACAATTAACCCATGGTAATAAACTAAAATCAACACGTCAAACATCATGATTACGGAAGTTTAAATAAGCATAATTCCTTTATTTCAAATTTAATTGCACTTTTAATTATCGTACTTTAATTTATTGTCATTTTAATTATCGTACTTTTTAATTATCGCAATTTTATTTATAGTCATTTTATTTATCGCACTTTTATTTATCGCAATTTCATTATCGTTATTTACTTTACGCTTAAAATTAAGGTATATTTATTTTTAATATTTTACATTAGGTTTTAACTGTAATTTAAGTTTTAAAATCGACAAACCGGTCATTAAACGGTAAAAACCCCCTTTTATAATAATAATACTACTTATATATATATATATATATATATATATATATATATATATATATATATATATATATATATATATATATATATATATTTTATACAAATATAGTTTTTAAAAATATAGCGTTAAACTTGGCTAGCTCCCTGTGGAACGAACCGGACTTACTAAAAACTACACTACTGTACGATTAGGTACACTGCCTATAAGTGTTGTAGCAAGGTTTAGGTATATCCACTCTAAAAATAAATAAATAACTTGTGTAAAATTGTATCGTATTTAATAGTATTTCCTTGTAAAAATTAATAGTATTTTGTACCCCTTCGCTTTAACATCAAGTATTTTTGGAGCAGCTGCCGGGGACATAACATCGCCGAAAGCGCAACGCTATATAAAAAAAAGATTCTTAGTTTACTTTTGTAAAAATACGCTTTTGTAAAAATACGTTTTAGTTATTAAAAATACAAAAATATAAAAAGAAAAATAAAATATGTATTTTTAAGAGTTGTTTAAAATATATAAATTATAAAGTATTTTTATTTCTATTTTAGTTTTTAAAATTTAAGTTTTTATTTCATTTATATAAATATTTTATATAAATATTAAAAATAGAAAAAAAAAATAAGTAAAAGAATCGGGCTACACTGTAGCAGCCCAATTTGTGACCTGGATATTTGGGCCATGCGATCGCATGGATCCGAAGGCAAAAACTCATGCGACCGCATGAAGTGCTCTGACACGCCACATCTGATCCTAGTACTGCATTAATTACGGAGTAATTATAATTATTATTATTAAAAACCCTAATTAGGGTTATTTATAATATTAATTATTTTAGTTTTTAGTTTTAATTTAGACAAAATTGCTGAAATAGTCCCTGTGGTTTGTACCAAAATGCTGGTTTAGTCCCTGTGCTTTTTTTTGATGTATTTGGTCCCAGTGGTTGGTAAAAGTTGCTGATTTAGTCCCTCTGACCGATGGCCGTCAAAAATGCCGTTAACTCCAGTCATGTGCCAGACATGTGAGGGTATTTTCGTCAGTTTCTTTCCTTTATTTACAATATTGCTAAAATGATCCCTGTGGTTTGTAACAAAGTTGCTGGAATAGTCCCTGTGATTTGTAAAAAAATTGCTGAAATCAATTTACCTTATCTCCTTCCTCGCCTTCATCTTTATCCTCAAAAAAGATGAACAAACCCTAATTTATTATTTTTCTTCAAACACTCTAATTAAATCTAAATTCTAATCAAAAGGCTTCCAGCAAAAGGAAAATCTCCAAATTCTAATTATATAATCATAATCATAATAATTAGAGTTTCAAAAACATAAATCAATTCACAAAATCAAAAGGCTTTACTAACCGCCAGATTCATATAATCTCTGGATTAATCATCATCACAGAGCTTTCAGACCGACCTCCACAAGTGGTTTCATTCTTTGTAACTCCGGTAGCCACCACCACCGTAGTTCAGATCGGAGTACCGTAGGTCAAATTGGAGTACCGTAGGTCAGATTGGATACGGGAGTCAGATCGGAGTAATTAAAAGACAAATCGGAGTACCGGAGGCCAGATCGAAGCGACGGAGGTCAGATCGGAACACCGGCTTCGAATTGAATCTATTAATTGCAATTTTTCTGAAAACTTATCTTGATTAACGAGTCTTAGTGATTTACGAGTACCTGAAGCTTCATGAAGTCTTGTTTTTTCATCTTGAATAAACTTATCTTGCAAATTTACAGATTATAAGTACTTGAAGCTTCATGAAGTCGTGTTGCAAATGATAAGTATCTTGCAATTTTTTTAGGGATTTAATTTTAAGGGTTAAAGAAAAAAAAAGGGGATGGTGATGACTGTATGTAAGAGTACAGTTGTGAGTTGTTATAGCAATTAGTACAAGGTAAAAACGATGATTCAATTGAGGGTATTTTTGATCGGATATGAAATGAATTGATTACTTTGATAAAGTTAATTAGGGTGTTTGAAGAAAATTAATAAATTAGGGTTTGTTCATCTTTTTTGAGGATAAAGATGAAGGCGAGGAAGGAGATAAGGTAAATTGATTTCAGCAATTTTTTTACAAACCACAGGGACTATTCCAGCAACTTTGTTACAAACTACAGGGACCATTTTAGCAATATTGTAAATAAAGGAAAGAAACTGACGAAAATACCCTCACATGTCTGGCACATGACTGGAGTTAACGGCATTTTTTGACGGCCGTCGATCAGAGGGACTAAATCAGCAACTTTAACCAACCACCGGGACCAAATCCATCAAAAAAAGCACAGGGACTAAACCAGCATTTTAGTACAAACCACAGGGACTATTTCAGTAATTTTGTCTTTAATTTATATTTTAAGTTTTATTTAGTTTTATTAAATATATAAACTTAATACTTTTATAAAATAAATAATATAAAAATAATATTTTTATAAAAATTAGTAATTTTATCATTTTTGTCTCTTTTTATAAATTGTATATTTTTATTATTTAGTACGTAATTTGTATTTTTATCGCTCGTAATTAGTTTTTAATTTAGTATTTGCCGTAGTTCTTTTTATTTCTAGATTTTTAGGATTTGCCGTAAAATCCCTTAAGTGCTTTTTCTTTAGATTAAGATTTAGGTGCTTTAGAATTTTGCGACGCCGTTTTATAAATTTTAGTACCTTTTTAAGTAATTGCCGTTTTGGATATAGAATTTCTTTTAAGCTTTAATATTTTTAGACGCAACTTTTAATTCTTAGTTTTTAGACTTTTAAGTTTCGACGCGCTACGTTCTTTTTATTATTTTTTGACCATTTATTTTTCGACGTTTTTCGACGCGCTCTTTTTCTTTCTTATTTCTCGACGCTCTAGTTTTTAGGACATAGAATTTTCTATTTCTTCTCTAAAATTTCTTTAAATTTCGACAAAAAATTATTTTAAGTGGTTAAATTGATAGACATTCAAATTTTCTGGTTCGTAGTAATAGTTGGATTTGTTAGTGGCGAGTTGTGGGCTTTTGATTTAAAGGGTCCTGGCTACCTGCTGCATCTATTGGCTATTCAAAACGTGGGTAAAATCAGAAAAGCCTATTAATTTGATAACTTATATAATTTTTATCTTTTATAACTAATAGGATATTCAGTGAATGCACCGAGCAAAACGTTCACCACCTTTTATACGTTCACCACCTGTAACTCGATCAAGACATCTAGCAAATATTGTCGCCGTTGATTTTTCTTTAGAATCGCCATCCAGTCGACCAAGTACTCCAATTCAAATTTCCGATAATCCATTTTTTGAACCCGACCTCACAATTGAGAATTCGGAGGATATTCAGGGACAATTCAGAGATCCTGAACCATTAATCTTTCCTCCGGAACCACCAATCATTCAAACAGAGATTGTCGAGGAACAAACCATTAAATCAGAATCCTCTAGTGATTCAGATTCAACAAATTCAATCATGAAAAATCTGGAACCTCTAAGTATGGAAGACCGAATGAGAGCTAAACGCACTGGCCAAGGTCACGCAATTACTCAACCAGACATTAATGCACCAGATTATGAAATAAAAGGACAAATCCTACACATGGTAATAAATCAATGCCAATTTAGTGGTGCGCCGAAGGAAGATCCAAATGAACATCTTCGTACCTTTAATAGGATCTGTACTTTATTTAAAATAAGAGAAGTGGAGGCTGAACAGATATATCTCATGTTATTTCCCTAGACTTTAAAGGGAGAAGCCAAAGATTGGTTAGAATCGTTACCTGAAGGGGCGATTGATACATGGGATGTTTTAGTTGAAAATTTTCTTAAACAATTCTTTCCGGCATCTAAAGCCATGAGACTTCAAGGAGAAATTGTTACGTTCACACAAAAGCCAAATGAAACTCTATATGAAGCGTGGACAAGATTTGAAAAGTTATTGAGAGGATGTCCGCAACATGGTTTTGACACTTATCAAATAGTACAAATATTCTACCAAGGATGCGACATCACTACAAGAAAAGACATCGATATAGGAGCTGGTGGTTCCATTATGAAGAAAACCGCAACTGAAGCTTACAAAATTATTGATAACACTGCTTTCCACTCACATGAGTGGCACCAAGAAAAAGATATCGTTAGATCATCTAAAGCAGCTAGAGCCGATTCTAACCATGACTTTGATTCCATTTCCGCAAAGATAGATGTTGTCGAGAGACGAATGGAAAAGATGACTAAAGATATTTACTCAATACGAATTAGTTGTGAGCAGTGTGGAGGACCACATTTGACAAAAGATTGTCTCAGTATTGAACAAACAATGGAACAAAGAGAGAATATTTCATACATAAACCAAAGGCCTGGAAATAATTATCAGAATAATTATCAACCGCCAAGACCAATCTACAATCAAAACCTGAATTATAACTGAAATATTCTATACAACAATCAACAAGGTCCTAGCAATCAACAAGTATCTAACAATCCTTACAATCAGCAAAGACCTATTTTTCAAAATAAACCATCACAAACCGATGATAAAAAGCCAAATTTTGAAGATATGATGTCTAAGCTAGTTGAATCTCAAACTCAATTTTTCACATCTCAGAAACAAACCAATGAACAAAATGCTCAAGCATTTAAAAATCAACAAGCTTCGATTCAAAATTTGGAACAAGAAGTGAGCAACCTAGCAAGGTTGATAGGTGAAAGAAAACCAGGAAGTCTATCGAGCGATACAAATGCTAACCCTCGGAATGAAACAGCTAAAGCCATTACCACAAGAAGTGGTATTACACTTAAACCACCTGAAATGCCTGTAATTTCTGATGACTCTATTCCTACTCCACAAGAACAACAATCTGAGCAAGATAAGGAAACAGAACCGGTAGTTGAAAAGGTTAATGAAGATAACACAGTTAAGGCTAAACCTTATGTTAAACCATATCAACCACCACTTCCTTACCCGAGTAAAATGAGAAAAGAGAGACTTGAAGCCGAGCAATCCAAATTCTTGGATATGTTTAAACAAATAAATGTTAATCTTCCTTTCATTGATGTGATTTCAGGAATGCCTAGATATGCTAAATTTTTGAAAGATCTAATCACAAATAGAAAAAAAATGGAAGAACTCTCGGCTGTTACAATGAATGCTAATTGTTCTGCAGTACTATTGAATAAGATACCAGAAAAATTATCAGATCCAGGAAGTTTCACAATTCCATGTTTTCTGGGTAGTCTTAGTTCAATAGAAGCATTGGCAGATTTAGGTGCTAGTATAAATTTAATGCCGTATTCACTATACACTAAACTAGACCTTAGAGAATTGAAACCAACATGAATAAGCATACAACTAGCCGATCGATCAGTAAAATATCCTAGAGCGATAATGGAGAACATGCTAGTTAAAGTTGGTACTTTAGTATTTCCAGTAGATTTTGTTATTCTGGACATGGAAGAAGATTCTCGAGTTCCTCTCATATTAGGAAGACCATTCTTAAACACGGCTAAAGCAATAATAGACGTGTTCGGTAAGAAACTGACCCTAAGTATAGAGGACGGGAGTGTTACCTTTTCTGTGGATAGAGCCATGCAACAACCGCAATCTGCAGATGATACATGTTATTATATTCAAACTATAGATTCACATGCAGAATTGTTAGAAGAATTTCCAGAATTATAAGAAATAGGAGAATGTTCTTTAGGAGAAGGAACTGAACCAATTGATGAAACTGAAATGTTAGCTACACTTATGGCTAATGGATATGAACCAACAACAGAAGAAATTCAAATGCTAAAAGAAGAAGACAGATATCGATATAAATCATCGATAGAAGAACCACCGACATTAGAATTAAAGCCACTTCCAAACCATTTGGAATATGATTATTTACATGGTGAATCTGAATTACCTGTAATAATATCGTCTTCTCTTACTGAAAATGAAAAATCTCAACTCATTGCTGTGCTAAAAGCTCATAAACCAGCTATTGCATGGAAGATTCATGACATTAAAGGCATAAGTCCTTCGTATTGCACACATAAAATCCTTATGGAAGAAGGTCATAAAACGTATGTGCAACGCCAATGAAGACTAAATCCTAATATGCAAGATGTTGTTAAGAAAGAAATTATTAAACTGCTAGATGCAGGTTTAATTTATCCAATTTCTTATAGTCGATGGGTAAGCCCAGTTCAATGCGTACCTAAGAAGGGTGGCATGACTGTCATCACAAATGAAAAAAAATGAGCTTATTCCTACTAGGACTGTAACAGGATGGCGTGTTTGTATTGATTATAGAAAATTAAATGATGCCACCAGAAAAGATCACTTTCCCTTACCTTTCATTGATCAAATGTTGGAAAGATTAGCCGGGAATAGTTACTATTATTTTCTTGATGGTTTTTTCGGATATTTTCAAATTCCAATAGCACCTGAAGATCAAGAGAAAACCACATTCATGTGCCCTTATGGTACTTTTGCTTACAAACGCATGCCATTTGGACTTTGCAACGCCCCTGCAACCTTTCAAAGGTGTATGATGGCGATTTTTCACGACATGATAGAAGAATGCATGGAAGTTTTCATGGATGACTTTTCAGTCTTCGGTGATACTTTTGAAACATGTCTAGTTAATCTTAAACGAATGCTTATTAGATGCGAACAATCAAATCTAGTTCTTAATTGGGAGAAATGCCATTTCATGGTTAAAGAAGGCATCGTTCTTGGCCATAAAATTTCAAAGGAAGGAATTGAAGTGGATAGAGCTAAAGTAGATGTAATTGCTAAACTTCCACATCCCACCAATGTTAGAGGAGTTAGGAGTTTTCTAGGGCATGCCGGTTTTTACCGACGTTTCATAAAAGATTTTTCTAAAATTACCACTCCTATGAATAAACTCCTAGGAAAGGATGCTCCATTCATCTTTTCAGATGAATGCATCAAATCTTTTAATATTCTTAAAGAAAAACTCACTAATGCGCCGATCATGATAACTCCAAATTGGAATCTACCATTTAAACTCATGTGCGATGCAAGTGATTTTGCAATGGGAGCCGTTTTAGGACAAAGGATTGAAAAACGATTTCAACCTATATATTATGCTAGTAAGACATTACAAGGAGCACAAACGAATTACATAACTACTGAAAAAGAACTCCTTGCTATTGTCTTTTCTTTTGTCAAATTTCGTTCATATCTCGTTCTAGCTAAAACGGTGGTCTATACCGACCATTCTGCTCTTAGATACCTATTTTCAAAACAAGATGTCAAACCACAATTAATCCGTTGGATCTTACTCTTACAAGAGTTCGATATTGAAATCCAAGACAAAAAGGTAGCAGAAAATCTCGCCGCTGATCATCTTTCTCGTCTTGAAAATCCTGAATTAGAAGTTCTAAATGAATCGGCCATACAAGATTACTTTCCTGATGAATATCTATTGAAGATAGATTATAATGAAATTCCATGGTTTGCAGACTATGCAAACTACTTAGTATGTGGATTTCTTGAAAAAGGATTATCGTACCAAAAACGAAAGAAATTCTTTAGTGATATAAAACACTATTTCTGGGAAGATCCACATTTGTTTAATAGTTATCCCGATGGAATAATACGCCGATGTGTATTCGGAGATGAAGCCAGTCAAATCTTAAACCATTATCACACAGGACCAACAGGAGGGCATTATGGGCCTCAACTCATAGCAAGAAAAGTTTACGATGCTGGATTCTATTGGCCTACAATTTTCAAAGACGCACACCTTCTTTGCAAATCCTGTGATGCTTGTCAAAGGGCCGGAAAAATAAGTCAACGTGATGAAATGCCACAAAATGTCATTCAAGTATGTGAAATAGTTGACGTTTGGGGTATTAACTTTATGGGTCCATTTCCAAAATCTCATAATAATCTCTACATTCTCGTTGCCATTGATTATGTATCTAAATGGGCGGAAGCACAAGCTCTCCCAATTAACGATGCACGAGTTGTAGTCAACTTTTTAAAACGTCTTTTTGCAAGGTTTGGAACACCGAAAGCTTTAATAAGTGATCGGGGTACTCATTTTTGTAATAATCAACTTGAGAAAGTTCTCAAAAGATATGGAGTAACTGATAAAATCTCAACCGCTTATCATCCACAAACAAGTGGACAAGTTAAAAATACTAACCGAGCTTTAAAACGTATTCTAGAGAAAACCGTAGGATCAAATTCGAAGGAATGGTCCATGAAATTAGAGGATGCACTCTGGGCTTTTAGAACAGCCTACAAAACTCCAATTGGCACCACACCTTTCAAACTCGTTTACGGAAAAGCATGTCATCTTCCAGTAGAAATTGAACACAAAGCATTTTGGGCTTTGAAGACATGTAATCTTGATTTAAATGAAGCTGGACATCTACGGTTAAGTCAATTAAACGAATTAGAAGAATTAAGACATGAAGCATATGAAAATTCGTTAATCTATAAAGAAAGAACGAAGAAATGGCATGATAAAAGAATCAGAAGTTCAAAAGAATTTAAAGAAGGTGATGTTATGCGAGGCGTATATGAAATAGCTTATATTTTACTAGGAAATACTATTAAATATGATACAATTTTACACAAGATATTTATTTATTTATAGAATGGATATACCTAAACCTTGCTACAACACTTATAGGCAGTGTACCTAATCGTACAGTAGTGTAGTTTTTAGTAAGTCCGGCTCGTTCCACAGGGAAATCTTTTAAACAAAGCTTAACGCTATATTAGTTTTAATTAATAAAAATACAAATATATATAAGTAATATTATTATTATAAAAAGGGGGTTTTTACCGTTTAATGACCGGTTTGTCGATTTTTAAAACTTTTAGTCGCAGTTAAAACCTAATGTAAAATATTAAATAAATAAAAGACTTAATTTAAAGCGTAAAATAAATAACGATAATGAAATTGCAATAAAAGTGCGATGAAATAAAATTGCGATAAAAAAGTGCGATAATTAAAAGTGCAATTAAATACAATGACGATAAATAAAAATGTGATAATTAGAAGTGCAATTAAATATGAAAATAAAGGAATTATATATGAAATAAAAGAATTATACTTATTTAAACTTCCGTAATCATGATGTTTGACGTGTTGATTTTAGTTTATTCTCATGGGTTAATTGTTCTTTGTCCTGGATTATTCAATATGTCCGTCTGGTTTTTGTCCATAACAGTCCATCAGTCATAAATATAAAGTGCGAGTGTCCTCGTCAAATTATCCTTATACCCAAAGTTAAATATTCCAACTAATTGGGGATTTAAACTGTAACAAGGTCTTAATACTTTGTTTAATAATTACACCAGGATATCGACTGCGTGTAATCCAAGGTTTTAATACTTTGTTATCAATTATGCCAAGTGTCCTTGTACATAATTTCACCCCAGTTTTAATAATTCCATAGACTATTAATCCATTCCCGTGTCCGGTTAAATGAACGATTATTCGTAAATATAAATATCCCGCCCATCGTGTCCGATCGAGTGTATATGGTTATTTATAGGGACGTCCAATTGTAAATCTTTATATTAAAATTAACAAACTATCATTTAGTTAAACAAATATAAAGCCCATTAATAGCCCATAGTCTAATTTCCACAAGTGTCGTTCTTTTGTCCAAACCCCAATTATGGTACAAAGCCCAATTACCCAATTTTAATATTTTTAGTCAAACATCACGATTACTTCAGCATTAAATAAGCATAATAATAACTTAGCTACGAGACATTAATGAAAATAACATAAACATAACTTACTTTGGGTGTTATTAGCGTAGTGGTACACGGACAGAGTTTCGACTTACAAAAACTTAAAACACTCGACTAATCGATCCTTATTATTATCACTAACTTAAAATTAAAATTTCAAATTGAGATTACGATTTGGAGTGATACTTGATACATAAAAATGGGGAAAGAAAAATATATATAAAATATAAAAGGTATCTATAAATCGTCGAAATGCATGTTCTTTTATAGGCAGAGAGTGCTCCGCGAGTGCGGTGCATTTTGGTCTTCAAAGCTCCGCGAGTGCGGAGCTATGGATTCCAGCTCATCCAAGTTTGGATCTTAGTCTGCCGACGGATTTTATTAAAAATATAATATAAATATATAATTTATATAATTAATTATATATTATATTATATTTATATTCATAATTAATTTATAATTTCCGATCCGTTGCGTCGTACGTTGAAAGCTGGTTCATGTCTCGGTTCCGGATTTTCGAACGTCCTTTCGTATAATTTAATATCTTGTACTTTGCGTTTTGCGGCTTGTACTCTTGTAATTTTGAGACGTTTCTCATCAATAATTGGAACCACTTTAATTGTACTTTGTACTTTTGAGCTTTTTGGTCATTTGCGTCTTCAATTCATCGCATCTGTCTTTTGTCTTCACCTTTTATTATTTAAACGAATATCACTAGTAAATAGAACAATTGCAACTAAAAGCTTGTCTTTCTTGAGGGATAATGCTATGAAATATATGTTCGTTTTTAGCATTATCAAATATTCTCACACTTGAGCATTGCTTGTCCTCAAGCAATATAGTCTTGAAATATACTAGAATCACTTCTTTATTCTTCACACTTTGTACATCAGTGATTTCTATACGGCGGTATGAACAATGGTAGTAACGATGTGGTTTACAGTCTCACATGACTATGAAAATTTAGATCCATTAAGGAAATTGGATCTTTATGAAAACATTTGATCTTTTGAAAATTAAATCTAGCTTTTACCCTAGATAAGTTTTCCGGGATAACCCTTCACCGGTGTTTGCAAATTCTTTTTGTGGGTTTGGTGGGTTTCATATTTGAAATTTTTAGCTCAAAACTTAAGGTTTTGTGTCACCCACTTGCTAACCTTGTATTGGGAAAGCAACACGTCCAGTATACTTGCTCCGTATATTACCTTTCGATAAACTACCGTCCGGTTGTAAAGGAAAGCGTTGAACAAGCAACTGTTAAGGCAATGTCCCCTGACATGCGGTTAAGTTTTTGGTCTATAATGTGTCGGATGCAATTACTATCCTTGGTAGGAGCAATACTAAAGCTCACCCTTATAATTTTTCTTCGATCTGGCACAAGGTCATGTCTTTGACCATGCTATGCAACCACCGTTCTTACGGTTGACACCCGATTTGGTTCAGGTGACCTAATGAGTTCCAGGTGAATTCCTAGGATTTTACGTTCAATGGTAATGAACGCATTGAAAATGGGTTTTAGAAAACAAATCGGTTTGTAATTTTGATCAAAATATTTTCTCGTTCAAGCTCGAGTTTAGATATCATTGAATTCCATGAGTTTGTAATTCTCAATCTTTAAGGTCCATCTCTAGGATTGAGTAATATCAGGCTTAAAAGCTGATTTTTGATCTTTTAAGGAGATTATCCTTTCTGGGGATCTGATTCATTAGTCTTATCCAGCTAATTTGCACGGCGTCCTCCCCATTTTACAAGACAGATCCTTTCATGGTTAGGATAAGTCTGACCACTTGGCGACCCTGTTTTATGCTGAGGTCCGTGGATTTCCTGCTAATTTTAGAGATGACTTTTCTAGGTTTTTCGTCAACCTACAGCTGGTCTGGATGACAAATTCATGACCTAAATCAAGAAGCGCGTTTCTTTTTCGGAAGACTTTACTTCCTTTTAACGATGGAATTGATTCATCGTGTAGATCCATCTTTCTTTCAAATATATTATAATAAATCGGGTAAAACTGTTTAGTTTAGTCCAAAGCAAAAGTATCTTCAATTATTTGTTACAGAAATATGTGACATATGTTTAAGATAACTTGGTAAATTTTCCCACACTTGGCTTTTATTTTCTTTTATTTGCCTTTTTATTGTCCTCTATTCCATTTTAAATAAATTCTAACATTTTGGTTTGTTTCTCAATTTATGTCCTTTCCGAGGTAACAATAATTTCGGTGTTAACACCTAGTTTTATCGTTCATAAATATGTATAAACATGATTTTGAGTTCATTTAATTGAAAATTTTAAAAAATTTTACTAGAAATGGGTAGTCAGTATATAAGACTAGGGCTGTTCTTTGTTATCAGAGAGCACTAGATTCTAATACAACTACTACGTTACTAGTATTTTTAATGGTAACCACGTGTTTAAGTTAAAAATTTTAAAAATCCGAAAGAATTTAACCCCTTCCCACACTTAAGATCTTGCAATGCCCTCATTTGCAAGAAAGCAGTAACAATTTAAATTATTGAGGGTGATTAGCGTAGAAATGATTAAATTTTACCAAAGTTTCCAAACATATTGGCGTTTTTTTTTATATAAAAAAAAACGCCAATAAATTAATAAAACATAAATTAATAAAATTTTAAAAATTTGTTTCTTTTTAGGAGCGAGGGCGTTTCGGATCGTTGTCCTAGTCCGTCCCTCGACAAAATTTTAAAATTCGTCAATTCAAAGCGCGGTTTTTAAAAGTAAAGATTTTTGGGTTTTTTTAAATGTTTTTGGTATACTTTAATTCAATAAGATTAAAAATAATGATAATAAAAATTCTCGTCTCTCCCTCGGGTAAAGCAATTTCGGTTCAATGACCTAGTCTTCAACTTATGACGAATTTTAAAAATCATATTTTTAACTTAGCGAAATAAAGTAAATTTTTGTTTTTAAATTCACACCAAACTTAAATTTAAAATACATAAAATTAAAAATTCATATTAATAAAATTAAAAATTCACACCAAATTTATATTATATATATATATTTTTTTTTTATTTTTTTTTTAAAACATACAAACTTATATTAAAAATATTAATTTTTTCAAATATTTACAAACTTAAATATATTGATTTTAAAAAGTTTACAATATTAATTTAATATTTATATATTAAAAACAAAGTAAAAATAGAATTAAAAATCTTTTTGGTCTTTTATCCCACTTTAATCAATCAAATATCATCAAAAATATACGCCCCTCTTTTCGGTAAAGTAATTTCGGTTTTATAACCTAATTTAACTCATGACGAATTTTTGAAATATTTTGGGTTGATTGATTAAAGATATTTATACCTTAAGAATAAACGGTAAATTTCGCAGTGTTGTAATAAATTTTTGTATGATATTAATAATTTCGGTCGCAAGACCTAATTTTATCGAATACCAATTTAATACTTTATAGCGAACGATTTAGCGTTTATTATCAAAAGGTTAAAAATAAAAATAAAAATAAAAACTGTACATACTTACCTGTGAAATAGATTTCTTAGTGATATGCTCTAGCCCACTCATAAGATAGTCGGACTAGTTGGTTTTCCATAGCTACATAGGCGTAACCTCGAGCATTCAACGTTTTTTCTTCTAAACATATGAACGGTCCATCTCTGCATAAAGTAACAAATTCGGTGTTTGAATAGGTTTGATTATTTGAACAGTTACCTTTGTGTGACCATTTTCCGCATTTGTGACATCTTTCAAGGTGTCGTGCTCTTCTTTTCGCTGCGGATTTTGATTTTCCTTTACCAAATTGTAACTTATTATCTTCATTCCTGGATTCTTTTCTTACTCCGTCCAATTTACCACTGATTAATGATACTATTTCACTTGGAAGGGTGTCATTATTACGTTTAGTGATCAAAGCGTGTAGCATTAGACCATGGTTTAATTCACAGGAAGTCTTCATCTCGTAAAACCTAAAAAAAATTAAAAATTCAGAATGGGGGGAAGAAGACTAGTTCTTTAGGGTCTGCTAGGGAAAGACCATTCGGGTTTCATTTTCGAGAACTACACGAAAACAGAAAATCTAACTCTAACAAAAATACATATTATCCTTTAAAAGACTTGATTCTCCCCACACTTAGTTAGCTGTGGTGTCGAAATTGTGATTAACTTCGTTGTCAACTTCCATTGGACTATCTATGTAATGTTTAACTCTGTGACCATTAACCTTAAATTCAATCCCATTTGAATTTATTAATTCTACTGTTCCGTATGGGAAAACTCTTTTGACTATGAATGGTCCAGACCATCTTGATTTGAATTTTCCAGGAAATAGCTTGAATCGTGAATTGAAAAGAAGAACTCTGTCTCCTTCTTTAAATTCTTTTGAACTTCTGATTCTTTTATCATGCCATTTCTTCGTTCTTTCTTTATAGATTAACGAATTTTTGTATGCTTCATGTCTTAATTCTTCTAATTCGTTTAATTGACTTAACCGTAGACGTCCAGCTTCATGTAAATCAAGATTACATGTCTTCAAAGCCCAAAATGCTTTGTGTTCAATTTCTACTGGAAAATGGCATGCTTTTCCGTAAACGAGTTTAAAAGGTGTGGTTCCAATTGGAGTTTTGTAGGCTGTTCTAAAAGCCCAGAGTGCATCCTCCAATTTCATGGACCATTCCTTCGGATTTGATCCTACGGTTTTCTCTAGAATACGTTTTAAAGCTCGGATGGTATTTTCTACTTGTCCACTTGTTTGTGGATGATATGCGGTGGAGATTTTATGAGTTACTCCATATCTTTTGAGAACTTTCTCAAGTTGATTATTACAAAAATGAGTACCCCGATCACTTATTAAAGCTTTCGATGTTCCAAACCTTGCAAAAAGACATTTTAAAAAGTTGACTACAAGTCGTGCATCGTTAGTTGGGAGAGCTTGTGCTTCCGCCCATTTAGATACATAATCAATGGCTACGAGAATGTAGAGATTATTATGAGATTTTGGAAATGGACCCATAAAGTCAATACCCCAAATGTCAAATACTTCACATACTTGAATGACATTTTGTCGCATTTCATCACGTCGACTTATTTTTCCGGCCCTTTGACAAGCATCACAAGATTTGCAAAGAAGGTGTGCGTCTTTGTAAATTGTAGGCCAATAGAATCCAGCATCATAAACTTTTCTTGCTGTGAGTTGAGGCCCATAATGCCCTCCTGTTGGTCCAGTGTGACAATGGTTTAAAATTTTACTAGCTTCATCTCCGAATACACATCGGCGTATTATTCCATCGGGACAACTTTTAAACAAATGTGGATCTTCCCAGAAATAGTGTTTTATATCACTAAAGAATTTCTTTCATTTTTGGTACGACAATCCTTTTTCAAGGAATCCACATACTAAAAAGTTTGCATAGTCTGCAAACCATGGAATTTCATTATAATCTATCTTCAATAGATATTCATCAGGAAAGTTGTCTTGTATAGCCGATTCATTTAGAACTTCTAATTCAGGATTTTCAAGACGAGAAAGATGATCAGCTGCGAGATTTTCTGCTCCCTTTTTATCTCGGGTTTCAATATCGAACTCTTGTAAGAGTAAGATCCAACGGATTAATCTTGGTTTAGCATCTTGTTTCGAAAATAGGTATATAAGAGCAGAATGGTCGGTATAGACCACCGTTTTAGCTAGAACGAGATATGATCGAAATTTGTCAAAAGCAAAGACAATAGCAAGGAGTTCTTTTTCAGTAGTTGTGTAATTTGTTTATGCTCCTTGTAACGTTTTACTAGCATAATATATAGGTTGAAATCGTTTTTCAATCCTTTGTCCTAAAACGGCTCCCATTGCAAAATCACTTGCATCGCACATAAGTTCAAACGGTAAATTTCAATTTGGTGTTATCATGATCGGCGCATTAGTGAGTTTTTATTTAAGAATATTAAAAGATTTGATGCATTCATCTGAAAAGATGAATGGAGCATCCTTTTCTAGGAGTTTATTCATAGGAGTGGCAATTTTAGAAAAAATTTTTATAAAACGTCGGTAAAAACCGGCATGCCCTAGAAAACTCCTAACTCCTCTAACATTGGTGGGATGTGGAAGTTTAGCAATTACATCTACTTTAGCTCTATCCACTTCAATTCCTTCCTTTGAAATTTTATGTCCAAGAACGATGCCTTCTTTAACCATGAAATGGCATTTCTCCCAATTAAGAACTAGATTTGATTGTTCACATCTAATAAGCATTCGTTCAAGATTAACTAAACATGATTCAAAAGTATCACCGAAGACTGAAAAGTCATCCATGAAAACTTCCATGCATTCTTCTATCATGTCGTGAAAAATCGCCATCATGCACCTTTGAAAGGTTGCAGGGTGTTGCAAAGTCCAAATGGCATGCGTTTGTAAGCAAAAGTACCATAAAGGCACGTGAATGTGGTTTTCTCTTGATCCTCGGGTGCTATTGGAATTTGAAAATATCCGGAAAAACCATCAAGAAAACAATAATAACTATTTCCGGCTAATCTTTCCAACATTTGATCAATAAAAGTGAAAGGACCTGTTCATATACATTATAAACGATTCACAATAGTTGATTACATCGCGAGGTATTTGACCTCTATATGATACGTTTTACAAACATTGCATTCGTTTTTAAAAGACAAACTTTCTTTACATCAAAAATTGACGGCATGCATACCATTTCATATTACATACAACTATAATTGACTTAATATTAATCTTGATGAACTCAACAACTCGAATGCAACGTCTTTCAAAGTATGTCATGAATGACTCCAGGTAATATCCTTAAAATGAGCTAATGCACAGCGGAAGATTTCTTTAATACCTGAGAATAAACATGCTTAAAAGTGTCAACCAAAAGGTTGGTGAGTTCATAGGTTTATCATATCAATCATTTCAATATATTAATAGACCACAAGATTTCCGTTTATAAATATATGTACACTCGCAAGTGTATAAAAGTATTCTATAAGTTGTAGGTACCCGGTAACAAGCCTTAATGTTCATGTTTTACCCTCTGAAGTACACCAGATCAGGTGTGTTTAAAATAACCTCGAAGTACTAAAGCATCCCATAGTCAGGATGGGGTTTGTCAGGCCCAATAGATCTATCTTTAGGATTCGCGCCTACCGTACATAGACAAGTAGTTTAATGTTACCAAGCTAAGGGTATATTTCTGGTTTAAACCCACATAGAATTAGTTTTAGTACTTGTGCCTATTTCGTAAAACATTTATAAAACAGCGCATGTATTCTCAGCCCAAAAATATATATAAAAAGGGAGTAATGAAACTCACAATACTGTATTTCGTAGCAATTATGTATATGACGG
Source organism: Rutidosis leptorrhynchoides (assembly GCF_046630445.1). Taxonomy (NCBI): domain Eukaryota; kingdom Viridiplantae; phylum Streptophyta; class Magnoliopsida; order Asterales; family Asteraceae; genus Rutidosis; species Rutidosis leptorrhynchoides. Next base: position 78,721,051 of record NC_092336.1, on the reverse strand, counting down.
CACTGAACAAGTGCAGGGTTTGTCTCGGATTCACGAACGTATCAATATTGTGATTCAATATTGCAGGAAAGTACGTAGACGCAACGAAAATGATAAACGGTAGGTTGACCTCACGAGCAATACCCTCGATCAATACCCATAACCTCCATAGCTATAACCCATAATTTCCTTAGCTCTATCCCGTTTGAAAACTTATTTTGAAATCTTCTGAATATAACTCCGTCGTAGTATTATATGTATACTAATAATATCTTGAAATAATACAAAGAAAATATATATATGTAATTCGATTGAGAGAGTTTAGAGAAATATATTTTCAAGTTTCTATGAAATAATGAAACATATTGAATTCTATTTATAATAGATTTTTGAATTATTAAAGTGAATTATTAAAGTATAAATTATTAAAGCGAATTATTAAAGTATGAATTATTAAATTTAAAGTAAAAGTAAAAGTAAAGTAAATGTAAAGTTAAAGTATAGTAAAAGTATAAAACTATGTATGTATAATACGCGTATAAATATATATAATATTAATTTAAATCGTTATATATATTTAATAAAATAAAATATAAATATCGTTATCTTTATCATACTGGTTAAGTAATGAGTTGTCAAAAGTGGTTCTAGATATTTATAAAAGATATATACGTTTTAATATTAAAGTTCTTTTTAAACTGAAAACGTTTTTTGTACTTTTGAAACTAAATCAAATAAATATAATAATTTTGTTTTCCAAAACTAAATATATTTAAGAATCATTTTGTTAAAAGGTTAAAATAATGGAAATCGTTATATCATAAAACATTTTAGAAAAGTAGAATTATATATATTCATAATAGGTTTCAAGTTTTTAAATTACAGTCTGTTGGTGAAGCATGGGATAAAGTCCAAAGGTTGAATAAACGTATGAAATCATCTTAATGAAAAATGTCGAGTTACTTAACTTGTCGATATCCAACATCTAAGTTATTTACACTTCACGTTCTTATTTTTATATTAAATAAAATGAAAGTTAACATAGTTATCTTATCAAGGTCACGAGGAAAATATTATAAAACATGCCTTGAAAATTAAACAGGAATTTTCACTAACCCTTGTCTAGTTCCCGTTAATTGACACATTTGTTCTTACTTATAAATCACTTTACCATTTTCCGAATGTTGTCAAAAAGAATAGATTTCTTAAATCACAGTGGACCTCATAACATAGGCACGTAATCGTATCATAATGTATCTGATAATTCAATCATTTGATATTATCTCTTAATTCTACCGATAAATATATCGAAACAAATACGTTCATGTAAAGTATCATATATCTAATACTTTGTTAATGTTTTCAGTTAATATTATATATTATATATACATATCTATATACTCATAATTGTTCGTGAATCGTCGAACACGGTCAAAGGGTAATTGATTACATGAATGTAGTTCCAAACTTTTTGAGATTCAACATTACAAATTCTGCTTATCGTGTCGGAAACATATAAAGGTTAAGTTTAAATTGGTCGAAAATTTTCGGGTCGTCACAGTACCTACCCGTTAAAGAAATTTCGTCCCGAAATTTGATCGAGTTCATCATGGCTAACTATAAAAATGTTTTCATGACGAATATGAGTTGATAAATAGAGTTTTATCATCATTGAGTAATATAGATAAAACAATTTGATTACGCGAAGAGTATAAGTGAAGCTATCGCAAGAGAGTGAAATGAGTAAACGTATATTTGTTTTAACCGATGACGTAGTTATGATTGATTTCCGGAATTCATGGGATTTAAAGAAAATCTTTGCAATAAGATTTGGTTCTTCGGCGATTAAGGAAATCATGATCTTCTTTGAGTAAATGCGATAATCTGTCTCGATTTCTCTGTCTGATATTTTACTATAAATCCACCCCCTTTGTTTCTTTATTTCCACAGCTCACGCCTTCTAGTCTTTCTCCCCAATTCATACTTTAAAGCATTCGTTAATATGCTTCATCCAGTATTGATTCTTGATATACTCTTAACTTTCATATCTGTCATTCTTCTTTTTCATCTACCACCGGAGGAAGTTATTTTCTTCTACCATTACCTTGGGGTTATTGTGTTTTTCATTCTCCCGTGTCTTTATATTGCTATAAGCATTTATATACACGGTTTGTAATTTCGGGGTTGTTATCGGGCTTTATATTCTCCATTATATTTCGGAGCTTCATGCTTTCGTTTTCTCTTCCCGGCCTTAAGTCAAGCGGATAATGGTCCAGAATTCGTAGATATGAATTTTTGGATGAACATAGTTAATGTTCCAAGAAGAATATCGTAATGGCACGATCTTGATTTGGCAAATTACCAGAATATCCGAAAATATAGAGCTATCATGATGATATGTTCTTAATATGTTTGAAAATTGGGTAGAATGTAAGAGTCGTGTAAATAGTACATGATGAAGGTATGTTCTGTGAATCATCACATTCCATTAGAAACTCAGCATGACTTACTGTAATATAATCACGTTGATCAAGTGTCATTATATTATACTAACTCATGCTTCAGTTCCCAACACTACTTTAAAAACATTCCTATTTTAAATTCGAATTTTTTTTTTCTTTTCAGAATTTATAAACTAACACAGTTTCTTTTTATGTTGTAACGCAGATATTGTGAAGAGATAAAAGATTTCGGATAAGAATAGTTGTGAAAATATCTTCAGGAATATCGAAGATATTTATAATAAAAGATACGATAATATCTTAGAATTCTTAACATATATGGATGATGAAGAAGATTTGTCTGTGAGGGTTTAGAATAAGAAGTAAGGTGTTTGCTAACGATTTCAGTAGACACTGAATCATTTGGATCCTTTGAAGGCAGGTTTAGTCTTTGTGATTTGTCTACAGCCTCCTTCATGGTCTGCTCAATCTATTTTTCAGTTTCAAACCTTCTCTTTTTTTTCAGCTTTACCACCATACTATTCTTTATCATCAAACTTTTGACTGTTAAAGTCGTTTACAGTTTTTGCTGCTTCATCAGCATTTTTCCAATTTCGGAGAACTAGTTTATAGTTTGAGATGTTTTTTAGAAAATTCACATTCGAAGTATGTAAGTCTAGGAGATAGACGTTATATGTATACATATAACTTTTGACGTAAAATTGTCGCGAAATTCAAAATACTGATTGCTAATTTTCAGTAGTTGGTGTGACAATTATTGTTACAGGATGTAGGTGAGTACATGATGGGGTTTTAATGAATAAGTATAGTGGCTTTTCGGAGAGGCTTAAGTCGAAGGTTAATGAAGTTGTTGATAAGTTTACTGCTAATGTGGCGAGATATGAAAGGTTCCCCGGTAACCATGATGAAGGGTTTATTCGTATAAACAAATGAAGGTGATTTGCTGGAGCTGAGACAAAACTGTCTATTTTGGAAAGAGATTGAAAAATTATATTTGGTAATAAATATTAAAGGATCTGACACGGATACGTGTTAAACTATAACTTTGGTTTCGAGAGCTTTTCAGGTGCATGACAGTGGGTAATGTGTGGTTGGATCATCATCTCGCATGTCTTTAGGAATTTCGAAGTGTTTGAACACATATTGTAATTGTTAATATACATATGATGTTCTAAGATTTTTAATGATACAAATATTTTTGTGAGTTCCATGAATAGAAATGAGGTTCTAGGACAGTTTTGAAGTCAAAGTATAGTTTTGAAAGATGTATGAATCTAAGAGTGATAATTTCGGTTATATCTTGAATCGAATTCTGAGATTTCAAAATCAGAATATGTAATTAGATTTTGAATGAGTATGGTTGTTTTGATTTCTATAAAAGAATGTATATTGTTGTGAAAGTATGGAGTATAATGGATGACTTGCTGAATCAGATTCGAAGAATGTAACATATTAATTGTGAATTTATATATCTCTCGGGTATTACCTACCCGTTAAAAAAAATTTCACAATTAATATTTTGTACAAAATAATTTTATTACAGTCTTTATGGAAATATATATGTGTATATTTCTTCAGATGTAATATAGATTTAATGAGTTAATATTAAATTAAACTCATTTGATTTATGGTTAAGGCTAGGATAGGTAATTTCTAAACTTTAGAAATTACATAATCGCCGTAGAATGTTTCCCCAATGAAGTTATAAATCAATACTTCATCGTTGTGGTATTCCTTGGTATCTACATGGCATATGACGTCGATGCTCGTGGGACAGATTGTGAAGTTAAGGTTTGCGATGCGGTTATTGTTGGTGGTGGTAATGGTACTGTTGATGTTGTTGATGGTGGTACTGGTTATGCTGCTAGTGCTGCTGCTGGTGTTGGTAACCTTTGCACCATATTCTCCAAAGCCACTACCCGAGCGCGAAGATCGTTGACTTCTTCTATTACACTGGGGTGATTGTCGGTTCGGACGAGCGGATAAATAAGATCTAGAATTTGGTGTAGTATATAATCATGACGAGATACTCTGGAAATGAGAGAGAAAATGGTGTTTCGGACAGGTTCGTCGGTAAGTGCTTCAGGTTCATTGCAAAGAGGGCAATGTGGTGGATGAAAGGGATCACCTTCTTCTTGTCTCCAATGGTTAAGTAGATTACGAACCCATCCCCAATTCATCTAGAATAGATGATGGCTAATTGGTTGATCCATTCCGGTCACGCTGCTTTCGGAGCTCATGTGGAAATCCATATCGGCATAGCTGTCGGAATCCGAGGAACTCGAACTGGTTGAGGGATCCATCTTGTATGATCAGGAAAAGAATTTTTTTTTTTGTATGAAATAGATTGTAGAATTTAGATTTGGTATTCTTCAATACATAATTTACATATGTATATATAATACCAAAATCCCATAAATTACGGAGGAATCTTTGAAAGATGTCAGTCAAAGTTCACAGTAACAGATATGCTAAGATAAGAATTCGTCTATACACTATTATGCAATAAATGTAGGAAAACGCGTCGGGACTTAAGAATGATAAGCAGGTAATTTCCTAAGAATGGTAAGTAGATGATTTTCGACTAAAAATGATAAGTAAAACTTTTGACATGCAAACACAGTCGAAGTCCAGACTTACTAATGCATCTTAACAACTATCAGTTAGACACAATAATGCAAGACCTGGTTCGCTAAGACCACCGCTCTGATACCAACTGAAAGGACCCGTTCATATACATTATAAACGATTCACAATAGTTGATTACATCGCGAGGTATTTGACCTCTATATGATACATTTTACAAACATTGCATTCGTTTTTAAAAGACAAACTTTCTTTACATCAAAAATTGACGGCATGCATACCATTTCATATTACATACAACTATAATTGACTTAATATTAATCTTGATGAACTCAACGACTCGAATGCAACGTCTTTCAAAGTATGTCATGAATGACTCCAGGTAATATCCTTAAAATGAGCTAATGCACAGCGGAAGATTTCTTTAATACCTGAGAATAAACATGCTTAAAAGTGTCAACCAAAAGGTTGGTGAGTTCATAGGTTTATCATATCAATCATTTCAATATATTAATAGACCACGAGATTTCCGTTTATAAATATATGTACACTCGCAAGTGTATAAAAGTATTCTATAAGTTGTAGGCACCCGGTAACAAGCCTTAACGTTCATGTTTTACCCTCTGAAGTATCCCAGATCAGATGTGTTTAAAATAACCTCGAAGTACTAAAGCATCCCATAGTCAGAATGGGGTTTGTCAGGCCCAATAGATCTATCTTTAGGATTCGCGCCTACCGTACATAGACAAGTAGTTTAATGTTACCAAGCTAAGGGTATATTTCTGGTTTAAACCCACATAGAATTAGTTTTAGTACTTGTGCCTATTTCGTAAAACATTTATAAAACAGCGCATGTATTCTCAGCCCAAAAATATATATATAAAAAGGGAGTAATGAAACTCACAATACTGTATTTTGTAGCAATTATGTATATGACAGCACTGAACAAGTGCAGGGTTTGTCTCGGATTCACAAACGTATCAATATTGTGATTCAATATTGCAGGAAAGTACGTAGACGCAACGAAAATGATAAACGGTAGGTTGACCTCACGAGCAATACTCGCGATCAATACCCATAACCTCCATAGCTATAACCCATAATTTTCTTAGCTCTATCCCGTTTGAAAACTTATTTTGAAATCGTCTGAATATAACTCCGTCGTAGTATTATATGTATACTAATAATATCTTGAAATAATACAAAGAAAATATATATATGTAATTCGATTGAGAGAGTTTAGAGAAATATATTTTCAAGTTTCTATGAAATAATGAAACATATTGAATTCTATTTATAATAGATTTTTGAATTATTAAAGTAAATTATTAAAGTATAAATTATTAAAGCGAATTATTAAAGTATGAATTATTAAAGTTAAAGTAAAAGTAAAAGTAAAGTAAATGTAAAGTTAAACTATAGTAAAAGTATAAAACTATGTACGTATAATACGCGTATAAATATATATAATATTAATTTAAATCGTTATATATATTTAATAAAATAAAATATAAATATCGTTATCTTTATCATACTGGTTAAGTAATGAGTTGTCAAAAGTGGTTCTAGATATTTATAAAAGATATATACGTTTTAATAATAAAGTTCTTTTTAAACTGAAAACGTTTTTTGTACTTTTGAAACTAAATCAAATAAATATAATAATTTTGTTTTCCAAAACTAAATATATTTAAGAATCATTTTGTTAAAAGGTTAAAATAATGGAAATCGTTATATCATAAAACATTTTAGAAAAGTAGAATTTTATATATTCATAATAGATTTCAAGTTTTTAAATTACAGTTTGTTGGTGAAGCATGGGATAAAGTCCAAAGGTTGAATAAACGTGTGAAATCATCTTAATGAAAAATGTCGAGTTACTTAACTTGTCGATATCTAACATCTAAGTTATTTACACTCCACGTTCTTATTTTTATATTAAATAAAATTAAAGTTAACATAGTTATCTTATCAAGGTCACGAGGAAAATATTATAAAACATGCCTTGAAAATTAAACAGGAATTTTCACTAACCCTTGTCTAGTTCCCGTTAATTGACACATTTGTTCTTACTTATAAATCACTTTACCATTTTCCGAATGTTGTCAAAAAGAATAGATTTCTTAAATCACAGTGGACCTCATAACATAGGCACGTAATCATATCATAATGTATCTGATAATTCAATCATATGATATTATCTCTTAATTCTGTCGATAAATATATCGAAACAAATACGTTCATGTAAAGTATCATATATCTAATACTTTGTTAATGTTTTCAGTTAATATTATATATTATATATACATATCTATATACTCATAATTGTTCGTGAATCATCGAACACGGTCAAAGGGTAATTGATTACATGAATGTAGTTCCAAACATTTTGAGATTCAACATTACAAATTCTACTTATCGTGTCGGAAACATATAAAGGTTAAGTTTAAATTTGGTCGAAAATTTTCGGGTCGTCACAAAAAGGTAAGGGAAAGTGATCTTTTCTGGTGGCGTCATTTAATTTTCTATAATCAATACAAACACGCCATCCTGTTACAGTCCTAGTAGGAATAAGCTCATTTTTCTCATTTGTAATGACAGTCATGCCACCCTTTTTAGGCACGCATTGAACTGGACTTACCCATGGACTATCAGAAATTGGATAAATTAAACATGCATCTAGCAGTTTAATAATTTCTTTCTTAACAACATCTTGCATATTAGGATTTAATCTTCGTTGGCGTTGCACATACGTTTTATGACCTTCTTCCATAAGGATTTTATGTGTGCAATACGAAGGACTTATTCCTTTAATATCATGAATTTTCCATGCAATGGCTGGTTTATGAGCTTTTAACATAGAAATGAGTTGAGATTTTTCATTTTCAGTAAGAGAAGACGATATTATTACAGGTAATTCAGATTCACCATGTAAATAAGCATATTCCAAATGGTTTGGAAGTGGCTTTAACTCTAATGTCGGTGGTTCTTCTATCGATGATTTATATCAATATCTGTCTTCTTCTTTTAGCATTTGAATTTCTTCTGTTGTTGGTTCATATCCATTAGCCATAAGTGTAGCTAACATTTCAGTTTCATCAATTGGTTCAGTACCTTCTCCTAAAGAACATTCTCCTGTTCCTTGTAATTCTTGAAATTCTTCTAACAATTCTGCATGTGAATCTATAGTTTGAATATAATAGCATGTATCATCTGCAGATTGCGGTTGTTTCATTGCTCTATCAACTGAAAAGGTAACACTCTCGTCCTCTATACTTAGGGTTAGTTTCTTACCAAACACGTCTATCATTTCTTTAGCCGTGTTTAAGAATGGTCTTCCTAATATGAGAGAAACTCGAGAATCTTCTTCCATGTCCAGAATAACAAAATCTACTGGAAATACTAAAGTATCAACTTTAACTAGCATGTTTTCCATTATCCCTCTAGGATATTTTACTGATCTATCGGCTAGTTGTATACTTATTCTTGTTGGTTTCAATTCTCCAAGGTCTAGTTTAGCGTATAGTGAATACGGCATTAAATTTATACTAGCACCTAAGTCTGCCAATGCTTCTATTGAACTAAGACTACTCAGAAAACATGGAATTGTGAAACTTCTTGGATCTGATAATTTTTCTGGTATCTTATTCAACAGCACTGCAGAACAATTAGCATTTATAGTAACAGTCGAGAGTTCTTCCATTTTCTTTCTATTTGTGATTAGATCTTTCAGAAATTTAGCATATCTAGGCATTCCTGAAATCACATCAATGAAAGGAAGATTTACATTTATCTGTTTAAACATATCCAAGAATTTGGATTGCTCGGCTTCAAGTCTCTCTTTTCTCATTTTACTCGGGTAAGGAAGTGGTGGTTGGTATGGTTTAACATAAGGTTTAGTCTTAACTGTGTTATCTTCATTAACCTTTTCAACTACCGGTTCTTTTTCCTTATCTTGTTCAGGTTGTGGTTCTTGTTGAGTAGGAATAGCTTCATCAAAAATTACAGGTATTTCAGGTGGTTTAAGTGTAATACCACTTCTTGTGATAATGGCTTTAGCTGTTTCATTCCGGGGGTTAGCATTTGTATCACTAGGTAGACTTCCCGGTTTTCTTTCACCTATTAACCTTGCTAGGTTACTTACTTCTTGTTCCAAATTTTGAATAGAAGCTTGTTGATTTCTAAATGCTTGAGCATTTTGTTCATTGGTTTGTTTCTGAGATGTGAAAAACTGCGTTTGAGATTCAACTAGCTTCGTCATCATATCTTCTAAATTTGGCTTTTTATCATCAGTTTGTGGTGGTTTGTTTTGAAAATTAGGTCTTTGCTGATTGTAAGTATTATTGGATACTTGTTGATTGCTAGGACCTTGTTGGTTGTTGTATGGAACATTTCGATTATAATTCTGGTTTTGATTGTAAATTGGTCTTGGCGGTTGATAATTATTCTGATAATTATTTCCAGGCCTTTGGTTTATGTATGAAACATTCTCTCTTTGTTCCATTGTTAGTTCAATACTGAGACAATCTTTTGTCAAATGTGGTCCTCCACACTGCTCACAACTAATTCGTATTGAGTGGATATCTTTAGTCATCTTTTCCATTCGTCTCTCGACAGCATCTATTTTTGCGGAAATGGAATCTAAGTCATGGCTAGAATTGGCTCTAGCTGCTTTAGATGATCTAACGATATCTTTTTCTTGGTGCCACTCATGTGAGTGGGAAGCAGTGTTATCAATAATTTTATAAGCATCAGTTTCTGTTTTCTTCATAATAGAACCACCAGCTACTATATCTATGTCTTTTCTTGTAGTGATGTCGCATCCTTGGTAGAATATTTGTACTATTTGACAAGTGTCTAAACCATGTTGCGGACATCCTCTTAATAACTATCCAAATCTTGTCCATGCCTCATATAGAGCTTCATTTGGCTTCTGTGTGAACGTAACAATTTCTCTTTGAAGTCTTACGGCTTTAGATGCCGGAAAGAATTGTTTAAGAAATTTTTCAACTAAAACGTCCCATGTATCAATCGCCCCTTCAGGTAACGATTCCAACTAATCTTTGGCTTCTCCCTTTAAAGTTCAGGGAAATAACATGAGATATATCTGTTCATCCTCAACTTCTCGAATTTTAAATAGAGTGCAGATCCTATTAAAGGTACGAAGATGTTCGTTTGGATCTTCCTTCGGCGTACCACTAAATTGGCATTGATTAGTTACCATGTGTAGAATGTGTCCTTTGATTTCATAATCTGGCGCATTAATGTCTGGTTGAGTAATTGCGTGACCTTGGCCAGTGCGTTTAGCTCTCATTCGGTCTTCCATACTTAAAGGTTCCAGATTTTCCATGATTGAATTTGTTGAATCTGAATCATTAGAGGATTCTGATTTAATGGTTGGTTCCTCAACAATCTCTGTTTGAATGATTGGTGGTTCCGGACGAAAGATTAATGGTTCAGGATCTATGAATTGTCCCTGAATATTCTCCGGATTCTTAATTGTAAGGTCGGATTTAAAAAATGGATTATCGAAAATTTGAATTGGAGTACTTGGTCGACTGGATGACGATTCTAAAGAAAAATCAACGGCGACAATATTTGCTAGATGTCTTGATCGAGTTACAGGTGGTGAACGTACAAAAGGTGGTGAACGTTTTGCTCGGTGCATTCATTGAATATCCTATTAGTTTTTAAAAAGAAAGAAAAATTATATAAGTTATCCAATTAATAGACTTTTCTGATTTTGCCCACGTTTCGAATAGTCAAAAGATGCAGCAGAGGGGCAGGATTCATTTGGTCTCAATATAATTGAGTACTGTTTGGCTCCAATAACCCGGTCCACGTACAAATCCAACTATTACTACGAACCAGAAAATTTTGATGTCTATCAATTTAACCACTTAAAATAAATTTTCGTAATTTAAAGAAATTTAGAGAAGAAGTAGAAAATTCTATGTCCTAAAACTAGAATGGCGAGAAATAAGAAAGAAAAAGAGCGCGTCGAAAAACTTCGAAAAATAAAAGATTGAAAAATAATAGGCGTTGAAAAATAAAAATAAGAAATTAGCGCGTCGAAACTTAAAAAGGCACTAAAAACTAAAAATTAAAAGTTGCGTCTAAATATATTAAAGCTTAAAAGAAATACTATATCCCAAATGGCAATAACTTAAAAAGGAACTAAAAACTAAAAACGGCGTGGCAAAATTCTAAAGCACCTAGATCTTAGTCTAAAGAAAAAGCACTTAAGAGATTTTACGGCAAAGCCTAAAAATCTAGAAATAAAAATAACTATGGCAAATACTATATTTAAAACTAAGTACGAACGATAAAAAAAATACAAATTATGCTAAAACAAATAAAAAGATACAAAATATAAAAATAAACTTAAAGTTTATAAAATTATAATTTTTATAAAAATATTATTTTTATATTATTTATTTTATAAAAGTATTAATTTTATAAATTAATAAAACTAATTAAACTAAATAAACAAATTAATTAAAGCTAAAACAAATTAATCAAATATTTAAAACCTAATTAGGGTTAATAATAATTATTATTATTAATAAAACCCTAAACTGTAATTAATGCGTACTATGTTGACCTGTCAGAGGACCTCCGCGAGTGCGGTTAGTCCCCGTTCAAAAGCTCCGCGAGCCGCGGAGGGTTCAGTTTCAGCTGAGAAAGGTTCGATTTTTATGCAGGATCAGATTTTTTTTTTTTACTTTTTCTGTTTTTCTGTTTTATAAAATATAAAAAATATAAATATAACTTAAATAAAAATTTAATTTTAAAACTAAAATAAAAATACTTATTTACTTTATAAATATTATAAACTCTTAAAAATATAAATATATTTTTTTTTCTTTTTGTATTTTTATATTTTTATTATTTTTAAAACTTATATTTTTATAAAAAGAACTTAACAAAAACTTTTATAAAAACTTTTATTTCTTATTTTTAGCGTTGCACTTTCGGCGTTTAAGTTCCCCGGCAGCGGCGCCAAAAATACTTGATATTATGCGAGGCGTATATGAAATAGCTTATATTTTACTAGAAAATACTATTAAATATGATACAATTTTACACAAGATATTTATTTATTTATAGAATGGATATACCTAAACCTTGCTACAACACTTATAGGCAGTGTACCTAATCGTACAGTAGTGTAGTTTTTAGTAAGTCCGGTTCGTTCCACAGGAAAATCTTTTAAACAAAGCTTAACGCTATATTAGTTTTAATTAATAAAAATACAAATATATATAAGTAATATTATTATTATAAAAAGGGAGTTTTTACCGTTTAATGACCGGTTTGTCGATTTTTAAAACTTTTAGTCACAGTTAAAACCTAATGTAAAATATTAAATAAATAAAAGACTTAATTTAAAGCGTAAAATAAATAACGATAATGAAATTGCAATAAAAGTGCGATGAAATAAAATTGCGATAAAAAAGTGCGATAATTAAAAGTGCAATTAAATACAATGACAATAAATAAAAATGTGATAATTAGAAGTGCAATTAAATATGAAAATAAAGGAATTATATATGAAATAAAAGAATTATTCTTATTTAAACTTCCGTAATCATGATGTTTGACGTGTTGATTTTAGTTTATTCTCATGGGTTAATTGTTCTTTGTCCTGGATTATTCAATATGTCCGTCTGGTTTTTGTCCATAACAGTCCATCAGTCATAAATATAAAGTGCGAGTGTCCTCGTCAAATTATCCTTATACCCGAAGTTAAATATTCCAACTAATTGGGGATTTAAACTGTAACAAGGTCTTAATACTTTATTTAATAATTACACCAGGATATCGACTGAGTGTAATCCAAGGTTTTAATACTTTGTTATCAATTATGCCAAGTGTCCTTGTACATAATTTCACCCCTGTTTTAATAATTCCATAGACTATTAATCCATTCCCGTGTCCGGTTAAATGAACGATTATTCGTACATATAAATATCCCGGCCATCGTGTCCGATCGAGTGTATATGGTTATTTATAGGGACGTCCAATTATAAATCTTTATATTAAAATTAACAAACTATCATTTAGTTAAACAAATATAAAGCCCATTAATAGCCCATAGTCTAATTTCCACAAGTGTCGTTCTTTTGTCCAAACCCCAATTATGGTACAAAGCCCAATTACCCAATTTTAATATTTTTAGTCAAACATCACGATTACTTCGGCATTAAATAAGCATAATAATAACTTAGCTACGAGACATTAATGAAAATAACATAAACATAACTTACATTGGGTGTTATTAGCGTAGTGGTACACGGACAGAGTTTTGACTTACAAAACCTTAAAACATTCGACTAATCGATCCTTATTATTATCACTAACTTAAAATTAAAATTACAAATTGAGATTACGATTTGGAGTGATACTTGATACATAAAAATGGGGAAAGAAAAATATATATAAAATATAAAAGGTATCTATAAATCGTCGAAATGCATGTTCTTTTATAGGCAGAGAGTGCTCTGCGAGTGCGGTGCATTTTGGTCTTCAAAGCTCCGCGAGTGCGGAGCTGTGGATTCCAGCTCATCTAAGTTTGGATCTTAGTCTGCCGACGAATTTTATTATAAATATAATATAAATATATAATTTATATAATTAATTATATATTATATTATATTTATATACATAATTAATTTATAATTTCCAATCCGTTACGTCATACGTTGAAAGCTGGTTCATGTCTTGGTTCTGGATTTTCGAACGTCCTTTCGTATAATTTAATATCTTGTACTTTGCATTTTGCGGCTTGTACTCTTGTAATTTTGAGACGTTTCTCATCAATAATTGGAACCACTTTAATTGTACTTTGTACTTTTGAGCTTTTTGGTCGTTTGCGTCTTCAATTCATCGCATCTGTCATTTGTCTTCACCTTTTATTATTTAAACGAATATCACTAGTAAATAGAACAATTGCAACTAAAAGCTTGTCTTTCTTGAGGGATAATACTATGAAATATATGTTCGTTTTTAGCATTATCAGAAGGAGACAGAGTTCTTCTTTTTAATTCACAATTCAAGCTATTTCCTGGAAAATTGAAATCAAGATGGTCTGGACCATTCATAGTCAAAAGAGTTTTCCCATATGGAACAGTAGAATTAATAAATTCAAATGGGATTGAATTTAAAGTTAATGGTCACAGAGTTAAACATTACATAGATAATCTAATGGAAGTTGAAGATGAAGTTAATCACAATTTCGACACCACAGCTAACTAAGTGTGGGAAGGTTCGAATCTTTTTAGGGTAATATGTATTTCTGTTTGAGTTAGATATTCTGTTTTTGTGTAGTTCTCGAGAATGGAATCCGAATGGTCTTTCCCTAGCAGACCCTAAAGAACTAGTCTTCTCCCCTCATTCTGAATTTTTATTTTTTTTAGGTTTTACGAGATGAAGAATTCCTTTGATCTGAACCATGGTCTAATGCTACACGCTATGATTACTAAAACGTAATAATGACACACTTCCGAGTGAACTGGTATCATTCATAAGAGGCAAAATGGACGGAGTAAGAAAAGAACTCAGGAAAGATCATCATAAGATACATTTTGGTAAAGGAAAATCAAAATCCGCAACAAAAGAAGAGCACGACACCTTGAAAGATGTTATAAATGCGGAAAATGGTCACACGAAGGTAAATGTTCAAACAATCAAACATATTCAAATACCGAATTTGTTACTCTATGCAGAGAAGGACCGTTCATATGTTTAGAAGAAAAGATATTGAAGAATTGAGGTTATGCTTACGTAGCTATGGAAAACCAAATCACACGACTCTCCTATGAGTCGGTTAAAGCAGGTCTCTGAGAATTCTTTCTCATAGGTAAGTATGTACAGTTTTTATTTTTATTTTTATTTTTATTGCTTTTAACCTTTTGATAATAAACGCTGAATCGTTCGCTATAAAGTATTAAATTGGTATTCAATAAATTTAGGTATGCGTAACCGAAATTATTGATATCATACAAAAATTTATTACATCACTGCGAAATTTACCGTTTATTCTTAAGGTATAAATATCTTTAATCAATCAACCCAAAATATTTCAAAAATTCGTCAGGAGTAAAACTAGGTAATATAGCCGAAATTATTTACCGAAAAGAGGGACGTATATTTTTAATAATATTTGATTGATTAAAGTGGGATAAAAGACCAAAAAGATTTTTAATTTTATTTTTTACTTTGTTTTTAAAATTAAATATTAAAGTATTAATGTAAATTTTTGAAATCAATATATTTAAGTTTTTAAATATTTTAAAAATTGATATTTTTAATATAAGTTTTTGTGTATAAAAACAAAAATATAATATAAGTTTGGTGTGAATTTTTAATTATAATAATATGAATTTTTAATTTTATGCATTTTAAATTTAAATTTGGTGTGAATTTAAAAACAAAAATTTACTTTATTTCACTAAGTTAAAAATTCGATTTTTAAAATTCGTCGTGAGTTGAAAACTAGGTCGTTGAACTGAAATTGCTCTACCCAAGGGAGGGACGATAACTTTTATTATCATTATTTTTAATCTTATTGAATTAAAGTATGCCAAAAACATTTAAAAAACCCAAAAATCTTTGCTTTTAAAACGACGCTTAAAAAGTAACAAATTTTAAAACTTTGTTGAGAGACGGACTAGGACAACAATCTGAAACGCCCTCACTCATAAAAAGAAACAAATTTTTAAAATTTATTGATTTATGTTTTAAAAGTATAAGGTTTTTATAAAAAAAAATAAATAAAAAAAAATGCCAGACCCCATGCGATCGCATGGGGTTTCTTTGAAAAACTCATGCGGTCGCATGAGGACCGAATTCTGGTCAGGTATCAAAAGTCGACTGGTTCTGCTGTTTCCTCACTCCACACACAAAACATACACGAACATAACCCAAAATCCTCTCAATTTTCATCAATTTTTCACCAAAATCAACCAAATTTCTTGCTATAATCCGCTCTAATCATGAATTTGATAAGAAGTTTATCAAGAAGGGTAACAATTACACCCCTAAACCTCTTTAAATTTGATTTTTATTGTTCTTGAGCTATAATTTTTCTAATTTGATTTTGTTAATTTCTAGTGTAATTAGAGTTAAATTGTTAGTATATTAACATGATTTGAAGCCAAAAACTTCAAAAATTTTAGGAATCTAGGGTTTGTGTTCTTGAGCAATTTGGGGCTTTTTAATATAAACAGGTTATGGCCGATTTTTGTCATGAATTATTGCTAAATTAAGTAGTGTAACATGTTTAGGTAGCTAAATGATCCAAACTTTGATCCTAAACATGATTTTTGAGAATTAAAGTGGACTTTTTAGGTCTAAAATTCATGAACTTGATTAAATTGATGTAAATGCCATTTGAAACTTGTTTAATTGCTAGTAATGGTTATTTTAACATGTTATTTGAGTTAAATGCTTATGAACTTTGTAAACATTTTCATAAATGCTTATTTGAAAAAGTGTAGAATTGTTAAAATTGTGAAAATGTGTATAAGTTTAATTTTGATTAAACATGTTATTGTAATTGTGTTAATTTGTTATTTTGCTAACACTAATGCATATTTGGATGCACAAATTTTGTGTTTAATGTGTTTTGCAGAGATTTACTGATACTGATGGTGCATCATCATCATCTAGGCAACCTGCTCCAGAATCTGAACCAGAAATGCAATATGAACCGGAGCAACAACAGGAACAACAACAACAACCTGACCAACACGTACCATATTATGATCCGCAGCAAGAATATATTAATGCCTACGTAATTTTTCCGATTCATCCGATAGTAGCACACCCAACGATTCATGAAGAACAGTTGCATCCCAATTTGAGATTTGATCGAAGTTGGAGAGATTACCTGACGTATCAAAGTAACAAATTCAAACTAGTAACGAAAAATGTAGAAGTGCCGAGGGTAATCGATTGGGAGCCTTTGGAAAGGGTCCAACTAGCTAACTCAGTTAGACTGCATCTGATCTAAAGGTATGGCAGCTCTTCTTTTCCCGATTGGGAATGTTTATTCACCATTCGTAGGCCTGTATATAAGGAATGGTGTGTTGAGATTATGAGTACTATAGCGTTAAATGCGGATGTAGATAGGTTAGATGATAGAAGTTTTCTTAGATTTATACTTGGCCGTAGGATGTACAGGATGTTCATGCTGGACATGGCCAGGGCTTTACAGATTTACACTCCTAGTGAATTACTACTACCTGATTGTATGAATTTGATTTATCATGGTGAAAGGGTAGATAGGAATTTTGACGCGAACGCCGTCTAGAGGCGTATGTCAAATTATAATGTTTTTTCGCTATGAGGAAGACACTCCTACTTAGATATTAACAAAGCATAGCTACGTATTATACATAGATTTTTAGCTAATTCGATTACACAAAGAGGTAAAAACAAGGAGAAGATGACCTTACATGACTTATTTTACCTTAAGTGTATTCGAAACAATAGAAGCTTTGTTAATATCCCCTACTGTGTTAGTTTTTATCTGTCCAAAGTGGTAGCCGGAATACAGGAAGGGGGAATAATAGGAGGAGGTATTTTTGTTACTCTCATTGGAGAGTATTTGGGTGTAGATAGGGATCAAGGGGGTCCACTTATGGTATGTAGGGAACAGGATGATACTTTAGGATTGAAGGTCTCAGGGTGCTAAGGTATTGAAGAGCAGACGCAATCAGGCAGTACCATATGTTGGTCGTCATCCACAGGTAGAGAGAGGTTCAGATGAGGAAATGGAGGAAGCAGATGACATTAGGGATGTCATTAGGGAGGCTATGACTGACGTCTACCAGCGTATAGATGAGGTAGAAATGACAAACCAGGATAGACATAGTCGAAACGAGCAGTGGCAAGCCCGGAATGAGTATGAGCATTCCAGGCAACGACAGCATGATAGATGTCAATATCATCAGCATCAGATCATGAGCCAGCTATCACCTCAGGATCACTATGTACCGACCCGACCTGCTTACTATCCTCCACACCAGCCCGATATGCAACCACCATTTACTCTCTACGACCCTAACCAGGCCTATCAGTACACCTATAACCAACCATGGAACCCGCCCGACGACATGAACTGGAACCCTTATCCAGATTGATATAGTTCCGTTGGTGATCTCTATGATTTTTATTTTTTTATTATTTTTATTTATTTATGTTTAAACATATAATATTGTGATACTTTATGTAAGTTTTAACATTTTTATTATGTTGTACTAATATTTCATATTTGATTTGAAAGTGGGATGTTAAGTCTCATTTCAAATTACCATGCATGTATATATTTGTATTGTATGTATTTTATTTCATGTACACAACAGGGTAAAACAGCGCATTTTCAAAGACTGTCATTAAGTTCAGCAAAAGCTACTAATTTTGACGACAAAACGAAAAACAAATGTGATGTAACAACAAGATGAAATGAACAAATGATGTGCACCATTTTTCATTCAGCAAACAAACGCCAATATGTTTGGAAACTTTGGTAAAATTTAATCATTTCTCTACGCTAATCACCCTCAATAATTTAAATTGTTACTATTTTTTGCAAATGAGGGCATTGCAAGATCTTAAGTGTGAGAAGGGTTAAATTCTTTCAGATTTTTAAGATTTTAATTGAAATACTTGGTTACCATTAAAAATACTAGTAACGCAGTAGTTGTATTAGAATCTAGTGCTCTCTGATAATAAAGAACAGCTCTAGTCTTATATACTGACTACCCAATTCTAGTAAAAAATTTCAAAATTTTCAATTAAATGAACTCAAAATCATGTTTATACAAATTTATGAGCGATAAAACTAGGTGTTAACACCGAAATTATTGTTACCTCGGAAAGGACATAAATTGATAAACAACCCAAAATGTTAGAATTCATTTAAAATGGAATAGAGGACAATAAAAAGGCAAAGAAAGGAAAATAAAAGCCAAGTGTGGGAAAAATTTACCAAGTTATTTAAAACATATATCACATATTTTTGTACAAATAACTGAAGATACTTTTATTTTGGACAAAATTAACCGTTTTACCCGGTAAATTGTAATATATTTGAAAGAAAGATGGATCTACACGATGAATCAATTCCATCATTAAAAGGAAGTAAAGTCTTCCGAAAAAGAAACGCGCTTCTTGATTTAGGTCAGGAAGTTGTCGTCCAGACCAGTTGTAGAGTCTACGAAAAACCTTGAAAGTTTTCTCGAAAATCAGCTGGAAATCTACGGACCTCAGCATCAAACAGGGTCGCCATGTGGTCAGACTTATCCTAACCATGAGAGGATCTGTCTCATAAAATGGGAAGGGCGCCGTGCAAATTAGCTTGATAAGACTAATGAATCAGACCCCCAGAAAGGATAATCTCCTTAAAAATTAAAAAATCAGCATTTAAGCCTGATATTACTCATTCCTTGAGATTGACTTTAAAGATTGAGAATTACAAACTCATGGAATTCGATGATATCTAAACTCGAGCTTGAACGAGAAAATATTTTGATAAAAATTACAAACCGATTTGTTTTCTGAAAAAACTCATTTTTAATGCGTTCATTATCATTGAACGTAAAGGAATTCACCTGGAATTCATTAGGTCACCTGAACCAAATCGAGTGTCAACCGTAAGAACGGTGGTTGCATAGCATGATCGAAGACAGGACCTTGTGCCAGACCGAAAAACTATAGGGTGATCTTTACTATTGCTCCTACAAAGGATAGTAATTGCATCCAACACGATAGGATCGAGTATTGTTCAGTGATGTACATTGGATGTGGCAGGCCTTTTACTTATTCTGTAAGTGCATCTTTTATGAGTTGGCAATAAATGACATTAAACTGGATAGACGAGCATGTACGTCTCCAAGAAGCAACATCTCATACTAAGGAATTTGAGGTTACCAGCCTTGATTGTGTATTTATGAGTTGGCTTATTCTGAAAGGATTGTTGTATTTTGTTACATCTCTTTTAACATCTATTGATTATTGATTTATTCGTTATGAAATTACATACAATTAATTTATTAGTTATTGATTATTGAGTTATTCGTAATTAAATTACATATATTTGCTAATTAAACTCTCATATTCAGTGGATTATCTGGAAGAAAATAATAATAATTACTCCGTATTTCTTTTTTGTTTGTTATGGTGATCACAAATGGGTTGAACATGGTCTGATGAAAACTAACTCCTGCTTTTTGGAGTAAGACTTACAGGGATTGATCTTTAAAATGTCATTGTTTGGATGAATATTATAACCAATTCAAGTTTGCAGGTATGTTTACATAATTTCGTTTAATTCATAAATCTTTTATTATCAATTAATGGTTTTTGATGCATACCCACTTTGTTTTCATTGCAAAAGACATAACCATTTTTCGTTTGTTAGATGATTGATCCCTTTGTGAGATTTGGATTGATCGCCTGTTTTATAAGACATAAGAGTGGTAATATGGGTCATTGTAGATTATAATAAGCTAAAATTATTTGAGGTTGTCTTTGGTATTTAAATGATTGTCAAATGAGTGTTCAAGTGATTAATATTCTTGTGATTATATTACAAATTTGCTTTTTAGTAAGAATTCAACTATCATTCAGTGATCTTAATTCTGGCCATTATGTATTTTATTACGTCTTGTGTTAATGCAACATAATATGATATCATGTGCTTCCTCTATTCTATGTGGAAACATATGAGCCTGCAGAAGTAGAATCAATGGAGGAGGTCATTTTGATGGAATTGATGTCGAAGACGGTTCTGCAAAATATCAACTCAGTCTTAATGAAATATATACTGGGTATGTGATATGTCATTCTCTTTTTATTTTATTTTTTTGTGAAGTGTCCCGCATTTTAGATATCTTTTAATAATCAGACATTTTATTAAACAGTTTTCTAAATATATGTCATATGCTTCTTTGTTGTATTACTAATTTTCGTGTAATTCTCCAACATGTTGTTTTTCTTTCTTTGCAGCATGACTCCTTAGGATCTCAAGACGTAGATGTGCCTCTCATTTTATATCAAAGTAACGACCTTATATTTAGTTGGTCTTTACCGGATTGAGTCTCCATCATTAGAACATTATAAATATGAATCTCCAAATCTAAATTAGACTACTAATGCACATTTCTATTGTGCATAATATTTGATTGTTGTTGTAAAACTACAGTGATGTGTATTTGATTGTGGTGTGTTGTATTGACAGTTTCGTGATGCTAAATATGAAGTTGTGATAGTGCTGCGTATATGATTGTTTTTGTGATGCATTGTTATTGGTTTCGTGATGATAAATATAAAAGTTGTGATATGAGACTAATCTTCGTGATACAAAATATATGTATGAATCCCGCGAGCTTGAAGCATAAATGTAAATTATTAAGAACACCGGTCTTTATAAAAGTTCTAAACTATAAGTGGTACTTTGACCCATTTACTATTCACAAGTCAAGTGTTACGTTTTGTTGTGTTACGTTTCTTTACATAAATATAAAGATAAGTGTTACGTTTTGTTGTGTTGTGATACAGATGACACTCTGCTGGTACCTATGATGTGAAAACTAAAACGGGAGATCCTTTCGATAATATGAGGCATAAGGCTGAGCCATGTCCATTCATTTTAGGGTTAGTAATCAATATATTTATTGTAAGAATTGTGTACCATGTTGTGGATGTAAACATAATATGCATTTAATTTGTCTAAACAGCTGGCCTGACCTTAATTTGGGTTCGACATAAAGACTCGGTGTAGGTTGTGACTTAAAGAAGGTAACGGTGAGTGTTTTTTTTTTTAAGTTTATTAGTTATAATATAAAGTATAAATTGTTTTGTTTTAGTTTTTATGTAATTTTTTGAATTATGAGGCAGGACAAGCATTTAGATCGAACTAGCATTACAGTTGTTTCAGTTACTAAGTTCTTGGGTCATTGGCTACTTGAACTATATCTACTTTTTTAATGATTTGAAAGATTAAAGACTACCATTCAAAGATTTCATGAAATTTTTTGAATCATTTAGAGTGATCAAGTTCAACTTAAAACAACACAATTATTTGCACAATTTTTGTCGGTATATGACCCACTTGGTGATGCCTTTTGAATTTTAAACCATGTAGAAAATGCGGAAGGGTCTTTACGATGAAAGGTGATAGGAGAACGCACAAAAAAAGATTTAAGAAACTTTGGAATTGTAGTTGTGTATCCGATTTTAAACACAAGATGCCTTTGAAATATCATATAAAGGCGTTTAGGAGATGTATGAAATATCATACTATAAAGGCATTTACCGTCTTGGTGATGCCTTTTGAATTTTAAACCATGTAGAAAATGCGGAAGGGTCTTTACGATGAAAGGTGACAGGAGAACGCACAAAAAAAAAGATTTGAGAAACTTTGGAATTGTAGTTGTGTATCCGATTTTAAACACAAGATGCCTTTGAAATATCATATAAAGGCGTTTAGGAGATGTATGAAATATCATACTATAAAGGTATTTAGCAATAGACATGCTGCTTATGGTATTGACGATTGTTGATTTGAATTAGAAAAAGATTTAGCTACTTTTGTTATTAAACAAGACATTGATTATCTCAATGTCAACTTAAATATATTATTGCAACTTTAATATATTTTTCAAATGTTTGCATTTAATAGGCCTGTGATTTCAATATAATTAAACTGTTTCATTTAAACAAACTCGTGGTTTCACGGGTCATTTCACTAGTAAATTATTAAATCAAAACTTAGCTTAAAATATTAATCCAAACTTGTGACCATAACATAACCGATTACTCCAACAAAAACACAACTTTGAGACTCGATATCTCATTCACCTTTAATCCGCTTTGGACACTCAATAGTTCGTTGTAAAGTCCTCGTGAGGGACTACAAACCCCACTATATAGTCGCTCATATATAACACTTTATAATATATTTATTTGTGTCCAATGCTGGTGAAAACACTTTTTCAACCCATTTTTTCAACATAATATGTAGATTACTTCAGGGAAAAAGGGCTTGATGGTACCAAAGGGCCCTTGGCCTAACGGTATGAGAGTAACCCTTCAACCAACAAGTAGTGGGTTCAAGCCTCACTTGAGGCAGTGAGATGTAAAAATTCGTGGTTTCGTGTGTAGATTGTAGGTTTGCCTTTAAAAAAAAAAAAAAAAAAAAAAAAAAAAAAAAGGCCTTGATGGTACTTCTGCGCTTTTGCATATGAGGATCTAGCTTGTTAGACGTCAATAAACCCTCTCTTTACGTATTCGATAGCTCGTTGATTTTGTAATATGTTTGTATTATGTGTGATTCACTATGTACATAGTCTACAAGTAATGGGCTAAATACGTTGAACGTGGCCGTCAGCAAAGGGAGTCACACTGAGTTGTTAATTAATTGATCGGGCTTGACTCGATCGAGCTCTAATGAATTTTTTCAATGTAAAGTTGCTTGTTTATGAACTCGAGCTCGATTAACTCGGATAATCAAGATGGTTATCTTGAGATGGTTTGACATATAATGATATAAATTTATAAAGTTACGTTTTACTCTTTCATCTTTCAGTTTCTTTCATCGAAAAATTGTGATACAGTATTTAATAAGAACTGTTGGTATAATTTTGACGAAACCCTAAACAGATAGAGCTGAGGCGGCCGTGGTACTTAATACAAAAACAAGTAAACAAAAGTTGTTTTTTGATTTTTACCAAAAAAAAAAAAAAAAAGTTGTTTTTTGTTTCTTTTACAGAATAGAAAGAATAAATACGGAGTAGAATATATCAACGTTGTACGGATAAACAGTAAACACGTGAAGACCTGTTTGTAAACACGTGTAGACTTATTGTAATTGCATTTGTTGATTGAGCATTTGAGGACATACATACATACATATATACATACATACATACATATATATATATATATACATACATATATATATATATACATACATATATATATATATATATATATATATATATATATATATATATATATACTAACGTTCGTATAGTCGTAAAGCAAGCCGTATAGCCACCAACATAGAAACTATAAGCATGGGTCTGATCAATACCAGTCTGGGAATAATCCAACTGAAATATGACCGTAAAACCGAGCTAGCAGCATTCGACAAAACCAAAGCCGGAGTCAAAGGACTCGTTGACTCCGGAATCACACAAGTCCCTCGTATATTCCACTTGCCTCGTCCCGTGTTAGATTTAGTGTAGGTTTAGATTTTTTAGAATTGATAGATTAGTATGAAGTATTATAGTGTTTATAATGTTGAGGGGGTGTTTTAGAAATTAGAATGGAAAAGAGTTTTTAGAAAGTTGTTTTATTACTTCAATTTGTTTGTGTTTTGTTGTGTTACATTTTGCAAGACCACTGGCCTATTTATAGGCTCAATAAGTCTACTAGATCATTCTAGCAAATCTTGATTTTTTTGACTAACTAAATCTCTAACAATTTCTAGTCACTTCTACTTAAATATCTACTATTAAATATCTAATAAAACTTACTAATTCTAGACTAATCTATATTAATCTAGAAAAACATTATAATATTTTAACACTCCTCCTTAATGTTTTTCGGTGTTACTCCGAGCATGTTGCGTAGGAACTCGAACTTGGGTCTTGGTAGTGCTTTAGTGAAAATATCTGCAATCTGCTCTTCGGTCTTGCAGTATTTTAATTCAATATCTTTCTTGGCTGAGCTTTCTCGCAGAAAGTGATACTTGATGTCAATATGTTTTGTTCTGCCATGGAACACTGGATTCTTTGCCATCGCGATCGCGGACTTGTTGTCGCAGAATATTTTTTTAGCTTCATCTTGTTTCTCGCCCATGTCTTCTAGTATTCTTCTTAGCCATATAGCTTGATTAGCTGAGTTTGCGGCTGCGACGTACTCGGCTTCAGCTGACGATTGTGCCACCGTTTCTTGTTTCTTTGATGTCCATGAGAATACACCAGATCCAAGTGTGAATGTGTATCCTGAAGTACTTCTCATGTCATCTACCGATCCGGCCCAATCACTATCAGTGTATCCATGAAGCTTCGAGTCTATAGTGGGATTGTACCATATTCCATAGTCCATGGTACCTTGCAAGTATCTTAGTATTCTTTTAGAAGCTCCGTAATGTATTTGAGTAGGGTTTTGCATGTACCTGGATAGTAGACTGGTTGCGTACATAATATCTGGTCTTGTTGCTGTTAGATAGAGTAGGCTTCCGATGAGACTTCTGAATCTTGAAGCGTCTGCTTTCTCAGATCCATCTTCTTGTCTCATCTTCTCATTGGCAACTAGAGGTGTGGCGACGGTTTTGCAACCGTATAGTTTAAACTTTTTCAGGAGATTTTCCGTGTATTTCTTTTGGCATATGAAGATGTCTTCATTTTCTTGACTGATTTCGATGCCAAGAAAATAGCGCATCAATCCAAGGTCGCTCATCTCGAACGTTTTCATCATGTCTTCTTTAAATTCTTGTATCATCCTCTCATTGTTTCCCGTATATATAAGATCATCGACATACAAGGAAAGAATGAGAGTGTCAGAGTTACCTTGGGTTTTGATGTAGAGTGTGGGCTCACTTTGACTCCTCCTGAATCCTGAACTTGTGAAATAGCTATCAATGCGGCTATACCAAGCACGTGGTGCTTGTTTAAGTCCATATAAGGCTTTCTTGAGCTTTAGGACTTTTTCTTCTTTTCCTTTTTGAATGAACCCTTGTGGTTGCTCTACATATATTTCTTCTTCTAGAAACCCATTTAGAAAGGCTGATTTCACATCTAGTTGGTGAATCTTCCATCTTCGTTGAGCTGCTAGTGCCACAAGTGCTCGTATAGTATCCAGTCGTGCTACAGGTGCGTAGGTTTCGGTGTAGTCGACTCCTGGTTGTTGCGAGTAGCCTTTAGCTACTAGCCTTGCTTTATGTTTTTGTATAGATCCATCAGGGTTGAGCTTTGTTTTGTAAACCCACTTAACTCCGATGATTTCTTTGTCTTCTGGAGGATCAACTAACTCTCATGTATTGTTTTTCTCAATCATTCTGATTTCTTCGTTCATAGCTACCACCCACTTTTCATCTTTGGATGCAACTTCATAGCTTTCGGGTTCAATAGTTGTGAAGTTGCAAGTCTCGTATACCTCTGTTAACTTTTTAACTCTTCAAGGTGTGGACTCTGGGCTTGACTCGTCTTGCGCCAAAGGTAATCTTGTCGACGGAGAAGTTGGTGTAGTAGGACTTGTTTCTCCGGTACTTTCCTGTTGTTGAGAATGCTCCATTTGTAGTGGTTGTTGAGCTGGACTTTCCATAGATATCTGCGGCAGATATGTTTGTTTTTCAACTTTGTCTTTCTCCCAATTCCATGAAGCGTCTTCATCAAACTCCACATCTCGACTGATCACGATTTTATTAGTCTTCAGGTTATAGACTCGGTAGCCTTTAGACTGTGTGCTGTAGCCCAAGAATATTCCCTTCTCTGATTTTTCTTGGAGCTTGTGACGTTTCTCCTTTGGAATGTGGATGTAGCAAATACACCCAAATACTCGCAGATGTTTTGCTGATGGTTTCCTTCCACTCCATGCCTCAATTGGAGTCTTGTTTTCTACAGCTTTCGTTGGACATCGATTCAATATATATACAGCCGTGTATACAGCTTCAGCCCAAAAACTGTTTGGAAGGCCTTTTTCATGTATCATCGTTTTGGCCATTTCCATTACAGTTCTATTTTTACGTTCAGAGACGCCATTTTGCTCAGGGGCGTAACCAACAGTAAGTTGGCGTTTAACTCCTTCGTCTTCACAGAATTTGTTAAACTGTGTAGAGGTGTATTCTTTTCCTCTATCACTCCTTAGCGTTTTTATATAATGGCCGCTGCTTTTTTCTACGAAGTTCTTAAACTTCTTGAATATCGTAAATACTTCCGATTTTTCACGCATGAAATAAACCCACGTCATTCTAGAATAGTCATCGATGAAGAGAATAAAGTACCTGTTTTGGTTAAGAGACGGGGTCCTCATTGGTCCACCAATGTCGGTGTGCACCAGCTCCAGTATACCTTTCGCTCTCCAAGCTTTGTCACGAGGGAAAGGTTTTCGATGTTGCTTGCCCATCATACAGCTTTCACACGTGTCAGTGATTTCTTCTATGTTAGGCAAGTCTCTCATCATATTCTTTTGTTGGAGGATTTTTAGTGCGTGAAAGTTAAAGTGGCCAAATCTTCGATGCCATAGCCATGATTCTTCAACTTGAACTTTCATGGCCGTATCTCTGATATACTGCCAACGAAGCGGGAAGTTGCGGTTCTCCATTGGCACTTCGGCTATTAATTTATAGTTGTTTTTCTTGTCACGAATAACACATGATTTATCTTCGAAGAGTAAAGAGTAGCCATGCTCCATCATTTGTCCAACACTTAGCAAGTTACTCGCTAAACTTGGTACTAAAAGAACGTCACTAACAGATCGAGTGACGTTATTAGTTTGAACAGTTATCGTACCTTTGCCTTTAGTGTCAACAAGCGCTCCATTCCCTAGTTTGACGCGGGACTTTACGGACGTGTTGATACTATCAAATAACTTTTCATCTCCTGTCATGTGGTTGCTGCACCCACTGTCGATCAACCAAGTATCGTCCCTCTGTTTATTTGCGACATGACAGGCATAGAATAGCTGATTTTTGTTCTCCGGTATATCTTCACTTTCTTCCGTGAAGTTAGCTTGATGATTTTGTTTTAAACGACAATCTTTTTCTAGATGCCCAAATCTTTTGCAGTTATTGCATTGTGGCTTCCCTTTATGGAAACAATCTTTCTCCAAGTGGTTTGTCCTTTTGCAAATACTACATGGAGGGTAGCTTTTTCTTTTTTGATCGAACCCGGTTCTGGGTTTTGCTCCTCCTCTCGAATTTTCTTCAAGATTTCTTTTCCCCCCATTATTAGATTTTTGAGACCTTAATTTGAGTTTAGACTGAAAGGCACTTTCGAGTGAGTTTTCACTACGCCGACTCAGTCTAGCCTCATATGCTTCGAGAGAGCCAACTAATTCTGTTACTGACAGAGTCTCAATGTCTTTTGACTCTTCAATAGCAGTAATGACATGATCGTATTTTTCAGTCATACTGATAAGTATTTTTTCTACGATCCTTTTATCAGTTATATCATCTCCATAGGCTCTCATTTGGTTTACTATTTCTTTAATTCTAGAATAGTAGTCTTTAACGGTCTCAGTCTCTTTCATATTTAAATTTTCAAAATCTCGTCTTAGAGTTAGTAGTTTTACAGATCTCACCTTGGCATTTCCTTGAAATTCTTCTTGAAGGATCTTCCACGCCTCTTTGGCTGTCGTAGCTCCCATGATTCGTGGAAAGATAGACGGTGTCAAGGCTTGTTGAATGTAGCCTAGAGCAGCAGCATTTCTTACAACATTTTTGTTGTATTTTTCATTTTCTTCTGCGGACAGAGTTTCGACGTCTTTTGGAGTTGTAAACCCGACTTCGACAATATCCCACAAGCTTTGTGCTTGGAAATATGTCTTCATTCGGATACTCCAAAAATCATAGTTATCACCATCAAAGATGGGGACGGGAATATTGTACGCACCGACGGTAGTCATGGTGTATTCGAACAACGCCCAACACGGCTCTTGATACCACTTGTTAGATTTAGTGTAGGTTTAGATTTTTTAGAAGTGATAGATTAGTATGAAGTATTATAGTGTTTATAATGTTGAGGGGGTGTTTTAGAAATTAGAATGGAAAAGAGTTTTTAGAAAGTTGTTTTATTACTTCAATTTGTTTGTGTTTTGTTGTGTTACATTTTGCAAGACCACTAGCCTATTTATAGGCTCAATAAGTCTACTAGATCATTCTAGCAAATCTTGATTTTTTTGACTAACTAAATCTCTAACAATTTCTAGTCACTTCTACTTAAATATCTACTATTAAATATCTAATAAAACTTACTAATTCTAGACTAATCTATATTAATCTAGAAAAACATTATAATATTTTAACATCCCGAAAACCTCAACTCCGACCAAAAATCAGGGTCAAAACCAACTCTTCCGACCATTGACATGGAAGGAATCAATGAGGATTCGATCAAGCGAAAGGTGGCGATCGAAAAAGTGAAAGATGCGTTGGAGAGTTGGGGATTTTTTCAGATTGTGAATCATGGTGTACCAGTTGGCATTTTGGAGAATGCAAAAAAGGGTGTTGTTGGGTTTTTCGAACAAGATACAGATGTGAAGAAGCGGTGGTACACTAGAGATTTTGGCGGGAAGAGTAGGGTGGTATATACCAGCAACTTTGATTTGTATGTGGCACCTGCGACTAATTGGCGAGACTCGTTTTACTGTCTCATGGCTCCTCATCCACCTCAACCGCATGAGTTACCACTTCCTTGCAGGTCCTCACTCTAATACTTCAAATATGTTTGACAAATATCATTTTTGTACGTATATTTATATGACAGAAAGTTTAACTGAATTCAATCTCTATATATGTAAAGTAAGCGGATTTTAAGCATTCAATTTCAAAATTAAGACTCAATTGACCAATCGCAATTTTTAATATATTAATGTCACATGATTTTGATAATAAGAGGAACTGAACTCAATACTACTCCTATATCTGTCCTAAAATAATTGTCTTGTTAGACTTTTCAAAGTCAATTTATTAAGTTTTAACTTTAATTTTTTTTTTTTTTTGCTATATAATATTTGATGAAATTTATATGAATAGATTGGTTTTCGAATGTGTTTTCATTTGGTATAACTTTCATTCGATATTATATAACACAAAGAAATATATTCAAAGTCAAAGTTGAAGAAAAAAGACTTAAAAAGTTAAAACATAACAATTATTGTGGGACGGATGGAGTATAAGATACGGAACTTTTAATTGAATTGAACTAATAAATATATATTATTATTATTATTATGAGTAATATCTGTTTACATTTCCTATTTATATTTTATAATTTATATTTTATATTTAAATTAAATTTTGAATAGTACATCTTCTATAAACACTAGAAATTTTGGCGGGAAGAGTAGGGTGGGAATTTAAATTTTTTTTTTTTTTTTTTTTTTTTTTTTAATGTGGCACTTGTGACTAATTGGCCTGACTCGTTTTACTTTCTGATGGCTCCTCAATAGTCCTCATCCACCTTAACCACATGAGTTACTGCTTCCTTACAAGTCCTCACTCCTCACTATAATATTTCACCCGTTTTAAAAATATTGTATTCTAGAATATACTGTAAATGTAAATATGTTTGACAAATATCATTTTTGTACATATTTTTTGTACATAAGAAACTTTAACTGAATTTAATAAGTAATATATGATACTCCGTACACAGTAATCTAGTAGATTAAATGGGGAATTTAATGATATGTTATTATTATTATTATTATTATTATTATTATTATTATTATTATTATTATTACTACTAGCTTAAGACCGCGAATTCGCGGGACTCTTGTAAAGACGAATCAAAAATTGAATTGTTAGAACAATCATATCTTATATAGTATTTGTTGAAACATTGCTCAAAATCATGGCTAACAATTCTTGTTTACAATTCTTGTGTGAAAAGCGCATTTAATAACATTTGTATCACCTATTAAGACTCACAATCATGACTCAAAATCTTAATAGCATGTCCTAACTATTGGAGTTGGAATATCAATTATAATATATCTGTTGCATGCAACAAAAGAAAAGCTATACATTCCTAATAGTTGCACCTTCCTAGTTACATGTAAAATGTGCATACTTCAAGTTTAAATATTGAGAAACTTCCAGTAATTCACTACTAATTAATCAAATATTGCAATTTACCAATAGCGACCTTAGGGATTCAATCTTGAATCTTAATAGGATGTTTTCCTTGAGGATCTGCTCTTGAACGTATAAAAACAGACCCTTGAGACTCTTGGTGAGAAACAGAACCTGAACAACCAAAGCTTAAGCCCATCGCAGCAACCTTGGTCGTGTTAGTTGAAGTCATGGTGGACATTGAAGAATGCGAATATGCTACACATCTCCGAAAGGCTAAACCCACCCATCAAATTATTTAGAATTGGTATAAGACCCTCATCTAATATATAATTCCTACAAAATCATTATATTAAAGATATATAAAATGCACATTGTATAACTTATTAAGCAATGCATAATCTTGAACGAAAAAGTAAGGTTTTGTAAATCCATTCAAAATCGGTTTGGTAAATCCACTCATTGTCAAGTTGGTGTTCAACGAATGGCATAATAGTCTAGAGTTTTACCAGCATCTACTTTAAATAGTGTAGTGGTAGCATCCCGTTCATTCACTGGACTCCCCCTGTTATAAAAAAGATACACATTAGATTTGTTGCAAACTTTTAAAACCATAATACACACATTTTGGTTTGCAAAAATACTGAACCCACAAAATATCAGTTAATAAAAATGTAATTAGTTCACGGTTCAAGATATAACTCTCTATTCGTTAGTACTCAATTTCAAATCAAAACAATAGGTATCCTCTAGTAGATCTAATGAGACGCATTAGACATTTCATTTTGTACGTAGAAAATAGCATATCAGTGCACGCATTGTTAGACCTTTCACACGCTAGCCGATTCAATTTTTCATTTTGTAGGGCATGCCTTATATAGTGCATATATAATTACAGTTATGCATGAGCACAACAATTGGCAACTTCATGTTCACTGCAACATTTCAAGGTTTAATTCGACCAACTATTTTCTGACCTGTTCGTTTACAGTGCAGACTTGGTTTCTAGTCTGTGTTTTTAAGCACCTTTAGTATCTCCTCAACGACTACCTTGTTGCCTTCACCAAATAAATGCACCATTCTCTGCAAGAACGATATAGCATCTACATACATAAGGGGAAGTGTTAGAATTTATAAAAACAATCTATTGACAAAACGACTACTGAAGGTCATTGGCGTTTTTTAGACTGTTATGGACTTGCAAATCGTTTAACCCATTCCCCTTTCATAAAATAGTTTTCCAGTACGCCCCGTTTGAGATAATTGCATCCAAGTTTATCATTTAGGAGTCGAATGGGTTGACAATGCTAATTCTATTATATTTACATCAACAAAAAGGCTAAAATTTTCTCGGATCTGATTTCATATGGATTATAATTTATAGTAGTCATAGCTAACTATGAACAAATATATACACACATATAACAGATTAAAACTTAATCGCTAACTAAGAATAAATATATACACACATAACATATTAAATTATCAACACCAACAAAATTTTGATTTAACAAATTAAGGATGATAACCTTTTCCTAGGAAGTTCATAGCGAAATGGGGCAGGAGAATGAGAACCTCATTCGATGAGGATGTTTCCGATATATGTTACCTTTTCAAATCTCCTTTAATACAAAAAACAAAGCATGAATGTTGTATATCTATTCCATAAATTGAGAGAACCCATATAAAATAGACTACCGAATCCCAATTTGTATATATTCATTGGCTTCAATAACTAACTATTACTCTAAAACAATTAGTAAATCATTATTTTTTTATTAAAACAAGGGAAAATAATCTGATCAACTAATTATTTATCATCAAATTCATATTTTGTATAGTCTGATTATGATCAAAAATTACAAAAAACACGCTCAAACCGATTCATCCATCCATTATTATAATGAAAAAACAAAAAAAATAATCTGAGGATAATCTACCTGTAAATACATGGTCAAAGTATCATCTTCAATTATCCGTGTATTGATCTGAACGCGCACAGTAGGGTTTGAGACTTGGGTTTGATTATATAATCGAATCGGAATCTGCTATTTTAGAGACAAAAAATTAATTTATTCTTTAGTCATTTTATTGTTAGATTAGGAGGTCATAATTATGATATCAACTTTTAAAGGGTCTGACAAAATAATAAAAACAGGTTAAAAATATTTTTAATAAGTTTTTGTTTTTGAAAATATTTAGTCAAAATTTATGGGCTCATTATTTAATTTATAAAAAAAATCTTATTTCTTTTTATTTTTATTTTTTTTATAAGCTAAAAATATATATATAATGATTAAAATAACTTATCATTTAATTAATAATTATGTTTCATATAGTTTTAAATATAATACGCATTAATATTAATATTAACTAAAGTTATTTTATATAATTAGTGTAAACTTTAGTTAACAAAAAGTGTCGACTAAATGATGATGTTATACAAGTCATTTCAGTAAATTGGATATATAAAATGTGTTATGAATAATATCGAGCTCATTTAAACCTTGAGCGTTTATGCCACCACGCTAGGGTAGACAAAATAGAAAGGAGTTCATGAAAATCATAGTCGTGAAATTTGATAGAGATTGTCATTCTTTACAACAAGAATGATGAATATGAGTTGAAAATATTGTTTTATCAACATTGGGTAATATGGATAAAACGATTCGATTATAGGAAGAGTATAAATGAAGTTATCTTAAAAGTTTGAAATAAGGAAATATCAGTTTGCCTTAACTTTTGACATAATTAAAGGTGATTTCCGGAATTCAAGGGATTTAAAGGAAATCTTTATAATCTGTATAAGATTTGATTCTCCGATAATTAAGGAAATTAAAATTGTCTTGATTGTTGTGTCTAGAATTTTGCTATAAATTAGCTTCTTTTGTTTCATTATCTTCACCACTTCTATACTTTCTTTCTCGATTCATACTTCCAAAGATTGTGAAAATGCTCCATCCAGTTCTTATCCTGGATATTTTTCTGACTATCGTTTCTGTCATTCTTCTTTTTCATTTACCCCCAGAGAAATCTGTTTACTTCTACAATTACCTTGGGGTTATAGTGTTTTTAATTCTCCCGTGTCTTTATGTTGCTATACGCATTGATATACACGGTTTGTAATTTTCGTGTTGTTATCGGGCTTTATATTTTCCCTTATATGTCGGAGCTCTATGCTCTTGTTTTTCCTTCCCGACTTCAAGTCAAGCGAATAATGGTCTAGAATTCGTAGGTATGGAGTTTCAAATGATCATAATATACAAAGCAGAAGGAAAGGTAATAGCACGTCCTTATCAAACTGTGTTATGATATGATAGATTAGTTAATGGTGATTTAGTGAAGGCTTATATTTGGATGGCTAGGATTAGAAGTTAGACATTTGGATGATCTATTTTTGTGTTTGTTATTATATATAGTATAGATATAGATATAGATTATTATTATTATTATTATTATCACTTTCTATCTTAACAAAAACACCATGAAACAACATTTGGTGTTTATTATTATTATTATTATTATTATTATTATTATTATTATTATTATTATTATTATTTTGATATAAGTTATCATATCGCTCAATACCCTACCTTCGTAGTATTCGGTGTTTGTTGTTATTTCAATAATATCATCATTTTCATCCTTATTTATAATGTAACCCTTAAGTATTACTAAACCTCTATGACATAATAGTTTTGAGTATCTTTAACAAGTAAAGAAACCCTAACCACTCTTCTTGGTGATTTCTGTTTTCGACTATCGTAAGCTTTGTTTACGAGCTCTTCCGTTCTAAAATCTTTTCCGTTGTAGTGTGACCGTGTCTTCTCTGTCATGGGGAAGAAATGTGGGAGAAAAGAACAAAAAACCTCCCTCTACGGCAACAACAACATCTTCTAAGGTTTTACATAACCGTGTAATCGATGGAGATGTGTCCAGTATGGTGCCTGACGTGGGTGTTCCTGATGGGTCTTCATCAGAATAATTCAGTGATGATCATGTATCCAAATCGGATCATGAAACTGTGCTGAAGGAGAATAGGAATGCGAGCGATGATAACCTAGAGTTGGGATTGTGTGTGGCCAAATGTTCCTATTGGCGGTGGTGATCACGTACTTACTAATAATGATATGTTGTCATCATCTTCATGTTCTATGAGGGTGCAAGAAGGTAAGCATGAAGTTAACCCTAATGCGGCTACCATTTCCAAAATGCTGGAGTCGAACAAGGATGTTTATATTCTTCTTGATTATCAAGGTGAGTATCATGTCCTTGAAACCAGTCCGAATGTGGCCAATAATGTTAGTGATGGTGATGCTATTAGTGTCCATTCAATTGAGATGGATACATCAGGAAACAAGATAAAACTATAGGAATATCGTTGAAGATTGGGTGGAGGCTATTACCAGCCCTACACAGGCGAGGGACTCGCCAATCGAAGCTGCTTTTATGAGTCCTTTAAGGCAGTTTGATTTGAACACTGAATCTTATATTCACTCCGATAAATCTATTAAGGAAGAGGGGGGATGATATAAACATGGGATAATGTGATCCCATTTTTATCTATTGTTGTGTTGCAGAACAAATCTTGTGTCTCTCCCACTGAGCTGTTACATAAGTCGAATGATAATGAGTTGGGGAAGGAAGCTAAAGAGGTTAATCAAAAAGGGTGTGCAACAGGAGAATGTTCAAAGAATGATTGGTGATCAAGATCAAGCTTCATTTTCGAAGGTGGTTGGGGGTTTGATGATACAAAAAAATGTGAATTTAAGATTGATCGAACAGTTGAGCAAAGAGGATAATGAGGTTGATGTCATACTTCCTATTGATGATGTGAAGGTTGCAAATAGTAAATACAGAGGCTATTTTTCGGGGGGTCGTGTTGTGTTTCCCATTATAGAATTATGTTACGAGACTCTGGAAAAAGTATGGTTTCGTAAAGCTTATGAAGAATGCTAAAGGGTTTTTTTTTTCCTAAGTTTTCATTGAAACAACATTTAATAGATGTTATGAAGAATGGTCCGTGGATGATTCTGAAAATACATGTTATCTTAATTAAATGGTCATCTGAAGTGTCGTTGATGAAGGAGGATCTTACTAAGGTTCCATTTTGGGTTAAGATTCCTGATATTCCATTGACTGGTTTCACCAAGGACGGGCTTAGTGCTATTGCTTCAAAGGTTGGAACATCAATGATGCTAGATTCTTACACTAGCACGATGTGTATAGAGGCGTGTGGACGGTCAAACTTTGCAAGGGCGGTTAGGTCTTTGGTTTTGCTACTCTAGATTTTGTTTGTAGGGTCTAGGTTATTTAGTGGTTGTTTGTGGGGCCTCAAGGTATGCTTGTGGTCGTTGGTCTTATTTGTACTTTTATTATTTTCATATTTAATATTTACTGGGTAAAACCCTTTACCGAAAGGAAAAAAAAAAAAAAACATAACAGTTTTGGTTACTAATTAATGTTGATTTTTTCGTGATACATTATTGAATATATTTATCATGGCCATCTTGTTAATGATCTTGATAAAGGTTCAGTTGGAACTACGATGATAGAATTAACGTACTTATCAATTACATGGTCATCTCATTATTTTTGAAGACCTTGTTCCGATTTTGTTCGCAACAAAAATGAAACTTGTAGTCCTTTAAGTTATGATCATTTGGACTTTTTGAATCAACTAAATCGGAATCTAATGAAAAATATATGATCAAAATGGTGAATGATCTCAAATTGGTCATATTGGATTCGGATTTAATTGATTCTAATGTTCAAACGTTCATAACTCAAAGAACTGTAAATTTTAATTTTACAGTTGCCTTAAATTCAAATACTCTCGTTTGGTAAAGGCCCTATCTTGTCCAGAATATCACCAGTACTAAATATTTTTTTATATTGTAAGCTAAAATCATATTGTCTTCTTGATAAAACATGTCATATATATTAAGAGGAATATGAAATGACTATGGAAAAAGAGAACATCGTCATGTAATATGAAACTATGTCCCCGGTTAACAGTCTACTTAATACAACGAATAAAGAAAAAAATGATCTAGTTTAAGCGTTCGCCCCTCTCAACTCCTACTACGGGGGATATTAAAGGGATATAAAATGACTATATTTACTGTGTAGTATTTTAGATTGGGCTACTTAGTTTCTCTCTCTCTCTCTCTCTCTCTCTATATATATATATATATATATATATTAGATTGACCTCCTTAGTCTCTCTCTCTCTCTCTACACACACATAGAGAGAGACATACATACATACATACATACATATATATATATGTGTGTGTGTGTTGTTTATCTATTTAGTGAAGAAAATATATGAAATCTAACAATTTCCGTTCCCCTTGTAAAAGTCTTCAAACTCCATCACTCAAAGATAAATGAGACTTATTGACTTAGGCTTGAGTGATCTAGTAGTGGGCCATGTTAGAATACAAGGAGCCAAGAGTCAAATTACCATATTAGGTAATTTGACTTTGGAATCAGAAAACAATTATCCTTTCCCTTTAGAGACTTTCACAAGCTGCCAAACCAAGTCAGCCATGAAGACAATAAAACGGATACATATCTGCACATTGCCATTTACATAAAGGTGGTTCCAAAAATGTTTATGAAGCCTAACCTTTTTAGGAAATAGGTGTTAGACCATTTGATGTATTTAGACATGTTCTTATGCATGGTAAAAAACATGAATCATTTTGAAACAAAAAAACCATATATTCAAAATGTAGTCCTCATAGTTTATACTCCCATCTTTTACTTCATAATCAAATCTACTTCATAATCATTTCTGTAATATTCAGTCAGTATCCATAATCAATCAAATATTCCGCATATCAATTGAAAACATGGTATCAGAGCTAACGGTGTCGATCTTGGATCAAGACGCTCGTATTTGGCTTCAATCATTTACCAGAAGAAATTTCAAGCTGCCATGTCAAGAATCGACGGTAGCTCAAAAACGAAGCTGCCATGTCGAATAAGTGACGGTAGCTTGGAAAGGCCGAAGCAATAAGCTTCTTAAATCAAACTACCATGTCAAAAAGTGACGGTAGCTCAAATCAAGCCTCAAACTCACCGGCGACCAAGCAACAGAGAATAGTTGCGGTTTCCATGGTGATTATGTTGAAGCTTTTGAATAAATAAAAAAGGGAGTGGGGTGCAGCTGACGGTAACCTAGAGGCTACCAACAATGGTGGTCACCACCAACAACCATCAATAGTTAACGGCGGCCATAGGTGTTTACCTGGCACCGGAAAAAGAGAAAAGAAATCAACAACCTGAACGACGGCAAAGGAAACTGCAAGTGGCGGTGGCGGTGGCTGTGGGCAACGACGAGGTCACCGGAAACAGCAATTGGGAACTGGCGGCGGCGGCGGCGGCTGTTCAATTTGCCAACGAATGAACCACCATCGGTCATACCAACCAGCCTTCTTTCCATCTTCAATTTTCGGTATCGCGTCAGTTCAAAGGGTATCCTGAATGGTGGACTAAACCTGGAAAGGCAGCAACAGCAACGGCGGAGCCACCACCAACGGCCACCAATCCAGATGCCGAATTAGGGTTCGGTGGTATTGCTACAACCAAAAACCAAACAGCAAAGGCAAGGTGTCGACGGCGACTGCAATCGTTGAAACCACCACCAATACCACCGATCAAAGATTCGGTGGTATGGCTTCCACCTCAAAACCCATCGGTAATAACCTCAAACCTTTCTTTTCTCTTTTTACAGATAGTAGGGTGTGTAAATCTATAGAATCAAGAGAGATAGAAGAACCCGTGAACTAAATATATCGGAATAATAAACAAATAAATGGGGAAGGTAAACACGTGAAGGGTTTTCAACGTAGGGATAATAAACAATTAAATAAAATTAATATGGGAAAACGATTGGGAATGGAATCGTCTGGACAAAAGGTCAAGTTAAATGGGTTTAAACAAATTAAAGAGTCCACTAAGGGTGGAAGATTGGATGGTTTTAAAGAAAAAGAGCAAAACAATTTTTTTTTATTGAATGGCCAGTTTTAATAGCGAGAAGTTAAAAATATGGTCAAATTGTTTTTTCAAAATGTTTTTAAGAATTGAAGAGCCATCAAAAGTTTTTTCTGATATTGTTATTTCGAGAAAAAAAAAATGTGATGGTTGAAAAGCCTCTACTTTTGTAACTTGGTTGAAAAGCCATCAAATATTGAAAATAAAATGTGATGGTTGGAGTCATTTTTATATATATATAAGTTGTGGTAAATGGTGTCAAAATTTGATTGGCCAATGGGGTGCGTTAACAGTAAAGGGTATTTTAGTCTTTTTGCTTATGAGATATTTACATATGAGCCTATCCATTCCATCTCCATCCCACGTATCTCGATCCTTCTATTGATTTCTCCATTCTTTCTACATTCTTCTTCTTCCTAACACAATCCTCCCACATGTTTCATCGCCACCATCTCCATCACCGCCTTCTCCATCGTCTCCATCACCATCGCGTAAGCCGGAAGACCAACACCAACGCAACTGCTACCGAAACCGCTGCTACTACCCACAAGCGTCACTGCTGCTACCACAACCACTGTCACTGTTGCTAATATATCCTACTCTCTAATTAACAGATGCATGTATAGATATATGGACGGCCATCTCCATCTTCATATTTCTCACATCAGCGACTTCTCATCACGGATTCACGATGCAACCACCGTCGTCTGTTTTTCATTTTTGAACTACCAAGTAACATTTGCTTTTGTTATTCTACGCTTGTTCTAATTGATGCTTATATATAATATGTAATTTTTAAATTTACTGTGACGATCGCTCCAAATCCATATGGACGAACACGTCATTCATTGATTTCATTGCGAGGTATTTGACCTCTATATGATACATTTTGTAAACATTGCATTCTTTTCAAAAGGTACACAATAAATGAATATCAATTTCTAAAGTTTCCAACGTTTGATGATTTCTACATATAGACAATCACCATAAATAATAGTTTACCAGAATACATCCGTTGATAATGAAGTCAAAATAAGATACACGGTGATGATTTTGTGAATGCAAAGTTTTCTTGAATAAAACATGTATGACTCCATGCACATAGCTTGTATTACATATAAGCAAACAGCGAAAGACTTCTAGAAACCTGAGAATAAACATGCTTAAAAGTGTCAACACAAAGATTGGTGAGTTCATAGTTTTAATGTTGCGCATAATCTGTATATAAAGGTGAATCACAAGTTTTCAGTTGTTTCATCCAGAAACGTTTATCAAAATATTCTACTTAATTGAGTACCCTGGTAACTAAACTTAATGTATATATATTTTATACCCTTTGTATAATCATCTTAATAATACACGTAAACCAACGTGTACGCTTCTCAAATTGCATACGTCCGTTAAAAGGCTAGCACTCTAGCTCGGACGGGGATATCAAGCCCTATGGATCCATATACTACTACTTGCGCCCACCAGTTCTTATAACTGGCAGTTACTAGTTACCAAAGCTAATGGATTTTCGGTTCAAACTCAGTGTAGAATTAAGTATGTACTTGTATCCATTGCGTTTAAAATAAATTGCATGTATTCTCAGCCCAAAATATTTAAAGCATTTAAAAAGGGATCTATAAACTCACCTTAGCAGCACATAAGGTCATTCATCAAAAAGTGACCGTAACTCGGAATGCAAGATTAACCGTAGATCTCAACCTAGAGAACATATGTTGGTCAATACGTGTCTAATAAACTAGGTTGGGTTATAGTGTATCACAATCCTAATGCTCGAGATCGACATACAAAAGTTATCAAAAGTCATTTCAAAAAGTCAATTTTGACAATTGTTCAACAAAACGAGACGTGCCTTATATAAAGATTCATTTACTTGGCTAGTAGTATTTTATCAATCTCATAAACAGGTTGTTTAAATATTAATTGCAGATTCAAAAGCAATTCCAATTAACGTCAATTTTAATTCAGTTGACCATATCTTTTGATTCGTTCATCGAAATTACGCGATTTCTAAATGAAAAGTTATTGATTTTTCGCCAGCTTTTCGAAAACATGTATATCATATACCTTTTACCAGTAATATATGTATTTAATTCGTGATTCATTATAAACTGTTTAATGCCGAAATTTAGCATACAAGCATGTATAAATATATACTCGAGCACTAGACATGTATACACTATTAATATATAAAAGATAAGATATGAATGCTCACTGATATTGCTCAATAACATCATATATATCTATCGCAATATCACCAAAAACGCTCTAGAATCGAAGATGATGAAGGTGTTCTACAAGCTATAGGCCAAGATGTACAAATTCGTATCGGAAGAATGATTTACAAAGAATTTTGATGATTTATGACATTGGTTGATCCCGATACGAGTTAGGGTCAAGATAGCACTCTAAAATGATAAAACAAGGCTTCCGATATGTTAGGGTTCGTCCAAATGAAGTAATATTGAAAAGAAAACGTAACAGTCAAAATTGGCACGACAGGACGCCGTCCTGGAAGGTGGGACGACGTCCTGCCCTTTGTTCTGGGACGCCGTCTAGGTTTGTCGGGACGCCGTCTAGCTCTGTTTAGTGCGACGCCGTCCTGAATTTTGGGACGACGTCCCGTAGTAGGTGTAGCCGACTTTTTGGCTTTTTACCTACTCTCTCCACTTTAAAACTTCAGTTTTTGAGGGACTGTTTGATCAGAATACGAACCAGAGAGTTTAGAGGCGATTTTCAGGAGCAAATTGGAGAACTCCAACCTCTTTGAAGAGGCTCAACATCAAGGCATCATCCATCAAAACCTTCTTCATCCAAGAACTCTTGTTCTTGTAGGTTATTTACTTGTTCTCAGCAATGATTTCAGTTAATAATTTGATTGTATTGTTGTCTGTTACCATGATGTTGGCTAGTTTCTATAATGTTTGTCTAGATTAATAACCAAGGTATTGGATGTAATCTTATTGATTGAATGTATTATGCGTGATAGATTGAAGCTTGAATTAAGAACCATGCTTATTGTTGTTAAAATCATTTGTATCTAGTTAATTGATATGTTGTTGATAAAGAGAACTCTTGTTGATGTATCATATTGATTTACAATCAACTTATCTTAGATTGATTGTTTGCTAAACCGGACCAAGGGGGTAAACTAGATTAAAACGGTTAAACAAAATAGGAATGAATTGTGTAGAGCGAACGCAATGACAATTGTTATTCAAGTCTTTGATCTTGTTGATCAACTAGTCACAACGAAAAGGTCTAAGTAATAGGGAACCCTCTCTTAGTAATTCTAGTTTGAGTACTTGCTAAAGAGAACTCTTGGCAAGTCGATTTAGGTGATTAGCATGCTTATAGTTATTTGATTACAAATACAAGAACCATAGTGAAAAGGGAACCCTTGATCTTGTTATTGTATTTGCGTGTTTATCCGAGAGAACTCTTAGTGAACCTATTAGATAACTACACACATAATTATTCAATCAGGACTTAATATCTAAAAATACATCCAATACCGAGGGTAAAATATCTAGATAAACATTTCATCTCTTTGATTTAATTCAAAACTATCTTACTTGCTTTATTTGCATTTATTCTCATTTCATAAACTTAAAAGACAAAAATATTGTTTTTACATTTAACCTTCTTTGATTTGGCTAAATCGTTAAATAGCCACCAAAACATAAAACTTGTACTTTTAACTTTCATTCACTTAGTTAATCATAATATAGTTTCTAATTCTAGTTTGACTGATATAACTGTCCTTGGAACGATACACGGAACTAAACCAGTTACTATACTACTACACGATCGGGTACACTGCCCGTTAGTGTGTAGCAATCTCTAAAACCGGTATTTTCCATACGATAATTCATATACCACTTTTCGCACATCAAGTTTTTGGCGCCGCTGCCGGGGACAGTTTTGTGTCAAAATAGAATTATTAACTGATTTGTGATTAAGTAGTTTCTTAATTATTTTAAATTTTTAATAATCTTTGATTTTTAAACTTATAGAATCGGTATGTTTAATAATTTTTGTTAGTTGTGTGATTGACAGTTTATAGGTCGCATATGCCACATACCCAAAGTTCAGAATCTCCATTACTTACACCGTTTACAGAACCTGATAGAAAGCTTGGTAGGATTTCAAAAGAAGTACTTGAAATTTTTGAATCTTCATCAAAGCAAGAAACCTTTGATTCAGAATCAAGTACGACCAAGCCTCGATATTCAGACTTTGGTAAACCCGTTCAACCCCCAAATTTTGAAATGGAAGGAGAAAGACCGTTGGTACCACGACAATCAATGGCAGCAAAGATGAAAGCAACCCGGACCGGACAAGGTAGTGCTATTACTCCACCTACTGGTGAGGTAACTTTTGAAATAAAAGGACCTATTCTTCAAATGATTAATAACAGGTGTCAATTTGGTGGTGGTTCGAATGAAGATGCAAACGAACATATTCGTCTCTTTCAAGAGATATGTCTTCTATTTAAACTTAAACCAGAAACTGACCAGGCCATATTATTAAGACTTTTCCCTTGGACACTCCAAGGGGAAGCACGAAGTTGGTTAGATTCATTGGCCGAGGCTACGATAGAAACGTGGGATGGTATGTTGGAAAAATTTCTTAAGAAATATTTTCCAGCATCCAAGTCCGCGAGACTCCAACACGAAATTACCCAATTCTGTCAAAAGCCGATGGAAACCCTGTACGAAGCATGGAATCGATTTTCCAAAATGCTAAGAGGTTGTCCAAACCATGGTTTGGATACCTTTCAAAAGGTCCAAATCTTTTACAAAGGTTGTGATGTAGCAACCCGAATTTCAATTGACCAAGCGGTCGGTGGTTCTCTTATGGACAAAACCGAGCAAGAGGCTTATGAGATAATCGAGAAACTAGCCGATTATTCTCACGAGTGGCATCAAGAACGCCCAATTACTCGAAATGCTCAAGTCCAAAGCGCCGGTGCTTATGATGATTTAAGCTCCCTAGGTGTAAAAATAGATGGTGTTGTCCGAAACATGGACAAAATCACCAAGGAAATCCATAGTATGAAAGTAGGTTGTGAATACTGTGGAGGTCTCCACTTAGGAAAAGATTGTGATGCCGGGTTAACCATGGCTCAAAAAGAA
The DNA here is from genome assembly GCF_046630445.1 of Rutidosis leptorrhynchoides. Taxonomy (NCBI): domain Eukaryota; kingdom Viridiplantae; phylum Streptophyta; class Magnoliopsida; order Asterales; family Asteraceae; genus Rutidosis; species Rutidosis leptorrhynchoides. Next base: position 78,677,063 of record NC_092336.1, on the reverse strand, counting down.
GAAGTGGCTTTCATAAGCCAAAGAAATAATAACCAGTTTCAGGGAAGAGCCCAATTTAACCAGAACTTTAACAACCCCTACAACCCTCAAGGTCAAACTTCCAATTTTCAACAAGGGTCAGGTAGTGGGTTCCAACAACAAACTCCGGGTTTTTACCAAAAACCCCAACAGGAAGAGAAAAAGTCAAATTTAGAGAGTATGTTGGAAAAGTTAATTACATCACAAACTCAGCTTGTCACAAATATAAACCAAACCAACGAGAAAAACGAACATCAATTTAGAAACCAACAAGCATCAATTCAAAATTTAGAAAAACAAATGAGTGGTTTAGCCAATTTACTGAGCGAGAGGAAACCAGGTAGTTTACCGGGCGATACCAGTAAAAACCCACGAAATGAGCACGCAAATGTTATCACCACACGGAGTGGTCTAGCATACGATGCTCCAAAAATGCCCGAAAATTCTGATTTCAGGGTTCCATTGAACCAAAATGATGAACCGGTTAAGGAGCCGGAAAAAGTGGTTGAAAAGGAAGAACGGGAAAAACCCGTAGTGAAACCATATCAACCACCGCTCCCATACCCAAGAAAACAACAACAAGAGAGGCTAGAGGCCGAAAGGTCAAAATTCCTAGATATGTTTAAACAAATTAACATAAACATGCCTTTCATTGATGTAATCTCAGGTATGCCCAAGTATGCTAAGTTTTTAAAAGACTTACTTACTAATCGGAAGAAAATGGAGGAACTTTCATCCGTCACCATGAATGCAAATTGTTCAGCAATTTTGATGAACAAAATACCGAAAAAGTTAGCTGATCCTGGAAGTTTTACCATACCATGTCTCCTGGGAGATTTGGAATGCATTAAAGCATTAGCGGATTTAGGGGCTAGCATAAATTTAATGCCTTATTCATTATATGTTAAGCTAAACCCCGGGGAACTGAAACCAACTCGAATGGCAATCCAACTAGCAGACCGCTCTGTTAAATTCCCTCGTGGAATTTTAGAGAATATGTTAGTAAAAGTCGGTACCCTAGTATTTCCGGCTGATTTTGTAATTCTAGACATGGAGGAGGACACACGTGTGCCTCTTATATTAGGTCGACCTTTCCTCAATACCGCTAGAGCTATGATAGATGTTCATGGGCAGAAATTGACCCTTAGTATTGAGGATATGAAGGTTACCTTTTCCGTTGACCATGCCTTGCAATACCCCGAGTCTACTGATGATCAATGTTATTATTTGCAAACCGTAGACACGTATTCGGAGTTATTGCAGGAATTTCCAGAATTGCACGGTACAGGAGAATGCATTTTTGCGGAAGGTGATGATGAAGCAATGGTGGAAGAAGTGGAGATGTTGACCACTTTGATGGCTAACGTGTATGAGCCAAATGATGAAGAGTAAAGAAAGTTGGATTTAGGGAATGAATACCGATGTAAAACATCGATTGAAGAACCTCCCGTTTTGGAACTAAAGCCACTTCCAAGTCACTTGGAATATGCTTACCTACAAGAAGGTTCTACTCTCCCGGTGATCATTTCATCCGAACTCTCTGTAAGTGAGAAATCTAAGCTTGTTTCCATGTTAAAAGCCCATAAAACGGCTCTAGCATGGAAAATTCATGACATCAAGGGTATAAGTCCCTCTTATTGTACACATAAGATATTAATGGAAGATAACTATAAGCCGTGTGTACAAAGACAAAGGTGACTCAACCCCAATATGCAAGAAGTTGTTAAGAAGGAGATTGTAAAACTCCTAGATGCGGGTCTTATTTATCCAATTTCGGATAGTCCTTGGGTGAGTCCGGTCCAATGCGTGCCCAAAAAGGGTGGCATGACCGTTGTCACAAATGAAGACGACCAATTAAATTCTACCAGGACTATCACGGGTTGGAGGGTATGCATTGATTACAGGAAATTAAATGATGCTACCCGAAAAGACCATTTTCCCCTTCCTTACATTGATCAAATGTTGGAAAGATTAGCGGGAAAGAATTTTTATTGTTTTCTTGACGGTTTCTCGGGATATTTCCAAATCCCTATAGCACCCGAGGACCAAGAGAAAACGACCTTTACATGTCCTTATGGTACTTTCTCCTATCGGCGTATGCCTTTTGGCTTATGCAATGCTCCTGCTACCTTTCAAAGGTGTATGGTAGCTATTTTTCATGACATGATTGAAGACTTTATGGAAGTATTCATGGATGACTTCTCAGTCTTCGGTGATTCTTTTGACTCATGTCTTAAAAATCTTGAGCTTATGTTGATTAGGTGTGAAGAATCAAATCTTGTACTAAACTGGGAAAAATGCCATTTTATGGTAAAAGAGGGAATTGTATTGGGTCATAAAATTTCTTGTGCAGGTCTTGAGGTGGATCGGGCTAAAGTGGAAGTAATAGCCAAATTACCACCACCAACGAATGTGAAAGGTGTTAGAAGTTTTCTGGGGCACGCCGGTTTTTACCGGCGGTTCATTAAAGATTTTTCCAAAATTGCAACTCCCATGAACAAACTTCTTGAGAAGGACGCTCCATTTGTCTTTACGGACGAGTGTCTTACCGCCTTTAATCTTCTTAAAGCAAAGCTCACGCAGTCACCGATTCTCATATCGCCGAATTGGTCAATACCATTCGAACTTATGTGTGACGCCAGTGACTTTGCTATTGGTGCCGTCTTGGGGCAAAGAATAGAAAAACATTTCAAGCCCATTTACTATGCTAGTAAGACACTGCAAGGAGCCCAACTTAATTACACTACCACCGAGAAGGAACTCCTTGCAATCGTCTTTTCGTTTGACAAATTCCGATCCTATTTAGTGCTAGCAAAGACGGTTGTCTACACAGACCACTCGGCATTAAAGTACTTGCTTTCTAAGCAAGATTCTAAACCCCGTTTAATACGTTGGGTCTTGCTTTTGCAAGAATTCGACATCGATATAAAAGATAAAAAGGGTGCCGAAAACCTAGCTGTCGATCACCTTTCTCGACTTGAGAACCCGAATCTTGGGGTTCTACATGAGACCGTTATCCAAGATAATTTTCCTGATGAAAATCTCATGAGAGTTGAGAAAATTAATGATCCATGGTTTGTAGACATTGCCAACTATCTTGCGGGTGGATTCCTAGAAACCGGTATGTCACACCAGAAAAGAAAGAAATTCTTTAGTGACTTAAAATACTATTTTTGGGAACACCCATATCTCTTTAAACAGTGTCCCGATGGGATAATCCGTCGGTGTGTTTCGGGGAAGGAATGCACCGAAATTCTGCTTGACTGTCACCTTGGTCCAACAGGTGGGCACTTTGGTCCCCAAATCACGGGGAAGAAAGTTTACGAGGCCGGTTTCTATTGGCCTACCATATTCAAAGATGCCTACGCTGTCTGTAAAGCTTGTGACGCGTGCCAACGGGCCGGTCAAATAACTAAACGGGATGAAATGCCTCAACAAAGCATCCAAGTATGCGAGGTGTTCGATGTTTGGGGAATTGACTTTATGGGCCCCTTTCCAAAATCTCATTCTTACCTCTACATACTTGTCGCCATAGATTATGTTTCTAAATGGGCGGAGGCAAAACCTCTACCAACAAATGATGGCCGAGTAGTGGTAAACTTTTTGATGGAACTTTTCTCTAGGTTCGGCACACCAAAAGCTCTTATAAGTGACCGGGGCACCCACTTTTGCAATAAGCAATTGGAAAAGGTGTTGAAAAGATATGGAGTAATCCATAAAATTTCGACATCTTATCATCCCCAAACGAGTGGGCAAGTAGAAAACACCAACCGGTCATTAAAACGCATACTTGAAAAGACCGTTGGTGCCAATCCAAAAGAGTGGTCAACCAAGTTAAACGATGCATTGTGGGCCTTTCGCACGGCCTACAAAACACCGATTGGAACAACTCCTTTCCGTATGGTATACGGAAAAGCATGCCATCTCCCGTTGGAGATTGAACATAAAGCACATTGGGCGCTAAGGGCATGAAATTTGGATTACCAAGAAGCGGGTCGGTTACGTTTGACCCAACTAAATGAATTAGACGAGTTGAGGCTTGAAGCCTATGACAACTCTCTAATTTACAAGAAAAAAACCAAACAATGGCACGACAAAAGATTGAAACGTCCAAAGGAATTCATGGAAGGCGATCGTGTCCTTGTTTATAATTCCCGTTTCAAGTTATCACCCGGAAAGCTTAAGTCCCGATGGACGGGACCGTTTGTTGTTAGAAAGGTGTACCCTTATGGTACAGTCGAAATGGAGAACGGGAAGGGTGATATTTTTAAAGTGAATGGCCACCGGGTCAAACACTATGTTGATGGTCCCCTAGAAATTGAGGATGAGGTTAGCCTCAACTTCAAGAAAAACGCCTAAATCTAAATGGGGACGAGTTTGGTGAACGACTCGTGAAAAAAAAAAAAACTGGTTCACAATTGTAATTAGGTTTGTATTGTGTGCACGATAAATTTTAGTTTGGTACAAAATGATTAACGTATGACCTCTAAACACGCGCGACTCAGAAAATCTGATCAGTGAGTTTTAGTGTAACAGGACGCCGTCCTAAATGTCAAGACGCCGTCCCGTTTTACAAACCTAGACGCCGTCCTAAATATCAAGACGCCGTCCCACTTCTTTATCCTAGACGCCGTCTAGATATCCAGGACGACGTCCTGACCCCCTGACTCAGAAAAATTAGACGTTTTAAAACACCTACCCACTCATTTCTTATCCACAAAACACACTCTTCTCTATTTTTCTCTGCCCTAACCCGAACCACTCTCCAAAAACCCTAATTTCTACTTCAATTTCGCGTTTCCTTCTTCAAATTCAAGCTTCAAATCATGAACTTTTGGGTATGGATACTCCTTTTTTTACACTTTTCTTTATCAATTACTTGAATTGTATGTTTATATCTATCAATTGGTTAAAGATAAGTGTGGGGTGTTTGATTTGCATGATTATTGTTAAGATTAACATGCCTTAGATGTTTAAATTGCCCTTATGTGTTTATTTTGCAAAGATTACATGCTTTTAAGGGTTTTGTTCATGATTCTAGGGTTTGTAGAAATTAAATCCGAATTTAGGGTGTTTAACTTATGAAGTTGAGTTTATGTATGATGTTTATGATTCTTGTGAAGTATATGATTGTGTTGGTGATGTTGATGTCAACTTGGCCGGGTCGTTTTTGAATGTTAGTAAATTTCTAAGCATATTGTTGAATTGTAATGAATTTATGAAATGTGTATGCTTGTTTTTCATTTGTAAGGGCCTGTTGAATCAAATTAAGGGAATGGAATGCCTTAATGTATGATGTTATAATGGTCATTTGAGCTAAAAATTGTGAAAATTGTATTATGATTTGTGATGAATATGATTAGAATGCAAAGTTAAATGTTATGACCTATGACACAACATACTTGAATCTTTGAGTCCTAAGTTTGTGCTACTTTGTGAAGTTATGATTTTTATTTTTAAAGGTGTCTTAACAAATTCATGTTGACTTTGGTTGATTTTGGTTTGAAATGGTGAACATGCACTTTTGTGTAAATGAATCCTGATACTTTTGAACTAGGAATTGAATGATTAAGTTCTCCTGCTACTCGGTTATGTTTTAGCTAACATTAACACAACGGTTTCTACGTTCTTTTGGTTTGGTGTATAATGTTTTGCAGGGACAACCAAGCAGAGGAGGACCGGCAAAAAGAGGAAGGACAGCAGGTTTGGCTCCTCCACGACAACCACCACCACCACAACAACAACATCATTCATCATCGTCTTCCAGAGAAGAAGAGGAGGAGGATCTAAATGATCCTCGAGTTTGGTTAACACGGGTTCAGAACGACGAAGACTACACCGAAACGTTTGAGAGAATAAACCGCAGGCCGATTAATGCCACTTGGTATTTTTTCTGGGGGCCATTGGAAGAAGCGGGCATGCGCCGACATGTTACTAATTTACTAGCCATCCCGTACAATAGAGTAGTCGTCCACGCTTGGGAACATGTTTTTAGCATCAATGAACCAATCTATCCGGTGCTGCTTAAAGAATTTTACTCTACCATGCGGTTTAACAATGTCAGCGATTATTTATCGAATGAGTTTCTACAGTTTCGTCTCGGGGGCCAAGATAGGGGTATAAGCAGTTTACAGCTTTGTAGAGTTCTGGGAATTTTTGAGGAATTCACCGATAATCAGTTAGGTGAATATTTGCGGGCTTCTGATTACGTTGGCCGGCATGTTTTTGATGACACCTCTTATTGGCGCAGAATTTGTAAGCCAAATATTGCGCCTGCACATTTTAGATCAAGCAAGCACAGGTACAACGAAATCGCAGCCCGGGATGATAAGCTGCTTCATCGACTCATCGCATGCACGTTTAATGCGAGGATTGAGGGTAATGAGAAGGTGAAAACATTAGATTTGTGGATTATGGATCAAATCAAGCGGGGTTCCTATACCGACATTCCTGGGCTAATCGGTAATTATTTCCTTGCCATTGCGACTGAGACACGGCTACAGAAGCCACTTCTGGGAGGCCACTACATCACCCGAATTGCCCGACATTTTAACATTGATTTCAGTAGATTACAGGAGTACACGAGCGTAATGAAACCATTAAAAAAGGTTTTTTATATTAATGCTGAAATCATTATGAAAGATAGAAATGGGCATTTGGTGCCTTTTGTGGCAGTTGGTGCAGGTGACGCAAGTGGCAGTGGTGTTCAGCAAGAGCAGCAACAGGAAGAGGAGGCAGAAATGGAGGCACAGACTAATGTGGGTGAACAGGTTCCGTGGCATCCGTCCCAATCAAGTTGGGACAGTTTGGTTGGTAGTGTTAATAACATGAGGTTGAGCCCGAACGAACAAAGGATGCACAACGATCGAATGTGGGATAGTCAGCAGCGAATGGAGCAACGACAGATTGCTCAAGTGCACGATCAGGGATGGATGAGTTATGGTATTGATTGGAATAACCATAACTCAGAGTTGTTTTATTCCAACCCCGAGCAGTACTATGGGACGACACGTCTGACACCCCAATATTACACGGATCCTCAAAACCCACCTCCGCCTCACCCGATTTATGATAATACCGCTGCGTTGCAGGATGCTCGGAACAGATTTGAGCAGCAATATCCACAGGGACGCCCGTACAGAGATGGTTCGGGTAATTATTTTTGGCCGTTTGATAACTAGGCCTGCGTGCCTTTGATCATTTTGTACTTTGTTTTGAGACAATTTAATTTGTGCGGTGTGATTTTAGACAATATTTTGGTTTGTAATAATTTACTAATGGTGTGGTTTGATAAACGGTTGTGGTTGTAAAAACACCGTTATTTTTATTATGATTTGTGTGGTTTGTTAATTTGTGCAGCATGATTGAACTTCAAAGACTGGCATTAAGTTCAGCGACATTTGATATTATGATATGTGTATGATGATAATCGCGGAATGGACGATGCTCTTATGCTGGCAGTAAGTTCAGCGGCATCCGTCTACATATTCCACGATTTACAGGTTAAAAATTGAAAATTTCTACAATCACCCTATCACTTTGCCCTCTAAATTTAATCCTTTTTGTGATTTCATGCAATGAGGGCCTTGCATGATCTCAAGTGTGGGGTGGGGAATAGAAATTTATCGGGAACTCGTTTCACAAAAATTAAGGCGTTTATTATAAAATTTTAAAATTTTCATGTAAGCCTTAAAAACGATTAAAAGCCCAAAAACCACGTTATACACATTATGGTCTTAAAATCTAGAAAATAAATGTTGGTTTACATTTTAAATTATTAATAGTCTTTTAAGTTGCACTATCATTCAATTATTTGAATGAAAATCCTACTAGTTTAGTAAGCTAACTTGTAGGTCACTTGTACCAAAACGAGTGTAAACCGTGAGAGAGCGGTGATTGTATAGCGTGGTCGGAAACCGGATCTCGCGCCAGATCGAAAACCTTAAGGACGATCCTCATTGTTTCTCCTAACAAGGACAATGTTGCGTCCGACCACCTATTATAACCAATAGGATGTATCTGTTCCATCCTCAAGGAAGTAAAGTCTTCCGAATGACACACTTACTGATTCAATTCAGAAGATGTAGTCGAGACCAGTTGTAGGGTGACAAAAACTCTTGAAAAGTCATTACTAACATCGACTGAAAATCTACCAGGCCTCAACGTCAAACAGGGAAACTGGTAGTCAAGGTTTGTCTCAATGAGGGGGATTAACTAGTAAAACGGGGGGGCACCATGTATACACAAAATGTTAGTGATTTATCATATCCCCGGAAGGATAACCTCCAGAAAGGTAATATATCAGCTTTTAAGCCTGATGAACTTCAATCTTTATGATTGACTTAACGGATTAGATGATTACCTCATGATTATCGATGATATCCGGACGTAATGTGTATCCTCCTAAGCACATTATTTTCTACCGACATCTCGCGATGTTAGGTACCGTGGGAGGGATTGGCTTGACCAATAGCGGGAAACCCGCACTCATTTTTCAAAATTCAGAAAATCCGACAAAATCGGAAAACGTGTCTAGTATTAAAAACTAGCATGATATTTTCAAAACCAAAAAACGTTTTCATCAAGGTCCTGATTTCCCTAGGATCAAATTTTTCGGATACTTGGCTCTAATCTCCCAAAAATGTGTGTGTGTGTGTTTCCATCGTGTATATAGCGTGCGTGTGATTTCAATAAAAGTGTACTGTACTTAAAGCGTGTGTTTCATATAGTGTGAGTTGTGTTTCATATCAACGTGTGTGTTTCGTGTGCTTCGAATGATTCATGTAATGTTTGTAATATATATTGTGTGATTGTATTTGATAATTGTTCCACTTTGTAAAGAAAGAATTGCTTGAGGACAAGCAAGGTTTAAGTGTGGGGTGTTTTGATATTGCTCAATAACATCATATATATCTATCGGAATATCACCAAAAACGCTCTAGAATCGAAGATGATGAAGGTGTTCTACAAGCTATAGGCCAAGATGTACAAATTCGTATCGGAAGAATAATTTACAAAGAATTTTGATGATTTATGACATTGGTTGATCCCGATACGAGTTAGGGTCAAGATAGCACTCTAAAATGATAAAACAAGGCTTCCGATATGTTAGGGTTCGTCCAAATGAAGTAATATTGAAAAGAAAACGTAACAGTCAAAATTGGCACGACAGGACGCCGTCCTGGAAGGTGGGACGACGTCCTGCCCTTTGTTCTGGGACGCCGTCTAGGTTTGTCGGGACGCCGTCTAGCTCTGTTTAGTGCGACGCCGTCCTGAATTTTGGGACGACGTCCTGTAGTAGGTGTAGCCGACTTTTTGGCTTTTTACCTACTCTCTCCACTTTAAAACTTCAGTTTTTGAGGGACTGTTTGATCAGAATACGAACCAGAGAGTTTAGAGGCGATTTTCAGGAGCAAATTGGAGAACTCCAACCTCTTTGAAGAGGCTCAACATCAAGGCATCATCCATCAAAACCTTCTTCATCCAAGAACTCTTGTTCTTGTAGGTTATTTACTTGTTCTCAGCAATGATTTCAGTTAATAATTTGATTGTATTGTTGTCTGTTACCATGATTGTTGGCTAGTTTCTATAATGTTTGTCTAGATTAATAACCAAGGTATTGGATGTAATCTTATTGATTGAATGTATTATGCGTGATAGATTGAAGCTTGAATTAAGAACCATGCTTATTGTTGTTAAAATCATTTGTATCTAGTTAATTGATATGTTGTTGATAAAGAGAACTCTTGTTGATGTATCATATTGATTTACAATCAACTTGTCTTAGATTGATTGTTTGCTAAACCGGACCAAGAGGGTAAACTAGATTAAAACGGTTAAACAAAATAGGAATGAATTGTGTAGAGCGAACGCAAAGACAATTGTTATTCAAGTCTTTGATATTGTTGATCAACTAGTCACAAACGAAAAGGTCTAAGTAATAGGGAACCCTCGCTTAGTAATTCTAGTTTGAGTACTTGCTAAAGAGAACTCTTGGCAAGTCGATTTAGGTGATTAGCATGCTTATAGTTATTTGATTACAAATACAAGAACCATAGTGAAAAGGGAACCCTTGATCTTGTTATTGTATTTGCGTGTTTATCCGAGAGAACTCTTAGTGAACCTATTAGATAACTACACACATAATTATTCAATCAGGACTTAATATCTAAAAATACATCCAATACCGAGGGTAAAATATCTAGATAAACATTTCCTCTCTTTGATTTAATTCAAAACTATCTTACTTGCTTTATTTGCATTTATTCTCATTTCATAAACTTAAAAGACAAAAATATTGTTTTTACATTTAACCTTCTTTGATTTGGCTAAATCGTTAAATAGCCACCAAAACATAAAACTTGTACTTTTAACTTTCATTCACTTAGTTAATCATAATATAGTTTCTAATTCTAGTTTGACTGATATAACTGTCCTTGGAACGATACACGGAACTAAACCAGTTACTATACTACTACACGATCGGGTACACTGCCCGTTAGTGTGTAGCAATCTCTAAAACCGGTATTTTCCATACGATAATTCATATACCACTTTTCGCACATCACTCACGTATCAATATTGAGATTCAATATTGTAGGAAAGTACGTAGACGCAACAGAGATGATAAATACTATGTTTGACTTGCAAACAATACCCATGAACATTACCCATAACCTCCATAGCTATAACCCATAATTTCCTTAGTTGTATCCCGTTTGAAGCTTGTTTTGAAAGTGACACGCTCATGACCTCGTCGTAATATTTTATGTATAATATTACTAAAAATATTAAGATTAATAATAATAATAATAATAATAATAATAATAATAATAATAATAATAATTATTATTATTATTATTATAATAAATAAATACTTAGGGAGTAATATAAGTGTAAAAAAAAACTCGAGCAGAAACCTGGTATTTATAGCCATAATTCCTGATTCTGATGCCTATGCGATCGCATGGGTTTTATGCCTATTTCTCATGCGATCGCATGGCCGTCAGATCCAGCTCACATATTTTTTTGTTTTCTTGTTTGTCGACATAATTAAATATAATATATATAATATATATAATTTAAATAATTAATTATATATTATATTAAATTCATGTGCATAGTTGACTTGTAATTTTCGTTCCGATGACTCGTACGTTGTCACTCGACTTATGTCCCAGTTTTGGTTTCTCGAACGCATTTTCGTACGATTAGAAAACTCGCAATTTACGTTTTGTGACTCGTACCTTTGTCAAAATATAGTCTTAAATTATCAATAAACTATATCATTCTAAGTGTATCTTAAACTTTCGAGTGTTTTGGTCATTTACTTCTATAAATCATTGTCTCGCTATTTGTTAATATATATATATATATATAATAACAAATCGTTTTATGACCAAGTTAATATATATTTTCAACATTCATAAACACGTTTTAAATATACGTCGCAAGTTATTCATACAATTAATATTCCAACTTTTCATATATATTCAAATCAAATAAATATTTAAACCAATAAGTTTAATGTACGGTATCAAACAATTAATACATTGTTACGTTTTCAAGTTATAGTATATATATATATATATATATATATATATATGTATCTATATACATATAATTGTTCGCGAATCGTCAAGAACAACCGAAAGGTATTTGAATATATGAAAGTAGTTCAAAAATTTTGAGATTCAGTTTTACAGACTTTGCTTATCGTGTCAGAAATGTTAATCATACAAAGATTAAGTTTAAATTTGGTCAGAAATTTCTGGGTCATCACAGTACCTACCCGTTAAAGAAATTTCGTCCCGAAATTTGAGTGAGGTCGTCATGACTAACAATAAAAATGTTTTCAGGACGTATATGTGTTGATAAATAGAGTTTTATCACCGTTGAATAATATGGATAAAACAATCCGATTATTCGAAGCGTATGAGAGAAGTTATCGCAAAAGAGTGAAATGAAGAATAGAGATTCGTCTTAACTCTTGACATATTAACGATTGATTTCCGTAATTTAAGGAATATAAAATCTTCATAATCTAAATAAGATTTGATTCTTCGGAATTTAAGGAAATTAAGATTTCTTTTGATTAAATGCGTAATTTGCCTCGATTGCTATGTTTGATATTTTACTATAAATTGACCTCTTCTGTTTCCTTATTTTCATCACTCTTGCATCTTCTTCCTCATTTCCTATTTTCAAAAGATTGTGAAAAATGCTTCATCCAGTTCTGATTCTTGATATACTCCTAACTTTCATATCTGTCATTCTTCTTTTTCATCTACCACCGGAGGAAGTTATTTTCTTCTACCATTACCTTGGGGTTATAGTGTTTTTCATTCTCCCGTGTCTTTATATTGCTATACGCATTGATATACACGGTTTGTAATTTCTGGGTGGTTGTTGGGTTTTATATCTTCCCTTATATTTCGATGTCTCTGCTTCTGTCTTTCCATAATTATTGACATCCACAGTTAATACTCTCTCCAATTTACTGTGATTTATATATACTCCCATTGATATTTTGAAGCTTCATGCTTTTGTTTTATCTTCCCGACTTTAAATCAAGCGAATAATGGTCCAGAATTCGTAGGTATGAATTTCGGAATGAACATAATTAATGTTCTAAAAAAGAAACGGTAATAGCACAATCTGACTTGTCAAATTACCAGAATACCTCGAAAAAGACCGAATCATTAAGAAAATATTTTCTTGATAGTTTAGAGGTTAAATAGAATGAAAGAGTTATGTAACATGGTTTATAATGAGGGTATGATCTGTGAACCTTTATCACGTTCCATTAGAAACTCAGCATGACTTACTGTAATATAATCACGTTGATCAAGTGTCATTATATTATACTAACTCATGCTTCAGTTCCCAACACCTCTTCAAAAATATTCATATTTTAAACTCGAAGGTTTCAGAATTTAGAAACTAAAATAGTTTCTTTTATGATGTTACACAGATATCGCAAGGAGAAAATTGATTTCCAATAAGAATGATTATGGAATTATCTCCAGAAATATGGAGGATATTTATAATGAAAGATATGATGATATCTTAGAATTTCTAATATCAGAGGATGATGAAGAATATTGTCCACAAGGATTTAGATTCGGAAGCAAGGTATTCTTTAATGTCTTCAGCAGATACTGAATCATTTGGATTCTTTGAAGTCAGGTTTCGTACTTGTGATTTATCCACAGCCTCTTTCATACTTTGCTCAATCCATTTTCCAGTTCCAAACTTTCTCTTTTTCTGAGCTTTGCCAGCACACTATCCTTTATCATCAAACTTTTGGTTGTTAAGGTCGTTTACAGTTTTTGCTGCTTCATCAGCATTCAAAGTTATCATAACCGAATCGTTGGTTATCAATCCGAGGTGTTTTCAAAAGCTTGAAGGGTTTGCATGAAGATTGTAATTGTCAAGACTCAAGATACATATGATGTTCTAGAATTTTGAACGATACAATTTTTTTTCCTCTGGGTTTATGAATAGAAGTGATGTTCTAGCACAGTTTTGAAGTCAAAGTATAGCATTTGAAAGATGTAAGAATCTAAGAGTGATGTTTTCTGTTAAATCTTGGCTTGGATTATGAATTTTCAAAATCAGAATATGTAATTGAATTTGTATGGAAACGATTGTATATCGCTGTGAGCATAGTTAATAATTTTTGAATCAAAGTTGAAGAATGTACAGTATAACATATTAATTGTGAACTTATATATTTCCCGAGTATTACCTACCCGTTAAAGATTTCACAATTAATACTTTGTACAAAAGAAATTTTTTTTATTACCGTCTTTATGAAAATATATGTATGTATATCTTCTTCAGATGTAATATAGATTTGATGAGTTAATATCATATTAAGCTCATTTGATTTTTGAATTGAATGAATAATCTCTAAAACATTAAGGATTACATAATCTTCGCGGAGTATTTCACTAATGAAATCAATACTTCATTATTTATTCTTATTCCTCGGTGAAGGATGTTGATGCTCGTGGAATTCTTATGAACTTCATAAGATATAAATGATGTTTTCTAGAAAGTTTCGAGTACACCGAAGATAAAAGGGTAAAATCAAACATGTAATTGATTAATACACTAAGTTCATTATGAAATGAAATTCATTGAGTTGAAACAGAGATTGTAGTTAACGATGGTTAATTCGTTAACGAAGGATGTACATCATAGCATATTAGTAATATGAATTAACCGAGTAGTATTTACCCTTTTTCAATTCATACATAATAGCTTAGTACGAAAAGATTTATGATGGTTTTAAAATTTATATATATAAGATATACATATAAATTCTTTAGAAGAATTGAGTTATTACTTCATAATTCATTGATACAATATACTCGTTGTTGACTCGTAATTATGTCCACGGTGCTTTCTTGAATTGACGGAGCTTGTGATGTTAGAGGTGCTGCTGATTCTGACGATGTTGACAGCACTGACTGTGCTAGTGAGGCTAAGGGTACTGTTGATGTTGTTGGTAAAACAAGTCTAGCTTGTATCTTACACCATTCAGATAAGGGTTTCTACTCTATCTGATTTAGGGTTAAGGCTAGAATAGATAATCTCTAAACTTTAGAACTTACATAATCGCCGTAGAATGTTTCTCCGATGAAGTTATGAATCCATACTTCATCGTTTGTCGTTGCTGGTACTTCTTGGTACCTATGGTGCGTATGATGTTGATATCCGAGGTACAGATTGTGATGTTGAGGCGTGTGATGCGGATGTGGTTGTTGGTGGTGGTAATGATCCTGTTGGTGTGGATGATGGTGGTACCGGTTATGCTGCGGGTGCTGCTGCTGGTGTTCGTAACCCTTGCACCATATTCTCGAAAGCCACTACCCGAGCACGAAGCTCATTGACTTCTTCTATTTTACCGGGATGATCGGTGGTTCGAACGATCGGATAAATAAGAATTATAATATGGGATAGTATATAATCATGATGAGATACTCTGGAAATGAGAGAGAAAATAGTATTACGAATAGGTTCACCAGTAAGTGCTTCAGGTTCTTCGCCAAGAGGTGAATGTGGTGGATGGAAGGGATCACCTTCTTCTTGTCTCCAATGATTAAGTAGGCTACGAACCCATCCCCAATTCATCCAAAATAGGTGATGGCTGATTGGTTGATCCATTCCGGTTACACTTTCTTCAGAGTTCAGGTGAATATCCATATCGGAATAGCTGTCAGAATTTAAGGAATTTGAACTAGATACGGGATCCATCTTGTATAATTAGAGAGATGGTTCTTTTGATATGAAATAGATTATAGAATTTAGATTGGTACTCTTCAATACATAATTTACATATGTATATATAATACCAAAATCCCGTAAATTACGGAAAAATTTTCGGAAGATGGCAGTCAAAGTTTACTGTAATAGATATGCCAAGATATGAATTTTGTCTATACACTATCTATGCAATCAATGCAATAAGACACGTTTAGACTTAAGATGATAGACAGGTAATTTCTGACAAGAAATGATAGGCAAAACTTTTGACATGCACACACAGTCATTCATTGACGGACACGTCATTCATTGATTTCATTGCGAGGTATTTGACCTCTATATGATAAGTTTTGTAAACATTGCATTCTTTTCAAAAGGTACACAATAAATGAATATCAATTTCTAAGGTTTCCAACGTTTGATGATTTCTACATATAGACAATCACCATAAATAATAGTTTACCAGAATACATCCGTTGATAATGAAGTCAAAATAAGATACACGGTGATGATTTTGTGAATGCAAAGTTTTCTTGAATAAAACATGTATGACTCCATGCACATAGCTTGTATCACATATAAGCAAACAGCGGAAGACTTCTAGAAACCTGAGAATAAACATGCTTAAAAGTGTCAACACAAAGGTTGGTGAGTTCATAGTTTTAATGTTGCGCATAATCTGTATATAAAGGTGAATCACAAGTTTTCAGTTGTTTCATCCAGAAACGTTTATCAAAATATTCTACTTAATTGAGTACCCTGGTAACTAAACTTAACGTATATATATTTTATATCCTTTGTATAATCATCTTAATAATACACGCAAACCAACGTGTACGCTTCTCAAATAGCATACGTCCGTTAAAAGGCTAGCACTCTAGCTCGGACGGGGATATCAAGCCCTATGGATCCATATACTACTACTCGCGCCCACCAGTTCTTATAACTGGCAGTTACTAGTTACCAAAGCTAAGGGATTTTCGGTTCAAACTCAGTGTAGAATTAAGTATGTACTTGTATCCATTGCGTTTAAAATAAATTGCATGTATTCTCAGCCCAAAATATTTAAAGCATTTAAAAAGGGATCTATAAACTCACCTTAGCAGCACATAAGGTCATTCATCAAAAAGTGACCGTAACTCGGAATGCAAGATTAACTGTAGATCTCAACCTAGAGAACATATGTTGGTCAATGCATGTCTAATAAACTAGGTTGGGTTATAGTGTATCACAATCCTAATGCTCGAGATCGACATACAAAAGTTATCAAAAGTCATTTCAAAAAGTCAATTTTGACAATCGTTCAACAAAACGAGACGTGCCTTATATAAGGATTCATTTACTTGGCTAGTAGTATTTTATCAATCTCATAAACAGGTTGTTTAAATATTAATTGCAGATTCAAAAGCAATTCCAATTAACGTCAATTATAATTCAGTTGACCATATCTTTTGATTCGTTCATCGAAATTACGCGATTTCTAAATGAAAAGTTATTGATTTTTCGCCAGCTTTCTGAAAACATGTATATCATATACCTTTTACCAGTAATATATGTATTTAATTCGTGATTTATTATAAACTGTTTAACGACGAAATTTAGCATATAAGCATGTATAAATATATACTCGAGCACTAGACATGTATACACTATTAATATATAAAGGATAAGATATGAATGCTCACGTATCAATATTGAGATCCAATATTGTAGGAAAGTACGTAGACGCAACAGAGATGATAAATACTATGTTTGACTTGCGAACAATACCCATGAACATTACCCATAACCTCCATAGCTATAACCCATAATTTCCTTAGTTGTATCCTGTTTGAAGCTTGTTTTGAAAGTGACACGCTCACGAACTCGTCGTAATATTTTATGTATAATATTACTAAAAATATTAAGATTAATAATAATAATAATAATAATAATAATAATAATAATAAATAAATAAATACTTAGGGAGTAATATAAGTGTAAAAAAAACTCGAGCAGAAACCTGGTATTTATAGCCATAATTCCTGATTCTGATGCCCATGCGATCGCATGGGTTTTATGCCTATTTCTCATGCGATCGCATGGCCGTCAGATCCAGCTCACGTATTTTTTTGTTTTCTTGTTTGTCGACATAATTAAATATAATATATATAATATATATAATTTAAATAATTAATTATATATTATATTAAATTCATGTGCATAGTTGACTTGTAATTTTCGTTCCGATGACTCGTACGTTGTCACTCGACTTATGTCCCGGTTTCGGTTTCTCGAACGCATTTTCGTACGCTTAGAAAACTCGCAATTTACGTTTTGTGACTCGTACCTTTGTCAAAATATAGTCTTAAATTATCAATAAACTATATCATTCTAAGTGTATCTTAAACTTTCGAGTGTTTTGGTCATTTACTTCTATAAATCATTGTCTCGCTATTTGTAAATATATATATATAATAACAAATCGTTTTATGACCAAGTTAATATATATTTTCAACATTCATAAACACGTTTTAAATATACGTCGCAAGTTATTCATACAATTAATATTCCAACTTTTCATATATATTCAAATCAAATAAATATTTAAACCAATAAGTTTAATGTAGGTATCAAACAATTAATACATTGTTACGTTTTCAAGTTATAGTATATATATATATATATATATATATATATATATATATATATATATATATATATATATATATATATATATATATATATATATATATATATATATATATATATATGTATCTATATACATATAATTGTTCGCGAATCGTCAAGAACAACCGAAATGTATTTGAATATATGAAAGTAGTTCAAAAATTTTGAGATTCAGTTTTACAGACTTTGCTTATCGTGTCAGAAATGTTAATCATACAAAGATTAAGTTTAAATTTGGTCAGAAATTTCCGGGTCATCACATTTACTGTTTCAATTTTTCGCCTATCTTGGCTTATACTTTTCTGAAGGTTCTTATTTATCCTACCTTGAAAGGATTAACTTAGAGATTAATTGCAATTTCGTTCATCCGAGATTAATCACATTACGTTATGTCTCTTAGAAGAAAGAAAAGATAATCAACTGTAAAGCCCTAATTCAATAAGAGATTCAAGATTCAGAGGTAACAATGTATGTGTTTATATTGTTAAAAGTGGTGATTACTTACGAAGTTTTATGAAATTGATTCAATAAGTACCCATTCAAGAGATCTAATTCTATTTTAGAAACCATGGGTTTTAGAAACCATGGGAACCTTATCGAGATTTACTATTTTAGTTTTACATCTTTTTAAACGTCCGAATGAGTTTTGAAATGTTCTTATTGAAATGCTTAATTTGCGTTCTTAATCTGCATATATCATTTTGAATTTGCGTTCTTAATATAGTATTTGTAACTTTATTGTTTTTTTGTAGATTTTTCATCATAATGCTAACACTGACTTTCTGAATATGATAATCTATTTATTCTGGTGCATACATCACCAACCAAAGGCATGTAAAGTTTTATATCTACAGCTAATTTAGCATGTACAAATACGTTATAATTCAGTAGTTTTGGTTTTATACTTGAAGATTTTGGGAAGGTATCATATGTTAGCAACCAAGTGCATTTGTTTTTATGTCTTTTTTTTTGTATTCTTTTTATCCAAGTTCTGCATTAAAAACAGACACAAAAACGTTCCAAGCAGTATGCAAAATTTGTGTTGGATTTACTTTTACATTAACAATGACATACACGATTAGTTTCGGCGTTATGTTCACCAAATGCTACAAAATACTACAAATTTTAAAAAGCCCTTGATATTGGTATTATTATTATTGTTATTGTTATTGGTATTGGTATGTTAGAGGTATTATTATTTGAGACCGAAAGCTTCAACACATGCGTGAGTAGGAAAGATGCATGAGGATGTAATACTTTAATGGGCTTGACCAACCAGATGAATAAGGTTATTTTTCAAATATGCAACAACATCAATCACTGACATTCACATTAGATTGCTCAAATTACAGTTAATTACTAACATAAAAACTGATACATGATACATGCAGGAAAGAATCGAGTAAAACAAAGGAGGGCCCATCTTAGCATTCAGCCAAAAGAACATTATTCCCAGCAGATAGCAGCGAAAACGACGACAAAAAAAGGAAGACGGATTAGATGCAGGTGACGTTTAATTACCTTTTTCCCTGTACAATTTTATTACGATCCATGACAATTTCGTAAAATGTAGGTAGCCAACATCAGCCTCTTAACAAGGCACTTTGCCTGGACCCTGAAAACACAGTGATCCTTGGCGAACAATGAGGACAAGGTAGTTTGTCAGAATCAGTCAAAGAGGAATGGGGAAAGTCACATGCCAAGGATGAAGACAGTTGGAATAAAGGGAAATTAACCGAGTTTGACACTTTTCGTGGATCTCACTATTTTCATAAGAAAGGTAACAATTCGACACAAGCTGTATTTAGATGTATATAGGCATAAATATAGGAGTTTTAGAAATTTACTGGAATACATATAAGTTTATTTTGATGTTTTGTTTGCTAATCTTTGTGAGAATATGGCTTTATGATAAATTAGATGTCGGTTTGATGGACTTCATATGGGTTTTTTAATGGTTGAGTTCATTTTTTATGTTTATTATATTGAAACGGATTCGTCACTTAGGTTATGGTAGGATCATTAATGTTAAAGTATATTGATTAAAAATATATAATTATGTACCCAACAAAAAGCTTTCTGTATGCGCGTCAGAGCGGTGGCCGCCGCAACGCGGCTGGCCACCTGTTTGTATATATTTAATTGTGGTAAATGGTGTCACCATATGATTGGCCAACGCCAAACGTTAACACCTCCATACTCAATCGAGCTTGGTCATAAAAACGCTAATCTTGGTTAATCGCACTTAATTATACCTTAATGACAATTTAACCATGATTAAGCATAACACATTAATGTTAATCAATAACTTGTGATCTTAAAATGTGTCTAGACATTCTTAGGATGATCACCAAGTACCAACACACAGCGATCCAGTATTAGTGATCGCGTAAAAGAAGTTGTATTTACGTTGTTGGTTTTGCGGTCGTTCAAAATCCGCAGCGAAGCGCGGACCACCTAACTAGTTTTTACTCAAAATTTGTGTCATAAACTAAAACTTAAAAACCTTAGTCAGAATTGTTTTTGGTCAAAGTCAGTGTTTTGTTTTTGGTCAAAGTCAGTGTTTGTAATTGAAAGGTTTTGTTTGTAAAATTAGATGACCTCTCAGAAATGTAAAATAAAGTGGATTAAATCATCTGTTTCTATTAATTTACAAAAATATTTTTCATTTGTGTTGAAGAGTAGAATATATCCACTTTCCTTATATTACTAGCGAGATGACCCGTGGAACCACAGGTTTATTTAAACGTAACAGTTTAATGATATGGTGTAGGTATTAAGTGAATGTAAATACTAAAGTCAGAACAAATTAACTACATTTATTCTCCCACCACCCTCTCACAATTTTCATCACAATTACTATTTTCCTCAGTGTTGTAAAAAACGAAAAAAACGGGGGTGTAGACGGATTTTGGAGTGCCCCGTCCCGTTTATACATAAAACGTTTGAAAAAACGGAAATCGGCCAAAAAAGGTCAAAAGACGGTCAAACACGGTCCGAGACGGGAAAAAACGGGTTTTTCTGATTTTTTTCAAGTTTTTTTTTTTTTTTTTTTTTTTAATATTAAACGTTGTGCTATTACTTAGGGTTTCTTTTTTTATGTTTGAAATGTTGAAGTATTTAAACATGTGTGAAATGCTTATGTTTGGAATAATGTAATGTACAATATATATATAATATATAACATTTTTATTTAAAAGTCAACGTTAGTCAACATCCGTCTAGACCTCCGTCTCGACCCCGTCTCGACCGTCTCGACCCTTTTAGGACCCGACCGTCTCGACCCCGTCTCGCGTCTTTTGCAACCTTGATTTTCCTTGTTATAAAAGACTACATTACAACCTTTTATTGAGACATCTATTTCGCATACATATGTAACGTAATTAATCTCGTAAAACGAACCCATATTTGAATAATAAAATATATAATAATAATAATAATAATAATAATAATAATAATAATAATAATAATAATAATAATAATAATTATAATTATAATTATAATTATAATTATAATTATAATTATAATTATAAAGTTTGCTTTAAAAAAGACTATTTATATTTTTAATAATAATGATTAGTAATAACAAATGTGTCTTGAATTTTTTCAAAAATTAAAATACAATTATTATATGAAGGTTATACAATATGCTTCAAAGTTTGTACATGTACTCATAGGGTGTTTTGTGAAAGATTGTACAATTTATTTTAAAGTTTGTACATATGGTCATCGGGGTGTTCTATTATAAGGTTGTACATAATGCTTCAAATATTGTACATATGGTTATGAGGGTGTTTTACCATAATGTTGTACATATTGTTTCAAATATTGTACATAAAATCATGGGGTGTTTTATTATAAGGTTGTACTAAATGATTCATATATTATACAATTAAAATGTTAATATTTTTATTAAATACAATTAATTATTTTAATGACATCATCATGGAGAGTTTAAATTTTTTCTTTTTATTTTTGAAATTTTTTTAAGCTTGAATAATTCTTAATTATGACATCATCATTTTAAGAATTTATATAATACTATAGATTGAAGAGTAAAAAAAAGTGGTCGACATTGAAGAGTTAAAGGTTCTCTATGACTCTTATCTTTTGTCAAAAAAAAATTTAGTCGAATAACTTTTTTTTGAACAACCATCATTCAAAACTTTGTCAGTGATGCGAGAAATTCCTCATTTAATTCAATTTCACTAATTATTGGTTAAAAGGGGAAGAGTAATATGGGGTAACTCTTACTTTTATAAAAGGTATTTATATTTGAGGTTTTTATCTACATTTGGCCCAGGCCCAAAACTCTTGTAGTTCAAGTGAATAATAAGACAATCACAACCCATATTTAAGCTTAAAATTGATTTGATTAAAAAAAAAAAAATAGAGAAGCATGTCACATGTTCTTTTCAATTAATTGTGACTTTTGTTGAGACTAAATATTATTATAAAACCCCCCAACACACAAGTGAGGGGGAGTTTGATCATAATACCATTGTGTGTTGGTGGAAAAGAAGTGTCATTACGACGTCACTAATCCTTATTTTTTTTATGATTGTTTCCGGTACATATCCAACATCCGGGTGAGGGGGAGATTGATTCTAGCGTCACCGTGAGTTGATTACCGAAGCATCTAATGGAATAGAGCAAGACACTCCAGGCGAACCAAACAAGGCTAAAGTTGAACTGGGTTTATGTCAGACGAGCCAAACAAGGTTCAAGTGGAGCTGGGTTCATGTCAGGAAAAGGAAACTTAAATATCTCAAGGCGAACCAAACAAGGTCCAAGATTGGATTGGGTTCATGTCTTGAGACTGAACAATCCTTGACGAACCAAACAAGGTTCAAGATGAATTGGGTTCATGTTAGGGAACGAAAATTTAAATACTCCTTGGCGAACCAGTAAAGGTCCAAGTTGGACTGGGTTCATGTTGGGAAGCTAAATATCTAGGCGAACCAGTAAAGGTCCAAGTTGGACTGGGTTCATGTCGGAAAGTTGAATACTCCTTGGCGAACCAATAAAGGTTCACGAATGAACTGGGTTCATGTCGGGAGCTTGATGATCGAGGCAAATCTAATGAGTTCAAGTCGGGAATCGGCTGAACAAAATTGAAGACTAGCTCGTGATTGACTAGTCAACTGAAGACCCCTCAATGATGTATTGGGCAAGTTGAATTGTTGAGATCCCACTATTCAACTTGAGGGGGAGAGTTAGAATATAAGGAGCCAAGAGTCAAATTACCATATTAGGTAATTTGACTTTGGGATCAGAAAACAAGTTTCATCCTTTCCCTTTAGAGACTTTCACAAGCTGCCAAACCAAGTCAGCCATGAAGACAATAAAACAATAAAACGGATACATATCTGCACATTGCCATTTACATAAAGGTGGTTCCAAAAATGTTTATGAAGCCTAACCTTTTTAGGAAATAGATGTTAGACCATTTGATGTATTTAGACATGTTCATATGCATGGTAAAAAAACATGAATCAGTTTGAAACAAAAAAAACCATATATTCAAAATGTAGTCCTCATAGTTTATACTCCCATCTTTTACTTCATAATCAAATCTACTTCATAATCATTTCTGTAATATTCAGTCAGTATCCATAATCAATCAAATATTCCGCATATCAATTGAAAACAGGCCAAACATTAATAAACTGATATTTTTAAGTTCGTAATTTGTAAACTAGCTAATTATAATTTATAATCTTTGTTTGAATATTATTCCACTACTTCATTAGTATTTTTTAAAATTTTGGGTCTTCCAAAATTTTAGGTGTTGTTCGGTTACACAGTTTGCACATGTGCCGAAAACGTGTATGATCATTTATCACATAAACGATAAAACTATAATAAATGAAGATAGAATTAACGTTTAACTATGAGTGCATGTATAATTTGTACAGAGATATCTGGCCAGACTACTCGAAGCGCATGATGAAGCTCGGATGTTGTGTGTTTGAGTTAATATCTGAGGCTCTTGGGCTTGACCCTAAATACCTTTTTGATTTGGGGTGTGCTGAAGGGCTTGCTCTGCTTGGCCATTATTATCCTTCATGTCCACAACCTGAGTTAACAATCGGAACCCCCAATCATACAGACAACGATTTCATCACGATTCTTTTGCAAGACCACGTTGGTGGCCTCCAAGTGTTTTATGAGAATCATTGGACCGATGTTCCTCCAATCCCGGGAGCTCTCGTAGTGAACGCTGGTGATCATCTTCAGGCATAGCTCTCCCTATATCTACCTCTGAAAATCTAGTTTCTTTTCAATTCATTGGTTGTGAAAGTTAGAAGTATATTATACTAAAAGATGGTATGTGTGTTTGTGATTCTGTTTCAGTTGATTACAAATGACAAATTTGTTAGTTCACAACATAAAGTGTTGGCGAATAAGATCAGTCCAAGAGTATCATTGGCGACGTTCTTTTCAACCGGCACGATTCCAACAACGATGGTGCTTGAACCGATAAAGGAGTTGCTTTCGGAAGACAACCCAGCCAAATATAGAGGCACAACGGTGAAAGAATATGTAGACTACTACAGGGGAAAAGGACTTGATGGAACTGCCCTTTTGCATTTCAGGGTCTAGCTTGTTATACGCCAATAAACATTATACGTATTTGATTGTTCTTTGATTTTGTAATATGTTAGTATTATGTGTGATTCACTACGTACATATATCTACAAGTAATGCGTTAATAACTCTGAATTACTATATTGTTTTTTTTTTTCAATTGTGACTTTAAATATATTTATTCGTGTTATATAACATTTGATTAAAATTAAATTTATATGAGTGAATTAAGTTTTAAATGTGTTTCCATCGGTATAACTTTCATCAAGTATTATATAACACAAATGAAAATATATAAAGTCAAACTTTTAAAAAGAAAAACCTTAAAATTCAATAGTGAATATTTATGATAGAATGAATAGATTATTAAAATATAGTTGTTTTATATATGGGAGAGAATTAAGATAATTAAGTATGTTTTAGTTTTATAATATTACTAGTTTTATGAGCCCGTGCGTTGCACGACATTTGTATAAATTAGTAATTCATAACGTTAATATTGATATTTTGTATAATATAATTACAATAAAAAATCATTTACCACTGATAATATTTGTTCGAAAATATTAGTCCTGAATACTAACACATAGATTATGAGCTCGTCCGTTAAAATCATTTTAACTTCAATTGACAAATAATCGATAAAACACCAAACATGAGCCGCTAAAAAGTTGTTTTAAAACCAAGCGTTATGAATAATATTTTATGAACTCTAATTGTTTATGTTTTTAGTACAAACTAATTCCATTATGTTAAAATCTCAAACGAAACAGAGCAGACATACATCTAAATATTTATAAGTATTATCAAATAACTATTTTAACTTCATATGACAAATATGAGCCCGTGCGTTTATATAATATTCTACAAATATTATAATAACGTAATTTTTAAAATTTTGTAAAGAGAGAATATGAAATTAATTTTTTAGAATTTAATAAGTAGATGACATGTCAACATACTACATATATATGCTATATAAACCATAACCCTTGAATTCCATTCAAGAGTACTTTTCGCACATCGCGTTGTGATGGGCAGTGGGGGAGAGGTCAGGTTTTCTCCTGGGTAGCAGTTGGGGGCGACTTATGCAACTGCAGGAGATGAACGTGTAGGTGGTTTAGTCCCCTGGACGATCCCGAACTGCTGTTAAAAAAATTACATATGCTTTATAATACAATGTATAAATCTATAAATTTGTTACTATAATAAGAGTATTAATAATAAACTAATTTGAATTTAGATGATAAATGTTTGACTCTCATTTTTAAAATTGTTACCCTCAAGACAAAAAAGCGTTTCAATTCGTTTTGTTATAGTTAAATGTGATGTGATTCATTCGTTTTATTAATTAAACGTTTGAATTCGTTTGACTTCATTTTATTAATTAAATCCTTTAATTATGATATATATATATACGGAGTATATTTTATTGACATCAATTATTAAGGAAACTAATATTAATATAGATAGATATAGATATAGATACATAAATATAAATAAAATATTAAAATTAAAGGGAAAATATATTTACATATATCATTGTTAATGAGAAGATGACAATTATTTTATTCAGATTAATTGAGAAATTGACACGTAGGATTATTGGCACGCGCTTTATAATAATGTATAGATGATTATTATAATTATTGGTGTTGATAAATTAATCAACGCAAGTACCAACACCAATCTAAATAAAAAACTTAGTAAATAAAATCATGAATGCCCGTGAATTGCACGAATGGTAAAAATAACCGTGCAAAATTAATTGACTTTATCAAACATTTATTGTTATGAGCTGAAGATGGAACAATCTTAGAATAGTGTGATATGTATATGTTACAAATATGTATACCTAATTGTCATAAATTGCCGTTGTTTACATATAAAAATAACATCAGAGACTGAAGGTATTGTCATTGTCATACTTATATATAACAATGTAATAAGAGAATAAGTTCTAAATTTTTCAGCATCAAAGACCATAAAACTTAGAATTGTTATTGTTGTTGGTCCATCTTGAATTCACCATCTTTTTTCAAGCTGTTTTTCAAGAGTATAAACCTGAGTTTGGGACTGCAACACTATCATTTGTGCCATTCAACTACATATCAAAACTATCGTAATGGATTAATACACTAAAATAAAATTTTGAATATAAATTGTAATATAGCTACTTGGCAGTACCTATCCTATCAAAAACAGAGTAGCAATTGGAGTTCTGAATTTGTGCCATTCAATCGATACCTTTCTAAATATAAGCATTCACATTCAATTATATGGAATCTTCGAAATATTTGTTTAAACAATATATTAATATCTAATTGTTGCCACCTCGGATTGGTCCGGATTTCCTCCAGAACGGTAGTTTGAGCGGGTTATGCAACTACGAGAGATCAACGAGTGGGTGGTTTAGTTCCCCTGGGTGATCCCAAACCGATGTCCAAAAAGAAAATATCAAGACCGGTTGTATGTAGCGTGTTTTAGCGGAAAGTCTGTCTAGACTGGTTCATCTAAAACCGATTTAATTATAGAGGTTTTGATATAAATTTTGTGGCGGGGAATATCTTTTAGACCGGTTATGGAAGTAAATAGACCTCTTTTGCTTGTAACGGTTTTATGAAGTGGTCTAGTTATGGTATTATGTAGTAGTTGTGGTTGACCCGTTGTTGATATCTGAGTTTAAACTACAAGCCTTTTTAATCCAACACAATGTATTGGCTAATAGTGTTTGTAAATTTGGATGTTTCGGTTGCATAATTGTTTGTGCAGATTTCGATGGTTTTAGTCGTTTACTTGAAGCTGATAATAGTGAGTTTAATTTTGTAACTCCATTAAAATATTTGGCTCGAAATTTTTCCGATTTGTTTGCGTAGAAATTTAAGGCAATCCGGTAACGTATTCTTCTGCTGATATCACCAAGAAAATTGGATCCTTGTTTGGTGAAGTAATCTCGATTGCTAAGTCTTTTGTTAACCTTGGTAATGTAGGTTCCTCCTTTGATTTTATCAAATCTACTACCGTCAAACATATTCATGAATTGGTTCCAAGTGGATATTGGAGTATAAACGTTCTAAAAAAAGTTCAAGTGGATCTTGAAGTGTAAATGTTCAAGCGGATCTTGAAGTGTAAGTGTTCTAAAGTGTACATGTTCTAAAAACGCGCAACAGAGCTGGACATAATGTTTAGCTTTTGACAACTTTTGTAACTTGAGGGGTTAAAGTGTAAACGTTCTAAAAACGGGCCGTTAAAGACCAAAATGAGGTCTGGAAACCTCATTTGACTTCTACATAATTCCATAGATTCATCCCTTTCTAGAGAGATATTGGAACCCTAGAGTGAGAAAGTGAAATTAGTGAATAAGAGCTTAATCCAACTCGAATTTTGAGTTCATACTTGTTGACCTACTACTAGGCTCCGTTTTGTGTTAAGGTAAAATCCTAAAATCGAATTTATGTTTAATTCTTAGAGTTAGGGTTAGGGTTTGGATTGGTGATTGGTTATAAACCTCATTTCTTGTAAAATTGGGGTTTGGGATGTGTTCTTGGGAATGTGACCACTTTGAATGTGGGGTTTTGGGTAGATGACGAATTTGGTTTAAATTTGTTTGGTGTTGGGTATTAAGTTGTTATTGATCAAGTATTTGATGATTGTTATGTCCATGGAACTTGTTTTGTTTGTCAAAAACTGAAAGTTGACTTTATAAGTGGTCAAACTAGGATTATGTCAAGTTTTGGTAAAATGGGTACTTGTGTACTTGGATTAGGTGTGCGATGGGTGTTTTGATATACAATCACTATGTAATGGTGATTGTGGATAACCCTAGATTTGATCTTGGGATGTCAAGTGCAATTTGGGTCGAAAATTGCACTTGTGCGTATGAGAATTGTAAGTCTTAATTTGTTAGCTAAAATGTGTATTCAGCATGTTTTTTGGTTAATGTAATAGGTGATTTACATTGACAGTTTACAAGACGTAGGGATTTGTTTTGCTAGAAGGATTCAAGGTGAGTGTAATGGCTATATGTATGTAGGCATAGATCGGGGTGTGGACTATGAGTTAGACCACACGTTAATGAGGGCTATGAATTAGACCACTAAAGTGGACTATGAGTTAGACCACTCGGCGTCAAGTGACTATGAGTTAGACACTATATGACGCTTGGGCAGTCACCGGTGAATTGGATATTCATAAGTGTTATGGATGAGCTAACGTTTGACTTTGATGTGGTAGCATGCTTCGTTGTATTACATGTTCTACGAGGTTTACATGCTATTTGTGTATGCCTGGTGATATGTACAGTTTGTGTATATGTATATATATAACTATTACATTCACTAAGTGTTAGCTTACTCGTTTAATCTTTCTACAGATTCGGGCTCGAGAAAGGATAAGGGTGAGATTGATGGATAGCTTACTTGAAGGACAGTTGCGGACTATGAAGACTTGTATTTTGTGGGTTTGCCTTAGTTTGGGTAGCTGTCCCAAACGCCATGCTTGAGTCAAGTATATTGTACTAACATATGATATTAGTCAACTTTACTCTTTTATTGTGTGACGGGTCACAAAGGACCTGACGATTTACTTTAACTTAGATATAGTTTTGAACACTTCGTTATGATGTCTTGAGAATGCTAACATGTTTTGGATGTTTGAATGCCTTTAGGCATTATAGATTGTGAGTTGAAAATGAGTTAAGTTGCTTTAACAAGTGCATATCCGAATCTGTGTTGTGGCGTGGCGCACACTGTGCCTACGCGCCGAGCAGTATAAAGGATTTTGGAAACACTCAGCAAAACTATTGCAGGTGTCTGTATTCTGTTGTACTGCGCGTCGCGCAGTTATCTGGGCGTCGCACAGTAAAATGTAAAAAAAATATATATATTTAGGGTCATTTTATGAAAACGTGTCTTGGTTGTTTCACCTATCGATCTTCTCTCAATTTCCAATCATATATGCCGAACACATGGAGGATGCTCAAGAGGCGTTAATTGCCGAAGGTCGTTTAGGTTGTGTTGTTGGTAATCTAGATGTTACTTTTGAGGCCGAAGTGGATGTTGTCCTTGATAAAGTTGACGCTAGAACCAAATTTCGTTTTGGAAGCATCGATGTTGAATTTTTAAAAAAACCCTACTGTTACTACTGATGCGGGTGATGTTGATGTTATCGGTGTTGTTCCTGCCGTGACTTCCACCTGAACTGGATAGTTTGGTCCATGTAGTGTGTGTTTCCCAAATTCTTGATCAAAGTATTACAGCCCCTGAAGTGGCTAATTCTGCTATTATCAATGATAAAGGGGGAGGAGATGCTACTTGTTATATTGTTAATCGGCTTAAGAAGAAACTGATGGATGATCATTGACGGGTTGAAATGAAGGTGTATGTTGTATGTTGAAGGAGGATCATAGAGGTTTCTTCCGAGATTTGCGGACCGTGGTTTAATCCCTCCGTCATCGGGCACCTCGCTGGTAGCGAGTCGGAAAATATGCTTATTTATCAATTCAATTCGAGGATTGGAAAAAGTGTTTGCATCGATAAAGAGGATGGGATTACTAACCGTCCGGATTTAAAGAACGGTTTGACTATTCCTAAAGCCGTTTGACATTTTCTTGGGTACTTTTGGCATTTTTGTTATTAATCGTTGGTTTGTTTGTAATCTCCTTGTAGTGGTTTTTTTTGGTAATGTTGTATTCGTTCTTGAGATCCTTCATTATTCGATGAAGTTATCTCTCATTTTAATAATAATCGTTATGCTTATTTTAGACAAAAAAAAAATAACTAAAATTTTTTAATTATTTTTTTGCTCAATCATCTTTCTATTTGTATTGTGATATACAGTACCTAATAAAAATTGTGCGCATAATTTTAATGAAACGATAAATAAATAGAGCTGAGGTGCGTGTGTTACTCAAAAACAAGTAAGCAAATTTGCTTTTGGGGACTTCTTTTATAGAATAGAATACTAGTGGTAATTACATGTAGGGCCAGTATAGGTTATAGGTTACAATCTATCTGTTATGATAATAATTGTGCAAGTATGGAACTACAATAATGCAAGTATGGATAGTCAATTTTGGTACAATTTTATAGTCAACTTGGGGTCACTTCCATAGTATCTTTTTGTAGTATAAATACCCATGAGTTATGCTTGTAAAGATGTACCATTTCTCACACTTACATCCATAGTGTTTCTTCCTTTCTCTCTTTACTCATATACTCTTGTTCTTAAGATTTTCAAAGTCTATATTCAAGAACCAATCCACTAAAGGTAGTTATAAGCCTACTGATTTATAACACGTTATCAGCACGATAATCTTAATACTAAATATGGTTGGCTCTGCCACCAAAATGATATATGGTCGGTTATACCACCAAAATGATATATGGTCGGTTATACCACCAAAATGATATATGGTCGGTTATACCACCAGAATGATATAGGTCGGTTATACCACCTGAAAAAATATATGGTCGACACTGTCGCCAAATTTTCATTTATGTTTACTAATATTTATATTTTTGTTATATAACATTTATTTATGATTGCTTACACATGGTCGACACTGTCACCTACTTATCATTTATGTTATATTAAATTTATGTTTAATGTTTATATACTTATGAATATAAATTGACTCTAATTTATCATGATGTTTGTTTTAATTTTTGATAATAGAAAATGTCGAATCTGGAAAAGCTTAAATTTACTCCTTTAGAATCAACTGGAAACAACTACATGCCATGGGTTATAAAAGTAAAAATGCATCTTAAATCAATGGGCATTCTTGAAACCATAAATGAAAACAACACTTGTTCTGAAAAAGAACAAGCTACGGCATGTTGCTTTATTCATCAACATATTGATGAATGCTTACAAAATAATTATGTGACTGTAGAAGATCCCCATGTTTTATGGGAAGGTCTCAAAAGCAGATTCAATAATCAAAGAGAAATTTTACTTCCAGCTGCAATGGAACAATGGAGAACATTAAGGTTCCAAGACTTTAAGAAAGTAAATGAATACAGCTCAGCTCTGTATAATACATGTTCACAACTTAAATTCTGTGGACATGAAATTAGTGATGCAGACATGATGGAGAAAACTTTCTCCACAATGAATGCTGCAAACATCACAGTGCAAAGAAATTTGAGAATGCTAAAGTTCAAAACATATCCTGAACTTAATTCATATCTCTTAGTTGCAGAGCAAAATGATGAGCTATTAATGAAAA
This sequence comes from Rutidosis leptorrhynchoides, assembly GCF_046630445.1. Taxonomy (NCBI): domain Eukaryota; kingdom Viridiplantae; phylum Streptophyta; class Magnoliopsida; order Asterales; family Asteraceae; genus Rutidosis; species Rutidosis leptorrhynchoides. Next base: position 78,645,280 of record NC_092336.1, on the reverse strand, counting down.
ATCAGCAATCCCGTCCTACTGGTACACTTGCAATCCCTGAAGCAAATACTGCAAATAATTATAAACAGGGACAAGGACGCGGGCAAGGTCGTGGTTATAATAACCATCACCATCATCATGCCAAAAGCCATAACTATGGTAGAAACCATCCTTATGGTAATGGTAATGGGCGTGGACGTGGTCGTGGTCGTGGCCGTGGTGGTCAAAGAAATAGTAATCCACGAAAATATAAATATCAACCACAAAACAAGCCCATTAAACAAGATGTTGAAGAAAATTCTTCTAAAAATTCTGAAGAATCTTGCTACAGATGTGGTAGAATGGGCCACTGGGCTAATACTTGCCGAACATCTAAACATCTTGTTAAGATGTATCAGGATTTGCTGAAAGGTAAAGAAAAGGAAGTAAATTTTGTGGATAATATTGATCCAACAGTCACTGAGAAACCATCTGATTTATATGAAGATTTCTTGAATGTTTAAGTTGTGTGTCTTTTGAAAAATAAACGATTTAATATCGTCTGTCTTTGTCATTATGTTTGCTAAATGTTTCAGTACTATCTATTTGCGTTTAAAATATTGTGTAATATTAATGTACTCACTATTTATTTCTTATATATGAAGTTCAATATGAATTTTGCTGGAATACAACATCAATCAAGTGGTGGAGATCTCTGTATAGCAGACAGTGGAACTACACACACTATACTTAAATCCGAGAAATATTTTATTGATCTAAAACCAACGGAAGGAACTATACATACAATATCAGGACCTGCTAACTTGATAAAAGGGATAGGAAAGGCAAATTTCATACTACCAAATGGTACAAAATTTTTAATAAATGATGCCTTATTTTCTCCCAAGTCAAGCAGAAATTTATTGAGTTTCTCCGACATATACCTTAACGGGTATGATTATCAGTCAGTGACAACAGAAAATGAGAAATATTTAAGTATCACTGACAAGAGTCATGTGGTTGAAAAACTGCCAAGACTTAGTTCTGGATTACATTATACACATATAAATGTACCAGAAATACATATGGTAGTTAACGAAAAATATATTGATCCTGGTGTATTCAGTTTATGGCATAACAGATTAGGCCATCCAGGATCAACAATGATGAAAAGGATTATTGAATGTACTCATGGACATCCACTAAAGGATAGAAAAATCCATCATGATACAATGGTTCCATGTACATCTTGCTCTCTTGGAAAATTGATAACTAGACCCTCACCACTTAAGGTTGAGAAAGAATCACCAATGTTTCTTGAAAGAATTCAAGGTGATATATGTGGACCAATTCATCCACCATGTGGACCATTTAGATATTTCATGGTTCTAATAGACGCATCTAGCAGATGGTCTCATGTTTGTCTGTTATCAAGCCGTAATGTGGCATTTGCAAAATTTCTTGCCCAAATTATTAAATTGAGAGCTCATTTTCCTGATTACACCATTAAAAGGGTGAGACTTGATAATGCTGGTGAATTTACATCTCAAGCATTTAATGACTATTGCATGTCTATAGGAATTGTTGTTGAACATTCTGTTGCTCATGTGCATACACAAAATGGTTTAGCCGAGTCATTGATTAAACGTTTACAGTTAATCGCTAGACCATTGATAATGAGAACAAAACTCCCTGTATCTATATGGGGTCATGCAATTTTACATGCTGCTGCATTGATTCGCATCAGACCAAGTGCAAGTCATAAATATTCCCCCCTACAACTTGCTTTTGGTCAAGAGCCAAATATTTCCCATCTTAGAACATTTGGTTGTGCAGTGTATGTTCCAATTGCGACACCACAACGTACAAAAATGGGTCCTCAAAGGAGGTTGGGAATATATGTTGGATATGAAACATCTTCAATATTAAGGTATATTGAACCTATGACAGGTGACGTTTTTACAGCACGTTTTGCTGATTGTCATTTTAATGAAACATTGTTCCCTAGATTAGGGGGAGAAATGAAAAATAAAGAAAATGATGTTTCATGGTGTGAACCTCAATTAAAGTATCTTGATCCTCGCACAAAAGAATGCGAGACAGAAGTTCAAAAGATAATGCATATACAAGAACTTGCAAATCAATTGCCTGATGCATTTACAGATACAAAAACGGTGACAAAATCATATATACCAGCAGTAAATACTCCAGCTCGAATTGAAATTCCAAAAGCTGGCAATAACGTCACTCATGAATCTTTGCCACGTCAGAAACGTGGAAGACCAATCGGTTCAAAGGATAAAAATCCTCGAAAAAGAAAATCAGCTGATAATGAAGTAAAAGAAAGTGTTCAAGAAGAACCACAAATCAGTACTCCTACTGCAGAGGAGATTGATGATGTCAATACAGAAATTGCAATCAATTATGCATATTCAAAAATATTATGGAACCGAAATGAAATGAAAAATCTTGATGAGAAATTTTCATTTAATGTTGCATATGACATCATGAATAATGATGATGATCCAGAACCAACATCTATGGTTGAATGTCAAAATAGACATGATTGGGCTCAATGGAAAGAAGCAATACGAGCTGAATTAGAATCACTCAATAAAAGAAAAGTTTTCGGATCCATCATTCTCACTCCTAAAGATGTGAAACCTGTAGGATACAGATGGATTTTTGTCCGAAAAAGAAATGAGAAAAATGAAGTTACAAGGTATAAAGCTAGACTTGTAGCTCAAGGTTTTTCTCAAAGACCGGGAATTGATTATGAAGAAACTTATTCTCCTGTTATGGATGCAATTACTTTTAGGTACTTAATCAGTCTGGCAGTTTCTAAAAATTTAGAAATGCATCTCATGGATGTTGTGACTGCTTATCTATATGGATCACTTGATAGTGATATATATATGAAGATACCTGAAGGATTTAAGGTACCAGAAGCATCAAATGCAAAACCCAAAGAAATGTATTCGATTAAATTACAAAGATCTTTATATGGGTTAAAACAATCGGGACGTATGTGGTATAACCGATTAAGTGATTACTTGATAAGCAAAGGGTATACAAATAATCTTACTTGCCCTTGTGTTTTCATTAAGAAAACAACATCCGGATATGTGATCATAGCTGTTTATGTTGATGATCTTAACATCATAGGTACAAATAAAGAGATCCATGAAGCCATTCAACTTCTAAAGAAAGAATTTGAAATGAAAGATCTCGGAAAAACCAAGTATTGCCTTGGTTTACAAATTGAGCATATGCCTAATGGTTTACTTGTACATCAAACAACATATACTGAAAAGATTTTGAAACATTTTAATATGGACAAGACAAAACCATTAAGTACTCCTATGGTTGTTAGATCACTCAATGTTGAAGCTGATCCATTTCGTCCATGTGAAGATCATGAAGATATTCTGGGACCAGAAGTACCATAACTTAGGGCAATTGGAGCTCTTATGTATATCTTACAAATTATACAAGACCTGACATTTCTTTTGCAGTTAATTTGTTGGTAAGGTTCAGCTCTGCTCCTACCAAAAGACACTGGAATGAGATCAAACACATATTTCGATACCTTCGAGGAACTACCGATTTAGGATTATTTTATTCTAACGAATCAAAACAAGTTTTGGTTGGTTATGCAGATGCAGGTTATTTATCTGATCCACATAAAGCTAAATCTCAAACTGGATATGTATTCCTAAATGGAGGTACTGCAATATCATGGCGTTCTAAAAAACAAACACTTGTTGCAACATCATCAAATCATGCCGAAGTGATTGCATTACATGAAGCTACTTGGGAATGTTTTTGGTTGAGATCAATGACACAACTCATTACTTATTCTTGTGGACTAGAACCCGATAAAAGTCCAACATCTATCTATGAAGATAATGCAGCTTGCATAGCACAAATGAAAGAATGATATATCAAAAGTGACCGAACAAAACACATACCTCCTAGATTCTTCTCATACACTCAAGACATCATTAAGGACAACTAGATTGAAATGATATATGTTCAATCCATCAAAACTCTGCTGATCTTTTCACCAAAGCACTTTCAACTGCTATTTTCAGAACGCATGTTCACAATATTGGCATGAGGCAAGTTCAAAAGATGTAACAGCTCAGCAATGTCTACTTGAGGGGGAGTCAACTATATGCTGCACTCTTTTTCCCTTAGCTAAAGTTTTTATCCCACTGGGTTTTTCTTTGGCCAAGGTTTTTAACGAGGCAGTAACTTACAGTTGATCTTTAACAAACAAAATTGCTATCCAAGGGGGAGTGTTATGATAATAATTGTGCAAGTATGGAACTACAATAATGCAAGTATGGATAGTCAATTTTGGTACAATTTTATAGTCAACTTGGGGTCACTTCCATAGTATCTTTTTGTAGTATAAATACCCATGAGTTATGCTTGTAAAGATGTACCATTTCTCACACTTACATCCATAGTGTTTCTTCCTTTCTCTCTTTACTCATATACTCTTGTTCTTAAGATTTTCAAAGTCTATATTCAAGAACCAATCCACTAAAGGTAGTTATAAGCCTACTGATTTATAACACTATCAATATTATCTGGATAAACAAAAAAAACACGTGTACACCTTGTAGGCACACTTGATTGACTATTTGAGGATAAAGTTACACACGTTACTATAGTCGTATAGCCGCCAAACATAGAAACTAGATGGGTCTGAATGCCAGTCCGGGAATAATCCAACCGGAATACGACCGTAAAACCGAGCTAAAAGCATTCGACGAAACCAAGACCGGAGTCAAAGGACTCGTTGACTCTGGAATAACACAAGTCCCTCGTATATTCCACTTGCCATGTCCCGAAAATCTCAATTCCGACCAAACATCTGGGTCAAAACCAACTCTTCCGACCATCGACATGGATGGAATCAACGAGGATTCGATCAAGCGAAAGGAGGTGATGAAGAAAGTGAAAGATGCGTTTGAGAGGTGGGGATTTTTTCAGATTGTGAATCATGGAATACCAATTGACATTTTGGAGGATGTGAAAAAGGGTATTTTAGGGTTTTTTGAACAAGATACAGATGTAAAGAAGGAGTGGTATTCAAGAGATGTGAGTGGGAAGAGTAGGGTGGTATATAACAGCAACTTTGATTTGTACTCGGCACCGGTGACTAATTGGCGTGACTCGTTTTACTGTATCATGGCTCCTAATCCACCTGAACCACATGAGTTGCCACTCCCTTGCAGGTCTCACACATCAATTTTTTTTCTTCCATAATTAATGTTTATTATTATTCGGTTTCAAACTGTTTAATATGAAACCGAGCCAAACCCGGTGAGAGAAGAAAACTGAATGTGAATTTGATTTCGGTTCGGTTCGGTTCACAATATGAATTCAGCTTTCGGTTAGACATTTTAGATCGGTTTAACTGAAAATCGAATTCCACTAATAATTTATTATTGTACATTATTAATATATATAGCCCACAACCGATTTAAAACCAAATAAAACAGTTTTGATTACTAAATCAGGTTGATTCCATGATATATTGTCGAATATATTTATCATCGCTATCTGCCCATCTTTTTAATAATTTTGGTACAGATTTTAGTTGGAAATATGATGATAGAATTAGCATATGCTTATACTACGATTAAGAAAATATGATTTTCATATAACTATAGAAGTTGAAGATAGAACTAGCCGCTAACTATGTGTGCCTGTATAAATTGTACAGAGATGTATGGCCGGACTACGCGAGACGAATGATGAAGCTTGGATGTTGTTTGTTCGAGTTAATATCCGAGGCTCTTGGGCTCGACCCTAATCACCTTTTTGACATGGGGTGTGCCGAAGGGCTTGCCCTTCTTGGCCATTACTATCCTTCATGTCCGCAACCTGAGTTAACAATTGGAACCCCCAATCATGCCGACAACGATTTCATCACCATTCTTTTGCAAGACCATGTTGGCGGCCTTCAAGTGCTTTACGAGAATCAGTGGATCGACGTTCCCCCAATTCCAGGAGCTCTCGTAGTGAACGCCGGTGACCTTCTACAGGCATAAGTCTATCTATCAACCTATAAATATTTTGTTTGATTTCAATTCATTGGTTTTAAAAGTTGAAAGTGTAGCATACTACTACTACTACTACTACTAACAGGTAAAGGTATAGGGTTTTCCCTGTTCGGGCTATCCGGGAGGGCGAGGAATCCGACTACTCTGATGTGCAGAACTAGTTACTCACAACCTTTCCCTGGCCACCACAAATAATATTCGTCCTAAGCGGGATTCGAACTTGAGACCTCTTGCAAGGAACTCAGGGTCCTAACCACTGGACTATCTTGTAATGGTTATGTACACTACTACTAGATAAATGGTATTTATGTTTGTGAAATTTTTTTTCAGTTGATTACAAATGATAAATTTGTGAGTTCACAACATAAAGTGTTGGCGAATAAGATCGGTCCGAGAGTATCATTGGCGTCGTTCTTTTCAACAAGCACTATTCCAACCAAGAAGGTGTTTGAACCGATCAAAGAGCTGCTTTCGAAAGATAACCCCGCCAAGTATAGAGGCACAACGGTGAAAGAATATGTTGACTACTTCAGGGAAAAAGGACTTGATGGCACTTCCGCTCTTTTGCATTTCAGGATCTAGCTAGCTTGTTGGAAGTCAACAAACCCTATTTTTAGGTATTCCATTGTTCTTTAATTTGTATTCATCAACAAATTCCTCCTACAATCAACTCAAATCGTCTCTAGAAACGATATACCAAAAGTGCAAAATGTTTAAATATGCATAATATTGTATAATTGTATGTATTGTATATGCATATGTGAGCTACTTAGTAAGTTTGTCAATCTTAAAAAAAAAAAAATGCAAATTGATGAATTCGGGGATATATGTCACACAAATTGGGCTTGAAGAAAGCTTGGCTAGACCAGGCCCAGTTGGGCTTCATCTAACGGTACTTACATGTGGGGTCTGTAAGGTTATAATCTATCAAGATTGTATGGTTAAACAGTGAACACAGTCATGTTTACGTACCTAAGGTACGTACACTTGATTGATTTAATTTGATGATAAAGTTACAGACGTTGGTATATTTGTATAGCCAGTAATAGAGCCACCAAACATAGATCGAGACTAGATGGGTCTGATCAATATGAGTCCGGGAATAATCCAACCGGATTATGACCGTGAGACCGAGCTAAAACCATTCGACGAAACCATAACAGGAGTCAAAGGACTCGTTGATTCAGGAATCACACAAGTCCCTCGTATATTCCATTTTGCCTTGTCCCGAAAACCTCAATTATTCCGACCAAACATCTGGATCAAAACCAACTCTTCCGACGATTGATCTGGAGGGAATCAACCAGTGGCGACTCCACTTGATGTCAAGTGGGGTCAAAGGAACCCATTAACTAAATTTTTTTATATATAAAATACTACAAAAATGGTATAGGACACCATTAAATTCATAGAGACCTCATATATTTTTAAAATTGGTGATTTTTATGGAAAAAATAGCCATTCTTTAGAGAAAAAAATTACAAAGTAGCACTCAAATTGTATAGGAACCCACTGAGTTTTGATCCTAGAATCGCCACTGGAATCAACGAGGATTTGATCAAGCGAAAGGTGGTGATCGAGAAAGTGAAAGATGCGTTGGAGAGTTGGGGATTTTTTCAGATTGTGAATCATGGTGTACCAGTTGGCATTTTAGAGGATGCGAAAAAGGGTGTTGCGTTTTTCGAACAAGATACGGATGTAAAGAAGCAGTGGTACACAAGAAATTATAGTGGAAAGAGTAGGGTGGTGTATAATAGCAACCTTGATTTGTACTTGGCACATGTGACTAGCTGGAGAGACTCGTTTGCTTGTATCATGGCTCCTGATGCTCCTCAACCATATGAGTTACCACGACCTTGCAGGTCCAGTCCTCACTGGAATATAGAGTACTCCGTAATACGGAGAACTTTCATTTTGCTCACATCATTTTATATTTAATTAATCCAGGTTCAATATTTTGTATAGAGATATATGGCCAGAGTACTCGAACCACATGATGAAGCTTGGATGTTGTTTGTTCCGGTTAATATCTGAGGCTCTTGGGCTCGACCCTAATCATCTTTTTGACTTTGGGGTGTGCTGAAGGGCTTGTTCTTAATGGCCATTATTATCCTTCATGTCCACAACCTGAGTTAACAATCGGAACCCCTAATCATACCGATAGCGATGTGATGACCCGGAAATTTCCGATCAAATGTAAACTTTAATCTTTATATGTTTCCGACACGATAAGCTAAGTCTGTTATCCTGAGTCTCAAAATTTTTGAACTGTTTCATTTATTCAATTGACCTTCAACTGTTCTCAATGGTTCACGAACAACTATTTGTAAAATAAATACATATATATTTAAAAATACAAATGTATATTAGTTCGAAATAAAATTTTAATTTTAATTAGGATTAGTATTATTATAATTACTAAAACTTTTCATGCTTGTTTATTTAAAGTTATTATTATCATATTATTATTTTTATCATTTATTATTATTAGTATCTTTATCAATAATATTATTATTATTAATAATATTATTATTATTAATTGTATTATTAATATTAGTAATTAGTAATATATTTAGATTTATTAAATGTCAATACTAATTATTTGAAGAATCATAAGAACATATATTTATGAGTGTAATTTGTTACATGTTATAATAATAATAATAATATAGATATGGATAGTCAATTTTGGTGTATACATATAGTCAATTTTGGTACACAAAGTATGTATTTTTATATTGAGATTTTAGGCTATAAATACTCATGAATGCAAGCATTAAACTTGCACCATTTCTCACACTTACAAAGTGTTTCTTTCTTTCTCTCCATTATCATCTTTGTTCTTACAATTCATTATTAGTATTCTAAATCAAGAATCAAATCACTAAAGGTAGTTATAAGCCTACTGAATTATAACATCAAGAATCAAACCACTAAAGGTAGTTATAAGCCTACTGAATTATAACATCAAGAATCAAACCACTAAAGGTAGTTATAAGCCTACTGAATTATAACACGTTATCAGCACGATAATCTTAATACTAAATATGGTTGGCTCTGCCACCAAAATGATATATGGTCGGTTATACCACCAAAATGATATATGGTCGGTTATACCACCAAAATGATATATGGTCGGTTATACCACCAGAATGATATAGGTCGGTTATACCACCTGAAAAAATATATGGTCGACACTGTCGCCAAATTTTCATTTATGTTTACTAATATTTATATTTTTGTTATATAACATTTATTTATGATTGCTTACACATGGTCGACACTGTCACCTACTTATCATTTATGTTATATTAAATTTATGTTTAATGTTTATATACTTATGAATATAAATTGACTCTAATTTATCATGATGTTTGTTTTAATTTTTGATAATAGAAAATGTCGAATCTGGAAAAGCTTAAATTTACTCCTTTAGAATCAACTGGAAACAACTACATGCCATGGGTTATAAAAGTAAAAATGCATCTTAAATCAATGGGCATTCTTGAAACCATAAATGAAAACAACACTTGTTCTGAAAAAGAACAAGCTACGGCATGTTGCTTTATTCATCAACATATTGATGAATGCTTACAAAATAATTATGTGACTGTAGAAGATCCCCATGTTTTATGGGAAGGTCTCAAAAGCAGATTCAATAATCAAAGAGAAATTTTACTTCCAGCTGCAATGGAACAATGGAGAACATTAAGGTTCCAAGACTTTAAGAAAGTAAATGAATACAGCTCAGCTCTGTATAATACATGTTCACAACTTAAATTCTGTGGACATGAAATTAGTGATGCAGACATGATGGAGAAAACTTTCTCCACAATGAATGCTGCAAACATCACAGTGCAAAGAAATTTGAGAATGCTAAAGTTCAAAACATATCCTGAACTTAATTCATATCTCTTAGTTGCAGAGCAAAATGATGAGCTATTAATGAAAAATCAGCAATCCCGTCCTACTGGTACACTTGCAATCCCTGAAGCAAATACTGCAAATAATTATAAACAGGGACAAGGACGCGGGCAAGGTCGTGGTTATAATAACCATCACCATCATCATGCCAAAAGCCATAACTATGGTAGAAACCATCCTTATGGTAATGGTAATGGGCGTGGACGTGGTCGTGGTCGTGGCCGTGGTGGTCAAAGAAATAGTAATCCACGAAAATATAAATATCAACCACAAAACAAGCCCATTAAACAAGATGTTGAAGAAAATTCTTCTAAAAATTCTGAAGAATCTTGCTACAGATGTGGTAGATTGGGCCACTGGGCTAATACTTGCCGAACATCTAAACATCTTGTTAAGATGTATCAGGATTCGCTGAAAGGTAAAGAAAAGGAAGTAAATTTTGTGGATAATATTGATCCAACAGTCACTGAGAAACCATCTGATTTATATGAAGATTTCTTGAATGTTTAAGTTGTGTGTCTTTTGAAAAATAAACGATTTAATATCGTCTGTCTTTGTCATTATGTTTGCTAAATGTTTCAGTACTATCTATTTGCGTTTAAAATATTGTGTAATATTAATGTACTCACTATTTATTTCTTATATATGAAGTTCAATATGAATTTTGCTGGAATACAACATCAATCAAGTGGTGGAGATCTCTGTATAGCAGACAGTGGAACTACACACACTATACTTAAATCCGAGAAATATTTTATTGATCTAAAACCAACGGAAGGAACTATACATACAATATCAGGACCTGCTAACTTGATAAAAGGGATAGGAAAGGCAAATTTCATACTACCAAATGGTACAAAATTTTTAATAAATGATGCCTTATTTTCTCCCAAGTCAAGCAGAAATTTATTGAGTTTCTCCGACATATACCTTAACGGGTATGATTATCAGTCAGTGACAACAGAAAATGAGAAATATTTAAGTATCACTGACAAGAGTCATGTGGTTGAAAAACTGCCAAGACTTAGTTCTGGATTACATTATACACATATAAATGTACCAGAAATACATATGGTAGTTAACGAAAAATATATTGATCCTGGTGTATTCAGTTTATGGCATAACAGATTAGGCCATCCAGGATCAACAATGATGAAAAGGATTATTGAATGTACTCATGGACATCCACTAAAGGATAGAAAAATCCATCATGATACAATGGTTCCATGTACATCTTGCTCTCTTGGAAAATTGATAACTAGACCCTCACCACTTAAGGTTGAGAAAGAATCACCAATGTTTCTTGAAAGAATTCAAGGTGATATATGTGGACCAATTCATCCACCATGTGGACCATTTAGATATTTCATGGTTTTAATAGACGCATCTAGCAGATGGTCTCATGTTTGTCTGTTATCAAGCCGTAATGTGGCATTTGCAAAATTTCTTGCCCAAATTATTAAATTGAGAGCTCATTTTCCTGATTACACCATTAAAAGGGTGAGACTTGATAATGCTGGTGAATTTACATCTCAAGCATTTAATGACTATTGCATGTCTATAGGAATTGTTGTTGAACATTCTGTTGCTCATGTGCATACACAAAATGGTTTAGCCGAGTCATTGATTAAACGTTTACAGTTAATCGCTAGACCATTGATAATGAGAACAAAACTCCCTGTATCTATATGGGGTCATGCAATTTTACATGCTGCTGCATTGATTCGCATCAGACCAAGTGCAAGTCATAAATATTCCCCCCTACAACTTGCTTTTGGTCAAGAGCCAAATATTTCCCATCTTAGAACATTTGGTTGTGCAGTGTATGTTCCAATTGCGACACCACAACGTACAAAAATGGGTCCTCAAAGGAGGTTGGGAATATATGTTGGATATGAAACATCTTCAATATTAAGGTATATTGAACCTATGACGGGTGACGTTTTTACAGCACGTTTTGCTGATTGTCATTTTAATGAAACATTGTTCCCTAGATTAGGGGGAGAAATGAAAAATAAAGAAAATGATGTTTCATGGTGTGAACCTCAATTAAAGTATCTTGATCCTCGCACAAAAGAATGCGAGACAGAAGTTCAAAAGATAATGCATATACAAGAACTTGCAAATCAATTGCCTGATGCATTTACAGATACAAAAACGGTGACAAAATCATATATACCAGCAGTAAATACTCCAGCTCGAATTGAAATTCCAAAAGCTGGCAATAACGTCACTCATGAATCTTTGCCACGTCAGAAACGTGGAAGACCAATCGGTTCAAAGGATAAAAATCCTCGAAAAAGAAAATCAGCTGATAATGAAGTAAAAGAAAGTGTTCAAGAAGAACCACAAATCAGTACTCCTACTGCAGAGGAGATTGATGATGTCAATACAGAAATTGCAATCAATTATGCATATTCAAAAATATTATGGAACCGAAATGAAATGAAAAATCTTGATGAGAAATTTTCATTTAATGTTGCATATGACATCATGAATAATGATGATGATCCAGAACCAACATCTATGGTTGAATGTCAAAATAGACATGATTGGGCTCAATGGAAAGAAGCAATACGAGCTGAATTAGAATCACTCAATAAAAGAAAAGTTTTCGGATCCATCATTCTCACTCCTAAAGATGTGAAACCTGTAGGATACAGATGGATTTTTGTCCGAAAAAGAAATGAGAAAAATGAAGTTACAAGGTATAAAGCTAGACTTGTAGCTCAAGGTTTTTCTCAAAGACCGGGAATTGATTATGAAGAAACTTATTCTCCTGTTATGGATGCAATTACTTTTAGGTACTTAATCAGTCTGGCAGTTTCTAAAAATTTAGAAATGCATCTCATGGATGTTGTGACTGCTTATCTATATGGATCACTTGATAGTGATATATATATGAAGATACCTGAAGGATTTAAGGTACCAGAAGCATCAAATGCAAAACCCAAAGAAATGTATTCGATTAAATTACAAAGATCTTTATATGGGTTAAAACAATCGGGACGTATGTGGTATAACCGATTAAGTGATTACTTGATAAGCAAAGGGTATACAAATAATCTTACTTGCCCTTGTGTTTTCATTAAGAAAACAACATCCGGATATGTGATCATAGCTGTTTATGTTGATGATCTTAACATCATAGGTACAAATAAAGAGATCCATGAAGCCATTCAACTTCTAAAGAAAGAATTTGAAATGAAAGATCTCGGAAAAACCAAGTATTGCCTTGGTTTACAAATTGAGCATATGCCTAATGGTTTACTTGTACATCAAACAACATATACTGAAAAGATTTTGAAACGTTTCAATATGGACAAGGCAAAACCATTAAGTACTCCTATGGTTGTTAGATCACTCAATGTTGAAGCTGATCCATTTCGTCCATGTGAAGATCAAGAAGACATTCTTGGACCAGAAGTACCATATCTTAGTGCAATTGGAGCTCTTATGTATCTTACAAATTGTACAAGACCTGACATTTCTTTTGCAGTTAATTTGTTGGCAAGATTCAGCTCTGCTCCTACCAAAAGACACTGGAATGGGATCAAACACATATTTCGATACCTTCGAGGAACTACTGATTTAGGATTATTTTATTCTAACGAATCAAAACAAGATTTGGTTGGTTATGCAGATGCAGGTTATTTATCTGATCCACATAAAGCAAAATCTCAAACTGGATATGTATTCCTAAATGGAGGTACTGCAATATCATGGCGTTCTCAAAAACAAACACTTGTTGCTACATCGTCAAATCATGCCGAAGTGATTGCATTACATGAAGCTACTCGAGAATGTTTTTGGTTGAGATCAATGACACAACTCATTACTGATTCTTGTGGACTAGAACGCGATAAAAGTCCAACAACTATCTATGAAGATAATGCAGCTTGCATAGCACAGATGAAAGAAGGGTATATCAAAAGTGACCGAACAAAACACATACCACCTAGATTCTTCTCATACACTCAAAATCTCATTAAGGACAACCAGATTGAAATGAGATATGTGCAATCTAGCAAAAACTCTGCTGATCTTTTCACGAAAGCACTTCCAACTGCTATTTTCAGAACACACGTTCATAACATTGGCATGAGACATGTTCAAAAGATGTAACAGCTGAAGCGATGTCTACTTGAGGGGGAGTCAACTCCATGCTGCACTCTTTTTCCCTTAGTTAAAGTTTTTTCCCACTGGGTTTTCTTTAGCAAGGTTTTTAACGAGGCAGTAATTTATAGTTGATCTTCAACAAAATAAAATTGCTATCCAAGGGGGAGTGTTATAATAATAATAATAATATAGATATGGATAGTCAATTTTGGTGTATACATATAGTCAATTTTGGTACACAAAGTATGTATTTTTATATTGAGATTTTAGGCTATAAATACTCATGAATGCAAGCATTAAACTTGCACCATTTCTCACACTTACAAAGTGTTTCTTTCTTTCTCTCCATTATCATCTTTGTTCTTACAATTCATTATTAGTATTCTAAATCAAGAATCAAATCACTAAAGGTAGTTATAAGCCTACTGAATTATAACATCAAGAATCAAACCACTAAAGGTAGTTATAAGCCTACTGAATTATAACATCAAGAATCAAACCACTAAAGGTAGTTATAAGCCTACTGAATTATAACATTACACATCTTTCTCACTCTTTATTCTTTCAATACTACAAGAAGTTAAATTCTGTTGAGCTGGGTCCAGAGTGATTGAAATAATCGATCATTTTTGTTTTGATTGAGAAAAATATCTATATGTAGCTATCTATATATTTGTATATCTATCTTCACCATCTTTGAAAATGGGAACAAAACACAACCACTTGTGCATATTCATCTTCTATTTTTTTTCTCCAAACCCATCTCCTTACCACTCATATTATATATATATATACATATACATAATATGTAATACATAATACATAGGCATATAGAGATAAACCCACAAACCATCAACCTTCTCACTTCACCATCTTTACAAATTCTGTTAGCTAGGAGATTCTTCCTGTCTCTAATTTAATTACATGTCATAATCTAATCAGATACAAAACAAATTCTGTTAACAATCCAAATCAACTTTAATTATTTTTTTTCTTACTTCCCTGTTCCTTCTTCCAGTTATGTCGACCACAAAAAAGACTTACATTTAAATTCTATATTATATAACTCCATGTATTCGATGGCCATCAAAACAAAACCAATATTTGTTGAACTTCTAAACACCATAACATCAACTATTTTCATTAAAGAACTGACCTAAACCCACTTGCTTTCTTGTTTGATTAAACCCATTTAACCACCACCACCAAGAAAATCATCTCACCCATAACAACCTTCATTCCATGATTGCTACGGCTGTACACTTACGGTTCTACAGTCACGAAACCATAACCATTGCAACACCCGAACATTTACCCAACTTAATCACATACGGAGCAATAGTAAATCGATAACCATCTTATAATCATCACCACCGCTACCCTCTTTCTATAATTATATTTTCTTTCTGCAACTCATGAATTCTGTGTTGATTTGTTTTCGTAATCAATTAATGAACCACCAAGATCATAACCCGCTATGTCTCTCTCTCTCTCTCTTCAAATTCTTTCTTCTTTTCGTTTCCTACTACTATGGTTATTCGATCTTCCTCATTAAAACCTACTGCAAACACCCTTGATCAGACTACTGATCGAACGTATTATTCCTGCTACACCTGCTTTTACTTTTCATTTATTTCAATCGAAAACTGCAGTAACTTTTCCTCTTGCTTTGGTTTCACGAACAAGTTGAAAAAAAGTGATGATATTGTATACAACAATATTGTGGTTCTTTTATTTTTCTCTCGTGTTCTTTTATTCTTCTTTTTGGCCATCCATTATTAAAGTATGAACCCCACTATGCAATCTTGTGAATACATGATAAAGCTACTGCATGCGTGTTTTTTTTTTTTTTTTTTTTTTTTCTTGTGGCCACAACTATTAAACTATGAAACCACTTGTTCTCTTTAAACAATTCGCATGCTTTATGCCTCGGTTATAACCCCCAGCCAATTAAAAATCCTATTACCTATCAAGATATAAACCACTTGATGTAACGGGCCATGCTTTTGGTTATTGGACGAGTGTGTTTATTTTTATTGGACCGATATGATCCAAGCTTCCATTGAGCCGAAGCCCAAAATGTGATTGGATATTAGGGTAGTCGTGTAATATTGAAGAGATAAATGGATGACACCTGAGATGTTTACAATAGCGAGGAATAAAATTCGATGATACATATGAAAGATAATGATGGTGTCGTGATTATGATCAATGGAATTTTTGAGTTTTAGATGAGGAGGAAGACAACTGAGATAGATATATAGGTAATATATATATATTTAATCCAGGCTTATAACACAAAAGCAAAGACAGAGGGACGGTTCAGGGCGTTTGTGTTTAACAGGAGGTTGTGAGTTCGATTCAGGGCAGTGGCATTTGATTTGTTTTCTTTTTTGAAAGCTTGTTACTTTAAAGGTAGTATTTTATTATTATTATTATTATTATTATTATTATTATTATTATTGCTACTACTTTTATATTAACAATATTATTATAACAAATAAATATATTTTTTTATAGTAGTATATATGTTACAACTACCATAATATTATATATAAATATATATAGTAAGAATATTTATATAAATATTTACATATAACAAATTATTGATTTTAAATATAATATTAAACTATATAAATATTAACTATTTTATATATATAAGATATGTAATTTAGGATATAATATATGAATTTATTTGATTACAAGTATATGTTTTAATAAATATATGAATATTATAGGTTTGTGAATCCGAGGACAACCCTACGCTTGTTAAATGTCGTCATATGTATTTTACTACAAAATACATTAGGTGAGTTTCATTTGCTCCCTTTTTACTCATTACATTTTTGGGCTGAGAATACATGCAAATGCTTTATTAACTGTTTTACAATATTTATATGCGTGAGTTTCATTTGCCCTTTTTACTCTTTACGTTTTTGGGCTGAGAATACATGCAAATGCTTTATTAACTGTTTTACTATTTTTTATATGCGTGAGTTTCATTATTCCCTTTTTAAATGCTTTTGCAATATATATTTTTGGGACTGAGATTACATGCGCTGTTTTTAAAACTGTTTTACGAAATAGACACAAGTACTCGAAAATTACATTCTATGGTTGGATTATCGAATCGAATATGCCCCTATATAGTCTGGTAATCTAAGAATTAGGGAACAGACACCCTAATTGACGCGAACTCTAAAGATAGATCTATCGGGCCCAACAAGCCCCATCTAAAGTACCGGATGCTTTAGTACTTCGAAATTTATATCATGTCCGAAGGAGGATCCCGGAATGATGGGGATATTCTTATATGCATATTGTGAATGTCGGTTACCAGGTGTTCAACCCATATGAATGATATTTTTGTCTCTATGCATGGGACGTATATTTATGAGAAATGGAAATATGAAATCTTGTGGTCTATTAAAATGATGGGAATGATTATTTATGTTAAACTAATGAACTCACCAACCTTTTGGTTGACACTTGAAAGCATGTTTATTCTCAGGTACGAAAGAAATCTTCCGCCGTGCATTAACTCATATTAGAGACATTACTTGGAGTCATTCATGGCATATTTCAAAAGACGTTGCATTCGAGTCGTTGAGTTCATCAATATTATTATTAAGTCAATTATAATTGGATATATTATAAAATGGTATGCATGTCTGTCAATTGTCGATGTAAATGAAAGTTTGTCTTTTAAAAACGAATGCAATGTTTGTAAAATGTATCATATAGAGGTCAAGTACCTCGCGATGTAATCAACTGTTGGAAATTGTTTATAATCGATATGGACTTCGTCCGGATGGATTAGGACGGGTCCTTTCAGTTATTTCATCACGATTCTTTTGCAAGACCATGTTGGTGGCCTTCAAGTGTTTTATGAGAATCAATGGATCGAGTTTCCTAACGATGATGTCGTTGAAGCGCAACCCGAGTCGAAATAAAAGGTATAACCCGTGAAAGATTTAAATGTTATTTTATATTAACAATATATGTGCATCTCCGCGTTTCGCTATGGAATTGTCGACTTTTAAAAATTTAACGCAAAATCAACGTGTATGAAAAGTACCCAAATATTTAACCTTTTTTAAAAAGAATCCGTTTTGTGTATAGTTAGTGGCATGTTCGTAAAATTATTTCGAGTTTAACGATGATGCCGGAAAAATTTAAGTCGTTACGAGCGAGAAGATATGACCTGTTGAATATTTGGGTGGAGTTTATTTAAGATTTTTTATGAAAATGTTGATTTGGCACTCTACCCACTGTTTGGGGGGGTCGGTTTTGATGTCTCAACAAAGTGTGGGGTTTTTTTTTTTGGCAAAGTGGAAGTTAGTTTAAAAAAAAAGAGGCAAAATGAGGAAAATACCCCTAGTACTATTCATCATTTTTGTCTAATAGTTAACAAGTTTTTTTGCTGAGCCTCGCGTTGCGGCGGTGAACCC
The DNA here is from genome assembly GCF_046630445.1 of Rutidosis leptorrhynchoides. Lineage (NCBI taxonomy): Eukaryota > Viridiplantae > Streptophyta > Magnoliopsida > Asterales > Asteraceae > Rutidosis > Rutidosis leptorrhynchoides. The sequence continues at coordinate 78,626,748 of NC_092336.1, read as the reverse complement.
TTATTTTTTTATATATAACATAATTAGCCAAATTTTTGTTGTACAAAACATATCTTTTAAATTAAATACTTAAACGTTAATAATCATAAAAAAATCAAAGAGAAAGTATGTTTCAAATAAATAACTAAAATAGTCAAAATCAACATAATTTGAATATTCTTGTTATTGGAGCAGTAAAGTGTGGAAGTAAAAAAGAATATTGTAAAGGAAAAGAGAAGGAAAGTAAAAGATTTTTTCAAAAAATATTAAAAAAGGGGTAATGAAAAAATAAATGAAGTCATGTACAAAATTATTAGAAAAGTTAGATTGGAAAAAGAATTTTAAAACATCGTTTTTAAATAAGCAAAATACAGGTGAAGCTTTTTACCCTCGAGAGTGGTTATTACGGCTTGGTCCTAGTTGAACAGTAGAATTGTCACCGCGCGCTGTTACAGGTGTGAACATTTTCGTTGTACATAACTATATGTTTCAAATTATAATATTTTATCGTTAAAAAATCTAACATAACAAAAAATACAATATTCCGGTACACCTGTAAAGCTCGATTTTTAATAAAGTCAAAGTTGGGTTGTAGTGTTATATCATTCAACTTTACCCTTAGAATTTAGATTTTATTACGCGTGTATCCCAATTCAACAGTACCTATTGTCATTTTCTAATTGAATATATTCATTGCTATATCATTCAACTTTGCTCTTAGAATTTAGATTTTATTAAGCGTGTATCTCAATTCAACAGTACCTATTGTCATTTTCTAATTTAATATAATAATAATAATAAATAATAATATATATACTAGTGAAATGACCTGTGGAATCATGGGTTTGTTCAAACGAAACAGTTTAATGATATGTTTAGGTATTAAGTGAACGTAAATGTTAAATTATCACTTACACACCACATAATGATCATTAGAGCAGTAAAGAATAAAATAATAATTGCTTTAGTAATTCATTGGATTTCGTACCACACATATTAAAGATGTCCGAATCGGATATATATATATATGAACAAACGATAACGTTATATCAAAATCAAAAAATTAATTATATAAATAAGTAGCGATCAACGATTGAATATAAAAGTTAAACAACAAACCTTTTATGATTAATAATCGTATTTGCAAGGATACGATAGAGAATTGAGTTGATTGTAGAGAAATAGAGATTTGAGTTGATTGTAAAGAAGAAAAGCTGCTTGTTGAAAAATAAAATAGGCAGAATCACAAATTATAATAGAGGAAAATTTGTTTATTGTTAGCGTCTATTTAGGAGATGCCTAATTTTTTTATTTTTCTAATTTAATATCTTTAATCGTTTTACCATTGTATAGTTATTTTATTTTCTAATTATTTATTTAATTAAAATTAATGACATCATCATGGTGCTCTAAGATTTTTTTAATTTTATTTTGAATTTTTTTTAAGCTTAGAAAATCTTTATTTATTACATCATCATTTTAAAGATTTAATAGAAATATATATATATATATATATATATATATATATATATATATATATATATATATATATATATATATATATATATATATATATATATATATATATATATATATATATAAGGGCAGGATCAATGGGGAAGTAACCAATCGGGGAGAAGTGGGGGGAAGCAATTTTTTTTTCGTTTTTTTTTTGGAATTTTTTTCCCGGCATCAAGATCACACGAAAATATGAACATTTAGAAAAGACACTTCGTGATGAATGTTATTATTTAGGCGGGAAAACGATCGACAAAAATAACATTCAAGATAATATAGTTCGTGAAGAATGTGAACGTTTTTTTTTTTCATGTTTTATGAAGTAAAATTTAGCCCGGTTTAGGGTTTGGTGTTTTGGGTTTATTCCATAAACCCAAAACACCAAACCCTAAACCCTAAACCCTAAACTCTAAACCGTTCATGTTAAAACTAAATCTAAACCCTAAATCTAAACCCTAAATTTCTAAACCCTAAAATCTAAACCCTATAAACCCTAATATCTAAAACCTCAACATACGATCGAAAAATACGTTAATTGTTATATATTACTTCTTCGAGCGTTTTCCCACCAAAATAAAAATATTTATCACAAAGTGTTTTTATTAAATGTTCATATTTTCATCCAATCTATAATGTTCGTGAACAAAGTTTTTTCAAAAAACGAAAAAAAAAAGAAAATTTTTTTGCTTCCCCCCGATTAGTTACTTCCCCTTTGATCCTACCACTATAGGGGCAGGATCAATGGGGAAGTAACCAATCGGGGGGAAGCGGGGGGAAGCAAAAAAAAAAAAATCGTTTTTTGAAAAAACTTTGTTCACGAACATTATAGATTGGATGAAAATAAGAACATTTAGAAAAGACACTTCGTGATGAATGTTATTATTTTGGCGGAAAAACGATCGACAAAAATAACATTCAAGATAATATTGTTCGTGAAGAATGTTAACGTTTTTTTTTTCTTCATGTTTTGTGAAGTAAAATTTAGCCCGATTTAGAGTTTAGAGTTTAGGGTTTAGGGTTTGGTGTTTTGGGTTTATTCCATAAACCCAAAACACCAAACCCTAAACCCTAAACCCTAAACTCTAAACCGTTCGTGTTAAAAACTCAATCTAAATCCTAAATCTAAACCCTAAATCGAAACCCTAAACCCTAAATTTCTAAACCCTAATATCTAAACCCTATAAACCCTAATATCTAAACCCTAATGTCTAAAACCTCAACATACGCTCGAAAAACACGATAATTGTTATATATTACTTCTTCGAGCGTTTTCCCGTCAAAATAATAACATTCATCACGAAGTGTCTTCTCTGAATGTTCTTATTTTCATCCAATCTATAATGTTCGTGAACAAAGTTTTTTTAAAAAAACGAAAAAAAAAAAAAAAATTTGCTTCACCCCCTTCCCCCGATTGGTTACTTCCCTCTTGATCCTTCCACTATATATATATATATATATATATATATATATATATATATATATATATATATATATATATATATATATATTATATAATTATAATATGGTAATGTTCAGTTTAGCCTTGGTAAAACATTGAGCCGTTTATGGAATCAAAATTCAAAATATGATATGATAACAGGTCATAACTCATTTTGGCCAACTCCCCCTGTTAAACTCTCCCCAAAGGACCTCAAATGTTTTGAATTTCTCGAAAATGGTCACAATTATTACAAAGAAAGGGGCTTTTCTAGATTATTGGAGAACAATTATTATTTCTATTCAACAAATTCCTCCTACAATCAACTCTAATCGCCTCCAAAAATGAAATACCGAAAGTACAGAAAAATGAAAACGCAATTGAGCACTTGTATGTACAAATTACAATGAGACTAACAAATTTGTCATTAGAAGTCCTTTTCAGCATCTAAGCAGCAGGTGGCCTCAGCTCATGATCATGAGATGTGTCAATTGTTGATTCAGGTAAATAATGCCACATTGGAACGTAACCATAGCCTGGAAAAACGGGCATCTTACTCGCTCCAGCCTGATATGCAGCTGAATGCGGTGTCATAAACCCAGGTGGTGAAACACTATTGGTCATCGATTTGACCTGCTGCTCCATTTTTGCTTTTTCGGCCTTTAAAACTAGTTTCTCTTCACGGAGTTCATTCTTCTCAGCCTGTCAGTTTTGCAGGTCATATAAGGATCTTGTAGCCAAAAAAAAAAAAAAAAAAAAAAAAAAAAAAAAAAAAAAACTGACAAGAAAAAGAAGATCCTAGGTAGAATGTGAAGTTGTGATGTGGTCCAGCGGTTGATGGCCTGCCTCCTTTAGGGGAGGTCAGGAGTTCGACTCCCGTGGGCTACATATTAACCCAAAATTTCATCTCTGCCATGAGGTTCCACCCATGGCACCTTTCCCACATCGCGTTAGGGGGGTAAAGGGGAGGGGGGGTTTTACCGTCCATGCCCCGTATGGGATTTGGTGCGGGTTACCTCCTGGACACGCAGTTGGGGGCGGTATAACTGTGTAGGAGATGAACGCATGGGTGGTTAAGTCCCCCTGAGTGATCCTAACAGTTGTCCAAAAAAAAAGATCCTAGGTAGAATGTTTATACAAGATCTTGCACCACATATAAGCATATTTGTGTGTATTTGTATCCACTACAAATACATATACTAACCTTCAACGTTTTGATCTCTTCCAATAATTTCTCATTCATCTCTTTTGATGTGGTACCAAAATACGACGTGGAACCGGGTTGATAAGTCAGTTGATGTTGGCGTGAAAACAACAAAGAAGATTCCTAGTAATTTACGTGTTTAGTTAAATAATATTAATATTAATTTTACTTTATTGTGTTTCCTTAATTGAATAGGAATTCACGAATTGTAATCCTATGCCAATTAGTCTGTTTCTATCCTATAAATATGGATACACCATGTACTCGTGATTAATCATCAATAATATTATTTTTATAAAAGAATTAATTCTGCCATTCTTGTTTACGTACGTGTTACGTGAATATTTATCGATTAATTCACGTTTGTGTTTTAATCATTTGTTGCGAAGAGCGTTTGTCTTCCAACGGATCCTTTGATTTCATCAATTGGTATCAGAGCAATCGATCCAATCTATCATAATTCCAATTAGTTGGGTTTCTCCCACGTTTGGATTTTTGATAACCTATCCACCATATCTTAATTCGATTAGCTGGGTCTCTCCCACGTTTGGATTTTGATATTCTATCTCAAAAAAAAAAAAGTTCTAAAAAAAAAATTCGTGTTACTGTTCATCATCATCGCACTGTTCATCGTCACTGTTCATCCGAGGATACTGTTCATCGTCAGAAATCGCTGCTCAATTTCTGTTCATCCGTCAGAAAGTACTGTTCACGCGTCAGAATTTTACTATTTGGTACTGTTCATTCGCGAAAAAAAAAAAGAGATTTTTTTCCTTCTTTTCTTTTCTTGTTCAATGGCCGATAAGGGTAATCAAAGTTGCGATCTCGCTACCGCCCTAAAAAGACTCAAGAACACGTTAGATATAGTTAACAAATCCAACGAACGTGCAAAACAACGATGGCTTGAAGAGGAAACCCGAAGAGCTACTTATGATGCTTGGGTCGAATCACAACAATACTACCAATATGGTGTACCTCAATACCACCAGCGCCCTGTTTACTATGAACCACAATCCTACCATCAACCCTACTATCCACCACTGCCCTACTATCATCCATACTATCAGCCACAACTCTACCAGCAGAGTCAACCTGTTAAAGAGCATCTCGATACACATGAAGTTTTTGATTCGATGAAAAGTTTAATAGAGAGGTTGAAGAAATCAGATTCTGATTCTCGTATGGACAAGTGTGATAAAATAGTTGAAGAGAGTCAGGTAGAAAATATATCATCGTGTCCAGAAAAAGAAATTATTTTGGAGGAGATGCAGAATGATATAGTTGTTAGTGTTGAAGAAGATCCAAATTCGTTAGGCTCTAATTTAATAGAAGAGAATTTATCAATATGTAATTTAGCCGCGAGTTCGGAAGGTATCCATGACGAAGGTGTAGTTGTAGAGATTTCAAAAGATTATGGGGGCAAGAAAATATCATATGCTTATTTGAATAACTCCATAGATGCAAGTCAGATTGTTAATAAAGGAGATTTGTTCATGTATAAACCGTGCATTGAGAACTCGAGGTCGAGTTCTTTTCAAGAAGGGGAGAATGGTCAAAGGGTTTTAGAGCATGATACTTTTACAAGAGGTCGTCGCAAACTTATTTGGAATGGCAATGACGAATTTATAATTGGTGTGTTTGTATTTGACCCTGGCATATCATTAAATTTGAGTTGCACTGTTGGAGCTGTAATTGATAGGTTTATCTTTGATCCGGGTATATCGTCTTATTTGACTTGGAACTCGAGGGCGAGTTCTTTTACAAGAGGTCAAAGGGTTTTAGAGCATGATACTTTTACAAGAGGTCGTCGCAAACTCATTTGGAATTACAATGATGAATTTGTCATTGGTGCGTTCTCATTTGACCCGGGCATAACATTCTATTTGAGTTGCAGTATTCACCGAGTTATCATTGATTGGTTTGTCTTTGACCCGGGTATATCGTTTTATTTGAGTTGGAACTCGAGGGCGAGTTCTTTTCAGGTAAGGAAGACTGATGTGGTACCAAAATACGACGTGGAACCGGGTTGATAAGTCAGTTGATGTTGGCGTGAAAACAACAAAGAAGATTCCTAGTAATTTACGTGTTTAGTTAAATAATATTAATATTAATTTTACTTTATTGTGTTTCCTTAATTGAATAGGAATTCACGAATTGTAATCCTATGCCAATTAGTCTGTTTCTATCCTATAAATATGGATACACCATGTACTCGTGATTAATCATCAATAATATTATTTTTATAAAAGAATTAATTCTGCCATTCTTGTTTACGTACGTGTTACGTGAATATTTATCGATTAATTCACGTTTGTGTTTTAATCATTTGTTGCGAAGAGCGTTTGTCTTCCAACGGATCCTTTGATTTCATCATCTTTGTAGTCTTCAGATTCAGATTTCAGCTGATTCAGAACTCGGACAGCATCTCCAAGTTCAGCCAATTTATCAGTGTTGGCAGGCCGGTCAGGATCCAAAGTAGAGCTCAATTCCAAGAATCTGTACAAGTAGTTAACGATGTATCAAAATTACTATAATTACTCGGTATACAAAATATGACTGACATTGCCTGGTTTATACACTTTTCATTAGTATTTTATAGGCAATGTCGAACACGTTGTATTAGTACAATTCGTGAACTTTTGGTACTTATGTGAATTTAACTTAGGTGTTAACGAGGGCAATGTTGTGTTATGTTGCTTAAATGGTGATTTATACATTCGAGTATGGAAGATAGCCGAGTTACGCATTAAATGAGTAATTAACGAAGAAAATTTGAGCTGAAACACCTCTAGCCGCTGGCTATACATTCAATATGACGGCTGGACATAATCATATTCAAACAGAAGCCATTGCACCACCTGAGCCGCAGGGTTTGTTGAGAATACGGCGGTTAGAGATCTTAAAACGCAAAAAATGCAAATCGCACCGAGGCGCGCCTCGAGGCGTACGCCTCAACCGTTTTTTAAAACCATGGCTGGGTGATATAGATAGCGAGCCGCCGGCTGATGAAGCCATATGGCGGCTATCAGATTTCTGGCCCGGACTTCTAAAGCTAGTTATAATGTCTGAACGAATTTTTTCTTAGAAAAACCCATTAAACCCCTGTTTTTTAAATTATAAGGTTTAGTTTAGTTTTAATTTTATTTTGGAGGCAGCCACAATTTTGGAGCTTTTTGATACTTCAAGTTTGGGATTTTAACTCACAGCTTTGGTGGCTATCTCGCGTCATTTTTCACACATTAATTACTAGTTTTAAAATGCAACCAGCTATAGGGAATGAACTTAAGTGAATACTTCTGTCTAAAGTTGTTATATTACTTTATCACTTTAGTTGCTAATTTGGTTTAATTTGAAACCATTTAAAACATATTGTCTATAGCTTAATTAGAAGTAATAAGTTTCATTAAATGCATTGCTCCCTTTGAAACGAACCGAATTTTCCAATAAATTATTAATGCACGAATATGACTAGTTGCCTATATGTGTGATATTGTTAGTAGTATATTCTAATTTAAATTTAAAAGGTCGGATTTCACACATCAATGGCCTAGGGGTAAGGCCAGTAAAGTGTGTTAATAACACATTGATGGTCAATCCTTGATTCTGAAATTTCATCATAAAAATATAGTTAAAATGTAGGTTTCATATATATATATATATATATATATATATATATATATATTCATCCATATTTTCAAGTCCCTCAAGGTGCAGACTAAATAACAATTTTCATTGTCATAAAGTATTTAGAAAAATGAAAAAGCACCTCTCATTCAGCTTTTCCCTTCTTTGCCTCTCACGACATGCTTTATTTTCGGCCCTGTTGCATGAAGTACTACGCACCCTGTTATGTAATTCAACAGAATAAAACAACTATACATTATTACTCAAAACATAAGATGAAAGAAAAGGAAGAGATGGAAATTGTATACACGGCATAAACTAAAAAATGTGTCGTTGCAAATGATATACAAATTGTCATTTAGAGTAAGGACGCTTAAAAGTAAATGATTCTAACCAAAGCACTTGTCATATCATTACTATTATGTATTTGTGTAAGGACGATTGGCTTTTAACAAAACCATGAAATATTAATTTGGTCATACAAATGAAATATAAAATTTGAAAAACGTCATACAAATGAGATTACATGAAGGCCAAGAATTTTAATTTCGTCAAACAGAACCACAATTACATTTAAAAGTATGTTTCGACCAAGCTTAATCAAAATCCCACTGACAGCCATTAAATTTACATCTATATAAAGGCTATGTGTAAGTTGTTGGATCAGGTCTTTATCAAATTCAGAAACAAATGTATTAACAGAAAGAAATGTGGCCAGTGTATTATAGTGTGTTCTGCAAAAGAAGAAAAGATAACCAAAAAGTGTTGTTATTTAATTCACATCAGGGCTGAAAATATATAGCCACAAGACCTATGTGCGCTTGAAAATAGCTCAATACCACTACCCCTTCAACGGCTAAACAGAACGGTAATTCACTTCAATACTCTGTCACCAAATTACCAAGTCAAAGCTACCTAATTAATTAATAAAACCAGCAAATAATTTAATACTACTAACTAAATATTCTAAACTTACAACCAAGTAAACTTTTAATCAAAACCAAACTTGTAACACTGCCATTAATCGTACAATAGCCGATTAGTCCCAACGTCAGTTAGTTTAATAAATTCAGAACTAAAATATAACAAAAATGTACATGTTAATGAATAAAAAATCTATTGATTACTACTTATAATATTAATTTTTTTCCTCCAAACCAGATATGTGATATTATATTACCGAGTAATACAATTACTCTTATGATGTATTTTCAAGGATGTTTTAGATTCCTGGTTTATCAGTGATTCTTTTTACCGATTTCTTTCCAGAAAATTAAGGATAGCTCTGAGCAATTTCTGCTGATCTTTTTAGTTAGCTTGTTCTTTTTGCTTTTCATAGTACATGACTTTAGCCTCTTTTGATCAAGTAACTATGTTCATCATTTAATACATTCAATACCAATTCATGGTTAACGCCTAATGCATGTGAGTACCAGCTAGTGACACTCTATCAATACTTGCACGTGTTTTCTGTTGACATTCTTTTACCATGTATGCAATCATGTTCATTTCTAGTTATACAATACAAGCATCAGTAACTAATAACCCATGACCCAACCAAATGATATGCAAATTAACCAAATGAAAATGGCGTTTTACGCTTTGACCTAACTTAATCACACTATGTTAAAACAAAACAATAATAATACCTCTTTTTCGAACATTCCTTCACAGCACACTCCTCCACTTGTGCAAGGCTAGCAAGTGAAGCATCTACTTGTATTGTCCCACTGCAACACCAAACCAACTTTCAATCAAATAGTACATTCACACCTCAACTTTACGATTCTCATAATATCTATGACCATGAGACTAACCATAAATCTATTGAATATTCGAATTTCTACATACATTTACTCAAAATCAGCAACATGTCAAACCCTGGAATCTGAATTTACAGATTAAAAGATCCTAATTGTGTTACACATTGATACAATCAAATACTACTTTTTTTCATTAATCAGCATTGTATATGTGTGTGTATATGAGGTTACCTGTGATCACCCCAATAAAAATCTGTGGATGGAACATTATTCATTAATGTGTCGTAGTCGATCCAATTAGTATTCTCGAAAGGATCCATATGATTCAATTAAGTCACTGCTGCTAACAAATTGCTGATATTGCTTAAAAACGAAACCCTGGATTGATAACCCACAATTGTTATACTTTTAGTATTCGATTCGATACATAAAACAGAAAAAAAAAATAAAAAAAAAATGTAAAATGTAAAATTGTGGTCTTGTGGGCGGGGTTGGGAATTAAAATTGAATGATTGACAGAAGATGTCACTGCTATCCGGACGTCACGTTTTACAAAAGGATTGGCAATCTTCCAATCATTTTGCGTCACGTACTCACGTCTAAAATTTACTCTATTTTTTGCCGCACAATTTTTTTTTTATTGCGAAAAATATTTAAATATCTACCTACTCATAAGAGAGGGGTTTTTACTGTAGCAGGGGTATAATGGTAATTTCACTGGTCATTCACGTAAGAAAATATCTTTCTACGGTTGGCTTCCATCTTCTACTCAGCAACCCTTTCTCTTGCCATGTGGTATAATCTCAGTGGCTGAAATTTCTGTTCTAACGCGTGGCACAATTTATCTGCGTGGCACACTCAACTGCATCGCTTGTCATCCCATAGTAACACGTCGCCGTTATCAAAAGGTAGTTAATCTTTTCATCGAATTAAGAAGTATATTAGGGTTTTGGTTTCAGCAAGTTGGGGTTTTTATCTAAGGGTTAGGTGGGGAAATTAAAAACCCAAAAATGAGGTTTAGTTCATTTTATTAGTTCACAGTAATACAACTATGAACACCAGACTCTCACTTTATACAATGAATAAGAATTAAAGTGCAGAAAATGAGAGAACACGATAATAGAATGAAAGACTGATTATATTGATAGTGCAAAAGTACACCTTACAAATGAAACATACGTCCCTATTTATACAGGTAAAAACCAAATCTGGAGATTTGGTTTCCAAAACCACTTAGCTATAAATATGGAAAAAATAAACTAAAAACCAAACTAATTTGCTATTAACTAGAAAGTCAACTCTGGAGATAAAATCAAATCTTCAAAACATATCTTCTTAATCTGCAAACATATCTCCAGAATATTCTTTAGCTTAGGCTTCAAGAAATCTTCAACGTTGACTTTAGTATTTTCCAGAGTCTGCACCTTCAGACTCTAAATCTCCAGACTCTAAAATCTGCAAAATACTTTTGACTCATCAGATTATTATTTCTACTTTTTCCAACAATCTCCCCCTATCTGATGATGTCAAAACAACCTGTTCACCTAATTAACCACCTTAGCATATTCCTTTTCAATAAGCTTACACTTGCTCTTCATATGAGGAATTTTCTTCAACATGTTCAACTTGCTATACAAGTGTTTCAACAATTGCACCCTGAAAGGAGATGTTTGCTCTATTTCACACCTGGACAATAGATTAATCAGCATATCAATGCTTGCCTCTTCAAACTGATCACACCTAATCAACATCTTTTGATTTCCAGTGGTTTTAATCATCAAGCCATCCAAGTATTCAACATACTTATTATCAACAAACTCCATATGCTCAGGAACAACATATCTTTCAATATGTCCCTTAACTCTTCTCTCTTTCATTCCCAGATTAAAAGTTTCACAAAATACCTCATAATCTTTAGTACTGATGAACCTTTCTTCAAACACCAAGTGAATCAACATGCACACTCTTTAATACTTCATTCACAATAACTTGATCTCCTGCATACTCCCTAATACAAACAGCTATGCTTCTCCATTCACAAAAACTCAATCGAACTATTTGATTTATTTTCACCCTCAATCTTCTGTCTGGCATATGAGTCATTGTTAGCAAGAGAATCACTCCTTCAAATTCAGACTTTTCAACCTCAACTTTCACAACATCACCATCATATCTTCTGAATCTGAACCTCTTGTTCATATGAGCCCTAAGATCACCATCAGTTCTCTGTGTAGCAGCAACTAAAACACCACCAGAACTACCCTGTTTATCACCAGCACCCTTTTCAGTAATATCCTCCCCCTCAATTTGAGTTTTCTTGGATTGCTCCCCCTCAATGTGAGTCTTCTTAGATTACTCCCCCTCAATACCTGCAATACCTGCATCATCTGATCTTTTTCTTTTCTCCCCCTTTTTGACATCATCCAAAGGAAGAGTAGATAGGAACCTCCAAATTTCAGCCTGTTCAGCCTTGATGGAAGAAATATCAGAAGCAAACCCAGTAAAACATTCTTTTATTTCATCAACACCAGCCATTCTTTTCTCTAGTTCTGTCAACCTTTGATTAATCTTTGTTACAGACCCTGAACCACATGAACCAGTCAACCCCTGCACAACCCCAACCAACCTCCTCACCTCCATCAACTCATCTTTAGAAACAAAATTATTATTAAAGTTAAGATTATTAAATTTAGACTGCACAACAGAAAGCTTGTCATCAAACTCCTTAGTCAACCTGGTCAAAGCCTGATGCATGCCAACCATGGTGACTTGTGCCTCAGTCTGAGAAGTAGTGCCAATGGATGTGAGTAGGGTTGGTATATCCTCACAGCCTTCCTGTTGTAAAGAAAGCTGATCTTTGGACATAGAAGGATTTGAGGCCTGTATCTCACCCTGTGACATGAGTGTGATATTGGCAGCCTGTGCAAGAATGTGTAAGGATGGAACATTTTGGGTGAGTAGTGGCAGACTTAAGTCTGGGGCAAAAGTTGGCTTGGCCATTTCAGCTGGTTTTTGGATTTGGTTATTTGAGTCCAGGATTAGGACTTCTTCATGTAAGTCAACTGAGTGGGTTTCTTCAGTGACTGTAATGCGGGTATCCAAGTTAACTATCCTACCAGGTTCAGGTTGGGTCAAAGCACTCCTCTCACCAATCTCTAGCAGAGGTGATGGAGTAGTACTAGAAGCACTTTGCCTAGTGAATTTTAGAGGTGAATCCACAAGTGCTGTATTATCTAAGGTTTCAATTATAGTGGTATTCTCTGTATGAACTGGTGAGTTCATAAGGTGGGTTGAGTGGGAAATTTGCTCAGTAGCAGTGGGTGAAGATGGGTTAGAATGAGGTGGAATTTTCTCATGCATTTCCTCAGCCTGCTCTGTTTGTGAAACAACATGGGGTGGAGATTGTGTGGGGTTAGAATCTGATTGCTCATATTCTAAAGATTGTTGTTGACCATTGTTGTGATCTGCTTCAGACCCTAATTCAAAAAGATGCCCCTGCAGACTCTGATTGCTCATAATCTGTAAGTTGGTCTGCACGGCCAAGATTGACCCAATGCATCATAGCAGGAGTAAGAGCAACTTCTTGATCATTCACAATGTGGCTGTGAAACATTCTGACACTACATTCTGGCATATATGTATACTCATACACACCAAATACTCTAAGCCCATCATACAAAACAGGAGTCATAGCTTGCTCAAACATAAGACTTCAGATTCTGATAAAAGGCACATTATGATCTCTTGGAGTTTTTTCAGTGAGAACCAAGAGTTCATTGAAGTATAAACGTGCAAAATCAATATTCCTCCCTGTGACTATAGCATGAAACATGTAACGACCCGGCTTTTTCGAATTGCTTTTGTGCTTTGTGCTTTCACGAAACTGCGTATTTGTGCGTAATGAGCTATATTATACTCTGAGATCTTACTACATATGGATTACTTTCATTTATATGTTAAAACGTGCCTTTAAGTACGTAGGGTACTTAACTTGATCCCCGGAAGCCTTTATGACCGTTGGTGTCACTTGACGTTTAAAATGAACTGCGTACTGTGTACATGTTTAACTTTGGTCATAATCGGAATATTATGACTACGAAATACTAATTGTTATTTTATAATAACAATTACTTGGGTTTTTGGATGCTTAATTACGCTTAGTAATTTATTTATGCTTACTAGTTAGTCTTGTTGGACTTTCTACCTTGTTGGACTTTAGCCCACCCTACACTAGTTAGTGGACTATTTAATTAGCCCAATTATAAGTAACTAGTGACCCATTAATAAGTAAGACAAATTCCCATTTATTAGAGGGAACATGCTAGCATTTTTGTCAAGTATTATCCTTAATGTTGCATAGGATCCCAACATAAGCACCAACTTTAGACAACCATTAACCAAAAAGCAAAAGTTGTCTCCCCTTTTGTCCCCCCATGCCCACTGTTTTGGAAGACCACCACCACCATCACCACACTATAAATACAAGCCTTGATTCATCCATTTTACAATTGCTCTCATTTGCATTTCACACACACTTACTCTCTAATTCTTTCTCTAGTATTTCTCTATCTAAAAAGTGTAAGTAATTGATTTTTCTTCTTCTTCTTTCCTTCCCTATCACGTGATCCTCATCATCATCTAAGGATCTAGCTTTTTAGCTTTGATCTTGATTACATCTTGTAGATTCAAATATGGATTTGAATCCTTCAAGAACATGGAAGATTCAAGCTTTTTAGCTTTGAATCTTCACCTACTTTGTAGATCTAAATCTTTTAACTTTAATCTTGTTATTTTGTTATAAAGATTCAAACTTGTGTTTGTAATCTTCATGTAACTTAAAGATCCAAGCTTTATGCTTCAAGATCTTCAAGAACAACCAAGATGCAAGCTTTCTAGCTTGAATCTTCATATCTTTTGGTGGATCTAAGTTTTCTAACTTATGATCTCATTACTTTGTTATAAAGATCAAAACTTGTGTTTATGGTCTTCATGTAACTTAAAGATCTAAGCTTTATGCTTCAAGGTCTTCAAGAACACCAAAGGTTCAAGCTTTCTAGCTTTGTAATCTTATAACTTGTGTGAAAAGGATCCAAGCTCTCTAGCTTAGGGTTCCATCACCTTATTTGACTTAGATTATGTTCATACTTGTTTGATTGAAGTAAAGTTTGTAGCTTTAGTTGTAAATGGAACTTGTAATTGTGTTAAGACTAAGGATATGATGTAACCTTGGTTCATCATCCATCTAAGACTCTTAAATGAGTTGTGTTCTTACTTGGTCTTAACATATTGTGTTTTGATGGTAGAATCTTGGTCAAGGTGATGCTAACCCATCAACTTGTTGTACACTTGAAGCTACAAGCATCAAGGATGAGAACCGTGATGAGCATCAAGCACCAAGAACCCCACCGGAGCACTTGTTACTGTTTTTCAGGATCTGATCAGATTCCTGGACTTCTGTAAAATTGATTTTCAGTTAGTTCATTTCGAGTAGATAACTTTTCGTTTAGGCTTCGACTTAATCCGACATACGTTTTAGGATTTATAGCCCTCCGAAAGTCACTACGCCGTTGTAACGTTGTGCTGAAATTTCTGACCTACTCGCACTTAAACCGCCGCCACGGTCAAACGAAGATGAGTTTGGTTCTGGAAATTGGTCAACAACTAGAGTACTCCTATACGGAGCCATAACCACTGATTTCGCGTCTTTTCGATTTACGTAAAGGCCGTAACAGCTGATCAAAGTCAGCCTATTGTTTCGACCTCTATACTTGTTAAACTTACTTAGCTTTTACGATGATGAATGATGATGATGATGACACTTAAACTTATTTTATGCACTATTAGAGCTTATGAGGATAACCTACTGACCTAGTAACCTTTGACTTAGGTTGACGACCTTTCGGACCGACTTACTACTTGCACACTTTCGTGACGACTTTTACTGCTTATTCACTGTGAGTTATAGCATCCCTTTTTTACTTTCATTATTTTGGGACTGAGAATACATGCGCTTTTTACATTTTACATACTAGGCACGAGTACTTAAACTTTATATATGTGTGGGTTATACAACGGCATAAACTTTCCCCTTAGCTCGGTAACGTTTAGTCATTGGTTTTTGAACCGGTGAACGCGAATCTTAGATATGGATCCATAGGGTTTGACATCCCCACTCGGGCTAGTCGCGCTAGCATTTAACGGGTGTTTAATACTTCGTAAACTTACGCACTCGCCAAGTGTACTTTTAGGGGGTAATATTACGTTAAGTTAGTTACCGGGTACCCACGGATAAGCATATACTTTATCATACTGATTTGAAATACTAATTTGAAATGCTGGTTTGAATCACTGAAATCTCGTGGCCTACATTGCATTACTGATTACAAACAAACTATAGCTCACCAACATTCGTGTTGACTTTTTAAGCATGTATTTCTCAGGTGCTTAGACGTTGTTTCTTCCGCTGTTAGACTTGCTGTCTTGGTGTAATAGACTTGCTGTTATGGACCTGCTGTGTTAGATTTCCACTGCATTACTTAGAGATGTCTCAATCATGGAACTTTTCTTCTGCATTCGTAATTTATGTTATTTTCAAACAATGGCTTTGTAACGACCTTTGGGTCACATACTTATGTTTATGCTTCTATTCATAGGAAGCACGTTATCTTTTGTAAAACGTTATCTTTTCATGAATGCAAAACTGGTTTTCAAACAGCATATAGTGTTTGACCTTGTAATGATCCTATTGTTGATGATCCGTACACGATGGTTTTGTACGGGGAGTCACATTTGGTATCAGAGCATTGGTTGTAGGGAATTAGGTTGCATTAGTGAGTCTAGACCAGGCCGAGTAGGATTCACTAATAGGACTAATCTACAACTTGCTTGTTTACTTGTTTCTGCGGAACCTGCTGCATGCTACTGCTTACTTTTACTGTTATACGAACTTGCTGCATGCTACTGCTTACTTTTACTGCCATGTAAACTTACTGTATGCTACTGCTTATCCTCGCTACTGCATGCTACTATCTGCTTCCGCATGTTACTTCGGCTTAATACTGTTATTATTGCCATGCTATGTACTGCTGTAGACGATCTAGGCTACTGTAGTTATTATGCCTGATTACGCTCTTGCTCCATGTCTGCTATTCGTTGTGCCGACTTGAGAACTTATCCTTCCTAGTTCAGATGTTTTTCTGAACCCTTTTCCCACTCGTCTAACCCTAAGAAATAGTGTTGTAATCCACATGTTACTATCTTTCCACCGTTCCAGAGATCGAAACATTACTTCACGCAATCTAGAAGGAGTACCCCTCAGATTACACGCCCACTAGAGTTGATCCTCATAGGAGGAGATATTGGAGGACTTGTCGGAGTAACCATACCCCGAGCTCACTCTAATTAGCCACATAAAATGTATGAACATTAGAAGGTTGTTCAGTTTCCGCAAGTTGACCCGTATCCCGTACGCTTTCATGACTGTCACTTATCTCTTTCATTCGTCCCCACTACTCGACGATCTAACGACACTTCTGGACTTAGGTCCCCAACACTCTTAGGGATTGGAGAAGTCGGGAGGACATCTCCTTTCACAAGGTCGTAGTGTCTTCCACTGATGCTCAGCCATACACAAAGACTTGGGAGTCGCCTCAAAACATATCGTATTACTACTTGCTATATGTACAACTCGACGCGAGACCCAAATTAAATTTCTAGAAAGGAACCTAACGACGTTACCTGAACCCGAATATTTTGAAGAAATTTCGGGACATTTAGGCATTGGTGCATGACCTACGGAACCTAAGCACCCACACCGAGAAACCGTGAGATTAATTATGTAGATTTGGTTTTGAGATAGCATAGATAAAGCACCATTAGATGAAATTGAGTAGAACATGAAGTGATCACGTTATATTGACCATATGGAGTAATATTGGAATGAACGTACGATTTAGTACAATATAATGACGCCAGCCAGCGTGATTATATTGAAGTAAATCATGCAGAAGTTCCAATGCTACTATATAAGGAATATGAAGTGATTCAAAGGAAATTTTGGTAGGAATCACTTGAGCATACGCATTCCGGTCTGTTAGAGGTAGGGAAAGAATAACCACGTAGCCCAGATACTGTACAAGGAGGGCCTTGATTGCAGAATTGATAACCCGAAAATTTGTTTTAAATATAGACACCCTGGACACTTAAGGGAAAAGTTCTCGAATAGGGAAAACTTTGGGCTCACTTACAGTAGAGAAATCATTATCTCAGCTATGGAGACTCGCATGGATCCTGATTTTAGTTAGGGTACGTTTCTTCACAACGATTTATCGTCTTGGAATTATTTAATACTAGAGCGATAGAAACCTTATATCTAAGAACCTTATTGTGATGACTAATAAGCCATTAACAACCATGAGAGTTAAGTATTCTATAGGACAAGCTAATGGTAAGCTGGCAAAGGAGTAATTTAAGGTAGTACCTTAAAATTAACAGGTGGGTCATTGGAAATGACCTCATGTCAACTAAACTTGGAAGTTTTAAATTAGTAGTTGGAAAGGATTAGTTACCGACACACAAGCCGATGTTATTTGAGAAGATTGATAGAATTTTTCACGGCAGTGCGATAAGAATTGGTTGGAATAAACCTTAAGATTAACCTAACACCCATCAAGTTAGGAAGCTTGATGTAATGGTTGGAATGGACTTTAGGATTAACCTAATACTCATCAATTTAGGAAGCTTTGATGAAATAGTTGGAACGGACTGGCTTTCAAGGATAAAAGCGAAAGTTATTTATAGTGAGAAGATTATTCGTATACCTCGCGAGAATGGTTAGCCAAAAACCATATGGGTTACTTCAACGACCCGAGATCCCACAATGGAAATGGGAAGGGATGACAATGGATTTCACCCCGAAGCTACCAAAAACAGTAGGCAGTTATGACACTATCTGGGTTATCGTTGATCGCCTCACCAAATCTGCTCACTTTTTAGCCATGAAAGAAACCGATACAATGGACAAACTTACACGACGATACATAAAGGAAATTGTATTCTGTCACTTCGGCAATTCAAATTCTATCTTAAGGACTAGCCATGAATCTTATTTGATATTCATTCATACGCAATTCTAAATCCTAACTTATTCCGAGAGATTTCTTATTTGATGATAATCACACCATCACCCTTCTTACGTCAATATTAGTTATACCAGTTCGAAATTTCCAAAATTAATGGGTAGTTAATTCCCATCCTCATACTCTACCTTTCGTATCTCACTTATAAGCAATAACTTTACACTTAAGCATTTTTGGTCGAAGGACTTATGCCCTACTAATAACCATCAACCACATTTAAATTCAATAGTTTTCGTTACCTCAAATATCACTCGAAATTTTCAAAAATCTTTTACTCAATCCTCATCAATCTTTTTCTAACTTGTAACCTTCGAAATATGAAAATTTTGTCTGCCAAAAATTTTCACATACTAGGTTACTGTACAAATTTTATTGTCAAAATTTTGTCTATCAAAGTTTTATAAAAATGAATTTATTTTATTGCCATCCGTACAAATTTTAGAAATCGTATATGATAAAGTAAACAATTACTATTTTTGACTAGTACATGTGAAATTTTACTTTCACCTTTAAATATCAATTCTTTTAATCAAAAGATATTTTACTTAGAGTAAGTCTATATTTACTAAGAACTTCGTTTCTTTACTTACATTGTCACCCTTACGATTTCTATATAATTTTCATTGCTTATTATATAAAATCATTCGTTGCTTATTCGTATCCAAGTCATCATGAAGACTTTACAACCGTCAAAATTGAGAGATTCATGTGTGTGTATGTGATGAAGGCACTTACTACCACGTCATGCAGAGCTTTCGACCACACCCGTTGGAGCGATGCTCTTTCTTACATAACTCTAAGTCCTGACTTATTCCAAGGGATTCTCATTTAGTGATATTAACACCATCAGTATTCCGACTTTGATATTAGTCATAACCTGTTTGGCATCTTGCAAAGTCAAGAAGCGATTTGTAGTGACCCGAACTTTTCCATGTTTATATATATTAATTGAGATTTATATTTACATGATTAAATATTTCCAACATGTTAAGCAATCAAACTTGTTAAGACTTGATTAATTGAAATATGTTTCATATAGACAATTGACCACCCAAGTTGACCGGTGATTCACGAACGTTAAAACTTGTAAAAACTATATGATGACATATATATGGATATATATATAGTTAACATGATACTATGATAATTAAACATATCATTAAGTATATTAACAATGAACTACATATGTAAAAACAAGACTACTAACTTAATGATTTTTAAACGAGACATATATGTAACGATTATCGTTGTAAAGACATTTAATGTATATATATATCATATTAAGAGATATTCATACATGATAATATCATGATAATATAATAATTTAAAATCTCATTTGATATTATAAACATTGGGTTAACAACATTTAACAAGATCGTTAACCTAAAGGTTTCAAAACAACACTTACATGTAACGACTAACGATGACTTAACGACTCAGTTAAAATGTATATACATGTAGTGTTTTAATATATATTTATACACTTTTAAAAGACTTCAATACACTTATCAAAATACTTCTACTTAACAAAAATGCTTACAATTACATCCTCGTTCAGTTTCATCAACAATTCTACTCGTATGCACCCGTATTCGTACTCGTACAATACACAGCTTTTAGATGTATGTACTATTGGTATATACACTCCAATGATCAGCTCTTAGCAGCCCATGTGAGTCACCTAACACATGTGGGAACCATCATTTGGCAACTAGCATGAAATATCTCATAAAATTACAAAAATATGAGTAATCATTCATGACTTATTTACATGAAAACAAAACTACATATCCTTTATATCTAATCCATACACCAACGACCAAAAACACCTACAAACACTTTCATTCTTCAATTTTCTTCATTTAATTGATCTCTCTCAAGTTCTATCTTCAAGTTCTAAGTGTTCTTCATAAATTCCAAAAGTTCTAGTTTCATAAAATCAAGAATACTTTCAAGTTTGCTAGCTCACTTCCAATCTTGTAAGGTGATCATCCAACCTCAAGAAATCTTTGTTTCTTACAGTAGGTTATCATTCTAATACAAGGTAATAATCATATTCAAACTTTGGTTCAATTTCTATAACTATAACAATCTTATTTCAAGTGATGATCTTACTTGAACTTGTTTTCGTGTCATGATTCTGCTTTAAGAACTTCGAGCCATCCAAGGATCCATTGAAGCTAGATCCATTTTTCTATTTTCCAGTAGGTTTATCCAAGGAACTTAAGATAGTAATGATGTTCATAACATCATTCAATTCATACATATAAAGCTATCTTATTCGAAGGTTTAAACTTGTAATCACTAGAACATAGTTTAGTTAATTCTAAACTTGTTCGCAAACAAAAGTTAATCCTTCTAACTTGACTTTTAAAATCAACTAAACACATGTTCTATATCTATATGATATGCTAATTTAATGATTTAAAACCTGGAAACACGAAAAACACCGTAAAACCGGATTTACGCCGTCGTAGTAACACCGCGGGCTGTTTTGGGTTAGTTAATTAAAAACTATGATAAACTTTGATTTAAAAGTTGTTACTCTGAGAAAATGATTTTTATTATGAACATGAAACTATATCCAAAAATTATGGTTAAACTCAAAGTGGAAGTATGTTTTCTAAAATGGTCATCTAGACGTCGTTCTTTCGACTGAAATGACTACCTTTACAAAAACGACTTGTAACTTATTTTTCTGACTATAAACCTATACTTTTTCTGTTTAGATTCATAAAATAGACTTCAATATGAAACCATAGCAATTTGATTCACTCAAAACGGATTTAAAATGAAGAAGTTATGGGTAAAACAAGATTGGATAATTTTTCTCATTTTAGCTACGTGAAAATTGGTAACAAATCTATTCCAACCATAACTTAATCAACTTGTATTGTATATTATGTAATCTTGAGATACCATAGACACGTATACAATGTTTCGACCTATCATGTCGACACATCTATATATATTTCGGAACAACCATAGACACTCTATATGTGAATGTTGGAGTTAGCTATACAGGGTTGAGGTTGATTCCAAAATATATATAGTTTGAGTTGTGATCAATACTGAGATACGTATACACTGGGTCGTGGATTGATTCAAGATAATATTTATCGATTTATTTCTGTACATCTAACTGTGGACAACTAGTTGTAGGTTACTAACGAGGACAGCTGACTTAATAAACTTAAAACATCAAAATATATTAAAAGTGTTGTAAATATATTTTGAACATACTTTGATATATATGTATATATAGTTATAGGTTCGTGAATCAACCAGTGGCCAAGTCTTACTTCCCGACGAAGTAAAAATCTGTGAAAGTGAGTTATAGTCCCATTTTTAAAATCTAATATTTTTGGGATGAGAATACATGCAGGTTTTATAAATGATTTACAAAATAGACACAAGTACGTGAAACTACATTCTATGGTTGAATTATCGAAATCGAATATGCCCCTTTTTATTAAGTCTGGTAATCTAAGAATTAGGGAACAGACACCCTAATTGACGCGAATCCTAAAGATAGATCTATTGGGCCTAACAAACCCCATCCAAAGTACCGGATGCTTTAGTACTTCGAAATTTATATCATATCCGAAGGGTGTCCCGGAATGATGGGGATATTCTTATATATGCATCTTGTTAATGTCGGTTACCATGTGTTCACCATATGAATGATTTTTATCTCTATGTATGGGATGTGTATTGAAATATGAAATCTTGTGGTCTATTATTATGATTTGATATATATAGGTTAAACCTATAACTCACCAACATTTTTGTTGACGTTTTAAGCATGTTTATTCTCAGGTGATTATTAAGAGCTTCCGCTGTCGCATACTTAAATAAGGACGAGATTTGGAGTCCATGCTTGTATGATATTGTGTAAAAACTGCATTCAAGAAACTTATTTTGTTGTAACATATTTGTATTGTAAACCATTATGTAATGGTCGTGTGTAAACAGGATATTTTAGATTATCATTATTTGATAATCTACGTAAAGCTTTTTAAACCTTTATTGATGAAATAAAGGTTATTGTTTGTTTTAAAATGAATGCAGTCTTTGAAAAACGTCTCATATAGAGGTCAAAACCTCGCAACGAAATCAATTAATATGGAACGTTTTTAATCAATAAGAACGGGACATTTCAGTTGGTATCCGAGCGTTGGTCTTAGAGAACCAGAAAATTTGCATTAGTGTGTCTTATCGAGTTTGTTAGGATACATTAGTGATTCTGGACTTCGACCGTGTTTTCTTTAAAAATGATTGCTTAACATTTTTGTTGGAAACTATATATTTTTAACATATGAATATTATGTGATATATTAATCTCTTAACGTGTTTGATATTATGTGATAGATGTCTACCTCTAGAACAAGTCCCATTGACTCACCTAATAATAATGAAGAGTCAAATGTAAATTGGAATGATTCGTGGACTGATTCACAAGTTCCCGAAGAGGAACCGAAAGAAGAGTCGGAACCGGAAGAAGAATCGGAACCGGAAGAAGAATCGGAACCGGAAGAAGAATCGGAACCGGTGGGGGAAATAATAAAACAGTTAAGTAAAAGAGAATCCTCAAACAACCGACCAAGGTTAATTATGGTCAATGGTGTTTCCGCCAAGGAAGCAAAATATTGGGAGGATTACCAATTCTCCGATGAATCGGATTCCGACGAGAATTCCAATGATGTTATAGAAATTACCCCAACTGAATTTAAAAAGGCAAAAGAAAATAATAAGGGAAAGGGCATAAAAATAGAGAAATCTAATTCCAACCCCGATGAACTTTATATGTATCGTCAACCCCCGAAGTCCTTAAGTTGTAACAATGACCCGGGAACCTCTAAACCACCAGGTTTTTCTAAACCAATGTGGACAACGACGGCTCGTATTAGGGGAACATCATATATCCCTAGAAACTTGGCAAAACGAACCAAAACTGAAGAAGAAGAAACGAGCGAGTCGGAATAAGATAGTTGTATTCGTGTGGTGTAATATATGTAATATAGTGTTCTTATGCTTTATGATATATGTAAAAATTGCTTGTATTAATAAGTATTTTTTTATGAATCTAACTCTTGTCTATTTTACAGTTTAAAAACACAAAATGGATAGACAACCCAATATTTTAAGAGACCTACCCGGAGACATGATTGATGAAATCTTGTCTAGAGTCGGCCAGAATTCCTCGGCACAACTATTTAAGGCGAGATCAGTTTGTAAGACATTCGAAGAACATTCCAAGAATGTCTTGGTTTATAAGAGACTTTTGTTTGAAAGATGGGGGATAGCACATTGGGAAACCCATAAGTTACGATGTGTTTACTTTGACGCATATATTGCGAGGAACCCAAATGCTATTTTACGCAACGGGTTAAGAAATTATTTTGACTCAATATATCCGAATATTGGACTTCGTGATTTAGAAAAAGCGGCTAACATGCAACATAAAGAAGCATGTTATGCTTACGGATTAGTAATGTTCGCTTCTCACCAAAGTGAGAACAAGAACATCGGGCTACAACTATTAAACAAAACGTTTCCACAAGTGACGGAGTCGGTAATTGGGGTAAGAAATGAGGTTTTTAGATTGTTACGGGATTGTTGGACATTACGTAACCCTCGTCCCTTTGACGACGTTACAACACGCTGTCTTATCAACGACCATAACGGTTATGTTCCACAAGACCAAGGATGGGAAGTAGTCCTAGTAAAACCAGAATGCATGACTTGTTTCTGGACGTATGAATTACGTGTCTTTATTGCCTTTGCTGAACGACTTGTGTACTAGCTAGAATTATCTTCACAACCATTTTGTATCAAATTTATTGTGTGCTATATTTCATGCTATATGTAAAATAAGCGGTATTGTAAGTTTGTAAAATATTGTGTAAAAGTTTGAACGCGAAATATTATTATAATCAGTTTTTCATATAGAATTGTAGTAGTTGAATTGTATATTAGCTACTAAGTATGAACTTAACGGGTAGATACTACCCGAATTTAAACTTATAAAACGCTAATATGAAGAAAAAGCTTTTATAAATGAGTTCATATTATGCTACGAAATACTATTAACTACTCTTAATATTCTGTATGATTAACTTGTTCCATTTAACTATTTTGAAGGAAATGGCACCGACTACTCGACACACCGTGAATATGAATGAAGAGGAATTCCGTACTTTTCTAGCTTCAAACATAGCCGCAGTACAGGCTGCGCTACATACCAACAATAACCTTGGATCTAGCAGTACAGGAAATCGTGTAGGATGCACCTACAAAGAATTCACTGCCTGCAAACCTTTGGAATTTGATGGAACCGAAGGACCGATCGGATTGAAACGGTGGACCGAGAAGGTCGAATCGGTGTTTGCCATAAGTAAGTGTACTGAAGAGGACAAAGTAAAGTACGATACGCATACCTTCACAGGTTCTGCGTTAACATGGTGGAATACCTATCTAGAGCAAGTGGGACAAGACGATACGTACGCACTACCGTGGTCAGCATTCAAGCACTTGATGAACGAGAAGTACCGTCCCAGAACCGAGGTCAATAAGCTCAAGACAGAACTTAGAGGGTTACGAACCCAAGGATTTGATATTACCACGTACGAAAGACGATTCACAGAATTGTGCCTATTGTGTCCGGGAGCATTCGAAGATGAGGAAGAGAAGATCGACGCGTTTGTGAAAGGATTACCGGAAAGAATCCAAGAAGATATAAGTTCACACGAGCCCGCCTCCATACAACAGGCATGTAGAATGGCTCACAAACTCGTGAACCAGATTGAAGAAAGAATTAAAGAACAGACTGCTGAAGAGGCCAATGTGAAGCAAGTCAAAAGAAAGTGGGAGGAAAACGGTGATAAGAATCACCAATACAACAACAACAGCAATTACAACAATAATCGCAACAATTATCCCAACAATCGCAACATCAATCGCAACTACAACAAACGGCCCAACAACAACAACAACAACAGCAACTACAACAATCATCCCAACAACAATAATAACCGCAACAATAACAACAATCAGAAGCAGCTATGCCAAAGGTGTGAAAAGAATCACTCGGGGTTCTGCACCAAATTTTGCAACAAGTGTAAAAGAAATGGTCATAGCGCGGCGAAGTGTGAGGTCTACGGACCAGGTGTTAATAGAACGAAAGGAACAAATGGTGTCGGAACGAGTAATGGCGGAGCAAGTAGTGTCGGAGCAAGTTATGCCAATGTAGTTTGTTATAAATGTGGAAAAACGGGCCACATTATTAGAAATTGCCCGAACCTGGAGAACACGAATGGACAAGGCCGTGGAAGAGTTTTCAATATTAATGCGGCAGAGGCACAGGAAGACCCGGAGCTTGTTACGGGTACGTTTCTTATTGACAATAAATCTGCTTACGTTTTATTTGATTCGGGTGCGGATAGAAGCTATATGAGTAGAGATTTTTGTGCTAAATTAAGTTGTCCATTGACGCCTTTGGATAGTAAATTTTTACTCGAATTAGCAAATGGTAAATTAATTTCAGCAGATAATATATGTCGGAATCGAGAAATTAAACTGGTTAGCGAAACATTTAAGATTGACTTGATACCAGTAGAGTTAGGGAGTTTTGATGTGATAATCGGTATGGACTGGTTGAAAGAAGTGAAAGCAGAGATCGTTTGTTACAAAAATGCAATTCGCATTATACGAGAAAAAGGAAAACCCTTAATGGTGTACGGAGAAAAGGGCAACACGAAGCTACATCTTATTAGTAATTTGAAGGCACAAAAACTAATAAGAAAAGGTTGCTATGCTGTTCTAGCACACGTCGAGAAAGTACAAACTGAAGAAAAGAGCATCAATGATGTTCCCGTCGCAAAAGAATTTCCCGATGTATTTCCGAAAGAATTACCGGGACTACCTCCACATCGATCTGTTGAATTTCAAATAGATCTTGTACCAGGAGCTGCACCTATAGCTCGTGCTCCTTATAGACTCGCACCCAGCGAGATGAAAGAACTGCAAAGCCAACTGCAAGAACTATTAGAACGTGGTTTCATTCGACCAAGCACATCACCATGGGGAGCTCCTGTTTTGTTTGTCAAGAAGAAGGATGGTACATTTAGGTTGTGTATTGACTACAGAGAGTTGAACAAACTTACCATCAAAAACCGTTATCCACTGCCGAGAATTGACGACTTATTTGATCAACTACAAGGCTCGTCGGTTTATTCGAAGATCGATTTACGTTCTGGATATCATCAAATGCGAGTAAAGGAGGATGATATTCCAAAAACTGCTTTTAGGACGCGTTATGGTCATTACGAGTTTATGGTTATGCCGTTTGGATTGACTAACGCACCAGCTGTGTTCATGGACCTTATGAACCGAGTGTGTGGGCCATATCTTGATAAGTTTGTCATTGTTTTCATCGATGACATACTTATTTACTCAAAGAATGATCAAGAGCACGAAGAACATTTGAGAAAAGTGCTAGAAGTATTGAGGAAAGAAAAACTGTACGCTAAGTTTTCAAAGTGTGCATTTTGGTTGGAAGAAGTTCAATTCCTCGGTCACATAGTGAACAAAGAAGGTATCCAAGTGGACCCGGCAAAGATCGAAACCGTTGAAAAGTGGGAAACCCCAAAAACTCCGAAGCATATACGTCAATTTTTAGGATTGGCTGGTTACTACAGAAGATTCATCCAAGATTTCTCCAAAATAGCAAAACCCTTGACTGCATTAACGCATAAAGGGAAGAAATTTGAATGGAAGGATGAACAAGTGAAGGCGTTTTAATTATTGAAGAAAAAGCTAACTACGGCACCTATATTGTCATTGCCTGAAGGGAATGATGATTTTGTGATTTATTGTGACGCATCAAAGCAAGGTCTCGGTTGTGTATTAATGCAACGAACGAAGGTGATTGCTTATGCGTCTAGACAATTGAAGATTCACGAGCAAAATTATACGACGCATGATTTGGAATTAGGCGCGGTTGTTTTTGCATTAAAGACTTGGAGGCACTACTTATATGGGGTCAAAAGTATTATATATACCGACCACAAAAGTCTTCAACACATATTTAATCAGAAACAACTGAATATGAGGCAGCGTAGGTGGATTGAATTGTTGAATGATTACGACTTTGAGATTCGTTACCACCCGGGAAAGGCAAATGTGGTAGCCGACGCCTTGAGCAGAAAGGACAGAGAACCCATTCGAGTAAAATCTATGAATATAATGATTCACACTAACCTTACTACTCAAATAAAGGAGGCGCAACAAGGAGTTTTAAAAGAGGGAAATTTAAAGGATGAAATACCCAAAGGATCGGAGAAGCATCTTAATATTCGAGAAGACGGAACCCGGTATAGGGCTGAAAGAATTTGGGTACCAAAATTTGGAGATATGAGAGAAATGGTACTTAGAGAAGCTCATAAAACCAGATACTCAATACATCCTGGAACGGGGAAGATGTACAAGGATCTTAAGAAACATTTTTGGTGGCCAGGTATGAAAGCCGATATTGCTAAATATGTAGGAGAATGTTTGACGTGTTCTAAGGTCAAAGCTGAACATCAGAAACCATCAGGTCTACTTCAACAACCCGAAATCCCAGAATGGAAATGGGAAAACATTACCATGGATTTCATCACTAAATTGCCAAGGACTGCAAGTGGTTTTGATACTATTTGGGTAATAGTTGATCGTCTCACCAAATCAGCACACTTCCTGCCAATAAGAGAAGATGACAAGATGGAGAAGTTAGCACGACTGTATTTGAAGGAAGTCGTCTCCAGACATGGAATACCAATCTCTATTATCTCTGATAGGGATGGCAGATTTATTTCAAGATTCTGGCAGACATTACAGCAAGCATTAGGAACTCGTCTAGACATGAGTACTTCCTATCATCCACAAACTGATGGGCAGAGTGAAAGGACGATACAAACGCTTGAAGACATGCTACGAGCATGTGTTATTGATTTCGGAAACAGTTGGGATCGACATCTACCGTTAGCAGAATTTTCCTACAACAACAGCTACCATTCAAGCATTGAGATGGCGCCGTTTGAAGCACTTTATGGTAGAAAGTGCAGGTCTCCGATTTGTTGGAGTGAAGTGGGGGATAGACAGATTACGGGTCCGGAGATTATACAAGAAACTACCGAGAAGATCATCCAAATTCAACAACGGTTGAAAACCGCCCAAAGTCGACAAAAGAGCTACGCTGACATTAAAAGAAAAGATATAGAATTTGAAATTGGAGAGATGGTCATGCTTAAAGTTGCACCTTGGAAAGGCGTTGTTCGATTTGGTAAACGAGGGAAATTAAATCCAAGGTATATTGGACCATTCAAGATTATTGATCGTGTCGGACCAGTAGCTTACCGACTAGAGTTACCTCAACAACTCGCGGCTGTACATAGCACTTTCCACGTCTCGAATTTGAAGAAATGTTTTGCTAAAGAAGATCTCACTATTCCGTTAGATGAAATCCAAATCAACGAAAAACTTCAATTCATCGAAGAACCCGTCGAAATAATGGATCGTGAGGTTAAAAGACTTAAGCAAAACAAGATACCAATTATTAAGGTTCGATGGAATGCTCGTAGAGGACCCGAGTTCACCTGGGAGCGTGAAGATCAGATGAAGAAGAAATACCCGCATCTATTTCCAGAAGATTCGTCAACACCTTCAACAGCTTAAAATTTCGGGACGAAATTTATTTAAAGGGTAGGTACTGTAGTGACCCGAACTTTTCCATGTTTATATATATTAATTGAGATTGATATTTACATGATTAAATGTTTCCAACATGTTAAGCAATCAAACTTGTTAAGACTTGATTAATTAAAATATGTTTCATATAGACAATTGACCACCCAAGTTGACCGGTGATTCACGAACGTTAAAACTTGTAAAAACTATATGATGACATATATATGGATATATATATAGTTAACATGATACTATGATAATTAAACATATCATTAAGTATATTAACAATGAACTACATATGTAAAAACAAGACTACTAACTTAATGATTTTTAAACGAGACATATATGTAACGATTATCGTTGTAAAGACATTTAATGTATATATATCATATTAAGAGATATTCATACATGATAATATCATGATAATATAATAATTTAAAATCTCATTTGATAATATAAACATTGGGTTAACAACATTTAACAAGATCGTTAACCTAAAGGTTTCAAAACAACACTTACATGTAACGACTAACGATGACTTAACGACTTAGTTAAAATGTATATACATGTAGTGTTTTAATATGTATTTATACACTTTTAAAAGACTTCAATACACTTATCAAAATACTTCTACTTAACAAAAATGCTTACAATTACATCCTCGTTCAGTTTCATCAACAATTCTACTCGTATGCACCCGTATTCGTACTCGTACAATACACAGCTTTTAGATGTATGTACTATTGGTATATACACTCCAATGATCAGCTCTTAGCAGCCTATGTGAGTCACCTAACACATGTGGGAACCATCATTTGGCAACTAGCATGAAATATCTCATAAAATTACAAAAATATGAGTAATCATTCATGACTTATTTACATGAAAACAAAATTACATATCCTTTATATCTAATCCATACACCAACGACCAAAAACACCTACAAACACTTTCATTCTTCAATTTTCTTCATCTAATTGATCTCTCTCAAGTTCTATCTTCAAGTTCTAAGTGTTCTTCATAAATTCCAAAAGTTCTAGTTTCATAAAATCAAGAATACTTTCAAGTTTGCTAGCTCACTTCCAATATTGTAAGGTGATCATCCAACCTCAAGAAATCTTTGTTTCTTACAGTAGGTTATCATTCTAATACAAGGTAATAATCATATTCAAACTTTGGTTCAATTTCTATAACTATAACAATCTTTTTTCAAGTGATGATCTTACTTGAACTTGTTTTCGTGTCATGATTCTGCTTCAAGAACTTCGAGCCATCCAAGGATCCATTGAAGCTAGATCCATTTTTCTCTTTTCCAGTAGGTTTATCCAAGGAACTTAAGGTAGTAATGATGTTCATAACATCATTCAATTCATACATATAAAGCTATCTTATTCGAAGGTTTAAACTTGTAATCACTAGAACATAGTTTAGTTAATTCTAAACTTGTTCGCAAACAAAAGTTAATCCTTCTAACTTGACTTTTAAAATCAACTAAACACATGTTCTATATCTATATGATATGCTAATTTAATGATTTAAAACCTGAAAACACGAAAAACACCGTAAAACCGGATTTACGCCGTCGTAGTAACACCGCGGGCTGTTTTGGGTTAGTTAATTAAAAACTATGATAAACTTTGATTTAAAAGTTGTTACTCTGAGAAAATGATTTTTATTATGAACATGAAACTATATCCAAAAATTATGGTTAAACTCAAAGTGGAAGTATGTTTTCTAAAATGGTCATCTAGACGTCGTTCTTTCGACTGAAATGACTACCTTTACAAAAACGACTTGTAACTTATTTTTCCGACTATAAACCTATACTTTTTCTGTTTAGATTCATAAAATAGACTTCAATATGAAACCATAGCAATTTGATTCACTCAAAACGGATTTAAAATGAAGAAGTTATGGGTAAAACAAGATTGGATAATTTTTCTCATTTTAGCTACGTGAAAATTGGAAACAAATCTATTCCAACCATAACTTAATCAACTTGTATTGTATATTATGTAATCTTGAGATACCATAGACACGTATACAATGTTTCGACCTATCATGTCGACACATCTATATATATTTCGGAACAACCATAGACACTCTATATGTGAATGTTGGAGTTAGCTATACAGGGTTGAGGTTGATTCCAAAATATATATAGTTTGAGTTGTGATCAATACTGAGATACGTATACACTGGGTCGTGGATTGATTCAAGATAATATTTATCGATTTATTTCTGTACATCTAACTGTGGACAACTAGTTGTAGGTTACTAACGAGGACAGCTGACTTAATAAACTTAAAACATCAAAATATATTAAAAGTGTTGTAAATATATTTTGAACATACTTTGATATATATGTATATATTGTTATAGGTTCGTGAATTAACCAGTGGCCAAGTCTTACTTCCCGACGAAGTAAAAATCTGTGAAAGTGAGTTATAGTCCCATTTTTAAAATCTAATATTTTTGGGATGAGAATACATGCAGGTTTTATAAATGATTTACAAAATAGGCACAAGTACGTGAAACTACATTCTATGGTTGAATTATCGAAATCGAATATGCCCCTTTTTATTAAGTCTGGTAATCTAAGAATTAGAGAACAGACACCCTAATTGACGCGAATCCTAAAGATAGATCTATTGGGCCTAACAAACCCCATCCAAAGTACCGGATGCTTTAGTACTTCGAAATTTATATCATATCCGAAGGGTGTCCCGGAATGATGGGGATATTCTTATATATGCATCTTGTTAATGTCGGTTACCAGGTGTTCACCATATGAATGATTTTTATCTCTATGTATGGGATGTGTATTGAAATATGAAATCTTGTGGTCTATTATTATGATTTGATATATATAGGTTAAACCTATAACTCACCAACATTTTTGTTGACGTTTTAAGCATGTTTATTCTCAGGTGATTATTAAGAGCTTCCGCTGTCGCATACTTAAATAAGGACGAGATTTGGAGTCCATGCTTGTATGATATTGTGTAAAAACTGCATTCAAGAAACTTATTTTGTTGTAACATATTTGTATTGTAAACCATTATGTAATGGTCGTGTGTAAACAGGATATTTTAGATTATCATTATTTGATAATCTACGTAAAGCTTTTTAAACCTTTATTGATGAAATAAAGGTTATGGTTTGTTTTAAAATGAATGCAGTCTTTGAAAAACGTCTCATATAGAGGTCAAAACCTCGCAACGAAATCAATTAATATGGAACGTTTTTAATCAATAAGAACGGGACATTTCACGATTAACTTCTCATCCTCATACTCTATCCTTCATACCTCACTTTTTAGCAACGGCTTCGCACGTGAACATTTTTGGGCCAAAGACTTAAGTCCCTGATAATCATCAAAACTACATTTAATTCATTAGTTTTCATTACCTAGTAACATGACAGCCGATGATTCAAAGATTTTTCACTTGACCTTTTTCAACTCGTAACCTCTGAAATACGAAAAACTATGTTCATCAAAAATTTTACACGTTGTTTATTGTAAGGTCCTCATAAGATTTATGGACAAACGAAAGTAATAAAAATTTTTCTGTCACTTATGTGATTTATAAAATCATATATGTACATATATAATGAAGTTAATAAGTTTACCCTTACCTATTTTGGTTAGTACATACTGAGTTATACATTCACATTATTTAAAAACAACTCCTTTATTGAGTTGTTTAACTTAAGTCAAATAGTTTTGTGCAAAATGGTACGCGTCGTACATACTTCTAAATTTACTAGGAACTTCATTCCGTTTATGTTGTCACATCAAACGTTTAAAGGTTTTCAAAACTTCCTCAGTTGATTTTATTAAAGGTTTTCGTATTAAACTACACCATGTATGGATCACACTTCTTCTCGCCCTCCGTTAGGGATGAAACTGACCATCAAGATCTTTGTTAAAAACTCTTGAGCCACGTTGGATGGCAGATTTACAAAATTTGTTAGAAAGTCTCTGCGCTCGTAAAATGTTCCTTTTAAGGTTAGACATGGCAGAAACGCGGGTCGATAAATCAGTTTTCTGGGGTATACTTAGTGGTCACCCTATCGTAGGAAAGGCACTAGGTGGGTTTCTACTCTCAATATTTCATGACTAATCACAACACCCTCGTAAACGTCATCTCTAGGATTCATTATTTTGAGGTACAAGAAATCATTTTTGGGGATTCTTTTCACTTGGAGTAAACCATTCTTTATAACCTAGGGTTCACATATCTTCTAATCCGCGCATCCCCTTAAGTATAAGGATAAATTCGGATCAATCCGCTCGAAGAGTTCACTCTCGTTCAAAGATTACACCTTTCGTGCGATTTTATTTCAGAAATGTAGTATAAAATACTTTAAGAATCTATGAATCTTGTTATCCTCTTGGAAGGGACTGCTTAAAATGTCTGTAACACGGATATAGTTACTCTACACATTTCTTCCTTCGTTGGTTGCAACTATATGTTGTTCTAGTCGATGTTAACCCTAACTTCAACATGTAACTGAAAGGATAAAGTTACAATATGGAACTGTGCTTCCATTCCATCTAAGGATAAGTTCACCTGCAGTATGGTAAACTGGGCGATATCCTTCATTGTTCGTTCAGACCGTCCTGAAGACACTATAAATATGGCTTGCATTGCATATAAGTCCGATTAGTTACTTTCAGCTAAAATTTTAGTTCATTTAGTCAAATGAAACGTTCTTAAATATCGGGTTCTTCATACCTATGGTCTCCTTCTGAAATTAAGGGATTAGTACAAAATCTGTGGCTAACACTATCCAGACATCAAATCGCATGGTTATGATCACCATGTTTTCCATTCTACCTGTCAGCTTTGTATTGCGACATAAGCGCTCAATGTTTTAGATGAGTTTGGTAACATTCATGATGCATTCCATGCATCCAGCTTACTGAAGATGCCTGTAAGGCTAAAAATATCATCTTTCCTTTTGTGGGTATATATTACGATGACATATTCGTGTTAGCAAGAAACGAAACCACACTGTTGATCTCTTAGGACAAGAGACTTAATTAATGGCATATTCCTATTCTTACTTTTATATGCTCAAGTACCTTTCAAGGTAAATACCTCACTTCTGAGCTCACGAGTCCCTCAGAACTTTGATACGCTCCTTCTTATTCAAACACGGTACTATTGTCGGTTACTCCTTAAAATTTCGGGACGAAATTTTCTTTAACAGGTGGGTAATATAACGACCCGGCTGTTTCGACTTGCTTTTGTGCTTTGTGCTTTCACAAAACTGCGTATTTGTGTGTACTGAGCTATATTATACTCTGGGATCTTACTACATGTGGATTACTTTCGTTTATATGTTAAAACATGCCTTTAAGTACATAGGGTACTTAACTTGATCCCCGGAAGCCTTTATGACCGTTGGTGTCACTTGACGTTTAAAACGAACTGCGTACTGCGTACATGTTTAACTTTGGTCATAATCGGAATATTATGACTACGAAATACTAATTGTTATTTTATAATAACAATTAATTGGGTTTTTGGATGCTTAATTACGCTTAGTAATTTACTTATGCTTACTAGTTAGTCTTGTTGGACTTTCTACCTTGTTGGACTTTAGTCCACCCTACACTAGTTAGTGCACTATTTAATTAGCCCAATTATAAGTAACTAGTGACCCATTAATAAGTAAAACAAATGCCCATTTATTAGAGGGAACATGCTAGCATTTTTGTCAAGTATTATCCTTAATGTTGCATGGGATCCCAACATAAGCACCAACTTTAGACAACCATTAACCAAAAAGCAAGAGTTGTCTTCCCTTTTGTCCCCCCATGCCCACGGTTTTGGAAGACCACCACCACCATCACCACACTATAAATACAAGCCTTGATTCATCCATTTTACACTTGCTCTCATTTGCATTTCACACACACTTACTCTCTAATTCTTTCTCTAGTCTTTCTCTCTCTAAAAAGTGTAAGTAATTGATTTTTCTTCTTCTTCTTCCCTTCCCTTTCATGTGATCCTCATCATCATCTAAGGATCTAGCTTTTTAGCTTTGATCTTGATTACATCTTGTAGATTCAAACATGGATTTGAATCCTTCAAGAACATGGAAGATTCAAGCTTTCTAGCTTTGAATCTTCACCTACTTTGAAGATCTAAATCTTTTAAATTTAATCTTGTTATTTTGTTATAAAGATTCAAACTTGTGTTTGTAATCTTCATGTAACTTAAAGATCCAAGCTTTATGCTTCAAGTTCTTCAAGAACAACCAACATGCAAGCTTTCTAGCTTGAATCTTCATATCTTTTGTTGGATCTAAGTTTTCTAACTTATGATCTCATTACTTTATTATAAAGATCAAAACTTGTGTTTATGGTCTTCATGTAACTTAAAGATCTAAGCTTTATGCTTCAAGGTCTTCAAGAACACCAAAGGTTCAAGCTTTCTAGCTTTGTAATCTTATAACTTGTGTGAAAAGGATCCAAGCTCTCTAGCTTAGGGTTCCATCACCTTATTTGATTTAGATTATATTCATACTTGTTTAATTGAAGTAAAGTTTGTAGCTTTAGTTGTAAATGGAACTTGTAATTGTGTTAAGACTAAGGATATGATGTAACCTTGGTTCATCATCCATCTAAGACTCTTAAATGAGTTGTATTCTTACTTGGTCTTAACATATTGTGTGTTGATGGTAGAATCCTGGTCAAGGTGATGCTAACCCATCAACGAGTTGTACACTTGAAGCTACAAGCATCAAGAATGAGAACCGTGATGAGCATCAAGCACCAAGAACCCCACCGGAGCACTTGTTACTGTTTTTCGGGATCTGATCAGATTCCTGGACTTCTGGAAAATTTATTTTCAGTTATTTCGTTTCGAGTAGATGACTTTTCGTTTAGGCTTCGACTTAATCCGACATACGGTTTAGGATTTATAGCCCTCCGAAAGTCACTACGCCGTTGTAACATTGTGCTGAAATTTCTGACCTACTCGTACTTAAACAGTCGCCACGGTCAAACAAAGATGAGTTTGGTTCTGCAAATTGGTCAGCCACTAGAGGACTCCAATACGGAGCCATAGCCACTAATTTTGCGTCTTTTTGATTTACGTAGAGGCCGTAGCAGCTGATCAAAGTGTGACAACCCGTAAATTTCCAACCAAATTTAAACTTTAATCTTTATATGTTTCCGACATGATAAGCAATATTTGTTAAGTTAAATTTCAAGAATTTTAAACTATGTTCATACATTCATTCAACCTCGACCAAGTTTCAACGATTCACGAACCATTAAACGAATATGATTATATATGTATATGTGTATATATATTATAACTTGAAACGTAAACAAAATATTAGATTAAATACTTTATATGATTGTATCTGTTTCAAAATGTTTATCAATGGAATTAGAAGATAAGATCAAATGATTGAATTATCAGATATATTGAATTATGATTACAAGTCTCTGTTGAAAGGCCCACGTTGATTTGAGAAATCTTTCCATTTTAACAATATTCGGAAAATGGTAAAGTGATTTATAAATAAGTACAAATTGTCAATCATTGAGAACTAGACAAAGGATAGTGGAAGATTGAATCTCATAAAGACTCGATTGATCTATTTAGTTTCAAACGTACAAAAACGTTTTCAGTTTAAAAAGAACTTTATTATTAAAATGTATATAACTTTTTTAAATATCTAGAACCACTTTTAACAACTTATTACTTAACTAGTATGATAAAGATAACGATATTTATATTTTATTTTATTAAATATATATAACGATTTAAATTAATATTATATATATTTATACGCGTATTATACGTACATAGTTTTATACTTTACCTTTACTTTATTTTTACTTTACTTTAACTTTAATAATTCACTTTAATAATTCATACTTTAATAATTCACTTTAATAATTCATACTTTAATAATTCACTTTAATAATTCATACTTTAATAATTCACTTTAATAATTCATACTTTAATAATTCACTTTAATAATTCAAAAATCTATTATAAATAGAATTCAATAGGTTTTATTATTTCATAGAAACTTGAAAATATTTTTCTCTAAACTCTCTCAATCGATTTACATATATATATATTTACTCCGTATTATTTCAAGATATTATTAGTATACATAAAATATTACGACGGAGTGCTGTCCGAGTGGTTTCGAAATTGTTTTTCGAGTAGGATAGGATTAAGGAAATTATGGGTTATAGCTATGGAGGTGATTGAGTATGGTTCATGGGTATGCTCGTGAGGTCAATATAGTGTTTATCATTTCCGTTGCGTCTACGTACCTTTCCTGCAATATTGAATCTCAATATTGATACGTGAGTACTCATAATTTAACTTTTACACAATAATAGTGTATCCCTGACTAGTGCTCGAGTATTTAGGATTATGCATGCTTGTACTTTTGATATTGCCCTTAGACAGGTTAGGTTGAATTTTGAATTAGTTACACTTGCGGTTGAGATAAGGTATAAGATATGCATGTCCTTGGAAAGCTAGCGAAAAATTAAGAACTTTTCCTTTAGATATCGAATGGTTTCGATGAACGGATTAGAAGTTATAATCAATTGAATTTTCGATATTTTTATTAAAAATGATTATTATTATCGTCGTTTTTATCGTCGTTCTAGTTTTATCTTATTATTATGATTATTATTATCTTTATCAATAAAAGGGATTTATCATTAAAAATTGTTATTTTTTTTATTATTACTATCGTTATTATCGTTAAAGTTATAATTAGTATTATTATTATTATCCAATTATTATTATTATTATTATTATTATTAGTATTATTATTATTATCATTATTAATATATATATCATTATTTAAAAACGGTTATTGTTATTGTTATTTTTATTATTACTATATTATCATTAAGATAATTATTAGTATTATCGTTAATAATGTTATAGTAACTTTCATTATTAATATTAGTGTAATTAAAATAAATATTTGTAACACCTAATTATTTTGATTACTATTATTATCATTATTATGAACACGATATAAAAGACGATTAAAAGCTATTAAACGAAACGATTAGGAAATAATGAGTAAGAGTATCATGATGAAATTAAAATATTATAAGATATTGATTTAGATAAAATTATCGTTCTTATTATTTTTATCATTACTATTATTATTAAAAGTATCGTTAGTATTAAAACTATCATTTTAACAAAAATTATCATTTCAATAGAAATGTCATTGTTACTATAAAATATCATTATTATTATTATTTTAAATAGAATTATTATTTTAAAGATAATATTAAAAATTATCGTAAATATTAAAGTTATCATAATTAGAATTATCGTTTTATCATAATGTCATCTTAGTGATTATAAATATTGATATTTTTATAATAATAATTATTA
This sequence comes from Rutidosis leptorrhynchoides, assembly GCF_046630445.1. Taxonomy (NCBI): domain Eukaryota; kingdom Viridiplantae; phylum Streptophyta; class Magnoliopsida; order Asterales; family Asteraceae; genus Rutidosis; species Rutidosis leptorrhynchoides. The sequence goes on along the minus strand of NC_092336.1, from coordinate 78,587,944 downwards.
TTACAAAATAATACAACTTTTACTTACTATCATTATAGATATTATTTTATCAAATAAATATGTGATACAAACATATTTTACTACGTGTAATAACTTACTTTAATAATACCTATCATATTATCTTTATGATATTAAATGAACCCTATAAATTTTATTACTTAGTATATATATAAGTATATTTTATTATATAAATTTAATATAAAATTTTATTTATTAATAAATAAATTATATTATTTACTCTAATAAATCTTTTAAAAAATATTTAAAAAATATAAAATGACGATATTTAAACTATATATTAATCATGTATAGATTTTTGGAAATTATTTTGAGTCAAATTTACTTTTGTTGACTTTTGCATATTAGTCTCGAGCATTAGGATTGTGGTACACTATGACTTGACCTAATTTGTTAGACAAATATTGACCAACACATAAATATATATAATTAATTTAGGTTCGTGAATCCGAGGCCAACCTTGCACTTGTTCAATGACGTTATATGTATTTTTACTACGAAATACAGTATGGTGAGTTTCATTTGCCTTTTTACCCTTTATATTTTTGGGACTGAGAATACATGCGCTTTTATAAATGTTTGACAAAATAGACACAAGTAATTGAAACTACATTCTATGGTTGAATTATCAAAATCGAATATGCCCATTTTTATTAAAGTCTGGTAATCTAAGAATTAGGGAACAGACACCCTAATTGACGCGAATCCTAAAGATAGATCTATTGGGCCTAACAAACCCCATCCAAAGTACCGGATGCTTTAGTACTTCGAAATTTATATCATGTCCGAAGGAGGATCCCGGAATGATAGGGGATATTCTTATATGTATCTAGTTAATGTCGGTTACCAGGTGTTCACCATATGAATGATTATTTTTGTCTCTATGCATGGGACGTATATTTATGAGAACTGTAAATGAAATTTTTGTGGTCTATTAAAATGATGGAAATAAATGATTATGATAAACTAATGAACTCACCAACCTTTTGGTTGACACTTTAAAGCATGTTTATTCTCAGGTGTTAAAGAAATCTTCCGCTGTGCATTTGCTCATTTTAAAGATATTACTTGGAGTCTTTCATACCATATTTCGAAGAACGTTGCATTCGAGTCATTGAGTTCATCAAAGATTATTATTCAATCAATTTATAGTTGGATAGTGGATATTATGAAATGGTATGTATGCCTGTCAATTTTCGATGTAAAGAAAGTTTGTCTTTTAAAAACGAATGCAATGTTTGTAAAATGTATCATATAGAGGTCAAATACCTCGCAATGTAATCAACTATTGTGAATCGTTTATAATGTATATGAACGGGTCCTTTCACAAAGTCAGCCTATTGTTTCGACCTCTATACTTGTTAAACTTACTTAGATTTTACGATGATGAATGATGATGATGATGATGACACTTAAACTTATTTTATGCACTATTAAAACTTATGAGGACAAACTACTGACCTAGTAACCTTTGACTTAGGTTGACGACTGATATTGCTCTAAACATACATATTATTCGACGCAATATCACTTATATTTCATAGGTTTTTACCATCTACAAAGACATTCAATGCGCATTTCACGAGAAAAACGACAAAAGTAGACAAGAGCTTGCTATTTGAAGATTCGACGATAAAACGATGAGTTTAAATCAAATATATATTGAAAAAAAACGTTTATCCGAATTCAAGAACAAAGAAGACTGAAGAAAAAGGTTACACAAGTCGTCCAAAATGGTATATATCAATAAGGGATCAACAAAGAATAAACAAAAAGGAAAAAATGAAGAAAACTGTCGATTGGTCTTACACGAATCGTGTAACACTACACGAAACGTGTAGCCTTTTGGTCATACGCGAATCGTGTAGCCATACACGAAACGCGTAATGTTAGGCCAGATTACTGTTCCAGTTTCCAGAAGGGGGCGGCTACTTTTATGTTTTTAAAACAATTCTTTTGTCTAAGTGCTACAGCAAGTGGAGCTTTTTGACTCAACTACTACTTCAAGTTCAATGATAAATACGGAGTACTATCAACACAAAAGATATAAAAAAATACAACACAAGTTTACACATATCAATTACTATACATAAATACTACTGTCATTTTATTACTCTGTAAAATTAGTTTCAAATATTTAGGGGGTATTGTTCGTGATTAAGGGTGTATTTGTACGCGTGAAAGGGGTGTTATTATTGTAATTTTCCTACCGTTTGAAGTTAATGAAAGTGAAGATATTTTAGTAAGTTTACTCTGTTAAAATTAGTGTTATTATTATGTTTGCATATCTATATTTTTATGTTTACCCTAGTGTAATGAATAGCTAAATTTCCCTAGTGTTTGCTTAAATGTAGAGCCCCTAGTGAAATGGATTGTTACCATTTGTAAAAGTTAAAAATGTAACTTTAGTATTTTTAATATTGAGCCTAGTTAAAAGAACCATTTTTATGTAATTAGGTATTTAACCCTTGCCACTTAATTTATTAAATTTAAATAACGAAAGTTGTTTTTATTTACATAAATTAAGCTTCAACATTAAAAATGATCTAGACGAATTTATGGATAAGTTATTAACACCAATTTAGAAATAAACTTCGGTGGTTTGGGTGATATCAATAAATTATATGACAGTGAAATTGTAAAAAGGGAAACCGTTACGATTTGGGTATTGGCGAAAGTCAAAACTAGGCTAGGTCTCAATTTAAATACTTAAGGAATAGTAGCTATCTAAAAAGAATCCGATGAAAATTAGATTTTATTTAGTTAGTCTTAACCTTATATTTATTCGAAAGAAAAATATAAAGTTTATTACTAAAACATTTTAAATAGGGCGTAAACTCAAAACAATCCATGGACCTAGGGGTGACACATTTAAGTAAACACTCCCATTTATCCCATTATTATTTCTTGTGAACGTATTATTATCATTATTTACGAATTATTATTTTAAAATATAAAAAGAATACATAAAAACACTCGAATCTGTACTAGTTAGTTTTGTCACATCGTATTACTCATACGCGAATCGTGTATGGTCTACACGAAACGCGTACGCCTGTTTATCAAACTGTACGATCAGATCTACACAATTCGTGTAGGTTTTAAATTATACGCGATACGCGTATAAATACGCGAAACGCGTAAGGTAATAACGCGGCTACAGTACCAGTTAGGGTAAAATTAGGGTTTTAATTATTTAATTATTTATATTTAGGTTATTACTATATAATTAATATTAGTTATTATAAAATACCTTAATACATGTTTTAACCTTATAATTAGTGTTAATTAAAAGTTTATAACTTATAATTAGTTTGTAATTAGTTAAATTACTATTCCTAATAATTTATATTAATATAATTAAAACTTGTCATTTAGTTAATTTAAATAAGTTTATATTATAATTACTCAAAACAAAATTCTAAACATATAGTTTTATTAAAAATTACTATTTTACTAATTACCATCTAGTAATATAATTAATGCATCATAATTAGCATAATTTCATTTAGTTCCTTTTTAAGTTATTTATTGTAATCTTGTAATTTTATTTATGAAGTAAATTAGTTAAGTTATTTTCTGTTACTGTTATATTATAAATTCCTAATCCAAAACCCCCCTTTAATTAAGTTTGACATCAAAGACTATTAAAAACCATTAAACACTCCATCTCCCTGTGGAACGAATCGGATTTACCAACAAACTAAACTACATGAATAGGACTAGTTGCCTATATATGTGTGAAATCAACCTGAATTCAATAAAATACCACATATACAATAAATCAATTCGTGTAACAAAACAACTCAAATCCGTTCATAAATAAAGGTCTCGATCCCCAACATCAACGACCTTTCGGACCGACTTACTACTTGCACACTTTTGTGACGACTTTTACTGCTTATTCACTGTGAGTTATAGCATCCCTTTTTACTTTAATTATTTTGGGACTGAAAATACATGCGCTTTTTACATTTTACATACTAGGCACGAGTACTTAAACTTTATATATGTGTGGGTTATACAATGGCATAAACTTTCCCCTTAGCTCGGTAACGTTTAGTCATTGGTTTTTGAACCGGTGAACGCAAATCTTAGATATGGATCCATAGGGTTTGACATTCCCACTCGGGCTAGTCGTGCTAGCATTTAACGGGTGTTTAATACTTCGTGAACTTACGCACTCGCCAAGTGTACTTTTAGGGGGTAATATTACGTTAAGTTAGTTACCGTGTGCCTACGGATAAGCATATACTTTATCATACTGATTTGAAACACTAGTTTGAAGCACTGAAATCTCGTGGCCTACATTGCATTACTGATTACAAATAAACTATAGCTCACGAACATTTGTGTTGACTTTTTAAGCATGTATTTCTCAGGTGCTTAGACGTTGTTGTTTTCGCTGTTAGACTTGCTGTCTTGGTGTAATAGACTTGCTGTTATGGACCTGCTGTGTTAGATTTCCGCTGCATTACTTAGAGATGTCTCAATCATGGAACTTTTCTTCTGCATTCGTAATTTATGTTATTTTCAAACAATGGCTTTGTAACGACCTTTGGGTCACATACTTATGTTTATGCTTGTATTCATAGGAAGCACGTTATCTTTTGTAAAACGTTATCTTTTCATGAATGCAAAACTGGTTTTCAAACAGCATATAGTGTTTGACCTTGTAATGATTCTGTTGTTTGATGATCCGTACACGATGGTTTTGTACATGGCATCACAAAATAGATGTGCCTCAAAATCATTGATTTCAGTCAAACTACCACACTTGAAACTCAGACTTCTAGTGATATTCGACAACAAAAACATCTACCTTGGAGAAAACATACTGATTTTAACAGATGAATCAGTTAAAGGTTGACCAACCATAGGAAAACAGGATCTCACAGCAGACCTTGACACAGTTCTAACAAAGTTATCTTGAACAGGAAGATTTAAAGCAACTCTTAAATGATTTTCAGTAAGAGTTAAAGAATTGTTACGATCCCTGTAAGTACCAGTAATAGTCCTAGCTTCTCTTTTTCCAACTCAAGTGTACCAAAATTCTCCTAACATCTCTGGAAACATGATTGTAGTTTTGAAGAAAGCATCCTTCAAAGGGTGATTTCGCATGAACAGAACCAAATCCTCATACCCTTCATTAGCAAAATTCTCAGGAATAGTACCACAAGCAACCCTATTATTAGCCGAGACTTGAACATCTTTTCCTCCTCTAAAATCTTTAGCCCTAATCATGTTATCAGTGGGTACAAGAACAAAAGGGATGAACTTCGTGTTTGCCATTAGCTCCAAAAAATTTCAAGAACACGAATGAATTTTGAAAGCCGAGTGAATTTTGAAGAAGATGATGATCGAATGAGAGGGATTAGGGTTTATTGCAGGAGATTAGCTTGAAGAAGATTTTGAAGAGTAAAAATAGGAGAGATAAACACAGAATAAATACTCCTGACACAAAGAATTCAAAAAGTTACCATTAACCCCCTTCAAAATTTAACCTTTTTACTTTAGAAAATAGAATAAAGAAAAACTTTATTTGACTAAATAAGGAAACGATTTTACAGTAAAAATAAACCAGAATAAACTTTCCCAGACTCTGAATAATATGATGTCATCCAGACTCTGAATATGACGTCATTCAGACTTTTTTTTTTTACAATAACATTTTAGGGAATATCATCAATGGACAACATTTCAATTGATGGATTTAACATTCCAAGTTGTCCAAGAAGATAGAAATGCCTTTTCTCAGAAAGTGCTTTAGTAAAAATATCTGCCAATTGATCCTTAGTGCCAATATGCTTTAAAAACACTTTGCCCTTTTCAACACAATACCTTATAAAATGATGCCTGATTTCAATATGCTTGGTTCTTGAGTGAAACACTGGATTCTCAGTAATGGCAATTGCACTTTCATTGTCACACATGATTGGAGTGTTGGTCAATGTTAACCCAAAATCCAAAAGTTGATGTTGCATCCAGAGTAACTAAGCACAACAACTTCCAGCAGTAACATACTCACCTTCTGCTGTAGAAGTAGCAACAGAATTCTGCTTTTTACTAGACCAGCTAACCAACTTTCCACCTAGCAATTGACATCCACCAGAGGTGCTTTTCCTGTCTAACTTGCACCCTGCATAGTCTGCATCTGTGTAACCAATTAGATCAAACCCCGAGTCTTTAGAATATCAAAGACCTAGGTTAGGGGTACCTTTTAAGTACCTAAAAATTATTTTCACAGCTTTATAATGAGACTCCCTAGGATCAGATTGGTAACGTGCACAAAGACATGTAGCAAACATTATATCAGGTCTACTTGCAGTTAAGTATAGCAAAGAACCAATCATACCTCTTTAGGTTGATTGACAAGTGAGTTTCCCAGATTCATCTTTATCAAGCTTTTCAGAAACACTAATTGGAGTTCTTAAAGAGGAACAATTTTTAAAACCATATTTAGTTAACATGTTAGAAATGTAGTTACTTTGGTTAATAAAAATGCCCTCAAAACTCTATTTTATTTGCAACCCAAGAAAATAGTTTAAAGTACATAAATTACTCATTCTATACTCTTTAGACATAATGTCAGAAAACTATTTTCTCAAGTGTGGATTTGTAGACCCAAAAATAATATCATCAACATAAATTTGTACAAGTAACACATCACCTTTGTCTTTTTTGATAAACAAAGTCTTGTCAATAGCTCCTCTGAAAAAATTCTTTTCTAGAAGAAACGTTGACAAGGTATCATACCAGGCCCTCGGAGCTTGCTTCAGACCATACAATGCTTTCTTCAGTTTGTAGACATGCTTAGGAAATTTCTTATTTACAAAACCAGGAGGTTGTTTCAAATAAACCTCTTCTTGCAATTTACCATTCAGGAAAGCACTCTTCACATCCATTTGGAACACCTTGAAATCTTTGTGAGCAGCATATGCCAGAAACAGTCTAATAGCTTCAATTCTAGCAACAGGAGCAAAAGTCTCATCATAGTCTATTCCTTCTTCATGTATGTACCCTTGAGCAACTAACCTTGCTTTATTTCTGATCACAATATGTGACGACCCGAAAATTTCTGACTAAATTTAAACTTAATCCTTGTATGATTTCGACACGATAAGCAAAGTCTGTAAAGTTGAGTCTCAAAAAGTTTGAACTATTTTCACATATTCATGTGACCTTCAACTGTCCCCGATGATTCACGAACCATTGCTTGTAAATATGTGTATATATATAAATATATGTATATATAAATATATGTATAATATATATAATAACATGAACATTAATAAACTATTATATACATTTATTGTTATAAATAAATATGTATAATAAACTACATTGTAATAAAAAAAAACTATTATTTTATATGTATATATATTTTGTTATATTTAATTTAATTATTTAATATACATATTTATTTGCGTAGTAAATTTTGTTATTTAAAACTCGTTATATATATACATAGTGTATATTAAATATAATTAATTTTGAGTTTAAATGGTAAATGTCTGTAACTTTCGGTTGACGTTTAATTATTTTTAAAATAGGTCTAATATATATATATATATATATATATATATATATATATATATATATATATATATATATATATATATATATATGAAGTTTTAAAATAAAAGTTGTTCCAAAATTTGATTAAAAAGATAATAGTTTTGATAAATAATTTTTTTACCTTTTCAAACTAAGTTTTTGTACTCCGTACATATAAATTGGAACAGAAAACAAATAATTATCGAATCTTTTTTATCAGGTTTCAAACATGTAATGACCAGAATAAATAAATGGTCTTAATTTAAAAATTTTGGATTTTTAGGAACAATTTTATACGTTAATTGTTTAGCAAAGGAGCACGATATAATACTACGTAATTTGAAAGCTCAATAGGGTCCGGCTGCTAACTGTGTATGATATTTGTTTGAGATTACTATTTCCCTTTTAATATTATAATGTATTTCTGTCTCCTTTCACTTTCTAAAATCTAATCTATGTTAGATATATTTACATACTTACAAATTTGATCAATCATAACTAATCTATCAATTTATCTTCTGTTTGCTTTTGTACGTTCGAGGGCCACCATCAATCACCACCACCCTTACTCTATCTCTCTCGTTTGATTCTAGATCGAACAACCGAAGAGATTCATCACCACTAAACAACCATCATACCACCGTCGGCCACCACCATCACTGAATACCACTCTCATCCGCCACCATCAACACCCTCAAAATCCACCACAACCGTCACCCTTTAAAAGGTTAATGAAATCCGTTTGTTTGGATTCGTTGTACAACCACTTTCACTCACATAATTCTTCAAGTCCAACTAAAATAAAAATCACATCTAAGAACATGAAGATAGAAGGGTGCTCAATCGAGAAGCAAACGCAAAGTTGACTCGGTTCGAGGACGATCCTCTTTTACGGTAAATCTTAACAGAAACTCGAATACTCACGATCACCACCACCTTCGTTAGAACCACCATCAAATCGCCACCACTCTCAACACCTTCAACCATATCTCTCTCTCTCTCTCTCTCTTTCTCACCATACTTCTGTTTGGAAACCAAAAATAAAACGTAACCACCATCAAACCTACAATTTATTTTCTTTGATTATTACGGTTTTGTGTGAAGCAATCAATCACAACTTCCACTATCTTAACCACCACCACCACTTTAGTTCTGCTACTGCAGCTGTGATTACTTAAAACGTTACCCAAAACATCACCTAATTGTTACCCTAATGCTGTTCACCGCCATTTTTTTTCTTTCGTTCTTCACCTTCTCGTCGCTATTAGTTGCTACTGTAGCTGTACGGATCTGTTACTATAACGATAATGATTAATTATGAAGATGATAAAGAAACTGTGATGGTAACGATAATATAATAATGATGATATAAAGATGATGTTGTTTTATGATAATGGAAAAAGATGATGCAATCATGAAGATGATGATAGGTAATGGGTTTCGTTCTTAAATCAATTTAGAACCGATGATAATTATGATTGTGCTTACGATTATATTAGGATTATGAGGATAAATATTATGTTAGCGAAATTAGATGATGAAAATTATTAATTGATGATGATATTAAATTAAGGATGATGATGATGGCGAGTATGGTGTAAGATTAATGATTGATGATGGTCTGGTCGATTTAAATTTAAAAGAAGAAGAAGAAGATAGCAGTTAAAGGGATAAAATTTTTAGTTTAGGTGTTATCACAGAAAAACAGAATCAGTTGAATGGTTAGGGGTGGTGTTGATGAACGAGAGGTCGGGTGTTCAATCCTAGGCTTCAGCAAGATATTTTTTTTAATTAAACAACCTGCTGTTAGGTTTATTGTTGGACTAGAAGTTCCTGTTGGGCCGAGATTCAATCTATATTTTTACTGGGCTGTAAATTGCTTGTTATTGGGCCGGTAATTTCAGTTGGGCCGGACTCATGATGATGAGGAATTGTGAAAGAATGATGATGATGATGATATACGTAAATGGTGAGTAGATTATGAAAATGAAAACAGTTAAGGGTTAAAAGGATTTAAGGGGTAATTAAAATAGAAATTGAGAAGTAGAGCAATGGTTGGGCGTGTGTTGAATAAGCGAGAGGTCATGGGTTCGAGTCTCGTCCGGGGCATTTCTTTTTAGAAAAAGCTTGGAGAGGGTATACACTTTTATTTTATTTCTATCATTATTATTATAAGTTATTATTATGTTTATTATTATTATTATTATTGTTATTATTGTGATTATTATTGTGATTATTATTATTAGTATTATAATTATTATTATAAGTATCATAATTATATTTATTATTAATATCATAAAAATAAGTATTATATCTATTATTATTATTATTATGAGTATTACTTATGATATTATTATTAATTTTAAAACTTTAATATTATTATCATTTTAAGTAACGTCATGTGACGACCCGAAAATTTCTGACCAAATTTAAACTTAACCTTTATATGTTTCCGACACGATAAGCAGAATTTGTAATGTTGAATCTCAAAAAGTTTGGAACTACATTCATGTAATCAATTACCCTTTGACCGTGTTCGACGATTCATGAACAATTATGTGTATATAGATATGTATATATAATATATAATATTAACTGAAAACATTAACAAAGTATTAGATATATGATACTTTACATGAACATATTTGTTTCGATATATTTATCGACAGAATTAAGAGATAATATCAAATGATTGAATTATCAGATACATTATGATATGATTACGGGCCTATGTTATGAGGTCCACTGTGATTTAAGAAATCTATTCTTTTTGACAACTCATTAATTAACCAGTATGATAAAGATAACGATAATTATATTTTATTTTATTAAATATATATAACGATTTAAATTAATATTATATATATTTTTATACGCGTATTATACGTACATAGTTTTATACTTTTACTATACTTTAACTTTACCTTTACTTTACTTTTACTTTACTTTAACTTTAATAATTCATACTTTAATAATTCACTTTAATAATTCATACTTTAATAATTCACTTTAATAATTCATACTTTAATAATTCACTTTAATAATTCATACTTTAATAATTCACTTTAATAATTCATACTTTAATAATTCACATTAATAATTCATACTTTAATAATTCAAAAATCTATTATAAATAGAATTCAATAAGTTTCATTATTTCATAGAAACTTGAAAATATATTTCTCTAAACTCTCTCAATCGAATTACATATATATATATATATATATATATATATATATATATATATATATATATATATATATATATATATATATATATATATATATATATATATATATACTTAGTATTATTTCAAGATATTATTAGTATACATAAAATACTACGACGGAGTTATATTCAGACGATTTCAAAATAAGTTTTCAAATGGGATAGAGCTAAGGAAATTATGGGTTATAGCTATGAAGGTTATGGGTATTGATCGAGGGTATTGCTCGTGAGGTCAACCTAACGTTTATCATTTTCATTGCGTCTACGTACTTTCCTGCAATATTGAATCACAATATTGATACGTGAGCATTCATATCTTATCTTTTATATATTAATAGTGTATCCCTGACTAGTGCTCGAGTGTATATGATTATGCATGTTTGTATGCTTAGTTTCGCCGTTAAATAGTTTATGATAAATCACGAATTTGATACATATGCTACTGAGATAAGTTATATGATATGCATGTCGTTGAAAAGCTGAAGAAAAAATTAATAACTTTTCATTTAGAAATCGTGTGGTTTCGATGAACGGATTAAAAGATATGGTCAACTGATTTATCATTAATTTTAATATTATTATTAAAACGATTATTATAACTGTTATCAGTTGATGTTATTACTAAAATTATCTTTATTACTAAAAATTAATATTTTTATTGAAACTATCATTTTATTATTTTTATCATTATTATTATTATCAATATTATTTTATCAAATAAATATGCGTACAAAGATATTTTTACCAAACGTAATGTAATTACATTAATAACACATACCACTATATTTTTATGATATTAAGTGAATTTTATAAATTTTATTACTTGAGATATATAAAAGTATATTTTTATCATATATGAATTTTAATATAAATTTTTATTTATTAATAAATGACTTGTATTATTTAGTATAATAAGATCTGATAAATATATTTAAATATATAAAACTACTATATATAAGTTATATAATAAACATGTATAGATTTTGGAAGTCATTTTGGGTCAAGTTGACTTTTGCATGTCGGTCTCGAGCATTAGGATTGTGATACACTACGACTTGACCTAAATTGTTAGACAGATATTGACCAACATATAAATATATATACTTAATATAGGTTCGTGAATCCGAGACAAACCCTGCACTTGTTCAGTTCCGTCATATACATAATTGCTACGAAATACAGTATTGTGAGTTTCATTTGCTCCCTTTTATATATATTTTTGGGACTGAGAATACATGCGCTATTTTTATAAATGTTTTACGAAATAGGCACAAGTACTAAAACTAATTCTACGTGGGTTTAAACCAGAAATATATCCTTAGCTTGGTAACATTAAACTACTTGTCTATGTACGGTAGGCGCGAATCCTAAAGATAGATCTATTGGGCCTGACAAACCCCATCCTGACTATGGGATGCTTTAGTACTTCGAGGTTATTTTAAACACACCTGATCTGGTGTACTTTAGAGGGTAAAACATGAACGTTAAGGCTTGTTACCGGGTGCCTACAACTTATAGAATACTTTTATACACTTGCGAGTGTACGGATATTTATAGAAACTGAAATCTTGTGGTCTATTACTATTACGGAAATGATGGATTATGATAAACTAATGAACTCACCAACCTTTTGGTTGACACTTTAAAGCATGTTTATTCTCAGGTATTAAAGAAATCTTCCGCTGTGCATTAGCTCATTTTAAGGATATTACTTGGAGTCATTCAAGACATACTTTGAAAGACGTTGCATTCGAGTCGTTGAGTTCATCAAGATTAATATTAAGTCAATTATAGTTGGATGTAATATGAAATGGTATGCATGCCGTCAATTTTTGATGTAAAGAAAGTTTATCTTTTAAAAACGAATGCAATGTTTGTAAAATGTATCATATAGAGGTCAAATACCTCGCGATGTAATCAACTATTGTGAATCGTTTATAATGTATATGAACGGGTCCTTTTAGTTGGTATCAGAGCGGTGGTCTTAGCGAACCAGGTCTTGCATTAGTGTATCTAACTGATAGTTGTTAAGATGCATTAGTGAGTCTGGACTTCGGCCGTGTCTGCATGTCAAAAGTTTTGCTTATCATTTTTAGTCAGAAATCATCTACTTATCATCATTTGGAAATTACCTGCTTATCATTCTTAATTCTAGAAGCGTTTTCTTACATTTATTGCATAATAGTGTATAGACGAATTCTTATCTTAGCATATCTGTTACTGTGAACTTTGACTGACATCTTTCAAAGATTCCTCCATAATTTATGGGATTTTGGTATTATATATACATATGTAAATTATGTATTGAAGAATACCAAATCTAAATTCTACAATCTATTTCATACCAAAAATTCTTTCCCTGATCATACAAGATGGATCCCTCAACCAGTTCGAGTTCCTCGGATTCCGACAGCTATGCCGATATGGATTTTCACATGAGCTCTGAAAGCAGCGTGACCGAAATGGATCAACCAATTAGCCATCATCTATTTTGGATGAATTGGGGATGAGTTCGTAATCTACTTAACCATTGGAGACAAGAAGAATATGATCCCTTTCATCCACCACATTGCCCTCTTGGCAATGAACCTGAAGCATTTACCGGCGAACCTGTCCGAAACATCATTTTCTCTCTCATTTCCAGAGTATCTCGTCATGATTATATACTACACCAAATTCTAGATCTTATCTATCCGCTCGTCCGAACCGACAATCACCCCGGTGTAATAGAAGAAGTCAACGAGCTTCGCGCTCGGGTAGTGGCTTTGGAGAATATGGTGCAAAGGTTACAAACACCAGCAGCATAACCAGTACCACCATCAACAACATCAACAGTACCATTACCACCACCAACAACAACCGCTTTGCAAACCTCAACTTCACAATCTGTCCCACGAGCATCGACGTCATACGCCATGTAGATACCAAGGAATACCACAACGATGAATTATTGATTCATAACTTCATTGGGGAAACATTCTACGACGATTATGTAATTTCTAAAGTTTAGAAATTATCTATCCTAGCCTTAACCATAAATCAAATGAGTTTAATTTAATATTAACTCATTAAATCTATATTACATCTGAAGAAATATACACATATATATTTCCATAAAGACTGTAATAAAATTCTTTTGTGCAAAATATTAATTGTGAAATTTTTTTTTAACGGGTAGGTAATACCCGAGAGATACATAAATTCACAATTAATATTTTACATTCTTCGAATCTGATTCAGCAAATCATCCATTATACTCCCTACTTTCACAACAATATACATTCTTTTATAGAAATCAAAACAACCATACTCATTCAAAATCTAATTACATATTCTGATTTTGAAATCTCAGAATTCGATTCAAGATATAACCGAAATCATCACTCTTAGATTTCTACATCTTTCAAAACTATACTTTGACTTCAAAACTGTCCTAGAACCTCATTTCTATTCATGAAACTCACAAAAATATTTGTATCATTCAAAATCTTAGAACATCATATGTATATTAACAATTACAATATGTGTTCAAACACTTCGAAATTCTTAAAGACATGCGAGATGATGATCCAACCACACATTACCCACTGTCATGCACCTGAAAAGCTCTCGAAACTAAAGTTATAGTTTAACACGTATCCGTGTCAGATCCTTTGATATTTATTACCAAATATAATTTTTCAATCTCTTTCCAAAATAGACAATTTTGTCATAGCTTCAACAAATCACCTTCATTTGTTTATACGAATAAACCTTATTATAACAATTACCCCTTCATCATTGTTACCGGCGAACCTTTCATATCTCGCCACATTAGCAGTAAACTTATCAACAACTTCATTAACCTTCGACTTAAGCCTCTCCAAAAAGCCACTATACTTATTCATTAAAACCCCATCATGTACTCACCTACATCCTGTAACAATAATTGTCACACCAACTACTGGGAATTAGCAATCAGTATTTTGAATTTCACGACAATTTTACGTCAAAAGTTATACATATAACGTCTATCTCCTAGACTTACATACTTCGAATGTGAATTTTCTGAAAAACATCCCAAACTATGAACTAGTTCTCCGAAATTGGAAAAATGCTGATGAAGCAGCAAAAACTGTAAACGAATTTAACAGTCAAAAGTTTGATGATAAAGAATAGTATGGTGGTAAAGCTGAGAAAAAGAGAAGGTTTGAAACTGGAAAATGGATTGATCAGACCATGAAGGAGGCTGTGGACAAATCACAAAGACTAAACCTGCCTTCAAAGGATCCAAATGATTCAGTGTCTACTGAAATCATTAGTAAACACCTTACTTCTTATTCTAAACCTTCACAGACAAATCTTCTTCATCATCCATATTATCGTATCTTTTATTATAATATCTTCGATATTCCTGAAGATATTTTCACAACTATTCTTATCCGAAATCTTTTATCTCTTCGCAATATCTGCGTTACAACATAAAAAGAAACTGTGTTAGTTTCTAAATTCTAAAAAAAAAAAATTTGAATTTAAAATAGGAATGTTTTTGAAGTAGTGTTGGGAACTGAAGCATGAGTTAGTATAATATAATGACACTTGATCAACGTGATTATATTACAGTAAGTCATGCTGAGTTTCTAATGGAACGTGATGATTCACAGAACATACCGTCATCATGTACTGTTTACACGACTCTTACATTCTACCTAATTTCCAAACATATTAAGAACATATCATCTTGATAGCTCTATATTTTCGGATATTCTGGTAATTTGCCAAATCAAGATCGTGCCATTACGATTTTCTTCTTGGAACATTAACTATGTTCATCCAAAAATTCATATCAACGAATTCTGGACCATTATCCGCTTGACTTAAGGTCGGGAAGAGAAAACGAAAGCATGAAGCTCCGAAATATAATGGAGAATCTAAAGCCCGATAACTACCCCGAAATTACAAACCGTGTATATCAATGCGTATAGCAATATAAAGACACGGGAGAATGAAAAACACAATAACCCCAAGGTAATGGTAGAATAAAATAACTTCCTCCGGTGGTAGATGAAAAAGAAGAATGACAGATATGAAAGTTAAGAGTATATCAAGAATTAATACTGGATGAAGCATATTAACGAATGCTTTAAAGTATGAATTGGGGAGAAAGACTAGAAGGTGTGAGCTGTGGAAATAAAGAAACGAAGGGGGTGGAATTATAGTAAAATATCAGACAGAGAAATTGAGACAGATTATCGCATTTAATCAAAGAAGATCCTGATTTCTTTAATCACCGAAGAACCAAATCTTATTGCAAAGATTTTCTTTAAATCCCATGAATTCCGGAAATCAATCATAACTACGTCATCGGTTAAAACGAATATACGTTTACTCATTTCACTCTCTTGAGATAGCTTCACTTATACTCTTCGCGTAATTAAATTGTTTTATCTATATTATTCAATGATGATAAAACTCTATTTATCAACTCATATTCGTCATGAAAACATTTTTATAGTTAGCCATGACAACCTCGATCAAATTTCGGGACGAAATTTCTTTAACGGGTAGGTACTGTGACGACCCGGAAATTTCTGACCAAATTTAAACTTAACCTTTATATGTTTCCGACACGATAAGCAGAATTTGTAATGTTGAATCTCAAAAAGTTTGGAACTACATTCATGTAATCAATTACCCTTTGACCGTGTTCGACGATTCACGAACAATTATGTGTATATAGATATGTATATATAATATATAATATTAACTGAAAACATTAACAAAGTATTAGATATATGATACTTTACATGAACATATTTGTTTCGATATATTTATCGACAGAATTAAGAGATAATATCAAATGATTGAATTATCAGATACATTATGATATGATTACGGGCCTATGTTATGAGGTCCACTGTGATTTAAGAAATCTATTCTTTTTGACAACTCATTAATTAACCAGTATGATAAAGATAACGATAATTATATTTTATTTTATTAAATATATATAACGATTTAAATTAATATTATATATATTTTTATACGCGTATTATACGTACATAGTTTTATACTTTTACTATACTTTAACTTTACCTTTACTTTACTTTTACTTTACTTTAACTTTAATAATTCATACTTTAATAATTCACTTTAATAATTCATACTTTAATAATTCACTTTAATAATTCATACTTTAATAATTCACTTTAATAATTCATACTTTAATAATTCACTTTAATAATTCATACTTTAATAATTCACTTTAATAATTCATACTTTAATAATTCAAAAATCTATTATAAATAGAATTCAATAAGTTTCATTATTTCATAGAAACTTGAAAATATATTTCTCTAAACTCTCTCAATCGAATTACATATATATATATATATATATATATATATATATATATATATATATATATATATATATTTACTTAGTATTATTTCAAGATATTATTAGTATACATAAAATACTACGACGGAGTTATATTCAGACGATTTCAAAATAAGTTTTCAAATGGGATAGAGCTAAGGAAATTATGGGTTATAGCTATGAAGGTTATGGGTATTGATCGAGGGTATTGCTCGTGAGGTCAACCTAACGTTTATCATTTTCATTGCGTCTACGTACTTTCCTGCAATATTGAATCACAATATTGATACGTGAGCATTCATATCTTATCTTTTATATATTAATAGTGTATCCCTGACTAGTGCTCGAGTGTATATGATTATGCATGTTTGTATGCTTAGTTTCGCCGTTAAATAGTTTATGATAAATCACGAATTTGATACATATGCTACTGAGATAAGTTATATGATATGCATGTCATTGAAAAGCTGAAGAAAAAATTAATAACTTTTCATTTAGAAATTGTGTGGTTTCGATGAACGGATTAAAAGATATGGTCAACTGATTTATCATTAATTTTAATATTATTATTAAAACGATTATTATAACTGTTATCAGTTGATGTTATTACTAAAATTATCTTTATTACTAAAAATTAATATTTTTATTGAAACTATCATTTTATTATTTTTATCATTATTATTATTATCAATATTATTTTATCAAATAAATATGCGTACAAAGATATTTTTACCAAACGTAATGTAATTACATTAATAACACATACCACTATATTTTTATGATATTAAGTGAATTTTATAAATTTTATTACTTGAGATATATAAAAGTATATTTTTATCATATATGAATTTTAATATAAATTTTTATTTATTAATAAATGACTTGTATTATTTAGTATAATAAGATCTGATAAATATATTTAAATATATAAAACTACTATATATAAGTTATATAATAAACATGTATAGATTTTGGAAGTCATTTTGGGTCAAGTTGACTTTTGCATGTCGGTCTCGAGCATTAGGATTGTGATACACTACGACTTGACCTAAATTGTTAGACAGATATTGACCAACATATAAATATATATACTTAATATAGGTTCGTGAATCCGAGACAAACCCTGCACTTGTTCAGTTCCGTCATATACATAATTGCTACGAAATACAGTATTGTGAGTTTCATTGCTCCCTTTTATATATATTTTTGGGACTGAGAATACATGCGCTATTTTTATAAATGTTTTACGAAATAGGCACAAGTACTAAAACTAATTCTACGTGGGTTTAAACCAGAAATATATCCTTAGCTTGGTAACATTAAACTACTTGTCTATGTACGGTAGGCGCGAATCCTAAAGATAGATCTATTGGGCCTGACAAACCCCATCCTGACTATGGGATGCTTTAGTACTTCGAGGTTATTTTAAACACACCTGATCTGGTGTACTTTAGAGGGTAAAACATGAACGTTAAGGCTTGTTACCGGGTGCCTACAACTTATAGAATACTTTTATACACTTGCGAGTGTACGGATATTTATAGAAACTGAAATCTTGTGGTCTATTACTATTACGGAAATGATGGATTATGATAAACTAATGAACTCACCAACCTTTTGGTTGACACTTTAAAGCATGTTTATTCTCAGGTATTAAAGAAATCTTCCGCTGTGCATTAGCTCATTTTAAGGATATTACTTGGAGTCATTCAAGACATACTTTGAAAGACGTTGCATTCGAGTCGTTGAGTTCATCAAGATTAATATTAAGTCAATTATAGTTGGATGTAATATGAAATGGTATGCATGCCGTCAATTTTTGATGTAAAGAAAGTTTGTCTTTTAAAAACGAATGCAATGTTTGTAAAATGTATCATATAGAGGTCAAATACCTCGCGATGTAATCAACTATTGTGAATCGTTTATAATGTATATGAACGGGTCCTTTTACGTCATTAGGTAATATTAGTGATATTATTGATATTAATATAAGTATTATTATGATTAGGATTATTATTATTATTGTTGTATGAAAATAATACAAATTACTATAATTATCATTAATATTAGCATTAGTACCATTTTTAGTACTATTATTATTATTATCATTAACAAACAATATTATTAATATGAATATCATTAGTAGTAATGTTATTATCAATATAACTAAATACAACTTTTATTTATATTAAATATTATTAGCTATATAAAAATATACTTATAAGTATATTACATATAAGTATAAATTAATTAGATTAACAATCTTTATATAAATACCTATATATAATAAATTAAGTATTATATATATATATATATATATATATATATATATATATATATATATATATATATATATATATATATATATATATATATATAAACTATATAAATAATAATCATTTTCAAATATATATATATATACAAATTAATTATATAATATATAAAATTATAATTGTTCGATTACGAGTATATGTTTTAATATATATATATATATATACGAATGATATAGTGATGTTTCGCGAGGTGTATATATAATACTATTATATTTTAGCAGGAAATACTATTAAATACGATACAATTTTACACAAGATATTTATTTATTTAGAGAATGGATATACTTAAACCTTGCTACAACACTTATAGGCAGTGTACCTAATCGTACAGTAGTGTAGTTTTTAGTAAGTTCGGTTCGTTCCACAGGGAAAATCTTTAAACAAAGCTTAACGCTATATTAGTTTACTTTTATAAAAATACAAATATATATACAAATAATATTATTATTATAAAGGGGGGTTTTTTACCGTTTAATGACCGGTTTGTCGATTTTAAAACTTTAGTGGCAGTTAAAACCAAATGTAAAACAATAAATAAATACAAGACTTAATTTAAAGCGTAAAGTAAATAACGATAATGAAATTGCGATTAATAAAAATGCGATAAAATAAACTTGCGATAATTAAAAAGTACAATAATTAAAAGTGCAATTAAATACAATAACAATAAAAATGCGATAATTAGAAGTGCAATTAAATATAAAATAAAGGAAATTAAATATGAAATAAAAGAATTATGTTTATTTAAACTTCCGTAATCATGATGTTTGACGTGTTGATTTTAGTTTTATTGCCCATGGGTTAATTGTCCTTTGTCCTGGATTATTTAATATGTCATTCTGGTTTTTGTCCATAACAGTCCATCAGTCATAAATATAAAGTGCGAGTGTCGTCGTCAAATTATCCTTATACCCGAAGTTAAATATTCCAACTAATTGGGGACTTAAACTGTAACAAGATTTTAATACTTTGTTTAATAATTACACCAGGATGTCGACTGAGTGTAACCCAAGGTTTTAATATTTTGTTATCAATTATACCAAGTGTCCTTGTACATAATTTCACCCCTGTTTTAATTATTCTAGTGACTATTAATCCATTCCCGTGTCCGGTTAAATGAACGATTATTCGTACATATAAATACCCCGCCCATCGTGTCCGATTGAGTGTATATGGTAATTTATAGGGACACCCAATTGTAAATCTTTATATTAACATTAACAAACTATCATTTAGTTAAACAAATATAAAGCCCATTAATAGCTCATAGTCTAATTTCCACAAGTGTCGTTCTTTTGTCCAAACCCCAATTATGGTACAAAGCCCAATTACCCAATTTTAGTAATTAGCCCAACATCATGATTACTTCGGATTAAATAAGCATAATAATAACTTAGCTACGAGACATTAAATTAAAAAGGTTGAACATAACTTACAATGATTAAAAATAGCGTAGCGTTACCCGGACAGAATTTCGACTTACACCCTTACAACATTCGCTAACATACCCTTATTATTAGAATTATAATTAAAATTAAAATTAAAATATAAATTATAAATATAAATATTACGTATGAATGGAGAAGAGAAAGATAGATGGATTTTGTGGTGCACCAAAGCTCGATTTTTATAGGCATGTGAGCTGGAACTGGGGCTCATGCGATCGCATGGATTTATGCCTTCCAGGCCATGCGATCGCATGGCCAGCTGGGGAGGCTCATATTTGGTTGTTTTCTTCTGCCGACGGTTTTATAAATAAATATAATATATTAAATAATTATAAGAATTATTTAAATATTATATTATATTTATGTGCATAGTTGACTTGTAATTTTTAGTCCGTTGCGTCGAGCGTTGAGAGTTGACTCTGGTCCCGGTTCCGGATTTTCGAACGTCCTTGCGTACAATTTAATATCTTGTACTTTACGTTTTGAATCTTGTACTCTTGTAATTTCGAGACGTTTCTTATCAATAATTGGAACCTCTTGGATTGTATTTTGTACTTTTGAGCTTTTTGGTCGTTTACGTCTTCAATTCGTCGAATCTGTCTTTTATCTTCACCTTTTATTATTTAAACGAATATCACTTGTAAATAGAACAATTGCAACTAAAAGCTTGTCTTTCTTGAGGAATAATGCTATGAAATATATGTTCGTTTTTAGCATTATCAAATATTCCCACACTTGAGCGTTGCTTGTCCTCAAGCAATATCGTCTTGAAATACTAGAATCACTTTTTATTCTTCACACTTTGTACATCAGTGATTTTTATATGGCGGTATAAACAATGGTAGTAACGATATGGTTTACAGTCCCACATGACTATAAAAATTTAGATCCATTAAGGAAATTGGATCTTTATGAAAACATTTGATCTTTTGAAAATTAAATCTAGTTTTTACCCTAGATAAGTTTTCCGGAATAACCCTTTACCGGTGTTTGCAAAATATTTTTGTGGGTTTGGTGGGTTTCAGATTTGAAAATTTTAGCTCAAAACTTGCGGTTTTGTGTCACCCACTTGCTAACCTTGTATTTGGAAAGCAACACGTCCAGTTTACTTGTCCCGTATATTACCTTTCGGTAAACTACCGTCCGGTTGTAAAGGAAAGCGTTGAACAAGCAACTGTTAAGGCAATGTCCCCTGACATGCTTTTAATTATGGTCTATAACGTGTCGGACGCAATTACTATCCTTGGTAGGAGCAATAGTAAAGCTCACCCTTGTAATTTTTCGGTCTGGCACAAGGTCCTGTCTTTGACCACTATGCAACCACCGTTCTTACGGTTGACACTCGATTTAGTTCAGGTGACCTAATGAATTCCAGGTGAATTCCTAGGATTTTACGTTCAATGGTAATGAACGCATTGAAAATAGGGTTTTCAGATCGGTTTGTAATTTTGATCAAAATATTTTCTCGTTCAAGCTCGAGTTTAGATATCATTGAATTCCATGAGTTTATAATTCTCAATCTTTAAGGTCAATCTCAAGGATTGAGTAATATCAGGCTTAAAAGCTGATTTTTGATCTTTTAAGGAGATTATCCTTTCTGGAGATCTGATTCATTAGTCTTATCAAGCTAATTTGCATGGTGCCCCCCATTGTACGAGATAAATCCTTCTCATGGTTAGGATAAATCTGACCACTTGGCGACCCTGTTTAATGCTGAGGTCCGTGGATTTCCTGCTGATTTTAGTGATGACTTTTCTAGATTTTTCGTCAACCTACAGCTGGTCTGGACGACAACTTCTTGACCTAAATCAAGAAGCGCGTGTCTTTTTCGGAAGACTTTACTTCCTTTTAATGATGGAATTGATTCATCGTGTAGATCCATCTCTTCTTTTCTTTCATCGGGTAAAATAGTTTAGTTTAGTCCAAAGCAAAAGTATTTTCAGTTTATTTGTTACAGAAATATGTGACATATGTTTAAAATAACTTGGTAATTTTTTCCACACTTGGCTTTTATTTTCCTTTTTATTGTTCTCTATTCCATTTTAAATGAATTTTAACATTTTGGTTTGTTTCTCAATTTATGTCCTTTCCGAGGTAACAATAATTTCGGTGTTAACACCTAGTTTTATCGTTCATAAATATGTATAAACATGATTTTGAGTTCATTTAATTGAAAATTTTAAAATTTTTTACTAGAATTGGGTAGTCAGTATATAAGACTAGGGCTGTTCTTTATTATCAGAGAGCACTAGATTCTAATACAACTACTACGTTACTAGTATTTTTAATGGTAACCAAGTGTATAAAGATAAAAATTTTAAAAATCCGAAAGAATTTAACCCCTTCCCACACTTAAGATCTTGCAATGCCCTCATTTGCAAGAAATCAGTACAATTTAAATTATTGAGGGTGATTAGCGTAGAAATGATTAAATTTTACCAAAGTTTCCAAACATATTGGCATTTGTTTGCTGAATGATAAATGGTGCACATCATTTGTTCATTTCGTCTGTTGTTACATCACATTTATTTGTCATCTTGTCGTCAAAATTAGTAGCTTTTGCTGAACTTAATGCCAGTCTTTGAAAATGCGCTGTTTTACCCTGTTTTGTACAATCGACAATATACATACATACAAATATAATCATGCATGGCAATTTGAAATGGGACTTAATATCCCACTTTCAAATTCTAAATATGAAATATTAGTACACAATAATAATAAAATAATAAAAATTACACAAATATATCCAATAACATAAGTTTAAACATGAAAAAGTCAAAAGATAAAAACATAAAAATCATAAAAATAACCAAATGGAACTAAATCAGTCTGGATAGGGGTTCCAGTTCATCTCATCGGGTGGGTTCCATTGTTGGTTATAGGTGTTCTGATAGGCTTGGTTATAGTCATACCGGTTAAAGGGTGGTCGGATATCGGGGCTATGTGGCGGAAAATGAGCAGGTCGAGTAGGTACATAGTTATTTGGTACCTGATATGATAGCTGGCTCATGATTTGGTGCTGATGAACTAACCAGCTATCGTGTTGGCGTCGCCTATAATCCTCGTATACTCGCTCAGAGTTCCACTGCTCATACATACTATGTCTGGCCGCGTTCGTCATTGCTTCCTCATCTATACGAACGTGGACGTCAAGAATAGCATCTCGAAAGACATCCCTAATGTCTTTCGCCTCCTCCATTTCCTCGTCTAAGCCTCTCTCTACCTGAGGATGAGATCCCTCATAGGGTACTGCCTGGTTACGTCTACTTTTCAATACCTTAGCACCCACATAAACTTTCAATCCTAAGAGCTCAACCTGTTCTCTACAAATCTGTAATGGACCCCCTTGGTTCCTATCAACACCTAAATACTCTCCAATGAGAGTAACAAAAATACCTCCTCCTATTATACTCCCGTCCTGCATTCCCTCTACCATTTTAGATAAATAAAAAGCAACACAGTAAGGGATATTGACAAAGCTTCTAGGATCCCGAATACACTTTAGGTAGAATAAATCATATAAGGTAATTTTTTCTTTATTATGACCTCTTTGTGTAATCGAGTTAGCCAAAAATCTATGAATAATACGAAGCTCGGCTCTGTCAATATGTGTATAGGAGTGTCCTCCTGCTCGTGTAAAAACATCAAAATGTGACATACGCCTCCAAATGGCGTCAGCGTCAAAGTTACTATCTACCCGTTCACCATAATGAATCAAGTTTGTACAATCGGGTAATAGCAACTCACCAGGAGTATATATCTGTAAGGCCCTGGCCATGTCCAGCATGGACATTCTGTACATCCTCCCGCCTAGGATAAACCTAAGAAATCTTCTATCATCTATTCTAACAATATTTGTATCAAGTGATACAGTACTCATCAACTCAACACACCATTCCTTATATACAGGTCTACGAATGGTGAAAAGACGTTCCCAATCTGTAAAAGAAGAACTGCCATACCTTTGAACTAAAAGCTGTCTAACACGGTCAGCTAGATGGACTGTTTCCAAAGGGGCCCAATCAATTACCCTTGGCACCTCTACATTTTTTGTTACCAATTTGAATTTGTTCCTTTGATATGTCTCGTAACCTCTCCATCTTTTATCAAATCTTAGATTAGGATGTAGAGTGTGCTCAGGAATCGTTGGGAATTCTACTGGCGGCCTCATTGGGAATACTATGAATTCATCAACAAACTGTACCGGATCATAATAAGGTATGTCCTGATCAGGCTGTTGTTATTCCTGTTGTGGTTCTTGTTCGTGTTGCATTTCTGGTTCTGGTTCTGGTGCTGGTGCTGGTAGTCTAGATGATGATGCTCCTGAACCTCCAGTATCGGCTTTCTGCAAAATACATTAAACACAAAATTTGTGCATCCAAATATGCATTAATGTTAGCAAAATAACAACTTAAAACAATCACTATAACATGTTAAATCAAAATTAAACTTATACACATTTTCACAATTTTTCACAATTCTATACTTTTCAAATAAGCACATATGAAAATGTATACAAAATTCATAAGCATTTAACTCAAATAACATGTCAAAATATTCATTACTAATAATTAAACAAGTCTCAAATGGCAAATTTATCAAATTAATCAAGTTCATGAATTTTGGACTTAAAAAGTCCACTTTAATCTCCAAAAATCATGTTTAGGATCATTGTTTGGATCATTTAACTATCTAAACATGTTACACTACTCAATTTAGCAATAATTCATGACAAAAATCGGCCATAACCTGTTTATATCAAAAAGCCCCAAATTGCTCAAGAACACAAACCCTAGATTTCTAAAATTTTTGAAGTTTTTGGCTTCAAATCATGTTAAATAGCATCAATCTAGGTTATACATGCATAAAATACTAACAATTTAACACTAATTACACTAGAAATTAACAAAATTGCATTAGGTAAAAAATTGGTAATTATCACAAAAACTAGGAATTTATAGAGTTTAGGGGTGTAATTTTTACCAATTTGCTGAAGAATGAGAATCTAGGCATGATTAGAGCAAGAAAAATGACGAATTACGGTGGAAAAATGGCAAAAATTGGTGAATTTTTGGGTGAGTTTCGTGAATGTGTGTGTGTGTTGTGGTGAG
Organism: Rutidosis leptorrhynchoides; assembly: GCF_046630445.1. Classification (NCBI taxonomy): domain Eukaryota; kingdom Viridiplantae; phylum Streptophyta; class Magnoliopsida; order Asterales; family Asteraceae; genus Rutidosis; species Rutidosis leptorrhynchoides. The sequence continues at coordinate 78,561,889 of NC_092336.1, read as the reverse complement.
GAAGACAGAACAGGCTGCTGTATGTATCAGGCCTGCATTTGGTCCCCATGCGATCGCATGGGTTCCAAGTGCAAACCCCATGCGATCGCATGGGGTGCCGGCTACAGTGATTTCTGATTTTTTTTTTTTTTAATAACTTGGTTATACTTTATAAAACTTATAATTAATTAAATTTTAAAAATTTGGTTTCCTTTAGGAGCGAGGGCGTTTCGGATCGTTGTCCTAGTCTGTCCGTCGACAAAATTTTAAAATTTGTCAAATCAAAGCGCGATTTTTAAAAGTAAAGATTTTTGGTTTTTTTTTTAATGTTTTTGGCATACTTTAATTCAATAAGATTAAAAATAATGATAATAAAAGTTCTCGTCCCTCCCTCGGGTAAAGCAATTTCGGTTCAAAGACCTAGTCTTCAACTTACGACGATTTTAAAAATCATATTTTTAACTTAATGAGATAAAGTAAATTTTTGTTTTTAAATTCACACAACTTAAATATAAAATTCAAAATTAATATTAAAAATTCACACCAAACTTAAAATTTGAAATGCATAAAATTAAAAATTCATATTTTAAAAATTAAAAATTCACACCAAACTTATATTAATTTTTCAAATATTTACAATTTTAAATATATTGATTTTACAAAGTTTTCAATATTAATTTAAGATTTATATATTAATTTTAAAAACATGGTAAAAATAAAATTAAAAATCTTTTTGGCTTTTTATCCCAGTTTAATCAATCAAATATTATCAAAAATATACGCCCCTCTTTTCGGTAAAGTAATTTCGGTTTCAAGACCTAATTTAACTCATGACAAATTTTTGAAATATTTTGGGTTGATTGATTAAAGATATTTATACCTTAAGAATAAACGTTAAATTTCGCAGTGATGTAATAAATTTTTGAATGATATCAATAATTTCGGTCGCCAAACCTAATTTTATTCAATACCAATTTAATACTTTATAGCGAACAAATTAGCGTTTATTATCAAAAGGTTAAAAAAAAAAAAAAAAAAACTGTACAAACATACCTGTGAAATAGATTTCTTAGTTATATGATCTATCCCATTCATAAGATAGTCGGTTTAATTGGTTTTCCATAGCTACATAGGTGTAACCTCGAGCATTCAGTGTCTTTTCTTCTAAACATATGAACGATCCGTCTCTGCATAAAGTAACAAATTCGGTGTTTGAATAGGTTTGATTATTTGAACATTTACCTCCATGTGACCATTTTCCGCATTTGTGACATCTTTCTAGGTGTCGTGCTCTTCTTTTTGCTGCGGATTTTGATTTTCCTTTACCAAATTGTAACTTATTATCTTCGCATCTGGATTCTTTTCTAACTCCGTCCATTCTTTCTCTGATTACTGATACTATTTCACTCGGAAGTGTGTCATTATTACGTTTAGTGATCAAAGCGTGTAGCATTAGACCATGGTTTAGTTCACAGGCAGTCTTCATTTCCTAAAAAAAATAAAAATTCAGAATGGGGGGAGAAGACTAGTTCTTTAAGGTCTGCTAGGGAAAGACCATTCGGGTTCCATTTTCGAGAACTACACGAAAACAGACAATCTAACTCTAACAGAAATACATAAACCCCTTGATTCTCCCCACACTTAGTTAGCTGTGGTGTCGAAATTGTGATTAACTTCATTGTCGACTTCCATCGGACTATCTATGTAGTGTTTAACTCTGTGACCATTAACTTTAAATTCAATCCCATTTGAATTTATTAATTCTATCGTTCCGTATGGGAAAACTCTTTTGACTATGAATGGTCCAGACCATCTTGATTTCAATTTTCCAGGAAATAGCTTGAATCGTGAATTGAAAAGAAGAACTTTGTCTCCTTCTTTAAATTCTTTTGAACTTCTGATTCTTTTATCATGCCATTTCTTCGTTCTTTCCTTATAGATTAACGAATTATCGTATGCTTCATGTCTTAATTCTTCTAATTCGTTTAGTTGACTTAATCGTAGACGTCTGGCTTCATGTAAATCAAGATTACATGTCTTCAAAGCCCAAAATGCTTTGTGTTCAATTTCTACTGGAAGATGACATGCTTTTCTATAAACAAGTCTAAAAGGTGTGGTTCCAATTGGAGTTTTGTAGGCTGTTCTAAAAGCCCAGAGTGCATCCTCCAATTTAATGGACCATTCCTTCGGATTTGATCCTACGGTTTTCTCTAGGATACGTTTTAAAGCTCGGTTGGTATTTTCAACTTGTCCACTTGTTTGTGGATGATATGCGGTGGAGATTTTATGAGTTACTCCATATCTTTTAAGAACTTTCTCAAGTTGATTATTACAGAAATGAGTACCCCGATCACTTATTAAAGCTTTCGGTGTTCCAAACCTTGCAAAAAGACATTTTAAAAAGTTGACTACAACTCGTGCATCGTTAGTTGGGAGAGCTTGTGCTTCCGCCCATTTAGATACATAATCAATGGCTACGAGTATATATAGATTATTATGAGATTTTGGAAATGGACCCATAAAGTCAATACCCCAAATGTCAAATACTTCACATACTTGGATGACATTCTGTGGCATTTCATCACGTTGACTTATTTTTTCGGCCCTTTGACAAGCATCACAGGATTTGCAAAGAATGTGTGCGTCTTTGTAAATTGTAGGCCAATAGAATCCAGCATCATAAACTTTTCTTGCTGTTAGTTGAGGCCCATAATGCCCTCCTGTTGGTCCTGTGTGACAATGGTTTAATATTTTACTGGCTTCATCTCCAAATACACATCGGCGTATTATTCCATCTGGACAACTTTTAAACAAATGTGGATCTTCCCAGAAATAGTGTTTTATATCACTGAAGAATTTCTTTCGTTTTTGGTACGATAATCCTTTTTCAAGGAATCCACAAACTAAGTAGTTTGCATAGTCTGCAAACCATGGAATTTCTTTATAATCTATCTTCAATAGATATTCATCAGGAAAGTTGTCTTGTATGGCCGATTCATTTAGAACTTCTAACTCAGGATTTTCAAGACGAGAAAGGTGATCAGCGGCGAGATTTTCTGCTCCTCTTTTATCTCGGATTTCAATATCAAACTCTTGTAAGAGTAAGATCCAACGGATTAATCTTGGTTTAGCATCTTGTTTCGAAAATAGGTATCTAAGAGCAGAATGGTCGGTATAGACCACCGTTTTTGCTAGAACGAGATATGATCGAAATTTGTCAAAAGCAAAGACAATAGCAAGGAGTTCTTTTTCAGTAGTTGTATAGTTCGTTTGTGCTCCTTGTAACGTCTTACTAGCATAATATATAGGTTGAAATCGTTTTTCAATCCTTTGTCCTAAAATGGCTCCCATTGCAAAATCACTTGCATCGCACATTAGTTCAAATGGTAGATTCCAATTTGGTGTTATCATGATCGGCGCATTAGTGAGTTTCTCTTTAAGAATATTAAAAGATTTGATACACTCATCTGAAAAGATGAATGGAGCATCCTTTTCTAGGAGTTTATTCATAGGAGTGGCAATTTTAGAAAAATCTTTTATGAAACGTCGGTAAAAACCGGCATGCCCTAGAAAACTCCTAACTCCTCTAACATTGGTGGGATGTGGAAGTTTAGCAATTACATCTACTTTAGCTCTATCCACTCCAATTCCTTCTTTTGAAATTTTATGTCCAAGAACGATGCCTTCTTTAACCATAAAATGGCATTTCTCCCAATTAAGTACTAGATTTGATTGTTCGCATCTAATAAGCATTCGTTCAAGATTAACTAGACATGATTCAAATGTATCACCGAAGACTGAAAAGTCATCCATGAAAACTTCCATGCATTCTTCTATCATGTCGTGAAAAATTGCCATCATGCACCTTTGAAAGGTTGCAGGGGCATTACAAAGTCCAAATGGCATGCGTTTGTAAGCAAAAGTACCATAAGGGCACGTGAACGTGGTTTTCTCTTGATCTTCAGGTGCTATTGGAATTTGAAAATATCCGAAAAATCCATCTAGAAAACAATAGTAACTATTTCTGGCTAATCTTTCCAACATTTGATCTATAAAAGGTAAGGGAAAGTGATCTTTTCTGGTGGCGTCATTTAATTTTCTATAATCAATACATACACGCCATCCTGTTACAGTCCTAGTAGGAATAAGCTCATTTTTTTCATTTGATGCCACCCTTCTTAGGCACGCATTGAACTGGGCTTACCCATGGACTATAAGAGATTGGATAAATTAGACCTGCATCTAGCAGTTTAATAATCTCTTTCTTAACTACATCTTGCATATTAGGATTTAGTCTTCATTGGCGTTGCACATACGTTTTATGACCTTCTTCCATAAGGATTTTATGTGTGCAATACGAAGGACTTATTCCTTTAATATCATGAATTTTCCATGCAATGGCTGGTTTATGAGCTTTTAACACAGAAATGAGTTGTGATTTCTCATTTTCAGTAAGAGAAGACGATATTATTACAGGTAATTCAGATTCACCATGTAAATAAGCGTATTCCAAATGGTTTGGAAGTGGCTTTAACTCTAATTTCGGAGGTTCTTCTATCGATGATTTGTATCGATATCTGTCTTCTTCTTTTAGCATTTGAATTTCTTCTGTTGTTGGTTCATATCCATTAACTATAAGTGTAGCTAACATTTCAGCTTCATCAATTGGTTCATTACCTTCTCCTAAAGAACATTCTCTTGTTCCTTGTAATTCTGGAAATTCTTCTAATAATTCTGCATGTGCATCTATAGTTTGAATATAATAACATGTATCATCTATAGATTGTGGTTGTTGCATTGCTCTATCAACTGAAAAGGTAACACTCTCGTCCTCTATACTTGGGGTCAATTTCTTACCGAACACGTCTATCATTGCTTTAGCCGTGTTTAAGAATGGTCTTCCTAATATGAGAGGAACTTGAGAATCTTCTTCCATGTCCAAAACAACAAAATCTACTAGAAATACTAAAGTACCAACTTTAACTAGCATGTTCTCCATTATCCCTCTAGGATATTTTATTGATCTATCGGCTAGTTGTATGCTTATTCTGGTTGGTTTCAATTCTCCAAGGTCTAGTTTAGCGTATAGTGAATACGGCATTAGATTTATACTAGCACCTAAGTCTGCCAATGCTTCTATTGAACTAAGACTACCCAGAAAATATGGAATTGTGAAACTTCCTGGATCAGATAATTTTTCTGGTATCTTATTCAACAGCACAGCTGAACAATTAGCATTCATAGTAACAGCCGAGAGTTCTTCCATTTTCTTTCTATTTGAGATTAGATCTTTCAAGAATTTAGCATATCTAGGCATTCCTGAAATCACATCAATGAAAGGAAGATTTACATTTATCTGTTTAAACATATCCAAGAATTTGGATTGCTCGGCTTCAAGTTTCTCTTTCTTCATTTTACTCGGGTAAGGAAGTGGTGGTTGGTATGGTTTAACATAAGGTTTAGCCTTAACTGTGTTATCTTCATTAACCTATTCAACTACCGGTTCTGTTTCCTTATCTTGTTCAGGTTGTGGTTCTTGTGGAGTAGGAATAGCTTCATTAGAAGTTACAGGTATTTCAGGTGGTTTAAGTGTTGTACCACTTCTTGTGGTAATAGCTTTAGCTGTTTCATTCCGGGGGTTAGCATTTGTATCACTAGGTAGACTTCCCGGTTTTCTTTCACCTATTAACCTTGCTAGGTTACTTACTTCTTGTTCCAGATTTTGAATAGAAGCTTGTTGATTTCTAAATGCTTGAGCATTTTGTTCATTAGTTTGTTTCTGAGATGTGAAAAACTGCGTTTGAGTTTCAACTAGCTTCGTCATCATATCTTCTAAATTCGGCTTTTTATCATCGGTTTGTTGTGGTGGTTTGTTTTGAAAATTAGGTCTTTGCTGATTGTAAGTATTATTGGATACTTGTTGATTGCTAGGACCTTGTTGGTTGTTGTATGGAATATTTCGATTATAATTCTGGTTTTGATTGTAAATCGGTCTTGGTGGTTGATAATTATTCTGATAATTATTTCCAGGCCTTTGGTTTATGTATGAAATATTCTCTCTTTGTTCCATTGTTAATTCAATACTGAGACAATCTTTTGTCAAATGTGGTCCTCCACACTGCTCACAACTAATTCGTATTGAGTGAATATCCTTAGTCATCTTTTCCATTCGTCTCTCGACAGCATCTATCTTTGCGGAAATGGAATCTAAGTCATGGCTAGAATCGGCTCTAGCTGCTTTAGATGATCTAACGATATCTTTTTCTTGGTGCCACTCATGTGAGTGGGAAGCAGTGTTATCAATAATTTTGTAAGCATCAGTTTCGGTTTTCTTCGTAATAGAACCACCAGCTGCTATATCTATGTCTTTCCTTGTAGTGATGTCGCATCCTTGGTAGAATATTTGTACTATTTGACAGGTGTCTAAACCATGTTGCGGACATCCTCTTAATAACTTTCCATATCTAGTCCATGCCTCATATAGAGTTTCATTTGGCTTCTGTGTAAACGTAACAATTTCTGCTTGAAGTCTTACGGCTTTAGATGCAGGAAAGAATTGTTTAAGAAATTTTTCAACTAAAACGTCCCATGTATCAATCGCCCCTTCAGGTAACGATTCCAACCAATCTTTGGCTTCTCCCTTTAAAGTCCAGGGAAATAGCATGAGATATATCTGTTCATCCTCAACTTCTCGGATTTTAAATAGTGTGCAGATCCTATTAAAGGTACGTAGATGTTCATTTGGATCTTCCTTCGGCGCACCACTAAATTGGCATTGATTAGTCACCATGTGTAGAATTTGTCCTTTGATTTCATAATCTGGCACATTAATGTCTGGATGAGTAATTGCGTGACCTTGGCCAGTGCGTTTAGCTCTCATTCGGTCTTCCATACTTAAAGGTTCCAGATTCTCCATAATTGAATTTGTTGAATCGGAATCACTAGAGGATTCTGATTTTATGGTTCGTTCCTCAACAATCTCTGTTTGAATGATTGGTGGTTCCGGAGGAAAGTTTAGTGGTTCAGGATCTATGAATCGTTCCTGAATATTCTCCGAATTCTCAATTGTGAGGTCGGGTTCAAAAAATGGATTATCGGAAATTTGAACTGGAGTACTTGGTCGACTGGATGACGATTCTAAAGAAAAATCAATGGTGGTAATATTTGCTAAATGTCTTGATCTAGTTACAGGTGGTGAACGTACAAAAGGTGGTGAACGTCTTGCTCAGTGCATTCACTGAATATCCTATTAGTTTTTAAAAGAAAAGAAAAATTATAATAAGTTATCCAATCAATAGACTTTTCTGATTTTGCCCACGTTTCGAATAGCCAAAAGATGCAGCAGAGGGGTAGGATTCGTTTGGTCTCAATATAATTGAGGACTGTTTGGCTCCAATAACCCGGTCCACGTACAAATCCAACTATTACTACGAACCAGAAAATTTTGATGTCTATCAATTTAACCACTTAAAATAAATTTTCGTAATTTTAAGAAATTTAGATAAGAAGTAGAATAAAAATCTATGTCCTAAAACTAGAATAGCGAGAAATAAGAAAGAAAAAGAGCGTGTCGAAAAAGGTCGAAAAAGAAAAATGGTTGAAAAATAAAAGGTGACGGAAAAATAAAAGGAACTTATAAAACTTAAAACACTTGACTAACCTAACCTTATTACTACAACTAACTTAAAATTATAATCGCAAATTGAGATTACTAATTGGAATGATAATTGATACATAGGAAAAAGTCGTCTAAAAATATTAAAGCTTACAGGAAAAACTAAATCCCAAATGGAAATAACTTAAAAAGAAACTAAAACTTAAAAACTGCGTCGCAAAATTCTAAAGCACTTAAATCTTAGTCTAAAGAAAAAGCACTTAAGGAATTCTACGGCAAAGCCTAAAAATCTAGAAGTAAAAATAACTATGGCAAAAACTATGAATTAAAACTAAATATGAGCGAAAAATACAAAAGTTACGCTAAAACGATTAAAAAGGGAAAAAATATAAAAAGTTGTAAAAAGTACAATTTTTATAAAAATATTATTTTTATATTATTTATTTATTAACACTATTAATTTTACAATTTAAATAAACTAATTAAACTAAAAATACAAATTAATAATAAAAACTAAATTAATATATATAATATATAACCCTAATTAGGGTTTAAATATAATAATAATAATTATTATCCGTAATTAATGCAGGCTGCAGTCTGGCTTGTCAGATGGGCTCATGCGATCGCATGAGTCCTCAGTTTCCCAGCCATGCGATCGCATGGGCTAGGGTTTCGGGCCACAGAGTGGGCTGCTACAGTACATGCCGAATTAATAATTTTTTTTTGTTTTTGCTGTAAAATATAAAATATATTTATTAATTAAATAAAACTTATATTTTTACAAAATAAAAAAAAATAGAAATAAAGAAACTTTATAAAACTTAAATATTTACCAAACTCTAAAAAAAATATTTATATTTTTGTTTTTCTTTTTTATATTTTCGAATATTTAAAACGTATTTTTATAAAAACGAATTTTAATAAAAGTAAACTAAAATTTTTTATTTTTTTTTATATTAGCGTTGCGCTTCCGGCGTTTAAGAGATCCCCGGCAGCGGCGCCAAAAATAACTTGATGTTTCGCGAGGTGTATATATAATACTATTATATTTTAGCAGGAAATACTATTAAATACGATACAATTTTACACAAGATATTTATTTATTTAGAGAATGGATATACTTAAACCTTGCTACAACACTTATAGGCAGTGTACCTAATCGTACAGTAGTGTAGTTTTTAGTAAGTCCGGTTCGTTCCACAGGGAAAATCTTTAAACAAAGCTTAACGCTATATTAGTTTACTTTTATAAAAATACAAATATATATACAAATAATATTATTATTATAAAGGGGGTTTTTTACCGTTTAATGACCGGTTTGTCGATTTTAAAACTTTAGTCGCAGTTAAAACCAAATGTAAAACAATAAATAAATACAAGACTTAATTTAAAGCGTAAAGTAAATAACGATAATGAAATTGCGATTAATAAAAATGCGATAAAATAAACTTGCGATAATTAAAAAGTACGATAATTAAAAGTGCAATTAAATACAATAACAATAAAAATGCGATAATTAGAAGTGTAATTAAATATAAAATAAAGGAAATTAAATATGAAATAAAAGAATTATGCTTATTTAAACTTCCGTAATCATGATGTTTGACGTGTTGATTTTAGTTTTATTGCCCATGGGTTAATTGTCCTTTGTCCTGGATTATTTAATATGTCCGTCTGGTTTTTGTCCATAACAGTCCATCAGTCATAAATATAAAGTGCGAGTGTCCTCGTCAAATTATCCTTATACCCGAAGTTAAATATTCCAACTAATTGGGGACTTAAACTGTAACAAGATTTTAATACTTTGTTTAATAATTACACCAGGATGTCGACTGAGTGTAACCCAAGGTTTTAATATTTTGTTATCAATTATACCAAGTGTCCTTGTACATAATTTCACCCCTGTTTTAATTATTCTAGTGACTATTAATCCATTCCCGTGTCCGGTTAAATGAACGATTATTCGTACATATAAATACCCCGCCCATCGTGTCCGATTGAGTGTATATGGTAATTTATAGGGACGCCCAATTGTAAATCTTTATATTAACATTAACAAACTATCATTTAGTTAAACAAATATAAAGCCCATTAATAGCTCATAGTCTAATTTCCACAAGTGTCGTTCTTTTGTCCAAACCCCAATTATGGTACAAAGCCCAATTACCCAATTTTAGTAATTAGCCCAACATCATGATTACTTCGGATTAAATAAGCATAATAATAACTTAGCTACGAGACATTAAATTAAAAAGGTTGAACATAACTTACAATGATTAAAAATAGCGTAGCGTTACCCGGACAGAATTTCGACTTACACCCTTACAACATTCGCTAACATACCCTTATTATTAGAATTATAATTAAAATTAAAATTAAAATATAAATTATAAATATAAATATTACGTATGAATGGAGAAGAGAAAGATAGATGGATTTTGTGGTGCACCAAAGCTCGATTTTTATAGGCATGTGGGCTGGAACTGGGGCTCATGCGATCGCATGGATTTATGCCTTCCAGGCCATGCGATCGCATGGCCAGCTGGGGAGGCTCATATTTGGTTGTTTTCTTCTGCCGACGGTTTTATAAATAAATATAATATATTAAATAATTATAAGAATTATTTAAATATTATATTATATTTATGTGCATAGTTGACTTGTAATTTTTAGTCCATTGCGTCGAGCGTTGAGAGTTGACTCTGGTCCCGGTTCCGGATTTTCGAACGTCCTTGCGTACAATTTAATATCTTGTACTTTGCGTTTTGAATCTTGTACTCTTGTAATTTCGAGACGTTTCTTATCAATAATTGGAACCTCTTGGATTGTATTTTATACTTTTGAGCTTTTTGGTCGTTTGCGTCTTCAATTCGTCGAATCTGTCTTTTGTCTTCACCTTTTATTATTTAAACGAATATCACTTGTAAATAGAACAATTGCAACTAAAAGCTTGTCTTTCTTGAGGAATAATGCTATGAAATATATGTTCGTTTTTAGCATTATCATATAGGTTCGTGAATCTGAGGCCAACCCTACATTTGTTCAATGTCGTCATATGTATTTTTACTACAAAATACAATATTGTGAGTTCATTTGCTCCCTTTTACTCTTTACATTCTTGGGACTGAGAATACATGCGCTATTTTTGCAACTGCTTTATTAAATGCTTTTGAAATATATTATGAACTGCGAATACATGAAATGCTTTTATAAATGTTTGACGAGATAGACACAAGCAAAACATTCCTCGAATGAATTATTATGCAGACAGAAGTTATGTGGATTATTATTGAATTAGTTGGACGTTATAATTGCCACTAATTGTTGTGAATATTTTTCCCCTGATTATTATTGCTTGGTAACCTAAGAATTAGAATCGGGTATGGCCCTAATTCACGCGAATCCTAAAGGTAGCTACCGGGTTTAACACCCCCACCTAGAATGTTCACTAGACGGAAGTGCTAGTGGGAGTGGTGTTTAGTACTTCGAGGTTTATATATTATACAGACGAGATGTTCTGTTTTGGGGATATTATTGATGCGCATTATATGTTAAGGTCGGTTACCAAGCCAAGCTATGAAAGCAATGAAAAGAGAATGTTATGTATCGAGAGAATGATTTTATACACAGGTTATGTGTATGTTATTTTTGTGCACGAGATATGTGTACGGTTACTAAGATTTATGAAAGATGATTTCCTACACGAGAAAGGTGTACTGTATTTAAAAAATATCGCATGTACATTACAGGTGGTTATAGGATTCGGGCCCATTTGTACCATGCAGCATTTAAATCTTGTGGTCTATCAAAATGATGAATTTTATTATTTTATGATAAACCTATGAACTCACCAACCTTTTGGTTGACACTTGAAAGCATGTTTATTCTCAGGTATGAAAGAAATCTTCCGCTGTGCATTTGCTCATATTAGAGATATTACTTGGAGTCATTCATGACATATTTCAAAAAGACGTTGCATTCGAGTCGTCGAGTTCATCAAGATTTTTACTAAGTCAATTTTTGTTAGATATATTATGAAATGGTATGCATGCCATCAACTTTCGATGTAATGAAAGTTTGTCTTTTAAAAACGAATGTAATGTTTGTAAAATGTATCATATAGAGGTCAAGTACCTCGCGATGTAACCAAATGTAATGTATTCGTCCAGATGGAAAAGGACGGGTCATTAGAGTTGGTATCAGAGCGGTGGTCTTAGCGAACCAGGTCTTGCATTAGTGTGTCTAACTGATAGTTGCTTAGATGCATTAGTGAGTCTGGACTTCAACCGTGTCTGCATGTCAAAAGTTTTGCTTATCATTTCGTGTCGAAAATTAACTGCTTATCATTCTTAGTCTAGACACGACTTACTGCATTTAGTGCATCAATAGTTTATAGACAAAATTTATATCTTATCGTATCTGCTAATTTATATCTTAGTATATATGTTAATGTAAATATTGCCTGATATATTCCTTGATTTCCTCCGTAATCCATGGGATATTCTGTACTACAGATAAGTATTCTATATAATTAGAATATCATCTGATATCCGAAAATCATTTCATATCGAAAAATCCTTTACTTTATCGTACGAGATGGAACTCGCAACTATTTCAAATCCCTCGGATTCCGACGGCTATTCCGACATGGATTTTCACTCGAGCTCCGAAAATAGTTTAACCGAAATGGATCAACCAATCAGCCATCATCAATTCCGGATGAATTGAGGATGGGTTCGTAGTCGACTTAATCAATGGAGACGCAGAGAAGTCGATTCCTTCTACCAACCGAATTCACCTCTTTTGATGAAGAACCTGAAGCACTTACCGGCGACCTATTCGTAATACCATTTTCTCTCTCATTTCCAGAGTCTCTCGTCATGATTATATATTATCTCAAATTCTAGATCTTATTCATTCGCTCGTCCGAACCGACAATCATCCCGGAATAATAGAAGAAGTCATCGAACTTCGCGCTTGAGTAATCAATTTGGAGAATATGGTGCAAAACTTACCAGCTTCAACAACATCACCGACATCAACAGTACCATCAGTAACAGCACCAGTGCCATCAACAATCCATGCCTCAACATCTCATTCTGTACCTTGAGTATAATCATCGTTCTACGTATCATTCTACATCAATTATCTTCGTTCTTCATGGCGATTATGTAATCTCTAAAGTCTTAGAGATTATTTATTCTAGCTCAAACCGAAAAGCAAATGAGATTAATATCAAATTAACTCATTAAATCCATGATTACATCTGAAGAAAATATATATATGTATATATATTTTCATAACGATTGTAATTAAAAATTCTTTCGTACAAACTGTTAATGGTGGAAATATTTTAACGGGTAGGTAATACCTGAGGAATATTTAGATTTCACATTAATAAATTACACTGTACATTCTTCGAATCCGATTCAATAGTTATTTACTATCCTACTGACATCCACCGATACACGTATCCGTTCACCGCAGAATAACCATTTTCATTCAATTTTATATTTGGATTTTGACCTATCAGAATCCAACAAGTGGCATAATGAAGAAAACATTGGACAAAAATAAAAATTTGTTAGAAACAAACAAACTAACTATGAGAAATTTTGATAAGAATCCACGCTAACTGTTCCTAGCTAACTGATTAATTCTGTATTACATTTTATTTATCGCAAGTTATTTATCGCAAATTATATTCTCGCAATTTTACCGTCATTTAATTTCTGTTATTTATTTTACGCACTTTAATCGGGACACGTATAAAGGTTTTGACATATCATATCGACGCATATATATATATATATATATATATATATATATATATATATATATATATATATATATATATATATATATATATATATATTATTTGGAATAACCATAGACACTCTATATGCAGTAATGCTTGAGTTAGCTATACAGGGTTGAGGTTGATTCTCAAATAATATATATATACTTTAAGTTATGATCGAGTCTGAGACATGTACACGGGTCACGATACGTATTAATTAATTCGAATATTATAAACTATATATGAATTATTGAATTACGGACTGTGGACTACCAACATTGAACAATTAAAAATGAATTAAAATATTGATTATAACATATGAAACTAAACAATTCTTCAAGTTTTCCACTTGATTTCCTCTTAAACCTCATTTGTATCTTGACGATTACAATCTGCATTCAAACCTTTCATGATTCTTGAAAACACCCCAATCAAGATAATGATCCAACCACATGTTATCCACAGTCACACACCTGGGAGAACTTCCGGAATCCAAGTAGAAGTTTAATACGAATCTATGATCCATCGGCGTATTATTAACGAAAATCACTTTACAATCCCTCTCCAAATTAGTCAATTTTGTCACAGCTTCAGCAAATTAATTTTGACTTTTCATTCGAATAAACTCTGTTATAACCTTGATATATAAGTTGCCTTTCATCATCGTTACCGGAGAACCGTTTATATCTCATCACATTAGCAGTAAACTTACCAACAAATTCGTTGATCTTTGACTTTCTGAAAAATCATTATATTTGTTCATTAAAACCCTATCATATATTCATCCACATCTTGTAACGAGAACTACCATACCAATTGTCGGGAATCAGCAATCAGTACTTTGAAAACTTGCAACATTTCTACATCAACAGTTATATGTATACATATAACATTTATCTATTAGAAATATGATCTTCACTTCGAAATTCTGAAAAGCGGATTATGCGAAATTATGAAGGAGGCTGTGGACAAATCACAAGGACTAAACTTGTACATAAAGAATCCTGATGATTCTGTTTCTGATGAAATCTTTAGCGAATATCTTGCTCCTTAATCGCTCTAAATCCTCGTGAATGAATTTCTTCATCACAATTTGATTCTAAAATTCTAAGGTATCATCGTATCTTTCTTTATTAATATCCTCAATATTTCTGAAGATATCTTCATAAATATTCTTGTCCGATATTTATTATCTCTCCGCTCTATCTATGTTATATCATAAAAGAAACAGTCTTAGTTTCTAAAATTCTGAAAGATTTGAATTTGAATTATGAATGATTTTGAAGTAGTGTTGGAAATTGATGCATGAGTTAGTATAATATAATGACACTTGATCAATGTGATTATATTACAGTAAGTCATGCTGAGTTTCTAATGGAACGTGATGATTCACAGATCATAACGTCATCATGTGCCATGTCACACGACTCTTACATTCTATCTAATCTTCAAACATATCAAGAACGTATCTTCCTGATAGTTCTATCTTTTCTCGTGACTTCTGGTAATTTGAAAAGTCAGGCCGAGCAATTGAGACAGATTATCGTATTTAAACAAAGAGGATTCTAATTTTCTTAATTAACGAATAATCAAATCTTAATACGAAGGTTTTGCCAAATCCCTTGAATTCCGAAAATCAACCGTGACTACGTCACCAGTTAAGTCAAAACTTCATTTACTCATTTTCACTCTTTTGTGATAGTTTCACTCGTACTCTTCACATAAACGAATTATGTTATCCATATTACTCGCTGATGATGAAACTCTAATTTTTAGCTCGTATACGTCATGAAAACATACTTATTGTCAGTCATGACCATCTTAATCAAATTTCGGGACGAAATTTCTTTAACGGGTAGGTACTGTGACGACCCAAAAATTTACGACCAAATTTAAACTTAATCCTTGTATGATTTCGACACGATAAGCAAAGTCTGTAAAGTTGAGTCTCAAAAAGTTTGAACTATTTTCACATATTCATGTGACCTTCGACTGACCCCGATGATTCACGAACAATTGTTTGTAAATATGGGTGTATATATATATATAAATATATGTATAATATATATAATAACATGAACATTAATAAACTATTATATACATTTATTGTCATAAATAAATATGTACAATAAACTACATTGTAATAACAAAAAAAAAAATTATTTTATATGTATATTTCTTGTATATATATATATTGTTATATTTAATTTATTTATTTAATATATATTTATTTGCGTAGTAAATTTTGTTATTTAAAACTGGTTATATATATACATAGTGTATATTAAATATAATTAATTTTGAGTTTAAATGGTAAATGTCTGTAACTTTCGGTTGACGTTTAATTATTTTTAAAATAGGTCTAATATATATATATATATATATATATATATATATATATATATATATATATATATATATATATATATATATATATATATATATATATATATATATGAAGTTTTAAAATAAAAGTTGTTCCAAAATTTGATTAAAAAGTTAATAGTTTTGATAAATATTTTTTTTTTACCTTTTCAAACTAAGTTTTTGTACTCCGTACATATAAATTGGAATAGAAAACAAATAATTATCGAATCTTTTTGATCAGGTTTCAAACAGGTAATGACCAGAATAAATAAATGGTCTTAATTTAAAAATTTGGGATTTTTAGGAACAATTTTATACGTTAACTGTTTAGCAAAGGAGCACGATATAATACTCCGTAATTTGAAAGCTCAATAGGGTCCGGCTGCTAACTGTGTATGATATTTGTTGGAGATTACTATTTCTCTTTTAATATTATAATGTATTTCTGTCTCCTTTCACTTTCTAATATCTAATCTATGTTAGATATATTTACATACTTACAAATATGATCAATCATAACTAATCTATCAATTTATCTTCTGTTTGCTTTTGTACGTTCGAGGGCCACCATCAATCACCACCACCCTTACTCTATCTCTCTCGTTTGATTCTAGATTGAACAACCGAAGAGATTCATCACCACTAAACAACCATCATGCCACCATCAGCCACCACCATCACTGAATACCACTCTCATCCGCCACCATCAACACCCTCAAAATCCACCACAACCATCACCCTTTAAAAGGTTAATGAAATCCGTTTGTTTGGATTCGTTGTACAGCCACTTTCACTCACATAATTCTTCAAGTCCAACTAAAATAAAAATCACATCTAAGAACATGAAGATAGAAGGGTGCTCAATCGAGAAGCAAATGCAAAGTTGACTCGGTTCGAGGACGATTCTCTTTTACGGTAAATCTTAACAGAAACTCGAATACTCACGATCACCACCACCTTCGTTAGAACCACCATCAAATCGCCACCACTCTCAACACCTTCAACCATATCTCTCTCTCTCTCTTTCTCACCATACTTCTGTTTGGAAACCAAAAATAAAGCGTAACCACCATCAAACCTACAATTTATTTTCTTTGATTATTACGATTTTGTGTGAAGCAATCAATCACAACTTCCACTATCTTAACCACCACCAACACTTTAGTTCTACTACTGCAGCTGTGATTACTTAAAACGTTACCCAAAACATCACCTAAATGTTACCCTACTGCTGTTCACCGCCATTTTTTTCTTTCTTTCGTTCTTCTCCTTCTCATCGCTATTAGTTGCTACTGCAGCTGTACGGATCTATTACTATAACGATAATGATTAATTATGAAGATGATAAAGAAACTGTGATGGTAACGATAATATAATAATGATGATATAAGGATGATGTTGTTTTATGATAATGGAAAAAGATGATGCAATCATGAAGATGATGATGGGTAATGGGTTTCGTTCTTAAATCAATTTAGAACTGATGATAATTATGATTGTGCTTACGATTATATTAGGATTATGAGGATACATATTATGTTAGCGAAATTAGATGATGAAAATTATTAATTGGTGATGATATTAAATTAAGGATGATGATGATGGCGAGTATGGTGTAAGATTAATGATTGATGATGGTCTGGTCGATTTAAATTTAAAAGAAGAAGAAGAAGATAGCAGTTAAAGGGATAAAATTTTTAGTTTAGGTGTTATCACAGAAAAACAGAATCAGTGGAATGGTTAGGGGTGGTGTTGATGAACGAGAGGTCGGGTGTTCAATCCTAGGCTTCAGCAAGATATTTTTTTTAATTAAACAACCTGCTGTTAGGTTTATTGTTGGACTAGAAGTTCCTGTTGGGCCGATATTCAATCTATATTTTCGTTGGGCCATAAATTGCTTGTTATTGGGCCGGTAATTTTAGTTGGGTCGGACTCATGATGATGAGGAATTGTGAAAGAATGGTGATGATGATATACGTAAATGGTGAGTAGATTATGAAAATGAAAACAGTTAAGGGTTAAAAGGATTTAGGGGGTAATTAAAACAGAAATTGAGAAGTAGAGCATTGGTTGGGCGTGTGTTGAATAAGCGAGAGGTCGTGGGTTCGAGTCTCGTCTGGGGCATTTCTTTTTAGAAAATGCTTGGAGAGGGTATACACTTTTATTTTATTTCTCTCATTATTATTATAAGTTATTATTATGTTTATTATTATTATTATTATTATTATTATTATTATTATTATTGTTATTATTGTGATTATTGTGATTATTATTATTATTATTATTATTATTATTATTATTATTATTATTATTATTATTATTATTATTATTATTATTATTATTATTATTATTATTATTATTAGTATTATAATTATTATTATAAGTATCATAATTATATTTATTATTAATATCATAAAAATAAGTATTATATCTATTATTATTATTATTATTATTATTATTATTATTATTATTATTATTATTATTATTATTATTATTATTATTATTATTATTTTTATGAGTATTACTTATGATATTATTATTAATTTTAAAACTTTAATATTATTATCATTTTAAGTAACTTCATTAGGTAATATTAGTGATATTATTGATATTAATATAAGTATTATTATGATTAGGATTATTATTATTATTGTTGTATGAAAATAATACAAATTACTGTAATTATCATTAATATTAGCATTAGTACCATATTTAGTACTATTATTATTATTATCATTAACAAACAATATTATTAATATGAATATCATTAGTAGTAATGTTATTATCAATATAACTAAATACAACTTTTATTTATATTAAATATTATTAGCTATATAAAAATATACTTATAAGTATATTACATATAAGTATAAATTAATTAGATTAACAATCTTTAAATAAATACCTATTTATAATAAATTAAGTATTTTATATATATATATATATATATATATATATATATATAAATAATAATCATTTTCAAATATATATACAAATTAATTATATAATATATAAAATTATAATTGTTCGATTACGAGTATATGTTTTATATATATATATATATATATATATATATATATATATATATATATATATATATATATATATATATATATATATATATATATATATATATATATATATATATATATACGAATGATATAGGTTCGTGAATCCGAGGCCAAACCTACACTTGTTCAATGTCGTCATATGTATTTTTACTACAAAATACAGTATTGTGAGTTCATTTGTTCCCTTTTACTCTTTACATTTTTGGGACTGAGAATACATGCGCTATTTTTACAACTGTTTTATTAAATGCTTTTGAAATATATTTTGAACTGCGAATACATGAAATTCTTTTATAAATGTTTGACGAGATAGACACAAGTAAAACATTCCTCGAATGAATTATTATGCAGACAGAAGTTCTGTGGATTATTATTGAATTAGTTGGACGTTATAATTGCCACTAATTTTTGTGAATATTTTTCCCCTAATTATTATTGCTTGGTAACCTAAGAATTAGAATCGGGTATGGCCATAATTCACGCGAATCCTAAAGGTAGCTACCGGGTTTAACACCCCCACCTAGAATGTTCACTAGAGGGAAGAGCTAGTGGGCGTGGTGTTTAGTACTTCGAGGTTTATATATTATACAGACGAAATGTTCTATTTTTGGGGATATTATTGATGTGCATTATATGTTAAGGTCGGTTACCAAGCCAAGCTATGAAAGCAATGAAAAGTGAATATTATGTATCGAGAGAATGATTTTATACACAGGTTATGTGTATGTTATTTTTGTGCACGAGATATGTGTACGGTTACTAAGATTTGTGAAAGATGATTTCGTACACGAGAAAGGTGTACTGTATTTAAAAGATATCGCATGTACATTACAGGTGGTTATAGGATTCGGGCCCATTTGTACCATGCAGCATTTAAATCTTGTGGTCTATCAAAATGATGAATTTTATTGTTTTATGATAAACCTATGAACTCACCAACCTTTTGGTTGACACTTGAAAGCATGTTTATTCTCAGGTATGAAAGAAATCTTCCGCTGTGCATTTGCTCATATTAGAGATATTACTTGGAGTCATTCATGACATATTTCAAAAAGACGTTGCATTCGAGTCGTCGAGTTCATCAAGATTATTACTAAGTCAATTTTAGTTAGATATATTATGAAATGGTATGCATGCCGTCAACTTTTGATGTAATGAAAGTTTGTCTTTTAAAAATGAATGCAATGTTTGTAAAATATATCATATAGAGGTCAAGTACCTCGCGATATAACCAAATGTAATGTATTCGTCCAGATGGATTAGCACTTACACCCAAATACATGGAAGTAATGAATAGTAGGCACCTTTTTATGATATAACTCATAAGGAGTTTTGCCATGTTTCTTCACAATCAAGGACCTATTTTGAGCGTAACATGCTGTGTTGACAGCTTCAGCCCAGAACCTTAGGGCAACATTTGATTGGCATAGCATGGTTCTGGCTGCTTCAATAAGTGTCCTATTTCTTCTTTCAGCAACTCCATTTTGTTGTGAAGTTCTAACAGCAGAGAAATTTTGACCAATTCCAGACTCTACACAAAAATCAATTAATGTGACATTTTTGAACTCAGTACCATGATCACTTCTCAACTGTTTGACAAGAACACCCTTTTGCACCTGCTCTCTCTTGATCAAGTTGATGATTTCTTCAGGAGCATCACTCTTTGCAGCTAAGAAAATAACCCATGTAAATCTAGAATACTCATCAACAATCACCAGAGTATATCTTTTCCCACCTAAGCTACTAGTGTTCATTGGACTAAACAGTTGCAAAGAGTGATGCTCCTGAAGAAATCATCAACTTGATCAAGAGAGAGCAGGTGCAAAAGGGTGTTCTTGTCAAACAGTTGACAAGAACATCCATGTGAAGCATATGAAGTGAATCACTGATGGTAGCCAGTGTTTTTGAGAGAAACTTTGTTTTAGTCTGTTTACCCATAATACAAGCAGAACAAGGTTTATCTTTCTTAAAAAGTTGTTGTGGAAGACCTCTTACAAGCTTCTTTTTAGAAAGCTCATTGATGTTTTTAAAATTAAGATGAGAGAGCCTTTTGTGCCAAAGCCAATTGAGCTCTGGGACGGTCTGAGAGTACAGACATGTCTCAATTCTAGCATCAACAGATTCTAGATCCAATATATACACATTTTGAAATCTTCAAGCCACAAGTGTTGGCCTTCCTTTAGGATCATAAATAATACCAGTTTTCTTCCTAATTCTGATTTCACAGTCTTCATCAGGACTTTGGCTCACACTCAGCAGTTTATGTTTCAGCCCTTCAACTAAAGCAACTTTCTTAAATGTAACACTTCCAGCTTTAACAGTACCATAACCAATAGTCTTTGCAACAGAATTATCCCCATATCTTACAGAAGGACCCTTTTCTTCAACAAACCCTACTAGATGCTCTTTGCATCCAGTCATGTGTCTTGAGCAGCCACTATCCAGATACCACATATTACCCTGCTACACAAGACACAAACAAAAAAGAATGATTAGTTTTTAAGGGGAACCCACTTTTCAGTGGGTTCAATTGGAGTGCTCTTCACTCTCCAGACAAAAGCTTTGTTTCCAATCCAGATCAACTTGTCCTTAACAGATTTTAAAACACTTTTATTTTCACAAGCTTTGGGTTTCCATTCCTTCTTAATTTTCTTAGAAAAACAAGATGTTCTTTTAACTGAAGGTTTTTCTTGACTCTTGATTTTTTTCATTGAGTTTTGAAATTTCCTTTTTGAGTTTTTGAATAGTCTTAGCTTGTTTTGACTTTGACCTTCTTTTAGTTGACCCTTTTGGATCTGGACAAGTACAAGTGTCAGAGAATGATTCAGAGTTGTCCTTGCAACTTGACTCTTTAGTGTCAGACTCTATGTCAGAACACACACTTTTATTTTGAGAGACTAAACTGTTAGAGTCTAAAGGTTTCAAAAGTTCAGACTCTAATGGATTTTTACTTTCAAGTATTATAGACTCAGAAGGCTCAACAGGATCTAATGACCTTACAAAAGTATTGGTTAAAATCTTTTTGTCACCATCAAATTTTACAAATGTGTTTGGTAGAATGTCAGGTTTGAATACACTTGGATCAACTTTCACATTATTATTTAATATGTAGTTTTCACCTAGTATAGCTTTGACATCATTTGGAATTTGTTTGGCAATAGCATCAGAATTCTTTTTGGAAGATACACACCAAGATTTACAAATTGATTCATAGTGTTTTGACCTTTTAATCGATCTTCCTAATTCAATATTTAATCTTTTAGTTTCTTCTGTATATGCCATTTTATATGTGTCAAGTTCAACCTCACATTTTTTAAGACTTTAATTTCAGCATCTTTGTCTTTGATAACATTTTTAAGATCAAAAATTTGTGTTCTTAACCGATCAATATCATCTAAACACCATTGAAAGTCAAGCAGCAAGTACTGAAACATTCTCACTTTTTCATTATCAAGATAGTTCACAAAGTTTTGTACCTTATAGGCAGAAACTTTATTACAAGTAGAGTCTTTATCCATCTTATCAATAGCTTTCAGATCTTCCTCAAACTTGCTAGAACCACCATCAATTATAGCCATAAGACACTTATCACTCTCTTCATCAGATGATGAGTCTTCATCTTCCCATGCTTCTGTGTACAAAGCTTTCTCTTGTTCTTTGTTCTTAGATTTTTCTGCTTCACTTTTTAACTTCATGTACTTGAGTTTGTACTTTCTTGCTTTATCAACAGACTTGTTGGAGTTTGAACCTCCTTCACCCTTAGACCAGCAGTCAGCAGCTATGTGACCTAATTTTCCACACTTAAAACATTTAGCTTTCTTTGGATCAAAAGTACCCTTGCCTTTACCCTTCTTATAACCAAACTTTTTCTGCTCAATCCTTTGGGTCAAAAGAGCCATCTGGACTTCCAGATCTTTAATCTCCTCATCTTCATCAGATTCACTATCATCATCAGAAGTTTCATCACTCTCAGATTCAACCTTGCTAGAGTAACTAGAGAATATCTGCTTATTCTTCTTTGTGGTAGCCACCAATGCAGCTTCTGGATCTTTAGCAGTTTTCTTAGCATTGATCTTGTTCTTCAGTTGTGTTTCCTCAAAGTTTGATAGTATACCAAACAACTCACTTAGCTCATAATCATCTATCTTCTCACTAATTATCATAGAGGTAATCACAGATTCAAAGTTTGAAGGTAGCAGTTCAACGAACTTTTGACACAACACTTGTTGTGTTTTCTCTACACCAACACTTTCAAGATCATTTATCAGAACCTGAAATCTTGAATGGAGATTGTAGTGACCCGAACTTTTCCATGTTTATATATATTAATTGAGATTGATGTTTACATGATTAAATGTTTCCAACATGTTAAGAAATCAAACTTGTTAAGACTTGATTAATTGAAATAGGTTTCATATAGACAATTGACCACCCAAGTTGACCGGTGATTCACGAACGTTAAAACTTGTAAAAAAAAACTATATGATGACATATATATGGTTATATATATAGTTAACATGATATTATGATAAGTAAACATATCATTAATTATATTAACAATGAACTACATATGTAAAAACAAGACTACTAACTTAATGATTTTGAAACGAGACATATATGTAACGTTTATCGTTGTAACGACATTTAATGTATATATATCATATTAAGAGATATTCGTACATCATAATATCATGATAATATAATAATTTAAAATCTCTTTTGATATTATAAACATTGGGTTAACAACATTTAACAAGATCGTTAACCTAAAGGTTTCAAAACAACACTTACATGTAACGACTAACGATGACTTAACGACTCAGTTAAAATGTATATACATGTAGTGTTTTAATATGTATTTATACACTTTTGAAAGACTTCAATACACTTATCAAAATACTTCTACTTAACAAAAATGCTTACAATTACATTCTCGTTCAGTTTCATCAACAATTCTACTCGTATGCACCCGTATTCGTACTCGTACAATACACAGCTTTTAGATGTATGTACTATTGGTATATACACTCCAATGATCAGCTCTTAGCAGCCCATGTGAGTCACCTAACACATGTGGGAACCATCATTTGGCAACTAGCATGAAATATCTCATAAGATTACAAAAATATGAGTAATCATTCATGACTTATTTACATGAAAACAAAATTACATATCCTTTATATCTAATCCATACACCAACGACCAAAAACACCTACAAACACTTTCATTCTTCAATTTTCTTCATCTAATTGAACTCTCTCAAGTTCTATCTTCAAGTTCTAAGTGTTCTTCATAAATTCCAAAAGTTCTAGTTTCATAAAATCAAGAATACTTTCAAGTTTGCTAGCTCACTTCCAATCTTGTAAGGTGATCATCCAACCTCAAGAAATCTTTGTTTCTTACAGTAGGTTATCATTCTAATACAAGGTAATAATCATATTCAAACTTTGGTTCAATTTCTATAACTATAACAATCTTATTTCAAGTGATGATCTTACTTGAACTTGTTTTCGTGTCATGATTTTGCTTCAAGAACTTTGAGCCATCCAAGGATCCATTGAAGCTAGATCCATTTTTCTCTTTTACAGTAGGTTCATCCAAGGAACTTAAGGTAGTAATGATGCTCATAACATCATTCGATTCATACATATAAAGCTATCTTATTCGAAGGTTTAAACTTGTAATCACTAGAACATAGTTTAGTTAATTCTAAACTTGTTCGCAAACAAAAGTTAATCCTTCTAACTTGACTTTTAAAATCAACTAAACACATGTTCTATATCTATATGATATGCTAACTTAATGATTTAAAACCTGGAAACACGAAAAACACCGTAAAACCGGATTTACGCCGTCGTAGTAACACCGCGGGCTGTTTTGGGTTAGTTAATTAAAAACTATGATAAAATTTGATTTAAAAGTTGTTATTCTGAGAAAATGATTTTTATTATGAACATGAAACTATATCCAAAAATTATGGTTAAACTCAAAGTGGAAGTATGTTTTCTAAAATGGTCATCTAGACGTCGTTCTTTCGACTGAAATGACTACCTTTACAAAAACGACTTGTAACTTATTTTTCCGACTAGAAACCTATACTTTTTTGGTTTAGATTCATAAAATAGAGTACAATATGAAACCATAGCAATTTAATTCACTCAAAACGGATTTAAAATGAAGAAGTTATGGGTAAAACAAGATTGGATAATTTTTCTCATTTTAGCTACGTGAAAATTGGTAACAAATCTATTCCAACCATAACTTAATCAACTTGTATTATATATTATGTAATCTTGAGATACCATAGACACGTATACAATGTTTCGACCTATCATGTCGACACATCTATATATATTTCGGAACAACCATAGACACTCTATATGTGAATGTTGGAGTTAGCTATACAGGGTTGAGGTTGATTCCAAAATATATATAGTTTGAGTTGTGATCAATACTGAGATACGTATACACTGGGTCGTGGATTGATTCAAGATAATATTTATCGATTTATTTCTGTACATCTAACTGTGGACAACTAGTTGTAGGTTACTAACGAGGACAGCTGACTTAATAAACTTAAAACATCAAAATATATTAAAAGTGTTGTAAATATATTTTGAACATACTTTGATATATATGTATATATTGTTATAGGTTCGTGAATCAACCAGTGGCCAAGTCTTACTTCCCGACGAAGTAAAAATCTGTGAAAGTGAGTTATAGTCCCACTTTTAAAATCTAATATTTTTGGGATGAGAATACATGCAGGTTTTATAAATGATTTACAAAATAGACACAAGTACGTGAAACTACATTCTATGGTTGAATTATCGAAATCGAATATGCCCCTTTTTATTAAGTCTGGTAATCTAAGAATTAGGGAACAGACACCCTAATTGACGCGAATCCTAAAGATAGATCTATTGGGCCTAACAAACCCCATCCAAAGTACCGGATGCTTTAGTACTTCGAAATTTATATCATATCCGAAGGGTGTCCCGGAATGATGGGGATATTCTTATATATGCATCTTGTTATTGTCGGTTACCAGGTGTTCACCATATGAATGATTTTTATCTCTATGTATGGGATGTGTATTGAAATATGAAATCTTGTGGTCTATTGTTACGATTTGATATATATAGGTTAAACCTATAACTCACCAACATTTTTGTTGACGTTTTAAGCATGTTTATTCTCAGGTGATTATTAAGAGCTTCCGCTGTCGCATACTTAAATAAGGACAAGATTTGGAGTCCATGCTTGTATGATATTGTGTAAAAACTGCATTCAAGAAACTTATTTTGTTGTAACATATTTGTATTGTAAACCATTATGTAATGGTCGTGTGTAAATAGGATATTTTAGATTATCATTATTTGATAATCTACGTAAAGCTTTTTAAACCTTTATTGATGAAATAAAGGTTATGGTTTGTTTAAAAATGAATGCAGTCTTTGAAAAACGTCTCATATAGAGGTCAAAACCTCGCAACGAAATCAATTAATATGGAACGTTTTTAATCAATAAGAACGGGACATTTCAGTTGGTATCCGAGCGTTGGTCTTAGAGAACCAGAAAATTTGCATTAGTGTGTCTTATCGAGTTTGTTAGGATGCATTAGTGAGTCTGGACTTCGACCGTGTTTTCTTTAAAAATGATTGCTTAACATTTTTGTTGGAAACTATATATTTTTAACATATGAATATTATGTGATATATTAATCTCTTAACGTGTTTGATATTATGTGATAGATGTCTACCTCTAGAACAAGTCCCATTGACTCACCTAATAATAATGAAGAGTCAAATGTAAATTGGAATGATTTGTGGACTGATTCACAAGTTCCCGAAGAGGAACCGGAAGAAGAGTCGGAACCGGAAGAAGAATCGGAACCGGATGAAGAATCGGAACCGGATGAAGAAATAGAACCGGTGGGGGAAATAATAAAACGGTTAAGTAAAAGAAAATCCTCAACCAACCGACCAAAGTTAATTATGGTCAATGGTGTTTCCGCCAAGGAAGCAAAATATTGGGAGGATTACCAATTCTCCGATGAATCGGATTCCGACGAGAATTCCGATGATGTTATAGAAATTACCCCAACTGAATTTAAAAAGGCAAAAGAAAATAATAAGGGAAAGGGCATAAAAATAGAGAAATCTAATTCCAACCCCGATGAACTTTATATGTATCGTCAACCCCCGAAGTCCTTAAGTTGTAACAATGACCCGGGAACCTCTAAACCACCAGGTTTTTCTAAACCAATGTGGACAACGACGGCTCGTATTAGGGGAACATCATATATCCCTAGAAACTTGGCAAAACGAACCAAAACCGAAGAAGAAGAAACGAGCGAGTCGGAATAAGATAGTTGTATTCGTGTGGTGTAATATATGGAATATAGTGTTCTTATGCTTTATGATATATGTAAAAATTGCTTGTATTAATAAGTATTTTTTTTATGAATCTAACTCTTGTCTATTTTACAGTTTAAAAACACAAAATGGATAGACAACCCAATATTTTAAGAGACCTACCCGGAGACATGATTGATGAAATCTTGTCTAGAGTCGGCCAGAATTCTTCGGCACAACTATTTAAGGCGAGATCAGTTTGTAAGACATTCGAAGAACGTTCCAAGAATGTCTTGGTTTATAAGAGACTTTCGTTTGAAAGATGGGGGATATCACATTGGGAAACCCATAAGTTACGATGTGTTTACTTTGACGCATATATTGCGGGGAACCCAAATGCTATTTTACGCAACGGGTTAAGAAATTATTTTGACTCAATATATCCGAATATTGGACTTCGTGATTTAGAAAAAGCGGCTAACATGCAACATAAAGAAGCATGTTATGCTTACGGATTAGTAATGTTCGCTTCTCACCAAAGTGAGAACAAGAACATCGGGCTACAACTATTAAACAAAACGTTTCCACAAGTGACGGAGTCGGTAATTGGGGTAAGAAATGAGGTTTTTAGATTATTACGGGACTGTTGGACATTACGTAACCCTCGTCCCTTTGATGACGTTACAACACGCTGTCTTATCAATGGCCATAACGGTTATGTTGCACAAGACCAAGGATGGGAAGTAGTCCTAGTAAAACCAGAATGCATGACTTGTTTCTGGACGTATGAATTACGTGTCTTTATTGCCTTTGCTGAACGACTTGTGTACTAGCTAGAATTGTCTTCACAACTATCTTGTATCAAAGTTATTGTGTGCTATATTTCATGCTTTATGTAAAATAAGCGGTATTGTAAGTTTGTAAAATATTGTATAAAAGTTTGAACGCGAAATATTATTATAATCAGTTTTTCATATAGAATTGTAGTAGTTGAATTGTATATTAGCTACTAAGTATGAACTTAATGGGTAGGTACTACCCGAATTTAAACTTATAAAACGCTAATATGAAGAAAAAGCTTTTATAAATGAGTTCATATTATGCTACGAAATACTATTAACTACTCTTAATATTCTGTATGATTAACTTGTTCCATTTAACTATTTTGAAGGAAATGGCACCGACTACTCGACACACCGTGAATATGAATGAAGAGGAATTCCGTACTTTTCTAGCTTCAAACATAGCTGCAGTACAGGCTGCGCTACATACCAACAATAACCTTGGATCTAGCAGTACAGGAAATCGTGTAGGATGCACCTACAAAGAATTCACTGCCTGCAAACCTTTGGAATTTGATGGAACCGAAGGACCGATCGGATTGAAACGGTGGACCGAGAAGGTTGAATCGGTGTTTGCCATAAGTAAGTGTACTGAAGAGGACAAAGTGAAGTACGCTACGCATACCTTCACAGGTTCTGCGTTAACATGGTGGAATACCTATCTAGAGCAAGTGGGACAAGATGATGCGTACGCACTACCGTGGTCAGCATTCAAGCACTTGATGAACGAGAAGTACCGTCCCAGAACCGAGGTCAATAAGCTCAAGACAGAACTTAGAGGGTTACGAACCCAAGGATTTGATATTACCACGTACGAAAGACGATTCACAGAATTGTGCCTATTGTGTCCGGGAGCATTCGAAGATGAGGAAGAGAAGATCGACGCGTTTGTGAAAGGATTACCGGAAAGAATCCAAGAAGATATAAGTTCACACGAGCCCGCCTCCATACAACAGGCATGTAGAATGGCTCACAAACTAGTGAACCAGATTGAAGAAAGAATTAAAGAACAGACTGCTGAAGAGGCCAATGTGAAGCAAGTCAAAAGAAAGTGGGAGGAAAACGGTGATAAGAATCACCAATACAACAACAACAGCAATTACAACAATAATCGCAACAATTATCCCAACAATCGCAACATCAATCGCAACTACAACAAACGGCCCAACAACAACAACAACAACAACAACAACAACAACAGCAACTACAACAATCATCCCAACAACAATAATAACCGCAACAACAACAACAATCAGAAGCAACTATGCCAAAGGTGTGAAAAGAATCACTCGGGGTTCTGCACCAAATTTTGCAACAAGTGTAAAAGAAATGGTCATAGCGCGGCGAAGTGTGAGGTCTACGGACCAGGGGTTAATAGAACGAAAGGAACAAATGGTGTCGGAATGAGTAATGGCGGAGCAAGTAGTGTCGGAGCAAGTTATGCCAATGTAGTTTGTTATAAATGTGGAAAACCAGGCCACATTATTAGAAATTGCCCGAACCAGGAGAACACGAATGGACAAGGCCGTGGAAGAGTTTTCAATATTAATGCGGTAGAGGCACAGGAAGACCCGGAGCTTGTTACGGGTACGTTTCTTATTGACAATAAATCTGCTTACGTTTTATTTGATTCGGGTGCGGATAGAAGCTATATGAGTAGAGATTTTGTGCTAAATTAAGTTGTCCATTGACGCCTTTGGATAGTAAATTTTTACTCGAATTAGCAAATGGTAAATTAATTTCAGCAGATAATATATGTCGGAATCGAGAAATTAAACTGGTTAGCGAAACATTTAAGATTGATTTGATACCAGTAGAGTTAGGGAGTTTTGATGTGATAATCGGTATGGACTGGTTGAAAGAAGTGAAAGCGGAGATCGTTTGTTACAAAAATGCAATTCGCATTATACGAGAAAAAGGAAAACCCTTAATGGTGTACGGAGAAAAGGGCAACACGAAGCTACATCTTATTAGTAATTTGAAGGCACAAAAACTAATAAGAAAAGGTTGCTATGCTGTTCTAGCACACGTCGAGAAAGTACAAACTGAAGAAAAGAGCATCAATGATGTTCCCATTGCAAAAGAATTTCCCGATGTATTTCCGAAAGAATTACCGGGATTACCCCCACATCGATCCGTTGAATTTCAAATAGATCTTGTACCAGGAGCTGCACCAATAGCTCGTGCTCCTTACAGACTCGCACCCAGCGAGATGAAAGAACTGCAAAGCCAATTACAAGAACTTTTAGAGCGTGGTTTCATTCGACCAAGCACATCACCGTGGGGAGCTCCTGTTTTGTTTGTCAAGAAGAAAGATGGTACATTCAGGTTGTGTATCGACTACCGAGAGTTGAACAAACTTACCATCAAGAACCGCTACCCACTACCGAGAATCGATGACTTATTTGATCAACTACAAGGCTCGTCTGTTTATTCAAAGATTGACTTACGTTCCGGGTATCATCAAATGCGGGTGAAAGAAGATGATATTCCAAAGACTGCTTTCAGAACACGTTACGGTCATTACGAGTTTATGGTCATGCCGTTTGGTTTAACTAATGCACCAGCTGTGTTCATGGACCTTATGAACCGAGTGTGTGGACCATACCTTGACAAGTTTGTCATTGTTTTCATTGATGACATACTTATTTACTCAAAGAATGACCAAGAACACGGTGAACATTTGAGAAAGGTGTTAGAAGTATTGAGGAAGGAAGAATTGTACGCTAAGTTTTCAAAGTGTGCATTTTGGTTGGAAGAAGTTCAATTCCTCGGTCACATAGTGAACAAAGAAGGTATTAAGGTGGATCCGGCAAAGATAGAAACTGTTGAAAAGTGGGAAACCCCGAAAACTCCGAAACACATACGCCAGTTTTTAGGACTAGCTGGTTACTACAGAAGGTTCATCCAAGACTTTTCCAGAATAGCAAAACCCTTGACTGCATTAACGCATAAAGGGAAGAAATTTGAATGGAATGATGAACAAGAGAAAGCGTTTCAGTTATTGAAGAAAAAGCTAACTACGGCACCTATATTGTCATTGCCTGAAGGGAATGATGATTTTGTGATTTATTGTGACGCATCAAAGCAAGGTCTCGGTTGTGTATTAATGCAACGAACGAAGGTGATTGCTTATGCGTCTAGACAATTGAAGATTCACGAACAAAATTATACGACGCATGATTTGGAATTAGGCGCGGTTGTTTTTGCATTAAAGACTTGGAGGCACTACTTATATGGGGTCAAAAGTATTATATATACCGACCACAAAAGTCTTCAACACATATTTAATCAGAAACAACTGAATATGAGGCAGCGTAGGTGGATTGAATTATTGAATGATTACGATTTTGAGATTCGTTACCACCCGGGGAAGGCAAATGTGGTAGCCGATGCCTTGAGCAGGAAGGATAGAGAACCCATTCGAGTAAAATCTATGAATATAATGATTCATAATAACATTACTACTCAAATAAAGGAGGCGCAACAAGGAGTTTTAAAAGAGGGAAATTTAAAGGATGAAATACCCAAAGGATCGGAGAAGCATCTTAATATTCGGGAAGACGGAACCCGGTATAGGGCTGAAAGGATTTGGGTACCAAAATTTGGAGATATGAGAGAAATGGTACTTAGAGAAGCTCATAAAACCAGATACTCAATACATCCTGGAACGGGGAAGATGTACAAGGATCTCAAGAAACATTTTTGGTGGCCGGGTATGAAAGCCGATGTTGCTAAATACGTAGGAGAATGTTTGACGTGTTCTAAGGTCAAAGCTGAGCATCAGAAACCATCAGGTCTACTTCAACAACCCGAAATCCCGGAATGGAAATGGGAAAACATTACCATGGATTTCATCACTAAATTGCCAAGGACTGCAAGTGGTTTTGATACTATTTGGGTAATAGTTGATCGTCTCACCAAATCAGCACACTTCCTACCAATAAGAGAAGATGACAAGATGGAGAAGTTAGCACGACTGTATTTGAAGGAAGTCGTCTCCAGACATGGAATACCAATCTCTATTATCTCTGATAGGGATGGCAGATTTATTTCAAGATTCTGGCAGACATTACAGCAAGCATTAGGAACTCGTCTAAACATGAGTACTGCCTATCATCCACAAACTGATGGGCAGAGCGAAAGGACGATACAAACGCTTGAAGACATGCTACGAGCATGTGTTATTGATTTCGGAAACAGTTGGGATCGACATCTACCGTTAGCAGAATTTTCCTACAACAACAGCTACCATTCAAGCATTGAGATGGCGCCGTTTGAAGCACTTTATGGTAGAAAGTGCAGGTCTCCGATTTGTTGGAGTGAGGTGGGGGATAGACAGATTACGGGTCCGGAGATTATACAAGAAACTACCGAGAAGATCATCCAAATTCAACAATGGTTGAAAACCGCCCAAAGTCGACAAAAGAGCTACGCTGACATTAAAAGAAAAGATATAGAATTTGAAATTGGAGAGATGGTCATGCTTAAAGTTTCACCTTGGAAAGGCGTTGTTCGATTTGGTAAACGAGGGAAATTAAATCCAAGGTATATTGGACCATTCAAGATTATTGATCGTGTCGGACCAGTAGCTTACCGACTTGAGTTACCTCAACAACTCGCGGCTGTACATAACACTTTCCACGTCTCGAATTTGAAGAAATGTTTTGCTAAAGAAGATCTCACTATTCCGTTAGATGAAATCCAAATCAACGAAAAACTCCAATTCATCGAAGAACCCGTCGAAATAATGGATCGTGAGGTTAAAAGACTTAAGCAAAACAAGATACCAATTGTTAAGGTTCGATGGAATGCTCGTAGAGGACCCGAGTTCACCTGGGAGCGTGAAGATCAGATGAAGAAGAAATACCCGCATCTATTTCCAGAAGATTCGTCAACACCTTCAACAGCTTAAAATTTCGGGACGAAATTTATTTAACGGGTAGGTACTGTAGTGACCCGAACTTTTCCATGTTTATATATATTAATTGAGATTGATGTTTACATGATTAAATGTTTCCAACATGTTAAGCAATCAAACTTGTTAAGACTTGATTAATTGAAATAGGTTTCATATAGACAATTGACCACCCAAGTTGACCGGTGATTCACGAACGTTAAAACTTGTAAAAAAAAACTATATGATGACATATATATGGTTATATATATAGTTAACATGATATTATGATAAGTAAACATATCATTAATTATATTAACAATGAACTACATATGTAAAAACAAGACTACTAACTTAATGATTTTGAAACGAGACATATATGCAACGTTTATCGTTGTAACGACATTTAATGTATATATATCATATTAAGAGATATTCGTACATCATAATATCATGATAATATAATAATTTAAAATCTCTTTTGATATTATAAACATTGGGTTAACAACATTTAACAAGATCGTTAACCTAAAGGTTTCAAAACAACACTTACATGTAACGACTAACGATGACTTAACGACTCAGTTAAAATGTATATACATGTAGTGTTTTAATATGTATTTATACACTTTTGAAAGACTTAAATACACTTATCAAAATACTTCTACTTAACAAAAATTCTTACAATTACATTCTCGTTCAGTTTCATCAACAATTCTACTCGTATGCACCCGTATTCGTACTCGTACAATACACAGCTTTTAGATGTATGTACTATTGGTATATACACTCCAATTATCAGCTCTTAGCAGCCCATGTGAGTCACCTAACACATGTGGGAACCATCATTTGGCAACTAGCATGAAATATCTCATAAGATTACAAAAATATGAGTAATCATTCATGACTTATTTACATGAAAACAAAATTACATATCCTTTATATCTAATCCATACACCAATGACCAAAAACACCTACAAACACTTTAATTCTTCAATTTTCTTCATCTAATTGAACTCTCTCAAGTTCTATCTTCAAGTTCTAAGTGTTCTTCATAAATTCCAAAAGTTCTAGTTTCATAAAATCAAGAATACTTTCAAGTTTGCTAGCTCACTTCCAATCTTGTAAGGTGATCATCCAACCTCAAGAAATCTTTGTTTCTTACAGTAGGTTATCATTCTAATACAAGGTAATAATCATATTCAAACTTTGGTTCAATTTCTATAACTATAACAATCTTATTTCAAGTGATGATCTTACTTGAACTTGTTTTCGTGTCATGATTTTGCTTCAAGAACTTTGAGCCATCCAAGGATCCATTGAAGCTAGATCCATTTTTCTCTTTTCCAGTAGGTTCATCCAAGGAACTTAAGGTAGTAATGATGTTCATAACATCATTCGATTCATACATATAAAGCTATCTTATTCGAAGGTTTAAACTTGTAATCACTAGAACATAGTTTAGTTAATTCTAAACTTGTTCGCAAACAAAAGTTAATCCTTCTAACTTGACTTTTAAAATCAACTAAACACATGTTCTATATCTATATGATATGCTAACTTAATGATTTAAAACCTGGAAACACGAAAAACACCGTAAAACCGGATTTACGCCGTCGTAGTAACACCGCGGGCTGTTTTGGGTTAGTTAATTAAAAACTATGATAAAATTTGATTTAAAAGTTGTTATTCTGAGAAAATGATTTTTATTATGAACATGAAACTATATCCAAAAATTATGGTTAAACTCAAAGTGGAAGTATGTTTTCTAAAATGGTCATCTAGACGTCGTTCTTTCGACTGAAATGACTACCTTTACAAAAACGACTTGTAACTTATTTTTCCGACTAGAAACCTATACTTTTTTGGTTTAGATTCATAAAATAGAGTTCAATATGAAACCATAGCAATTTGATTCACTCAAAACGGATTTAAAATGAAGAAGTTATGGGTAAAACAAGATTGGATAATTTTTCTCATTTTAGCTACGTGAAAATTGGTAACAAATCTATTCCAACCATAACTTAATCAACTTGTATTATATATTATGTAATCTTGAGATACCATAGACACGTATACAATGTTTCGACCTATCATGTCGACACATCTATATATATTTCGGAACAACCATAGACACTCTATATGTGAATGTTGGAGTTAGCTATACAGGGTTGAGGTTGATTCCAAAATATATATAGTTTGAGTTGTGATCAATACTGAGATACGTATACACTGGGTCGTGGATTGATTCAAGATAATATTTATCGATTTATTTCTGTACATCTAACTGTGGACAACTAGTTGTAGGTTACTAACGAGGACAGCTGACTTAATAAACTTAAAACATCAAAATATATTAAAAGTGTTGTAAATATATTTTGAACATACTTTGATATATATGTATATATTGTTATAGGTTCGTGAATCAACCAGTGGCCAAGTCTTACTTCCCGACGAAGTAAAAATCTGTGAAAGTGAGTTATAGTCCCACTTTTAAAATCTAATATTTTTGGGATGAGAATACATGCAGGTTTTATAAATGATTTACAAAATAGACACAAGTACGTGAAACTACATTCTATGGTTGAATTATCGAAATCGAATATGCCCCTTTTTATTAAGTCTGGTAATCTAAGAATTAGGGAACAGACACCCTAATTGACGCGAATCCTAAAGATAGATCTATTGGGCCTAACAAACCCCATCCAAAGTACCGGATGCTTTAGTACTTCGAAATTTATATCATATCCGAAGGGTGTCCCGGAATGATGGGGATATTCTTATATATGCATCTTGTTATTGTCGGTTACCAGGTGTTCACCATATGAATGATTTTTATCACTATGTATGGGATGTGTATTGAAATATGAAATCTTGTGGTCTATTGTTACGATTTGATATATATAGGTTAAACCTATAACTCACCAACATTTTTGTTGACGTTTTAAGCATGTTTATTCTCAGGTGATTATTAAGAGCTTCCGCTGTCGCATACTTAAATAAGGACAAGATTTGGAGTCCATGCTTGTATGATATTGTGTAAAAACTGCATTCAAGAAACTTATTTTGTTGTAACATATTTGTATTGTAAACCATTATGTAATGGTCGTGTGTAAATAGGATATTTTAGATTATCATTATTTGATAATCTACGTAAAGCTTTTTAAACCTTTATTGATGAAATAAAGGTTATGGTTTGTTTAAAAATGAATGCAGTCTTTGAAAAACGTCTCATATAGAGGTCAAAACCTCGCAACGAAATCAATTAATATGGAACGTTTTTAATCAATAAGAACGGGACATTTCAGTTGGTATCCGAGCGTTGGTCTTAGAGAACCAGAAAATTTGCATTAGTGTGTCTTATCGAGTTTGTTAGGATGCATTAGTGAGTCTGGACTTCGACCGTGTTTTCTTTAAAAATGATTGCTTAACATTTTTGTTGGAAACTATATATTTTTAACATATGAATATTATGTGATATATTAATCTCTTAACGTGTTTGATATTATGTGATAGATGTCTACCTCTAGAACAAGTCCCATTGACTCACCTAATAATAATGAAGAGTCAAATGTAAATTGGAATGATTTGTGGACTGATTCACAAGTTCCCGAAGAGGAACCGGAAGAAGAGTCGGAACCGGAAGAAGAATCGGAACCGGATGAAGAATCGGAACCGGATGAAGAAATAGAACCGGTGGGGGAAATAATAAAACGGTTAAGTAAAAGAAAATCCTCAACCAACCGACCAAAGTTAATTATGGTCAATGGTGTTTCCGCCAAGGAAGCAAAATATTGGGAGGATTACCAATTCTCCGATGAATCGGATTCCGACGAGAATTCCGATGATGTTATAGAAATTACCCCAACTGAATTTAAAAAGGCAAAAGAAAATAATAAGGGAAAGGGCATAAAAATAGAGAAATCTAATTCCAACCCCGATGAACTTTATATGTATCGTTAACCCCCGAAGTCCTTAAGTTGTAACAATGACCCGGGAACCTCTAAACCAC
Source organism: Rutidosis leptorrhynchoides (assembly GCF_046630445.1). NCBI lineage: Eukaryota > Viridiplantae > Streptophyta > Magnoliopsida > Asterales > Asteraceae > Rutidosis > Rutidosis leptorrhynchoides. Next base: position 78,524,946 of record NC_092336.1, on the reverse strand, counting down.
CAGGTTTTTCTAAACCAATGTGGACAACGACGGCTCGTATTAGGGGAACATCATATATCCCTAGAAACTTGGCAAAACGAACCAAAACCGAAGAAGAAGAAACGAGCGAGTCGGAATAAGATAGTTGTATTCGTGTGGTGTAATATATGGAATATAGTGTTCTTATGCTTTATGATATATGTAAAAATTGCTTGTATTAATAAGTATTTTTTTTATGAATCTAACTCTTGTCTATTTTACAGTTTAAAAACACAAAATGGATAGACAACCCAATATTTTAAGAGACCTACCCGGAGACATGATTGATGAAATCTTGTCTAGAGTCGGCCAGAATTCTTCGGCACAACTATTTAAGGCGAGATCAGTTTGTAAGACATTCGAAGAACGTTCCAAGAATGTCTTGGTTTATAAGAGACTTTCGTTTGAAAGATGGGGGATATCACATTGGGAAACCCATAAGTTACGATGTGTTTACTTTGACGCATATATTGCGGGGAACCCAAATGCTATTTTACGCAACGGGTTAAGAAATTATTTTGACTCAATATATCCGAATATTGGACTTCGTGATTTAGAAAAAGCGGCTAACATGCAACATAAAGAAGCATGTTATGCTTACGGATTAGTAATGTTCGCTTCTCACCAAAGTGAGAACAAGAACATCGGGCTACAACTATTAAACAAAACGTTTCCACAAGTGACGGAGTCGGTAATTGGGGTAAGAAATGAGGTTTTTAGATTATTACGGGACTGTTGGACATTACGTAACCCTCGTCCCTTTGATGACGTTACAACACGCTGTCTTATCAATGGCCATAACGGTTATGTTGCACAAGACCAAGGATGGGAAGTAGTCCTAGTAAAACCAGAATGCATGACTTGTTTCTGGACGTATGAATTACGTGTCTTTATTGCCTTTGCTGAACGACTTGTGTACTAGCTAGAATTGTCTTCACAACTATCTTGTATCAAAGTTATTGTGTGCTATATTTCATGCTTTATGTAAAATAAGCGGTATTGTAAGTTTGTAAAATATTGTATAAAAGTTTGAACGCGAAATATTATTATAATCAGTTTTTCATATAGAATTGTAGTAGTTGAATTGTATATTAGCTACTAAGTATGAACTTAATGGGTAGGTACTACCCGAATTTAAACTTATAAAACGCTAATATGAAGAAAAAGCTTTTATAAATGAGTTCATATTATGCTACGAAATACTATTAACTACTCTTAATATTCTGTATGATTAACTTGTTCCATTTAACTATTTTGAAGGAAATGGCACCGACTACTCGACACACCGTGAATATGAATGAAGAGGAATTCCGTACTTTTCTAGCTTCAAACATAGCCGCAGTACAGGCTGCGCTACATACCAACAATAACCTTGGATCTAGCAGTACAGGAAATCGTGTAGGATGCACCTACAAAGAATTCACTGCCTGCAAACCTTTGGAATTTGATGGAACCGAAGGACCGATCGGATTGAAACGGTGGACCGAGAAGGTTGAATCGGTGTTTGCCATAAGTAAGTGTACTGAAGAGGACAAAGTGAAGTACGCTACGCATACCTTCACAGGTTCTGCGTTAACATGGTGGAATACCTATCTAGAGCAAGTGGGACAAGATGATGCGTACGCACTACCGTGGTCAGCATTCAAGCACTTGATGAACGAGAAGTACCGTCCCAGAACCGAGGTCAATAAGCTCAAGACAGAACTTAGAGGGTTACGAACCCAAGGATTTGATATTACCACGTACGAAAGACGATTCACAGAATTGTGCCTATTGTGTCCGGGAGCATTCGAAGATGAGGAAGAGAAGATCGACGCGTTTGTGAAAGGATTACCGGAAAGAATCCAAGAAGATATAAGTTCACACGAGCCCGCCTCCATACAACAGGCATGTAGAATGGCTCACAAACTAGTGAACCAGATTGAAGAAAGAATTAAAGAACAGACTGCTGAAGAGGCCAATGTGAAGCAAGTCAAAAGAAAGTGGGAGGAAAACGGTGATAAGAATCACCAATACAACAACAACAGCAATTACAACAATAATCGCAACAATTATCCCAACAATCGCAACATCAATCGCAACTACAACAAACGGCCCAACAACAACAACAACAACAACAACAACAACAACAGCAACTACAACAATCATCCCAACAACAATAATAACCGCAACAACAACAACAATCAGAAGCAACTATGCCAAAGGTGTGAAAAGAATCACTCGGGGTTCTGCACCAAATTTTGCAACAAGTGTAAAAGAAATGGTCATAGCGCGGCGAAGTGTGAGGTCTACGGACCAGGGGTTAATAGAACGAAAGGAACAAATGGTGTCGGAATGAGTAATGGCGGAGCAAGTAGTGTCGGAGCAAGTTATGCCAATGTAGTTTGTTATAAATGTGGAAAACCAGGCCACATTATTAGAAATTGCCCGAACCAGGAGAACACGAATGGACAAGGCCGTGGAAGAGTTTTCAATATTAATGCGGTAGAGGCACAGGAAGACCCGGAGCTTGTTACGGGTACGTTTCTTATTGACAATAAATCTGCTTACGTTTTATTTGATTCGGGTGCGGATAGAAGCTATATGAGTAGAGATTTTGTGCTAAATTAAGTTGTCCATTGACGCCTTTGGATAGTAAATTTTTACTCGAATTAGCAAATGGTAAATTAATTTCAGCAGATAATATATGTCGGAATCGAGAAATTAAACTGGTTAGCGAAACATTTAAGATTGATTTGATACCAGTAGAGTTAGGGAGTTTTGATGTGATAATCGGTATGGACTGGTTGAAAGAAGTGAAAGCGGAGATCGTTTGTTACAAAAATGCAATTCGCATTATACGAGAAAAAGGAAAACCCTTAATGGTGTACGGAGAAAAGGGCAACACGAAGCTACATCTTATTAGTAATTTGAAGGCACAAAAACTAATAAGAAAAGGTTGCTATGCTGTTCTAGCACACGTCGAGAAAGTACAAACTGAAGAAAAGAGCATCAATGATGTTCCCATTGCAAAAGAATTTCCCGATGTATTTCCGAAAGAATTACCGGGATTACCCCCACATCGATCCGTTGAATTTCAAATAGATCTTGTACCAGGAGCTGCACCAATAGCTCGTGCTCCTTACAGACTCGCACCCAGCGAGATGAAAGAACTGCAAAGCCAATTACAAGAACTTTTAGAGCGTGGTTTCATTCGACCAAGCACATCACCGTGGGGAGCTCCTGTTTTGTTTGTCAAGAAGAAAGATGGTACATTCAGGTTGTGTATCGACTACCGAGAGTTGAACAAACTTACCATCAAGAACCGCTACCCACTACCGAGAATCGATGACTTATTTGATCAACTACAAGGCTCGTCTGTTTATTCAAAGATTGACTTACGTTCCGGGTATCATCAAATGCGGGTGAAAGAAGATGATATTCCAAAGACTGCTTTCAGAACACGTTACGGTCATTACGAGTTTATGGTCATGCCGTTTGGTTTAACTAATGCACCAGCTGTGTTCATGGACCTTATGAACCGAGTGTGTGGACCATACCTTGACAAGTTTGTCATTGTTTTCATTGATGACATACTTATTTACTCAAAGAATGACCAAGAACACGGTGAACATTTGAGAAAGGTGTTAGAAGTATTGAGGAAGGAAGAATTGTACGCTAAGTTTTCAAAGTGTGCATTTTGGTTGGAAGAAGTTCAATTCCTCGGTCACATAGTGAACAAAGAAGGTATTAAGGTGGATCCGGCAAAGATAGAAACTGTTGAAAAGTGGGAAACCCCGAAAACTCCGAAACACATACGCCAGTTTTTAGGACTAGCTGGTTACTACAGAAGGTTCATCCAAGACTTTTCCAGAATAGCAAAACCCTTGACTGCATTAACGCATAAAGGGAAGAAATTTGAATGGAATGATGAACAAGAGAAAGCGTTTCAGTTATTGAAGAAAAAGCTAACTACGGCACCTATATTGTCATTGCCTGAAGGGAATGATGATTTTGTGATTTATTGTGATGCATCAAAGCAAGGTCTCGGTTGTGTATTAATGCAACGAACGAAGGTGATTGCTTATGCGTCTAGACAATTGAAGATTCACGAACAAAATTATACGACGCATGATTTGGAATTAGGCGCGGTTGTTTTTGCATTAAAGACTTGGAGGCACTACTTATATGGGGTCAAAAGTATTATATATACCGACCACAAAAGTCTTCAACACATATTTAATCAGAAACAACTGAATATGAGGCAGCGTAGGTGGATTGAATTATTGAATGATTACGATTTTGAGATTCGTTACCACCCGGGGAAGGCAAATGTGGTAGCCGATGCCTTGAGCAGGAAGGATAGAGAACCCATTCGAGTAAAATCTATGAATATAATGATTCATAATAACATTACTACTCAAATAAAGGAGGCGCAACAAGGAGTTTTAAAAGAGGGAAATTTAAAGGATGAAATACCCAAAGGATCGGAGAAGCATCTTAATATTCGGGAAGACGGAACCCGGTATAGGGCTGAAAGGATTTGGGTACCAAAATTTGGAGATATGAGAGAAATGGTACTTAGAGAAGCTCATAAAACCAGATACTCAATACATCCTGGAACGGGGAAGATGTACAAGGATCTCAAGAAACATTTTTGGTGGCCGGGTATGAAAGCCGATGTTGCTAAATACGTAGGAGAATGTTTGACGTGTTCTAAGGTCAAAGCTGAGCATCAGAAACCATCAGGTCTACTTCAACAACCCGAAATCCCGGAATGGAAATGAGAAAACATTACCATGGATTTCATCACTAAATTGCCAAGGACTGCAAGTGGTTTTGATACTATTTGGGTAATAGTTGATCGTCTCACCAAATCAGCACACTTCCTACCAATAAGAGAAGATGACAAGATGGAGAAGTTAGCACGACTGTATTTGAAGGAAGTCGTCTCCAGACATGGAATACCAATCTCTATTATCTCTGATAGGGATGGCAGATTTATTTCAAGATTCTGGCAGACATTACAGCAAGCATTAGGAACTCGTCTAAACATGAGTACTGCCTATCATCCACAAACTGATGGGCAGAGCGAAAGGACGATACAAACGCTTGAAGACATGCTACGAGCATGTGTTATTGATTTCGGAAACAGTTGGGATCGACATCTACCGTTAGCAGAATTTTCCTACAACAACAGCTACCATTCAAGCATTGAGATGGCGCCGTTTGAAGCACTTTATGGTAGAAAGTGCAGGTCTCCGATTTGTTGGAGTGAGGTGGGGGATAGACAGATTACGGGTCCGGAGATTATACAAGAAACTACCGAGAAGATCATCCAAATTCAACAACGGTTGAAAACCGCCCAAAGTCGACAAAAGAGCTACGCTGACATTAAAAGAAAAGATATAGAATTTGAAATTGGAGAGATGGTCATGCTTAAAGTTTCACCTTGGAAAGGCGTTGTTCGATTTGGTAAACGAGGGAAATTAAATCCAAGGTATATTGGACCATTCAAGATTATTGATCGTGTCGGACCAGTAGCTTACCGACTTGAGTTACCTCAACAACTCGCGGCTGTACATAACACTTTCCACGTCTCGAATTTGAAGAAATGTTTTGCTAAAGAAGATCTCACTATTCCGTTAGATGAAATCCAAATCAACGAAAAACTCCAATTCATCGAAGAACCCGTCGAAATAATGGATCGTGAGGTTAAAAGACTTAAGCAAAACAAGATACCAATTGTTAAGGTTCGATGGAATGCTCGTAGAGGACCCGAGTTCACCTGGGAGCGTGAAGATCAGATGAAGAAGAAATACCCGCATCTATTTCCAGAAGATTCGTCAACACCTTCAACAGCTTAAAATTTCGGGACGAAATTTATTTAACGGGTAGGTACTGTAGTGACCCGAACTTTTCCATGTTTATATATATTAATTGAGATTGATGTTTACATGATTAAATGTTTCCAACATGTTAAGCAATCAAACTTGTTAAGACTTGATTAATTGAAATAGGTTTCATATAGACAATTGACCACCCAAGTTGACCGGTGATTCACGAACGTTAAAACTTGTAAAAAAAAACTATATGATGACATATATATGGTTATATATATAGTTAACATGATATTATGATAAGTAAACATATCATTAATTATATTAACAATGAACTACATATGTAAAAACAAGACTACTAACTTAATGATTTTGAAACGAGACATATATGTAACGTTTATCGTTGTAACGACATTTAATGTATATATATCATATTAAGAGATATTCGTACATCATAATATCATGATAATATAATAATTTAAAATCTCTTTTGATATTATAAACATTGGGTTAACAACATTTAACAAGATCGTTAACCTAAAGGTTTCAAAACAACACTTACATGTAACGACTAACGATGACTTAACGACTCAGTTAAAATGTATATACATGTAGTGTTTTAATATGTATTTATACACTTTTGAAAGACTTCAATACACTTATCAAAATACTTCTACTTAACAAAAATTCTTACAATTACATTCTCGTTCAGTTTCATCAACAATTCTACTCGTATGCACCCGTATTCGTACTCGTACAATACACAGCTTTTAGATGTATGTACTATTGGTATATACACTCCAATGATCAGCTCTTAGCAGCCCATGTGAGTCACCTAACACATGTGGGAACCATCATTTGGCAACTAGTATGAAATATCTCATAAGATTACAAAAATATGAGTAATCATTCATGACTTATTTACATGAAAACAAAATTACATATCCTTTATATCTAATCCATACACCAACGACCAAAAACACCTACAAACACTTTCATTCTTCAATTTTCTTCATCTAATTGAACTCTCTCAAGTTCTATCTTCAAGTTCTAAGTGTTCTTCATAAATTCCAAAAGTTCTAGTTTCATAAAATCAAGAATACTTTCAAGTTTGCTAGCTCACTTCCAATCTTGTAAGGTGATCATCCAACCTCAAGAAATCTTTGTTTCTTACAGTAGGTTATCATTCTAATACAAGGTAATAATCATATTCAAACTTTGGTTCAATTTCTATAACTATAACAATCTTATTTCAAGTGATGATCTTACTTGAACTTGTTTTCGTGTCATGATTTTGCTTCAAGAACTTTGAGCCATCCAAGGATCCATTGAAGCTAGATCCATTTTTCTCTTTTCCAGTAGGTTCATCCAAGGAACTTAAGGTAGTAATGATGTTCATAACATCATTCGATTCATACATATAAAGCTATCTTATTCGAAGGTTTAAACTTGTAATCACTAGAACATAGTTTAGTTAATTCTAAACTTGTTCGCAAACAAAAGTTAATCCTTCTAACTTGACTTTTAAAATCAACTAAACACATGTTCTATATCTATATGATATGCTAACTTAATGATTTAAAACCTGGAAACACGAAAAACACCGTAAAACCGGATTTACGCCGTCGTAGTAACACCGCGGGCTGTTTTGGGTTAGTTAATTAAAAACTATGATAAAATTTGATTTAAAAGTTGTTATTCTGAGAAAATGATTTTTATTATGAACATGAAACTATATCCAAAAATTATGGTTAAACTCAAAGTGGAAGTATGTTTTCTAAAATGGTCATCTAGACGTCGTTCTTTCGACTGAAATGACTACCTTTACAAAAACGACTTGTAACTTATTTTTCCGACTAGAAACCTATACTTTTTTGGTTTAGATTCATAAAATAGAGTTCAATATGAAACCATAGCAATTTGATTCACTCAAAACGGATTTAAAATGAAGAAGTTATGGGTAAAACAAGATTGGATAATTTTTCTCATTTTAGCTACGTGAAAATTGGTAACAAATCTATTCCAACCATAACTTAATCAACTTGTATTATATATTATGTAATCTTGAGATACCATAGACACGTATACAATGTTTCGACCTATCATGTCGACACATCTATATATATTTCGGAACAACCATAGACACTCTATATGTGAATGTTGGAGTTAGCTATACAGGGTTGAGGTTGATTCCAAAATATATATAGTTTGAGTTGTGATCAATACTGAGATACGTATACACTGGGTCGTGGATTGATTCAAGATAATATTTATCGATTTATTTCTGTACATCTAACTGTGGACAACTAGTTGTAGGTTACTAACGAGGACAGCTGACTTAATAAACTTAAAACATCAAAATATATTAAAAGTGTTGTAAATATATTTTGAACATACTTTGATATATATGTATATATTGTTATAGGTTCGTGAATCAACCAGTGGCCAAGTCTTACTTCCCGACGAAGTAAAAATCTGTGAAAGTGAGTTATAGTCCCACTTTTAAAATCTAATATTTTTGGGATGAGAATACATGCAGGTTTTATAAATGATTTACAAAATAGACACAAGTACGTGAAACTACATTCTATGGTTGAATTATCGAAATCGAATATGCCCCTTTTTATTAAGTCTGGTAATCTAAGAATTAGGGAACAGACACCCTAATTGACGCGAATCCTAAAGATAGATCTATTGGGCCTAACAAACCCCATCCAAAGTACCGGATGCTTTAGTACTTCGAAATTTATATCATATCCGAAGGGTGTCCCGGAATGATGGGGATATTCTTATATATGCATCTTGTTATTGTCGGTTACCAGGTGTTCACCATATGAATGATTTTTATCTCTATGTATGGGATGTGTATTGAAATATGAAATCTTGTGGTCTATTGTTACGATTTGATATATATAGGTTAAACCTATAACTCACCAACATTTTTGTTGACGTTTTAAGCATGTTTATTCTCAGGTGATTATTAAGAGCTTCCGCTGTCGCATACTTAAATAAGGACAAGATTTGGAGTCCATGCTTGTATGATATTGTGTAAAAACTGCATTCAAGAAACTTATTTTGTTGTAACATATTTGTATTGTAAACCATTATGTAATGGTCGTGTGTAAATAGGATATTTTAGATTATCATTATTTGATAATCTACGTAAAGCTTTTTAAACCTTTATTGATGAAATAAAGGTTATGGTTTGTTTAAAAATGAATGCAGTCTTTGAAAAACGTCTCATATAGAGGTCAAAACCTCGCAACGAAATCAATTAATATGGAACGTTTTTAATCAATAAGAACGGGACATTTCAGAGATCACTTAAAGATTCTTTAGGCTCAGAAGTAAAATTTTCATAGCATCTAATCAGATTCTTCTTCTTCTGAGTCTTAACAACAGTGACTCCTTCATAGTCATTAAGCAACAGATCCCACATAGCCTTAGCAGTCTTGGCATGACTGCTTTTTTTGAGAATAGGAACAGTTACAGCATTTCCAATAATACACCTTATCTTGCTATCCAGTTTGAACTTTATGGCTTCTGCTTCAGTCCACCTTTCTCTTGGTGTTTCACGAAAATAAGCAGGTTGTGCAGCAACAGTATCTGTGGTCTTGTGGGCGGGGTTGGGAATTAAAATTGAATGATTGACAGAAGATGTCACTGCTATCCAGACGTCACGTTTTACAAAAGGATTGGCAATCTTCCAATCATTTTGCGTCACGTACTCACGTCTAAAATTTACTCTATTTTTTGCCGCACAATTTTTTTTTATTGCGAAAAATATTTAAATATCTACCTACTCATAAGAAGAGGGGTTTTTTTTACTGTAGCAGGGGTATAGTGGTAATTTCACTGGGCATTCACGTAAGAAAATATCTTTCTACAGTTGGCTTCCATCTTCTACTCAGCAACCCTTTCTCTTGCCATGTGGTATAATCTCAGTGGCTGAAATTTCTGTTCTAACGTGTGGCACAATTTATCTGCGTGGCACACTCAACTGCATCGCTTGTTATCCCATAGTAACACGTCGCCGTTATCAAAAGGTAGTTAATCTTTTCATCGAATTAAGAAGTATTCAGCAAGTTGGGGTTTTTATCTAAGGGTTAGGTGGGGAAATTAAAATCCCAAAAATGAGGTTTAGTTCATTTTATTAGTTCACAGTAATACAACTATGAACACCAGACTCTCACTTTATACAATGAATAAGAATTAAAGTGCAGAAAATGAGAGAACACGGCAATAGAATGAAAGACTGATTACATTGATCGTGCAAAAGTACACATTACAAATGAAACATACGTCCCTATTTATACAGGTAAAAACCAAATCTGGAGATTTGGTTTCCAAAACCACTTAACTATAAATATGGAAAAGATAAACTAAAAACCAAACTAATTTGCTATTAACTAGAAAGTCAACTCTAGAGATAAAATCAAATCTTCAAAACATATCTTCTTAATCTGCAAACATATCTCCAGAATATTCTTTAGCTTAGGCTTCAAGAAATCTTCAACGTTGACTTTAGTATTTTTCAGAGTCTGCACCTTAAGACTCTAAATCTCCAGACTCTAAAATCTGCAAAATACTTTTGACTCATCAGATTATTATTTCTACTTTTCCCAATACATTTAGCTGTAAATCTTATCTAGAACTTTAAATGGTTTCTTGAGTTCATGAAGTGAATGTGAAACTACTCCGTATCTTTTATTTGGATCGGTTTTATTTAAGTTTTATTTAAGTTATGTAGTATTATGTGAATTGGGGTTTTAGGTTTGTTGTTACTTGTCAAATTGGGTAGATTTTTCTCTCTTTCAATTTGTTTTATATTTGTGTAATTAGGTTGCTATTAGTTATTGTTCTGTGCTTACCAAATTAGTATTAAGATTATTCCCTCATTGAGATTTAGGACTAATTTCGTTGCTATAACTTCAACTATGTACTTCATTCGAATAGTAGTGATCTTCGTGTATGTTTCAGATGGATAATAATTAATTTTCGATGTTGTTTTCTCGTTTCAGTTAACTAATCAAATAGGGATACTCAGGAATTTGAAAGGTATTCAGCTGGTATCGGTTGCCAAATGACGGTGACGGAGGAATGAAGTTTTTCAGGTAATGACAACGGAGTTGCAGGTGGTTACCGGAAGCATATATTATCAGAGAATTGAAGTGGGAACGTTGTCAAAACCTGTTTTGCGACGTCTACAGGTTAGTATTTCATTTTTTATTTGAGTTTTGTAGATTTAGACAAAGGATGTTATCATTTTCTAAAAATTGTTCTTATAATTTGTTTACTTTTCGTTTCTCTTGCACTCTTCATATTTTGGGTTGCAGGTGTTTTTGTGTTTCTTTTACATCATTTTAGCTTTTGATTTTGTTAGATTAGGATTGGTCGCATTAGCTAATAAGTATATTCGTGTATGGAAGCTGCTGTTTTGTTTTCATTCATGTGATTGTCTCTCATGTGTGAGTTGTATATTGTACTGCGTGAATCTTCATTTTTTAATACGGACTAATAATACTCTTTGCTTTAAAAAAAAGAATTGGTTGTAATTCGTTCACATTTTTTTTTAGTATAACTATATTTATATAATATTTATATAATGTGCAGGCAATCTTTAAGCCTCCAAAGCTGATTTGAGGTATTCCACAATAGAGAATATTTGCATTTGCTCATAGTGTATAGATGGAAGGATTTTATTTGGTATTAGATGTAGAAATTTAGTTAATAAAGTAGAAGCAGTAGTAAATTATTTTAACCAATCATTATTGGTTTTCAGAGATAGTTAAAAACGAAACTTGTGGTGCTGATGGAAGTATTGTCAGGTAAGATTAGGATTTTCAGCAAGGGTACAAGGGTACAAGGTTACAAGTTACTAATTTGTATTTTTTCTGAAATAGAGCGAGGTACATGAATGCTTTATGTTTTGGATCTTGATATCATAAGTTGTGCTGCCGCAAGGCTTGTTTCTTGTCGTTATTCTTATTTTTATTTTTATAATTAATTTTCTAAACAATATTTACGAGTAAAATCTTTTACAAAAAAAGTTGTGTAGTAGTTTTAAGAACATGTTAATATGTCATGTTTACACAGTTAGGCTTTGTAGATGAAAATGATAGCTTAGGTTAATTAACTTAATGTTATCATGATGTGTAATTGTGTCATAAAGAAGATAGCAATCGGCCTTTGGTATTTTGAACGTGCAGTTTAGAGAGTGTGAATAAGTTCAAAGAAACAAAATTTTGATATTGCATATTCCATATCAAAGAATAACAATTGTGTTCCGTGTTGCATAGCAAAGCTTATTGTATTTTTGCCTAGGGCGTAGCTCTTACTTACAAATCGCTTTCAAATCCTGAGTCGGGCTGGGCCGTGCATATGCGCGGCCGAAGGTCACCTAGTATATATAATATAAAGATCTGGTTGTTACACATTGAGCAGGATTCTACGGATCTGTTGAAAAAGTATTTGATCACAACCGACCAAAACTCATTGGCGCTCGCCCTACACGTCCTACACAATTTGAACAACACCATTGAAGTTACAGAGCGAGCACTACAAAAATTACTATAGAAAATTGATATAAAAAACAAACACCATACAAAAAACCTAAAACATACATATGAACCCGATCACGTATCCAAACCCCACAACCATCGCTCCTCAAAAGCCACACTGAAGTAACGTTCACGGGGCAACCTAAGAACACATAACCTGAGGCCTGCAAACCAGAGAAATCTCTCATAACTGATAAACCCCATGACCTCTCCAAATAACAAACCCATAGAAACACCGAGCCCATCGAATAAGTGCGAGTTACACCGAGCATAAAATATTCTAGTGGTCTAAATTGACTGACGGGTTATTAATTAATGACCAAATTGTTAGAATATTACATTTTTATTTAAATAGTCACTTTCAATTATTATTTGTAATTTGTAATATTAGTCACTAAATTCATATTTTTATCCCAAATGCATCCATAAACATAACGATCAACACTTAACAGTTCGTTAAGTTCTACACGCGTCACTCTCGTGTGCTTTATTAACATTATATCATTTGAGCACATAAAATTACCGTTCACTCCTATTTTAAATTACCTAAAGGGCATTTTCGTCTATTTACACTCAGATATTTAATTATCGGTTTCCAAGTTTTCACACACTTTCATGACTCTTCACCCAAACTACATACCCCATTCATCTCTATCTCTTTCTCTGACTGCCAATCTAACCACCACCACCGCCGCTAAATACTCGAAGCTAACCACCACTTTAAATCTTTTGTATATCTACAATACAAATAGTTGAATGTTATGTTATAGTTAATTAATTTTTGATTGTTTTCTATCAGCACAAAAACATACATACAGTACTAAAATGGTAAGGAAATAAGAATAGTGACAATTTTTTGTTTTTAATTTTACTGTTTGATTTTATTGTCCATAGTCTCCTTTTCCATTCTCATATTCAAACGTTTCTACTCATGGGTAATTCTTTTATTCCATAGTAGTACTCAACCTCAATAATGATTCTCTTATCTTGGTGATGTTGCTCCCAACTTCTAGTATCTCTTTAAAAATATTATTTGGTATCATATCTAACGTAAAATGTAGAGGAAAATTATAGAAATAAATGATTTGAAGAATTTGAAGAATGAGATTTCTAAATCCCTACTAATACAAATGATATTGAGCCGTTCCAAAAAAAATACAAATGATATTGAAATCCTATATCTATATGTTTTTGAAATCCTTAGTAAATATAATCCCCTAACCAAACATAACATTTCGTGAGTTTTGAAATGCATACCCATCCAAACCTTTCAAATCTTACGAATTAAATGTCCCTTAAGATTTGCATACCACAAGAACTATCTACTAAAAATTAGGGACTGAACTAGCAATTTGTAGATTCCATGTGAACTGTCATAATAATTATGTCTAAGAGTGTGTTTGGTGTAACTAGCTGGAGCATATAGCTGAAGCTGAAGTTTATGACTGGAGGTGATAGTCGGAGCTTATTTTAGAAGATGGAAGCTGAAACTTATATTTTATAAGTGTTTGAACAAACTAGCTAGAACTGGAGCTTATAGATATAAATTGACTAAAAATATAATAAATTAAATGTTACATGATTATATAAAAGGTAATATGTGATCTCTAATTCCATAAGCTAGAAATTTTGTCAACCAAGCAAGACTAGAAGCTCCATCTTATGAATTAAATTAGAAACTCTTACATAATTACCAGATCTTAGAGGGCTCCCAACTATGATAAGCTTCCTTACCAGAATTAGCTGCCACATCAGCGCTACACCAGCACTTCCTCACAAGAACTAACACGTGACTACACACTCACAACGATAACATATTTCTTCAAATAAATTGAAACCCACAATATTATTTAATTAAAGAAGTTACAAACATTAAAGCTAGTAGTACAAGTAACAGAAACATATCTTATCATCCTCAATTGTGTGGAAATATGGCATGAAGCAGGGCGAAGGGATGGAGGGTGGTCGATGTGACAACCCGGAAAATTTCGACTTATTTTAAGTCAATTCTCAATATGAATCGATATTCCTGACACGATAAACAAAACTTGATAATTAAAATAACTATATATATATATATATATATATATATATATATATATATATATATATATATGAATTCTATACATAATTATTATTATTTGTATATTGTAATATACATATATAAAATGGTAAAATATTAAGTACACAATATATGTTATTATATAATATATAATTATTAAATATTACATAATTAATAATGTGTAATATTAATATATTAAATTTAATGACAAGTTAACATATAATTGTATATTATTATTATTATTATTAATATCATTATTAACATTTGTACTAATTATTATTATAAAATAAATACAATCTAATATTATTATTATCATTAATAATATTATCATTAATAATATTATTATTATCATTTTTATTTATCTATTAATATAATTGTTTTTATTATTAGGATTATTATTATTATTAATATAATTATTAATTATTAATTAAATAAAATTGAAAAGAGACAGATACCTAATTTAGGTATAACATTATCTGTATTTTTTTATTTTTTTTATATCGTGATCTTCTACTTTTGTTTTTATTTTATTTTATTCTCTGCTTTATTTGTTATATAATTCTGTTTGATCGAGAATCTAGTTGACACCCACATTTGCATTATATAATCGATCATCTATGTGAATCATCTTTCATTACCATTATCAATTAACATCATTACAGTCACCTTCTGAGTTAATGCAAATAGAAAAATGAAGAACACATGTCCTGTACCTGTTCGCGTTTAATTTTTTTTAAAAGCTCTAAAACGAATCCCATTTCAAAATCTATAAATGCTATTGTGTTAGGAATCTTTTGTTCAAACTATCTGCAAAATCCTAGGTTCCAATTCTTGTTATCGAAGTCGAATTTACGAGTCAAAGTTTTAGTTTTCAAAAGTCAAACTTTGTTCTACAATCAAATTAAAGTTGTAAGTGTTGTTTCTGTTGAAATTGATGAATCCTAAAGTTTCTAGAGATGATTTAAAATATATTTCATATTATAATCATAAGCTAAAACGCTCTTAAATCCAAAATCAAGGTTTGAGTGTGATTTATTTTATTTTTTTTCTTTCGAAAAGACCTGCTGCTGCTTATTTTTTTTATTTTTCTTTTTTTTTCTTTTTTTTTTTGTCGATCTAGAGTACAAGCTGGATGTTCTGTTTAAAATCCAAGTTTTAAAATAATCAATGAACTCGTTTTATGGTCGACTTGTTTTTGGAGAAGAAGAAGAAAAAGGGAAACATAAAAACACGGTTTATATATAATAAAGTATCTGATTTAATCAGATAAACAGAATCAGAGGAGTGGTTTGGTTTGGTTGTTTACGGGTTTACGAGAGGTCACGGGTTCGAGTCCCATCTACGCCATTTTCTTTAGGAAAAGCTTGATTTACGGTAGTTTCTTATTATTATTATTATTATTATTATTATTATTATTATTATTGTTGTAATTATTATTATTATTATTACTATTAACATCATTAAAAGCATTATTATTAATATCATTAAAGTTATTATTAGTAATATCAATATGATTAAAATTATTATTAGTATCATTATTGTTATTACTAGTATTAGTATTATTATTAATAACATGAGTTTCAAAACTATTATTATCATAATTATTATTATTATCATTATTATCAATACTAGAATTATAATAACTATATGTTTATCATTATCATCATTATTAATATTATTACTACTACTGTTAATATTATTATTATGATAACAACTATTATTTCTTACAAATACCATAATATTACCTATTATTATATTTTAATATTATATTAATTATATTTACATAATATTATACATATAAATATATTAATGAAAGACTTACTATATTAATGAACTAATGATGAAAATGAGTTAACATATATTTAAAATATATAAAAACAAATATATATATATATATATATATATATATATATATATATATATATATATATATCACTAATAATTATATACAAGTTTATTTGATTACAGTTTATATGTTTTAATATATATAAAACTGATATAGGTTCGTGAATCCGAGGACAACTCTGTACTTGTTCAGTGCTATCATACGCATATCATACAAACTATCGTATCGTGAGTTCATCTGCTCCCTTTTTATATATATTTTTCGGCTGAGAATACATGCGCAACTTTTATAACTGTTTTACGTTTAGACACAAGTACTTAAACTTTTATGCTATATACGTGCTTTGGCATGCTAAATCCCCACCGTAATATCGTTAATTGCTGAGGTATAAGATGCAAACTTAGTTATTGTGAGTAACGCTACTGAGAGTGACGTCTCTAACTATTTGACTGATGGTCTTTGGTTACATAATAATGATTCAACGACATGAATAACAAGTGTCATGGGGTAACTTTGTTTAGTCGCGCTATTACAAACAGCAACTCTTTCTATTGATATAATTGGTATCAATCAACTTTAAACTGAAATCTTGTGGTCTAATGCTATACTGAACTATTGATTTATGATAAACCTATGAACTCACTCAACCTCGTGTTGACTTTTTAAGCATGTTTATTCTCAGGTCCTACATAATGTTTCCGCTGTGTATTTGCTAATTGAAAGCAACATTTCAACAAGTCATTCATGGATAATTTGAAAGACTTACACTTGCTAAATCGATGATGATTGCTTGCTATGCTTGGAGTCTTCATTACATATCATATCAATTAAAGACATTTAATGCGTTGTTCATTATATACAATGTAACCTATTTATCATCCGCTGCAAAGCTCAATATAACGTCTCATATAGAGTCGTTCTCGTTTATAAAACTGTGATTTGATATAATTAGTCACAAATACCCTAGGCCCTATTTGGGGGTGTGACAGTTTGGTATCAGAGCAGGTTGTTGTATGTAACACCCGTGTTACATCCGTCCCACATCGGTTGGAGAGGGGAACGAAGCATGCCTTATAAGGGTGTGGAGACCTTTCCTAGCATGACGCGTTTTGGGACCACAAGCGCAGCAGATCTCATGAGAACTCTGCAGTTAAGCGTGCTCAGGCGAGAGCACTACCAGGATGGGTGACCTCCTGGGAAAGTGCTCGTCGTGTGTGGTTGTCAAGAAAAATTCGTGCGCCTTTGGGCAAAGCGGACAATATCATGCTACGGGGAATTACCTGGGATGTTACAGATGGTATCAGAGCCAGGCCCCGGACCAAACGTGCACAGCGAGGACGCTGTGTCCCATTAGGGGGGAGGATTGTAACACCCGTGTTACATCCGTCCCACATCGGTTGGAGAGGGGAACGAAGCATGCCTTATAAGGGTGTGGAGACCTTTCTTAGCATGACGCGTTTTGGGACCACAAGCGCAGCAGATCTCATGAGAACTCTGCAGTTAAGCGTGCTCAGGCGAGAGCACTACCAGGATGGGTGACCTCCTGGGAAAGTGCTCGTCGTGTGTGGTTGTCAAGAAAAAATTCGTGCGCCTTCGGGCAAAGCGAACAATATCATGCAACGGGGAATTACCTGGGATGTTACATTGTAGAGAACTAGGATTACATTTTATGTGTACCTTATACAATTAGATACCTTAGCAATGTAGGACTACAACTTTCCTTGACCATAGTGCCTTTAATTGTTGCCTTTAATTATTAAATGCTACACTATACCTTAGAAACTTTACTTATTAAATTCTTTAATCTTTCTTAGAATGCCGAGCCAACTTAAGAACTCTGCTCACTTTCCTAAGTACTATCCAATTCTGCCACCACATTTAAATGCGACACCAAGATTTCTGAAATTCTCAATATTCCTATGTCATCTATCATGGTTTTGTGTATTACACATGTATTACATGAAATATTATCCATGATTTTTGAAACTCCTATATTTGTTACTATTTATACTCAAACGTATATAACTCTATGTTATATCACGTACCTATATGCCTTATGCCTTTATGCAGCGGTTTGCGAACCGTAAAATGTCATTGGGTTATCGATAACTCAAAGACATTAAAATGTCATCACTATTCATATTCATTACTTTCAAAATCTTTGCTTTCTCGTTATTTTTGATCATTGAATTTTCTTGACGAGTGGCGTCTTCGAAAATCAAGAATGGAAGGGTTTGGATTACCGATTTAAAGGATCCTATAGCTCAAGCCCCTAGACCTGAATAGGCCATTACGAAATGAAAGTCTTTATTCGAAAGATTATCAGATTACATACTTATCATTTTATGATCTCGACACGTCATACTGCCATTATTGGAGTATAGACACATCATATCTTATTATATCTTATCATATCTATCCCAATAGACTTTGTCTGACACTTTTCCTAAATTTTCTCCGTAAATTACGGAAATCTTTTGCTATATATACGTATTCAAGGAGACGAATATATCATTCAGTATCCAACACCCATTTCACATCAAACCCTATTTCAAACACATAATATGGATTTCTCACTTGATTTCCCGGGCTCCAATGGCAGCGTAACCGGAATGAACGAACCAATCAGTTATCATCTTTTCCGGATGAATTGGGGATGGGTTCGTAGTCGACTTAATCAATGGAGGCGAGAAGAAGGAGATACCTTTCACCAATCAAATTGTCCTATTGGTGAAGAACCTGAAGCACTTACCGGCGAACTAATCCGGAACACCATTTTCACCCTTATTTCCAGGGTATCCCATCACGAATATATAATATCTAGAATTCTAGATCTTATTCATCCCTTTGTCCGAACCGCAAATCATCCCGGTATGATAGAAGAAGTCAACGAGCTTCGCGCTCCAGTAGTGGCTCTAGAGAATATGGTGCAAAAATACAAAATTTAAGAGCATCAGCAGCATAACCAGCACCGACAGCATCACCACCAATAGCACCAGCACCACCAACAACAACATCCGCATCCCACGCCTCAACATCGCACTCGGTACCTCGGATATCAACATCATACGCCCCATAAATACCAAGGAATATTAGTAATAATGAGTTAAGATGTATTGACTCATTCTTTCTGAAGAATTATATATGTATACTTTATATATATATGGATTGGAACAATAATAAATCTTTTCGTACTAAGCTATTACGTGTGAATCTTAACTAGTATGTACTACTTGGTTAATTCATATCACAATATGCTATGATGTACATACTTTGTTAATGACTTAACAATCGTTAATCACTGCTTCAGCATAATAAACTCCATTTCATAATAAACCAAGTGTATTATTCAAATAGATGTTTGGTTTTACACTTCATTTTCGACATACTCGAAGCTTTCTAGAAAACATTATTCATGTCTTGTAAATTTCACAAGGATTTCACGAGCACCAACATCATACACCGAGGTATATCTATAACAATGAACGATGAACTATTGAATTATAACTTCATTAGCGAAATATTTCGCGACAATTATGAAATCTCTAAGGTTTTGGAGATTATTTATTCTCGTTTCAACCGCAAATCAAATGATTTTAATATTATATTAACTCATTAAATCCATGATTACATCTGAAGAATATATATATGAACGTATATCTTCATAAAGATGGTAATTAAAAATCCTTTTGTACAAACAGTTAATTGCGAAAATATTTTAATGGGTAGGTAATACCCGAGAAATATTTATATCTCACATTAATACACTGTACATTCTTCAATTTCGATTCATAAATCATTAACTATACTCACTACCTTCACAGCGATACAAAATCATTTTCATACAAATTCAATTACATATTCTGATTTTGACATATCAGAATTCAAGTAAAGCTTTAGCAGATGTTATCTTCCTAAAGATCACTACATTCATGAAGTATATTCGTTCGTATTCTATGATGAATTATCACATCAAACCACCGAAATTATCATTCATTACTTTTGAAATCAACAACGCCTATTGTAACATCCTCAATCGGTCCTAGTTGTAAGATTACTATTTTGCCCTTAAGTTAGTGTTGCGTTATTATATGCTTTTAATTTTTATTATTATTTAATGATGTGGTTAGGACCAGTTTGTGACAAGGGTCACAGAACAGGTTTGTTTATTTATTTTGGACTTCGTTTGGGTTGTCAAATGATGTACGAAAGATATCAGATAACTGATAAATACCTGTGTGTTGCACAGTGTGAGAAATTAAACCCATTTAGATGACTAGTGCTGCTTCTCTCCTCATTTTGTTTCCAGAATCCTCCACACACACAAACACACATCGTTCTTCATCTCTTCACATACCTCAAACCCTAATTCTTAATCCTTGTTCTAGAGCTCAAATCGTTCATATGTTTGCGTTCCTTGTGATTTACTGATTCTATCAAGGTAAGATTTGTAGCATTTCATGCTCTAATCTTTGAGAAAATTGGGTTTTTGGGTTAGTTTTTACAAAGTGAGTAATTTGGGTCAAAATGGTTAGATTTGATGTTGTTTGAGTCCAAATCTTGTGGGTTTATGTTTCTACATGTTTAGTGTCTTTGATTTAGTCGGTTTTGAGGTCGTAATCGAGCTCTAGAGCAAGAATTGGGCGATTTTGGGTGAAACACGTCACTTTGTCTTTAGAATCTGCAGATGAACACAGTCGGCCGAGTGTCTCCTGACACTCGACTGACCGACTCGACCATCGACCGAGTGTGTGAGACCCACGGCCGAGTGTGTCTGTGAGAGACCATCGACCGAGTGAGTAGACACTCGGCCGAGTGAGTGTGGACAGTCGGCCGACTGTCTATGATAGTCGACCGAGTGTCTTTGGCAGTAAAATATTTTACCAAGTGTTGATTTTTAGCCGTTATGCTGCCCGTTTGTATTTTGATGATCTGATGTAAATTTTGAAAGTGCACAAGTGTTAAGCAAAAAATTTTAGCGGACACTTTTTCTGACAAAAATTTCTGTATTGTGTTATTTGATGTTATCGGACAGTAACTAACTTGATTTGCCTTATGTTCAGGTGAAAAAGATAAGGAAGCCGCTTAGTAGTAGATTATCTGAGCTGGTTGCTGGTATTTGGTGAGTGGGACTAACTGGAGAATATAGTATATAGAAGCATGTTATATTATGATTGCCATGCTTGTTAGATATACTTATTGTTGTGGTTAGTTAGTACTTTGTGATGACTGTTTGTTAGTTGATGCTTGTCTGCTGGATCCCAGTGCGTCTGATATCGGCTAAAAAGTCATGTTTTTACCCCCGATATTGAATCCCAAAAGCATAAAGTTTAAAGCTTTGTCGGCAAAATAATCGCTTTTTTGGTTGAAATTGTAGATAAAGTAATTACAAAGACAATGCAAAAAGAATCAAGAGAAACGGAGCTAAAACGAAGATTCTAGAGCGAAAATGGTGAAAGACAAGAAATCAAGTTACGATCCAGGGAATCGAGGCTGACCAGCACCCCATCCGGCCTGCCATACGGGCTGCCATACGGCCTGCCTGTATGGACACGGCCTGGCAAATACGCCCCATCATGCGGCCCACCATGCGGCCTGCCAGAAATACGGCCTGTCAAATACGCCCCACCATACGGCCTGCCATGTGGCCTGCCAGGCGTATTTTGGCAATTTCCAAGTCTATTTAAAGGGTCTTTGTCATTCATTCCAATACACACCTCTCTTCACTCTCTCACTACAATACACTTTCTCCCACTAGAGCTTTCAAAGCCTTCTCACCTCCGAGCGGGAAATTTAGTACCCGGAGGCGAACGCCGAAGATTGTAATAGGAGCGGGCTAGAAGTTGTCAACACTTGTAATGGTCCAGATCTCGTCTGTAAACGGTGAACGCTTTCCTTAATTTAATAAAGTTATTATCTTGAGTTGCTTTCATCCTACATGATTATCTATCTGTTACAATTGTTTATCATGTGTTGAATTTTTATCTGAAACTTATTATATTGTTATGCTGAAACCTTGACGGTTTAGAAATTTAATTTACGGATCACCCTTTCCTAGGGATGGCAATGGGGAGAAAAAACCCGTGACCCGCGGGTACCCGATCCGCGATGGGCGGGTAAAATTATTAAATCTTACCCGCGGGCACGGGTACGGGTAAAAATTTATACCCGCCGACGGGTCGCGGGCGGGTCGCGGGTATGTACTACCCGTCGCGGGTAAAACCCGACCCATGAATACATGAGACTTTTTTAATTTACCCACGAATAAATACTTACAATTATTAAATTTAAAAGCTATTTTACTAGTATTTATATAATGATTAAAAATATAATATTATATACATGTAAAAAACTTAATTTTTACGTCATTATACATTATAGTTTGTACATATGATTTTATAATTAATAAAATTATTTAGATTTTCTAATAAAAAATTGTATATTATTATTACCCGAGGGTTACCCGCGGGTCACGGGTACTCGCGGGTCACGGGCATGGGTGAAATGTTTTTACCCGTGGACGGGTAACGGGTTTCAACGTGCAAAAAAGAAACCCGAGTGTAACGACCCAACCCGTTAACCATCCGAAAACGTGCCACAAAAAAAAAATTCCTGAAACAGTTGATCTGGACGGCGTCCAAAAGCTTGGACGGCGTCCAGCTCTTAAGACTGGGACGGCGTCCAGACATCTGGGATGGCGTCCAGATGTACTAAAACATTCTGATCAGTTTCTCGAACTCACGCGGGCGAAAACCCGCTTCCCGACACTTTTAAACCAAAACACTTTCACAATATAATACAATAGTTTAAACTAAGAGTTTTTCACAATAAAAACCGAGTTTTACGACACCGGGCCCACATCGACCCAAAATACCATAAGTGACTATTTCGACCCATTAGTTTATACAAAAACATAGACCGAGCATGGGATTGGGGACACGCTACCCAATCCTAATCAAATCCAAAAGTAAGTCTTCTAAAGCAACTACGCAAGTCCACTAGTCCCCGCGCTTACCCGAGCCACCGCATCCATGCAATCTATAAAAAATGTAAACAACGAGAGGGTAAGCTAACGCTTAGTGAGTGAAAATATACTACATACATATATATGTATAAAATGGACACGCCACAATAATAATCAAATTGCGCATACCGAAGCATCCAAGTATAAGGCAAGCTAAACCTAGCATACCGTACGTTCACTAAGCACAAGCTAACAACACCAACAATATAGTAAGTTCGCAAACAACGTTGAGAACAATATAAGCTACAACCAGAAGGTTAGCTACATCACGTCAATACAACATTATACGTATACAATATATATATATAACAACGCGTAAAACTCCCAAGGTTAACCATAACGCTATGGTGCTACCGGCTCGTGGTTCACACCATACGCAATTGAGTCATACTCTTTTATAGTGCTACCGGCTCGTGGTTCACACTCGATGCTACCGGCTCGTAGTTCACATCAATTATTTTATAGTGCTACCGGCTCGTGGTTCACACTCGATGCTACCGGCTCGTGGTTCACATCAATTATTTTATAGTGCTACCGGCTCGTGGTTCACACTCGATGCTACCGGCTCGTGGTTCACATCAATTATTTTATAGTGCTACCGGCTCGTGGTTCACACTCGAACATTCACAAATAAATACGCCATATACACATACGTATAATTATTCCACTCATAATACTACCCTTCGCCATTGGGGTTATACCTAAGTCCGCATCAAAATATTAACCCTTCGCCATTGGGGTTATATAATCCACATCATACCGCGTGTGATAATGTACACACAAATTGTGTACCCCGCCAAAAGTGGCCAACCAAAACGCACAACCGTGCCAATTGGACCTATACACAAGTCCATCAAATCCCCTATATGTGAAGTGAGCTCTATAACCAAGAAACACTTCACCCCGACCCGCACCCATCCTACACATACATATGCACATAGGATATTAACACTCACCTTGTCACCTTGATGAATGCTTCCAAATAAACCGCCACACGCCAATGGAAAGTACCTATTCCATTATCACATATACAACAACACAATTAGGGTTGACTTACAAACCAACCCAATTTACCCTTGGTGCAATTTTGACCCAAATGCACTTCCAAGCACAAACCGCGCCATAACTAACCAATAATCACTAACACGAGTGAAAATGGTCCTAACACACCAATTAAACCCGAACACAAGTGTTAAACACGGGTCATACCCATTTTGACACCAAAACCCTAATTTTGACCCATTTCAAAATTAGTTAACCAAACTCACCCAAAAAGGGTTCCATCACTTCCATAATCACTAATCCAAGTGATTAAACTCCAAATCAAAGCCTAATCAAGGCCAAAACGTCAATCGACCCAAAACCCGCCAAGTGACAAGAATAACAAGTCACTATAAACCCATTTCATCACCTAAAAGGGTTTCACAACAAACTAACTCAAAACCCTAACTTGAATATCAAATTTAACAAATGAAATTCGGAGTTTGAGCTTACCAATACCATCACAATGTAGCTAGGAGCGAGATGAACAACTTTAGAACCCGATCTTTTGCGAGAATCCGACTCCTTCTTCTCCAAATCAACCTCTCTCTCTCTAAAACCCTTGCTCTCTCACTAAAAATGGTTGAGAGTGTTTTGTTGGTGAAGATAGGGTTGAATGAGCTCAACCTTTGCCCATTTGTGGCTTAAAACTGGCCACCATGTGAAAAGACCAACATACCCCTCTAAAAATCTTGAAATCCCACAGCTGGCCCGACAGACACATGGGACGGCGTCCCAAATTCTTGGACGGCGTCCCGTCCTTCTTTGCTGGACGACATCCCGAAGGTTTGGACGGCGTCCCGAATAACTAAAATGTCAGAAACAGAAATAGGGTCTTACACCTATGGGCGGGTCGCGGGTATATAGAACCCGTGCCCGTTACCCGCGGGTGCCATCCCTACCCTTTCCGCTTATTCACGTGGCTATAACCTAGTAGTAGGACATGATTAACCCTAGGATAAAAGGTAAGTAGTTATGTGTGCTTAACGTCACCATAGGGATATAGTACCTACGTATGAATAACCATTTATTCGTCATAGAAGAGCTGCCCATTTAGATTGTGATTAGAGTTAGCAATAGTGAGTTCAGTGAACACTAGCTTACTCAGAAGCATGATTCGCATCAGAAGCAATGTTCTTGAGATATTGTAAGATGATCCGGGGTTGAATAAGTGATCGTAAAGGAGAGACTTCTATCCCAATTAGCAGTACCTTAGAATATCTAAGATTGCACATATGTTAATGTTAAGGCATAGCATAGTGATTTAGTGGTAGGATATTGCTTTAGTTAGACCAACTAGGATTAAGAAAAGCTGAGACTTTCCTTTATTGGGTAAACCACTTTGTTCATGTACCTAGGATTTTATCCATAAGGTCGTTCAAACCTTTCAGGTTAACGTTGGGAGTAGGGATACCTGTCTTAGCCAGAATCTTCAAGGCCTAAACTCTTAGTGACAAATCAGTTGGGTTCACAGCCAGTTGATTGAGGTTTAGTGTTTATCCTAGGAAGTCAAACTCTTGTGATAAATCCCCTTCAGAACTCTATTCTTCACACCTATCTTTACTTTTATTGTCTAATTACTATTTTATCTAGTTAATCTATCACCTCTTGTCACTAGGGTTAACTATATAGGCACTTTTGTCCCACATTACTGAGCAAACATACAAAAATATGTACCTGAGTTATATTTACCACTTACTCGTTAAAAGGAAGACAAGTAGGTGAGTTATAGCTTGGAACCCCAGCTAAATATAAATAATAAAACAACCACTACTCACCCTCGTGGTAGCTGAATCTGATGTGCCGCGGCCTAACGACACCGCGAAAATAAAACCGCCCATTTCGACCATATCACGAGGAGAAGTAAGTTTTTGGCGTCGCTGCCGGGGACCTAAATTTCCGTCTGTTAAGGTAATCGTTGGTTCTATCAAGATATCTGAGATTCTTGAGTGGTGTCTAAGAAAGGCAATTATACACGGACTTGGTTATTGGATTTTTCGAACAGTCTCCAATTATATTGGAACCAAAAGGAACCTGCCTCTCCGTTGTCTGCCTGGCCACTTGTTTCAAAGATAAATTGACAAGAAACACACATGCTTAACAAGCAGAGAGTTTGTCGGTTTAGGATTTAAAGTCGCCATTATAATAAACCCTTTTCAAATTATAAAAATAAAATATTAATTATGGTTTTAATTTTTGTAGTTTCCAACTCAACCGACTACGAAGAAAGTGCGAATGGCAGTTGCTCTCCCACAACTTCGGAAACCGGTGAAATTTTTCTTTATAAACCTAAAACAAAATCTAAACCCTGATGAGTCTCATCAAGACTTAGTTCTTGATTCTTGTAGTTCAAGAAGCCGGATAGTTTTATCTGACTTGGAGATTTCATTGCTTTTGGAAAAGTTTTACTCAAATGAACCAGGATTCGACCCTCTTCACGATCCAAAAGGGAGGCTCAATCTTAACGAACTCCTGATTATGGAAGATGAGATAAGGGAAGAATATCCAACTATTTTCAATTATCCAGACTTGTTCGAATTTAATCCTAAAGAGATACGAAACCCTGATAAAACAAAAGCTCCGTTTATTGGAAATCTGTTAAATCCTAGCAGAAGGTTAGACGTCTATAGAGAATTCATTAGGAACCTCTATTCCTCAGATTTCCCATTTTCAACATTTCAAATCAATCTGTTAAAAGAGCTGCGTTCTCAGACTCGTTCTCTTCACAAACTGTTAAAAGAATGTGGGGATGACCTTTTCGTCAAGTATCGGGATGCAGAAATTAATTTCAAATTCGATTTAGAGTCATTCGTCAGTTTTCTCCCTCACTTCACTAATAAGGAAATTTCTCCAATTCATATAAACCGTTATGTCTCGGCGATGATCTCTGAATTAGAATTTTGGATTGAAAGCAAGAAACCTAACCCCATTTCAACTTACGGAAACCAAGATTTCTTTACTTTGATCCAGCCTCATTTCTCATCAAAAGATTAATTGAAGCTTTTTCGGATTCTACCGAGGAAAGAATACATCAGAATTTCTTCACAAAAAGAAAGGAAGTATATTCAAAACTCGTGCAAATCCTCACTATGTCAAAAATTTCCATTTACAACCCCGCAAAGGAAGATCATTCGAGAAATATCTTCAAACTTTAAATTTACTATCGGTGATCCTGACTACGCGGAAGATCTTTTATTTCAAGACACAGTGGCAAAACTTCTTATTGAACTAAATTATAGAGATACTGGGCCAAGGGATGGAATTTCGAACACTAAGAAAGTTAAAAGGGCTTTGGTTAAACTTATGGATGATATCGGAGATTTACAGAAGCGCGAGTGCAAGATGTTAAGAGATTTCGAAATGTTTTCAATACACTCCGCTGATTTATTCTGGATGGTCAAAGAAGCTTTAAACTTGTCTTTCTTTTCGCGTCATTTCTGGAATTTAGTTGTAGAACCTGTGTAATTTGTGTTTTTAATAAAAATAAAATATTTCAATTTTTAGTTGTCTTTTCTTATTTTAGTTAATAATATATCTTAGAAAATATGAAAAAATAAAATAAAATAACCAGGATTAAAATCCGGGTTAAAATTTTATCTATCTTTTCTCAAAACCCTTTAAAATTTTAAAATCAAAAAATTAAAAAATTGTGCAAGTCGGGTCGGGGAAATGAGCCCGCGAGCTACATGGGCCTTTTCTTTTCTTTCTTCCTTCTCTTTTCTTTCTTCTTTCTCTTTTCTTTTTGGCTTTCTTCTTCCCCTTCCCTGCTCCTTCGACCGACGCACCCCACACACCACCACCACACTCAAAACTCAACCAAATTCAACAAATCAAAGCTCGAAACTTGTTCTCTCCAGCCTCCTAAACTCGATTCCATCATCAATTTCGCACAAAAGGTACTTTTTCTTGATGAAAATTCGAATTTTCTCCTAAGGTCAAATTTTTGACTTTTTAGAAAAACCTTGTTTTTGACTCAATTTTAGATTCTTTTATGCTTAGATAGATAATGTGATTACTTTATGTTAGTTTTTAGGCTTGATTGAGGCATTTTGGATAGTTTTTGGCTCTCGACTCACTAGTTGAGGTTTTAGGGTAAAATTTGGTGAAATCTTTGGAAATTTGATGTTTTGCTAGCTTAGTTAGGCTTAGTGATTCATTAGGAATGTTTAGAAACTGATTTTGGAACAAAGTGGGCTTGTTTGCTTGAATTGGATAATTTGCTCAAACTACACGTAATTAGGACTTCGGTTTTTCCTATAGTTAAAACGTTTTTAAAACTTATGATTGCCTTAAAACTAGTTCAAATAAAGATATCTTTGATTTGCTTGCGAAAGTGTAGCCTAATCCTTGATTTCCCTTATTTTGTACGTTTTGAACAAATTTATTATTTTTCGGTCAAACGGCTCTAATCTTTGACTTTAACATGTTATAGCTCAAGTTTGATGATTAAAAATATTTAAGGTAATTAAGAATGGTCATTAAAATCATTGTATGCTTAAAAATCATCACATTTGGTTCAAAATTGCTTATTACGACTAAATTACTATAATTATTTTTAGCATTATTTATTGTAATCACGGGTACACTTTGAATTTTGCTCAAAAGTAAGTTTATAGTTCGTTTAAATGTTGTTTGCGGTAATTTGGCTATATTTTACTATAACAGGATTTTGGAAAATCCCATTTTTAAAACCCTCATTTAGAATTTTTTTCGAAAAATATAGGCATTTTTGGATTCTAAATCTAAATTTTTGGAGCATAACCTATTTTTCTTGATTTTTGCAGATGGCTAATCGTTTACCAAATGATTATGAGTTGCCCCACTATCTTCGCGGGCAAGAAAATCCGAATGATAGTGAGCCGTTTATGAGAGTTTGGATCAACCGAAATAAAGCGGGTAACAAATACATCAATTGGACGATATTGGAACAATGTGGTTAGGCTGATGAGCTCAGAAGAATTTTGACCTTCCAAGCCGAGGGTAGAACGCACCGGGCATGGAAACAGCTGTTTGAGTTAAATGAAACGACATACAATGAGCCATATGCAGAGTTTATGGCTACCTGGAGTTTTGATTTGGATGTTGATCCAGAAGATTATAATAATCAGGAGTGTATCCATTTCTGACACCAAAACCACATGTATCACCTGACTCTCGCACGGTTTGCGAGACACTTGGAGTTGTATAAATCATGGCAGCTCACCCGACCAATATTCAGGAATGGATATACCACCTTGAATCACATGGATCATCAAGCTTTCTGGCGAGAGCACACCACAGATAATGGGCCATGGCAATCGGGTAAAAAGGCATCCAAATTCGCCAACCCCGTACTCCGAATCCTCCACCACCTAATCACCAAAACCCTCCATCCTAAAGCCAGATTTGGCGGTGTTGTTACGATCAGAGACATGCGCCTGATGCACGCCATGATGAATAACCAAAATATGCAGGTGGCACATCTCCTAGCTCAGGCTTTCACTAGTGAGAAGAATTCGGCAAGCACAGTTGTGCCGGTTTTAGGGGGCATTGTTACCAGGTTGCTTCGGAACATGCGTGTTTTGGGAAGTGTTGAACGGTTTAATTATAGGACTGGGGCCGTGTCAGAGGAAATAGGGTATAAACTGTTGAGCTACTGGAATTATATTCGCATTGAGGGTGAGCAGTTAATCATTCAGGCGAACCCAGAGATACCCGGTTCTGAAGATCGGACGGTGCCAGAGGTGAGAGTACAGGGATTCAGACATGATACTAGGATGTGGGATGGTAGGAGACGACGAGGTTCTCAGGAACCTATGGATAAGGATGATCCTACAGCACATGGACGGCCTACTGACACCCGCCGACACTCATCAGTCGAAGAGGGTGATCGACCACGATATCCACCATACCAGTACCACATGGGGGACATACCCGGGCACTAGAGTTGGTTTGCCAAACATGCGATTCTTCAGAATCTGGATCATTTCACTCACTATGCGGGCAGACAGCTCCACGTCCCACCTTACCCTCATGAGTACCCGATAATGGAATCCCACCATAATCCCAGAGGAGCAGGCCCGAGCCACCAGTTTTCAGGACCTCCACCTCCACCTACACATCACTACACGTAGCGTACAGTTATTACATATACGCCACCACCACCACCTCCACAGACCACAGGGGCTGGGGGTTTTGTTGAAGAATTGTTCAGCACTGACCACGTTAACACATCTACTGAGGCTCAGGAGTCGGTATGGGATCAGGCGTTGCACCGACAGACGACTGCAGGGATTGCACAGGGTATTGATAGTATGGACGTTAACCAGCAGTGGGGTAGAGGTAGAGATTTGCAGGAAGGTATGGGTTGGCAGTCAGGGCCGATGGTTTTCACGAGCACATCATCACTTACTGGGTTAATCGCGCGATCGGACGAAATAGAGTTTAGAATATCCTCGGGTATGAACCCAGAGGAGTTGGTAGACCAGTTTGCCACTGACGAAGAGATGACCAGCGAGGGTCAGTCCAGATTGAGGAACCCAGCCAGGCCCCGCACCCGCGTAATCTATTCTCCTCCATATCCACCACCTCAGCCGTAACCATGTTTACTTTTGGAAACATTCATATCATTATTACTGATGCTACATTATCTTATATTTTATTTCTGTACGCCCGGTTTCGGGCATAACTACTTTATGTTATGGTTTCTTTTAGAATAAATATTGCATGAATAAACGTCACAAAACAAATGACGATCGAGATCGTATGAGATGAAAACACAAATTAGATCAAGGGCGACTTGAACGGGGATGACGCTTGCACAAGAATTGAAGAATCCATAATTAGCGCGCCATCCGACTGCACGTCTTGAAACCCTAGGGGAGTACTACATCTTCATTACCTTTTCAATAGAATTCACGCAAATTACTATACCACTTTAAAAACTAAGTGTGGGATTAGCAATCCCACCATCATAAACTTTTAATAACATAATGCCTCTTTTAAAATCTAAGTGTGGGATACTCCGTATCTTTAACATTGAGGACAATGTTATTTTAAAGTGTGGGATAGTAAATGTTGCACATAACGATTCTTGTTAAATCCTCAAGTTTTTCAAAAATTTAAAACTTTTCAAATTATAAAACACTAAGGATGATAAAATTCTATAAAAGATCGAAAAAGTTTTTGCTACAAAATAGACAAAAAGAGTAAAACAAGGTTGAAAACTTTTTGTGAAAATCAAAAATCAAATTTCCAATAGAGCATTGCATAACAAAAGGCGCAATTCAACCTGCTATAATTGTTGTGAGGTACCCCCAAATAAGGCTTTAAAAGCACTCATTTTTAGTGCTTCACTATATTTCCATTGAGCGCGCCGATGTTAACATCTCGGAATCAGAACTTGCTCTTGATCTACATTTCGGAATCACACATTTTGACAAGAATGACTAAGTTAGAACCTCAGCTATTCGTGAAGACAAAAACAACCTCCGCTACACACCTCCGTTTCCATTTTCGCTCTACAAATCCATTTCACCTTTGCTTATTTACTCTATCCGCTTCACAATAAATGGATCCCGGCTAAATCATTCTTTTTCGGGAAAACCTCTAAAGTCGCACGAGAAAAATGCGAGCATCCAAGCCAATTATCAAAGAAGATCGCCAAAAGGAGACCTCGAAGAGAAAAGCAAAAGATGCTTTAAAAAAAAAAAAAAAAAAACACTAGAGTAAAGTCTCTATGAATAAAGGTTCTGAGAAAGGGAGCAGAACCAGTGAAGATTCGAGAAAAGAAACTCCTGGCAGTCAAAAAGAAGGATGCTCACGAAGAAATTCCGAACAAAAAGCTGAAAGGATCGTTGAAATCAATCTTTCAAGAAGAAACTCCTATCTATCAAAACCCTTCGTACTCTAGAAACTTCCAAACCCCCTTCTCTTCACAATTCAAGCTGAGTCGATAACCAAAAATTCTCGCAAATAAGTAATGGAGATTTGAGTCTTAATCAAGCCTATGACGAAGAATGTAAGCATGACTAGCTAAGAGTGACTTCATTTCTTAGAACTTTAGGACACCCTAAAAACTTTAGTGAAATGAGTGACCCGAGTGAGATAGCCTTAGTTATGTAACCTCCTCTCATGCTTGCGGAAAAAGATTCGAGAATAGCAAAAAGAATAAAAGCTAAGTTTCTGCTCTTCCGTCTTGCAGAACAAAACAGCTTGATCACTACGGATTGAAGTTCTCGCTGTTTTAAGTTCAGAAGTTTACTTGAGAACAAGCAAAGTCTAAGTGTGAGATATTTGATATCGGCTAAAAAGTCATGTTTTTACCCCCGATATTGAATCCCAAAAGCATAAAGTTTAAAGCTTTGTCGGCAAAATAATCGCTTTTTCGGTTGAAATTGTAAATAAAGTAATTACAAAGACAATGCAAAAAGAATCAAGAGAAACGGAGCTAAAACGAAGATTCTAGAGCGAAAACGGTGAAAGACAAAAAATCAAGTTACGATCCAGGGAATCGAGGCTGAGCAGCACCCCATCCGGCCTGCCATACGGGCTGCCATATGGTCTGCCTGTATGGACACGGCCTGCCAAATACGCCCCACCATGCGGCCCACCATGCGGCCTGCCAAATACGCCCCACCATACGGCCTGCCATGCTGCCTGCCAGGCGTATTTTGGCAATTTCCAAGTCTATTTAAAGGGTCTTTGTCATTCATTCCAATACACACCTCTCTTCACTCTCTCACTACAATACACTTTCTCCCACTAGAGCTTTCAAGGCCTTCTCACCTCCGAGCGGGAAATTTAGTACCCGGAGGCGAATGCCGAAGATTGTAATAGGAGTGGGCTAGAGGTTGTCAGCACTTGTAATGGTCCAGATCTCTTCTGTAAATGGTGAACGCTTTCCTTAATTTAATAAAGTTATTATCTTGAGTTGCTTTCATCTTGCATGATTATCTATCTGTTACAATTGTTTATCATGTGTTGAATATTTTATCTGAAACTTATTATATTGTTATGCTGAAACCTTGACGGTTTAGAAGTTTAATTTACGGATCACCCTTTCCACTTATTCACATGGCTATAACCTAGTAGTAGGACCTGATCAACCCTAGGATACAAGGTAAGTAGTTATGTGTGCTTAACGTCACCATAGGGATATAGTACCTACTTATGAATAACCATTTATTCGTCATAGAAGAGCTGCCCATTTAGATTGTGATTAGAGTTAGCAATAGAGAGTTCAGTGAACACTAGCTTACTCAGAAGCATGATTCCCGTCAGAAGCAATGTTCTTGAGATATTGTAAGATGATCCGGGGTTGAATAAGTGATCGCAAAGGAGAGACTTCTATCCCAATTAGCAGTACCTTAGAATATCTAAGATTGCACATCTATTAATGTTAAGGCATAGCATAGTGATTTAGTGGTAGGATATTGCTTTAGTTAGACCAACGAGGATTAAGAAAAGCTGAGACTTTCTTTTTTTGGGTAAACCACTTTGTTCATGTACCTAGGATTTCATCCATAAGGTCGTTTAAACCTTTCAGGTTAACGTTGGGAGTAGGGATACCTGTCTTAGCTAGAATCTTCAAGGCCTAAACTCTTAGTGACAAATCAGTTGGGTTCACAGCCAGTTGATTGAGGTTTAGTGTTTATCCTAGGAAGTCAAACTCTTGTGATAAATCCCCTTCAGAACTCTATTCTTCACACCTATCTTTACTTTTATTGTCTAATTACTATTTTATCTAGTTAATCTATCACCTCTT
The DNA here is from genome assembly GCF_046630445.1 of Rutidosis leptorrhynchoides. Taxonomy (NCBI): domain Eukaryota; kingdom Viridiplantae; phylum Streptophyta; class Magnoliopsida; order Asterales; family Asteraceae; genus Rutidosis; species Rutidosis leptorrhynchoides. Next base: position 78,490,831 of record NC_092336.1, on the reverse strand, counting down.
CTCACTAGGGTTAACTATATAGGCACTTTTGTCCTACATTACTGAGCAAACATACAAAAATACGTACCTGAGTTATATTTACCACTTACTCGTTAAAAGGAAGACAAGTAGGTGAGTTATAGCTTGGAACCCCAGCTAAATATAAATAATAAAACAACCACTACTCACCCTCGTGATAGCTGATTCTGACGTGCTGCGGCCTAACGACACCTCGAAAATAAAACCGTCTGTTTTAGCCATATCAGCGTCCCTATTGTGTGGTAGCCTCGGTAGGAGAGATAAACCTGCGGGTTGGGTTCTTCTGTGGTAGCCTAGACAACCGTGGTGTATATATATGTGAATAACGCGTTCGTCGCGTGTGGATTATGTATATACATACGGTGGTGGAGGAACTTCTGGTAAGCCCCAGTCCGATCAGCTGGTGGTTAATGGTTTGGCTGAGCTGCCAGAGTCTCTGTAGACAGCACTTGGGTGATGTTTGTGTGTTAGACTATATGACATGATTAGTATAACACTTATATATGCTATGGTCTGTAGTTAGTCGTACTCACTTAGCTTCGTACTAATTCCCCTCCATCTCCTCCCTGCAAGTTATTAGCTTTTGTAGATATCGTGTTTTGGGGAGCAGAAGGACATGTTGATGTTATGTTTGACAGGAGTCAACTCTGATGTGATCTTGCTTTGTTTAAACAGTGACATTTTGTAAACATGTATTTTGTAGTGACACGTGACACTGGTTGTATTAATAATAGTTAATGTTTAATTTGAAATTAATAAATAAATGCTTCCGCCACGTATAAAAAAAAAATTGGCGGTGTCACAAGTTGGTATCAGAGCTTAGTTTGGCAGCATGTGCATTGTGATCTAAATGTCATGTTTCCAAACTTAGTAGAGTCATGTCAAACATAACATACTGGGGATGGGTTAAGTGAGTATTAGGACAGGTTATGTGTTAGTTGTTAGTACTAACAGAGTTTATACTAAACTTTGGTGTGAGTTTTGTGGTAGTGCAGTAATGGCAGATAATGAAGCTAATGCTACCGGCCCTGCCGCCCCTGGAACTGGAATCTTCAGAGCTCCTGATGAAGATGGACACGTGTCATCAGAGGAAGAAACCTCTCAAGAAGTGATAAACCTTCAAAGCCGATTATTAGAAGCTCAGGAGAAAATTAAGGAGTTAGAACAAGAACGGGCGCAATGGAACCCTAATACCACTGCGTTGAACACAACTTTTCCTCCAAATTTCTATACTCAAGCCGGTGGTAGTTCCCAATCATAGTTTCCTCAAAACACCTATCAAAACCTCCAAATGCCATTCCCGTTTAACCAGGCGTTTCCGAAACAGATGATATACCCATTTCAAGTACCCGAGACAAGAAAGAAATGCACGTATAAACAGTTTTTGGACTGTAAACCTCCTGAATACAGTGGTCACACAAACCCTACGGTGACCCTCAACTGGTTAAGAGAAGTGGAGCGAGCATTAGAATCCTGTTTCTGTGAACCTGAGTCTAGAGTGTTGTTTCCTAGTAGACTTTTGAAAGGTGGGGCGATGGAATGATGGGACTCTATTACAACATATTTTCCCAAGGAACAGATTAGCCAAATAACCTGGGAACAATTTGCTGCTAAAGTTTGTGAGCAGTACTGTTCTGAATATGAAATGGAAAGGTTGAAAACTGAGTTTCTGAGTATGAAGATGACGGAAAGTATGATGATTGATGAGGTTTTTAGAGACTTTACATCTAAGTTGAGGTTCGTCCAACAGTGGGTACCGACTGAGAAGGATAAGATCCAGCATTTTATGCGAGTGATTAAGCCAGAGTATAGAACAGTTGCGAGATTTGCAACGACTTTGGCACAGGCTCATGAAATGGCCAAGGTTACTGAAGGTGATGTAATGGCAGCGAAAAGAGAGAGTTCAAAAAGTGGATCTTTTGGGGAGAAATCAGAAAGTCAATCGGGTGATCAGTCTGTTCAACAATCAAGTAAGCAATCAGGATTTGGTGGTAAAAAGTCAGGTGGGTTTAAACAGAAAAGTAAGCCTGGTATGAGTGGATCGAGTTCTAGTCAGTCTGGTTGGTGCAATGTTTGTAAGTCAACCCATACCGGACCGTGTTCTCCAATGACAAGAAGGTGTTTGAAATGTGGAGTGTTAGGTCATGAATCAACAGCTTGTTCTTTTAAGTCAAATGTTTGTTGGAGTTGCCATCAAGAAAGACATAGATCAGCAAATTGTCCATCTGCATCAAGAGTCGGTTCTGGGGCAGGGTCAGGGGTGAGGTCGGTTACTTCTGGGGGATCTTCTGCTTCTACTGCCGGGCAGAAGAGAAAGAATCCTCCAACAGCAGAGGCAAGGGCGTTTCAGATGACGGTAGACGCTGCAACCACTACCGATGACGTCATTACCAGTATGTTCTTGGTTAATTCCTTGCCAGCTCGTGTGTTATTTGATTCAGGAGCGAATCGTTCTTTTATGTCCTTAGGCTTCTGTGATAAGTTGAAGTTGCCTGTTAGGATGTTAGATGCACCTTTGGGAATAGAAGTAGCTGATGGTAAAATGGTTCCATGCACATCATCTGTGTCTGGGATTACCATCGAGATTGACGTCCATTCCTTCCCTTTAACCTGTTTGTTGATGCCTGATGTGGTAGCGGAGTGGTATAAAATAGTTATTAATTTTAGCAGGAAATACTATTAAATACGATACAATTTTACACAAGATATTTATTTATTTATAGAATGGATATACTTAAACCTTGCTACAACACTTATAGGCAGTGTACCTAATCGTAAAGTAGTGTAGTTTTTAGTAAGTCCGGTTCGTTCCACAGGGAAATCTTTAAACAAAGCTTAACGCTATATTAGTTTACTTTTATAAAAATACAAATATATATATATAAGTAATATTATTATTATAAAGGGGGGTTTTTACCGTTTAATGACCGGTTTGTCGATTTTAAAACTTTAGTCGCAGTTAAAACCAAATGTAAAATATTAAAAATAAATACAAGACTTAAATTAAAGCGTAAAGTAAATAACGATAATGAAATTGCGAATAATAAAAGTGCGATAAAATAAAAATGCGATAATTAGAAGTGCAATTAAATATAAAATAAAGGAAATTAAATATGAAATAAAAGAATTATGCTTATTTAAACTTCCATAATCATGATGTTTGACGTGTTGATTTTAGTTTTATGCCCATGGGTTAATTGTCCTTTGTCCTGGATTATTTAATATGTCCGTCTGGTTTTTGTCCATAACAGTCCATCAGTCATAAATATAAAGTGCGAGTGTCCTCGTCAAATTATCCTTATACCCGAAGTTAAATATTCCAACTAATTGGGGACTTAAACTGTAACAAGATTTTAATACTTTGTTTAATAATTACACCAGGATGTCGACTGAGTGTAACCCAAGATTTTAATATTTTGTTATCAATTATACCAAGTGTCCTTGTACATAATTTCACCCGTGTTTTAATTATTCTAGTGGCTATTAATCAATTCCCGTATCCGGTTAAATGAACGATTATTCGTACATATAAATACCCCGCCCATCGTGTCCGATTGAGTGTATATGGTAATTTATAGGGACGCCCAATTGTAAATCTTTATATTAACATTAACAAACTATCATTTAGCTAAACAAATATAAAGCCCATTAATAGCCCATAGTCTAATTTCCACAAGTGTCGTTCTTTTGTCCAAACCCCAATTATGGTACAAAGCCCAATTACCCAATTTTAGTAATTAGCCCAACATCATGATTACTTCGTTTTAAATAAGCATAATAATTACTTAGCTACGAGACATTAATGTAAAAAGGTTGAACATAACTTATAATGATTAAAAATAGCGTAGCGTTACACGGACAGAATTTCGACTTACACCCTTACAACATTCGCTAACATACCCTTATTATTAGAATTATAATTAAAATTAAAATATAAATTATAAATATATATATATATATTTTACGTATGAGGAGAAGAAAAAAGATGATGGATTACGATCAGAATGCGCGAGCTTTATAGGGATTTTCTGAAATTGGGGCTCCGCGACTCGCGGCATTTTTGCCTTCAAACTCCGCGAGTCGCGGAGATTGAAATTACAGCTCACAACTTTGGAGTCTTTCTCTGCCGACGGTTTTTATTTATAAATATAATATATATATAATTAATATAATTAATTATATATTATATTATATTTATATACATAGTTAACTTGTAATTTTTAGTCCGTTGCGTCGAGCGTTGAGAGTTGACTCTGGTCCCGGTTTCGGATTTTCGAACGTCCTTGCGTACAATTTAATATCTTGTACTTTGCGTTTTGAATCTTGTACTCTTGTAATTTCGAGACGTTTCTTATCAATAATTGGAACCTCTTTGATTGTCTTTTGTACTTTTGAGTTTTTTGGTCGTTTGCGTCTTCAATTCGTCGAATCTGTCTTTTGTCTTCACCTTTTATTATTTAAACGAATATCACTTTTAAATAGAACAATTGCAACTAAAAGCTTGTCTTTCTTGAGGAATAAAGCTATGAAATATATGTTCGTTTTTAGCATTATCAAATATTCCCACACTTGAGCGTTGCTTGTCCTCAAGCAATATCGTCTTGAAATACTAGAATCACTTTTTTATTCTTCACACTTTGTACATCAGTGATTTCTATACGGTGATATAAACAATGGTAGTAACGATATGGTTTACAGTCCCACATGACTATAAAAATTTAGATCCATTAAGGAAATTGGATCTTTATGAAAACATTTGATCTTTTGAAAATTAAATCTAGTTTTTACCCTAGATAAGTTTTTCGGGATAACCCTTTACCGGTGTTTGCAAAATATTTTTGTGGGTTTGGTGGGTTTCAGATTTGAAAATTTTAGCTCAAAACTTATGGTTTTGTGTCACCCACTTGCTAACCTTGTATTTAGAAAGCAACATGTCCAGTTCACTGGTCCCGTATATTACCTTTCGGTAAACTACCGTCCGGTTGTAAAGGAAAGCGTTGAACAAGCAACTGTTAAGGCAATGTCCCGTGACTTGCTTTTGATTATGGTCTATATACGTGTCGAATGCTAGTACTATCCTTTGTTGGAGCAATAGAAAAGATCATCCTATGATTTTTCGGTATGGCACAAGGTCCTGTCTTTGACCACTATGCAACCACCGTTCTTACGGTTGACACCCGATTTGGTTCAGGTGACCTAATGAATTTCAGGTGAATTCCTAGGATTTTACGTTCAATGGTAATGAACGCATTGAAAATAGGGTTTTTAGAAAACAAATCGGTTTGTAATTTTGATCAAAATATTTTCTCGTTCAAGCTCGAGTTTAGATATCATTGAATTCCATGAGTTTGTAATTCTCAATCTTTAAGGTCAATCTCTAGGATTGAGTAATATCAGGCTTAAAAGCTAATTTTTAATCTTTAAGGAGATTATCCTTTCTGGGGATCTGATTCATTAGTCTTATCCAGCTAATTTGCATGGTCCCCCCCATTGTACAAGATAAATCCTTCTCATGGTTAGGATAAATCTAACCACTTGGTGACCCTGTTTAATGCTGAGGTCCGTGGATTTCCTGCTGATTTTAGTGATGACTTTTCTAGATTTTTCGTCAACCTACAGCTGGTCTGGACGACAACTTCATGACCTAAATCAAGAAGCGCGTGTCTTTTTCGGAAGACTTTACTTCCTTTTAATGATGGAATTGATTCATCGTGTAGATCCATCTTTTCTTTTCTTTCATCGGGTAAAACAGTTTAGTTTAGTCCAAAGCAAAAGTATTTTCAGTTATTTGTTACAGAAATATGTGATATATGTTTTAGATAACTTGGTAAATTTTCCCACACTTGGCTTTTATTTTCCTTTTTATCGTCCTCTATTCCATTTTAAATGAATTTTAACATTTTGGTTTGTTTCTCAATTTATGTCCTTTCCGAGGTTACAATAATTTCGGTGTTAAAACCTAGTTTTATCGTTCATAAATATGTATAAACATGATTTTGAGTTCATTTAATTGAAAATTTTGAAATATTTTACTAGAATTGGGTAGTCAGTATATAAGACTAGGGCTGTTCTTTATTATCAGAGAGCACTAGATTCTAATACAACTACTGCTTTACTAGTATTTTTAATGGTAACCAAGTGTTTAAGATAAAAATTTTAAAATCCGAAAGAATTTAACCCCTTCCCACACTTAAGATCTTGCAATGCCCTCATTTGCAAGAAATCAGTAACAATTTAAATTATTGAGGGTGATTAGTGTGAAAATGATTAAATTTTTACCAAAGTTTCCAAATATATTGGCGTTTGTTTGCTGAATGATAAATGGTGCACATCATTTGTTCATTCCGTCTTGTTGTTATTTCACATATATTTTGCATCTTGTCGTCAAAATTAGTTGCTTTTGCTGAACTTAATGCCAGTCTTTGAAAATGCGTTGTTTTACCCTGTTGTGTACATAAGATAAACTGCAAACATATATACATATTTTTGAAGTTTGGTATATTACCCCACATTCAAAAATTATTAAAATCTAAGAATAAAAGTTAGATAATTATAAAAATGATTACAATATTAACAAAAGTATTAAACGTATCAATAATTACAAATTACAAAAAAAAATAAGTATACTAGGGATGATACTGGTACTAATAGGGGTTCCAGGCATAACCATAGGTGCTATAGAATGCTTCGGCAGGGTTATACGTAGGATATGGTGGCTGCATCTCTATAGACCAGGGAGGGAAGATGGGTTTCGGTGTAGGAATATAGTTTCTACCTATATGTTGGCAATGAGCTATGATTTGGTTCTGATGAACTTGCCAATCTTCAAATGCTCTCTGTCTAGCATTTTTGTATTCCTGATAAGCTATAAACCTTTGCATTTCTTGCATCTCATTCCCCCCTCCTACATTACCTTGCTGTTGGTTTCTCTCCACCTGTGGATGTCTACCATGGTATTGTACTGCGGCGTTATTTCGCCTCTTCAAAACTTTCGCACCATGGTATACATTTAAACCTATAATATCGCGGGGTTCCGGTTCTTCTACTAATAATCCCCCCGACTTATATCCACACCGAGATATTCACCAATCAAAGTAATAAAAATACCACCTCCTATTATGCTATGCGGTCGCATCCCCCGAACCATAGCTGATAAATAATAACCCATACAATATGGTATACTTACAGCGCTTTGTGGGTCTCGAATACACATATGGTAAAACAAATCCTGTTCATTTACTTTTTCCTTGTTCTTACCCCTTTGTGTAATCGAATTAGCTAAAAACCTATGAATCACTCTTAATTCGGCTCTATCTATATCCAAATAAGAGTAATTTCCCCCTTTGAAACGGTGATGGCTTGTCATTTGACTCCACACACCGTGTGTATCAAAATTTTCATCTATCTTTCTACCGTTTAGTATCAACCCTCTACAATCGGCAGATGCTAACTCCTCAGGCGTATATATACGTAAAGCCTGAGCCATGTCCAGTAAAGACATGTGGCGCATCGAACCGCCTAACAAAAATCTAATAAAAGAACGATCGGTTAAACTAGCTACCCGATCATTCAACTCTATACTACACAACAATTCTTCACACCATACTTTATATACAGGTCTACGCATGGTGAATAAACATACCCAGTCATTAAAAGTAGAATTACCATACCTCTGTACAAGTAATTCCCTAATTGGCCCGGCCAATTCTACAGCTTCTAAGGGTCCCCATTCTATGACCCTCGGTACCTCAACAACCTTGGAATGAAGAGTATGCAAACCCCTTTGATATTTTGGATAATCTATCCAAAGTCTGTCAAATCTCAGGTTCGGGTGCAACTCTTCCAAGTGCATATCGGAAAAGGTCATGACTGGATGAGGTATATCCTGCTTGTAGTAGTTATCCATCTCCTGTTGTTCCGCATTCTCAGCAGGAGCATTACGGGCTTGGGATGAAGATTCACCCCTTTCAGTCTGCAAAACACATCAAACACAATTTTTGTGCATCCAAATATGCATTAGTGTCAGCAAAATCATCAATCAAAATAATTACAATAACATGATCAATTTATATCAAACTTAAGCTCATTTTCATATTTTCATCAAATCTACACTTTTTCAAATAAGCATATACGAAAATGTTCGCCAAGTTCATAAGCATTCAACTCAAATAACATGTCAAAATAATCATTACTAGCAATTAAACAAGTTTCAAATGGCATTATCTTTCAAAAATCAAGTTCATGAATTTTAGACTTGAAAAAGTCCACTTTAATTCTCAAAATCATGTTTAGGCTCAAAGTTTGGATCATTTAACTACCTAGACATGTTACACTACTTAATTTATCAATAATTCATGACAAAAATCGGCCATAACCTGTTTATATCAAAAAGCCCCAAATTGCTCAAGAACACAAACCCTAGATTACTCAAAATTTGAAGTTTAAGGCTTCTAATCATGTTAAACAGCATCAATCTAGGTTATACAAGCATAATACATAAACAATTTAAGCCTAATTACACTAAAAAGCATCAAAATCAAATTGGGAAAAAAAATTGCTCAAGAACACAAATTTCGGATTAAATGGTGTTTAGGTGTAGAAATTTACCGTTTTTCTTGAGTAATTCCTAGATAGCATCCTTCTCAACATGATTTTAGTAAAAGATTTGGTGATTAACGGTTAAAAATTGTGATTTTGGGGGTGTTTTTTCGGAGTATTTCGCAGTGTTTTCGGTTTTGGGGGTGTGGACTGATCAGTTTGCAGCTCTTTATTTTTTTTCTGATTTCCAGTCCTCCCGCGAGTCGCGGGGATTAACCCTCCAAACTCCGCGAGTCGCGGAGTTTGGTAATTTTTTTTTTTTTTTTTTTATAAACTTTAACTTATTAAAACAATTAAGTAATTAATTTTAAAATTTTGTTTCCCTTGTTATTTAGGACGAGGTCGTTTCGGATCGATGTCCTAGTCTGTCCCTCGACAAAATTTTAAAATTTATCTTTTTGTAGCGATTGTTTTAAAAGCTAAGATTTTTGGTTTTTTTAATGTTTTTGGCATACTTTAATTCAATAAGATTAAAAATAATGATAATAAAAGTTCTCGTCTCTCCCTCGGGTAAAGCAATTTCGGTTCAAAGATCTAGTCTTCAACTTACGACGAATTTTAAAAATCATATTTTTAACTTAATGAGATAAAGTAAATTTTTGTTTTTAAATTCACACAACTTAAATATAAAATTCAAAATTTATATTAAAAATTCACACCAAACTTAAAATTTGAAATGCATAAAATTAAAAATTTATATTTTAAAAATTCACACCAAACTTAATTTAAAAATTTATAAATTCATACCAAACTTATATTAATTTTTCAACTATTTATAATTTTAAATATATTGTTTTTACAAAGTTTACAATATTAATTTAAGATTTAAATATTAATTTTAAGAACATGGTAAAAATAAAATTAAAAATCTTTTTGGCTTTTTATCCCACTTTAATCAATCAAATATTATCAAAAATATGCGCCCCTCTTTTCGGTAAAGTAATTTCGGTTCCAAGACCTAATTTAACTCATGACGAATTTTTTGAAATATTTTGGGTTGATTGTTTAAAGATATTTATACCTTAAGAATAAACGTTAAATTTCGCAGTGATGTAATAAATTTTTGTATGATATCAATAATTTCGGTCGCCAAACCTAATTTTATTCAATACCAATTTAATACTTTTTAGCGAACAAATTAGCGTTTATTATCAAAAGGTTAAAAATAAAAATAAAAATAAAAACTGTACAGACATACCTATGAAATAGATTTCTTAGTTATATGATCTATCCCATTCATAAGATAGTCGGTTTAATTGGTTTTCCATGGCTACATAGGCGTAACCTCGAGCATTCAGTGTCTTTTCTTCTAAACATATGAACGGTCCGTCTCTGCATAAAGTAACAAATTCGGTATTTGAATAGGTTTGATTATTTGAACATTTACCTCCATGTGACCATTTTCCGCATTTGTGACATCGTTCTAGGTGTCGTGCTCTTCTTTTCGCTGCGGATTTTGATTTTCCTTTACCAAATTGTAACTTATTATCTTCGCATCTGGATTCTTTTCTAACTCCGTCCATTCTTTCTCTGATTACTGATACTATTTCACTTGGTAGTATGTCATTATTTCTTTTAGTGATCAAAGCGTGTAGCATTAGACCATGGTTTAGTTCACAGGCAGTCTTCATTTTGTAAAAACCTAAAAAATTAAAAATTCAGAATGGGGGGAGAAGACTAGTTCTTTAGGGTCTGCTAGGGAAAGACCATTCGGGTTCCATTTTCGAGAACTATACGAAAACAGACAATATAACTCTAACAGAAATACATATTATCCTTTAAAGACTTGATTCTCCCCACACTTAGTTCGTTGTTGTGTCGAAATTGTGATTAACTTCGTTGTCGACTTCCATCGGACCATGTAATGTTTAACTCTGTGACCATTAACTTTAAATTCAATCCCTTTTGAATTTATTAATTCTATCGTTCCGTATGGGAAAACTCTTTTGACTATGAATGGTCCAGACCATCTTGATTTCAATTTTCCAGGAAATAGCTTGAATCGTGAATTGAAAAGAAGAACTCTGTCTCCTTCTTTAAATTCTTTTGAACTTCTGATTCTTTTATCATGCCATTTCTTCGTTCTTTCTTTATAGATTAATGAATTTTCGTATGCTTCATGCCTTAATTCTTCTAATTCGTTTAGTTGACTTAATCATAGACGTCCAGCTTCATGTAAATCAAGATTACATGATTTCAAAGCCCAAAATGCTTTGTGTTCAATTTCTACTGGAAGATGACATGCTTTTCCATAAACAAGTCTAAAAGGAGTGGTTCCAATTGGAGTTTTGTAGGCTGTTCTAAAAGCCCAGAGTGCATCCTCCAATTTAATGGACCATTCTTTCGGATTTGATCCTACGGTTTTCTCTAGAATACGTTTTAAAGCTCGGTTGGTATTTTCAACTTGTCCACTTGTTTGTGGATGATATGCGGTGGAGATTTTATGAGTTACTCCATATCTTTTAAGAACTTTCTCAAGTTGATTATTACAGAAATGAGTACCCCGATCACTTATTAAAGCTTTCGGTGTTCCAAACCTTGCAAAAAGACATTTTAAAAAGTTGACTACAACTCGTGCATCGTTAGTTGGGAGAGCTTGTGCTTTCGCCCATTTAGATACATAATCAATGGCTACGAGTATATATAGATTATTATGAGATTTTGGAAATGGACCCATAAAGTCAAAACCCCAAATGTCAAATACTTCACATACTTGGATGACATTTTGTGGCATTTCATCACGTTGACTTATTTTTCTGGCCCTTTGACATGCATCACAGGATTTGCAAAGAATGTGTGCGTCTTTGTAAATTGTTGGCCAATAGAATCCAGCATCATAAACTTTTCTTGCTGTTAGTTGAGGCCCATAATGCCCTCCTGTTGGTCCTGTGTGACAATGGTTTAATATTTTACTAGCTTCATCTCCAAATACACATCGGCGTATTATTCTATCGGGACAACTTTTAAACAGATGTGGATCTTCCCAGAAATAGTGTTTTATATCACTGAAGAATTTCTTTCGTCTTTGGTACGATAACCCTTTTTCAAGGAATCCACATACTAAATAATTTGCATAGTCTGCAAACCATGGGATTTCTTTATAATCTATCTTCAATAGATATTCATCAGGAAAGTTGTCTTGTATGGCCGATTCATTTAGAACTTCTAACTCAGGATTTTCAAGACGAGAAAGATGATCAGCGGCGAGATTTTCTGCTCCTCTTTTATCTCGGATTTCAATATCAAACTCTTGTAAGAGTAAGATCCAACGGATTAATCTTGGTTTAGCATCTTGTTTCGAAAATAGGTATCTAAGAGCAGAATGGTCGGTATAGACCACCGTTTTTGCTAGAACGAGATATGATCGAAATTTGTCAAAAGCAAAGACAATAGCAAGGAGTTCTTTTTCAGTAGTTGTATAGTTCGTTTGTGCTCCTTGTAACATCTTACTAGCATAATATATAGGTTGAAATCGTTTTTCAATCCTTTGTCCTAAAACGGCTCCCATTGCAAAATCACTTGCATCGCACATTAGTTCAAATGGTAGATTCCAATTTGGTGTTATCATGATCGGCGCATTAGTGAGTTTTTCTTTAAGAATATTAAAAGATTTGATACACTCATCTTTAAAGATGAATGGAGCATCCTTTTCTAGGAGTTTATTCATAGGAGTGGCAATTTTAGAAAAATCTTTTATGAAACGTCGGTAAAACCCGGCATGCCCTAGAAAATTCCTAACTCCTCTAACATTGGTGGGATGTGGAAGTTTAGCAATTACATCTACTTTAGCTCTATCCACTTCAATTCCTTCTTTTGAAATTTTATGTCCAAGAACGATGCCTTCTTTAACCATGAAATGGCATTTCTCCCAATTAAGTACTAGGTTTGATTTTTCGCATCTAATTAGCATTCGTTCCAGATTAACTAAACATGATTTAAATGTATCACCGAAGACTAAAAAGTCATCCATGAATACTTCCATGCATTCTTCTATCATGTCGTGAAAAATCGCCATCATACACCTTTGAAAGGTTGCAGGGGCATTGCAAAGTCCAAATGGCATGCGTTTGTAAGCAAAAGTACCATAAGGGCACGTGAATGTGGTTTTCTCTTGATCTTCGGGTGCTATTGGAATTTGAAAATATCCGGAAAATCCATCTAGAAAACAATAGTAACTATTTTCGGCTAATCTTTCCAACATTTGATCTATGAAAGGTAAGGGAAAGTGATCTTTTCTGGTGGCGTCATTTAATTTTCTATAATCAATACACATACGCCATCCTGTTACAGTCCTAGTAGGAATAAGCTCATTTTTCTCATTTGTAATGACAGTCATGCCACCCTTCTTAGGTACGCATTGAACTGGGCTTACCCATGGACTATCAGAGATTGGATAAATTAAACCTGCATCTAGCAGTTTAATAATCTCTTTCTTAACTACATCTTGCATATTAGGATTTAGTCTTCGTTGGCGTTGCACATACGTTTTATGACCTTCTTCCATAAGGATTTTATGTGTGCAATACGAAGGACTTATTCCTTTAATATCATGAATCTTCCATGCAATGGCTGGTTTATGAGCTTTCATCACAGAAATGAGTTGTGATTTCTCATTTTCAGTAAGAGAAGACGATATTATTACAGGTAATTCAGATTCACCATGTAAATAAGCGTATTCCAAATGGTTTGGAAGTGGCTTTAACTCTAATTTCGGAGGTTCTTCTATCGATGATTTATATCGATATCTGTCTTCTTCTTTTAGCATTTGAATTTCTTCTGTTGTTGGTTCATATCCATTAGCTATAAGTGTAGCTAACATTTCAGCTTCATCAATTGGTTCATTACCTTCTCCTAAAGAACAATCTCCTGTTCCTTGTAATTCTGGAAATTCTTCTAATAATTCTGCATGTGCATCTATAGTTTGAATATAATAACATGTATCATCTGCAGATTGTGGTTGTTGCATTGCTCTATCAACTGAAAAGGTAACACTCTCATCTTCTATACTTAGGGTCAATTTCTTACCGAACACGTCTATCGTTGCTTTAGCCGTGTTTAAGAATGGTCTTCCTAATATAAGAGGTACTTGAGAATCTTCTTCCATGTCCAGAACAACAAAATCTACTGGAAATACTAAAGTACCAACTTTAACTAGCATGTTCTCCATTATCCCTCTAGGATATTTTATTGATCTATCGGCTAGTTGTATGCTTATTCTGGTTGGTTTCAATTCTCCAAGGTCTAGTTTAGCGTATAGTGAATACGGCATTAAATTTATACTAGCACCTAAGTCTGCCAATGCTTCTATTGAACTAAGACTACCTAGAAAACATGGAATTGTGAAACTTCCTGGATCAGATAGTTTTTCTGGTATCTTATTCAACAGCACTGCTGAACAATTAGCATTCATAGTAACAGCCGAGAGTTCTTCCATTTTCTTTCTATTTGAGATTAGATCTTTCAAGAATTTAGCATATCTAGGCATTCCTGAAATCACATCAATGAAAGGAAGATTTACATTTATCTGTTTAAACATATCCAAGAATTTAGATTGCTCGGCTTCAAGTTTTTCTTTCTTCATTTTACTCGGGTAAGGAAGTGGTGGTTGGTATGGTTTAACATAAGGTTTAGCCTTAACTGTGTTATCTTCATTAACCTTTTCAACTACCGGTTCTTTTTCCTTATCTTGATCAGGTTGTGGTTCTTGTGGAGTAGGAATAGCTTCATCAGAAGTTACAGGTATTTCCGGTGTTTTAAGTGTTGTACCACTTCTTGTGGTAATGGCTTTAGCTGTTTCATTCCGGGGGTTAGCATTTGTATCACTAGGTAGACTTCCCGGTTTTCTTTCACCTATTAACCTTGCTAGGTTACTTACTTCTTGTTCCAGATTTTGAATAGAAGCTTGTTGATTTCTAAATGCTTGAGCATTTTGTTCATTGGTTTGTTTCTGAGATGTGAAAAACTGCGTTTGAGTTTCAACTAGCTTCGTCATCATATCTTCTAAATTCGGCTTTTTATCATCGGTTTGTTGTGGTGGCTTGTTTTGAAAATTAGGTCTTTGCTGATTGTAAGTATTATTGGATACTTGTTGATTGCTAGGACCTTGCTGGTTGTTGTATGGAATATTTCGGTTATAATTCTGGTTTTGATTGTAAATCGGTCTTGGCGGTTGATAATTATTCTGATAATTATTTCCAGGTCTTTGGTTTATGTATGAAATATTCTCTCTTTGTTCCATTGTTAATTCAATACTGAGACAATCTTTTGTCAAATGTGGTCTTCCACACTGCTCACAACTAATTCGTATTGAGTGAATATCTTTAGTCATCTTTTCCATTCGTCTCTCCACAGCATCTATCTTTGCTGAAATGGAATCTAAGTCATGGCTAGAATCGGCTCTAGCTGCTTTAGATGATCTAACGATGTCTTTTTCTTGGTGCCACTCATGTGAGTGGGAAGCAGTGTTATCAATAATTTTGTAAGTATCAGTTTCGGTTTTCTTCATAATAGAACCACCAGCTGCTATATCTATGTCTTTTCTTGTAGTGATGTCGCATCCTTGGTAGAATATTTGTACTATTTGACAGGTGTCTAAACCATGTTGCGGACATCCTCTTAACAACTTTCCATATCTTGTCCATGCCTCATATAGAGTTTCATTCGGTTTCTGTGTGAACGTAACAATTTCTGCTAGAAGTCTTACGGCTTTAGATGCAGGAAAGAATTGTTTAAGAAATTTGTCAACTAAAACATCCCATGTATCGATCGCCCCTTCAGGTAACGATTCCAACCAATCTTTGGCTTCTCCCTTTAAAGTCCAGGGAAATAACATGAGATATATCTGTTCATCCTCCACTTCTCGGATTTTAAATAGTGTGCAGATCCTATTAAAGGTACGTAGATGTTCATTTGGATCTTCCTTCGGCACACCACTAAATTGGCATTGATTAGTCACCATGTGTAGAATTTGTCCTTTGATCTCATAATCTGGCGCATTAATGTCTGGATGAGTAATTGCGTGACCTTGGCCAGTGCGTTTAGCTCTCATTCGGTCTTCCATACTTAAAGGTTCCAGATTCTCCATAATTGAATTTGTTGAATCGGTATCACTAGATGATTCTGATTTAATGGTTCGTTCCTCAACAATCTCTGTTTGAATGATTGGTGGTTCCGGAGGAAAGTTTAATGGTTCAGGATCTACGAACCGTTCCTGAATATTCTCCGGATTCTCAATTGTGAGGTTGGGTTCAAAAAATGGATTATCGGAAATTTGAACTGAAGTACTTGGTCGACTGGATGACGATTCTAAAGAAAAATCAACGGCGGTTATATTTGCTAAATGTCTTGATCTAGTTACAGGTGGTGAACGTACAAAAGGTGGTGAACGTCTTGCTCGGTGCATTCACTGAATATCCTATTAGTTTTTAAAAGGAAAGAAAAATTATAATAAGTTATCCAACCAATAGACTTTTCTGATTTTGCCCACATTTCAAATAGCCAAAAGATGCAGTAGAGGGGCAGGATTCGTTTGGTCTCAATATAATTGAGGACTGTTTGGCTCCAATAACCCGGTCCACGTACAAATCCAACTATTACTACGAACCAGAAAATTTTGATGTCTATTAATTTAACCACTTAAAATAAATTTTTGTAATTTTAAGAAATTTAGAATAGAAGTAGAATAAAAATCTATGTCCTAAAACTAGAATAGCGAGAAATAAGAAAGAAAAAGAGTTCGTCGGAAAAAGATTGAAAAAGAAAAAATGGTTGAAAAATAAAGGGTGACGGAAAAATAAAAGAAACTTATAAAACTTAAAAATACTTGACTAACCTAACCTTATTACTACAACTAACTTAAAATTATAATTGCAAATTGAGATTACTAATTGGAATGATAATTGATACATAGGTAAAAGTCGTCTAAAAATATTAAAGCTTACAAGAAAAACTAAATCCCAAATGGAATTAACTTAAAAAGAAACTAAAACTTAAAAAGGCGTCGCAAAATTCTAAAGTACCTAAATCTTTGTCTAGAGAAAAAGCACTTAAGGAATTCTACGGCAAAGCCTAAAAATCTAGGAGTAAAAATGACTATGGCAAAAACTAAGTTTAAAATTAAATATGAGCGAAAAATACAAATATTACGTTAAAACGACTAAAAAGGGACAAAATATAAAAATATACAAAAAGTTGTAAAAAGTACAATTTTTATAAAAATATTATTTTTATATTATTTATTTATTAAAACTATTAATTTTACAATTTAATTAAACTAATTTAAACAAAATATACAAAATAATAATAAAAACTAAAAACTAATTAAAAACTAAAAACATAATTAGGGTTTTAATTAATAAATAATAATAATAATAACTCCGTAATTAATGCCTGATTAGGGCTTCTGTCGCGTGTCAGAATACCTCCGCGAGTTGCGGTATTTAATGCATCAAACCCCGCGAGTCGCGGGGTTCAAAAATTCAACTGACAGGTTTAATATTCGACGCGTTTTTATTTATTTATTTTTTTTTATATTTTTAATTTCTGTTTTTAATTTTCTGTTTTAATAAAAGTATTTATATAATAAAAACTTATATCTAAAAACTAAAATAGAAATATTTTATAATTTTATAAATAAAAATCTTAAAACTAGAATTATATATATATATATTTTTTTATGTGTTTAAATAAAAACAAAATACTTAAATAAAACTTATGTTTTTAAAAATAAAGAAACTTTATAAAACTTAAATATTTAATAAAATCTTAAAAATGCTTATATTTTTGTTTTTCTTTTTATATTTTCGAATATTTAAAACGTATTTTTACAAAAACGACTTTTAATAAAAGTAAAAAAAAATTTTTTTTTTTATATTAGCGTTGCGCTTCCGGCGTTTAAGAAGTTCCCCGGCAGCGGCGCCAAAAATAACTTGATGTGGTAGCGGAGTGGTATAAAATAGTTATTAATTTTAGCAGGAAATACTATTAAATACGATACAATTTTACACAAGATATTTATTTATTTATAGAATGGATATACTTAAACCTTGCTACAACACTTATAGGCAGTGTACCTAATCGTAAAGTAGTGTAGTTTTTAGTAAGTCCGGTTCGTTCCACAGGGAAATCTTTAAACAAAGCTTAACGCTATATTAGTTTACTTTTATAAAAATACAAATATATATATATAAGTAATATTATTATTATAAAGGGGGGTTTTTACCGTTTAATGACCGGTTTGTCGATTTTAAAACTTTAGTCGCAGTTAAAACCAAATGTAAAATATTAAAAATAAATACAAGACTTAAATTAAAGCGTAAAGTAAATAACGATAATGAAATTGCGAATAATAAAAGTGCGATAAAATAAAAATGCGATAATTAGAAGTGCAATTAAATATAAAATAAAGGAAATTAAATATGAAATAAAAGAATTATGCTTATTTAAACTTCCATAATCATGATGTTTGACGTGTTGATTTTAGTTTTATGCCCATGGGTTAATTGTCCTTTGTCCTGGATTATTTAATATGTCCGTCTGGTTTTTGTCCATAACAGTCCATCAGTCATAAATATAAAGTGCGAGTGTCCTCGTCAAATTATCCTTATACCCGAAGTTAAATATTCCAACTAATTGGGGACTTAAACTGTAACAAGATTTTAATACTTTGTTTAATAATTACACCAGGATGTCGACTGAGTGTAACCCAAGATTTTAATATTTTGTTATCAATTATACCAAGTGTCCTTGTACATAATTTCACCCGTGTTTTAATTATTCTAGTGGCTATTAATCCATTCCCGTATCCGGTTAAATGAACGATTATTCGTACATATAAATACCCCGCCCATCGTGTCCGATTGAGTGTATATGGTAATTTATAGGGACGCCCAATTGTAAATCTTTATATTAACATTAACAAACTATCATTTAGCTAAACAAATATAAAGCCCATTAATAGCCCATAGTCTAATTTCCACAAGTGTCGTTCTTTTGTCCAAACCCCAATTATGGTACAAAGCCCAATTACCCAATTTTAGTAATTAGCCCAACATCATGATTACTTCGTTTTAAATAAGCATAATAATTACTTAGCTACGAGACATTAATGTAAAAAGGTTGAACATAACTTACAATGATTAAAAATAGCGTAGCGTTACACGGACAGAATTTCGACTTACACCCTTACAACATTCGCTAACATACCCTTATTATTAGAATTATAATTAAAATTAAAATATAAATTATAAATATATATATATATATATATTTTACGTATGAGGAGAAGAAAAAAGATGATGGATTACGATCAGAATGCGCGAGCTTTATAGGGATTTTCTGAAATTGGGACTCCGCGACTCGCGGCATTTTTGCCTTCAAACTCCGCGAGTCGCGGAGATTGAAATTACAGCTCACAACTTTGGAGTCTTTCTCTGCCGACGGTTTTTATTTATAAATATAATATATATATAATTAATATAATTAATTATATATTATATTATATTTATATACATAGTTAACTTGTAATTTTTAGTCCGTTGCGTCGAGCGTTGAGAGTTGACTCTGGTCCCGGTTCCGGATTTTCGAACGTCCTTGCGTACAATTTAATATCTTGTACTTTGCGTTTTGAATCTTGTACTCTTGTAATTTCGAGACGTTTCTTATCAATAATTGGAACCTCTTTGATTGTCTTTTGTACTTTTGAGCTTTTTGGTCGTTTGCGTCTTCAATTCGTCGAATCTGTCTTTTGTCTTCACCTTTTATTATTTAAACGAATATCACTTTTAAATAGAACAATTGCAACTAAAAGCTTGTCTTTCTTGAGGAATAATGCTATGAAATATATGTTCGTTTTTAGCATTATCAATGCCTATACATAGCTTTGATGTAGTCATAGGCATGGATTGGTTAAGAGCTAATAGGGCTAATATTAAGTGTGATAAGAAGATGATTTCTTTCCGTTTGGCTGACGGATCCCGAGTGATAGCTAGGGGAGAGCGCAGTGGATTTAACTTCCCTATGGTTTCCCTAATGAAAGCTCAGAAGGCAATATCGAAAGGGTGCGATTCGTTCTTAGCTTACGTGATTGATGTAAAGAAAGAAAAGAAGCAGGTGACCGACATTCCAGTTGTGTTAGAATTTCCCGAACTGTTTCCAGATGATCTACCAGGGTTACCTCCAGTACGTGAGGTAGAGTATAAAATTGATTTGGTTCCAGGTGCTACGCCAGTTGCAAAAGCTCCTTACAGATTAGCTCCGTCAAAAATTCGAGAAATGATGTCTCGAATTCAGGAACTGTTAGATAAGGGGTTTATTCGACCAAGTTCTTCACCGTGGGGTGCTCCTATTTTGTTTGTCAAAAAGAAAGATGGGTCGCTTCCTATGTGTATAGATTACCATGATTTGAATAAAAGAACAATAAAGAATAAGTATCTGATACCGAGAATAGATGATTTATTCGATCAGTTACAGGGTGCTTCTTACTTTTCAAAGATTGATTTACGTTCAGGGTATCATCAGGTACGTGTTGCAGAGACCGACATACCGAAAACTGCGTTCAGAACTAGATATGGTCATTATGAATTTTTAGTTATGCCATTTAGGTTAACAAACACGCCAGCAGTGTTTATGGATTTAATGAACAGGGTGTGTCGTCAGTATCTTGACAAGTTTGTGATTGTCTTCATAGATGATATTTTAATATATTCGAAAACTGAGAAAGATCATGCTACGCATCTGAGGTTGGTGTTAGAGCTTCTGAAACAGGAACAGTTGTACGCTAAGTTCTCCAAGTGTGAATTTTGGCTGCGGGAAGTACAGTTTCTGGGTCATGTGATTTGTGAACAGGGTATTAAAGTAGATCAGTCTAAGATAGAAGCTGTAATGAATTGGAACTCACTGAAAACATCGACAAAAATTAAGAGTTTTCTGGGTTTAGCAGGTTATTACCGCAGATTTATTAAAGACTTTTCTAAAATAGCAGGTCCGTTAAATAAGTTAACCAGAAAAGATGTAGCCTTTCGATGGACTGATGAACAAGAAAAGGCTTTTCAGACTCTCAAACAGTTGTTATGTCAAGCGCCAGTTTTAGCTTTACCAGAGGGAACAGAAGATTTTGTAGTTTACTGTGATGCGCCACGCGCAGGTCTGGATTGTGTTTTGATGCAGAGAAATAAAGTCATAGCGTATGCTTCACGGCAGTTGAAGAATCATGAACGAAATTACCATACTCATGATTTAGAGTTAACTACAGTTGTGTTTGCTTTGAAGCTTTGGAGACACCATTTGTATGGTACACATTGTGAAATCTATATAGATCATAAGAGTCTCCAGTACATCTTTTCAGAGAAAGAATTAAATATGCATCAACGTCGATGTCAGGAACTGATTAAGGACTATGATTGTGAGATTAAGTACCATCCGGGTAAAGCAAATGTGGTCACAGATGCTCTGAGTCGTAAGAAAATAGCCGAAAATGTCAGATTTATGAGAATTGAGATAGTTTCAAACTTGATCGATCGATTGAAAACAGTTCAGTTAGTGGCATTAAATGATGAAAACCTCAAGACTGTGCAAATGACTAAAAGAAAATTTGACCTATGCAATGACTCTAGAGGATTAAAGACCTATAAAGACCGAATTTGGGTGCCTAAGCTTGGAGAATTGAGGGATTTAATCCTTACAGAAGCGCACAAATCTAGATTGACAGTGCATCCGGGTAGTACTAAGATGTATAGAGATTTGAAAACATTGTATTGGTGGCCGACAATGAAGACAGATGTTGCAGGTTTCATCGAAAAGTGTCATATATGTGCGCAAGTTAAGGCAGAACATCAGAAACCAAATGGATCCCTACGACAGTTAGAAATTCCTCAGTGGAAATGGGATCATATAACGATGGATTTTGTAACCAAGTTACCCCGAACCCAGAAAGGTCACGACATGATCTGGGTGATAGTGGATCGTTTAACAAAGAGTGCTCACTTTTTAACTACTCGTGAAATAGCTTCGTTGAGTGATTTAGCAGAGTTGTACCTGAAAGAAATCGTTAGTCGACATGGTGTACCGTTGATAGGACCCTTGACACATGAATATCAATGAATGTGAAGAATAGCCATTAAGATTGAGAGAGAAAGTTAATCAGTCAAGATTGACTTTCCACGGCTCTCTTGAATATCTCTACATAACAGTGGCTAAGCTTAGTTAATCTAGGGAGCCTTGGATCCTTTATATAGCCTCGTATAAAGGATCCTCCATAAGGCTAGGGAAACTCGTATTACTCCTTTCTCGGGTACCTAACAATCTCCCCCCAGGAGTGAGTCGGGTTTCCAAAAACTAACTCCCTAGTAAAACATACAACATTACAAGGAAAGAATCAACTATTGCTAACTAACTCCCCCCCGAATGATGTACGGCCGTTGATGAAGATCTTGAATCTTCAAATCTTGATATCATTGTTCTTTCAACGGTCTTTGAGTTTGCACAGCGGAATGCGCAAGGTAGACATTCATCATTGCATCACTTCATGTTGATGAAGAATACCTCGAAATCTTAGAATCTCCCCTTCAAAGTACTTGGGCTTTCCTACGTGAACTAAGAATGATCTTGAAACAAGCATCTTCTAACTTAGCACGATTATCGAAAAATTGCTAAAGTCCCGGCTTTTGACTAAACCCCAATGGAGAAAGATCTTCTTCGAAATCACTTAGCTCCCCCCCAACACTTGACTTGATTAGTAAGCTCGAAAAACTTGAGAAACTCCCCCCGGAATGTATGGGGTATACGGCCAATCAAGTGTCTACTCATCACATCTTTGATAGCCTCAATTATTCATATATTGTCGGTATCAATATAGTTGGCTTTGACGTGGCTCCTTCGAAGTTCCTCACGTCTCCAATACTCCCCCAAGGATGTGGAAGTTATTTAGTTTTCCTTTACTCACTCGTCAAACAAGTAATGCTTTAACTTTGTCTCTTTGAAGTCCGAGTCCAATACCGTACGTGTATTGAAGTCACACGCACATCAACCATATACATATCTCCCCCACAATGATGCTCGCATGAAATAAGAGCTTCATTGTTTAAAATGGTTGACGTGCTTGGCAAATTCTCCAAAATATCTTATAGAACGCATATGAGAAAAGCCGTGTGAATCCGTGCCTCGAAAATACTGAAAAAAATACGCTTTTGGAGGCTAGATTTGGTAAAGGACCATCGCTGAAAAATCTGATAAAAGTCAGGGGCTTAAACTGTCAAAATTTGAGCAAGATTCTGTAAAGGGACTGGTCTTGCAAAACTTTGAAACCTGACAGGGACTGAAACTGAAACTTCTGAAAATTCCATTTCAGATTCGGTAGTGGACTGAAATTAGTCTGTTGGGCTTTTCTAGATTCGGTAAGCCCAATAAAAATAGCAGATTCAAGAAGCTTGATAATCCAAGTATGAAAGGTTTTGGGCTTTTAGGATATTCATTTGGCCCAATTAACATTCCATGAAACTGGTACCAGTAAAACACATCGACCTTTACCCGAATCCACATCAAGATCTAATCATACCGAACAGAATACCGAGTATATACCGAGAGTATGATTCATCTTCAATACCGAATCATGATCATAACATCCATACCGAAGCACATACAGAATCAATATGTAACCGCCTCATACCGAATCAACAACAATTGAAATATTCAATCCCGAACCTGATCAATACCGAATATAATTCAAGATTAAACTGAATCTGATGTAACCAATTGTGACAGTAACCGTCACCAAGATGTTCTTTACAAAAAAAATTCAATACCGAATGGGATTGATGACTGATACCGAATCTGTTCAATCAATCTTCATCTTCGTGAAATCCAAAATTGGAACCAGATTCATCAAATAATTGATCATACCAGATCCATTAGCTAACAGCCACATACCAGATTCATCTTCGTGATTTATGTTCAATCATAACAGCTTCAAAGTTCAGATTCTCCAAAAATCAATGATGAACACAAACGTAGCCTTCAACTGAACTTGAAGATTGAAATTTCAAAGTAGAGACTATTAGGAAATGATTTCTTCATGAAAAGTTCAGCAAATCACGTCTCTTATGCTCGCCTAACATTATCTTCGATAGAAACAACACACAGCCTTTGAATTTGATTGATTTCAGTTCGTTTGACTTTTATACCGAAGCATTGACTTCAAAATTCGTCCTCATTTTTGCGAATTGATCTCCGAGATTTGGCGAACAGATTTAAGACATGAATACGAAGAGATCTACAATTTTACTTTTCGCCAATTGATTCTGTATCAATCCGGAGACAAAATTGCACTCGTATTTGAAGAAACGAAGAACTTTGAATCGATGAAGCTTTGAAGCTGTTGTTGTTACCTGATATGATTTCGAGTGTTAGGAATTACTCAAGGATCATGTTGCTGTCCACAATTTGATGTTTGATCAACAAAAAATAATTTGAGATTTTTTTTTTATAGATGTTGAACAGTGACTGTAATGATCACGATCTGATTCTGAATTTTATTTGCATTGAGATGTTGAAGAATAGAAAATGATATGAATACGAATAAATCTCAGAACTGTTTTGTTGTGAGTAATTTGATGTTGAATAAGTTTCGGTTAGATTCGGTAAGTGAGATTTGGTTTCGAAAAATTTTTCCGAAAATTTTTCGAAAAAATTTGAAGATCTTCATATCTTCATGATGAAGATTATGAAGATTTGAAGATTTGAGGTTGAAGATATGAAGATGTATGTGTTTTGGTGTTTGAAGGTTTGAAGGTGGAGGGAAAACATTCATGATATTCAAAGGGATCTCCTTCGTTTCGTTGAAGGTTAGGCTCTGAAACCAATTGATAGGACCCATGACACATGAATATCAATGAATGTGAAGAATAGCCATTAAGATTGAGAGAAAAAGTCAATCAGTCAAGATTGACTTTCCACGGCTCTCTTAAATATCTCTACATAACAGTGGCTAAGCTTAGTTAATCTAGGGAGCCTTGGATCCTTTATATAGCCTCGTATAAAGGATCCTCCATAAGGCTAGGGAAACTCGTATTACTCCTTTCTCGGGTACCTAACAACCGTTATCTATAGTTTCCGACAGAGATACTAGGTTTGTATCGAACTTCTGGAACAGTTTACAACAAAATCTGGGTACGCGTGTGAATTTAAGTACAACATATCACCCACAAACAGACGGTCAGAGTGAATGAACGATTCAAACGTTAGAAGACATGTTGAGAGTGTGTGTCTTAGAATATGGTGGTTCTTGGGATTCGCATCTTCCATTAATAGAGTTTGCTTACAACAATTCGTATCATTCGAGTATTGGTATGACGCCGTATGAGATGTTGTATGGTCGAAAATGCAGAACTCCTACGTGTTGGTTAGAAGCAGGTGAGAAACAATTTGCAGGTCCCGAAATTGTTTAGATAACCGCAGAAAAGGTCGAAATTGCACGTGAGAAGTTAAAAGCAGCCAGAGACTAACAAAAGATGTATGCTGATCCGCGTAGACGTCCGGTAACATTTAATGTAGGTGATCACGTATACCTGAAGGTTTCACCGTGGAAAGGGGTGATCAGGTTTGGTAAACGTGGTAAACTAGCACCGAGATTTATTGGGCCATTTCCAATCAAAGAAATTTTGAATGATCAGACTGTTGTTTTAGATCTTCCTTCAGAGTTAGCAGGAATTCACAACTGAGAAAGTGCAAAGTAAATGATGAAAGTCAGATTCTTCTATTGAAAGATTTGAAAGTTGACTTGACTAAGAAATTAGTGAAAGAGCCAGTTAGAATAATGGACAGGAAAGTCACTAAGCTAAGAAAGAAACAGATTCCTATGGTGTTAGTGGAATGGCGGCACAGTTTAGGTTCTAACTTGACGTGGGAAACCGAGGAGTTAATGAGGGAGCGTTATCCCCAGTTTTTTGACCTTGAAAAGATTCCGAGGACGGAATCTTCTTAAGGGGGTAGATTTGTAACATTCTCAATCGGGCCTAGTTGTAAGATTACTATTTTGCCCTTAAGTTAGTGTTGCGTTATTATATGCTTTTAATTTTTATTTAATATTTATATTTATTATTATTTAATGATGTGGTTAGGACCAGTTTGTGACAAGGGTCACAGAACATGTTTGTTTATTTAATTTGGATTTTGTTTGGGTTGTCAAATGATGTACGAAAGATATCAGATAACTGATAAATACCCGTGTGTTGCACAGTGTGAGAAATTAAACCCATTTAGATGACTAGTGCTGCTTCTCTCCTCATTTTGTTTCCAGAATCCTCCATACACACAAACACACACCGTTCTTCATCTCTTCACCTACCTCAAACCTTAATTCTTAATCCTTATTCTAGAGCTCAAATCGTTCATATCTTTGCGTTCTTTTTGATTTACTAATTCTATCAAGGTAAGATTTGTAGCATTTCATGCTCTAATCTTTGAGAAAATTGGGTTTTTGTGTTAGTTTTTACAAAGTGAGTAATTTGGGTCAAAATAGTTAGATTTGATGTTGTTTGAGTCCAAATCTTGTGGGTTTATGTTTCTACATGTTTAGTGTCTTTGATTTGGTCAGTTTTGAGGTCGTAATCGAGCTCTAGAGTAAGAATTGGGCGATTTTGGGTGAAACCCATCACTTTGTCTTCAGAATCTGCAGATGAACACAGTCGACCGAGTGTCTCCTGACACACTACTGCCCGACTCGACCATCAACCGAGTGTGTGAGACCCACGGCCGAGTGTGTCTGTGAGAGACCATCGACCGAGTGAATGGACACTCGGTCGAGTGAGTGTGGACAGTCAGCCGACTGTCTATGATAGTCGACCGAGTGTCTTTGGCAGTGAAATATTTTACCAAGTGTTGATTTTTAGCCGTTATGCTGCCCGTTTGTATTTTGATGATCTGATGTAAATTTTGTGCACAAGTGTTAAGCAAAAAATTTTAGCGGACACTTTTTCCGACAAAAATTTCTGTATTGTGTTATTTGATGTTATCGGACAGTAACTAACTTGATTTGCCTTATGTTCAGGTGAAAAAGATAAGGAAGCCGCTCAGTAGTGGATTATCTGAGCTAGTTGCTGGTATTTGGTGAGTGGGACTAACTGAAGAATATAGTATATAGAAGCATGTTATATTATGATTGCCATGTTTGTTATATATACTTATTGTTGTGGTTAGTTAGTAATTTGTGATGACTGCATGTTAGTTGATGCTTGTCTGATGGAGCCCAGTGCGTCCCTATTGTGTGGTAGCCTCGGTAGGAGAGATCAACCTGCGGGTTGGGTTCCTCTGTGGTAGCCTAGACAGCTGATGATGTAGCGTGAGGGTACGAAATAGTATTATTTTTAATACAAAATACTACAAAATATGACACAAGTTTTATTAATTTACGGATGGGATATACCTAAACCTTGCTACAACACTATAGGCAGTGTACCTAATCGTAGAGTAGTGTAGTTTTTAGTAAGTCCGGTTCGTTCCACAGGGAGCTAGTGATTACGTACTATATTTTTATAAAACTATATTTATATAAATATATATATATAAGTAGTAATATTATTATAAAAGGGGGGTTTTTACCGTTTAATGACCGGTTTGTTGATTTTATATTTTTAAGCGTAAAGATAAATGACAATAATTAAAGTGCGTAAAATAAATAAATGACGATAAATAAAATAACAATAAATAAAATTGCGATAGAATATGAAATAAAAGGATTATGCTTATTTAAACTTTCGTAATCATGATGTTTGACGTTTTGATTTTAATTAATTGTTACTCGGGTTAATTGTCCTTTGTCTTGGTTTATTTGATACCTATCTGGTTTTTGTCCATAATAGTCCATCGGTCATAAATATAAAGTGCGAGTGTCCTCGTCAAATTACCCTTATACCCGAAGTCAAATATTCCAACTAATTAAGGATTTAAACTGTGACGTAGTTATCACTTCTGTCAACAATTACACCAGTTATCACTGTATGTAATCCACCCATATTTTGATTAGATATGAATATTAATTTACCCACTTGATCAGTTTGAATAATCAATTAACCAACCCGAATAATTAATTAAATGATTATAATAGGACAACGTCACTAAATAGGAGAACCATGATCATTATTAATTATTAGGTTAATTAATTTGAAGATAGGTTCGACAGACTCCAATGAGTTGTCACTCAATTAGACAATACCCCCCATCTATTAATAGTCAATAGTCCAATTTCCACAAGTGTCGGTCTTTTGCCCAAACCTTAATTATGGTACAAAGTTCAATAACCCCGTCTTAATATTTTAGCCCAACATCACGATTACTTCGGCTCAAATAAGCATTATAATAATTTAGTTACGAGACATTAAATTAAAAAGGAAGAACATAACTTACAGTGATGATTAATCGCGTAGCGTTGCACGGACAGAATTTCGACTTAAAACCCGTAAAATATTTCTTACAATAACCCAACTAAACCATAACTTTATTATTAAAATTAACTTATATTAAAATTATAATATAAATATATATTACATATTACAGAAGAGAGAAAGAAATATGAAGAAAGGTGTATTTTTTCATTACTCCGTGAATTCCATTTTATAGGCAATTGGTGATTTGAAATTTTCACTTATGACCCCTTAACTATGCTCAATTAACGACTTTTTATTATTTATTATTATTCTTATTATGAATTATTTAAATATTATATTATATTCTTGAGCATAGTTAACTTGTAATTTTAGCTCCGTTGCGTCGAGCGTTGAAAGTTGGTTCATGTCTCGGTTCCGGATTTTCTAACGCCTTTTCGTATAATTTAATATCTTGTACTTTGCATTTTGCGGCTTGTACTTTTGTAATATTGAGAGGTTTCTCATCAATATATTGAACCACTTGGAGTGTAACTTGTACGTTTGACCATTTTGGACGTTTTGGTCTTTCAAATCTTCGTTTTTGTCTTTAAATCTTCATTTTCGAGCGATTTGCGTCTTTCGTCTTCGCACTTATTTATTTAACTATTACAACTAAAAATAAGGAAATTACATTTAAAAACTTTACATATTGGAACGATATTGCTACTAAATATATGTTCATTTGGAGCACTATCAAATATCCTCATACTTGAACGTTGCTTGTCCTCAAGCAATACAGTCTTGAAACAATATAATACATCACACGAGTCACTTCTTTATCCTTCACACTTTGTACATCAGTGATTTTGATATAGCGGTATAAACAATGACAGTAACGATGGTTAAAGGTGTGTGTGTCATCCACATTTGCCTCGGGTTTAGGTCAACGACACTTGCAATCAAATAGCCGATTTACTTTCGGTTTCCAAAGCAAAGTGCACATTTGAAAGGTGGTTTACAGTCCCACATGACTATGAAAATGTAGATCCTTAAGGAAATTGGATCTTTATGAAAACATTTGATCTTTTTGAAAATTTAATCTAGCTTTTACCCTAGATAAGTTTTCCGGAATAACCCTTCACCGGTGTTTGCAATATATTTTTTTGTGGGTTGTGTGGGTTTCAGATTTGAAAATTTTAGCTCAACACTTGTAGTTTTGTGTTACCCACTTGCTAACCTTGTATTGGAAAAGCAACACGTCCAGTTTACTTGTTCCGTATATTACCTTTCGGTAAACTACCGTCCGGTTGTAAAGGAAAGCGATGAACAAGAAACTGTTAAGGCAATGTCTAATGACATGCATATGATTATGGTCTTAAAACGTGTCGGATGCTAGTACTATCCTTTGTAGGAGCAATAGTAAAGATCATCCTATGATTTTTTGGTCTGGCACAAGGTCCTGTCTCCGACCATGCTACGCAACCACCGTTTCTTACGGTTGACACTCGATTTGGTTCAGGTGACCTAATGAATTCTGATGAATTCTCAGGATTTTACGTTCAATGGTAATGAACGCATTGAAAATAGGTTTTCAGAAAACAAATCGGTTTTATTTTTGATCAAAATATTTTCTCGTTCAAGCTCGAGTTTAGATATCATTGAATTCCATGAGTTTGTAATTCTCAATCTTTAAGGTCAATCTCTAGGATTGAGTAATATCAGTCTTAAAAGCTGATTTTTGATCTTTAAGGAGATTATCCTTTCTGGGGATTTGATTCATTAGTCTTATCAAGCTAATTTGCACGGTGCCCCCCCATTATTCGAGATAAATCCTTTTCATGGTTAGGATAAATCTGACCACATGGCGACCCTGTTTGATGCTGAGGTCCGTGGATTTCCTGCTGATTTTAGAGATGACTTTTCTAGATTTCTCGTCAACCTACAGCTGGTCTGAACGACAACTTCATGACCTAAATCAAGAAGCGCGTTTCTTTTTCGGAAGACTTTACTTCCTTTTAATGATGGAATTGATTCATCGTGTAGATCCATCTTTCTTACAGTAAATCGGGTAAACCAGTTAATTTAGTCCAAAGTAAAAGCACCTGCAATAACTTTACAAAAACATGTGATAGATAGTTTTTAATTGAATAACTTGGTACATTCTCCCCACACTTGGCTTTTTTCATGCGTCTTTTTATATCTTAATAAATAAATTCAAGCTTTTTAGTTGTTTCTCAATTTATGTCCTTTCCGAGGTAACAATAATTTCGGCATTAACACCTAGTTTTATCGTTCATAAATATGTATAAACATGATTTTGAATTCATTTAGTTAAAAAATTTTAAAATTTTCATAATATTTAGAAAATAAGCCAAGTATAAACCCGAGAGAATTTATAACCCTTCCCCATACTTGAGATCATGCAATGCCCTCATTTGCATGAAATCAGACTATAATTATAAATTCATGAGGGTGATTAGTGTAGGAAAGTGATTAAAAATACCCAGTTTGTAATTACAAAGCTCGTCGAATGATAGATGGCGCGCCTCATCGTTCATTCATTCATTTATTATATCACATTTGTTGTTTTGCATCTTGTCGTCAAAATCAGTAGTTTTGCTGAACTTAATGTTAGTCTTTGAAAGTGCGTTGTTTTATCATGTTGTTTACATGATAAAATACAAACATATATACATATTTTTAAAGTTGGGTATATTACCCCACGTTCAAAAATTTATAAAATCAAATATATTTTTTTTTTGCATACTTTAAATCAATAAAATTAAAAATAATGATGACAAAATTTTTCGCCCCACCCTCGGGTAAAGTAATTTCGGCTCAACGACCTAGTCTTCAACTCACGACGAATTTTAGAAATCATTTTTTTTCAACTTAATGAAATAAAGTAAATTTTTATTTTTAAATTCACACAAAACTTAAAAAGAAAACATATTAATTTCATATAAAACCTAAAAAACAAAAAAATTCAGAATGGGGGGAGAAAACTAGTTCTTTAGTGTCTGCTAGTGGAAAAGACCAATCGGATTCCATTCTCGGAACTACACGAGAACAGAACAACTAACTCCAAACAGCATTTTCTTTTTAGAATATTTGAATCTCCTCACACTTAGGTAGATGTGGTGTCGAAATTGTGATTAACTTCATCGTCAATTTCTCTTGGACCATAATCAACTTGCATATCTGTGACTTTTGCTTTAAGCCAGTGACCAGCTTTTTCCGTAATATCCACAAATTCAACTAGCTTCGCCTTTTCTTTAGGCGACAGATTGGATACTAACCGGTTATATAACTTAAAGTTCCCCTTACTTTTAGCATCAATAACCCGTTTAAAAAGTTTCTTCATTGAACTGTTAATAACGGGGTCATTTAATTTCGTATCAACTATGGGGTTCTTTATTATCAAGTCATCATTAGGTGTTACTTCATTTTTCCCACACTTAGGTGTTCTATTATTGTTAAGCATTACCGTTGGAGTTGGTAAAACAACATGGTTCTTACCAATCGTTTTTGTCGGTTCAACGGTTTTGGTTTGTGGATACTTAGACTTTCGAATCATAAAGGTGATCGATTTCTCATCATTACTAAGTGTCATTCTACCCTTTCTTACATCAAATAACGCCCCGGTGGACGCTAAGAATGGTCGACCTAAAATTAGAGGAACGTTTGAGTCCTCTTCTATGTCAATGACAATGAATTCGACTAGAAAGGTTAAATTACCTACTTGAACGGGTAGGTTGTCAGCAATTCCAACTGGGTGCTTAATGGTTTGATCAAGGAGTCGAACACTCATATCCGTTGGAGTTAATTCACCTACACCTAATCTCTTATATAATGAAAGAGGCATAACACTCACACTTGAACCTAAATCTGCTAGTGCATCATACATGACACAGTCACTAAGTAGACAAGGAACAATAAATTCGCCAGGATCACCTACCCTAGGTGGAGGATTTGGTGGAACTGTCTTCACCGGGTTTACTTCTACTGTTTTTGTTTCTTGCACTTTTTTATTCTTCTTCTTCTTCTTTCCAGAGGTATCACAAACTTTATTACCTATTACTTGCTCATACTCAACTCCTTTTCTTAGAAACGGGATGGGTGGTCTGTATGGTGCCACCACTGGCTTTACATACTCGGGTGGTGGTGGTGGTGGTGTAACTTCTTCATTGTTACTTACATCTAAAACCTCCCCATCTTCTGATGCTGGTTTTTCAGAATTTGTTGAAACCATATTAACATTTTCATTCCGAGGATTTACTTCAGTATTACTCGGTAGCTTTCCTTGTTTCCTTTCACTCATCAATCTAACAAGAGTACCTACTTGTTTTTCTAGATTCAAAATAGAAGCTTGTTGAGTTCTAAATGACTGATCAAACCTCTCATTCGTTTGAGTTTGAGTTTCAATAAATTGTGTTTGAGATTCAACTAGCTTAAATACCACTTCTTCCAGATTTGACTTTTTCTCTTCGATTTGTTATGGTGGTTTATACAAGCCAGGTCTTTGTTGATTGAAAGTATTGTTTTGAGTTGGTTAGTTATTCGGACCTTGTTGGTTATACGAGTTATTGTCGGGTCCTTTTGGATTGTAAAGAATGTTTTGATTTCGATTGAAGTTTGGCCTTGGCGGTTGATAATTATTCTGATAACTATTTTCCAGCCTTTGGTTCATGTAGACAACATTCTCACGTTGTTCCATCATTTGTTCAATGTGACAGTCTTTCATTAAGTGTGGTCCACCGCATTGCTCACAACTGATTCGTATTGCGTGAATATCTTTATTCATCTTTTCCATTCGTCTCTCGAAAGCATCTATTTTTGCGGAAACGGAATCAAAGTTATGGCTAGAATCGGCTCTAGCCGCTTTAGATGAACGATATATATCTTTCTCTTGGTGCCACTCATGAGAGTGGGAGGCTGTGTTATCAATAATTTTGTAAGCTTCAGTTGCGGTTTTCTTCATAATGGAACCACCAGCTGTTATGTCGATGTCTTTTTCGTGTAGCAACGTTGACACCTTGGTAGAATATTTGTACTATTTGATAAGTGTCTAAACCGTGTTGAGGACATCCTCTCAACAACTTTCCAAATCTTGTCCACGCCTCATATAGAGTTTCATTTGACTTTTGTGTGAACGTAACAATTTCTCCTTGAAGTCTCACGGCTTTAGATGCCGGAAAGAATCTTTTAAGAAATTTCTCAACTAAAACATCCCATGTGTCAATCGCCCCTTCAGGTAACGATTCTAACCAATCTTTGGCTTCTCCCTTTAAAGTCCAGGGAAACAACATGGGATAGATCTGTTCATCCTCAACTTCTCGGATTTTGAATAGTGTACAGATCCTATTAAACATACGAAGATGTTCGTTTGGATCTTCCTTCGGCGCACCACTATATTGGCACTGATTAGTTACCATGTGTAGGATTTGTCCTTTGATTTCATAATCTGGCGCATTAATGTCTGGCTTAATAATGGCGTGACCTTGGCCCGTGCGTGTGGCTCTCATTCGGTCTTCCATACTTAGAGGTTCCAGATTTTCCATAATTGAATTTGTTGAATACGAATCACTAGAAGATTCTGATTTAATGGTTTGTGGTTCAGGAGGAATGATTAGTGGTTCTGGATCTTGGAATTGTCCCTGAATATTATCTGGATTCTCAATTGTGAGGTCGGGTTCAAAAGATGGATTATCGGAAATTTGAGTTGGAGTTCTTGGTCGACTAGATGATGATTCTAAAGAAAAATCAACGGCGACAATATTGGCTAGATGTCTTGATCGAGTTATAGGTGGTGAACGTATGAAAAGTGGTGAACGTTTTACTCGGTGCATTCACTGAATATTCTATTAGTTTTTAAAAGGAAAGAAAAATTATATAAGTTATCCAATTAATAGACTTTTCTGATTTTGCCCACGTTTCGAATAGCCAAAAGATGCAGCAGAGGGGCAGGATTCGTTTGGTCTCAATATAATTGAGTACTGTTTGGCTCCAATAACCCGGTCCACGTACAAATTCAACTATTACTACGAACCAGAAAATTTTGATGTCTATCAATTTAACCACTTAAAATAAATTTTCGTAATTTTAAGAAATTTAGATAAGAAGTAGAATAAAAATCTTATCCTAAAACTAGAATAGCGAGAAATAAGAAAGAAAAAAAAACGCGTCGAAAAAGGTCGAAAAATAAAAGGTCGAAAAATAGGTGTCGAAAAATAAAAATAAGAAAGTAGCGCGAAAAACGGCGTCGCAAAATTCTAAAGCACATAAATCTTAGTCTAAGGAATAAGCACTTAAGGGATTTTACGGCAAACCTAAAAATTCTAGAAATAAAAATAACTATGGCAAAACTAAACTTAATACTAAAAATTGTAACTAGAGTCTAAAAATCTAAAGGTAATAAAAAAAAAAAACTTTTTTTAATTTTTTTTATATTTCGTTTTTTAAGGATTTTAAAATTTTTTTTTTTAAATTTTTTTTTTATATATATTTTTTTTAAACGTTTTTTTTTTAAAAAATTTCTTTAAAAAAAACGATTTTTTTTACAATTTTTTTTTTTAAAACGAATTTTTTTTTTAAAAAAAACGATTTTTTTTACACAATTTTTTTTTTAAAACGAAATTTTATTTTCTTTAAAAAAAAAACAATTTTTTTTACCCAATTTTTTTTTTCTAAAGGAATTAATAATTTTTTATTATTATTATTTTTTTTTCAAAACTTTTTTTTAACTCATTTACTATTCATGAATAGTAAATGAAAAGAAATTAATTAATTTACTATTCACATGAAAGCGACATGATAGAAATTATTAATTGCAAGTTACATAATATACCCCTGAAATATTTAAAAAATACGACTTTTTAAAACTTTTAAAACTTTTACGTATCTTTGATTCTAAAATATTATTATATTATTATATTTTATTTCAATATTATTATATTATTATATTTAAATTAATATATCTTTAATCAATCAAAAACTAAAAAAAAAAACTTAAATACCCCGTGAAAACACAAAAAGTGTCCCCGAAATTACTTTTTTTGTAACTATATTTTTACAGATATAAATTAAAAATATAGCGTTTTAGCGCTCACCGGCAGCGGCGCCAAAAACTTGATGATGTAGCGTGAGGGTACGAAATAGTATTATTTTTAATACAAAATACTACAAAATATGACACAAGTTTTATTAATTTACGGATGGGATATACCTAAACCTTGCTACAACACTATAGGCAGTGTACCTAATCGTAGAGTAGTGTAGTTTTTAGTAAGTCCGGTTCGTTCCACAGGGAGCTAGTGATTACGTACTATATTTTTATAAAACTATATTTATATAAATATATATATATATATAAGTAGTAATATTATTATAAAAGGGGGGTTTTTACCGTTTAATGACCGGTTTATCGATTTTATATTTTTAAGCGTAAAGATAAATGACAATAATTAAAGTGCGTAAAATATAAATGACGATAAATAAAATAACAATAAATAAAATTGCGATAGAATATGAAATAAAAGGATTATGCTTATTTAAACTTTCGTAATCATGATGTATGACGTTTTGATTTTAATTAATTGTTACTCGGGTTAATTGTCCTTTGTCCTGGTTTATTTGATACATATCTGGTTTTTGTCCATAATAGTCCATCGGTCATAAATATAAAGTGCGAGTGTCCTCTTCAAATTACCCTTATACCCGAAGTCAAATATTCCAACTAATTAAGGATTTAAACTGTGACGCAGTTATCACTTCTGTCAACAATTACACCAGTTATCACTGTATGTAATCCACCCCTGTTTTGATTAGATATGAATATTAATTTACCCACTTGATCAGTTTGAATAATCAATTAACCAACCCGAATAATTAATTAAATGATTATAATAGGACAACGTCACTAAATGGGAGAACCATAATCATTATTAATTATTAGGTTAATTAATTTGAAGATAGGTTCGACAGACTCCAATGAGTTGTCACTCAATTAGACAATACCCCCCATCTATTAATAGTCAATAGTCCAATTTCCACAAGTGTCGGTCTTTTGCCCAAACTTTAATTATGGTACAAAGTTCAATAACCCCGTCTTAATATTTTAGCCCAACATCGCGATTACTTCGGCTCAAATAAGCATAATAATAACTTAGTTACGAGACATTAAATTAAAAAGGAAGAACATAACTTACAGTGATGATTAATCGCGTAGCGTTGCACGGACAGAATTTCGACTTAAAACCCGTAAAATATTTCTTACAATAACCCAACTAAACCATAACTTTATTATTAAAATTAACTTATATTAAAATTATAATATAAATATATATTACATATTACAGAAGAGAGAAAGAAATATGAAGAAATGTGTATTTTTTCATTACTCCGTGAATTCCATTTTATAGGCAATTGGTGATTTGAAATTTTCACTTATGACCCCTTAACTATGCTCAATTAACAACTTTTTATTATTTATTATTATTCTTATTATGAATTATTTAAATATTATATTATATTCTTGAGCATAGTTAACTTGTAATTTTAGCTCCGTTGCGTCGAGCGTTGAAAGTTGGTTCATGTCTCGGTTCCGGATTTTCTAACGCCTTTTCGTATAATTTAATATCTTGTACTTTGCATTTTGCG
Source organism: Rutidosis leptorrhynchoides (assembly GCF_046630445.1). NCBI lineage: Eukaryota > Viridiplantae > Streptophyta > Magnoliopsida > Asterales > Asteraceae > Rutidosis > Rutidosis leptorrhynchoides. Next base: position 78,454,202 of record NC_092336.1, on the reverse strand, counting down.
GCTTGTACTTTTGTAATTTTGAGACGTTTCTCATCAATATATTGAACCACTTGGAGTGTAACTTGTACGTTTGACCATTTTGGACGTTTTGGTCTTTCAAATCTTCGTTTTTGTCTTTAAATCTTCATTTTCGAGCGATTTGCGTCTTTCGTCTTCGCACTTATTTATTTAACTATTACAACTAAAAATAAGGAAATTACATTTAAAAACTTTACATATTGGAACGATATTGCTACTAAATATATGTTCATTTGGAGCACTATCAACAGCCATGGTGTATATATATGTGAATGACGCGTCCATCGCGTGTGGATTATGTATATACATACGGTGGTGGAGGAACTTCTAGTAAGCCCCAGTCCGATCAGCTGGTGGTTAATGGTTCGGACGAGCCACCAGAGTCTCTGTAAACAGCACTTGGGTGATGTTTGTGTGTTAGACTATATGACATGATCAGTATAACACTTATGTATGCTATGGTCTGTAGTTAGTCGTACTCACTTAGCTTCGTGCTAATTCCCCTCCATCTCCTCCCTGCAGGTTATTAGCTTTTGTAGATATCGTTTTTTGGGGAGTAGAAGGACATGTTGATGTTATGTTTGACAGGAGTAAACTCTGATGTGATCTTGCTTTGTTTAAACAGTGACATTTTGTAAACATGTATTTTGTAATGACACGTGACACTGGTTGTATTAATAATAGTTAATGTTTAATTTGAAATTAATAAATAAATACTTCTGCCACGTATAAAAAAAAAAAATTGGCAGTGTCACACCTATTTGTTAACCATTAGATCCATTGACGATTACAATCAGCGTTTAATCATCTAAAAATAAAATTTCTTGAAACCATCTCGGATTGATAATCAATGATTCAGATTCGTTAACCTTGAGAATGCCGACGAAGCAGCAAAAGCTATAGATGGTCTTAATGGCCAAAAGTTTGATGATAAAGAATGACGCATTGAAAAAGCTCAGATTTGGAACTGGAAAACAGATTGAGCAAACCATGAAGAAAGCTGTGGACAAACCACAAGGACTAAACCTGTAATCAAAGAATCTAGATGATTCGATTTCTGATGAAAACCACAGAAGATCTTTTTAAGCATTCTAAATCTTTACGGAAGAATTTTCCTCATTATCATTCAATCTTAGAAATTCTAAGATATCATCGTATCTTTCGTTATAAATATCCTCTATATTTCTGAAGATATCTTCATAACGATTCTTGTCCGTAATTAATCATCTATTTGCGATATCTTTATCACATCATAAAGGAAACTGTTTTAGTTTTTATATTCTGTAAAATTAAAGTTTAAATTATAAATATTTTAAAGAAGTGTTGAAAATTGAAGAATTAGTTAGTATAATATAATGACGTCAGGCCAACGTGATTATATTACAGTAAGTCATGCTAAATTTTTAATGGAAGATGATGATTCATAGACTTTATAATCATCATTTGCCATGTTACATGACTCTTACATTCTACTTAATCTCTGAACATATCAAGAAAATATATTCTTGATAGTTCTATTCTCAGTAATTCTGGTAATCTAATAAATCAAATCGTGATATTACGTTCCTTTCTGCTTAGAACATAAGGTCCATTCGAAACTTCATACCTACGAATTCTGGACCATTACATGCTTTACAAAAGCATGAAGCATCGACATATAAGGGAAAATACAAAGCCCGTTAATGACACTGAAATTACAAACCCTAGTATATCAATGCGTATAGCAATATAAAGACACTGGATAACTAAAAACACTATAAAACCAAGAGCATAGTAGAAGTAAATAGATTCCTCTGGTGGTAAATGAAAAAGAAGAATGACTGCATATATGGTCAATATAATAACAAGTATCAATACGGGATTAAGCATATTAACAACTCTTTTGGAAATATGAATTGAGGAAGAAAGTATAGAAGTGATGAAGATAATGAAATGGAAGAAGCTAATTTACAGCGAAATTCCAGACACAGCAATCAAGGCAATTCACCGCACTTAAATAAAGAGAATCATAATTTCCTTAATTATCAGAAAATCAAATCTTATAGATTATGAAGATTTCATTTTAAATCCCTTGAAATCCGGAAAATAACTATAACTATGTCAAAAGTTAAAGCAAACAGATATTTCCTCATTTCAATCTTTTACTATAGCTTCGTTTATACTCTTCCTATAATCGAATCGTTTTATTCATATTATTCAAAGGTGATAAAACTCTATTTTTAACTCATATTCATCATTAAAATATTCTTGTTATCAACAATAACGATCTCTATCAAATTTCATGACCGTGATTTTCACAAACTCTTGTCTACCCTAATATTGTGGCATAAATGTTCAAAGTTTTAAATGAGCTCAATACTATTCATAACACATTTCATGTGTTCAGTTTACTAAAATGCTTGTATAGCACCATCATCCCTTTTGAGGATAACCTAGTCAAATAACACTCTTGTTAATCTTTAGATAACCACCGCATTAATGATAAAATGCACTTCATCGAAGAACCTGTAGAATTTATGGATCGTATGATTTAAACTCTTGAAACAAAATAATATTCTATTCGTTGGAATTCATGCAAGGCCCCGAGCATACCAGGGAACGTGAAGACCAAATAAAACGAAAATATCCTCACCTGTTTACAAACAACGCCGACTGATGGCAACAACTAAATTTCGGGATGAAATTTCTATTAACAGGGGGATACTGTGACAACCCGGAAAATTTCGACTTATTTTTAAGTCAATTCTCAATATGAATCGATATTCCTGACACGATAAACAAAACTTGATAATTAAAATAACTATATAACTATATATATATATATATATATATATATATATATATATATATATATATATATATATATATATATATATATATATATATATATATATATATATATATATATTAATATATATGAATTCTATACATAATTATTATTATTTGTATATTGTAATATACATATATAAAATGGTAAAATATTAAGTACACAATATATGTTATTATATAATATATAATTATTAAATATTACATAATTAATAATATGTAATATTAATATATTAAATTTAATGACAAGTTAACATATAATTGTATATTAATATTATTATTAATATCATTATTAACATTTGTACTAATTATTATTATAAAATAAATACAATCTAATATTATTATTATCATTAATAATATTATCATTAAAAATATTATTATTATCATTTTTATTTATCTATTAATATAATTGTTTTTATCAAGGTTGCAAAATTCGTTATTCGGGGATTAATCGGTCGGGACTTTGGAAGGATTAATCAGAAATTCGGGGATTAATCGGAGATTAATCGAATTGTACTGTATACATTTAAATATTAAATTATAAAAATTATATGTGTAACTATAGAAAAAACCATAAATATAAAGATAATTTTTAACATAATTGTCTAAAATTGTTCATTTTGCTTCAAAACTATAAAATTATAGTTTAAATGCATGTTAAAATGTTAACCATTTTTGAATTTGACTGACGTTGATTACCAAATTCGATTTTGATCCATCAATTGACATTGACCGTTCAATTAAACGGATTTTTGGAAATCGGAACGGATTGCTCCTAAAAATGATTAATCGGGGATTAATCGGTGAGTAATCGGGTTTTTTACAACACTGGTTTTTATTATTAGGATTATTATTATTAATAATATTATTATTAATATAATTATTAATTATTAATTAAATAAAAGTAAAAAGAGACAGATACCTAATTTAGGTATAACACTATATGTATTTTTTTTATTTTTTTTATATCGTGATCTTCTACTTTTATTTTTATTTTATTTTATTATCTGCTTTATTTGTTATATAATTCTGTTTGATTGAGAATCTAGTCGACACCCACATTTGCATTATATAATCGATCATCTATGTGAATCATCTTTCATTACCATTATCAATTAACATCATTACAGTCACCTTCTGAGTTAATGCAAATAGAAAAATGAAGAACACAGGTCCTGTACCTGTTCGCGTTTAATTTTTTTAAAAGCTCTAAAACGAATCCCATTTCAAAATCTATAAATGCTATTGTGTTAGGAATCTTTTGTTCAAACTATCTGCAAAATCCTATTGTTATCGAAGTAGAAATTACGAGTCAAAGTTTTAGCTTTCAAAAGTCAAACTTTGTTCTACAATCAAATTAAAGTTGTAAGTGATGTTTCTGTTGAAATTGATGAATCCTAAAGTTTCTAGAGATGATTTAAAACGTATTTCATATTATAATCATAAGCTAAAACGCTCTTAAATCCAAAATCAAGGTTTGAGTGTGATTTATTTTATTTTTTTTCTTTCGAACAGACCTGCTGCTGCTTATTTTTTTTATTTTTCTTTTTTTTCTTTTTTTTTTTGTTGATCTAGAGTACAAGCTGGATGTTCTGTTTAAAATCCAAGTTTTAAAATAATCAATGAACTCGTTTTATGGTCGACTTGTTTTTGGAGAAGAAGAAGAAAAAGGGAAACATAAAAACACGGTTTATATATAATAAAGTATCTGATTTAATTAGATAAACAGAATCAGAGGAGTGGTTTGGTTTGGTTGTTTACGGGTTTACGAGAGGTCACAGGTTCGAGTCCCATCTACGCCATTTTCTTTAGGAAAAGCTTGATTTAAGGTAGTTTCTTCTTATTATTATTATTATTATTATTATTATTATTATTATTATTATTATTATTTTTATTATTATTATTATTATTATTATTATTATTATTGTTGTAATTATTATTATTATTATTACTATTAACATCATTAAAAGCATTATTATTAATATCATTAAAGTTATTATTAGTAATATCAATATGATTAAAATTATTATTATTATCATTATTGTTATTACTAGTATTAGTATTATTATTAATAACATGAGTTTCAAAACTATTATTATCATAATTATTATTATTATCATTATTATCAATACTAGAATTATAATAACTATATGTTTATCATTATCATCATTATTAATATTATTACTACTACTGTTAATATTATTATTATGATAACAACTATTATTTCTTACAAATACCATAATATTACCTATTATTATATTTTAATATTATATTAATTATATTTACATAATATTATACATATAAATATATTAATGAAAGACTTACTATATTAATGAACTAATGATGAAAATGAGTTAACATATAGTTAAAATATATAAAAACAAATATATATATATATATATATATATATATATATATATATATATATATATATATATATATATAAAATTATATCACTAATAATTATATACAAGTTTATTTGATTACAGTTTATATGTTTTAATATATATAAAACTGATATAGGTTCGTGAATCCGAGGACAACTCTGTACTTGTTCAGTGCTATCATACGCATATCATACAAACTATCGTATCGTGAGTTCATCTGCTCCCTTTTTATATATATTTTTCGGCTGAGAATACATGCGCAACTTTTATAACTGTTTTACGTTTAGACACAAGTACTCAAACTTTTATGCTATATACGTGCTTTGGCATGCTAAATCCCCACCGTAATATCGTTAATTGTTGAGGTATAAGATGCAAACTTAGTTATTGTGAGTAGCGCTACTGAGAGTGACGTCTCTAACTATTTGACTGATGGTCTTTGGTTACATAATAATGATTCAACGACATGAATAACAAGTGTCATGGGGTAACTTTGTTTAGTCGCGATATTACAAACATCAACTCTTTCTATTGATATAATTGGTATCAATCAACTTTAAACTGAAATCTTGTGGTCTAATGCTATACTGAACTATTGATTTATGATAAACCTATGAACTCACTCAACCTCGAGTTGACTTTTTAAGCATGTTTATTCTCAGGTCCTACATAATGCTTCCGCTATGTATTTGCTAATCGAAAGCAACATTTCAACAAGTCATTCATGGATAATTTGAAAGACTTACACTTGCTAAATTGATGATGATTGCTTGCTATGCTTGGAGTCTTCATTACATATCATATCAATTAAAGACATTTAATGCGTTGTTCATTATATACAATGTAACCTATTTATCTTTCGCTGCAAAGCTCAATATAACGTCTCATATAGAGTCGTTCTCGTTTATACAACTGTGATTTGATATAATTAGTCACAAATACCCTAGGCCCTATTTGGGGGTGTGACAGTCGAGGACTAGTTCAAGGCTAGTCGGTGCCAATGACGTTCTCACGAGGGCTAGTCAGGGCGACCTATCGTTTAAACACTCTTAGAAGATTGTATGTTAAATAGGGGTGGCAATGGCCACCCGACCCGGTGGATATCCACCCAATCCACCCGCTTCGTAATGGATATGGATGAACCTAAATGGATATGAATGCGGATATGGATGAACCTAAATAGATATGGATATGGACATGGATGAAAAGTTTCATCCATGGATATATCTATTACCACCCGAAATACATATACAAATACATAAATATAGATATATGATTACATATTTACTATTATAAGTTCATTTACCGTTAGATTTACATTTTTGATTTCAACTCTACAATGAAATAACTATAATATATTACAATAAAACACGTATATCTAATAAAATAAACCTACAATTTCAAATTTAATGTTTCATAATCCATGTTTTATAGTAAATTCAACAAATTTGGTTATATCATTGACAAAGATTACATATTCTTATAGATAGATTTTAATTATGTCATTTTATATTTATTTTTGCTATACTAGGTTTTCATTTTAATCGTATATTAGAAAATATTATAACATTTTTATAATATCCATGGGATATCCATTAACTCGATTAATCCACTGGATATAGATATGGATGGATGACCTGAAATTAAATGGATATGGATATAGATATGGATTCGTAAAAACTAAATGGATATGGATATGGATATGGATATGGATATGGATACGGCATCATTCAATCCTTATCCGATCCATTGTCATCCCTAATGTTAAACATGGTCTAAATATAAGATTATTATTATTAATATAAGTAAAGCTAGAGGTCAGGAGTTCGACTCCGCTGAGCTGCAACATTGCACTCAATGTTATCTCTGACCTGAGGTATTCACCCAGGTCGCCTTTCGCTTAGTGCGGCGGCAACGAGGACGGGGAGTTTTACCGGCCATGCCATCAAATTGATCCGTATTACCTCCAGGGCAGTAGTTGAGAGTGAGTTATATAACTACAGAAGATGAACGAAAAAAAATAAGTATTAAAAAGGTACCTATGAGCAGTGTTGCAAAAAACCCGATTACTCGCCGATTAATCCTCGATTAATCATTTTTAAGAGCAATCCGTTCCGATTTCCAAAAATCCGTTTAATTAAACGGTCAACGCCAATTGATGGGTCAAAATCGAATTTGGTAATCAAAGTTGGTCTAAGTTAAAAATGGTTAACATTTTAACATGAATTTATGCTAGAACTTTATAGTTTTTGAGAAAAATAGATAATTTTAGACAATTACGTTAGAGTTTATTTTTATATTTATGGTTTTTTTTCTATATTTACACATATAATTTTAAAAATTTAGTATTTAAATGTATACATTACAATCCGATTAATCCCCGATTAATCTTCGAATTAACAATTAATCCTTTTAAAGTCCCGACCGATTAATCACCGAATAGCGAATTTTGCAACCTTGCCTATGAGTATAAACTACGGAGTACTAAAATTTATCCATATATTAGTAAAACTGACCCTTTAAAATGATTTTTCTTTCAACTTCGTCGGTTGAGTCAAAGGTATTTCTACAACGCCGTAGTTGCTTCCTTCTACACCAGAATAATCAATCAATCAAATCAAATACGTATTTAAGTTGCATATTCCCCCAATTCAATAAAAAAGATGAAGATCACAGCTTTACTTGTTCTTAAATGCAATCCAGACGGATCATCTAATCCCACAATTCTAGCAAACGCCACCGACGTCAGCCATTTCGGTTACTTTCAGAGATCTAGCGTTAAGGAATTCATTATTTTTGTTGGCCGTACAGTCGCTAAACGTACACCTCCATCTCAACGTCAATCCGTTCAACACGAAGGTTCCTCTTTTTTTTTTTTTTTTTTATATATATATATTATATTTTGTAGTTTATTTGTGTATTTGCCTAATTAGATCTGCGTTTCTATTCAATTACTTAAATTTTAAGCATATATTTGGGTGAATTTTACTTAATCATTCTGATATAGCTGATTTTATTGTAGACTTTTAGTTTTTCAATTGAAACTTTTAGAAACCCTAATTTAGCTTAGGGGTGTTTGGCTAACTCTATTTTAGGGTTCATTACTTTATGGACTCTGGCTTATTATATGTTGTTAAGATTTAGGGCTTCTATAAACTCAAGTTCTTTAACTGAAGTCTTAAATTTGGTTATTGCAGACTATTAGTTCATGATGAAAAAGTGTGTATTTATCTATTTTCTTAATGTACTGAAAAATAAGGTTTTATATGTATTTAATAATTTTGTTAATCAGAATACAAGGTGCACTCCTACAATAGAAATGGTCTATGTGCTTTGGGCTTTATGGATGATCATTACCCTGTTCGAAGTGCGTTTTCTTTGTTAAACCAATTAAGCGTGATGCAGCCTTTCATTACGTACTTTATAGTTATAGGTTGATTTTTTCCGCTGTCAATGATATCCTTTGTTGTTGGCACGTTTTTTTTCCTAGCAATTTATGTTCTTTCTCTGGTTTCTTAATCCAAAACTGATAGAAATTTAAACTTTGTTTTAGGTGTTAGATGAATATCAGAAGAACTTTGGTGATTCGTGGAAAGGGGTGCAAGCAGATTCAAGTCAGCCATGGCCTTACTTAGATGAAGCTTTGACCAGATTTCAGGTTTTACCTCTGTGGCCTTGTCTTGATTTAGTCTGTCTAGTTACAAAAGTTGATACTGAACATGAACTAATTTGTTTTGTATTTTACTTGATTATTTCCAAACTATCAGGATCCAGCCCAGGCGGATAAGCTGCTGAAAATTCAGAGGGAGTTGGATGAAACTAAAATAATACTCGTAAGTGGTGTGTTCAAGCTGAAACAATTGTCTTTGCTACTTTGGTAGGAACTCATGGCATTATAGTATTATTGTATTATAGTTGTGAACTTATATGTTACAATCTTCTACATGTAGTGTATACAGCTGCATATTATAGGCTTATAGCACATCATACCTAATAAAATGCAATTTCTCATAGTTAAAAAGGTTTTAGCTTTGAGAAGTTATTTCTTGTGTAATTCCACTGGATTAATATGGATATGGATATAATCATAAAAATTCAGATGCCATGCTTTTAATAATTGATCAAATGAATATAGAAGGGTCAGCAAGGCTGTTCAAGATTTATTAATTATTATTTGAAAAACATTTGAAGGTGTATTTAGGAAACATAGTTTGAATTATGAAGTTGCTTGGATATCTTTTGCTACATATCTTAATGTATATTGGTCCACTTGACGCATATATTTTTTTTGTTACAGCACAAGACTATCGATAGCGTCCTTGAAAGAGGTGAAAAGCTGGACAGTTTAGTTGAGAAAAGTTCAGACCTCAGTATGGCTTCTCAGGTACCAAACTACCAATACTTCCATCAATAAATATAAATATTCTTATTCAATAAATATACATGAAAAACCTGATCATTAACTGAGTAAACTTTTACCCAAGGGTTCTTGGGTTTAATGGTTGCTACCCATCCAGCGTGTAAAAATGTAACATCCACAAATCTACATCCATGTCTCACAAATGTTTTAAGAATTTGAATCCATTTCTATCTGTTCAAATTCTCGATCATTGGTTTGATAGGCACATTGTTCTTGTCCGGCTATAAATTTTTTTATGATAATTACATTATAATTTATAATATATAATCATTAGACAAATCAAAATTACCCATGAAACCAAACTACAATGATATATGTTATGACTATGATCATCACATGTTCTTTGGCAAAATGTTCTCATGATAATTAGTTTTAGCTCATCAGAGAAATATTGTTACAAAACCTTTATTCATAATAGGTGAACAACTGTAAATGTAGTTTTTACAATTTTTGATACTCCTGTTAGACCACTCCCAACCATAACACACTGCATTCTCAGCATTTCCTTCCCAATTTCCCATCACATTTCACTATCATACATAACACACTTCTTCACCATTACACGGACCTACCTTTATTATTTAACTAAACAAATTTACACATCATACATAACACACTTCTTCACCATCACACGGACCCCCCTCAATTATTTAACTAAACAAATTTACACTCGGTGTATAAGTCCATAAAACATACAATTCTCACCAAAGAAAATGTTGTGGTTTCACGAAATGGTTGGTGAAGTGTACAAGCCAAAGATTGGCTAGCCTTTGGCTAGACATTGCCATTGGTGCCAATTTTTGGTTTTTGCGAGTTGTTTCACGTGATGAATGACATTGGTCTTAGCATCTTTTATACAGTATTTCATATACATCATGACTTTGAATTTAAGTTCATAGACATCAGTACATGCTAGCATCTTTTTATTATATTATTTGGTAACATTCTCCTAATTGGGTTTCATCTGTAGTTCACCGTGATTAGGTTTATATAAAAGTCTTGATGTTAACTCAAATCTTTATATGATATACAATCATTAGACATACTAAAATTACACATGAAACCAAACTACAATGATATATGTTGCGACTATGATCAACACGTGTTTTCTTGGCAATATGTATGTTCTCATGATAATTAGTTTTAGCTCATATAAGAAATATTGTTACCAACATATTTTTCAATCACTTCTATAAATAATAGGTGAACTTCCTTTCAAAAGAATATTTACAAATTTTGATAATCCTGCTAGCATCTTTTTTATTTCATAAACATCATGAATTTGTTCATAGACATCAGTACATGTTACCATCAGTACATCTTTTTAATTGGGATTCATTTGTAGCACACTATGATTAGCTTTATATAAAAGTTTGATGTTAACTCAAATATTTCGCCCATTTTTTAGTATCTGTTATGCGTCATTGTGTAAGATCTGATACAGTTCCTTTATCATGAACAGATGTTCTACAAACAGGCGAAGAAAACGAACCAATGCTGTACGATATTGTAAAAGAAAATTGGCTGCAAAATTTGATTAAGTTGTGTTGGTTTGTCGTTTATAATGTTACAAGGTTTTTTCTTATGGATTTTCTCTCGTGTTCATTTTTAGGATTGAGTAAAGGGATTGATATTTGATGTGATATATGTTTGATACTGTTTGTGATATACGGAGTACTAAATATATATATGTTGGATCCAACTAGGATCATAAACAACCTGCTAATTAGACAAATACGTCATTGTATGTTTAGCATCGTGTTTTCTTTGGAATCTCGTACACTTGGCGGCTGTTGTTTCTTGTATCAAGTTTGTTTTCATATACCTCTGATTGAGAAGGATTGTTTGATTCTATGTCTCTTAGAAATAGACTAATTTTCAGATAAGTAACAAAATAACAAATTTATTTACTGGTTTGAGAAGGATTGTTTGATTCTATGTCTCCTAGAAACAGACTAATTTTCAGATAAGTAACAAAATAACAATTTTATTTATTGAATTAAAAGTTGTACAGGAATGGATAATTAAGTGGAAAATAAACAAACCTTATGAATTTGTCAAAGTTGCGTTTATGTATTCACAAACGTATATATTACATCCGTGTAAATGATTAGTATTACCTAAATCTTGATTAGATCAATGTTGAAATCTATCTATCTATTCTATCTAATAAATGGGAGTTTAAGCTGAGGTCATTATGTGCTTTTATGAGTTGTGACATGTGCTTCTCAAGATTGTAAAATGGTACATGCTTATGTCATTAATATAACACTCCGTATTGGTTAAATTGGTTTAAAAACAGACCCATTTAATTTAGTATTTTTTAAATTATTCAATTTACAGTATTTGATTACTTACTTCATCGATAAAATAAAAGCTTTTCAAGAAGCTTTAACCCTATTGACTTATCTCCATTAATCATTATTTTCTTCTTCTTCAAATTAATTTCTAGCATATTGTCTTGAATGTTGATTACTTCTCTCTTTATATTATTTATATTTATTTTTTCTTGGCACTCTTATTTACTTCATCTCTCTTTGTCTTCTGTATAGTCAAGTAATGAAATTCATTAACTGTATTGTCTCAATTTTTGTTTGAGAAATTTTGATACATGGTACTAAGCCGACCAAACCATTAAGCAGCTGGTCAACCCTAAATTAGTACAAAGTCGCTGGCCTTAGAATTTGAAGCTTCTCAAGTTTCAACCTGTTAATAATTTCAGGTAAAAGTTAGCATGATGGTTATAGCTTATGAAAGACAATGTATGATTATTGTTTGGTATTTACATATCTTCTTACTTCGTCATCATTTTAAATAAATTTGAATTAATTAGATCCATAAATGATTATCATGAAGATGTCATCTTTTAGACCAAGTAACACTGAATTTTTATCTTCGAGGTTTATAATATTTGGGAATGATTTTTGATTTTACGCTTTACAAGGAATATGAAGAGTGAGGTTGAAGTTTGTTTATTTTATAGCATCAACATGATGCACACAAGGTGTTTGATGAAATGTCTACCTAAACTGCTTGGCTGATCCTGAGGTACAAAACCAGATGCATTTACTGATTTGAACTACTCATTATGATATATATTTTTCTTTAAAATGTCATATTTCTATCTAATAAATGGGAGTTTAAGCTGAGGTCATTATGTGCTTTTATGAGTTGTGACATGTGCTTCTCAAGATTGTAAAATGGTACATGCTTATGTCATTAATATAACACTCCGTATTGGTTAAATTGGTTTAAAAACAGACCCATTTAATTTAGTATTTTTTAAATTATTCAATTTATAGTATTTGATTACTTACTTCATCGATAAAATAAAAGCTTTTCAAGAAGCTTTAACCCTATTGACTTATCTCCATTAATCATTATTTTCTTCTTCTTCAAATTAATTTCTAGCATATTGTCTTGAATCTTGATTACTTCTCTCTTTATATTATTTATATTAATTTTTTCTTGGCACTCTTATTTACTTCATCTCTCTTTGTCTTCTGTATAGTCAAGTAATGAGATTCATTAACTGTATTGTCTCAATTTTTGTTTGAGAAATTTTGATACATGGTACTAAGCCGATCAAACCATTAAGCAGCTGTATTGTCTTCTGTATAGTCAAGTAATGAGATTCATTAACTGTATTGTCTCAATTTTTGTTTGAGAAATTTTGATACATGGTACTAAGCCGACCAAACCATTAAGCAGCTGGTCAACCCTAAATTAGTACAAAGTCGCTGGCCTTAGAATTTGAAGCTTCTCAAGTTTCAACCTGTTAATAATTTCAGGTAAAAGTTAGCATGATGGTTATAGCTTATGAAAGACAATGTATGATTATTGTATGGTGTTTACATATCTTCTTACTTCGTCATCATTTTAAATAAATTTGAATTAATTAGATCCATAAATGATTATCATGAAGATGTCATCTTTTAGACCAAGTAACACTGAATTTTTATCTTCGAGGTTTATAATATTTGGGAATGATTTTTGATTTTACGCTTTACAAGGAATATGAAGAGTGAGGTTGAAGTTTGTTTATTTTATAGCATCAACATGATGCACACAAGGTGTTTGATGAAATGTCTACCTAAACTGCTTGGCTGATCCTGAGGTACAAAACCAGATGCATTTACTGATTTGAACTACTCATTATGATATATATTTTTCTTTAAAATGTCATATTTCTATCTAATAAATGGGAGTTTAAGCTGAGGTCATTATGTGCTTTTATGAGTTGTGACATGTGCTTCTCAAGATTGTAAAATGGTACATGCTTATGTCATTAATATAACACTCCGTATTGGTTAAATTGGTTTAAAAACAGACCCATTTAATTTAATATTTTTTAAATTATTCAATTTATAGTATTTGATTACTTACTTCATCGATAAAATAAAAGCTTTTCAAGAAGCTTTAACCCTATTGACTTATCTCCATTAATCATTATTTTCTTCTTCTTCAAATTAATTTCTAGCATATTGTCTTGAATCTTGATTACTTCTCTCTTTATATTATTTATATTAATTTTTTCTTGGCACTCTTATTTACTTCATCTCTCTTTGTCTTCTGTAGAGTCAAGTAATGAGATTCATTAACTGTATTGTCTCAATTTTTGTTTGAGAAATTTTGATACATGGTACTAAGCCGATCAAACCATTAAGCAGCTGGTCAACCCTAAATTAGTACAAGCTATTTAAGTCGCTGGCCTTAGAATTTGAAGCTTCTCAAGTTTCAACCTGTTAATAATTTCAGGTAAAAGTTAGCATGATGGTTATAGCTTATGAAAGACAATGTATGATTATTGTTTGGTGTTTACATACCTTCTTACTTCGTCATCATTTTAAATAAATTTGAATTAATTAGATCCATAAATGATTATCATGAAGATGTCATCTTTTAGACCAAGTAACACTGAATTTTTATCTTCGAGGTTTATAATATTTGGGAATGATTTTTGATTTTACGTTTTACAAGGAATATGAAGAGTGAGGTTGAAGTTTGTTTATTTTATAGCATCAACATGATGCACACAAGGTGTTTGATGAAATGTCTACCTAAACTGCTTGGCTGATCCTGAATTACAAAACCAGATGCATTTACTGATTTGAACTGCTCATTATGATATATATTTTTCTTTAAAATGTCATATTTCTATCTAATAAATGGGAGTTTAAGCTGAGATCATTATGTGCTTTTATGAGTTGTGACATGTGCTTCTCAAGATTGTAAAATGGTACATGCTTATGTCATTAATATAACACTCCGTATTGGTTAAATTGGTTTAAAAACAGACCCATTTAATTTAGTATTTTTAAATTATTCAATTTACAGTATTTGATTACTTACTTCATCGATAAAATAAAAGCTTTTCAAGAAGCTTTAACCCTATTGAATTATCTCCATTAATCATTATTTTCTTCTTCTTCAAATTAATTTCTAGCATATTGTCTTGAATCTTGATTACTTCTCTCTTTATATTATTTATATTTATTTTTTCTTGGCACTCTTATTTACTTCATCTCTCTTTGTCTTCTGTATAGTCAAGTAATGAGATTCATTAACTGTATTGTCTCAATTTTTGTTTGAGAAATTTTGATACATGGTACTAAGCCGACCAAACCATTAAGCAGCTGGTCAACCCTAAATTAGTACAAAGTCGCTGGCCTTAGAATTTGAAGCTTATCAAGTTTCAACCTGTTAATAATTTCAGGTAAAAGTTAGCATGATGGTTATAGCTTATGAAAGACAATGTATGATTATTGTTTGGTGTTTACATACCTTCTTACTTCGTCATCATTTTAAATAAATTTGAATTAATTAGATCCATAAATGATTATCATGAAGATGTCATCTTTTAGACCAAGTAACACTGAATTTTTATCTTCGAGGTTTATAATATTTGGGAATGATTTTTGATTTTACGTTTTACAAGGAATATGAAGAGTGAGGTTGAAGTTTGTTTATTTTATAGCATCAACATGATGCACACAAGGTGTTTGATGAAATGTCTACCTAAACTGCTTGGTTGATCCTGAGGTACAAAACCAGATGCATTTACTGATTTGAACTGCTCATTATGATATATATTTTTCTTTAAAATGTCATATTTGTATTGACCCATTTACCATTTTGAAGAATTTGAGCTCATATACATGATATTTGCTTAATGTTTTTTTTCTTCTTTACTTGGTTATGTTATTGTGAGCAACATGTGCATGCTTTTTGTAATGATTTGGAAGTTTGTTTTTATTCATAAACACCTTATTTCAGTTAACCGGGTAGTTTTTTCATCTTTTGTTTTTTATATTTTCTTACGCCGTGTTAAATGCGTGTTTCCTAATTGCCATGATTTTTGTATTGATAATAATATTTGTTTGTTTTGAGATATATGATTATGATTATGATTCAAGGATCATTTTGATGACTAATTTTGTTTTGATGTTTTTTTTTTTTTAACTTTCACATGTAGATACTGAACGTGCTCCCTTAGTTTATCAAAGACATGGTATATTATACACCTTAAAACCTATTGCCACAAAACATTAAACAAATTGTGAAATTAATATATGCCTTTAACCCTTATATCTTTTACCTACAGTATTCTGAAATGTTGCTTTTTTACTTGATTGCATTTGGTTAAAGGCATCAAGACGAAGTTTCAAAATGTTGCTTTTTTACTTGATGGCATTTGTTCAAAGACATTGAGACAGAGCATGGAGAAAAATTTCCTAGCCATAATAATAGTTATAACAGGTAAGTTGCTCTCTCTCTCTCTCTCTCTCTATATATATATATATATATATATATATATATATATATATATATATATATATATATATATATATATATATATATATATATATATCTTTTACCAACTATATATAAAGGTTCTATGTATATTGCTTAACTAACACTATAGTTATTGTAGTCTGTATCATGAATCTCACTTTGATTTTTAGGAAAAGAAAATATCCTGCTGTGAGGTTATATTTCTTAACACTTTTTTTTTGTCATGTAAAGTTTATATGATCGTTTAAAGCCATGTTTGACAATAACTCTTATGTGGTTATTTACGTTCAAAGATATATATGAATCTCTCATCACTTCACTCATTTCACACTGCCACTTATAATTGATCTATCTATCTATGGTTATATATTTGTAAAAATCTGCCTTTACAAAAGCATGTCTTGATCTGGTATGTTAATAATTTATAGTCGTGTTTTGTTAGTTTGATTTGGTATGTTTATGTGGTTTCAAGTGTCTTCAACTGTTAACACCTATTTCCTTATGATGTAAGGCTTAGTGTGTCAACAAGATACTAGAAGTAATCTAGCTTTAGGAGGGCGGAGTGTTGCCGATTGATTTTTACCCTCGGGAAATAATCCCTGCAGACTCGGTTCACAAGTGTAGAAACTTGTGGGGTGGCTTAATCAATCTGTCGTCCGTAGAGCGTAAAAGTGCTAACCGGATGACTTCTAGTGAGAGAAAGTAGAGAGAGAGAAGTGAAGTCTCAGCTCTCAAAGTTATCAGAATATCTGAACTCTGTAAAATGACGACCCAAGGGGTCTATTTATAGTGTCAGATCCACCAGATTGTTTGGGGACACGTGTCAGATGATGATACGTTCTGTTATTCGTGATCCGAAATTTATGCTGAAAGGGCCGTTCTCCGGCGAGGGCTTGCACGCTAGGCGGCCTTCAGGGCTTACGCATGACGGAGCAGCCTGTGCAACGGAGAACGCTGGACGGTTAACTCCACAAAACTGTTGTTTCCAGCCTTCCTGATGCTACTTTTATGCAACCATTATGCCTTTTATGCGTGTATTCGATAGGATACACCATTAAGTCCCCCCAGTTTAATGACTTAAGCATTTGAAAATTGATTAAGTTGTTAAACATGGAATAACGCATGCCAACCAAGTCTTCACGTTTTCCTTTTGCATTGGGAAGCACATCACAGGCATTAAATGATAGGCGAATTTTACTGACATTGTGATGATTGTTTTTTGCACAGCTAAAAATCGCACGCGCCTCTAGCTGTAAAAGGACTTTTCGATGTACTCACCTTTTTATCTTGTCCTTACACGTGTGTGGCTGAAAACAAAACCCCCAAAATCACCACTGATTATAGCTGTTATATCTTTTTGCTTTTTAACCACCATAAACCCTAACCGATCATTTACTTTTACAACTTCCTTCTACAGTATTCATCTTCTTCCATCAATACCTTCGTTACTTCCTGTTTCATTTAGAACATTAATGGCAGCCATAAAGGATGTTGCAGCTATTCCCAGCAGAGTAAATGAGAGATATTTAAGCGAGCTACTGCAACATTTTCCTAGATTAGCTGGTGTTGAACCAGTGATTCCTGCAATTAATGCCAGAGCCTGCTCACCACCCCCTGGCAAGGTTGCTATTTATGGCCATTCAATCTTCAATTTTTGCTTACGTCTGCCATTTACACTATTCTTCTTAGAAGTTTGCAAGTTTTACGGTGTTGCTGTTGGTCAATTCGAACCAGCATCAATTCGAAAGATTTTGATTTTTGAAATGTATTGTCACGCAAGGAGCATTGAGCCATCCATTCGGATATTTTGCCATTTGGTACGTATAGCACGCCATGAAAATGGTTGGTTCACATTCAATAAAGTTCATGGGTTTTTGAAACCTGCACTTGATCATCCTGGCGATAACTGGTATGCTTCATTTATCTTTATTAATGAAGATG
The DNA here is from genome assembly GCF_046630445.1 of Rutidosis leptorrhynchoides. NCBI lineage: Eukaryota > Viridiplantae > Streptophyta > Magnoliopsida > Asterales > Asteraceae > Rutidosis > Rutidosis leptorrhynchoides. Next base: position 78,435,815 of record NC_092336.1, on the reverse strand, counting down.
CAATTGATAAACAATACTCAGCTACTCGAGTATGGCGCAAATACTCGCATACCGTATCTGTTACCTTTCCAAAACTCGTCACCAAGGAAAACCTTTTGTTTAAGAGGATTAAGGCTTAACAAATCAATGATATTAAATATGGGGAACACATGCTTTCGCTGACATCCGTAAGCCAAGATTGGGATATCTCACAAGGTTATGCCTGTGTTCTTGCTGGAAAAAAGAGTAAGCATTTACTTTTGCTACATATGCTTAAATAAAATGTTCTTCTTTATTTATCCATTTAATCACTATGACTTTTTAATTTTTTGCAGAAATTACTCCGCTTACCGCCATGCGGTCATCGGTTTATTCGCAGCTTACCTTTACTACCGAGAAAATTATTGATGATACCCCCAAACCATATGTAATGAGGGAGGATGAAGATGAAGAAGAAGAAGAAGAAGAAGACATAGGTATGAATCGAGTTGCCTCTAGAGAACGTCGTACCTCGGGTAATGAAAATGACAACACTGAATTATGCAAAATTCCATACCAAAACCTGTACTTGTTTTCTTGCATACCCAGTACTGGTGGATTTTATAATCCAAACCCTTCCTTATACTTTATGCCACCTTTGAAATGTTGTGAAGCATATTGGAACTCTTTTATAAATAACAATTTCCCTTTATCTCCAACAGCTAGTGCAGCACATCAAGACACTATATTAACAACTCTTCCGCCTTCCGCCAAGAGGATAAGAACTGGTCAAATTTCTCCGTCATCCGCTCAACAAGGAGCTGGCCCTAGTTCTTCTCAACAACAAATTACGCTTCCCAATCTTGACACAAACATGCTTTCCTCCCTTTTAAAAGGACCACCACATTCGTACGAAGATTTCATGACTTTTCTGAATGCCATGGTGTGCCCTTCACTAGCCCAATTCTTTAGCAATTTATCTGATGCAGATGCCAAGAAAGTTAAGGCACAAAGTATCATTCTGAACATTGCTTCTGGTCTAAATGACCTTCAACGCCTATCTGACTTGCAAAACAGTGAAGTCACTACAAATAAGGAGCTATCTGCTGAAAAGGAGAAAGTGGCCAAGACTGAACGAATAGCCACAGAGATAAAGAGGGAATACGAGACAATGAAGAGGCATTATGAGAATTGCAACAATCAGAGGGCAGAATATAAGGAGCAAGTCAAAGAACTATCTTTCAGAGAAAATCGGCATCTGAGCAAAATTGATGAACTAGTAAAGGAGAACGAAAAAATGCTTGAGCAAAATAACATGTTGAAAGAACAGATTAAAGCCAAAGAGGAGAACGAAAGACGAATGATAACTGGCATTCCTGCGCTTGTTGAGCGTATCTTTAACTGTCATGCACTATCTCACAGAATCTGTGAGTTTGTCCGCCTTGCCAAATCTGTTGAACGGTTAAAGTTTTTCAATTTTATGAAGAGGAAACTACCAGAACTTCCAAATCCTCTGCCTGAGGTAATCACATCAAAGATTAATGAAAATGCCATTTTAGAAGCTGATACAGCCGGTGCCTCAATAGAAAATATGAGGTTTTCTGATCTTGAAAATATTTGTAAAAGGCCAGATGTAACAATAGATGATGTATTGAATTATACTCCACAGAATGAATGAAACACTATGTTGTTATACATCTGCTTTTACATAACACTTAATATTGCACTTGGTTATGTATATTAGAAATATATGCTGTAACTTAGTAAGATTGTTGTAATGAACAATGCTCAAGATATTGAGATTGTACTTTGCAATCATTATAGTTATGGATATCAAAATCATATTCTCTGTCATACGCCTTCCGTCATGAAACTCATGAGAAGAAATTACGAATTACTTTCGCCTTTATATATTTTGCTGGAAACTATGATCCGTTTTTCGTTTTGCTCTGCATTTTGTGTATATAAGTTGTGTCATGACATTTTTTGTAGATTCGTTTCATCGCTTCGATGCTTTAGTGAGTTCTACATGTCTCACTATCGATACAACCATTTTGAGTATGATTGTACTTCTACCACCGAAAGGCTTTCTTTCTTTCTGCGGGTAGGGATGACACACAGCTATGTGACACCTGAGCTAAAAAATCCTTGGCCGGATAAAATTTATGAAAAATATTGCCATAAGAATAATTGCTATTATTCATATTCTTAAAGAAACTTTTACATTTATGACTATATCTCATGCATTTGACAGTTGATCAAGCTGTCCATGCATATAGTGCTACGCATAAAATTTCTTTAAATTCATTGCATTCCATGCTCTTTCATATTGCTCGCCGGAAGGCGCAACAAGCATGTATAATCCATTCTGATTTACTTTCGTGACCTTATAAGGTCCTTCCCATTTTGGGGCTAGCTTTCCAAATTTGATTTGCCTGCTTGCCTCATTATCACGTAGTACTAAATCACCTACTTCAAACTGCACATGCTGCACTTTCTTGTTATAATATTTTGCCATTTTATGCTTGTGATCTGCTTGCCGGATGGCAGCCATCAACTGTGAAGACCCGTCCGAATCCATCCGGACGAAGTCCATATCGATTATAAACGATTCACAACAGTTGATTACATCGCGAGATACTTGACCTCTATATGATACATTTTACAAACATTGCATTCGTTTTTGAAAAGACAATCTTTCATTACATCAAAAGTTGACGGCATGCATACCATTTCATAATATATCTAACTATAATTGACTTAATAATAATCTTGATGAACTCGATGACTCGAATGCAACGTCTTTTGAAATATGTCATGAATGACTCCAAGTAATGTCTCTTAATATGAGCAAATGCACAGCGGAAGATTTCTTTCGTACCTTAGAATAAACATGCTTTAAAGTGTCAACCAAAAGGTTGGTGAGTTCATTAGTTTAACATAAATAATCATTTCATAATTTTAATAGACCACAAGATTTCATATTTCCATTTCTCATAAACATACGTCCCATGCATAGAGACAAAAATATCATTCATATGGATTGAACACCTGGTAACCGACATTCACAATATGTATATAAGAATATCCCCATCATTCCGGGATCCTCCTTCGGACATGATATAAATTTCGAAGTACTAAAGCATCCGGTACTTTGGATGGGGCTTGTTGGGCCCGATAGATCTATCTTTAGGATTCGCGTCAATTAGGGTGTCTGTTCCCTAATTCTTAGATTACCAGACTAAAAAGGGGCATATTCGGTTTAATAATCCAGCCATAGAATGTAGTTTTAAGTACTTGTGTCTATTTCGTAAAACAATTATAAAATCAGCGCATGTATTCTCAGTCCCAAAAATATATATTGCAAAAGCATTTAAAAAGGAAGCAAATGAAACTCACAATACTGTATTTTATAGTAAAAATACATATGACGACATTGAACAATGCAGGGTTGGCCTCGGATTCACGAACCTATATCATTTGTATATTCATTAATATATATATAATCGTAATCGAATAAATATGTATATTATTATTAGTGATGTAAATTATATATTTAATAAGTTATAAGTTTCATTATTTATTTATATATTTTATTTTTATATAAATAGAGATTTAATATAGTTAACTTATGTAATTTAAAGATATTTTTATATATAAGAATTTTTATGTTTATACTTATAATTTCAACAATATAAATAAAACTTTCATTTTTATGTTCATAGATTATTTTAATAATAATAATATAGATAATTATAATAATCATATTGATATCTTTTAAGAATTACAAAGAGATAACTTTAATAAAAATTAATATTAACGTTAATACTTTTAGTAATAACAATACTAATATTGAAAGCTCATGTTAAATATAAATAACAATCTTTATAATAATAATAATACTATCAATAATAATACAATGATAATAGCACTAATATTAATAATTTTTGTAATGATAATACTAATAATTCTTAAGTGATAATTCTAATAATAACTATGATAATATTATAAGTTACATTAATAATAATAATAATCATATAATTAATGCTAATAACTAACATAATAATGGTATTTAACAATAATAATTAAAAATAGTAATCAAAATAACAATAATGAAAATGATAATAAAAATAATTATTATAATTCTAATAAGGATAACATCAACAAATATAATCATAATAATAATAATAATAAAAATAATAATAATAAAAATGAAAAACTACCTTTAAGGCTAAAAAGTTAATAAAACTGCCCAGGCCGGGACTCGAACCCACGACCTCTCGAACACCCGACACTCCCTTAACCATTCCTCCATACTCGTTTTATCTGCAATATTCCACCTTTATATAAATATAAACCGTATGTAATTCTGTTTCTCTCCTCCTTCAATGAGATAAGTCGACCAGAGCTCAACCATCAAACAACGAATCACGTATTAAATTTTATGACTTGTAATTATTACAGAAAACAATTAATGGATAATTAATCTAATTAAAACAAATAATAATAATAAAAAAAAGAACTAAAAGAGTTCGCTGATGAACTCTATAACTCCATCATCAAACTCGATTTCCAATTTGTTTTAGACCACGCTTTCTAAATGAAAATGGTTCCAAATTTATCATAAAACCTTTCTGGATAATCAATTTCATCAAAACCCTGAACATGAACACGAATTTCCTTCAAAAACAAACTGGTTGACTTTTTGAAAACAACTTTGACTCTTAAAATTTGATTTCAATTCGACAAATTGAAGTCTGAAACTTTCAGTATAGTTGAAGTACAATATTATTAACAACACTGTATTTCCAATTTTTGAAATTCGTTAGAAATTCGAGCTGTTTGAAAAAATACATCAAGAACAGGGCAGTGCCTGTGTTCTTCGGTGTTTTTGATTTAATTTGATCAAATAAACGCAGTAAGAAATGATAGATGATATTGAGGATGTAATGATGATTGAAGGTCATAATATTCCAGTGTAATTCCTTTGTCTTATAGCCCTATGATTCGATTAAGGGAATAAATCAGAAAAAATAAATAATTAATAAAATAAAAAAAAAAACACGATTGGGACTCTCAACTGACTTTGGATACTAGTGGCACATAAGTCGTGAATTGTACAATTTTTTTTAGATACAGAATCACTTTAGATAAAGAGTGAAACTGATTGGAAACATAATGCACATTTTTCTCTATTTAATTTTTGCATAAAAAGTAATTATATATAATTATATAACCGTATATGTGTAGATGTATTCTGTATAAATACATGTATAGTATAACATCATCTGCACATTATATATATAAGGGAACATATCAATATAAACATTAAAATTTAATATTAAATAATATTTATACAATGATGAAACTAATAATAATAATAATAATAATAATAGAAATAATAATGATATTAATTTCATAATAATACTAGTAAAAATAAAAATGATATTTTTAGTAATCAAGTTGATAATAATACTTTTAATAATTATAATAGTATTTATAATTTTACTATTAACAATGATACTAATAATGATAATCATAATATTGTAAATAACAATATTTATAATAATAACATTTATGATAATAATAATAGTAAATTGTATCTTCATAACAATACTTAAAATAATGATTTTAATAAATATTAATACTAGTTATATTAATATTTATAATAATACTAATGATAATAATATATTAATAATAATCATAATAATATAGATAATAATAACGACATTAACAATGATAACCATAATATTAATAGATATTACAATTTTAAAGTATCAATTTTCAATATTATACTAATATTAATAATACTGATATTAATATTAATATTGAATGTAACAATATAATAATATCTATAATTAAACTTGTACATACATTTAATATTACAATATATTAATTTTGTAATATCTAATAACTATATCTTATATTATATGAATACATCTATTAAATGTTTAACATTTACAAGTTTTATATATGTTTCAACATAATAATATTTAATAGAATCATTTATATATATTTAGACTTATATATTCATACTAATATTATATATATATATATATATATATATATATATATATATATATATATATATATATATATATATATATATATATATATATATATATATATATATCCATATTAATAATAACTTAATTATTAATTTATAATTTTAAATTTCAAGTTGATTAAAGGTATTTTACTAATTCAAAATATTATATATATATATATATATATATATATATATATATATATATATATATATATATATATATATATATATACTTAATTTATTTTGTACTTACATATGTATTTACATATTTATTTACAAACAACAGTACGTGAATCGTCGGCATAGTCAAAGGTCAAATGAATACATAAACACAGTTCACAGTTTTTGAGACTTCAACGTTACAGACTTTGCTTATCGTGTCGAAATCATAGTAAGATTAAGTTTAAATTTGGTCGAAAATACCCAGGTCATCACAGTACATACCCGTTAAAAAAATTTCGTCCCGAAATTTGAGTGAGGTGGTCATGGTTAACAATAAAATGTTTTCATGACGAATATGAGTTGATAAATAGAGTTTTATTATTATTAAATAATAAGGATAAAATGATTCGATTAATCGAAGCGTATGAATGAAGTTATCACAAAAGATCGAGATGAAGAAATAGAGATTTTTCCATAACTTTTGATGTAGTCGCGATTGAATTCCGAAATTCAAGGGATTTAAAGAAAATCTTTGAAAATCTATAAGATCTGATTCTTTGACGAATAAGGAAATTAAGGTCTCTTTAATTAAATGCGATGATCTGCCTCGATTGCTTGGTCCGGTATTTCCACTATAAATGAATTCTTCCGCTCCATTACTTCTCACAACTCCCATTTTCTATATTTTAATTCATACTTTCAAATCATCAGTCAATATGCTTCATCCAGTTTTAATTCTGGATATATTCCTGACTTTCATATCTGTTATCCTTCTTTTTAATCTTCCACCAGAAGGATCTGTTTACTTCTACTATTGCCTTGGGGTGATACTATTCCTAATTATACCGTGTATTTATATTGCTATTCGTATTAATATCCACGGTTTGTAACTTCCGGGTTGTTATTGGGCTTTATATTTTCTCTTATATTTTGGAGCTCTTTGCCTTTTGATTATCCTCCCGACCTCTAGTAGAGCGAGTAATGGTCCAGAATTCATAAGTATGGAATTTCAAATAAACATCATCTTCTAAATAAGAAATAATGTGTTAGCACGATTTGATTTGTCAAATTATCAGAATCACTGAAAATAGAACTATCAAGAATATATTTTCTTGATATGTTCAGAAGTTAAGCAGAATGAAAGAGTTATGTAACATGGCACATGATGACGTTATGATCTGTGAATCATCACGTTCCATTAGAACTCAGCATGAATTACTGTAATATAATCACGTTGATCAAATGTTATTATATTATACTAACTCATGCATCAGTTCCCAATATTACTTCAATAACATCTATATTTTAAGCTCAAAGTTTACAAAATATAGAAACTAACAGTTTCTATATGATGTAATACTGATAGCACGAAGAGATTAATGATTTCAGATAAGAATAGTTATAAAAATATCTCCAGAAATATGGAGGATATTTATAATGAAAGATACGATAATATCTCGGAATATCTAAGATCAGAGGATGATAGAAACTATTGTCTGCAATGGTTTAGAGTAAGGAGCAAGATATTCACTAAAGACTTTAGCAGACATTGAATCATTTGGAATCTTTGAAGTCAAACTTATTCTTTGTGATTTGTCCACGGCTTTCTTCATAGTTTCGCATAATCTGCTTTTCGGTACTAAATTTTCTATTGAATGTTTCCAATATAATGATACACAGGAAGCACGAGGAGGTATATAATTTCAGACGAGAATATTTATAAAAATATCCTCAGAAATATCGAAGATATTGATGATGATATTTTGGAATTTCTAAGTTCGATGGTTGATGGAGAAAGATTTTTCCGCAAGATTTTAACATGACTCCGGAGCAAAATATTCTCTAAAGATTTCAACAGATCCAGAATTACCTGAATCCTTTGAATATAGGGTTTGGTCCTTGTATTTGTCCTTGGTCTCCTTCGTGGTTAGCTCAATCCGTTTTCCAGTTCCAACTTTTTTGAGCTTTTCCAACATACTATTCTTTATCATTAACCTTCCGATGATTAAGGTCGTTTACGGTTGTCTATAGTTTCTGCTGCTTCATTCAGCTTTTTCAACATTCAGAGTATTGATTTGTAGACTGAGTGCTGTTCAGAATCTCAGAATAAAAGACCATAATTCTAAAAGATAAATGTTATACATATAACTGTTGATGTAGATATGATGTGCGTTTTCAAAGTACTGATTGCTGACTCCCGATAATTGGTATGGCAGTTCTCGTTACAGAACGCGGATGAGTATATGATAGGGTATTAATGAACAAATATAGTGATTTATCGAAGTGACTTTCGCCAAAGAGTAGTGAAGTTGCTGGTACGTTTACTATTAATGTGGTGGGATTTAAACAGTTCCCCGGTAACGAAGGCGAAAAGACAACGTATATAACAAGGTTATAATAAGGTTGTTTCGAACGAGAAGTCGAAGTTGACTTGCTGGGGCTGTGAAAAAACTGACTATTGTGTAAAAGAGTTGCAAAGTTATTTGCGATAATAACAACGCTAAAGAAGTTAGTACAGATACGTGTTAAACATTTACTCAAGTTCCGAATGTTTTCAGGTGCATAACTATATGCATCGATCTTTTCTTCCGTAGACGAAGTGCGGTTCGTTCATCCTCCCGAATTAGGTGTTTTCAAGAATCATGAAAGGTTTGAACGCAGATTGTAATCATCAAGATACAAATGAGGTTTAAGATCAAGTGGCAAACTTGAAGAATTATTTAGTTTCATATATTATAATCAATATTTTAATTCATTTTAATTGTCCAATGTCATTAGTCCACAGTCGATAATTCACAGTTAATAGTCCAATAATTCATATATAATTTAATATATAAAATTCGAATTAATTAATACGTATCGTGATCCGTGTACATGTCTCAGACTCGATCACAACTCAAAGTATATATATTATAGAATCAACCTCAACCCTGTATAGAGAACTCGATCATTACTGCATATAGAGTGTCTATGGTTATTCCAAATAATATATATATATATATATATATATATATATATATATATATATATATATATATATATATATATATATATATATATATATATATATATATGTGTTGATATGATATGTCAAAACCTTGTATACGTGTCCCGATATTTAAAGTGCGTAAAATAAATAACAGAAATTAAATAACGATAAATAAAGTGCGTAAAGTAAATAACAGAAATTAAATGACGATAAATAAAATTGCGAGAATGTAAATTGCGATAATTAAATTGCGATAAATAAAATGTAATCAGTTAGCTAGGAATAATTAGCTAGGAACAGTTAGCGTGGATTTTTAACAAAATTTCTCATAGTTAATTTGTTTGTTTCTAACAAATTTTATTTTGTCAAATGTTTTCTTCATTATGCCACTTGTTGGATTCTGATAAATCAAAATTCCAAAATGAAATTGTATGAATATGGTTATTCTGTGGTGAACGGATTTGTATATCGGTAGATGTAAGTAGGATAGTAAATGACTGTTGAATCAGATTCAAAGAATGTACAGTGTATCTTATTAATGTGAAATCTAAACATTTCTCGGGTATTACCTACCCGTTAAAATATTTTCACCATTAATTGTTTGTACAAAAGAATTTTTAGTTACAATCTTTATGAAAATATACTTACATATATGTTCTCTTCAGATGTAATCATGGATTTAATGAGTTTATATGATATTAATCTCATTTGCTTTTCGGTTTGAGCTAGAATAAATAATCTCTAAGACTTTAGAGATTACATAACTGCCATGAAGAACGAAAATAATTGATGTAGAACGATACGTAGATTGATGATTATAATCGATGTACAGAATGAGATGTTGAGGCATGGATTGTTGATGGTTTATGTTGCTGTTGGTGGTACTGTTAATGCTGTTGATGTTGCTGAAGCTGGTACGTTTTGCACCATATTTTCCCAGGCTTCAACTCGGGCGCGAAACTCGTTGACTTTTATTACTCCGGGATGATTATCGGTCGGAACGAATGAATGAATAAGGTTTAGAATTGTGGATAGAATATAATCGTGATGAGCTACCCTGAAAATGAGGTTGAAAATGGTGTTTCAGATACGTTAACCGGTAAGTGCTTCAGGTTCTTTGCCAATCGGTGAATTCGGTTGGTGGAAGGGATCGTCTTCTGCGCGTCTCCATTGATTAAGTCGACTACGAACCCATCAGATGAATTAGGAATGGATGATTGGTTGATTCATTCTGGTTATACTGCTTTCGGAGCTCAAGTGTGTTTCCATATCAGAATAACTGTCGGAATAACTATCGAAATAGCTATCGAATTCTGAGGGACTCGAACTGGTTGAGGGATTCATCTCGTACGATCAGACGAAGGATTTTCGATAAGAAATAGTTTATAGGATGTAGATTAGTACCCTGCAATACATAATTTACATATGCATATATAATACTAAAATCCCATAAATTACGAAGGAATGTACGGAAGCTGTCAGGCAAAGTTTTCAGTAACAGATACGCTAAGATATGAATTTTGTCTATACGCTATTAATGCAGTCAATGCAGTAAGATGTGTCTAGACTAAGAATGATAAGCATTTGATTCTCTAAGAATGATAAGCAGGTAAATTTTCGACACGAAATGATAAGCAAAACTGTTGACATGTAGACACGGTCGAAGTCCAGACTCACTAAAGCATCCTAACGACTTATCAGTTAGACACACTAATGCAGACCTGGTTCGCTAAGACCACCGCTCTGATACCAACTGTGAAGACCCGTCCTAATCCATCCGGACGAAGTCCATATCGATTATAAACGATTCACAACAGTTGATTACATCGCGAGATACTTGACCTCTATATGATACATTTTACAAACATTGCATTCGTTTTTGAAAAGACAATCTTTCATTACATCAAAAGTTGACGGCATGCATACCTTTTCATAATATATCTAACTATAATTGACTTAATAATAATCTTGATGAACTCGATGACTCGAGTGCAACGTCTTTTGAAATATGTCATGAATGACTCCAAGTAATGTCTCTTAATATGAGCAAATGCACAGCGGAAGATTTCTTTCGTACCTGAGAATAAACATGCTTTAAAGTGTCAACCAAAAGGTTGGTGAGTTCATTAGTTTAACATAAATAATCATTTCATAATTTTAATAGACCACAAGATTTCATATTTCCATTTCTCATAAACATACGTCCCATGCATAGAGACAAAAATATCATTCATATGGATTGAACACCTGGTAACCGACATTCACAATATGTATATAAGAATATCCCCATCATTCCGGGATCCTCCTTCGGACATGATATAAATTTCGAAGTACTAAAGCATCCGGTACTTTGGATGGGGCTTGTTGGGCCCGATAGATCTATCTTTAGGATTCGCGTCAATTAGGGTGTCTGTTCCCTAATTCTTAGATTACCAGACTAAAAAGGGGCATATTCGGTTTAATAATCCAGCCATAGAATGTAGTTTTAAGTACTTGTGTCTATTTCGTAAAACAGTTATAAAATCAGCGCATGTATTCTCAGTCCTAAAAATATATATTGCAAAAGCATTTAAAAAGTGAGCAAATGAAACTCACAATACTGTATTTTGTAGTAAAATACATATGACGACATTGAACAATGCAGGGTTGGCCTCGGATTCACGAACCTATATCATTTGTATATTCATTAATATATATATATAATCGTAATCGAATAAATATGTATATTATTATTAGTGATGTAAATTATATATTTAATAAGTTATAAGTTTCATTATTTATTTATATATTTTCTTTTTATATAAATAGAGATTTAATATAGTTAACTTATGTAATTTAAAGATATTTTTATATATAAGAATTTTTATGTTTATACTTATAATTTCAACAATATAAATAAAACTTTCATTTTTATATTCATAGATTATTTTAATAATAATAATATAGATAATTATAATAATCATATTGATATCTTTTAAGAATTACAAAGAGATAACTTTAGTAAAAATTAATATTAACGTTAATACTTTTAGTAATAACAATACTAATATTGAAAGCTCATGTTAAATATAAATGACAATCTTTATAATAATAATAATACTATCAATAATAATACAATGATAATAGCACTAATATTAATAATTTTTGTAATGATAATACTAATAATTCTTAAGTGATAATTCTAATAATAACTATGATAATATTATAAGTTACATTAATAATAATAATAATCATATAATTAATGCTAATAACTAACATAATAATGGTATTTAACAATAATAATTAAAAATAGTAATCAAAATAACAATAATGAAAATGATAATAAAAATAATTATTATAATTCTAATAAGGATAACATCAACAAATATAATCATAATAATAATAATAATAAAAATAATAATAATAAAAATGAAAAACTACCTTTAAGGCTAAAAAGTTAATAAAACTGCCCAGGCCGGGACTCGAACCCACGACCTCTCGAACACCGGACACTCCCTTAACCATTCCTCCATACTCGTTTTATCTGCAATATTCCACCTTTATATAAATATAAACCGTATGTAATTCTGTTTCTCTCCTCCTTCAATGAGATAAGTCGACCAGAGCTCAACCATCAAACAACGAATCACGTATTAAATTTTATGACTTGTAATTATTACAGAAAACAATTAATGGATAATTAATCTAATTAAAACAAATAATAATAATAAAAAAAGAACTAAAAGAGTTCGCTGATGAACTCTATAACTCCATCATCAAACTCGATTTCCAATTTGTTTTAGACCACGCTTTCTAAATGAAAATGGTTCCAAATTTATCATAAAACCTTTCTGGATAATCAATTTCATCAAAACCCCGAACACGAACACGAATTTCCTTCAAAAACAAACTGGTTGACTTTTTGAAAACAACTTTGACTCTTAAAATTTGATTTCAATTCGACAAATTGAAGTCTGAAACTTTCAGTATAGTTGAAGTACAATATTATTAACAACACTGCATTTCCAATTTTTGAAATTCGTTAGAAATTCGAGCTGTTTGAAAAAATACATCAAGAACAGGGCAGTGCCTGTGTTCTTCGGTGTTTTTGATTTAATTTGATCAAATAAACGCAGTAAGAAATGATAGATGATATTGAGGATGTAATGATGATTGAAGGTCATAATATTCCAGTGTAATTCCTTTGTCTTATAGCCCTATGATTCGATTAAGGGAATAAATCAGAAAAAATAAATAATTAATAAAATAAAAAAAAACACGATTGGGACTCTCAACTGACTTTGGATACTAGTGGCACATAAGTCGTGAATTGTACAATTTTTTTTAGATACAGAATCACTTTAGATAAAGAGTGAAACTGATTGGAAACATAATGCACATTTTTCTCTATTTAATTTTTGCATAAAAAGTAATTATATATAATTATATAACCGTATATGTGTAAATGTATTCTATATAAATACATGTATAGTATAACAGCATCTGCACATTATATATATAAGGGAACATATCAATATAAACATTAAAATTTAATATTAAATAATATTTATACAATGATGAAACTAATAATAATAATAATAATAATAGAAATAATAATGATATTAATTTCATAATAATACAAGTAAAAATAAAAATGATATTTTTAGTAATCAAGTTGATAATAATACTTTTAATAATTATAATAGTATTTATAATTTTACTATTAACAATGATACTAATAATGATAATCATAATATTGTAAATAACAATATTTATAATAATAACATTTATGATAATAATAGTAAATTGAATCTTCATAACAATACTTAAAATAATGATTTTAATAAATATTAATACTAGTTACATTAATATTTATAATAATACTAATGATAATAATATATTAATAATAATCATAATAATATAGATAATAATAACGACATTAACAATGATAACCATAATATTAATAGATATTACAATTTTAAAGTATCAATTTTCAATATTATACTAATATTAATAATACTGATATTAATATTAATATTGAATGTAACAATATAATAATATCTATAATTAAACTTGTACATACATTTAATATTACAATATATTAATTTTGTAATATCTAATAACTATATCTTATATTATATAAATACATCTATTAAATGTTTAACATTTACAAGTTTTATATATGTTTCAACATAATAATATTTAATAGAATCATTTATATATATTTTTAACTTATATATTCATACTAATATTATATATATACATATATGTATATGTATATATATATATATATATATATATATATATATATATATATATATATATATATATATCCATATTAATAATAACTTAATTATTAATTTATAATTTTAAATTTCAAATTGATTAAAGGTATTTTACTAATTCAAAATATTATATATATATATATATATATATATATATATATATATATATATATATATATATATATATATATATACTTAATTTATTTTGTACTTACATATGTATTTACATATTTATTTACAAACAACAGTACGTGAATCGTCGGGCATAGTCAAAGGTCAAATGAATACATAAACACAGTTCACAGTTTTTGAGACTTCAACGTTACAGACTTTGCTTATCGTGTCGAAATCATAGTAAGATTAAGTTTAAATTTGGTCGGAAATACCGGGTCATCACAGTACATACCCGTTAAAAAAATTTCGTCCCGAAATTTGAGTGAGGTGGTCATGGTTAACAATAAAATGTTTTCATGACGAATATGAGTTGATAAATAGAGTTTTATTATTATTAAATAATATGAATAAAATGATTCGATTAATCGAAGCGTATGAATGAAGTTATCACAAAAGATCGAGATGAAGAAATAGAGATTTTTCCATAACTTTTGATGTAGTCGCGATTGAAAGATTAAGTTTAAATTTGGTCGGAAATACCCGGGTCATCACATCAACCTTCTTTCCTCCAACAAGTTGAGATTCTCCCTTAATGCCTCAGAATTAGCCTCTACATCAAATGCCATAATGCGTTGCGTTGGCACACATATTTCAGCCGGTATCACTGCCTCTGTTCCATACACCAGACTGAAAGGTGTTTCCCCCGTGCTCCGCTTTGGCGTCGTCCGGGGTGCCCACAATACATTTGGCAGCTCATCCACCCATCCAGTTTGACTTAGACCCAACCGTGCCTTAATGCCAGCAACGATTTCCTTGTTGGTAACCTCCACTTATCCGTTCTCTTGAGGATGAGCAACAGATGTAAAATTTTGCTTTATGCCCAGCTCTTCACACCAACTCCGAAATGGATTTTCTGCAAATTGCTTGCCGTTATCGCTGACTATTTCATTTGGCACCCCATAACGGCATACAATATCATGCCAAACAAACTTTTTGACATTTTCTCCTGTGATTTTTGCTAAAGCCTTTGCTTCAACCCATTTCGTGAAAAAATCGATCGCTACCACCAAGAACTTAGCATTACCAGTGCTCCTATTGAATGGCCCCACAATATCAATAGCCCATTTACAGAACGGCCAAGCGAATGACACCGGTATCAAATCATACTTTGGAAGACGCTAAATTGTACCATGCCTCTGACAATTCTCACATGTTTTTATGATTTCTGCGACATCCCGATAAAGGGAAGGCCAAAAATACCCTTGTCGCATGATCCGTGATGCCACAGTACGGAAACCGGAGTGTTGAGAACAAACTCCATGCATTTCTTTGACCACTTTTAACGCTTCATCATCGGTTAAACATCTTAACAACGGACCATTGTATGACTTTCGATAAAGGACACCACTAACAATCTCATACATTGGTGCAGTCACTCTTATTCTTCTTGCTTCCGTCTTATCAACAGGTAACCATCCGTCATGCAAATATCTCAAATACGGAGTCATCCAAGTTTCCTTAGCTCCTTCAACTATTGCAATAATTGGTTTTCCATGTATTGATTTCTCCTTAAGTTCTTCAACCAACACTCGTTTGTGTAAATGATCAAAGGTTAAAGTAGCTAACTTGCTCAAGACGTCAGCTTTTTTGTTCTTATTTCGAGGGATTTGCATGACTTCAAGGTTATCAAATTTCTTTGAAATTGTTTCCACCAACTTTACATATTGCCTCATGGATGTATCCCTTGCATCGAACGTTCCATTAACCTGCTGGGCGACAATTTGAGAATCAACATATGCTCGTAAATTTGTTATCCCCATTTCTACCGCTATGCGGAGGCCGGAGAGTAATGCCTCATACTCTGCTTCATTGTTTGAAGCATAAAAATAGAATTTCAATGCATAAGTATACTCTTCACCGTCTGGACTTGTTAAAACTAGCCCTGCACCTGTTCCCTCTTCACTGGATGCCCCATCAGTGTGCAACTCCCACTCATGCTGTGATGGTGCCTTTTTGTTATCATACTCTACTTTTTCATTTGTCTTCAAGAGGAAATCTGCCAAAATTTGTCCTTTAACTGCATTTCGGGGAGCAAAATTGATCTCATACTCCCCCAACTCGATGGCCCATTTTGCTAAACGGCCAGATGATTCTGGACGTCGGAGTATTTGCTTCAATGGTTGATCTGTTAACACTAAGATAGGATGACCTTGAAAATATCTTCGTAAACATCGTGCAGTATGCACAGGGGCATAAACCATACGGTGAAGTGGTGGATAATTTGTTTCACTAAGCTGCAACACCTTACTAACAAAATATATAGGCATTTGCACGCCGTTCCGTTCTGCGATTAGGACAAAACTTATTGCTTCCTTTGAGACAGCTAAGTATAAAATTAGGGTTTCCCCCTCTTTTGGTGCTGTTAATGTAGGTAATGTTTTTAACAACTGCTTGATCTTTTGGAATGCATTTTCGGCTTCCGCCATCCACACAAAATCTTTTTTATTTAAACAGCCCTTTAACACCTTCATGAATGGAAGTGACTTTTCAGCTGCTTTGGACAAGAATCTTGTTAATGCTGCTAGACATCCATGTAACCGTTGAACATCCTTCTTGCTAGTTGGTGACTTCATATCTTCAATTGCTTGAATTTTCTTAGGATTAGCCTTAATTCCACATTCTGTGACAATATGACCTAAGAATTTTCCCTCTTCCACACCAAACGTGCACTTCTTGGGATTTAATTTCATGTTAATTTTTCGCAGAGATGCAAAAGTTTCCTGTATATCTCGTAATATCTTTTCTTCAATATGACTTTTGATGACAATGTCATCAACATAAGCTTCTAAGTTTCACCCAATTTGATCCTTAAATGCCATATCAATAAGTCATTGATATGTTGCTCCTGCATTCTTCAAACCAAAAGGCATTTTCATGTAACAGAATATGCCCTCCGTCGTGTGAAAAGCCATTTTGTCTTCATCTTTTAAAGCCATTGGGATTTGATGATATCCCTTAGCAGCATCCAGGAAACATTTGAATCGATATCCTGCCAATGATTCAACTTTCCAATCAATTTCAGGTAAAGGATAATTGTCCTTTGGACATGCTTTATTGATACCCGTGAAATCCACACACATCCGCCATGAGTTGTCCGGCTTTCTAACCATGACCGGATTGGCTACCCATGTTTGATATTTGACCTCTCACAAGATCCCAGCATCCACCAAACTTCGTACCTCATCACGGAGGAATTTGCTTCTTTCTGGCGCCATGCCACGCTTTTTCTGAAAAACAGGATGTATGTTGGGATTCACGTTTAGCCTATGATCTGCAATTTCCCTTGGAACACCGGTCATATCAGACGGCTGCCATGCAAAAATGTCTAGATTTGTTGTCAAAATATTATATAATTTATCTTTACATTCGGCGGACAACGTGTGCCCAATTATGATTTTCTGATCTGGAAATTTAAGATTTGGTGAAATTGACCCATCATCGTGTATGATTGGCTTAATTACTGCCTTTGTTACTTGGGAACACTCAATTGACTTCTGCCGTTCTGCATATAACGTTGCTACTCCACCTGGCGTTGAAAACTTCGTCATACCATGTACAGTTGACGTTACAGCTCCAAACGACATTAAAGCAGTTCTTCCCAAAATTATGTTGTACTGTGAATTTGCTTTAACCACCAAGAACTCAATGTTGGCTGTACGTCTTAGGGGTGGCTTGCCCAAGGTTACTTCAAGCAAAATACTTCCTTCAGACCAGGACGGCTCACTTGTAAAACTTGCCAGCGGCACATATGTTTCTTTCATTTTTTCTTGTACATCTTTGGGTAGCTGTATGAAGCATTGTTCATACATAATGTCTGCTCCAGCTCCTGTGTCAGTGTAAATGTTGCGTATTAAGCAATTAGCAACTCGCGCTTCTATAACTACTGGACCATCGGATGGATTTGTGTTACACATAGAAGGAAATGATATTAATTGCTCTTCCCAATCTTCTAATACTTCTGCCTTCCTCCGTTGTCCAGCTTTCCATGGATGTATCATGCCCACTTCTATGGGTATGAATTCGTTATCTTCGTCGTATTTATCAGTGTTGGTGAGATGATTCGTCTTAATAATGGATGGTGCCATTGTTAACACCTATTTCCTTATGATGTAAGGCTTAGTGTGTCAACAAGATACTAGAAGTAATCTAGCTTTAGGAGGGCGGATGTAGTGACCCGAACTTTTCCAAACCTTTCTATGATTATATGTTTAATGAAAACTATATTTACATGATTAAATATTTCCAACATGTTAAGCAATCAAACGTGTTAAGACTTGGTTAATTGAAACGGAAATTTTGTAAACGTCTGATTACCCAGTTTGACCAATGATTCACGAACGCTATAAGTTGTATATGACATGATGATACATAAATGAATAAATATATATGTTTAACATGATATAATGATCATCAAGTATCTCATTAAAAATAGTAACAATAAGTTATATACTTAAAAAGGAGACTATTGACGTATGAAACTCGAAACGATACATATAACGATTATCGTTATAACCACGTCTTACTAAATACATATGAAGCATATTAATACATTGTTATATTATATATAACATGACAATATGATAATTAAATATATCATTAAGTGTATTAACAATGAAATACATACGTAAAAATAAGACTACTAACTTAATGATTTCGAAACGAGACATATATGTAACGATTATCGTTGTAACGGCATTTAACTATATATATATCATACTAAGATATATTATATATCATAATATCATGATAATATAACAATTTAACATCTCATTTGTTATAATAATCAATGGGTTAACAACATTCAACAAGATCGTTAACCTAAAGGTTTCAAAACAACATTTACATGTAACGACTAACGATGACTTAACGACTCAGTTAAAATGTATATACATGTAGTGTTTTAATATGTATTCATACACTTTTGAAAGACTTCAAGACACTTATCAAAATACTTCTACTTAACAAAAATGCTTACAATTACATCCTCGTTCAGTTTCATCAACAATTCTACTCGTATGCACCCGTATTCGTACTCGTACAATACACAGCTTTTAGATGTATGTACTATTGGTATATACACTCCAATGATCAGCTCTTAGCAGCCTATGTGAGTCACCTAACACATGTGGGAACTATCATTTGGCAACTAGCATGAAATATCTCATAAAATTACAAAAATATGAGTAATCATTCATGACTTATTTACATGAAAACAAAATTACATATCCTTTATATCTAATCCATACACCAACGACCAAAAACACCTACAAACACTTTCATTCTTCAATTTTATTCATCTAATTGATCTCTCTCAAGTTCTATCTTCAAGTTCTAAGTGTTCTTCATAAATTCCAAAAGTTCTAGTTTCATAAAATCAAGAATACTTCCAAGATTGCAAGTTTACTTCCAAGTTTTCTAAATCCATTCCAAGTAATCATCCAAGATCAAGAAACCTTTGTTACTTACAGTAGGTTATCTTTCTAATACAAGTTAATAATCATATTCAAACTTTAATTCAATTTCTATAACTATAACAATCTTATTTCGAGTGGAAATCTTACTTGAAATTGTTTTCGTGTCATGATTCTGCTTCAAGAACTTTCAAGCCATCCAAGGATCCTTTGAAGCTAGATCTATTTTTCTCATTTCCAGTAGGTTTATCCAAGGAACTTGAGGTAGTAATGATGTTCCTAACATCATTCGATTCATACACATAAAGCTATCTTATTCGAAGGTTTAAACTTGTAATCACTAGAACATAGTTTAGTTAATTCTAAACTTGTTCGCAAATAAAAGTTAATCCTTCTGACTTGACTTTTAAAATCAACTAAACACATGTTCTATATCTATATGATATGCTAACTTAATGATTTAAAACCTGGAAACACGAAAAACACCGTAAAACCGGATTTACGCCGTCGTAGTAACACCGCGGGCTGCTTTGGGTTAGTTAATTAAAAACTATGATAAACTTTGATTTAAAATTTGTTATTCTGGGAAAATGATTTTTATTATTAACATGAAATTATATCCAAAAATCATGGTTAAACTCAAAGTGGAAGTATGTTTTCTAAAATGGTCATCTAGACGTCGTTCTTTCGACTGAAATGACTACCTTTACAAAAATGACTTGTAACTTATTTTTCCGACTATAAACCTATACTTTTTCTGTTTATATTCATAAAATAGAGTTCAATATGAAACCATAGCAATTTTATTCACTCAAAACGGATTTAAAATGAAGAAGTTATGGGTAAAACAAGATTGGATAATTTTTCTCATTTTAGCTACGTGAAAATTGGTAACAAATCTATTCCAACCATAACTTAATCAACTTGTATTGTATATTATGTAATCTTGAGATACCATAGACACGTATACAATGTTTCGACCTATCATGTCGACACATCTATATATATTTCGGAACAACCATAGACACTCTATATGTGAATGTTGGAGTTAGCTATACAGGGTTGAGGTTGATTCCAAAATATATATAGTTTGAGTTGTGATCAATATTGAGATATGTATACACTGGGTCGTGGATTGATTCAAGATATTATATATCGATTTATTTCTGTACATCTAACTGTGGACAACTAGTTGTAGGTTACTAACGAGGACAGCTGACTTAATGAACTTAAAACATCAAAATGTATTAAAAGTGTTGTAAATATATTTTGAACATACTTTGATATATATGTACATATTTGTTATAGGTTCGTGAATCAACCAGTGGCCAAGTCTTACTTCCCGACGAAGTAAAAATCTGTGAAAGTGAGTTATAGTCCCACTTTTAAAATCTAATATTTTTGAGATGAGAATACATGCAGGTTTTATAAATGATTTACAAAATAGACACAAGTACGTGAAACTACATTCTATGGTTGAATTATCGAAATCGAATATGCCCCTTTTTATTAAGTCTGGTAATCTAAGAATTAGGGAACAGACACCCTAATTGACGCGAATCCTAAAGATAGATCTATTGGGCCTAACAAACCCCATCCAAAGTACCGGATGCTTTAGTACTTCGAAATTTATATCATATCCGAAGGGTGTCCCGGAATGATGGGGATATTCTTATATATGCATCTTGTTAATGTCAGTTACCAGGTGTTCACCATATGAATGATTTTTATCTCTATGTATGGGATGTGTATTGAAATATGAAATCTTGTGGTCTATTATTATGATTTGATAATATATAGGTTAAACCTATAACTCACCAACATTTTTGTTGACGTTTTAAGCATGTTTATTCTCAGGTGATTATTAAGAGCTTCCGCTGTCGCATACTTAAATAAGGACGAGATTTGGAGTCCATGCTTGTATGATATTGTGTAAAAACTGCATTCAAGAAACTTATTTTGTTGTAATATATTTGTATTGTAAACCATTATGTAATTGTCGTGTGTAAACAGGATATTTTAGATTATCATTATTTGATAATCTACGTAAAGCTTTTAAACCTTTATTGATGAAATAAAGGTTATGGTTTGTTTTAAAATGAATGCAGTCTTTGAAAAACGTCTCATATAGAGGTCAAAACCTCGCAACGAAATCAATTAATAGTGAACGTTTTTAATCAATAAGAACGGGACATTTCAGTTGGTATCCGAGCGTTGGTCTTAGAGAACCAGAAAATTTGCATTAGTGTGTCTTATCGAGTTTGTTAGGATGCATTAGTGAGTCTGGACTTCGACCGTGTTTTCTTTAAAAATGATTGCTTAACATTTTTGTTGGAAACTATATATTATTAACATGTATATATTATGTGATATATTAATCTCTTAACATGTTTGATATTGTGTGATAGATGTCTACCTCTAGCACAAATCCCATTGACTCACCTAATAATAACGAAGAGTCGAATATATATTGGACTGATTCACAAGTTCCCGAAGAGGAACCGGAAGAAGAATCAGAACCGGAAGAAGAATCAGAACCTGAAGAGGAGGAACCGGAGGAGGAAATAGAACTGGTGGGGGAAATAATAAAACGGTTAAGTAAAAGAAAATCCTCAACCAACTGACCAAGGTTAATTATGGTCAATGGTGTTTCCGCCATGGAAGCAAAATATTGGGAGGATTACCAATTCTCCGATGAATCGGATTCCGACGAGAATTCCGATAATGTTATAGAAATTACCCCAACTGAATTTAAAAAAAAAGCAAAAGAAAATAATAAGGGAAAGGGCATAAAAATAGAGAAATCTAATTCCAACCCCGATGAACTTTATATGTATCGTTAACCCCCGAAGTCCTTAAGTTGTAGCAATGACCCAGGAACCTCTAAACCACCAGGTTTTTCTAAACCGTTGTGGAAAACGACAGCTAGTATTAGGGGAACATCATATATCCCTAGAAACTTGGCAAAACGAACCAAAACCGAAGAAGAAGAAACGAACGAGTCGGAATAAGATAGTTGTATTCGTGTGGTGTAATATATGTAATATAGTATGCTTATGCTTTATGATATATGTAAAAATTGCTTGTATTAATAAGTATTTTTTTTTATGAATCTAACTCTTGTCTATTTTACAGTTTAAAAACACAAAATGGATAGACAACCCAATATTTTAAGAGACCTACTAAAAGGACCCGTCCTAATCCACCTGGACGAAGTCATCAACATTTGGTCCCATTGCGATGATCGGCTCCAAGTAATGTCCTTATATTGAGCAAATGCACAGCGGAAGACTTAATTCGTACCTGAGAATAAACATACTTTAAAGTGTCAACCAAAAGGTTGGTGAGTTCATAGGTTTATCATAACAATCATTTCAATATGTTAATAGACCACAAGATTTCATAATCATAAACATAATACACTCGCAAGTGTATGTAAAGCATTCTAAGTGGTTGAGCACTTGGTAACCATACTTAACATTTAATCAACGTCGCATATTCCCTTTATTATGAAATCTCACTACACCGTACCAAGTGTAGTCACCAAAACGAAGTACTGTGCAACCGTTGAATACTAGTCGTCCAGTCCGGTTGGGGTTGTCAGTCCCGATAGATCTATCAACAGGATTCGCGTTTACAATACCCATGTAAATAGTAGTTACCAAGCTACAGGGAAATATGCCAGTGGTACAACTCAACGTAGAATATATTTTTAAGTACTTGTGTCTATTTTGTAAACATTTATAAAAGCAGCGCATGTATTCTCAGCCCAAAAATATATATTGCAAAAGCAATTAAAAAGGGAGCAAATGAAACTCACTTTTGCCTTGAAGGTATTTAATTCGACTTGGTCTCCGATAGATATCACGAACCTAACCATATATATAATATATCAACATATTTTCTTTTTAAGTAATCGTTACATATATATATATATATATACTTTTAATACTTTTAATATTTTCTTAGTCCGTAGTTAGCAGTCCGATGTTAGTGGTCCACAATTAGTTGCTTAAATAAAATAAATAAAGACCCCATCGTATTCGTATTGATCAGAATTAATCTCGACCCATGGTACCATGTTGTCAAATGACGTGTTGCGTACATAAAGTACCGTGTTGTCAAATGACGTGTTGCGTACAATCATGAGGTCTTATGATTAATCTTCTCGTGTTGTTTACGGGTGGTCCTGAAATATATAAAATCAAATCATAAGTAATTATATATAAAATATCATATTAATTAGAAAAGATATGATTAATTTACGTTTTCTCCAAATATTTTCGTAGCTAAACTAGCTTCGGATACCCAATCTTGTTTTAGTCGTAGTTTCTTCATTACAACTCCGTTTTTGTTGGTTCAACTTGCCACTTCCTTGGATCGAGTCAAATTTTAAGAATATGAACTGAAAATACCTTAGTTTGTATTCGAAAGCATAGGTTATAGGTCAAACTTTGGTGAAACTTATGAAAGTGATCATTTTCCATCATAAAAATAACATTTAATGATCATTTTTTCTAAAAATACTTACACTTTGAGTTAAACCATGAAATTTTTATGTGTTAACATATTCATAAGAAATATCATTTTTCCAGAACATGAACTTCCAATTCAAAGTTCAAGATGGTTTTTAATTATCCAACCCAAAACAGCCCCCGGTTGCACTCTGACGACGTAGATTCAGTTTTTAAGATGTTCTTTGTAAAACCAAGTTATATTTTGTTAGGTTAGCATATCATTATGATATATTACAGGTCTTGAAGTGTTTTAAGTCAAGTTAGAAGGATCTATTTAGTTTGCGAACAAGTTTGAAATCATTCAAACCATGTTCTTGTTGTTAAAATTTTATACCACAAAATAAGATAGCTATATGAATATGAATTGAATAAGATTATGAACAAGGTTACTACCTCAAGTTACTTGGACAAAGTTACTGCAAAAGATAAGAAATAATCTTGGAATCAAAGAGTGGTGGAGTTAGATCAAAAGGTTGGAAGTAAACTTCTTCAAATGGGTGGTTATTTTGATATGTTCTTGAAAGAGTTTTCTTATGGTGTTTAAGGCTTGTAATTGAAGCTAAATGATGGAGAAAATGCTTGGAGATGATAATTATGAAGTTAGGAGTATTTTGAGAGATAAATGAGGGTGTAGATATGAGAAAATGGAGTGAAGAAATGGTGTTCATTTATAAAAACGTTTTTAGTTTATAAAGAAAGAAAAGGATTCCTAATTTTATTTTCTTACTAATAATTCATACTACTTGACAAATCCTAGTTACCTCATATCTAGGGCAGTAATAATGTTGATTAGGATGTTGATTTGATGTCTATATACCAATATTAAATACGTATAGAAGCTGGGTATGATACGGGTACATATACCCTAGATATACGTATAGAAATCTTGAGGAAACGGAACGAGAATTCAAATATAGCTATCTTTTGTGAATATACTTATATTGTTTTATGTATTTAAGTCCTTAAAAAGTGATTAAATACATTATATATACGATACATGTATAAGCATTATAGATTATAAGTATATATATCAAAGAATGTTACGTATAGTTATCGTTTTGAAAACTTAAGTTAGTAGTTTCAAAATATACTTATAACTCATTGTCATTAGTACACAATGAGATGTTAAACCATCCTTAAATCATGTTAAATATATATAAATACATATATATACATAAACGTATAATTATCGTATGTTATATAGTTCGTGATATCATCGGTCATATTGGATGGTCAAACGTTGTGTAAAACTCTTTTCAAAAATACAAGTCTCAACAATTTGGATTGCTTATCATGTTGGTATGGTTTAATTTATGTAAATATTAATCTCATAAGTATAATTTGGTCAGAAAATTCCGGGTCATTACAGTACCTACCCGTTAAAGAAATTTCGTCCTCGTAATTTGATAGAGGTTGTTATGGATAACAATAAGAAGGTTTTCATGACAAATATAAGGTGATAATGGAGTTTTATCATCATTGAGTAATGTAGATAAAACGATTCGATTATACGAAGAATATAAATGAGACTATCATAAAAGAGTGAGATGAGTAAAATATATTCGTCTTAACTGATGACGTAGTTATGATTGATTTCCGGGATTTAAGGGATTTAAAGAGAATCTTATGTAATAAGATTTGGTTCTTTGGTGATTAAGGAAATCAGGATCTTCTTTGATTATATGTAATAATCTGTTTCGATTGCTCTGTCGGATATTTTACTATAAATTCACCCCTTCGTTTCCTTATTTTCCACGACTCACACCTTCTATTCTTTCTCCCTTGATTCTTACTTTAAAGCATTCATCAATATGCTCCATCCAGTCCTGATTCTTGATATACTCCTAACTTTTATATCTGTCATTCTTCTTTTTCATCTACCACCAGAAGAATCTATTTACTTCTACTATACTCTTGTGTTTATAGTGTTTCTAATTCTTCCGTGTCTCTATATTGCTATCTGCATCGATATACACGGTTTGTAATTTCGGGGTTATTATCGGAGTTTATATTCTTCCTTATTTTTCGGAGCTTCATGCTTTCGTTTTCTCTTCCCGACTTCGAGTCAAGCGAGTAATGGTCCGGAATTCGTAGATATAAAATTCAGAATGAACATAGCTAATGCTCTAGGAAGAAAATGGTAATAGAACGATTTTGATTTGTTAAATTACCAGAATACCCTGGAGATGACCGAGTCATCCAGAAAAATATTCTCTTGATATGTTTAGAGATTAGATAGAATGTAAGAGTCGTGTAAATGGCACATGATGACGGTACTGTGAATCATCATGCTTTATTAGAAACTCAGCATGACTTACTGTAATATAATGACGTTGATCAAGTGTCATTATATTATACTAATCCATGCTTCAGTTCCCAACACTATTTCAAAACATTCATATTTTAAACTCGAAGGTTTCAGAATTTAGAAACTAACACAGTTTCTTTTATGTTGCAGATATTACGGAGAGATAAATGATCTCAGATAAGAATAGTTGTGAAAATATCGCCAGAAATATGGAGGATATTTATAATAGAACATACGAGAATATCTTAGAATTTCTAATATCAATGGATGATGAAGAAGATTTGTCTGTGAAGGTTTAGAATGAGAAATAAGATGTTTGCTAACGATTTCAGCAGGCACAGAATCATTTGGATTCTTTGAAGGCAAACTTATTCTTTGTGATTTGTCCACGGCTTTCTTCATAGTTTCGCATAATCCGCTTTTCGGTACTAAATTTTCTATCGAGTGTTCCTAACACTCCTTTCTTTATCATCAAACTTTTAGCCATTAAGATCATCTACAACCTGCTGCCTCGTCAGCATTTTCAAAGTTAACTGATCTGGGTCATCGGTTATCAAACCGAGGTAGTTTCAGGAGAATTGTGTTTTAAGAATGATTAATCGCTGATGGTAATATTGTGGAATATAAAAGGTTCCCCAGTAACAATAAAGAGTACGCATATATATCGCGGTTATAATAAAGTTGTTTCGGATGAAAAGTCGGAGTTGACTTGCTGGAGTTGTGACAAAATTAGCTACTTTGGAAAGGGATTGCAAAACGATCTTCGTTAATAACAATGTCAAAGGAACCAGAACAGATACGTGTCAAACGTTTACTCAGTTTCCGAGGGTTTTTCAGGTGCATAACTATATGCATCAATCTTTTCTTCTGTAGATGAAGTGCGGTTGGTTTATCCTCTAGATTGAGGTGTTTTTAAGAATCATGATAGATTTGAACGCTGATTGTAATCGTCGAGATACAATGAGGTTTAAGATGAAATCAAGTGGCAATCTTGAAGAAATGTTTAGTATCATATGTTATAATCAATATTTTAATTCATTTTAATTGTCCAATGTCATTAGTCCACAGTCGATAGTCCACAATAACAGTCCAATAATTCATATATAGTTTAATATATAATATACGAATTAATTAATACGTGTCGTGACCCGTATACGTCTCAGACTCGATCACAACTCAAACTATATATATTATTGTAGAATCAACCTCAACCCTGTATAGAGAACTCGATCATTACTACATATAGAGTGTCTATGGTGATTCCAAATAATATATATAGATGCGTCGATATGATATGTCAAAACATTGTATACGTGTCCCGATATTTAAAATGCGTAAAATAATTACAGAAATTAAATGACGATAAATAAAAGTGTGATAATTAAATTGCGATAAATAAACTGCGATAAATAAAATGTAATCAGTTAGCTAGGAACGGTTAGCTGGAACAGTTAGCGTGGATTCTTAACAAAAAATTTTCATAGTTAATTTGTTTGTTTCTAACAGATTTTATTCTGTCATATGTTTTCTTCATATACCACTTGTTGGATTCTGGGAAGTCAAAATCCAAATATGAAATTGAATGAAAATGGTTATTCTGCGGTGAACGGATACGTATATCGGTGGTTGTAAGTAGGATAGTAAATGACTGTTGAATCAGCTTCGACGAATGTACAATGTATCTTATTAAGATGAAATCTAATTATTCCTCGGGTATTACCTACCCGTTAAAAAAAAAATTTCACCATTAATATTTTGTACAAAAGAACTTTTAATTACAATTTTTATGAAAACATATATACATATATATTTTCTTCAGATGAAATCATGAATTTAATGAGTTAATATGATATTAATCTCATTTGGTTTTCGGTTTGAGCTAGAATAAGAAATCTCTAAAACTTTTTGAAACCACATATTCTTCGCAGAATATCAATGATGTTATGGATCAATACTTCATCGTTCATTATTGTTGGTACTCCTTGGTATCTATGGTGCGTATGATGTTGATGTTTGTGGGACAGATTATGATGTCGAGACGTTTGATGCGGATGTTGTTTGTTAGTGGTGATGATGGTATTGTTGATGTTATTGATGGTGGTGCTGATTATGCTGCTGGTGCTGCTGCTGGTGTTTGCAACCTTCGTACCATGTTCTCCAAAGCCGTCACGCGAGCGCGAAGTTCGTTAACTTCTGCTAGTACACCGGGATGATTGGCGGTTGGAGCGAGCGAATGAACAAGATTTGTAATATAGGATAGTATATAATCGTGATGAGATACTCTAGAAATGAGAGAGAAAATGGTGTTTTGAATAGGTTCGCCGGTAAGTGCTTCAGGTTCATCACCAAGAGGGCAATTTGGTGGATGAAATGGATCACCTTCTTCTTGTCTCCAGTGATTTAGTATATTACGAACCCATCCCCAATTCATCCAGAATAGATGATGGGAAATTGGTTGATCCATTCCGGTGACGCTGCTTTCGAAGTCCGAATGGAAATCCATATAATCATAACTGTCGGAATCTGAAGAATTCGAACTAGATGCGGAATCCATCTTGTATAAATGGGGAAAATGAATTTTTGGTACGGAATAGATTATAGGAGTTGGATTTGGTACTCTTCAATACATAATTTACATATGTATATATAATACCAAAATCTCGTAAATTACGGAGAATCTTTGAAAAGATATCAATCAAAGTTCGCAATAACAGATATGCTAAGATAAGAATTCGTCTATACACTATCAATGCAGTAAATGCAGTAAAACGTGTCTAGACTTATGAATGATAAGCAGGTAATTTTCTAAGGATGATAAGCAGATGATTTCCGACTAGAAATGATAAGCAAAACTTTTGACATGTAGACACGGTCGAAGTCCAGACTCATTAATGCATCCTAACAACTACTAGTTAGACACACTAATGCAAGACCTGGTTCGCTATGACCACCGCTCTGATACCAACTGAAAGGACCCGTCCTAATCCACCTGGATGAAGTCATCAACATTTGGTCCCATTGCGATGATCGGCTCCAAGTAATGTCCTTATATTGAGCAAATGCACAGCGGAAGACTTAATTCGTACCTGAGAATAAACATGCTTTAAAGTGTCAACCAAAAGGTTGGTGAGTTCATAGGTTTATCATAACAATCATTTCAATATGTTAATAGACCACAAGATTTCATAATCATAAACATAATACACTCGCAAGTGTATGTAAAGCATTCTAAGTGGTTGAGCACTTGGTAACCATACTTAACATTTAATCAACGTCGCATATTCCCTTTATTATGAAATCTCACTACACCGTACCAAGTGTAGTCACCAAAACGAAGTACTGTGCAACCGTTGAATACTAGTCGTCCAGTCCGGTTGGGGTTGTCAGGCCCGATAGATCTATCAACAGGATTCGCGTTTACAATACCCATGTAAATAGTAGTTACCAAGCTACAGGGAAATATGCCAGTGGTACAACTCAACGTAGAATATATTTTTAAGTACTTGTGTCTATTTTGTAAACATTTATAAAAGCAGCGCATGTATTCTCAGCCCAAAAATATATATTGCAAAAGCAATTAAAAAGGGAGCAAATGAAACTCACTTTTGCCTTGAAGGTATTTAATTCGACTTGGTCTCCGATAGATATCACGAACCTAACCATATATATAATATATCAACATATTTTCTTTTTAAGTAATCGTTACATATATATATATATATATATATATATATATATATATATATATATATATATATATATATATATATATATATATATATATATATACTTTTAATACTTTTAATATTTTCTTAGTCCGTAGTTAGCAGTCCGATGTTAGTGGTCCACAATTAGTTGCTTAAATAAAATAAATAAAGACCCCATCGTATTCGTATTGATCAGAATTAATCTCGACCCATGGTACCATGTTGTCAAATGACGTGTTGCGTACATAAAGTACCGTGTTGTCAAATGACGTGTTGCGTACAATCATGAGGTCTTATGATTAATCTTCTCGTGTTGTTTACGGGTGGTCCTGAAATATATAAAATCAAATCATAAGTAATTATATATAAAATATCATATTAATTAGAAAAGATATGATTAATTTACTTTTTCTCCAAATATTTTCGTAGCTAAACTAGCTTCGGATACCCAATCTTGTTTTAGTCGTAGTTTCTTCATTACAACTCCGTTTTTGTTGGTTCAACTTGCCACTTCCTTGGATCGAGTCAAATTTTAAGAATATGAACTGAAAATACCTTAGTTTGTATTCGAAATCATAGGTTATAGGTCAAACTTTGGTGAAACTTATGAAAGTGATCATTTTCCATCATAAAAATAACATTTAATGATCATTTTTTCTAAAAATACTTACACTTTGAGTTAAACCATGAAATTTTTATGTGTTAACATATTCATAAGAAATATCATTTTTCCAGAACATGAACTTCCAATTCAAAGTTCAAGATGGTTTTTAATTATCCAACCCAAAACAGCCCCCGGTTGCACTCTGACGACGTAGATTCAGTTTTTAAGATGTTCTTTGTAAAACCAAGTTATATTTTGTTAGGTTATCATATAATTATGATATATTACAGGTCTTGAAGTGTTTTAAGTCAAGTTAGAAGGATCTATTTAGTTTGCGAACAAGTTTGAAATCATTCAAACCATGTTCTTGTTGTTAAAATTTTATACCAAAAAATAAGATAGCTATATGAATATGAATTGAATAAGATTATGAACAAGGTTACTACCTCAAGTTACTTGGACAAAGTTACTGCAAAAGATAAGAAATAATCTTGGAATCAAAGAGTGGTGGAGTTAGATCAAAAGGTTGGAAGTAAACTTCTTCAAATGGGTGGTTATTTTGATATGTTCTTGAAAGAGTTTTCTTATGGTGTTTAAGGCTTGTAATTGAAGCTAAATGATGGGGAAAATGCTTGGAGATGATAATTATGAAGTTAGGAGTATTTTGAGAGATAAATGAGGGTGTAGATATGAGAAAATGGAGTGAAGAAATGGTGTTCATTTATAAAAACGTTTTTAGTTTATAAAGAAAGAAAAGGATTCCTAATTTTATTTTCTTACTAATAATTCATACTACTTGACAAATCCTAGTTACCTCATATCTAGGGCAGTAATAATGTTGATTAGGATGTTGATTTGATGTGTATATACCAATATTAAATACGTATAGAAGCTGGGTATGATACGGGTACATATACCCTAGATATACGTATAGAAATCTTGAGGAAACGGAACGAGAATTCAAATATAGCTATCTTTTGTGAATATACTTATATTGTTTTATGTATTTAAGTCCTTAAAAAGTGATTAAATACATTATATATACGATACATGTATAAGCATTATAGATTATAAGTATATATATCAAAGAATGTTACGTATAGTTATCGTTTTGAAAACTTAAGTTAGTAGTTTCAAAATATACTTATAACTCATTGTCATTAGTACACAATGAGATGTTAAACCATCCTTAAATCATGTTAAATATATATAAATACATATATATACATAAACGTATAATTATCGTATGTTATATAGTTCGTGATATCATCGGTCATATTGGATGGTCAAACGTTGTGTAAAACTCTTTTCAAAAATACAAGTCTCAACAATTTGGATTGCTTATCATGTTGGTATGGTTTAATTTATGTAAATATTAATCTCATAAGTATAATTTGGTCAGAAAATTCCGGGTCATTACACCTACCCGGAGACATGATTGATGAAATCTTGTCTAGAGTCGGTCAGAATTCCTCGGCACAACTATTTAAGGCGAGATCAGTTTGTAAGATATTCGAAGAACGTTCCAAGAATGTCTTGGTTTATAAGAGACTTTCATTTGAAAGATGGGGGATATCACATTGGGAAACCCATAAGTTACGATGTGTTTACTTTGACGCATATATTGCGGGGAACCCAAATGCTATTTTACGCAACGGGTTAAGAAATTATTTTGACTCAATGTATCTGAATATAGGACTTCATGATTTAGAAAAAGCGGCTAACATGCAACATAAAGAAGCATGCTATGCTTACGGGTTTGTAATGTTCGCTTCTCACCAAAGTGAGAACAAGAACATCGGGCTACAACTATTAAACAAAACGTTCTCACAAGTGACGGATGTGACGACCCGGGAATTTCCGACCAAATTTAAACTTTAAATTTTATATATTTCCGACACAATAAGCAAAGACTGTAATAATTGAGTCTCAAAAGTTTTGAACTGTGTTCATATATTCAATTACCCTTTTGACTGTACCCGACGATTCACGGACAATTGTTGCAAATAAAAATATATAGATACACATATGTATACATATAAATAAATATAAATGTAGGGATTGGAAATAATAAAATTAAATCATTTGAATTAAGAATTATTAATATTAAGTATTGTCATTAAGAATTATTATTATTATTAATATTATTATGAATATCATAAAATTTATAATATGTAATATTAATATCTAATATAATATATTTAATTAAAAGTTAAACTATAATTGTTATAGTAATATTATTATTACTTTCAATATTAATATCTATATTAGTATTGTTATATTGTTATGAAAATGGATATAAATGTAAAATGTTATATTGTTATTACTAATATTATTGTAATTGGTATTGTTATTAGTATCATTAATAATATTATGATTATCATCATTATTATCATAGTTATCAACATTATTATAATAAAAATAATACAACTTAATATGGTTATCACTAATAATATTATTTTTATCATTGTTATAATTACTATTATTCTTATATTAGTATAAAGTTAATAAAGTTATTATTAATATTATTGTTATTATTCTTATTGTGATTGATTATTATTATTATTAAACTTATTAGAAATTATCAATTTTACGATTCCTACCTATTGTTGTTATTAAGGTATTTAGAATTATTGATATTATTATTAATGTTTTTTGTATTATTATTAATAATTATAATTAGAAATTATTAATAGTAAATAGATAAGATCATACGTGTGATTACAGTATTCAAATCAGTTTAGTTAGCTATCAACATCTATCCTTTTTAATTTGTCTGCGGGATCAAAATTTTCTACAGCAAACTAGTACGAGTTAGTTGCAACTCGCTATCTGCTTTTCATTATTCTATTTTTTCTTTATTTATTTTCTTCTGATTTTGATTTGATCAGTCGACCTCTTCTGCTACAAAACAAACTGAATATCTCATGTTAGTAAACAAAAGTCATTCAATCATCTATATCACTGTATTACTACTGCATATATATATTTCTGTCTTGATTACGATCAACCATCAAGACCATCACAAGACAAACATCAAACCACCATTAATAGTGTTACAAAGTTCTGTTTCATTCTGAGATTGCAGCTGCAAGATACCAATAACAACCACCTTAAAACCCATCTCTACCATCCACGAACCCACCTGATCAATCACTTAATAACGCACCACGAACGCCACCATCTTAAACCTGTTTAAAACACCACAACAGGCATCGATTGCTGCAGTTACGCTTCTGTTCTTTTGCTGTAAAACACGTCACTCACCACCATTAAAAACCCAAAACCATAACCCCAACTTTCTTTCTTTTTTCCTCTCTCTCCTACTAACCTTCATGAAATCCAAACACCACCTGCAACTCCTTCTATTTCCTATTCAATCGAACTCAAACCACATCACTCACGAGCACACCATAGTAACTACAACCCTTGATTGTCACTGCTATATACCTGCTTCCGTCGCCTTCTATTGCTCCTATTAAATTTCTGTTTCATGAAGACACAAAGGTGATGGTAAGCATGAATTGTTGATAATAATTGCACCTTTCCTTTTCCTATTCTTTAATAGCCGACACTTTCATACCCACTCACTATCACCTTTCGATAGTGGGTGACATGGGATTTAATAAATTCAATAAAGGCAAGATGCTATTAGAATGGGTACTGGTCAACAGAATCAATTCACAACCACTTGCAATTTTTTTTTTTTGGTACGCAAACTGAATCCCACTAAAGAATATGACAGAAGGTTATGGTGTATTAAATTAATTCCTTTGGGCCGTGAGTTATATTTGTTGGGCTTACATTTCGATTTGTCCAATTAGGCCGAGGCACCATGGTTATCTACTGCTAAACGATTGGAAGATGATGTTCGTTTGTTAATGAGAGTTGGTGATGTTAAACAAATAATAATAATGATAATGATGAGGATTATAATGATAATTAGGGTTAGTTTATAATATTGTGTTGAAGAAAGATGATAACGATTATGATCATGTTAATTAAAAGATGATGATATCGTTATTGTTATTATTACTGATGTATATGTATTTTTTTTTGTTGGTCGATTATAAACCAGAAACCACCACAGAATCCTTTCGTTGCTGCCTTACTCCCTCACGATTCAGAAACCAACCGAACTTCCATGTTTTATATTTTTGTTCCCCTTCGTTCAGTCCATTAATCATTTAAAAGCCCAACAAAAAAAAAATTTAACCTAAGCCCAAATACTGGTTCCGGCCCAAAAATTGAATTGTGTCGAGCTGATTACTTGTTCGAGTTAATTGTGAGAAGAAGAAATAATAAATAGGATAAACGGGTTTAATAAATTAGAGTCACTGATTTAATCAAATAAACAGAAGCAGAGGAATGTTTAGGGGTGTTTGTGCTTGAACGAGAGGTCTCAGGTTCGAGTCATGTCAGAGGCAATTTTTTTCTTTTAAGAAGTCATTACATGGAGGTAGTATTATTATTATTATTATTATTATTATTATTATTATTATTATTATTATTATTATTATTATTATTATTATTATTATTATTATTATTATTATTAGTAGTATCATTAAAATTATCATTTCTATAAAAATTATCATTCCTGTAAAAATTAACATTTTTAAAATTTTTATTATTAACAAAAGTATTTTCATTAAAATTAGCATTTTTATCATGATTATAAATATTATCATTTTTATTATTATTATTTTTATAACAAATAAACATCTTATATATATATATATATATATATATATATATATATATATATATATATATATATATATATTAAGATATTAATATAATTATGTATGAAAACATTAATACATTGTAGTATATAATCTATAAAAATAAATATATTCAAATTAATAATTAATATAACTTAAAATTTAATTATTCGATTATAAGTATATGTGTTAATATATATACTTGATATAGGTTCGTGAATTCAAGGCCAACCCTATACTTGTTCAATGTCGTCTTATGTATTTTTACTACAAAATACAGTACGGTGAGTTTCATTTGCTCCCTTTTACTTTTTATATTTTTGGGACTGAGAATACATGCACTGTTTTTACAACTGCTTTATTAATATATTTTGAACTGCGAATACATGAAATGCTTTTATAAATGTATGACGAGATAGACACAAGCAAAACATTCCTCGAATGAATTATTATGTAGACAGAAGTTCTGCGGATTATTGTTGAATTATGTGGACATAATAATTGCCACCATTGAATTATGTGGACATGATAATTGCCACCATTGAATTATGTGAACATGATAATTGCCACCAATTGATATGAATGTTATGTATCGAGAGAATGATTTTATACACAGGTTATGTGTATGTTATTTTATGCACGAGATATGTGTACGGTTACTAAGATTTATGAAAAATGGTTTCGTACACAAGAAAGGTGTACTGTATTTAAAAGATATCGCATGTACATTACAGGTGGGTATAGGATTCGGGCCCATTTGTACCATGCAGTATTTAAATCTTGTGGTCTATCAAAATGATGAATTTTATTGTTTTATGATAAACTTATGAACTCACCAACCTTTTGGTTGACACTTTAAAGCATGCTTATTCTCAGGTATGGAAGAAATCTTCCGCTATACATTTGCTCATATTACATGGAGTCGTTCATGGCATATAGAGGTCAGAACCTCGCAATGGGACCAACTGTTGAAGACTTCATCCAGATGGATTAGGACGGGTCACTACAGGTGGTATCAGAGCGGTGGTCTTAGCGAACCAGGTCTTGCATTAGTGTGTCTAACTGATAGTTGTTTCGATGCATTAGTGAGTCTGGACTTCGACCGTGTCTGCATGTCAAAAGTTTTGCTTATCATTTCGTGTTGGAAATTACCTGCTTATCATTCTTAGGGAATCACTTGCTTATCATTCTTAGTCTAGACACATCTTACTGCATTGATTGCATGAAAAGTGTATAGAAAAAATTCATATCTTAGCGTATCTGCTAATTCATATCTTAGCGTATCTGTTACTGTAAACTTTGTCTGGCATATTCCGTAAATTCCTCCATAATCTACGAAATCTTTTGTTCTATATATATAGATATTCTATATAATTAGGATACCGCCCGATAGCCGGAAATCATTTCATATCGATAAACCCTTTACTCAATCGTACGAAATGGAACTCGCCACTAGTTCAAGTTCTTCGGAATCCGACAGCTATTCCGACATGGTTGTTCACATAAGCTCTGAAGCAGCGTCACCAGAATAAATTAACCAATCAATCATCATCTATTCTGGATGAATTGGGGATGGGTTCGTAATTGACTTAATCAATGAAGAATAGAAGAAGGCGATCCTTTCCACCAACCGAATTCACCTCTTGCTGAAGAACCTGAAGCACTTACCGGTGAACCTATCCGAAACACCATTTTTTGCCTCATTTCCAGGATAGCTCATCACGAATATGTGCTATCTAAAATTCTAAACCTTAGTTATCTACTCATTCCAACCGACAATCATCCTGGAGTAAATAGAAGAAGGCAACACGCTTCGCGCCTGAATAATCAATTTGGAGAATATGGTGCAAAACTTACAAGCTTCAGCAACATCACCGACACCAGTACCACCAACATCAACACCAGTACCATCAACAACCCAAGTCTCAACATCACACGCCTCAACATCACAATCTATACCTTGAGCATAATCTTCATACTACATATTCGTTCTACATCGAATGTCTTCGTTCTACGTATCGTTCTACATCATTATCTTCGTCCTTTCTGGCGATTTTGTGATCTCTGATGTTTTAGGGATTATGTATTCTAGTTCTAACGGTAAATCAAATGAGCTTAATATCATATTGACTCATTAAATCCATGATTACCTCTGAAGAAAAAAATATATATGTATATATATTTTCATAAAAGATTGTGATTAAAAATTCTTTTGTACAAACTGTTAATGGTGAAAATATTTTAACGGGTAGGTAATACCCGAGGAATATTCAGATTTCACATTAATAAACTACACTGTACATTCTTCGAATCTGATTCAACAGTTATTTACTATCTTACTTACATCCACATATATACGAATCCGTTCACCACAGAATAACCATTTTTATTCGATTTCATATTTGGATTTTGACTTATCAGAATCCAACAAGTGGCATAATGAAGAAAACATTGGACAATTAAAATGAATTAAAATATTGATTATAACATATGAAACTAAACAATTCTTCAAGTCTGCCACTTGATTTCATCTTAAACCTCATTTATATCTTGACGATTTTAATCAGCGTTCAAACATTTCATAATTCTTGAAAACACCTCAATCAAGAGGATGAACCAACCGCACTTCATCTACGGAATAAAAGATTGATGCATATAGTTATGCACCTGAAAACACTCAGAACCTGAGTAAATGTTTAAAACGTATCTGTGCTAACCCATTGGGAGTTGTTATTACCAAAGATAACTTTGCAATCCCTTTTCAAATTAGACAATTTTGTCACAGCTCCAGCAAGTCAACTTCGACTTTTCATTCGAAACAACCTTATTATAACCTTGATATATATGCGTGCTCTTTTATTGCTATCGGAAAACCTTTTATATTCCACCACAATCACCAGCAGACGTACCAGCAACCTCATTGCTCCTTGGCTTAAATCTCTCCGACAAATCACTACATTTATCTATTGAAGTCTTATCATGAACTCATCCGCACCTTGTAACGAGAATTGCCATACCAATTACCAGAAATCAGCGTTTAACCATCTAAAAACTCAAATTCTCTTGAAACCACCTCGGATTGATAACCGATGATTCAGATATGGTAGCATTAAATGCAGAGGAAACAGCAAAATTGTAGATGGTCTAAATGGCCAAAAGTTTGATAATAAAGAATGAAGTGTTGGGAACGCTCAATAGAAAATTTAGTACTGAAAAACGGATTGAGTTAACCATGAAGGAGACCAAGGACAAATACAAGGACCAAACCCTATATTCAAAGAATCCATGTAATTCTGGATCCGATGAAATCTTTAGAGAATATCTTGCTCCTTATTCATTTTAAAATCTTGCGGAAAATCTTTCTTCGTCAACCTTCGAAACTCTGAAATTTCAAAATATCATCATAAATATTTTCGATATTTCTAAAGATATTTTCATAATTATTCTCGTCCAAAAACTATATACCTCTTCACGCGATCTGTATTACATCATATTGAAAACTGTTTTAGTTTTCAATATTCTGTAAAATTTAAGTAAATTATGAATGGATTCTGGAGAAATGTTAAGAAGTTGAGCATGAGTTAGTATAATATAATGACACTTGGCCAATGTGGTTATATTACAGTAAGTCATGCTAAGTTTCTAATGAAACGTGATGATAGTTCACAGTAGATCATACCATCATCATGTGCCATGTTACATAACTCTTTCATTCTAATTAACCTCTGAAACATATCAAGCAGATATATTCTTGATAGTTCTATCCTCAGGGATTTTAGTAATTCGACAAATTAAATCGTGCTATTACGTTCCTTTCTACTTAAAACATTATGATCAATCGAAACTTCATATCTACAAATTCTGGACCATTATTCGCTTGACTTAAAGTCGGGAAGAGAAAACAAAAGTATGAAACTCCAAAATATAAAGGGGAATATGAAGCTCGATAACAACACATAAAATTACAAACCATGTATATCAATGTTTATCGCAACATAAAGACACGGGAGAATTAAAAACACTATAACCCCAAGGGCGAAGTAGGAGAAATCAGATTCCTCCGGTGGTAAATGGAAAAGGAGAATGATTGTTGTGATAGTGAGGATAAGAACAAAGAATCAGAACTGGATTAAGTATTTTCTCAATCTTGTGAATTTAGGAATTGAGTATAGAAGTGGTGAAAACTAATGGAACGGAAAAGGTAAATTTATAATGGAAATATCAGACGTAGTAATCAGGACAGATCATCGCATTTAATTAAAGAGATCCTAATTTCCTTAAATCTCGAAGAATCAGATCTTATAGATTTCCAAAGATTTTCTTTTAATTTCCTTAAATTCCGGAAATCCACCGTGACTACGTCAAAAGTTAAATTTCTATCTCAATCTTTTGTGACAACTTCACTCGTACGCTTCACTTAATTGAATTGTTTTATCTATATTAGTCAATAATAATAAAAACTCTATTTATCGATTGATATTCGTCATAAAAACATTTTAATGTTATTTATGACAACCAGACTCAAATT
The DNA here is from genome assembly GCF_046630445.1 of Rutidosis leptorrhynchoides. NCBI lineage: Eukaryota > Viridiplantae > Streptophyta > Magnoliopsida > Asterales > Asteraceae > Rutidosis > Rutidosis leptorrhynchoides. Next base: position 78,395,423 of record NC_092336.1, on the reverse strand, counting down.
TCGGGACGAAAATTTTTAACGGGTAGGTACTGTGACGACCCGGGAATTTCCGACCAAATTTAAACTTTAAATTTTATATATTTCCGATACAATAAGCAAAGACCGTAATAATTGAGTCTCAAAAGTTTTGAACTATGTTCATATATTCAATTACCCTTTTGACTGTACCCGACGATTCACGGACAATTGTTGCAAATAAAAATATATAGATACACATATGTATACATATAAATAAATATAAGTGTAGGGATTGGAAATAATAAAATTAAATCATTTGAATTAAGAATTATTAATATTAAGTATTGTCATTAAGAATTATTATTATTATTAATATTATTATGAATATCATAAAATTTATAATATGTAATATTAATATCTAATATAATATATTTAATTAAAAGTTAAACTATAATTGTTATAGTAATATTATTATTACTTTCAATATTAATATCTATATTAGTATTGTTATATTGTTATGAAAATGGATATAAATGTAAAATGTTATATTATTATTACTAATATTATTGTAATTGGTATTGTTATTAGTATCATTAATAATATTATGATTATCATCATTATTATCATAGTTATCAACATTATTATAATAAAAATAATACAACTTAATATGGTTATCACTAATAATATTATTTTTATCATTGTTATAATTACTATTATTCTTATATTAGTATAAAGTTAATAAAGTTATTATTAATATTATTGTTATTATTCTTATTGTGATTGATTATTATTATTATTAAACTTATTAGAAATTATCAATTTTATGATTCCTACCTATTGTTGTTATTAAGGTATTTAGAATTATTGATATTATTATTAATGTTATTTGTATTATTATTAATAATTATAATTAGAAATTATTAATAGTAAATAGATAAGATCATACGTGTGATTACAGTATTCAAATCAGTTTAGTTAGCTATCAACATCTATCCTTTTTAATTTGTCTGCTGGATCAAAATTTTCTACAGCAAACTAGTACGAGTTAGTTGCAACTCGCTATCTGCTTTTCATTATTCTATTTTTTCTTTATTTATTTTCTTCTAATTTTGATTTGATCTGTCGACCTCTTCTGCTACAAAACAAACTGAATATCTCATGTTAGTAAACAAAAGTCATTCAATCATCTATATCACTGTATTACTACTGCATATATATATTTCTGTCTTGATTACGATCAACCATCAAGACCATCACAAGACAAACATCAAACCACCATTAATAGTGTTACAAAGTTCTATTACATTCTGAGATTGCAGCCGCAAGATACCAACAACAACCACCTTAAAACCCATCTCTACCATCCACGAACCCACCTGATCAATCACTTAATAACGCACCACGAACGCCACCATCTTAAACCTATTTAAAACACCACAACAGGCATCGATTGCTGCAGTTACGCTTCCGTTCTTTTGCTGTAAAACACGTCACTCACCACCATTAAAAACCCAAAACCATAACCCCAACTTTCTTTCTTTTTTCCTCTCTCTCCTACTAACCTTCGTGAAATCCAAACACCACCTGCAACTCCTTCTATTTCCTATTCAATTGAACTCAAACCACATCACTCACGAGCACACCATAGTAACTACAACCCTTGATTGTCACTGCTATATACCTGCTTCCGTCGCCTTCTATTGCTCCTATTAAATTTCTGTTTCATGAAGACACAAAGGTGATGGTAAGCATGAATTGTTGATAATAATTGCACCTTTCCTTTTCCTATTCTTTAATAGCCGACACTTTCATACCCACTCACTATCACCTTTCGATAGTAGGTGACATGGGATTTAATAAATTCAATAAAGGCAAGATGCTATTAGAATGGGTACTGGTCAACAGAATCAATTCACAACCACTTGCAATTTTTTTTTTTTGGTACGCAAACTGAATCCCACTAAAGAATATGACAGAAGGTTATGGTGTATTAAATTAATTCCTTTGGGCCGTGAGTTATATTTGTTGGGCTTACATTTCGATTTGTCCAATTAGGCCGAGGCACCATGGTTATCTACTGCTAAACGATTGGAAGATGATGTTCGTTTGTTAATGAGGGTTGGTGATGTTAAACAAATAATAATAATGATAATGATGAGGATTATAATGATAATTAGGGTTAGTTTATAATATTGTGTTGAAGAAAGATGATAACGATTATGATCATGTTAATTAAAAGATGATGATATCGTTATTGTTATTATTACTGCTGTATATGTATTTTTTTTTGTTGGTCGATTATAAACCAGAAACCACCACAGAATCCTTTCGTTGCTGCCTTACTCTGTCATAACCCGTCCTTAACCATAAGAACGAGTTAGATAACGTATGATTTCATTGCGAGGTATTGACCTCTATATGCGACATTTTTAAAAGAACAACTGCATTTATTTTACATTACAAACCATAACTCTTATATTAATACAAGCTTTAGACAATATAAAGATGATTATCGTTTAGCGATAATCTTAGACTTACAAATTTACATGTGATGATAACAATACGATTTCTAGCATATTTTACATTACAATTCCTCGGATATGCAGTTTTATTTTTGACACAAATATGCATACTCAAGATCTTGCTTAAATTCAACATGTTGCAGCGGAAGCTTTTAGTTATCACCTGAGAATAGACATGTTTAAAACGTCAACATAAAGTTGGTGAGATATAGGTTTAATGCCGGCAGCGGTATAAATATAGACCACAAGATTTCATATGTAAACATTTTAATAAAAATATTCTAAATGGTTGAGCACTTGGTAGCCATACTTAACATTTAATCACGTCGCATATTCCCTTTATTATGAAATCTTACTACACCGTACCAAGTGTAGTCATGAAACGAAGTACTGTGCAACCGTTGAATATTGGTCGTCCAGTCCGGTTGGGGTTGTCAGGCCCGATAGATCTATCAACAGGATTCGCGTTTACAATACCGCTGTAAATATTAGTTACCAAGCTACAGGGAAGTATGCCAGTGGTACAACTCAACGTAGAATATATTTTTCAGTTACTTGTGTCCATAACGTAAAACATAAAATACATGTATTCTCATCCCGAAATACTTAGAGTTTAAAAGTGGGACTATATACTCACTTTTGCCTTGAAGATATATATATTTTGACTTGGTCTCCGGTTGATATCACGAACCTATCCATATATAATATATCAATATATTTTCATTTTAAACAATCGTCACGTATATATATACTTATAATACCTTTAATGTCTTCTTAGTCCGTAGTTAGCAGTCCGATGTTAGTAATTCAATTTTAATGGTTCATATTTAGGTGTTTAATAAATAAAACCCCCATCGAAATAAATAAAACCCCCATCGTATTCGTATTGGTCGGGATTAATCTTGACCCATGGTACCGGTGTTGTCAAATGACGTGTTGCGTACATAAAGTACCGGTGTTGTCAAATGACGTGTTGCGTACAATCATGGGATCTTATGATTAATCTTCTCGTATTGTTTACGGGTGATCCTGAAATATATAAAATTAAATTATGTGTACATATATATAAAATATCATGTTATTTTAAATAGATGTGATTTATTTAATTTTTCTCCAATTATTTTCGTGGCTAAACTAGTCTTGGATATCCGATCTCGTTTTGGTCATAGTTTCTTCGTTACAACTCCGTTTTCGTTGGTTCAACTTGCCAAGTCCTTGGATCGAGTCCCTCTTAAGAATATAAACTGTAAATACCTTAGTTTGTATTCGAAATTACAGGTCATAGGTCAAACTTTGGTGAAACTTATGAAGTTGATCATTTTCCATCATGTAAACAACCTTAAATGATTATTTTTCTAAAAATACTTATACTTTGAGTTAAATCATGAAATTTTTATGTGTTAACATATTCATAAGAAATATCATTTTTCCAGAATATAAACCTCCAATTCAAAGTTCAAGATGGTTTTTAATTATCCAACCCAAAACAGCCCCCGGTTGCACTCCGACGTCGTAAAAACAGTTTTTAAGGTGTTCTTTGAAAACCCAAGTTATACCTTGTTAAATTAGCATATATTTATGATATATTACAGGTCTTGAAGTATTTTAATTTAAAAGTTAAGTTAGAAGGATCTATTTAGTTTGCAAACAAGTTTGAAAACATTCAAACTATGTTCTTGTTGTTAAAATTTTATACCATAAAATAAGATAGCTATATATATATATGAATCAAATAAGGTTATGAACAAAGTTACTACCTCAAGTTACTTGGACAAGATTTCTGTAAAAGAGGAGTAAAACCCTAGAACCAAAAGAGTGGTGGAGTTGGATCAAAAGGTTGGAAGTAAACTTGTGTTCTTGGAAGGATTCTTGAGGTGTTTTTGTAAGGGTTTTATTATGGTGATTAAGTGATGTTTTTGAAGCTAGATCTTCATGGTTGTGAGCTGAGATGGTTAAGGTGTTTAGGGTTCATAAGTGTGTGTGTATTTAGCTAGAGATTTGAGGTAAAAATGAATTAAAAATGGAGTACTCTTAACCCCTTTAAAAACGTGAATGGGGGGAGACAAAGACAATTTTCAAGTTTGTAATCTTGTTAATTAGTCATACAATAATACAAAAGTAATTACCTTATACATAAGGCATGAACAAGGGCTGGTTAGGTGGTGATTTGATGTGTATATACCAATAGTAAATACGTATAGAAGCTAGGTATGATACGAGTACATATACTCTAGATATACGTATAGAAATCCTGTGAAAACGGAACGAGGATTCAAATATAGTTATCTTTTGTGAATATACTTATATTGTTTTATGTATTTAAGTCCTTAAAAAGTGATTAAATACATTACATATACGATATATGTATAAACATTATAGGTTATAAGTATTTATATCAAAAAACGTTACTTAAAGTTATCGTTTTGAAAACTTAAGTTAGTAGTTTCAAAATATACTTATAACTTATTGTTATTAATACAAAATGAGATATTAAAACATCCTTATATCATGTTAAATATGTATATATACATATATATACACAGACGTATAATTATCATATGTTATATAGTTCGTGATATCATCGGTCAAACTAGACGGTCAAACGTTGTGTAAATCTCTTTTCAAAAACATAAGTCTCAACAATTTGGGTTGCTTATCATGTTGGTAAGGTTTAATTTATGTAAATATTAATCTTATGAGTATAGATCGATCGAAAAAGTCCGGGTCATTACAGTACCTACCCGTTAAATAAATTTCGTCCCGAAATTTTAAAATCGTACCTATTTTTCATCATCGGGAAACAATTGCGGGTATTTTTGTTTCATTTGATCCTCTCGCTCCCAAGTAAACTCGGGACCTCTTCGTGCATTCCAACGAACTTTAACGATCGGTATGTTGCTCTGCTTGAGCCGTTTAACTTCACGTCTTCGTGAATTTCTTCTATTATTATTATTATTATTATTATTATTATTATTATTATTATTATTATTATTATTATTATTATTATTATTATTAGTAGTAGTATCATTAAAATTATCATTTCTATAAAAATTATCATTCCTGTAAAAATTAACATTTTTAAAATTTTTATTATTAACAAAAGTATTTTTATTAAAATTAGCATTTTTATCATGATTATAAATATTATCATTTTTATTATTATTATTTTTATAACAAATAAACATCTTCTGTAAATATATATATATATATATATATATATATATATATATATATATATATATATATATATATATATATATATATATATATATTAAGATATTAATATAATTATGTATGAATACATTAATACATTGTAGTATATAATATATAAAAATAAATATATTCAAATTAATAATTAATATAACTTAAAATTTAATTATTCGATTATAAGTATATGTGTTAATATATATACTTGATATAGGTTCGTGAATTCAAGGCCAACCCTATACTTGTTCAATGTCGTCTTATGTATTTTTACTACAAAATACAGTACGGTGAGTTTCATTTGCTCCCTTTTACTTTTTATATTTTTGGGACTGAGAATACATGCGCTGTTTTTACAACTGCTTTATTAAATGCTTTTGAAATATATTTTGAACTGCGAATACATGAAATGCTTTTATAAATGTATGACAAGATAGACACAAGCAAAACATTCCTCGAATGAATTATTATGTAGACAGAAGTTCTGCGGATTATTGTTGAATTATGTGGACATAATAATTGCCACCATTGAATTATGTGGACATGATAATTGCCACCATTGAATTATGTGAACATGATAATTGCCACCAATTGATATGAATGTTATGTATCGAGAGAATAATTTTATACACAGGTTATGTGTATGTTATTTTGTGCACGAGATATGTGTACGGTTACTAAGATTTATGAAAAATGGTTTCGTACACAAGAAAGGTGTACTGTATTTAAAAGATATCGCATGTACATTACATGTGGGTATAGGATTCGGGCCCATTTGTACCATGCAGCATTTAAATCTTGTGGTCTATCAAAATGATGAATTTTATTGTTTTATGATAAACTTATGAACTCACCAACCTTTTGGTTGACACTTTAATGCATGCTTATTCTCAGGTATGGAAGAACTCTTCCGCTATACATTTGCTCATATTACATGGAGTCGTTCATGGCATATAGAGGTCAGAACCTCGCAATGGGACCAACTGTTGAAGACTTCGTCCAGATGGATTAGGACGGGTCACTACAACGGAGTCAGTAATTGGGGTAAGAAATGAGGTTTTTAGATTGTTACGAGACTGTTGGACATTACGTAACCCTCATCCCTTTGACGATGTTACAACACACTGTCTTATCAACGGCCATAACGGTTATGTTCCACAAGACCAAGGATGAGAAGTAGTCCTAGTAAAACCAGAATGCATGACTTGTTTCTGGACGTATGAATTACGTGTCTTTATTGCCTTTGCTGAACGACTTGTGTACTAGCTAGAATTATCTTCACAACCATCTTGTATCAAATTTATTGTGTGCTATATTTCATGCTATATGTAAAATAAGCGGTATTGTAAGTTTGTAAAATATTGTGTAAAAGTTTGAACGCGAAATATTATTATAATCAGTTTTTCATATAGAATTGTAGTAGTTGAATTGTATATTAGCTACTAAGTATGAACTTAACGGGTAGGTACTACCCGAATTTAAACTTATAAAACGCTAATATGAGGAAAAAGCTTTTATAAATGAGTTCATATTATGCTACGAGATACTATTGACTACTCTTAATATTCTGTATGATTAACTTGTTCCATTTGACTATTTTGAAGGAAATGGCACCAACTACTCGACACACCGTGAATATGAGTGAAGAGGAATTTCGTACTTTTCTAACTTCGAACATAGCCGCAGTACAGGCTGCGCTACATACCAACAATAACCTTGGATCTAGCAGTACAGGAAATCGTGTAGGATGCACTTACAAAGAATTCACTGCCTGCAAACCTTTGGAATTTGATGGAACTGAAGGACCGATCGGATTGAAACGGTGGACCGAGAAGGTCGAATCGGTGTTTGCCATAAGTAAGTGTACTGAAGAGGACAAAGTAAATTATGCTACGCATACCTTCACAGGTTCTGCATTAACATGGTGGAATACCTATCTAGAGCAAGTGGGACAAGATGATGCGTACGCACTACCGTGGTCAGCATTCAAGCACTTGATGAACGAGAAGTACCGTCCCAGAACCGAGGTCAATAAGCTCAAGACAGAACTTAGAGGGTTACGAACCCAAGGATTTGATATTACCACGTACGAAAGACGATTCACAGAATTGTGTCTATTGTGTCCGGGAGCGTTCGAAGATGAGGAAGAGAAGATCAACGCGTTTGTGAAAGGATTACCGGAAAGAATCCAAGAAGATATAAGTTCACATGAGCCCGCCTCCATACAACAGGCATGTAGAATGGCTCACAAACTAGTGAACCAGATTGAGGAAAGAATTAAAGAACATACGGTTGAAGAGGCCAATGTGAAGCAAGTTAAAAGAAAGTGGGAGGAAAACGGTGATAAGTATCACCAATACAACAACAACAGCAATTACAATAATAATCGCAACAATTATCCCAACAATCGCAACATCAATCGCAACTACAACAAACGGCCCAACAACAACAACAACAACAACAACAGCAACTACAACAATCGTCTCAACAACAATAACAATCGTAACAACAACAACAACAATCAGAAGCAGCTATGCCAAAGGTGTGAAAAGTATCACTCGGGGTTCTGCACCAAATTTTGCAACAAGTGTAAAAGAAATGGTCATAGCGCGGCGAAGTGTGAGGTCTACGGACCAGGGGTTAACAGAACAAAAGGAACAAATGGTGTCGGAACGAGTAATGGCGGAGCAAGTAGTGTCGGAGCAAGTTATTTCAATGTAGTAATGTGGAAAACCGGACCACATTATTAGAAATTGACCGAACCAGGAGAACACGAATGGACAAGGCAGCGGAAGAGTTTTCAATATTAATGCGGCAGAGGCACAGGAAGACCCGGAGCTTGTTACGGGTACGTTTCTTATTGATAATAAATCTGCTTACGTTTTATTTGATTCGGGTGCGGATAGAAGCTATATGAGTAGAGATTATTGTGCTAAATTAAGTTGTCCATTGACGCCTTTGGATAGTAAATTTTTACTCGAATTAGCAAATGGTAAATTAATTTCAGCAGATAATATATGTCGGGATCGAGAAATTAAACTGGTTAGTGGAACATTTAAGATTGACTTGATACCAGTAGAGTTAGGGAGTTTTGATGTGATAATCGGTATGGACTGGTTGAAAGAAGTGAAAGCAGAGATCGTTTGTTACAAAAATGCAATTCGCATTATACGAGAAAAAGGAAAACCCTTAATGGTGTACGGAGAAAAGGGCAACACGAAGCTACATCTTATTAGTAATTTGAAGGCACAAAAACTAATAAGAAAAGGTTGCTATGCTATTCTAGCACACGTCGAGAAAGTACAAACTGAAGAAAAGAGCATCAATGATGTTCCCGTCGCAAAAGAATTTCCCGATGTATTTCCGAAAGAATTACCGGGATTACCCCCACATCGATCCGTTGAATTTCAAATAGATCTTGTACCAGGAGCTGCACCAATAGCTCGTGCTCCTTACAGACTCGCACCCAGCGAGATGAAAGAACTGCAAAGCCAATTACAAGAACTTTTAGAGCGTGGTTTCATTCGACCAAGCACATCACCGTGGGGAGCTCCTGTTTTGTTTGTCAAGAAGAAAGATGGTACATTCAGGTTGTGTATCGACTACCGAGAGTTGAACAAACTTACCATCAAGAACCGCTACCCACTACCGAGAATCGATGACTTATTTGATCAACTACAAGGCTCGTCTGTTTATTCAAAGATTGACTTATGTTCCGGGTATCATCAAATGCGGGTGAAAGAAGATGATATTCCAAAGACTGCTTTCAGAACACGTTACGGTCATTACGAGTTTATGGTCATGCCGTTTGGTTTAACTAATGCACCAGCTGTGTTCATGGACCTTATGAACCGAGTGTGTGGACCATACCTTGACAAGTTTGTCATTGTTTTCATTGATGACGTACTTATTTACTCAAAGAATGACCAAGAACACGGTGAACATTTGAGAAAGGTGTTAGAAGTATTGAGGAAGGAAGAATTGTACGCTAAATTTTCAAAGTGTGCATTTTGGTTGGAAGAAGTTCAATTCCTCGGTCACATAGTGAACAAAAAAGGTATTAAGGTGGATCCGGCAAAGATAGAAACTGTTGAAAAGTGGGAAACCCCGAAAACTCCGAAACACATACGCCAGTTTTTAGGACTAGCTGGTTACTACAGAAGGTTCATCCAAGACTTTTCCAGAATAGCAAAACCCTTGACTGCATTAACGCATAAAGGGAAGAAATTTGAATGGAAGGATGAACAAGAGAAAGCGTTTCAGTTATTGAAGAAAAAGCTAACTACGGCACCTATATTGTCATTGCCTGAAGGGAATGATGATTTTGTGATTTATTGTGACGCATCAAAGCAAGGTCTCGGTTGTGTATTAATGCAACGAACGAAGGTGATTGCTTATGCGTCTAGACAATTGAAGATTCACGAACAAAATTATACGACGCATGATTTGGAATTAGGCGCGGTTGTTTTTGCATTAAAGACTTGGAGGCACTAATTATATGGGGTCAAAAGTATTATATATATACCGACCACAAAAGTCTTCAACACATATTTAATCAGAAACAACTGAATATGAGGCAGCGTAGGTGGATTGAATTGTTGAATGATTACGACTTTGAGATTCGTTACCACCCGGGGAAGGCAAATGTGGTAGCCGACGCCTTGAGCAGAAAGGACAGAGAACCCATTCGTGTAAAATCTATGAATATAATGATTCACATTAACCTTACTACTCAAATAAAGGAGGCGCAACAAGGAGTTTTAAAAGAGGGAAATTTAAAGGATGAAATACCTAAAGGATCGGAGAAGCATCTTAATAGTCTGGAAGATGGAACCCGGTATAGGGCTGAAAGAATTTGGGTACCAAAATTTGGAGATATGAGAGAAATGGCACTTAGAGAAGCTCATAAAACCAGATACTCAATACATCCTGGAACGGGGAAGATGTACAAGGATCTTAAGAAACATTTTTGGTGGCCAGGTATGAAAGCCGATATTGCTAAATATGTAGGAGAATGTTTGACGTGTTCTAAGGTCAAAGCTGAGCATCAGAAACCATCAGGTCTACTACAACAACCTGAAATCCCGGAATGGAAATGGGAAAACATTACCATGGATTTCATTACTAAATTGCCAAGGACTGCAAGTGGTTTTGATACTATTTGGGTAATAGTTGATCGTCTCACCAAATCAGCACACTTCCTGCCAATAAGAGAAGATGACAAGATGGAGAAGTTAGCACGACTGTATTTGAAGGAAGTCGTCTCCAGACATGGAATACCAATCTCTATTATCTCTGATAGGGATGGCAGATTTATTTCAAGATTCTGGCAGACATTACAGCAAGAATTAGGAACTCGTCTAGACATGAGTACTACCTATCATCCACAAACTGATGGGCAGAGTGAAAGGACGATACAAACGCTTGAAGACATGCTACGAGCATGTGTTATTGATTTCGGAAACAGTTGGGATCGACATCTACCATTAGCAGAATTTTCCTACAACAACAGCTACCATTCAAGCATTGAGATGGTGCCATTTGAAGCACTTTATGGTAGAAAGTACAGGTCTCCAATTTGTTGGAGTGAAGTGGGGGATAGACAGATTACGGGTCCGGAGATAATACAAGAAACTACCGAGAAGATCATCCAAATTCAACAACGGTTGAAAACCGCCCAAAGTCGACAAAAGAGCTACGCTGACATTAAAAGAAAAGATATAGAATTTGAAATTGGAGAGATGGTCATGCTTAAAGTTGCACCTTGGAAAGGCGTTGTTCGATTTGGTAAACGAGGGAAATTAAATCCAAGGTATATTGGACCATTCAAGATTATTGATCGTGTCGGACCAGTAGCTTACCGACTTGAGTTACCTCAAAAACTCGCGGCTGTACATAACACTTTCCACGTCTCGAATTTGAAGAAATGTTTTGCTAAAGAAGATCTCACTATTCCGTTGGACGAAATCCAAATCAATGAAAAACTTCAATTCATTGAAGAACCCGTTGAAATAATGGATCGTGAGGTTAAGAGACTTAAACAAAACAAGATACCGATTGTTAAGGTTCGATGGAATGCTCGTAGAGGACCTGAGTTCACCTGGGAACGAGAAGATCAGATGAAGAAGAAGTACCCGCACTTATTTCCAGAAGATGAGCCAACACCTCCAATCGCTTAAAATTTCGGGACGAAATTTATTTAACGGGTAGGTACTGTAGTGACCCAAACTTTTCCGAACCTTTCTATGATTATATGTTTAATGAAAACTATATTTACATGATTAAATGTTTCCAACATGTTAAGCAATCAAACTTGTTAAGACTTGGTTAATTGAAACGGAAATTTTGTAAACGTCTGATTACCCAGTTTGACCAATGATTCACGAACGCTATAAGTTGTATATGACATGATGATACATAAATGAATAAATATATATGTTTAACATGATATAATGATCATCAAGTATCTCATTAAAAATAGTAACAATAAGTTATATACTTAAAAAGGAGACTATTGACGTATGAAACTCGAAACGATACATATAACGATTATCGTTATAACCACGTCTTACTAAATACATATGAAGCATATTAATACATTGTTATATTATATATAACATGATAATATGATAATTAAATATATCATTAAGTGTATTAACAATGAAATACATACGTAAAAATAAGACTACTAACTTAATGATTTCGAAACGAGACATATATGTAACGATTATCGTTGTAACGGCATTTAACTATATATATATCATACTAAGATATATTATATATCATAATATCATGATAATATAACAATTTAACATCTCATTTGTTATAATAATCAATGGGTTAACAACATTCAACAAGATCGTTAACCTAAAGGTTTCAAAACAACATTTACATGTAACGACTAACGATGACTTAACGACTCAGTTAAAATGTATATACATGTAGTGTTTTAATATGTATTCATACACTTTTGAAAGACTTCAAGACACTTATCAAAATACTTCTACTTAACAAAAATTCTTACAATTACATCCTCGTTCAGTTTCATCAACAATTCTACTCGTATGCACCTGTATTCGTACTCGTATAATACACAGCTTTTAGATGTATGTACTATTAGTATATACACTCCAATGATCAGTTCTTAGCAGCCCATTTGAGTCACCTAACATATGTGGGAACCATCATTTGGCAATTAGCATGAAATATCTCATAAAATTACAAAAATATGAGTAATCATTCATGACTTATTTACATGAAAACAAAATTACATATCCTTTATATCTAATCCATACACCAACGACCAAAAACACCTACAAACACTTTCATTCTTCAATTTTCTTCATCTAATTGATCTCTCTCAAGTTCTATCTTCAAGTTCTAAGTGTTCTTCATAAATTCCAAAAGTTCTAGTTTCATAAAATCAAGAATACTTCCAAGATTGCAAGTTTACTTCCAAGTTTTCTAAATCCATTCCAAGTAATCATCCAAGATCAAGAAACCTTTGTTACTTACAGTAGGTTATCTTTCTAATACAAGTTAATAATCATATTCAAACTTTAATTCAATTTCTATAACTATAACAATCTTATTTCGAGTGGAAATCTTACTTGAAATTGTTTTCGTGTCATGATTCTGCTTCAAGAACTTTCAAGCCATCCAAGGATCCTTTGAAGCTAGATCTATTTTTCTCATTTCCAGTAGGTTTATCCAAGGAACTTGAGGTAGTAATGATGTTCATAACATCATTCGATTCATACACATAAAGCTATCTTATTCGAAGGTTTAAACTTGTAATCACTAGAACATAGTTTAGTTCATTCTAAACTTGTTCGCAAATAAAAGTTAATCCTTCTAACTTGACTTTTAAAATCAACTAAACACATGTTATATATCTATATGATATGCTAACTTAATGATTTAAAACCTGGAAACACGAAAAACACCGTAAAACCGGATTTACGCCGTCGTAGTAACACCGCGGGCTGCTTTGGGTTAGTTAATTAAAAACTATGATAAACTTTGATTTAAAAGTTGTTATTCTGGGAAAATGATTTTTATTATTAACATGAAACTATATCCAAAAATCATGGTTAAACTCAAAGTGGAAGTATGTTTTCTAAAATGGTCATCTAGACGTCGTTCTTTCGACTGAAATGACTACCTTTACAAAAACGACTTGTAACTTATTTTTCCGACTATAAACCTATACTTTTTCTGTTTATATTCATAAAATAGAGTTCAATATGAAACCATAGCAATTTTATTCACTCAAAACGGATTTAAAATGAAAAAGTTATGGGTAAAACAAGATTGGATAATTTTTCTCATTTTAGCTACGTGAAAATTGGTAACAAATCTATTCCAACCATAACTTAATCAACTTGTATTGTATATTATGTAATCTTGAGATACCATAGACACGTATACAATGTTTCGACCTATCATGTCGACACATCTATATATATTTCGGAACAACCATAGACACTCTATATGTGAATGTTGGAGTTAGCTATACAGGGTTGAGGTTGATTCCAAAATATATATAGTTTGAGTTGTGATCAATATTGAGATATGTATACACTGGGTCGTGGATTGATTCAAGATATTATATATCGATTTATTTCTGTACATCTAACTGTGGACAACTAGTTGTAGGTTACTAACGAGGACAGCTGACTTAATGAACTTAAAACATCAAAATGTATTAAAAGTGTTGTAAATATATTTTGAACATACTTTGATATATATGTACATATTTGTTATAGGTTCGTGAATCAACCAGTGGCCAAGTCTTACTTCCCGACGAAGTAAAAATCTGTGAAAGTGAGTTATAGTCCCACTTTTAAAATCTAATATTTTTGGGATGAGAATACATGCAGGTTTTATAAATGATTTACAAAATAGACACAAGTACGTGAAACTACATTCTATGGTTGAATTATCGAAATCGAATATGCCCCTTTTTATTAAGTCTGGTAATCTAAGAATTAGGGAACAGACACCCTAATTGACGCGAATCCTAAAGATAGATCTATTGGGCCTAACAAACCCCATCCAAAGTACCGGATGCTTTAGTACTTCGAAATTTATATCATATCCGAAGGGTGTCCCGGAATGATGGGGATATTCTTATATATGCATCTTGTTAATGTCAGTTACCAGGTGTTCACCATATGAATGATTTTTATCTCTATGTATGGGATGTGTATTGAAATATGAAATCTTGTGGTCTATTATTATGATTTGATAATATATAGGTTAAACCTATAACTCACCAACATTTTTGTTGACGTTTTAAGCATGTTTATTCTCAGGTGATTATTAAGAGCTTCCGCTGTCGCATACTTAAATAAGGACGAGATTTGGAGTCCATGCTTGTATGATATTGTGTAAAAACTGCATTCAAGAAACTTATTTTGTTGTAACATATTTGTATTGTAAACCATTATGTAATGGTCGTGTGTAAACAGGATATTTTAGATTATCATTATTTGATAATCTACGTAAAGCTTTTAAACCTTTATTGATGAAAAAAAGGTTATGGTTTGTTTTAAAATGAATGCAGTCTTTGAAAAACGTCTCATATAGAGGTCAAAACCTCGCAACGAAACAATTAATAGTGAACGTTTTTAATCAATAAGAACGGGACATTTCAGCGGAGTGTTGCCGATTGATTTTTACCCTCGGGAAATAATCCCTGTAGACCCGGTTCACAAGGGTAGAAACTTGTGGGGTGGCTTAATCAATCTATCGTCCGTAGAGCGTAAAAGTGCTAACCGGATGACTTCTAGTGAGAGAAAGTAGAGAGAGAGAGAGAAGTGAAGTCTCAGCTCTCAAAGTTATCAGATTATCTGAACTCTGTAAAATGACGACCCAAGGGGTCTATTTATAGTGTCAGATCCACCAGATTGTTTGGGGACACGTGTCAGATGATGATACGTTATGTTATTCGTGATCCGAAATTTATGCTGAAAGGGCCGTTCTCCGGCGAGGGCTTACACGCTAGGCGGCCTTCAGGGCTTACGCATGACGGAGCAGCCTGTGCAACGGAGAACGCTGGACGGTTAACTCCACAAAACTGTTGTTTCCAGCCTTCCTGATGCTACTTTTATGCAACCATTATGCCTTTTATGCGTGTATTCGATAGGATACACCATTATCAACCAACCCGTGATTTCACGGGTCACTAAATTAGTATGCTTTTATTTGTAGGTTTTGGTTTTGTAATTACTCCCTTATCTAAATAACAAAAATTACCCTTATATACTAAACCCCATGAGGGTTTTGGTCGTTTTGACCCTAACCCCCCAAAAAAAAAATTCAAAAACCCCCAAAAAAAAAAATTCAAAACGACAATAGTGGAAAAGGCGGAGAAAAAAACCAAACACCCCCTCAACTTTTTCCCAACTTTCAAATCCAACCCCTCTTTCAGGGTTTAAACATGAAACTTAATATTTTAATTAAAAATCTTAATTAAACTTCACCCATATTTTCAACGGGACATATCTTTCCGCTCGCCTCGCGTTAAATTTTTTCGAACACACCGTTCAACTCAAAAAAACCTTATGAACAAAACGGGACTAACTATACGCGAAACGGACACTTCTAAAAAAACGCTAAATATCTCGGATATATTTAATACATACACACATCTAGGTACTATTTATTCTGTAAATACATAACGCTCCGTTAACTATGAATGCGCAACTTAGAAGCCCCGCAGCATCGCGCGAGCCCATTTTGCTAGTTATGAACAATACTCCCCGTTGAGGTCATGTCAACGCCAACATGAAATCATCATCCATTAATTATTTATTTACTTTTTTACAAAGCATCAATTCTTAATCAACGGAGATATTTACATAATTCTATTGCTTAAAACAAGTTACAACTAACTCAACACAATTTACCGCTATTAAACATCAAAACTTAAAAACCCTAACCTTAAAACATATATACCACCACCACTTGTATCTACAAGAGTAAAAACATACGTAGTACTATAATATTTGTGTTTTCGAATTAACTACTCTTGTATGACGACGTAGTACTAAAAACATACGTAGTACTAAAAACATACGTAGTACTATAATATATGCCATCACCACTTGTCATAATGACGTGAACAGACGGAACATGATTAAAGAAGCATTCAAAGGTTGAAAGTATACCATCAAGAGGTTCACTGTTGTTTATGAAAGTATTAGCGTTAAATATCTTTTTTGGGAAAAAATAACAAATACTATAACAAATAGCTTTCATCGAAAAATGAAAAGAACCAAATGCTATCTACTAACGAGTTTATCCGCCCCAACGAACCGGCCCCAAAAACAAAGACACAATAGCTGAGACCTAAACTAACATCTAAACAAGCACTACAAACATAAACCAAACAAACAACCAAACCAAAAGCAAGCCATCAAGACTCAAACCAATCCAGGTTTTACGGCCTTTGTGAAGCCTTTTCGACCTTTTGGGACCCGATTTAACCACCTTAAAGGAGCATTAAATCACATTAAACTGTCATTAACATGGTTATAATGTCTTATACATACCGAATATTAATTAACTTTTGAGTTACAGTTATGTAATTATACAACATTTTTTTGCGTGTTAATAACAATTATAGAAGTTATGCTTAGAATTTTTTTTTAATAAATTATCAAACACCTTTGGGGCTTGCTTAAAAAACAAAGAAACCAATAGCCCGTGATTAAAATGTGTAGTGTGAAAATTGAATTATGGGAATTTTTAGTCAAATTTAGGGAAGAAAAACAAGTTTGCACAGGAAATATGCCTCTAGAAATTGGGAAGCATATCTACACAAATGCTAACCTTATATTGCTTTGAATTTGCATCACCTCTGAATTCACGACTCTCTAGTCTCTAGAATTAATCATAAATTATACTCCGTATTAACCAGTTATATATATATATATATATATATATATATATATATATATATATATATATATATATATATATATATATATATATATATATATATATATATAAGGGAGATGATGACCACACACCACTTTTTGATCCATGCACACCTAATTATCTATTTTATCCTTATTTATACTTATAATAATAATATTAGTTCATAATGATACCGCAACCCGCAGGCGCACCGCGAATGTATGCGGACAATCACTATTGTGCGTATGCGTGTTCTTGTGTGCGGTATGCGGCGTGTGAATGCCTTTGTTCCCGGTACGGCGGTTGCTTAGCTGTCAAGTAAATATCTTTTCCATAATTATATCCGTGATTCGGGGGAGTCAGTTATGGATGGGATTATGATGATCTGGGACGATTCAAGAATTAGGGTTTGCCTATAAATACAAACCCTGATCATCGTTTACCGGACACAGCACATTACGTAACCATCGCATACGATACACATTACGTAAAACATCATCATTCAGCATCTTTTCAAGGTTAACAGGTTAGTCTTTTGTAAGCTAGTACCTACGACCTTATTTTGGGCCTTCCGATCAGCGACCGCTATCGAAGGTGGACTTAATCACTTGGCCACCCCGCCGACATCATCATGTCGGCCAGGGTTATTCACGGTAGCCGGACCGGAGAGCCACGTTCTAAGATCCTTAAACCCCTCTTTACGTATTGAGCAGGCATATTAAACCCCTCGGTTAAAATATGCATGATCAAGTGGTGCTCTCATTGAGAGTCGAATTAATTCAAGACTGTTTAATTGCTTTTTCTTTTAAGGTTTTGAATTGTATGACTCGTTATTTACAAAATTTTTGAATTTTTTCTTTAACAGTATCATGACTTCCGAGGAATCATCGGAACATACCCAAACAGATGTTCAGAACGCACCGTCTGGTAGTCAACATACACCGGTTATGACTACGGAGGCCGCTACTCAGGCGGGATACACGATATACCCTCCACCTATATCCGGCGAACCCTTTCAGAGGTACAAGCCGATATATTCAGACGGGGTCACACCGCCAAGAGCAAACTCACCAGTCACAACCACGCGGCTGGACTTTTCGTCAGTGGATCCAAGGGTCATCTTTGCAGGCGTTGGCGGTGGAACAACGGGGCCGCATGTGGTTTGCTGCGGCCAGGTACCTATTTACAGTACCACTGTTTCAATACCTCTGCATACGCAGAGCATTCAGCAGAATTCGTCATTTACACCGTTGCAACCTTGGCAACCACCGCGCCCAGTTTCACAATTTTTAACTCCTGCGGATGCGCAGGCGTTACTTAATAGTTGGGGATTTGGGGTCATCCCAGATGCGAACTCTCATTGGGCGCCGATAACAGCGCAGCAGCAAAGCACAGCGCATACAGTTGGGCTTTTAAGTGTGTATCCTCAAGTTTCGCAGATATCTACGCCACAGGTTTCGCTTCCTTTACAGCCACCTGTGTACTCTGCGTCTTCAAGTTATCCCTCTTTTCCAACGCAGCAGCCTTGGTCATATCCGCGGACGCAGGGTCAACCTTGGCAAAATGTTCAAGGGCAGGCAAATCTTGCAAGTCAATTCATGCAGGCCGCACCTCCCGATATGGTTCACTTATTTTCACAACCTGACTTTGTTCAGAACATGATGAAGCGTTTCTTTGCAAATTTGAAAGGGGATCCTGTTAAACCACCCTTCGAGCTACCGACTACCTTTGACAAGTTTCCTCCGCATATATCCGCGTACCCGTTTCCATCAGCACCAAAGATACCTAGCACGTTGGGTACTTACAATGGCCTGACCGATCCAGATGATTTTTTACAGCGCTTCGAAGGCGCAATGCGCACTCAAGGCTGGGTGGATCCGGTTGCATGTCAGATATTTCCTATGACACTACAGGGTATTGCTCGTGAGTGGTTTAATAAGTTGCCGGCGGGTAGTATTGCCGGGTTTATGGATCTGCGGACGAAGTTTTTACTACAATATCAGAATCAGAGACCACGCAAGCGCACTCACATTGAATGCCATGACATCGTGCAGAAGCCCAAGGAATCTTTGGGCGAATTTCTCACAAGGTATACTAATGAGTGCCTGCGTATACCAGATCTCAAACCAGAGCAACAGATTTCCGGACTCATACATGGTATAAACTCAGAACGTCATCCAACACTGGTAAGGCGTCTGCGCCATACAGTCCCAACAACTTATGCCGAGGCGCTTAATGAATGCCACGACTATATGCGGAGTGGCGAAGATAATGACATTCCAACAGCTAGCTCACGCAACGAGAGAAAGGACGATGATGATCGTTCGCGCGATCAAGGTCGCGGTAACAACTCTCGTGGAAGGTATCCTAGCGGTGGTCCAATCAGGAATGATAAAGGGAAATCAAGTGGCAATTATCGAAACAATAATCAGCGCGACATCAATAATCAGAACTATGCGCTACTAAAAAGTTTGTCCAAAACGCCCAAGGAAATTTTGGCAACGGAGTCAGTATGCGCGACCTTCGCGGTTCCGACTCCGCTTACAGAATTTGGCAAGCGGGACAAAACAAAGTATTGTGAATTTCATGACGATTATGGTCACGACACCAATCGATGTAAAAATTTGATGGAACGGGTTCTGGAAGCGCTTCGCGCAGGCAAGTTGGATCATCTAAAACCACCTAAAAAGGACAAGGGAAAGGCCGCAGAAGAGGCTCCAAAGTCTAAGACTTTCGCGTGGCAGAAAGTTGACAAAGCGAAAAATGCCGACTTAACCATTAACATGGTTGACGCAGAGAAAATCAGCCAGCGGAGAAAGTACAATGATCATCAGGATTGGGAGCTTCTCCCGATCACTTTCCCTCCTGTAATGTCAATTGATTCTATTAATGAGCCCATTATCATCAAGTGTAGCATCCCCGATTGCGGAATCCAGGTTAAGCGCATGCATGTTGACACTGGCAGCGGTGTCGATATTATGTATGAGCATTGTTATCGTTTCCTTCCGGCAGAAGTCAAAGCGCAGTTACGTCAGCCTGATATTACGCTATCAGGGTTCTCTGGAGAAAACTCGTGGCCGCTAGGCCGAATAGAATTAATGATAGAGCTTGCGGATGACAGGAACCCGCAGATGATCAGGCGTGAATTGGTCGATTTTTATGTGGTTCGTTCAACTTCACGATATAATGCACTGCTAGGGAGAAACTTTATACGGCGTTTTAACATTATCCCATCGGTAGTGCATGGTTTGATTAAGTTTCCCACAGTAGGAGGCGTTGCCACAGTTGCGTCACATCAAGCAACCGAGCTGTGTGGCTCTGTCGCGTCTGTAAGCCCTCCTAGCGTAGGAGAGCAACTTGCAAACTGTGCAGTAATAGCAAATCGCTTGCATCCGGATAAGCGAATTAAAATCGGCGCAGGCTTGTCAGCCGAAACGAAGGGCAAGTTGCATGGAATACTGTCAGCTAATGCAGATATTTTCGCATGGCGCGAGTCAGACATGACAGGGGTTCCACGGGATATTGCGGAGCATAAGTTAAACGTTAATCCATCATTGACACCCGTTAGGCAAAAGAAGCGGCATATGGCCCTAGACCGCAGTGATTGGTTGTGCGCAGAGGTGGACAACCTTGTCAAAGCAGGCATTCTGCGGGAAGTGCGTTATCAGACATGGGTTGCAAATCCTGTGTTGGTAAAAAAGGCTGACGGTAACTGGAGGATGTGCGTTGATTTCAAATATATCAATAAGGCATGTCCCAAGGACAATTACCCTCTCCCGGAGATAGACTGGAAGGTAGAATCACTATCGGGATTTAGGTACAAGTGTTTTCTGGACGCGTACAAGGGTTATCACCAAATCTTAATGGCTGCGGAGGATGAGGACAAGACTGCTTTTCATACGCCGCAGGGTATTTATTGTTACACGAAGATGCCTTTCGGTTTAAAGAATGCTGGCGCGACCTATCAGCGTGTAATTGACGCAGCATTCAAGCACCAAATCGGTAGAAATCTTGAAGCGTACGTCGACGACTTGGTAATTAAAAGTAACACCGAAGAAGACATGCTCGCAGACATCCTGGAAACGTTTGCATCTCTGCGCAGGATCAACATGAAGCTTAACCCGCTAAAATGTAGTTTTGGGGAAGAGGAAGGCAAGTTTTTAGGTCATGTGGTGACAGCGCGGGGTATCAAGGCCAATCCCAAAAAGATTGAAGCCATTGATAATTTGCCATCTCCGAAGACAAGGAAAGATGTGCAGAGTCTAACGGGGAAGCTTGCGGCTATCACACGGTTTCTGTCGAAAGCCGCAGAACGACAGTTGCCATTCTTCAATACTTTGAAAAATTGTTTGAAGAAAAAAGACTTCGTATGGACTCAGGAAGCGGAATCAGCCTTTCAGGAGATGAAAAAGGTGCTTGCAGAATTACCAACACTTACTGCGCCAGTATCAGGAGAAACGCTAACGCTGTACCTCGCGGCATCGAAGGAAGCTGTCAGCTCAGTCCTCATCGCGGATCGCGGAAAGGTAATCCATTAATTTACATGCTTTATTTATATCGCAGAAATTTAACGATTGAGGTTTTTCTCAGACGCAAATGCCGGTCTACTTCGTAAGCAAGACGCTGACATCAAGCGAAGTAAACTACTCACCAATAGAAAAGCTTGTATATGCGCTGGTCCATACGGCGCGGCGTTTGCGCCGATATTTTCAAGCACATCCAATCGTGGTTCTAACTGATCAACCAATCAAACAGGTTGGTAAACGCCTACTTTGCGGCAATGACCGGGGTTACCGCATTGACTAACGCAATCATTTTTCTTTCAGGTGTTGTACAAGCCTGAGATTTCTGGCCGAATGGCTAAGTGGGCAGTTGAATTAGGTGAACATGAAATAAATTTTTCTTCGCGCAGTGCGGTTAAGGGTCAAATACTTGCTGATTACCTAGCAGAATTACCTGCGGAGGTCGAGGCATCAGCAGAACATCAGGATCCACCTGCACCAACTTTGTCACCATGGGAATTGTACTCCGATAGTGCATGCAGCGCATCTGGTGCAGGTGCCGGTGTAATTTTAACAGGCCCGGATGGCGAAGAGCATACATACGCACTGCGGTTTAATTTTGCTGTTACAAACAACGAAGCAGAGTATGAGGCTCTGTTAGCAGGTATGCGCATTGCGCATAGGTTAAATGTTAAAATTTTGCACGCTTATGTGGATTCAAAGCTAGTATGCAGTCAAGTCAGCGGAGATTTCGAAGCGCATGACATAGCCATGCAGCAATATCTATCGCTTGTTCACAACCTCGCTGACCAGTTTGAAGCTTTTCAAATCTCCCACGTTATGCGGGGGCAAAATAAGAAAGCGGATGCGCTAAGCAAACTGGCTGCCTTGGCTTTTGATCATATGGGGAAGAAAGTTCTAATAGAAGAACTCAATGCGAAATCCATTGTTATGATGCCTTTAGTGGCACCAGTCGAGGAATCAAGCTCAACATGGATGACACCCATCGTGGCTTTTCTGCGGGATGGCACTTCTCCTGCAGATTCCGCTGATGCAAAGAAAGTCCGCGTTAAGGCACCGCTGTATGCCCTTGAGGGTAACGTCCTATATCGAAAGAATTATTTGGGACCGCACTTAAGGTGCATTGGCCCGAAAGAGGCGGAGGAAGTTGTACGCTAGGTACATGAGGGTGCATGCGCACTCCATTCGGGGCACAGGTCCATTGTGTCAAAAATAATGCGGCTAGGATATTATTGGCCCACCATGTACACGGATACTGCGCGCATAGTTAAGCAATGTGAATCATGCCAAATACATGCACCTATTAGCAGAGCACCTGCGCATCCAATGATACCAGTCTCCTCACCGTGGCCATTCTGCAAATGGGCAATCGACATAGTCGGACCATTCCCAAAAGGCCGAGGAAACATCAAATTCTTGATTGTTGCAATCGACTATTTCACAAAGTGGGTCGAAGCGAGACCGCTGGCAGCAATCTCAGGAAAAAGGGTTCGAAATTTTGTATGGGAAGACATCGTCTGTCGATTTGGTATACCAAACGAAATTGTTAGCGATAACGGTACGCAGTTCGCGGGTGACCCTTTCCGCAGCTGGTGCGCGGAGCTTAATATTAAGCAAACTTTTACATCTGTCGCGCATCCGCAGGCGAATGGCCAGTGCGAAGTCACCAACCGGGATATAGTAGCTGGAATCAAAGCTAGGTTGGGTCATGCTCGCGTTGGTTGGGTGGATGAACTACCGAAGGTTTTATGGGCGCATAGAACAACACCCAAAGCAAGCACTGGTGAGACCCCGTTCAGTTTGGTCTATGGATCAGAAGCTGTTGTACCCGCAGAAATTGGGGTACCAACGTTCCGCATACAAAATTTTGATGAGCAAAATAACTCTGAAGCTTTGCGGGAAAATCTTAATTTACTGGAGGAGCACAGACTCTCTGCGGCTGTCAACGAAGCAAATAACAAGCAAAAAATCGCAAAGTACTATAATCAGCGTGTGCGTTCGCGCTCTTACAAGTGCGGTGACTTGGTTTGGCGTCAAAAATACGCAAGTCATGCTGAGGATACTGGGAAGCTGGGCCCCCGTTGGGAAGGTCCATACAGGGTAGCGAAGGCAAACAATACCGGGGCGTACCATCTCGAGACACTAGATGGAAAACCTGTTAAACGCACTTGGCATGCGACGTTATTGAAAAAATTTTATATGTAGCTAGGTGGACCTGATCACTCCAGTTTATTGTAGCACATTATTTTTTCTATGTATTTTTCGTCCGTTTGGATGTGTCGCGGTTGTAATTGTGATTAATGCCAATTAAATATTTACTCGCGCATACTTTTGTTGTTTAAATCTTTTTTGTATGCGGTTCCTGCCTACTTAAGGGGTGTCCTCTAGCCCCCGTGCGGCAGAAGCCTGTTTGGTTACAAGGCTAGACGTTAACGGCAGGCAAAGGGAATTGGTTTTCCCCTAGCCAAGCGCCACGCAGACTAGATGGCTGCAAAGTCGACTTAAAAAATTACAAGCATTGGTTTGCTTGTGCGTAATTACTCTCGCATTGGTTTGCGTGAGGAACTCAAAGCATAAAAACATTGGCTTGTTTTTAGTTGCGTTGCTTACCATACAGCTATAGTGCACCTCTAGTACATGACAAAGCGATAACGCAGTAGCTTTCGAGTCTAAATTATTAAAGGGTAATTGTTAAAGTATTGTTTTATTTTACGCAGTAATACCCGCATACGCATGAGTTTTGGTTAACTATGCGCATGGGCATGCGGTTCACATTTTGTTTTGATTCGCGATATATAAACAAATAAACACACTACGCATGCATATCAGGAATATATATACATCAAATTAAGTTGTTACATAAGAGGTAATTGTTTGTAACGCCTGCCCAACACGGGACTTAGGGCTGCAAAAATACAAATACCTGCCTAAGCATAGGACTTACGGCGCAATCCAACACTAATAATCCTCCTTTAAAAACCCATCGATTGACATGTTCGGGTCCGCAGCGAATGCGTTGATTAGGGGGATAGGGATGGACTTGATGGCTTCTTCCGCCTCCATTAATGCTGCAGCCGTTCCCTCTTTTAGCTTCTTTTGAACGATGTCGGGGAACGGCGGTGTTAGACCGCAAGCTTGGATTACCTCCTGCACAGCCTTGTTGATCTCATGGTCCCTGACCGCATCAACGTAGGCATTGAACTTGTCGGACACAGGCTCTGAGTCCATCACCTTTTGCGCAATGGTAGGGAGTGCGGTGCGCAGCTTCGCTAGATCCGCCTCTGCCAGCTCGCGGTTGGTAACCGCGTCATCCCTTTCCCTCGTAACTTTCTCAAGCTCCGAACGCAAACGTTCTGCATCCCCCTTCGCCTGCTCAACCGCACCAACCAGCTCACGGCTCTTTTTTCTTTCCTCAATCAGCGCGGCTTTGGTTTCATTCGCGGTCGACGCAACCGCCTTGCGCGCCTCCTCAGCAGCATCCCTATCCTTCTTGACCTGATCTACACCCGCCTGCAGAAGTCCCAGCTCTACCTCTTTGCGCAAAGCTAGCTGGTATATGCTGGAAGAGCGGCGGGCCTGATCCGCAAACATGCCGAAAAATACAAGGCCGTTTTGAATAAAGGCATTGTGTGCCTGGTTAAACGGTAGAGCGGCCAGTTGCTCGCGAAATTCGTCCGGAAAGATTTGCTGCAGGAACGCAGACTGCTCTGCGGCATTTTCTGCGGAAGACTGTGTGAGTTGGCTGAGGTTGGCAACGCGGAAGCTACCTTGCGGAGGAGTTGGTGTGGAATCGGAATCCACGTGTATTGTCTTATCCTTTGATGTGGCGGTAGCTTGGAGATCTGGGTTGACCCGCTGGGTGGACGGCTGCGTCTCCTCCACATGCTCTGCATATCAGTAAATAGTTATAACGTGAACTTTATTATGCGGTGAAGACGCAAGAAATGGGCGCTTACCAGTGATGGGGGGAAGTAGTTCTGCGGAGCGTGGCTCGATTGGAACAAAGTTATCGTTCCGCATGTCCTCCCTTTGTTTGGGAGTCATCTTCTTCTTCTTCTGCTGAGCCGCAGAGGTCTCAGCTGCTTTGCGTTTGTCGCCGGATGCCGCCGGCGATTGCTCCACGTTTTCGCTAGTTTTCTCCTGCTCTAGCTGTACGTTCACATCTTGCTTGCGGAAGGAGATCCCCGCAATCTCTTCCGCAGTCAGCACCTTCTTCATCCTCATTTCTGCAAAGATACGCTCATGCGTTAGATAATATACATACAAAAAC
Source organism: Rutidosis leptorrhynchoides (assembly GCF_046630445.1). Classification (NCBI taxonomy): domain Eukaryota; kingdom Viridiplantae; phylum Streptophyta; class Magnoliopsida; order Asterales; family Asteraceae; genus Rutidosis; species Rutidosis leptorrhynchoides. The sequence goes on along the minus strand of NC_092336.1, from coordinate 78,369,021 downwards.
AGTTTAGTACGCGATTATACTATTCCTACCCTTTCCATCCGGTCCGACTATGGCTGGGCGCACATCCTCCCATGGCCAGTGTGCGGATATCTTCCCTAGCCGCAGCATTACGTTCCCATATGATCGATGCACTAGCTGTGCGTTTGCACACTCCGCTAATAGTTTCCTTTCATCCTCATCCAGGGCGGGGGTCTTGTTTACATCCTTCTCCACCTTCTCGAACCATATCAACGTTTGCGGGAAGTTTGCACTCACCACAGTTTGGTCGACGAAAAAGAATGTCTCTTTCCAATTCCCCGCATTCGATTTTGGGGTCTTGGTGAAGTTTTGACGAGCGAAGAAGGTGAACCACGATTTGTGGTGGTGAGCTAGTCGGTATAAATGGCAAAACACCTTCACCAGGGGCACTTTCTTGAGTGCAACGCACCACATCTTGAACAAGACTATTTTTCCTATAGCGTAAGGGTGTAACTGACCTAATCCGACCTTAAAATGATCTAGCACGCCCAGGAAGAAATCAGTGGGAGGAACCCTAAAGTTGCCATGCTTAAAAGCATGTTCGTAAATAGCCACCTTTTTCTCCGGTGGCTCGTGGGCTCGCTGATTAGACAAAGGGGGCACCGGATTGTACTTGGCTAAGGGAGGATACTGTTTCACTAAGTAATCTATGTGCTTCTGCTCTATAACAGACTCTACGCTATCTACATACGTCTCGTTAGCTTTAGTCATTTTCTAGGAGTAATCGGATGAATACTAACCTTTAAATGGTGGCCGGAATGTTCGATTTTTGATCGGAATTCAAATTGGCAGCGTAACGAGGAAGCTTGAAGCAGGGAAGTGGAAATGAGCTGCGAAATGGAGTATTTATAGGGCAGATTGGATGGAGTGGTGTGATCGTGGCTGTACACGTGTTATGCAATCGACGGCCAGCACTTTATTTGTGCGCGTGGATGCCAGTTCGGTATGATTACATGTGCGCGCGTGGTTGGCACGCGCCTGACACACTGCCACTTTATGTCATGTCCGCCGAATGGGCTTCTGCGATTGTGACAGGCATTTAATGGCATCGAGGCGCACGCGGAATATTAAATGCTAACCGTTTTCTTGTTTTTTCTTTCGCTTAATAGTTTGATATCATACGCCTCGCGTCATATAACATCAAACTGGGGGGACATAATGATACCGCAACCCGCAGGCGCACCGCGAATGTATGCGGACAATCACTATTGTGCGTATGCGTGTTCTTGTGTGCGATATGCGGCGTGCGAATGCCTTTGTTCCCGGTACGGCGGTTGCTTAGCTGTCAAGTAAATATCTTTTCCATAATTATATCCGTGATTCGGGGGAGTCAGTTATGGATGAGATTATGATGATCTGGGACGATTCAAGAATTAGGGTTTGCCTATAAATACAAACCCTGATCATCGTTTACCGGACACAGCACATTACGTAACCATCGCATACGATACACATTACGTAAAACATCATCATTCAGCATCTTTTCAAGGTTAACAGGTTAGTCTTTTGTAAGCTAGTACCTACGACCTTATTTTGGGCCTTCCGATCAGCGACCGCTATCGAAGGTGGACTTAATCACTTGGACACCCCGCCGACATCATCATGTCGGCCAGGGTTATTCACGGTAGCCGGACCGGAGAGCCACGTTCTAAGATCCTTAAACCCCTCTTTACGTATTGAGCAGGCATATTAAACCCCTCGGTTAAAATATGCATGATCAGTTCAACTTCCTATGAGCATAACTGTGATTTTGTGAGATAAAAGTGTACATAGATCACAAAAGTAGTGTGTGAGAATCACCTACATATATAAATTATATTAGCTATATTATTGCATTATATTATTGTATATGGTAAAATATTTTAAAAGCCTAAAAGGTAATACTGCGAGTAAACGTACTTATATTTAGTGTATACAACTTCATATTGGTTCATTTTGTGTATTCGATCGTACATGATACTTTTTGTAAACAATAAGGAATTATATTATATTAAGACCACTCTAGCAAGGGGCAGAAGGAAAATGAGAGGGGACTACAAAGCCATAATATTCAACTATCTACTTTTCAACCTTTATTTATAAACAACGAGAAGAAAAATAAACGAATGAATCCCATACATTCGATCTTTGGTGTAAGCGACGATTTTACATTCAATTTTGATTGTTAGATGACGTGGTGACTTATACTACTGATACGCCATTTGAATCACACAAATAAATAAATAAATAAATAAATAAATAAAAAGATTCAACATGTACACACACAATAAACCAAAATAAAATTGAGTACAAATACAAAATGCATAGAGGTGATTAAAGTGCGTACTCAAACAATTAGTTTTGTATTTGATTCTCCTTTACATGTTTAACATACGATCTAATCTAATTTAAATGGCTTACGGGAAAGATGCTTCGAATCAAAACAAAAAAAATTTCTAGCAATAAGCGACGGAATTACAACCACTAATGACAGAACATTGAACAACAGATTGATCATGATATATTGACATATTTACGAACACATAAAATTTTCTAATTATGGCTATATACACACATATATACTTGAATTGAAGTCGTCATCCTTATTCACGTCTTGCTTCTTTTGTTGACACGCGACCCCACAAGGCCACAGACAGCATGTCATATTCATCATTAGCATACGTGTGTGCTTACGTATATTGAAATGTCAAAGGGTCTTTTGCTTAACATTGACGATATAATTAGACCACAAACAATGTGCCGTCACTATCCCATCGTCACCCACGCTCGCAATTTGACGCCCCCAACGCAGCGTCACGGCTGACGCCTAAGGGGCGTTAGTCACCGTTTCAACGAGAGAGAAAACGCGTCAGGACACGTGACGGCTTCTGATTGGTCCGTATTTTTTGACCGTTTGGCAACTGTTTTTTTTCTTCTTTTTGAAACATTTTCTATAAGCCTCATTTCACTTCATCTTATTCACACCAACACACTCTATTCTCTCTTTATTTTACTTACAAATATATAAAAAAATATGGTATCTTATTTGATTAATTCCGAATCCGATTCAGAATATGAGCGTATTATTGAGCTTATTCAAGAATTAGAAGATGATAATTCGGAAGTCGAGTCCAAGCGGGTTCCGAGAACCCAAAATTATATTCTGAGAGATCGTGAAACGGCGGCAAAAAACTTATGGAATGATTATTTTTGTCCGACGCCCGTGTATCCGTCATATAAATTTAAAAGGCGTTTTCGTATACGGATTCAATTATTTCTCCGAATTTCACAAGGTATTTCTAATTACAATAGTCATGATATTCCCAAACATTTTAGATTTTTTACCGAACGTTTTGATGTTATCGATCGACCGACTTTTACCATATTACAAAAATGTACTTCGGCTCTACGCCAATTGGCGTATGAAACCGCTGCCGATATGTTCGATGAATATTTAAAAATGAGTGAGGCTGTCTCAATACTTTATTTAGACAACTTTTGTAAATGTGTTATCACTTTATACAAACCTCACTACGTGAGAACTCCTAATGCATATCATGTTCAACGATCATCTAGTAAACATGGGAGAAACATGGTTTGAAGTGTATGCTCGGGAGTATTGATTGTATGTATTGGGTTTGGAAAAATTGTCCCGTTGCTTTGAAGGGACAATACACTCGGGGTGATCATAAAAACCTACCATTATACTTTAAGGCTAGCATCACGAACTATGTCAGTAAACAAGATGCAAATAGTTATGAAATGTTGTGTCATATTACATAATATGATTTTAGAAAATAATGGTTTTGCGCTAAGTAATTGAGAGGAAGCTTTATTTACCGAGGACATGGAAAATCGTCCCGAAGGTATACCGAATAGAGCTCGGGATTAAAACATTATCATCCGAGAGATAAGAGATAAAGCGATGCACGACGCACTAACCGAAGATCTTGTCGAGCATATTTGGAACCTTCCGTCCACATACCGCACCATGAACTATTTTATTTTATGTATTCTTAAATTATATTAATTTATGTAATGATAAAATTTTATGTAATGATTAAATTTTATGAAATATTAATTTGTGACTTTTTTTTATTTTATATGTATTTTATTTTATAAAATATAATTTGTATTCATATTTAATAAAAAAGAATAAAGAAAAAAGTAAAGCTAGTATGACCTACAAGAATTTGACACAGAAATAGAACGTCAAGATTAATGAGTGTCAAAAACTAACACTGTCACGTCACAAACAAATTAGACTAAAAAGTGTTGTGTGAAGTCACAAGCAAAGTTAAAAATGGTCTGCATTTCAGGTTTTCACCCATGCTTCTGACTTTTCATGGTCAAAATTAGTTGCATTACTACGGAGTAATAGTTATACTCATCTTTATGTCATGTCAAAACTCTTACAAAAGGTTACCAAGAATCTTAAATTAAAAACGAGTATATGTTATAAAAAATAAAAATCAAATTTATACCGTTAAATTCAATATATATATATATATATATATATATATATATATATATATATATATATATATATATATATATATATATATATATATATATATATATACTAGATTTATGAGCCCGTCCGTTGGACGGGTACTCATCTGAAAAAATTATGTATTTTTTTCGCACATTTTCTAAATAAAAGGTGTACATATAATTTGAAGAGGACAAAGAATAAATATAACAAAAACATTTCAAATATGTTTATCATATAAATGTTCATAACACAAGTTTTCGTTAATGTTAACTAAAAACATTTAAAAGATAAAAAGCACGTTCCTTGTACTTGTACTTGAATAAGCAGTTTGTGCCTGGCTTTAGTCGATTTTCTTGTTTGAATTGCTTGAATTCATAAGACACACATAGATTTGGTTTTTTTCCGACTCCTCTCAAAAGCTTTTTAATAACCCGTGCGTTGCACGGTGGCTTAAAAAATTTGTATACTAATACATTAAATTTGTTACATATCGTTTATGTTATACGTTAAATACGCCATGAATGTCTTTTGTTATATATGTATCATATATGGTATATAAGCAACTTGCACAATTCGTGTAGTTAGTATATTGACATCAAATTTATATTTATGTGTACAATATTAATTCCAAAGACTACACACAATACTATAATAAAGTGTGCAACAGACATGCTCATTACCCGAAAGTTATAACTGACTTGTCGCACATTTTAACGTTAAGAGTTGCCATCGTTTATTTCAGGTTTCCACCATCACCCGAACTTAAATGTCAGACCAGCAGCAAGACTTTGGGTCCCGACGTTATATGTATATTCTTAAAGTAACAATGATCGATCAGCATTGTGGGTTCAAATTTACCAACCAAATGTCATTTTGCTTTGGTAAAAACTCAAAGTGGTAAAGTGAGTTAAGAAAGAAAATAAGCTTTAAGTCAAGAATGAATACTCTTATGGCATAACAAACTATACTTCAACTACTTTAAAAAAGATTACATCTTTTACTATAGACTATTCAAATTCGCAAAACATGCCAGGTCAAATTGGTCAACTTTGAATTAGGTCAAATATGGTTAATGAGAGTAAGAGAGTGGTAAAATTTGTAAAGACAAAGTTATATAGAACCTAATAAATTGTTATATTTATAAGTTTATGTGATTTTGCTTTAGTCAAAAGACTCAAAACTAATGTTTAACCGATTTAAAATATAACCTATTTGAAGTAACCCATTTTCACACTTGTAACAATAGTCCATGACAATTCCATGAGTCACTGTCACTATTACATTAAATGTGTGCATATGACAACCTAAGTTAACTACAAATGGTTCAAGTGGCAACGAATAAAATGTCTCGGTAAGGTACATTAGCAAAGAAACAGTTAACCGCAACAATATATTATAATGCATTAGCAAATCCCTAGTATATTTCTATTAACAAATAGTACGTAGTTGATTTTATAACATATGTATATCAACGTAGGCTACATGTATAACCATACAGTTAACTAAATACAAATTACAGCAAACGACATTATAAATCTAATCCTATTAACATTTTGCCACAAAAAATGAGCAGCCACATATCTATGACTAAAAAAGTGCTGAAATAATTATGAAAACTAATTAATACAGTACCACAACATGAAGCAATTTAGAAAGACCTGCCACAATATCAGCTATACCAGCAATATGATCGCTAAGACCGAATGATTGTACGCGGCATTCAATATTAGACGCTGTCATTTAAGAGAAATATATCAATAGCACTTCATTATAAAGCGCAAATATAAAAGTTAATAGCTAATAAACACTGTAAATGATACATAAAAAGTAACTTACCATTCAAAGTGGCATCATTAGGTATATCTTGTAAACCTAACAATAGTAGACGTTCCGAAAGTGTCAGTAACCAAATGCGATTGATAAGAACCCGTAGTCGCCATACGTTTACGATAACGCAATATATTTCTAACTGCAACTTGTCTCGGAGACACATAAGACGTATCTGCAGCATATATAACATCGCCAAAGAAGCAACATTCCTAAATCACTTTATGTGCTTGGTTTTTAGGCGGCTTTATACTTTTGTAGGTCTTAAACACAACACCTATTAGAGTTAACTAAACCAACCTATGAATCTACAATAAATACAATTAAAACAAACACATCGCATACCACATTACCAAAATAGCATTACATAACTGACTAAACTAACTGAAAAAAACAATAAAAATGCGGAAAACTTACTTAATAACGACAACAACAAACTCTCATACAATAAGCTGCAAACATTAAAAATGAATTATATATATTATATCATGATACACAAGATACATCAAACTCTCGTACTATAACCTGCAAACATAAAAGCGAATTACATATATGGCAATTGACCCATTTTGACCCATTTTATTAGACTTCTGTATGCTTTTGATAGAATATACTTACCATTTTCTGTAACAAATGTATACTTGCCATTTGCATTTGCGAGAAACAAAAGAACAGAACAAACTACCACAATTACTACCTCTCCTTTGCCTTTTCTAGTCGACATTATACTAATTACAATTAAAATGCAACAACAAACAATATTTGCTATGAAAATCAAACATCGTCGTGCAACAATGAAACAACAAAACACGAAGAAAAGCAACACACAAAGGCTAAAAATAAAAAATAAGTGCAAAATTCACAGCAAAACAAAACACAAACCATCACACGTATAAGCAACAATACTAATAACAACAACAAAAGCAGTCATTACCGTCACAAAGGTGAAGCACAAAATGCAAGTAGCAATTTAAAACGCAAATCCAGTAAGGGCCTTCAAATTAGCAACGAACACCAAAATCAAGACAGAAAAACAAAATTGCCAACAATTGTGGTCGAAATCAGTGGCGAAAACTAACCTTACAACTTATTTGCACTTATTATTCTACCTCTTTTGAAATGAAACAAATTATTCTGCCTCTTTTATTTTAACATCAAACTATCATCAATACAATTCTTAAATCATTTTTATATACATAACATCAAAATTAGTATCACTTAATTTGAACACTAAAACTAATTATTGCTACCGGTTTCATATAGCACATCCAAGCACCCACTGAGCTAAAAGAGAAATTGTAGGACACTTACAGGAGCTAAAAATGATGCTTAGTTACATTAGGATTGTCCCAAATAGATATTAAGGAAATCAATCAGGCACAACTTATTGAAAGTGTATGCTCTTACTACCTATTAATAAAACATCCAACAAAATATATACATTGCAGCCTCTACTCAACACTAAATAGTAACTATGACAAACTTCACTTTTTAAACGGTTATAATATCTAACTAATAAAAGACTACTTACATCATCTTAGTGCATTAACAATCTCAATAAAAGAAATGTCCAACTGAACCGAATCATCTTTACTATAATGTTTTAACCGATCCAAATACAAAATACAATGAAACTAAACTTTCCATGAGCTATATGCAACACAGACATGAACCGGTTTTCCATCAATTGCTAAAGTAATCAGACACCAATGGCAAAATAATAATAATAATAATAATAATAATAATAATAATAATAATAATAATAATAATAATAATAATAATAATAATAATAATAATAATAATAATAATAATAATAATAATAATAATAATAATAATAATAATAATAATAATAATAATAAAGAATCACCTCATTTCTGTTGTAGCAGCCTTTTGGAGAATGTCGTGTTTTTGGATTGCTGTTAGATCATCGCACTGATAATCTTATAACAATAACCTTAATCATGTTAAGATTTTCATCAGCATTTCTAGTTAGCAGCTGCATTCCACCTGAAACCATAATGACATGATAAAAATTAAGTAGATATCAAATGTCAAATGCCACCATCAAATTAAATTTTCAACAACATAAATAAAAAGTCATCAATTGGATTTCGTCCCAAAACCATAATCACAGTCTAAAAACTGGACGACGTGATGTCGGTTTCATGGTTTCGGTATATAAAAAACTGAACGAAAGTCAATTTGAGCATAACTCTAATGCATCACTTACAGTCCAACATCTATAGAAAGCTTAAATAAACAAACCATTACACATCAATGGAACAATCAACCTAACCCATTTTCCCATGAAACCAAAAAAATGACCCAAAAGTTACTTTGACCCATTACTGACCTTAGTATTGTGTCAAACATTTGAGGTTTCTTTTTTCAAACATTTACATCAACTCACCATGTCGATCGGAATGAACTTTTGAGGTTTCTTTTGTCCTTTCGTCACAAATCAAGTATAAACAATAACAAAAGAAAGACTATAATTAGTGAGTTTAAATAACGAAGAACCCTGACTATAATTTACGGTGAACCTTGACTGTTACAAACCACATTCAAAAATTATAAGGTTCGACTCGTCCTGATTCAAGCAGCCCATTTGCCATCGATACTTTTGATATCTAAGCATAGCTTAGCCTACTAAAATTATATATAAAATAACTATAGCTAAATTTGAACTACTTTCAACCCGTTTAACCTATTACACCCGTCTTTCAAGTTCCCATTCAACCAAATTTGTTTAGTTGACCACATTGGAGATAAACAACCTGCAACAACAACAACATAGTCATGTTTTATGTGAAGATCGCTCCAAATCCATATGGACGAACACGTCATTCATCGATTTCATTGCGAGGTATTTGACCTCTATATGATACGTTTTGTAAACATTGCATTCTTTTCAAAAGGTACACAATAAATGAATATCAATTTCTAAGGTTTTCAACGTTTGATGATTTCTACATATAGACAATCGCCATAAATAATAGTTTACCATAATACATCCGTTGACAATGAAGTCAAAATAAGATACACGGTGATGATTTTGTGAATGCAAAGTTTTCTTGAATAAAGCATGTATGACTCCATGCACATAGCTTGTATCACATATAAGCAAACAGCGGAAGACTTCTAGAAACCTGAGAATAAACATGCTTAAAAGTGTCAACACAAAGGTTGGTGAGTTCATAGTTTTAATGTTGCGCATAATCTGTATATAAAGGTGAATCATAAGTTTTCAGTTGTTTCATCCAGAAACGTTTATCAAAATATTCTACGAAATTGAGCACCCTGGTAACTAAACTTAACGTATATATATTTTGTACCCTTTGTATAATCATTTTAATAATACACGCAAACCAACGTGTACGCTTCTCAAATAGCATACGTCTGTTAAAAGGCTAGTGCTCTAGCTCGGACGGGGATATCAAGCCCTATGGATCCATATACTACTACTCGCGCCCACCAGTTCTTATAACCGGCAGTTACTAGTTACCAAAGCTAAGGGATTTTCGGTTCAAACTCAGTGTAGAATTTAGTATGTACTTGTATCCATTGCGTTTAAAATAAAGTGCATGTATTCTCAGCCCAAAAATATATATTGAAAAAGCAATTAAAAAGAGAGCAAATGAAACTCACGAATATAAATATTGTAAAACAGTTAATAAAGCATTTGCATGTATTCTCAACCCAAAAATGTAAAGGGTAAAAAGGGCAAATGAAACTCACCTTAGCAGCACATAAGGTCATTTACCAAAAAGTGACCGAAACTCGGAATGCAAAATTAACCGTAGATCTCAACGTATCAATATTGTGATTCAATATTGTAGGAAAGTATGTAGACGCAACGGAGATGATAAATACTAGTTTGACTCACGAGCAAAACACTTGAACAATACTCAAAACCTCCTTAGTAATAACCCATAGTTTTCTTAGCTCTATCCCGCTTGAAAACCCATTTTGAAAGTGACACCCTCATGACCTCGTCGTAGTATTTTAAGTGATATAATTAGTAATAATAATAATACTACTAATAATAATAATAAAATAAATAATAATAATAATCTTAATAATAATAATATTAATAATAATAATATAAATAATATTAATATAAATAATAAATAATAATAATATTAGAGGGAGTAGTATATGTGAAATTTAAACTCGAGCAGAAACTGGCCTTTTATAGGCAACTTTTTGGAATCTGATGCCCATGCGATGGCATGGGTTTTTAGTGTGTTTTCCATGCGATCGCATGGCCGCCTGATCCAGCTCAAAATATTTTTGTTTTCTTGTTTGTCGACATATTATTATATAATATATATAATATATATAATTTAAATAATTAATTATATATTATATTAAATTTATGCGCATAGTTGACTTGTAATTTTTGTTCCGATGACTCGTACGTTGTCACTCGACTTATGTCACGGTTCCGGTTTCTCGAACGCATTTTCGTACGCTTAGAAAACTCGCAATTTACATTTTGTGACTCGTACCTTTGTCAAAATATAGTCTTAAATTATCAATAAACTATATCATTCAAAGTGTATCTTAAACTTTCGAGTGTTTTGGTCATTTACTTCTATAAATCATTGTCTCGCTATTTGTTAACATATATATAATAACAAATCATTTTATGACCAAGTTAATATATATTTTCAACATTCATAAACACATTTTAAATATACGTCGCAAGTTATTCATATAATTAATATTCCAACTTATCATATATATTCAAATAAATATTTAAACCAATAAGTTTAATGTACGGTATCAAACAATTAATACATTGTTACATTTTCAAGTTATAGTATATATATATATGTATCTATATACATATAATTGTTCGCGAATCGTCAAGAATAACCGAAAGGTATTTGAATATATGAAAGTAGTTCAAAAATTTTGAGATTCAGTTTTACAGACTTTGCTTATCGTGTCGAAAATGTTAATCATACAAAGATTAAGTTTAAATTTGGTCAGAAATTTCCGGGTCATCACAGTACCTACCCGTTAAAGAAATTTCGTCCCGAAATTTGAGTGAGGTCGTCATGACTAACAATAAAAATGTTTTCATGATGTATATGTGTTGATAAATAGAGTTTTATCAACGTTGAATAATATGGATAAAACAATCCGATTATTTGAAGTGTATGAGAGAAGTTATCGTAAAAGAGTGAAATGAAGAATAGAGATTCGTCTTAACTCTTGACATATTAACGATTGATTTCCGGAATTTAAGGAATAGAAAATCTTCATAATCTAAATAAGATTTGATTCTTCGGAATTTGCGGAAATTAGAATTTTCTTTGATTAAATGCGTAATCTGCCTCAATTGCTATGTCTGATATTTTGCTATAAATTGACCTCTTCCGTTTCATTTATTTTCACCACTCCTATAATCTTTTTCTTTATTTAATACTTCTTAATAGATTGTGAAAATGCTTCATCCCGTTCTGATTCTTGATATACTCCTAACTTTCATATCTGTCATTCTTCTTTTTCATCTACCACCAGAGGAAATTATTTTCTTCTACCATTACCTTGGGGTTATAGTGTTTTTCATTCTCCCGTGTCTTTATATTTCTATACGCATTGATATACACGGTTTGTAATTTTGGGGCTGTTATAGGGCTTTATATTTTCCATTATATTTCGGAGCTTCATGCTTTCATTATCTCTTTCCGACTTTAAGTCAAGCGAATAATGGTCCAGAATTCGTAGGTATGGAGTTTTGGATGAACATAGTTAATGTTCTAAGAAGGGAATTGTAATGGCACGATCTTGATTTGTCAAATTACCAGAATATCCGAAAAAGACCGAATCATCAAGAAATATATTTTCTTGATATATTTAGAGATTATATAGAATGAAAGAGTTATGTAACATGGTTCATGATGAGGGTGGGATCTGTGAACCTTTATCACGTTCTATTAGAAACTCAGCATGACTTACTGTAATATAATCACGTTGATCAAGTGTCATTATATTATACTAATTCATGCTTCAATTCCCAACACTACTTCAAAACATTCATATTGTAAACTTGAAGGTTTCAGAATTTAGAAACTAAAATAGTTTCTTTTATGATGTAACACAGATAGCGCGAAGAGATGAATGGTTTCAGATAAGAATAGTTATGAAGATATCTCCAAAAATATCGAGGATATTTATAATGAAAGATATGATGATATCTTAGAATTTCAGAATATCTGGAATCAAAGAATGATGCGGAAAGTTTGTCTGTGAAGGTTTAGAATGAGGAGTAAGGTGTTTGCTAACGATTTTAGCAGACACTGAATCATTTGGATCCTTTGAAGGTAGATTTCTTCCTTGTGATTTGTCCACAGCCTCCTTCATGGTCTGCTCAATCCGTTTTCCAGTTCCAAATCTTCTCTTTTTCTCAGCTTTACCACCTTACCATTCTTTATCATCAAACTTTTGACTGTTAAGGTCGTTTACAGTTTTTGCTGCTTCATCAGCATTGTTCCAATTTCAGAGAACTAGTTCATAGTTTGGGATGTTTTTCAGAAACTTCACATTCGAAGTATGTAAGTCTAAAAGATAGACATTATATGTATATATATAACTGTTGGCGTAGAATTGCTGCGAAATTCGAAATACTGATTGCTAATTTCCGGTAGTTGGTATGGCAATTACCGTTACAAGATGTGGATGAGTACATGATAGGGTTTCAATGAACAATTATAATGGTTTTTCGGAGAGACTTTACGTCACATATTAATGAATTTGCTGGTACCTTTACTGTTAATGTGGTGCAACATAAAAGGTTCCCCAGTAACAAAAACGTATATGCCAAAATTATAAGTCTGAAAGGTCGTCGTTGACTGGTTGAATGGTTGATAATACTGGATACTTTGAAAAGGAATTGCAAGGTTATTTTCGGTAAAAACAATGCTAAAGGATCTTGCATAGTTTTGAAGTCAAAGTATATCTTTGAAAGATGTAGAGATCTAAGAATGATGTCACTTGTTAAATCTTGACTTGGATTCTGATCCGTCAATATCAGAATATGTAATTGAATTTGTATGAAAATGATTGTATATCGTTGTGAGTATTGTTAATAATTTTTGAATCAAAGTTGAAGAATGTACAGTGTAACATATTAATTGCAAACTTAAATATTTCCCGGGTACTACCTACCCGTAAATTTTTATTTTTTTTTCACAATTAATACTTTGTACAAAGAATTTTTGTTACAGTCTTTATGAAAATATCTGTATGTATATTTTCTTCAGATGTAATACAGATTTAATGAGTTAATAACATATTAAGCTTATTTGATTTTTGGCTTGAATTAGAAATGAATAATCTCCAAAACATTAGAGATTACCTAATCTTCGCGGAGTATTTCACTAATGAAATCAATACTTCATTATTTATTCTTATTGATATTCCTTGGTGAAGGATGTTGATGCTCGTGGAATTTTTGTGAACCTTACAAGGCACAGATGACGTTTTCTGGAAAGTTTCGAGTACATCGAAAATGAAAATGTAAAATCAATTATGTAATTGAATAATACACTTGGTTTATTAGGAAATGGAATTCATTGAGTTGAAACAGAGATTGTAGTTAACGATTGTTAAGTCATTAACGAAGGATGTATAGCATATTAGTAATATAAACTAACCGAGTAGTACCTGCCAGTTAAGATTCACACGTAATATCTTAGTACGAAAAGATTTATTTTGATTTTAAAATTCATATATATTAAATATACATAAAATTTCTTCAGGGGAAATGAGTTAATACTTCATCGGTTATTGTTGCTGGTATTTCTTGGTAACTACGATGCGTATGACATTGATGTTCAAGGTACATATTGTGCTTTTGAGGCTTGCGGTGCGGATGTTGTTGGTGGTGGTAATGGTACTGTTGGTGTTGTTGTCGGTGGTACTGTTGATGCCGGTGATTCTGCTGGTGCTTGTAACCTTTGCACCATATTCTCCAAAGCCACTACCCGAGCGTGAAGCTCGTTGACTTCTTCTACTACACCGGGATGATTGGCGGTTAGGACGAGCGGATGAATAAGATCCAGAATTTGAGAGAGTATATGATCATGACGAGATATTCTGGAGATGAGAGAGAAAATGGTATTACGAACAGGTTCGCCGGTAAGTGCTTCAGTTTCTTCGCCAAAAGGGCAATGTGGTGGATGGAAGGGATCGCCTTCTTCTTGTCTCCAATAATTAAGTAGGCTACGAACTCAACCCTAATTCATCCAGAATAGATGATGGCTGATTGGTTGATCCATTCCGGTTACACTATCTTCGGAATTCAGGTGAATATCCATATCGGAATAGCTGTCGGAGTTTAAGGAATTTGAACTAGATACGGGATCCATCTTGTATAATTAGAGAGATGATTTTTGATATGAAATAGATTATAGAATTTAGATTGGTACTCTTCAATACATAATTTACATATGTATATATAATAAAAAAATTCCATAAATCACGGAGGAATTTTCGGAAGATGTCAGGAAAAGTTTACAGTAACAGATACGCTAAGATATGAATTTTTGTCTATACACTATTTATGCAATAAATGCAAGAAAACGTGTCTAGACTTAAGAATGATAAACATGTAATTTTCGACAAGAAATGATAAGCAAAACTTTTAACATGCAGACACGGTCGAAGTCCAGACTTACTGATGCATCCTAACAACTATCAGTTAGACACACTCATGCAAGACTTGGTTCGCTAGGACCAACGCTCTGATACCAACTGTGACGATCGCTCCAAATCCATATGGACGAACACGTCATTCATCGATTTCATTGCGAGGTATTTGACCTCTATATGATACGTTTTGTAAACATTGCATTCTTTTCAAAAGGTACACAATAAATGAATATCAATTTCTAAGGTTTTCAACGTTTGATGATTTCTACATATAGACAATCGCCATAAATAATAGTTTACCATAATACATCCGTTGAAAATGAAGTCAAAATAAGATACACGGTGATGATTTTGTGAATGCAAAGTTTTCTTGAATAAAGCATGTATGACTCCATGCACATAGCTTGTATCACATATAAGCAAACAGCGGAAGACTTCTAGAAACCTGAGAATAAACATGCTTAAAAGTGTCAACACAAAGGTTGGTGAGTTCATAGTTTTAATGTTACGCATAATCTCTATATAAATGTGAATCACAAGTTTTCAGTTGTTTCATCCAGAAACGTTTATCAAAATATTCTACGAAATTGAGCACCCTGGTAACTAAACTTAACGTATATATATTTTGTACCCTTTGTATAATCATTTTAATAATACACGCAAACCAACGTGTACGCTTCTCAAATAGCATACGTCCGTTAAAAGGCTAGTGCTCTAGCTCGGACGGGGATATCAAGCCCTATGGATCCATATACTACTACTCGCGCCCACCAGTTCTTATAACCGGCAGTTACTAGTTACCAAAGCTAAGGGATTTTCGGTTCAAACTCAGTGTAGAATTTAGTATGTACTTGTATCCATTGCGTTTAAAATAAAATGCATGTATTCTCAGCCCAAAAATATATATTGAAAAAGCAATTAAAAAGAGAGCAAATGAAACTCACGCATATAAATATTGTAAAACAGTTAATAAAGCATTTGCATGTATTCTCAGCCCAAAAATGTAAAGGGTAAAAAGGGAAAATGAAACTCACCTTAGCAGCACATAAGGTCATTTACCAAAAAGTGACCGAAACTCGGAATGCAAAATTAACCGTAGATCTCAACGTATCAATATTGTGATTCAATATTGTAGGAAAGTATGTAGACGCAACGGAGATGATAAATACTAGTTTGACTCACGAGCAAAACACTTGAACAATACTCAAAACCTCCTTAGTAATAACTCATAGTTTTCTTAGCTCTATCCCGCTTGAAAACCCATTTTGAAAGTGACACCCTCATGACCTCGTCGTAGTATTTTAAATGATATAATTAGTAATAATAATAATACTACTAATAATAATAATAAAATAAATAATAATAATAATCTTAATAATAATAATAATATTAATAATAATAATATTAATAATATTAATATAAATAATAAATAATAATAATATTAGAGGGAGTAGTATATGTGAAATTTAAACTCGAGCAGAAACTGGCCTTTTATAGGCAACTTTTTGGAATCTGATGCCCATGCGATCGCATGGGTTTTTAGTGTATTTTCCATGCGATCGCATGGCCGCCTGATCCAGCTCAAAATCTTTTTGTTTTCTTGTTTGTCGACATATTATTATATAATATATATAATATATATAATTTAAATAATTAATTATATATTATATTAAATTCATGTGCATAGTTGACTTGTAATTTTCATTCCAATGACTCGTACGTTGTCACTCGACTTATGTCCGGGTTCCGGTTTCTCGAACGCATTTTCGTACGCTTAGAAAACTCGCAATTTACGTTTTGTGACTCGTACCTTTGTCAAAATATAGTCTTAAATTATCAATAAACTATATCATTCAAAGTGTATCTTAAACTTTCGAGTGTTTTGGTCATTTACTTCTATAAATCATTGTCTCGCTATTTGTTAATATATATATAATAACAAATCCTTTTATGACCAAGTTAATATATGTTTTCAACATTCATAAACACGTTTTAAATATACGTCGCAAGTTATTCATATAATTAATATTCCAACTTATCATATATATTCAAATAAATATTTAAACCAATAAGTTTAATGTACGGTATCAAACAATTAATACATTGTTACATTTTCAAGTTATAGTATATATATATATGTATCTATATACATATAATTGTTCGCGAATCGTCAAGAATAATCGAAAGGTATTTGAATATATGAAAGTAGTTCAAAAATTTTGAGATTCAGTTTTACAGACTTTGCTTATCGTATCGGAAATGTTAATCATACAAAGATTAAGTTTAAATTTGGTCAGAAATTTTCGGGTCATCACATTTTATATTGTCTGGCACCAAATAACCTGCATAAAAAATTACTCAGGCGTATGAAACTTTTGTAAATCAGGTAACAAAAAATGTCAATGCTTAATAGCAATCATGATTGTAACTGATGTTGAATGTTTACCGAAAATTCAAACATTATATGAAATGATGTACGATGTGTTTTAAGTATTTAAAAATTATAAACCGATCTTTAAACATGATTTTTTTTCCTGCACTCAAAATTAGCAGATTTATTTACATAAAGTATAGAAATCACATAACAAAATGTGGTATGAATTAAATTATTTGTTCTTTTGATTAGCATAACAACGAAATTAAGTAAAGTAATACAAATGTTTATTCAGCAGAGTTTTAAAAAATCAATACATAAAAAAATCACTTTTAATGTCTTTAATCTAATGCAGGTTACGATTTTTTTTTAAAAAACAAAAACAAATCGACCGTAGGTTAAGATCGATGTGTGTTTGTTAATGAATGGATTTAGAAACCAATAAAACGTGATAAACATACCTTAAAAGAGTCGTCAGGTTCTTGATTCTCCGGACTCGATGTTTGTTACTGAAGATAAAATCATCCGAGAACCCTAATTAGGGTTGCAGTGTATGAGATGAAAGACGGATCACAATTCTTCTGAGTGATTTTCCCTTCCAGCATTTAGATGTCCACAATTCTTCTGAGTGATGTTTTTCGGGCATTTGATTGGGTATTAAAAACCATAATTTTGAATGACCCCAATTAAAAGTTTTGAATCCGATTTTAAAATTGGATGATAACTGATCCCAGAAATATTGAGGAGAATGGAACTGTTAATTGAGAATGAAACTGTTAACCCTAATTAAGTAGCTAATTGAGGACACGCGTCAGATTTAGAAAATTAGGGATTTATTTAATTCAAAATTAGGAGAAAATTAGGATTAGTGAGACTGAATACCAGGCTGACACGTGTCTGAATTATGCATGAGATTTATAAAGATAATATATATATATATATATATATATATATATATATATATATATATATATATATATATATATATATATATATATATATATATATATATAGTGAAAGGATCCAGAGAGACCTAAGGGTGTGAGAGAACTCACAGATTGAGCTCAATCTGCACACGAATTGGCTCAATCTGCACACGGATTGACTTAATCTGCACCACAGATTGAGTTTACACTGTGAGTTCTCTTCTACCATTAGTTTACTCTCGATCCTCACTATATATATATATATATATATATATATATATATATATATATATATATATATATATATATATATATATATATATATATATATATATATAGTGGTAGGATCAAGAGGGGAGTAACCAATCAGGGGGAAGCAAAATCTTTTTTTTTTCTTCATTTTTTGAAAAAACTCTATTCACGAACATTATAAATTTGATGAAAATATGAACATTTAATAAAGATACTTTGTGATAAATGTTTTTATTTTGGCGGGAAAATGCTCGAAGAACTAATATATAACAATTATCGTGTTTTTCGAGCGTATGTTGAGGTTTTAGATATTAGGGTTTATATGGTTTAGATATTAGGGTTTAGGGTTTAGAAATTTAGGGTTTAGGGTTTAGATTTAGGATTTAGATTGAGTTTTTAACACGAACGGTTTAGAGTTTAGAGTTTAGGGTTTGGTGTTTTGGGTTTATGGAATAAACCCAAAACACCAAACCCTAAACCCTAAACTCTAAATCGGGCTAAATTTTACTTCACGAAACATGAAAAAAAAAACGTTAACATTCTTCACGAACAATATTATCTTGAATGTTATTTTTGTCGATCGTTTTTCCAGCCTAAATAATAACATTCATCAAGAAGTGTCTTTTCTAAATGTTCATATTTTCGTGTGATCTTGATGCCTGAAAAAAAAAATCCAAAAAAAATAAAAAAAAATTTGCTTCCCCCCGATTGGTTACTTCCCCATTGATCCGATTTAGAGTTTAGGGTTTAGGATTTAGTGACTAAACCCAAAATTTAAAATCGTAAACCCTAAACTTATAAATCGTGCGTGTTAAAATGCTTCATGTTCCTTTCTTTCCATGTAGAAAATATCACCTCACACAGTTGCTCATAGAACCTCAAACTCTTCTTGAAATACTTATTGTTCCTTTCTTTCCATATAAAACAAAAAATGAAGCTGTAAAAATCAGTTTAACAATATTGATTCTCGCTAAACATCAGTTAGCACTTGAAGAAATCAAGAGTGCAAAGTGTTGGGAAAAACGACCTCAACCAGTTCCCAACACCCAGCCCAATGAATAAATAATGAAGAAATTAACAACACAAGAATTTACGTGAAAACTTCAAACCGGAAAAAATTCACGGGCTCCCAAAAAGAGAATTTTCACTATATCACAAATTGTTACAATGACATAGACCGGCCACTCTCTTTACATCGACTACACTCTCCAAAGATTCGACTCTGTACAACTCTTTAGACAAAGGAAGATAACAAGACTAAAAGCTTAAAGTATCTTGATTTTTGGGTGTGTTGTTTTGGTGTATCTTGGAATGAAGGCTTCATGCCTTTATATAGTCAACTTCAAACATGGCTATCAAACACAACTTGGCCACCAAGCACAACTTGACCACTAAAAACAACTTGGCCACTAAGCTCATCTTGTTATCCAAATTCAACTTGCTCTCCAAGTTCACATTGCTCTCCAAGTTCTCAATTTAGAATCGTCCACGATTTAGAAAATTATGAATTAATACCTAACATAAAGTCCTTCCAGCCATCACATGCAATGGAAAATTCATATCCTTTAACTCGCAACCACACCATAAATGCATACGGGCAAGCAAAGAAAAGATGATAGAGAGAATCCTGAACAACCTTGCATAATGGGCATACTAGTGAATGACCTACTCCAACTTCCCGATATGTCAATTTATCCTGAGTTTTTACACTTCACCTAACTGAAACCACAAGTAAATAGTGTCTTTAGATACATTGTGAGAACCACACATGTGAGTACCAAGTAATTTGGTTTGACCGTGGGTGAAAGGTGTCCCACGAAATCATCACAAAATAACCTAACAATTACCTAGATAATCATCCCAAATAATTTCATCAAACACACTAGTGAGTTAATGAGGATTTAAATTTGCAAGAACATGAAACTAATTCAGCCACTTTGATGGCCACTCAATGTATCACAAGTCGAAGTAGATCAATCATTGCCAATTCTATGAATGAATCTCTCACATAGTGGGTCATGAATCATTAATATCATTCGCCAACCCAATTATCATTCACTTTGCTTGAGACTTCTCAAAAAATTTGCTAATGCAAACCATAAGAGTTAATCTATTAACCCATAACGAATTCTTATGAGATAGGATACTCGTCCATGTATGAGTTGACATCAACGTTATGTTTTAGAGTTTAAGTATCCGCACTCAAACCACATTTATCCTTCGGAAGACAAATGTGTTTCCATCTAATTTTGCTTTACTCTTCTTCAATTCCCTTGGCACCAAAGAAAATGTAACATCATACTTTTTTTTTATATACATAGCGAAATATCATTAATCAAACCAGGGTATAACAATATATTACACTTATTATTAATATACTTTACAGTTCAACCAGTGTTACTTTTCAAAACAGTTTAGCATAGTTATATCAAATATCAGAGTTCTTCAGTGTGTCAGATATCAAAGTTCATCAGTGTGTCAAACATAACAAAACCTTCTTGTAACCAAAAATGACTTGAACCAAATAGTCAACAACAGTCAACATTATTTAGACAAAAGATGGTAATGTATACCCAAATGAGTTGTAACTAAATAGTCAAAAACAGTCATAACATCTAAACATCCAAAAATCGAAACATCCAAAAATACAACTTAGTCATACATAGCATTAAGTGCATACATTAAACCAAAACATCAAAAAATATACATTAAAGGTTCATTATCCATTCCTTTCACCAACATTCACCTTTCTCTTCTTACTTCCATCATTTGATCCACTTGGTTTTTTTTTCTTTTTGTTCCACTGCTTTCACCAATGCTCCTACTATTTTTGCAACTCCTTTGATTCTGACCAAAGACACCATATTTTCCACAATGAGTAGTTCTCCCTTTCCTACACAACTTACTACCTCCCTTCATTTTTTTTTTCTTTTCATCCAAACCCTTTCTCCTGTTCTTTTTTAATCTTCCGACAGTTGCCACAATCAAAGGTGGTAGAAGTCTACTTGTAACCAATAATTTTCCCCACATTTGCCCACAATTTAAAGGATGAATTTTGTGATTATAAGTGTTCCTTCAAGTTCTAACTATTTGCCTACATTCTTGCCCTTTTGTTTATTATTAGACACTTTTTTCAAAAACTGTTTCATCCACTTTTACAACATCTGATATTAACCCTCTACAAACTGCTATAACCCTTCTATTATCATTTTATTTAAACACAATATTCCTTTGAGTTTCAATGGCATGCGACCTGATGCATTTTATAGCTTCATCTTTTGTCTCAAATTGTTAACCCAAATACAAATTCGTCTTTGTCACATCCAACACATGTTTTTCTTGCTGCCTTAATTCCCTTAACTTCCTCTTTCTGTCCCCTTCAATATCATCTTCATACTCATGTTCACTATCAAACTCATCATGATTCAAACTTTCTATAGTAGTTATCCCTTGATTAATGGTACTTACATCAGTTGTTTGAGAATCATTTCACCTGAATTCAGTATCTTTGTCAATGCTATAATGAAAGTCATTCATATCTACATCAAAATCTTGTAGGTTATTAACTTCATTAACATAAAAATCACTATCATCATCTTCACTTTGTTCTTTTCCTATGTTATTCTCAACATAACAGTCACTATCATCATCTAAACTTAAAACTACCTTATTAGTCTCAACATGATTCAAAGTATTGTTCAACTTAGGTTCTTCCTTTTCAATAAACAAACTTATTTCCCTATTTAAACCAACACGTTGCTTTAAATTGTTAACATCAATTTCACTCACCAGTGGTTCTAATCCATCCAAATTTGTATCGGGTATACAAAAATGGTAATACATCCTAGTATTGCAATCATAACCAAGATCCTCTACCATTTTAGTTACCTCATTAACAGTTAATGTATCACCTGCAACTAAGTCAAGATAAGTAATCTTACCATTCAAAAAATCCCTACGTGGAGGATTAGTGAAATGCCCACCATGACGTAATTTAATTGATCACAGAATCCATTGACAGCTGCATAAATGACTAAACATTCCAGGATATTCATCTGTAAACAAAATAACAATATAAATTATCGACTTCAATGTAACAGTAGAAGCTGGAAAAACAATAAAAACATCAAGAACATGAAATCATATCATAAATATTCTTGACATCAAAGGTGTTTAATTCGTTTCGTATAGTATATAGCCTTGTATCCATTGTTCTTAGGGTTTGAATGTATGATCGATTGCAATTGAACATGAGAGAAACCAAACGTCGTCTATCCATGTACCTGCACGTTGAACCCCGTTTAATTGAAATAAATTATATAAACGGACGATATTACCCTCATATGTGTGGCAAAGTGTATGTACCAGCTCTGCAAAAAAAAAGTTAGGTGTTATCATGATATATCAAACAAACTACATGTACTAATTACGTAATTTTTTCTTTATAATCCAAAATGGCATGGATGCCCGTATTTGAACTAGAGCGTTTAATTCATGTTAAGACAATTGAATGACATATGCTCCAACTGCTTTCATTTGACCAACTTTTAAGATTAGTTATGTCACCAATCAAATAAAATAAATCTAATGACACTTTATTTTTCTATAAAGAAAATTAATATAATGATTAATACCTAGCTATGTATTAAAGACGAACTATAGCTGTTGAAGTGCAATATCTAATTTGATATTTGACTTATTAGATACTTTAGATTAGAGTCATTGTATTATTAAAAAAGTGTAGTAAGTTATCCTCTTTAACTATTTATCTTAGCTATCATTTTTTCAAATTAATTATTGACATTTGTTTGAGACCACCAAATCAAGAGAGAGGAGAGAATAAGAACTTGCTAAATGTTGTAAATCTATTTTTTTTTTTAACAATAATTTTTTGGCATTAGTAGATCATTTATTTCAACGACCCTTATCATTTACACGTAACACACACTAGTATTTTTAAGATGATTCGGTACTTGCAAAGATTATTTTTTCTTAACAGGAACAAATATTCGTATGTAAGTCTTTAAATGTGTTGCATTTCTTTAAATATTCGTGGGTTGGGTCAAACTGATAAAATCAATTGGCTTAAACAAATTTGCCTTAAAGAAAATCCGGTCATCCTTGGACTACAAGAAACAAAATGTGGTCAATCAAATGACTCTTTAATTGAATCCTTTTGGTACAACTAAAACCTAAAATTTATACAAAAAGACGCAACAGGGGCTTCAGGGGGATTATTATTAATTTGGGATTCGTCCACTTTTTTATTTGACTGTGCAATTGAGGGGGAATTTTTTATCGCGATCAAGGGAAAATGGGCGGGGTATGGGTCCGATATGGCTTTTATAAATGTATATGGTCCACATACACATACAAAAAAATTGAGATTTTGATCCGAACTTTCAAAACTAATTGATTCCATAGATGTTCCCCACATCATCTTTGGCGACTTTAATGAGGTTAGAACCAAATCCGAACGCTTAAATTGCTACTTCAAACAAACTTGGGCTGATAACTTCAACAACTTCATAAATAACGCTAACTTAATTGAAATCCCATTAGGCGGAAAGAAATTCACACGCATTTGTCTCAATACTCTAAAATTTAGCAAACTTGATAGATTCCTTATTTCCGAAAACATCCTTAGCATTTGGCCAGATATTTCCTCAAAAACCCTCGAGCGTGACCTTTCAGACCATTGCCCAATCATATTAAAAAACTCCTTCACCGACTTTGGACCGAAACCCACCCGTGTCTTCAACTCTTGGTTAAAATTAAAAAATGCCGATGACATCATTAAAAACTCATGGCAACTTCCTGTTAACGGAAACCGACCTGACTGCATCTTTCGTAATAAACTAAAAAACGTAAAACTCGAACTTAAAAAGTGTAGTCTTCAACTTAGCAACCTCGACTCCGAAATTAAAGCTCACTTAGACGCCTCTAATGAATGGGAAAAAATTGCAGAAACCAGGCAATTAACTGAATCCGAACATAAAAACTGGGTTAATGATAAAATTCAACACATCGAAAAAGAAAAAAAGAAAACCAACATGCTAAAACAAAAAGCCCGTATTAAATGGAATCTTGAAGGAGATGAAAATTCAAAATATTTCCATAATTTCATCAAAAGACGAACAAATAAAAATAATATACGTGGTATCTCCTTAAACGGTACATGGTCCGAGAACCCACACATAATCAAAAATGAGGCGTTAAAATACTTCGAGACATTATTCAAATCCAAAAAACGCAATGGTAATTGTCCATTCGAAAACGAGCCTAATCATAATTATATAAACGATACCGACAATCTCATACTTGAAGCCCGATTTGCTGAAAACGAAGTGCGGGATGCACTCCTTGACTGCGACAGCTTTAAAGCTCCTGGTCCAGATGGCTTCAATATGAAATTTTTCAAAAAATATTGGTGGTTGATAAAAGAGGATCTCATTAAAGCTCTCGACTGGTTTTGGACCAATTCCGAAATCTCTAAGGGCTGCAATGCTTCCTTCTTCACACTAATCCCCAAAAAATTCAATCCTATCGATTTTAACGAATATCGTCCTATCTGCCTAATCGGAAGCTACTACAAAATACTCACAAAAATCCTGTCCAATAGACTTTCAAAAGTTATCCACAAAATTATTGGAATAGAACAGACCGCCTTCCTCAAAGGTAATATATCCTTGACAATGTCCTTATAGCAAACGAACTAATTGATGAACTAAAAAGAAAAAAACAAAAGGGTCTCATATTCAAAGTGGATTTCGAAAAGGCATTCGATTGCATCGAGTGGGATTTCCTTTTTGATACCATGAAAAGTATGGGATTCGGCCCCAAATGGATCAGTTTCATCCACGCATGCCTCTCCTCCTCTTCAATCTCCATCCTCATCAATGGTTCCCCGACCACGGAGTTCTCCCCTGGTAGAGGCATCCGCCAAGGTGACCCAATATCACCTTTCCTATTCATAATCGCGGCGGAAGGCCTCAACATTCTCGCCAAACGGGCCATTGCAAATGACCAATTTCGTGGTATTTGTGTAGGCCATGACAAGATTGTAGTATCTCATCTCCAATATGCGGATGATACAATCTTCTTTGGCGAATGGAGCAAACGTAATGCGAAAAACATATCTAAACTATTAAAATGCTTCGAAAACATATCTGGCCTAAAAGTAAATCTCAAAAAAAGCAATCTTTACGGGATTGGTGTCTCAAAAAACGACGTCGAGGAGATGGCCAAATATATCGATTGCTCGGCCGGATCAACACCCTTCACATACATTGGACTTCCGATTGGGGTCCCTTCGAATCGGGCTTCATCTTGGCAACCGATTATTGATAAGTTCGACAAACGTCTTTTCGACTGGAAAGCCAAGTCCATGTCATACGGCGGCCGCCTCACCTTAATTAAATCCGTCTTATCCAGTATACCTTTATACTACTTTTCCTTATTCCATGCACCCGTAAAAATAATCAACGTACTTGAATCAAAAAGAAGAAAATTTTTTTGGGGAGGTTCGGACACAGAAAATAAAATAAACTGGATTAAATGGGAACACATCCTCTTACCTTACGACAAAGGCGGGTTGAATATCGGGTCTCTTTTCTGCAAAAATATTTCCCTACTATGTAAATGGTGGTGGCGATTTTATAATGAAAAAAACGCACTGTGGACCAAAGTCATATCGAGCATTTACGGGGAGGGGGGGGGTTAATACTAATGTCTTCTCTAGAAATGTTTCAGGTACCACAATATGGAATGAAATCATCAAGGCCGTAAAAATTGCTGACAATCTTGGAGCTAATTTCACCACCTCAATAACAAAAAGAATAGGGAATGGCAACAACACCAAATTTTGGCTGGAAAAATGGTTCGGAACAGAAGCTCTTAGCAACCAATTCAGAAGACTCTACATGCTTGAATCAAATAAAAATGCATTAGTATCGGAACGCATTTCTTCCACCAATTCGCTCACTTTCGGAACTTGGAATTGGTCTCGTGAACCATACGGACGAACACTAATGAACTATCGGAACTAAACAACCTGCTTTCTTCCATTAACCTTTCTGAAAAACCCGATACTTGGATATGGAACTTAGATAATTCCGAATTCTTCACTACAAAATCCCTCTCAACCATTTTAGACAACCTCAAACTCGAAATACCTTCCAACACCTTCAATACGCCCAGAAACAAACTCATACCACAAAAGATTAACATCTTCATTTGGAGGATCTTACTTGGTAGAATCCCGACTAGAGTAGAATTAGATAAGCGAAGCATTGATCTCGATACCGTTCTTTGCCCACTCTGTAACTCACATGTCGAAACCATAGAACATATTCTACTCCAATGCACTTCAACCCAAACGATCTGGAACGCAATCTTATCTTGGTGGAATCTTTCCACAAACTCGCTTTCCAACCTCCAAGACATTACTTCAGCGGATCAAACATTCACCACATCATCCTCTGGTAAATACATTTGGCAAGCAACAAAATGGACCACAATTTACATATTATGGAAATACCGAAATGCCAAAGTATTTAGTAAGAAAGATTGGTGTCCTGCCACTATACTTTCCGAGATCCAAACACAATCATTTTCATGGATATCTAAAAGATCAAAGAAATCAACAATCGAATGGCATCAGTGGCTCATCAATCCCTCGTTCTACACATCCTTGAACACTCATAGCACGGGCATCGGCTAATTGGATACAAAGCTCTCGTACGGTCTCGAAACCGGTCATGAAGTCATGTCGTAGATCACACTATTCACTTGGTTAAATGGGCTGTAGTGGTCAACTTTGTCATCGCATCAGCGGTACTGTCTGGCCGCTCCAGCTCAGCTCGAATTCACTCAAGTGCCGCGGGGTTTAGTGTCTCATCGTTCATGTTTTTATGATTCGAGGTTCATTTTTTTCTTTTTTATCCATATTTATGACACATCATAATGTATAGTTTATAGGGCTTTGTAAATATTCCATTTATCAATGAAAGTTTTACCTGCTTTTCAAAAAAAAAAAAAAAAAAAGGTTAAATCTATAATTGTTTATAAACAAATAGACAAATATATCACTATTCTATGCATGTTAGACTCAAAAGTGAGGTAATATGATTCTCTATATAAATAAAAAAAGAATACTCGATTGTTAGTGTCTTTTTCAAATATAGACACCTTACATAAATTTCGAAGGTTCCTCTTCTTTTTTATATCACTACTAGTATTTAAGGAATAAAAAATGAAATAATCAAACCATCATATTAACTCAAATGAATTCCTCTACTTTCAACTGCTCACCTGAATCCTCAACTGGTTCTTCACCAGAATTCTCGAATTGGGACACAAATTCCCTTCCTTTTAATGAAAACGATTCCGAAGAAATGCTTCTTTTCGGTCTTCTAACAACCGGCTTTGAAGACACGTGTCCAGAAGAAGTTACCTCAAAAAAACCAAGCAAAATCGCGTCATATAGAGGTGTTAGACGACGTCCATGGGGAAAGTTTGCAGCCGAGATTAGAGATTCAACGCGAAACGGTGTGAGAGTATGGATAGGTACATTTGATAGTGCAGAAGAAGCTGCATTAGCTTATGATCAAGCTGCTTTGGCAATGAGAGGTTCATCTGCGATATTGAATTTTCCGGTCGATAAAGTGAGGGAATCGTTACATGAGATTATGGGCGGCAAACACGCGGTGGAAGGCGGTTGTTCTCCGGTGTTGGTGTTGAAAAAGAAGCATTCAATGAGAATGAGAGATGAAAATAAGAAGATTAGAAAAGAAAAAAAGTTTGAAAATGTGGTGGTTTTTGAAGATTTAGGGGTTGATTATTTGGAACAATTGTTGAGTTATTCTATAGAAAACAAGTGTTAATTAGCTTATTCTTTTTGTTTGTTTGGTTTTTATATTATTTTGTTGGTTGTAAATTTATTTATTTTTTCTAGTTCAAATCAATCAATTTTAGATTCTGACTATGTTCATCAAGTATACACCTAAGATAACAAACTTTGATTTTTTCCGGGATGACACATATGACACACTTTTTAAAAGTCCAAATGATTAAAAGAAATGTGACAAGCCTTAGATATGTGAAAAACGATATTTAAGTTGACTAATAACCATATAAAGTATACGTGCTAAACAGATTGGATTTGATCCGAAATTTATTTGCAACTTATATGGTAAACGGATTGAATTTGGTAAGTAATATTTACATAACTTATATTCTTCAACATTTTTAAAGGTAAATTTGAATTTTGGAGCTTCTGAATAAATGATCTAGTGTTGGTGGTTCCCATATTTTTTCTAGACCACGCACTCTTGTTTTTTACTCGTCGAATTTTTTTTCCATCGGCTCGCTCTTTGTGCCACTGCTTCTCTAGCTGATCGCTTTAGTACCTACATTTCACGATTTTTCGAATCCTCTATGATGGCTGCCGTTTGAGGTTACAAGAATGTAGTACGATTTTTCGGATCCTCTATGATGATCGCTTTAGTACTACAAATTATTTTAAGTGTAGTTTGAGTGACTCATTGTTTTGCGTTTGGTTTGAGAATAAATCGGAGGGTCTCCATTGCTTGTATAACTGTATTTTTAGGTATTATATGAACTTTTTAATTTAATTTTCTGTGTTTTGGAAAAAAGAGAGACAAATTTTGCAATAAACTGAAAATATAGCAAAGCATAAACCCATATAAAAGTATGAAGAACCCTCGTTTTAACTTCAACAAAAACCATTTCGAGTATTCATGTGCATCGTCATTTCAAAACCCTACACTTCTAGTAGATATATCCAATCTCAATTTAATAATCAACTACATCCATCTATATAGATATCTATACAACAATGAGATAAAATTCATGCCGGTGTCGATGCTGATACTAATGTTGATGCAGGTGCTGTTACCTCACCAAGACCAAATCGCACAATCAGCAAAAAAAATAAAAAAATAAAAAAATAAAAAATAAATAAATAAATAAATACAGTCGGTATAATTTTCATTCAAAACTTAAACGGAGTAATACTAACAACAATAATAATAGTAGCAGTAAGACGAAAAAGAGAACTGCAGCTGCTAAGATTGCTAGAAGAATTGCTGTAACAGGCAGAATAACTCCGATGTAATTCGCTTATTTCTAGCGTCATTATATAAATGCTCGTGTGGTATGTAAATTATATACATATTATTATATAATTAATTAGAGTTATGTATATACATACACACAGAGTAGTACTGCTAATTATTTTGTTCAATTGTAGAGGTAATGTTGATTTATGGTGATTTATATCTAATTCTAGGGTCCTGGACTCGGAAATGCTACTGAATTACTTCCGGTTTACTACAATTTAGGTTTAATTATAGGATTTTAGAGGATTTTTGAAGTTTATTGAAATGTCCCGTTCATATTGATTATAAACGTTCCATATTAATTGATTTCGTTGCGAGGTTTTGACCTCTATATGAGACGTTTTTCAAAGACTGCATTCATTTTTAAAACAACCATAACTTTTATTTTATCAATAAAGGTTTTAAAAGCATTACGTAGATTATCAAATAATGATAATCTAAAATATACTGTTTACACATGACCATTACATAATGGTTTACAATAGAAATATATTACATCGACATATATTTCTTGAATGCAGTTTTTACACAATATCATACAAACATGGACTCCAAATCTTGTCCTTATTTTAGTATGCAACAGCGGAAGCTCTTAGTATTCACCTGAGAATAAACATCTTTAAACGTCAACAAAAATGTTGTGAGTTATAGGTTTAACCTATATATATCAAATCGTAACAATAGACCACAAGATTTCATATTTCAATACACATCTCATACATAGAGATAAAAATCATTCATATGGTGAACACCTGGTAACCGACATTAACAAGATGCATATATAAGAATATCCCCATCATTCCGGGACACCCTTCGGATATGATATAAATTTCGAAGTACTAAAGCATCCGGTACTTTAGATGGGGTTTGTTAGGCCCAATAGATCTATCTTTAGGATTCGCGTCAATTAGGGTGTTTGTTCCCTAATTCTTAGATTACCAGACTTAATAAAAATGGGCATATTCGATTTCGATAATTCAACCATAAAATGTAGTTTCACGTACTTGTATCTATTTTGTAAATCATTTATAAAACCTGCATGTATTCTCATCCCAAAAATATTAGATTTTAAAAGTGGGACTATAACTCACTTTCACAGATATTTCCTTCCTCGAAAATAAGACTTGACCGCGGATCGATTCACGAACCTATACAAATATGTACATATATATCAAAGTATGATCAAAATATAATAACAACCATTTTTATTATGTTTTAAAGATTTGAGTGTATTAAGTCAGCTCTCCTCGTTAATAACCTACAACTAGTTGTCCACAGTTAGATGTACAGAAATAAATCGATATATATTATCTTGAATCAATCCACGACCCAGTGTATACACGTCTCAGGCTAGATCACAACTCAAAGTATATATATTTTTGGAATCAACCTCAACCCTGTATAGCTAACTCCAACATTACTGCATATAGAGTGTCTATGGTTGTTCCAAATAATATATATACATGGGTCGATATGATATGTCAAAACATTTGCATACGTGTCTATGATATCCCAAGATTACATAATATATTAGAATACATGTATAATACAATATAAGTTAGCTAGGATATGATTTGTATAGATTTGTTAAACATTTCCAGTAGCTAAAAAGATCAAAAATATTCAATCTTGTTTTACCCATAACTTCTTCATTTTAAATCCGTTTTGAGTGAATCAAATTGCTGAGGTTTCATATTGAACTCTAATTTAAGAATCCAAACAGAAAAAGTATAGGTTTATAGTCGGAAATTTAAGTTACATGTCAATTACTAAAGAGGTAGTCATTTTCGTTGAAAGAACGACATCTTGATGACCATTTTGAAAAACATACTTTCACTTTGAGTTTAACCAAGATTTTTGGATATAGTTTCATGTTCATATGAAAAATCATTTTTCCAGAAGAACAACTTTTAAATCAAAGTTTATCATAGTTTTTAATTATCCAAACCAAAACAGCCCCCGGTTTCACTACGACGGCGTATATCCGATTTTATGGTGTTCATCGTGTTTCCAGGTTTTAAATCATTAAGTTAGCATATCATATAGATATAGAACATATGTTTAGTTGATTTTAAAAGTTAAGTTAGAAGGATTAACTTTTGTTTGCGAACAAGTTTAGAATTAACTAAACTATGTTCTAGTGATTACAAGTTTAAACCTTCGAATAAGATAGCTTTATATGTATGAATCGAATGATGTTATGAACATCATTACTATCTCAAGTTTTCTGGATAAAACTACTGGAAATGAGAAAAATGGATCTAGCTTCAAAGGATCCTTGGATGTCTTGAAAGTTCTTGAAGCAGAATCATGACACGAAAACAGTTCAAGTAAGATTTTCACTCGAAATAAGATTGTTATAGTTGTAGAAATTGAATCAAAGTTTGAATATGAATATTACCTTGAATTAGAAAGATAACCTACTGTAAATAACAAAGGTTCTTTGATCTTAGATGATTACTTGGAATGGATTAGAAAGCTTGGAAGTAGACTTGCAAACTTGGAAGTATTCTTCATTTTTATGAAACTATACTTATGGAATTTATGAAGAACACTTAGAACTTGAAGATGGAACTTGAGAGAGATCAATTAGATGAAGAAAATTAAAGAATGAAAGTGTTTGTAGGTGTTTTTGGTCGTTGGTATATGGATTAGATATAAAGGATATGTAATTTTGTTTTCATGTAAATAAGTCATGAATGATTACTAATATTTTTGTAATTTTATGAGATATTTCATGCTAGTTGCCAAATGATGGTTCCCACATGTGTTAGGTGACTCACATGGGCTGCTAAGATCTGATCATTGAAGTGTATATACCAATAGTACATACATCTAAAAGCTGTGTATTGTACGAGTACGAATACGGGTGCATACGAGTAGAATTGTTGATGAAACTGAACGAGGATGTAATTGTAAGCATTTTTGTTAAGTAGAAGTACTTTGATATGTGTCTTGAAGTCTTTCAAAAGTGTAAGAATACATATCAAAACACAACATGTATATACATTCTAATGGAGTCGTTAAGTCTTCGTTAGTCGTTACATGTAAGTGTTGTTTTGAAACCTTTAAGTTAACGATCTCAATTAATGTTGTTAACCCAATGTTTATTATATCAAATGAGATGTTAAATTATTATGTTATCATGATATTATGATGTATGAATATCTCTTAATATGATATATACATCAAAATATCGTTACAACGATAATCGTTACATATAAGTCTCGTTTCGTAATTCTTGAGTTAGTAGTCTTGTTTTTACATATGTAGTTCATTGTTAACACACTTAATGATATATTTAAATATCATTTTATCATGTTAAATATAGTGTATCAATATCTTAATATGATACATATGTATTTAGTAGACGTTATCATAACGATAATCGTTATATATATCATTTCGAGTTTCTTAACTTAGTAATCTCATTTCTTATGTGTATCACACATTGTTAATATACTTAGTGAGATACTTACTCATCATAATCTCATGTCAACCATATATATATGTCTATATATACCACAACATGTAGTTTTTACAAATTTGTTACGTTCTTGAATCGCCGGTCAACTTGGGTGATCAATTGTCTATATGAAACTTATTTCATTTAATCAAGTCTTAACAAGTTTGATTGCTTAACATATTGGAAACATTTAGTCATGTAAATATCAATCTCAATTAATATATATAAACATGGAAAAGTTCGGGTCACTACAGTACCTACCCGTTAAATAAATTTCGTCCCGAAATTTTAAGCTGTTGAAGGTATTGACGAATCTTCTGGAAATAGATGCGGGTATTTCTTCTTCATCTGATCTTCACGCTCCCAGGTGAATCAGGTCCTCTACGAGCATTCCTTCGAACCTTAACAATCGGTATCTTGTTTTGCTTAAGTCTTTTAACCTCACAATCCATTATTTCGACGGGTTCTTCAATGAATTGAAGTTTTTCATTGATTTGGATTTCGTCCAACGGAATAGTGAGATCTTCTTTAGCAAAACATTTGTTCAAATTCGAGACGTGGAAAGTGTTATGTACAGCCGCGAGTTGTTGAGGTAGCTCCAGTTGGTAAGCTACTGGTCCGACACGATCTATAATCTTGAATGGTCCAATGTACCTTGGATGTAGTTTCCCCCGTTTACCAAATCGAACAACGCCTTTCCAAGGTGAAACCTTAAGCATGACCATTTCTCCAATTTCAAACTCTATATCTTTTCTTTTACTGTCCGCGTAGCTCTTTTGTCTACTCTGGGCGATTTTCAATCGTTGTTGAATTTGGATGATTTTCTCGGTAGTTTCTTTTATTATCTCCGGACCCGTAATCTGTCTATCCCTCACTTCATTCCAACAAATCGGAGACCTGCACTTTCTACCATAAAGTGCCTCAAACGGCGCCATCTCAATACTAGAATGATAACTGTTGTTGTAGGAAAATTCTGCTAACGGTAGGTGTCGATCCCAACTGTTTCCGAAATCAATAACACATGCTCGTAGCATGTCTTCAAGCGTTTGTATGGTCCTTTCGCTCTGCCCATCAGTTTGTGGATGATAGGCAGTACTCATGTCTAGACGAGTCCCCAATGCTTGTTGCAACGTCTGCCAGAACCTTGAAACAAATCTACCATCCCTATCAGAGATAATAGAGACGGGTATTCCATGTCTGGAGACAACCTCCTTCAAATACAATCGCGCCAACTTCTCCATTTTGTCATCTTCTCTCATTGGCAGGAAGTGCGCTGACTTGGTGAGACGATCAACTATTACCCAAATAGTATCATAACCACTTGCAGTCCTTGGCAATTTAGTAATGAAATCCATGGTAATGTTTTTCCATTTCCATTCCGGGATTTCAGGTTGTTGTAGTAAACCTGATGGTTTCTGATGTTCAGCTTTGACCTTAGAACACGTCAAACATTCTCCTACATATTTAGCAATATCGGCTTTCATACCCGGCCACCAAAAGTGTTTCTTGAGATCTTTATACATCTTTCCCGCTCCGGGATGTATTGAATATCTGGTTTTATGTGCTTCCTTAAGTACCATTTCTCTCACATCTCCAAACCTTGGTACCCAAATTCTATCAGCCCTATATCGAGTTCCGTCTTCCCAAATATTAAGATGTTTCTCTGATCCTTTGGGTATCTCATTCTTCAACTTTCCTTCTTTTACAACCCCATGTTGCGCCTCCTTTATTTGAGTAGTAAGGTTAGTACGAATAATTATATTCATAGCTTTTACCCGTATAGGTTCTCTGTCCTTTCTACTCAAAGCGTCAACTACCACATTCGCCTTCCCCGGGTGGTATTGAATCTCAAAATCATAATCATTCAACAGTTCAATCCACATGCGTTGTCTCATATTCAATTGCTTCTGATTAAATATATGTTGGAGACTTTTGTGGTCGGTATATATAATACTTTTGACCCCATATAAATAATGCCTCCAAGTCTTTAATGCAAAAACAACAGCACCCAATTCCAAATCGTGAGTCGTATAATTTTGCTCGTGAATCTTCAATTGTCTAGACGCATAAGCAATCACCTTCGTTCGTTGCATTAATACACAACTGAGACCTTGCTTTGATGCGTCACAATAAATCACAAAATCATCATTCCCTTCAGGCAATGACAATATAGGTGCCGTAGTTAGCTTTTTCTTCAATAACTGAAACGCCTTCTCTTGTTCATCCTTCCATTCAAATTTCTTCCCTTTATTCGTTAATGCAGTCAAGGGTTTTGCTATTTTGGAGAAATCTTGGATGAATCTTCTGTAGTAACCAGCCAATCTTAAAAATTGATGTATATGCTTCGGAGTTTTTGGGGTTTCCTACTTTTCAACGGTTTCGATCTTTACCGGGTCCACCTGGATACCTTCTTTGTTCACTATGTGACCGAGGAATTGAACTTCTTCCAACCAAAATGCACACTTTGAAAACTTAGCGTACAGTTTTTCTTTCCTCAATACTTCTAGCACTTTTCTCAAATGTTCTTCATGCTCTTGATCATTCTTTGAGTAAATAAGTATGTCATCGATGAAAACAATGTCAAACTTGTCAAGATATGGCCCACACACTCGGTTCATAAGGTCCATGAACATAGCTGGTGCGTTAGTCAATCCAAACGGCATAACCATAAACTCGTAATGACCATAACGCGTCTTAAAAGCAGTTTTTGGAATATCGTCCTCCTTTACTCGCATTTGATGATATCCAGAACATAAATTGATTTTCGAATAAACCGAAGAGCCTTGTAGTTGATCAAATAAGTCGTCAATTCTTGGCAGTGGATAACGGTTTTTGATGGTAAGTTTATTCAACTCTCTGTAGTCAATACACAACCTAAATGTACCATCCTTCTTCTTAACAAACAAAATAGGAGCTCCCCATGGTGATGTGCTTGGTCGAATGAAACCACGTTCTAATAGTTCTTGTAGTTGGCTTTGCATTTCTTTCATCTCGCTGGGTGTGAGTCTGTAAGGAGCATGAGCTATTGGTGCAGCTCCTGGTACAAGATCTATTTGAAATTCAACAGATCGATGTGGAGGTAGTCCCGGTAATTCTTTCGGAAATACATCGGGAAATTCTTTTGCAACGGGAACATCATTGATGCTCTTTTCTTCAGTTTGTACTTTCTCGACGTGTGCTAGAACAGCATAGCAACCTTTTCTTATTAGTTTTTGTGCCTTCAAATTACTAATAAGATGTAGCTTCGTGTTGCCCTTTTCTCCGTACACCATTAAGGGTTCTCCTTCTTCTCGTACAATGCGAATTGTATTTTTGTAACATACGATCTCTGCTTTCATCTCCTTCAGCCATTCCATGCCAACTATTACATCAAAACTCCCTAACTCTACTGGTATCAAATCAATCTTAAATATTTCGCTACCCAGTTTAATTTCTCGATTCTGGCATATATAATCTGCTGAAATTAATTTACCGTTTGCTAATTCGAGTAAAAATTTACTATCCAACGGCGTCAATGGACAACTTAATTTAGCACAAAAATATCTACTCATATAGCTTCTATCCGCACCCGAATCAAATAAAACGTAAGCAGATTTATTGTCAATAAGAAACGTACCCGTAATAAGTTCTGGGTCTTCCTGTGCCTCTGCCGCATTAATTTTGAAAACTCTTCCGCGGCCTTGTCCATTCGTGTTCTCCTGGTTCGGGCAATTTCTAATAATGTGGCCCGATTTTCCACATTTATAACAAACTACATTGGCATAACTTGCTCTGACACTACTTGCTCCGCCATTACTCGTTCTGACACCATTTGTTCCTTTCGTTCTGTTAACCCCTGGTCCGTAGACCTCACATGTCATAACCCGTCCTTAACCATAAGAACGAGTTAGATGACGTATGATTTCATTGCGAGGTATTGACCTCTATATGCGACATTTTTAAAAGAACAACTGCATTTATTTTACATTACAAACCATAACTCTTATTTTAATACAAGCTTTAGACAATATAAAGATGATTATCGTTTAGCGATAATCTTAGACTTACAAACTTTACATGTGATGATAACAATACGATTTCTAGCATATTTTACATTACAATTCCTCGGATATGCAGTTTTATTTTTGACACAAATATGCATACTCAAGATCTTGCTTAAATTCAACATGTTGCAGCGGAAGCTTTTAGTTATCACCTGAGAATAAACATGCTTAAAACGTCAACATAAAGTTGGTGAGATATAGGTTTAATGCCGGCAGCAATATATATATATATATATATAGACCACAAGATTTCATATATAAACATTTTAATAAAAATATTCTAAGTGGTTGAGCACTTGGTAACCATACTTAACATTTAATCACGTCGCATATTCCCTTTAATATGAAATCTTACTACACTGTACCAAGTATAGTCACGAAACGAAGTACTGTGCAACCGTTGAATACTGGTCGTCCGGTCCGGTTGGGGTTGTCAGGCCCGATAGATCTATCAACAGGATTCGCGTTTACAATACCGCTGTAAATAACAGTTACCAAGCTACAGGGAAGTATGCCAGTGGTACAACTCAACGTAGAATATATTTTTCAGTTACTTGTGTCCATATCGTAAAACATAAAATACATGTATTCTCATCCCGAAATATTTAGAGTTTAAAAGTGGGACTATATACTCACTTTTGTCTTGAAGATATGTAATTTCGACTTGGTCTCTGATTGATATCACGAACCTATCCATATATAATATATCAATACCTTTTCTTTTTAAAACATTCGTCACATATATATACTTATTATACTTTTAATACTTTTAATAATTTCTTAGTCCGTAGTTAGCAGTCCGATGTTAGTAATTCAATTTTAATGGTTCATTTTTAGGTGTTTAATAAACCCCCAATGAAATAAATAAAACCCCCATCGTATATATATTGGTCGAGATTAATCTTGACCCACGGTACCGGTGTTGTCAAATGACGTGTTGCGTACATAAAGTACCGGTGTTGTCAAATGACGTGTTGCGTACAATCATGGGATCTTATGATTAATCTTCTCGTATTGTTTACGGGTGATCCTGAACCATATAAAATTAAATTATGAGTACATATATATAAAATATCATGTTATTTTAAAAAGATGTGATTTATTTAATTTTCTCCAATTATTTTCGTAGCTAAACTAGTCTTGGATATCCGATTTTGTTTCGGTCATAGTTTCTTCGTTACAACTCCGTTTTCGTTGATTCAACTTGCCATCTCTTTGGATCGAGTCCCTCTTTAAGACTATGAACTGTAAATACCTTAGTTTGTATTCAAAATCACACGGCATAGGTCAAACTTTAGTGAAACTTATGAAGTTAATCATTTTCCATCATGTAAACAACCTTAAATAATTATTTTTCTAAAAATACATATACTTTGAATTAAATCATGAAATTTTTATGTATTATCATATTCATAGAAAATATCATTTTTCCAGAAAATAAACCTCCAATTCAAGGTTCAAAATAGTTTTTAATTATCCAACCCAAAACAGCCCCCGGTTACACTCCGACGTCGTAAATTCAGTTTTTAAGGTGTTCTTTGAAAAACCAAGTTATACCTTGTTAAGTTAGCATATAATTAAGATATGTTACAGGTCTTGAAGTATTTTAAAAGTTAAGTTAGAAGGATCTATTTAGTTTGCGAACAAGTTTGAAATCATTCAAACTATGTTCTAGTTTATAAACTCTTATATATATAGCTTTAAATATATGAATTGAAAAAGAGTTGAAGTAGAGTTTTTACCTCAAGTTTAAAATGTAAAGTTGCTGGAAAGAAGTAGTAAAATAAAAGTTGAGAGAGTTCTTGCAAGTGTGTGTGAAAATTGGAAGTAAAATTTGGAAAATGAATGTGTAAAAATGAGTTAGAAATGGTGCTTATTTATAGGCTTGAAAATTTGGTTTTTAGTGAAAATATCTAAGATAAGTTAAAATTTATTATGTCATGAATGACATATTATTCCAATAATTGAAGATTTCTATTGGTATATACCAATAGTAAATACTTCTAGAAGCTGTGTATAGTACCCTAGATATACGTATAGGATTATTGAGGAAACGGTACGAGAATTCAAATATAACTATCTTTTGTAAATATACTTATATTGTTTTATGTATAAAAGCCCTTTAAAAATGATTAAATACATTACTTATACGATATATGTATAAACATTATAAATCATCAGTATTTATGTCAAATAACGTTACGTAGGTTATTGTTTTGAAAACTTAAGTTAGTAGTTTCAAAATATACTTATGACTTTTTGTTATTAATACAAAATGAGATATTAAAACATCCTAGATCATGTTAAATATGTATGTATAATTATCATATATTGTATAGTTCGTGATATCATCGGTCAAACTAGACGGTCAAACGTTGTGTAAAACTCTTTTCAAAAACATAAGTCTCAACAATTTGGATTGCTTATCATGTTGGTAAGGTTTAATTTATGTAAATATTAATCTCATAAGTATAGAACGATCGGAAAAGTGCGGGTCGTTACAGTACCTACCCGTTAAATAAATTTCGTCCCGAAATTTTAAAATTGTACCTATTTTGCGTCATCGAGAAACAAGTGTGGATACTTTTGTTTCATCTGATCCTCTCGTTCCTAAGTAAACTCAGGACCTCTTCGAGCATTCCAACGAACCTTAACGATTGGTATGTTGCTCTGCTTGAGCTGTTTAACTTCACGATCCATGATTTCGATTGGTTCTTCGATGAATTGTAGTTTCTCATCGACATGGATTTCTTCAAGAGGAATGGTGAGGTCTTCCTTTGCAAGACACTTCTTAAGGTTTGAGACGTGAAAGGTATTGTGTACTCCGGCGAGTTGTTGCGGTAACTCGAGTCGATAAGCTACCGGTCCAATGCGTTCGATGATCTTGAACGGGCCTACATATCTTGGGTTCAGTTTACCTCTTTTACCGAAACGTATTACACCTTTCCAAGGTGACACCTTTAGCATAACCATGTCCCCAATCTGAAACTCTAATGGTTTCCTTCGGACATCGGCGTAGCTCTTTTGGCGACTTCGGGCTGTTTTCAATCTCTCCTTGATTTGTACTATCTTCTCAGTCGTTTCGTGTATGATCTCGGGACCAGTTAATTGTCGATCTCCTACTTCATTCCAACAGATAGGAGATCTACACTTCCTTCCATACAATGCTTCGAATGGTGCAGCTTTAATGCTTGCATGATAACTATTATTATACGAAAATTCTGCTAACGGTAGATACTTATCCCATCCGTTTCCAAAATCGATCACACATGCCCTGAGCATGTCTTCAAGAGTCTGAATCGTTCTTTCACTCTGCCCGTCGGTTTGCGGATGATATGCGGTACTCATATCTAAACGAGTTCCTAGTGCCTCCTGCAGTGATTGCCAGAACTTTGAGGTAAATCTACTATCACGATCGGATATAATGGAAATAGGTATTCCATGCCTTGAAACAATTTCCTTTATATACAATCGTAATAGTTTCTCCATTCTATCCGTTTCCTTTATAGGCAAGAAATGGGCAGATTTGGTAAGACGATCAACAATCACCCAAATGGTGTCGTATCCCCAGGCAGTCTTTGGTAACTTCGTGATGAAATCCATGGTAATACCATCCCATTTCCATTCTGGGATTTCTGGTTGTTGAAGTAACCCTGATGGTTTCTGGTGTTCTGCTTTGACTTTGGAACAAGTTAAACACTCCCCAACATATGTTGCAACGTCTGTCTTTAAATTAGGCCACCAATAATGTGTCTTAAGATCTTGGTACATCTTTCCAACTCCAGGATGTATCGAGTATCTTGTCTTATGTGCCTCGTTCAATATCAACTTCCTTAATCCACCCAACTTCGGTACCCAAATACGATTTGCAAAATATCGAATTCCATCTTCCCGTATAACGAGTTGCTTCTCATACTTCTTCATTATTTCATTTCCTATATTTTCTTTAGTAAGTGCTTCTCGTTGAACTTCTTTGATTTGTGAGTTGAGATTCATGCGAATTTTTATGTTCATCGCTCGTACTCGAATTGGTTCTCGTTCCTTTCTGCTTAGTGCGCCAGCCACCACATTCGCTTTCCCGGGATGATAACGAATTTCACAATCATAGTCGTTTATTAACTCGACCCACCTACGTTGCCTCATGTTCAGCTGTTTCTGATCAAAAATATGTTGAAGACTTTTATGATCAGTAAACACAGTGCATCTAACCCCATATAAGTAGTGTCTCCATATCTTTAACGCAAACACGACTGCTCCCAGTTCTAGATCATGCGTCGTATAATTCCGCTCGTGAATCTTCAATTGTCGAGATGCGTATGCAATAACTTTCTTTCGTTGCATAAGAACACAACCAAAACCTTGTCGCGAAGCGTCACAATATATTTCAAAATCATCGTTCCCTTCAGGTAACGATAAAATAGGCGCCGTAGTTAACTTCTTCTTCAGTAATTGAAATGCGTTCTCCTGCTCCGAGGTCCATTCGTATTTCTTCCCTTTTTGCGTTAATGCTGTCAACGGCTTAGCTATTCGGGAAAAATCTTGAATAAACCTTCTATAATAACCGGCTAAACCCAAAAATTGGCGTATCTGCATTGGTGTTTTAGGAGTCTCCCATTTTTCAATGGCTTCAATTTTTGCTGGATCAACCTGAATTCCTTTGCTACTAACAACGTGGCCAAGAAATTGCACTTCTTTCAACCAGAAAGCACACTTAGAAAATTTAGCGTATAGCTGTTCTTTTCTCAACAACTCTAATATCAACCTTAAATGCTGCTCATGCTCTTGCTCACTCTTGGAATAGATAAGAATGTCATCAATGAAAACGATAACAAACTTATCTAAATACGGACTACAAACTCGATTCATGAGGTCCATGAATACAGCTGGTGCATTCGTCAATCCAAACGGCATGACCAAAAATTCGTAATGACCATAACGTGTCCGAAAAGCAGTTTTCGGAATGTCCTCTTCTTTGACACGTAGTTGATGAT
This sequence comes from Rutidosis leptorrhynchoides, assembly GCF_046630445.1. Lineage (NCBI taxonomy): Eukaryota > Viridiplantae > Streptophyta > Magnoliopsida > Asterales > Asteraceae > Rutidosis > Rutidosis leptorrhynchoides. The sequence continues at coordinate 78,326,845 of NC_092336.1, read as the reverse complement.
AGCCCGATCTTAGGTCGATTTTCGAATAAACACATGATCCCTGGAGTTGATCAAATAAGTCGTCAATTCTCGGTAGTGGATACCGATTTTTGATAGTTAACTTATTTAATTCACGATAATCTATACACATCCTAAAAGATCCATCTTTCTTTTTAACAAATAGAATCGGAGCTCCCCACGGTGAAGTACTTGGTCGTATGAATCCATGATCCAGTAATTCTTTTAACTGACTCTGAAGTTCTTTTAACTCGGACGGTGCAAGTCTATATGGAGCACGAGCCACTGGTGCGGCTCCTGGTACTAAATCTATTTGAAATTCTACAGATCTAAATGGAGGTAATCCCGGCAACTCTTCCGGAAAAACTTCAGGAAAATCTCTTGCCACAGGCACGTCGTTGATGCACTTCTCTTTTTCTTTCTTTTCGACTTTATTAACATGTGCTAAGATAGCATAGCACCCTTTCTTCAAGCACTTTTGAGCTTTCAAATAACTAATGAGTTTTAGCTTTGAGTTACCCTTCTCTCCATAAATCATCACCGGCATTCTATCCTTACAAGGAATGCGAATTGCCTTCTTGGCACACACAACTTCAGCTCCTACTTTGGACATCCAGTCCATGCCGACTATTACATCAAAACTTCCTAATTCTACGGGTATTAAGTCAATTTTAAATGTTTCTCCGGCTAAATTTATTTTACAATCACGGCAAATTTTATCGGCTTTAATTAGTTTACCATTAGCTAACTCAATCATGTACTTAGCATCTAGAGGTAATGATGAACAATTCAATTTAGCGTAAAAGCCTCTACTCACGTAACTTCTATCGGCACCAGTATCAAATATAATAGATGCGGATAAGTTATTAATGGTAAACGTACCCGTAACAAGCTCCGGGTCTTCACACGCCTCTCTAGCATTAATAACAAATGCTCTTCCACGTGCAGATCCATTATTCTTCTCTGGATTCGGACACTGGCTCTTATAGTGACCTTGTTTTCCACACCCATAACAAGTAATGGTAGCCAAAGCAGTTCTATTTGCATTGGTGGCAGGAGTCTTGGTACCATTTGTATTTGTAACGAGAGCCCTACAATCTTCAGCAAGATGACCCTTTTGATTACATTTGTTGCATACCACATTACAGTAGCCAGAGTGATGTTTGTGGCATCGGTTGCATAAAGGATTTTGTCCTTTGTAACCAAAGCTTGAACCACTACCCGCACCTTGCGTGATTTCTTGTTTCTTAAAAGATTGTTGTTGGTTACCTCGATCATAATTTCCATTCCACTTTCTTTTGTTACCTGATACCTTCACATCAGTATTGGATACTTTCTTATCCATGATGACCTGATCCATTAGCTCGTTTGCCATGGTTATAGCTTCATGAATTGTCTTAGGTTTCGATGCTGTAACGTTTGCCTTGACCTTTTTGGGCAAACCATCTTTGTACATTTCAATCTTCCGTTCTTCGGTTGGAACCAATTCAGGACATAGCAAAACTAATTCCATGAATCGCTGATTGTAGTTGGTGATTTCAGTACCAATAACCTTCAGACTTCGTAACTCATCTTCCAACTTCCTAACCTCGTTCCTTGGACAATATTCGTTGATTAACATTGTTTTGAATTCTTCCCACGGAGTATCATAAGCTACATCTCCTCCTACAGCCTTCACATAATTTTTCCACCACGTGAGTGCACTATCTTGTAAAGTGCACGATGCATACTTGGTCATGTCCTTTTCAACACAACCACTTATTTTAAACACAGTCTCCATCTTTTCTATCCACCGGGTTAAACCGATCGGTCCTTCTGTTCCACTGAATGATGAGGGCTTGCAAGCTTGAAAAGTTTTGTAAGTGCACCCCACACGAGGATTTGGGTTAACTGCAGCACCTCTTGCAGCCTCGACCCATAACATTCTGTCGTTCACTCGCTGATTGATGAGTTCCTGGATTTCTTGTTTCGTCATTCGGTTCAATCGCGCCATATTCTTCTATAAGAATGAAAAGAAAATAATTATTCACATGGAATATTATAGATGTAGTGTATATTTACAGTACATTATAGCTTATTAATAATATGAACCAGGTATTATTATAAAAGCCTTTTCTTCTTATTAGCGTTTTATAATTATATCTAGGGTAGTACCTACCCGTTAATGTTCATACTTAATAGCTTAGTACCGAACCAATTACTACAATCTAAATAATACTTAACCATGGAAAATTATTGCATTTCACACTTCACTATTTTACATATGCTTATCTTACATCGAACATTAAGCAAACCACACTAATAATATTATACAAAACATTATATGATCCCATGGTTTAATACGGCAGCGCATCGTTTGGTCTATTTTCTAGGACGTTTAGGTTCAAGGAATGGCCTAACGCTTATCCTAGCTGTCTGCCTATATTTTGGCTGTGGGGCTGAAGAACTGGATGCCGGGACAGCACGAATAGGAATAGCGGGAATAGGGGTGGTAGTGTCTAGTGGAGTTGGTGCCACATCATCCTTACTAAACTCGGGATTTGAATTTTCTAATTCATTAGCCTTTCGTTTCTTTCCTAGTTCGAACTCGTCTTTTGTAATTTCCTGTATTTCTTCCTCGGGTTCACTTTCCTCCTCGGGTTCACTTTCCTCCTCGGGTTCACTTTCCTCCTCGGGTTCACTTTCCTCCTCGGGTTCACTTTCCGGGTTCTCTATAGTCGGTTCATCCGGAATTTGTGAGTCTTCCCCAAAGATATTATTTTCGTCATCGGATAGGTTAATGACTGGAACACCATCTGAAGATTCTGGTTCGGAGTCGCTGAATGTGATAACAAGTTTTGAGCCCGACATCTATCATACAACAACTAACCCATTAGTACTACATAATATTTACATATAAATTTTAACCAACAATGATAAGCAATGGTTTTTAAATCAGACCCGGTCAAAGTCCAGACTTACTAATGTATCCTAACGACTTATCGGTTAGACACACTAATGCAAACCTGGTTCACTAAGACCACCGCTCTGATACCACATGTCATAACCCGTCCTTAACCATAAGAACGAGTTAGATGACGTATGATTTCATTACGAGGTATTGACCTCTATATGCGACATTTTTAAAAGAACAACTGCATTTATTTTACATTACAAACCATAACTCTTATTTTAATACAAGCTTTAGACAATATAAAGATGATTATCGTTTAGCGATAATCTTAGACTTACAAACTTTACATGTGATGATAACAATACGATTTCTAGCATATTTTACATTACAATTCCTCGGATATGCAGTTTTATTTTTGACACAAATATGCATACTCAAGATCTTGCTTAAATTCAACATGTTGCAGCGGAAGCTTTTAGTTATCACCTGAGAATAAACATGCTTAAAACGTCAACATAAAGTTGGTGAGATATAGGTTTAATGCCGGCAGCAATATATATATATATATAGACCACAAGATTTCATATATAAACATTTTAATAAAAATATTCTAAGTGGTTGAGCACTTGGTAACCATACTTAACATTTAATCACGTCGCATATTCCCTTTAATATGAAATCTTACTACACTGTACCAAGTATAGTCACGAAACGAAGTACTGTGCAACCGTTGAATACTGGTCGTCCAGTCCGGTTGGGGTTGTCAGGCCCGATAGATCTATCAACAGGATTCGCGTTTACAATACCGCTGTAAATAACAGTTACCAAGCTACAGGGAAGTATGCCAGTGGTACAACTCAACGTAGAATATATTTTTCAGTTACTTGTGTCCATATCGTAAAACATAAAATACATGTATTCTCATCCCGAAATATTTAGAGTTTAAAAGTGGGACTATATACTCACTTTTGTCTTGAAGATATGTAATTTCGACTTGGTCTCTGATTGATATCACGAACCTATCCATATATAATATATCAATACCTTTTCTTTTTAAAACATTCGTCACATATATATACTTATTATACTTTTAATACTTTTAATAATTTCTTAGTCCGTAGTTAGCAGTCCGATGTTAGTAATTCAATTTTAATGGTTCATTTTTAGGTGTTTAATAAACCCCCAATGAAATAAATAAAACCCCCATCGTATATGTATTGGTCGAGATTAATCTTGACCCACGGTACCGGTGTTGTCAAATGACGTGTTGCGTACATAAAGTACCGGTGTTGTCAAATGACGTGTTGCGTACAATCATGGGATCATATGATTAATCTTCTCGTATTGTTTACGGGTGATCCTGAACCATATAAAATTAAATTATGAGTACATATATATAAAATATCATGTTATTTTAAAAAGATGTGATTTATTTAATTTTCTCCAATTATTTTCGTAGCTAAACTAGTCTTGGATATCCGATTTTGTTTCGGTCATAGTTTCTTCGTTACAACTCCGTTTTCGTTGATTCAACTTGCCATCTCCTTGGATCGAGTCCCTATTTAAGACTATGAACTGTAAATACCTTAGTTTGTATTCAAAATCACACGGCATAGGTCAAACTTTAGTGAAACTTATGAAGTTAATCATTTTCCATCATGTAAACAACCTTAAATAATTATTTTTCTAAAAATACATATACTTTGAATTAAATCATGAAATTTTTATGTATTATCATATTCATAGAAAATATCATTTTTCCAGAAAATAAACCTCCAATTCAAGGTTCAAAATAGTTTTTAATTATCCAACCCAAAACAGCCCCCGGTTACACTCCGACGTCGTAAATTCAGTTTTTAAGGTGTTCTTTGAAAAACCAAGTTATACCTTGTTAAGTTAGCATATAATTAAGATATGTTACAGGTCTTGAAGTATTTTAAAAGTTAAGTTAGAAGGATCTATTTAGTTTGCGAACAAGTTTGAAATCATTCAAACTATGTTCTAGTTTATAAACTCTTATATATATAGCTTTAAATATATGAATTGAAAAAGAGTTGAAGTAGAGTTTTTACCTCAAGTTTAAAATGTAAAGTTGCTGGAAAGAAGTAGTAAAATAAAAGTTGAGAGAGTTCTTGCAAGTGTGTGTGAAAATTGGAAGTAAAATTTGGAAAATGAATGTGTAAAAATGAGTTAGAAATGGTGCTTATTTATAGGCTTGAAAATTTGGTTTTTAGTGAAAATATCTAAGATAAGTTAAAATTTATTATGTCATGAATGACATATTATTCCAATAATTGAAGATTTCTATTGGTATATACCAATAGTAAATACTTCTAGAAGCTGTGTATAGTACCCTAGATATACGTATAGGATTATTGAGGAAACGGTACGAGAATTCAAATATAACTATCTTTTGTAAATATACTTATATTGTTTTATGTATAAAAGCCCTTTAAAAATGATTAAATACATTACTTATACGATATATGTATAAACATTATAAATCATCAGTATTTATGTCAAATAACGTTACGTAGGTTATTGTTTTGAAAACTTAAGTTAGTAGTTTCAAAATATACTTATGACTTTTTGTTATTAATACAAAATGAGATATTAAAACATCCTAGATCATGTTAAATATGTATGTATAATTATCATATATTGTATAGTTCGTGATATCATCGGTCAAACTAGACGGTCAAACGTTGTGTAAAACTCTTTTCAAAAACATAAGTCTCAACAATTTGGATTGCTTATCATGTTGGTAAGGTTTAATTTATGTAAATATTAATCTCATAAGTATAGAACGATCGGAAAAGTGCGGGTCGTTACATCACACTTCGCCGCGCTATGACCATTGCTTTTACACTTGTTGAAAAATTTGGTGCAGAACCCCGAGTGATACTTTTCACACCTTTGGCATAGCTGCTTCTGATTGTTGTTGTTGTTGTTGTTGTTGCGGTTGTTATTGTTGTTGGGATGATTGTTGTAGTTGTTGTTGTTGTTGTGCTGTTTATTGTAGTTGCGATTGATGTTGCGATTGTTGGGATAGTTGTTGGTTTATTGGTGACTCTTATCACCGTTTTCCTCCCACTTTCTTTTGGCTAGCTTCACGTTGGCCTCTTCGGCCGCCTGTTCTTTAATTCTTCCCTCAATCTGGTTTACTAGTTTGTGAGCCATTCTACATGCCTTTTGTATGGAGGCAGGCTCGTGTGAACTTATATCTTCTTGGATTCTCTCCGGTAACCCTTTCACAAACGTGTCGATCTTCTCTTCCTCATCTTCGAACGCTCTCGGACACAATAGGCACAATTCTGTGAATCGTCTTTCGTATGAAGTAATATCGAATCCCTGTGTTCGTAACCCTCTAAGTTCTGACTTGAGCTTATTGACCTCGGTTCTGGGACGGTACTTCTCGTTCATCAGGTGCTTGAATGCTGACCACGGTAGCGCGTAAGCAGCATCTTATCCCACTTGCTCTAGATAGGTATTCCACCATGTTAACGCAATACCCGTGAAGGTATGCGTAGCGTACTTCACTTTGTCTCCTTCAGCACACTTACTTATGGCAAACACCGATTCGACTTTCTCGGTCCACCGTTTCAATCTGATTGGTCCTTCGGTCCCATCAAATTTTGAAGGTTTGCAGGCAGTGAATTCCTTGTAGGAGCATCCTACACGATTTCTTGCGCCGTTAGCTGTATCGCTAGATTCAGAGTTATTGTTGGTATGTAGCGCGGCCTGTACTGCGGCTATGTTTGAAGCAAGAAAGGCACGAAATTCCTCTTCGCTCATATTCAAGGTGTGTCGAGTAGTCGGTGCCATTTCCTTCAAAATAGTCAAATGAAACAAGTTAATCATACAGAATATTAAGAGTAGTCAATAGTATCTCGTAGCATAATATGAACTCATTTATAAAAGCTTTTTCTTCATATTAGCGTTTTATAAGTTTAAATTCGGGTACTACCTACCCGTTAAGTTCATACTTAGTAGCTAATATACAATTCAACTACTACAATTCCATATGAAAAACTGATTATAATAATATATCACATACAAATATTCTTCAAACTTACAACTTCGCTATATTACATATAACATGAAATATAGTACACTATGATACATGACAGTTTTGAAGATAAATCTAGTTAATACGCAAGTTGTTCAGCAAAGGAAATAAAGACACGTAATTCATAAGTCCAAAAACAAGTCATGCATTCTGGTTTTACTAAGACGACTTCCCATCCTTGGTCTTGTGGAAAATAACCGTTATGACCATTGGCTAGGCAGCATGTTGTAATGTCGTCAAAAGGACGAGGGTTTCGTAATGTCCAACAGCCCCGTAATAATCTAAAAACCTTGTTTCTCACTCCAACTACTGAATCCGTCACTTGTGGGAAAGTTTTATTTAAAAGCTGCAATCCGATGTTCTTTTTCTCACTTTGGTAAGAAGCGAACATCACTAACCCGTAAGCATAACATGCTTCTTTATGTTGCATGTTTGAAGCTCTTTCTAATTCACGAAATCCTATGTTGGGATATGTTGAGTCAAAATAGGTTCTTAACCCGTAGCGTAAAATTGCATTTGAGTTCCCCGCATTTAACGCTTTAAAGAAAACACGACGTAACTTAAAGTCTCCACAGTGTGATATACCCCACCTATCAAAGGAAAGCCTTTTATAAACTAAGGCATTTCTGAAAAGTCTTTCAAATGTTTTACAAGTTAATTTCGCCATAACTAAATGTGCTGATGAATTCTGACCGACTCTAGACAAGATTTCCTCAATCATATCCTCTGGTAGGTCTTCTAAAATATTCGGTTGTCTACCCTTAACGTCCATTTTGTTTTTATACTGTAAAATAGACAAGGATTAGATTCATAATAACAAACAATACAAGCAATTTTTACATAGAACATAAAAGTACAAGCACACTACAATATATTTATTACACAATATGCTCACACCCCTCTAATCTGAATCACTGGTTTCTTCTTCTTCGGACTTGGTTCTTTTTCCTAATTTTCTAGGGATATATGATGTTCCTCTAATACGAGCCGTCATTTTCCACATTGGTTTAGAAAAACCTGGTGGTTTAGAGGTTCCCGGGTTATTGTCACGATATTGAAAATACGGGTGTTGACGGTACATATAAAGTTCATCTGGGTCGGAATCAAATTTCTCTATTTTGATGCCTTTTCCCTTATTATTTTTTTGCCTCATTAAATTGGGTCGGGGTAATTTCTATAACATCATCAGAATCCTCATCAGGATCCGATTCATCGGAAAATTGGTAATTTTCTCAATATTTTGCTTCCTTAGCGGAAACACCATTGACCATTATTAACTTTGGTCCATTGGTTGAGGATTTTCTTTTATTTGACCGGTTTTCTGTGGTTCCTACTATTCCCCCCTCCGGAACCTCTTCTTTTTCCGGTTCCTCTTCTTCTGGTTCCTCTTCTTCCGTTTCCTCTTCTTCCGGTTCTTCGGGAACTTGTGAATCTTGCCAATATATATTCGACTCTTCGTTATTATTAGGTGAGTCAATGGGATTTGTGCTAGAGATAGACATCTATCACACAATATCAAACATGTTAAGAGATTAATATATCACATAATATTTACATGTTAATAATATATAGTTTCCAACAAAAATGTGAAGCAATCATTTTTAAAGAAAATACGGTCGAAGTCCAGATTCACTAATGCATCCTAACAAACTCGATAAGACACACTGATGCAAATTTTCTAGTTCTCTAATACCAACGCTCGGATACCAACTGAAATGTCCCGTTCATATTGATTATACACGTTCCATATTAATTGATTTCGTTGCGAGGTTTTGACCTCTATATGAGACGTTTTTCAAAGACTGCATTCATTTTTAAAACAACCATAACCTTTATTTTATCAATAAAGGTTTTAAAAGCATTACGTAGATTATCAAATAATGATAATCTAAAATATACTGTTTACACATGACCATTACATAATGGTTTACAATAGAAATATATTACATCAACATATGTTTCTTGAATGCAGTTTTTACACAATATCATACAAACATGGACTCCAAATCTTGTCCTTATTTTAGTATGCAATAGCGGAAGCTCTTAGTATTCACCTGAGAATAAAGATGCTTTAAACGTCAACAAAAATGTTGGTGAGTTATAGGTTTAACCTATATATATCAAATCGTAATAATAGACCACAAGATTTCATATTTCAATACACATCCCATACATACAGATAAAAATCATTCATATGGTGAACACCTGGTAACCGACATTAACAAGATGCATATATAAGAATATCCCCATCATTCCGGGACACCCTTCGGATATGATATAAATTTCGAAGTACTAAAGCATCCGGTACTTTGGATGGGGTTTGTTAGGCCCAATAGATCTATCTTTAGGATTCGCGTCAATTAGGGTGTTTGTTCCCTAATTCTTAGATGACCAGACTTAATAAAAAGAGGCATATTCGATTTCGATAATTCAACCATAGAATGTAGTTTCACGTACTTGTGTCTATTTTGTAAAACATTTATAAAACCTGCATGTATTCTCATCCCAAAAATTTTAGATTTTAAAAGTAGGACTATAACTCACTTTCACAGATATTTCCTTCCTCGGAAATAAGACTTGGCCGCGGATCGATTCACGAACCTATACAAATATGTACATATATATCAAAGTATGATCAAAATATAATTACAACCATTTTTATTATGTTTTAAAGATTTGAGTGTATTAAGTCAGCTGTCCTCGTTAATAACCTACAACTAGTTGTCCACAGTTAGATGTACAGAAATAAATCGATATATATTATCTTGAATAAATCCACGACCTAGTGTATACACATCTCAGGCTAGATCACAACTCAAAGTATATATATTTTTGGAATCAACCTCAACCCTGTATAGCTAACTCCAACATTACTGCATATAGAGTGTCTATGGTTGTTCTAAATAATATATATACATGGGTCGATATGATATGTCAAAACATTTGCATACATGTTTATGGTATCCCAAGATTACATAATATATTAGAATACATGTATAATACAATATAAGTTAGATAGGATATGATTTGTATAGATTTGTTAAACATTTCCCGTAGCTAAAAAGATCAAAAATATCCAATCTTGTTTTACCCAAAACTTCTTCATTTTAAATCCGTTTTGAGTGAATCAAATTGCTATGGTTTCATATTGAACTCTAATTTAAGAATCCAAACAGAAAAAGTATAGGTTTATAGTCAGAAATTTAAGTTACATGTCAATTACTAAAGAGGTAGTCATTTTCGTCGAATGAACGACATCTTGATGACCATTTTGAAAAACATACTTTCACTCTGAGTTTAACCAAGATTTTTGGATATAGTTTCATGTTCATATGAAAAATCATTTTTCCAGAAGAACAACTTTTAAATCAAAGTTTATCATAGTTTTTAATTATCTAAACCAAAACAGCCCCCGGTTTCACTACGGCGGCGTATATCCTATTTTATGGTGTTCATCGTGTTTCCAGGTTTTAAATCATTAAGTTAGCATATCATATAGATATAGAAAATGTGTTTAGTTGATTTTAAAAGTCAAGTTAGAAGGATTAACTTTTGTTTGCGAACAAGTTTAGAATTAACTAAACTATGTTCTAGTGATTACAAGTTTAAACCTTCGAATAAGATAGCTTTATATGTATGAATCGAATGGTGTTATGAACATCATTACTACCTCAAGTTTTCTAAATAAAACTACTGGAAATTATAAAAATGGATCTAGCTTCAAAGTATCCTTGGATGGCTTGAAAGTTCTTGAAGCAGAATCATGACACGAAAACAGTTCAAGTAAGATTTTCACTCAAAATAAGATTGTTATAGTTGTAGAAATTGAATCAAAGTTTGAATATGAATATTACCTTGAATTAGAAAGATAACCTACTGTAAATAACAAAGGTTCCTTGATCTTAGATGATTACTTGTAATGGATTAGAAAGCTTGGAAGTAGACTTGCAAACTTGGAAGTATTCTTGATTTTTATGAAACTATATTTATGGAATTTATGAAGAACACTTAGAACTTGAAGATGGAACTTGAGAGAGATCAATTAGATGAAGAAAATTAAAGACTGAAAGTGTTTGTAGGTGTTTTTGGTCGTTGGTATATGGATTAGATATAAAGGATATGTAATTTTGTTTTCATGTAAATAAGTCATGAATGATTACTAATATTTTTGTAATTTTATGAGATATTTCATGCTAGTTGCCAAATTATGGTTCCCACATGTGTTAGGTGACTCACATGGGCTGCTAAGAGCTGATCATTGGAGTGTATATACCAATAGTACATACATCTAAAAGCTGTGTATTGTACGAGTACGAATACGGGTGCATACGAGTAGAATTGTTGATGAAACTGAACGAGGATGTAATTGTAAGCATTTTTGTTAAGTAGAAGTATTTTGATATGTGTCTTGAAGTCTTTCAAAAGTGTAAGAATACATATCAAAACACAACATGTATATACATTCTAATGGAGTCGTTAAGTCTTCGTTAGTCGTTACATGTAAGTGTTGTTTTGAAACCTTTAAGTTAACGATCTCAATTAATGTTGTTAACCCAATGTTTACTATATCAAATGAGATGTTAAATTATTATGTTATCATGATATTATGATGTATGAATATCTCTTAATATGATATATACATTAAAATATCTTTACAACGATAATCGTTACATATAAGTCTCGTTTCGTAATTCTTGAGTTAGTAGTCTTGTTTTTACATATGTAGTTCATTGTTAACACACTTAATGATATATTTAAATATCATTTTATCATGTTAAATATAGTGTATCAATATCTTAATATGATACATATGTATTTAGTAGACGTTATCATAACGATAATCGTTATATATATCATTTCGAGTTTCTTAACTTAGTAATCTCATTTCTTATGTGTATCACACATTGTTAATATACTTAGTGAGATACTTACTCATCATAATCTCATGTCAACCATATATATATGTCTATATATACCACAACATGTAGTTTTTACAAATTTGTTACGTTCTTGAATCGCCGGTTAACTTGGGTGATCAATTGTCTATATGAAACTTATTTCATTTAATCAAGTCTTAACAAGTTTGATTGCTTAACACGTTGGAAACATTTAGTCATGTAAATATCAATCTCAATTAATATATATAAACATGGAAAAGTTCGGGTCACTACATTTATATACTTACGCACACTTAATTGTGGTAATTTCATTGTGGTAATTGTTTGTTAAATTGTAGATCAGTAGATGTAATGTTGACTTATGATGATTTATATATAATGCTAGGGTTTTAGAATTAAGTCTGCTGCTGGATTACTTTCAGTTCATAAGTTTAGGTTAAATTTTAGGAATTTAGAGGAATGTGTTTTGTAGCAATTTATACACACACATACACATCAGTGTTTGAATATTTTCATGAATGGTAGGGGTAGTCTAAATGTATGATGATTTTATATAAGTGTAGGGGTTTTGTATCAGAAATGGAACTGAACGAACTCCAATTTACAAGTGTAGGTTTAATTTTAGGGCTTTGGAGGAATGTGTTTTGTAGGAGTTTTATAATGCTATTCGATCTCGTAAGTTAACTAGTAACAGCGCGTTCACTGCTTGGATAAAAAGCAGACACCTAGTACGGTATCGATGATTCTGATAACCATGAGAGTTATGATTAACTATTTTAGCTTATTTGTTCTGTTTATGTATTTGTGTATCTCTATCTTGTTAACTTGTATAGATACAAGCTAGATAATCCTGATATATCATAATTGCTTCAACGCATTTTGGTTTTGAGAGACAGTTGTTTAGTTAAATCTAATCATGTATATCAAATCAAATTACCCATTATATTTTACACCTTTTAATTATTGTTCTCATGCTGTCAGATTATAGATATAACCTTGTTAGTTAATAATACTCATAATAGACAGACTTTCAGTATCATTCTCTTTGGCTAACTTAGCTTCTGGTGTTCAAACCGCAGGGCCCAGTTCCAAGGGAGGGGCTGACATTCAGCCATTACAGGTTGATGGGAGTGTTAGTTTTGATGATATAGGCGGGCTTTCAGGATATATTGATGCACTAAAAGAAATGGTCTTTTTTCCTTTACTCTATCCTGACTTTTTTGCCAGTTACCATATTACCCCTCCAAGAGGAGTGTTGCTATGTAGGACCCCTGGCACTGGGAAAACAGTCATTGCACGAGCATTAGCTTGTGTGGCCTCAAAGGCAGGGCAGAAAATAAGTTTCTATATGAGGAAAGGTGCTGATGTGCTTAGCAAATGGGTAGGTGAGGCTGAAAGACAACTGAAGATGCTTTTTGAAGAAGCACAAAAGAATCAGCCATCGATAATATTTTTCGATGAAATAGATGGCCTTGCTCCTATTAGGTCAATCAAACACGAACAGATTCATAACTCAATTGTTTCAACTCTGCTTGCTTTAATGGACGGTCTTGATTCACGGGGACAAGTGGTTTTAGTTGGTTCATGTATTTGGTGAAGCAAGAAGAACTACACCTTCAATACTGTATATACCTTAATTTCAACTTTGGTGGGAAAATGTAGGTGCGCGTATCTACACAATCTTAGTTTCATATTGTTATCATTTCATCTTATTAAATTGAAATGTTTGCTCGATAATGTCTGACTAGCGGTTGGCTTTAGCAGGGGCACATTCTTGATGTACTATGATCGGTATTTTTGACCACTGACATTCTAAATGATTGACTGCTTTTTATATGCTCGTAATATTATCAATTCCCGATTCTTAAGTTCATGGTACATAATAATAATAATTTCTTATATGTATCTATTACAGTTATCAGATTGACAAACCTGTAATGGAGGATAGAAGTACCTTTTTCGACCGTTTGATTGAAGCTGTGTTGTCAATACCTTCAGAGGGAGCCTCAAAAAAGTCCCAAAAAGCATCTACTATTCATGAACTCGGTAAGGCACCAAAAATAGACACTGGTCCTAAGATCTCTGAACTGAAAGCTAAAGCTGAAGCTGAAGGTCATTCTTTGTAGTGACCCGAACTTTTCCATGATTATATATTAAATGAAAACTATATTTGCATGATTAAATGTTTCCAACATGTTAAGCAATCAAACTTGTTAAGACTTAATTAATTGAAATGAGTTTATGTAGACAATTGACCACCCCGTTTGCCTGATGATTCACGAACGTCATAACTTGTGATAATTATATAATCGTTTTATTTTTTTATGATGTAAGTTTTTATTTTATATATTATATATATATATATATATATATATATATATATATATATATATATATATATATATATATATAAGAAGATATACAATTAAATCAAAGATGTACAAATAAAACACTATTTGCTACATTAAAACACTATTTGCTACAGTAAATTTTCGCTTGCTACAGTAAAATACTATTTGCTACAGTAAAAACTATTTGCTGCAGTTAAATACTATTTATTACGGTAAAAATACTATTTGCTACAGTAAACACTATTTACTACAGTCACTATTTACTCGTATTCAATCTGTATTCATACTCGTACAATACACAACTTCTAAATGTATATACTATTGGTATATACACTTCAATGATCAGCTCTTAGCAGCCTTGGTGAGTCACCTAAACATGTGGGAACCATCATTTAATATCTAGCATGAAATATCTAACAAAAATACAAACTAATGGAGCCTATATCACAAGTGCTCATTCACGTTTTTCTTCACCAACCATAAACACATTTTCATTCCAACTTTTATGCATCAAATTACTCTCTCTCAATTCCTCTCTTATTGTTCTAAGTGTTCTTCATCATTTTCTTCATAATCTAGCTCAATCTAGTTAACCTAGATCAACATACAAAACAACTACTCAAGAACACTTTATAAACACTTTCAAGTTTACAAGTCTACTTCCAAGCTTTCTAATCCATTCCAAGTAATCATCTAAAATCAAGGAACCTTTGTTATTTACAGTAGGTTATCTTTTTAATTCAAGGTAATACTCATATTCAAACTTTGATTCAATTTCTATAACTATAACAATCTTAATTCGAGTAGAAATCTTACTTGAATTTGTTTTCGTGACATGATTCTAATTCAAGAACTTCCAAGCCATCGAAGATCCTTTGAAGCTTGTGTCGACCCGAAAATTTTCGACCAAATTTAAATTTTAAATTTATATGATTTTGACCGACGATTCATGAACAAATATTTGTAACTAGACATGAATATATATATATATATATATATATATATATATATATATATATATATATATATATATATATATATATATATATATATATATATATATATATATATATTATAATGTGATAAAAATATAATAATAACTTAGTCATAAAACGTTTAAATTTAAATTAATATTATTATATATATATTAGGACGATGATTTTAGGAAGCAAATGACCATAACACTCAAAAGTATAAGTTACATTTTAATTAGTATACTCATTGGTGAAATAAGTCTAATTATTGATAAAGGTACATCTCGCGAAACGTAAAGTACAAGTTTTCTACGCGTACGAAAATGCGTTCGAAAAACCGGAACTGGTACTTGAGTCGAGGGTCAATGTACTACACATCGGTGTAAAAATTACAAATCAACTATGCACGAGAATATAATATAATATTTAATTAATTCTAAAGATTAAATATATTATATATTAAATAATATATATATATATATATATATATATATATATATATATATATATATATATATTATGTCGATAGAAGAATTTGTGGATGGTGAGCTATATTACAAGGCCATGCGATCGCATGGCCACACATACTAATTCCCATGCTATCGCATGGCAGGGTTGGTAAGGCCAGGTCTATAAATTGATTGAATTCTCGCGCAGTTTTTCACATTCTATCTCTCTGATCTATATCATACTCCGTAATATTTATTAAATTATTATCATTATTATTATTATTAATATAATTAAGATTAATATTATTATTAATATTATTATTATTGTTATTATTATTATTAGTATTATACATAAAATACTACGACGAAGTCATGAGCGAATTATTTCAAAGGGGTTTCGAGCGGGATAGAGTTAAGGAAATTATGGGTTATAGCTATGGAGGTTAGGAGTATTATTCGGGGGTATAGCTCATGAGGTCAATCTAGTGTTTATCATTTCCGTTGCGTCTACGTACCTTCCTGCAATATTGAATCTCAATATTGATACGTGAGCATTCATATCTTATCTTTTATATATTAATAGTGTATCCCTGACTAGTGCTCGAGTATATATGATTATGCATGCTTGTATGATTAATATTATCGTTAGATAGTTTATGATAAATCACGAATTTGATACATATGCTACTGATATAAAGTATATGATATGTATGTTTTTGGAAAGCTGGCGAAAAATTATTAACTTTTCATTTAGAAATCGCGTGATTTCGATGAACGGATTAAAAGATATGGTCAACTGAATTATGTTTGACGCTAATTGAAATTGTGTTTGAAACTGTAAATTAATATTTAAACAACTTGTCTATGAGATTGATAAATTGGATTTTCAAATATTACTAATCGAGTAAATGAATTTCTATATAAAGCACGTCTCGTTTTGTTGAACAATTGTCAAAGTTGACTGTCTTATCATGTTTTAAAGCTTTATAAACACTATAATCTGATTTTACAAGTATTGGAAAGCTATGTGAAATAATAAAATATTTTCGATTGCCATGATAATTCAAATATAATATAGTTCCTGAAATAAATAATATTTTGAGTTTGATAAACTATAAATTCGTTCAATTATCAAGACTTATACTATGATAATAAACATGTATAGATTTAAAGATCATATTGGGTCAAGTTGACTTTTGAGATGACTTTTGTTAACTTTTGCATGTCGATCTCGAGCATTAGGATTGTGATACACTATGACCCGACATATCTTATTAGACATGTATTGACCAACATATGTTCTCTAGGTTGAGATCTACGGTTATTTTGCATTTCGAGTTTCGGTCACATTTCGATGAATGAATATATGTGCTGCTAAGGTGAGTCTTATAGATCCCTTTTTAATTGCTTTTGAAATATATATATTTTTGGGCTGAGAATACATGCAATTTATTTTAAACGCAATGGATACAAGTACATACTAAATTCTACACTAAGTTTAAACCGAAAATCCCTTAGCTTTGGTAACTAGTAACTGCCGGTTATAAGAACTGGAGGGCGCGAGTAGTTGTATATGGATCCATAGGGCTTGATATCCCCGTCCGAGCTAGAGCGCGAGCTAGAGCGCTAGCTTTTTTACGGACGTATGCTATTTGAGACGCGCACACTTTGGTTTGCGTGTATTATTAAGATGATTATAGAAAGGGTACAAATTATATATACGTTAAGTTTAGTTACCAGGGTGCTCAATTTCGTAGAATATTTTGATCAACGTTTCTGGATGAAACAACTGAAAACTTGTGATACACCTTTATATACAGATTATGCGCAACATTAAAACTATGAACTCACCAACCTTTGTGTTGACATTTTAAGCATGTTTATTCTCGGGTTAATAGAAGTCTTCCGCTGTTTGCTTATACGTTATACAAGATATGTTCATGGAGTCATACATGCTTTATTCGAGAAAACTTTGCATTCACAAAATCATCACCATGTATCTTATTTTGACTGCATTGTCAATGGATGTATTATGGTAAACTATTATATACGGTGATTGTCTATACGTAGAGATCATCAGACGTCGAAAACCTTGGATTTATATATTCATTTATGGTGTGCCTTTTCAAAAGAATGCAATGTTTACAAAATGTATCATATAGAGGTCAAAATCTCACTACGAAATCAATGAATGATGTATTCGTCCAAGTGGATTTGGACGGGTCATCACAAAGCTCAAGTTTATTTTTCATCTTTTCCAGTAGGTTTACCTACTACACTTGAGGTAGCAATGATGTTCATAACATCATTCGATTCATATATATAAACTATCTTATTCGAAGATTATAACTTGTAATTACTAGAACATAGTTTAGTTAATTCTAAACTTGTTCGCAAACAAAGTTAATCCTTCTAACTTAACTTTTAAAATCAACTGAACACATGTTCTATATCTATATGATATGCTAACTTAATGATTTAAAACCTGAAAACACGGAGAACACCGTAAAATCAGATATACGCCGTCGTAGTAAAACCGGGGGCCATTTTGGGTTAGATAATTAAAAACTATGATAAACTTTGATTTAAAAGTTATTCTTATGGGAAAATAATTTTTCTTATGAACATGAAACTATATCCAAAAATCATGGTTAAACTCAAAGTGGAATTGGAGCTTCCGCTGATTATTATTGATAAGCATGTTTATTCTCAGGTGATTATTAAGAGCTTCCGCTGTTGCATGCTAAATTAAGGACAAGAATTGGAGTCAGCATGCTTGTAAAATATTGTTTAAAAACTGCATTCGGAGATTTAAATCGATGTGTAATATTATTGTAAACCATTATGTAATGGTCGTCTGTAAAACTTTATATTTTAGATTATCATTACTTGATAATCTAAGTTATGCTTTTAAACCTTTATCGATAAAATAAAGGTGATGGTTTGTTTTTAAAATCGAATGCAGTCTTTGAAAAACGTCTCATATAGAGATCAAAACCTCGCAACGAAACCAATAAATATGAAACGTTTATAATCGATATGAACGAGACATTTCATTCTTTGGCAGATTGAGAATGTGTCTACGTGATGTTTGCAACCGGTAATTTTCCATGATCAAATGTATTATTATCATGCCATTATATACATACTAGATGCCTATTATCACATTGATGGTTGTCACACATTCATGCAAAATTACATTATCATTGACACTTGTGTCAGAAACATACTTGATTAACTAGAATTGTATTTCCTGGTGCAAGGTTTTATATGATAAGCGTTTCAGTGCGTTTCATTACCCCGTGTTAGATGAAGATGCTCCAAACTATCATGCAGTTATACAGAGCCCTATGGATATGTCTACCCTTCTGCAACGTGTTGATAGTGGAAAATACATAACATGCAAAGTGTACTTAGAAGATTTTGATCTCATTTTAGCAAACACAAAGGTACATTTCCCGCTTTCAAACTAGAACATTTTTAACCACTTGTAATAATTTCCTTTGTTCATGCAGATATATAATAGGGATGATTACAACGGAGCTAGGATTGTCAGTTGCAACATCCTAGTGTCGGGCCTAGGTGAAATTACCTATTTGTCCTTTTTGCGTATTAAAATGTGTTTTAGTGAAATAATTAATTATTGAGTGTATTTAATTAATTATTAAGTTCAATGAGTGCGTTTTGTGACAAGGGTCACAGAGATATTTTATTTATTAAATTTAGACTTCGTTTAGACTCCCTACTGTGGTGGGTTTCGTTTCTGAAAACAGGGAAATACCTGTGTTTTATCGGATAAGTGATTTAATAACCATTAAATAAACAAAAACCGCCTACCCCTTGTTTTATATTACTGTACGTGGTTTTTCTTCTCCTTTTTCTTGTTTCAATCACGACACACACACACATACATGAACTAAACCCTAAGTTTTGATTAATTGAAGATGATGATAAATTACAAGCTTTAATCTATGAATTCTTGCTTCTCTAACAAGGTTTGTCTTCCCATTTTTGCTCTTTAATTCTTGCTTTTAGGGTTTATACAAGTTTTTTTTAGAAAAAGATGCATTTGTGCTTGAATCTTTGAATTTGGTGATGAATTAGTGATAAATTGTTAGTTATTGATTGTATAATTGCTAGAAATTGTTATGGATTTGATTTAGTTTCAAAAGCTAGCAAGAACACCAAAAACATGAACCACCATGGACATGGGAAGCAGCCATGGCTGCTGCTGCTGCTATTTCTGCCCACGGCCACCACGCTGCCGGCGGCAGCAGGTCCACCTGGTGGTGGTGGTGGTTGGCGATGGTGGCTTCCCCGTTGGTTGCCGCTGCTGTTTTCTTCTGTTTCTTGACCAAAGCAGCAGCTATAGCTGCTACTGCTGCTGTTTGACTGCTGAACGCTGCTGCTGGCGGCAGTCGACGGTGGTGGTTGGCAATCGGGCGGTGTTGGTTTGTTGTTTTAGCCCGCGAAAGGTTTCGGTTTACCCGATTGGATCCCGACCCGTTTATATTAATTTGTGGACATTTGGTTTTGTCATTCTATGTGATGACCCGGAAATTTCTGACCAAATTTAAACTTAATCTTTGTATGATTAACATTTCCGATACGATAAGCAAAGTCTGTAAAACTGAATCTCAAAATTTTTGAACTACTTTCATATATTCAAATACCTTTCGGTTGTTCTTGATGATTTGCGAACAATTATATGTATATAGATACATATATATATATATATATATATATATATATATATATATATATATATTATATATATATATATATATATATATATATATATATATATATATATATATATATATATATATACTATAACTTGAAAACGTAACAATGTATTAATTGTTTGATACCGTACATTAAACTTATTGGTTTAAATATTTATTTGAATATATATGATAAGTTGGAATATTAATTGTATGAATAACTTGCGACGTATATTTAAAACGTGTTTATGAATGTTGAAAATATATATTAACTTGGTCATAAAAAGATTTGTTATTATATATATTAACAAATAGCGAGACAATGATTTATAGAAGTAAATGACCAAAATACTCGAATGTTTAAGATACACTTTGAATGATATAGTTTATTGATAATTTAAGATTATATTTTGACAAAGGTACTAGTCACAAAACGTAAATTACGAGTTTTCTAAGCGTACGAAAATGCTTTCGAGAAACCAGAACCGGGACATAAGTCGAGTGACAATGTACGAGTCATCGGAACAAAAATTACAAATCAACTATGCACATGAATTTAATATAATATATAATTAATTATTTAAATTATATATATTATATATATTATATTTAAATATGTCTACAAACAAAACAACAAATGATTGTGAGCTGGATCAGAGGGCCATGCGATCGCATGAGAAATAGGCATAAAACCCATGCGATCGCATGGGGGTCAGAAATCAGAATTCTTCTATAAATTGGACAGTTTGTCGACACTCACACACATATATCTCTCCATCTACGCTCTCTATATTTATTATTATTATTATTATTATTATTATTATTATTATTATTATTATTATTATTATTATTATTATTATAAATCTTATTATTATTATTATTAGTGTTAGTATTATTATTAGTATTATTATACATAAAATACTACGACGAGGTCATGAGCAAGTTATTTTCAAAACAAGCTTTTCGAGCGGGATAGAGCTAAGGAAACTATGGGCTATAGCTATGGAGGTTATGGGTAATGTACGTGGGTATTATTCGCAAGTCTAACCTAGTGTTTATCATCTCTGTTGCGTCTACATACTTTCCCTGCAATATTGAATCACAATATTGATACGTGAGCATTCATATCTTATCTTTTATATATTAATTATGTATCCATGTCTAGTGCTCGAGTATATATATTTATGCATGCTTGTATGCTAAATTTCGTTGTTAAACAGTTTATAATAAATCACGAATTAAATACATATATTACTGGTAAAAGGTATATGATATATATGTTTTTGGAAAGCTGGCGAAAAATCAATAACTTTTCATTTAGAAATCGCGTAATTTCGATGAACGAATTAAAGGATATGGTCAACTGAATTATGATTGACGTTAATTGGAATTGCTTTTGAATCTGCAATTAATATTTAAACAACTTGTTTGTAAGATTGATAAATTGAATTTTTGAATATTACCAACCGAGTAAATGAATCCTTATATAAGGTACGTCTCGTTTTGTTGAACTATTGCCAAAATTAACTTTTTGAAACGACTTTGGATAACTTTTGTATGTCGATCTCGAGCATTAGGATTGTGATACACTATGACCTGACCTAGCTTGATAGACATTTATTGACCAACATATGTTCTTTAGGTTGAGATCTACGGTTATTTGGTAATCCGAGTTTCGGTCACATTTTGGTAAACGACTTTATATGCTGCTAAGGTGAGTTTCATTTGCTCCCTTTTTAATTGTTTTTGCAATATATATTTTTGGGCTGAGAATACATGCACTTTATTTTAAACGCAATGGATACAAGTACATACTAAATTCTACACTGAGTTTGAACCGAAAATCCCTTAGCTTTGGTAACTAGTAACTGCCGGTTATAAGAACTGGTGGGCGCTAGTAGTTATATATGGATCCATAGGGCTTGACATCCCCGTCTGTTCCAGGTATAGAAACCCTAGCCTGAACTATAAAACAGACGTATGCTATTTGAGTTTAGTACACGTTGGTTTGTGTGTATTGTACATGTTGGTTGCGTGTATTGTACATATTGGTTGAATGTTTGTTAAAACAGGGGTACTTATTATAACGTTAAAGCTTAGTTACCAGGGTGCTCAATCTTGTAGAATATTTTGATAAACATTTCTGGATGAAACAACTGAAATCTTGTGATCCACCTTTATATACAGATTATGTGAAACACTAAAACTATGAACTCACCAACCTTTGTGTTGACACTTGTTAGGATGTTTATTCTCAGGTTCCCTAGAAGTCTTCCGTTGTTTGCTTATATGTTAGACAAGCTATGTGCATGGAGTCTTACATGGCATATTTTTCAAGGAAACGTTGCATTCACCAAATCATCACCATGTATCTTATTTTGACTGCATTATCAACGGAACTACTATTGTAAACTATTAATTACGGTGATTGTCTATATGTAGAAATCATCAGATGTCGAAAACCTTTGATTTAAATATTCATTTATGGTGTGCCTTTTCAAAAGAATGCAATGTTTACAAAACGTATCATATAGAGGTCAAATACCTCGTAATGAAATTGATGAATGACGTGTTTGTCCATATAGATTTGGAGCGATCGTCACAGTTGGTATCAGAGCGTTGGTCCTAGTGAACCAGGTCTTGCATGAGTGTGTCTAACTGATAGTTGTTAAGATGCATTAGTAAGTCTGGACTTCGACCGTGTCTACATGTTAAAAGTTTTGCTTATCATTTCTTGTCGGAAATTACATGCTTATCATTCTTTAGTCTAGACACGTTTTCCTGCATTTATTGCATAAATAGTGTATAGACGAAAATTCATATCTTAGCGTATCTGTTACTGTAAACTTTTCCTGACACCTTTCGAAAATTTCTCCGTGATTTATGGAATTTGGTATTATATATACATACGTAAATTATGTATTGAAGAATACCAAACTAAATTCTATAATCTAATTCATATCAAAAATCATCTCCCTAATTATACAAGATGGATCCCGTATCTAGTTCAAATTCCTTAAACTCCGACAGCTATTCCGATATGGATATTCACCTGAATTCCGAAGATAGTATAACCGGAATGGATCAACCAATCAGCCATCACCTATTCTGGATGAATTGGGGATGGGTTCGTAGCCTGCTTAGTCATTGGAGACAAGAAGAAGGTGATCCCTTCCATCCACCACATTGCCCTCTTGGCGAAGAACCTGAAGCACTTACCGGCGAACCTGTTCGTAATACCATTTTCTCTCTCATTTCCAGAGTATCTAGTCATGATTATATACTATCTCACATTCTAAATCTTATTCGTCCGCTCGTCCAAACCGACAATCATCCCGGTGTAATAGAAGAAGTCAACGAGCTTCGCGCTCGGGTAGTGACTTTAGAGAATATGGTGCAAGGGTTAAAAGCACCAGCAGCATCACCGGCATCAATAGTACCACCATCATCAACACCAACAGTATCATTACCACCACCAACAACAACATCCACATCCCACACCTCAACATCACAATCTGTACCTCGAACATCAACGTCATACGCATCATAAATACCAAGGAATACCAACAACAACAAACGATGAAGTATTGACTCATAACTTCATCAAAGAAATATTCTGCAGAGAATATGTAGTTTCTAAAAGTTTTAGAGATTATATATTCTAGTCTTAGTCGAAAACCATATGAGATTAATATTATGTTAACTCATTAAATCTATGATTACATCTAAGGAAACTATATATATAGGTATATTTTCATAAAGATTGTAATTAAGAAAATTATTTTGTACAAACTGTTAATGGTGAGAATATTTTAACGGGTAGGTAATACCCGAGGGATATATAAATTCACAATTAATATGTTACATTCTTCGATTCTGATTCAACAAATCATCAACTATACTCACTACTTTCACAACAATATATATTCTTTTATAAAAATCAAAGCAACCATCCTCATCCAAATTTGATTACATATTTTGATTTTGACAAATCAAAATCCAAGTCAAGATTTAACAAAAGACATCATTCTTAGATTCCTACATCTTTCGAAGCTATACTTTGACTTCAAAACTGTGCTAGAACATCATAGAACCCATAAACGTATTTGTATCATTCAAATTCCTAGAACATCATAAGAATATTAACGATTACAATCTATGTTCAAATCCCTCGAAATTCCTGAAGACACTTCAAATAATGAATCATCGAGATGATGATCCAACCACATGTTACCGCAGTCTTGTACCTGGAAAACCCTCGAAATCAAAGTCATAGTTTAACACGTATCCGTGTCAGACCCTTTGGCATTTATTAGCTAAAATAACTTTTCAATCCCTTTTCAAAATAGACAGTTTTGTCACCACTCCAGCAAATCACCTTCAATTGTTCATTCGAAAAAGCCTTGTTATAATGATTACCCCTTCATCATTGTTACCGGGGAACCTTTCATATTCCACCATATTAGCAGTAAACTTATCAACAACTTCATTGATCATTAAGCCTCTCCGAAAAATCACGATAATTATTCATTGAAACTCTATCAAGTACCCATATACAACTTGTAACAACAATTGTCATACCAACTACTGGGAATTAGCAAATCAGTATTTTGAATTTCGTAGCAATTTTTCGCCAACAGTTATATATATACATATAACGTTTACCTTCAAGACTTACAGACTTCGAATGTGAAGTTTCTGAAAAACACCTTAAATCGCGAACTAGTTCTAGAAATCTTGAAAAATGCTGATGAAGCAGCAAAAACTGTAAACGACCTTAACAGTAAAAAGTTTAATGATAAAGGATAGTGTGCTGGAAAAGCTCAGAAAAAGAGAAAGTTTGGAACTGGAAAACGGATTGAGCAAAGTATGAAGGAGGCTGTGGATAAATCACAAAGACGAAACCTGCCTTCAAAGAATCCAAATGATTCAGTATCTGGTGAAGCCATTAACGAATACCTTGCTTTCGAATCTAAACCCTTGCGGACAATATTCTTCATCATCCTCTGATATTAGAAATTCTAAGATATCATTGTATCTTTCATTATAAATATCCTCCTTATTTCTGGAGATAATTCCATAATCATTCTTATCGGAAATCAATTTTCTCCTTATGATATCTGTGTTACATCATAAAAGAAACTATTTTAGTTTCTAAATTCTGAAACCTTCGAGTTTAAAATATGAATATTTTTGAAGTGGTGTTGGGAGCTGAAGCATGAGTTAGTATAATATAATGACACTTGATCAATGTGATTATATTACAGTAAGTCATGCTGAGTTTCTAAATGGAACGTGATGATTCACAGATCATAACGTCATCATGTGCTATGTCATACGACTCTTGTATTCTAGTTAATCTCTAAAATATCAAGAAAATATTTCTTGATGATTCTGTCTTTTCCAGGGTATTCTGGTAATTTAACAAATCAAGATCGTGCCATTACCATTTTCTTCTTAGAACATTAACAATGTTCATTCTGAAATTCATATCTGCGAATTCTGGACCATTACAAGCAATGCTTAGTCACAAGAAGAAGAAACGAAGGGACAAAACTCCGAAATAGAAATTGGGGTATAAATCGCAGCAAATAAAAGAAAGCATTAACTGGGGATGACAATAATTATAGAAAACAGAAGCAGGAACTTTGAAATATAAGGGAGAATATAAAGCCCGATAACAACACATAAATTACAAACCGTGTATATCAATGTTTATCGCAACATAAAGACACGGAAGAATTAAAAGCACTATAACCCCAAGGGCAAAGTAGAAGTAAGCAGATTCCTCCGGTGGTAGATGAAAAAGAAGAATGACAGATATGAAAGTTAGGAGTATATCAAGAATCAGAACTGGATGAAGCATTTTTCACAATCTTTTGAAAATAAGAAATGAGGAAGAAGATGCAAGAGTGATGAAAATAATGAAACGGAAGAGTTCAATTTATAGCGAAATATCAAACATAGCAATCGAGGCAAATTACGCATTTAATCAAAAGAAATCTTAATTTTCTTAAATTACGAAGAATCAAATCTTATTTAGATTATGAAGATTTTCTATTCCTTAAATTACGGAAATCAATCGTTAATACGTCAAGAGTTAAGACGAATCTCTATTCTTCATTTCACTCTTTTACGATAACTTCTTTCATACGCTTCGAATAATCGGATTGTTTTATCCATATTATTCAACGGTGATAAAACTCTATTTATCAATACATATACGTCATGAAAACATTTTTATTGTTAGTCATGACGACCTCACTAAAATTTCGGGACGAAATTTCTTTAACGGGTAGGTACTGTGATGACCCGGAAATTTCTGACCAAATTTAAACTTAATCTTTGTATGATTAACATTTTCGATACGATAAGCAAAGTCTGTAAAACTGAATCTCAAAATTTTTGAACTACTTTCATATATTCAAATACCTTTCGGTTGTTCTTGACGATTTGCGAACAATTATATGTATATAGATACATATATATATATATATATACTATAACTTGAAAACGTAACAATGTATTAATTGTTTGATACCGTACATTAAACTTATTGGTTTAAATATTTATTTGAATGTATATGATAAGTTGGAATATTAATTGTATGAATAACTTGCGACGTATATTTAAAACGTGTTTATGAATGTTGAAAATATATATTAACTTGGTCATAAAACGATTTGTTATTATATATATATTAACAAATAGTGAGACAATGATTTATAGAAGTAAATGACCAAAACACTCGAAAGTTTAAGATACACTTTGAATGATATAGTTTATTGATAATTTAAGATTATATTTTGACAAAGGTACGAGTCACAAAACGTAAATTGCGAGTTTTCTAAGCGTACGAAAATGCGTTCAAGAAACCGAAACCGGGACATAAGTCGAGTGACAACGTACGAGTCATCGGAACGAAAATTACAAGTCAACTATGCACATGAATTTAATTTAATATATAATTAATTATTTAAATTATATATATTATATATATTATATTTAAATATGTCGACAAATAAAACAACAAATGATTGTGAGCTGGATCAGAGGGCCATGCGATCGCATGAGAAATAGGCATAAAACCCAGGCGATCGCATGAGGGTCAGAAATCAGAATTCTTCTATAAATTGGACAGTTTGTCGACACTCACACACATATATCTCTCCATCTATGCTCTCTATATTTATTATTATTATTATTATTATTATTATTATTTATTATTATTATTATTATTATTATTATTATTATTATTATAATTATTATATTATAAATCTTATTATTATTATTAGTAGTGTTAGTATTATTATTAGTATTATTATACATAAAATACTACGACGAGGTCATGAGCAAGTTATTTTCAAAACAAGCTTTTCGAGCGGGATAGAGCTAAGGAAACTATGGGCTATAGCTATGGAGGTTATGGGTAATGTACGTGGGTATTATTCGCAAGTCTAACCTAGTGTTTATCATCTCTGTTGCGTCTACATACTTTTCCTGCAATATTGAATCACAATATTGATACGTGAGCATTCATATCTTATCTTTTATATATTAATTGTGTATCCATGTCTAGTGCTCGAGTATATATATTTATGCATGCTTGTATGCTAAATTTCGTCGTTAAACAGTTTATAATGAATCACGAATTAAATACATATATTACTGGTAAAAGGTATATGATATACATGTTTTTGGAAAGCTGGCTGTAACGACCCGTCAAAATCGCTATTGACGTGGCACGTTAATCATTGATTCCACAGTGAGGTTTTGACCTCTATATGATACGTTTTGATAAAATATTGCATTCATTAAAATAAGTGACTTTCTAAACATAGAAAGGTATAAACATGTGGGCGAGTGCTTAGGTATAAGCAAAACCCCAAAATACATAAGTCTTTAATTTACAGGTTGACATCACAGTCCAATTATTTACTCCATCCGTCCCATTACAAGTGTCCACTTACTTTTTGCACACAGTTTTAGGAAATCCCACTAACTCCATTCTCCACCAATCAGAAATCTTCTCTCTCAAGAATAACCTCTTCTCATTGGTTGAAATACAAAGTGGACACTTGAAGTGGGACATCCCAAAATAGAAATGTGGACACTTGTGGTGGGACGGAGGTAGTATTACACAACGCAGTTTTATTTTGAATGCAATAAACTTTGTACAAAGCATGAGAGACTCCATGCAGGCAACAAACACATCACAGAGGAAGCAGTCTAAGGATCTGAAAATAAAACATTTTTGTAAAAAGTCAACACGAATGTTGGTGAGTTATAGGTTTAATTGCTCGAGTCATAAGTATATAAAGATAGACCACAAGATTTCATTAAAACTTTATCAATAGATTCTACGTAACAGAACACCCTGGTAACTAAACTTAACGCTATAATGATAATTACCTCATTCGTTTTAATACACGCAAACCAACGTGTCATAAAATCAAATAACATACGTCCGTTAAAAGGCTAGCGCTCTAGCTCGGACGGGGATGTCAAGCCCTATGGATCCATATACAATTATTCGCGCCCACCAGTCCATATCCTATGTACTGGCAGCTACTAGTTACCAAAGCTAAGGAATTTTCGATTTAACTCAGTGTAGAATTTAGTATGTACTTGTGTCTTATTGCGTTTAAAATAAATTGCATGTATTCTCAGCCCAAAAATATTTAAAGTATTTAAAAAGGGAGACTATAAACTCACAGTTCAATATTGAGACTCAATATTGTAGGCAAATTGTGTAGACGTAATGATGGTAGACGACTGTATGGTTGGCCTTGGATTCAAGAACAATACCCCGAACAATACCCAATATTTCCTTAGCTTAAAGCGGTTTGAAACCCGAATTAAAACACCCTCGAATATACTTTATTATTATTAAACTTAAAATTATAATTATAATTATAATTATAATTATAATATAAATATAAATATAAATATAGAGTGAAAAAAAATTGTGTGAATACTTCGTCGAGTAAACTGCCTTTTATAGGCATGTTTCCTGATTTTGGTCCCCATGCGATCGCATGAGTTTTCAGTGTTTTTTCCATGCGATCGCATGGCTAGGCTGGACAACTCATTTCTGCTTGTTTTCTAGTTCGTCGACATCAAATAGTGTCTACTGTAGCAAATAGTGTTTACTGTAGCAAAGACAGTTTCACTGTAGCAAATAGTGTTTTACTGTAGCAAAGTCAGTTTCACTGTAGCTATAGCTGCTACTGCTGCTGTTTGACTGCTGACCGCCGCTGTTGGCGGCAGCCGGCGGTGGTGGTTGGCAGTCGGACGGTGGTGGTTTGTTGTTTTGGCCCGCGAAAGGTTTCGGTTTACCCGATTGGATCCCGACCCGTTTATATTAATTTGTGGACATTTGGTTTTGTCATTCTAATACCCATTTTATTAGTTTAATTTGGGTTGTAATTTATTAAAGTGGGCTTTTTGTGCGAAATGCGCGGGTTGCTTGATTTCGAACCGTTCATGTTAAATTAGGAATAACTCGATTTTGCCCGTTTTAGTCTCGATTCAATGGTTAATTTTTATTTGGGTCGAAATTGGTATAAGTGTACCTAGTGTGTAGATTGTTGTTGTTACTCGTGACTCGATGTATATAAGTGTGCATTTTGTAAAAATTACCGTTATTAGTCCATAACCCATTTTTAGTGGTAATTGGGTTGTTATTGTATAAATGAACTTTTTGGGTGGATTGCTTGTTTACTAACGACTTGTTTCTATGACCTTTGTGAACTTGCAAGTCGACCAAAATAATCAGAAATCATAGATTTTGGGGTCGAAACCCGGATGGACAGCAGCTTCTGCTGCTACTGTTTTGCTACAACATTTTGTAATTGCTGTTGCAGCCCGTTTTGCTGCTGTTCGCAGCCGTGGTGCGCAACTAGTTTGCCCGTATCTTTGTTTTGTGGTTCATGTGTGTTGTTTGATCGCTCGTGTTGCTCATGACCCGCTCGTTTGGACATGTTTAGTGTATATATATATAATATATCCGTAAGTGTGTATATATTTATACAAATATATACAAGTGCATGTTATATTGTGATATATATATATATATATATATATATATATATATATATATATATATATATATATGTGTGTGTGTGTGTGTGTGTGTGTGTGTGTGTATATATATATATATATATATTGTTACGATGAGGCATGATTCGTATATACATGTTTATATATATATTTATATATGCATATTGTATAAAGTGGTAGTATTGTATATATGCATATATAGTGAAATATTGTTAGTAAATGTGATGTGATTTACTAACTTGTTCAGTATTTCTCAGGTGATACTGACGAGGAGAAGACTCAGTGACATTAGACTACTGAGTTATGTTGGCGATTGGTGAGTGGGTCTATCTAAGGATAGAGTTTGAGTAGCAAGTCGCGCTACTGTCGTTTACTCTATTTTATTAGACCGTGGTTATATCTGATTGCCATGATTAGATATCTGATTGCCATGTTTAGATAATGGTTAACATGTTAATGAATTATTACATGTTGATGATATTGTGTGATATTATGTGCACTGTGTTTGACGCCAGCTGGGCCTGGGGAGGCTGGGGACTCATAACCAAGCCTAGGGAGGTTAGAGTCCGTATGAGGTCAACCGAGCCTGGGAGGTTGGGTCCAAAGGCTACTGATTGTGGAGTATAGTTTGAATGACGCATCCCCTGCGTCCGAATGATTATACTGTGAATCGAGTAGCGAGGACTATCGGTAGACTCTAGCCCGATCAACTAGGAGTCGTGTGCTCGTACAAGCCGCCAATCCTCATATTGTCGTTGTATTTGTTTGTATGCTGTTAGGACGTTAGCATACTTTTATATCGTTGATGGATTGATGCTTAGACTTGATCCGTTAGATAGATTCCATTAACTTAGCAGTTGTGCTAATCCCCCATATTTCCACCCTTGCAGGTTCAGTACGATTGCATGTTAGATACCAGGGTGAAGACGGGATGCGGGATGATATGTTTGACAAGTCGAGACTCTGATTTGGTGTCTTTTGTTAATAGTGTTTTGCTTAATGTAACACATGGTTTTTATATATGTAACGGATTTTAATATTTGATGTGATATTAATGTAATGTAATACAGATGTCGTTTGTATTACGTGTCATATTTTATAAACAGGACTTCCGCTGTGACTTTAAAAAAAATAAAATCAGGGTGTTACAATTGTGGTATCAGAGCGTGGATTTGGCAGCGTGTTCACGAAAGTGACATGTTCCCAAATCGTGTGTCGAGTCAAACATATCTTGGGGGATGGGTTAAGTGAATGAGATAGGTATAACGGCATTAGTTTTTTTAATTGCTAACCAGTGTTGTACAAAGACTTGGTGTGAGATGTTGTGCAGTACAGGTATGGCTGATAGTGACAGTGACGTTGTGACCCCCAACGCCCTTGGAACAGTTAGAGCTTCAGAGTATACAGATGTGTATCAGGTAAAGAATCTGAGAAACAGATGTCATGGTTGTAAGGACTGATGTCTTGGTTGTAAGGTCAGTTACCAAGGGTTTCCACTAAGGTTATATGATTTAAATATGAGTTAGAATAGTAAGTGCAGGTGGACGCAAGTATTGTACCTTTGGATCAGACGGTTAGATAGTGTTGGGCGGGTGTTCAGTTTTGCTTAGGTGAAACTACAGAGGGTAATAAAAAAAATAATAATACGGAAAAAAAGGGGTTCAGTTGTACAGTTGGTAGGTAGTTGACCCCTTAGGTAATGCGGGTTAAAATCATTCAGTATTTAAAGAACTTTTATGGATTTAACCCAGTAGAAGGACCAAGACGGGAAGGTACGAGTTCTATGTGAGTAGGGTGTGATGGGTATGGGTTGCCCTACTTCGCGATACGATTCTTTGACGGTGAAATAGGTGAGTTGTGGTAAGATAGATTAGAAAGTTCAGTTATCATCCTTCAGAGGCAGTTTTGGATGGATAGGTCAGTGTATGGGACACAGAGCATTTCGGTGTTCAACAGATCAGAGGTGGAGTTCTGGGGCGGGGTCTGGGGCACAAATTTCATGAGCTGGGTAACCTTCTGCTCTTGTAGTCCGACAAGAGAGACGAAATCCCACAATGGATACAGTTGGAGCACACCAGATGTTGGCAGAGGCTGGTGATACATATGACGTCTCGGCTAACGGTATGTGTTTATTACACTTTTATGATTTTATTACAGTTGATAATTAGTAGTTGCGTTTAGTAAGTCGTCAATGTGGAAATGTATGATAGTCATATGTTGTTTAATGTAGTGGAAACTGTTTAGATGACCTTAGACTAGTTTCCTGCTTAGTAGTGCATAGTGGCTTAATTTTTGTAATAGGTTGCCATGCTAGTTGAGACAGGATATTTATAATGCGTGCAACCTGTTAACGTGACGTGTTAATATTGTTGTAATAGTGCCTTGCTCTAGGTATTGGATAGCTATCCTGAATGCGATTGGCCTGTTAGTCCAGATTTAGTTTATGTTACTATGCAAGATCCGTTAG
Organism: Rutidosis leptorrhynchoides; assembly: GCF_046630445.1. Lineage (NCBI taxonomy): Eukaryota > Viridiplantae > Streptophyta > Magnoliopsida > Asterales > Asteraceae > Rutidosis > Rutidosis leptorrhynchoides. Next base: position 78,293,961 of record NC_092336.1, on the reverse strand, counting down.
TGGGAACCAAGACTTGTAGGAAGTTTTTTCTTTATCATTGGCGGTTAACTGGCGGGACACACGTAGTGCCCGCAGGGACTGTTTTAGAGTCGTAGTTCCCTTATGTCTTGATCAGAGACTTGAGCCTTAATAGTGGCCTTTTTAGACATCATATGTATGGTTAATAGACAGTGACAGAACCAGTAGATGTGACCGGACCAGGGGTATCCATGTATGAATGGACAAGTCACGTAGGACCCGTAGGGTTGTCCTAAGTAACTGACTTCATTCCTTGACCTGATGTGACCTTATGTGTGGTCTTTAGAACGTAAGTGCAGGCTGTTTCCTTGTATTGGTCTCTTAGGTAGGTAGAGACGGACTTTGACTGGACTGAGGATTGAGTTTTGAGTGTGAGTTGACCCTAAGACTAGGGTGAGTGTCCGACTGTGAGTGAGGTTGCGATTAGTATCACTTAAGGATAAATCGATGTAAGTTGATAATACCATGTTCAGGGGTATTGTGACTGTAGAGGATTTATAGAGAAGTGTTGGAATTTATTAGTGTGTTGCGAAAAAAAAAAAAAGGAATAGTTAGGTACATTTGAACAGTGAAAATGTGCCAGGATAGTTGTAATCGGATAACAAATTTAGAAACCCCGAGTTTAGAATATATTTGTTATTAGTAGATTATAACTGTCAGTGATCAGAGTAAATAGACTATGATGGATCGATAGATTCGATTAGGGTCTTGCTATGAAATACCGAAATGGAGATATGATTTGTGATGATGTATTACGCATGGCCAACGACATACATCATGGTAAATCATACAATAGTTTCGGGATTCGGAGGAGATGTAGTGATTGATAGTCTGTTTTGAATTTCGGAAGAATTTTGACCAAAAGCTGATTTTCCTGACTTGGTGCTGATGGATGTAATGTACCTAGACTTTGTGTAATTATTAGTCTAATAGGCTTGGATTGAAGATTCTGATGGAATCTTAACCTAGTCATGACCTTTGAGGAATAACTTTAACGATGTCGGACAAAAGAATTAAGGTTATTTGAGGCAATTAATCATTAGATAATTACTTCCGGTATAGGATGATGGTTATTCTATACTCAGGATTCGTGATTCAACGATTAGATTTTACTTGGAACTGTGTTGGTAAGCGGTTCTACAATTGATGTGTGGACCAGAATTGCAATTCAGTCATTAAATTAGTGAGTGAATATCGACACGATTGAGTGAATTTTGATGAAATTCTTAAACATCAAGATTGAAACATGTATTAAATTACGGAATTTGGGTAATTTAGTTTAATCCGAGTTGACTTAGCGATATTGTAGTGATGAAATTAGCTAAGTTTGTGTGTTCTAAGGTAAATGATAGCCATTAGCAATGTTTTAGACTGAGTTGATTTGGGAAAATTTGATGAACATGACTCGGGGATAACCCCAAATTTTGATTGACAGATATCATGGAGTGGTCATTAGTGGTGACTCGACAGGTTAGTGTGTAAACCTTAGACTTGAGATGGAATTTATGTAGTAATTCGTAAGATTGATGACAGATCAAGTTTGGAATTCGGACGGAATTAAACTTGTTCAGTTATTAAATAGTGACAGGTTTTCAGCATTGAATTACTTTTGTAAGTGGTGTAGACTGTAGGGAACGATTCGGATGTTGTGTAGGGTAAATAAACTTGCCGCTCAGAGTATAGCGGGTCTTGACCCTTGCGGTAGTCTTAGTAGACGGTGTGTTTGACTTTCGGCCTGTGAGTTATCTCTTGACCTACGAGAAATGGACGGAGATTTATAGGGTAACGTAAGACCTGTTTTGATTAAGGTCTAGTTGTGACCCGTTGTGGTGGTTCGTAGCACTCATGACCTTTGTTGACATTGACTGACCGGATTCCGAGGACGGAATCTCTTTAAGGGGGGTAGATTTGTAACATCCTAATGTCGGGCCTAGGTGAAATTACCTATTTGTCCTTTTTGTGTATTAAAATGTGTTTTAGTGAAATAATTAATTATTGAGTGTATTTAATTAATTATTAAGTTCAATGAGTGCGTTTTGTGACAAGGGTCACAGAGATATTTTATTTATTAAATTTGGACTTCGTTTAGACTCCCTACTGTGGTGGGTTTCGTTTCTGAAAACAGGTAAATACCCGTGTTTTATTGGATAAGTGATTTAATAACCATTAAATAAACAAAAACCGCCCAACCCTTGTTTTATATTACTGTACGTGGTTTTTCTTCTCATTTTTCTTGTTTCAATCACGACACACACACACACACATGAACTAAACCCTAAGTTTTGATTAATTGAAGATGATGATAAATTACAAGCTTTAATCTATGAATTCTTGCTTCTCTAACAAGGTTTGTCTTCCCATTTTTGCTCTTTAATTCTTGCTTTTAGGGTTTATACAAGTTTTTTTTAGAAAAAGATGCATTTGTGCTTGAATCTTTGAAATTGGTGATGAATTAGTGATAAATTGTTAGTTATTGTTTGTATAATTGCTAGAAATTGTTATGGATTTGATTTAGTTTCAAAAGCTAGCAAGAACACCAAAAACATGAACCACCATGGACATGGGAAGCAGCCATGGCTGCTGCCGCTGCTGTTTCTGCCCACGGCCACCACGCTGCCGGCGGCAGCAGGTCCACCTGGTGGTGGTGGTTGGCGATGGTGGCTTCCCCATTGGTTGCCGCTGCTGTTTTCTTCTGTTTCTTGACCAAAGCAGCAGCTATAGCTGCTACTGCTGCTGTTTGACTGCTGACCGCCGCTGCTGGCGGCAGCCGGCGGTGGTGGTTGGCAGTCGGGCGGTGGTGGTTTGTTGTTTTGGCCCGCGAAAGGTTTCGGTTTACCCGATTGGATCCCGACCAGTTTATATTAATTTGTGGACATTTGGTTTTGTCATTCTAATACCCATTTTATTAGTTTAATTTCGGTTGTAATTTATTAAAGTGGGCTTTTTGTGCGAAATGCGCGGGTTGTTTAATTTCGAACCGTTCATGTTAAATTAGGAATAACTCGGTTTTGCCCGTTTTAGTCTCGATTCAATGGTTAATTTTTATTTGGGTCGAAATTGGTATAAGTGTACCTAGTGTGTAGATTGTTGTTGTTACTCGTGACTCGATGTGTATAAGTGTGCATTTTGTATAAATTACCGTTATTAGTCCATAACACATTTTTAGTGGTAATTGGGTTGTTATTGTATAAATGGACTTTTTGGGTGGATTGCTTGTTTACTAACGACCTGTTTCTATGACCTTTGTGAACTTGCAAGTCGACCAAAATAATCAGAAATCATAGATTTTGGGGTCGAAACCCGGATGGACAGCAGCTTCTGCTGCTACTGTTTTGCTACAACATTTTGTAGTTGCTGTTGCAGCCCGTTTTGCTGCTGTTCGCAGCCGTGGTGCGCAACTAGTTTGCCCGTATCTTTGTTTTGTGGTTCATGTGTGTTGTTTGATCGCTCGTGTTGCTCATGACCCACTCGTTTGGACATATTTAGTGTATATATATATAATATATCCGTGTGTATATATTTATACAAATATATACAAGTGCATGTTGTATTGTGATATATATATATATATATATATATATATATATATATATATATATATATATATATATATTACGATGAGGCATGATTCGTATATACATGTTTATATATATATTTATATATGCATATTGTATAAAGTGGTTGTATTGTATATATGCATATATAGTGAAATATTGTTAGTAAATGTGATGTGATTTACTAACTTGTTCAGTATTTCTCAGGTGATACTGACGAGGAGAAGACTCAGTGACATTAGACTACTGAGTTTTGCTGGCGATTGGTGAGTGGGTCTATCTAAGGATAGAGTTTGAGTAGCAAGTCGCGCTACTGTCGTTTACTCTATTTTATTAGACCGTGGTTATATCTGATTGCCATGTTTAGATAATGGTTAACATGTTAATGAATTATTACATGATGATATTGTGTGATATTATGTGCACTGTGTTTGACGCCAGCTGGGCCTGGGGAGGCTGGGGACTCATAACCAAGCCTAGGGAGGTTAGAGTCCGTATGAGGTCAACCGAGCCTGGGGAGGTTGGGTCCAAAAGCTACTGATTGTGGAGTATAGTTTGAATGACGCATCCCCTGCTTCCGAATGACTATACTGTGAATCGAGTAGCGGGGACTATCGGTAGACTCTAGCCCGATCAACTAGGAGTCGTGTGCTCGTACAAGCCGCCAATCCTCATATTGTCGTTGTATTTGTTTGTATGCTGTTAGGACGTTAGCATACTTTTATATGGTTGATGGATTGATGCTTAGACTTGATCCGTTAGATAGATTTCATTCACTTAGCAGTTGTGCTAATCCCCCACATTTCCACCCTTGCAGGTTCAGTACGATTGCATGTTAGATACCAGGGTGAAGACGGGATGCGAGATGATATGGTTGACAAGTCCAGACTCTGATTTGGTGTCTTTTGTTAATAGTGTCTTTGCTTAATGTAACACATGATTTTTATATATGTAACGGATTTTAATATTTGATGTGATATTAATGTAATGTAATACAGATGTCGTTTGTATTACGTGTCATATTTTATAAACAGGACTTCCGCTGTGACTTTAAAAAAAAAATCAGGGTGTTACAATTGTGGTATCAGAGCGTGGATTTGGCAGCGTGTTCACGAAAGTGACATGTTCCCAAATCGTGTGTCGAGTCAAACATATCTTGGGGGATGGGTTAAGTGAATGAGATAGGTATAACGGCGTTAGTTTTTTTAATTGCTAACCAGTGTTGTACTAAGATTTGTTGTGAGATGTTGTGCAGTACATGTATGGCTGATAGTGACAGTGACGCTGTGACCCCCAACGCCCTTGGAACAGTTAGAGCTTCAGAGTATACAGATGTGTATCAGGTAAAGAATCTGAGAAACAGATGTCATGGTTGTAAGGACTGATGTCTTGGTGGTAAGGTCAGTTACCAAGGGTTTCCAGTAAGGTTATATGATTTAAATATGAGTTAGAATAGTAAGTGCATGTGGACGCAAGTATTGTACCTTTGGATCAGACGGTTAGATAGTGTTGGGCGGGTGTTCAGTTTTGCTTAGGTGAAACTACAGAGGGTAATAAAAAAATAATAATACGGAAAAAAAGGGGTTCAGTTGTACAGTTGGTAGGTAGTTGACCCCTTAGGTAATGCGGGTTAAAATCATTCAGTATTTAAAGAACTTTTATGGATTTAACCCAGTAAAAGGACCAAGACGGGAAGGTACGAGTTCTATGTGAGTAGGGTGTGATGGGTATGGGTTGCCCTACTTCGCAATACGATTCTTTGACGGTGAAATAAGTGAGTTGTGGTAAGATAGATTAGAAAGTTCAGTTATTATCCTTCAGAGGCAGTTTTGGATGGATAGGTCAGTGTATGGGACACGGAGCATTTCGGTGTTTAACAGATCAGAGGTGGAGTTCTGGGGCGGGGTCTGGGGCACAGATTTCATGAGCTGGGTAACCTTCTGCTCTTGTAGTCCGACAAGAGAGAAGAAATCCCACAGTGGATACAGTTGGAGCACACCAGATGTTGGCAGAGGCTGGTGATACATATGACGTCTCGGCTAACGGTATGTGTTTATTACACTTTTGTGATTTTATTACAGTTGATAATTAGTAGTTGCGTATAGTAAGTCGTCAATGTGGAAATGTATGATAGTCATATGTTGTTTAATGTAGTGGAAACTGTTTAGATGACCTTAGACTAGTTTCCTGCTTAGTAGTGCATAGTGGCTTAATTATTGTAATAGGTTGCCATGCTAGTTGAGACAGGATATTTGTAATGCATGCAACCTGTTGACGTGACGTGTTAATATTGTTGTAATAGTGCCTTGCTCTAGGTATTGGATAGCTATCCTGAATGCGATTGGCCTGTTAGTCCAGATTTAGTTTATGTTACTATGCAAGATCCGTTAGTGGGAACTAAGACTTGTAGGAAGCTTTTTCTTTATCATTGGCTATTAACTGGCGGGACACACGTAGTGCCCGCAGGGACTATTTTAGAGTCGTAGTTCCCTTATGTCTTGATCAGAGACTTGAGCCTTAGTTAGTGGCCTTTTGAGACATCATATGTATGGTTAATAGACAGTGACAGAACCAGTAGATGTGACCGGACCAGGGGTATCCATGTATGAATGGACAAGTCATATAGGACCCGTAGGGTTGTCCTAAGTAACTGACTTCATTCCTTGACCTGATGTGACCTTATGTGTGGTCTTTAGAACGTAAGTGCAGGCTGTTTCCTTGTATTGGTCTCTTGGGTAGGTAGAGACGGACTTTGACTGGACTGAGGATTGAGTTTTGAGTGTGAGTTAACCCTAAGACTAGGGTGAGTGTCCGACTGTGAGTGAGGTTGCGATTAGTATCACTTAAGGATAAATCGATGTAAGTTGATAATACCATGTTCAGGGGTATTGTGACTGTAGAGGATTTAGAGAGAAGTGTTGGAATTTATTAGTGTGTTGCGAAAAACAAAAAATAAGGAATAGTTAGGTACATTTGAACAGTGAAAATGTGCCAGGATAGTTGTAATCGGATAACAAATTTAGAAACCCCGAGTTTAGAATATATTTGTTATTAGTAGATTATAACTGTCAGTGATCAGAGTAAATAGACTGTGATGGATCGATGGATTCGATTAGGGTCTTGCTATGAAATACCGAAATGGATATATGATTTGTGATGATGTATTACGCCTGGCTAACGGCATACATCATGGTAAATCATACAATAGTTTCGGGATTCGGAGGAGATGTAGTGATTGATAGTCTGTTTTGAATTTCGGAAGAATTTTGACCAAAAGCTGATTTTCCTGACTTGATGCTGACGGATGTAATGTACCTAGACTTTGTGTAATTATTAGTCAAATAGGCTTGGATTGAAGATTCTGATGGAATCTTAACCTAGTCATGACCTTTGGGGAATAACTTTAACGATGTCGGACAAAAGAATTAAGGTTATTTGAGGCAATTAATCATTAGATAATTACTTCCGGTATAGGATGATGGTTATTCTATACTCAGGATTCGTGATTCAAAGATTAGATTTTACTTGGAACTGTGTTGGTAAGCGGTTCTACAATGGATGTGTGGACCAGAATTGCAATTCAGTCATTAAATTAGTGAAATTAGTGAGTGAATATCGACACGATTGAGTGAATTTCGATGAAATTCTTAAACATCAAGATTGAAACAGGTATTAAATTACGGAATTTGGGTAATGTAGTTTAATCCGAGTTGACTTAGCGATATTGTAGTGATGAAATTAGCTAAGTTTGTGTGTTCTAAGGTAAATGATAGCCATTAGCAATATTTTAGACTGAGTTGATTTGGGAAAATTCGATGAACATGACTCGGGGATAACCCCAAATTATGATTGACAGATATCATGTAGAGGTCATTAGTGGTGACTCGATAGGTTAGTGTGTAAAACTTAGACTTGAGATGGAATTTATGTGGTAATTCGTAAGATTGATGACAGATCAAGTTTGGAATTCGGACGGAATTAAACTTGTTCAGTTATTAAATAGCGACAGGTTTTCAGCATTGAATTACTTTTGTAAGTGGTGTAGACTGTAGGGAACGATTCGGATGTTGTGTAGGGTAAATAAACTTGCCGCTCAGAGTATAGCGGGTCTTGACCCTTGCGGTAGTCTTAGTAGACGGTGTGTTTGAATTTCGGCCTGTGAGTTATCTCTTGACCTACGAGAAATGGACGGAGCTTTATAGGGTACCGTAAGACCTGTTTTGATTAAGGTCTAGTTGTGACCCGTTGTGGTGGTTCGTAGCACTCATGACCTTTGTTGACATTGACTGACCAGATTCCGAGGACGGAATCTCTTTAAGGGGGTAGATTTGTAACATCCTAGTGTCGGGCCTAGGTGAAATTACCTATTTGTCCTTTTTGCGTATTAAAATGTGTTTTAGTGAAATAATTAATTATTGAGTGTATTTAATTAATTATTAAGTTCAATGAGTGCGTTTTGTGACAAGGGTCACAAAGATATTTTATTTATTAAATTTGGACTTCGTCGTTTAGACTCCCTACTGTGGTGGGTTTCGTTTCTGAAAACAGGTAAATACCCGTGTTTTATCGGATAAGTGATTTAATAACCATTAAATAAACAAAAACCGCCCACCCCTTGTTTTATATTACTGTATGTGGTTTTTCTTCTCCTTTTTCTTGTTTCAATCATGACACACACACACATACATGAACTAAACCCTAAGTTTTGATTAATTGAAGATGATGATAAATTACAAGCTTTAATCTATGAATTCTTGCTTCTCTAACAAGGTTTGTCTTCCCATTTTTGCTCTTTAATTCTTGCTTTTAGGGTTTATACAAGTTTTTTTTTTAGAAAGAGATGCATTTGTGCTTGAATCTTTGAAATTGGTGATGAATTAGTGATATTAGTTATTGTTTGTATAATTGCTAGAAATTGTTATGGATTTGATTTAGTTTCAAAAGCTAGCAAGAACACCAAAAACATGAACCACCATGGACATGGGAAGCAGCCATGGCTGCTGCCGCTGCTGTTTCTGCCCACGGCCACCACGCTGCCGGCGGCAGCAGGTCCACCTGGTGGTGGTCAGGTGGTGGTTGGCGATGGTGGCTTCCCCGTTGGTTGACGCTGCTGTTTTCTTCTGTTTCTTGACCAAAGCAGCAGCTATAGCTGCTACTGCTGCTGTTTGACTGCTGACCGCCGCTGCTGGCGGCAGCCGGCGGTGGTGGTTGGCAGTCGGGCGGTGGTGGTTTGTTGTTTTGGCCCGCGAAAGGTTTCGGTTTACCCGATTGGATCCCGACCCGTTTATATTAATTTGTGGACATTTGGTTTTATCATTCTAATACCCATTTTATTAGTTTAATTTGGGTTGTAATTTATTAAAGTGGACTTTTTGTGCGAAATGCGCGGGTTGCTTGATTTCGAACCGTTCATGTTAAATTAGGAATAACTCGGTTTTGCCCGTTTTAGTCTCGATTCAATGGTTAATTTTTATTTGGGTCGAAATTGGTATAAGTGTACCTAGTGTGTAGATTGTTGTTGTTACTCGTGACTCGATGTGTATAAGTGTGCATTTTGTATAAATTACCGTTATTAGTCCATAAGCCATTTTTAGTGGTAATTGGGTTGTTATTGTATAAATGGACTTTTTGGGTGGATTGCTTGTTTACTAATGACCTGTTTCTATGACCTTTGTGAACTTGCAAGTCGACCAAAATAATCAAAAATCATAGATTTTGGGGTCGAAACCCGGATGGACAGCAGCTTCTGCTGCTACTGTTTTGCTACAACATTTTGTAGTTGCTGTTGCAGCCCGTTTTGCTGCTGTTCGCAGCCGTGGTGCGCAACTAGTTTACCCGTATCTTTGTTTTGTGGTTCATGTGTGTTGTTTAATCGCTCGTGTTGCTCATGACCCGCTCGTTTGGACATGTTTAGTGTATATATATAATATATCCGTAAGTGTGTATATATTTATACAAATATATACAAGTGCATGTTGTATTGTGATATATATATATATGTGTGTGTGTAAGTGTATATATATATATATATATATATATATATATATTGTTACGATGAGGCATGATTCGTATATACATGTTTATATATATATATATATATATATATATATATATATATATATATATATATATATATTTATATATGCATATTATATAAAGTGGTAGTATTGTATATATGCATATATAGTGAAATATTGTTAGTAAATGTGATGTGATTTACTAACTTGTTCAGTATTTCTCAGGTGATACTGACGAGGAGAAGACTCAGTGACATTAGACTACTGAGTTTTGCTGGCGATTGGTGAGTGGGTCTATCTAAGGATAGAGTTTGAGTAGCAAGTCGCGCTACTGTCGTTTACTCTATTTTATTAGACCGTGGTTATATCTGATTGCCATGATTAGATATCTCATTGCCATGTTTAGATAATGGTTAACATGTTAATGAATTATTACACGTTGATGATATTGTGTGATATTATGTGCACTGTGTTTGACGCCAGTCGGGCCTAGGGAGGCTGGGGACTCATAACTAAGCCTAGGGAGGTTAGAGTCCGTATGAGGTCAACCGAGCCTGGGGAGGTTGGGTCCAAAGGCTACTGATTGTGGAGTATAGTTTGAATGACGCATCCCCTGCGTCCGAATGACTATACTGTGAATCGAGTAGCGAGGACAATCGGTAGACTCTAGCCCGATCAACTAGGAGTCGTGTGCTCGTACAAGCCGCCAATCCTCATATTGTCGTTGTATTTGTTTGTATGCTGTTAGGACGTTAGCATACTTTTATATGGTTGATGGATTGATGCTTAGACTTGATCCGTTAGATAGATTCCATTCACTTAGCAGTTGTGCTAATCTCCCACATTTCCACCCTTGCAGGTTCAGTACGATTGCATGTTAGATACCAGGGTGAAGACGAGATGCGGGATGATATGTTTGACAAGTCGAGACTCTGATTTCGTGTCTTTTGTTAATAGTGTCTTTGCTTAATGTAACACATGGTTTTTATATATGTAACGGATTTTAATATTTGATGTGATATTAATGTAATGTAATACAGATGTCGTTTGTATTACGTGTCATATTTTATAAACAGGACTTCCGCTGTGACTTTAAAAAAAATCAGGGTGTTACATCAGTAGGGCTCATGAACTTCGAGATTCAGTACGCTGTTTTGTTAGTGTGAATAAAGCTTCATTTATTATGCCATTGTTTGTAACTTTTGATATCTCTGTAGGTACATGGGATGCTATCGCAAATGGACCCCGCATTGGTTGCTTCCTGTGAGATGATTGCTGAAAATGGTGGTCTGTTGACTCTTCCAGAAGATATTTCTGTTTCTTGTTTCCAGAATGTTCCTGTTGTTCAGGCGGCAACTACGACTAGGGCTATCGCACGTCTTCGTCATGCTCAACCAGAAGTTAATTTAGATCAGAGCTATGAAGCTCTGAAGCGGCCCAAAAAGAGTGCTGATCCTTCACATACAGGTTATTACATGCGTTCATATCCTGCTTTCCTGCTTTTATATTAAAAGAGAAAGTTGAATAAATCCAAGCTACTTATCTAACTACAGATTTACTGTATCTCATTTATTTCAAGTCTCTTATTAGTTATCTTAGGATGCGTTTGATTACCTCTTAATTGAATGGTTCAGCGTTGAATGTTAAACCATTCAGCATTACCTCTAAATGACACATGGTGCTGAATGGTTCAACATTCATTCAGTGATGACAGAGTTGAAATACTCTCTTAACCATTATGCACCGAAAATTTATATATTATCCTCTTTAAATTATACTCGTATCAATAACACTTATTAATCAATTATAATATTTTTTATTCATGCAAAGGTTAATAAGGTAATTCTACATCATTCACAATGTTTATTCAAAATGATTATTATTTTTCATTAAGAACCAACTTTATTCAGTGCTTTGAATCATTTAGCGGTTAATCATTCAGTTTTATTAAACACACCCTTGGCTAGATTAGGCCGCCCATTCTTGTAAAATTGTAACTTCTTATTTGTATTTTGTTTTTATCTCTACAAACATCTAACATGACATTATAGTGGGTATCTAATCTACAATTTTTGTGGAATTTCAGCTTCAACTGCCGATGAAGGGTCTCAGCAGCCTCAAGAACCAACAGTCGATGATCAAAATGACGCAAACCCTACAACCTCGCCTCCTGATTGCGATGAGGTGGCTAGTACAGCCAATGAGGTTAGTGAGTCCAAATCTCAAGATGTAACCATTCTAGATGTGGAGAGTGACGGTAAAATTGAGTCTGCTAAGAAGCTTTTACTGGAGCGCACATCTGATTATGGAGTGCCACAGCTGGAAAGACTGTATACTCGAATCGTTAAAGGTGTTTTTGAGTTGAAAAACGAACAGGACAATTTCAAGCCTCTAGTTTTTGACTTTTTGTTGAAGTTTGCTGAAAACAAGGCTAATTTTTGAAGTGGAACTGTTTTTGTTTACCTGTGGATAGGTTTTGTTTGCTTATTTAATCAATTGTTTTTAATCTACTAATTAAATCATTTTGGTGGATTCGAGTTTGAATCATGCACATGAGATGTTTCACTTTTTAACCTCACATTTTGTATTTGTACTATCAGTTTATAACTCGTGACATCGCGGATTAATATCAATAATTAGTTAATGCACAATTTGTTAGTAATAGTAATAAATATAAATGTATAAATAATATTTAATTAGAAAGGGGACATATAACTAATTTGTTGACAGACAAATAATTAATTTAGATATAACAAAATAGGAGGAATGTCTACGATACATAATATTTTGAATGTAATTCTAATCAGTAGTTGAAATTCAAATCAATGGTTTAAAGATAGAAGATATACAAATATGACATCAGTCATTGAGGAGTGATTATGATTTAAAATGAGCATTCAACGGTGTGTCAACATATGCTATCAATCAATATATTTTCATAAATATAGAGTGTCAACATATTGTCACGGACTTATCTCAATAAGCTCACGTGCGGCACTTAGTCTCTACTAAGTCAGCCTTACTCGGACCTTATAATGATTCAAGTAACCAAAAGATAAAATATTATAGAACAAGTGGAATTGAAGAAAATACTTATATTGCTTGAGAATGCTTTACAAGAGAGAATGTTTTGAGATTTGAGGTGTGGTGTGCCAAATGAGACCACCCCTATTTATACTACTTCTAACACAAAATGGATGGCTAAGATTAATCTAAATCAATGGTTAGGATCTAAGTACTAGAAACTTCAAGTATATACATGGAGATAGATATTTCCATGAACATTCCATACCATTCCATGGAAGAACTCATGGGAAAGTTCTAGGGAGCTTCCATGATGTTCTTGGGCCTTCCATGAAGTTCTTGGGTTAAAACCCTTAATTGGGTCATAATCTTAGTGGGTTGGGCCACAAACTTATTGGGTTGTGACATTCTCCCCCACCTAAGCTCGCGACGTCCTCGTCGTGTGATCCTCGTGATACTTCTTGATTTTGTCTGTGAACTGCCACAATAAGTCTTCAGCTTCCCAGCTTGCTTCACTATCGGGCAAGTTACGCCACTTAACTAGGTATTCTTTATAGCTCGGCACACCTCGTCTCCGTACCGTTCGATGCAACAAGATATCTTCCACTTCACGATCGAATGAAGTCGCAACTGCCATTGGTGCTCGTTTGGAAACTCCTCGTTCTGGGTCTTCCTCGTCCCCATGATAAGGTTTTAGAAAACTTACGTGGAAGACTGGATGAATCTTTAATTTGGGCGGTAGTTGAACTCGATAAGATACATTCCCAACACGTCCAATTACCGGGAATGGGCCTTCATATCTCTGGATCAATCCTTTGTGCACCTTCCTAAATGTTTTGAATTGTTGAGGTAAAAGCTTCACCATCACTTGGTCCCCAACTTTGAACTCAACATGTCGTCTTTTCTCATCCGCCCATTTCTTCATTTTCTTGGCCGCCTTATCTAGTGATGCTCGCGCCAAGTCGGCTTGTTCGTGCCACTCCTTCATCGTTCTATAAGCGGCTGGGCTGCTTCCATCATATGAAGCGGCCAAAGCATTCGGGGTCAATGGTTGGCGTCCTGTCACCAACTCAAAAGGACTCTTCCCCGTGGACTCACTCCTTTGCATGTTATAAGAGAACTGAGCAATATCAAGAAGCTTAGTCCAATCATGTTGATTTGCACTTACATAGTGTCGAAGATAGAGCTCCAATAGTGCATTCACCCTTTCCGTCTGTCCGTCTGTTTGGGGATGAAAACTCGTGGAGAAATTCAAGTCCGTCCCCATGATCTTGAACAACTCCGTCCAAAAACGCCCTGTGAACCTCGGATCTCGATCACTTACTATCACATGCGGTATCCCCCAATACTTCACCACATTCTTGAAAAATAGTTTTGCGGTTTCATCCGCGGTAACTTCGGATGATGCGGCTATGAAGGTACCATACTTAGAAAACCGGTCTACCACGACTATAATACTCCCACACCCTTCCGACTTAGGTAAGCAAGTAATGAAGTCCATGGAAACACTCTCCCATGGTCCTTTAGGTGTAGGTAGCGGCTGTAATAGTCCTCCTGGTTGGCGTTGCTCTATCTTATCTTGTTGGCATATTAGGCATGTCCGCACGTACGTCTCTACGTCGTCTTCCATCCTTGGCCAATAATAAGTGCCTCCTACTAATGCCAGCGTCCTCTTAATACCTGGATGACCAGCCCACTTTGAATCATGACACTCCTTCAAGATTGTCCGTCTAAGATCACCCCACTTAGGCACATATAACCAGTCTCCTTTGGTGAATAATAGATCACCCTTGAGCCAAAACCTTCGCGTTTTCCCATCTCGAGCCAATCCAACAAGGTTTTTGGCTATAGGATCATGCTCTAATCCCTCCTTTATACGATCTTGAAGGAAGAATTGTGGTTTTGTGATCGCTGCAAACTCCGCCTTACGACTTAGGGCATCAGCTACCACACTGGCTTTCCCATGCTTATACTCCAACACATAGTCAAATTCAGCTAAGAAGTCTTGCCAACGAGCTTGTTTGGGACTCAACTTCTTTTGGGTTTGAAAATAACTCGTTGCCACATTATCCGTCTTGATCACGAACCTTGATCCCAAAAGATAATGCCTCCATGTCCTCAAACAATGAATAATCGCTGTCATCTCTTTCTCTTGCACAGTGTACTTCCTTTCTGTCTCGTTAAGTTTTCGACTTTCAAACGCGATTGGGTGACCTTCTTGCATTAGAACTCCTCCAATAGCAAAGTCTGATGCGTCTGTGTGTAACTCGAACGGAATGGTCACATCCGGAAGTCTCAACACCGGTTCTTCCATGACAGCTCCTTTCAACTCCTCGAATGCTGCTTGACATTTCTCATCCCACAACCAAGCTTTGTTCTTCTTTAACAATTCTGTCAATGGAGCCGCTTTCGCCGAGTATCCCTTGATAAAACGACGATAGTAGTTTACTAAACCAAGGAAAGATCGTAAATCAGTAACCTTGGTTGGTGCCTCCCACTCTTGGATTGCCTTGATCTTAGCCCCGTCCATCAGCAACTTCCCATCTTTTATTCGATGTCCAAGAAATTCCACCTCTTTTAATCCAAATGAGCATTTCTCTAGTTTCACATACAACTTATTATCCCTTAGTACTTGGAAACTTGTTTCAAGTGCCTCACATGATCTTCCATGGTGTCGCTATATACGACTATGTCATCTAAGTACACCACGACAAACTTGTCGAGGAACGGGTGGAATAATTTGTTCATCAAAGTACAAAATGTGGCAGGGGCATTGGTTAAACCAAAGGGCATGACTAGGAATTCATAAGCGCCATACCTCGTCACGCATGTGGTCTTAGCCTCATCTCCTTCGGCAATTCGGACTTGATAATATCCCGATCTCAAGTCTAACTTGGAGAAGTATCTCGCCTTCCCAAGTTGATCGAACAAATCAGCAATAAGTGGGATTGGGTATTTGTTCTTGATAGTTACCTTGTTAAGTGCCCGGTAATCTATACACATCCGCAAGGACCCATCCTTCTTTCTTTGAAATAGTACCGGAGCACCATACGGGGATTTTGACGGTCGGATGTATCCCGCATCCAGCAACTCCTTGAGTTGTCTTCGCAACTCCTCCAACTCGGGTGGTGGCATTCGGTATGGGGCTTTGGAAGGTGGTTTTGATCCCGGCTCCAACTCGATCGCATGGTCAACCTCCCTCCTAGGTGGTAACTTTTTTGGTAACTCCTTGGGCATGACATCCTTGAACTCATCGAGGACCTTCTCAATTTCCTTGGGTACCTCTAGTTTTCCCTTATCTTCGACCGTCTCTTGCTTTGCTACCGCTAAATAGCATGTCTCATTCTTGTTGTACCCCTTCTTGAATTGCATGGCCGAAAGTGACTTGGATGCACTCTTGCTTCCACGTTCGGTTGACACCATACAAGTCTTCTCACCATCCAAGATACACAGTGAATTAGCAAACGGCATAGGGAAACCGCGTACCTTATCTAGGAACTCCATCCCAAGTACTAACTTGAAGTCGTCCATAGGCACGACTGAGAGATCAATCATTCCTTCCCATTCTCCAATCTTCACATATACGTCTTTAGCCACCCCACTAATCTGTCTGGCACTCGTGTTCACCGTCTTCATCATGCCACTCTCTTTTGTTTCCTTAAGTCCTAGCCTTTTGGCTTCATCGGTGGAGATAAAGTTATGAGTTGCTCCCGTATCCACCAAAGCTCGTACCCGATCTCCACAAATGTTAATATCTACGAATTGGAGTCCTTTAGCCACTACCTTGGGTATCTCCGTCTTGGCCTTGATTGCGTTGAGGATATGCATTGATCCTATGCACCGCTCCTCATCCTGACAACCCGCCTTTTGAGCTTCCATAGCATGAAGGCTAGCTTTCTTCGGACAATCTCGGGCTCTATGCGGTCCATCACATATGAAACATCCATCATTCTTGTAAGAAGTTTTTATGCTCTTGTTATTCCCGGTTGGTGGCTTACGTGTATTATCATTCCTTGATTGGGCGGGCTTATCTCCCCCACCTTTCTCATGGCTCACCTTCTTATCTTTTGACTTGAACGAATCTTTCCTATTAGCATGGTCGACTAGTGCCTCCGCTTGAGCAATTGCGGTGGCAAGGTCTTGGACTCCTCGTCTCTCCAACTCCGTTTTAGCCCAAGGTTGCAAACCATCGAGAAAATAGAAGAGGAGAATATCATCGGGAATATCTGGGACCTCCAGGCTAAGGTTCGTGAATTCTTTAATATACTCCCGAATCGTCCCGGAATGATGTAATTTACGTAGACGACTCATCGCATCCTTTTGAGCATTCTTGGGGTAGAATTGATTCTTAAGTTCAGTAAGGAAATCATCCCAAGTATCAATAGTAACCGTACCTTTCTCGATATCTCCATATCGACGACGCCACCATAACGCTGCGGTATCCTTCAGGTAACGGGTTGCCGTCTTGATCTTCATTGCATCATCCACTATGTTGACTCCCTCCAAGTATTGTTCCATCTCCCATATAAAATCATCAACCGCTCGGGCTTCCCGCTTCCCCACGAACGGTGACGGCTTGGGAACGTCCACCTTCGGATCATTGCATCCAGTGTTGCTACCCCCACTAGCCATGAATCTCAAACAAGAGTTCATGTTGGTTTGTAAATCCACGAGGCGTTGGTGAATAGTGGAGACCTCCCCCTCCATTTCGCCTCGCAACTTCGTAATCTCACCCATGAGCATACCCCTTAAGTCATGGATCTCACGTCGCATGTCAACGTCTAGCACGTTGATTGCACTCTTGCAATCATCTTTCAATTCGTCAAAGTCCCCGTCCAAACCATCCAAACGTTGGTGGACGTCTTCGACCTTTGCTTTCACGTCGTCCATGGATGTCTCTACATCCATGATCCTCTTGTCCAAGTTTGCGATAAAGTCTTTGGACATACCTCGGTTCTTCTTGGCTCCTTGTCGAGTCTCTACCCGACCACGAGTCTCATCACCCATCACACCACTTGTTGCGCTCACATTCTTCTCTGTCTCGGTTGCCATCTCCTTGAATCGACCTTGCTCTTGATACCAAATGTCACGGACTTATCTCAATAAGCTCACGTGCGACACTTAGTCTCTACTAAGTCAGCCTTACTCGGACCTTATAATGATTCAAGTAACCAAAAGAGAAAATATTATAGAACAAGTGGAATTGAAGAAAATACTTATATTGCTTGAGAATGCTTTACAAGAGAGAATGTTTTGAGATTTGAGGTGTGGTGTGCCAAATGAGACCACCCCTATTTATACTACTTCTAACACAAAATGGATGGCTAAGATTAATCTAAATCAATGGTTAGGATCTAAGTACTAGAAACTTCAAGTATATACATGGAGATAGATATTTCCATGAACATTCCATACCATTCCATGGAAGAACTCATGGGAAAGTTCTAGGGAGCTTCCATGATGTTCTTGGGCCTTCCATGAAGTTCTTGGGTTAAAACCCTTAATTGGGTCATAATCTTAGTGGGTTGGGCCACAAACTTATTGGGTTGTGACAATATGCTATTAATCAATATATTTTCATAAATATAGAACGATATTATTATATTGTGTTTATGTTATATGTTACTCTGTATATGTTTGTTGCATCATCGGCCAACGGCCCCATCAAATACTAAGGTGTTTGTTTTTTTAAGATATTTTGTTTAAAGATCAGTGGACCATATGTATAGAAAAGATGTGGCTCAAAAGGTATATATGCTAAATAGTGAAGACTGTTTTTATGTCCGCAAAATAATTTAATATTGTCTGCATCACTTAGAAGCATATTTCCAAGTCTACGAGTTTGAAGACAGAATAATACGTTATGTTATCTTATGTCTTCAGAAAAACAAACAGGTCTGCAGTAAAAACGTCTGCGAACACGCATACATAAGACATAATAAGATATGCAGACTAAAAAACAAACAACACCTAACTCCCCGTTTGGCTCACGGAATCAATGAGATTCAGGCGATATTAAAATTGAATTTAGACACGCGTGAGTCAAACATGGCCTAAAAGTCCGTTCAGGATCCTTTGGAAACAAATCCTATTATAAATTACATTGTCTTTCTATCCACAACACTTGCATTTTTATCATGTTTTCCGCTTTCATTATTATAATAAAGATAAATTTTAACATCATCTAGTATATCTTTTTCGGAACAACATAACATTATCTTGTATTTCTACTAATTATTGTCTTTATCTTTTATATTACAATGTATTCCATTGATCAAAACTGCAATGTGTAGTTAATCATCGAAAATATTAATTGATGGTTCTGAGTCTGAATTATGATTAACTGAAATAAATGCTTCATTGGTGATTTTGTATATCTCAACTTTAATCTGATCATATTGAACTGAAAAGCACATGTAGGTTACTAGTTTTTCTATGACATGTTTTACTTGTTTAACTATTTACCAATTTATTCAAAAAAATCAAACATCAAACATAAAAATTAAATTAAGTGTCTGACTTATTTAAAGTTTCAATTTCAGTTCAATTACAAAATCGTCGTTTAGCCGTTCGAAAAAAATAAAAAAATTCGTCGTTTAATTTTATTTAAAAAAAGTAAAATAAACATCATAATAAATTCATAAGCCCAAACAAGCATGGAATGGAGCCCGTTGGGCCACAGTCCAAATAGTAGCGGTATAGAAAAATTTCCCCAAATATAATAAACCCTAAACCCTTACTTGAACCTAATTTCCAGCCATCAATTTGTGTTCACATTTTTTGCAATCGGCGAAATACGTTGTAATTAATCATCAAGCAGAACCATAATTTCTTCGTTTCCTATGGGATCAAAATCGGTAAACCCTAATTATATTAAAAACATATATCGCATAGTTTATGATAACGAATAATCAGTCTGAAGTATGATTTTTTGCAGATTGAAAAAATGGAAGAAGAAGAAGTAGTAGTAGAAGAAGAAGAAGCAGAAAATGAAGAAGAAGAAGAGGTGCAATCTTTTAAAGAGTTAGGTATCGTTGACCAATTGATTGAAGCTTGTGATAGTTTGGGCTGGAAACTACCTACTAAAATTCAAGCTGATGCTATTCCTCTTGCACTTCAAGGTTGTTTGCTGCTGCTTTTTTTTTTTTTTTTTTTTAAATAATTAAAGTATATTTGTTTATATGTATGTGTTGCTGAAGTTGTGTGCTTTTATTATATAATAATAATATTTAGGGAAAGATTTAATTGGAGTAGCGCAAACGGGTTCGGGTAAAACCGGAGCTTTTGCATTGCCAATAATACAATCATTATTGGATGCTCCACAGGCATTCTTTGCTCTAGTGCTTTCTCCGACGAGGTTTCTAATTTCGTTTCTTGGTTATTTGTTCTATTGAAATAGATTATATTATATTTAATGTTTTGTTTATGGTGTTGTAGGGAACTTGCAATTCAGATTGCTGAACAATTTGAGGCTTTGGGATCAAGCATTGGTGTAAAGTCTGCAGTGGTGAGCTTTTGTTTAGTTGATAACTTGCTATGATCTATCGAGTTTGCAGACATAGGATGATTTTTTTTCTTCTTTTATTGTCGTGTTACATAATTCTATTTATTTCTTAAAACTTTGAATGCGAGGACGTATATATTTATGAATTTTTTTTTTTAAAATGCTAATGGTAACCCTTAGGGCTATCAACTATGGTTAAGCCTTCTTAAATTGATTATTTCCAATGTAAAAACTCACAATATCCATGATTAAACACTCCTAACATATATTAGAGAGGAAATGTGAGCATTTGAAATGAATAATAACACTTCAGAATTTATTCAAGATAGTAAAATATAGTTATAGAAAGTTTAGGCTGAAAACGACAGTGATGGATATCAACTACGGAGTATTGAATAACTAATGCCTTTTTTATAAACTCTTAAGTTAGGGTTTAGGATTTTGTGTGATTAGTTCTTCTAATTTTGCAGCTTGTTGGAGGGGTTGACCAACTGCAACAAAGCATTCAACTTGGAAAGCGACCACATATTGTCGTAAGATATACTTGCCCATGATCTCTATATTTTTCAGTTCACCTTTTATGTTCACAAATGTTTGTTAAATCACATGCTGATTTGTCTTCTCAAATAACATTTCGATTTCTCGAAACATTATATTATTCGCACTGAACATGATTGTTTTGTCATGAAATGCGTCTTATATGAGTTTCTCTTGATGTAGGTTGCCACGCCTGGACGTCTCGTGGATCATTTATCAAATACTAAAGGCTTTTCTCTTCGTACCATCAAGTACTTGGTAAAAAAATAAGAATTTTGACAATTTTTTTTAGCATGTTCTCTCTTGCTAAGTTAGCCAATTGATGCCCGATGGTCTTAGTTTGATTTTCCTTTTGCATATCGACATACTATTATATTTTTTTGTGAATAGTGTTTTTATTTAAAAAAAAAATTTAATATACATGTTTGATTTTCTCATTGCCTATTTGTCAGGTGTTGGATGAGGCAGATAGGTTACTAAATGTCGATTTTGAGAAATCCCTCGATGAGATCCTTAATGCCATTCCCCGTGAGAGAAGAACATACTTGTTTTCTGCTACTATGACCAAAAAGGTGTGAATGTTTTACGTCACGTTGTATTTTTAGAATTTATTTATGATTGTCATTAGTGTTATAATATGAATTTTTGACCTTTCATGTGAAGAATTGTGTTTGCATATGCTGATGTTTTATGAACATTTCAGGTGAAAAAACTACAGAGGGCTTGTCTAAGGAATCCTGTAAAGGTAGCATTATAAACGTTTCTTAAAAACTGCAAGTCTTTTTAATGTGTAAGATGGTTTACCATTTTTTATTAATTTATTTCAGATTGAAGCTGACTCCAAATATTCCACTGTTATTACCTTGAATCAAAAGTATCGTTTTGTTCCTGCTAAGCATAAGGTTTGTAACCTGACTACTAGATTTTAATCATATATGAAGTATATGACTTAAAATATAAGTACTTTTGTATCTACAGGATTGTTATCTAGTATATATCTTGAATGAAAAATCTGAAACTACATCGATGGTTTTCACCCGTACATGTGAAGCAACCCGCCATCTATCTCTTATGCTACGGAACCTTAACTTTCGGGCAATACCGATTTCTGGACAAATGACTCAGGTACCATTTTGACTTTTCAAACATTTATCACATTGTGCTTTTTATTCTTAGTTTCTTGATGTTGTTAACAGGCAAAAAGACTGGGAGCGCTGAACAAGTTCAAGGCTGGAGAGTGTAATATTCTTATTTGTACTGATGTAGCTAGCAGAGGGCTCGATATTCCATCTGTTGAGTTGGTTATAAATTATGATATACCTACAAACTCAAAGGTAAAATTACAACATGTTTGAATTGTAAGGATGTACAGCTGGCATTTGGAGCATTTAATGAGGTGTGAAATGGAATTTCAGGATTATTTTCATCGAGTGGGAAGAACTGCACGTGCGGGGCGGACTGGGGTTGCAATCTCTTTAATAAATCAGTATGAACTCGAGTGGTATCTCCAAATAGAGAAACTTATTGGTAAGCCCAGACATTATTGGCCATTTAGTTTTTTTATTCGGGTAGAGAAGTATGAAAAGTCTCTTTTTTAATGCGTATAGCTCTCAATTATTTATTTACCATTGAATGGTTCAGGTTATAAGCTGCCAGAGTATCCAGCCCAAGAAGAGGAAGTTCTGTTCTTCTTGGAACGTGTGACCGAGGCCAAACGTTTAACTGCGATGGTATAAAAGGGAATTTTTTTAATAGAATTAAGAATATGATTTTATGCTGTGTACTGAACTTGTTTTTGTAAAAAATGTAGAAAATAAAGGAAGGGGGAGGTCATAAGAGAAGGAGAGGTGGTGAAGATGACGAGGAAGTTGAGAAGTTTCATGGAAAAAACAACAAGAGGTCATCAAATAACAAGTCAAAACGACGATAGATCGAGCATTTGATAATTGCAGTCAGATATATGAATGGATAATGTAAAACAGAATTGAACCTTAGCTTCGCAAATTCTCGTCGTCTGGTTTCATTATTTCTGAAAGTTTTGGATTTTATGTTTTGGTACCTTATTAATATTACTAAAGCAACTTAAAATTGAATGTTTATGGTAGTCTAGATTTTTTGCTTTCAAAGTTCTCTTTATCGTTTATTATCTTTTTTTTCTGTAGCTGCAATGACAAAGTAATTGTTTATGTATTTTGTTAGGTGTGTAAGCATGTTTTCTTTGGGTGCTCTTACTCGAATGACATGGTATAGTTTATGATTTGATGCAGCAGTTTCTATTGTACAAATCTTTGCCACAAATCTTGAATAGTTGTTTGTTGTTAACAGATGTTGTACATTGAAATTCTTTCGACAGTAATCGAAGGTGACTTAAATCTAAATTATGTATCAGTACTTTTGATTTCGTATTCAAATATAGTTAAATCTGATTATGCACTAAAAACTATCCACTTATGAATTTTTATAATATGTTCTTTTATGTTTAATAACTTTGTTTCTGTTCTGTTAAACCTTCTGTTGGTGTTGGTGTATTTGGATCTCTTTTTGTTTCCGTCGAATCATCTAAGGTCAAACATATCCATGATCTAGTCGATGTCGTGTTGGAGGCCAATGAGGGTGGTCTTAGCACGCATGTTTGAGTCAACGAAGTTACCAATTTTGCTTGTATTAATCAGGGGTGGAACGATGCTTGGTCATCGGATTGGGTCTCAAAGTTGAATCGGATTGTTATCGGTGTAGATGAAGGATGTTGATTATGGTGAAGCGGTTCAAAAGTTATTTATCGAAGCCTCGGTTGTTGATTATTATGGTGGTTCAAACGTGGGTTCGAGTAGCATTGCGGTTGAGGAGGTTTGACTCCCCATTTATGCTTGGAAGGTTAGATGGCGGGCCCGTGTTTTGGTATAAGTTTGTGAAAAAAGGTGCCTCAAGGCATGGATATTCACTCGTGATTACAAAGTGGCATTCGATTGTCTTTCGGGTGCGACTAGGAAATCAAATTTGAAAAATGAAACCTGGTTTCGAGGAGTTCCTTTTTCCAATCGTTGAAGATGAAGGTGCTGTTGGTAATTTCGATGTTGGTGCTACTTCTGTTACGGACGAGAGTGCGTATCCAACGGTTTTTACGAATCAAGATCGAACGAAACGGTTAACTACAAACAAGTTCTTTGGTAAATTCTCCAAACCTGAGAATCGAGGTAGGAAGGCTTACATGGCGGCGAAAAAGCTTGGTGTTAGCTAGGAGGTTCGCTTCGATTAAGTTTGTTCCGGGTTTGTTAGCCGTGTTTGACAATTTTCATGTTTCTCTTTTTCTGTTGTTGCTTTTGTTTATGATCTTGTGGTTGTGGATGACTGGATGTTAGTGTTGTTTATATCTTATTTCATCCCGTGTTTTGTTTGGCTCGTGCCTTGGTTGGTTGTGTTTGTTAGTTTTAGCAGTTAGGTTTTCGTTTGTTGTTTGCTAGGTGCTAGTCGACTCCCTGTCGGTTTCATGTTTTATGAAAGGTCCTAGGTTCAACATAAGTTTTTTGTTTTTTTTTTTTTTTTTTCAACAGGAAAAAAAAAATGCAGAAAGGAGATCGATGGCTAAGTCCTTTATTCGAGACTACGAGGCTATATAAGTCTAAATATTTACACATTTTCGCTAGACGTTAGATCACCTCATGCACCAAAATCTGAAAGGCAACTTCAAAAAGGCAAAAATTTACAAAATCAGGCAAAAAATTAGCCACCGAGATGCATCGAGACACGACAACCCCGAAACAGATCCACTTTTCCACCAACTTCAAACAAGCTCCCCTTCAACATAGCCCCATTTCCGTCACGAACATGGTCACATTTACAGCAAACAAACTTCCCCGGCGCCATATTGCAATCAGGAATACCTGCACATCGAGTATGTTGCCAAACCCCACATACATCGCACGCTAACATCCTTTCCCCATCATCATCCTGTGCCCCACACCGACAATCCATTGTCCACGTCTCCTCCCCTCTTTCCATTCGAAACTTACTAAGCCCATTTTGACACTTCCCACGAAGAGTAAGCGTCTCAACTTTTGACCCGCCCAAAAGCTTGATTTTGGTAGAATCATCAACACCCGTATGTCCAACAAGCTCTTCTGCTTGGAATCTTCTCAGAATTATATACACTTCTTGAAAAGCCTTTGATGCTTCGACTTTAAGGTAGTGAATGGTGGCGTTTGGGGAAAGGATAATATATTCTGGAGGTAGGTTTAGCGAAATTTGTTCAGTGAGTTCTGGTTTACATGAGAGTATTAGTGAGTTCGGGTTTGCTTTTGAATATAAGCTTTCAGGGTGGTAGTTTTTGACAAACTGCTTGCAATCAAGAAGTTTCATTGCAGAGTTTACCATTGTGTTACTCTTTGTGATAGGTACGTGATTAACCATGGATCGAGGATATAGTAAAGCTTTGTATAAGTATCTTAGATCTCGCAGCAAAAGGTCTTCAGACGGGCAGATAGCAATTGGATCGTCTCTGTGGGCAGAAATCAGTGGCAAGCTACCAGGTTCAAGCCTGCAAATATTGATAGAAACATTTAGTGAACTTAACATAAACAACTATAGGAGTATAGATGGGAAAATAGGCCACAACCATAATAGCAGAGGTGGCAAAATGGGTTGGGTCTAGTGGGTTACTGCAGATAGCAAGTGTGAATTACTAACCTGTATTCAAGAGCACCCGATTCTGGATTGGAACGGGCGTCAACCACCATACCGTTAGGTACTTGTTTCCCTTTTAGTTCCTTGAGGCAGTGATCTAGAAGTTCAGGTGGCCCCACTCTGCAAACGGCCCCACGTAAAGAACGCAAACTGACCCACGATGTCCCACTAACTGCTCTCAATACTCTAAACATTGCTTCCTCAACAAGTACAATGTCACTCGCATTCCAAACAGATAACACCCTACACTCACTCGGTTTAGCCTTCTTACTGGTCCTTCCAACCATTGTGCGGTTTTTGGCGGCGTTATGCATTAACGTAGTCAAGTAACGGAACAAATCCCTAACAGTTTCAATTTCCAACTCTGAACGAGATTGGTAAAACGCAATCAAGTCCTGCAAATGTGTTTGAGGTTTACTTCCTTGTGAAGAAAAGGTATACAACGGGACATTTGCTAGAGTTTCAATTGCATTTTTGTAATCTTCACGAGTAATAGCATAGCTTCCTGCACCAAACTCGTAACCCCAATCGCCATACCAAGGATTACCCTTAACAACAGAATGAAGTAGCCGAAACTCCATACCGTATTTCTTAGACACATCCGTAACACTCACTTGTCTGTATGATAAAATAATTAGAAACACGATACGTTAACATTTTTAAACCTCAATTATGTTATGAAAGATCCCTAACCTGACTCCAAGTACTTTGCAAATACGATCCCAGAAGTCCATAATATGAGCGCCCGAGAGGACACGGGACCCACCTTCTCGGCCGTTGACTCTGAGTAGGTGACCAAACCCATTCGCATGGACCACACCATGTAACAGATGATTGGTATCCTCCAATTGTTTATACATCCAGTCCTCAACTTCTTCAGTAGTCATAACATGGTTGCATGATTTGCACCTGCAAAAGCTCAACATCAGAACAAATGCTCAAAAAAGTAACTATAAACCCCAGGTAACTATATACAAGAATCACTATTGTGTATTGTGCTTTGAACTTCATATATGACATTCACTAACATCTCCGTGACCCCATTAACTGTTTTATGATTGCAATTAATTATAAGTACTTGCTGATATGAGCTAAAGTTAGAAAGGAAAAAAAAAAAAAAAATGAAAAAGATTTTAGGGAAACAAACACACGCAGCAGAGAGCAGACCTTGAATAAGTCAATTGAAGGTAAGTACCACAAGCAGCACAAGACTTGTTGTAGCCACCAATGGAGGCCCCATGACCCGTTATTATGAAATGGTACCTCTTCCCACATACCGGGTTTCCGCTCCACCCTTCATGTATCAAGTTTATTCAATTCAATTCAATTTTCAATTATAATTTATAATTAAGAAACAAATTCCCAAATCCAATGGATTACGTGTAGTTATATACTACTTTTTATTTACCCCCGGGTTTCCGCTCCAAACATATATTTTAATTTTACTCCGATTATTGTTGATCTAAATTTTAAATTCTGGCTTTTTACCCAACCAATCTTAAATATTAAAAAATGGTTTTATTAGGGGATACAGAAAAAAAAAAATCTTTCATACTTATTATAGTATGTAAAATGAAAAATGAATATTCTTTAATGGTAAGAGGTGATTCTCACACATCCAACAATTATTTAGTAAAAAATTATGTTTGGTGACTTTAAGGTATTTTATTTTTGATAAAGAATAAAAGAATAATGCTAATTATATTAAGGAAGTTGATATTTCTAAAACTTTACTATATTTTTATGTTTGAAAAAATATTTAAAGTTTACTACTCATTATTTTCATTAATAGCTTATCTTTCACATATTTTGTAAAGTAAATTTTAATAAATTAGTTTTAGACTATTAATTTAATTTGGGACGGCTTTAAAACAAATACTCAATACTCAATAGAGACTGACGGTCGACGGAGTACTTAAATAGATTTTAAATTTATATAATTTAATTATTAATTATTAATTATTAAAATAAAAAAGACATAGGTGATGTTTGGGCCTGTTAAATTATGGTGACATCGCTTATTCGATACGTGTGTATCAATCAGATTAAAAAACTTTACCAAACTTCCCGCCAATACAGCTCGCAATTATATTGATTTTTTTAGAAAATAATAATTGACCAATATAATGAGAAAGTCAAACTAAATCGTTCGGTCGAGTTGAGTTAACTCACCAACAACTCGGCACTGATCACAATACACCGATCTAGATCTCATCACATCTTCTTCAATAACATCAAGAATAACAGACGCATCACCATTCACATCACTCCTCTCTTCACCAACCCTAAATAATATCTGCCACGTCAACAGGTGTGGTAATAGATTTGAAGGCGGCGGTAACAACGCGTGCAGGAGTAAAAACTCTCTCACGCTTGTCCTAAACGGCGCCGTCGCCGTGTTTTCTCCGGCCGGAAAAGTCAAAAAGTCGTTCAGATCGGCCGTTACTCGTCGTTTCATTCTTTTTATTGGACGTCCGTTAACGACCATAGTTATAAACGTTTAGATCTGGACTACTTGTGCACGAATCACATACAAGTGTTCGAAAAACTGAAGAAGTTTGAGGGAGGAAAAAAAGAATTGGGGATTTTGGCGGAAATTAGGGCTCGAAAGTTATTTTAAACAGTTGATTTAAAATAAATTTAGAATTAAACTTAAAATAAAATTAAAATTAAAATTTAAAATTATTAATAGGGTAATTTGAAGGGAACGGAGTAGAGTCGGTTTCGGAGGGAGGGAGAGTCAAGTGCTTCTATACGAAAATACGGAGTATATGTATATCTGTATTTATAGGTATATTTATACACTTATAAAATAAATAAATAAATTAAAATTAATTTGTAAAAGATGTTTGGGATCCATCCATCCATCCTTTAAAATTAAATTATAGGAGTAAGGAGTACTCCGTACATGATACAGTTAATTAATTAATTTAATTGGAAATTTAATTAAATTTAAATTTAATTCAATTAAGGTTAACATTTGATACGATCACTTTTTTGTCTGGGAAGGGCAATGATAGAAAATTTGAAATTTTTTTTTTTTTTTTTTTTTTTCGTTCTAAAACCTACAACACAATGAAACATAACCTAGACAAACAATTTGAGCTAAACTAGTAAAACAAAAGTCTTTTACGATCCAATAAAACCATCCTTGAAAACTTGAAACACTTGAGATAGATAACGAAGTGAAGAGAAAACCCAATGAATTGAAACTACTTGAAAATATAACCGTCTTAAAAGAAAATTTGAATTGTTGAAAAATGTGAACCTTTAATCACATTTTTGCCGGAACCTTGGCTTTCTTGTTGCCGGTACATTGGCTCTTTGGTACAGAGTGTTTTATTAGAATGTGAAATCGAACTTCAAAAAATAAAGAGTAAAAGATTTAAAGAAATTAAAGATTTTGAAGTTCCAAATAGAAAAGAAAAAAGATTTAAAAGTAAATATTGTAAAAAAATATATACTTAGTAATTATTAAAATACCATTTGTATAAAACCGGGAAATTATTGCTTACGGCCTGACATGGTTGGAAGAGGATATTAAATCTCAAAAATTTGAAATTGATCATTATACTCCCGTCTCATAAAAAAAATTTGCATTACTATTTATATTTGTCTCAAAAAATATCTCTTACTCAAAATAACACTAAAGTCAATGAAATTCTAATACTAACATTTTTATATATGAAAGTCAGAACAACATTTACTCATAATTTCTTCTCTTATTTACTTAGCTAATTAATTCATATTCATATATCCATATTTCATATCTCTCTTCTTATTAAAAGAGAAGCTAAAATGAGTAATAATTTTTTCAAGTATTTAATCTTAACCATTGATTTAATCAAAAAAGTTAATTACAACCATTAGATTGATTGTTGAAAAGATTATTACATAATAGATTTTTCAATTTGAGAACTAATGACAATAATAACCTCATGTTACATTTTATTTACGATATCATACAGCTTATTATGAATATCAAATTCAAACTTCCAAAATCACATTTAAAATCGCATCCATTTTCAACTATTTGACCAAAAAATTTGGATTACTTATTTTGAAATTAAAATTAGATAAATTACATATAAATAATCAAATCAATTAAAGTCAATCAGTAACCAAAACAAAATTCTTCCTATTATTACGCCACAATAATCAATCAAACGGTTTGGATACAATTAATGGAGAGATATATTCTTATTTATTAATCTCTTTAGGAGTGATGTTCTCTACAATCCATATTTCTTTTCCAAAATCAATCCATTAAATGAAAAATTCAATTGAGTCAATCTTTTGCAAAATGCATTGAGTCAAAACCATCATTGCTTCCCTTTATCAATCTCGGCCACTTTTTTGAAACAATTCATTTAATCACAAATTAGCGATATTTACAAATCGTATATCACAGGCAAAGCATTACGATCCCCTTACTGCCTTACACTAACAAATAAAGTGTTTCAGATTGAAGATTCAGTCAATCTGAACTACCTATTTTATATCCATCGTCAACAATTGATTGGTCCTCATATTCACAAAGCAAAAAACTTGCTCAGAATTTCTGAAATAATTTGCAGAGGGACTAACATTAGGTGTTTTTTTTGGTTATTCGTAATGTTTAGTGTTTTTTTTTGTTCAAGTTTGATGTTGAAATCGTATTCAATTTCGGATTCCATGTTGATATCGAATTATGTTGTTGCTAATATTTTTGTGTTGTGGGGTTTTTTCTTTCTTCTTTTCAGGTTTTTCTGCACCTTCCATTATCGCAGTAGTTCTTATCTGTTGTAGGTGGGTTAGTTTGGTGAAGGTAATACATTTTATTGTTCATTGTGTCAATTTTTTCTATTTATAGTTTATGTTTGACTGTCGTTTTTTAGTATATAGTTTCTGGTTTGTTGCTCTGTCTTATGTATTTTGTTGTGTTTGGTGTGTTGCTCTTTAAGAAAGCAAGCGCCATTGAGTGAGTTGCTTTCTTTGTGACTTAGCACTGCAATATATGTGCAAATGTGACGGAAGTGGTGATGAATGCTACTGTATATGTTTCTTACCTGCACTTCGTTTTGATTGATGGTATATTATCATTAACTTGGTAACATATTTGTTATTACCGGGTCTATACACTTTAAACTAAAGGTTTAAATGATTAACTATTTTATTTTATATGGGGTCCAAGTGGGTTGGGTCATATTGGGCCTACTCATGATTGTGCCGTTATAATATTTGTATGTTATATTATATGTATGCGTATATGTCTATCTAAAAGAATTTTGATTATTAGACAATTTTCTTAGCCTCATTTGGGTTTTCTGAATTTTTTTTTTTTTTTTAAATTTCATTGTCTACTATAATTTTCATTTGGGCGGGTCAAGTGGTACCTGACATGGTTATGGGCTTGTAATCTTTTTGTTTGAGTTTTTGTTCGTGTCTGTAGTGTGGTAGTCTTTGATATGATTTGCAGAAAGGTCATAATGGTTTAAAGGTAAGGTTCATATCTATTAAAGTACATATATTTTTACAAAGATGTTTCAAGCAGCTCCTCCTGTTGGCTCACAAGCATTATTGGATGGCTCATGTATAACAACCCGGAAATTTCCGATAAAATTTAAACTTAATCTTTATTTCGATTTCGATGATTCACGAACAAATAATTTTAAATAAACATACATACATATATATATATATATATATATATATATATATATATATATATATATATATATATATATATATATATATATATATATATATATATATATATATATATATATATATATATAATCTTGAAATATTATACGACTTAATTGTTATAACTAAAAACGTAAAACTTTTATACAAGATAATATTGTTGTTATATTATTACTTTTATTATTATTATTAGTATTAATATTATTATTAATTAATTGATATTATGATGTCAACTATTATTATTATTATTGTTAATATTAATAATATAATTATTATTATAATTAGTATAAACTATATTATCATTGATATCATTTTTAGTATTTTAACTATTACTTTGATATTATTATTATTATTATTATTATTATTATTATTATTATTATTATTATTATTATTATTATTATTATTATTATTATTATTATTATTATTATTATTATTATTATTATTATTATTATTATTATTATTATTATTATTATTAATACTATTAATTATTATTATTAGTATTAGTATTTTTTAATATATTTATCAATTAATATTATTAAGTAAAAATAATACAGATATATATAAAAAAAAAGGAAATTGATGATCAGACATATACCTAATTCAGTTCAGATCATTATCTGTTTTTAATTTCTTTTTCATCTGATCGTGATCAACCACCATCAAACTTTATATTTTTTTTCCTGACTACTGGCCACCAAATTTGTGTCGACATCCACATAATCTATATCAATCACTCACAAGCACTCTATATATTGCTATTAATTGTTGAAGAAAAACAGAATTATTTAATTGTTTATTTTTTTTAAAAACAGTGATATACCTCTGTTCTTGAGGATTTTTGCCAAAACTCGATTTCGATTTGTATTTCAAAATGTAATAATGCAATAACGTTAGGAATTATTTAGTTAATCTTTCTGCAAAGTATCAACTTTCAATTTTTTTATCGAGCTTTAATTATCGAGTCAAAGTTTCAATTTAAAAAAAGTCAACCATTTGTTCTTCGAGAAATTTGAACTCTGCTTGTTGTTTTTGGATCAATTGAGGATTTGGAAAGTTTCTAGAGGTGATTTGAAATATTTTTCATGTTAGAATGGAGGTCTATAACAGCCTCTAATGGCAAAAGTCGATTTCAAGTTCATAATTTTATTATTTTTCTGTTTCAGTTCGTTTTATTTATTTTTATATGTTTTATAATTAACTCCAGCAACCACTAAACGTTTCTGTATAAGATTTAAACCATAAAATTTATGAAATAACTCCTTTGTACTTGGATTTGATCCTGAGTCGTTTTTGAAGAGGATGAAGAAAAGGGAAACCGAATAAACGGGTTTAAATACAAATGAATTGGTAATAAAAACGGAAAAATAGATATGGGTCGATGGTTTAGTGTTGGGTATGTGAACGAGAGGTCTCGGGTTCGAACCTGGTTCGTGACATTTTTTTTAAGGCTTATAAGGTAGCTTTCTAATTATTATTATTATTATTATTATTATTTATTGTTATTATTATTATTGTTACTAGTAGTTATTGTTATTACTAATATTATTATCATTACTAAGTATTTTTATCAAAAATTTAAAATATGTATAATTATCATTAATAGTATTATTATTATTATTATTATTAAAACTATTATTATTATCATTAGTAACAAAATGGTTATTTTTATAGTTATTATTAATATCATTATTATTACTGTTATCATTAATACTAGAAATATCATTAATTTTTAAATCTATCATTTTATTAAAACTAGTATTATTATTAAGAATATTATTAGTAGTATCATTATTATTAACATTATAAGTGTTATTAAAATTATCATATTATATAAAAATTTCATTATTATTATTATTATTATTATTATTATTATTATTATTATTATTATTATTATTATTATTATTATTATTATTATTATTATTATTAAATCTAATAGTATTATTACCCTTATCTTAATATTTTCATTAATTTAACTAACAAATGATATTCATATAACAATATACTTAATACACATGATTAAACTATATTAATATCTTATTTATTAAAATATATAAAATGAATATATTTAATAAGATAATGAAATATATAGTTTATTAATATAAAAACTATATCATTAATAATAATATATATATATATATTGGTTCAATTAAAAGTATATGTTTTAATATATATAATTGAATATAGGTTCGTGAATCCGAGGACAACTTCGCACTTGTTCAGTATCATCATACACATATTTACTACAAACTATCGTATCGTATCGTGAGTTCATTTGCTCCATTTTTATCTATATTTTTGGGCTGAGAATACATGCACTATTTTTATAACTGTTTTACACGTTAGACACACGTACTCAAACTTTTATACTATATACGTGCTTTGTCATGCTAAATCCCCACCGTAATATCGTTAATTGCTGAGGTATAAGATGCAAACTCAGTTATTGTGAGTAGCGCTACTGAGAGTGACGTCTCTAACTATTTGTGTGATGACCCAAAAATTTCTGACCAAATTTAAACTTAATCTTTGTATGATTAACATTTCCGACACGATAAGCAAAGTCTGTAAAACTGAATCTCAAAATTTTTGAACTACTTTCATATATTCAAATACCTTTCGGTTGTTCTTGACGATTCGCGAACAATTATATGTATATAGATACATATATATATACTATAACTTGAAAACGTAACAATGTATTAATTGTTTGATATCGTACATTAAACTTATTGGTTTAAATATTTATTTGAATATATATGATAAGTTGGAATATTAATTGTATGAATAACTTGCGACGTATATTTAAAACGTGTTTATGAATGTTGAAAATATATATTAACTTGGTCATAAAACGATTTGTTATTATATATATATTAACAAATAGCGAGACAATGATTTATAGAAGTAAATGACCAAAACACTCGAAAGTTTAAGATACACTTTGAATAATATAGTTTATTGATAATTTAAGATTATATTTTGACAAAGGTACGAGTCACAAAACGTAAATTGCGAGTTTTCTAAGCGTACGAAAATGCATTCGAGAAACCGGAACCGGGACATAATGTCACGACCCGGAAATTTCCGACTAATTTTAAATGAAACTCTCGATACGATTTAATATTCTTGACACGATAAGAGAAATCTGTTAGGTTGAGTCTCAAAAATTTTGAACTGTTTCATACCTCGACCAGTTTCGACGATTCACGAACCATTATTTGTTAATAAATGTGTGTATATATATACATATAAATATAAATATTTAAATATATGTATATATAATAACTTAAAATAATAATTTATTGATTGTATTACTCGTTTGACGTTTCGATTATTATTTAGAGAAGTTTAATTCGAACTTATATGATTTTAAAATAAACGATGATCCGAAAATGAGTAATATAAATTTTAGGCTTATTAAAAATGTATTTACGAATTATTTGTTAAATTTTAGAATTTTTTTTTATATTTTACCTGGGGTCGAGTGCAGACAGTTGATTAAATTTTTATTTAGTATTTTAAACAATCAATGACTGTTTTTATGATCAAATTAAATGATGTTACTTAATATAAAAATTTAGGATTTTTCTGTGTACTTTTATCCGTCATTGATGAACAACGGAGTACGAAATAATCCCTACAAAACTGTCGGTAACATAAAACTAAATTAGATTCACGGGATTTATATTTGTGCATTGTGTTTGTCTTGTTTGTCCCACTATCCCATTATCTATAATATATATATATATATATATATATATATATATATATATATATATATATATATATATATATATATATATATATATATATATATATATACATACATATAGTTAGTAAATATACATATAGATGAAGACTAACTCTCCCTCTCTACCTTCTTCTTTCTCTGTGTATTCGTAAACCCCCAAACAAAAACCCACTTCTATTCTGTTTTTCTGTTTCAAACAACTTTTACAACCATTTTTTCATCACCTTTCTCATTTACAAATCACACACCACCCTCGTACATCCTCGAGAACCATCTAACTACTACCACTCTCCATCGTAACCGCCATCATCAACTTGAAATCATCGCCACTTTAAAACACCACCCACAACCACCTTTCATCACCGGTTTATCACCCTTGCTAAAACCCATTACCACCAAAATTATATGTTGTTGCTATCTGTTCCCTGTTTTATTATTAACCGAGACCCAAAACCCAGCTTAAAATGTCACCATTACAACACTTAACAACACTCTATTATTGCTACTGGTGCTCACTGTTGTTGTCACTACTATCCGGTTTCTCAACACACACAAACACAATCATTTTATATCCGTTTACTGCTACTTCACAGCTCGATTTTGTTGTTCTGGTTTCTGTTATCAGTCTGCCGAAACCACCACCGTTTAACCATCGACAACTGCAACATCGAGGAAGACTATCTTATCTGTTACTTGTTCTTATTCGATCAAATCCAACCCAAAGCATTTTTATCTACATAACCGCTGCTACTACTATGTTATGTTTATATTTGAATTCGAAAATCACCATCATGAACCTTCAACCTTCACTAATTCATTCACCTTCGTGACACACATATAGGAACCACCACCCGATACTACCCCATCGAACAAACCCATACCCACTTGCATTATTACCTTACAAACTCACTCCACCATGAACCCATATTGTCATCACTACCATCGAAACCCATATTATCACCTTTTTGAGCATCACCAACGATCACTCACTGCTGCATATTTCGTTGTTCCATGTTTCTAATCAAACGGTAACCTGCTGATGCACCTTTCTGTATCCTAATAGCATTTTTTTTCTGCCTCCTATTCCTTACTGCTACAACACATAAATAAGTGAGAATGATAGTGGAGATATTTAGTGATAAAGGCGATTGATGTTACAACTTATTATTATTATTTTTTTAGTCAACAATCACCAGAGAGATAACCCCACAAAACACTGCTGTTAATTATTTTATTTTTATCGAGACATTTGATAAATTGATAAGGGAGGCAGGATTAATGACGTTTTCATGGAATCCTAGGTTCCATGTACAGCAACATATTTATGTTAAATTATTGGGCCATAGATGATAATTTAAGTCCAATAACCCTTAAATGAATAACACTTGGGCTATGTAGACTATAATGTTGGGTTTAGTTGATGGGCCGAACAATAAATAGAAAAAGAAGTATTGGGTGTGCCTTTTGAATATGAACTATCTCCGGGTGAGATAACAACCAGAGCCGTAGCAATGTGACAAGAAAATTCGATGGCTTGTTTTGACTATGAAGGTGACGATGATAGACATAGTATAGCGATGATGAGTATGGTTAAGATGATAATTATACTCGAGCTA
Source organism: Rutidosis leptorrhynchoides (assembly GCF_046630445.1). NCBI lineage: Eukaryota > Viridiplantae > Streptophyta > Magnoliopsida > Asterales > Asteraceae > Rutidosis > Rutidosis leptorrhynchoides. The sequence continues at coordinate 78,257,575 of NC_092336.1, read as the reverse complement.
AATGGTGAAGTGTTGATGATAATGATGTTAAGGTATACATGATACGAAAATAAGATGATGATATTGAAAATAATGATTTGAAGAAGATGATTTTGAGGAAGATGATAAACAATTCGAATATATTAAATAATTAAAACTGAGGGATGTTACAAGAAATTAACAAATGGTTCAATGGTTTGGGGGAAAAAGGGGTGAGCGAGGGGTCGTGAGTTTGATCCCAGGCAGTGACATTTATTTTTAGCTTGTTTCCCTAAAGGTAGTTTTATTGTTATTTTTATTAGATTATTATTATTAGATTATTATTATTATTATTATTATTATTATTATTATTATTATTATTATTATTATTATTATTATTATTATTATTATTATTATCATCATTTTTATTATTACTAGTATCATTATTATTTTTATAAAAAAAAACTATATTATTATTAATATCCGTATCACTATTATTATAATTACAATAAAAATTAATTATATAAAAATATATACTTAATAAAACTATATTAATATTTTATAATTTTTTTAAATAAATATATTTAAGTTAATAATGAAACACATGAATTATTTAAAATATCAATTATAACACTAATAATAATATATTTAAATTTGTTCGTTTACAACGTGTTAATATATATATAAATGATATAGGTTCGTGAATTCGAGGCCAACCTTACACTTGTTCAATAATGTTATATGTATTTTTACTACAAAATACAGTATGGTGAGTTTCATTTGCTCCCTTTTTAATTGCTTTTGCAATGTATATTTTTGGGCTGAGAATACATGCGCTGCTTTTATAAATGTTTACGAAATAGATACAAGTACTTAAAATATATTCTACGTTGAGTTGTACCACTGGCATACTTCCCTGTAGCTTGATAACTACTATTTACATGGGTATTGTAAACGCGAATCCTGTTGATAGATCTATCGGGCCTGACAACCCCAACCGGGCTGGACGACCAGCATTCAACGGTTGCACAGTACTTCGTTTCGTTACTACACTTGGTACGGTGTAGGGAGATTTCATAATAAAGGGAATATGCGACATTGATTAAATGTTAAGTATGATTACCAAGTGCTCAACCACTTAGAACGCTTTACATACACTTGCGAGTGTATTACGTTTATGAATATGAAATCTTGTGGTCTATTAATATATTGAAATTATTGTTATGATAAACCTATGAACTCACCAACCTTTTGGTTGACACTTTTAAGCATGTTTATTCTCAGGTACGAATTAAGTCTTCCGCTGTGCATTAGCTCATTTTAAGGACATTACCTGGAGTCGATCATCGCAATGGGACCAAATGTTGATGACTTCATCCAGATGAATAAGGACAGGTTGTTTCAGGTGGTATCAGAGCGTTGGTCCTAGTGAACCAGGTCTTGCATTAGTGAGTCTAACTGATAGTTGTTAGGATGCATTAGCAAGTCTGGACTTCGACCTTAGCTGCATATTATAAGTATTGTATATCATTCCCAGTGGAAAATTTCCTGCTAATCATTCCTAAGTCTAGACATGACTTCCTGTACTTAATTAATAGATAGTGTACAGATAAATTCATATCTTAGCGTATCTGCTAAGTCATATCTTAGCGTATCTGTTACTGTAGACTTTATCTGACACGTTTCCTTATTTTTCTTCGTAATCTACGGGATCTTCTGTACTATGTATAGGTATTCTATATAATTAGAATATCATCCAATATCCGAAAATCATTTCATATCGAAAAAAAAAATCTTTTATTTAATCGTACGCAATGGAACTCACACTAGTTTAAGTCCCTCGGATTCCGATATGGAGTCCCACTCCAGCCCCAGAAGCAGCGTCACCAGAATGAATCAATCAATCATCCATCCCCAATTCATCGGATGGGTTCGTAGTCGACTTAACCAGTGGAGACAAGAAGAAGGCGATCCTTTCCAACCACCAACCTGCACCCTCGGCAAAGAACCTGAGGCACTTACCAGTAAACCTAACCGAAACACCATTTCTCACCCTCATTTCCAGGATAGCTCGCAACGAATACATAATCTCTACAATTCTAAACCTTATTCATCCGCTCGTTCCGACCGACAATCATCCCGGAATAATAGAAGAAGTCAATGAACTTCGCGCTCGAGTAATCAATTGGGAGAATATGGTGCAAAATTTACCAGCTTCAACAGCATCACCGGCACCAACAGTACCATCAGTAATAGCACCAGTACCATCAACAATCCATGCCTCAATATCTCATTCTGTATCTCGAGCATAATCTTCGTTTTACACCTTGTTCTACATCGATTAATTTTCGTTCTACGAATCGTTCTATATCATTTATTTTCACGGAACATGGCGATTATGTAATCACTAATATTTCAGAGATTATATATTCTAGTTCTAACAATAAATCAAATGAGTTTAATATCATATTGACTCATTAAATCCATGATTACATCTGAAGAAAATATATATGTATATATAATTTTCATAAAGATTGTAATTAAAAATTCTTTCGTACAAACTATTAATGATGAAAATATTTTAACGGGTAGGTAATACCCGAGAAATATTTAGATTTCACATTAATAATTTGCACTGTACATTCTTCGAATCTGAATCAACGGTCATTTACTATCCTATGTACATCCACAAATATACGTATCCGTTCACCGCAGGAAAACCATTTTCATTCAATTTCATATTTGGATTTTGATCTATCAGAATTCAACAAGTGGCATAATGAAGAAAACACTGGACAAAATAAAACTTGTTAGAAACAAACAAATTAACTATGAGAAAAATGTTGTTAAGAATCCACGCTAACTGTTCCTAGCTAATTGTTCCTAGCTAACTGATTACATTTTATTTATCGCAATTTATTTATCGCAATTTACAATCTCGCAATTTTACTTATCGTCATTTAATTTCTGTTATTTACTTTACGCACTTTATTTATCGTCATTTAATTTCTGTTATTTATTTTTACGCACTTTAAATATCGGGACACGTATACAAGGTTTTGACATATCATATCGACGCATCTATATATATTATTTGGAATAACCATAGACACTCTATATGCAGTAATGCGGGAGTTAGCTATACAGGGTTGAGGTTGATTCTACAATAATATATATAGTTTGAGTTGTGATCGAGTCTGAGACGTATACGGGTCACGAAACGTATTAATTAATTTGAATATTATATATTAAACTATATATGAATTATTGGACTGTTAACTGTGGACTAATAATGTTGGACAATTAAAATGAATTAAAATATTGATTATAACATATGAAACTAAATATTTCTTCAAGTTTGCCACTTGATCTCATTTTAAACCTCATTTGTATCTTGACGATTACAATCTGCGTTCAAACCTTTCATAATTCTTGAAAACATTTCAATCGAGAGAATGAACCAACCGCACTTCATCTACGGAAGAAAAGATTGATACATATAGTCATGCACCTGAAAACACTCGAAATCTGAGTAAACGTTTAACACATATACGTGCTAATTCCTTTAGCATTGTTATTACCCAAAATAACTTTAAAATCCCTTTTCAAAGTAGCAAATTTTGTCACAGCTTCAGCAAGACAATTTTGACTTTTCGTTTGAAACAACCTTATTATAACTTTGATATATATGCGTGCTCTTTTATTGTTACCAAGAAACCTTTTATATTCTACAATATTACCAACAGATGTACCAGCAACCTCGTTGTTCCTCGGCTTAAATCTCTCCGACAAGTCACAATATTTATCTATTGAAGTTTTATCATGTATTCATCGACATCTTGTATCGATAGTTGCCATACCAAATACCGGGAAGCATTAATCATTAATTCCCGAATTTTGCAGTGTTCCTACGTTAACAGTTATATATCTATATATAATGTATATTTTCTGGACCGATGAATTTCAATTCAGAATCTCTGAATTTCCTGAAAAACCCTCTAGCTTACGAATCAGATCTCTGAGTTCTGAAAATGCTGATGAAGCAGCAAAAGTTGAAGATGATCTTAATGGCCAAAAGTTTGATGATAAAGAATGGAGTGTTGGAAACACTCAATAGGAAATTGGTACTGGAAAACGAATTGAGCAAACCATGAAGGAGACCGTGGACAAATCACAAAGAGTAAACATGTACTTAACGACTCCAGACGATTCAGTACATGACGAAATCTCCAGCGAATATCTTGTTTCCTACTTATTTCAATTCTTTGCAGAAAAAGTTTCTGCATCACCCTTTAATTTCAGGTACTTTAAGAAATCCTAAGATATCATCATATCTTGCGTTATAAATATCTTCGATATTTCTGAGGATATTTTCATAAATATTCTTGTCCAAAATTATCTACCTCTTTATATTTCTGAATTCCATTATATTGAAAACTTCTGTAAAGTCTAAGTATAAATTATGAATGAATTGTGGAGAAGTGTTGGGAACTGAAACATGAGTTAGTATAATATAATGCGCTTGGCCAACGTAATTATATTACAGTAAGTCATGTTAAATTTCTAATGTAACGTGATGATGGTTCACAGATCATACCCTCATCATGTGCCATGTTACATAGCTCTTTCATTCTACTTAATCTCTAAGCATATCACGGAAATATTTCCTTGATATTTATGTTCTTCCATAATTCCAACAGTTGCTAATAAATCGTGTTATTACATTTTCTCTCTGATTAGAAGATTTTCTTAAATTCCTTGAATTCCGAAAATCCACCATGACTACGTCAAAAGTTAAGACGAAACTTTTCACTCTTTTGTGATAGCTTCACGCGTACGCTTCACATGATCGAATTGTTTTATCTATATTAATCAATAATAATAAAACTCTAATTATCAACTCATATTCATCATGAAAACATTTTTATTGTTAGCCATGACGATCGCATTCAAATTTCCGGACGAAATTTCTTTAACGGGTGGGTACTGTCACGACCCGGAAATTTCTGACTAATTTTAAATGAAACTCTCGATACGATTTAATATTCTTGACACGATAAGAGAAATCTGTTAGGGTGAGTCTCAAAAATTTTGAACTGTTTCATACCTCGACCAGTTTCGACGATTCACGAACCATTATTTGTTAATAAATGTGTGTATATATATACATATAAATATAAATATTTAAATATATGTATATATAATAACTTAAAATAATAATTTATTGATTGTATTACTTGTTTGACGTTTCGATTATTATTTAGAGAAGTTTAATTCGAACTTATATGATTTTAAAATAAACGATGATCCGAAAATGAGTAATATAAATTTTAGGCTTATTAAAAATGTATTTACGAACTATTTGTTAAATTTTAGAAATTTTTTTTATATTTTACCTGGGGTCGAGTGCAGACAGTTGATTAAATTTTTATTTAGTATTTTAAACAATCAATGACTGTTTTTATGATCAAATTAAATGATGTTACTTAATATAAAAATTTAGGATTTTCTGTGTACTTTTATCCGTCATTGATGAACAACGGAGTACGAAATAATCCCCACAAAACTATCGGTAACATAAAACTAAATTAGATTCACGGGATTTATATTTGTGCACTGTGTTTGTCTTGTTTGTCTCACTATCCCATTATCTATAATATATATATATATATATATATATATATATATATATATATATATATATATATATATATATATATATATATATATATATATATACACACACATATAGTTAGTAAATATACATATAGATGAAGACTAACTCTCCCTCTCTACCTTCTTCTTTCTCTGTGTATTCGTAAACCCCCAAACAAAAACCCACTTCTATTCTGTTTTTCTGTTTCAAACAACTTTTACAACCATTTTTTCATCACCTTTCTCATTTACAAATCACACACTACCCTCGTACATCCTCGAGAACCATCTAACTACTACCACTCTCCATCGTAACCGCCATCATCAACTTGAAATCATCGCCACTTTAAAACACCACCCACAACCACCTTTCATCACCGGATTATCACCCTTGCTACAACCTGTAATAACCCGAATTTTTCCGTTAACTTTCCGTTAAAAAAACATAACAACCGTTACTTAAACTCTACAATTTTATATGTAATTTTTTTATTTATAATATACTACTATCAATATTGGTTACATTTTTCTGAAAACACTATGATTAGTGAAACCAGGTTTTCAGACAACGAAACGTATGAATACTTATTTTAAATAATAATTTATATAATAATTAAGTTTTAAAAATCATTTTAATTAATTAGGATATTCTTAAATTAAACTTGAGAAAAATTAGTTTAAATATTCATGTTTCAATAAAGGATAAATATTTATTTAATATAAAATATAATAAATAATATTTTATGAAATACACAAACTAGGTATGACGTCAAGAGTTTAAAAGATTTCAAACAATATAGATATATATAATTTTTATAAATATAAAATTAACCAATTCTTGAATCATATTAAGATAAAATACATTGGATTTTAGCTAGAGGATAAAAATTTAATTATAACCCGTGACTATATAGTATAACCCGTGACTTACCTAATCTAATTATATACCCGATCCAAATTTATTTCATCAGACACACATGTACACACATTCTTCCTCCTTTAGAACACCCATTACTATTCATCATCATCATCAATCTTTCATCCTCAAGAACACCTTCAAGAAATCGCTTGATCATAAAATCGTTTACATATTCGAACTCCTCTCGAAGAGCTCTACACATCCATACCAACAATTTCTTGATTTGGGTAAGTTTTAAAAACTCTAATTTTTGGGTTTTCATGTTTGTGTTACATATTAGGGTGGATATAGTGTCTAGTGCTCAAGTCCATGTTTGTATGCTTGATTTTAGTCGATAATATGATCGTTTGATGAATTATTGTTAAATCCCGTTTTTATATTGTATGATACTGATATGAAAATGTTATAATCAGTATATAAAAGTTATATAATTGAATAGCTCTTGAAAAATAGTTAATTTTTCATATAGATATTGCATGAGTTCGATTTCTAGATCAAAAGTTATGATTAATTGAATTCGGTTTGAAAATTCGTTTTTTAAATTGAGATTCTGGAAAATTTGAGTTTACAATCTGTTCTTGACATGATGATATTTGAAAAGAGCTTGAAAAATTATTAAGTTTTCATTTAAATATCGCGCGGATTCGATTTGTGAGTCAAAAGTTAGGATTAGAATAAGGTACCTTTCGGATAGGCTGAAAAAGTACGTTTTTGACACGATTAACGAGGTGTAATTAAAAACCTGGGTTGATAGGATTGTAGACGTCAAAAAGCTATTGAATTTAGACTCAATAATCGGGTCATTTCGATTTTTCTTGAACCCTATACGCTCGTTCAAAGTTTGGTACATTTTAATAAAAATGCTGTTTGAATTCTGAAAACTGCACGAACCACTGTTAACGTTTTCTGTAACTGGGTCTGATCTGGGTCGTACCAGGTTATGGGAATTTTTTTGTAGATTCTTCACTTAAAAACGCCGCATCTCCAATTGACGGTGACTGATTTGGAGTTGCGATGATTTTTCTAAAAATCACAGAAGTTGCTGCTGTAAACCGCGTTTTAAACTTGTGTTTTTACAGATATTTCGTGTTATAAAAATAATGACCAATATTATATACTTGAGACTTTTTGTTATGAACTTAATACACTTATATTAACTATTTCATATAGTGTGGTGTGTTCTAAAGTGATAATTTTGTATAAGTATAAACCATGTAATTTAAACCGTCCGTTTAGACACTTGACACATTTAAGTCAAAAAGTATCGAAATGAGTAACGGGCAACTTTGACAAGTCCGATATATCAATTTAAGTAAGTTTGAAGATTGTAATGTTTTAAAAATGAGTTTTGGCATGTTTTGGTCAAAATGGGTATTTATGACCCATTAGGGTCATACGCGTCTACTTTGACCAATATGCGAAATTTTGAGGATCAAAGGTATGTAACACGTCTAAAATATCATTTTTAAACTTATGACATGATTTTTACATGCTTAAGTATTATAGTTTGGAATTTGATTTGTCAATGGAAAATTTTTATTATTTTAGTGAAAGTGTCAAAATGACTCTCGTGCTCACTTTGTAGGCTCGTAAATTGTAAATGATTAAGTTATGGTGAAAGCTATTAATTGGGTCAGAAGTTAGATATGAGATGCTTCAAAATGATATAAGATATGTGTGATTTTGTCGAGTCAAAACTAGTTTAAAACGAGCATGAAAACAGGATGTTGGGGCTGACTTTTAGTTTTGGTAAAGTGTCAAAAATGACTCTTGGGTCTACTTTGCGGACTCGTAAGTTGAAATCAGTTAAATTTGGATAAAAACTATTAATTGATATTGAAATTATTTACGACATGCTTTAAAACGATATATTGTATGTATGATTTTGTTAAGTCTAAACAGGTTTAAAAGAAGCGAGAAAATGGATAATCGTTGCTGATTTTGAACACTTTTAACATTTTTATCAGCATTTTATGTTTCGAGAGACTGTTTTCGCGAGGTCATAACTTTAAAACCGTAACTCCGTTTTTGTCAAATAAACTGTCTATAGAAAGGTGGGATGACATACTTTCCAATGGTCACGACCTAAGGTATTATATCGAATTTGGTGAGACCCGGAATCAGCTACAAAATACTAAAAAATATATATATGTAAATAATATAAATTTTTCTAAGTAAAAATGAATAACTTAAGTTTGACCTATGTTTGACTATTTGACCAACTTGTGTAATTTTATGCGGTTGTTGACTTGTGTTAACCATGTTGACTGCGTTTGACTTGCGTTTGACTTACATTTGACTTACTTTGACTTGCGTTGACTTTGTTGACTTTGTTGACTTTTGTTAAATTTTGCTAAATTTATGAGTCGGACTTGAGCAATAGGACTATACTTACCCTATGGACCGACCTAGCTTATTAGACACTTATTGACCAACGTATGTTCTCTAGGTTGAGGTCTACGGTTACTTGCATTCCGATATTCGGTCACATCTCTGTGATTTATTTCTGAAGTTGTCAGGTGAGTTTCATTTGCTCCCTTTTTAATTGCTTTTGCAATCTATATTTTTGGGCTGAGAATACATGCACTTTATTTTAAACGTAATGGATACAAGTACACACTAAATTCTACACCGAGTTTGAACCAAAAATCCCTTAGCTTTGGTAACTAGTAACTGCCGGTTATAAGAACTGGTGGACGCGAATAGTGGTATATGGATCCATAGGGCTTAACATCCCCGTCTGTTCCAGGTATAGAAACCCTAGCCTGAACTATAAAACAGACGTATGCTATTCGAGTTTAGTACATGTTGGATTGTGTGTATTGTACATGTTGGTTACATGTATGTTAAAACAGGGGTACTTATTAAAACGTTAAAGCATAGTTATCAGGGTGCTCAATCTTGTAGAATAATTTGATAAACATTTCTGGATGAAACAACTGAAATCTTGTGATCCACCTTTATATACAGATTATGCGCAATATTAAAACTATGAACACACTAACCTTTTGGTTGACACTTTTAGCATGTTTATTCTCAGGTGTTAAAGTGCTTCCGCTGTTTGCTTGTTATTTGCTCAAGGTGCTGCATAGAGTCTTTCATGCCATATTTTCAAAAAGACATTGCATTCAAAAATTATTGTTATTATCTATTATTAAATAATTTGACAATTTAGTTATTTTGTATAAGTTGACATATATATTTGAGAAATGTCTACATTTTTGGTAAACTTTCTATGTATAGAAAGTATGTCATTAAAAATGAATGCAATGTTTATCAAAATGTATCATATAGATGGCAAAACCTCGCTGTGGGACCGTAGATAACGTGCCGCGTCAATAGCGATTTTGGCGGGTCGTTACACAACCCATTACCACCAAAATTATATGTTGTTGCTATCTGTTCCCTGTTTTATTATTAACCGAGACCCAAAACCCAGCTTAAAACGTCACCATTACAACACTTAACAACGCTCTATTATTGCTACTGGTGCTCACTGTTGTTGTCACTACTATCCGGTTTCTCAACACACACAAACACAATCATTTTATATCCGTTTACTGCTACTTCACAGCTCGATTTTGCTGTTCTGGTTTCTGTTATCAGTCCGCCAAAACCACCACCGTTTAACCATCGACAACTGCAACATCGAGGAAGACTATCTTATCTGTTACTTGTTCTTATTCGATCAAATCCAACCCAAACCATTTTTATCTACATAACCGCTGCTACTACTATGTTATGTTTATATTTGAATTCGAAAATCACCATCATGAACCTTCAACCTTCACTAATTCATTCACCTTCGTGACACACATATAGGAACCACCACCCGATACTACCCCATCGAACAAACCCATACCCACTTGCATTATTACCTTACAAACTCACTCCACCATGAACCCATATTGTCATCACTACCATCGAAACCCATATTATCACCTTTTTGAGCATCACCAACGATCACTCACTGCTGCATATTTCGTTGTTCCATGTTTCTAATCAAATGGTAACCTGCTGATGCACCTTTCTGTATCCTAATAGCATTTTTTTTCTGCCTCCTATTCCTTACTGCTACAACACATAAATAAGTGAGAATGATAGTGGAGATATTTAGTGATAAAGGCGATTGATGTTACAACTTATTATTATTATTTTTTTAGTCAACAATCACCAGAGAGATAACCCCACAAAACACTGCTGTTAATTATTTTATTTTTATCGAGACATTTGATAAATTGATAAGGGAGGCAGGATTAATGACGTTTTCATGGAATCCTAGGTTCCATGTACAGCAACATATTTATGTTAAATTATTGGGCCATAGATGATAATTTAAGTCCAATAACCCTTAAATGAATAACACTTGGGCTATGTAAACTATAATGTTGGGTTTAGTTGATGGGCTGAACAATAAATAGAAAAAGAAGTATTGGGTGTGCCTTTTGAATATGAACTATCTCTGGGTGAGACAACAACCAGAGCCGTAGCAATGTGACAAGAAAATTCGATGGCTTGTTTTGACTATGAAGGTGACGATGATAGACATAGTATAGCGATGATGAGTATGGTTAAGATGATAATTATACTCGAGCTAAATGGTGAAGTGTTGATGATAATGATGTTAAGGTATACATGATACGAAAATAAGATGATGATATTGAAAATAATGATTTGAAGAAGATGATTTTGAGGAAGATGATAAACAATTCGAATATATTAAATAATTAAAACCGAGGGATGTTACAAGAAATTAACAAATGGTTCAATGGTTTGGGGGAAAAAGGGGTGAGCGAGGGGTCATGAGTTTGATCCCAGGCAGTGACATTTATTTTTAGCTTGTTTCCCTAAAGGTAGTTTTATTGTTATTTTTATTAGATTATTATTATTAGATTATTATTATTATTATTATTATTATTATTATTATTATTATTATTATTATTATTATTATTATTATTATTATTATTATTATTATTATTATTATTATTATTATTATTATTATTATTATTATTATTATTATCATTTTTATTATTACTAGTATCATTATTATTTTTATAAAAAAAACTATATTATTATTAATATTCGTATCACTATTATTATAATTACAATAAAAATTAATTATATAAAAATATATAATTAATAAAACTATATTAATATTTTATAATTTTTTTTTAAATAAATATTTTTAAGTTAATAATGAAACACATGAATTATTTAAAATATCAATTATAACACTAATAATAATATATTTAAATTTGTTCGTTTACAACGTGTTAATATATATATAAATGATATAGGTTCGTGAATCCGAGGCCAACCTTACACTTGTTCAATGATGTTATATGTATTTTTACTACAAAATACAGTATGGTGAGTTTCATTTGCTCCCTTTTTAATTGCTTTTGCAATGTATATTTTTGAACTGAGAATACATGCACTGCTTTTATAAATGTTTACGAAATAGACACAAGTACTTAAAATACATTCTACGTTGAGTTGTACCACTGGCATACTTCCCTGTAGCTTGGTAACTACTATTTACATGGGTATTGTAAACGCGAATCCTGTTGATAGATCTATCGGGCCTGACAACCCCAACCGGGCTGGACGACCAGCATTCAACGGTTGTACAGTACTTCGTTTCGTTACTACACTTGGTACGGTGTAGGGAGATTTCATAATAAAGGGAATATGCGACATTGATTAAATGTTAAGTATGGTTACCAAGTGCTCAACCACTTAGAACGCTTTACATACACTTGCGAGTGTATTACGTTTATGAATATGAAATCTTGTGGTCTATTAATATATTGAAATTATTGTTATGATAAACCTATGAACTCACCAACCTTTTGGTTGACACTTTTAAGCATGTTTATTCTCAGGTACGAATTAAGTCTTCCGCTGTGCATTAGCTCATTTTAAGGACATTACTTGGAGTCGATCATCGCAATGGGACCAAATGTTGATGACTTCGTCCAGATGAATAAGGACGGGTCGTTTCACATAAGTCGAGTGACAACGTACGAGTCATCGGAACAAAAATTACAAGTCAACTATGCACATGAATTGAATATAATATATAATTAATTATTTAAATTATATATATTATATATATTATATTTAAATATGTCGACAAACAAAACAACAAATGATTGTGAGCTGGATCAGAGGGCCATGCGATCGCATAAGAAATAGGCATAAAACCCATGCGATCGCATGGGGGTCAGAAATTAGAATTCTTCTATAAATTGGACAGTTTGTCGACACGCATACACATATATCTCTCCATCTATGCTCTCTATATTTATTATTATTATTATTATTATTATTATTATTATTATTATTATTATTATTATTATTATTATTATTATTATTATTATTATTATTATTATTATTATTATTATTATTATTATTATAAATCTTATTATTATTATTAGTAGTGTTAGTATTATTATTATACATAAAATACTACGACGAGGTCATGAGCAAGTTATTTTCAAAACAAGCTTTTCGAGCGGGATAGAGCTAAGAAAATTATGGGTTATAGCTATGGAGGTTATGGGTATTACTTGGGGGTTATGATCATGAGTCAAAGGTCAACCTAGCATTTATCATTTTCGTCGCGTCTACGTACTTTCCTACAATATTGAATCACAATATTGATATGTAAGCATTTATATCTTATCTATTATATATTAATAGTGTATCCCTGACTAGTGCTCGAGTATATAGGATTATGTATGCTAGTACGATTAATTTTGTCGTTAAATAGTTTATGATAGATCATGAATTTAATACATATATTACTGATATAAGGTATATGATAAGCATGTTTTTGGAAAGCTGGCGAAAAATCAATAACTTTTCATTTAGAGATCGCGTAATTTCGATGACCGAATTAAAAGATATGGACAACTGAATTATGGTTAACATTAATTGAAATTGCTTTTGAATCTGCAATTGATATTTAAACAACTTGTTTATAAGATTGATAATTTGGATTTTCAAATATTACTAATCTAGTAAATGAATTTCTATATAAGGCACGTCTCGATTTGTTGAACAATTGTCAAAATTGACTGTTTTATCATATTTTAAAGCTTTATAAAACTATAGTCTAATTATTCAAGTATTGGGAAACCATGTGAAATGTTAAACTATTTTCGATTACTGTGACGACCCGGAAATTTCCGACTAAATTTAAACTTTATCTTTATATTATTCTGACACGATAAGCAATGTTTGTTAAGTTAAATCTCAAGGATTTTAAACTATGTTTATACATTCATTTAAACCTCGACCAAATTCCAATGATTCTCGAACTATTAAATGAACATATATGAATATGTATGTATATGTGTATATGTTATAAATTGAAAATGTCAACAAAGTATTTAAAAGTATAATGCTTTATATGAATGTATTTGTTTCAATATGATTATCGACGAAATTAAAATATATATATATATTAAATGATTGAATTATCAGAAACATTGAATTATGATTACAAGTCTCTGTTGAGAGGTCCACTATGATTTGAGAAATCTATTCCTCTTAACGATATTCGGAATAATTTGTAAAGCTATTTATAAATAAAAATAAAAAGTGTCATTTACGAAAGTTAGACAAAAGCTATTGGAGAATTGGTTTCCATAATATTCTATTAATCTATTTTCAAACGTACAAAAATGTTTTCAGTTTAAAAAGAACTTTATTATTAAAACGTATATAACTTTTATAAATATCTAGAATCACTTTTGACAACTCATTACTTAACCAGTATAATAAATATAACGATATTTATATTTTATTTCATTAAATATATATATAACGATTTAAATTAATATTATATATATTTATACACGTATCATATATACATAGTTTTTATATTTTTACTATACTTTAACTTTACCTTTACTTTACTTTTACTTTACTTTAACTTTAATAATTCACTTTAATAATTTATACTTTAATAATTCACTTTAATAATTCAAAAATCTATTATAAATAGAATTCAATAGGTTTCATTATTTCATAGAAACTTGAAAATATATTTCTCTAAACTCTCTCAATCGATTTATATATATATATATATATATATATATATATATATATATATATATATATATATATATATTTGCTCTATATTATTTCAAGATATTATTAGTATACATAAAATATTACTACAGAGTGATGTCCGAGTGATTTCAAAATAGTTTTTTGAATGAGTCGAAGCTAAGGAAATTATGGGTTATAGCTATGGAGGTGATGGGTATGGTTCATGGGTATGCTCGTGAGGTTAATCTAGTGTTTATCATCTTCGTTACGTCTACGTACTTTCCTGCAATATTGAATCTCAATATTGATACGTGAGCACTCATAACTTAACTTTTATATATCAATAGTGTATCCCTGACTAGTGCTCGAGTATATAGGATTATGCATGCTTGTACATTCGATATTGTCCTTAGATAGGTTTGTTGAATCCTGAATTAGATACATATGCTACTGAGATAGGGTATATGATATGCATGTCATTGGAAAGCTAGCGAAAAATTAAGAACTTTTCATTTAGATATCGAATGGTTTCGATGAACGGATTTGAAGTTAAAGTCAACTGAATTTTAGTATTATTGTTAAAATGATTATTATTACTATCGTCGTTATTATTTTAATAGAAATATCATTGTTATTATAAAATATCATTATTACTATTATGTTAGTATTATCATTTTATCATAATAACATTTTTAGTAAATATAAATATTGTTATTTTTTTATAGAATAATAATAATTATTATTACAAAATAATACAACTTTTACTTATTATTATTATGATCAATATTATTTTATCAAATAAATAGGGGATACAAAGATATTTTTCACCACGCGTAATATAATTACATTAATAATACTTACCACTATAGTTTTACGATATTAAGTGAACTTTATAAATTTTACTACTTAAGATATATAAAAGTATATTTTATCATATATAAACGTTAATATAAATTTTTATTAATAAATGACTTTTATTATTATAAAATCTAATAAATATATTTAAATATATAAAACGACTATAGCTAAGTTATATAATAAACACGTATAAATTTTAGAAGTCATTTTGGGTTAAGTTGACTTTTGTTGACTTTTGCATATTAGTCTCGAGCATTAGGATTGTGGTACACTATGACTTGACCAAAAATTGTTAGACAAATATTGACCAACATATAAATATATATAATTAATATAGGTTCGTGAATCCGAGGCCAACCTTGCACTTGTTAAATGACGTTATATGTATTTTTACTACGAAATACAGTATGGTGAGTTTCATTTGCTCCCTTTTTATATATATTTTTGGGCTGAGAATACATGCGCTGATTTATAAATGTTTTACGAAATAGGCACAAGTACTAAAACTAATTCTATGTGGGTTTAAACCTGAAATATACCCTTAGCTTGGTAACATTAAACTACTTGTCTATGTACGGTAGGCGCGAATCCTAAAGATAGATCTATTGGGTCTGACAAACCCCATCCTGACTATGAGATGCTTTAGTACTTCGAGGTTATTTTAAACACACCTGATCTGGTGTACTTCAGAGGGTAAAACATGAACGTTAAGGCTTGTTACAGGGTGCCTACAACTTATAGAATACTTTTATACACTTGCGAGTGTACATATATTTATAAACGGAAATCTTGTGGTCTATTAATATATTGAAATGATTATTATGATAAACCTATGAACTCACCAACCTTTTGGTTGACACTTTAAAGCATGTTTATTCTCAGGTATTAAAGAAATCTTCCGATGTGCATTAGCTCATTTTAAGGATATTACTTGGAGTCATTCATGGCATATTTTGAAAGACGTTGCATTCGAGTCATTGAGTTCATCAAGATTATTATTATGTCAATTATAGTTGGATGTATTATGAAATGGTGTGCATTCCGTCAACTTTCGTTGTAAAGAAAGTTTGTCTTTTAAAAACGAATGCAATGTTTGTAAAATGTATCATATAGAGGTCAAAATACCTCGCGATGTAATCAACTATTGTGAATCGTTTATAATGTATATGAACGGGTCCTTTCAGTTGGTATCAGAGCGGTGGTCTTAGCGAACCAGGTCTGCATTAGTGTGTCTGACTGATAGTCGTTAGGATGCATTAATGAGCCTGGACTTCGACCGTGTCTGCATGTCAAAAGTTTTGCTTATCATTTTTGTCGGAAATTGCCTGCTTATCATTCTTAGTCTAGACACGTCTTACTGCATTGATTGCATGAATAGTGTATAGACAAAATTCATATCTTAGCGTATCTGCTAATCCATATCTTAGCGTATCTGTTACTGTAAACTTTGCCTGACATATCCCGTAATTTCCTCCGTAATCTACGAAATCTTTTGCGCTATATATATAGATATTCTATGTAATTAGAATACCACCCGATAGCTTCATATCGAAAAATTCTTTATTCAATCGAACGAAATGGAATTCGTCATTAGTTCAAGTCCCTCGAATTCCGATATGGAATCCCACTCAAGCTCCGAAAGCAGTGTGACCGGAATGGATCAACCAATTAGCCATCATCTATTATGAATGAATTGGGGATAGGTTCGTAGCCTCCTCAATAATTTGAGACAAGAAGAAGGTGATCCCTTCCATCCACCACATTGCCCTCTTGGCGATGAACCTGAAGCACTTACCAGCGAACCGGTCCGAAACACCATTTTCTCTCTCATTTTCAGAGTATCTCGTCACGATTATATACTACATCAAATTCTAAGTTTTATTTATCCGCTCGTCCGAACCGACAATCACCCCGATGTAATAGAAGAAGTCAACGAGCTTCGCGCTCGAGTAGTGGCTTTAGAGAATATGGTGCAAGGGTTACAAACACCAACAAATAACGAAGTATTAATTCATAATTTCAATTTTATTGAATAAATACTCCGTAAAAGTTATGTAATTTCTAAAGTCTTTAGGGATTATTCAGTTCTAGTTTCAACCGTAAATCAAATGAGTTTAATTTAATATTAACTCATTAAATCTATATTACATCTAAAGAAAATATGCACATATATATTTTCATAAAGACTGTAATAAAATTCTGTTGTACAAAATATTAATTGTGAAATTTTTTTTTAACGGGTAGGTAATACCCGAGAGATATATAAATTCACAATTAATATATTACATTTTTCGAATCTGATTAAGCAAATCATCAACTATACTCCCAAAATCTCACAACAATATACATTCTTGTATAGAAATCAAAACAACCATTCTCACCCAAATTTGATTACGCATTCTGATTTTGACAAATCAAAATCCAAGTTCATGATTTAACAGAAGACATCACTCTTAGATTCCTACATCTTTCAAAGCTATACTTTGACTTCAAAACCATGTTAGAACATCATATGTATATTAACGATTACAAACTGTGTTCAAACTCTCCGAAGTTTTCGAAGACACTTCAAACAATGAACAATTGAGATGATGATCCAACCACATATTACCCACATTTATGTACCTAAAAAGCTCTCGAAGCCAAAGTCATAGTTCGACGCGTATCCGTGTCAGACCCTTTGGCATTTATTAGCTAAAATGACTTTTCAATTCCTTTTCAAAGTAGACAGTTTTGTCACAGCTCCAGCAAGTCAACTTCGACTTTTCAGTCGGACTAGTCTTATTATAATCTCGATAGATACGTTGCCCTTTCATCATCGTTACTGGGGACCTTTCATATCTCGCCACCTTAGTAATAAACTTACCAACAACTTCAATTATCTTTGAATTTTCGAAAAATCATTATGTTTATTGAAATCACATCATTTACTCATTCGCATCTTGTAACGAGAATTGTCATACGAATCATCGAAAAACAGTAACCAGTATTTTGAAATCTCGCAGCATGTCTACGCCAACAGTTATATGTGTACGTAAAACGTCTATCTCCTGGACTTACATACTTTGAATGTGAAGTTCTGAAAAATATTCTGAACTGCAAACTAGTTCTTGAAATGCTGACGAAGCATCAAAAACTGTAAACGATCTTAACAGTAAAAAGTTTGATGACAAAGAATAGTAAGGTGGTAAAGCTGAGAAAAAGAGAAGGTTTGGAACTGGAAAACGGATTGAACAGACTATGAAGGAGGCTGTGGACAAATCACAAAGACTAAATCTGCCTTCAAAGAATCCAAATGATTCAGTGCCTGCTAAAGTCATTAACGAATACCTTACTCTTTATTCTAAACCTTTACAGACAAATCTTCATCATCATCCATCAATATTAGAAATTCTAAGATATTATCATATCTTTCATTATAAATATCCGAGATATTTCTGAAGATATTTTCACAACTAATCTTATCTGAATTCATTTATCTCTTTGCGCTATCAGTGTTACATCATATAAGAAACTATTAGTTTCTATATTCTATAAACTTTCGAGTTTAAATTATGAATGTTTTGAAGTAGTGTTGGGAACTGAAGCATGAGTTAGTATAATATAATGACACTTGATCAACGTGATTATATTATAGTAAGTCATGCTGAGTTTCTAATGGAACATGACGATTCACAGACCATGCCGTCATCATGTTCCATGTTACACTACTCTTGTATTCTATTTAATCTCTAAAAATATCAAGAATATATTTTCTTGATGATTCGGTCTTTTCAGGGTATTCTGGTAAATTAACAAATCAAGATCGTGCCATTACCATTTCCTTCTTAGAACATTAACTATGTTCATTCTGAAATTCATATCTGCGAATACTGGACCATTACAAACGTTGCTTAATCGCAAGAAGAAGAAACGAAAGGACAAAACTCCAAAATAGAAATTGGAGTATAAATCGCAGCAAATAGAAGGGAGCATTAACTTGGATGTCAATGATTATAGAAGACAAAAGCAGGGGCTTTGAAATATAAGGGAAGATAAAAAAACCAACAACCACCCAAAAATTATAAACCGTATATATCGATGCATATAGCAATATAAAGACACGAAAGAACTAAAAACACTATAAAACCGAGAGTATAGTAGTAATAAATAGATTCTTCCGGAGGCAGATGAAAAAGAAGAACGACAGATATGAAAGTGAGGAGTATATCGAGAATCAGTAATGGATGAAGCATATTGACAAATACTTTAAAATATGAGTTGAGGGAGAAAGAATAGAAGGTGTGAGTTGTAAGGAAACGAAGGAGGTGGATTTATAGTGAAATACCCGACAGAGAAAACAAGATGGATTATCGTATTAATTCGAAGAGAATCATAATCTCCTTAATCACCGAAGCATCAAATCCAACATAGATTACAAAGATTTTCTTTAAATTCGGAGATCAATTGTGATGACGTCAAAAGATATGACGAATCACTATAATCTTATTTCCTTCATTTACGATAACTTCCCTCATACGCTTTGAGTAATCGAATTATTTTATCCATACTTCTTAGACATGATAAAACTTCATAATCTTCATAATAACATTCTCATTGTTAGCCATAACGACCTCTATCAAATTTCGGGGACGAAATTTCTTTAACGGGTAGGTACTGTGACGACCCGGAAATTTCCGACTAAATTTAAACTTTATCTTTATATTATTCTGACACGATAAGCAATGTTTGTTAAGTTAAATCTCAAGGATTTTAAACTATGTTTATACATTCATTTAAACCTCGACCAAATTCCAATGATTCACGAACTATTAAATGAACATATATGAATATGTATGTATATGTGTATATGTTATAAATTGAAAATGTCAACAAAGTATTTAAAAGTATAATGCTTTATATGAATGTATTTGTTTCAATATGATTATCGACGAAATTAAAAAAAATAAATAAATATATATATATATATATATATATATATATATATTAAATGATTGAATTATCAGAAACATTGAATTATGATTACAAGTCTCTGTTGAGAGGTCCACTATGATTTGAGAAATCTATTCCTCTTAACGATATTCGGAATAATTTGTAAAGCTATTTATAAATAAAAATAAAAAGTGTCATTTACGAAAGTTAGACAAAAGCTATTGGAGAATTGGTTTCCATAATATTCTATTAATCTATTTTCAAACGTACAAAAATGTTTTCAGTTTAAAAAGAACTTTATTATTAAAACGTATATAACTTTTATAAATATCTAGAATCACTTTTGACAACTCATTACTTAACCAGAATAATAAATATAACGATATTTATATTTTATTTCATTAAATATATATATAACGATTTAAATTAATATTATATATATTTATACACGTATTATATATACATAGTTTTTATATTTTTACTATACTTTAACTTTACCTTACTTTACTTTTACTTTACTTTAACTTTAATAATTCACTTTAATAATTCAAAAATCTATTATAAATAGAATTCAATAGGTTTCATTATTTCATAGAAACTTGAAAATATATTTCTCTAAACTCTCTCAATCGATTTATATATATATATATATATATATATATATATATATATATATATATATATATATATATATATATATTTGCTCTATATTATTTCAAGATATTATTAGTATACATAAAATATTACTACGGAGTGATGTCCGAGTGATTTCAAAATAGTTTTTTGAATGAGTCGAAGCTAAGGAAATTATGGGTTATAGCTATGGAGGTGATGGGTATGGTTCATGGGTATGCTCGTGAGGTCAATCTAGTGTTTATCATCTCCGTTACGTCTACGTACTTTCCTGCAATATTGAATCTCAATATTGATACGTGAGCACTCATAACTTAACTTTTATATATCAATAGTGTATCCCTGACTAGTGCTCGAGTATATAGGATTATGCATGCTTGTACATTCGATATTGTCCTTAGATAGGTTTGTTGAATCCTGAATTAGATACATATGCTACTGAGATAGGGTATATGATATGCATGTCATTGGAAAGCTAGCGAAAAATTAAGAACTTTTCATTTAGATATCGAATGGTTTCGATGAACGGATTTGAAGTTAAAGTCAACTGAATTTTAGTATTATTGTTAAAATGATTATTATTACTATCGTCGTTATTATTTTAATAGAAATATCATTGTTATTATAAAATATCATTATTACTATTATGTTAGTATTATCATTTTATCATAATAACATTTTTAGTAAATATAAATATTGTTATTTTTTTATAGAATAATAATAATTATTATTACAAAATAATACAACTTTTACTTATTATTATTATTATGATCAATATTATTTTATCAAATAAATAGGGGATACAAAGATATTTTTCACCACGCGTAATATAATTACATTAATAATACTTACCACTATAGTTTTACGATATTAAGTGAACTTTATAAATTTTACTACTTAAGATATATAAAAGTATATTTTATCATATATAAACGTTAATATAAATTTTTATTAATAAATGACTTTTATTATTATAAAATCTAATAAATATATTTAAATATATAAAACGACTATAGCTAAGTTATATAATAAACACGTATAAATTTTAGAAGTCATTTTGGGTCAAGTTGACTTTTGTTGACTTTTGCATATTAGTCTCGAGCATTAGGATTGTGGTACACTATGACTTGACCAAAAATTGTTAGACAAATATTGACCAACATATAAATATATATAATTAATATAGGTTCGTGAATCCGAGGCCAACCTTGCACTTGTTAAATGACGTTATATGTATTTTTACTACGAAATACAATATGGTGAGTTTCATTTGCTCCCTTTTTATATATATTTTTGGGCTGAGAATACATGCGCTGATTTATAAATGTTTTACGAAATAGGCACAAGTACTAAAACTAATTCTATGTGGGTTTAAACCAGAAATATACCCTTAGCTTGGTAACATTAAACTACTTGTCTATGTACGGTAGGCGCGAATCCTAAAGATAGATCTATTGGGTCTGACAAACCCCATCCTGACTATGAGATGCTTTAGTACTTCGAGGTTATTTTAAACACACCTGATCTGGTGTACTTCAGAGGGTAAAACATGAACGTTAAGGCTTGTTACCGGGTGCCTACAACTTATAGAATACTTTTATGCACTTGCGAGTGTACATATATTTATAAACGGAAATCTTGTGGTCTATTAATATATTGAAATGATTATTATGATAAACCTATGAACTCACCAACCTTTTGGTTGACACTTTAAAGCATGTTTATTCTCAGGTATTAAAGAAATCTTCCGCTGTGCATTAGCTCATTTTAAGGATATTACTTGGAGTCATTCATTGCATATTTTAAAAGACGTTGCATTCGAGTCATTGAGTTCATCAAGATTATTATTATGTCAATTATAGTTGGATGTATTATGAAATGGTGTGCATTCCGTCAACTTTCGTTGTAAAGAAAGTTTGTCTTTTAAAAACGAATGCAATGTTTGTAAAATGTATCATATAGAGGTCAAAATACCTCGCGATGTAATCAACTATTGTGAATCGTTTATAATGTATATGAACGGGTCCTTTCAATTACCATGATCATTCAAACTATAGTATAGATTTTAAAAGATCATATTGGGTCAGGTTGACTTTTTGAAATGACTTTTGATAACTTTTGTATGTCAATCTCGAGCATTAGGATTGTGATACACTATGACCCAACCTAGCTTATTAGACATGTATTGACCAACATATGTTCTATAGGTTGAGATCTACGGTTAATTTTGCATTCCGAGTTTCGGTCACTTTTTGGTGAATGACCTTATGTGCTGCTAAGGTGAGTTTATAGATCCCTTTTTAATTGCTTTTGCAATATAGAGGATATTTATAACGAAAGATACGGTAATATCTTAGAATTTCTAAGATCCAATGATGAGGAAAATTCTTCTGTTTCCTCTGCATTTAATGCTACCATATCTGAATCATTGGTTATTAATCCAAGATGGTTTCAAGAAATTTTATTTTTAGATGATTAAACGCTGATTGTAATCGTCAACGGATCTAATGGTTAACGAATATGCGTTATTGATTTTAAAAGTAATGAATGATAATTTCGGTGGCTTGATATGATAATTCATCATAGAATATGAATGAATACAATTCATGAGAATCAGAATTAAAGAATGTACAATGTAACATATTAATGTGAGATATAAATATTTCTAGGGTATTACCTACCAGTTAAAATATTTTCACAATTAACAGTTTGTACAAAAGAGTTTACATATATATTTTCCTTCAGATGTAATCATGGATAATATTAAACTTATTTGATTTACGGTTGGAACGAGAATGAATAATCTCCAAAACCTTAGGGATTTCATAATTGTCGCGAAATATTTCGCTAATGAAGTTATGGATCAATACATTCACTTGATTAATTATGAAATGGAGTTTATTGTGTTGAAGCAGTGATTAAAAATTGTTAAGTCATTAACGAAGGGTGTACATCATAGCATATTAGTGATATGAATTAACCAAGTAGTACATACTAGTAGAGATTCACACGTAATTGCTTAGTACGATAAGATTTATTATTGTTCCAAATTATATATATATATATATATAAGGTATACATATATAATTCTTCACGAAGAATGAGTCAATACATCTTAGCTCATTATTACTAATATTCCTTGGTATCTATGGGCGTATGATGTTGATGTTTGAGGTACTGAGTGTGATGTTGAGGTATGGGATGCGGATGTTGTTGTTGATGAAGCTGATGCTGTTAGTGGTGATGTTGATGGTACTGTTGGTACTGGTGGTAATGCTGGTTATGCTGCTGGTGCTGCTGATGCTTGTAGAATTCGCACCATATTCTCCAGAGTCACCACTCGAGCGCGAAGCTCATTGACTTCTTTTACTATTCTAGGATGATTGGCGGTTGGAACAAGGGGGTGAATAAGATCTAAAATTTTCGATATTATATATTCGTGACGGGATACCCTGGAAAGAATAGAGAAAATGGTGTTTCGGACTGGTTCACCGGTAAGTGCTTCAGGTTCTTCACCAAGAGGTGAATTCGGTTGGTGGAAGGGATCACCTTCTTCTTGCCTCCATTTATTGAGTCGGCTACGAACCCATCCCCAATTCATCCAGAAAAGATGATGGCTGATTGGTTCGTTTGTTCCGGTTACGCTGCCGTTGGAGCTCGAAGAGTTCGAGAAATCCATATTATGTGTTTGGGATAGGGTTTGATATGAAATGGGTGTTGAATGCTGAATGATATATTCGTCTCCTTGAATACGTATATATAGCAAAAAGATTTCCGTAATTTACGGAGGGAATTTAGGAAAAACGTTAGACAAAGTCTATTGGGATAGATATGATAAGATATGATTTGTCTATACTCCATTTATGTAAGAATGGCGGTATAACGTGTCGAGATTAAAATGATAAGTATGTAATCAGATAAACTTTCGATTAAAGACTTTCAATTCGTGATGGCCTATTCAGGTCTAGGGGCTTGAGCTATAGGATCCTTTAAATCGGTAATCCAAACCCTTCCATTCTAGAGTTTCGTAGACGCCATCCGTCAAGAAAATTCAATGATCAAAAATAACGAGAAAGCAAAGATTTTGAAAGTAATGAATATGAATAGTAGAGATTTCAAGAATCATTGATAACATTTTATGTAATACATATGTAATACACAAAACCATGATAGATGACAAAGGAATGTCGAGAATTTTAGAAATCATGGTGTCACATTTAAATATGGTGGCGGAATTGGATAGTACTTAGGAGAATGAGCAGAGTACTTAGATTGACTCGGCATTCTAAGATAAGTAAAGTTTCTAAAGTATAGTATAGCATTTAACAGTTAAAGGCAATAATTGTAGGCACTATGGTCAAGGATAGTTGTAGTCCTACATTGCTAAGGTACCTAATTGTATAAGGCACACATAAAATGCAATCCTGGTTCTCTACAACAACCTGCTCTGATACCAATCTGTGACGTCCTCTAGTTAGGGCCTGGAAGAATAACGTCACTAAATATATCAAATCACAGTTGTATAAACGAGAACGACTCTACATTAGACGTTTTGTTGAGTTTTTGCAGCGGAAGATAAATATGTCTTTAATTGATATGATATGTAATGAAGACTCCAAGCATAGCAAGCAATCATCATCAAAGCAGTAGCTATACAGCGGAAGCAATATTTAAGTACCTGAGAATAAACATGCTTAAAAAGTCAACACGAGGTTGAGTGAGTTCATAGGTTTGTCATAAACAATAATTTCAGTAATAGATATAGACCACAAGATTTAGTTCGTAAAGTTGATCTCCCGCAGGATCATAAGTTATGCCAGTGCGTGATATTTAGACTAAACGTTGTTTGCCCCGTGACAAGCTGTTCTGTCCTTGTCGTTTAATTTCATTATCAAGTAATACAAAGACTTAGTCAAATGTATCGGGGACGTTACTCCCGATAGGCCTATCCCCAATAATTAAGAATGTCGCAGCAATTAAAAATATCACTGTAGGGACTTAGTCGGACATAGCCGGGTATAGCATAGTTTAATAGTTGGTACTGATATTTAGACTAGACTTTCAAGTTTGCCCCGTAACAAGTTATCGTTTATACTTGTCGGTTGGGGACTTGCTGGTCATAGCCCAACATATCACAGTTTAATAGTTGGTACTTGTGTCTAACGTATAAAACAGTTATAAAAGTTGCGCATGTATTCTCAGCCCAAAAATATAGATAAAAAGGGAGCTATGAAAACTCACATTAAATAGCAGTTGAAGTATTCCACGCAAGAAGGAAAGTAAAGCAAGTAAGTGATCTGGATATCAACCTTTAGGTATAACGTTTGATTAGTTAATGTCTAACTTAACATAAAGTATGTTTATTAATATAGCAACTATATTGACAGTGACGGTTTTTGAGAAAAGTTTCTATTTCTAAAAAGTTTCTATTTTTGGAAACCTACTATTTATGAAAAACTTCCACTTATAGTAAGCTTCTAGTTTAAGAATGTTCGGGTTATAATTCTTAACAAAGATATTGTACAATCTCGCCCAAACTTTGTTGCTAACATGCAAGTCACTCGAATGATCTATTGTTACCGAGTGGCCCAGGATCTCTTGACCAGAATTTAAGTCTTGGCATTCGAGATCCACAAGCGTCCCATAATGGTAACAAGGATCACCCTAGGCCACAAGTAGCGGTGATGTTTGTAGTCTTTGTACGCTATCTTTAATTATAACCTTCACGTTAGGTGCGTATATACATATGTATTCATTAATTCGATTTTAATTATAATTCCTATATATTAATTCATAAAAATACTTTTATAATTTTTAGTAACATATATTACTAATTATAACATGTTATTTATTTTAATTTTAATTGGATATAATTTATAACATTATTTACATGTTTCGGTAAAAAATAATAAACCGAAGCAAATAGTAAAAAGTAAAAAGTAAAAAGTAAAAAGTAAGAAAAGAATACTTACTAGTAGTAATTCTTCAAAGAGAGAATGAGAGAAATTTTGGTGTGAGTTTGAATGAGAAATGAGTGGTATTTATACTTGAAAAAATTAGGTAAAAAGAATAAAATAATTAAAAAAAAAATATTTTAATTTTTAATGGGATTTTAAAATTCAAAAGTATTAAATGTTAGGTCATGGGATAATGCACAAAATAAAATAATAAAAGTAGTTTTCCATTATAATTTTTAATTAAAAAGTAATTTATTTATTTATTTATTTTATTAAAAGAATCATTTATTTTAAGGATTTATTTTATATTTTTTTTAAATAAACAAATTGATTTACTACTTTTCCTAGAATATCTGTCAATATATTTTTTTATTCATAATAACAATACTGATAATAAAGATATTAATTATTGATATCTTGTTTAAAAAGGATATTAATAATAATAATATTAATGTATCAAATTAATGCGTAATTATTTACAAATAATTGTTCGTGAATCGTCGGAATTAGTCGAGGTTAAATGAAATCACATAAATATTTTTGTTTAAATTTTGCCGAAAATTTACGGGTTGTCACAGTATCCCCCTGTTAATAGAAATTTCGTCCCGAAATTTAGTTGTTGCCATCAGTCGGCGTTGTTTGTAAACAGGTGAGGATATTTTCATTTTATTTGGTCTTCACGTTCCAAGGTATGCTCGGGGCCTTTCGTGAATTCCAACTAATAGGATATTGTTTTGTTTCTAGCGTTTAAATCTTACGATCCATAAATTCTACGAAGTGCATTTTATTATTAATGCGGAGGTTATCTAAAGGATTTAACAAGAGTGTCATTGATTAGGTTTTCCTCAGAAAGAGATGATGACGTTATACAAGCATTTCAATATACATGAAATGTGTGATGAATAATAGTAAGCTTATTTAAACCTTGAGCGTTTATGCCACAATATTAGGGTAGACAAAATAGAGAGGAGTTCGTGAAAATCACGGTCATGAAATTTGATAGAGATCGTCATTGTTTACAACATGGATATTGTAATGATGAATATGAGTTGAAAAATAGAGTTTTATCACCTTTGAATAATGTGGATAAAACGATTCGATTATAGGAAGAGTATAAACGAAGCTATCGTAAAAGATTGAAATGAGGAAATTAAATATTTGCCTTAACTTTTGATATGGTTAAAGTTGATTTCCGGAATTCAAGGGATTTAAAGAAATCTTCATAATCTTTATAAGATTTGATTCTCCGGTAATTACGGAAATTAGGATTTTCTTTGATTAAATGCGGTGAATTGCCTCGATTGTTATGTCTGGAATTTCGCTATAAATTAGCTTCTTCCGTTTCATTATCTTCACCACTTCTATACTTTCTTTCTCAATTCATACTTCCAAAAATTGTGAAAATGCTCCATCCAATTCTTGTTCTTGACCTTATATTAGTTATCGCCACAATCTTCCTTCTTTTCCAACTCCCACCAGAGGAGTCTGTTTACTTCTATTATGCTCTAGGATTTATTGTATTTTTAGTTCTCATGTGTCTTTATATTGCTATACGCATTGATATACACGGTTTGTAATTTCGGTATCGTTATCGGGCTTCATATTTTCCCTTATATGTCGAAGCTTCATGCTTTTGGAAAGCAAGTAACGATTCAGAATTCGTAGGTATGAAGTTTCAAATGAACCTATTGTTCTAAGCAGTAATATCACAATTTGATTTGTTAAATTATCAGAATTATTGAGGATAGAACTATCAAGAATATATTTTCTTGATATGTTCAGAGATTAAGTAGAATGTAAGAGTCGTGTAACATGGCAAATGATGATTATAAAGTCTATGAGTCATCATCTTCCATTAAAAATTTAGCATGACTTACTGTAATATAATCACGTTGGCCTGACGTCATTATATTATACTAACTCATGCTTCAATTCCCAACACTACTTCAAATCATTCATAATTTAAACTTGAATTTTACAGAATATAGAAACTAAAACAGTTTCCTTTATGATGTGATAAAGATATCGCAAGGAGATAGTTAATTACGGTCAAGAATTGTTATGAAGATATCTTCAGAAATATAGAGGATATTTATAACGAAAGATACGGTAATATCTTAGAATTTCTAAGATCCAATGATGAGGAAAATTCTTCTGTTTCCTCTGCATTTAATGCTACCATATCTGAATCATTGGTTATTAATCCAAGATGGTTTCAAGAAATTTTATTTTTAGATGATTAAACGCTGATTGTAATCGTCAACGGATCTAATGGTTAACGAATATGCGTTATTGATTTTAAAAGTAATGAATGATAATTTCGGTGGTTTGATATGATAATTCATCATAGAATATGAATGAATACAATTCATGAGAATCGGAATTAAAGAATGTACAATGTAACATATTAATGTGAGATATAAATATTTCTAGGGTATTACCTACCCGTTAAAATATTTTCACAATTAACAGTTTGTACAAAAGAGTTTACATATATATTTTCCTTCAGATGTAATCATGGATAATATTAAACTTATTTGATTTACAGTTGGAACGAGAATGAATAATCTCCAAAACCTTAGGGATTTCATAATTGTCGCGAAATATTTCGCTAATGAAGTTATGGATCAATACATTCACTTAATTAATTATGAAATGGAGTTTATTGTGTTGAAGCAGTGATTAAAAATTGTTAAGTCATTAACGAAGGGTGTACATCATAGCATATTAGTGATATGAATTAACCAAGTAGTACATACTAGTTGAGATTCACACGTAATTGCTTAGTACGATAAGATTTATTATTGTTCCAAATTATATATATATATATATATATATATATATATATATATATATATATATATATATATATATATATATATATATATATATATATATATATATATATATATATATAAGGTATACATATATAATTCTTCATGAAGAATGAGTCAATACATCTTAGCTCATTATTACTAATATTCCTTGGTATCTACGGGCGTATGATGTTGATGTTTGAGGTACTGAGTGTGATGTTGAGGTATGGGATGCGGATATTGTTGTTGATGAAGCTGATGCTGTTGGTGGTGATGTTGATGGTACTGTTGGTACTGGTGGTAATGCTGGTTATGCTGCTGGTGCTGCTGATGCTTGTAGAATTCGCACCATATTCTTCAGAGTCACCACTCGAGCGCGAAGCTCATTGACTTCTTTTACTATTCTAGGATGATTGGCGGTTGGAACAAGGGGGTGAATAAGATCTAAAATTTTCGATAATATATATTCGTGACGGGATACCCTGGAAAGAATAGAGAAAATGGTGTTTCGAACTGGTTCACCGGTAAGTGCTTCAGGTTCTTCACCAAGAGGTGAATTCGGTTGGTGGAAGGGATCACCTTCTTCTTGCCTCCATTGATTGAGTCGGCTACGAACCCATCCCCAATTCATCCAGAAAAGATGATGGCTGATTGGTTCATTTGTTCCTGTTACGCTGCCGTTGGAGCTCAAAGAGTTCGAGAAATCCATATTATGTGTTTGGGATAGGGTTTGATATGAAATGGGTGTTGAATGCTGAATGATATATTCGTCTCCTTGAATACGTATATATAGCAAAAAGATTTCCGTAATTTACGGAGGGAATTTAGGAAAAACGTTAGACAAAGTCTATTGGGATAGATATGATAAGATATGATTTGTCTATACTCCATTTATGTAAGAATGGCGGTATGACGTGTCGAGATTAAAATGATAAGTATGTAATCAGATAAACTTTCGATTAAAGACTTTCAATTCGTGATGGCCTATTCAGGTCTAGGGGCTTGAGCTATAGGATCCTTTAAATCGGTAATCCAAACCCTTCCATTCTAGAGTTTCGTAGACGCCATCCGTCAAGAAAATTCAATGATCAAAAATAACGAGAAAGCAAAGATTTTGAAAGTAATGAATATGAATAGTAGAGATTTCAAGAATCATTGATAACATTTTATGTAATACATATG
Source organism: Rutidosis leptorrhynchoides (assembly GCF_046630445.1). Classification (NCBI taxonomy): domain Eukaryota; kingdom Viridiplantae; phylum Streptophyta; class Magnoliopsida; order Asterales; family Asteraceae; genus Rutidosis; species Rutidosis leptorrhynchoides. Next base: position 78,226,604 of record NC_092336.1, on the reverse strand, counting down.
TAATACACAAAACCATGATAGATGACAAAGGAATGTCGAGAATTTTAGAAATCATGGTGTCACATTTAAATATGGTGGCGGAATTGGATAGTACTTAGGAGAATGAGCAGAGTACTTAGATTGACTCGGCATTCTAAGATAAGTAAAGTTTCTAAAGTATAGTATAGCATTTAACAGTTAAAGGCAACAATTGTAGGCACTATGGTCAAGGATAGTTGTAGTCCTACATTGCTAAGGTACCTAATTGTATAAGGCACACATAAAATGCAATCCTGGTTCTCTACAACAACCTGCTCTGATACCAATCTGTGACGTCCTCTAGTTAGGGCCTGGAAGAATAACGTCACTAAATATATCAAATCACAGTTGTATAAACGAGAACGACTCTACATTAGACGTTTTGTTGAGTTTTTGCAGCGGAAGATAAATATGTCTTTAATTGATATGATATGTAATGAAGACTCCAAGCATAGCAAGCAATCATCATCAAAGCAGTAGCTATACAGCGGAAGCAATATTTAAGTACCTGAGAATAAACATGCTTAAAAAGTCAACACGAGGTTGAGTGAGTTCATAGGTTTGTCATAAACAATAATTTCAGTAATAGATATAGACCACAAGATTTAGTTCGTAAAGTTGATCTCCCGAAGGATCATAAGTTATGCCAGTGCGTGATATTTAGACTAAACATTGTTTGCCCCGCGACAAGTTATTCTGTTCTTGTCGTTTAATTTCATTATCAAGTAATACAAAGACTTAGTCAAATGTATCGGGGACGTTACTCCCGATAGGCCTATCCCCAATAATTAAGAATGCCGCAGCAATTAAAAATATCACTGTAGGGACTTAGTCGGACATAGCCGGGTATAACATAGTTTAATAGTTGGTACTGATATTTAGACTAGACTTTCAAGTTTGCCCCGTAACAAGTTATCGTTTATACTTGTCGGTTGGGGACTTGCTGGTCATAGCCCAACATATCACAGTTTAATAGTTGGTACTTGTGTCTAACGTATAAAACAGTTATAAAAGTTGCGCATGTATTCTCAGCCCAAAAATATAGATAAAAAGGGAGCTATGAAAACTCACATTAAATAGCAGTTGAAGTATTCCACGCAAGAAGGAAAGTAAAGCAAGTAAGTGATCTGGATATCAACCTTTAGGTATAACGTTTGATTAGTTAATGTCTAACTTGACATAAAGTATGTTTATTAATATAGCAACTATATTGACAGTGACGGTTTTTGAGAAAAGTTCCTATTTCTAAAAAGTTTCTATTTTTGGAAACCTACTATTTATGAAAAACTTCCACTTATAGTAAGCTTCTAGTTTAAGAATGTTCGGGTTATAATTCTTAACAAAGATATTGTACAATCTCGCCCAAACTTCGTTGCTAACATGCAAGTCACTCGAATGATCTATTGTTACCGAGTGGCCCAGGATCTCTTGACCAGAATCTAAGTCTTGGCATTCGAGATCCACAAGCATCCCAAAATGGTAACTAGGATCACCCTAGGCCACAAGTAGCGGTGATGTTTGTAGTCTTTGTACGCTATCTTTAATTATAACCTTCACGTTAGGTGCGTATATACATATGTATTCATTAATTCGATTTTAATTATAATTCCTATATATTAATTCATAAAAATACTTTTATAATTTTTAGTAACATATATTACTAATTATAACATGTTATTTATTTTAATTTTAATTGCATATAATTTATAACATTATTTACATATTTTGGTAAAAAAATAATAAACCGAAGTAAATAGTAAAAAGTAAAAAGTAAAAAGTAAAAAGTAAGAAAAGAATACTTAGTAGTAGTAATTCTTCAAAGAGAGAATGAGAGAAATTTTGGTGTGAGTTTGAATGAGAAATGAGTGGTATTTATACTTGAAAAAATTAGGTAAAAAGAATAAAATAATTAAAAAAAAAAGAAATATTTTAATTTTTAATGGGATTTTAAAATTCAAAAGTATTAAATGTTAGGTCATGGGATAATGCACAAAATAAAATAATAAAAATAGTTTTCCATTATAATTTTTAATTAAAAAGTAATTTATTTATTTATTTTATTAAAAAAATCATTTATTTTAAGGATTTTTTTTATATTTTTTTTAAATAAACAAATTGATTTACTACTTTTCCAAGAATATTTGTCAATATATTTCTTTTATTCATAATATCAATACTGATAATAAAGATATTAATTATTGATATCTTGTTTAAAAAGGATATTAATAATAATAATATTAATATATCAAATTAATGCGTAATTATTTACAAATAATTGTTCGTGAATCATCGGAATTAGTCGAGGTTAAATGAAATCACATAAATATTTTTGTTTAAATTTTGCCGGAAATTTACGGGTTGTCACATGTGGTCTAATGCTATACTAAACTATTGATTTATGATAATTCTATGAACTCACTCAACCTCGTGTTGACTTTTTAAAGCATGTTTATTCTCAGGTCCTACATAATGCTTCCGCTGTGTATTTGCTAATTGAAAGCAACATTTCAACAAGTCATTCATGGATAATTTGAAAGACTTACACTTGCTAAATTGATGATGATTGCTATGCTTGAAGTCTTCATTACATATCATATCAATTAAAGACATTTAATGCGTTGTTCATTATATACTATGTAACCTATTTATCTTCTGCTGCAAAACTCAATATAACGTCTCATATAGAGTCGTTCTCGTTTATACAACTGTGATTTGATAAAATTAGTCACAAATACCCCATGCCCTATTTGGGGGTGTGACAGATTGGTATCAGAGCAGTACTGTTGTAGAGAACCAGGATTGACTATAGTGCCTTTAATTGTTGCCTTTAATTGTTAAATGCTACACTATACTTTAGGAACTTTACTTATCTTAGAATGCCGAGCCAATCTAAGAACTCTGCTCATTTCCCTAAGTATTATCCAATTACGCCACCGCATCTAAATGCGACATTGTGATTTCTGAAATTCTCGACATTCCTATGTCATCTATCATGGTTTTTTGTATTACATATGTATTACATGAAATGTTAACCATGATTCTTGAAATCTCTACTATTAGATTCATTAATTTCAAAATCTTTGCTTTCTCGTTATTTTTAATCATTGAATTTTCTTGACGAGTGGCGTCTATGAAACTCTAGAATGGAAGGGTTTGGATTACCGATTTAAAGGATCATATAGCTCAAGCCCCTAGACCTGAATAGGTGTAACGACCTGACTTCGTTATATCAAAAATACGTCATAAATTTTTTTTTTCTGGACCTGTACATCTGGACGGCGTCCAGATTCTTGGACGGTGTCCAGTACTGAAGGCCTGGACGGCGTCCAGCCTTTTTGGACGGCGTCCCATTTCACTGTCAGGGACTGATCCCCGTGCTCACTTACGTAAGCGGAAATCCCGCTTCCCAACACTTTTACGAGAAAACCTTGTTACAACCAGTCACAATAAGTTAAAATAAGGGATTTTCATCATCAAAACAAGTTCTACATCGTCGGGCCCACATCAGCCCGATATACATGTTTCGCCCAAAATATACAAGTTTCGACCATACAAGTTTAAGTTCCAAACGACACTAGAGCATGGTGTTTGGGGTTAAACTACCCAAATCTTGGCCGAACTTCCAAAAGCATCCCCTTATCAAAACAAGCGGGATCTCTAATCCAAACAAACGCCCTTACCCTTGTCCACACCTGAGCCTATAAAAAGGTAAACAACGTGAGGGTAAGCAAAGCTTAGTGAGTACAATAATTATACATATGCATATATAATCTATCTACTTGCATTCGCTTAAGCAATACCATATACGAACTAGCAATTTCGACAACTATACAAACATTATGCATAAACCAAGATCTGCAATTTACCACAAGCTAGCGATAATGAACACATATAGTTCACAATTAAATATGCTAATACAAAATTTACACAACCATGGTTAACCAATTGTACGAAGGAATGGTACTCGCATTTCCCATCGGTGTTCATAACAACCGTTAGTGTACAACATCATAAATCACTAACCCTTGGACAGCACATATCCGTTCACAATTTGTTAGGGTACAACGCATATACCACTAGTTTGGATAACGCATATCCATTCATAATTCGTTAGAGTATAACGCATATACAACTAACTTGGACAACACATATCCATTCATAATCCATTAGAGTACAACGCATATACAAATAACTTGGACAATGCATATCCATTCATAATCCGTTAGAGTACAACGCATATACAACTAACTTGGACAACGCATATCCATTCATACAAATAAACACATCATATAATTACATGTATACTTATCCCACTCACCTTACGCCTTCGGTGAATCGATAACCAAGTTAGCAACTTCAAGGAAATGTACCTATTACATTATATACATAAATCAATCATTCATTCAAGTTGGTCAACCAACTCACTCACCATCCTTAGGTCATTTTGACCCGTGGTGCAATTTCGACCCATTTGCACATTTAACCCTAAGATTAGGTCAACTTCGCCAAAACCCTAACGCTAGCCCATTATGGTCTTAATACACTTTATAATCACAAGTTTAGTGTGTTTTCATACTCATTTAACAACCTAGGTCTCCCAAGACCCTTTTGACCCATTTCAAGGTCAACACACCCATTTGGGTCACCCACAACCCAAATGACATCCACTAACATTAACCACAAGTGTGCTAGTGATATACTAAGCCTTTAAGACCCATTTCACACACTTTAAATTTTCAAAACCCTAGGTTAGTCATCTTTTGAGTCTTCATGACCCAAACTTACCCAAAAACCCCCAAATCACTAACAAATGGGTTTTAAATTCAATACTAGCCCAAACCCTAACCTAAATTAAGTAAAGAAATTAGGTTTATAACTTACCACCACAATCACCACGAAGCTAGTGACTAGATGAACAACTTTAGAACTCGCACTAAGACCCGAAACAACCTTCTTCTTCCTTTATTGGAGCTCTCTCACTCTAGAACTTCCTCTCTCACTAGAAATTAAGTGAAAGGAGATAAGGTAGATGATATGGAGTAAATGAGGCTCCACAAACTGATCTAGGGCCTTAAAGTTGTCCACAATGTGAAATTACCAAGTTAGCCCTTTTAAATATCAAAAACACAAAAGCTGGCTCGTCAGGTCATCTGGACGGCGTCCAGAATACTGGAGGGTGTCCAGCCCTTCATACTGGGACGACGTCCCACCCTGTTGGACGGCGTCCAACATAACTGGGAAAACAGGATCTTACAACTCTCCCCCACTTGAACCGGATTGCGACCTCGCAATCCAAGCCGCATGACAAGCAGGAAGATACACAAGAACAAACTCTTTGGGCTCCCAAGTAAACTCGGAACCTATACTATGATGCCATTGAACTTTAAAAGTTCTCACCTCTTTATTTCTCAATCTTTTCACTTTTTCGTCAAGTATAGCAACCGGCTCCTCAATATACTCTAACTTGTTGTTTAGCTCAATTTCGTCTAATGACACCCATGAAGAATCATCTGCAAGACACTTACGGAGATGGAAAACATGAAATGTATTATGGATCCCCGCAAGTTCTTCGGGTAATTCCAAACGATATGCAACTTCGCCAACACGAGCTAAAACTTTAAATGGGCCAATAAATCGAGGAGCTAATTTTCCCCATTTTTAAAACTGAATAATACCTTTCCATGGCGAAACTTTAAGCATCACCATGTCACCTTCTTGGAATTCGATCATTCGCCTACGTTTTTCAGCATACGACTTTTGTTTATCTTGAGCCTTTTTCGAATGAGCCGGAATCATATCAATCTTGCTATTCGTCTCTAAAATCAAATCGGTACTCCCGATTTCCTTTTGACCAATTTCACCCCAACAAATTGGAGTTCGAAACCTTCACCCATAAAGCATCTCATAAGGTGGCATCCCGATACTAGTATGATAACTATTATTGTACAAGAATTCCACCAAAGGTAGGTGCTCATCCCAACTACTGCCGAAATCAATAATACACGCCCGTAACATATCCTCCAAAGTTTGATTCGTACGTTCGGTTTGACCGTCCATTTGAGGATGATACGCCGTGCTCAATTTCAATTATGTGCCCATATCTTCATGAAACTTTTCCCAAAACCGAGATGTAAAACGGGTATCTCGATCCGAAATAATAGATATAGGGACCCCGTGTCTCGCTATCACCTCCTTGATAAACAACTTAACCAAAGTCTCCGATGATATCGCTTCCCGAATGGGAAGAAACAAAGCACTTTTCGTCAATCGGTCAACTACCACCCAAATCGTATCAAATTGGGTTCTCGCCGTCTTAGGTAACTTTGTAATGAAATCCATGGTAATGTGCTCCCATTTACATTTTGGAATTTCTAACTGTTGCAACTTACCATACGGCTTTTGGTGCTCGGCCTTAACTAGTAAACATGTAACACATTGTTCAACATACTTTACAACATCACGTTTCATGCCCGGCCACCAATACTCTTTCTTCAAATCAAGATACATTTTCGTCGCGCCCGGGTGAATGGAATACTTTGACTTATGTGCTTCATCAAGTAGCACTCGTCGATGATCACCCATTTTAGGCACCCATACTCTTCCTTGAAAAGATAACAAACCATGCGGACCTAAGGTAATAAACTCCGTTTATCCCACGATTCGTTCCTCATGCTTATTGTTAACAAAAGCTTCGATTTGAGTCTCGCCAAGCTTTACAAGAAAATTGTTAGTAATAATCATGCGTAACGATCCTACTCGTATCGCCGGATGTTGACTCTTTTGACTTAACGCATCCGCGACCACATTCGCCTTACCCGGATGATAAAGTATTTCACAATCATAGTCTTTCACCACATCCATACATCTACGTTGACGATAATTCAAATCTCGTTGATCAAAAAGGTGTTTCAAACTCTTGTGATCCGAATAAATCGTACGCTTGACACCATACAAGTAATGGCGCCAAATTTTCAACGCATGAACAACCGCCGCCAACTCGAGATCATGAGTCGGATATCTCGTTTCGTGTTCCTTTAATTGCCGAGAGGTATAAGCGATGACTTTACCTCTTTGCATTAGAACACAACCGATCCCATTTAAAGACGCATCACAATAAACCGTCATGTCTTCTACACCTTCTGGCAAAACTAACACCGGAGCTTGACATAACTTCTCTTTTAACAATTGAAAAGAAATCTCTTGCTCGTTTTCCCAATTAAATCTAGCGTTCTTTCTCGTCAATGGAGAAGCAATCTTAGAAAAGTCTTGGATAAACCGACGATAATAACTGGCCAATCCGAGAAAACTTCGGATTTTCGTAGGCGTAGTCGGTCGTCCCCAACTCTTTACCGTCTCAATCTTCCCCGGATCTACTTGAATACCATTTTCATTCACAATATGGCCAAGGAATTGAACTTCCCTTAGCCAAAATTCACATTTGGAGAATTTAGCATACAACTTCTCCTTCCGCAACGTCTTTAACACACACCTCAAATGAAGTTCATATTCTTTCATACTCTTCGAATAGACAAGTATGTCGTCAATGAACAGAATTACCGACTTGTCCAACATAGGTTGGCACACTCAGTTCATAAGATCCATGAATGCCGCCGGTGCATTCGTAAGACCAAAAGGCATTACTACAAATACAAAATGCCCGTAACGAGTTCGAAAAGCCGTTTTCTCAATATCTTCCTCACGGACCTGCATTTGGTGATAGTCGGACCGAAGGTCGATTTTAGAGAAATACGTTGCACCTTGGAGTTGGTCAAACAAATCGTCAATCCTAGGCAATGGATAACGATTCTTGATCGTCACTTTGTTCAACTCCCGATAATCGATGCACATCCGTATACTACCATCCTTTTTCTTCACGAATAAAACCGGAGCACCCCATGGCGAAGCACTCGGTCGAATGAAACCCTTCTCAATCAACTCTTGGATTTGATTTAACAACTCTTGCATATCCGTTGGCGCTAAACGATAAGGAGTTTTAGCAATGGGGGTAGCCCCCGAAACCAACTCAATGCAAAATTCTACTTGTCTTTCCGCCGAAACACCCGGTAACTCATCCAGAAAAACGTCTTCAAATTCATTCACCACCGGAATTTCACGAAAGGGTGGTGGCTCATCACAAGTATCAACAACATGGGCAAGAAAATCCATGCCACCACTAACAAGAAAACGACGTGCCCGTGCAAAAGTACATATCGGCACAAGTCTTCTTCGTTTGTCACTGTGAATAATTAACTCTCCCCCACTAGGGGTCTTCACTCGAATAGATTTTTCATGGCATGCAATATCGGCTCTATTATGATCGAGCCAATCCATACCAACCACGATATCAAAATCACCCAAAGTCATCGGGATGAGATCAATTTTAAAGTTTTCGGCACCAAACACAACATTACAATTTTTACACACATCAACCACTAGCACCGTCTTGCCATCCGCTATTTCAACTTCTATCGGACGACTTAACTTAGCTAACAGTTTATTAAGTTTAGGCACAAATTTTAGTGACACAAATGACAAGTTTGCACCACTATCAAAGAGTATCCTTGCCGGATTAGAATTAACCATGAAAGTACCTGAGACAACTTCATTAGATTGCTTGGCTTCCTCATTGATCATCAAATAATTGCGACCCCTAGCCGTACCCACCACCTTCTCTAGCCGCTTAACATTATCATTGCGCAACTCGGGACACTCGGGCCTCTTGTGCCCTTCTTTACCACAATTGTAACAAGTGAATTTGGATGTAGAAGATGGGTTGGTGCAATCACGAGAGATGTGGCCTTTTTGCCCACAATTATAGCAAGTGAGCGCATGACCACCGGAGCCACCCTCCTTCATGCTATTAACACTTTCGGAGCCCTTCTTGTTCTTTTTGTTGGAAAAGTTCGATTAACTCGAATTCTCGAGCTTCCTCTTACCAAAAGTAAAACTACTCTTTCTCAACACAAGCGCCTCAAAACCTTTGGCCATATTAAACAACTCATCGAAGCTTTTTACCACATTCACACTAATCTTCTCTTGATAACTATCATTTAAGATTCGATAAAAGTCTTCCTTCAACATTTTATCATTCCCGACATACTCCGGGCAAAATTGAGTCTTAGACAAAAACACGGATTTGAGAGTGTTCAAATCCATTGACCCTTGCCTCAAGGAATGCAACTCGTCCTTAAGCCTTGTAAGATCGGCCGAAGTTCAGTACTCATCGAAAAATTCCGCCTTGAATTCATCCCAAGTGAATTCCATGCATTGTTCTTCACCATAAACTTGGATCTTTGCGTCCCACCACAACTTAGCATCGCCCCTCAACATGCTACATCCGTACCTTGTCTTCTTATCGAGAGGACATTCACAAGTACGGAAAGCCCCCTCCATGTCGGAGATCCAACGGGCACTCTTAAGGGAGTATCGTTCACCTTCAAAGGTGGGAGGTTGAGAATCCTTGAAGTTCTTATAGAAAAAGTCCCGTCTTCCCACATTATCTTCGTGAAGAACGGCCTTAACTTGATCCTTTAATACATTGACTAGTTGCTCGTCAATCGTATCAAGAAACATTTTCTTAACATCCTCGAGGAACTCCGCCTTTTGACGTTTAAAGATGGCCTCAACTTTGGCCATGAACTCAACGTCCTCACTCGTACTTCCGTCATTAGTGTCGTGTCCATTTCTCATCTTCATTCTATAAAACGAAAAAGATTAAACAACAAAACGAAAGGACGTAACACATATGTATATACATATACACCACACTACCCCATCTTGCTCAACAATTGTCGTACATCGCTTGTTCGACACGATTTGAACCCGTAACAATGGTAGCTAATCATTGTTACGCGAGCACGTCTCATTAACTTGCTAGTACAATGTCTATCTCGCTTGATGATTGCTAATCACAACACAAAGAATTAGCGCAAGGTTAGTTCACATAAACCTAAGCACTAACCAACTCCCGGTCCGACCCGTTGTGACGATCGCTCCAAATTCCTTTGGACGAATACGTCATTCATCGATTTCATTGCGAGGTATGTGACCTCTATATGATACGTTTTATAAACATTGCATTCTTTTGAAAAGGTATACCATAAATGAATATTTAAATTCAAGGTTTTCGACATATGATGATTTCTACATATAGACAATCACCGTAAATAATAATTTATAATACTACATCCTTTGATAATGCAGTCAAAATAGATACATGATTATGGTTTTGTGAATGCAACGTTTCCTTGAATAAAGCATGTATGACTCCATGCACAAAGCTTGTCTAACATATAAGCAAACAGCGGAAGACTTCTAGGAACCTGAGAATAAACATGCTAACAAGTGTCAACACAAAGGTTAGTGAGTTCATAGTTTTAGTGTTTCGCATAATCTATATATAAATGTGGATCACAAGATTTCAGTTGTTTCATCCAGAAACGTTTATCAATAGATTCTACATAACAGAGCACCCTGGTAACTAAACTTTAACGCTATAATAATAATAATTACCCCTATTGTTTTTAATACACGCAAACCAACGTGTCGTAAACTAAAGTAACATACGTCCGTTAAAAGGCTAGCGCTCTGGCTCGGACGGGGATGTCAAGCCCTATGGATCCATATACGATTACTCACGCCCACCAGTCCACATCCTATGTACTGGCAGTTACTAGTTACCAAAGCTAAGGGATTTTTGGTTTAAACTCAGTGTAGAATTAAGTATGTACTTGTATCCATTGCGTTTAAAATAAAGTGCATGTATTCTCAGCCCAAAAATATAGATTGCAAAAGCAATTAAAAAGGGAGCAAATGAAACTCACCTTAGCAGCACATAAGGTCATTCACCAAAAAGTGACCGAAACTTGGAATGCAAAATTAACCGTAGATCTCAACATAGAGAACATATGTTGGTCAATACATGTCTTAACAAGCTAGGTCAGGTCATAGTGTATCACAATCCTAATGCTCGAGACCGACATGTAAAAGTTAACAAAAGTCATCTTAAAAGTCAACCTGATCCAATATGATCTTTAAATCTATACATGTTTATTAACATAGTATAAGTCTTGATAATTGAACGAATTTATAGTTTATCAAAATCAAAATATTATTTATTTCAGGAGCTATATTATATTTGAATTATCATGGCAATTGAACATGATTTATTATTTCACATAGTTTTCCAAGACTTGTAAAATCAGATTATAGTGTTTATAAAGCTTTAAAACATGATAAGACAATCAACTTTGACAATTGTTTACCAAAACGAGACGTGCTTTATATAGAAATTCATTTACTCGATTAGTAATATTTAAAAATCTAATTTATCAACCTCATAGACAAGTTGTTTAAATATTAATTTACAGTTTCAAACACAATTTCAATTAACGTTAACCATAATTCAGTTGACCATATCTTTTAATCCGTTCATCGAAATCACGCGATTTCTAAATAAAAAGTTAATAATTTTTGACAGCTTTCCAAAAACATGCATATCATATACTTTATATCAGTAGCATATGTATCAAATTCGTGATTCAATATATACTATAAAACGACGAAACTAAATATACAAACATGCATAATCATATATACTCGAGCACTAGTCAGGGATACACTATTAATATATAAAAGATAAGATATGAATGCTCACGTATCAATATTGAGATTCAATATTGCAGGAAAGTGCGTAGATGCAACAGAGATGATAAACACTAGGTTTGACTTGTGAACAATACCCACGAACATTACCCATAACTTCCATAGCTATAACACATAGTTTTCTTAGCTCTATCCCGCTCCAAAAACCAGTTTTGAAAGTGACACGCTCAAGACCTCGTCGTAGTATTTTATGTATAATACTAATAATTAATACTACTACTAATATTAATATAACTAGATTAATATTAATAATCTTTAATAATAATAATAATATTAATAATATAAATAAATAAATACATACGGAGTAAAGTGATAGATAGATGGATTGTGAATTGTGAAATCACCCAAGATGCGTTCGAGATATATAGAGCTTTACTGGGACCCATTATCCAGCTCATTCATTTTTAACTTTTTTATGTCGACATAATTTTTATGTATATATACATTTATATATTATTTAATATAAATATATTTAATCTTTAAAATTAATTAAATATTATATTATATTCTCATGCATAGTTGATTTGTAATTTTTACACCGATGTGTAGTACGTTGACCCTCGACTTAAGTACCGGTTTCGGTTTTTCGAACGCATTTTCGTACTCTTAGAAAACTGGTACTTTACGTTTCGTGTAATGTACCTTTATCAATAACAAGACTCAAATCAATGAAAAATTATCCTACTCAAAGTGTAACTTATTCATTTGAGTGTTTTGGTCATTTGCTTCTATAAATTGACGTCTCGTTATTTACCAATGTATATTATAATAATACTATTTTAAATCCAAAACATTTTACAACTAAGTTAATATTATATTTTTGTAATATATATATATATATATATATATATATATATATATATATATATATATATATATACACGTATATTTTCCAATCCAATTATAATGGTTCGTGAATCGTCAGGGTTTGGTCAAGGTTAAATGAATGTATGAATACAGTTTACACTTCTTGAGATTCAACTTAACAAACTTTACTTATCGTGCCAGAAAAATATAAAGATAAAGTTTAAATTTGGTCAGAAATTTCTGGGTTGTCACAGTACCTACCCGTTAAAGAAATTTCGCCCCGAAATTTGATTGGGATGGTCATGGCCGACAATAAGTATGTTTTCATGACGCATACGAGCTGAAAATTAGAGTTTTATCATCATTGAATAATATAGACAAAACAATTTGATTTGGTGAAGAGTACGAGTGAAGCTATCACAGAAAATTGAAATGGGAAAAAAAAATTCATCATATCTTTTGACGTAGATAGTGTTGATTTCCGGAGTTCAAGGGATTTAAAGAAAATCTTCATAATCTATAATATTTGATTCTTCGGCAAAAAAGGAAGTTAAAATCTCTTTAATTAAATGTGGTAATCTGTCTCGATTGCTCTGTCGGATATTTTACTATAAATCCACCCCCTTCGTTTCCATATTTCCACAACTCATACTCTCTATTCTTTCTCTCTCAACTCATACTTTAAAGCATTCGTCAATATGCTTCATCTAGTTCTGCTTCATGATATATTCCTAACTTTCATATCTGTCATTCTTCTTTTCCATCTACCGCCGGAAAAATCTATTTATTTCTATTATACTTTTGGTTTTATAGTGTTTTTAGTTCTCCCGTGTCTTTATATTGCTATATGCATCGATATATACGGTTTGTAATTTCTGAGTTGTTTTTGGGTTTTATATCTTCCCTTATATTTCGATGTCTCTGCTTCTGTCTTTCTATAATCATTGACATCCACAGTTAATACTTGATATTACTACAATTAGTCATATCTTTAGTCGTAATATCACGTCCTATTGTTGTTTATTTCATATGTAAACATCGTAAATCCGTTTGTAATTCATAGTATTGTAATATAGTCTAGAATCATTGTAAACTTGAAGAAATATGAAGATAATGTATGACAACAGCTCAGAGATCGAAAACGAGACCAGAAAGCCAATACCAGAAGAGTGCGCTCAGCGCACCACAAATAGTGCGCTCAGCGCACATTGCAATATTTTGATCAGAGGATTTTCTTGGCAAAAACCAAAGTGCGCTCAGCGCACAATTTGATGGTGCGCTCAGCGCACCCAGCCGCGCACTTTTGACAGAAAAGCAGATTTGAACGTGCGTAGTCGAGCTGTAAAGTATAAAGTGAAGTAGGTGAGAGTGCACTTGGCGCACCCTTACTGTGCGCGCCGCGCACAGTACTTTTCACCAACAATTCAGCTTATTTAATTCCATTTCCAGTTTCATTTTAAAGAGACCAGTTTCCTTTCTGCTCAAGGATGAGAACATACGATTCAAAGCAGTTCTAGGGCATATCAAAGTGCATTTAAACACTAAAATCATTGAAGAATCGAAGATCATTCAAGAGCTTCATCCAAGATTACTCCTAAAAGGTTAATCTTGCATTTACAATGAATTCTATCTTTGTTACTGTTGTGTTTAAGTTTTCAAGCATGATTGTTGGCTAGTCCATTTTGTGTTCATCTAGATAAATAACCGAGATGTTGAATGTTTACTATTGATTGATTGTAACTATGCACGATAGTTTGTTGTTTGAATACAAGAACCATTCTTGTTAAGTTTAATCCTTTCGATTCAACTGATTGATATGTTCATTTGATTAAGAAACATCATCTTGTTAAGTTAATGTATTGATTTACACCTAGTGACATGTGTTTATCCGTCTTTTACCAAAAGAGATAAGTTGAGTTCAAATGGTAAATTCATATAAGAATGTAAGAACGACTCTTGTAGATACTTTGGAATAACTTAATTAGTATGTGTAATTATCTAGGTGAATGACCAATTCCTTAGAATCTGTTATACACACTTTCAACTACCTAATTCCATTAATTAGCATGTGTTAGTGATTTGCGTTATCTAGTGACGTTTATAGGGATCTTGTTATAACACTTAGTTAATTATTTGGGTTGGGTGAATTGAGCTTTTAACCGGACCAAGGGAATGAACTAAGTTAAACCTTTAGTTGATATAGGAGTGGATCATGTTCAACATACCATTGACTTGTTCATTCTTCAAGTCTTCAAACTAGTTGAATTAATTGATTATAAATAGGAGGTCTTAGATGACAAGAACATCACTTGCGTTGTGTAATCCCGTTTGAGTGTTTGCGCAAGACTACTCTTGGTGAACCAATTAATTAGTTCTCGTGCATAACCAATCAATCCGATCTCAATCCTAAATAACATTCAACATTAAGGGTAAAAAGTCTAGATGAGCATATTTCTTTAATTTGATATCAAAACTATCTTTCTGTTTTCATAAACTTAAAATACCAAAAATATTGTCTTTTTAATCTTATTCATCACTTGATTCGCCTATCGTAAAAGGGCAAACCAGAAAGATATCTTGTACTTGTAATTTTCTTAGTTGATCACAATTTAATATTTAATCCTAATTTGATTTAAATACTGTCCTTGGAACGATACACGGATTTTACCATTTACTATACTACCATACGATCGGGTACACTGCCCGTTAGTGTGTAGCAATCTTTAACTGGTGTTTTTCCATATTATTTTATACAATAATTCATATACCTGATTTCGCACATCAAGTTTTTGGCGCCGCTGCCGGGGACAGTTTTGTGTCAAAATAGAATTATTGACTATTTTGTGATTAAGTAGTTTCTTAATTATTTTAAATTATTTATAGTTTTTGAATTTTAGACTTATAGAATCGATGCATTTAATAGTTTTGTTAGTTGTGTGATTGACAGATTTTAGGTTGCATATGCCACATACCCGAAGTTCAGATTCTCCATTACTTACACCGCTTACGGAACCTGATAGAAAGCTTGGTAGGATCCCGAAAGAAGTACTTGAACTTTTTGAATCTTCATCAAAACAGGAAACTTTTGATACAGAATCAAGTACAACCAAGCCGAGATATTCTGAATTTGGTGATCCCGTTCCTCCTCTAAAATTTGAAATGGAAGGAGAAGCAAGACCGGTGGTACCAAGACAATCAATGGCGGCCAAGATGAAGGCAACCCGAACCGGACAAGGTAGTGCCATTACTCCGCCCACTGGTGAGGTAAATTTTGAAATAAAAGGACCTATTCTCCAAATGATTAATAACAGGTGTCAATTTGGTGGTGGTCCGAATGAAGATGCAAACGAACATATTCGTCTCTTTCAAGAGATATGTCTTCTTTTCAAACTTAAACCAGACACTGACCGGGCCATATTTTTAAGACTTTTCCCATGGACACTCCACGGGGAAGCACGAAGTTGGTTAGATTCTTTGGCCGAGGCTACGATAGAAACTTGGGATGGTATGTTGGAAAAATTTCTTAAGAAATATTTTCCAGCTTCTAAGTCCGCGAGACTCCAACACGAAATTACCCAATTCTGTCAAAAGCCGATGGAAACCTTGTACGAAGCATGTAATCGATTTTCCAGAATGCTAAGAGGTTGTCCAAACCATGGTTTGGATACCTTCCAAAAAGTCCAAATCTTTTACAAGGGTTGTGATGTTGCAACCCGAATTTCCATTGATCAAGCGTCCGGAGGTTCACTCATGAACAAAACCGAGCAAGAGGCTTATGAGATAATCGAGAAGCTAGCCGATTATTCTCATGAGTGGCATCAGGAATGACCAATTACTCGTAATGCTCAAGTCCAGAGCGCCGGTGCTTATGATGACCTTAGTTCCCTAAGTGTGAAAATAGACGGTGTTGCTCGAAACATGGACAAAATCACCAAGGAAATTCATAGTATGAAAGTAGGTTGTGAATACTGTGGTGGACTCCATTTAGGAAAAGATTGTGATGCCGGTTTAACTATGGCTCAAAAAGAAGAAGTGGCTTTCATAAGCCAAAGAAATAATAATCAATTTCAAGGAAGAGCCCAGTTTAACCGGAACTTCAACAACCCCTACAACCCTCAAGGTCAAAATTCCAATTACCAACAAGGGTCAAGTAGTGGGTACCAACAACAAACTCCAGGTTTTTATCAAAAACCCCAACAGGAAGAGAAAAAGTCAAATTTGGAGAGTATGTTGGAAAAGTTGATTGCATCACAAACCCAGCTTGTTACAAACATAAACCAAACAAACTAGAAAAACGAACACCAGTTTAGAAACCAACAAGCCTCAATACAGAACTTGGAGAAGCAAATGAGTGGGTTAGCTAGTTTACTTAGTGAGAGAAAACCAGGAAGTTTACCGGGCGATACCAATAAGAACCCCCGAAATGAGCACGCCAATGTTATTACTACACGGAGTGGTTTAGCATACGATGCTCCAAGAATGCCCGAAAATTCTGATTTCAGTGTTCCGTTGAACAAAGATGATGAACCGGTTAAGGAGCCGGAACAAGTGGTTGAAAAGGAAGAACGGGAGAAACCCGTAGTGAAACCATATCAACCACCGCTCCCATACCCAAGAAAGTAACAACAAGAAAGGCTAGAGGCCGAAAGGTCAAAATTCCTAGATATGTTTAAACAAATTAACATAAATATGCCTTTCATTAATGTAATCTCAGGTATGCCCAAGTATGCTAAGTTCTTAAAAGACTTACTTACTAATCGGAAGAAAATGGAGGAACTTTCATCAGTCACCATGAATGCTAATTGTTCAGCAATCTTGATGAACAAAATACCAAAAAAGTTAGCAGATCCTGGAAGTTTTACCATACCATATCTCCTGGGAGATTTGGAATGCATTAAAGCATTAGCGGATTTAGGGGCTAGCATAAATTTAATGCCTTATTCATTATATGTTAAGCTAGATCTCGGGGTACTAAAACCAACCCGAATGGTAATTCAACTAGCGGACCGCTCTGTTAAATTCCCTCGTGGAATTTTAGAGAATATGTTAGTAAAAGTGGATACCCTAGTATTTCCGGCCGATTTTGTAATTTTAGACATGGAGAAGGACACACGTGTGCCTCTTATATTGGGTCAACCTTTCCTCAATACCGCTAGAGCTATGATAGATGTTCATGGGCAGAAATTGACCCTTAGCATTGAGGATATTAAGGTCACCTTTTCCGTTGACCATGCCCTGCAATACCCTGAGTCTACTGATGATCAATGTTATTATTTGCAAACCGTAGACACATATTCAGAGTTGTTGCAGGAATTTCCAGAATTGCAAGGTTCAGGAGAATGCATTTTTGTGGAAGGTGATGAAGAGAACATGGTGGAAGAAGTGGAGATGTTGACCGCTTTGATGGCTAACGTTTATGAGCCAAATGATGAAGAATACAGAAAGTTGGATTTAAAAAATGAGTACCGATGTAAAACGTCGATTGAAGAACCTCCCTTTTTAGAACTGAAGCCACTTCCAAGTCACTTGGAATATGCTTACCTTCAAGAGGATTCTACTCTCCCGGTTATCATTTCATCCGAACTCTCTGTAAGTGAGAAGTCTAAACTTGTTTCCATGTTAAAAGCCCATAAACCAGCTCTAGCGTGGAAAATTCATGACATCAAGGGTATAAGTCCCTCTTATTGTACGCATAAGATTTTAATGGAAGATAACTATAACCCATGTGTACAAAGACAAAAGCGACTGAACCCTAATATGCAAGAAGTCATTAAAAAGGAGATTGTCAAACTCCTTGATGCAGGTCTTATTTACCCAATTTGGGATAGTCCTTGGGTGAGTCTGGTCCAATGTGTACCCAAAAAGGGTGGCATAACCGTTATCACCAATGAAGACGACCAATTAATTTCCACCAGGACTATCACGGGTTGGAGGGTATGCATTGATTACAGAAAATTAAATGATGCTACCCGAAAAGACCATTTTCCTCTTCCTTACATTGATCAAATGTTGGAAAGGTTGGCACGAAAGAACTTTTATTATTTTCTTGACGGTTTCTCGGGATATTTCCAAATCCCTATAGCACCCGAGGACCAAGAGAAAACCACCTTTACATGCCCTTATGGTACTTTCTCCTATCGATGTATGCCCTTTGGCTTATGCAATGCTCCTGCCACCTTCCAAAGGTGTATGGTAGCTATTTTTCATGATATGATTGAAGACTTTATGGAAGTATTCATGGATGACTTTTCAGTCTTCGGTGATTCTTTTGACTCATGTCTTCATAATCTTGAGCGTATGTTGATTCGGTGTGAAGAATCTAATCATGTTCTTAACTGGGAAAAATGCCATTTTATGGTAAGATAGGGCATTGTTTTAGGTCATAAAATTTCCTCTGCGGGACTGGAGGTGGACAAAACTAAAGTGGAAGTCATAGCCAAATTACCACCACCGTCAAATGTGAAAGGTGTAAGAAGTTTTCTGGGGTACGCCGGTTTCAACCGTCGGTTCATTAAAGATTTTTCTAAAATTGCAACCCCAATGAACAAACTTCTTGAAAAAGATGCTCCATTTGTCTTTACGGATGAATGTCTTAACGCCTTTAACCTCCTTAAAGCAAAACTCACGCAATCACCCATTCTCATATCGCCGAATTGGTCAATTTCATTTGAACTTATGTGTGACGCTAGTGACTTTGCTATTGGTGCCGTCTTGGGGTAGAGAATTGAAAAACATTTTCAGCCCATTTATTATGCTAGTAAGACCTTGCAAGGAGCCCAACTTAATTACACTACCACCGAGAAGGAACTCCTGGCAATTGTCTTTTCGTTTGATAAATTCCGATCTTATTTGGTACTAGCAAAGACGGTTGTCTATACAGACCATTCAGCATTAAAGTACTTGCTCACTAAGCAAGATGCTAAACCCCAGTTAATATGTTGGGTCTTGCTTCTGCAAGAATTCGACATTGATATTAAAGATAAAAAGGGGGCTGAAAACCTAGCTGCCGATCATCTTTCTCGCCTTGAGAACCCGAATCTTGAGGTTCTCCATGGGACTGTTATCCAAGATAACTTTCCAGACGAAAATCTCATGAAAATTGAGAAAATTGATGATCCTTGGTTTGTTGACATAGCCAACTATCTTGCGGGTGGATTCCTAGAAATCGGTATGTCACATCAAAAACGAAAGAAATTTTTCAGTGACTTAAAGTACTATTTTTGGGAAAACCCGTATCTCTTCAAACGGTGTCCCGATGGGATAATCCGTCGATGTGTCTCCGGGGAAGAATGCAATCAAATTCTTCTCCAATGTCATCTTGGTCCCACTGGTGGACATTTCGGACCCCAAATCACGAGGAGAAAAGTCTACGAGGCCGGTTTTTATTGGCCTACCATCTTTAAAGATGCCCACCGTATATGTAAATCATGCGATTCTTGCCAAAGGGCAGGAAAGATCAGTCCAAGAGATGAAATGCCTCAAAACATAATCCAAGTTTGTGAGGTTTTTGATATTTGGGGCATTGATTTCATGGGACCATTCCTAAAATCTCATTCCAGCCAATACATACTCGTTGCAGTTGACTACGTCTCAAAATGGGCAGAGGCAAGGGCCCTCCCCACAAACGATGCACGAGTAGTTGTAACTTTTCTTAAAGAGCTTTTTGCCCGGTTCGGTACCCCGAAGGCTTTAATTAGTGATCGTGGTACCCATTTTTGCAACACTCAATTGGAAAAGGTGTTAAAACGATATGGGATAACCCATTAAATTTCTACATCTTATCACCCACAAACAAGTGGGCAAGTTAAAAATACGAATCGGGCACTAAAAAGTATCCTTAAGAAAACGGTTGGATCCAATCCCAAGGTATGGTCAACAAAGCTTGACGATGCTTTGTGGGCATTTAGAACCGCCTACAAAACTCCTATTGGAACCACACCTTACCGTCTAGTCTATGGGAAAGCATGTCATCTCCCTTTGGAGATCGAGCATAAATCACATTGGGCTCTTAAGACATGTAACCTTGATCTTGAAGAAGCGGGAAACCTTCGTTTGAACCAACTTAATGAGTTGGATGAGTTGAGACATAACGCCTATGAAAACTCGCTCATATACAAGGAAAAGACCAAAGTTTGGCACGATACCCGTCTTAAGAATCCGAAAAATTTTAAAGAAGGTGATCGTGTTTTGTTATTTAACTCACGATTTAAACTTTTCCCTGGAAAACTCAAGTCCCGATGGATGGGACCATTTGTTGTTAACAAGGTTTTTCCGTATGGAACGGTAGAATTACGAAATGCGAAGGGTGACACATTTATGGTAAATGGACACAGGGTCAAACTATATGTTGACGGACCCATGAACATTGAAGATGAGGTAAAACTCATTTTCAACCCCAAAGCTACCTAAGTTTGGGGGAAGAGTCGGGTGAAGCGACTCGTTTTTGAAACCTTCACAAATGTTAAAAATAGGTTTTTGTGTGAATTACGTGATTTTGAGTGATTTTTAATTTTTGTTGAAAGCCATTACGTTCACCAATATGTTACCAACCTCACTGTACCGACCAAACGCAAAAACAGCTGAAAAACAATAGTGCGCGCTGCGCACCCTTAAGATGTGCGCTCAGCGCACTTTGCAAAAAATGGGTCAGAAGGTTTTTTAAACTCAGATCACAAGTGCGCGCCGCGCACCCAAAATGTGCGCTTGGCACACTCTTAAAAAATGGGCGGATCAGCTTCAAATTTTTGTGGGGCCCACGATTTTATCTCCTCATTACAACCACACACTCGTTTTTTACTCACTCCTCATCAAAAATTGCAGATTCATTCCCTCTTTCACTCTAAAACACTTCAAACCCTAATTTCAATCCTTCCAATTTGAACCATTTCTTCTCAAATCAAAGCCTAAATCAAGATGCCTAGGGTATGTTCATGTGATTCCACTTAATTTTCTTTTCAACACTTCGATTTCATGCTTAATTTTTGGGATTGTTTAAGAAATTTATGTGGGTTTTCTTGAATTGCTAATTGTTATGAACATTAACATGCTTTAGGTTGTTATAATTGCTTTGTATAACTTGAAATCATATTACATTGTGTTTTTAGGGTATATTCATGATTCTAGGGTTTATGTAAAAATTAAATCCGAATTTTAGCTTTAAGTTTGGTTGAATTTGGTTCCTAGCAAAGTGTTTGTGAATGTTTGAGATAATTTGTGTACTTCATAAATATGTATCACATTTTGAACATAACATGTTTTGGAAATCTAACATATTTTAGTTCTTAATTGTTATAAATACTTAAAAATTGTCAAGTTTCCATTAATTTGTATCTAATGTGATAGGTTGAGGGATGAGAATGATATGAGGTTCATGTTCAAATTTGGTTTCTAAAACGCTAGACTAGTTATGTTAATCTTGGATCTTTTGAGAAAATGTTCATATGAATGATTAACATAATTATGTGTTATATGTATTTTTGAACATATACTTTATTTATAATGAACTCACACTAATGCATACTATTGTCTATGCGCCTCTTTTGTTTTGGTGTATGTTTTACGTGTGCAGTACAACTTTAGATCAAGGGCAGGTCAATAACAAGAAGAACCTTCCCATCGGTACCGAGAAGAACAAGATTCTTCGGATGAACAAAATTCTCCACCAAATGAATGACAATCTTCACTCGAAGGATCCCCGGATCACAATGATCCAAGGGTTTGGTTAGCTTATGTCCGGGATCATCCGAATTATGCAAGTGCATATAATTGGGTAGCAAACAAAACATGTGATGCCACTTGGTATTTTGACCCGGCTCCATTAGTTGAAGCAAGGGAATATGATAGAGTGTCGAGAATGTTGGAGGTTAAATACCGGCTTTTAACTAGCAGGTTAATAACAGTCAGGGCATGGGAAAGGATTATGGGATTCAATGATGTCATTTATCTGAAATTGTGCAAATAATTCATAGCATCCTTACTTTTTCATCTCGTTATGGACCCGAAAACTCGAAACTTCATGAGGTTTCGTTTAGGTGGGATGGACCGGGCACTTAGTCAAATTGAGTTTGCCCGATTATTTGATCTGTATATCGAACTAGATGATGCCCAACTCAATGCCTACTTACGGTCAGCCGAGTATTATGACGATTCCTATGATCCACGCCCATTTTGGGACGATATGAGTGACAATCAATTCTCCTCTAGCTGAAGCAAGTTCACCGATATAAATGATAAAGACAAAAGAATGCTTCATCGGCTTGTTGCATGTACATTTAATGCAAGAAAACATGGCACAAATAAGGTGACACGTCAAGATGTTTTTCTTGTAGACAAAATCTACAACCAAAGTAGTGTCGACATTCCATCCACTTTGGCAGATTATCTTGATAATTCGCGGGGAGATAGAGGGTTGAATCAAATTGTTGGTGGGAATTACATCACACAGATTGCCAGGCATTTTGGTGTCGATTTCTCTCGGTTGATTCCAAATAGTACAACAATGAAGCCTTTAAACAAGAAATATTATCTGAATGCACAATTTTTGAGCTATAATAATCATCAAAGGCTTATTCCATTTGTCCTGAGAGTAGACGAACCACCACGTGCCCATGATCATGAAGCGGGTGGTAGCGGTGTTGGCAGAGAAGAAGCGAAAGGAGAGGTTCACATGGAAGAACCTGAAACTGAAGAAGAGTTACCACAAGTCCAAAGGCGAAGGCGTAGGCGGACACAAAGGTCGAGGGAAGAAGAATTGGAGGAAGTGATTTCCGGTTTTCATGATATGAGGGTAGGTTATCAACACAGGGATAACCAATATGAGGAACAAAGGTAACAATTTAACCAATTTCATGAAGAGCAGCGAGCATAACAGGGCGGAAACGTATGACCGAAGGTGGGGGAATTACAGGGGCGATTGGCTTCGCCATAATGTCGGTATGTATATGCAAAACCCCCAAGAATATTATGCCACTTCCTACCAACATCCGACCTATTATCACATGCCGAACCGAATTCCGAGTCCTCCGACATATGATGAACAAGCGGCTATACAGGATGCACAAAGACGATCTGAGGAGCAATACCCACACGGAAGACCTAGGAATGATGGTTCGGGCACCTACTCCGGATGGCCTTTTGGTAATTTCTTTGGTGATAATTAGAGGGCAAATGCGCCCTATTTGGTAATATTTGGTAACATTTGGTATATTTTTCAGATTTGTTTCTTTTAAGACAATTGGTTTGTAATAATTAGGATATTTATGTTGTACGTTTGACATTTGTGGTGGTTGTGTTAAAAACACCACTTTTATCTTTTCTATTTTGTGTGTTTTGTGTTTATTTCTTATTGTTAAGGTTTAGTGATGCTAGAATTAAGTTTAGCGAAGTACTATCAATTGGGAATTTGTGATAAGGATCAAGGAATGAACGATGTTCTTATGCTGGCATTAAGTTCAGCGCCATCGCTCACCTACATTTCACGATCTCCGGCTTTATGCCAAGGTTTTTCGAACTCTTCTTCACACTAATGCCCTCGTGAATTTTTAATTTGTTTCTGATTTTAAGTAATGATGGCCTTACTTAATCTTAAGTGTGGGGGAGTGGGTAATTCTCTCGGATATGCAATACAACTTGGCTTATTGATATGCAATACAACTTGGCTTATTGTCGCATTTTATGAAAAATTTTAAATTTTAGAACTAAAAGTATTAGCGAAAAAGCCAAGTGTGGGGGATGTTACTAATCTTTTCGAATTATTATCACAAATTTTTGCAAAGATAAAACGATGAAATAATAATAATCACTGAACGAAAAGGATGAATCATGACACAATTGCTAACTTTTGTTAGAAGATGTAGTCCAGAACATCTGTAGGTTGACCAAAAAACTAGAAAAGTCATCTCTATCATCGGCTGGAAATCCACCTCACCTCAGCATCAAACAGGGTTTTTGGTGGTCAGACTTATCCTAACCATGAGATGGATCTGTCTCGTACAATGGGGGGGGCACATTGCAAATTAGCTTTTAAGACTAATGAATCTAATCCCCAGATGGATGATCTCTGTAAAGATCAACCGCATCTATGTTTGACCATGGTCAACATACATATGCCATAACAAATTGAGGTGTGCAAACTCATGGTTCACCGATGATATTTGGACACAATATAAGTTTCTTCTAAAAACTATTGCTATTTTATGAACTATATTGTGTAAAACCATTTTTTTTGGACATTCGGTTAAGAGTTCCATGATACTACAATCATGGGGGCGGATAGCTTGCTAATCGCCGACTGAGACTTCGGTTTTCAGTTACCCTCGACCGGAATTTGAGGTTAAAACTGGAAAACATGTTTAGTTTAAAAACTAACATTGACATTTTCAAAATATTAAAACGTTTTTCTCAAAGATCCAATTTTCCCTAAGGATCCAAACTTTTTCTCTCCCAAATAATCCAAATGTGTGCATGTGTTTCATAAATTGTGTGTGTACCTAAACGAGTGTGTATTCCAATAGTGTAAACTTGTGTACTATATCGTGTGAGTGTGTTTTCCATTTGTGTTTTATGAGTTTCATATAGCGTGAGTTTGTGTGTGTTTGGCGTGAGTCGTGTGATTCGTGTAAATTGTATTTTAAATAAATGCGTGTGATTCATTTATGTTTGTGTTTCGTATATGAATGTTTAGAACAAGACTTGCTTGAGGACAAGCAAGGGTTAAGTATGGGGGATTTTGATATTACTCCAATTAGTCATATCTTTAGTCGTAATATCACGTCCTATTGTTGTTTATTTCATATGTAAACATCGTAAATCCGTTTGTAATTCATAGTATTGTAATATAGTCTAGAATCATTGTAAACTTGAAGAAATATGAAGATAATGTATGGCAACAGCTCAGAGATCGAAAACGAGACCAGAAAGCCAATACCAGAAGAGTGCGCTCAGCGCACCACAAATAGTGCGCTCAGCGCACATTGCAATATTTTGATCAGAGGATTTTCTTGGCAAAAACCAAAGTGCGCTCAGCGCACCCAGCCGCGCACTTTTGACAGAAAATCATATTTGAACGTGCGTAGTCGTGCTGTAAAGTATAAAGTGAAGTAGGTGAGAGTACGCTTGGCGCATCCATTTGTAATGCACGGTACTTTTCACCAACAATCCAGCTTATTTAATTCCATTTCCAGTTTCATTTGAAAGAGACCAGTTTCCTTTCTGCTCAAGGACGAGAACATATGATTCAAAGCAGTTCTAGGGCATATCAAAGTGCATTTAAACACTAAAATCATTGAAGAATCGAAGATCATTCAAGAGCTTCATCCAAGATTACTCCTAAAAGGTTAATCTTGCATTTACAATGAATTCTATCTTTGTTACTGTTGTGTTTAAGTTTTCAAGCATGATTGTTGGCTAGTCCATTTTATGTTCATCTAGATAAATAACCGAGATGTTGAATGTTTACTATTGATTGATTGTAACTGTGCACGATAGTTTGTTGTTTGAATACAAGAACCATTCTTGTTAAGTTTAATCCTTTCGATTCAACTGATTGATATGTTCATTTGATTAAGAAACATCATCTTGTTAAGTTAATGTATTGATTTACACCTAGTGACATGTGTTTATCCGTCTTTTACCAAAAGAGATAAGTTGAGTTCAAATGGTAAATTCATATAAGAATGTAAGAACGACTCTTGTAGATACTTTGGAATAACTTAATTAGTATGTGTAATTATCTAGGTGAATGACCAATTCCTTAGAATCTGTTATACACACTTTCAACTACCTTATTCCATTAATTAGCATGTGTTAGTGATTTGCCTTATCTAGTGACATTTATAGGGATCTTGTTATAACACTTAGTTAATTATTTGGGTTGGGTGAATTGAGCTTTTAACCGGACCAAGGGAATGAACTAAGTTAAACCTTTAGTTGATATAGGAGTGGATCATGTTCAACATACCATTGACTCGATCATTCTTCAAGTCTTCAAACTAGTTGAATTAATTGATTACAAATAGGAGGTCTTAGATGACAAGAACATCACTTGCGTCGTGTAATCCCGTTTGAGTGTTTGCGCAAGACTACTCTTGGTGAACCAATTAATTAGTTCTCGTGCATAACCAATCAATCCGATCTCAATCCTAAATAACATTCAACATTAAGGGTAAAAAGTCTAGATGAGCATATTTCTTTAATTTGATATCAAAACTATCTTTCTGTTTTCATAAACTTAAAATACCAAAAATATTGTCTTTTTAATCTTATTCATCACTTGATTCACCTATCGTAAAAGGGCAAACCAGAAATATATCTTGTACTTGTAATTTTCTTAGTTGATCACAATTTAATCTTTAATCCTAATTTTATTTAAATACTGTCCTTGGAACGATACACGGATTTTACCATTTACTATACTACCACACGATCGGGTACACTGCCCGTTAGTGTGTAGCAATCTTTAACCGGTGTTTTTCCATATTATTTTATACAATAATTCATATACCTGATTTCTCACATGAATACTCTCTCCAGTTTCTGTGATTTATACCCCCATTACTACTTCGAAGCTTCATGCTTTTATCTTCTCTTCTCAACCCTCGTGTGAAGCAAGCAATGGTCCAGAATTTGTAGGTATGAAGTTTCGAAATGAACATGACTAATGTTCTATGAAAGAAATGGTAATAGCACAATATGACTTGTCAAATTACCAGAATTCAAACGAAAGATAGGATTATCAAGAAAATATGTTCTTGATATGTTTATAGATTAGATAGAATGTAAGAGTCATGTATCATGGCACATGATGACGTTATAGTCTGTGAATCATCATGTTTCATTAGAAACTCAGCATAACTTACTGTAATATAATCACGTTGATCAAGTGTCATTATATTATACTAACTCATGCTTCAATTCTCAACATTACTTCAAAAACATTCAAATTTTTAATTCGAATTTTTCAGAATTTAGAAACTAAAATAGTTTCCTTTATGATGTAACGCATATATCGCGAAGAGATAAATGATTTCAGATAAGAATAGTTATGAAAATATCTTCAGAAATATCGAGGATATTTATAATGAAAGATACGATGATATCTTATAATTTCTAATATCGAAGGATGATGAAGAAGTTTTGTCCGTAAAGGTTTAGAGTCAGGAGCAAGGTATTCGTTAATGACTTCTGCAGATACTGAATCATTTAGATTCTTTGAAGGCAGGTTTAGTCTTTGTGATTTGTCCACAACCTCCTTCAAGGTTTTCTCAATCCGTTTTCCAGTTCTAAACCTTCTCTTTTTCTGAGCTTTGCCAAAACACTATTCTTTATCATCAAACTTTTGGCTGTTAAGTTCGTTTACACTTTTTGCTGCTTCATCAGCATTCAAAGTTATCATAACCGAATCTTCGGTTATCAATCCGAGGTGTTTTCAAAAGTTTGAAGGGTTTGCATGAAGATTGTAACTGTCAAGATACGTATGATGTTCTAGAATTTTGAATGATACAAATATTTTTCTGGGTTTTATGAATAAAAGTGATGTTCTAGCACAGTTTTGAAGTCAAAGTATAGCTTTGAAAGATGTAAGAATCTAAGAGTGATGTTTTCTATTAAATCTTGACTTGGATTCTGATTTTTCAAAATCAGAATATGTAATCAAATTTGAATGTGAATGGTTGTATTGATTTCTAGGAAAGAATGTATATCGTTGTGAAAGTAGTGAGTATAGTTGATGATTTGCTGAATCAAAATCGAAGAATGTAACATATTAATTTAGAATTTATATATCTTTCGGGTATTACCTACCCGTTAAAAGTTTCACAAGTAATTTTTTTTGTACCAGAGAATTTTATTACAGTGTTTATGAAAATATATGTATGTATATTTTCTTCAGATGTAATACAGATTTAATGAGTTAATATCATATTAAGCTCATTTGATTTTTGGCTAGATTAGAAATGAATAATCTCTAAAACATTAAAGATTTCATAATCTTCGCGGAGTATTTCACTAATGTAATCAATACTTCGTTATTCAGTTTTATTGATATTTCTTCAGTGAATCATGTTGGTGCTCATGGAACTCTTGCTAACTTCGCAAGGTACGAATGATGTTTTCTGGAAAGTTTCGAGTACATTGAAAATGAAAGTGTAAAATCAAACATGTATTTGAATAATACACTTGATTTATTATGAAATGGAATCTATTAAGTCGAACCAGAAATTACAGTTAAAGATTGTTAAGTCATTAACGAAGGATGTACATCATAGCATATTAATAACACGAACTAACCGAGTAGTTAAGATTCACACGTAATAGCTTAGTACGAAAATATTTATTTTAATTTTAAAATTCATATATATATAAAATATACATATAATTTCTTCAGAGGGAATGAGTTAATACTTCATAACTCGTTGATACGATATACACGTTATTGATTAGTGATGATGTTTGCGGTGATTATGGATCTGGCGGAGCTTGCGATGTTGTAGATGCAGCTGATGCTGACGATGCTGACGGTACTGACGGTGCTGGTGATGCTGACGGTACTGTTGATGCTGACGGTAAAACAGATCTAGCTTGTAAATCGTGCACCATTCCGATCAGGGTTTTATTTCATCATTTCTATTCGCTCACTTATCTGGTTTACAATTAGAACTAGAATAATTTATCTCTAAAACTTTTAGAAACTATATATTCTCTGCATAATATTTCTTCGATGAAGTTATGAATCAATACTTCATCGTTTGTTGTTGTTGGTATTCCTTGATATCTATGGTGCGTATGATGTTAATGTTCGGGGTACAGATTGTGATGTTGAGGTGTGGGATGTGGATGCTGTTGTTGGTGGTGGTAATGATACTGTTGGTGTTGATGATGGTGGTACTGTTGATGCCGGTGATACTGCTGGTGCTTGTAATCTTTGCACCATATTCTCCAAAGCCACTACCCGAGCGCGAAGCTCGTTGACTTCTTCTATCATGCCAAGGTGATTGTCAGTTCGGACGAGCGGATGAATAAGATCTAGAATTTGGGATAGTATATAATCATGACGAGATACTCTGGAGATGAGAGAGAAAATGGTATTATGAACAGGTTCGCCGGTAAGTGCTTCAGGTTCTTCGCCAAGAGGGCAATGTGGTGGATGGAAGGGATCGCCTTCTTCTTGTCTCCAATGATTAAGTAAGCTACGAACCCATCCCCAATTCATCCAGAATAGGTGATGGCTGATTGGTTGATCCATTCCGGTTACACTGTCTTCGGAGTTCAGGTGAATATCCATATCGGAATAGCTGTCAGAGTTTAAGGAATTTGAACTAGATACGTGATCCATCTTGTATAATCAGGGAATTGATTTTTGATATGAGATAGATTATAGGATTTAGTTTGATATTCTTCAACACATAATTTACATATGTATATATAATACCAAAATCCCATAAATTACGGAGAAATTTTCGGAAGATGTCAGGAAAAGTTTACAGTAACCGACACGCTAAAATATGAATTAGAAGATACGCTATGATATGAATTTTATCTATACACTATTCATGCAATAATTGTAGGTAAAAGTGTCTAGACTTAAGAATGATAAGCATGAAATTTCTGATAAGAAATAATAAGCAAAACTCGGTAAAAACAGATACGGTCATAGTCCAGACTCACTAATACATCCTAACAATTACCAGTTAAACACACTAATGCAAATTCTGGTTCCCTATGACCTCAAGCTCTGATACCAACTGTGACAATCGCTCCAAATCCCTTTGGACGAATACGTCATTCATCGATTTCATTGCGAGGTATTTGACCTCTATATGATACGTTTTATAAACATTACATTCTTTTGAAAAGGTATACCATAAATGAATATTTAAATTCAAGGTTTTCGACATATGATGATTTTTACATATAGACAATCACCGTAAATAATAGTTTACAATACTACATCCGTTGATAATGCAGTCAAAATAGATACATGATGATGGTTTTGTGAATGCAACGTTTCCTTGAATAAAGCATGTATGACTCCATGCACAAAGCTTGTCTAACATATAAGCAAATAGCGGAAGGCTTCTAGGAACCTGAGAATAAACATGCTAACAAGTGTCAACACAAAGGTTGGTGTGTTCATAGTTTTAGTGTTTCGCATAATCTGTATATAAAGATGGATCACAAGATTTCAGTTGTTTTATCCAGAAACGTTTATCAATAGATTCTACATAACAGAGCACCCTGGTAACTAAACTTTAACGCTATAATAATAATTACCCCTGTTATTTTTAATACACGCAAACCAACGTGTCGTAAACTCAAGTAACATACGTCCATTAAAAGGCTAGCGCTCTAGCTCAGACGGGGATGTCAAGCCCTATGGATCCATATACGATTACTCACGCCCACCAGTCCATATCCTATGTACTGGCAGTTACTAGTTACCAAAGCTAAGGGATTTTCGGTTTAAACTCAGTGTAGAATTAAGTATGTACTTGTATCCATTGCGTTTAAAATAAAGTGCATGTATTCTCAGCCCAAAAATATAGATTGCAAAAGCAATTAAAAAGGGAGCAAATGAAACTCACCTTAGCAGCACATAAGGTCATTCACCAAAAAGTGACCGAAACTCGGAATGCAAAATTAACCGTAGATCTCAACATAAAGAACATATGTTGGTCAATACATGTCTTAACAAGCTAGGTCAGGTCATAGTGTATCACAATCCTAATGCTCGAGACCGACATGTAAAAGTTAACAAAAGTCATCTTAAAAGTCAACCTGATCCAATATGATCTTTAAATCTATACATGTTTATTAACATAGTATAAGTCTTGATAATTGAACGAATTTATAGTTTATCAAACTCAAAATATTATTTATTTCAGGAGCTATATTATATTTGAATTATCATGGCAATTGAACATGATTTATTATTTCACATAGTTTTCCAAGACTTGTAAAATCAGATTATAGTGTTTATAAAGCTTTAAAACATGATAAGACAGTCAACTTTGACAATTGTTTACCAAAACGAGACGTGCTTTATATAGAAATTCATTTACTCGATTAGTAATATTTGAAAATCTAATTTATCAACCTCATAGACAAGTTGTTTAAATATTAATTTACAGTTTCAAACACAATTTCAATTAACGTTAACCATAATTCAGTTGACCATATCTTTTAATCCGTTCATCGAAATCATGCGATTTCTAAATGAAAAGTTAATAATTTTTCGACAGCTTTCCAAAAACATGCATATCATATACTTTATATCAGTAGCATATGTATCAAATTCGTGATTCAATATACACTATAAAACGACGAAACTAAATATACAAACATGCATAATCATATATACTCGAGCACTAGTCAGGGGTACACTATTAATATATAAAAGATAAGATATGAATGCTCACGTATCAATATTGAGATTCAATATTGCAGGAAAGTGCGTAGATGCAACAGAGATGATAAACACTAGGTTTGACTTGTGAACAATACCCACGAACATTACCCATAACTTCCATAGCTATAACACATAGTTTTCTTAGCTCTATCCCGCTCCAAAAACCAGTTTTGAAAGTGACACGCTCAAGACCTCGTCGTAGTATTTTATGTATAATACTAATAATTAATACTACTACTAATATTAATATAACTAGATTAATATTAATAATATTTAATAATAATAATATTAATAATATAAATAAATAAATAAATACGGAGTAAAGTGATAGATAGATGGATTGTGAATTGTGAAATCACCCAAGATGCGTTCGAGATATATAGAGCTTTACTGGGACCCATGGTCCAGCTCATTCATTTTTAACTTTTGTATGTCGACATAATTTTTATGTATATATATATATTTATATATTATTTAATATATAATATATTTAATCTTTAGAATTAATTAAATATTATATTATATTCTCATGCATAATTGATTTGTAATTTTTACACCGATGTGTAGTACGTTGACCCTCGACTTAAGTACCGGTTTTAGTTTTTCGAATGCATTTTCGTACGCTTAGAAAACTGGTACTTTACATTTCGTGTAATGTACCTTTATCAATAACAAGACTCAAATCAATGAAAAATTATCCTACTCAAAGTGTAACTTATTCATTTGAGTGTTTTGGTCATTTGCTTCTATAAATCGACGTCTCGTTATTTACCAATGTATATTATAATAATACTATTTTAAATCCAAAACGTTTTACGACTAAGTTAATATTATATTTTTGTGTATATATATATATATATATATATATATATATATATATATATATATATATATATACACGTATATTTTTCAATCCAATTATAATGGTTCGTGAATCGTCAGGGTTTGGTCAAGGTTAAATGAATGTATGAATACAGTTTACACTTCTTGAGATTCAACTTATCAAACTTTGCTTATCGTGCCGGAAAAATATAAAGATAAAGTTTAAATTTGGTCAGAAATTTCCGGGTTGTCACACCCGTCTCGTACAAGTCCCGCATAAAACGCATACACAATAAAGTCTAAGTCTAGGCACCTATCTCAAGTCGCCTAAATCCCTTAGACCATGCTCTGATACCACTTGTAACGACCCGACTTCGTTATACCAAAAATACGCCATAAAAAAAAACAATCTGGACCTGTACATCTGGACGGCGTCCAGGTTCTTGGACGGCATCCAGTACCGAAGGCCTGGACGGCGTCTACCCTTTTTGCACGGCGTCCCATTTCACTGTCAGGGACTGATCCCCGTGCTCACTTACGTGAGCGGAAATCCCGTTTCCCGACACTTTTACGCGAAAACCTTGTTACAACCAGTCACAATAAGATAAAATAAGGGATTTTCATCATCAAAACAAGTTCTACATCGTCGGGCACACATCGGCCCGATATACATGTTTCGCCCAAAATATACAAGTTTCGACCATACAAGTTTAAGTTCCAAACGACACTAGAGCATGGTGTTTGGGGTTAAACTACCCAAATCTTGGCCGAACTTCCAAAAGCGCCCCCTATTAAAATAAGCGGGATCTCTAATCCAAACAAACGCCCTTACCCTTGTCCACACCTGAGCCTATAAAAAGGTAAACAACGAGAGGGTAAGCAAAGCTATGCATATATAATCTATCTACTTGCATTCGCTTACTCAATACCATATACGAACTAGCAATTTCGACAACTATACAAACATTATGCATAAACCAAGATCCGCAATTTACCACAAGCTAGCGACAATGAACGCATATAATTCACAATTAAATATGCTAATACAAAATTTACACAACCATGATTAACCAATCGTACGAAGGAATGGTACTCGCATTTCCCATCGGTGTTCATAACAACAGTTAGTGTACAACATCATAAATCACTAACCCTTGGACAACCCATATCCGTTCACAATTCGTTAGGGTACAACGCATATACCACTAGTTTAGACAACGTATATCCATTCATAATTCGTTAGAGTACAACACATATACAACTAACTTGGACAACGCATATCCATTCATAATCCGTTAGAGTACAACGCATATACAACTAACTTGGACAACGCATATCCATTCATACAAATAAACACATCATATAATTACATGTATACTTATCCCGCTCACCTTACGCCTTCGGTGAATCGATAACCAAATTCGCAACTTCAAGGCAACGTACCTATTACATTATATACATAAATTAATCATTCATTCAAGTTGGTCAACCAACTCACTCACCATCCTTAGGTCATTTTGACCCGTGGTGCAATTTCGACCCATTTACACATTTAACCCTAAGATTAGGTCAACTTCGCCAAAACCCTAACGCTAGCCCATTATGGTCATAATACACTTTATAATCACAAGTTTAGTGTGTTTTCATACTCATTTAACAACCTAGGTTGCCCAAGACCCTTTTGACCCATTTCAAGGTCAACACACCCATTTGGGTCACCCACAACCCAAATGACACCCACTAACATTAACCACAAGTGTGCTAGTGATATACTAAGCCTTTAAGACCCATTTCACACACTTTAACTTTTCAAAACCCTAGGTTAGTTATCTTTGAGTCTTCATGACCCAAACTTACCCAAAAACCCCCAAATCACTAACAAATGGGTTTTATGTTCAATACTAGCCCAAACCCTAACCCTTAACATAAATTATGTAAAGAAATTAGGTTTATAACTTACCACCACAATCACCACGAAGCTAGTGACTAGATGAACAACTTTAGAACTCGCACTAAGACCCGAAACAACCTTCTTCTTCCTTTATTGGAGCTCTCTCACTCTAGAACTTCCTCTCTCACTAGAATTTAAGTGGAAGGAGATAAGGTAGATGATATGGAGTAAATGAGGCTCCACAAACAGATCTAGGGCCTTAAAGTCATCCACAATGTGAAATTACCAAGTTACCCCTTTTAAATATCAAAAACACAAAAGCTGGCTCGTCAGGTCATCTGGACGGCGTCCAGAATACTGGACGGCGTCCATCCCTTCATACTGCGATGGCGTCCCACCCTGTTAGACGGCGTCCAACATAACTGGGAAAACAGGATCTTACAATAGGCCATTACGAATTGAAAGTCTTTAAATGAAAGTTTATCTGATTACATACTTATCATTTTTAAATCTCGACACGTCATACTGCCATTATTGCATAAACGGAGTATAGACACATCATATCTTATCATATCTTATCATATCTATCCCAATAGACTTTGTTTAACACTTTTCCAAAATTTTCTCCGTAAATTACAGAAATCTTTTTGCTATATATACGTATTCAAAGAGACGAACATATCATTCAGTATCTAACACCCATTTCATACCAAACCCTATTCCAAACACATAATATGGATTCCTCGAACTCCTCGAGCTCCAATGGCAGCGTAACCGGAACAAACGGACCAATCAGTCATCATCTATTCTGGATGAATTAGGGATGGGTTCGTAGTCTACTTAATCAATGGAGACAAGAAGAAGGTGATCCCTTCCACCAACCGAATTCACCTCTTGGTAAAGAACCTGAAGCGCTTACCGGTGAACCAATCCAGAACACCATTTTCACCCTCATTTCCTGGATATCCCGCCACGAATATATAATATCTAAAATTCTAGATCTTATTCATCCCCTTGTTCCAACCGCCAATCATCCCCGAATAGTAGAAGAAGTCAACGAGCTTCGCGCTCAAGTGATGGCTCTGGAGAATATGGTGCGAATTCTACAAGCATCAGTAGCACCAGCAACATAACCAGCACCACCAGTACCAGCAATACCGCCAACATCACCAAAACCGCAAGCACTGAAAGCACCAGCAGCATCACAAGCTCCGCAAACTCCGAAACTACTGAAGACAGCAACACCATGGATATCAAGGAATATTAGTTAAGATGTATTGACTCATTCTTCGTGAAGACTTATATATGTATACTTTATATATATATATGATTTGAAACAATAATAAATCTTGTCGTACTAAGCAATTACGTGTGAATCTTAACTAGTAAGTACTACTTGGTTAATTCATATCACTAATATGCTATGATGTACATCCTTCGTTAATGACTTAGCAATCGTTAATCACTGCTTCAATACAATAAACTTCATTTCATAATAAATCAAGTGTAATGACGAATGTATTGATTCATAACTTCATTAGCAAAATATTTCGCGACAATTATGAAATCTCTAAGGTTTTGGAGATTATTCATTCTCGTTCCAACCGTAAATCAAATGAGTTTAATTTAATATTAACTCATTAAAATCTATATTACATCTGAAGAAAATATATTTTCATAAAGATTGTAATTAAAAATTCTTTTGTACAAACTGTTAATTGTGAAAATATTTTAACGGGTAGGTAATACCCAAGAAATATTTAGAATTCACATTAATATGTTACACTGTACAATCTTCAATTCTGATTCAGCAGACATTAACTATCCTACTCACATCCACAGATATATGTATCTGTTCACCGAAGAACAACCATTTTCATTCAAACTCAATTGGACATCCAAAGCTTTAGTAGGAGTTATCTTCCTAAGATTACTACATTTGTAAATCACATTAAACCACCGAAATTATCATTCATTAATTTTGAAATTTACAACATTTCTTCTTCGTCAATCGTTAGATCCGTAGACAGGTTACATCCTGCGTTCAACGATCAAATTCAAAATCCTTGAAAACACCTTAGAACTATAACCAACGATTCGGATTCGTTAACCCTAATAATGCTGATGAAGTAGCAAAAGCTGTAGATGGTCTTAATGACTAGAAGCTTAATAATAAAGAATTGTGCATTGGAAAAGCACAAAAGAAAATCTGGTATTAAAAGACGGATTGAGCAAAACATGAAGGAAGCTGTGGACAAATCCCAAGGACTAAACCTATAACCAAAGAATCTAGATGATTCGATTTCTGAAGGAAATCACAGAAGATCTTTTTACGCATTCTAAATCTTTACAGAAGAATTTCCATCATTATCCTTCGATTTTAAATATTTTCGTATTCTTCGTTATAAATATCCTCGATATTTCTGAAGATATCTTCATAACGATTCTTGTCCGCAATTAATTATCTCTTGCGAGATCTTTATTACATCATAAATGAAACTCTTTTAGTTTCTATAATTCGAGTTTAAATTATGAATGATTTGAAGTAGTGTTGGGAATTGAAGCATGAGTTAGTATAATATAATTACGTCAGGCCAACGTGATTATATTACAGTAAGTCATGCTAAATTTTTAATGGAAGATGATGATTCATAGACCTTACAATCATCATTTGCCATGTTACACAACTCTTACATTCTATTTAACTTCTAAACATATCAAGAAAATATTTTTCTTGATGATTCGGTCTTTTCCGGATATTCTGGTAATTTGACAAATCAAATCGTGCTATTACCTTTTCTTTCTACTTTATATATTATGATCATTCGAAACTTCATACCTAAGAATTCTGGACCATTACTTGCTTTACAAAAGCATGAAGCTTCGACATATAAGGGAAAATATAAAGCCCAATAACAACACTGAAATTACAAACCGTGTATATCAATGCGTATAGCAATATAAAGACACGGGAGAACTAAAAACACAATAAATCCTAGAGCATAGTAGAAGTAAACAGACTCCTCTGGTGGGAGTTGGAAAAGAAGAAAGATTGTGGCGATAACCAATATAAGGTCAATAACAAGAACTGGATTAAGCATATTAACAAATCCTTTGGAAGTATGAATTTAGGAAGAAAGTATAGAAGTGGTGAAGATAATGAAACGAAAGAAGCTAATTTATAGCAAAATTCCAAACACAGCAATCGAGGCAAATCACCGCATTTAATCAAAGAAATCCCAAAATTCCTTAATTACCAGAGAATCAAATCCTATAAAGATTATGAAGATTTCTTTAAATCCCTTGAATTCCGGAAATCAACTTTAACCATATCAAAAGTTAAGGCGAACATTTAATTTCCTCATTTCACTCTTTTGTGATAGCTTCATTTATCCTCTTCCTATAATCGAATTGTTTTATCCATATTATTTAAAAGTAGATAAAACTCTAATTTTCAATTCATATTCATCATTATTGTTGTAAAGAATGACGATCTCTATCAAATTTCATGACTATAATTTTCATGAACTCCTCTCTATTCTGTCTACCCTAATATTGTGATATAAATGTTCAAAGTTTATATAAGCTCACTATTATTCATACCATAATTCGTGTGTATTGAAATGCTTGTATAGCGTCATCATCTTTTTCTGAGAAAACCTAATCAATGATACTCTTGTTAAATCTTTTAGATAACCTCTGCATTAATAATAAAATGCACTTCGTAAATGAAAGGACCCGTTCATATACATTATAAACGATTCACAATAGTTGATTACATCGCGAGGTATTTGACCTCTATATGATACGTTTTACAAACATTGCATTCGTTCTTAAAAGACAAACTTTCTTTACATCAAAAATTGACGACATGCATACCATTTCATATTACATCCAACTATAATTGACTTAATATTAATCTTGATGAACTCAACGACTCGAATGCAACGTCTTTCAAAGTATGTCATGAATGACTCCAGGTAATATCCTTAAAATGAGCTAATGCACAGCGGAAGATTTCTTTCATACCTGAGAATAAACATGCTTAAAAGTGTTAACCAAAAGGTTGGTGAGTTCATAGGTTTATCATAACAATCATTTCAATATTTTAATAGACCACAAGATTTTCATTTATAAACATATGTACACTCGCAAGTGTATAAAAGTATTCTATAAGTTGTAGGCACCCGGTAACAAGCCTTAACGTTCATGTTTTACCCTCTGAAGTACACCAGATCAGGTGTGTTTAAAATAACCTCGAAGTACTAAAGCATCCCATAGTCAGGATGGGGTTTGTCAGGCCCAATAGATCTATCTTTAGGATTCGTGCCTACCGTACATAGACAAGTAGTTTAATGTTACCAAGCTAAGGGTATATTTCTGGTTTAAACCCACATAGAGTTAGTTTTAGTACTTGTGCCTATTTCGTAAAACATTTATAAAACAGCGCATGTATTCTCAGCCCAAAAATATATATATTACAAAAGCAATTAAAAAGGGAGCAAATGAAACTCACAATACTGTATCTCGTAGCAATTATATATATCACGGCACTGAACAAGTGCAGGGTTTGTCTCGGATTCACGAACGTATCAATATTGTGATTCAATATTGCAGGAAAGTACGTAGACGCAACGAAAATGATAAACGTTAGGTTGACCTCACGAGGAATACCCTCGATCAATACCCATAACCTCCATAGCTATAAACCATAATTTCCTTAGCTCTATCCCGTTTGAAAACTTATTTTGAAATCGTCTGAATATAACTCCGTCGTAGTATTTTATGTATACTAATAATATCTTGAAATAATACAAAGAAAATATATATATGTAATTCGATTGAGAGAGTTTAGAGAAATATATTTTCAAGTTTCTATGAAATAATGAAAACAATTGAATTCTATTTATAATAGATTTTTGAATTATTAAAGTGAATTATTAACGTATGAATTATTAAAGTGAATTATTAAAGTATGAATTATTAAAGTGAATTATTAAAGTATGAATTATTAAAGTGAATTATTAAAGTATGAATTATTAAAGTGAATTATTAAAGTATAAATTATTAAAGTTAATGTAAAGTAAAAGTAAGTAAATGTAAAGTTAAAGTATATAGTAAAAGTATAAAACTATGTACGTATAATACGCGTATAAATATATATAATATTAATTTAAATCGTTATATATATTTAATAAAATAAAATATAAATATCGTTATCTTTATCATACTGGTTAAGTAATGAGTTGTCAAAAGTAGTTCTAGATATTTATAAAAGATATATACGTTTTAATAATAAAGTTCTTTTTAAACTGAAAACGTTTTTTGTACTTTTGAAACTAAATCAAATAAATATGATAATTTTGTTTTCCAAAACTAAATATATTTAAGAATCATTTTGTTAAAAGGTTAAAATAATAGAAATCGTTATATCATAAAACATTTTAGAAAAGTAGAATTATATATATTCATAATAGGTTTCAAGTTTTTAAATTACAGTCTGTTGGTGAAGCATGGGGTAAAGTCCAAAGGTTAAATAAACGTATGAAATCATCTTAATGAAAAATGTCGAGTTACTTAACTTGTCGATATCCAACATCTAAGTTATTTACACTCCACGTTCTTATTTTCATATTAAATAAAATGAAAGTTAACATAGTTATCTTATCAAGGTCACGAGAAAAATATTATAAAACATGCCTTGTAAATTAAACAGGAATTTCCACTAACCCTTGTCTAGTTTCCGTTAATTGACACATTTGTTCTTACTTATAAATCACTTTACCATTTTTCGAATGTTGTCAAAAAGAATAGATTTCTTAAATCACAGTGGACCTCATAACATAGGCCCGTAATCATATCATAATGTATCTGATAATTCAATCATTTGATATTATCTCTTAATTCTGTCGATAAATATATCGAAACAAATACGTTCATGTAAAGTATCATATATCTAATACTTTGTTAATGTTTTCAGTTAATATTATATATTATATATACATATCTATATACTCATAATTGTTCGTGAATCGTCGAACACGGTCAAAGGGTAATTGATTACATGAATGTAGTTCCAAACTTTTTGAGATTCAACATTACAAATTCTGCTTATCGTGTCGGAAACATATAAAGGTTAAGTTTAAATTTGGTCGAAAATTTCCGGGTCGTCACAGTATCTACCCGTTAAAGAAATTTCGTCCCGAAATTTGATCGAGGTCGTCATGGCTACCTATAAAAATGTTTTCATGACGATTATGAGTTGATAAATAGAGTTTTATCATCATTGAGTAATATAGATAAAACAATTTGATTACGCGAAGAGTATAAGTGAAGCTATCGCAAGAGAATGAAATGAGTAAACGTATATTTGTTTTAACCGATGACGTAGTTATGATTGATTTTCGAAATTCATGGGATTTAAAGAAAATCTTTGCAATAAGATTTGGTTCTTCGACGATTAAGGAAATCATGATCTTCTTTGATTAAATGCGATAATCTGTCTCGATTTCTCTGTCTGATATTTTACTATAAATTCACCCCCTTCGTTTCTTTATTTCCACATCTCACACCTTCTAGTCTTTCTCCCCAATTCATACTTTAAAGCATTCGTTAATATGCTTCATCCAATATTGATTCTTGATATACTCTTAACTTTCATATCTGTCATTCTTCTTTTTCATCTACCACCAGAGGAAGTTATTTTCTTCTACCATTACCTTGGGGTTATTGTGTTTTTCATTCTCCCGTGTCTTTATATTGTTATACGCATTGATATACACGGTTTGTAATTTCGGGGTTGTTATCGGGCTTTATATTCTCCATTATATTTCGGAGCTTCATGCTTTCGTTTTCTCTTCCCGGCCTTAAGTCAAGCGGATAATTGTCCAGAATTCGTAGATATGAATTTTTGGATGAACATAGTTAATGTTCCAAGAAGAAAATCATAATGGCACGATCTTGATTTGGCAAATTACTAGAATATCCGAAAATATAGAGCTATCAAGATGATATGTTCTTAATATGTTTGGAAATTGGGTAGAATGTAAGAGTCGTGTAAATAGTACATGATGACGGTATGTTCTGTGAATCATCACGTTCCATTAGAAACTCACCGTGACTTACTGTAATATAATCACGTTGATCATGTGTCATTATATTATACTAACTCATGCTTCAGTTCCCAACACTACTTTAAAAACATTCCTATTTTAAATTCGATTTTTTCTTCTTCAGAATTTAGAAACTAACACAGTTTCTTTTTATGTTGTAACGCAGATATTGCGAAGAGATAAAAGATTTCGGATAAGAATAGTTGTGAAAATATCTTCAGGAATATCGAAGATATTTATAATAAAAGATACGATAATATCTTAGAATTCTTAACATAGATGGATGATGAAGAAGATTTGTCTGTGAAGGTTTAGAATAAGAAGTAAGGTGTTTGCTAACGATTTCAGTAGACACTGAATCATTTGGATCCTTTGAAGGCAGGTTTAGTCTTTGTGATTTGTCCACAGCCTCCTTCTTGGTCTGCTCAATCCATTTTCTAGTTTCAAACCTTCTCCATTTCTCAGCTTTACCACCATACTATTCTTTATCATCAAACTTTTGACTGTTAAAGTCGTTTACAGTTTTTGCTGCTTCATCAGCATTTTTCCAATTTCAGAGAACTAGTTCATAGTTTGGGATGTTTTTCAGAAAATTTACATTCGAAGTATGTAAGTCTAGGAGATAGACGTTATATGTATACATATAACTTTTGACGTAAAATTGTCGCGAAATTCAAAATACTAATTGCTAATTCCCAGTAATTGGTGTGACAATTATTGTTACAGGATGTAGGTGAGTACATGATGGGGTTTTAATGAATAAGTATAGTGGCTTTTCGGAGAGGCTTAAGTCGAAGGTTAATGAAGTTGTTGATAAGTTTACTGCTAATGTGGCGAGATATGAAAGGTTCCCCGGTAACCATGATGAAGGGTTTATTCGTATAAACAAATGAAGGTGATTTGCTGGAGCTGTGACAAAACTGTCTATTTTGGAAAGAGATTGAAAAATTATATTTGGTAATAAATATCAAAGGATCTGACACGGATACTTGTTAAACTATAACTTTGGTTTCGAGAGCTTTTCAGATGCACGACATTGGGTAATGTGTGGTTGGATCATCATCTCGCATGTCTTTAGGAATTTCGAAGTGTTTGAACACATATTGTAATTGTTAATATACATATGATGTTCTAAGATTTTGAATGATACAAATATTTTTGTGACTTCCATGAATAGAAATGAGGTTCTAGGACAGTTTTGAAGTCAAAGTATAGTTTTGAAAGATGTAGGAATCTAAGAGTGATGATTTCGGTTATATCTTGAGTCGAATTCTGAGATTTCAAAATCAGAATATGTAATTAGATTTTGAATGAGTATGGTTGTTTTGATTTCTATAAAAGAATGTATATTGTTGTGAAAGTAGGGAGTATAATGGATGACTTGCTGAATCAGATTCGAAGAATGTAACATATTAATTGTGAATTTATATATCTCTCGGGTATTACCTACCCGTTAAAAAAAATTTCACAATTAATATTTTGTACAAAAGAATTTTATTACAGTATTTATGAAAATATATATGTGTATATTTCTTCAGATGTAATATAGATTTAATGAGTTAATATTAAATTAAACTCATTTGATTTATGGTTAAGGCTAGGATAGATCATTTCTAAACTTTAGAAATTACATAATCGTCGTAGAATATTTCCCCAATGAAGTTATGAATCAATACTTCATCGTTGTGGTATTCCTTGGTATCTACATGGCGTATGACGTCGATGCTCGTGGGACAGATTGTGAAGTTGAGGTTTGCGATGCGGTTGTTGTTGGTGGTGGTAATGGTACTGTTGATATTGTTGATGGTGGTACTGGTTATGCTGCTGGTGCTGCTGCTGGTGTTTGTAACCTTTACACCATATTCTCCAAAGCCACTACCCGAGCGCGAAGCTCGTTGACTTCTTCTATTACACCGGGGTGATTGTCGGTTCAGACGAGCGGATAAATAAGATCTAGAATTTTGTGTAGTATATAATCATGACAAGATACTCTGGAAATGAGAGAGAAAATGGTGTTTCGGACAGGTTCGCCGGTAAGTGCTTCAGGTTCATTGCCAAGAGGGCAATGTGGTGGATGGAAAGGATCGCCTTCTTCTTGTCTCCAATGATTAAGGAGGCTACGAACCCATCCCTAATTCATCGAGAAAAGATGATGG
The DNA here is from genome assembly GCF_046630445.1 of Rutidosis leptorrhynchoides. Classification (NCBI taxonomy): domain Eukaryota; kingdom Viridiplantae; phylum Streptophyta; class Magnoliopsida; order Asterales; family Asteraceae; genus Rutidosis; species Rutidosis leptorrhynchoides. The sequence continues at coordinate 78,182,732 of NC_092336.1, read as the reverse complement.
CTGATTAGTTGATCCATTCCAGTCACACTGCTTTCGGAGCTTGAGTGGGATTCTATTTCAGAATCTGAGGAACTTGAACTGATGATGAATTCCATTTCGTACGATTTGATAAAGGATTTTTCGATACGAAATGATTTTCCGGCTATCGGGTGATATTCTAACTACATAGAATATCTATATATATAGATTAAAATATTTCATAGATTACGGAGGAATTTACGGAATATGTCAGGCAAAGTTTACGGTAATAGATACGATAAGATATGATTTAGAGGATACGCTAAGATATGAATTTTGTCTATACACTATTCATGCAATCAATGCAGCAAGACGTGTCTAGACTAAGAATGATAAGCAGGTAATTTCCTAAGGATGGTAAGTAGATGATTTTCGACTAAAAATGATAAACAAAACTTTTGACATGCAGACACGGTCGAAGTCCAGACTCACTAATGCATCTTAACAACTATCAGTTAGACACACTAATGCAAGACCTGGTTCGCTAAGACCACCGCTCTGATACCAACTGAAAGGACCCGTTCATATACATTATAAACGATTCACAATAGTTGATTACATCGCGAGGTATTTGACCTCTATATGATACGTTTTACAAACATTGCATTCGTTCTTAAAAGACAAACTTTCTTTACATCAAAAATTGACGGCATGCATACCATTTCATATTACATCCAACTATAATTGACTTAATATTAATCTTGATGAACTCAACGACTCGAATGCAACGTCTTTTAAAGTATGTCATGAATGACTCCAGGTAATATCCTTAAAATGAGCTAATGCACAGCGGAAGATTTCTTTCATACCTGAGAATAAACATGCTTAAAAGTGTCAACCAAAAGGTTGGTGAGTTCATAGGTTTATCATAACAATCATTTCAATATTTTAATAGACCACAAGATTTTCATTTATAAACATATGTACACTCGCAAGTGTATAAAAGTATTCTATAAGTTGTAGGCACCCGGTAACAAGCCTTAACGTTCATGTTTTACCCTCTGAAGTACACCAGATCAGGTGTGTTTAAAATAACCTCGAAGTACTAAAGCATCCCATAGTCAGGATGGGGTTTGTCAGGCCCAATAGATCTATCTTTAGGATTCGCGCCTACCGTACATAGACAAGTAGTTTAATGTTACCAAGCTAAGGGTATATTTCTGGTTTAAACCCACATAGAGTTAGTTTTAGTACTTGTGCCTATTTCGTAAAACATTTATAAAACAGCGCATGTATTCTCAGCCCAAAAATATATATATTGCAAAAGCAATTAAAAAGGGAGCAAATGAAACTCACAATACTGTATCTCGTAGCAATTATGTATATCACGGCACTGAACAAGTGCAGGGTTTGTCTCGGATTCACGAACGTATCAATATTGTGATTCAATATTGCAGGAAAGTACGTAGACGCAACGAAAATGATAAACGTTAGGTTGACCTCACGAGGAATACCCTCGATCAATACCCATAACCTCCATAGCTATAAACCATAATTTCCTTAGCTCTATCCCATTTGAAAACTTATTTTGAAATCGTCTGAATATAACTCCGTCGTAGTATTTTATGTATACTAATAATATCTTGAAATAATACAAAGAAAATATATATATGTAATTCGATTGAGAGAGTTTAGAGAAATATATTTTCAAGTTTCTATGAAATAATGAAAACTATTGAATTCTATTTATAATAGATTTTTGAATTATTAAAGTGAATTATTAACGTATGAATTATTAAAGTGAATTATTAAAGTATGAATTATTAAAGTGAATTATTAAAGTATGAATTATTAAAGTGAATTATTAAAGTATGAATTATTAAAGTGAATTATTAAAGTATAAATTATTAAAGTTAATGTAAAGTAAAAGTAAGTAAATGTAAAGTTAAAGTATATAGTAAAAGTATAAAACTATGTACGTATAATACGCGTATAAATATATATAATATTAATTTAAATCGTTATATATATTTAATAAAATAAAATATAAATATCGTTATCTTTATCATACTGGTTAAGTAATGAGTTGTCAAAAGTAGTTCTAGATATTTATAAAAGATATATACATTTTAATAATAAAGTTCTTTTTAAACTGAAAACGTTTTTTGTACTTTTGAAACTAAATCAAATAAATATGATAATTTTGTTTTCAAAAACTAAATATATTTAAGAATCATTTTGTTAAAAGGTTAAAATAATAGAAATCGTTATATCATAAAACATTTTAGAAAAGTAGAATTATATATATTCATAATAGGTTTCAAGTTTTTAAATTACAGTCTGTTGGTGAAGCATGGGGTAAAGTCCAAAGGTTAAATAAACGTATGAAATCATCTTAATGAAAAATGTCGAGTTACTTAACTTGTCGATATCCAACATCTAAGTTATTTACACTCCACGTTCTTATTTTCATATTAAATAAAATGAAAGTTAACATAGTTATCTTATCAAGGTCACGAGAAAAATATTATAAAACATGCCTTGTAAATTAAACAGGAATTTCCACTAACCCTTGTCTAGTTTCCGTTAATTGACACATTTGTTCTTACTTATAAATCACTTTACCATTTTTCGAATGTTGTCAAAAAGAATAGATTTCTTAAATCACAGTGGACCTCATAACATAGGCCCGTAATCATATCATAATGTATCTGATAATTCAATCATTTGATATTATCTCTTAATTCTGTCGATAAATATATCGAAACAAATACGTTCATGTAAAGTATCATATATCTAATACTTTGTTAATGTTTTCAGTTAATATTATATATTATATATACATATCTATATACTCATAATTGTTCGTGAATCGTCGAACACGGTCAAAGGGTAATTGATTACATGAATGTAGTTCCAAACTTTTTGAGATTCAACATTACAAATTCTGCTTATCGTGTCGGAAACATATAAAGGTTAAGTTTAAATTTGGTCGAAAATTTCCGGGTCGTCACAGTAAAATTTATGGATCGTAAGATTTAAACGTTCGAAACAAAACAATATTCTATCCGTTGGAATTCACGCAAGGCCCCGAGTATACCTGGGAACGTGAGAACCAAATAAAATGAAAATATCCTCACCTGTTTACAAACAACGCTGACTGGTGGCAACAACTAAATTTCGGGACGAAATTTCTTTTAACGGGTAGGTACTATAACAACTCAGAAATTTGCGATAAAATTTAAACTTAATCTTTATTTCGATTTCGATGATTCACGAACAAATAATTTTAAATAAACATATATATATATATATATATATAAAATCTTGAAATATTATACGACTTAATTGTTATAACTAAAAACGTAAAAACTTTTATACAAGATAATATTGTTGTTATATTATTACTTTTATTATTATTATTAGTATTAATATTATTATTATTAATTAATTGATATTATGATGTTAACTATCATTATTGTTAATATTAATAATATAATTATTATTATAATTAATATAAACTATATTATCAATGATATCATTTTTAGTATTTTAATTATTACTTTGATATTATTATTATTATTAATAATACTATTAATTATTATTATTATTAGTATTGGTATTTTTTAATATATTTATCAATTAATATTATTAAGTAAAAATATTACAGATATATATATATATATATATATATATATATATATATATATATATATATATATATATATATATATATATATATATATATAAAGGAAATTGATAATCAGACATATACCTAATTCAGTTCAGATCATTATCTGTTTTTAATTTCTTTTTCATCTGATCGTGATCAACCACCATCAAACTTTATATTTTTTTCCTGACTACTGGCCACCAAATTTGTGTTGACATCCACATAATCTGTATCAATCACTCACAAGCACTCTATATATTGCTATTAATTGTTGAAGAAAAACAGAATCATTTAATTGTTTATTTTTTTTTAAAACAGTGATATACCTCTGTTCTTGAGGATTTTCGCCAAAACTCGATTTCGATTTGTATTTCAAAATAAAATAATGCAATAATGTTAGGAATTATTTAGTTAATCTTTCTGCAAAGTATCAACTTTCAATTCTTTTTATCGAGCTTCAATTATCGAGTCAAAGTTTCAATTTAAAAAAGTTAACCATCTGTTCTTCGAGAAATTTGAACTCTATTTGTTGTTTTTGGATCAATTGAGGATTTGGAAAGTTTCTAGAGGTGATTTGAAACATTTTTCATGTTAGAATCGAGGTCTATAACAGCCTCTAATGGTAAAAGTCGATTTCAAGCTCATAATTTTATTATTTTTCTGTTTCAGTTCGTTTTATTTATTTTTATATGTTTTTTAATTAACTCCAGCAACCACTAAACATTTCTGTATAAGATTTAAACCATAAAATTTATGAAATAACTCCTTTGTACCTGGATTTGATCCTGGGTCGTTTTTGAAGAGGATGAAGAAAAGGGAAACTGAATAAACGGGTTTAAATACAAATGAATTGGTAATAAAAACAGAAAAATAGATATGGGTCGATGGTTTAGTGTTGGTTATGTGAACAAGAGGTCTCGGGTTCGAACCTGGTTCGTGACATTTTTTTTAAGGCTTATAAGGTAGCTTTCTAATTATTATTATTATTATTATTATTATTATTATTATTATTATTATTATTATTATTATTATTATTATTATTATTATTATTATTATTATTATTATTATTATTATTATTATTATTATTATTTATTGTTATTATTATTATTTTTACTAGTAGTTATTGTTATTACTAATATTATTATCATTACTAAGTATTGTTATCAAAAATTTAAAATAAGTATAATTATCATTAATAGTATTATTATTATTATTAAAACTATTATTATTATCATTAGTAATAAAATGGTTATTTTTATAGTTATTATTAATATCATTATTATTACTGTTATCATTAATACTAGAAATATCATTAATTTTTAAATCTATCATTTTATTAAAACTAGTATTATTATTAAGAATATTATTAGTAGTATCATTATTATTAACATTATAAGTGTTATTAAAATTATCATATTATATAAAAATTTCATTATTATTATTATTATTATTAAATCTAATAGTATTATTACCCTTATCTTAATATTTTCATTAATTTAACTAACAAATGATATTCATATAACAATATACTTAATACACATAATTAAACTATATTAATATCTTATTTATTAAAATATATAAAATGAATATATTTAATAAGATAATGAAATATATAGTTTATTAATATAAAAACTATATCATTAATAATAATATATATATTGGTTCAATTAAAAGTATATGTTTTAATATATATAATTGAATATAGGTTCGTGAATCCGAGGACAACTCCGCACTTGTTCAGTACCATCATACACATATTTACTACAAACTATCGTATCGTATCGTGAGTTCATTTGCTCTATTTTTATCTATATTTTTGAGCTGAGAATACATGCACTATTTTTATAACTGTTTTACACGTTAGACACAAGTACTCAAACTTTTATGCCATTTACGTGCTTTGTCATGCTAAATCTCCACCGTAATATCGTTAATTGCTGAGGTATAAGATGCAAACTTAGTTATTGTGAGTAGCGCTACTGAGAGTGACGTCTCTAACTATTTGACTGATGGTCTTTGGTTACATAATAATGATTCAACGACACGAATAACAAGTGTCACGGGGTAACTTTTGTCTAGTAGCGATATTACAAACAGCAACTCTTTCGATTGATATATTTGGTATCAATCAACTTTAAACTGAAATCTTGTGGTCTAATGCTATACTGAACTATTGATTTATGATAAACCTATGAACTCACTCAACCTCGTGTTGACTTTTTAAAACATGTTTATTCTTAGGTCCTACATAATTCTTCCGCTGTGTATTTGCTAATTGAAAGCAACATTTCAACAAGTCATTCATGGATAATTTGAAAGACTTACACTTGCTAAATTGATGATGATTGCTTGCTATGCTTGGAGTCTTCATTACATATCATATCAATTAAAGACATTTAATGTGTTGTTCATTATATACAATGTAACCTTTTTATCTTCCGCTGCAAAACTCAATATAACGTCTCATATAGAGTCGTTCTCGTTTATACAACTGTGATTTGATAAAATTAGTCACAAATACCCCAGACCCTATTTGGGGGTGTGACATCATGGATGTCTGCTAAGGCTCCACAACTATCTTTAGTCGTTTTGATATAATCATCAGTCAACAATAATATTTTGTGCATTTATTGCTTTTAGTTTCTTAGGCTGATTTGCTAATATGATAACAATATTAGCAAGTGATGGTTAAAAGTTTCTAACCTATAATGGTCTATTGCAATTTATCATTTTAATGTTTGCATCTTTTTGAGATATGAGATATGGGTATATGTTTTGTAGGTTCACAGTGGACTGAGGAAGAACAATGAATTCTAATAGGTTGTCAGGAGATTGTTTTGGTATATCAAGACACTATCTTACTACAAGAACACTAACTCAAGTTGCAATGCATGCTCAGAAAGCAAAACGATATCTCGCGACAACGAAAGAGATTCTCCAACTTCTTTGATATTGTAGTTGATGATGTAATTTTGTTGGGCAAGACACTATGTGCTAATTGGTCATTAGATTGTAATTTTCTAAAAGTAATTTCTTAATCTTAATTATGAAATAGCAGTTAAGTATTATTTTAGTTGGGAAAGAAAGCTTATGGTATGAATATTCGTTATGTGATTTACTAAGTTCAATTTTGCACGCTATCAAAAATTGCAAGGAATGTTCTTAAACATATTACCTGCTTTGTGTGTGTTAATAGGTAGGGTTTAGGTACACGATTCTTACGTAGAACTATTGTGAGGATGCATATGATCTACTTCAGTACCCCATTTCATACTCAAGTTATTGGGGGTGTTTATGACGGATTTGGCGCTTAAGTTTTATATCAATCTTTCAGGAATTCTTCAATTTCATCATTACTTCCGTAAAGTCTTATATAAGTACTTTCGTAAAATCAATAGCTCCATTAAAATGAATTTTCTTGCGTAATCCCGCGAATTCGCGGGTCTTTGACTAGTAATATATTAAATGAAGCACAAAATAAATATTTTAACAACATATTTTAAATCAAATTTATTTTTGTCGGGTGACATTTTTGGGTGACATTTTTTACGAGAAGGAGGAAGTAGTGTTTATCTTTAATAAATTACTTTTCATTATTGCCATTAGGGCACTTATTAGCTTTTTTTCACAAAAGAAAAGTTTTACTTCTCAAGTATTTTTCATAGACTGAGATTCTCTCAAGTAAAATAATCCATCATGTTATATGTATGTGGGTGATGAAATAAATTAATTAAATTAAATGAAAATTGTAATAATTTACTGTAGCTTAGAGAATCTTAATTCATTTCTCGTATGGCTAAAAAAAGCTTTTAATCGATCAAATAAAATTGAAATGGGGAAAAAGAACATTAAAACCCCAACGTCGAGTTCTCAAGTTTGAGAGGAAATTCTGCCTACAACTTTAAAACGGGAAGTATGCTAAGTTCCCGTATTCAAAGTCAATAACTTGAGAACTTTTGTCTTTAGGGGTTTAAATATAATCTTATTTTTTCATATATACGAATCATATTTGATCACACGTGATCAAATAGCTGTATTAGCGTTACATTCTAATTTCGTTAGAACTCGAGAATATAATATGATCAGTGATATGGATCATGAATATGAAATTAATTACTCAGAAAAAATAATAGTTACTGTAAAATATCATATATATAGCATATAATATATAAATATATATTACTCACTGATGTGCAGAAATCAGGTGCACCTTACAAGATAAATTTAAATGAAATTACTGTTAAATGAAAAAAACCCTGTCAATAATCAATAATTATTTAAAACAGAAAGCAAGACATTCTTGAATTGAGTAGTAATACTTTTGGTGACCAATTAGTTCTTCAGATCATTCACTGGTGCCAGGTGGACGCCTCGGGTAGCGTGGGTAACGACGGCGAGCTGGAAATGGTATTCGAGTACGTGGCATTGGTCTGCGACGTATAAAATCAGCTTGTGGCGGTTGATTTGTAGTTGGAGGTGGTTGCATAATACCAATACTTTCAGGTGGGTGATTGTTAGTTGGTGGTGGCATATTTGTTGGAGTTTGTGGTGGCATATTGGTCGGAGTTTGCGGTGACATCTTGGTTGGAGTTTGTGGTGGCATTTTGGTTGGCGTTTGTGGTGGTTGGTCGTTGCCTGATGGTGGCGTACTGATTAGGGACATTTGTGGTGGCTGATAATCATCAGACGGTGGCATATCTGGTTGATCGTAATATGGAGTTTGGTCGTAAGTTGGAGTATGTGGTGGTTGATCATAAATTGGTGGTTGGTAGTCAGTTGGTGGATCGTCGATAGGATCTTGGATTGGTGGTTGTTGTCTATCGGTAGATGGTGGCATGTCGGTTGGTGTTTCAGGCGGTTGATGATCATTGTCGGGTGGCATATTTACGGGTGATTGAGGTGTTTGAGGTGGTTGAGCGTGGATTGGTGGCTGATTGTCGTTAGATGGTGGTGGTGGAATGGTGTTGGTTGGTGTTGGTGGTGGGTTGTGTTCCAAACCGGGTGGTGGTGTGTTTGCATGTGTGGGTGTCGTTTGATCGGGTTGTGACGGGGGTGGGGTTTGTGGTTGCCTCGTGCGAATAGGTCTGGCTCGTGGTGTATTGTGCTCAAAAGTCGATGGTGGTGTGTAGAAGGGCGAGGGCTGCCAATTGAATGGTGGCATCCTTCGTGTACTTCGTGTTGGCGGTGGCATTACTACCACCGGAACTACTGCCGGTCTATGTTGGAACCGTGGTGGTTGTGGGCGGCGATAAATTATTGGTAAAGGGTTAGATGAGGAAATGGTCGTTAATGTAGACATTGTAAAAAGAATCACTAAAAAGTATGTAAAAGCCATGTTTTTGTTGTTGTTTGATGGTAAAAATTGGTTGTGAAAGGTTGCATTTTATAGTGTAGGTTAGCCTTAAAAAGATGCTCCCTAAATTCAAGCCCATGTGAGAATTATGGTGCTAAATAGTTGACCAAAGGTTTAGCCGATGGTCTACAAGAATGCACTTGGAATGAATGATGGTTCGATATCTATGTGCAAAGCATGAATAAAGTTGTGAAGGTATTGTCTAGATGTGAAAATAACATTTAACCTTTTTTATTTTTATAATTTGAAAAGTAAAGTAAAGCTACTGATAATAAATGAAGAAGATAGTATTGTTCAAAACTAGTTTATAACCCGCGACTTCACGGAATTATGCATAAAAGACTTTTATAGCTTCTTCTAAGAATACGGTGTATCATATAGTTCATTGTATTTTAGTAATATAATATAATATACGTATTTTATTACTATTTCCCTAATTAATTTGTTCAAATCATCATATGTTACAATATATAAATAAGTGAAAAATTCATGCAATTTGGTTAATAGTATATGTGGGTGTCCTAGTAATAACACAGTATTCTAAATTACAAAGGGGGTAGTGATCGGAGTAGCTAGTAACAAATATAAAACATACATTTCAGTTTAACACTTATGTTGATAGATTTCGAGAGATGTTCCTCAAACAAAACAACAGAAGTGGAACCCGTAATATTCATGGAAAGCTTTAAAAGTAGTTTAAAAAAATAATATGGTAAATGACATTACACAATTTGTAAATATCTATGAATGATCACATACATTCCACACATATCACAAGAAAAGTGATATTTCCACACTCCATTTTTATAAATCCACTATTTTTTATGTAACTTCCTAAAATACCCTTATTGCCCTTATTGACTAAATACAAATTATTTTGTTTACTACTGTATTTCATTCCAATTCTTTCATCCGAGTTTTCTTCATACCTAGCTACTTGTACCATAATCTCCACCACTTCCAAGCCAACTTTAATTATTCTGTGTCAATTATAGTAAAAAAGTTTCAAATTTAAACAGTCTAGATTGGGGATAAATCAAAGAGTATCGGCTACAGAGGGGAGTAACAACCCTTCATAAAATATCTGTAACTTCTGGTGCATTTGACCAATGTGTTGACGAATTAGTGGTGCCCCTTATGACACATTTAACCTATGTGTAGACAAATTAGAGTGATGACCCGTCCTGTGTGATGACAAATTAAAACAGTGACCTGTTTGATGATAAATTTGAAGTAAAGAGACATCTGACTTGTGTGATGACAGAACGAAGTAGAGAACGTTGGTAGCATAGACTATTTAGAAAATTTCAAGAAAAAAAGATAAGCATTTTGATCGAAAACCGACCCTTTAATGACATATTGAGTTCATTCAATCTGATATCAGGAATTGTGACAACCCGGAAATTTTTGATCAAATTTAAACTTTATCTTTAAATGATTTAATGTTTTCGACACGATAAGCAAAGTCTGTAATGTTGAATCACGAAAGTTTTGGAACTATATTCGTGTAATCAATTATTCTTTGACTGTTCTCGAAAATTCACGAACAATATATATATATATATATATATATATATATATATATATATATATATATATATATATATATATATATATATATATAAAACTTAATGTGCATATATATATATATATATGATTTCAAGTTATTTAGTAAATGATAGTAACATTCGATTATTGATTCGATTGATATTTAGATAAGTTAACTAAAACGTTTAAGATGAACCAGTAAAACACTAATTTGCTACAGTATTTTTGAATTGCTACAATGCCCGAAAAGCTACAGTGTTTTCGAAAATCACTATTTGCTACAGTAAAAACACTATTTTAAAATGAAAATGAATATATGTGTATGTATATACTACGAGACGATGATTTATAGAAGCAAAAAACCAAAACACTTAATTGATTAAAGCTACACTTCGAGTGATATAGTTTATCAATGATTAAGTTTAATTTTTGATAAAGGCACACGTCGTGTAACAAAAAGTACTAGTTTTTTAAGCGTACGAAAATGCATTCGAGAAACCTAGTGTTTAAAACGGGTTTTGCAAGCGGGATAGAGCTAAGGAAACTATGGGTTGTAGCTACGGAGGTTATGGGTAATGTTCATGAGTATTATTCGCAAGTCATACCTAGTGTTTATCATCTCCGTTGCGTCTACGTACTTTCCTACAATATTGAATCACAATATTGATACGTGAGCATTCATATCTTATCTTTTATATATTAATAGTGTATCCATGTCTAGTGCTCGAGTATATATGTTTATGCATGTTTGTATGCTTTAATTTTGTCGTCAGATAGTTTATGATGAATCACGAATTTGATACATATGCTACTGATATAAATTATATGATATGCATGTTTTTGGAAAGCTGGCGAAAAATTATTAACTTTTCATTTAGAAATCGCGTGATTTCGATGAACGGATTAAAAGATATGGTCAACTGAATTATGATTAACATTAATTGAAATTGCTTTTGAATTTGCAATTAATATTTAAACAACTTGTTTATAAGATTGATAAATTGGATTTTCAAATATTACTAATTGAGTAAATGAATTTCTATATAAGGCACGTTTTGTTTTGTTGATCAATTGTCATAGTTGACTGTCTTATCATGTTTAAAAGCTTTATAAACACTATAATCTGATTTTTCAAGTATTGGAAAACTATATGAAATAATAAAACATGTTTGATTGCCATGATAATTCAAATATAATATAGCTCCTGAAATAAATAATATTTTGAGTTTGATAAACTATAATTTCGTTCAATTATCAAGACTTATACTATGTTAATAAACATGTATAGATTTAAAGATCATATTGGGTAAGTTTGACTTTTGAGATGACTTTTGTTAACTTTTGCATGTCAGTCTCGAGCATTAGGATTGTGATACACTATGACCCAACCTAGCTTATTAGACATGTATTGACCAACATATGTTCTCTAGGTTGAGATCTACGATTAATTTTGCATTTCGAGTTTCGGTCACATTTCAGTGAATGACCTTATGTGCTACTAAGGTGAGTTTTATTTGCTCCCTTTTTAATTGCCTTTGCAATCTATATTTTTAGGCTGAGAATACATGCACTTTATTTTAAACGCAATGGATACAAGTACATACTAAATTCTACACCTAGTTTGAACCGAAAATCCCTTAGCTTTGGTAACTGGTAACTGTCAGTTATAAGAACTGGTGGGCGCGAGTAGTTGTATATGGATCCATAGGGATTGATATCCCCGTCCGAGCTAGAGCACTAGCCTTTTAACGTGTGACAACCCGGAAATTTCCAACCAAATTTAAACTTTATCTTTATATTATTCCGACACGATAAGCAAAGTTTGTTAAGTTAAATCTCAAGAATTTTAAATTGTGTTCATACATTCATTATAACCTCGACCAAATTTCAACGATTCACGAACCGTTTTATATAAATAAATATGTATATATATGTATATATATATATTATAACTTGAGAATATTAATAAAGTATTAAACGTATAATACTTTATATGAATGTGTTTGTTTCAATATGTTTATCGATGGAATTAGAAGATAATATCAAATGATTGATTTATCAGATACATTGTGATATGATTACGGGTCTATGTTATGAGGTCCACTGTGATTTAAGAAATCTATTCTTTTTGACAACATTCGAAAAATGGTAAAGTGATTTATAAGTAAGAACGTGGAGTGTAAATAACTTAGATGTTGGATATCGACAAGTTAAGTAACTCGACATTTTTCATTAAGATGATTTCATACGTTTATTTAACCTTTGAACTTTATCGCATGCTTCACCAACAGACTGTAATTTAAAAACTTGAAACCTATTATGAATATATATGATTCTACTTTTCTAAAACGTTTTATGATATAACGATTTCCATTATTTTAACCTTTAAACAAAATGATTCTTAAATATATTTAGTTTTGGAAAACAAAATTATCATATTTATTTGATTTAGTTTCAAACGTACAAAAACATTTTCAGTTTAAAAAGAACATTATTATTAAAACATATATAACTTTTATAAATATCTAGAACCACTTTTGACAACTCATTACTTAACCAGTATGATAAAGATAACGATATTTATATTAAATATATATAACGATTTAAATTAATATTATATATATTTATACGCGTATTATATGTACATAGTTTTATACTTTTACTATACTTAAACTTTACCTTTACTTTATTTTTACTTTACTTTAACTTTAATAATTCACTTTAATAATTCATACTTTAATTATTCACTTTAATAATTCATACTTTAATAATTCACTTTAATAATTCATACTTTAATAATTCACTTTAATAATTTACTTTAATAATTTAAAAATCTATTATAAATAGAATTCAATAGGTTTCATTATTTCATAGAAACTTGAAAATATTTTTCTCTAAACTCTCTCAATCGATTTACATATATATATTTACTCCGTATTATTTCAACATATTATTAGTATACATAAAATATTACGACGGAGTGCTGTCCGAGTGATTTCAAAATTGTTTTTCGAGCGGGATAGAGCTAAGGAAATTATGAGTTATAGCTATAGAGGTTATGGGTATGGTTCAGGAGTATTGCTCGTGAGTCAAACTAGTGTTTATCATCTTCGTTGCGTCTACGTACTTTTCCTGCAATATTGAATCTCAATATTGATACGTGAGCACTCATAACTTAACTTTTATATATTATTAGTGTATCCCTGACTAGTGCTCGAGTATATAGGATTATGCATGCTTATACGTTCGTTATTGTCGTTAGATAGGTTATGTCGAATCTTGAATTAAATACATATGCTATTAAGATAAGGTATATGATATGCATGTCATTGGAAAGCTAGCGAAAAATTGAGAACTTTTCATTTAGATATCGAATGGTTTCAATGAAAGGTTTAGAAGTTAAAGTCAATTGAATTTTTGTATTATTATTAAAATGATTATTATTATCGTCGTTATTATCGTCGTTATAATCTAATTATTATTATTATTATTATTATTATTATTATTATTATTATTATTATTATTATTATTATTATTATTATCATTGTCGTTATTAATAAAAGATATTATTGTTATTTTTATTATTATTACTATCGTTATTATCGTTAAGGTTATTATTATTATTATTATTATTATTATTATTATTATTATTATTATTATTATTATTATTATTATTATTATTATTATTATTATCATTCAAATAGTTATTAGTATTATCATTAATATTATTAGTATTATTATAATTAAAACTAATATTAGTAACATCTAATTATTATGATTACTATTATTATTATTAATATGAACGCGATATAAAAGAGGACTAAAAGCTATTAAACGAAGCGATTAGGAAATAATGAGTATGAGTATCATGATGAAATTAGGATATTGTAAGATATTGATTTAAAGGAAAAATATCATTTTCATTATTTTACTATTATTATTATTAAAAGTATTATTAATATTAAAACTATCATTTTTACTAAAATTATTATTTTTAATAAAAATATCATTATTAATATGAAACATCATTATTATTATCATTTTAGTATTATTCTAATAAAAAATATCATTTTATCATTTTTAGAAAATATAATTATTGTTATTTTTATTAGTAGAATAATAATAATTATTACAAAATAATACAACTTTTACTTATTATTATTATTATCAATATTATTTTATCAAATAAATATGTGATACAAAGATATTTTACTACGTATAATATAATTACATTAATATAATATTTTTATGATATTAAATGAACTTTATAAATTTTATTACTTAAGATATATAAAAGTATATTTTTATTATATAAATTTTAATATAAAATTTTATTTATTAATAAAAGAACTATATTATTTACTTTAATAAAATCTATTAAAAATATTTAAATAAATAAAACGACTATATTTAAACTATATAATAATCATGTATAAATTTTGGAAGACATTTTGGTCAATATGATTTTGTTGACTTTTGCATATTTAGTCTCGAGCATTAGGATTGTGATACACTACGACTTGACCTAAATTGTTTGACAGATATTGATCAAACATATAAATATATATAATTAATATAGGTTCGTGAATCCAATGCCAATATTGCACTTGTTCAATGACGTCATATGTATTTTTACTACAAAATACAGTATTGTGAGTTTCATTTGCTCCCTTTTTAAATGCTTTTGCAATATATATTTTTGGGACTGAGAATACATGCGCTGCTTTTACAACTATTTTACGAAATAGACACAAGTACTTAAAATTACATTCTATGGTTGGATTATTAAACCGAATATCGCCCTTCACGTCTGGTAACCTAAGAATTTAGGGAAATGACCCCTGATTGACGCGAATCCTAAAGATAGATCTATGGACCTTGACAAGTCCCATTTGGGGTACGAATGCTTTAGTACTTCGAGATTATTATACAGACGAAAGGTTCTGTTTTGAGGATATTCTATGCATTAAGTTAACGTCGGTTACCAGGTGTTCAATCCATATGAATGATTTTTAACTCTATGCAGTTTGCGAAATGCCTGATATGAGATGTGTATTTATGAGAAATGAAAATCTTGTGGTCTATTAAAATGATGAAAATGATCGTTTATGATAAACTAATGAACTCACCAACCTTTTGGTTGACACTTGAAAGCATGTTTATTCTCAGGTATGAAAGAAATCTTCCGATGTGCATTTGCTCATTTTAGAGATATTACTTGGAGTCATTCATGGCATATTTCAAAAGACGTTACATTCAAGTCATTGAGTTCAATAAAGATTATGATTGAGTAAATGACAGATTAGATCATTTATAGTTGGATATTATGAAATGGCATGCATGCCGTCAACTTTTGATGTGAATAAAGTTTGTCTTTTAAAAACAAA
Source organism: Rutidosis leptorrhynchoides (assembly GCF_046630445.1). NCBI lineage: Eukaryota > Viridiplantae > Streptophyta > Magnoliopsida > Asterales > Asteraceae > Rutidosis > Rutidosis leptorrhynchoides. The sequence continues at coordinate 78,166,813 of NC_092336.1, read as the reverse complement.
TGCAATGTTTGTAAAATGTATCATATAGAGGTCAAATACCTCGCGATGTAATCAACTATTGTGAATCGTTTATAATGTATATGAACGGGTCCTTTCAGTTGGTATCCGAGCGGTGGTCTTAGCGAACCAGGTCTGCATTAGTGTGTCTAACTGATAGTCGTTAGGATGCATTAGTGAGTCTGGACTTCGACCGTGTATGCATTGTCAAAAGTTTTGCTTATCATTTTTGTCAGAAATTGCCTGCTTATCATGTTTAGTCTAGACACGTCTTACTGCATTGATTGCATGAATAGTGTATAGACAAAATTCATATCTTAGCATATCTGTTACTGTAAACTTTGCCTAACATGAAATGTCCCGTTCTTATTGATTAAAAACGTTCCATATTAATTGATTTCGTTGCGAGGTTTTGACCTCTATATGAGACGTTTTTCAAAGACTGCATTCATTTTTAAAACAAACCATAACCTTTATTTTATAAATAAAGGTTTAAAAAGCTTTACGTAGATTATCAAATAATGATAATCTAAAATATCCGGTTTACACACGACCATTACATAATGGTTTACAATACAAATATGTTACATCAAAATCAGTTTCTTGAATGCAGTTTTTACACAATATCATATAAACATGGACTCCAAATCTTGTCCTTATTTTAGTATGCAACAGCGGAAGCTCTTAATATTCACCTGAGAATAAACATACTTTAAACGTCAAAAAAAAATGTTGGTGAGTTATAGGTTTAACATATATATATTAAATCGTAATAATAGACCACAAGATTTCATATTTCAATACACATCCCATACATAGAGATAAAAATCATTCATATGGTGAACACCTGGTAACCGACATTAACAAGATGCATATATAAGAATATCCCCATCATTCCGGGACACCCTTCGGATATGATATAAATTTCGAAGTACTAAAGCATCCGGTACTTTGGATGGGGTTTGTTAGGCCCAATAGATCTATCTTTAGGATTCGCGTCAATTAGGGTGTCTGTTCCCTAATTCTTAGATTACCAGACTTAATAAAAAGGGGCATATTCGATTTCGATAATTCAACCATAGAATGTAGTTTCACGTACTTGTGTCTATTTTGTAAATCATTTATAAAACCTGCATGTATTCTCATCCCAAAAATATTAGATTTTAAAAGTGGGACTATAACTCACTTTCACAGATTTTTACTTCGTCGGGAAGTAAGACTTGGCCACTGGTTGATTCACGAACCTATAACAATATATACATATATATCAAAGTATGTTCAAAATATATTTACAACACTTTTAATATATTTTGATGTTTTAAGTTTATTAAGTCAGCTGTCCTCGTTAATAACCTACAACTAGTTGTCCACAGTTAGATGTACAGAAATAAATCTATAAATATTATCTTGAATCAATCCACGACCCAGTGTATACGTATCTCAGTATTGATCACAACTCAAACTATATATATTTTGGAATCAACCTCAACCCTGTATAGCTAACTCCAACATTCACATATAGAGTGTCTATGGTTGTTCCGAAATATATATAGATGTGTCGACATGATAGGTCGAAACATTGTATACGTGTCTATGGTATCTCAAGATTACATAATATACAATACAAGTTGATTAAGTTATGGTTGGAATAGATTTGTTACCAATTTTCACGTAGCTAAAATGAGAAAAATTATCCAATCTTGTTTTACCCATAACTTCTTCATTTTAAATCCGTTTTGAGTGAATCAAATTGCTATGGTTTCATATTGAACTCTATTTTATGAATCTAAACAGAAAATGTATAGGTTTATAGTCAGAAAAATAAGTTACAAGTCGTTTTTGTAAAGGTAGTCATTTCAGTCGAAAGAACGACGTCTAGATGACCATTTTAGAAAACATACTTCCACTTTGAGTTTAACCATAATTTTTGGATATAGTTTCATGTTCATAATAAAAATCATTTTCTCAGAATAACAACTTTTAAATCAAAGTTTATCATAGTTTTTAATTAACTAACCCAAAACAGCCCGCGGTGTTACTACGACGGCGTAAATCCGGTTTTACGGTGTTTTTCGTGTTTCCAGGTTTTAAATCATTAAGTTAGCATATCATATAGATATAGAACATGTTTTTAGTTAATTTTAAAATTCAAGTTAGAAGGATTAACTTTTGTTTGCGAACAAGTTTAGAATTAACTAAACTATGTTCTAGTGATTACGAGTTTAAACCTTCGAATAAGATAGTTTTATATATATGAATCGAATGATGTTATGAACATCATTACTACCTCAAGTTTAGTAGGTAAACCTACTGGAAGTGACAAGAAATGATCTAGCTTCAAAGGATCTTGGATGACTTGAAAGTTCTTGAAGTAGGATCATGACACAAAAACAAGTTCAAGTAAGATTTTTACTAGAATTAAGATAGTTTATAGTTATAGAAATTGAATCAAAGTTTGAATATGAATATTACCTTGAATAAGAAAGATAACCTACTGTATATAACAAAGGTTCTTGATCTTAGATGATTACTTGGAATGGATTAGAAAGCTTGGAAGTAAATTAGTAAACTTGAAGGGATTTTTGAAGTGTTCTTGAAGTGTTCTTCCTATGATGATTATAGCTTGATTCTTGAAGTGATTTTTGATGAAGATGATGATTAACTACTGGAAAAATACGTTCATAATAGTGTTTGTGTGTTGAGAGAGAATTAGAAAGAGAATTGGAAGTGAAATGGAGTGAATGATGAGTGGTAATTGGTGAGTGGTGAGTGGGATTAAAAGGAGTTCTAGTTAGTTGACTAGCTCATGGTAGAAGTTAAAATTGATTAGTCATACATGACATAATCAAGAGTGGAATCCCATGCTAGTTCCTATTGGTATATACCCATAGTAAGTACGTTTTGAAGCTGTGTATAATACGGGTAAGAATACGACTAGAATTCTTGATGAAAGAAAAGAATGGGAAAGTAACTGTAACCATTTTTGTTAAGTATGAGTGTTTTGATATATGTCTTGAAGTCTTCCAAAAGTATTTTAATACATCTAAATACACTACATGTATATACATTTTAACTAAGTCGTTAAGTCATCGTTAGTCGTTACATGTAAGTGTTGTTTTGAAACCTTTAAGTTAACGATCTCAATTAATGTTGTTAACCCATTATTTATTATATCTAATGAGATGTTAAATTATTATATTATCATGATATTATGATATATTAATATATCTTAATATGATATATATACATTTAAATGTCGTTACAACGAAAATCGTTACATATATGTCTCGTTTCGAAATCCTTAAGTTAGTAGTCTTGTTTATATGTATATAACTCATTGTTAATATACTTATGGAGATACTTACTTATCATAATCTCATGTTAACCATATGTATATCCATATATATATCGTCATGTCGTTTTTACAAGTTTTAACGTTCGTGAATCGCCGGTCAACTTGGGTGGTCAATTGTCTATATGAAACATATTTCAATTAATCAAGTCTTAACAAGTTTGATTGCTTAACATGTTGGAAACATTTAATCATGTAAATATCAATCTCAATTAATATATATAAACATGGAAAAGTTCGGGTCACTACAGTACCTACCCGTTAAATAAATTTCGTCCCGAAATTTTAAGCTGTTGAAGGTGTTGACGAATCTTCTGGAAATAGATGCGGGTATTTCTTCTTCATCTGATCTTCACGCTCCCAGGTGAACTCGGGTCCTCTACGAGCATTCCATCGAACCTTAACAATTAGTATCTTGTTTTGCTTAAGTCTTTTGACCTCACGATCCATTATTTCGACGGGTTCTTCGATGAATTGAAGTTTTTCGTTGATTTGGATTTCATCTAACGGAATAGTGAGATCTTCTTTAGCAAAACATTTCTTCAAATTCGAGACGTGGAAAGTGTTATGTACAGCCGCGAGTTGTTGAGGTAACTCAAGTCGGTAAGCTACTGGTCCGACACGATCAATAATCTTGAATGGTCCAATATACCTTGGATTTAATTTCCCTCATTTACCAAATCGAACAACGCCTTTCCAAGGTGCAACTTTAAGCATGACCATCTCTCCAATTTCAAATTCTATATCTTTTCTTTTAATGTCAGTGTAGCTCTTTTGTCGACTTTGGGCGGTTTTCAACCGTTGTTGAATTTGGATGATCTTCTCGGTAGTTTCTTGTATAATCTTCGAACCCGTAATCTGTCTATCCCCCACTTCACTCCAACAAATCGAAGACCTGCACTTTCTACCATAAAGTGCTTCAAACGACGCCATCTCAATGCTTGAATGGTAGCTGTTGTTGTAGGAAAATTCTGCTAACGGTAGATGTCGATCCCAACTGTTTCCGAAATCAATAACACATGCTCGTAGCATGTCTTCAAGCATTTGTATCGTCCTTTCGCTCTGCCCATCAGTTTGTGGATGATAGGCAGTACTCATGTCTAGACGAGTTCCTAATGCTTGCTGTAATGTCTGCCAGAATCTTGAAATAAATCTGCCATCCCTATCAGAGATAATAGATATTGGTATTCCATGTCTGGAGACGACTTCCTTCAAATATAGTCGTGCTAACTTCTCCATCTTGTCATCTTCTCTTATTGGTAGGAAGTGTGCTGATTTGGTGAGACGATCAACTATTACCCAAATAGTATCAAAACCACTTGCAGTCCTTGGCAATTTAGTGATGAAATCCATGGTAATGTTTTCCCATTTCCATTCCTGGATTTCGGGTTGTTGAAGTAGACCTGATGATTTCTGATGCTCAGCTTTGACCTTAGAACACGTCAAACATTCTCCTACGTATTTAGCAACATCGGCTTTCATACCCGGCCACCAAAAATGTTTCTTGAGATCCTTGTACATCTTCCCCGTTCCAGGATGTATTGAGTATCTGGTTTTATGAGCTTCTCTAAGTACCATTTCTCTTATATCTCCAAATTTTGGTACCCAAATCCTTTCAGCCCTATACCGGGTTCCGTCTTCCTGAATATTAAGATGCTTCTCCGATCCTTTGAGTATTTCATCCTTTAAATTTCCCTCTTTTAAAACTCCTTGTTACGCCTCCTTTATTTTAGTAGTAATGTTATTATGAATCATTATATTCATAGATTTTACTCGAATGGGTTCTCTGTCCTTCCTGCTCAAGGCATCGGCTACCACATTTGCCTTCCCCGGGTGGTAACGAATCTCAAAGTCGTAATCATTCAATAATTCAATCCACCTACGCTGCCTCATATTCAGTTGTTTCTGATTAAATATGTGTTGAAGACTTTTGTGGTCGGTATATATAATACTTTTGACCCCATATAAGTAGTGCCTCCAAGTCTTTAATGCAAAAACAACCGCGCCTAATTTCAAATCATGCGTCGTATAATTTTGTTCGTGAATCTTCAATTGTCTAGATGCATAAGCAATCACCTTCGTTCGTTGCATTAATACACAACCGAGACCTTGCTTTGATGCATCACAATAAATCACAAAATCATCATTCCCTTCAGGAAATGACAATATAGGTGCCGTAGTTAGCTTTTTCTTCAATAACTGAAACGCTTTCTCTTGTTCATCATTCCATTCAAATTTCTTCCCTTTATGCGTTAATGCAGTCAAGGGTTTTGCTATTCTGGAAAAGTCTTTGATGAACCTTCTGTAGTAACCAGCTAGTCCTAAAATTAGCGTATGTGTTTCGGAGTTTTCGGGGTTTCCCACTTTTCAACAGTTTCTATCTTTGCCGGATCCACCTTAATACCTTCTTTGTTCACTATGTGACCACGGAATTGAACTTCTTCCAACCAAAATGCACACTTTGAAAACTTAGCGTACAATTCTTCCTTCCTCAATACTTCTAACACCTTTCTCAAATGTTCACCGTGTTCTTGGTCATTCTTTGAGTAAATAAGTATGTCATCAATGAAAACAATGACAAACTTGTCAAGGTATGGTCCACACACTCGGTTCATAAGGTCCATGAACACAGCTGGTGCATTAGTTAAACCAAATGGCATGACCATAAACTCGTAATGACCGTAACGTGTTCTGAAAGCAGTCTTTGGAATATCATCTTCTTTCACCCGCATTTGATGATACCCGGAACGTAAGTCAATCTTTGAATAAACAGACGAGCCTTGTAGTTGATCAAATAAGTCATCGATTCTCGGTAGTGGGTAGCGGTTCTTGGTGGTAAGTTTGTTCAACTCTCGGTAGTCGATACACAACCTGAATGTACCATCTTTCTTCTTGACAAACAAAACAGGAGCTCCCCACGGTGATGTGCTTGGTCGAATGAAACCATGCTCTAAAAGTTCTTGTAATTGGTTTCGCAGTTCTTTCATCTCGCTGGGTGCGAGTCTGTAAGGAGCACGAGCTATTGGTGCAGCTCCTGGTACAAGATCTATTTGAAATTCAACGGATCGATGTGGGGGTAATCCCGGTAATTCTTTCGGAAATACATCGGGAAATTCTTTTGCAATGGGAACATCATTGATGCTCTTTTCTTCAGTTTGTACTTTCTCTACGTGTGCTAGAATAGCATAGCAACCTTTTCTTATTAGTTTTTGTGCCTTCAAATTACTAATAAGATGTAGCTTCGTGTTGCCCTTTTCTCCGTACACCATTAAGGGTTTTCCTTTTTCTCGTATAATGCGAATTGCATTTTTGTAACAAACGATCTCTGCTTTCACTTCTTTCAACCAGTCCATACCGATTATCACATCAAAACTCCCTAACTCTACTGGTATCAAATCAATCTTAAATGTTTCGCTAACCAGTTTAATTTCTCGATTCCGACATATATTATCTGCTGAAATTAATTTACCATTTGCTAATTCGAGTAAAAATTTACTATCCAAAGGCGTCAATGGACAACTTAATTTAGCACAAAAATCTCTACTCATATAGCTTCTATCCGCGCCCGAATCAAATAAAACGTAAGCAGATTTATTGTCAATAAGAAACGTACCCGTAACAAGCTCCGGGTTTTCCTGTGCCTCTGCCACATTAATATTGAAAACTCTTTCGCGGCCTTGTCCATTCGTGTTCTCCTGGTTCGGGCAATTTCTAATGATGTGGCCCGATTTTCCACATTTATAACAAACTACATTGGCATAACTTGCTCCGACACTACTTGCTCCGCCATTACTCGTTCCGACACCATTTGTTCCTTTCGTTCTATTAACCCCTGGTCCGTAGACCTCACACTTCGCCGCGCTATGACCATTTCTTTTACACTTGTTGCAAAATTTGGTACAGAACCCCGAGTGATACTTTTCACACCTTTGGCATAGCTGCTTCTGATTGTTATTGTTGTTGCGGTTATTATTGTTGTTGGGATGATTGTTGTAGTTGCTGTTGTTGTTGTTGTTGTTGTTGTTGTTGTTGTTGTTGTTGGGCCGTTTGTTGTAGTTGCGATTGATGTTGCGATTGCTGGGATAATTGTTGCGATTATTGTTGTAATTGCTGTTGTTGTTGTATTGGTGATTCTTATCACCGTTTTCCTCCCACTTTCTTTTGACTTGCTTCACATTGGTCTCTTCAGCAGTCTGTTCTTTAATTCTTTCTTCAATATGGTTCACTAGTTTGTGAGCCATTCTACATGCATGTTGTATAGAGGCGGGCTCGTGTGAACTTATATCTTCTTGGATTCTTTCCGGTAATCCTTTCACAAACGCGTCGATCTTCTCTTCCTCATCTTCGAATGCTCCCGGACACAATAGGCACAATTCTGTGAATCGTCTTTCGTACGTGGTAATATCAAATCCTTGGGTTCTTAACCCTCTAAGTTCTGTCTTGAGCTTATTGACCTCGGTTCTGGGACGGTACTTCTCGTTCATCAAGTGCTTGAATGCTGACCACGGTAGTGCGTACGCATCGTCTTGTCCCACTTGCTCTAGATAGGTATTCCACCATGTTAATGCAGAACCTGTGAAGGTATGCGTAGCGTACTTCACTTTGTCCTCTTCAGTACACTTACTTATGGCAAACACCGATTCGACCTTCTCGGTCCACCGTTTCAATCCGATCGGTCCTTCGGTTCCATCAAATTCCAAAGGTTTGCAGGCAGTGAATTCTTTGTAGGTGCATCCTACACGATTTCCTGTACTGCTAGATCCAAGGTTATTATTGGTATGTAGCGCAGCCTGTACTGCGGCTATGTTTGAAGCTAGAAAAGTACGGAATTCCTCTTCATTCATATTCATGGTGTGTCGAGTAGTCGGTGCCATTTCCTTCAAAATAGTCAAATGGAACAAGTTAATCATACAGAATATTAAGAGTAGTTAATAGTATTTCTTAGCATAATATGAACTCATTTATAAAAGCTTTTTCTTCATATTAGCGTTTTATAAGTTTAAATTCGGGTAGTACCTACCCGTTAAGTTCATACTTAGTAGCTAATATACAATTCAACTACTACAATTCTATATGAAAAACTGATTATAATAATATTTCGCGTTCAAACTTTTACACAATATTTTACAAACTTACAATACTGCTTATTTTACATATAGCATGAAATATAGCACACAATAAATTTGATACAAGATGGTTGTGAAGATAATTCTAGCTAGTACACAAGTCGTTCAGCAAAGGCACTAAAGACACGTAATTCATACGTCCAGAAACAAGTCATGCATTCTGGTTTTACTAGGATTACTTCCCATCCTTGGTCTTGTGGAACATAACCGTTATGGCCGTTGATAAGACATCGTGTTGTAACGTCGTCAAAGGGATGAGGGTTACGTAATGTCCAACAGTCCCGTAACAATCTAAAAACCTCATTTCTTACCCCAATTACCGACTCCGTCACTTGTGGGAACGTTTTGTTTAATAGTTGTAGGCCGATGTTCTTGTTCTCACTTTGGTGAGAAGCGAACATTACTAATCTGTAAGCATAACATGTTTCTTTATGTTGCATGTTAGCCGCTTTTTCTAAATCACGAAGTCCAATATTCGGATATATTGAGTCAAAATAATTTCTTAACCCATTGCGTAAAATAGCATTTGGGTTCCCCGCAATATATACGTCAAAGTAAACACATCGTAACTTATGGATTTCCCAATGTGATATCCCCCATCTTTCAAACGAAAGCCTTTTATAAATCAAGGCATTCTTGGAACGTTCTTCGAATGTCTTACAAACTGATCTCGCCTTAAATAGTTGTGCCGAAGAATTATGACCGACTCTAGACAAGATTTCATCAATCATGTCTCCGGGTAGGTCTCTTAAAATATTGGGTTGTCTATCCATTTTGTGTTTTTATACTGTAAAATAGAACAAGAGTTAGATTCATAAAAAAAATACTTATTAATACAAGCAATTTTTACATATATCATAAAGCATAAGCACACTATATTACATATATTACACCACACGAATACAACTATCTTATTCCGACTCGCTTGTTTCTTCTTCTTCGGTTTTGGTTCGTTTTGCCAAGTTTCTAGGGATATATGATGTTCCCCTAATACGAGCCGTGGTTTTCCACATTGGTTTAGAAAAACCTGGTGGTTTAGAGGTTCCCGGGTCATTGTTACAACTTAAGGACTTCGGAGGTTGACGATACATATAAAGTTCATCGGGGTTGGAATTAGATTTCTCTATTTTTATGTCCTTTCCCTTATTATTTTCTTTTGCCTTTTTAAATTCAGTTGGGGTGATTTCTATAACATCATCGGAATTCTCGTCAGAATCCGATTCATCGGAGAATTGGTAATCCTCCCAATATTTTGCTTCCTTAGCGGAAACACCATTGACCATAATTAACCTTGGTCGGTTGATTGAGGATTTTCTTTTACTTAACCGTTTTATTATTTCCCCCACCGGTTCTATTTCTTCATCCGGTTCCGATTCTTCTTCCGGTTCCGATTCTTCTTCCGGTTCCGACTCTTCTTCAGGTTCCTCTTCGGGAACTTGTGAATCAGTCCACGAATCATTCCAATTTACATTTGACTCTTCATTATTATTAGGTGAGTCAATGGGACTTGTTCTAGAGGTAGACATCTATCACATAATATCAAACGCGTTAAGAGATTAATATATCACATAATATTCACATGTTAAAAATATATAGTTTCCAACAAAATTTGTTAAGCAATCATTTTTCAAGTAAACACGGTCGAAGTCCAGACTCACTAATGCATCCTAACAAACTCGATAAGACACACTAATGCAAAATTCTGGTTCTCTAAGACCAACGCTCTGATACCAACTGTAATGTCCCGTTCTTATTGATTAAAAACGTTCCATGTTAATTGATTTCGTTGCGAGGTTTTGACCTCTATATGAGACGTTTTTCAAAGACTGCATTCATTTTTAAAACAAACCATAACCTTTATTTCATAAATAAAGGTTTAAAAAGCTTTACGCAGATTATCAAATAATGATAATCTAAAATATCCTGTTTACACACGACCATTACATAATGGTTTACAATACAAATATGTTACATCGAAATCAGTTTCTTGAATGCAGTTTTTACACAATATCATACAAACATGGACTCCAAATCTTGTCCTTATTTTAGTATGCAACAGCGGAAGCTCTTAATATTCACCTGAGAATAAACATGCTTTAAACGTCAACAAAAAATGTTGGTGAGTTATAGGTTTAACCTATATATATCAAATCGTAACAATAGACCACAAGATTTCATATTTCAATACACATCCCATACATAGAGATAAAAATCATTCATATGGTGAACACCTGGTAACCGACATTAACAAGATGCATATATAAGAATATCCCCATCATTCCGGGACACCCTTCGGATATGATATAAATTTCGAAGTACTAAAGCATCCGGTACTTTGGATGGGGTTTGTTAGGCCCAATAGATCTATCTTTAGGATTCGCGTCAATTAGGGTGTCTGTTCCCTAATTCTTAGATTACCAGAATTAATAAAAAGGGGCATATTCGATTTCGATAATTCAACCATAGAATGTAGTTTCACATACTTGTGTCTATTTTGTAAATCATTTATAAAACCTGCATGTATTCTCATCCCAAAAATATTAGATTTTAAAAGTGGGACTATAACTCACTTTCACAGATTTTTACTTCGTCGGGAAGTAAGACTTGGCCACTGGTTGATTCACGAACCTATAACAATATATACATATATATCAAAGTATGTTCAAAATATATTTACAACACTTTTAATATATTTTGATGTTTTAAGTTTATTAAGTCAGCTGTCCTCGTTAATAACCTACAACTAGTTGTCCACAGTTAGATGTACAGAAATAAATCTATAAATATTATCTTGAATCAATCCACGACCCAGTGTATACGTATCTCAGTATTGATCACAACTCAAACTATATATATTTTGGAATCAACCTCAACCCTGTATAGCTAACTCCAACATTCACATATAGAGTGTCTATGGTTGTTCCGAAATATATATAGATGTGTCGACATGATAGGTCGAAACATTGTATACGTGTCTATGGTATCTCAAGATTACATAATATACAATACAAGTTGATTAAGTTATGGTTGGAATAGATTTGTTACCAATTTTCACGTAGCTAAAATGAGAAAAATTATCCAATCTTGTTTTACCCATAACTTCTTCATTTTAAATCCGTTTTGAGTGAATCAAATTGCTATGGTTTCATATTGAACTCTATTTTATGAATCTAAACAGAAAATGTATAGGTTTATAGTCGGAAAAATAAGTTACAAGTCGTTTTTGTAAAGGTAGTCATTTCAGTCGAAAGAACGACGTCTAGATGACCATTTTAGAAAACATACTTCCACTTTGAGTTTAACCATAATTTTTGGATATAGTTTTATGTTCATAATAAAAATCATTTTCTTAGAATAACAACTTTTAAATCAAAGTTTATCATAGTTTTTAATTAACTAACCCAAAACAGCCCGCTGTGTTACTACGACGGCGTAAATCCGGTTTTACGGTGTTTTTTGTGTTTCCAGGTTTTAAATGATTAAGTTAGCATATCATATAGATATAGAACATGTTTTTAGTTAATTTTAAAAGTCAAGTTAGAAGGATTAACATTTGTTTGCGAACAAGTTTAGAATTAACTAAACTATGTTCTAGTGATTACGAGTTTAAACCTTCGAATAAGATAGTTTTATATATATGAATCGAATGATATTATGAACATCATTACTATCTCAAGTTTAGTAGGTAAACCTACTGGAAGTGACAAGAAATGATCTAGCTTCAAAGGATCTTGGATGGCTTGAAAGTTCTTGAAGTAGGATCATGACACAAAAACAAGTTCAAGTAAGATTTTTACTCGAATTAAGATAGTTTATAGTTATAGAAATTGAATCAAAGTTTGAATATGAATATCACCTTGAATAAGAAAGATAACCTACTGTATATAACAAAGGTTTCTTGATCTTAGATGATTACTTGGAATGGATTAGAAAGCTTGGAAGTAAATTAGTAAACTTGAAGGGATTTTTGAAGTGTTCTTGAAGTGTTCTTCCTATGATGATTATAGCTTGATTCTTGAAGTGATTTTTGATGAAGATGATGATTAACTACTGGAAAAATACGTTCATAATAGTGTGTGTGTGTTGAGAGAGAATTAGAAAGAGAATTGGAAGTGAAATGGAGAGAATGATGAGTGGTAATTGGTGAGTGGTGAGTGGGGTTAAAAGGAGTTCTAGTTAGTTGACTAGCTCATGGTAGAAGTTAAAATTGATTAGTCATACATGACATAATCAAGAGTGGAATCCCATGCTAGTTCCTATTGGTATATACCCATAGTAAGTACGTTTTGAAGCTGTGTATAATACGGGTAAGAATACGACTAGAATTCTTGATGAAAGAAAAGAATGGGAAAGTAACTGTAACCATTTTCGTTAAGTATGAGTGTTTTGATATATGTCTTGAATTATTCCAAAAGTATTTTAATACATCTAAATACACTACATGTATATACATTTTAACTGAGTCGTTAAGTCATCGTTAGTCGTTACATGTAAGTGTTGTTTTGAAACCTTTAAGTTAACGATCTCAATTAATGTTGTTAACCCATTGTTTATTATATCTAATGAGATGTTAAATTATTATATTATCATGATATTATGATATATTAATATATCTTAATATGATATATATACATTTAAATGTCGTTACAACGAAAATCGTTACATATATGTCTCGTTTTGAAATCCTTAAGTTAGTAGTCTTGTTTATATGTATATAACTCATTGTTAATATACTTATGGAGATACTTACTTATCATAATCTCATGTTAACCATATGTATATCCATATATATATATCGTCATGTCGTTTTTACAAGTTTTAACGTTCGTGAATCGCCGGTCAACTTGGGTGGTCAATTGTCTATATGAAACATATTTCAATTAATCAAGTCTTAACAAGTTTGATTGCTTAACATGTTGGAAACATTTAATCATGTAAATATCAATCTTAATTAATATATATAAACATGGAAAAGTTCGGGTCACTACATAACATATCCCGTAAATTCCTCCGTAATCTACGAAATCTTTTACGCTATATATATAGTTATTCTATGTAATTAGAATACCACCCGATAGCTGGAAAATCATTTCATATCGAAAAATCCTTTATTCAATCGAACGAAATGGAATTCGTCATTAGTTCAAGTCCCTCAAATTCCGATATGGAATCCCACTCAAGCTCCGAAAGCAGTGTGACTGGAATGGATCAACAAATCAGCCATCATCTATTTTGGATGAATTGGGGATGGGTTCATAGCCTCCTCAATCATTGGAGACAAGAAGAAGGCGATCCTTTCCATCCACCACATTGCCCTCTTGGCGAAGAACCTGAAGCACTTACCGGCGAACCTGTCCGAAACACCATTTTCTCTCTCATCTCCAGAGTATCTCGTCATGATTATATACTACATCAAATTCTAGATTTTATTTATCCGCTCGTCCGAACCGACAATCACCCAGGTGTAATAGAAGAAGTCAACGTGATTCGCACTCAGGTAGTGGCTTTGGAGAATATGGTGCAAAGGTTACAAACACCAGAAGCAGCACCAGCAGCATAACCAGTACTACCATCATCAACGCCAACAGTACCATTACACCCCCAACCACAACCGCATCGTAAACCTCAACTTTACAATCTGTCCCACGAGCACCAATGTCATATGCCCTGTAGATACCAAGGAATACCAACAACAACAAACGATGAAGTATTTATTCATAACTTCATTGGAGAAACACTCCGCGGCGATTATGTAATCTCTAAAGTCTTAGAAATTATCTATTCTAACCCTAACCATAAATCAGATGAGTGAATCGAAATGATAGAAGGAAGAGTAGAAACCCTGACAAGAATGATGCGTGATTTATAAGCTAGACTTGTTTTACCAACAGTATCAACAGTACCGTAGCATCACCATCACAGTCAGTGTCATCAGTGTCATCAGAATCAGCAGCACCTATAACATCACAAACTCCGTCAGTTCAAGAATCACCGTGGACATCATTACGAATCAATGACGCGTATATTGTATCAACGAGTTATGAAGTATTAACTCATTTCCTCTGAAGAAATTATATGTATATTAGATATATATAAATTTTGAGATCAAAATAAATCTTTCGTACTAAGCTATTATGTATGATTTAAATAAGGGTAGATACTACTCGATTAAATTCATATTACTAATATGCTAAGATATACACCCTTCCTTAACAACTTAACCATCGTTAACTACAATCTCTGTTTTAATTCAATAAATTCCATCTCATAATAAATCAAGTGTATTATTCAAATATATGTTTGATTTTACACTTTCATCATCGATGTACTCGAAACTTTTCAAATAACATCATTCGTACTTTGAGAAATTCAAAAGAATTCCACGAACCGAACATCGTACATCAACAAATAACGAAGTATTGATTCATAATTTCAATGTCATTAAAGAAATACTCTGTAAAAGTTATGTAATTTTTAAAGCCTTTAGGGATATTCAATTCTAGTTACAACAGTAAATCAAATGAGTTTAATTTAACATTAACTCATTAAATCTATGTTACATATGAAGAAAATATACATATATATATTTTCATAAAGACTGTAATAAAATTCTTTTGTACAAAATATTAATTGTGAAATTTTTTTTAAAGGGTAGGTAATACCCGAGAGATATGTAAATTCACAATTAATATGTTACATTCTTCGAATCTGATTCAGCAAATCATCCATTATACTCCCTACTTTCACAACAATATACATTCTTTTATAGAAATCAAAACAACCATACTCATTCAAAATTTAATTACATATTCTGATTTTGAAATCTCAGAATTCAACTCGAGATATGACCAAAATCATCACTCTTAGATCCTTACATCTTTCACAAGCTATACTTTGACTTCAAAACTGTGTTAGAACATCATATGTATATTAACTATTACAATCTGCGTTCAAAACCCTTAGAAATTCCTGAAGACACTTCAAATAATGAATAATCGAGATGATGATCCAACCACATATTAACCACAGTCTTGCATCTGAAAAGCTCTCGAAACCAGAGTCATAATTTAACACGTATCCGTGTCAGACCCTTTGGCATTTATTAGCAAAAATAACTTTGCGATTCCTTTTCAAATTAGTCAGTTTTGTCACAGCTTCAGCAAGTCAACTTCGACTTTTCAGTTGAAACAGTCTTATTATAACCTTGATATAGACGTTGCCCTTTCGTCATCGTTACCGGAGAACCTTTTATGTCTCACCACATTAAAAATAAACTTACCAACAACTTCACTGATCTTTGACTTTCCGAAAAGTCATTATATTTATCGAAACCCCATCATTTACTCATCCGCATCTTGTAACAAGAATTGTCATGCCAATTACTGGGAATCAGCAATCAGTATTTTGAAATCTTGCAGCATGTATCCTCCAACGGTTATAGGTGTATATATAACGTCTATCTCCTAGACTTATATACTTTGAATGTGAAGTTTCTGAAAAACACCCTAAACTGCGAACTAGTTCTCCGAAGTTTGGAAAATGCTGATGAAGCAGCAAAAACTGTAAATGACCTTAACAGTCAAAAGTTTGATAATAAAGGATAGTGTGTTGGAAAAGCTCAGAAAAAGAGAAGGTTTGGAACTGGAAAACGGATTAAGCAAACCATGAAGGAGGCTATAGACAAATCACAAAGACTAAACCTAACTTCAAAGAATCCAAATGATTCAGTGTCTGCTGAAATTATTATCAAATACCTTACTCCTGACTCTAAACCCTTGTGAATAATATTCTTCATCATCCTCTGATCTTAGATATTCTAAGATATCATCATATCTTTCATTATAAATATCTTCAATGTTTCTGAAGATATCTTCATAACTATTGTTATTCGAAATCATTTACCTCTTTGCGCTATCTGTGTTACATCATAAAAGAAACTATTTTAGTTTCTAAATTCTGAAAAATTCGAATTTAAAATATGAAGTAGTGTTGGAAACTGAAGCATGAGTTAGTATAATATAATGACACTTGATCAACGTGATTATATTTGATGTCAAAGCTAAGGTATACGAAATAGTTTATATTTTACTAGGAAATACTATTAAATATGCTACAATTTTACACAAGATATTTATTTATTTATAGAATGGATATACTTAAACCTTGCTACAACACTTATAGGCAGTGTACCTAATCGTACAGTAGTGTAGTTTTTAGTAAGTCCGGTTCATTCCACAGGGAATCTTTTTTTTAAACAAAGCTCAGCGCTATATTAGTTTACTTTTATAAAAATACAAATATATATATAAGAATTATTATTATTATAAAGGGGGGTTTTTACCGTTTAATGACCGGTTTGTCGATTTTAAAACTTTAGTCGCAGTTAAAACCAAATGTAAAATATTAAAAATAAATACAAGACTTAAATTAAAGCATGAAGTAAATAACGATAAATGAAATTACGAATAATAAAAGTGCGATAAAATAAACTTGCGATAATTAAAAAGTACGATAATTAAAAGTGCAATTAAATAAAATAACAATAAAAATGCGATAATTAGAAGTGCAATTAAATATAAAATAAAGGAAATTAAATATGAAATAAAAGAATTATGCTTATTTAAACTTCCGTAATCATGATGTTTGACGTGTTGATTTTTGTTTTATGCCCATGGGTTAATTGTCCTTTGTCCTGGATTATTTAATATGTCCGTCTGGTTTTTGTCCATAACAGTCCATCAGTCGTAAATATAAAGTGCGAGTGTCCTCGTCAAATTATTCTTATACCCAAAGTTAAATATTCCAACTAATTGGGGATTCGAATTGTAACAAGGTTTTAATACTTTGTTTAATGAATACACCAGGTTATCGACTGCGTGTAAACCAAGGTTTTACTACTTTGTTAACAATTACACCAATTACCCTTGAATGTAATTTCACCCTTGTTTTAATTATTCTAGTGGCTATTAATCCATTCCCGTGTCCGGTTTAATGAACGATTATTCGTACATATAAATACCCCGCCCATCGTGTCCGATCGAGTGTATATGGTAATTTATAGGGACGCCCAATTATAAATCTTTATATTAACATTAACAAACTATCATTTAGTTAAACAAATATAAAGCCCATTAATAGCCTATAGTCTAATTTCCACAAGTGTCGTTCTTTTGTCCAAACCCCAATTATGGTACAAAGCCCAATTACCCAATTTTAGTAATTAGCCCAACATCATGATTACTTCGTTTTAAATAAGCATAATAATAACTTAGCTACGAGACATTAATGTAAAAAGGTTGAACATAACTTACAATGATTAAAAATAGCGTAGCGTTACACGGACAGAATTTCGACTTACACCCTTACAACATTCGCTAACATACCCTTATTATTAGAATTATAATTAAAATTAAAATATAAATTATAAATATAAATATAAATTTTACGTATGAATGAGGAAGAAAAAGATTGATTTTTACGATCAGAATTCGGTTGGCTTTATAGGCAGAATTTCATTTTGGGGCTCCGCGACTCGCGGCATTTTTGCCTTCAAACTCCGCGAGTCGCGGAAAATGAAATTACAGCTCAGCCCCTTGGAGTCTTTCTCTGCCGACGGTTTTTATTTATAAATATAATATATATATAATTAATATAATTAATTATATATTATATTTATATACATAGTTAACTTGTAATTTTTAGTCCGTTGCGTCGAGCGTTAAGAGTTGACTCTGGTCCCGGTTCCGGATTTTCGAACGTCCTTGCGTACAATTTAATATCTTGTACTTTGCATTTTGAATCTTGTACTCTTGTAATTTCGAGACGTTTCTTATCAATAATTGGAACCTTTTTTATTGTCTTTTGTACTTTTGAGCTTTTTGGTCGTTTGCGTCTTCAATTCGTCGAATCTGTCTTTTGTCTTCACCTTTTATTATTTAAACGAATATCACTTGTAAATAGAACAATTGCAACTAAAAGCTTGTCTTTCTTGAGAAATAATGCTATGAAATATATGTTCGTTTTTAGCATTATCAAATATTCCCACACTTGAGCGTTGCTTGTCCTCAAGCAATATCGTCTTGAAATACTAGAATCACTTCTTTATTCTTCACACTTTGTACATCAGTGATTTCTATACGGCGGTATAAACAATGGTAGTAACGATATGGTTTACAGTCCCACATGACTATAAAAATTTAGATCCATTAAGGAAATTGGATCTTTATGAAAACATTTGATCTTTTGAAAATTAAATCTAGTTTTTACCCTAGATAAGTTTTCCGGGATAACCCTTTACCGGTGTTTGCAAAATATTTTTGTGGGTTTGGTGGGTTTCAGATTTGAAAATTTTAGCTCAAAACTTGCGGTTTTTTGTCACCCACTTGCTAACCTTGTATTTGGAAAGCAACACGTCCAGTTTACTTGTTCCGTATATTACCTTTCGGTAAACTACCATCCGGTTGTAAAGGAAAGCGTTGAACAAGCAACTGTTAAGGCAATGTCCCCTGACATGCTTTTAATTATGGTCTATAACGTGTCGGACGCAATTACTATCCTTGGTAGGAGCAATAGTAAAGCTCACCCTTATAATTTTTCGGTATGGCACAAGGTCCTGTCTTTGACCATGCTATGCAACCACCATTCTTACGGTTGACACCCGATTTGGTTCAGGTGACCTAATGAATTCCAGGTGAATTCCTAGGATTTTACGTTCAATGGTAATGAACGCATTGAAAATAGGGTTTTCAGAAAACAAATCGGTTTATAATTTTGATCAAAATATTTTCTCGTTCAAGCTCGAGTTTAGATATCATTGAATTCCATGAGTTTGAATTCTCAATCTTTAAGGTCAATCTCTAGGATTGAGTAATATCAGGCTTAAAAGCTGATTTTTAATCTTTAAGGAGATTATCCTTTCTGGGGATCTGATTTATTAGTCTTATCCAGCTAATTTGCATGGTGCCCCCCCCCCCATTGTACAAGATAAATCCTTCTCATGGTTAGGATAAATCTGACCACTTGGCGACCCTGTTTAATGCTGAGGTCCGTGGATTTCCTGCTGATTTTAGTGATGACTTTTCTAGATTTTTCGTCAACCTACAGCTAGTCTGGACGACAACTTCATGACCTAAATCAAGAAGCGCGTTTCTTTTTCGGAAGACTTTACTTCCTTTTAATGATGGAATTGATTCATCGTGTAGATCCATCTCTTCTTTTCTTTCATCGGGTAAAACAGTTTAGTTTAGCCCAAAGCAAAAGTATTTTCAGTTATTTGTTACAGAAATATGTGACATATGTTTAAGATAACTTGGTAAATTTTCCCACACTTGGCTTTTATTTTCCTTTTTATCGTCCTCTATTCCATTTTAAATGAATTTTAACATTTTAGTTTGTTTCTCAATTTATGTCCTTTCCGAGGTAACAATAATTTCGGTGTTAAAACCTAGTTTTATCGTTCATAAATATATATAAACATGAATTTGAGTTCATTTAATTGGAAATTTTTTAAAATTTTTTACTAGAATTGGGTAGTTAGTATATAAGACTAGGGCTGTTCTTTTTTATCAGAGAGCACTAGATTATAATACAACTACTGCTTTACTAGTATTTTTAATGGTAACCAAGTGTTTAAGATAAAAAATTTTAAAATCCGAAAGAATTTAACCCCTTCCCACACTTAAGATCTTGCAATGCCCTCATTTGTAAGAAATCAGTAACAATTTAAATTATTGAGGGTGATTAGTGTGAAAATGATTAAATTTTTACCAAAGTTTCCAAATATATTGGCGTTTGTTTGCTGAATGATAAATGGTGCACATCATTTGTTCATTCCGTCTTGTTGTTATTTCACATATATTTTGCATCTTGTCGTCAAAATTAGTTGCTTTTGCTGAACTTAATGCCAGTCTTTGAAAATGCGTTGTTTTACCCTGTTGTGTACATAAGATAAACTGCAAACATATATACATATTTTTGAAGTTTGGTATATTACCCCACATTCAAAAATTATTAAAATCTAAGAATAAAAGTTAGATAATTATAAAAATGATTACAATATTAACAAAAGTATTAAACGTATCAATAATTACAAATTACAAAATAAAAAAAAAATAATAATAAGTAAACTAAGGATGATATTGGTACCAATAGGGGTTCCAGGCATAACCATAGGTACTATAGAATGCTTCGGCAGGGTCATACGTAGGATATGGTGGCTGCATCTCTATAGACCAGGGAGGGAAGATGGGTTTCGGTGTAGGAATATAGTTTCTACCTATATGTTGGCAATGAGCTATGATTTGATTCTGATGAACTTGCCAATCTTCAAATGCTCTCTGTCTAGCATTTTCGTATTCCTGAGAAGCTATAAACCTTTGCATTTCTTGCATCTCATTCCCCCCTCCTACATTACCTTGCTGTTGGTTTCTCTCCACCTGTGGATGTCTACCATGGTATCGTACTGCGGCGTTATTTCGCCTCTTTAAAACTTTCGCACCATGGTATACATTTAAACCTATAGTATCGCGGGGTTCTGGTTCTTCTACTAATAATCCCCCCCGACTTATATCCACACCGAGATATTCACCAATCAAAGTAATAAAAATACCACCTCCTATTATGCTATGCGGTCGCATCCCCCAAACCATAGCTGATAAATAATAACCCACACAATACGGTATACTTACAGCGCTTTGTGGGTCTCGAATACACATATGGTAAAACAAATCCTGTTCATTTACTTTTTCCTTGTTCTTACCCCTTTGTGTAATCGAATTGGCTAAAAACCTATGAATCACTCTTAATTCGGCTCTATCTATATCCAAATAAGAGTAATTTCCCCCTTTTGAAACGGTGATGGCTTGTCATTTGACTCCACACACCGTGTGTATCAAAATTTTCATCTATCTTTCTACCGTTTAGTATCAATCCTCTACAATCGGCAGACGCTAACTCCTCAGGCGAATATATACGTAAAGCCTGAGCCATGTCCAGTAAAGACATGTGGCGCATCGAACCACCTAACAAAAATCTAATAAAAGAACGATCGGTTAAACTAGCTACCCGATCATTCAACTCTATACTACATAATAATTCTTCACACCATACTTTATATACAGGTCTACGTATGGTGAATAAACGTACCCAGTCATTAAAATAAGAATTACCATACCTCTGTACAAGTAATTCCCTAATTGGCCCGGCCAATTCTACAGCTTCTAAGGATCCCCATTCTATGACCCTCGGTACCTCAACAACCTTAGAATGAAGAGTATGCAAACCCCTTTGATATTTTGGATAATCTATCCAAAGTCTGTCAATTCTCAGGTTCGGGTGCAACTCTTCCAAGTGCATATCAGAAAAGGTCATGACTGGATGAGGTATATCCTGCTTGTAGTAGTTATCCACCTCCTGTTGTTCCAAATTCTCAGCAGGAGCATTGCGGGCTTGGGATGAAGATTCACCCCTTTCAGTCTGCAAAACACATCAAACACAAATTTTGTGCATCCAAATATGCATTAGTGTCAGTAAAATCATCAATCAAAATAATTACAATGACATTATCAATTTATATCAAACTTAAGCTTATTTTCATATTTTCATCAAATCTACACTTTTTCAAATAAGCTTATACGAAAATGTTCGCCTAGTTCATAATCATTCAACTCAAATAACATGTCAAAATAATCATTACTAGCAATTAAACAAGTCTCAAATGGCATTATCTTTCAAAAATCAAGTTCATGAATTTTAGACTTGAAAAAGTCTACTTTAATTCTCAAAATCATGTTTAGGCTCAAAGTTTGGATCATTTAACTACCTAGACATGTTACACTACTCAATTTAGCAACAATTCATGACAAAAATCAGCCATAACCTGTTTATATCAAAAAGCCCCAATTTTGCTCAAGAACACAAACCCTAGATTATTCAAAATTTGAAGTTTAAGGCTTCTAATCATGTTAAACAGCATCAATCTAGGTTATACAAGCATAATACATAAACAATTTAAACCTAATTACACTAAAAAGCATCAAAATCAAATTGGAAAAAAAAATTGATCAAGAACATCAAATTTCGAATTAAATGGTGTTTAGGTGTAGAAATTTACCGTTTTTCTTGAGTAATTCTTAGATAGCATCCTTCTCAACATGATTTTAGCAAAAGATTTGGTGATTAACGGTTAAAAATTGTGATTTTGGGGGTGTTTTTGGGTGTATTTTCGGCAGTATGTTCGCAGTTTTTCTGTGGGTTTTGTGTGGAATGAGCTGGTTCAGCTCTTAAATTTTTTTTTCTGTAATCCGGTCGTCCCGCGACTCGCGGGGATTAACCCTCCAAACTCCGCGAGTCGCGGAGTTTTTTTTTTTTTTTTTTTTTTTTTTTTTTTTTTTTAATCATTAACTTTTGAAACAATTAAGTACTTAATTTTAAAATTTTGTTTCCCTTGTTATTTAGGACGAGGTCGTTTCGGATCGATGTCCTAGTCCGTCCCTCGACAAAATTTTAAAATTTGTCTTTTTGTAGCGATTGTTTTAAAAGCTAAGATTTTTGGGTTTTTTCAATGTTTTTGGCATAC
Source organism: Rutidosis leptorrhynchoides (assembly GCF_046630445.1). NCBI lineage: Eukaryota > Viridiplantae > Streptophyta > Magnoliopsida > Asterales > Asteraceae > Rutidosis > Rutidosis leptorrhynchoides. Next base: position 78,143,763 of record NC_092336.1, on the reverse strand, counting down.
TTTAATTCAATAAGATTAAAAATAATGATAATAAAAGTTCTCGTCCCTCCCTCGGGTAAAGCAATTTCGGTTCAAAGACCTAGTCTTCAACTTACGACGAATTTTAAAAATCATATTCTTAACTTAATGAGATAAAGTAAATTTTTGTTTTTAAATTCACATAACTTAAATATAAAATTCAAAATTAATATTAAAAATTCACACCAAACTTAAAATTTAAAATGCATAAAATTAAAAATTTATATTTTAAAAATTAAAAGTTCACACCAATCTTAATTTAAAAATTCATATTATAAATTCACACCAAACTTATATTAATTTTTTAAATATTTACAATTTTAAATATATTGTTTTTATAAAGTTTACAATATTAATTTAAGATTTAAATATTAATTTTAAAAACATGGTAAAAATAAAATTAAAAATCTTTTTTTTTCTTTTTATCCCACTTTAATCAATCAAATATTATCAAAAATATGCGCCCCTCTTTTCGGTAAAGTAATTTCGGTTCCAAGACCTAATTTAACTCATGACGAATTTTTGAAATATTTTGGGTTGATTGATTAAAGATATTTATACCTTAAGAATAAACGTTAAATTTCGCAGTGATGTAATAAATTTTTGAATGATATCAATAATTTCGGTCGCCAAACCTAATTTTATTCAATACCAATTTAATACTTTTTAGCGAACAAATTAGCGTTTATTATCAAAAGGTTAAAAATAAAAATAAAAATAAAAATAAAAACTGTACAGACATACCTGTGGAATAGATTTCTTAGTTATATGATCTATCCCATTCATAAGATAGTCGGTTTAATTGGTTTTCCATGGCTACATAGGCGTAACCTCGAGCATTCAGTGTCTTTTCTTCTAAACATATGAACGGTCCGTCTCTGCATAAAGTAACAAATTCGGTATTTGAATAGGTTTGATTATTTAAACATTTACCTCCATGTGACCATTTTCCGCATTTGTGACATCTTTCTAGGTGTCGTGCTCTTCTTTTCGCTGCGGATTTTGATTTTCCTTTACCATTTTGTAACTTATTATCTTCGCATCTGGATTCTTTTCTAACTCCGTCCATTCTTTCTCTGATTACTGATACTAATTCACTTGGTAGTATGTCATTATTTCTTTTAGTGATCAAAGTGTGTAGCATTAGACCATGGTTTAGTTCACAGGCAGTCTTCATTTTGTAAAAACCTAAAAAAAAATAAAAATTCAGAATGGGGGGAGAAGACTAGTTCTTTAGGGTCTGCTAGGGAAAGACCATTCGGGTTCCATTTTCGAGAACTACACGAAAACAGATAATCTAACTCTAACAGAAATACATATTATCCTTTAATGACTTGATTCTCCCCACACTTAGTTAGCTGTGGTGTCGAAATTGTGATTAACTTCGTTGTCGACTTCCATCGGACCATGTATGTAATGTTTAACTCTGTGACCATTAACTTTAAATTCAATCCCATTTGAATTTATCAATTCTATCGTTCCGTATGGGAAAACTCTTTTGACTATGAATGGTCCAGACCATCTTGATTTCAATTTTCCAGGAAATAGCTTGAATCGTGAATTGAAAAGAAGAACTCTGTCTTCTTCTTTAAATTCTTTTGAACTTCTGATTCTTTTATCATGCCATTTCTTCGTTCTTTCTTTATAGATTAACGAATTTTCGTATGCTTCATGTCTTAATTCTTCTAATTCGTTTAGTTGACTTAATCGTAGACGTCCAGCTTCATGTAAATCAAGATTACATGTCTTCAAAGCCCAAAATGCTTTGTGTTCAATTTCTACTGGAAGATGACATGCTTTTCCATAAACAAGTCTAAAAGGTGTGGTTCCAATTGGAGTTTTGTAGGCTGTTCTAAAAGCCCAGAGTGCATCCTCCAATTTAATGGACCATTCCTTCGGATTTGATCCTACGGTTTTCTCTAGAATACGTTTTAAAGCTCGGTTGGTATTTTCAACTTGTCCACTTGTTTGTGGATGATATGCGGTGGAGATTTTATGAGTTACTCCATATCTTTTAAGAACTTTCTCAAGTTGATTATTACAGAAATGAGTACCCCGATCACTTATTAAAGCTTTCGGTGTTCCAAACCTTGCAAAAAGACGTTTTAAAAAGTTGACTACAACTCGTGCATCGTTAGTTGGGAGAGCTTGTGCTTCCGCCCATTTAGATACATAATCAATGGCTACGAGTATATATAGATTATTATGAGATTTTGGAAATGGACCCATAAAGTCAATACCCCAAATGTCAAATACTTCACATACTTGGATGACATTTTGTGGCATTTCATCACGTTGACTTATTTTTCCGGCCCTTTGACATGCATCACAGGATTTGCAAAGAAGGTGTGCGTCTTTGTAAATTGTTGGCCAATAGAATCCAGCATCATAAACTTTTCTTGCTGTTAGTTGAGGCCCATAATGCCCTCCTGTTGGTCCTGTGTGACAATGGTTTAATATTTTACTAGCTTCATCTCCAAATACACATCGGCGTATTATTCCATCGGGACAACTTTTAAACAGATGTGGATCTTCCCAGAAATAGTGTTTTATATCACTGAAGAATTTCTTTCGTTTTTGGTACGATAATCCTTTTTCAAGGAATCCACAAACTAAGTAGTTTGCATAGTCTGCAAACCATGGGATTTCTTTATAATCTATCTTCAATAGATATTCATCAGGAAAGTTGTCTTGTATGGCCGATTCATTTAGAACTTCTAATTCGGGATTTTCAAGACGAGAAAGATGATCAGCGGCGAGATTTTCTGCTCCTCTTTTATCTCGGATTTCAATATCAAACTCTTGTAAGAGTAAGATCCAACGGATTAATCTTGGTTTAGCATCTTGTTTTGAAAATAGGTATCTAAGAGCAGAATGGTCGGTATAGACCACCGTTTTTGCTAGAACGAGATATGATCGAAATTTGTCAAAAGCAAAGACAATAGCAAGGAGTTCTTTTTCAGTAGTTGTATAGTTCGTTTGTGCTCCTTGTAATGTCTTACTAGCATAATATATAGGTTGAAATCGTTTTTCAATCCTTTGTCCTAAAACGGCTCCCATTGCAAAATCACTTGCATCGCACATGAGTTCAAATGGTAGATTCCAATTTGGCGTTATCATGATCGGCGCATTAGTGAGTTTCTCTTTAAGAATATTAAAAGATTTGATACACTCATCTGAAAAGATGAATGGCGCATCCTTTTCTAGGAGTTTATTCATAGGAGTGGCAATTTTAGAAAAATCTTTTATGAAACGTCGGTAAAAACCGGCATGCCCTAGAAAACTCCTAACTCCTCTAACATTTGTGGGATGTGGAAGTTTAGCAATTACATCTACTTTAGCTCTATCCACTTCAATTCCTTCTTTTGAAATTTTATGTCCAAGAACGATTCCTTCTTTAACCATGAAATGGCATTTCTCCCAATTAAGAACTAGATTTGATTTTTCGCATCTAATTAGCATTCGTTCCAGATTAACTAGACATGATTTAAATGTATCACCGAAGACTGAAAAGTCATCCATGAATACTTCCATGCATTCTTCTATCATGTTGTGAAAAATCGCCATCATACACCTTTGAAAGGTTGCAGGGGCGTTGGAAAGTCCAAATGGCATGCGTTTGTAAGCAAAAGTACCATAAGGGCACGTGAATGTGGTTTTCTCTTGATCTTCGGGTGCTATTGGAATTTGAAAATATCCGGAAAATCCATCTAGAAAACAATAGTAACTGTTTCCGGCTAACCTTTCCAACATTTGATCAATGAAAGGTAAGGGAAAGTGATCTTTTCTGGTGGCGTCATTTAATTTTCTATAATCAATACATACACGCCATCCTGTTACAGTCCTAGTAGGAATAAGCTCATTTTTCTCATTTGTGATGACAGTCATGCCACCCTTCTTAGGCACGCATTGAACTGGGCTTACCCATGGACTATCAGAAATTAGATATATCAAACCTGCATCTAGCAGTTTAATAATCTCTTTCTTAACTACATCTTGCATATTAGGATTTAGTCTTCGTTGGCGTTGCACATACGTTTTATGACCTTCTTCCATAAGAATTTTATGTGTGCAATACGAAGGACTTATTCCTTTAATATCATGAATCTTCCATGCAATGGCTGGTTTATGAGCTTTCAACACAGAAATGAGTTGTGATTTCTCATTTTCAGTAAGAGAAGACGATATTATTACAGGTAATTCAGATTCACCATGTAAATAAGCGTATTCCAAATGGTTTGGAAGTGGCTTTAACTCTAATTTCGGAGGTTCTTCTATCGATGATTTGTATCGATATCTGTCTTCTTCTTTTAGCATTTGAATTTCTTCTGTTGTTGGTTTATATCCATTAGCTATAAGTGTAGCTAACATTTCAGCTTCATCAATTGGTTCATTACCTTCTCTTAAAGAACATTCTCCTGTTCCTTGTAATTCTGGAAATTCTTCTAATAATTCTGCATGTGCATCTATAGTTTGAATATAATAACATGTATCATCTGCAGATTGTGGTTGTTGCATTGCTCTATCAACTGAAAAGGTAACACTCTCATCCTCTATACTTAGGGTCAGTTTCTTACCGAACACGTCTATCATTGCTTTAGCCGTGTTTAAGAATGGTCTTCCTAATATGAGAGGAACTTGAGAATCTTCTTCCATGTCCAGAACAACAAAATCTACTGGAAATACTAAAGTACCAACTTTAACTAGCATGTTCTCCATTATCCCTCTAGGATATTTTATTGATCTATCGGCTAGTTGTATGCTTATTCTGGTTGGTTTCAATTCTCCAAGGTCTAGTTTAGCGTATAGTGAATACGGCATTAGATTTATACTAGCACCTAAGTCTGCCAATGCTTCTATTGAACTAAGACTACCCAGAAAACATGGAATTGTGAAACTTCCTGGATCAGATAGTTTTTCTGGTATCTTATTCAACAGCACTGCTGAACAATTAGCATTCATAGTAACAGCCGAGAGTTCTTCCATTTTCTTTCTATTTGAGATTAGATCTTTCAAGAATTTAGCATATCTAGGCATTCCTGAAATCACATCAATGAAAGGAAGATTTACATTTATCTGTTTAAACATATCCAAAAATTTGGATTGCTCGGCTTCAAGTTTCTCTTTCTTCATTTTACTCGGGTAAGGAAGTGGTGGTTGGTATGGTTTAACATAAGGTTTAGCCTTAGCTGTGTTATCTTCATTAACCTTTTCAACTACCGGTTCTTTTTCCTTATCTTGATCAGGTTGTGGTTCTTGTGGAGTAGGAATGGCTTCATCAGAAGTTACAGGTATTTCAGGTGGTTTAAGTGTTGTACCACTTCTTGTGGTAATGGCTTTAGGTGTTTCATTCCGGGGGTTAGCGTTTGTATCGCTCGGTAGACTTCCAGATTTTCTTTCACCTATTAACCTTGCTAGGTTACTTACTTCTTGTTCCAGATTTTGAATAGAAGCTTGTTGATTTCTAAATGCTTGAGCATTTTGTTCATTGGTTTGTTTCTGAGATGTGAAAAACTGTGTTTGAGTTTCAACTAGCTTTGTCATCATATCTTCTAAATTCGGCTTTTTATCATCGGTTTGTTGTGGTGGTTTGTTTTGAAAATTCGGTCTTTGCTGATTGTAATTATTATTGGATACTTGTTGATTGCTAGGACCTTGTTGGTTGTTGTATGGAATATTTTGGTTATAATTCTGGTTTTGATTGTAAATCGGTCTTGGCGGTTGATAATTATTTTGATAATTATTTCCAGGCCTTTGGTTTATGTATAAAATATTCTCTCTTTGTTCCATTGTTAATTCAATACTGAGACAATCTTTTGTCAAATGTGGTCCTCTACACTGCTCACAACTAATTCGTATTGAGTGAATATCCTTAGTCATCTTTTCCATTCGTCTCTCCACAGCATCTATCTTTGCGGAAATGGAATCTAAGTCATGGCTAGAATCGGCTCTAGCTGCTTTAGATGATCTAATGATATCTTTTTCTTGGTGCCACTCATGTGAGTGGGAAGCAGTGTTATCAATAATTTTGTAAGCATCAGTTTCGGTTTTCTTCATAATAGAACCACCAGCTGCTATATCTATGTCTTTTCTTGTAGTGATGTCGCATCCTTGGTAGAATATTTGTACTATTTGACAGGTGTCTAAACCATGTTGCGGACATCCTCTTAATAACTTTCCATATCTTGTCCACGCCTCATATAGAGTTTCATTTGGTTTCTGTGTGAACGTAACAATTTCTGCTTGAAGTCTTACGGCTTTAGATGCAGGAAAGAATTGTTTAAGAAATTTGTCAACTAAAACGTCCCATGTATCGATCGCCCCTTCAGGTAACGATTCCAACCAATCTTTGGCTTCTCCCTTTAAAGTCCAGGGAAATAACATGAGATATATCTGTTCATCCTCCACTTCTCGGATTTTAAATAGTGTGCAGATCCTATTAAAGGTACGTAGATGTTCATTTGGATCTTCCTTCGGCGCACCACTAAATTGGCATTGATTAGTCACCATGTGTAGAATTTGTCCTTTGATTTCATAATCTGGCGCATTAATGTCTGGATGAGTAATTGCGTGACCTTGGCCAGTGCGTTTAGCTCTCATTCGGTCTTCCATACTTAAAGGTTCCAAATTCTCCATAATTGAATTTGTTGAATCGGTATCACTAGATGATTCTGATTTAATGGTTCGTTCCTCAACAATCTCTGTTTGAATGATTGGTGGCTCCGGAGGAAAGTTTAATGGTTCAGGATCTACGAACCGTTCCTGAATATTTTCCGGATTCTCAATTGTGAGGTCGGGTTCAAAAAATGGATTATCGGAAATTTGAACTGAAGTACTTGGTCTATTGGATGACGATTCTAAAGAAAAATCAACGGCGGTTATATTTGCTAAATGTCTTGATCTAGTTACAGGTGGTGAACGTACAAAAGGTGGTGAACGTCTTGCTCGGTGCATTCACGGAATATCCTATTAGTTTTTAAAAAGGAAGAAAAATTATAATAAGTTATCCAACCAATAGACTTTTCTGATTTTGCCCACGTTTCGAATAGCCAAAAGATGCAGCAGAGGGGCAGGATTCGTTTGGTCTCAATATAATTGAGGACTGTTTGGCTCCAATAACCCGGTCCACGTACAAATCCAACTATTACTACGAACCAGAAAATTTTGATGTCTATTAATTTAACCACTTAAAATAAATTTTCGTAATTTTAAGAAATTTAGATAAGAAGTAGAATAAAAATCTATGTCCTAAAACTAGAATAGCAAGAAATAAGAAAGAAAAAGAGTTCGTCGGAAAAAAGGTTGAAAAAGGAAAAAAAATGGTTGAAAAATAAAAGGTGACGAAAAAAATAAAAAAATAAAAGAAACTTATAAAACTTAAAAATACTTGACTAACCTAATCTTATTACTACAACTAACTTAAAATTATAATCGCAAATTGAAATTACTAATTGGAATGATAATTGATACATAGTAAAAGGTGTCTAAAAATATTAAAGCTTACAGGAAAAACTGAATCCCAAATGAAAATAACTTAAAAAGAAACTAAAACTTAAAAAGGCGTCGCAAAATTCTAAAGCACCTAAATCTTAGTCTAAAGAAAAAGTACTTAAGGAATTCTACGGCAAAGCCTAAAAATCTAGGAGTAAAAATGACTATAGCAAAAACTATGTTTAAAATTAAATATGAGCTAAAAATACAAAAGTTATGCTACAACGATTAAAAAGGGACAAAATATAAAAATATACAAAAAGTTGTAAAAAGTACAATTTTTATAAAAATATTATTTTTATATTATTTATTTAATAAAACTACTAATTTTACAATTTAATAAAACTAATTAATACTAAATACATAAATTAAATAAAAAGTAAAAGTTAAAATAAAATTAATTATAATAATAATAATAATTAGGGTTAATTAATAATAATAATTATTAATAATCCGTAATAAATGCAGGATTAGGGTTTTGTCGCTTGTCAGAAAGTCTCCGCGAGTCGCGGTATTTATTGCATCAAACCCCGCGAGTCGCGGGGTTCAGAATTTCAGATCTGGAGCAGTTTGAAATTTTACGCGTTTTTTTTCTTTTTTTTTTATTTTTTTATTTTTAATTTCTGTTTTTAATTTTCTGTTTTAATAAAAGTATTTATATAATAACAACTTATATATAAAAACTAAAATAGAAATATTTATAATTTTATAAATAAAAATCTTAAAACTAGATTTATATATATATATATATATATATATATATATATATATATATATATATATATATATATATATATATATATATATATATTTAAATAAAAATAAAATACTTAAATAAAACTTATGTTTTTATAAGATAAAAATAAAGAAACTTTATAAAACTTAAATATTTAACAAAATCTTAAAAATACTTATATTTTTGTTTTTCTTTTTATATTTTCGTATTTTTTACAAAAGCAACTTTTAATAGAAGTAAACTAAAAATCTTTTTTTTTTTTTTAATATTAGCGTTGCGCTTCCGGCGTTTAGAAAGTTCCCCGGCAGCGGCGCCAAAAATAACTTGATGTCAAAGCTAAGGTATACGAAATAGTTTATATTTTACTAGGAAATACTATTAAATATGCTACAATTTTACACAAGATATTTATTTATTTATAGAATGGATATACTTAAACCTTGCTACAACACTTATAGGCAGTGTACCTAATCGTACAGTAGTGTAGTTTTTAGTAAGTCCGGTTCATTCCACAGGGAATCTTTTTTTTTAAACAAAGCTCAACGCTATATTAGTTTACTTTTATAAAAATACAAATATATATATAAGAATTATTATTATTATAAAGGGGGGTTTTTACCGTTTAATGATCGGTTTGTCGATTTTAAAACTTTAGTCGCAGTTAAAACCAAATGTAAAATATTAAAAATAAATACAAGACTTAAATTAAAGCATGAAGTAAATAACGATAAATGAAATTACGAATAATAAAAGTGCGATAAAATAAACTTGCGATAATTAAAAAGTACGATAATTAAAAGTGCAATTAAATAAAATAACAATAAAAATGCGATAATTAGAAGTGCAATTAAATATAAAATAAAGGAAATTAAATATGAAATAAAAGAATTATGCTTATTTAAACTTCCGTAATCATGATGTTTGACGTGTTGATTTTAGTTTTATGCCCATGGGTTAATTGTCCTTTGTCCTGGATTATTTAATATGTCCGTCTGGTTTTTTTCCATAACAGTCCATCAGTCGTAAATATAAAGTGCGAGTGTCCTCGTCAAATTATTCTTATACCCGAAGTTAAATATTCCAACTAATTGGGGATTCGAATTGTAACAAGGTTTTAATACTTTGTTTAATGAATACACCAGGTTATCGACTGCGTGTAAACCAAGGTTTTACTACTTTGTTAACAATTACACCAATTACCCTTGAATGTAATTTCACCCCTGTTTTAATTATTCTAGTGGCTATTAATCCATTCCCGTGTCCGGTTTAATGAACGATTATTCGTACATATAAATACCCCGCCCATCGTGTCCGATCGAGTGTATATGGTAATTTATAGGGACGCCCAATTGTAAATCTTTATATTAACATTAACAAACTATCATTTAGTTAAACAAATATAAAGCCCATTAATAGCCCATAGTCTAATTTTCACAAGTGTCGTTCTTTTGTCCAAACTCCAATTATGGTACAAAGCCCAATTACCCAATTTTAGTAATTAGCCCAACATCATGATTACTTCGTTTTAAATAAGCATAATAATAACTTAGCTACGAGACATTAATGTAAAAAGGTTGAACATAACTTACAATGATTAAAAATAGCGTAGCGTTACACGGACAGAATTTCGACTTACACCCTTACAACATTCGCTAACATACCCTTATTATTAGAATTATAATTAAAATTAAAATATAAATTATAAATATAAATATAAATTTTACGTATGAATGAGGAAGAAAAAGATTGATTTTTACGATCAGAATTCGGTTGGCTTTATAGGCAGAATTTCATTTTGGGGCTCCGCGACTCGCGGCATTTTTGCCTTCAAACTCCGCGAGTCGCGGAGAATGAAATTACAGCTCAGTCCCTTGGAGTCTTTCTCTGCCGACGGTTTTTATTTATAAATATAATATATATATAATTAATATAATTAATTATATATTATATTATATTTATATACATAGTTAACTTGTAATTTTTAGTCCGTTGCGTCGAGCGTTAAGAGTTGACTCTGGTCCCGGTTCCGGATTTTCGAACGTCCTTGCGTACAATTTAATATCTTGTACTTTGCGTTTTGAATCTTGTACTCTTGTAATTTCGAGACGTTTCTTATCAATAATTGGAACCTTTTTTATTGTCTTTTGTACTTTTGAGCTTTTTGGTCGTTTGCTTCTTCAATTCGTCGAATCTGTCTTTTGTCTTCACCTTTTATTATTTAAACGAATATCACTTGTAAATAGAACAATTGCAACTAAAAGCTTGTCTTTCTTTTTACTTTACTTTAACTTTAATAATTCACTTTAATAATTCATACTTTAATAATTCACTTTAATAATTCATACTTTAATAATTCACTTTAATAATTCATACTTTAATAATTCACTTTAATAATTCATACTTTAATAATTCACTTTAATAATTCATACTTTAATAATTCACTTTAATAATTCATACTTTAATAATTCATACTTTAATAATTCACTTTAATAATTCAAAAATCTATTATAAATAGAATTCAATAGGTTTCATTATTTCATAGAAACTTGAAAATATTTTTTTCCTAAACTCTCTCAATCGATTTACATATATATATTTACTCCGTATTATTTCAATATATTATTAGTAAACATAAAATATTACGATAGAGTGCTGTCCGAGTGATTTCAAAATTGTTTTTCGAGTGGGATAGAGCTAAGAAAATTATGGTTTATAGCTATGGAGGTTATGGGTATGGTTCGGGAGTATTGCTCATGAGTCAAACTAGTGTTTATCATCTTCGTTGCGTCTACGTACTTTTCCTGCAATATTGAATCTCAATATTGATACGTGAGCACTCATAACTTAACTTTTATATATTATTAGTGTATCCCTGACTAGTGCTCGAGTATATAGGATTATGCATGCTTATACGTTCGTTATTGTCATTAGATAGGTTATGTCGAATCTTGAATTAAATACATATGCTATTAAAATAAGGTATATGATATGCATGTCATTGGAAAACTAGTGAAAAATTGAGAACTTTTCATTTAGATATCGAATGGTTTCAATGAACGGTTTAGAAGTTAAAGTCAATTGAATTTTTGTATTATTATTAAAAATGATTATTATTATCGTCGTTATTATCGTCGTTATAATCTAATTATTATTATTATTATTATTATTATTATTATTATTATTATTATTATTATCATTTTCGTTATTAATAAAAGATATTATTGTTATTTTTATTATTATTACTATCGTTATTATCGTTAAGGTTATAATTATTATTATTATTATTATTATCATTCAAATAGTTATTAGTATTATCATTAATATTATTAGTATTATTATAATTAAAACTAATATTAGTAACATCTAATTATTATGATTACTATTATTATTATTAATATGAACGCGATATAAAAGACGACTAAAAGCTATTAAATGAAGCGATTAGGAAATAATGAGTATGAGTATCATGATGAAATTAAGATATTGTAAGATATTGATTTAAAGGAAAAATATCATTTTCATTATTTTACTATTATTATTATTAAAACTATCATTTTTACTAAAATTATTATTTTTAATAAAAATATCATTATTAATATGAAACATCATTATTATTATCATTTTAGTACTATTCTTAATAAAAAATATCATTTTATCATTTTTAGAAAATATAATTATTGTTATTTTTATTAGTAGAATAATAATAATTATTACAAAATAATACAACTTTTACCTATTATTATTATTATCAATATTATTTTATCAAATAAATATGTGATACAAAGATATTTTACTACGTATAATATAATTACATTAATAATACCTATTATACTATTTTTATGATATTAAATGAACTTTATAAATTTTATTACTTAAGATATATAAAAGTATATTTTTATTATATAAATTTTAATATAAAATTTTATTTATTAATAAAAGAACTATATTATTTACTTTAATAAAATCTATTAAAAATATTTAAATAAATAAAACGACTATATTTAAACTATATAATAATCATGTATAAATTTTGGAAGACATTTTGGTCAATATGATTTTGTTGACTTTTGCATATTTAGTCTCGAGCATTAGGATTGTGATACACTACGAGTTGACCTAAATTGTTAGACAGATATTGATCAAACATATAAATATATATAATTAATATAGGTTCGTGAATCCAAGGCCAACATTGCACTTGTTCAATGACGTCATATGTATTTTTACTACAAAATACAGTATTGTGAGTTTCATTTGCTCCCTTTTTAAATGCTTTTGCAATATATATTTTTGGGACTGAGAATACATGCGCTGCTTTTACAACTGTTTTACGAAATAGACACAAGTACTTAAAATTACATTCTATGGTTGGATTATTAAACCGAATATCGCCCTTCAAGTCTGGTAACCTAAGAATTTAGGGAAATGGCCCCTGATTGACGCGAATCCTAAAGATAGATCTATGGACCTTGACAAGTCCCATTCGGGGTACGAATGCTTTAGTACTTCGAGATTATTATACAGACGAGAGGTTCTGTTTTGGGGATATTCTATGCATTAAGTTAACGTCAGTTACCAGGTGTTCAATCCATATGAATGATCTTTAACTCTATGCAGTTTGCGAAATGCCTGATATGAGATGTGTATTTATGAGAAATGAAAATCTTGTGGTCTATTAAAATGATGAAAATGATCGTTTATGATAAACTAATGAACTCACCAACCTTTTGGTTGACACTTGAAAGCATGTTTATTCTTGGGTATGAAAGAAATCTTCCGCTGTGCATTTGCTCATTTTAGAGATATTACTTGGAGTCATTCATGGCATATTTCAAAAGACGTTGCATTCAAGTCATTGAGTTCAATAAAGATTATGATTAAGTAAATGACAGATTAGATCATTTATAGTTGGATATTATGAAATGGTATGCATGCCGTCAACTTTTGATGTGAATAAAGTTTGTCTTTTAAAAACAAATGCAATGTTTGTAAAATGTATCATATAGAGGTCAAATACCTCGCGATGTAATCAACTATTGTGAATCGTTTATAATGTATATGAACGGGTCCTTTAATAATGGACGTACGCTGTTTGAGAAGCGTACACGTTGGTTTGCGTGTATTATTAAGATGATTATACAAAGGGTATAAATTATATATACGTTAAGTTTAGTTACCAGGGTGCTCAATTTCGTAGAATATTTTGATAAACGTTTCTGGATGAAACAACTGAAAACTTGTGATTCACCTTTATATACAAATTATGCGCAACATTAAAACTATGAACTCACCAATCTTTGTGTTGACACTTTTAAGCATGTTTATTCTCAGGTTCCTAGAAGTCTTCCGCTGTTTGCTTATACGTTATATAAGCTATGTGCATGGAGTCATACATGCTTTATTCAAGAAAACTTTGCATTCACAAAATTATCACCATGTATCTTATTTTGACTGCATTGTCAACGGATGTAGTATTGTAAACTATTATATACGGTGATTGTCTATACATAGAAATCATCAAACGTCGAAAACCTTGGATTTATATATTCATTTATGGTATTCCTTTTCAAAAGAATGCAATGTTTACAAAACGTATCATATAGTGGTCAAAACCTCACTATGAAATCAATGAATGATGTATTCGTCCAAGTGGATTTGGACGGGTCATCACAGGAATAAAACATGTTTTAATGAATAATGAGATAACCATAACCCAAATATAAACTTCAAATCCATGAGCAACAAAGATACTGACTAAAAGACTACACTTTTTCATCATATCATTTTAACACCATATAGATACACATGACTTGTAGATCAACATATAAATACACATGATATAAATACACATGACATGTAGATCAACATGATAAGATATATCATTATAACTTGTAGACATTAATTTGCTACAACAAAAACTAAGTTTAAAAAAAAAAACTCACAATTCAATTGCTCATTGACAACCTGCACATCCCAATCGAAATCAATGAAATTAAATGCCACCCGCTTCCAATAAAAAGTACCTGCATATCACATAAATACATAAGATACGTCGCAAAGTGAAATAGATTATATGCATATCGATGCCCATAAAAAAAGGCTTAAAACACATCTCACCTAATCATATGAGAATTTGATGAATATGAAATAGAATAATAAAAACCATTTTAAGAATAAAGTAGATGAAATATACATCAATTCCTTCAATAAATAAACTAAATGTATGATTGGAAATAGAATAATGGATGGGGAATTACTTTGAGGTCATCGACAGAAAGCAGACTGCTAAAAACGTTACATTACGTATTTTTTCACTGATATAATGTTAAAATAAAAGCACTGCTATCAAGCTAATGCACTAAGACCTGCCAACGTTTTATGCATAGACATTTTCAAGTTAATTCATAACACAAAAGGCGACACATTGTTCAACCAAACATTCTTTCCACCTTCAGGTTTAGTAAATCGACAAAAAAATCAAACAACACATGCTATAGAATCTACAAAACTTAAAGGATGATTTGAGTTGTCGAACCAATATATTTGAAAGTAAATTTTTATATATTTTTTAAAACCCTGGATTATTAAAAAAATTTATAATATATTTTTTTTAATTTTTAAAAAAATTAAAAATTTTAAACTCGTTGAACATGATTTGATTTTAATTTTTTAAAAATCCAGGATTTTTAACATTATAAAACATCTGCATTGAAATCTCATAAGGTAAAAAATCGAATAACAATTCAAGAGTTTGGTTTCGTAAGCATTTTTAAAATCCTGCAAGCTCTATTTTACGAAAACAATTGACCATGTAAAATTTCACAAAGTTATTATATATAATATGAAGATTACCAGTTGCCACATTCTGCAATCAGCCAAACTTTGGGTCAGAGTGGAAAAAGCAGTGCAAGTGCAACAAAACTGCAGTTATGCTTTAGATAAATCCTGCGATAAAAATAATAAGAGGCGTGTGTCGATTAGATCTTGAAGAAAAAGTTATAGCTAACTAAATGGTTGTGTCAAGACCCATGCAAATATGATCAAAACAGGTAATGTGTATGTGCAGTTCAAAACCATCAAATAGGGGTTGAGTTGACCAACATAACTTTCATCCTGACTCATTTATAAGTATCAATATGTGGGAATATGTATTTAATTGAGCAAGTAGTATTAAACAAATAGTATAACTTTGTCGACCCATTTGATCCATTAAACATAAATCATAACCCAAATCTACCAATTCATATATAAATGGAGTGCTTTATGCGCTTCTAATCAAAACAGCATGAATTTGGCATATCCTTTTTATTCAGTTTTTTTTTCATTACATTTCCATACATTTAAAATTAATTTTGCTTATTAGTAAATCTATTAATTATGTTATGCATACAAATTTGTAAATCATATGATTCAATAACCCCAAGGGTGAAGTTTAATAATGAGCTCATTTTGACTTGTTACCCCACCCGCACATATAGTCAGCTCTAATGAAAATTGTTTGAATGACGGTCTAACTTGAACTTAAGAGAACCAACTAACTAAAAAAGGACGCGATGACGATAATTATACCATATAGAACCAAAGTACTCGGTTTGGTTGAAAAATTAAATATGTAGAAAACTAAACATCTTAGTTAAAATAACCATCAACAAAAAGGGGTAGCTTAGTTTCAAAGGTTTCAATAGTAAGATACCATATATAGCAGTGCAGGTTGAGGAGAATGAGTAAGAATGTCAACCGCCAAAGATGGGTTACGTCTAAAAACGAAATAAATCGTCTTCCGATCATCTTCTTTTTGCCTTGTTTCGTTTTACGTTTGGTTCTTCATCCCTACATTCAGATTAAGATTGCAATAAATAACATTATTTGAAAGAAACATAAGCATAGTAGATCAATAGTTTTGATTTATGAAGTTGGTATTCAAAATAAGATAGGTTATGTTTAAAAACGATATAAACCGTCTTTCGATCATCTTCTTTTTGCCTTGTTTCCTTTGAATTTGGTTCTCCATCCCTACATTCAGATCAAAATTGTTTTGAGCCAATCTTCAATAACAAATTTTAAAAAAATTAATACATACATCAGTTTTAGCAAATACATACCTACACCTATGGAGAGGGGATTTCAGCATACATACATCTAACATCTTGTATGAACATATGCACTATTAGCATTCCTCAAAAACTAAGTTTAGAAAAGGAAATTGTCATTTAACTAATGCAAACAGGAAAACGAACGACGATTACCATTCAAAAGCTTTGTTACCATTCACAATTAAGTAAATTGCCTTGGACTGCAAAAAAGATGTCTCGGTAATTCTTCTTGTTGACAATTAATTAACCAACCTAAAACAGCTTCAATTTAATATATTGCCAAGAATCAGTGAGACCCAGATTAACCTGTAAGAAACGTACAGAACATCCAAAATAAATTCAAACCCTAATGTTCATGAAAATCAATATATATAACTTGATAATTGGTTGTAAATTGCACAGACCGTAGTTAATGGAATCGTAGATTTACCCTAATTGTACCTGGATGAAGGCTTCGACTTGCCTTTTATTTTAGAACCTGCACGACCCAAATTTACTCTGATTGTACCTGCTCGAACCCGTTTTTTTTATTTGTGTGGAACCCTAAATTCATTTTTCAATCGTGAATGAGCTCTTTTGATCATGGATTGCAAACTAAGAACCCTAATTTGTTTTTGAAATGTGAAGGAGCGTATTGTTTTTGGTTAAATTGAACAATTGAATGAAATCTAGTAAGTAATCCCCTATTTTTCCATTAGGTGCTGAGCGTTTTTTAGAGGGTATTTTAGACAATAAACAATAGAATTTTAGGAGAGAGACAAATATTGAGTGATCAAATAATCTAATGGTCATTATTGAAAGATGCTATTTAATCTAATGGTCCATTTTTCTCTATTTAAAATTTTTGAATATTGATTAGCAAAAAGTGACTTTGTTATTATATATAATATAGATATAGATATAGATATAGATATAGATAGATATAAATAAGTGAAAAGATAGTTGGGGAAGCTTTCAAAATGGAGTAGGAACTTTGAAAATTAAAATTGCATAAATAACTTCAGGGATATGATTTAATATCAACATTACTTAACTTAATAATATTAATATTAATATTGTAATGATATGTAATACACAATAAGCTAATCTAATTAACATCAATTTTATTAACATCATGTAAGTTTTTTTTTTGTAAGCGAGGAAATCCTCCTATGAACAAAAACATTGGCTCCCTCATAAAAGGTAAAATCTCGAGTAATCAAGCCCTCCGAACGCGAGACATGGTACCGGGTGAACCGCGCATTGTGCGCACCCTCTAGTCACACTCCTTTTTTGAACAATTTAACATAGTCAGGAATTGAACCCGGGTTGTGTGCTTCATTGGACAACTCGGTGGCCACTCATGCAAGCCTGCGTGGTTAACATCATGTAAGTTCGGTTACAAAACAATAAAAACTTTGTATCTTTTATCTTTAACTAAATACTACGGAGTATATTTTGAATTGGTTGCTTCCAAAAGTAACATTTAAAACCCACTGTCGACGATGTGAGGTTTTGAAGTATGGTTGAGAGGAAGATTGAGATAGCGTTTTTCCGGTCGGAGGAGAATGAGATATCTAATAACAAGTCGTGTGGTAATTTTATCATTTCGTTTATGTTTTCGAACTTCCCGAAAAAATGGGTTCGGGGTGATTGTTGGAGATTGTTCGATAAATATGGTCTAGTTAGGGACGTGTATCTAGCTAGGAAGCGGTTATCGAGCGGACAACGTTTTGGTTTCGTGAGGTTTGAAGGGGTTCGTGATGTTAATAACTTCACTAAAATCATAAACTCTATTCAGATTAATGGATGTTGGATTCGTGTCTACATCGCGATAAAGAGGGAAAACTTATCGATGGTCGTTCCGTTTTTGAGGAGGGTTCAAAAGGATAGGAAAGATGATATCCATGGTTCAAACATGAAGCCTGTCTTACCGAGGGATGCAAGATGGGATGGGAGAAATTTTGCGGATGTCGTTGCAAAAAGTAATAAGTTCAAATCCGAGTTTCAAAATTAAGATGGGTTTAGTATACCTTGCAAATCCAGCAAGACCCAAGGTTGTGCTAATCCCATTGAACTTAAAATAGATGGTAAGATTTTCGTATTTAATTTTCCAAATTTGGTGAACGACCACAAACTTATTTTTAGTTTTAACAATGAGAGATTCAGCTGGACTCTGGTCAAAGATGAATATATGTTTTCAAAGGCTTATGAGGGGGTTAACAGAGACAATAGGTTTGGACCTATGGAGGAAAATATTAATGAATCTGTTTTCAACAATCATAACTCGCTGTATGGAGGTGGTTTATCCTCTGGTTGCGATGAGTTTTCGAGAAATATCGAGTCTGATGTTAGTCATGATAGTAAAGGCCCGGTTGTCGGAAGTCTGTTCACCGGTGATGATGCGATTAAACAAGTCACTTCCGATGATTCAAATCTTCGCGTTTCATCCTCTAGTTGTGATAATTGTTCAAGAAATATCGAGACAAAAGTTTCCCAGACTGTTCAACCTCCACCGTCCACGACCGCCGGAAACCATGTCGCCGGAAAATCTCTAGTGGATGAGGAACACGATGTATTGGGAGAGAAGAAAAATCAATGCCCTTCATTGATTGGTCAGTCTTTTTCAAATTCCAATGAGTTGAAAGCTAATTCCCAAAAAACTTAATGGTGGCACTTCGTGTGATGAACAAACTCCAATTTCTAAGGTGGATAAAGGGGTGCATGCTTCAAAAGATGCAGATACGTTGGATGCCATTTTTACTCATTCCAAGGAGATGGGCCAATGAGCATTTTGAACTCAAATAGTTTTGGGCCTAAGAAAAACTTGATTTGGTCAGAGGTGGGTGACACCCTTGGTTCAACAAATTTAAATTCAAATTCAAATTCGTCAAACATTACGTCAGAAGATAACATGGGCAAATCAGTCCGGTTGAATGGTGAACATAAGAGATCACATTTTGGACGTAAAAAAAGTGTTTTGTGAAAGTCAATAATCACTTTTTTAATTATATACGAGGGAAAAAACGTAGGAGGAATCAATATCTACTTCGATGGTGCTAGCGATTTACTCTTAATAGGATGATGAGAAGCTCGGAAGAAGTTGCTAACGAAGATGAAGAATCTTCACCTCCGATGTGGATCCATAAAATTCGTTTTGGGTTTCGTGATTGATATTCGTGGGTTTTTTTTATTATGGTTCTTTAGCGAGGTATTCGAGTGGTCATTGTCGTTATAATTTCGTGTTTGTTTGATTTCGTGGTGTGTAGGTCGTTGTCTTTGTTGTATTTCTAACTTCTTGCTAGTTTTCTTTATTCTATAATATTCTATAATATTCTTGTCTTTGGAAGAAAAAGTATCAATGAGATATTCGGGGAATGCAATCCTATTCCTTTGACAGATATCGGTGAGAAGATTTGGCAAGCCGTTAGGTGGACGTGTAGTTATCTAATCTGGAAAAATCGCAACCAAAAGGTCTTTTTTTCTTTTTCTTTTTTTTTAACAGCATAGAAATTTTATAAAAACTAGCAAGAAGCTAGAATATTACAAGGAGTTCAACGGATTCATTAACCAGTCATTCCAATTCATTAACCAGTCATTCCAATTAAGCCTGACTTTCTTATAACGAGCCGAAAGCCAGTCAAAAGAGGATAATACAATCGAATCAATAATGTGACATTTCTTGAACTTGTTGGGATCGAAGATTCTTCCGTTTCGGTAACGCCAAAGAGTCCAAAGAGTACCGTAACAAATGGCTTCTAAAGTAATTGTCTTCGAACGCGATTGAAAAACTGTCATAATCCATTGCATTAAACCATCCATAGAATGCCAAACATGAAGAGTAATATCTAACCAAGATGACATATAACTCCATACTTGCATCGCAATCTCACATTCAAAAAAAATGTTAGTAGTGTCTTCCACATTTATTGAGCATGAAGAACACAGTAAGTTAATAGACTGAACACCCCTCTCCAAAAGATTACACTTGTCCGGCAACCTGTTTAACCGAGCACGCCACAAAAAGAAATTTATATTGGGAGGGATAAACTTACACCAATGAGTCGGACAATTACCAATAACATCTCGACTGAAGAGTCTACGAAAACCGCTAACAGAAAAAGTATCTTTAGGAAAACTTGTGCACACCCATTTGTCACTCGAATCGTTAAGAGTGACATGATCGATTGTTGAACTTAACTCGGAGAATTGTTGAGCTTCTGCTCCGGATCTAATGTTCCTCCTCCAACTCCAACACCATCCATTAATAGAAAGGCGGTCAGATAATTTGCACAGCTTATCAGATTCAAGAGCATAAAGCCGATGAAATTTATCGCATAACTTATAGCCTCCAATCCAGTTATGATGCCAAAATAAGAATTGGATCCCTCCAACGGCTTTAAACGAAATCCAAGTAACAAGCTTCGAGTGGATCGCGAAGATGTGCAAATCGAAGAGTATAGATTGACATAATTGACTACATAACCCTCAATCTTTTGTAGTTGTTTAGCTTGTCTAATTAGATTACTACCTTAGCACCCTAATGTTGTCAAGTTAGCTTCGAGTTTTTACTCACAATTGTATGTAATAGTGCGAGTTTATGGGCTATGCTACTCAAAATGCAGGCCTGAGTTTGTACTCCTGTTGAGTTTTTAATAAGAATATGTTGCCTTTCAAAAAAAAAAAAAAAAAAAAAAAAAAAAAAAAAAAGAAAAAAAAGAAATATACAATCATTAACCAATAACCCACCCATTAACCCATTTCATGAGTTAAATTGATCTAAGATTCATGCCTTCATGGATTGTTAATGCAGAGTTGGCTATTATTTTTTAGCAACTTCATTTTTAACTTGCAAGTTATATTGCAAGACTAATTTACTATCCCGTTGAAGTTAACATTGACAAAAATGGGTTCCAGTTCTTCTAAACAATGCCCATATAACAAGTCTATATACTCCGTATATTTTATTACCATAACTGTAAGTCTGTAACCCCATGATTGTAACTGTAAGTACTATGTAAGTACTGAAGTGTTGGGTGCAAATCCAATCCCATATTGGTTGGGGAGAAATTTCAAGGACGGTTAATGGGCTACTGAGTGTTCATTCATTTTCTTCATTGCAACTACCTTCACCATCTACCACACCTTAACACATCCAATGGACCAAAGTTCAGCTACATCCGATCCTAAACCTCGAACAAGAACAATTCGATACAGCTTAAGCTAAATTTGCTGAGAAGGTCAACCCATCACGCCCACCAAGTGTTCGACGAAATGCCTAAACCAACTACAGTTGTTTGCAATGCCATCATTATTGGGTTAATAATATGTGTCATGAAGCTATACTTCTGTACTCTCAAATGAAATCAAAACTCTTTTAATGTGATTCGTCTAGTTACTTGTCGTTTCTCCAAGCTTGTGTTGAAACTAGAAGTCTTAGGATAGGTAAAGCGGTACATTGTCATATTTTTACAGTCTCATTTGTTTCCTACTAGGATAGTTTGTAATTCTCCTTAATACATGTATGCTAACTAATTGTTTGTATGATGGTTTAAAAAAAGGCGTTTAACACAATGCCGAAAAGGAGACATTTCCTAAACAAGTTTTTACAGGTAACATCTTCTATACACGACTTATGTTTATCGTGTTTCTGGCTGAATCTGAAGGCTTGTTTTCAAGTGATTAACTTTCTGAACTCTAATGTTAGGATTTAAGTCAAAATCAGTGCACTGTATCAACTAATAATAAAGAACTGAGTTTTAATTGTATCTCCTTTTAATGTTCATAATGTCCATGACCTAATAATAAAGGGACAAACAGGACATGTGGTCATGTGGACTCTTTTTCTAACTCATACTGACCCTCTAGATTATGGGTTTCATTTGTAAGGTGGATACATAAACGTGGTGAAATTAAACGTGGTCCACCATGCACGAAAAATCGGTCCCGGTTACTTTATTCGTTTATAATTGTACAATGAAGATAACATTTGAGGTCTCAGATCTCAATCCATCCACAAGTTTTGGTTTCTGATGTACACAGAAAACTAAATGGTGATTAAACGTGCTACGTTTCACTACTGCCAGCAAAAAGATGACATCAGCTGAGTTGTTATCTTCTACAAGGTATACAACTTAAAAAACATAAACACAAAGGCACTTCAAACAAACCATTCATGAACCAAAACGAAATGGCGAATACAATTGCAGAGCTCGTATTCATCCCTGCCCCTGGCGTTGGTCATATCATGTCAACCGTCGAGGTCGCAAAACTACTAGTCAATCGAGATCAACGTCTCTCAATAACCGTCCTTATCATTAAGCCTTTTAAATCGGGTTCTCACTCAGCTATGACCACCTTCATTGAAACATTAGCTACCAAAACAACAAACCGCATATCCTTCATCGAACTCCCTCAAGACGAAATCGGTCCACCACATGACCCGAATTCTCGCATGAAATTTTTCACTGATTACATCAGTAGTCACTGCAAGCATGTAAGAAACGTAGTGGCTGACATGATAAATCAACCGGGTTCGGGTCGGGTTGCTGGGTTCGTCGTCGATATGTTTTGCACCAGTATGATAGATGTGGCTAATGAGTTTAACGTTCCAACTTACGTGTTCTTCACTTCTGGTGCTGCATATCTTGCAGTCAAATTTTATATTCAGACATTTTGTGATGATCTGAAAAAAGACTTTTTCGAGCTAAACCGCTCGGACACCGAGATATCGGTCCCGAGTTTCGTCAAACCAATGCCAACGAAAGTGCTTCCGCCAGTTTTTCAGTTTAAAGAAGGGTTAGATTTTGTTTTGTCATCTGCCCGGGATCTGAAAAAGGTTAAAGCGATTATGGTTAATACTTACTTTGAACTCGAAACATATGCTATTGAGTCGTTCTCATCTGACATCAGCGTCCCACCGGTTTATCCGGTAGGACCTATACTTTCCCTCAAAGGTGACTCTGAATCACACGATGATGACATCATCAAGTGGTTGGACACTCAACCACCTTCCTCAGTGGTGTTTTTGTGTTTTGGGAGTATGGGAAGTTTTAATGAAACACAAGTGAAGGAGATTGCGCATGGTTTAGAGCAGAGTGGCCGTCGTTTCTTGTGGTCCCTACGTCGACCGCCATCAGATGAAACATCGAAAGTCCCTGGTGATTACGAGGATCCGGGAGTGGTATTACCAGAAGGATTTTTGGAGCGAACCGATGAAATAGGGAAAGTTATCGGGTGGGCCCCACAGGTGGCGGTGTTGGCTCACAGTGCGGTAGGTGGGTTTGTGACTCATTGTGGGTGGAACTCGTTGTTAGAGAGCTTGTGGTTTGGGGTACCAACGGCTGCATGGCCGATGTACGCTGAGCAACAGGTTAATGCATTTCAAATGGTGTTGGAACTGGGATTAGCTGTGGAGATTAAGTTGGATTATAAAAAAGATTTGTTCGATATTGATGGAAATGTCGTAGTTACTGCAGACGAGATAGAGAGTGGGATAAGGCGGTTGATGACGGATAGTGAGATGCGAACGAAAGTGAAAGCGATGAGTGACAAGAGCAGGTTAGCAGTGGCAGAGGGCGGTTCGTCTTATGCATCTGTTGGCTGTCTTATTCAAGACTTCATAAGAAATATCTCCTAAATTTGCATTTTGTGAAGTTAACTACACATATTTCAAGTGTTGTTAAGGATTGTAAGTACTGTTTTTTTTAAATGAAAGTTATCTGCTTTAGGGTATGCTTCTGATTGTTTTTAACATTAAAAATTCTTAAACAGAACCTTAGTCCATCTTGTTATTCTAAACTTAAATGTATAATGGTGGGCCTAATCAATTATTTGAGTACGACAATATCAGTTGGTTGATGGTAACTAGGGATGGCAATGGATCGAATATGGATCGGGTGATGCCGTATTTATATCTATATCCATTTAGTTTTTGTTATCCATATCTATATCCATATCCATTTAGTTTCAGGTCATCCATATCCATATCCAATGGATTAAGCGGGTTAATGGATATTCAATGGATATTAAAAAAATTTTATAATATTTTCGAATATGCGATTAAAATAAAACCGTATTATAGCAAAATTAAATATAACATGACATACTTAAAATATATCCATAAGAATATGTAATCTTTGTCGAAGATATAACAATATTTGTTAAATTTATTATAAAACATAGATAATGAAAACTGAAATATGAAATGTGTAAGTTTATTTTGTTAGATACACGTGCTTTATTGTAATATATTATAGTTATTTCATTATAGGGTTGAAAAACAAATTGTAAATCTAACGGTAAATGAACTTGTAATGGTAAATATATAAGTATATATCTATATTAATGTATTCGTATATGTATTTCGGGTGGTAATGGATATATCCATGGATGAAACTTTTCATCCATGTCCATATCCATATCCATTTAGGTTCATCCATATTCGTATCCATATCCATTTAAGTTCATCCATATCCATCACGAAGCGGGTGGATCGAGTGGATATCCACCGGATCGGATAGCCATTCCCATCCCTATTGGTAACATATGCATTTAAAAAGACATAGTTGCTTTATGAAATGAAAACAGAGCTATTAGGCAATAAGCACACATGTCTATTAGTTAGGATAGTCTTGTAAATAACTATTTGACTTGTACTCATATTTGTATTGTATTTTCTATATATGGAATACATCGGATTCCACAATTTTATGGTGAATATTTTCAATCTTATCACATGGTATCATCCTAATTGATCCTTAGTCTTTTCTTTTTTCTAAAAAAAATAAAAATTTATTTGAAATCAAAACGTCAACGGGATTGTCATTATGAAGATCTATATATGCTTCAGCGAGGTCAAAGAGCTTTCCTCTCCATATTGCACTCTCACAAAGCTAGTGGATCGTTTGAATTATGGCACAATGTATTCGGCCTTACTGCTTTTGATGTTATTTCAATTTTAAATAAAAAGGGTCGAATTTCTGTAACATCTTTATTACCGAAACCGAACTCTTGTTTTTCTTATCAACTTGCGAAAAACAAACATTTATCCTTTAGTATTAATGATAAATGTTTTCGCAAGCATTTACCCTTTAGTATTAATGATAAATGTTCTTTGCATGTTTTGGATCTTGTACAATGTGATTTGTGGGGTCTCACACCCGTTAAGTCCACTAACGGTTATAGATATTACGTAATTTTTGTTGATGACTTCTCACGCTTTACCTGGTTTTACACTTTTACCCTCTTAAAGCTAAATCATGCTTTCCTACCATTTTTGCAATCTTCATTAAACTTAAACACAATTCTCGTGCAAGTTAAAGGTTTTTCAGAGTGATGAGGTACGGAATTCACTAACACTTCTGTTCGCAAGCTTCTTATGGATAATGGCATGTATCATCGTATGTCTTGTCCTCACACGCCTAAACAAAATGGACGTGTTGAGCGCAAGCATCGGCATATTACCGAAACGGGTTTGGCTATGTTATTTATTGCCCATGCTCCGCCGCTCGGACATCTCTTTGGACCGATGCCTTCAGCTCAACCACATATATCATCAACAGAATCCCTTTGGTTGTTCTTCAACACAAAACTCCGTTTGGGCTACTCTTTCATGATCATCCAAATTATGGTAATTTTCGTACTTTTGGATGTCGCCTTTATCCTTATTTGCGTGACTACTCACCACACAAGTTAGCTCCTTATAATATCTCATGTGTTTTTATCGGATACTACACATTAAGGATATAGGTGCCTTGATATTGCTACTGGACGCATTTATGTATCTCGTCATGCGCAGTTTGATGAATTCCATTTTTCTTTTTCTGGTAACCTACCTGATGTTGCTACTGCTGCACTCCTCTTCTCTCAATATGATGAAGTGGCTCCATTAATTACATCTATTAGTTCAGTTGTTAATGATGAAGAAGCTCCTGTTAAACCTATTGTATCTACGCCATCATTGCATCATGGTCATTCATGTATTTCGCAGCCCACAACCTGCTCTCTTTATGATGATACACCAATTCAGCATAATGAATAATGAATATGTTGTTTCTACGGTTGATGTGCCTACAACTCCTGCACATGCAGCTTCTTTGCCCTCTATTGTAACTACCTCGGGACATCCCATGGTTACCCGTTCTAAGTCAGGAATCTCCAAAAGGAAATACATTGTTGATTTTGCCAAGTTATCTCGCACATCTCTTCACCTTGCCCTTCTTACTACTTATGAGCCTAAAGGGTATAAATCCACACTTAAAGACTCGACATGGTTCAAAATGGGTGTTCCGCACTAAGTATCTTTCAGATGGTTCAGTGGATCTGTTAAAAGCTCGTATTGTGGCTCAAGGATTCACGCAAATACCCGGACTCGGATACTTAGTCACATTCATTTATGTGGTTAAAGCATCTACTGTTCAAATAGTGCTTTCCCTTGCTACTCTCCATCGATGGTCTCTACATTAACTGGACGTGAAAAACGCGTTTCTTAATGGCCACCTAACAGAGACTGTATTTTTAGATGTAACGACCCAAACCAAAACACAAACGAACCCGCGAAAAATATCAAATTTTTTTTTTTGCTGGAACAGCATATGGCGCGGCGCGCCAGAAGGCCGCGTTGCGCGCCATTCTGGTCTGTCCCAAAAGTCTTGAAATGCTAAAAAGATTGGCCACTTCCCGACATAATTAGACAAAACGCTTTTAACAACATATTCAAATATGTAAAACTAACACATTCCATTAATAAAATGAGTTTTACGAAGCGAGGCCCACATCGGCCGTTTTACGAGTTTAATTCAAAATATGAGTTTCGACCATCAAAAAGTTTAAGTACTAAACTACACTATGAGCATGGTGTTTGGGATTAAACTACCCAAGTCTCGGTCAAACTCCAAAAGCTAAATATCCCAAAAGCATTCTCTAACAACGACGAGATCTTTAATCCAAGATGATGCCCTTACCGTTGTCCACAACCGAACCTATAAAAAGGTAAACAACGAGAGGGTAAGCAAAGATTAGTGAATGCAATAATTATACACATACATATATAATATACCTACTTGCAAATCACTTACTCAAACACCGCATACATGCTAGCAACACAATTAGCTTATAATCTCGAATACAAGCTAGAAATCTCCAATACCACAAGCTAGCATAGCAACGCATATAATATAATTCGAATAATATATTATGCTTACACTTACAACACAAATAACCATGGTTAACTAATCGTACAAGGGAATGGCGCTCGCGAAAACGCCATCGGTGTTCATAACATCCGTTAGGGTACTTAACACCTCATATCACTAGGGTGGCACCTTAACACCTCGGTACTTCACCCCGAGTGGCATCTTAACACCTCGATGCTTCACTCATTAAGTTACGGAGTGGTGTCTTAACACCTCGACACTACACCCCTAGGTGGCATCTTAACACCTCGATGCTTCACCCCGAGTGGCATCTTAACACCTCGATGCTTCACTCATCATGTGAAACGTGGTATCTTAGCACCTCGACACTTCACATCTCACGCTACAACAAATAGGTACATTATATACCTACATATATAATTATTCCACTCACCTTACGCCTTCGGTGAAAGATAATCAAGTCCGAGAACCTTCAATGTAACGTACCTATTACATTATACATAATATCAATCACAAACTCAAGTTGGTCAACCCACTAAAACTCCATTCTAGGGTTATCTTGACCCATGGTGCAATTTTGACCCATTTGCAACCCTAACCCTAATATTTGGGTTAACATCCCTAAAACCCTAATCATTATCCAAGTTAGGTCCTAAGACACTTTCTAATACAAGGTTTATGCATCAAACACATACATTTACCCACTTAGGTCCATCATGACCCATTTTACCATTTAAAGTCAATACACCCATTTCGGGTCACCCACTAACCCACTTAACACCCATTTACATATATATAAGTGTGCTAGTACTTTAACTAACCAATTTAGGCTCATAAACATAGTTTAATACTTTGAAAATTCTAGTTAGTCATCTTTGAGTCAACATAACCCAAATTCACCCAAAACACCTAATTTACTAACAAAGTGGGTTTTAGGTTCATCACTTACCCCAAACCCTAACCCATAATCAAATTAAAATCAAGAAATAAAGATTAGAGCATACCACTATCACCAAAACGTAGCTAGAGGAAAGATGAACAACTTTGAAACTCGCACTAAGACCCGATTCAACCTCCTTCTTCCTTTAATGGAGCTTTCTCACTCTAAAACCTCTTCTCTCTCTAGGATTTAATGGAAGATGATTAAGTGGGTGGAAATGGAGTAAATGAGGCTCCAACAACTTATCCCAAGCCTTAAAGTCGGATTCCTTGTGATTTTACCAATTTGCCCTCAAAATATCTAATTAAAAGGAATCTGTCACAGAACAATGGCGCGGCGCGCCAAAACGCCGCGCGGCGCGCCAAACGCCCAGACCAGATTCTGCCTTCTTTTAAATTATGAAACAAACACCCACACTTCAAAGATCATATTTACACATATGTACGGTGAAATATTTGGGTCTTACAACTCTCCCCCACTTGAATCGGAGCGCGTCCTCGCGATCCAAGCCGCATGACAAGAGGGAAGATAAACTAACACAAATTCTTCGGGCTCCCAAGTAAACTCGGAACCTTTACTACGACGCCATTGGACTTTAAAAATCCTAACCTCTTTATGTCTCAAGTTTTTGACCTTCTCATCGAGTATAGCAATCGGCTCCTCAATATACTCTAACTTATTATTTAACTCGATCTCGTCTAATGGCACCCACGAAGAATCATCCGCAAGACACTTACGGAGATGGAAAACATGAAATGTATTATGGATCCCCGCAAGCTCTTCGGGTAATTCCAAACGATAAGCAACTTCGCCAACACGATCTAAAACCTTAAATGGCCCAATAAACCGAGGAGCTAACTTTCCCCGTTTTCGAAATCGAATAATACCTTTCCATGGCGAAACCTTAAGCATCACCATGTCACCTTCTTGAAATTCGATCGTTCGTCTACGTTTATCGGCATACGACTTTTGTCTATCTTGAGCCTTCTTCAAGTGATCCCGAATAATATCAATCTTGCTATTCGTTTCTAAGACCAAATCGGTACTCCCGATTTCCTTTTGGCCAATTTCACCCCAACAAATCGGAGTTCGGCACCTCCGCCCATAATCGTAAGGTGGCATCCCGATACTAGTATGATAACTGTTATTGTACGAGAATTCCACCAAAGGTAAGTGCTCGTCCCAACTACCACCAAAATCAATAATACACGCCCGTAACATATCCTCCAAAGTTTGATTCGTACGTTCGGTTTGACCGTCCGTTTGAGGATGATACGCCGTGCTCAATTTCAATTGTGTACCCATATCTTCGTGAAACTTTTCCCAAAACCGAGATGTAAAACGGGTATCTCGATCCGAAATAATAAATATAGGAACACCGTGTCGAGAGACGACTTCCTTGATGAACAACTTAGCCAAAGTCTCCGACGATATCGCTTCCTTAATGGGAAGAAACAAAGCACTTTTCATCAATCGATCAACTATCACCCAAATTGAATCAAATTGGGTTCTCGCCGTTTTAGGTAACTTTGTGATGAAATCCATGGTAATGTGCTCCCATTTCCATTTCTGGATTTCTAACGGTTGTAACTTACCATACGGCTTTTGGTGTTCGGCCTTAACTTGCAAACACGTGACGCATTGCTCGACATACTTCACAACATCACGTTTCATGCCCGGCCACCAATAATCCTTCCTCAAATCACGATACATTTTCGTCGCGCCCGGATGAATGGAATACTTGGACTTATGTGCTTCATCAAGTAGCACTTACTGGTAATCACCCATCTTAGGCACCCACACTCTCCCTTGAAAGGACAACAAACCACGCGAGCCGATAGTAATGAACTCCGATTGTCCCACAATTCGTTCCGCATGCTTGTTGTGAACGTAAGCCTCTATTTGAATCACACCAAGTTTTTCAAGAAAATCATTAGTAATAACCATACGTAACAATCCCAATCGTAACGCCGGGTGATGACTCTTTCGACTTAACGCATCCGCGACCACATTCGCCTTGCCCGGATGATAAAGTATTTCACAATCATAATCTTTCACCACATCCATCCACCTACGTTGACGATAATTTAAATCTTGTTGATTAAAGAGGTGTTTCAAACTCTTATGATCCGAATAAATCGTACTCTTGACACCATACAAGTAATGGCGCCAAATTTTCAACGCATGCACAACCGCCGCCAACTCAAGATCATGAGTCGGATATCTCGTTTCGTGTTCCTTTAGTTGTCGAGAGGCATAAGCGATGACTTTACCTCTTTGCATTAGAACACACTTGAGCCCATTTAACGAAGCATCACAATAAACCGTCATGTCTTCCACTCCTTCCGGCAACACTAACACCGGAGCTTGACACAACTTCTCTTTCAACAATTGAAAAGAAATTTCTTGCTCGTTCTCCCAAGTAAATCTCGCGTTCTTCCTTGTCAATTTCGTCAATGAAGAAGCGATCTTAGAAAAGTCTTGGATAAACCGTCGATAATAACCGGCCAATCCGAGAAAACTTCGGACTTCCATAGGCGTAGTCGGTTGTCTCCAACTCTTCACCGTCTCAATCTTCCCCGTATCTACTTGAATTCCGTCTTTGTTCACAATGTAGCCAAGGAATTGAACCTCCCTTAGCCAAAATTCGAATTTGGAGAACTTAGCATACAACTTTTCCTTTCGTAACGTCTTCAATACTTCACGCAAATGACGTTCATGTTCGTTCATACTTTTCGAGTAGACTAGTATGTCGTCAATGAACACAATTACCGACTTGTCCAACATAGGTTGGCACACTCGGTTCATAAGATCCATGAATGCCGCCGGTGCATTCGTAAGACCAAAAGGCATAACTACGAATTCAAAATGCCCATAATGTGTTCGAAAAGCCGTTTTCTCGATATCTTCCTCACGGACCCGCATTTGATGATAACTGGACCGCATGTCAATCTTTGAGAAATACGTCGCACCTTGGAGTTGGTCAAACAAATCGTCAATCCGAGGCAATGGATAACGATTCTTGATCGTCACTTTATTCAACTCCCGGTGATCGATGCACATCCGCATACTACCATCCTTCTTTTTCACGAATAAAACCGGAGCGCCCCATGGCGAAGCACTCGGTCGAATAAAACCCTTCTCAAGTAACTCTTGGGGGTTTGATTTAACAACTCTTGCATTTCCGCCGGCGCTAAACGATAAGGAGTTTTAGCAATGGGAATAGCTCCCGGAACCAACTCAATGCGAAATTCAACTTGTCTTTCTGCCGGAACACCCGATAACTCGTCCGAAAAAACGTCTTCGAATTCACTAACAACCGGAATTTCACGAATGGGTGGTGGCTCATCACGAGTATCAACAACATGGGCAAGAAAAGTCATGCCACCACTAACAAGGAAACGACGTGCCCGTGCAAAAGTGCATATCGGCACAAGTCTTCTACGCTTATCACCGTGAATAATTAACTCTCCTCCACTTGGGGTCTTCACACGAATAAATTTTTCATGGCATGCAATATCGGCTCTATTATGATCGAGCCAATCCATACCCACAACAATATCAAAATCGCCCAAAGTCATTGGAATGAGATCTATCTTAAAGTTTTCGGCACCAAACACAACATCACAATTTTTGCACACATCGACCACTAGCACCGTCTTGCCGTCCGCTATTTCGAATTTTACCGGACGACTTAACTTAGCTAACGGTCTATTAAGTTTAGGCAAAAATTTAGGAGACACAAACGACAAATTTGCACCACTATCGAAGAGAATCCTTGCTGGATTAGAATTAACCATGAAAGTACCTGAGACAACTTCGTTCGATTGTTTGGCTTCATCATTGGTCATCAAATAGTTGCGACCCCTAGCCGTACCCGCCGCCTTCTCTAATCGCTTCACATTATCGTTTCGCAAATCGGGACACTCCGGCTTCTTATGCCCTTCTTTTCCGCAATTAAAACAAGTGACCTTGTTTTCGAAAGATGGTTTAGGACATTCACGAGCCATATGACCCGGTTGCCCACAATTGTAGTACGCATAAGAAAAACCCCCGGAAGCGCCCTTCTTCACGCTATTAACACTCTCGGAATCCTTCTTGTTCTTTTTCTTCTTGTTTGAAAAGTTAGAATGACTAGAACCTTTAAACTTTCTTTTGAAAAACGTGAAATCGCTTTTTATTGGAACATCCGGCTCAAAACCCCGGGCCAATTCAAATAACTCATCAAAAGACTTAGCCATACCCCGACTAATCTTGCCCTTGAACTCATTATTCAAAGTACGGTAGAAATCTTTCATTAGCTTGTGATCGTCACCCACATATTCCGGACAAAAACGAGTTTTTGCCAAAAAGGTAGACTTGAGTGTGACAAAGTCCATTGAACCTTGTTGCAAATGGTGCAACTCGTCCCGGATTCTATCAAGATCGGAAGAAGTTCGGTATTCTTTGAAGAATTCCTTCTTAAACTCCTCCCATGTCAAGTTCATGCATTGCTCTTCACCATATAAGTTGATTTTGTCGTCCCACCACAACTTAGCTTCTTCCCTCAACATACTAGAACCATACCTCGCCTTCCTTTCGGGAGGAAACTCCGCGGTACGGAAATCCCCCTCGATATCGGAAATCCAACACGTGCTTTTCAACGGATCTTGCACCCCATTAAACATCGGAGGTTGAGTATCCTTGAAATTTTTGTAGCGAAAGTCCCGCCTTCCACCCCCACCATTACCTTCACCCCCTTTGCCTCGAGGATAAATGTTTCTAGCCTCTAAAGCCTCCTCTATTGTGGCTTTCATTCGATCATTGATCATTTCGGTCACTTGTCCATCGACCGACTCTTGGAAGACCTTTCGAACGTCGTCAAGAAAATCCCTCTTTAGCCTTTTAAAGATGGCCTCAACCTTAGCCGTGAGTTCAACGTCCTCACTCGTACCTCCGTCATTGGTGTCGTGTCCATTTCTCATCTTCATTCTATAAAATGAAGTAAATTAAGCAACAAAACGAAAGGACTTAAACCATATGTATATACATATACACCACACTACCCCGTCTTGCTCAACAATCATCGTACATCGCTTGTTTGACAGGATTTGAACCCGTAATAATGGTAGCTAATCATTGTTACGCGAGCACATCGCATTAACTCACTAGTACCACGTCTATCTCGCTTGACGATTTCAAATACCACACAAAACAATAGCGCATGATTAGTTCACATAAACCTATGCACTAACCAAAACCCGATCTGACCCAAAGTCCTACAAGTCCCGCATAACGCGCACACAAAAGTCTAAGTCTAGGCGCCTATCTCAAGTCACCTAAATCCCTTAGAACATGCTCTGATACCACTTGTAATGACCCAAACCAAAACACAAACGAACCCGCGAAAAATATCAAATAATTGTTTTTTTGCTGGAACAGCATATGGCGCGGCGCGCCAGAAGGCCGTGCGGCGCGCCATTCTGGTCTGTCCCAAAAGTCTTGAAATGCTAAAAAGATTGGCCACTTCCCGACATAATTAGACAAAACACTTTTAACAACATATTCAAATATGTAAAACTAACACATTCCATTAATAAAATGAGTTTTATGAAGCGGAGCCCACATCGGCCGTTTTACGAGTTTAATTCAAATTATGAGTTTCGACTATCAAAAAGTTTAAGTACCAAACTACACTACGAGCATGGTGTTTGGGATTAAACTACCCAAGTCTCGGTCAAACTCCAAAAGCTAAATATCCCAAAAGCATTCTCTAACAACGACAGGATCTTTAATCCAAGATGATGCCCTTACCCTTGTCCACAACCGAACCTATAAAAAGGTAAACAACGAGAGGGTAAGCAAAGCTTAGTGAATGCAATAATTATACACATACATATATAATATACCTACTTGCAAATCACTTACTCAAACACCGCATACATGCTAGCAACACAATTAGCGTATAATCTCGAATACAAGCTAGAAATCTCCAATACCACAAGCTAGCATAGCAACACATATAATATAATTCGAATAATATATTATGCTTACACTTACAACACAAATAACCATGGTTAACCAATCGTACAAGGGAATGGCGCTCGCGAAAATGCCATCGGTGTTCATAACATCCGTTAGGGTACTTAACACCTCGTATCACTAACCCATAGTGTGGCACCTTAACACTTCGGTACGTCACCCCGAGTGGCATTTTAACACCTCGATGCTTCACTCATTAAGTTACGGAGTGGTGTCTTAACACCTCGATACTACACCCCTAGGTGGCATCTTAACACCTCGATGCTTCACCCCGAGTGGCATCTTAACACCTCGATGCTTAACTCATCACGTGAAACGTGGTGTCTTAGCACCTCGACACTTCACATCTCATGCTACAACAAATAGGTACATTATATACCTACACATATAATTATTCCACTCACCTTACGCCTTCGGTGAAAGATAATCAAGTCCGAGAACCTTCAATGTAACGTACCTATTACATTATACATAATATCAATCACAAACTCAAGTTGGTCAACCCATTAAAACTCCATTCTAGGGTTATCTTGACCCATGGTGCAATTTTGACCCATTTGCAACCCTAACCCTAATATTTGGGTTAACATCCCTAAAACCCTAATCATTATCCAAGTTAGGTCCTAAGACACTTTCCAATACAAGGTTTATGCATCAAACACATACATTTACCCACTTAGGTCCATCATGACCCATTTGACCATTTAAAGTCAATACACCCATTTCGGGTCACCCACTAACCCACTTAACACCCATTTACATATATATAAGTGTGCTAGTACTTTAACTAACCAATTTAGGCTCATAAACATAGTTTAATACTTTGAAAACCCTAGTTAGTCATCTTTGAGTCAACATAACCCAAATTCACCCAAAACACCCAATTTACTAACAAAGTGGGTTTTAGGTTCATCACTTACCCCAAACCCTAACCCATAATCAAATTAAAATCAAGAAATCAAGATTAGAGCATACCACTATCACCCAAACGTAGCTAGAGGAAAGATGAACAACTTTGAAACTCGCACTAAGACCCGATTCAAACTCCTTCTTCCTTTAATGGAGTTTTCTCACTCTAGAACCTCCTCTCTCTCTAGAATTTAATGGAAGATGATTAAGTGGGGGGAAATGGAGTAAATGAGGGTCCAACAACTGATCCCAAGCCTTAAAGTCGGATTCCTTATGATTTTACCAATTTGCCCTCAAAATATCTAATTAAAAGGAATCTGTCACAGAACAATGGCGCGGTGCGCCAAATGCCCAGACCAGATTCTGCCTTCTTTTAAATTATGAAACGAACACCCACACTTCAAAGATCATATTTACACATATGTACGGTGAAATATTTGGGTCTTACATTAGAGTAACCACCGGGCTTCACCGATACTCAGTTTCCCAACCATATTTAACCATGTTTGCAAGCTTAATAAGGCGTTATACCCGCTCAAGCAAGCACCCCGTGCTTGGTATCAAAGACTAAGTGACTTTCTGGTTCGCCTTGGCTTTATCTGTAGTAGGACTGATCCTTCCTTGTTTATCTATAAACGCAACTCGTGCATTCTTTACTTCTTGGTTTACGTTGACGATATAATTCTAACCGATAATCACTCTGCTACTATTCATAGATACATCGCTTGGTTAAATGATGAGTTTTCCATTAAGGATCTTTAATGCCTTAACTACTTCCTTGGTCTTGAAGTTACCTATACATATTCTGGACTCTTTTTAAGCCAAACTAAATACGCTCGTGATATTTTGGCTTGTACAAATCTTCTTGACTGTGCACATGCGGTTACACCCTTAGCCACTTTCGAAAACCTTACCTCTTAAGGCAGTCCGTTCTCGGATCCAACCTCTTTTCAATCCTAAGTTTGTGCTCTGCAATATTTGACGATCACTCGACCCGATCTCTAGTATGCCGTTAACCAAGTTAGTCAATTTCTTCAAACCCCAACTACCAGTCATTTTCAAGCAGTTAATCGTATTCTTCAGTATGTCAAGGGTACTATCACTTTAGGTTTAAACTTTTCTCATGCGCTTAAGCCTTCCATCCTTGGTTATTCAGATGCTGACTGGGCTAGGTGTATTGAAACACGCCGATCTACATATGGTTATTCGATTTTTCTTGGTGGAAACTTGGTATCTTGGAGTGCAAAGAAACAACCTACCGTTGCACGTTCTAGTTGTGAATCGGAGTATCGGGCCTTAGCAAACACCGCTGCTGAAAATAGTGTGGATTACTCATCTATTACATGTGTTGCATGTTCTTCAAATTGATCGTCCAACTATCTTTTACGATAACAAAAGCGCGTTGTTTTTATGTCAGAATCCTATTTCTCATAAGCGTTCTGAACACATCGACATAGATTACGACTGAGTACGGGAGCTTGTCTCTTCCGGTCGCTTGTATACGAAGTTTGTTCCCACTTCTCTCCAGCTTGCGGACATCTTCACCAAAAGCCTTCCTCAACCGTTATTTGAATCGTTTCGTGACAAGCTACGCGTTGCACCGCCTCCACTTAGCTTGAGGGGGTATTAGGCGATAAGCACACATGTCCTATTAGTTAGGATAGTCTGTTGTATTTAGCTTTTTTTTTTAACAACGATTGGGATCACCCGAAGGGGGACTAAACCACCCGTTGCGATCATCTCCCGTTCCGACTATGCCGCCTCCATCGCTGCCTGGGAGGAAACCTTGAAACCGATCCAAAGGCACTGCCAAGTAAAACCCCCCTCCTCTTTACCCCCCCCCCCCCACACCAAACGACATGGGAAAGGTGCCATGGGTGGATACTTCATGGCAGAGATGAAATTGTGTTTTTAATATGTAGCCAACGGGGGTCGAACTCCTGACCTCCCCTAAGGAGGCATGCCACCAACCGCTGGACCACATCACAACTTCGTTGTAATTAGCTATTTGACTTGTACTCATATTTGTATTGTATTTTTTATATATATATGGAATACATCGAATGTAACAACCCAAACCAATAACCAACCGAACGCGCAAACCAATTTTTTTTATAATAGTGGAGTGCGCCACGCGCACCCCCTCAGGGTGCGCGGCGCGCACAGGTCAATTTCAGTTCTGTCCGGTTTTGCAATTTTTCAAATAAAGATCTCCCACTTCCCGACATATTTAGACGAAACGCTTTTCACAACATGATATAATAGTTAAAACTCACACGATTCAATAATAAAATGAGTTTTACAAAACGGGACCCACATCGGCCGTTTTACGAGTTTCGTACAAATCATGAGTTTCGACCACATTAGTTTAATTTCCAAACGACACTATGAGCATGGTGTTTGGGGTTAAACTACCCAAGTCTCGGTCAAACTCCAAAAGCTATCACATCCCAAAAGTGTCCCCTAAACAACAAGCGGGATCTCTAATCCAATCGAATGCCCTTACCCTTGTCAATGCCGGAGCCTATAAAAAGATAAACAACGAGAGGGTAAGCAAAGCTTAGTGAATGCAATAATTATACACATACATATATAATATACCTACTTGCAAACACTCATACACATACCGCATACATGCTAGCAACACAATTTGCTTATCATCAATACGAGGCTACCAACCTCCAATACCACAAGCTAGCATAACAATCGCATAAATATATATAACTCGAACAATATAATATGCTTTCGCTTACAACACAATAACCATGGTTAACCAATCGTACAAGGGAATGATGCTCGCGAAAGGCCATCGGAGTTCATAACGTCGATTAGTGTACTTAGCACCTCGTATCACTAAACCCTAGGGTGGAACCTTAACACCTCGGTACTTCACCCCGAGTGGCATCTTAACACCTCGATGCTTCACTATTTACTTTACGGAGTGGCGTCTTAACACCTCGACACTTCACTCCTAGGTGGCATTTTAACACCTCGATGCTTCACCCCGAGTGGCATCTTAACACCTCGATGCTTCACTCGTCAATTACTTAGAGTACCATCTTAACACCTCAATGCTTCACTCGTCACGTGAAACATGGTGTCTTAACACTTCGACACTTCACATCTCATGCTACAACAAATAAATACATTATATACCTACGCATATAATTATTCCACTCACCTTAACAATTCGGTGACTGTTTTATACTTCCGCAAGCTTCAAAGCAAAGTACCTAATATAATAAGTACTTCAATCAACACATAATCTAGTTGGACTAAATACCAACAATTCACTTATGTGCATTTAATGACTTAATGCATTAAATGCCCCATTTTCACCAAAACCGCCCTTAAGGGTCAAGACCACCATTAATCACTTAAAAGCTAGTGATTAAGGTCCAACAACACTAACTATAACATAATTAGGGTAATTCATACCCATAATCCCCAAGTAGGTCAATCATTAACCCCTTTGCCTCATTTAAAGTCAACACACCCATTTCGGGTCATCCACTAACCCAACTAACTCCCATTTACCAATTAGCTAGGTGTGCTAGTAATTAAATAACCAATTAGGACTCATAAACATCAATTACCACTTTGAAACCCTAGGTTAGTTACCATTGAGTCTTCATGACTCAATCTTACCCAAGAACACCCAAAATCATCAAATATGGGTTTTATGTTCATCACTATCCCAAACTCTAACCCTTACACAAATTTAAAACAAGGAAATCAAGATTAGAGCTTACCACTACAACCACAACGTAGCTAGTGAGTAGATGAATGACTTTAATACCCGCACTTTGGCCCGAGAACAACTTCTTCCTCTTGGATTTAAGCTTTCTCACTCAAGAAATCACACTCTCTCTCTAAAATTAAAGTGAAGAAGATAAGGTTGTTGAAAATGGAGTGAATGACACCCCAAGATCTGACCTACTGGCCTCCAACTCGTCCGATTAATGGTGGTCTTAACCCTTAAGGGCGGTTTTGGTGAAAATGGGGCATTTAATGCATTAAGTCATTAAATGCACATAAGTGAATTGTTGGTATTTAGTCCAACTAGATTATGTGTTGATTGAAGTACTTATTATATTAGGTACTTTGCTTTGAAGCTTGCGGAAGTATAAAACAGTCACCGAATTGTTAAGGTGGGGTGGTCAGTATTTGGTTTGAAACCGTTTAACCCGAACACCAAACCGAAACCAAACCGGAAAAAACCAAATCGAATTTGAAAAACGGTTTTCGGATCGAGTCAAAACCGAAACCGAATTTGAATTCGGTTTTCGGTTCGGTGTTCGGTTTTGAAAATTCTGAATTCGGTTTAACCGAAAACCGAATTCAAAACCGAATTCAAAATTTTTATATATTTAATTTGTATATTTATCTTTTAATGTCATTATAATTTGGGATCCAATCAATAAAATAGTTTCTCACCAATATGACGATTTGGTAGATCATATTATAATTATGTTACTCAAATTATTATGTTCTTCTTTTTAATAATAGAAGCAGTAAACGTCATAATTAAGCTGTAAATATTAAAAATCATCGAATTCTTGATAATTAAATAGTATGTCATTGTTTTAGGTTGTAAATAACTAAGACATTAGTAATGCCAAAATTAAACTACCATCGTTCTCAAATTTTTTATAATATTTGGTTTTAACCGAAAACCGAACCGAATCTGAATTTGAATTCGGTTTTCAGTTCGGTTCGGTTTCAACTTTGAATTCGGTTTTCGGTTCGGTTTTCGGTTTTGCCCAAAAAAATTTCAAAACCGAATACACCGAACCGAATACACCGAACAAACCGAAAACCGAACCGATGAACACCCCTAACACACCCATTTCGGGTCATCCACTAACCCAACTAACACCCATTTACCAATTAGCTAGGTGTGCTAGTAATTAACTAACCAATTAGGACTCATAAACAGTAATTACCACTTTGAAACCCTAGGTTAGTTACCATTGAGTCTTCATGACTCAATCTTACCCAAGAACACCCAAAATCATCAAATATGGGTTTTATGTTCATCACTATCCCAAACTCTAACCCTTACACAAATTTAAAACAAGGAAATCAAGATTAGAGCTTACCACTACAACCACAACGTAGCTAGTGAGTAGATGAACGACTTTAATACCCGCACTTTGGCCCGAGAACAACTTCTTCCTCTTGGATTTAAGCTTTCTCACTCAAGAAATCACACTCTCTCTCTAAAATTAAAGTGAAGAAGATAAGGTTGTTGAAAATGGAGTGAATGACACCCCAAGATCTGACCTACTGGCCTCCAACTCGTCCACAAGTGAAATTACCAAAAAGCCCATCAAAATATCTAATTAAAACAAGCAAAACCCGGCTACAGTGAGGAGTGCGCCACGCGCACCCCTATGTGTGCGCTCAGCGCACCCAGCCCAGTTCACTCTCTGTCCTCTGTTTTAATATACAAAGTTACCCACACTTCATGTACCATAATTACACTGCTGTACAATTATTATTAGGGTCTTACAACTCTCCCCCACTTGAATCGGAGCACGTCCTCGCGATCCAAGCCGCATGACAAGAGGGAAGGTAAACCAACACAAATTCTTCGGGCTCCCAAGTAAACTAGGAACCTTTACTACGACACCATTGAACTTTAAAAGTTCTCACTTCTTTATTTCTCAACCTTTTGACCTTCTCATCGAGTATAGCAATCGGCTCCTCAATATACTTTAACTTATTTTTTAGCTCAATCTCGTCTAATGGCACCCATGATGAATCATCCGCAAGACACTTACGGAGATGGGAAACATGAAATGTATTATGGATCCCCGCAAGCTCTTCGGGTAATTCCAAACGATACGCGACTTCACCAACACGAGCTAAAATTTTAAAAGGACCAATAAACCGAGGAGCTAACTTTCCCCGTTTTCGAAACCGAATAACACCTTTCCATGGCGAAACCTTAAGCATCACCATGTCACCTTCTTGAAATTCGATCATTCGTCTACGCTTGTCGGCATACGACTTTTGTCTATCTTGAGCCTTTTTCAAATGATCCCGAATCATATCAATCTTGTTATTCGTCTCTATAACCAAATCTGTACTCCCGATTTCTCTTTAACCCACTTCACCCCAACAAATTGGAGTTCGACACCTCCGCCCATAAAGCATCTCATAAGGTGGCATCCCAATACTAGTATGATAACTATTATTGTACGAGAATTCCACCAAAGGTAAGTGCTCATCCCAACTACCATCAAAATCAATAATACACGCCCGTAACATATCCTCCAATGTTTGATTTGTACGTTCGGTTTGACCGTCCATTTGAGGATGATATGCCGTGCTCAATTTCAATTGTGTACCCATATCTTCGTGAAACTTTTCCCAAAACCGAGATGTGAAACGGGTATCTCGATCCGAAATAATAGATATAGGAACCCCGTGTCTCGCTATCACCTCCTTGATAAACAACTTAGCCAAAGTCTCCGATGATATCGCTTCCCGAATGGGAAGAAGCAAAGCACTTTTCGTCAATCGATCAACTATCACCCAAATCGAATCGAATTGGGTTCTCGCCATTTTAGGTAACTTTGTGATGAAATCCATGGTAATGTGCTCCCATTTCCACTTCGGGATTTCAAACGGTTGTAACTTACCATACGGCTTTTGGTGTTCGGCTTTAACTTGCAAACACGTGATACATTGCTCAACATACTTAACAACATCACGTTTCATGCCCGGCCACCAATAATCCTTTCTCAAATCGAGATACATTTTCGTCGCGCCCGGATGAATGGAATACTTTGTCTTATGTGCTTCATCAAGTAGCACTCATCGATAATCCCCCATCTTAGGCACCCATACTCTTCCTTGAAAAGACAACAAACCACGCGAACCCATATGTGACGATCCGGAAATTTCCGACCAAATTTAAACTTTATCTTTATATTATTCCGACACGATAAGCAAATTTTGTTAAGTTAAATCTCAAGAATTTTAAATTGTGTTCATACATTCAAACCTCGACCAAATTCAGACGATTCACGAACCGTTATATATAAATAAATATGTATATATATGTATATATATATATATATATTATAACTTAAGAATATTAATAAAGTATTAAACGTATAATACTTTACATGAATGTATTTGTTTCAATATGTTTATCGATGGAATTAGAAGATAATATCAAATGATTGATTTATCAGATACATTGTGATATGATTACGGGTCTATGTTATAAGGTCCACTGTGATTTAAGAAATCTATTCTTTTTGACGACATTCGGAAAATGGTAAAGTGATTTATAAGTAAGAACGTGGAGTGTAAATAACTTAGATGTTGGATATCGACAAGTTAAGTAACTCGACATTTTTCATTAAGATTATTTCATACGTTTATTTAACCTTTGAACTTTATCGCATGCTTCACCAACAGACTGTAATTTAAAAACTTGAAACCTATTATGAAAATATATGATTTTACTTTTCTAAAACATTTTATGATATAACGATTTCCATTATTTTAACATTTAATCAAAATGCTTCTTAAATATATTTAGTTTTGGAAAACAAAATTATCATATTTATTTGATTTAGTTTCAAACGTACAAAAACGTTTTCAGTTTAAAAAGAACTTTATTATTAAAACGTATATAACTTTTATAAATATCTAGAACCACTTCTAACAACTCATTACTTAACTAGTATGATAAAGATAACGATATTTATATTTTATTTTATTAAATATATATAACAATTTAAATTAATATTATATATATTTATACGCGTATTATACGTACATAGTTTTATACTTTTAC
This sequence comes from Rutidosis leptorrhynchoides, assembly GCF_046630445.1. Lineage (NCBI taxonomy): Eukaryota > Viridiplantae > Streptophyta > Magnoliopsida > Asterales > Asteraceae > Rutidosis > Rutidosis leptorrhynchoides. The sequence continues at coordinate 78,100,601 of NC_092336.1, read as the reverse complement.
TATACTTAAACTTTACCTTAACTTTAATAATTCACTTTAATAATTCATACTTTAATAATTCACTTTAATAATTCATAATTTAATAATTCACTTTAATAATTCATACTTTAATAATTCACTTTAATAATTCATACTTTAATAATTCACTTTAATAATTCATACTTTAATAATTCACTTTAATAATTCATACTTTAATAATTCACTTTAATAATTCATACTTTAATAATTCACTTTAATAATTCATACTTTAATAATTCACTTTAATAATTCAAAAATCTATTATAAATAGAATTCAATAGGTTTCATTATTTGATAGAAACTTGAAAATATTTTCTCTAAACTCTCTCAATCGATTTACATATATATATTTACTCCGTATTATTTCAAGATATTATCAGTATACATAAAATATTACGACGGCGTGTTGTCCGAGTGATTTCGAAATTGTTTTTCGAGCTGGACAGAGCTAAGGAAATTATGGGTTAAAACTATGGAGGTTATGGGTATGGTTCGGGAGTATTTCTCGTGAGTCAAACTAGTGTTTATCATCTCCGTTACGTCTACGTACTTTTCCTGCAATATTGAATCTCAATATTGATACGTTCGTGAATCCAAGGCCAACATTGCACTTGATCAATGACGTCATATGTATTTTTACTACAAAATACAGTATTGTAAGTTTCATTACACCCTTTTTATATATATTTTTGGGCTGAGAATACATGCGCTGTTTTATAAATGTTTTACGAAATAGACACAAGTACTAAAACTAATTCTACGTGGGTTTAAACCAGAAATATACCCTTAGCTTGGTAACATTAAACTACTTGTCTATGTACGGTAGGCGCGAATCCTAAAGATAGATCTATTGGGCCTGACAAACCCCATCCTGACTATGGGATGCTTTAGTACTTCGAGGTTATTTTAAACACACCTGATATAGTGTACTTCAGAGGGTAAAACATGAACGTTAAGGCTTGTTACCGGGTGCCTACAACTTATAGAATACTTTTATACACTTGCGAGTGTACATATATTTATAAACGGAAATCTTGTGGTCTATTAATATATTGAAATGATTGTTATGATAAACCTATGAACTCACCAACCTTTTGGTTGACACTTTAAAGCATGTTTATTCTCAGGTATTAAAGAAATCTTCCGCTGTGCATTAGCTCATTTTAAGGATATTACTTGGAGTCATTCATGGCATATTTTGAAAGACGTTGCATTCAAGTCATTGAGTTCATCAAGATTATTATTAAGTCAATTATAGTTGGATGTATTATGAAATGGTGTGCATACCGTCAAATTTCATTGTAAAGAAAGTTTGTCTTTTAAAAACGAATGCAATGTTTGTAAAATGTATCATATAAAGGTCAAATATCTCGCGATGTAATCAACTATTGTGAATCGTTTATAATGTATATGAACGGGTCCTTTCAGTTGGTATCAGAGCGGTGGTCTTAGCGAACCAGGTCTGCATTAGTGTGTCTAACTGATAGTCGTTAGGATGCATTAGTGAGTCTGGACTTCGACCGTGTCTGCATGTCAAAAGTTTCGCTTATCATTTTTGTCGGAAATCATCTGCTTATCATCTTTAGGAAATTACATGCTCATTATTCTTAGTCTAGACACCTTTTACTGCATTGATTGCATGAATAAGTGTATAGACAAAATCAATCTTAGCGTATCTGTTACTGTAGACCTTTCCTGATATCTCTCGTAAATTTCTCCGTAATTTAAGGAATCCTGGTACTATATATATCTATGCACATTATGCATTGAGAATACCATCCAACTATCAATTTCTGTCACTAAACTCTTCATACCAAAAATCTTTTCTGTGATCGCTTAAGATGGCCTCTACAAATCGACCAATTTCCTCTGACTCCGAAGACAGCGTGACAGGAGCACACCAACCAATCAACTATCGTGATTACTGGAAAAAATGGGGGTGGGTTCGCGACATACTCACCCTATGGAGAAGGGAAGAAGGTACTCCATATCATGAACCAAATCTACCACCTAACCTTGGAGTACTTGACCCGCTAACCGGCGAACCCGTTCGCAACACCGTTTATACCCTTTTTGCAAGAATTTTTTTTGTCTTGAGACTGCCATTAACGGAACTAGAGAAGATATCCGACCTTTACCTCACACCGATAACCAACCAGGGTTAGTAGAAGAAGTTAAAGAACTCGGATCTCGAGTGTTAACTTTAGAGAGCACGGTACACAATTTGCAAGCACCTGCAGTATCACCAACACCAGTAACATCACCAGCCTCAGCACCAACAGCACTAGTACCACCAACAACAACATCCGCGTCACCAGCTTCGACATCTCATTCTGTACCTCGAGTATAATCATCGTTCTACATGACGTTCTACATCATTTATTTTCATTCGACATAGCGATTATGTAATCTCTAATGTTTTAGAGATTATATATTCTTGTTCTAACGGTAAATCAAATGAGTTTAATATCATATTGACTCATTAAATCCATGATTACATCCAAAGAAAATATATAGATATATATATATTTTTTCACAAAGATTGTGATTAAAAATTCTTTCGTACAAACTGTTAATGGTGAAAATATTTTAACGGGTAGGTAATACTTGAGGAATATTTAGATTTCACATTAATAAGTTACATTGTACATTCTTCGAATCTGATTCAACAGTCATTTACTATCCTACTTACAACCACCGATATACGTATCCGTTCACCGCAGAATAATCATTTCCATCCAATTTTATATTTGGATTTTGACCTATCAGAATCCAATAAGTGGCATAATGAAGAAAATATTGGACAAAATAAAATTTGTTAGAAACAAACAAATTAACTATGAGAAATTTTGTTAAGAATCCACGCTAACTGTTCCTAGCTAACTGATTACATTTTATTTATCGCAATTTATTTATCGCAATTTATATTCTTGCAATTTTATTTATCGTCATTTAATTTCTGTTATTTATTTTTACGTACTTTAAATATCGAGACACATATACAAGGTTTTGACATATCATATCGACGCATATATATATATTATTTGGAATAACCATAGACACTCTATATGCAGTAATGCTGGAGTTAGCTATACAGGGTTGAGGTTGATTCTACAATAATATATATATTTTGAGTTGTGATCGAGTCTGAGACATGTATACGGGTCACGATACGTATTAATTAATTTCAATATTATATATTAAACTATATATGAATTATTGGACTGTTAATTGTGGACTATCGACTGTGGACTAATAACATTGGACAATTAAAATGAATTAAAATATTAATTATAACATATGAAACTAAACAATTCTTCAAGTTTGCCACTTGATTTCATCCTAAACTTCATTTGTATCTTGACGATTACAATCTGCATTCAAATCTTTCATGATTCTTGAAAACACCTCAATCGAGAGGATAAACCAACCGCACTTCATCTACTGAAGAAAAGATCGATGCATATAGTTATGCACCTGAAAACACTCGAAACCTAAGTAAACGTTTAACACGTATCTGTGCTAGCTCCCTGGGCGTTGTTATTACCGAAAATCACTTTGTAATTCCTTTTCAAAGTAGCAAATTTTGTCACAGCTCCAGCAAATCAACTTCAACTTTTCGTTCGAAACAACCATATCATAATTTTGATATATATGCGTGCTCTTTATTGTTACCGGGAAACCTTTTATATTCCACCATATTACCATCAACGTTTAATCATCTAAAAACATAATTCTCTTGAAACCACCTCGGATTAATAACCGATGACCCAGATATGGTAGCATTAAATGCAGAGGAAATAGCAAAATTGTAGATGGTCTAAACGGCCAAAAGTTTGATAATAAAGAATGGAATGTTGGGAACGCTCGATAGAAAATTTGGTACTGAAAAATAGATTGAGCTAACCATGAAGGAGACCAAGGACAAATACAGGGACCAAACCCTATATTCAAAGAATCCAGGTAATTTTGGATCCGATGAAATCTTTAGAGAATATCCTGCTTCGAAGTCATGTTAAAATCTTGCGGAAAATCTTTCTTCATCAACCTTCGATCTTAGAAATTCCAAAAATATCATCATAAATATCTTCGATATTTCTGAGGATATTTTCATAAGTATTCTTGTCCGAAATCATTTATCTCTTCGCGATATCAGTGTTATATCATAAAGGAAACTGTTTAGTTTCTAAAATCTGAAATCTTCGAGTTTGAAGTATGAATGTTTTCGAAGTAGTGTTGGGAACTGAAGCATGAGTTAGTATAATATAATGACACTTGATCAACGTGATTATATTACAGTAAGTCATGCTGAGTTTCTAATGAAACATGATGATTCACAGACCATAACGTCATCATGTGCCATGTTACGCGACTCTTACATTCTATCTAATCTCTAAACATATCAAGAACATAATTTCTTGATAATTCTGTCTTTTCTCTTGAATTTTGGTAATTTAACCAATCAAGATCGTGCTATTATTATTTCTTCCTTAGAACATTAGTCATGTTCATTCGAAACTCCATACTTACGAATTCTGAACCATTATTCGCTGACTTAAAGTCGAGAAGAGAAAACAAAAGGATGGAACTCCAAAATATAAAGGAAATAAAGAGGGTGGATTTATAATGAAATATCCGACAGAGCAATCAAAACAGATTATCGCATTTAACCAAAGAAGATCCTATTCCTTAATCTCCGAAGAATCAAATTTTATTCAGATTTTAAAGATTTCTTTAAATCCCTTGAATTCCAGAAATCCACCGTGACTACGTTAAAAGTTAAATTTCTATCTCAAACTGTTGTGACAGCTACCCTCGTACGCTTCACATAATCGAATCGTTTTATCTACATTACTCAGTAATGATGAAACTCTATTTATCAACTCATATTCGTCATGAAAACAGTTTTATGGTTAACCATGACGACCTTACTCAAATTTCGGGACGAAATTTCTTTAACGGGTAGGTACTGTGACGATCCGGAAATTTCCGACCAAATTTAAACTTTATCTTTATATTATTCCGACACGATAAGCAAATTTTGTTAAGTTAAATCTCAAGAATTTTAAATTGTGTTCATACATTCAAACCTCGACCAAATTCAGACGATTCACGAACCGTTATATATAAATAAATATGTATATATATGTATATATATATATATTATAACTTTAAAATATTAATAAAGTATTAAACGTATAATACTTTACATGAATGTATTTGTTTCAATATGTTTATCGATGGAATTAGAAGATAATATCAAATGATTGATTTATCAGATACATTGTGATATGATTACGGGTCTATGTTATAAGGTCCACTGTGATTTAAGAAATCTATTCTTTTTGACGACATTCGGAAAATGGTAAAGTGATTTATAAGTAAGAACGTGGAGTGTAAATAACTTAGATGTTGGATATCGACAAGTTAAGTAACTCGACATTTTTCATTAAGATTATTTCATACGTTTATTTAACCTTTGAACTTTATCGCATGCTTCACCAACAGACTGTAATTTAAAAACTTGAAACCTATTATGAAAATATATGATTTTACTTTTCTAAAACGTTTTATGATATAATGATTTCCATTATTTTAACATTTAAACAAAATGCTTCTTAAATATATTTAGTTTTGGAAAACAAAATTATCATATTTATTTGATTTAGTTTCAAACGTACAAAAACGTTTTTAGTTTAAAAAGAACTTTATTATTAAAACGTATATAACTTTTATAAATATCTAGAACCACTTCTAACAACTCATTACTTAACCAGTATGATAAAGATAACGATATTTATATTTTATTTTATTAAATATATATAACAATTTAAATTAATATTATATATATTTATACGCGTATTATACGTACATAGTTTTATACTTTTACTATACTTAAACTTTACCTTCACTTTAATAATTCATACTTTAATAATTCACTTTAATAATTCATACTTTAATAATTCACTTTAATAATTCATACTTTAATAATTCACTTTAATAATTCATACTTTAATAATTCACTTTAATAATTCATACTTTAATAATTCACTTTAATAATTCATACTTTAATAATTCACTTTAATAATTCATACTTTAATAATTCACTTTAATAATTCAAAAATCTATTATAAATAGAATTCAATAGGTTTCATTATTTGATAGAAACTTGAAAATATTTTCTCTAAACTCTCTCAATCGATTTACATATATATATTTACTCCGTATTATTTCAAGATATTATCAGTATACATAAAATATTACGACGGAGTGTTGTCCGAGTGATTTCGAAATTGTTTTTCTAGCGGGACAGAGCTAAGGAAATTATGGGTTAAAACTATGGAGGTTATGGGTATGGTTCGGGAGTATTGCTCGTGAGTCAAACTAGTGTTTATCATCTCCGTTGCGTCTACGTACTTTTCCTGCAATATTGAATCTCAATATTGATACGTTCGTGAATCCAAGGCCAACATTGCACTTGATCAATGACGTCATATGTATTTTTACTACAAAATACAGTATTGTGAGTTTCATTACACCCTTTTTATATATATTTTTGGGCTGAGAATACATGCGCTGTTTTATAAATGTTTTACGAAATAGACACAAGTACTAAAACTAATTCTACGTGGGTTTAAACCAGAAATATACCCTTAGCTTGGTAACATTAAACTACTTGTCTATGTACGGTAGGCGCGAATCCTAAAGATAGATCTATTGGGCCTGACAAACCCCATCCTGACTATGGGATGCTTTAGTACTTCGAGGTTATTTTAAACACACCTGATATAGTGTACTTCAGAGGGTAAAACATGAACGTTAAGGCTTGTTACCGGGTGCCTACAACTTATAGAATACTTTTATACACTTGCGAGTGTACATATATTTATAAACGGAAATCTTGTGGTCTATTAATATATTGAAATGATTGTTATGATAAACCTATGAACTCACCAACCTTTTGGTTGACACTTTAAAGCATGTTTATTCTCAGGTATTAAAGAAATCTTCCGCTGTGCATTAGCTCATTTTAAGGATATTACTTGGAGTCATTCATGGCATATTTTGAAAGACATTGCATTCAAGTCATTGAGTTCATCAAGATTATTATTAAGTCAATTATAGTTGGATGTATTATGAAATGGTGTGCATACCGTCAAATTTCATTGTAAAGAAAGTTTGTCTTTTAAAAACGAATGCAATGTTTGTAAAATGTATCATATAAAGGTCAAATACCTCGCGATGTAATCAACTATTGTGAATCGTTTATAATGTATATGAACGGGTCCTTTCACCATAGTAATGAATTCCGATTGCCCCACAATTTCATTTCGCGTGCTTGTTGTGAACGTAAGCTTCAATTTGAATCACACCATGTTTTTCAAGAAAATCATTAGTAATAATCATACGTAACAATCCCAATCGTAACGCCGGGTGGTGACTCTTTCGACTTAACGCATCCGCTACCACATTCGAATTGCTCGGATGATAAAGTATTTCACAATCATAATCTTTTACCACATCCATCCACCTACGTTGGCGATAATTCAAATCTCGTTGATTGAAGAGATGTTTCAAACTCTTGTGATCCGAATAAATCGTACACTTGACACCATACAAGTAATGGCGCCAAATTTTTAACGCATGAACAACCGCCGCCAACTCAAGATCATGAGTCGAATATCTCGTTTCGTGTTCCTTTAACTGCCGAGAGGCATAAGCGATGACTGTAGTGACCCGAACTTTTCCATGTTTATATTTATATATATATTAAATGAAATTGTTATTTACATGATTAAGTGTTTCCAACATGTTAAGCAATCAAACTTGTTAAGACTTGATTAATTGAAATAGGTTTTATATAGACAATTGACCACCCAAGTTGACCGGTGATTCACGAACGTTAAAACTTGTAAAAACTATACGATGACATATATATGGTTATATATATAGTTAACATGATTTTATTATAAGTATGTATCTCATTAGGTATTTTAACAATGAGTTATATACATAAAAATGAGACTATTAATTTAAGAAACTCGAAAACAATATATATAACGATTATCGTTATAACAAGGTCTTACTAGGTACATATGAATCATATTAAGATATTGATACACTTGGTTAATTATGTTAAATGATAAGTAAATATATTATTAAGTGTATTAACAATGAAATACATATGTAAAAATAAGACTACTAACTTAATGATTTCGAAACGAGACATATATGTAACGATTATCGTTGTAACGACATTTAACTGTATATATATCGTACTAAGATATATTATATATCATAATATCATGATAATATAACAATTTAACATCTCATTTGTTATAATAAATAATGGGTTAACAACATTCAACAAGATCGTTAACCTAAAGGTTTCAAAACAACATTTACATGTAACGACTAACGATGACTTAACGACTCAGTTAAAATGTATATACATGTAGTGTTTTAATATGTATTCATACACTTTTGAAAGACTTCAAGACACTTATCAAAATACTTCTACTTAACAAAAATGCTTACAATTACATCCTTGTTCAGTTTCATCAACAATTCTACTCGTATGCACCCGTATTCGTACTCGTACAATACACAGCTTTTAGATGTATGTACTATTGGTATATACACTCCAATGATCAGCTCTTAACAGCCCATGTGAGTCACCTAACACATGTGGGAACCATCATTTGGCAACTAGCATAAAATATCTCATAAAATTACAAAAATATGAGTAATAATTCATGACTTATTTACATGAAAACAAAATTACATATCCTTTATATCTAATCCATACACCAACGACCAAAAACACCTACAAAAACTTTCATTCTTCAATTTTCTTCATCTAATTGATCTATCTCAAGTTCTATCTTCAAGTTCTAAGTGTTCTTCATAAATTCCAAAAGTTTTAGTTTCATAAAATCAAGAATACTTCCAAGATTGCAAGTTTACTTCCAAGTTTTCTAAATCCATTCCAAGTAATCATCTAAGATCAAGAAACCTTTGCTACTTACAGTAGGTTATCTTTCTAATAAAAGGTAATAATCATATTCAAACTTTAATTCAATTTCTATAACTATAACAATCTTATTTCGAGTGGAAATCTTACTTGAAATTGTTTTCGTGTTATGATTCTGCTTCAAGAACTTTCAAGCCATCCAAGGATCCTTTGAAGCTAGATCTATTTTTCTCATTTCTAGTAGGTTTATCCAAGGAACTTGAGGTGGTAATGATGTTCATAACATCATTCGATTCATACATATAAAGCTATCTTATTCGAAGGTTTAAACTTGTAATCACTAGAACATAGTTTAGTTAATTCTAAACTTGTTCGCAAATAAAAGTTAATCCTTCTAACTTGACTTTTAAAATCAACTAAACACATGTTATATATCTATATGATATGCTAACTTAATGATTTAAAACCTGGAAACACGAAAAACACCGTAAAATCGGATTTACGCCGTCGTAGTAACACCGCGGTCTGTTTTGGGTTAGTTAATTAAAAACTATGATAAACTTTGATTTAAAAGTTGTTATTCTGGGAAAATGATTTTTATTATGAACATGAAACTATATCTAAAAATTATGGTTAAACTCAAAGTGGAAGTATGTTTTCTAAAATGGTCATCTAGACGTCGTTCTTTCGACTGAAATGACTACCTTTACAAAAACGACTTGTAACTTAGTTTTCCGACTATAAACCTATAATTTTTCTGTTTAGATTCATAAAATAGAGTTCAATATGAAACCATAGAAATTTGATTCACTCAAAACGGATTTAAAATGAAGAAGTTATAGGTAAAACAAGATTGGATAATTTTTCTCATTTTAGCTACGTGAAAATTGGTAACAAATCTATTCCAACCATAACTTAATTAACTTTTATTGTATATTATGTAATCTTGAGATACCATAGACACGTATACAATGTTTCGACCTATCATGTCGACACATCTATATATATTTCGGAACAACCATAGACACTCTATATGTGAATGTTGGAGTTAGCTATACAGGGTTGAGGTTGATTCCAAAATATATATAGTTTGAGTTGTGATCAATACTGAGATACGTATACACTGGGTCGTGGATTGATTCAAGATAATATTTATCGATTTATTTCTGTACATCTAACTATGGACAACTAGTTGTAGGTTACTAACGAGGACAGTTGACTTAATAAACTTAAAACATCAAAATATATTAAAAGTGTTGTAAATATATTTTGAACATACTTTGATATATATGTATATATTATTATAGGTTCGTGAATCAACCAGTGGCCAAGTCTTACTTCCCGACGAAGTAAAAAATCCGTGAAAGTGAGTTATAGTCCCACTTTTAAAATCTAATATTTTTGGGATGAGAATACATGCAGGTTTTATAAATGATTTACAAAATAGACACAAGTACGTGAAACTACATTCTATGGTTGAATTATCGAAATCGAATATGCCCCTTTTTATTAAGTCTGGTAATCTAAGAATTAGGGAACAGACACCCTAATTGACGCGAATCCTAAAGATAGATCTATTGGGCCTAACAAACCCCATCCAAAGTACCGGATGCTTTAGTACTTCGAAATTTATATCATATCCGAAGGGTGTCCCGGAATGATGGGGATATTCTTATATATGCATCTTGTTAATGTCGGTTACCAGGTGTTCACCATATGAATGATTTTTATCTCTATGTATGGGATGTGTATTGAAATATGAAATCTTGTGGTCTATTGTTACGATTTGATATATATAGGTTAAACCTATAACTCACCAACATTTTTGTTGACGTTTAAAGCATGTTTATTCTCAGGTGAATACTAAGAGCTTCCGCTGTTGCATACTAAAATAAGGACGAGATTTGGAGTCCATGTTTGTATGATATTGTGTAAAAACTGCATTCAAGAAAATGATTTCGATGTAACATATTTGTATTGTAAACCATTATGTAATGGTCGTGTGTAAACATGATATTTTAGATTATCATTATTTGATAATCTACGTAAAGCTTTTTAAACCTTTATTTATGAAATAAAGGTTATGGTTTGTTTTAAAAATGAATGCAGTCTTTGAAAAACGTCTCATATAGAGGTCAAAACCTCGCAACGAAATCAATTAATATGGTACGTTTTTAATCAATAAGAACGGGACATTTCAGTTGGTATCAGAGCGTTGGTCTTAGAGAACCAGAAAATTTGCATTAGTGTGTCTTATCGAGTTTGTTAGGATGCATTAGTGAGTCTGGACTTCGACCGTATTTTCTTTAAAAATGATTGCTTAACATTTTTGTTGGAAACTATATATTATTAACATGTATATATTATGTGATATATTAATCTCTTAACATGTTTGATATTGTGTGATAGATGTCTACCTCTAGCACAAATCCCATTGACTCACCTAATAATAACGAAGAGTCGAATATATATTGGACTGATTCACAAGTTCCCGAAGAAGAACCGGAAGAAGAATCAGAACTGGAAGAAGAATCAGAACCGAAAGAGGAGGAACCGGAGGAGGAACTAGAACCGGTGGGGGAAATAATAAAACGGTTAAGTAAAAGAAAATCCTCAACCAACCGACCAAGGTTAATTATGGTCAATGGTGTTTCCGCCAAGGAAGCAAAATATTGGGAGGATTACCAATTCTCCGATGAATCGGATTCCGACGAGAATTCCGATGATGTTATAGAAATTACCCCAACTGAATTTAAAAAGGCAAAAGAAAATAATAAGGGAAAGGGCATAAAAATAGAGAAATCTAATTTCAACCCCGATGAACTTTATATGTATCGTCAACCCCCGAAGCCCTTAAGTTGTAACAATGACCCGGGCACCTCTAAACCACCAGGTTTTTCTAAACCGTTGTGGAAAACGACAGCTCGTATTAGGGGAACATCATATATCCCTAGAAACTTGGCAAAACGAACCAAAACCGAAGAAGAAGAAACGAGCGAGTCAGAATAAGATAGTTGTATTCGTGTGGTGTAATATATGTAATATAGTGTGCTTATGCTTTATGATATATGTAAAAATTGCTTGTATTAATAAGTATTTTTTTTTATGAATCTAACTCTTGTCTATTTTGCAGTATAAAAACACAAAATGGATAGACAACCCAATATTTTAAGAGACCTACCCGGAGACATGATTGATGAAATCTTGTCTAGAGTCAGTCAGAATTATTCGGCACAACTATTTACGGCGAAATCAGTTTGTAAGACATTCGAAGAACGTTCCAAGAATGTCTTGGTTTATAAGAGACTTTCATTTGAAAGATGGGGGATATCACATTGGGAAACCCATAAGTTACGATGTGTTTACTTTGACGTATATATTGCGGGGAACCCAAATGCTATTTTACGCAACGGGTTAAGAAATTATTTTGACTCAATGTATCCGAATATAGGACTTCATGATTTAGAAAAAGCGGCTAACATGCAACATAAAGAAGCATGCTATGCTTACGGGTTAGTAATGTTCGCTTCTCACCAAAGTGAGAAAAAGAACATCGGGCTACAACTATTAAACAAAACATTCCCACAAGTGACAGAGTCGGTAATTGGGGTAAGAAATGAGGTTTTTAGGTTATTACGAGACTGTTGGTCATTACATAACCCTCGTCCCTTTGACGACGTTACAACACGCTGTCTTATCAACGGCCATAACGGTTATGTTCCACAAGACCAAGGATGGGAAGTAGTCCTAGTAAAACCAGAATGCATGACTTGTTTCTGGACGTATGAATTACGTGTCTTTATTGCCTTTGCTGAACGACTTGTGTACTAGCTAGAATTATCTTCACAACTATCTTGTATTAAAGTTATTGTGTGCTATATTTCATGCTTTATGTAAAATAAGCGGTATTGTAAGTTTGTAAAATATTGTATAAAAGTTTGAACGCGAAATATTATTATAATCAGTTTTTCATATAGAATTGTAGTAGTTGAATTGTATATTAGCTACTAAGTATGAACTTAACGGGTAGGTACTACCCAAATTTAAACTTATAAAACGCTAATATGAAGAAAAAGCTTTTATAAATGAGTTCATATTATGCTACGAAATGCTATTAACTACTCTTAATATTCTGTATGATTAACTTGTTCCATTTGACTATTTTGAAGGAAATGGCACCGACTACTCGACACACCGTGAATATGAATGAAGAGGAATTCCGTACTTTTCTAGCTTCAAACATAGCCGAAGTACAGGCTGCGCTACATACCAACAATAACCTTGGATCTAGCAGTACAGGAAATCGTGTAGGATGCACCTACAAAGAATTCACTGCCTGCAAACCTTTGGAATTTGATGGAACCGAAGGACCGATCGGATTGAAACGGTGGACCGAGAAGGTCGAATCGGTGTTTGCCATAAGTAAGTGTACTGAAGAGGACAAAGTGAAGTACGCTACGCATACCTTCACAGGTTCTGCATTAACATGGTGGAATACCTATCTAGAGCAAGTGGGACAAGATGATGCGTACGCACTACCGTGGTCAGCATTCAAGCACTTGATGAACGAGAAGTACCGTCCCAGAACCGAGGTCAATAAGCTCAAGACAGAACTTAGAGGGTTACGAACCCAAGGATTTGATATTACCACGTACGAAAGACGATTCACAGAATTGTGCCTATTGTGTCTGGGAGCGTTCGAAGATGAGGAAGAGAAGATCGACGCGTTTGTGAAAGGATTACCGGAAAGAATCCAAGAAGATATAAGTTCACATGAGCCCGCCTCCATACAACAGGCATGTAGAATGGCTCACAAACTAGTGAACTAGATTGAGGAAAGAATTAAAGAATAGACGGCTGAAGAGGCCAATGTGAAGCAAGTCAAAAGAAAGTGGGAGGAAAACGGTGATAAGAATCACCAATACAACAACAACAACAATTACAATAATAATCGCAACAATCGCAACATCAATCGCAACTACAACAAATGGCCCAACAACAACAACAACAACAACAACAACAACAACAACAACAACAACAACAACAACAACAACTACAACAAACATCCCAACAATAATAACAACCGCAACAACAACAACAATTAGAAGCAGCTATGCCAAAGGTGTGAAAAGTATCACTCGGGGTTCTGCACCAAATTTTGCAACAAGTGTAAAAGAAATGGTCATAGCGCGGCGAAGTGTGAGGTCTACGGACCAGGGGTTAACAGAACGAAAGGAACAAATGGTGTCGGAACGAGTAATGGCGGAGCAAGTAGTGTCGGAGCAAGTTATGCCAATGTAGTTTGTTATAAATGTGAAAAATCGGGCCACATTATTAGAAATTACCCAAACCAGGAGAACACGAATGGACAAGGCCGCGGAAGAGTTTTCAATATTAATGCGGCAGAGGCACAGGAAGACCCGAAGCTTGTTACTGGTACGTTTCTTATTGACAATAAATCTGCTTACGTTTTATTTGATTCGGGTACGGATAGAAGCTATATGAGTAGAGATTTTTATGCTAAATTAAGTTGTCCATTGACGCCGTTGGATAGTAAATTTTTACTCGAATTAGCAAACGGTAAATTAATTTCAGCAGATAATATATGCCGGAATCGAGAAATTAAACTGGGTAGCGAAATATTTAAGATTGATTTGATACCAGTAGAGTTAGGGAGTTTTGATGTAATAGTTGGCATGGACTGGCTGAAGAAGGTGAATGCAGAGATCGTATGTTATAAAAATACAATTCGCATTGTACGAGAAGAAAGAGAACCCTTAATGGTGTACGGAGAAAAGGGCAACATGAAGCTACATCTTATTAGTAATTTGAAGGCACAAAAACTAATAAGAAAAGGTTGCTATGCTGTTCTAGCACACGTCGAGAAAGTACAAACCGAAGAAAAGAGCATCAATGATGTTCCCGTCGCAAAATAATTTCCCGATGTATTTCCGAAAGAATTACCGGGACTACCTCCACATCGATCTGTTGAATTTCAAATAGATCTTGTACCAGGAGCTGCACCAATAGCTCGTGCTCCTTATAGACTCGCACCCAGCGAGATGAAAGAACTGCAAAGCCAACTACAAGAACTATTAGAACGTGGTTTCATTCGACCAAGCACATCACCATGGGGAGTTCCTGTTTTGTTTGTCAAGAAGAAGGATGGTACATTTAGGTTGTGTATTGACTACAGAGAGTTGAACAAACTTACCATCAAAAACCGTTATCCACTGCTGAGAATTGACGACTTATTTGATCAACTACAAGGCTCGTCGGTTTATTCGAAGATCGATTTACGTTCTGGATATCATCAAATGCGAGTAAAGGAGGATGATATTCCAAAAACTGCTTTTAGGACGCGTTATGGTCATTACGAGTTTATGGTTATGCCGTTTGGATTGACTAACGCACCAGCTGTGTTCATGGACCTTATGAACCGAGTTTGTGGGCCATATCTTGACAAGTTTATCATTGTTTTCATCGATGACATACTTATTTACTCAAAGAATGATCAAGAGCACGAAGAACATGTGAGAAAAGTGCTAGAAGTATTGAGGAAAGAAAAACTATACGCTAAGTTTTCAAAGTGTGCATTTTGGTTGGAAGAAGTTCAATTCCTCGGTCACATAGTGAACAAAGAAGGTATCCAGGTGGACCCGGCAAAGATCGAAACCGTTGAAAAGTGGGAAACCCCAAAAACTCCGAAGCATATACGTCAATTTTTAGGATTGGCTGGTTACTACAGAAGATTCATCCAAGATTTCTCCAAAATAGCAAAACCCTTGACTGCATTAACGCATAAAGGGAAGAAATTTGAATGGAAGGATGAACAAGAGAAGGCATTTCAATTATTGAAGAAAAAGCTAACTACGGCACCTATATTGTGATTGCCTGAAAGGAATGATGATTTTGTGATTTATTGTGACGCATCAAAGTAAGGTCTCGGTTGTGTATTAATGCAACGGACGAAGGTGATTGCTTATGCATCTAGACAATTGAAGATTCACAAGCAAAATTATACGACGCATGATTTGGAATTAGGCGCGGTTGTTTTTGCATTAAAGACTTGGAGGCACTACTTATATGGGGTCAAAAGTATTATATATACCGACCACAAAAGTCTTCAACACATATTTAATCAGAAACAACTGAATATGAGGCAGCGTAGGTGGATTGAATTGTTGAATGATTATGACTTTGAGATTCGTTACCACCCGGGGAAGGTAAATGTGGTAGCCGACGCCTTGAGCAGAAAGGACAGAGAACCCATTCGAGTAAAATCTATGAATATAATGATTCACACTAACCTTACTACTCAAATAAAGGAGGCGCAACAAGGAGTTTTAAAAGAGGGAAATTTAAAGGATGAAATACCCAAAGGATCGGAGAAGCATCTTAATATTCGGGAAGACGGAACCCGGTATAGGGCTGAAAGAATTTGGGTACCAAAATTTGGAGATATGAGAGAAATGGTACTTAGAGAAGCTCATAAAACCAGATACTCAATACATCCTGGAACGGGGAAGATGTACAAGGATCTTAAGAAACATTTTTGGTGGCCAGGTATGAAAGCCGATATTGCTAAATATGTAGGAGAATGTTTGACGTGTTCTAAGGTCAAAGCTGAACATCAGAAACCATCAGGTCTACTACAACAACCTGAAATCCCAGAATGGAAATGGGAAAACATTACCATGGATTTCATTACTAAATTGCCAAGGACTGCAAGTGATTATGATACTATTTGGATAATAGTTGATCGTCTCACCAAGTCAGCACACTTCCTGCCAATAAGAGAAGATGACAAGATGGAGAAGTTAGCACGACTGTATTTGAAGGAAGTCGTCTCCAGACATGGAATACCAATCTCTATTATCTCTGATAGGGATGGCAGATTTATTTCAAGATTCTGGCAGACATTACAGCAAGCATTGGGAACTCGTCTAGACATGAGTACTGCCTATCATCCACAAACTGTTGGGCAAAGTGAAAGGACAATACAAACGCTTGAAGACATGCTACGAGCTTATGTTATTGATTTCGGAAACAGTTGGGATCGACATCTACCGTTAGCAGAATTTTCCTACAACAACAGCTACCATTCAAGCATTGAGATGGCGCCGTTTGAAGCACTTTATGGTAGAAAGTACATGTCTCCGATTTGTTGGAGTGAAGTGGGGGATAGACAGATTACGGGTCCGGAGATAATACAAGAAACTACTGAGAAAATCATCCAAATTCAACAAAGATTGAAAACCGCCCAGAGTCGACAAAAGAGCTACGTGGACAGTAAAAGAAAAGATATAGAGTTTGAAATTGGAGAAATGGTCATGCTTAAGGTTTCACCTTGGAAAGGCGTTGTTCGATTTGGTAAACGGGGGAAACTAAATCCAAGGTACATTGGACCATTCAAGATTATAGATCGTGTCGGACCAGTAGCTTACCAACTGGAGCTACCTCAACAACTTGCGACTGTACATAACACTTTCCACGTCTCAAATTTGAAGAAATGTTTTGCTAAAGAAGATCTCACTATTCCGTTGGACGAAATCCAAATCAATGAAAAACTTCAATTCATTGAAGAACCCGTCGAAATAATGGATCGTGAGGTTAAGAGACTTAAACAAAACAAGATACCTATTGTTAAGGTTCGATGAAATGCTCGTAGAGGACCCGAGTTCACCTGGGAGCGTGAAGATCAGATGATGAAGAAATACCCGCATTTATTTCCAGAAGATACGTCAACACCTCCAACTGCTTAAAATTTCGGGACGAAATTTATTTAACGGGTAGGTACTGTAGTGACCCGAACTTTTCCATGTTTATATATTTATTTATATATATATTAAATGAAATTTATATTTACATGATTAAGTGTTTCCAACATGTTAAGTAATCAAACTTGTTAAGACTTGATTAATTGAAATAGGTTTCATATAGACAATTGACCACCCAAGTTGACCGGTGATTCACGAACGTTAAAACTTGTAAAAACTATACGATGATATATATATGGTTATATATATAGTTAACATGATTTTATTATAAGTATGTATCTCATTAGGTATTTTAACAATGAGTTATATACATAAAAATGAGACTATTAATTTAAGAAACTCGAAAACAATATATATAACGATTATCGTTATAACAAGGTCTTACTAGGTACATATGAATCATATTAAGATATTGATACACTTGGTTAATTATGTTAAATGATAAGTAAATATATTATTAAGTGTATTAACAATGAAATACATATGTAAAAATAAGACTACTAACTTAATGATTTCGAAACGAGACATATATGTAACGATTATCGTTGTAACGACATTTAACTGTATATATATCATACTAAGATATATTATATATCATAATATCATGATAATATAACAATTTAACATCTCATTTGTTATAATAAATAATGGGTTAACAACATTCAACAAGATCGTTAACCTAAAGGTTTCAAAACAACATTTACATGTAACGACTAACGATGACTTAACGACTCAGTTAAAATGTATATACATGTAGTGTTTTAATATGTATTCATACACTTTTGAAAGACTTCAAGACACTTATCAAAATACTTCTACTTAACAAAAATGCTTACAATTACATCCTTGTTCAGTTTCATCAACAATTCTACTCGTATGCACCCGTATTCGTACTCGTACAATACACAGCTTTTAGATGTATGTACTATTGGTATATACACTCCAATGATCAGCTCTTAGCAGCCCATGTGAGTCACCTAACACATGTGGGAACCATCATTTGGCAACTAGCATAAAATATCTCATAAAATTACAAAAATATGAGTAATCATTCATGACTTATTTACATGAAAACAAAATTACATATCCTTTATATCTAATCCATACACCAACGACCAAAAACACCTACAAACACTTTCATTCTTCAATTTTCTTCATCTAATTGATCTCTCTCAAGTTCTATCTTCAAGTTCTAAGTGTTCTTCATAAATTCCAAAAGTTCTAGTTTCATAAAATCAAGAATACTTCCAAGATTGCAAGTTTACTTTCAAGTTTTCTAAATCCATTCCAACTAATCATCCAAGATCAAGAAACCTTTGTTACTTACAGTAGGTTATATTTCTAATAAAAGGTAATAATCATATTTAAACTTTAATTCAATTTCTATAACTATAACAATCTTATTTCGAGTGGAAATCTTACTTGAAATTGTTTTCGTGTTATGATTCTGCTTCAAGAACTTTCAATCCATCCAAGGATCCTTTGAAGCTAAATCTATTTTTCTCATTTCCAGTAGGTTTATCCAAGGAACTTGAGGTAGTAATGATGTTCATAACATCATTTGATTCATACATATAAAGCTATCTTATTCGAAGGTTTAAACTTGTAATCACAAGAACATAGTTTAGTTAATTCTAAACTTGTTCGCAAATAAAAGTTAATCCTTCTAACTTGACTTTTAAAATCAACTAAACACATGTTCTATATCTATATGATCTGCTAACTTAATGATTTAAAACCTGGAAACACGAAAAACACCGTAAAACCGGATTTACGCCGTCGTAGTAACACCGCGGGCTGTTTTGGGTTAGTTAATTAAAAACTATGATAAACTTTGATTTAAAAGTTGTTATTCTGGGAAAATGATTTTTATTATGAACATGAAACTATATCCAAAAATTATGGTTAAACTCAAAGTGGAAGTATGTTTTCTAAAATGGTCATCTAGACGTCGTTTTTTCGACTGAAATGACTACCTTTACAAAAACGACTTGTAACTTAGTTTTCTGACTATAAACCTATACTTTTTCTGTTTATATTCATAAAATAGAGTTCAATATGAAACCATAGCAATTTGATTCACTCAAAACGGATTTAAAATGAAGAAGTTATAGGTAAAACAAGATTGGATAATTTTTCTCATTTTAGCTACGTGAAAATTGGTAACAAATCTATTCCAACCATAACTTAATCAACTTGTATTGTATATTATGTAATCTTGAGATACCATACACACGTATATAATGTTTCGACCTATCATGTCGACACATCTATATATATTTCGGAACAACCATAGACACTCTATATGTGAATGTTGGAGTTAGCTATACAGGGTTGAGGTTGATTCCAAAATATATATAGTTTGAGTTGTGATCAATACCGAGATACGTATACACTGGGTCGTGGATTGATTCAAGATAATATTTATCGATTTATTTTTGTACATCTAACTGTGGACAACTAGTTGTAGGTTACTAACGAGGACAACTGACTTAATAAACTTAAAACATCAAAATATCTTAAAAGTGTTGTAAATATATTTTGAACATACTTTGATATATATGTATATATTGTTATAGGTTCGTGAATCAACCAGTGGCCAAGTCTTACTTCCCAACGAAGTAAAAATATGTGAAAGTGAGTTATAGTCCCACTTTTAAAATCTAATATTTTTGGGATGAGAATACATGCAGGTTTTATAAATGATTTACAAAATAGACACAAGTACGTGAAACTACATTCTATGGTTGAATTATCAAAATCGAATATGCCCCTTTTTATTAAGTCTGGTAATCTAAGAATTAGGGAATAGACACCCTAATTGACGCGAATCCTAAAGATAGATCTATTGGGCCTAACAAACCCCATCCAAAGTACCGGATGCTTTAGTACTTCGAAATTTATATCATATCCGAAGGGTGTCCCGGAATGATGGGGATATTCTTATATATGCATCTTGTTAATGTCGGTTACCAGGTGTTCACCATATGAATGATTTTTATCTCTATGTATGGGATGTGTATTGAAATATGAAATCTTGTGGTCTATTGTTACGATTTGATATATATAGGTTAAACCTATAGCTCACCAATATTTTTGTTGACGTTTAAAGCATGTTTATTCTCAGGTGAATACTAAGAGCTTCCGCTGTTGCATACTAAAATAAGGACAAGATTTGGAGTCCATGTTTGTATGATATTGTGTAAAAACTGCATTTAAGAAACTGATTTCGATGTAACATATTTGTATTGTAAACCATTATGTAATGGTCGTGTGTAAACAGAATATTTTAGATTATCATTATTTGATAATCTACGTAAAGCTTTTTAAACCTTTATTTATGAAATAAAGGTTATGGTTTGTTTTAAAAATGAATGCAGTCTTTGAAAAACGTCTCATATAGAGGTCAAAACCTCGCAACGAACTTAATTAATATGGAACGTTTTTAATCAATAAGAACGGGACATTTCAATGACTTTACCTCTTTGCATTAGAACACAACCGATCCCATTTAAAGATGCATCACAATAAACCGTCATGTCTACTACACCTTCCGGCAAAACTAGCACCGGAGCTTGACATAACTTCTCTTTTAATAATTGAAAAGAAATTTCTTGCTCGTTTTCCCAATTAAATCTAGTGTTCTTTCTCGTCAATTTCGTCAATGGAGAAGCAATTTTAGAAAAATCTTGGATAAACCGACGATAATAACCGGCCAATCCGAGAAAACTTTGGATTTCCGTAGGCATAGTCGGTCGTCCCCAACTCTTTACCGTCTCAATCTTCCCCGGGTCTACTTGAATACCATTTTCGTTCACAATATGGCCAAGGAATTGAACTTCCCTTAGCCAAAATTCACATTTGGAGAATTTAGCATACAACTTCTCCTTCCGCAACGTCTTTAACACACTCCGTAAATGATGTTCATGTTCCTTCATACTCTTCGAATAGACAAGTATGTCGTCAATGAACACAATTACCGACTTGTCCAACATAGGTTGGCACACTCGGTTCATAAGATCCATGAATGCCGCCGGTGCATTCGTAAGACCAAAAGGCATAACTAAAAACTCAAAATGCCCATAACGCGTTCGAAAAGCCGTTTTCTCGATGTCTTCCTCACGGACCCGCATTTGGTGATAGCTGGACCGTAGGTCGATTTTAGAGAAATACGTTGCACCTTGGAGTTGGTCAAACAAATCGTCAATCCTAGGCAATGGATAACGATTCTTGATCGTCACTTTATTCAACTCCCGATAATCGATGCACATCTGCATACTACCGTCCTTCTTCTTCACGAACAAAACCGGAGCGCCCCATGGCGAAGCACTCGATCGAATGAAACCCTTCTCAAGCAACTCTTGGGTTTGATTTAACAACTCTTGCATTTCCATTGGCGCTAAACGATAAGGAGTTTTAGGAATGGGGGTAGCCCCCGGAACCAACTCAATGCGAAATTCAACTTGTCTTTCCGCCGGAACACCCGGTAACTCATCCGGAAAAACGTCTTCAAACTCATTTACCACCGGAATTTCACGAATGGGCGGTGGCTCAACACGAGTATCAACAACATGGGTAAGAAAAAACATGCCACCACTAACAAGGAAACGACGTGCCAGTGCAAAAGTGCATATCGGTACAAGTCTTCTACGCTTATCACCGTGAATAATTAACTCTCCCCCACTTGGGGTCTTCACACGAATAAATTTTTCATGGCATGAAATATCGGCTCTATTATGATCGAGCCAATCCATACCAACAATGATATCAAAATCACCCAAAGTTATCGGGTTGAGATCAATTTTAAAGTTTTCGGCACCAAACACAGCATCACAATTTTTACACACATCAACCACTAGCACCGTTTTGCCGTCCGCTATTTCAACTTCTACCGGACGACTTAACTTAGCTAACGGTCTTTTGAGTTTAGGCACAAATTTTAGAGACACAAACGACAAATTTGCACCGCTATCAAATAGAATTCTTGCTGGACTAGAGTTAACCATAAAAGTACCTGAGAAAACTTCGTTGGATTACTTGGATTCATCATTCGTCATCAAATAGTTGCGACCCCTAGCCGTACCCGCTGCCTTCTCTAGACGCTTAACATTATCGTTTCACAAATTGGGACACTCCTGCTTCTTATGCCCTTCTTTACCGCAATTAAAGCAAGTGAGCTTGGTTCCGGAAGATGGTTTCGGACAATCACGACCCATATGACCCGCTTGCCCACAATTGTAGCACGTAAAAGAAAAACCACCAGAAGCGCCCTTCTTCACGCTATTGACACTTTCGGAACCCTTCTTGTTCTTGTTCTTCTTGTTTGAAAAGTTAGAATGACTAGAACCTTCAAACTTTCTTTTAGAAAAAGTGAAGTCACTTTTCCTTGGAACCTCTGGCTCAAAACCCCGAGCCAACTCAAATAACTCGTCAAAAGACTTAGCCGCTCCTCGACTAATCTTACCCTTGAACTCATCATTCATGGTACGGTAAAAGTCTTTCATTAGCTTGTGATCGTCACCAACATATTCCAGACAAAAACGAGTGTTTGCCAAGAAGGTAGACTTGAGAGTAACCAAGTCCATTGAACCTTGTTGCAAATTGTGCAACTCGTCCCGGATTCTATCAAGATCGGAAGAAGTTCGGTATTCTTTGAAAAATTCCTTCTTAAACTCTTCCCACGTCAAACTCATACATTGCTCCTCACCATATAAGTTGATTTTATCATCCCACCACAACTTAGCTTCTTCCTGCAACATACTAGAACCATACCTCTCCTTCTTCTCGGGAGGACATTCTGCGGTACGGAAAGCTCCCTCGATATCGGAAATCCAACATGTGCTTTTCAACGGATCTCGTATCCCATTAAACATCGGGGTTGAGCATCCTTGAAATTTTTGTAATGGAAGTCCCACCTTCCATTCCCACCGTTACCATCACCTCCTTCACCACGAGGATGAATGTTTCTAGCTTCTAATGCCTCCTTGATCGCGGCATTCATTCGCTCATTTATCATTTCGGTTACTTGCCCATCAACTGACTCTTGGAAAACCTTTCGAACATCGTCAAGAAAATCCTTTTTTAGCCTTTTAAAGATGGCCTCAACCTTGGTCGTGAGTTCAACGTCCTCACTCGTACTTCCGCCATTGGTGTCGTGTCCATTTGTCATCTTCATTCTATAAAACGAAGTAAATTAAGCAACGAAACGAAAGGACTTAACACATATGTATATACGTATACACCACGCTACCCCATCTTGCTCAACAGTCGTCGTACATCGCTTGTTTGACACAATTTGAACCCGTAACAATGGTAGCTAATCATTGTTACGCGATCACGTCGCATTAATTCGCTAGTACAATGTCTATCTCGCTTGATGATTGCTAAAACAACACAAAACAGTTAGTGCAAGGTTAATTCACATAAACCTAAGCACTAGTCCGCTCCCGGTCCCACCCGTCTCCTACAAGTCCCACATAAAGCGCATACACAATAAAGTCTAAGTCTAGGCACCTATCTCAAGTCGCCTAAATCCCCTAGACCATGCTCTGATACCACTTGTAACAACCCAAACCAATAACCAACCGAACGCGCAAACCAAATTTTTTTTTATAACAGTAGAGTGCGCCACGCGCACCCCCTCAGGGTGCGCGGCGCGCACAGGTCAATTTCAGTTCTATCCAGTTTTGCAATTTTTCAAATAAAGATCTCCCACTTCCTGACATATTTAGACGAAACGCTTTTCACAACATGATATAATAGTTAAAACTCACACGATTCAATAATAAAATGAGTTTTACAAAACGGGACCCACATCGGCCGTTTTACGAGTTTCGTACAAATCATGAGTTTCGACCACATTAGTTTAATTTCTAAACGACACTATGAGCATGGTGTTTGGGGTTAAACTACCCAAGTATCGGTCAAACTTCAAAAGCTATCACATCCCAAAAGCGTCCCCTAAACAACAAGCGGGATCTCTAATCTAATCGAATGCCCTTACCCTTGTCAACGCCGGAGCCTATAAAAAGATAAACAACGAGAGGGTAAGCAAAGCTTAGTGAATGCAATAATTATACACATACATATATAATATACCTACTTGCAAACATTCATACACATACCGCATACATGCTAGCAACACAATTTGCTTATCATCAATACGAGGCTACCAACCTCCAATACCACAAGCTAGCATAACAATCGCATAAATATATATAACTCGAACAATATAATATGCTTTCGCTTACAACACAATAACCATGGTTAACCAATCGTACAAGGGAATGACGCTCGCGAAAGGCCATCGGAGGTCATAACGTCCATTAGTGTACTTAGCACCTCTTATCACTAAACCCTAGGGTGGCACCTTAACACCTCGGTACTTCACCCCGAGTGGCATCTTAACACCTCGATGCTTCACTCTTTACTTTACGGAGTGGCGTCTTAACACCTCGACACTTCACTCCTAGGTGGCATCTTAACACCTCGATGCTTCACCCCGAGTGGCATCTTAACACCTCGATGCTTCACTCGTCAATTACTTAGAGTGGCATCTTAACACCTCAATGCTTCACTCGTCACGTGAAACGTGGTGTCTTAACACTTCGACACTTCACATCTCACGCTACAACAAATAAATACATTATATACCTACGCATAGAATTATTCCACTCACCTTAACGATTCAGTGACGGTTTTATACTTCTGCAAGCTTCAAAGCAAAGTACCTAATATAATAAGTACTTCAATCAACACATAATCTAGTTGGACTAAATACCAACAATTCACTTATGTGCATTTAATGACTTAATGCATTAAATGCCCCATTTTCACCAAAACCGCCCTTAAGGGTCAAGACCACCATTAATCACTTAAAAGCTAGTGATTAAGGTCCAACAACACTAACTATAACATAATTAGGGTAATTCATACCCATAATCCCCAAGTAGGTCAATCATTAACCCCTTTGACTCATTTAAAGTCAACACACCCATTTCGGGTCATCCACTAACCCAACTAACACCCATTTACCAATTAGCTAGGTGTGTTAGTAATTAATTAACCAATTAGGACTCATAAACATTAATTACCACTTTGAAACCCTAGGTTAGTTACCATTGAGTCTTCATGACTCAATCTTACCCAAGAACACCCAAAATCATCAAATATGGGTTTTATGTTCATCACTATCCCAAACCCTGACCCTTACACAAATTTAAAACAAGGAAATCAAGATGAGAGCTTACCACTACAACCACAACGTAGCTAGTGAGTAGATGAACGACTTTAATACTCGCACTTTGGCCCGAGAACAACTTCTTCCTCTTGGATTTAAGCTTTCTCACTCAAGAAATCACACACTCTCTCTAAGATTAAAGTGAAGAAGATAAGGTTGTTGAAAATGGAGTGAATGACACCCCAAGATCTGACCTACTGGCCTCCAACTCGTCCACAAGTAAAATTACTAAAAATCCCATCAAAATATCTAATTAAAACAAGCAGAACCCGGCTACAGTGAGGAGTGCGCCACGCGCACCCCTATGTGTGCGCTGAGCGAACCCAGCCCAGATTACTCTCTGTCCTCTGTTTTAATATACAAAGTCACCCACACTTCATGTATCATAATTACACTGCTGTACAATTATTATTAGGGTCTTACATCGAATCACATAGATTTGTGGTGTATATTTTCAATCTTATCATAAGAGCAAAAATGTGTTACTCGAAATTGGAAACAAAGATTAATCAAACATGTACACTTCAATCACATGTTTGTTCATTGTTATTGTTATTGTGTTTTTTTGTTTCTCCTTCGAGTTCTGGTGAATTGCATTACTATGAAACAATGGAGGTGTGCATTCGTTACTAACAACATTTAAATTGACTAATTAAGTCCGTTACACTGCAGGTGAGATCGAAAGATAGACATGAAAACAGTGTTGTTTCTCTTTTAAATGTTTATTGTATGACAATATGACACTAATGTTAGATATGCATAGTTAGATTTTATGGGTCTTAAATGGGTGAAAAAAAATCATTATTGGGATACTATGAAGCTTATAGCTTTCTAAAACATGGAGGAGATATTTAATTTTGACATATAAATTAGCGTTTGTTTGGTGATTTTGAGAATGGGTTTTAATAGTAATGGATAATGGATAATACCTAGTATTTGGTTTGAAGGTTGTGATTTAAAATAGGGAATTAAACCCGATAGTGATAGGTTTAAGTAAACCTAACAATTTCGGTGGAATTTTATGAGTTACAATACAAAAAGAAATCGAC
The DNA here is from genome assembly GCF_046630445.1 of Rutidosis leptorrhynchoides. Lineage (NCBI taxonomy): Eukaryota > Viridiplantae > Streptophyta > Magnoliopsida > Asterales > Asteraceae > Rutidosis > Rutidosis leptorrhynchoides. The sequence goes on along the minus strand of NC_092336.1, from coordinate 78,073,541 downwards.
TTCCTCTCACAAGTGTCACTACCACCAGGCTCGATCATACGAAAAGGGCATCGTTCCAGATCTGGGACGTTATTCGAACCTCATCGGATGACGTTCTACCACTCCCGAATGACATTCCAAGTAACATTTTTCATGGTGTTGTAATGCACTATCTCCATATGAACGTTAATAATAATAATAATAATAATAATAATAATATTATTATTATTATTATTATTATTATTATTATTATTATTATTATTATTATTATTATTTTTATTATTATATTATTATTATTATTATTATTATTATTATTATTATTATTATTATTATTATTATATCTTTTTCTTTTGCTATATATTTTAATTTTTAATGTACAGTTAAAAAAATGAAGAATGGATTGAAGATGAATTATTGAGTCCCAAGAGTTTTTCAATTAACTTAGAATCAATTCAATTTAATTATTATTACAATGATTAATTTTAATATTTGAACAATGACAACTGCGAATATAAAAATTGAACAAACGATATATCAATAACTGTATGTATTATAATAATTGAATACACAAGATACAATTACAATCGTATAGCAAAGATGAACAATTAAACATTGTGCGTAGCGTACTCTATTTATACAACACATACTAGGTTACAATAGATGATAACATAGACTTGATTTCTTATTCGTGTAATCAAGGTACAATCCCATCATATGCGTGATCTCGTTAACTATACTTGAATGCATCCACAATCTTTATCATAATCATAATCTGACTTTGTAAGCGCGGTTCCAGCTGTAGACTCCTTCGATAACAACTACAAGTAAATCTAGTTTCTTCACATATCTCGAAAACATAGATAGTCTAGCAAGCATGAGACTTTCTTGTGACAGTCTCAAAGGCTGAAGAAGGATTCTCCTGCAGATGTCTCTGTCTTTGTTGGTAAGTTAAATCCCAATCACTCTCGTGAATGTTTGATCGACGCTTTCGGTAAGTTCGGCGTTGTTGTTGATGCTAAATGTTGGTCGGACTGCAAATACGCCTTTGTCATGTACTCATGTTCGATTCGAGCCTTTTTTGATGGTGCAACGATTAGGTCATTAAATGGCTCGACTTATTTTCGTTGAACCACTTCATAAGTCGGTCCATTCGGTCTCAATTCCATTTCGGACCTCGATCTACATGTCTTAACTCCTAATTTCAAAATATACCTAGAAGATGTTCCTTTATTGATGCCGAATCTTAGTAGAAGTTAAGTGTTCTTGTATTGGATAAGGAACCGATCTCGAATACTACACTGGTTAATTATTTGACTTTTCGGAAGGTCCTTATGAATAAGGTCGTGTTTATGAAATTAGCGTTGTAGATTTTTTGGATTGTGTTTTTGTTGTTAGCTTCCCTTTGGAGATTGTAACTAAATCTAACCGAAACGTGATGTTGGGAGATGGAGCTCCCAAATTGAATTCCCAAATTTATAGTACAACACACTCCAAGACCCTCATTTCTTAATTCAAACACTAATAACAGATCAGATTCGAAATGGAAATAAAATTGAAATGTAGTTGCCGCGAATCAAACTATCCTGAATGGGCAATCATCGAAGTATAAGGTGTTTTTTGCCGCCCTTCTTCTCAGGTTAATTAAGAAGCACACTTGTAATTTCCATTTTATTCTAGTGTTTTATTAAAATCTGAAATTTGTTTCTAATTGGTTAGGAAAATTTTACTTTTACTGTTGGTTATCATGAATTTACTGTGTCAAAGATCCCTTTGAAGAAACCATTGCTGATACTAAAGAAGAAAAAGGTTATAGAATCTGATATGGAAACAGACCAAAATGATGATGGCATTGATTGTAAGTCATCTAGGATAGAATTGGAAGTTAGAGCAGTAAGTGTCGTGCCACTAAAAAATCTGTCGAATTTCAGTGTCTTCTAATCTAACACATGGCGAAAGCGGGGAAATCGTTCATTCAGTGTCTAATTCAATTTTTATAGTATTTATTTTTTTTAATAGCAAAAAACAATAAAATAAATATTTAAAGCTAGAAACTCATTGTCGATGGGCTAACGTTGAGACCAAATGTTGGAATTAGACACCGGTTTAACATTGAAGGGGAGTTGACGACAGAAACTCAGTGTCGGATTGCTTTAACGCTGAAAAACATTCATGACTCCTAGTGCTCTTAACGGCATCATTCATCAACGTATTTTGTCCAAGACCAGACCGAAGGCTCTTTTTTCTAGCAAGTTTGAATTTAAATTAGGTTTTTAGCTCAATTTTATAGAATTGGATGATGATTGAAGCATGATATGTGTAAATATCTTGTTTGTTGTTTAATAAAAGGTCATCTTGCTTAAAAAAAAAAAGATACTGATGACTTGAACTGTATGTGTTTTTCTACAGATTGTGTGTTAAAGTCTAGACTTAGAATGTTATGGGGTTGACTTTTAGTGTTAAAAATGTACCTCTTTTTTAGGGATTGAAAGGAACATATTTATTTGATCTTGGATGTTTTGGTATCAATTTTTTTTATTGGTAATAATTGAAGAACAGAAGAAGCATATATATAACATATTTGTTGTTGCAGAACCGCAATTGACTGTGAAGCAAAAAGCAAGTGCACCACAAACCATTGTTGAGAAATAAACTCGGCTTTTGTAAAGAATAAGAAGAATATACTACAAAGGTTCGTATGTGATAATGTTAGTGTAATTCGATCTAATAATAATTTTAAGTTTTCACTAGTGTTTAACGTTAGAAATCAACTTGGGATGTAAAGAGTTTAATAGACTTGAGCCCAATCAACCCCAAAGGTTAACTTAAGGGGACGGGGTACCCAAGCTATTATAAACTAGTTGATTTTTAGTCCACTGGCCGATGTGGGATAACTACTCAACACGCCCCCTCACATCGAGACGTGTATATGGGCTTCCAACATCAATATTTGGGCCTGGCTCTGATACCATAAAGAGTTTAATAGACTTGAGCCCAATCAACCCCAAAAGTTAACTCAAGGGGATGGAGAACCCAAGCTATTATAAACTATTTAATTTTTACTACCACGGCCGATGTGGGATACAACACTACCCAACACGCCCCCTCACATTGAGACGTGCACACATGGGCTCCCAACATCACACATTTGGCTCGTTTGGTTCTGATACCATAATGAGTTTAATAGACTTGAGCCCAATCAACCCCAAAAGTTAACTCAAGGGGATGGGGTACCCAAGCTATTATAAACTAGTTAATTTTTACTACCATGGCCGATGTGGGATACAACACTACCCAACACGCCCCCTCACATCGAGACGTGTAGATGGGCTCCTAACATCAATATTTGGGCCTGGCTCTGATACCATAAAGAGTTTAATAGACTTGAGCTCAATCAACCCCAAAAGTTAACTCAAGGGGATGGGGAACCCAAGCTATTATAAACTATTTAATTTTTACTACCACGGCCGATGTGGGATACAACACTACCCAAATGATGTTGTTCTGCTCCAATATTCTAATGAATATGGCATGTCTTATTTTCCTCACCAATCTTATTTAAGAGTGATTAAAATTTTATCTGTTGTCACTTTTGTCTTTTCTTCTAATCATTGAGAGGATTAATTTTTGATTTTACATCATAGCCTTATTGTGATTTTATCAACGAAATATCTCATATGCTATATTGTACTTGTGATATCTGCTTGCAAGTTGTTTGCAATCTGTACTCTCAAATGAAATCTAGTCTTTTTATGTGATTCGTGTACTTACCAGTCAATTCTCAATCCTGTGTTGAAGCTAGAAGTTTTAGGTTAGGTAAAGCGGAACGTTTTGTAATTCTCTTTTAAACATGTATGCTAACTAATTGTTTGTATGATGATGTGAAAACGGCATTTAACTCGATGCTGAAAAGGAAACATTTCCTAAACAAGATTTTTTGGAGGGAGTAGCCAACTAACTTATATATTACCCTTGAAATTTATCTCCCTCCTATGTGGGATTGAGTTTGCACCCCAACAATCCTCCCCTCAAACCGAAGACCATATCACCAAGCCTCCCCTTCAACGATACTCCCGTCATCTTATATCGTCGGTCTCTTTTTCTTTCACTTTTCTTTCACTACCGGGACACACCTCTTATACTGTCGATCTCTTTCTTTCACTTTTCTTTCACTATCGGGACACGCCTCACTTTCACACCTTTGAAGGAAGACTTTCGATATAAGGCATCATGGCTCCATTATCGTTGGAAAACTGAGGGACCAAAACTTTCGATATAAGGCACCATGGCTCCATTATCGTTGGCAAACTGAGGGACCGAGGATTTATCTTCCACATTATAATTGGGCTAACCATAGCTCTGATACCAGTTTGTAGGATCCTTTTTATTAGCCCAATTATCCACCAAGTATCATAATCATATAAACTAATGAGGTTCCACTCTAAAATCAATTGGTGATAGAGGGAGTGGCCCACTAACTTGTATATTACCCTTGAAATTTATCTCCCTCCTATGTGGGATTGAATTTTCATCCCAACACGTATGCCTATGTTGGTCCTTCTTTTTCAAGATTTTACAGGTAACATCTTCTATACAAGATTTATGTTTGCTAAATTTGAAGGCTTGTTTTCAAGCGATTAACTTTCTAAATAATTGAATGTTATTGTGTATAAAAGCATTATTCATATAAGAATTATCATCATTTAAATTTGCTTTTAGGTTTTAATAATTAGTTCATAGTTGAATTGGTATCACAAATTATTTTTTGTAATTTTGTTCTTATTATCGTTTTTCTTTTATCTTTTTTTTTGAACGGCGATTTTTTGGCATCAGTAGATCATTTATTTCAACGACCCTCATCATTTGCACGTAACACACAAGTTCGGGCGGAAACCCGAACCCGATCGACGGTACCCGGGAACACATCCATTCGGGCAGTGGTTCCGGGTAGGGGTCCATGAACGAATCCGGTAAAACCTCCTTATAGGGTCAATATATACCACCATTCAGTGGCGATTCTAGGATCGTAATTTAATGGGGTCCTAAATTTTTTTCAGTAACTTACTCAAATGAATAAGTTGAATGTTTCGGTTCGGGTCGGATTTGGTTGAGTCATTACAAACATCATTAAACAAAAACATATCGTTAATACAAAATTATTATATATTCAATCTAATAAATACTAAATGAAACTTTACTTTTGTCTATATGGTTTCATACGATAAAATTCATCAACACTTGCATCATTGCTAATACAATATAACACATCTTTCTTAATATATGAAACTAGACAATCATTTATAAATGGATCTCCACCCAAAATTTATGATCAGCAAAGTATAATGGAATAAACTTATGAGTTTTACTTCCGATCTCTCGTTGATGAAATGAGTGATTTCGGGGTTGACATGAACCTTATAATTATCCACACACCACTATCTAAAAGAAGTTACATAATAGAATTGAGAGTTGAAAGTTGAAAAAAAAAAAAAATGAGAATAAATCATACCATATGAAATATATATTATTGACGGTTTAAAATTGTAGTTTCAATTTTGCCAAAAATTGAAGAACAAAATTGCAATTAGGCCTTGTCGTGTTGAGCAAAAGCGTAAAATGTGTGTTTGTGTTACCGTGTATGAGAAAACAAAAACAAAAAGAGTTCATTTTTTCTTTCTATATTTGTATACTCCGTATTTCTTAGTGACGTATATTATAAAATCATAAGTGAGTTAATTTTGAAGTATCTTTCAGTGGTTCATACGATAAAATTTTAAACTTAAAAATATACGGGGTCCTACAATTATATTTAGTGGTGTCCTGTAAAAATTTTAATGATCGTTTGTAAAAAAATTTCCGTAACTAGCGGGGTCAAGGGACCCCACTGGAGTATATGTAGACTCGCCTCTGACACCATTATTGGTGTTCAATTGGTTTAAAGAAAATCATGTCATCCCTAAGGATCGAACCCATGACCTCTCCCTATCCCATGACACAAAGTACATGGGTAGAACCGTTGGGCTATGCCCTTCCGGATCCACAAACTATAGTTAATTCTTGAAAAATTAGCGAATATTTTCAGTTTAACCTATCTTTAATTTGTTGGCTAGTAGGCTCGGTTGCTATGCTATATATTAATGTCATTATTATTGATGATTCTTGACTGTATGCAATAAAAAACCGGGCAGCTCTTCATTTAAGTCTTCCTTGTTAAAATATCCACTCATTCAGGTATGTTCATCTTCTTCTATGACCTGAAAACCATTTACTCATAGAATATTCGTGGACTCGTTAGTTGAATTGTAACGACTCAACCCGTTATCCAATCGAATACGCAGCAAAAGAATATATTTTTTTTAAACAGGTATGGTGCGCGGCGCGCAACCCTCTCTGTGCGCGGCGCGCACAGAGCCTTTCAGCTTCTCTCCGAATTTCCCAATTTTGGTTTAAAGATCTCCCGCTTCCCGACCCTTTTTGGCGAAACGCTTTTCACAACACATTATAATAGTTAAAGCTAACACGTTCCAATAATAAAACAAGTTTTACGACACCGGGCCCAAATATGCCCAAATTACCATTAAGTACAAAAATACAAGTTTCAACCCAATCTACATTAGACGAGTTAGGACTCTATAACCCAACTCGATACCAAGAGCATAATCCAGGGGACTACTGAAAGGACCCGTTCATATACATTATAAATGATTCACAATAGTTGATTACATTGCGAGGTATTTGACCTCTATATGATACATTTTACAAACATTGTATTCGTTTTTAAAAGACAAACTTTCTTTACATCTAAAGTTGACGGCATGCATACCATTTCATAATACATCCAACTATAATTGACTTAATAATAATCTTGATGAACTCAATGACTCGAATGCAACGTCTTTCGAAATATGCCATGAATGACTCCAAATAATATCCTTAAAATGAGCTAATGCACAACGGAAGATTTCTTTAATACCTGAGAATAAACATGCTTTAAAGTGTCAACCAAAAGGTTGGTGAGTTCATTAGTTTATCATAATCATTCATTTCCATCATTTTAATAGACCACAAGATTTCATATATTTAATTGTACACGTAACCCGAGTACAAAATAATACGCGTAACCCGCGAATTAAAAATCATTCATATGGATTGAACACCTGGTAACCGACGTTAACTTTAATGCATAGAATATCCCCAAACAGAACCTCTCGTCTGTATAATAATAATCTCGAAGTACTAAAGCATTCGTACCCCGAATGGGACTTGTCAAGGTCCATAGATCTACCTTTAGGATTCGCGTCAATCAGGGGCCATTTCCCTAAATTCTTAGGTTACCAGACTTGAAGGGCGATATTCGGTTTAATAATCCAACCATAGAATGTAATTTTAAGTACTTGTGTCTATTTCGTAAAACATTTATAAAAGCAACGCATGTATTCTCAGTCCCAAACATATATATATATATATATATATATATATATATATATATATATATATATATATATATATATATATATATATATATATATATATATATATATATATATATATATATATATATAAAGGGAGTAATGAAACTCACAATACTGTATTTTGTAGTAAAAATACATATGACGTCATTGAACAAGTTCAAGGTTGACCTTGGATTCATGAACCTATATTAATTATATATATTTATATGTTTGATCAATATCTGTCCAACATTTTAGGTCAAGTCGTAGTGTATCACAATCCTAATGCTCGAGACTAAATATGCAAAAGTCAACAAAAATCATATTGACCAAAATGTCTTTCAAAATTTATACATGATTATTATATAGTTTAAATATAGTCGTTTTATATATTTAAATATTTTTAACAGATTTTATTAAAGTAAATAGTATAGTTCTTTTATTAATAAATAAAATTTTATATTAAAATTTATATAATAAAAATATACTTTTATATATCTTAAGTAATAAAATTTATAAAGTTCATTTAATATCATAAAAATAATATGATAGGTGTTATTAATGTAATTATATTATACGTAGTAAAATATCTTTGTATCACATATTTATTTGATAAAATAATATTGATAATAATAATAAGTAAAAGTTGTATTATTTTGTAATAATTATTATTATTCTACTAATAAAAATAACAATAATTATATTTTCTAAAAATGATAAAATGATAATTATTATTAATAATAGTACTAAAATAATAATAATAATGATGTTTCATATTAACAATGATATTTTTTATTAAAAATAATGATTTTAGTAAAAATGATAGTTTTAATATTAATAATACTTTTAATAATAATAATAGTAAAATAATAAAAACGATATTTTTCCTTTAAATCAATATCTTACAATATCTTAATTTCATTATGATACTCATACTCATTATTTCTTAATTGCTTCGTTTAATAGCTTTTAGTCGTCTTTTATATCGTGTTCATATTAACAATAATAATAGTAATCATAATAATTAGATGTTACTAATATTAGTTTTAATTATAATAATACTAATAATAATAATATTAATGATAATACTAATAACTATTTGAATGATAATAATAATAATAATAATAATAATAATAATAATAATAATAATAATAATAATAATAATAATAATAATACTAATTATAACCTTAACGATAATAACGATAGTAATAATAATAAAAATAACAATAATATCTTTTATTAATAAGGACAATGATAATAATAATAATAATAATAATAATAATAATAATAATAATAATAATAATAATAATAATAATAATAATAATAATAATAATTAGATTATAACGACGATAATAATAATCATTTTTAATAATAATAATACAAAAATTCAATTGACTATAACTTCTAAACCGTTCATCGAAACCATTCGATATCTAAATGAAAAGTTCTCAATTTTTCGCTAGCTTTCCAACGACATGCATATCATATACCTTATCTTAATAGCATATGTATTTAATTCAAGATTCGACATAACCTATCTAACGACAATAACGAACGTATAAGCATGCATAATCCTATATACTCGAGCACTAGTCAGGGATACACTAATAATATATAAAAGTTAAGTTATGAGTGCTCACGTATCAATATTGAGATTCAATATTGCAGGAAAAGTACGTAGACGCAACGGAGATGATAAACACTAGTTTGACTCACGAGCAATACTCCCGAACCATACCCATAACCTCCATAGCTATAACCCATAATTTTCTTAGCTCTATCCCGCTCGAAAAACAATTTCGAAATCACTCGAACAGCACTCCGTCGTAATATTTTATGTATACTAATAATATCTTGAAATAATACAGAGTAAATATATATATGTAAATCGATTGAGAGAGTTTAGAGAAAAATATTTGCAAGTTTATATGAAATAATGAAACCTATTGAATTCTATTTATAATAGATTTTTGAATTATTAAAGTGAATTATTAAAGTATGAATTATTAAAGTGAATTATTAAAGTATGAATTATTAAAGTGAATTATTAAAGTATGAATTATTAAAGTGAATTATTAAAGTATGAATTATTAAAGTGAATTATTAAAGTTAAAGTAAAGTAAAAATAAAGTAAAGGTAAAGTTTAAGTATAGTAAAAGTATAAAACTATGTACGTATAATACGCATATAAATATATATAATATTAATTTAAATCGTTATATATATTTAATAAAATAAAATATAAATATCGTTATCTTTATCATACTGATTAAGTAATGAGTTGTCAAAAGTGGTTCTAGATATTTATAAAACTTATATACGTTTTAATAATAAAGTTCTTTTAAAACTGAAAACGTTTTTGTACATTTGAAACTAAATCAAATAAATATGATAATTTTGTTTTTTTTCCAAAACTAAATATATTTAAGGATCATTTTGTTTAAAGGTTAAAATAATGGAAATCGTTATATCATAAAACATTTTAGAAAAGTAGAATCATATATATTTATAATAGGTTTTAAGTTTTTAAATTACAGTCTGTTGGTGAAGCATGGGATAAAGTCCAAAGGTTAAATAAACGTCTTAATGAAAAATGTCGAGTTACTTAACTTGTCGATATCTAACATCTAAGTTATTTACACTCCACGTTCTTACTTATAATCACTTTACCATTTTCCGAATGTTGTCAAAAAGAATAGATTTCTTAAATCACAGTGGACCTCATAACATAGACCCGTAATCATATCACAATGTATCTGATAAATCAATCATTTGATATTATCTTCTAATTCCATCGATAAACATATTGAAACAAATACGTTCGTGTAAAGTATTATACGTTTAATACTTTATTAATATTCTCAAGTTATAATATATATATACATATATATACATATCTATTTATATATAACGGTTCGTGAATCGTCGGAATTTGGTCGAGGTTATAATGAATGTATGAACACAGTTTAAAATTCTTGAGATTTAACTTAACAAACTTTGCTTATCATGTCGGAATAATATAAAGATAAAGTTTAAATTTGGTTGGAAATTTCCGGGTTGTCACAATACCTACCCGTTAAAGAAATTTCGTCCCGAAATTTGAATGGGATGGTCATGGCTGACAATAAGTATGTTTTCATGACGTATACGATGAAATGTCCAGTTCTTATTGATTAAAAACGTTCCATATTAATTGATTTCGTTGCGAGATTTTGACCTGTATATGAGACTTTTTCAAAGACTGCATTCATTTTTAAAACAAACCATAACCTTAATTTCATAAATAAAGGTTTAAAAAGCTTTACGTAGATTATCAAATAATGATAATCTAAAATATCCTGTTTACACACGACCATTACATAATGGTTTACAATACAAATATGTTACATCGAAATCAGTTTCTTGAATGCAGTTTTTACACAATATCATACAAACATGGACTCCAAATCTTGTCCTTATTTTAGTATGCAACAGCGGAAGCTCTTAGTATTCACCTGAGAATAAACATGCTTTAAACGTCAACAAAAATGTTGGTGAGTTATAGTTTAACCTATATATATCAAATCGTAACAATAGACCACAAGATTTCATATTTCAATACACATCCCATACATAGAGATAAAAATCATTCATATGGTGAACACCTGGTAACCGACATTAACAAGATGCATATATATAAGAATATCCCCATCATTCCGGGACACCCTTCAGATATGATATAAATTTCGAAGTACTAAAGCATCCGGTACTTTGGATGGGGTTTGTTCGGCCCAATAGATCTATCTTTAGGATTCGCGTCAATTAGGGTGTCTGTTCCCTAATTCTTAGATTACCAGACTTAATAAAAAGGGGCATATTCGATTTCGATAATTCAACCATAGAATGTAGTTTCACGTACTTGTGTCTATTTTGTAAATCATTTATAAAACCTGCATGTATTCTCATCCCAAAAATATTAGATTTTAAAAGTGGGACTATAACTCACTTTCACAGATTTTTACTTCGTCGGGAAGTAAGACTTGGCCACTGGTTGATTCACGAACCTATAACAATATATACATATATATCAAAGTATGTTCAAAATATATTTACAACACTTTTAATATATTTTGATGTTTTAAGTTTATTAAGTCAGCTGTCCTCGTTAGTAACCTACAACTAGTTGTCCACAGTTAGATGTACAGAAATAAATCGATAAATATTATCTTGAATCAATCCACAACCCAGTGTATACGTATCTCAGTATTGATCACAACTCAAACTATATATATTTTGGAATCAACCTCAACCCTGTATAGCTAACTCCAACATTCACATATAGAGTGTCTATGGTTGTTCCGAAATATATATAGATGTGTCGACATGATAGGTCGAAACATTGTATACGTGTCTATGGTATCTCAAGATTACATAATATACAATACAAGTTGATTAAGTTATGGTTGGAATAGATTTGTTACCAATTTTCACGTAGCTAAAATGAGAAAAATTATCCAATCTTGTTTTACCCATAACTTCTTCATTTTAAATCCGTTTTGAGTGAATCAAATTGCTATGGTTTCATATTGAACTCTATTTTATGAATCTAAATAGAAAAAGTATAGGTTTATAGTTGGAAAAATAAGTTACAAGTCGTTTTTGTAAAGGTAGTCATTTCAGTCGAAAGAACGACGTCTAGATGACCATTTTAGAAAACATACTTCCACTTTGAGTTTAACCATAATTTTTGAATATAGTTTCATGTTCATAATAAAAATAATTTTAACAGAATAACAACTTTTAAATCAAAGTTTATCATAGTTTTTAATTAACTAACCCAAAACAGCCCGCAGTGTTACTACGACGGCGTAAATCCGATTTTACGGTGTTTTTCGTGTTTCCAGGTTTTAAATCATTAAGTTAGCATATCATATAGATATAGAACATGTGTTTAGTTGATTTTAAAAGTCAAGTTAGAAGGATTAACTTTTATTTGCGAACAAGTTTAGAATTAACTAAATTATGTTCTAGTGATTACAAGTTTAAACCTTCGAATAAGATAGCTTTATATGTATGAATCGAATGATGTTATGAACATCATTACTACCTCAAGTTCCTTGGATAAACATACTAGAAATGAGAAAAATAGATCTAGCTTCAAAGGATCCTTGGATGGCTTGAAAGTTCTTGAAGCAGAATCATGACACGAAAACAATTTCAAGTAAGATTTCCACTCGAAATAAGATTGTTATAGTTATAGAAATTGAATTAAAGTTTGAATATGATTATTACCTTGTATTAGAAATATAACCTACTGTAAGTAACAAAGGTTTCTTGATCTTGGATGATTACTTGGAATGGATTTAGAAAACTTGGAAGTAAACTTGCAATCTTGGAAGTATTCTTGATTTTATGAAACTAGAACTTTTGGAATTTATGAAGAACACTTAGAACTTGAAGATAGAACTTGAGAGAGATCAATTAGATGAATAAAATTGAAGAATGAAAGTGTTTGTAGGTGTTTTTGGTCGTTGGTGTATGGATTAGATATAAAGGATATGTAATTTTGTTTTCATGTAAATAAGTCATGAATGATTACTCATATTTTTGTAATTTTATGAGATATTTCATGCTAGTTTCCAAATGATGGTTCCCATATGTGTTAGGTGACTCACATGGGCTGCTAAGAGCTGATCATTGGAGTGTATATACCAATAGTACATACATCTAAAAGCTGTGTATTGTACGAGTACGAATACGGGTGCATACGAGTAGAATTGTTGATGAAACTGAACGAGGATGTAATTGTAAGCATTTTTGTTAAGTAGAAGTATTTTGATTAGTGTCTTGAAGTCTTTCAAAAGTGTATGAATGCATATTAAAACACTACATGTATATACATTTTAACTGAGTCATTAAGTCATCGTTAGTCGTTACATGTAAATGTTGTTTTGAAACCTTTAGGTTAACGATCTTGTTGAATGTTGTTAACCCATTGTTTATTATAACAAATGAGATGTTAAAGTGTTATATTATCATGATATTATGATATATAATATATCTTAGTATGATATATATACAGTTAAATGCCTTTACAACGATAATCGTTACATATATGTCTCGTTTCGAAATCATTAAGTTAGTAGTCTTATTTTTACATATGTGTTTCATTGTTAATACACTTAGTAATATATTTACTTATCATTTAACATAATTAACCAAGTGTATCAATATCTTAATATGATTCATATGTACCTAGTAAGACGTTGTTATAACGATAATCGTTATATATATCGTTTTCTAGTTTCTTAAATTAATAGTCTCATTTTTATGTATATAACTCATTGTTAAAATACCTAATGAGATACATACTTATAATAAAATCATGTTAACTATATATATAACCATATATATGTCATCGTATAGTTTTTACAAGTTTTAACATTCGTGAATAACCGGTCAACTTGGGTGGTCAATTGTCTATATGAAACCTATTTCAATTAATCAAGTCTTAAAAAGTTTGATTGATTAACATGTTGGAAACACTTAATCATGTAAATAACAATTTCATTTAATATATATATAAACATGGAAAAGTTCGGGTCACTACAGTACCTACCCGTTAAATAAATTTCGTCCCGAAATTTTAAGCAGTTGGAGGTGTTGACGTATCTTCTGGAAATAAATGCGGGTATTTCTTCTTCATCTGATCTTCACGCTCCCAGGTGAACTCGGGTCCTCTACGAGCATTCCATCGAACCTTAACAATTGGTATCTTGTTTTGTTTAAGTCTCTTAACCTCACGATCCATTATTTCGACGGGTTCTTCAATGAATTGAAGTTTTTCATTGATTTGGATTTCGTCCAACGGAATAGTGAGATCTTCTTTAGCAAAACATTTCTTCAAATTTGAGACGTAGAAAGTGTTATGTACAGCCGCGAGTTGTTGAGGTAGCTCCAGTTGGTAAGCTACTGGTCCGACACGATCTATAATCTTGAATGGTCCAATGTACCTTGGATTTAGTTTCTCCCGTTTACCAAATCGAACAACGCCTTTCCAAGGTGAAACCTTAAGCATGACCATTTCTACAATTTCAAACTCTATATCTTTTCTTTTACTGTCCGCGTAGCTCTTTTGTCGACTCTGGGCGGCTTTCAATCTTTGTTGAATTTGGATGATTTTCTCGGTAGTTTCTTGTATTATCTCCGGACCCGTAATCTGTCTATCCCCCACTTCACTCCAAAAAATCGGAGACCTGCACTTTTTACCATAAAGTGCTTCAAACGGCGCCATCTCAATGCTTGAATGGTAGCTGTTGTTGTAGGAAAATTCTGCTAACGGTAGATGTCGATCCCAACTGTTTTCGAAATCAATAACACATGCTCGTAGCATGTCTTCAAGCGTTTGTATCGTCCTTTCGCTCTGTCCATCAGTTTGTGGATGATAGGTAGTACTCATGTCTAGACGAGTTCCTAATAGTTGCTGTAATGTCTGTCAGAATCTTGAAATAAATCTGCCATCCCTATCAGAGATAATAGAGATTGGTATTCCATGTCTGGAGACGACTTCCTTCAAATACAGTCGTGCTAACTTCTCCATCTTGTCATCTTCTCTTATTGGCAGGAAGTGTGCTGATTTGGTGAGACGATCAACTATTACCCAAATAGTATCAAAACCACTTGCAGTCCTTGGCAATTTAGTGATGAAATCCATGGTAATATTTTCCCATTTCCATTCCGGGATTTCGGGTTGTTGAAGTAGACCTGATGGTTTCTGATGCTCAGCTTTGACCTTAGAACACGTCAAACATTCTCCTACGTATTTAGCAACATCGGCTTTCATACCTGACCACCAAAAATGTTTCTTGAGATCCTTGTACATCTTCCCCGTTCCAGGATATATTGAGTATCTGGTTTTATGAGATTCTCTAAGTACCATTTCTCTCATATCTCCAAATTTTGGTACCCAAATCCTTTCAGCCCTATACCGGGTTCCGTCTTCCCGAATATTAAGATGCTTCTCCGATCCTTTGGGTATTTCATCCTTTAAATTTCCCTCTTTTAAAACTCCTTGTTGCGCCTCCTTTATTTGAGTAGTAAGGTTAGTGTGAATCATTATATTCATAGATTTTACTCGAATGGGTTCTCTGTCCTTTCTGCTCAAGGCGTTGGCTACCACATTTGCCTTCCCCGGGTGGTAACGAATCTCAAAGTCGTAATCATTCAACAATTCAATCCACCTACGTTGCCTCATATTCAGTTGTTTCTGATTAAATATGTATTGAAGACTTTTGTGGTCGGTATATATAATAATTTTGACCCCATATAAGTAGTGCCTCCAAGTCTTTAATGCAAAAACAACCGCGCCTAATTCCAAATCATGCATCGTATAATTTTGCTCGTGAATCTTCAATTGTCTAGACGCATAAGCAATCACCTTCGTTCGTTGCATTAATACACAACCGAGACCTTGCTTTGATGCGTCACAATAAATCACAAAATCATCATTCCCTTCAGGCAATGACAATATAGGTGCCGTAGTTAGCTTTTTCTTCAATAACTGAAATGCTTTCTCTTGTTCATCCTTCCATTCAAATTTCTTCCCTTTATGCGTTAATGCAGTCAAGGGTTTTGCTATTTTGGAGAAATCTTGGATGAATCTTCTGTAGTAACCAGCCAATCCTAAAAATTGACGTATATGCTTTGAAGTTTTTGGGGTTTCCCACTTTTCAACGGTTTCGATCTTTGCCGGGTCCACCTGGATACCTTCTTTGTTTACTATGTGACCTATGAATTGAACTTCTTTCAACCAAAATGCACACTTTGAAAACTTAGCGTACAGTTTTTCTTTCCTCAATACTTCTAGCACTTTTCTCAAATGTTCTTCGTGCTCTTGATCATTCTTTGAGTAAATAAGTATGTCATCGATGAAAACAATGACAAACTTGTCAAGATATGGCCCACACACTCGGTTCATAAGGTCCAAGAACATAGCTGGTGCGTTAGTCAATCCAAACGGCATAACCATAAACTCGTAATGACCATAACGCGTCCTAAAAGCAGTTTTTTGAATATCATCCTCCTTTACTCGCATTTGATGATATCCAAAACGTAAATCGATCTTTGAATAAACCGACGAGCCTTGTAGTTGATCAAATAAGTCATCAATTCTCGGCAGTGGATAACGGTTTTTGATGGTAAGTTTGTTCAACTCTCTGTAGTCAATACACAACCTAAATGTACCATCCTTCTTCTTGACAAACAAAACAGGAGCTCCCCATGGTGATGTGCTTGGTTGCAGTTGGCTTTACAGTTCTTTCATCTCACTGGGTGCGAGTCTATAAGGAGCACGAGCTATTGGCGCAGCTCCTGGTACAAGATCTATTTGAAATTCAACAGATCGATGTGGAGGTAGTCCCGGTAATTCTTTCGGAAATACATCGGGAAATTCTTTTGCGACGGGAACATCATTGATGCTCTTTTCTTCAGTTTGTACTTTCTCGACGTGTGCTAGAACAGCATAGCAACCTTTTCTTATTAGTTTTTGTGCCTTCAAATTACTAATAAGATGTAGCTTCATGTTGCCCTTTTCTCCGTACACCATTAAGGGTTCTCCTTCTTCTCGTACAATGCGAATTGCATTTTTATAACATACGATCTCTGCCTTCACCTTCTTCAGCCAGTCCATGCCAACTATTACATCAAAACTCCCTAACTCTACTGGTATCAAATCAATCTTAAATATTTCGCTATCCAGTTTAATTTCTCGATTCCGGTATATATTATCTGCTGAAATTAATTTACCGTTTGCTAATTCGAGTAAAAATTTACTATCCAACGGCGTCAATGGACAACTTAATTTAGCACAAAAATCTCTACTCATATAGCTTCTATCCGCACCCGAATCAAATAAAACGTAAGCAGATTTATTGTCAATAAGAAACGTACCCGTAACAAGCTCTGGGTCTTCCTGTGCCTCAGCCGCATTAATATTGAAAACTCTTCCGCAGCCTTGTGCATTCGTGTTCTCCTGGTTCGGGCAATTTCTAATAATGTGGCCCGGTTTTCCACATTTATAACAAACTACATTGTCATAACTTGCTCCGACACTACTTGCTCAGCCATTACTCGTTCCGACACCATTTGTTCCTTTCGTTCTGTTAACCCCTGGTCCGTAGACCTCACACTTCGCCGCGCTATGACCATTTCGTTTACACTTGTTGCAAAATTTGGTGCAGAACCCCGAGTGATACTTTTCACACCTTTGGCATAGCTGCTTCTGATTGTTGTTGTTGTTGCGGTTGTTATTGTTATTGGGATGATTGTTGTAGTTGCTGTTGTTGTTGTTGTTGTTGTTGTTGTTGGGCCGTTTGTTGTAGTTGCGATTGATGTTGCGATTGTTGAGATAATTGTTGCGATTATTATTGTAATTGCTGTTGTGGTTGTATTGGTGATTCTTATCACCGTTTTCCTCCCACTTTCTTTTGACTTGCATCAC
Source organism: Rutidosis leptorrhynchoides (assembly GCF_046630445.1). Classification (NCBI taxonomy): domain Eukaryota; kingdom Viridiplantae; phylum Streptophyta; class Magnoliopsida; order Asterales; family Asteraceae; genus Rutidosis; species Rutidosis leptorrhynchoides. Next base: position 78,055,637 of record NC_092336.1, on the reverse strand, counting down.
ATTGGCCTCTTCAGCCGTCTGTTCTTTAATTCTTTCCTCAATCTGGTTCACTAGTTTGTGAGCCATTCTACATGCCTGTTGTATGGAGGCGGGCTCGTGTGAACTTAAATCTTCTTGGATTCTTTCTGGTAATCCTTTCACAAACGCGTCGATCTTCTCTTCCTCATCTTCGAACGCTCCCGGACACAATAGGCACAATTCTGTGAATCGTCTTTCGTATGTGGTAATATCAAATCCTTGGGTTCGTAACCCTCTAAGTTCTGTCTTGAGCTTATTGACCTCGGTTCTGGGACGGTACTTCTCGTTCATCAAGTGCTTGAATGCTGACCACGGTAGTGCGTACGCATCATCTTGTCCCACTTGCTCTAGATAGGTATTCCACCATGTTAACGCAGAACCTGTGAAGGTATACGTAGCGTACTTCACTTTGTCCTCTTCAGTACACTTACTTATGGCAAACACCGATTCGACCTTCTCGGTCCACCGTTTCAATCCGATCGGTCCTTCGGTTCCATCAAATTCCAAAGGTTTGCAGGCAGTGAATTCTTTGTAGGTGCATCCTACACGATTTCCTGTACTGCTAGATCCAAGGTTATTGTTGGTATGTAGTGCAGCCTGTACTGCGGCTATGTTTGAAGCTAGAAAAGTACGGAATTCCTCTTCATTCATATTCACGGTGTGTCGAGTAGTCGGTGCCATTTTCTTAAAAATAGTCAAATGGAACAAGTTAATCATACAGAATATTAAGAGTAGTTAATAGTATTTCATAGCATAATATGAACTCATTTATAAAAGCTTTTTCTTCATATTAGCGTTTTATAAGTTTAAATTCGGGTAGTACCTACCCGTTAAGTTCATACTTAGTAGCTAATATACAATTCAACTACTACAATTCTATATGAAAAACTGATTATAATAATATTTCGCGTTCAAACTTTTATACAATATTTTACAAACTTACAATACCGCTTATTTTACATAAAGCATGAAATATAGCACACAATAACTTTGATACAAGATAGTTGTGAAGATAATTATAGCTAGTACACAAGTCGTTCAGCAAAGGCAATAAAGACACGTAATTCATACGTCCAGAAACAAGTCATGCATTCTGGTTTTACTAGGACTACTTCCCATCCTTGGTCTTGTGGAACATAACCGTTATGGCCGTTGATAAGACAGCGTGTTGTAACGTCGTCAAAGGGACGAGGGTTACGTAATGTCCAACAGGCCCGTAACAATCTAAAAACCTCATTTCTTATCCCAATTACCGACTCCGTTACTTGTGGGAACGTTTTGTTTAATAGTTGTAGCCCGATGTTCTTGTTCTCACTTTGGTGAGAAGCGAGCATTACTAACCCGTAAGCATAGCATGCTTCTTTATGTTGCATGTTAGCCGCTTTTTCTAAATCATGAAGTCCTATGTTCGGATACATTGAGTCAAAATAATTTCTTAACCCGTTGCGTAAAATAGCATTTGGGTTCCCTGCAATATATGCGTCAAAGTAAACACATCGTAACTTATGGGTTTCCCAATGTGATATCCCCCATCTTTCAAACGAAAGTCTCTTATAAACCAAGACATTCTTGGAACGATCTTCGAATGTCTTACAAACTGATTTCGCCTTAAATAGTTGTGCCGAGGAATTCTGACCGACTCTAGACAAGATTTCATCAATCATGTCTCCGGGTAGGTCTCTTAAAATATTGGGTTGTCTATCCATTTTGTGTTTTTAAACTGTAAAATAGACAAGAGTTAGATTCATAAAAAAAAAATTTTACTTATTAATACAAGCAATTTTTACATATATCATAAAGCATAAGCACACTATATTACATATATTACACCACACGAATACAACTATCTTATTCCGACTCGCTCGTTTCTTCTTCTTCGGTTTTGGTTCGTTTTGCCAAGTTTCTAGGGATATATGATGTTCCCCTAATACGAGCCGTCGTTTTCCACATTGGTTTAGAAAAACCTGGTGGTTTAGAGGTTCCCGGGTCATTGTTACAACTTAAGGGCTTCGGGGGTTGACGATACATATAAAGTTCATCGGGGTTGGAATTAGATTTCTCTATTTTTATGCCCTTTCCCTTATTATTTTCTTTTGCCTTTTTAAATTCAGTTGGGGTAATTTCTATAACATCATCGGAATTCTCGTCGGAATCCGATTCATCGGAGAATTGGTAATCCTCCCAATATTTTGCTTCCTTGGCGGAAACACCATTGACCATAATTAACCTTGGTCGGTTGGTTGAGGATTTTCTTTTACTTAACCGTTTTATTATTTCCCCCACCAGTTCTATTTCCTCCTCCGGTTCCTCCTCTTCCAGTTCTGATTCTTCTTCCGGTTCTGACTCTTCTTCCGGTTCCTCTTCGGGAACTTGTGAATCAGTCCACGAATCATTCCAATTTACATTTGACTCTTCATTATTATTAGGTGAGTCAATGAGACTTGTTCTAGAGGTAGACATCTATCACATAATATCAAACGCATTAAGAGATTAATATATCACATAATATTCACATGTTAAAAATATATAGTTTCCAACAAAATTTGTTAAGCAATCATTTTTCAAGTAAACACGGTCGAAGTCCAGACTCACTAATGCATCCTAACAAACTCGATAAGACACACTAATGCAAAATTATGGTTCTCTAAGACCAACGCTCGGATACCAACTGAAATGTCCCGTTCTTATTGATTAAAAACGTTCCATATTAATTGATTTCGTTGCGAGGTTTTGACCTCTATATGAGACGTTTTTCAAAGACTGCATTCATTTTTAAAACAAACCATAACCTTTATTTCATAAATAAAGGTTTAAAAAGCTTTACGTAGATTATCAAATAATGATAATCTAAAATATCCTGTTTACACACGACCATTACATAATGGTTTACAATACAAATATGTTACATCGAAATCAGTTTCTTGAATGCAGTTTTTACACAATATCATACAAACATGGACTCCAAATCTTGTCCTTATTTTAGTATGCAACAGCGGAAGCTCTTAGTATTCACCTGAGAATAAACATGCTTTAAACGTCAAGAAAAATGTTGGTAAGTTATAGGTTTAACCTATATATATCAAATCGTAACAATAGACCACAAGATTTCATATTTCAATACACATCTCATACATAGAGATAAAAATCATTCATATGATGAACACCTGGTAACCGACATTAACAAGATGCATATATATAAGAATATCCCCATCATTCCGAGACACCCTTCGGATATGATATAAATTTCGAAGTACTAAAGCATCCGGTACTTTGGATGGGGTTTGTTAGGCCCAATAGATCTATCTTTAGGATTCGCGTCAATTAGGGTGTCTATTCCCTAATTCTTAGATTACCAGACTTAATAAAAAGGGGCATATTCGATTTCGTTAATTCAACCATAGAATGTAGTTTCACGTACTTGTGTCTATTTTGTAAATCATTTATAAAACCTGCATGTATTCTCATCCCAAAAATATTAGATTTTAAAAGTGGGACTATAACTCACTTTCACAGATTTTTACTTCGTCGAGAAGTAAGACTTGGCCACTGGTTGATTCACGAACCTATAACAATATATACATATATATCAAAGTATGTTCAAAATATATTTACAATACTTTTAATATATTTTGATGTTTTAAGTTTATTAAGTCAGCTGTCCTCGTTAGTAACCTACAACTAGTTGTCCACAGTTAGATGTACAGAAATAAATCGATAAATATTATCTTGAATCAATCCACGACCCAGTGTATACGTATCTCAGTATTGATCACAACTCAAACTATATATATTTTGGAATCAACCTCAACCCTGTATAGCTAACTCCAACATTCACATATAGAGTGTCTATGGTTGTTCCGAAATATATATAGATGTGTCGACATGATAGGTCGAAACATTGTATACGTGTCTATGGTATCTCAAGATTACATAATATACAATACAAGTTGATTAAGTTATGGTTGGAATAGATTTGTTACCAATTTTCACGTAGCTAAAATGAGAAAAATTATCCAATCTTGTTTTACCCATAACTTCTTCATTTTAAATCCGTTTTGAGTGAATCAAATTGCTATGGTTTCATATTGAACTCTATTTTATGAATCTAAATAGAAAAAGTATAGGTTTATAGTCGGAAAAATAAGTTACAAGTCGTTTTTGTAAAGGTAGTCATTTCAGTCGAAAGAACGACGTCTAGATGACCATTTTAGAAAACATACTTCCACTTTGAGTTTAACCATAATTTTTGGATATAGTTTCATGTTCATAATAAAAATAATTTTCCCAGAATAACAACTTTTAAATCAAAGTTTATCATAGTTTTTAATTAACTAACCCAAAACAGCCCGCGGGGTTACTACGACGGCGTAAATCCGGTTTTACGGTGTTTTTCGTGTTTCCATGTTTTAAATCATTAAGTTAGCATATCATATAGATATAGAACATGTGTTTAGTTGATTTTAAAAGTCAAGTTAGAAGGATTAACTTTTATTTGCGAACAAGTTTAGAATTAACTAAACTATTTTCTAGTGATTACAAGTTTAAACCTTCGAATAAGATAGCTTTATATGTATGAATCGAATGATGTTATGAACATCATTACTACCTCAAGTTCCTTGGATAAACCTACTGGAAATGAGAAAAATAGATCTAGCTTCAAAGGATCCTTGGATGGCTTGAAAGTTCTTGAAGCAGAATCATGACACGAAAATAATTTCAAGTAAGATTTCCACTCGAAATAAGATTGTTATAGTTATAGAAATTGAATTAAAGTTTGAATATGATTATTAACTTGTATTAGAAAGATAACCTACTGTAAGTAATAAAGGTTTCTTGATCTTGGATGATTACTTGGAATGGATTTAGAAAACTTGGAAGTAAACTTGCAATCTTGGAAGTATTCTTGATTTTATGAAACTATAACTTTTGGAATTTATGAAGAACACTTAGAACTTGAAGATAGAACTTGAGAGAGATCAATTAGATGAAGAAAATTGAGGAATGAAAGTGTTTGTAGGTGTTTTTGGTCGTTGGTGTATGGATTAGATATAAAGGATATGTAATTTTGTTTTCATGTAAATAAGTCATGAATGATTACTCATATTTTTGTAATTTTATGAGATATTTCATGCTAGTTGCCAAATGATGGTTCCCACATGTGTTAGGTGACTCACATGGGATGCTAAGAGCTGATCATTGGAGTGTATATACCAATAGTACATACATCTAAAAGCTGTGTATTGTACGAGTACGAATACGGGTGTATACGAGTAGAATTGTTGATGAAACTGAACGAGGATGTAATTGTAAGCATTTTTGTTAAGTAGAAGTATTTTGATAAGTGTCTTGGAGTCTTTCAAAAGTGTATTAATACATATTAAAACACTACATGTATATACATTTTAACTGAGTCGTTAAGTCATCGTTAGTCGTTACATGTAAATGTTGTTTTGAAACCTTTAGGTTAACGATCTTGTTGAATGTTGTTAACCCATTATTTATTATAACAAATGAGATGTTAAATTGTTATATTATCATGATATTATGATATATAATATATCTTAGTATGATATATATACAGTTAAATGCCGTTACAACGATAATCGTTACATATATGTCTCGTTTCGAAATCATTAAGTTAGTAGTCTTATTTTTACATATGTATTTCATTGTTAATACACTTAATAATATATTTACTTATCATTTAACATAATTAACCAAGTGTATCAATATCTTAATATGATTCATATGTACCTAGTAAGACGTTGTTATAACGATAATCGTTATATATATCGTTTTCGAGTTTCTTAAATTAATAGTCTCATTTTTATGTATATAACTCATTATTAAAATACCTAATGAGATACATACTTATAATAAAATCATGTTAACTATATATATAACCATATATATGTCATCGTATAGTTTTTACAAGTTTTAACGTTCGTGAATCACCGGTCAACTTGGGTGGTCAATTGTCTATATGAAACCTATTTCAATTAATCAAGACTTAACAAGTTTGATTGCTTAACATGTTGGAAACACTTAATCATGTAAATAACAATTTCATTTAATATATATATAAACATGGAAAAGTTCGGGTCACTACATACGAGTTGGAAATTTGAGTTTTATTATCATCAAGTAATGTAGATAAAATAATTTGATTTTTGTGAAGAGTACGAGTGAAGTTATCACAAAAGAATGAAATGAGTAAATGCACGTTCTTTTTAACCAATGACATAGTCACGGTTGATTTTCAGAATTCAAGTAATCTAGAGAAAATCTTCGTAATAAGATTTGGTTCTTCGGTAATTAAGGAAGTTAGGATCCGCTTTGATTAAATGCGATAATCTGTTTTGATTGCTCTGTCAGATATTTTACTATATATCCACCCCCTTCGTTTCCTTATTTCCACAACTCACACCTTTTATTCTTTCTCCCTCAATTCATACTTTACAGCATTCGCTAACATGCTCCATCCAGTTCTGATTCTTGATATACTCCTAACTTTCATATCTGTCATTCTTCTTTTTCATCAGCCGCCAGAAGAATCTATTTACTTCTACTATACTCTTGATTTTATAGTGTTTTTAGTTCTCCCGTGTCTTTATATTGCCATATGCATCGATATATATGGTTTGTAATTTCTGGGCCGTTGTTGGGTTTTATATCTTCCCTTATACTTCAAAGTCCCTGCTTCTGTCTTCTATAATCATTGTCATCTACAGTTAATACTCCCTCCTATTTGCTGCGATTTTGTAACAGACTGAAACCCGGGCTAGTTGTAAGTTACCTATTTTGCCCTTAGGGTTTGTGCTTAGTCTTAAGTGCTTTTATTTTAATTATTTTATTAGTGTTTTATTATAATTGTGTTGTGATCAGTTTGTGACAAGGGTCCCAGAACAGGTTTGTTTATTTTATTTGGACCTCGTTTGGGCTACCTAATCTTGTGCGAAAGATTTTAAATAACTGGTAAATACCCGTGTGTGATGGGGTATGGGATTTTAACCCCAAATAAGTGTCTAAGAGCTGCTCATTTATCTCATTTTCACCTTCTCTCTAAAAACACCCCGTACCTAACTTTCACCTCCTTGAAAACCCAAATTTGATTTTGTGAGCTTTTGGATTAATTGAAGTTAGCAATCGATTCCTTGTATTCTTGAGATCATCTTAAGGTAAGTATTACAAAGATTTATGTATTAATCTTGTTGAAAATTGGGTTTTAGTGTTCTTATGGGTTTTTGAAAAAGTTAGCTCAAATCTTGTTGTTTAATGTTCCAAAAACATCAATAGATGTTAGAAATAGGTTATATATATGTTTAGTAGCTTCCATTTGCTTAAAATTTGATCAAAATCGCTCAAAAATCGAGTTTTGGGCGAAAAATATTCGAAATCAGCAACTCTTGTTCGAAACCCAGCTGCTACAGTATTTTGCTACAGTATATTGCTACAGTATTTGCTACAGTACCCGAGTTGCTACAGTGTCACTATTTACTACAGTACCGAGTTGCTACAGTGTTACTATTTGCTACAATACCGAGTTGCTACAGTGTCACTATTTGCTACAGTACCGAGTTGCTACAGTGTCGCTATTTGCTACAGTACCGAGTTGCTACAGCACCTTTTGTGAAATTGAACTGGGCGTAACTTTCAAAATGTAACTCCGTTTTTGATGAATAAACTATCGTTAGAATCGTAATAAAGAATACTTTTCAATGGTGAACTTTTAAGAAACTAGATCAAACTGTTTTTGGGTCGGAAAAGGAGTTTTAGTGTGTATGTTGTGTTTTGCACGCACCTGTATGCCATTATTGAATGGAGTCATGATGTAGACTCATAAAATTATGAATATATGGTGTTATGACCTAGTTAATGGTATGAAATGATTATATTATTTATTAGATATATATATTAACTTTGTTTGTGTTGTTCTCAGGTTATAAGGACAAGGAGGAAGCTCAGAAATAATAACTGAGCAGTTGCTGGTAATTGGTGAGTGGGTCTATCTTCGGATAGAGTTTAAGTAGCATATCATGCTACTGTGGTTGACTCTTTTACCATGCATAGTGTAGAAATTGCCATGTTAGAATAATATAGCATGCCTGATGTTGTATGTGATTTATGTGCACACTGTGTGAATGGCACCAGTCGGGCCTAGGGAGACTGGGGACTCGAGACCGTGCTTAGGTGATGTTAGAGTTCGTATAAGGTCAACCGTGCCTAGAGGAGGTTGGGTCCATAGCCTACTGATTGTGAAGTATAGTGTGAACGATGCATCCCCTGCATTTGGATAACTATACTGTGAATTGAGTAGCAGGGACTATCGGTAGACTCAGGCCCGATCAGCTGGGAGTCATGTGTTGTTGTTAGTATATAGCTTGTGTGTGACTTAAGCTATATCTGTTAGATAGATTCCATTCACTTAGCGGTGCGCTAATCCCCCACATAATTACCCCTTTCAGGTTTAGGTACTGCTAGTCGGGATGGGTGCTGATGCAGAAGACATGTTTGACAACCCTACTCTGATGTGGACTCATGTTTAAATTATGTTTTGTAATAACGTAACGCCGTTGTGTAAACTAAACTTAATTACTCAGATTAATGTAATGACGCGACTTATGGTGTGTTTGTTAATAAAGTCTTTCGCTGTGTTTTTAAAAAAAAAAATTTGTCGGTGTTACAAGTTGGTATCAGAGCATGGTTTGGCAGCAAATACGTGCGCGTATTTTGTTCCCAAACCCTGAGGCAAGTCAAACATGTCTGTGGGAGTGGGGGTTAAGTGGAAAATAGGATATACGTGTGTTAGTTGTGATTGAACTAACTGTTATCCACTAAGCTTTTGTGTGAGATGTTTTGTAGGACAGGTATGGCTGATAGAAACGCAACTGGCCCCTCCAACCCCGGAACATTCAGAGCACCAGAAGAGGGTGTTGAGTCGGATGATGACCAGAGTAGTTACATCCTTCAGTTAGAAAGCAAGCTAAAAGAGGCTGAGGACAAAATTAATGAGCTTGAATTGACGAGGCATTCTGGAAATGATGATACACCACCTGGATTCCCAACCCCGCAATCCCAAACGATACCTAATGTGCCCCAGAACCAGTTTCAGAATCAAATACCTAACCAATACTATATGCCACCTCAAAACAATTTTACTTACCAAAATCCCATGATGATGAACCCATACCAAATGCAAATGTTTCATCAACCTTACATGCAACCACCCAAAAGATGTACTTATAAGAACTTTCATGATTGCAAACCCTCCGAGTTTTCTGGAAGTACTGATCCGACTGTAACTCTCAATTGGTTGTGAGAATTTGAAAGGGTATTTGATGTAACATCCCGCGTTTTTCCGTTAAATTTAATTTTAACACCGTCTTTTTTTTTAAACATAATCTTTCGTATTTAAAGTAATAGTTTCCGTGAGTAACGTTCATTATATTTCCGCTATTTAATTATAACATCACTCGGTTACTCGAGCGTTTTTTAAAATATTTCGTTGGTTAATTCCCGCACCCGCTTTGAAACTTGAGGGACCGAAGTTGTCAAGTGGGCAAACTAGTTGACTAGGTCAACTAGTCAACCCACCATTCTCATCCATTCAATCCCTCCATCTCTCTCCCTTTTCTCTCTAGCTCAAGAACCCCATTTCTCCCAACTTCACTAAATCATCATCTAAATTCGATCTAGGAGGCTTACAACAAAACAAATTACATTTTCGTGATCCTCTCTTCATCCTCTACGATTTGATACTAACTACACCGATTTTGGGTAACATTTCTAAAACTCTAGATTTCTTTAAATTCGTGTTTTTGACTTGAAATGTTGTTAGTTAGTGTCTATGGCTCGTGTTTAGCATGATTATATGATTTGTATGCTCGATCTTGATGTTTTGGTGTAACTAGCTTGAAAATAAAAAGTGGATGCTTAATCCTTGATTTTGGATGAGTTAATGTTGTTAGATTGTTAAAGTGCATGTTTTAATTGTGTTACTAGTATCATTAGCCACATTTGGATGTGTAGGTTGATTAAGGAAACTTCAAAAACCCGATTAATGATTTTGTGATGTTTGACTAGGGTTTGATAGTTCTTGACATGAACTTTTGGGTGCTTAAATGCCATGGAATGTTAATTGTTAGTGTCTAGTAGCAATGTATGCTTCATTACCTTCAAAACGGCATATCGTATGTGTAAATTGGATTCCCGAATCATAAAATACGTTTTACGAACTTGAAACTTGAAAATAAACCTTTCTCGATCAATTGACGAGTTTTCGTTTATTGTAAATGATGTTTTTGATTGATGATATGTGGTTAGTTGTATTCCTTGTCGAAATAGCTTTCCGATGATATAAAATACATGTTCTAATTGTTTGCGGATCATAAAATGTGATTGTTTGTGTTTTGGTTCGTGCACATTTAAAAAGCAGAAAAATAGCTGAAGCAGCAGGGTGGCGCGGCGCGCCATACCCCCCGCGCGGCGCGCCGATTGGGTCTGTCCAATTTGGTCAATTTTCGAATAATGTTTGCTATGCTACGCACCTCCGATTAACATGTAACTTGGCCAACATGCTCATATATGATTTCTAAGATTAGAAAAATAGTTCGGAACCCTACCCGAACGCGTTGACTTTTTTTTCGTTGACTTTGACCAAGTTTGACTTTTAGTCAAACTTAACCAAACTTTTAATGCAATCTTCCTAACATGCTTTTATACTTGTATCTTGCATGAAACTTGACAATTTGCTTCACATGCTACATAATCGAGTCGTGTCGAGCCATAGGACTAATTGAACACATTTCACCCGACCTTGTGTCGTAACCGGTTAATTGATATAACTTACTTGTTTAGGTCAAGGCTAAGCAACTTTCATGCACACGTTTACTTGTTGAAGTACTTTTATACTCGTGCACTCGAGGTGAGATCATAGTCCCACTTTTACTCTTTTTGAACTTATATTGGGATGAGAAAACATAAACGATTCTTTTGAACTAAGTGAACACAAGAACGGGAAAACAAACATTCTACATACGAGTTTAGAACAAAATCCTCAATTCGATTATCATTAGTTACACTTGCCGGGTGTAAGCGAGAACTTATGTTATATGGCCATATGGGTTTGACAGCCCTCATCCTTGACGGTTCGCTACCGTCTACGGATGAAATATATTTTCGAGAATCAGTGTTTGTTCTAGCACTAAGTGATGGGGTATACAATGGAAGGAATGTTAAGCTTTGATAATTGGGTGCTCGTGAAACAAACTTTTGGAATGTATTACTATTATTTCATTGATGCAAATCTTGTGGTTCACTTGTACTTACTTACTTAAACCTATGATTTCACCAACGTTTTCGTTGACAGATTTCTATGTTTTTCTCAGGTCTTGCACGATATGTGAAACATGCTTCCGCTTACTATTTGATACTTGCATCCGATGTCGAGTATACATGCATTTCATGGAGCGTCTTTTGACTTTACTTTAAACCGTGTCGCCTAGATTTCAATCGTATCTATGACGTTGTAACTTAACTTTTGGTTGAACAATTCTTGTAAACTTGAAACAATCCTTATTTTGAAATGAAGGTGACATATTTTGGTCAAACGTTATCTTAAAGACTTATAATCAGGTAATGGGACCCACGTAGCCGACGCCGTCACTTGACGATTTGTCGGGGTCGCTACAGTTGGTATCAGAGCCTTGGTTGTAGGGATTTAGAGTTCATTTGTGTCCACCCCGAGTCATAGGGTACATAGGTGAATCTAGACTACAACCGGCATATAGACTGAAGTAGGAATTATTTGACAAATTGTGCATTTATACTCGAACTCTTCTATCATATCTAACTAGTATTCGATCTTGATCTTACGTTGATAAATTTTGTTGATGCGCCACCTAGACTTTATGAAGTAATGTTAAATGCACATGAGAATCAGGGTAATATAATTTCCGGGATTATATTACGGTGATTCACATGGACGTTCCGACATTATGACGTAAAGAATTTAAGGCGAGTCAAGGAAAAATTTCCTCTCTATCCTATTTCCATACTCCGGTTAGTATTGTTGAAAATACTAACCAACGATATTCTTGTCTCATGAAGGAACAATGGCTCATCAAGGTCAACACAATACTCCTCTCGAAACTCTGGAACAAGCTCTTCAACAAATGATAACCACCGCCGTGGGTACGGCCGTGGCCGATCACTTTTCTAACAACAACACTCATGGGGCCGGTAATTCAATCGAGGGTTGCTCCTACAGGAACTTCATGAAGTACAATCCTCCCACTTTCAATGGAACCGAAGGACCGGTTGCTCTCACCCGATGGTTCGAACAAACAGAAGCCGTTTTTAGCATAAGCGGTTGTCGGGACCAAGATAAGGTCAAGTTTTCCACCCTCACTCTCACCGGTATTGCTCTCTCATGGTGGAACACGTATGTACAATCGGTGGGTATCGATGAAGCCCTTACACTCTCTTGGACCGAATTAAGAGAAAGAATGATCACCGAATACTTCCCGCGCGATGAGACTCGAAGGCTCGAGCAAGGGCTAAGGAATTTAAGAACGGTCGGGAATGACCTCGGAGCTTATAATCAACGGTTTACCGAACTAGTCTCAATGTGTCCAAATCTCATGACTCCCGAATCCCTAAGAGTCGAACTTTACATGGATGGCCTCCCTAAGAGTATTCAACACAAGTTAATGACATCTCAACCCACTAACCTACAAGAGGCTTTAACAATGGCCCGCCAAGCCTTAGAAACGGTGAATGAAATGGAAGCACCGGCACCAATGGTCGAGAACCACCCTAGTAACAACAAAAGAACATGGGAAGCCTCTCAATCAAGCAACCACAACAACAACAACAACCCCGCCAAGAAGCCTTTTACCTCCAACGACAAGAAAGGCTATGCCGGAAAACTGCCTTTTTGTGACGAATGCCACAAGCATCACTTTGAAGGATGTGGCAGGTTTCGCCACCGGCGCCAAGGACCCGTCGCTCGAAAGATGCCCAACGCACACAGAACGGGTGTTTGCTTCGAATGTGGCCAACTGGGTCATTTTAGGAATGTGTGCCCAAATAAGAAAATCAACCCCAACGCACGCCGTTGAACCTTCGACATCGACACCAAGGATGCCCGGAACGACGATGGACTAGTAACGGGTACGTTTCTTCACAACAAACCGTATATTTCATACTTGTTCGATTCGATTACCGCTAGACGTTTTATAACCAAGGATTTGACTCATGCTCTTTATATTCCACCTCTGTCCCCCAGATACTACTTAGACGATTTAAGTGACCGACGGAAAAATATTGTGTGCCTATAAATTTTATTGGAGGAAATACGTTAAGACTTTTGACTTGACACATATAGAACTAGGGAGCTCGGAACCTATTCGTAAAAAAAAAAAAAAAAAAAAAAAAAAAAAAAAAAAAAAAAAAAAAAAAAAAAAAAAAAAAAATGTTTCCCCATCATCTTGTATAGATTATTGTGAACTGAGTAATTTTCGGTTGGAAACCGATACCCTCTCCCTCGCATCCATGACCTCATGATTATTTGCACGAATCCCGTATGTTCCAAATCGACCTCCGTTCCGGTTATCGTAAATTGGGGGTTAAGTGAGACGATGTCTCCTAAGCCACTTTCCGAACTCGCAACGTTAGTTGTAAATCTCTCTTAGTACCACTTGATTTATTTAGGGCTCGCCCGTATCCATAAACCTCTTGAACCGCGTATGCAAATTCATATAGACTAATCTGTTATCGTATTTATAGATGACATCTTAACTTATTTAAGTAAAGAAGGAAAACGAACAACATCACCATCTTACGCTCGAACTTTTGAGAAAAGAACAACTTTATACCAAATTCTCCGAGTGAGAATTTCTGTTGAACGAAGTCCAATTTTCTAGACCATGAAGTTAATGGTCAAGGCATTACAATCAATCTCGAAATCAAGCCACATGTAATCAGGAAACTCTCCCGACTCAGACTTGTATTCGAAAAATCTTAGATCTCGCCGGTTATTACCGAAGATTCATTTCTGCCTTTTCTCGTGTCACACGACTTTTAAACTCGTTAACTCACTAAGGAAAACTCTAAACCTCTCCGTGTTCGAACCTTGAGCGTGATCCTTCACACCAACATTTCTAGTTAAAATCGTATAGCAACAGATGGAACTCAAACATGGAAATATTTCTACTTGGACGCCGAAAGGCATACTCCCTCGACTCGAAATCAACGGGACGGAAATTCGTTATTTTGCACGAAGAATTCGAATACTAAATTGTGGATCCGATCAATATTCTTGTCATCACTTACCACACTACATACCTCTGTTATTTCACCGTTACCGTCTGATATTACTGGAAATTAAGATAACACACAATCCAACGATACTTCACTCTTCTTTGACTTAACGCCCTTGTGTTTCTGATAATCGGTCAACTATTATTCAACCCCGAACTATACAACTACGTGTACTACCTCGTTTCTCTTTCAGACTTCAACTTTTGACAACTAGAGGCACGTTATGGCAACCTCGAGATGTAAACTCATCCTATTCTAAGTCCTCATTTCACTACTATCTTTATCGCTCGCACTTCCGTTTAAGGGAACTCCTTGTGACATTTCTCCATGGATAGAGAAATTCCTCATATTACCTTAGTACTCGCCACGAGGGTGAATAGTCCTAACGAACATTTTTTTTTCGAACCCTAACTGACTCGTTCAAACATATCTTAAGAGATTCTATTCCAACACGGTGTATCTTTGTTAATTATCCCGTATCGAAATACTCGTTTCACTTCTAGTTTTACAAGAAGCCTCGGAACCGCGTTAGACATGAGTACCGCGTACCATCCACAACCCGACGGACCGAACAAACATGCGATTTAAACCTTGGAAACCATAATACGAATTTGTATTACCAACTTCAAATTTACTTGAGAAAAATATTTTCCTTTAACCGAATCCTCGTACTACAATGATTTTCATTCGAGTTTTAACGTCACTCCTTTTTGAAACCACGTGTGACCGGAAACGTCACTCTCTTTTGTCGAACCAAGTAAACGATGATCATTTCACCGGGGCCGAGGTTATTCATGAGCAACCGAGAAAATTTATTCATATTCAGGCAAAACCCTACGCGACTCGTAATCACCAAGAGCTGCGCCGATGTTAGACGTAAACATTTCAAATTCCACGTGAGAAACCGCGTCACGTTAAGAGTCGCACCTTGGAAGGGTGCAATCCGTTTCGGGAAAACGTAGGAAGCTAAATCCGCGATATTTTGATCCTTTAAATTCTTGGGGTGTTTTGGACCCGTAGCTAACCGTTTAGACTTTTCCGACTCATTTTGGGTCTCCGTTTATCCTACATTCAATGTATCAACTCAAAGACGTGTTTTGCGAAACGAGAACTTGTTATCTCCTTTGATGAATTCACTATCGACGATAACCCTCACTTCCTAGGAGGACCGGTTGAAACCATGAATCATGGAAGCCAAACCTTAAAACAACATATGATCCCGACCGTCAAAATTCGTGGAAATACTCAAGGACGTACCTTCACTTATTCACAGAATTTACAACGCAAGGTCTCGAGTAAGATTCAACAACTACTACTTCCAACTAAATTTCGGGACGAAATTTCTTTTGAGGTGTGGATAATGTAACATCCCGCGTTTTTCCGTTAAATTTAATTTTAACACCGTCTTTTTTTTTAAACATAATCTTTCGTATTTAAAGTAATAGTTTCCGTGAGTAACGTTCATTATATTTCCGCTATTTAATTATAACATCACTCGGTTACTCGAGCGTTTTTTAAAATATTTCGTTGGTTAATTCCCGCACCCGCTTTGAAACTTGAGGGACCGAAGTTGTCAAGTGGGCAAACTAGTTGACTAGGTCAACTAGTCAACCCACCATTCTCATCCATTCAATCCCTCCATCTCTCTCCCTTTTCTCTCTAGCTCAAGAACCCCATTTCTCCCAACTTCACTAAATCATCATCTAAATTCGATCTAGGAGGCTTACAACAAAACAAATTACATTTTCGTGATCCTCTCTTCATCCTCTACGATTTGATACTAACTACACCGATTTTGGGTAACATTTCTAAAACTCTAGATTTCTTTAAATTCGTGTTTTTGACTTGAAATGTTGTTAGTTAGTGTCTATGGCTCGTGTTTAGCATGATTATATGATTTGTATGCTCGATCTTGATGTTTTGGTGTAACTAGCTTGAAAATAAAAAGTGGATGCTTAATCCTTGATTTTGGATGAGTTAATGTTGTTAGATTGTTAAAGTGCATGTTTTAATTGTGTTACTAGTATCATTAGCCACATTTGGATGTGTAGGTTGATTAAGGAAACTTCAAAAACCCGATTAATGATTTTGTGATGTTTGACTAGGGTTTGATAGTTCTTGACATGAACTTTTGGGTGCTTAAATGCCATGGAATGTTAATTGTTAGTGTCTAGTAGCAATGTATGCTTCATTACCTTCAAAACGGCATATCGTATGTGTAAATTGGATTCCCGAATCATAAAATACGTTTTACGAACTTGAAACTTGAAAATAAACCTTTCTCGATCAATTGACGAGTTTTCGTTTATTGTAAATGATGTTTTTGATTGATGATATGTGGTTAGTTGTATTCCTTGTCGAAATAGCTTTCCGATGATATAAAATACATGTTCTAATTGTTTGCGGATCATAAAATGTGATTGTTTGTGTTTTGGTTCGTGCACATTTAAAAAGCAGAAAAATAGCTGAAGCAGCAGGGTGGCGCGGCGCGCCATACCCCCCGCGCGGCGCGCCGATTGGGTCTGTCCAATTTGGTCAATTTTCGAATAATGTTTGCTATGCTACGCACCTCCGATTAACATGTAACTTGGCCAACATGCTCATATATGATTTCTAAGATTAGAAAAATAGTTCGGAACCCTACCCGAACGCGTTGACTTTTTTTTCGTTGACTTTGACCAAGTTTGACTTTTAGTCAAACTTAACCAAACTTTTAATGCAATCTTCCTAACATGCTTTTATACTTGTATCTTGCATGAAACTTGACAATTTGCTTCACATGCTACATAATCGAGTCGTGTCGAGCCATAGGACTAATTGAACACATTTCACCCGACCTTGTGTCGTAACCGGTTAATTGATATAACTTACTTGTTTAGGTCAAGGCTAAGCAACTTTCATGCACACGTTTACTTGTTGAAGTACTTTTATACTCGTGCACTCGAGGTGAGATCATAGTCCCACTTTTACTCTTTTTGAACTTATATTGGGATGAGAAAACATAAACGATTCTTTTGAACTAAGTGAACACAAGAACGGGAAAACAAACATTCTACATACGAGTTTAGAACAAAATCCTCAATTCGATTATCATTAGTTACACTTGCCGGGTGTAAGCGAGAACTTATGTTATATGGCCATATGGGTTTGACAGCCCTCATCCTTGACGGTTCGCTACCGTCTACGGATGAAATATATTTTCGAGAATCAGTGTTTGTTCTAGCACTAAGTGATGGGGTATACAATGGAAGGAATGTTAAGCTTTGATAATTGGGTGCTCGTGAAACAAACTTTTGGAATGTATTACTATTATTTCATTGATGCAAATCTTGTGGTTCACTTGTACTTACTTACTTAAACCTATGATTTCACCAACGTTTTCGTTGACAGATTTCTATGTTTTTCTCAGGTCTTGCACGATATGTGAAACATGCTTCCGCTTACTATTTGATACTTGCATCCGATGTCGAGTATACATGCATTTCATGGAGCGTCTTTTGACTTTACTTTAAACCGTGTCGCCTAGATTTCAATCGTATCTATGACGTTGTAACTTAACTTTTGGTTGAACAATTCTTGTAAACTTGAAACAATCCTTATTTTGAAATGAAGGTGACATATTTTGGTCAAACGTTATCTTAAAGACTTATAATCAGGTAATGGGACCCACGTAGCCGACGCCGTCACTTGACGATTTGTCGGGGTCGCTACATTTGAAGCGTGTCAGTGTGAACCTGAGCTGAAGGTAACATATGCTAGTAGACTGTTGAAAGGTAGGGCTATGATTTGGTGGGATTCTTTGATTTCCATTATACCGAAAGAGCAAGTGAGTATGATCACATGGGAGCAGTTTTATGGGAAGGTGTGTGAACAGTATTGTAATCCGTTTGATATGAACCGAATCAAGACTGAGTTTCTTGAAATGAAGATGACACCTCAAATGACGATCGATGAGGTAGTAGAGAAGTTTATGGATAAACTGAGGTTTGTACAACAATGGGTGCCAGACGAAGCGTCTCGTATCCAGCATTTTGTTAATATCATTCTGCCTGAGTACAGAACTTTTGTTAGAACAGCTACATCATTGTCTCAAGCTATTGTGATGGCTAAGATGGTAGAAAGTGATGTTCAGGCCGCTAGAAACAGAATGTTTGGTAATGTGCTACAACAAGGTGGGCAAGTATCTGGTCAATCAGGATTTAAATCCAAGAAGTCTAGTGGGTTTAAATCGAAAGGTAAAACTGGTCAGAGTAGTACTGGATCTGGATCAGGTAAAGGGAATTGGTGTCACACATGTCGATCTTCTCACAGTGGTCAGTGTTCTGAGGCTACAAGAAGATGCTTAAAGTGTGGTGTTGTTGGGCATGAGTCTTCAGCATGTTCGTATCCGAATAGTGTGTGTTGGACTTGTCACAAACCAGGGCATCATGCAGTTAGTTGTCCGTCGAAAAGTGGTAGTTCCGGGGCAGGGTCAGGGGCGCGTTCGGCATCAGCCGTAGGGTTAACTACCTCAAGTGGGCAGAAGAGGAAGAACCCTCCAACATCAGAGGCTAGAGCTTTTCAGATGTCGGTTGAGAATGCTGTAGCAGCCGATGAAGTGATAACCGGTATGTTTCTAATCAACTCAATACATGCTTGCGTATTTTTTGATTGTGGTGCCAATAGGTGTTTTATGTCCCTAGATTTCTGTGCTAAGTTGAAATTACCAGTTACTGTGTTACCCAAGCCGATTAGTGTAGAAGTAGCCGATGGTAAGATCATACCCATCACAACATATGTGTCTGGGGTTTGTATAGAAATCGAAGGGAAGTCTTTCCCGGTGACTTATTTAGTGTTACCTATTCCTAGCTTTGATGTAGTACTAGGAATGGATTGGTTGAGCTCACTTAGGGCTAATATTAAGTGTGATAGGAAAATGGTTACCTTTTATTCGACTGATGGAACCCGTGTTGTGGCCCGAGGGGAGCGGGGAGGGTATAATTTTTCGTTGATAACCATGATGAAAGCGAAAAAGTCGATGGCAAAGGGTTGTGAATCATTTCTTGCATATGTGATTGATGCGAAGAAAGAAAAGAAAACAGTGGCCGATATTCCAATAGTATCAGAATTTCCTGAAGTGTTCCCAGATGAGTTACCAGGTCTGCCGCCGGTAAGGGAACTCGAATATAAGATTGAGTTGGTTCCTGGAACAACTCCAGTTGCAAAAGCTCCATACCGATTAGCGCCGTCTGAAATCCGTGAAATGATGTCACAGATTCAAGAACTATTATATCATGGGTTTATCCGACCGAGTTCTTCACCGTGGGGTGATCCGGTATTGTTTGTTAAAAAGAAAGATGGGTCAATGCGTATGTGTATTGATTATCGTGAATTGAACAAAAGAACAGTGAAGAATAAATATCCGTTACCTCGAATAGACGATTTGTTGATCAGTTACAGGGTGATTCATTCTTTTCTAAGATAGACTTATGATCCGGATATCATCAGGTTCGTGTTGCTGAATCAGATATACCAAAAACAGCGTTCAGAACAAGGTATGGTCATTATGAATTTCTTGTCATGCCGTTTGGGTTGACGAATGCGCCAGCAATCTTCATGGATCTAATGAATAGAGTGTGTCGTCCGTTCTTAGATAAGTTTGTGATTGTGTTTATAGATGATATACTAGTGTATTCAAAGACCGAAAGTGAACATGCTGAACATCCGAGACAGGTTTTGAACATGTTGAAACGTGAATAACTATTTGCAAAATTTTCAAAGTGTGAATTTTGGTTACGTGAAGTGCAGTTTTTGGGTCATGTGATTTGTGCCGAGGGTATAAAAGTTGATCCGACAAAGATAGAAGCGGTAATGAATTGGAATTCTCCGAAGACTCCGACTGAGATTAAGAGTTTTCTGGGATTAGCCGGTTATTATCGCAGATTTATCAAGAATTTCTCAAAAATAGCGGGTCCGTTGACTGAGTTGACTCGTAAAGATGTAGCCTTTCGATGGACTAATGAACAGGAAAAGGCTTTTCAGATTTTGAAACAGTTACTGTGTCAAGCACCAGTGTTAGCTTTACCAGAAGGTTCAGACGACTTCGTGGTATACTGTGATGCATCATATGCTGGGTTAGGTTGTGTATTAATGCAAAGAGATAAAGTAATCGCCTACCCCTCGCGACAGTTGAAAGTTCATGAGAAGAATTATCCAGTGCATGATCTTGAAATGGCTGCAGTAGTGTTTGCTTTGAAACTGTGGAGACACTATTTGTATGGAACCCATTGTGTTATATGTACAGATCACAAGAGTTTGCAGTATATCTTCTCACAGAATGAATTGAATATGCGTCAAAGATGATGGCAAGAGTTGATCAAAGATTACGATTGTGAAATTAAATACCATCCGAGTAAGGCAAATGTGGTTGCAGATGCGCTAAGTCGTAAAAAGACAAGTGAAAATGTGAAATTTCTTCGTTTGGATATAACTTCAGATTTGATTAACAGCTTAAAAACCATTCAGGCCTGTGCTTTAGAGGACGAACATATTAAATCTGAACAAATGACCAAACGAAAAGTGGACTTAATTGATGAATCATGTGGACTAAAGACCTTAAACAATCGTGTTTGGGTGCCTAAGCTTGGAGATATGAGGGATTTAATCATGACGGAAGCTCACAAATCCAGATTGACAGTACATCCGGGTAGTAATAAGATGCATCATGATTTGAAAACAGTGTATTGGTGGCCAACAATGAAATCAGATATCGCCCATTATGTCGAAAAGTGTCATATGTGCTCAAGTGAAGGCAGAACATCAGAAACCTTATGGTTCATTACGTCAGTTACAGATTCCAGAGTGGAAATGGGAACATATAACGATGGATTTTGTGACCAAATTACCTCGAACTCAGAAAAGACATGATATGATTTGGGTAATAGTGGATCGTCTAACTAAAAGTGCTCATTTTCTTGCTACTCGTGAGACAGCTTCATTAAGTGAGTTAGCCGAATTGTATGTGAAAGAAATAGTTAGTCGTCATGGTGTGCCGTTATCGATCGTTTCAGACAGAGATTCCAGATTTGTGTCAAATTTTTGGAATAGACTTCAACAAAATCTGGGTATACGTGTGAATTTAAGTACAACTTATCATCCTCAGACAGACGGACAGAGTGAAAGAACGATACAGACTTTGGAGGATATGTTAAGGGCTTGTGTGTTAGAATACGGTGGTTCGTGGGATACACATTTGCCGTTGGTCGAATTCGCGTATAATAATTCATATCATTCGAGTATAGGGATGCCGCCCTATGAAATGTTATACGGTCGTCGTTGCAGAACTCCGACTTGTTGGTTAGAAGCCGGGGAGAAACAGTTTGCAGGTCCCGAAATTGTTCAAATGACAGCCGAAAAAGTTGCAATTGCGAGAGAAAAGTTGAAAGCCGCTAGAGATAGGCAGAAAATGTATGCTGGTCCGCGTAGACGTCTGGTAACCTTTAATGTAGGTGAACGAGTATATCTGAAAGTTTCGCCGTGGAAAGGGGTTATCAGATTCGGTAAACGTGGTAAGTTAGCACCGAGATTTATTGGTCCGTTTTCGATCAGTGAAATGTTGAATGATCAGACTGTGGTGTTAGATCTTTCGCCAGAGTTAGCTGGTATTCATAATACATTCAACGTATGTTATCTTCGTAAGTGTAAAGTCGACGATGAAACATAACTTCTTCCTTTAGAAGATTTAAGGGTCGATTTGAATAAGAAATTGGTGGAAGATCCGATCCGTGTGGTTGACCAAAAGGGGACTAAGCTGAGAAAGGAAGAGATTCCGATGGTGTTGATTGAGTGGAAACACAGTTTGGGTTCTAATCTTACGTGGGAAACAGAAGAGTTGATGAGAAAACGCTACCCTCATTTGTTTGACCAAGACCAGATTTTGAGGACGGAATCTTCTTAAGGGGGTGGATTTGTAACAGACTGAAACCCGGGCTAGTTGTAAGTTGCCTATTTTACCCTTAGGGTTTGTGCTTAGTCTTAAGTGCTTTTATTTTAATTATTTTATTAGTGTTTTATTATAATTGTGTTGTGACCAGTTTGTGACAAGGGTCCCAGAACAGGTTTGTTTATTTTATTTGGACCTCGTTTGGACTACCTAATCTTGTGCGAAAGATTTTAAATAACTGGTAAATACCCGTGTGTGATGGGGTATGGGATTTTAACCCCAAATAAGTGTCTAAGAGCTGCTCATTTATCTCATTTTCACCTTCTCTCTAAAAACACCCCGTACCTAACTTTCACCTCCTTGAAAACCCTAATTTTATTTTGTGAGCTTTTGGATTAATTGAAGTTAGCAATCAATTTCTTGTGTTCTTGTGATCATCTTAAGGTAAGTATTACAAAGATTTATGTATTAATCTTGTTGAAAATTGGGTTTTAGTGTTCTTATGGGTTTTTGAAAAAATTAGCTCAAATCTTGTTGTTTAATGTTCCAAAAACATCAATAGATGTTAGAAATAGGTTGTATATATATTTATTAACTTCCATGTGCTTAAAATTTGATCAAAATCGCTAAAAAATCGAGTTTTGGAAGAAAAATATTCAAAATCTGCAACTCTTGTTCGAAACCCAGTTGCTACAGTATTTTGCTACAGTATATTGCTACAGTATTTGCTACAGTACTGAGTTGCTACAGTGTCACTATTTGCTACAGTACCGAGTTGCTACAGTGTTACTATTTGCTACAGTACTGAGTTGCTACAGTGTCACTATTTGCTACAGTACCGAGTTGCTACAACACCTTTTGTGAAATTGAAACGGCGTAACTTTCAAAATGTAACTCCGTTTTTGATGAATAAACTATCGTTAGAATCGTAATAAAGAATACTTTTCAATGGTGAACTTTTAAGAAACTAGATCAAACTGTTTTTGGGTCGAAAAAGGAGTTTTAGTGTGTATGTCGTGTTTTGCACGCACCTGTATGCAATTATTGAATGGAGTCATGATGTAGACTCATAAAATTATGAATATATGGTGTTATGACCTAGTTAATGGTATGAAATGATTATATTATTTATTGGATATATATATATATTAACTTTGTTTGTGTTGTTCTCAGGTTATAAGGACAAGGAGGAAGCTCAGAAATAATAACTGAGCAGTTGCTGGTAATTGGTGAGTGGGTCTATCTCCGGATAGAGTTTAAGTAGCATATCATGCTACTATGGTTGAATCTTTTACCATGCATAGTGTAGAAATTGCCATGTTAGAATAATATAGCATGCCTGATGTTGTATGTGATTTATGTGCACACTGTGTGAATGGCACCAGTCGGGCCTAGGGAGACTGGGGACTCGAGACCATGCTTAGGTGAGGTTTAGAGTTCATATGAGGTCAACCGTGCCTAGAGGAGGTTGGGTCCATAGGCTACTAATTGTGAAGTATAGTGTGAACGATGCATCCCCTGCATCTGGATAACTATACTGTGAATTGAGTAGCAGGGACTATCGGTAGACTCATGCCCGATCAGCTGGGAGTCGTGTGCTCGTACAAGCTGCCAATCCTCGTATTGTCTTATTGTATGCTAGTTGGTAGTTAGCATGTGTTGTTGTTAGTATATAGCTTGTGTGTGACTTAAGCTATATCTGTTAGATAGATTCCATTCACTTAGCGGTGCGCTAATTCCCCACATAATTACCCCTTGCAGGTTTAGGTACTGCTAGTCGGGATGGGTGCTGATGTAGAAGACATGTTTGACAACCCTACTCTGATGTGGACTCTTGTTTAAATTATGTTTTGTAATAACGTAACGCCGTTGTGTAAACTAAACTTAATTACTCAGATTAATGTAATGACGCGACTTATGGTGTGTTTGTTAATAAAGTCTTCCGCTGTGTTTAAAAAAAAAATAAAAAAATTTGTCGGTGTTACAGATTTATACTCCAATTTTTATTTTGGAGCTTTGTCCTTTCGTTTCTTCTTCTTACGATTAAGCATCGCTTGTAATGGTCCAGAATTCGTAGATATAAATTTCGGAATGAACATTGTTAATGTTCTAAGAAGGAAATGGTAATGGTACGATCTTGATTTGTTAAATTTCCAGAATACCCTGGAAAAGACCGAATCATCAAGAAATATTTTCTTGATATTTTAGATGTTAAATAGAATACAAGAGTCGTGTAACATGGCATATGATGATGTTATGATCTGTGAATCATCACGTTCCATTTAGAAACTCAGCATGACTTACTGTAATATAATCACGTTGATCAAGTGTCATTATATTATACTAACTCATGCTTCAGTTCCCAACACTACTTCAAGACATTCATACTTTATACCCGAAGGTTTCAGAATTTAGAAACTAAAACAGTTTCCTTTATGATGTGATACAGATAACGCGAGGGGATAAATGATTTCAGATAAGAATGGTTATGAAAATATCTTCAGAAATATGGAGGATATTTATAATAGAAGATACGATGATATCTTAGAATATTTAAGATAAGAGGATGATGAAGAATATTGTTCGCGAGGGTTTTAGAGCAAGGAGCAAGGTATTTGTTAAGGATTTCAGCAGACACTGAATCATTTGGATTCTTTGAAGGTAGATTTTGTCCTTGTGATTTTTCCACAGCCTCCTTCATACTTTGCTCAATCCATTTTCCAGTTCCAAACCTTCTCCTTTTCTGAGCTTTTCCAACCCACTATTCTTTATCAACAAACTTTTTACTGTTAAGGTCGTTTACAGTTTTTGCTGCTTCATCAGCATCTTTTCAAGACTTCGAGAACTAGTTTGCAGTTTAGGGTGTTTTTCAGAAACTTCACATTCGAAGTATGTAAGTCTTGGAGGTAGACGTTATATGTATATATAACTGTTGATGTAGACATACTGCGAGATTTCAAAATACGGATTGCTGATTCCCCGTAATTGGTATGATAAGTCAATATGCGGATGAGCAAATGATGGGGTTTCGGTAAATATAATGATTTTTCAGAAAGTCAAAGATCGATGAAGATGTTGGTAAGTTTATTGCTAATGTGGTGGACATAAACGGTTCCCCGGTAACGTTGGTGAAAGGGTAACGTATAAGTCGAGGTTATAATAAGACTGTTTCGATTGAGAAGTCGAGGTTGACTTACTGGAGCTGTGACAAAAATGTCTATTTTGAAACAGGATTGAAAAGTTATTTTAGCTAGTAAATGTCAAAGGGTCTGACACGGATACGTGTTAAATTATGACTTTGGTTTCGAGGGTTTTTCAGGTACAAGAATGTGGGTAATATGTGGTTGGATCATCATCTCGAGTGTCTTCAGGAATTTTGAAGGGTTTGAACACAGTTTGTAATTGTTAATATACATATGATGTTCTGAGATTTTGAATGATGCAAATATTTTTCTGGGTTCCATGAATAGAAATGATGTTCTAGTACAGTTTTGAAGTCAAAGTATAGTTTTGAAAGATGTAGGGATCTAAGAGTGATGATACCGGTTAAATCTTGACTTGGATTTTGATTTGCCAAAATCAGAATACGTAATCAAATTTAGATGAGAATGGTTGTTTTGATTTCTATAAAAGAATGTATATTGTTGTGAAAGTAGGGAGTATAATGGATGCCTTGCTGAATCGGATTCGAAGAATGTAACATATTAATTGTGAATTTACATATCTCTCGGGTATTACCTACCCGTTAAAAAAAAATTCACAATTAATATTTTATACAAAAGATTTTTATTACAGTCTTTAAAAAAATATATGTGTGTATATTTTCTTTAGATGTAACATAGATTTAATGAGTTAATATTAAATTAAACTCATTTGATTTTCAGCTAGAACTAGAAATGAATAATCCCTAAAACTTTAGAAATTTCGTAATCTTTGTAGATTATCACTTCAACGTAAATGAAATTATGAATCAATACTTCATTAATCGTTTTCATTGATATTTACTCAGTGAATGATGTTGGTGTTCGTGGAATTCTTGTGAACTTCGCAAGGTACGAATGATGTTATTTGAAAAGTTTCGAGTACATCGATGATGAAAGTGTAAAATTAAACATATATTTAAATAATACACTTGGTTTATTATGAGTTGGAATTTATTGAATTGAGACAGAAATTTTAGCTAACGATGGTTAAGTTGCGTACGAATGACGTACCTCATTACATATTAGTAATATGAATTAACCGAGTAGTTAAGATTCACACATAATAGCTTAGTATGAAAAGATTTATTTTGATCTCAAAATTTATATATATAAAATATACATATAATTTCGTCAGAGAGAGTGAGTTAATACTTCATAAATCGTTGATACAATATACGCGTTATTGATTCGTAATGATGTCCACAGTGATTCTTGAACTGACAGAGTTTGTGATGTTATAGGTGCTGCTGATTCTGATGACACTGACGGCACTGACTGTGATGGTGATGCTACGGTACTGTTGATGCTGTTGGTAAAACAAGTCTAGCTTATAAATCACGCATCATTCTTGTCAGGGTTTCTACTCTTCCTTCTATCATTTTGATTCACTCATCTGATTTAGGGTTAGGGTTAGAATAGGTAATCTCTAAGACTTTAAAGATTACATAATTGCCGAGGAGTGTTTCTCCAATGAAGTTATGAATCAACACTTCATCGTTTGTTGTTGTTGTTGGTATTCCTTGGTATCTATAGGGCGTATGACATTGGTGCTCGTGGGACAGATTGTAAAGTTGAGGTTTACAACGCGGTTGTGGATGGGGGTGGTAATGGTACTGTTGGCGTTGATGATGGTAGTACTGGTTATGCTGCTGGTGCTGCTGCTGGTGTTTGTAACCTTTGCACCATATTCTCCAAAGCCACTACCCGAGCGCGAAGCTCGTTGACTTCTTCTATTACACCAGGGTGATTGTCAGTTAGGACGTGCCGATAAATAAAATCTAGAATTTGATGTAGTATATAATCGTGACGAGATACTCTGGAAATGAGAGAGAAAATGGTGTTTCGGACAGGTTCGCCGGTAAGTGTTTCAGGTTCTTCGCCAAGAGGGCAATGTGGTGGATGGAAAGGATCGCCTTCTGTGACGACTCCGTCAAACACTTAACGGCTCCGTCACTTGGTCCCACAGCTTGATCGAAACTCTATATGAATTTAATAAAACAAACTTGCATTCTTTATTTAAAAATGATTTCTTATAAAGAAAATCTACTAAATTGTATAAGTTTAGAGAAACTATACATAAATACTTTAACCAAAAGTTGACCAAAACAAAGTCAACAAACAACCACTATTTAATGTAACAAAATAGAATGCAAGTTAATATTTAACAAAAGCTGCCATCATAAATATGCAGACTCTCTAAGCACAGCGGAAGCAATCAATCATGAACCTGAGAATAAAACATGCGAGTAACTGTCAACAAAAATGTTGAGTGAATTATAGGTTTAATATTGCAAACAATATTTAATTTAAACAACAAAAATTTATGTTTGAAAACATAAAAACTCCTTTTTGGACCACCAAATTATATGCTAGAAAACATATAATAAAACATTATTCCATTTTCCGTGAGCCACCTGGTAACCACTTAACCCTTTATTTACCCTTGCCAAACACAATAAATAATATACACCGAACAAGTGTATCTACAACAAAATACGAAGTACTAAACATTCCGATTATAAATTGCTAGCGCGACTAGCTCGAAATGGGGTTGTCAAACCCGATAGATCTATCCGTAGGATTCGCGTTCACCAGTAGAAACCAGTGATTACAGTTACCAGACTAGGGAATATTTTTGTTCAACTCACAATGAATAATTTAAACAAACTTCCACTTGTCCAAAATATAAAATAAATTGCATGTATTCTCATCCCAAAAGATTAAAAATAGAAAAATGGGACTATAACTCACCTTAAATAGCAACTGAAGAAATCTCACAAACAAGCGAACAGCAAGTAAAGTAAAGTGATCAAGAAAGATCACAACGCCGACCTATAAATAAAGCAGGTCGAAATAAATAACTAACTTAGGTCAAGTCTTAGTATGATAGCTATTGTACATGTTGCAAGTAGACATAGAACATTACTCAGCAAGCATCGGTTTGATTGGAACAGCATAAGGACACACACTTTCTATTTTTAGAAAGTTTCTATTTTTAGCAGGTTTCCATTTTTGGAAAGTTTTCTATTTTAGGAAAGTTTCTATTTTTGGAAAGTTTCTATTTTTGGAAAGTTTCTATTTTTGGAAAGTTTCTATTTTTGGAAAGTTTCCAAATTTAGAAAGTTCTATTTTTAGAAAGTTTTGAAGTTCGGAAAGTTTCCTTATTTAGAAAGTCAACAGAAGTCAACTGAAAGCCAAAGTCAACCGAAAGTCAACTCAAAAGTCAACCTTGGTCAAACATAGTCAACATTAATTTTAAAAGTGTAAGTTATAATAATAACATAGGTTATAATGTTTATTAAAGTCAAAAGTGTAAAGTTATGTCATAACATAAGTTTAATTAAATAAAATGAATTATTAAAGTTAATATAAGTTGAAATGTTATAATTAGTATAACATAAGTATTTAATTAATTAATTAAATATTAATCATTATATAAGTTTTATTAATTAATAATGAATTTTAATTCATATCATAAGTATTATAAATTAATAATGAATTATTAATTATATCATAAGTTTCTAATTAAAATTATTAAATCATAAGTATTTAATAATTAAATCATAATTAAATAATAATTAAGTCTTACAATGATTAAATAATTATTTAATCTTTATTATAAGTCTTATAATAATTTCTCAAAAATAAATTTAATACTTATCATAAGTATTTTTCTTTAATAATAAAAGTATTATTAATCATAAGTTTAATTAAAATGTTAATTAAATCATAATTAATAATTAAATGATATAATAAATATTTATATCATAAGTCTTAAATAATAATAATTACTTCTTTTATCATAAGTAATTAAATAATAATGAAATCCATTATTTATATCATAAGTTTAATAATTAGTCACAAGTTTTAAATCAAAAGTTCATCGGGTCGTATCCTGAGCCCCGGGTATCGGTTTTCGGCGAGCCTTACATATATCTCCGCCCAAGCAAACCACCCGACACTTTGGTACACTCAAGAACACCCCAAGAACATCCCACAAGTCGTGATGTACAGCCAATTCACTACTTGGAACTTTAATTCAATCAAAAACGTGTTTTAGACGTAACGGGTGATTCGTGGCTCGGATTGAGATGACCCGAACATGAAAGTTTGCCCCACCATCAGTAGTAACACACTAACACACCCTAAAGTCACCAAATATGGTCACAAAGTCGGACCAAACCTGGTTCATACCAAAATCACATTTCAATCTTAACAAAATACCACTTTGATCGTAACTAGGGCTCCGGGAATCGAAACGACATGAATCCGGAGTCTAAAATTAATGTCTTGATGAGAGGAACTCATTTATATACTTTATTTTATGATCAACATCAGTTAAAATATCAGAAACACACGAAAAAGCTGCTGTTCCAATTTTATCAAACCGAAAAATATGCAATCGAGTAATTCTACGAACACAATCAACATTACAACAACTAATAATCATCATACTAATAAAATATAATCAAAATACAGAAAAATAAAGAAAAATTAAAAAAATCTAGGGTTAGGGTTTATACCCTAATCAATAATCAAGAGATGTTAACTTGTAGAGAAGAACGTGTAGAATCCGATTATGCAATCTATTTGATGATCCATGCAAGATTAGATGAAGATGATGATGATTTGGTGGAGCTAGGGTGACGGCTCAAAAAAAAAAAAAGAGAAGAGGAGGAAGAAAATAAAATGGGAGTAATTAGGTTTGAGAGGAAATGCTAGTGTTTAGAAAATGAAAAATGGAATAATGAAATAAAATCACAAACCACCCCCTCCCTAAGGGAATTTTCGGCCAACAACTGAATGGGGTGGGCCCCACATGGCCCACAATGATAAATATGTAATTTCTTTTAGCCCGAACGCCCGATCGAAGCCCGAAACGCGAAAACGCTACTACGCGATTGATTTTTCGGAGAGATAACAACTACGCGACGGATAAAATATATAAACACTATATATAATCATATGACATCAAAATATCATAATTAAAATAATTAGGACTTAAAAATTCCAAAAGTTCGACCGTTGGTTTGAAAACCGAAAAGATTCGCCGGATAGAAATCCGCGACTCGTAGGAACGTATAATTTAAAATATGAATACAAATATTCATATATCACATAATAATTAATATATTATTACAAAAATAATAATATAGGTCATAGAAATGACGTGGCACGAATAACAATTAACGGTCGTTAAATAGTTAACGGTAAAAGATAACGGAAAAAGTAGGGTCGTTACAGTACCTTCCCGTTACGGAAATTTCGTCCCGAAATTTAAGCAGGTGCAGGGGTTGACTCAGCATTTGGGAACAAATGCGGGTACTTCTTCTTCATCTGATCTTCACGCTCCCAAGTGAACTCGGGACCGCATCCGGTGTTCCCTCTAACTCGAACAATAGGAATTTTACTCTGCTTAAGAGTCTTTACCTCTCGGTCCATAATTTCAACAGGTTCTTCAATAAAATAAAGTTGCTTATCAACATGAAGTTCATCAAAAAGAATAGTTTCATTGGCCTCGGCCAAACACTTCTTTAAATTCGATACATGAAAAACGTCACGAATAGCACTGAGTCCTTGTGGCAATTTCAAATGATAAGCCACTGGTCCAACTCTCTCAATAATCCCAAAAGGTCCAACAATTCGAGGATTCAACTTTCCCCTTTTACCAAAACGTACCACACCCTTCCAAGGTGAAACTTTCAACATAACACGATCACCGACCTGAAAGTCGATATCATTCCTTCTCTTAACAGCATAACTCTTTTGCCTACTCCTGGCAGTTCTCAATCTTTCCTTAATCTGTGCAATCTTCTCGGTAGTCTCGTGAATGATCTCTGGTCATGTGAGTTGAGCATCCCCAACCTCATTCCAACAGACAGGAGACCTACATTTTCTACCATACAGAGCTTCAAATGGTGCGGCTTTAATACTTGCATGATAACTGCTGTTATAAGAAAACTCATCCAACGGCAAATATTTATCACACCCATTTCCAAAATCAATAACACACGCTCTTAACATGTTTTCTACGTTTGAATGGTCCTTTCACTCTGACCATCCGTCTGTGGATGATAAGCGGTGCTCATATCCAATTTAGTTCCTAGAGCACCTTGTTAGGACTGCCTCAGTCCAACATAATCGATACGGGAACACCATGTCTCGAAATAATCTCCTTCAAATACAAACGAGTAAACTTCTTCATTGAATATGTTTCCTTAATTGGCAAGAAAAGAGTTGACTTAGCGAGTCGGTAACAATCACCCAAATGGTATCATAACCACCCACAACTCCCGGTAACTTCGTAATAAAGTCCATCTTAATACCTTCCCACTTCCACTCGGGAATTTCAGGTTGCACCAAAAGTCCAGACGGTTTCTGATGTTCAGCTTTAACCTTAGCGCAGGTCAAACACTTAGCCACATACGTAGCTACATTAGCTTTCAAATTAGGCCACAATACAGCTCCTTAAGATCATGATACATCTTTCCTGAACCAGGATGAATAGAGTACCTAGACTTATGAGCCTCATCTAAAACAAGTTTTCGTAGATCACCAAACTTCGGAACCCAAAG
Organism: Rutidosis leptorrhynchoides; assembly: GCF_046630445.1. Lineage (NCBI taxonomy): Eukaryota > Viridiplantae > Streptophyta > Magnoliopsida > Asterales > Asteraceae > Rutidosis > Rutidosis leptorrhynchoides. The sequence goes on along the minus strand of NC_092336.1, from coordinate 78,023,598 downwards.
GCATCCCGCAAAATACCGAGTACCATCGGTTTGTATCTCTAACTGTTTACTCAAGCCTCGGACCTTCCCGTTACAAAATTTTCCACCTTCAAGGCTTCTTATTGTGCCTCAAGGATCTGCCTAGCGAGGTTTGTTTGAATTGTCATATTCAAGGCCCTAAACCTGCGAGGTTCAGCCCTTTCTTTACGACTTAATGCATCAGCCACATCATTGGCCTTTCCCGGATGATATAAAAGTTCGCAATCATAATCATTTAACGTCTCAACCCATCTTCGTTGCCTCATATTTAGCTGTTTTTGATCAAGAATATGTTGAAGACTTTTGTGATCAGTGTACACTGCACATTTGACCCCATATAAGTAATGTCTCCAATTCTTGAGTGCGAATATAACAACTCCCAATTCTAAATCATGGGTTGTATAATTCTGCTCGTGGATCTTCAACTGACATGACGCATATGCAATAACCTTCTTTCATTGCATCAAAACACACCCAAAGCCTTGACGCGAAGTATCACAATAAACAACAAAATCATAATTACCCTCAGGTAGTGATAATATCGGTGCAGAAGTTAACTTCTTCTTCAGAGTTTGGAAAGCAGACTCTTGTTCACTCTTCCACTCGTACTTCTTCCCCTTATGTGTTAAAGCAGTCAGAGGTTTCGCTACTCGTGAAAAATCTTGAATGAACCTTCTATAATAGCCTGCTAATCCTAGAAACTGGCGAATCTGAGTAGGAGTTTTCGGAACTTCCCACTTTTCAATCGCCTCAATCTTAGCAGAATCAACTTGTATTCCCTATTTACTAATAATATGTCCGAGGAAATTGAACTTCTCTTAACCAGAAAGCACACTTAGAGAACTTAGTGTACAACTCTTCTTTCCTCAACAGATCAAGCACTAACTTCAAATGTTCTTCGCCCTTCATCACTCTTAGAATAAATAAGGATGTGGTCGATGAAAACAGTAACAAATTTGTCCAGATAGGGTCTACACACACGGTTCATGAGGTCCATGAACACAACAGGTGCATTTGTCAATCTGAACGGCATAACAAGAAATTCAAAGTGACTATAACGGGTACAGAAAGCGGTTTTCAGAATATCAGTTTCTTTAGCGCGTAATTGGTGATAACCGGAACGAAGATCAATAAACGGACGAACCTTGAAGTTGATCGAACAGATCATCAATTCTCGGAAGAGGGTAACAGTTTTTAACAGTAAGCTCGTTCAATTCACGATAATCAATACACAAACGAAATGAACCATCTTTCTTCTCAACGAACAAAACGGGAGCTCCCCAAGGGGACGAACTGGGACGGATGAAATAAAGTCGCAATAATGAAGGAAGAAATAAATATGGAGTAGTCACATCGGTGGCATAGATATTTAAGGCAATTCTCTCAAAGGAGTTAACGAGGATCATGGACTCCAAAGTAAATTTTCATTATATTTCCGAGAGGAAGACGTATGAAAGGTGTGATAATTCAACGAGAGTGAACTTCCTTGTACAATGAGCGAGGAAGTGTAGGATTCATCCATATTCTTAAATTTATGTGCGGATGAAAAGAACGCGAATCATGGGTTATAAAGAATGGCCGACTCCAGGTGAGATGAATCTCCAAAAATAATTTCGTGCACCCTAAAGTATCGAATCCTAGGATTGATGTTTACGAGGGTGTTGCGGTTGACAGCGAAAATTGAGAGTAGAAACTCCTCAAACGGTCTAGAGTAATATATATCCATGATACCCATTATAACAACAGTTGGGGTAGAAACCCACCTAACGCCTTTTCTACAATAGGGTGACCATCGAGTGCACCCCAGAAACTTGATTTATCGGTCTGCGCTTCGGCCATGTCTAACCATAAGAGGGAAAATTTTATGGACGCAAAGACTTTCCAACAAATTCTATAAAACCGGCATCCAAACTGGTGTAAGAATTCCTATCAACGAACTTAATGGTAAATTTCATCCTTAACGGAGGATGAGAAGAACTGTGATCCAAACACTCTGTAGAGTAATGCGAAAATTCCAATGTAGTCAATCAAAGAAGTTTTGAAAAAAAAAACTTTAAACGTCTGATGTAACCCCATAAATGGAACGAAGCTCTTAGTAAATTTAGAAGTATGTACAACGTGTACCATTTTATGTAAATCAATTTGAGTTAACTAGACAACTCAATAAGAGTGGTTTTAAAATAATTTTGAAGGTATAAATTAGTGTATACTAGCCAAAATATGTAAGGGTAAATTTGTCCATTTGAATTCATACGTACATATATGATTTTATAAATTGTATACATGTCAAAATATTTCATTACTTCTATTCGCCCATAAATCTCGTGAGAACAGCCCAATTACACAAATGTGTAAAAATTTTTTTTATGAAAAGCAGGGTATCCGCATTACAGAGGTTACGAGTTGAAGTAAGATCGTTGAAGATCGGGTGAAGGACTTGAATCGCCTTGCTACATCTAGTCAACAAATGCTACGAGGTCATGGAAACCAATGAGTTAAATATTGTCTTGACTATTATCAGGACATAAGTCCTTGGGCCAAAACTGTTCCCGAGCGAAGCTGTTGCTAACGAGCTAGTTATGAAGGATAGAGCACGAGATAGATAATCTGGTTAAAACGAGCTTCTAGTATATCAACAAATGAGATAATTAATATTTTCCCCACCCATGTAATACATCGGAATTTCTGAATGAGTGGTGTAAAAATTTTCTTTGACTCGCTTTCTATTCCTCATGTCACAATATTGGGACTTCCTTATGAATTAATGTAATATAATCACGTTGGCCTGACGCCATTATATTTAGCTAATTCATAGTTCCATTCCAATAGCACTACATGAGGTCAGGACACGCGATCAACCTCGAATTTCAACACAATTTCCCTAAAACAATTTCTTAACAATGTGCTAAGGATAGCACAAGAGACAAAGACATCGAAAGTAATGAATAGGAGTAACGATGACATAAAAATGTCTTCGAAGTACCAAGAATCTCTAAAAGTCAAGAATTACGTTTTCCGTTTCAAAAACCAAAGCACATGGGCACAACGGCACAAAGGCACGTAATATAACAAAAATGTTATATACCCAAACACAATAGCTGACATTGAAATGCCGAGCCTTTAGAAGTCAAGAATGACATCTCGCGTAATATAACTCAAACGTTATATACATAACCCTAATAGATGACATAGAAATGCCTAGAATTCTAGAACACGTAATGTAACTCAAACGTTATATCAATAAACACAAATTATGACATAGAAATGTCGAGAATTTCAGAAGTCAAGAATGACACCCCCTCGGTTTCACTAACTGAGGCGTTCCTATAAAAGATGAACTCGCATGAGTCGGAGAATACGTTTAAATCAGAATGGGAGTTCCTCCCGGATTCAGAACATAATAGAAATGTATGTATGATAACAATATACATACCAACACGATACAAATAATCCCATATAATAATATATAATAGGCCGGGCTGTAGACTAGACTCACTAATGCACCCTATTGACTCGGGTAACGACATCAATGCAGCCTAATTCCCTACAACCAACGCTCTGATACCAACTGTGACGACTCCGTCAAACACTTAACGGCTCCGTCACTTGGTCCCACAGCTTGATCGAAACTCTATATGAATTTAATAAAACAAACTTGCATTCTTTATTTAAAAATGATTTCTTATAAAGAAAATCTACTAAATTGTATAAGTTTAGAGAAACTATACATAAATACTTTAACCAAAAGTTGACCAAAACAAAGTCAACAAACAACCACTATTTAATGTAACAAAATAGAATGCAAGTTAATATTTAACAAAAGCTGCCATCATAAATATGCAGACTCTCTAAGCACAGCGGAAGCAATCAATCATGAACCTGAGAATAAAACATGCGAGTAACTGTCAACAAAAATGTTGAGTGAATTATAGGTTTAATATTGCAAACAATATTTAATTTAAACAACAAAAATTTATGTTTGAAAACATAAAAACTCCTTTTTGGACCACCAAATTATATGCTAGAAAACATATAATAAAACATTATTCCATTTTCCGTGAGCCACCTGGTAACCACTTAACCCTTTATTTACCCTTGCCAAACACAATAAATAATATACACCGAACAAGTGTATCTACAACAAAATACGAAGTACTAAACATTCCGATTATAAATTGCTAGCGCGACTAGCTCGAAATGGGGTTGTCAAACCCGATAGATCTATCCGTAGGATTCGCGTTCACCAGTAGAAACCAGTGATTACAGTTACCAGACTAGGGAATATTTTTGTTCAACTCACAATGAATAATTTAAACAAACTTCCACTTGTCCAAAATATAAAATAAATTGCATGTATTCTCATCCCAAAAGATTAAAAATAGAAAAATGGGACTATAACTCACCTTAAATAGCAACTGAAGAAATCTCACAAACAAGCGAACAGCAAGTAAAGTAAAGTGATCAAGAAAGATCACAACGCCGACCTATAAATAAAGCAGGTCGAAATAAATAACTAACTTAGGTCAAGTCTTAGTATGATAGCTATTGTACATGTTGCAAGTAGACATAGAACATTACTCAGCAAGCATCGGTTTGATTGGAACAGCATAAGGACACACACTTTCTATTTTTAGAAAGTTTCTATTTTTAGCAGGTTTCCATTTTTGGAAAGTTTTCTATTTTAGGAAAGTTTCTATTTTTGGAAAGTTTCTATTTTTGGAAAGTTTCTATTTTTGGAAAGTTTCCAAATTTAGAAAGTTCTATTTTTAGAAAGTTTTGAAGTTCGGAAAGTTTCCTTATTTAGAAAGTCAACAGAAGTCAACTGAAAGCCAAAGTCAACCGAAAGTCAACTCAAAAGTCAACCTTGGTCAAACATTGTCAACATTAATTTTAAAAGTGTAAGTTATAATAATAACATAGGTTATAATGTTTATTAAAGTCAAAAGTGTAAAGTTATGTCATAACATAAGTTTAATTAAATAAAATGAATTATTAAAGTTAATATAAGTTGAAATGTTATAATTAGTATAACATAAGTATTTAATTAATTAATTAAATATTAATCATTATATAAGTTTTATTAATTAATAATGAATTTTAATTCATATCATAAGTATTATAAATTAATAATGAATTATTAATTATATCATAAGTTTCTAATTAAAATTATTAAATCATAAGTATTTAATAATTAAATCATAATTAAATAATAATTAAGTCTTACAATGATTAAATAATTATTTAATCTTTATTATAAGTCTTATAATAATTTCTCAAAAATAAATTTAATACTTATCATAAGTATTTTTCTTTAATAATAAAAGTATTATTAATCATAAGTTTAATTAAAATGTTAATTAAATCATAATTAATAATTAAATGATATAATAAATATTTATATCATAAGTCTTAAATAATAATAATTACTTCTTTTATCATAAGTAATTAAATAATAATGAAATCCATTATTTATATCATAAGTTTAATAATTAGTCACAAGTTTTAAATCAAAAGTTCATCGGGTCGTATCCTGAGCCCCGGGTATCGGTTTTCGGCGAGCCTTACATATATCTCCGCCCAAGCAAACCACCCGACACTTTGGTACACTCAAGAACACCCCAAGAACATCCCACAAGTCGTGATGTACAGCCAATTCACTACTTGGAACTTTAATTCAATCAAAAACGTGTTTTAGACGTAACGGGTGATTCGTGGCTCGGATTGAGATGACCCGAACATGAAAGTTTGCCCCACCATCAGTAGTAACACACTAACACACCCTAAAGTCACCAAATATGGTCACAAAGTCGGACCAAACCTGGTTCATACCAAAATCACATTTCAATCTTAACAAAATACCACTTTGATCGTAACTAGGGCTCCGGGAATCGAAACGACATGAATCCGGAGTCTAAAATTAATGTCTTGATGAGAGGAACTCATTTATATACTTTATTTTATGATCAACATCAGTTAAAATATCAGAAACACACGAAAAAGCTGCTGTTCCAATTTTATCAAACCGAAAAATATGCAATCGAGTAATTCTACGAACACAATCAACATTACAACAACTAATAATCATCATACTAATAAAATATAATCAAAATACAGAAAAATAAAGAAAAATTAAAAAAATCTAGGGTTAGGGTTTATACCCTAATCAATAATCAAGAGATGTTAACTTGTAGAGAAGAACGTGTAGAATCCGATTATGCAATCTATTTGATGATCCATGCAAGATTAGATGAAGATGATGATGATTTGGTGGAGCTAGGGTGACGGCTCAAAAAAAAAAAAAGAGAAGAGGAGGAAGAAAATAAAATGGGAGTAATTAGGTTTGAGAGGAAATGCTAGTGTTTAGAAAATGAAAAATGGAATAATGAAATAAAATCACAAACCACCCCCTCCCTAAGGGAATTTTCGGCCAACAACTGAATGGGGTGGGCCCCACATGGCCCACAATGATAAATATGTAATTTCTTTTAGCCCGAACGCCCGATCGAAGCCCGAAACGCGAAAACGCTACTACGCGATTGATTTTTCGGAGAGATAACAACTACGCGACGGATAAAATATATAAACACTATATATAATCATATGACATCAAAATATCATAATTAAAATAATTAGGACTTAAAAATTCCAAAAGTTCGACCGTTGGTTTGAAAACCGAAAAGATTCGCCGGATAGAAATCCGCGACTCGTAGGAACGTATAATTTAAAATATGAATACAAATATTCATATATCACATAATAATTAATATATTATTACAAAAATAATAATATAGGTCATAGAAATGACGTGGCACGAATAACAATTAACGGTCGTTAAATAGTTAACGGTAAAAGATAACGGAAAAAGTAGGGTCGTTACACCTTCTTCTTGTCTCCAATGATTGAGGAGGCTACGAACCCATCCCCAATTCATCCAAAATAGATGATGGCTGATTGGTTGATCCATTCTAGTCACACTGCTTTCGGAGCTTGAGTGGGATTACATATCGGAATTCGGGGGACTTGAACTAATGACGAATTCCATTTCGTTCGATTGAATAAAGGATTTTTCGATATGAATTAATTTTCCGGCTATCGGGTGGTATTCTAACTACATAGAATATCTATATATATAGTGCAAAAGATTTCGTAGATTACGGAGGAATTTACGGGATATGTCAGGCAAAATTTACAGTAACAGATACGCTAAGATATGAATTTTGTCAATACACTATTCATGCAATCAATGTAGTAAGACGTGTCTAGACTAAGAATGATAAGCAGGCAATTTTCGACAAAAATTTTGACATGCAGACACGGTCGAAGTCCAGACTCACTAATGCATCCTAACGACTATCAGTTAGACACACTAATGCAGACCTGGTTCACTAAGACCACCGCTCTGATACCAACTGAAAGGACCCGTTCATATACATTATAAATGATTCACAATAGTTGATTACATCGCGAGGTATTTGACCTCTATATGATACATTTTACAAACATTGCATTCGTTTTTAAAAGACAAACTTTCTTTACATCTAAAGTTGACGGCATGCATACCATTTCATAATACATCCAACTATAATTGACTTAATAATAATCTTGATGAACTCAATGACTCGAATGCAATATCTTTCGAAATATGCCATGAATGACTCCAAGTAATATCCTTAAAATGAACTAATGCACAGCGGAAGATTTCTTTAATACCTGAGAATAAACATGCTTTAAAGTGTCAACCAAAAAGTTGGTGAGTTCATTAGTTTATCATAATCATTCATTTTCATCATTTTAATAGACCACAAGATTTCATATATTTAATTGTACACGTAACCCGAGTACAAAATAATACGCGTAACCCGCGAATTAAAAATCATTCATATGGATTGAACACCTGGTAACCGACGTTAACTTTAATGCATAGAATATCCCCAAACAGAACCTCTCGTCTGTATAATAATAATCTCGAAGTACTAAAGCATTCGTACCCCGAATGAGACTTGTCAAGGTCCATAGATCTATCTTTAGGATTCGCGTCAATCAGGGGCCATTTCCCTAAATTCTTAGGTTACCTGACTTGAAGGGCGATATTCGGTTTAATAATCCAACCGTAGAATGTAATTTTAAGTACTTGTATCTATTTCGTAAAACATTTATAAAAGCAACGCATGTATTCTCAGTCCCAAACATATATATATATATATATATATATATATATATATATATATATATATATATATATATATATATATATATATATATATATATATATAAAGAGAGTAATGAAATTCACAATACTGTATTTTGTAGTAAAAATACATATGACGTCATTGAACAAGTTCAAGGTTGGTCTTGGATTCACGAACCTATATTAATTATATATATTTATATGTTTGATCAATATCTGTCCAACATTTTAGGCCAAGTCGTAGTGTATCATAATCCTAATGCTCGAGACTAAATATGCAAAAGTCAACAAAAATCATATTGACCAAAATGTCTTCCAAAATTTATACATGATTATTATATAGTTTAAATATAGTCGTTTTATATATTTAAATATTTTTAACAGATTTTATTAAAGTAAATAGTATAGTTCTTTTATTAATAAATAAAATTTTATATTAAAATTTATATAATAAAAATATACTTTTATATATCTTAAGTAATAAAATTTATAAAGTTCATTTAATATCATAAAAATAATATGATAGGTATTATTAATGTAATTATATTATACGTAGTAAAATATCTTTGTATCACATATTTATTTGATAAAATAATATTGATAATAATAATAATAAGTAAAAGTTGTATTATTTTGTAATAATTATTATTATTCTACTAATAAAAATAACAATAATTATATTTTCTAAAAATTATAAAATGATAATTGTTATTAATAATAGTACTAAAATAATAATAATAATGATGTTTCATATTAACAATGATATTTTTTATTAAAAATAATGATTTTAGTAAAAATGATAGTTTTAATATTAATAATACTTTTAATAATAATAATAGTAAAATAATGAAAACGATATTTTTCCTTTAAATCAATATCTTACAATATCTTAATTTCATTATGATACTCATACTCATTATTTCTTAATTGCTTCGTTTAATAGCTTTTAGTCGTCTTTTATATCGCGTTCATATTAACAATAATAATAGTAATCATAATAATTAGATTTACTAATATTAGTTTTAATTATAATAATACTAATAATAATAATATTAATGATAATACTAATAACTATTTGAATGATAATAATAATAATAATAATAATAATAATACTAATTATAACCTTAACGATAATAACGATAGTAATAATAATAAAGATAACAATAATATCTTTTATTAATAAGGACAATGATAATAATAATAATAATAATAATAATAATAATAATAATAATAATAATAATAATAATAATAAGATTATAACGACGATAATAACGACAATAATAATAATCATTTTTAATAATAATAATACAAAAATTCAATTGACTATAACTTCTAAACCGTTCATCGAAACCATTCGATATCTAAATGAAAAGTTCTCAATTTTTCGCTAGCTTTCCAACGACATGCATATCATATACCTTATCTTAATAGCATATGTATTTAATTCAAGATTCGACATAACCTATCTAACGACAATAACGAACGTATAAGCATGCATAATCCTATATACTCGAGCACTAGTCAGGGATACACTAATAATATATAAAAGTTAAGTTATGAGTGCTCACGTATCAATATTGAGATTCAATATTGCAGGAAAAGTACGTAGACGCAACGGAGATGATAAGCACTAGTTTGACTCACGAGCAATACTCCCGAACCATACCCATAACCTCCATAGCTATAACTGTAAGATCCTGTTTTCTTTTTGGGTTTGGACGCCGTCCAAACATTTGGGACGCGGTCCCAGTTTGAAGACCTGGACACCGTCCAACATTTTGGACGCCGTCCAGAATGGCTGGCAGCATGTCTTTTTGCTATTAATTATTTTAGATGGGTATTTTGGTAATTTCACTTCTTGGACTAATTTTAAAGCCCTAGATCAGTTTTGGGAGTCTCATTACTCCATTCACAACCACCAAACATCATCTACTTTAATTCTAGAGAGAGAGTGCTCTTAAGTGTGAGAAAGCTCAAATAGGAGAGGAAGAAGTTTGTTTCGGGTTCTAGCTCGAGCATTGAAGTTGTTCATCTCCTCGTTAGCTTCGTTTTGATTGTGGTGGTAAGCCCTAAACTTGATTTCTTTAGCTAATATGTTTAAGGGTTAGGGTTTGGGTTAATGTTGTACATAAAACCCATGTATGAGTGATTTGGGGGTTTTGGGTAAGTTTGGGTCATGAAGACCCAAATGGTGACTAACTTAGGGTTTTGAAATGTTGAAATGTGTAAATGGGTCTTAAAGGCCTGATAGATCACTAGTACACCTATATTTAGTGTTAGTGGGAGTCATTTAGGTTGTGGGTGACCCAAATGGGTATGTTGACCTTGAAATGGGTCAAATGGGTCTTTGATGACCTAGGTTGTCTTGCATGCGTGAAAATCAGTCAACTTGGTGTTTAAATGCGTGTTAAGACCTTAAATGGCTAGAATTAGAGTTTTTGGTGAAGTTAACCCATTATTAGGGTTAAAGGTGCAAAATGGGTCGGGATTGCACTTAGGGTCAAAAGACTCTAGATTGTTGAGTGAGTTGCTTGACCGACTTGAGTTGTGAATTGATTATGTGCTAAAATGTAATAGGTACGTTACATTGACGTTGCAAGTTCGGTTATCTTACACGAAGACTTTGAGGTGAGTGGAATAATTATATGCGTAGGTATATAATGTATCTATTTGTTGTAGCGTGAAATGTGTAGTGTCGAGGTGTTAAGACACCACGTTTCACGTAAAGAGTGTAGCATCGAGGTGTTAAGATGCCACTCGGGTGTAGCATCGAGGTGTTAAGATGCGACCTAGGAGTGTAGTGTCGAGGTGTTAAGACACCACTCCGTAAATTAATGAGTGAAGCATCGAGGTGTTAAGATGCCACTCGGGGTGAAGTGCCGAGGTGTTAAGGTGCCACCCTAGGGGTTAGTGGTGCGAGGTGTTAAGTGCCCTAACGGATGTTGTGAACACCGATGGCGTTTTTGCGAGCGCCGTTCCCTTGTACTATTGGTTAACCATGGTTATTTGTGTTGTAAGCATATTATATTATTCGAGTTATATTTATATTCGGTTGTTATGCTAGCTTGGGGGTATTGGTGAATTATAGCTTGTTATTGCGATGATAAGCTAATGATGTATGCTAGCATGTTTGCGGTTGTGTAAGTGTATGCAAGTAGGTATAATTATATATGTATTCGTATAATTATTGCATTCAGTAAGCTTTGCTTACCCTCTCGTTGTTTACCTTTTTATAGGCTCGGGCATTGACAAGGGTAAGAGCGTTCAATTGGATTAGTGGTCTCCCACTCGTTTTGATAGAGGATGCTTTTGGGTGTTAGCTTTTGGAGTTCGACCGAGATTGGGTAGTTTAACCCCAAACACCATGCTCTAGTGTCGTTTGGAACTTAAACTTGTATTTGGTCGAAACTTGTATTTTTGAACAAAACTCGTAAAATAGGCGACGTGGGCCCGATGATGTAAAACTTGTTTTGATTATGCAAAACTCTTAGTTTCACTTATATTGACTTGTGGTAAAAAGGTTTTCGTTTAAAAATGTCGGGAAGCGGGTTTTCCGCTCACGTGAGTTGGACCCGTGATCAGTAGCTGGCAGTTCATTGGGACGCCGTCCCATTTGCTTGGACGACGCCCCAGTTGTGTTGAGCTGGACGCCGTCCCAAACTTTGGACGTCGTCCCACCTTTCTGAGCTGGACGCCGTCCAGGATTATGGACGCCGTCCAGATGCACTGACTTACAAATTTTTTTTTTTGGTACGCGTTTTGGGTTTATGAAGTCGGGTCGTTACAAGTGGTATCAGAGCATGGTCTAAGAGATTTAGGCGACTTGAGATAGGTGCCTAGACTTAGACTTTATTGTGTGAGCGCTTTATGCGGGACTTGTAGGACTTTGGGTCTAATCGGGAATTGTTAGTGCTTTGGTTTATGAGAATTAACCTTGTGCTAATTGTTTTGTGTTGTGTTTAGCAATCATCAAGCAAGATGGACGTTGTACTAGCAAGTTAATGCGACGTTCTTGCGTAACAACGATTACCTACCGTTGTTACGGGTGCAAATCGTGTTAAACAAGCGATGTACGACGATTGTTGAGCGAGATGGAGTAGTGTGGCATATATGTATATACATATGTAATTTGTCCTTTCGTTTTTGTGGTTTAACCTATTTCGTTTTATAGAATGAAGACGAGAAACGGTCCCGATCATGATAACGGAAGTACAAGCGAGGACGCCGTGTTTTCGGCCAAGGTTGAGGCCGTCTTTAAAAAGTTAAAAGCAGATTTTCTTACGGATGTCCGAAAGGTCTTTCAAGATTCGGTAGATGGGCAGGTGACCGATTTGATAAATGAACGAATGAAGGCCACTATCGAAGGGGCCCTTGATGCTAGAAACATTTATCCTCGTGGTGAAGGAGGTGAAGGAAGGCGGGACTTCCACTACAAGAATTTCAAGGACGCTCAACCCCCGATGTTTAATGGGGTGCGAGATCCTTTAAAAAGTAACATCGATGGAGCTTTCCATACCTCGGAATGTCCTCCCGAGAAGAAGGCGAGGTATGGATCTAGCATGCTACGAGAAGAGGCTAAGTTATGGTGGGATGATAAAATCAACTTGTATGGTGAGGAACAATGTATGGGCTTGACGTGGGAAGAGTTTAAGAAGGAGTTTTTCAAGGAAAACCGAACTTCTTCAGATCTCGATAGAATCCGGGACGAGTTGCACCATTTGCAACAAGGCTCAATGGACTTAGTTACTCTTAAGTCTACCTTCTTGGCAAAGACTCGTTTTTGCCCGGAGTATGTTGGTGATGATCACAAGCTAATGAAGGATTTCTACCGCACTTTAAATGATGAGTACAAGGGTAAGATTAGTCGGGGTATGGCTAAGTCTTTTGACGAGTTATTTGAATTGGCTCGGGGTTTTGAACCGGAGGTTCCGAGGAAGAGTGATTTCACTTTTTCAAAGAGAAAGTTTGAAGGTTTTAGTTACTCTAACTCTTCAAACAAGAAGAACAAGAACAAGAAGGGTTCCGAAAGTGTCAATAGCGTGAAGAAGGGCGCTATCGGTGGTGGTTTTTCTTATGCGTGCTACAATTGTGGGCAACCGGGTCATATGGCTCGTGAATGTCCGAAACCATTTTCCGGAAACAAAATCACTTGTTTTAATTGCGGAAAAGAAGGGCATAAGAAGCCGGAGTGTCCCGACTTGCGCAATGATAATGTTAAGCGGTTAGAGAAGGCGGCGGGTACGGCAAGGGGTTGAAATTATTTGATGACCAATGATGAAGCCAAGCAATCAAACGAAGTTGTCTCAGGTACTTTCGTGGTTAATTCTAATCCGGCAAGAATTCTATTTGATAGCGGTGCAAATTTGTCGTTTGTGTCTCCTAAATTTGTGCCTAAACTTGATAGACCGTTAGCTAAGTTAAGTCGTCCGGTAGAAGTCGAAATAGCGGACGGCAAGACGGTGCTAGTGGTTGATGTGTGTGAAAATTGTGATGTTGTTTTCGGTGCCGAAACCTTTAAAATTAATCTCATTCCCATGACCTTGGGCGATTTTGATATTGTCGTTGGTATGGATTTTCTCGATCGTTATAGAGCCGATATTGCATGCCATGATAAGTTTATTCGTGTGAAGACCCCAAGTGGGGGAGAGTTGATTATTCATGGTGATAAGCGAAGGAGACCGGTGCCGATATGCACTTTTTCACGGGCACGTCGTCTCGTTGTTACCGGTGGCATGGCTTTCCTTTCTCATGTTGTTGATACTCGTAATGAGCCACCACCCATTCATGAAATTCCGGTGGTTAGTGAATTTAAAGACGTTTTTCCGGATGAATTACCGGGTGTTCTGGCGGAAAGACAAGTTGAATTTCACATTGAGTTGGTTCCGGGGGCTACCCCCATTGCTAAAACTCCTTACCGTTTAGCACCAACGAAAATGCAAGAGTTGTTAAATCAAACCCAAGAGTTGCTTGAGAAGGGTTTTATCCGACCGAGTGCTTCGCCATGGGGTGCTCCGGTGTTATTTGTGAAGAAGAAAGATGGTAGTATTCGTATGTGCATTGATTACCGCGAGTTGAATAAAGTGACGATCAAGAATCGTTATCCGTTACCTAGGATTGACGATTTGTTTGATCAACTTCAAGGTGCAACGTATTTCTCTAAAATCGACCTACGGTCCGGCTATCACCAAATGCGGGTCCGCGAGGAAGACATTGAGAAAACGGCTTTTCGAACGCGTTATGGGCATTTTGAGTTCGTGGTTATGCCTTTTGGTCTTACGAATGCACCGGCGGCATTCATGGTTCTTATGAACCGAGTGTGCCAACCTATGTTGGACAAGTCGGTAATAGTGTTCATTGACGACATACTAGTCTACTCGAAAAGCATGAACGAACATGAACGTTATTTGCGTGAAGTATTAAAGATGCTATGAAAGGAGAAGTTGTATGCAAAGTTCTCCAAATGTGAATTTTGGCTAAGGTAAGTTCAATTCCTTGGTCATATTGTGAATGAAAATGGTATTCAAGTAGATCCGGGGAAGATCGAGACGGTGAAGAGTTGGGGACGACCGACTACGCCTACGGAAATCCGAAGTTTTCTCAGATTGGCCGGTTATTATCGTCGGTTTATCCAAGACTTTTCTAAGATTGCTTCTCCATTGACGAAGTTGACGAGAAAGAATGCTAGGTTTAATTGGGAGAACGAGCAAGAAATTGCTTTTCGATTGTTAAAAGAGAAGTTGTGTTAAGCTCCGGTGTTAGTGTTGCCGGAAGGGGTAGAAGACATGACGGTTTATTGTCATGCTTCTCTAAATGGTCTCGGGTGTGTTCTAATGCAAAGAGGTAAGGTCATCGCTTATGCCTCTCGACAATTAAAGGAACATGAAACGAGATATCCAACTCATAATCTCGAGTTGGCGGCGGTTGTGCATGCGTTGAAAATTTGGCGCCGCTACTTGTATAGTGTCAAATGTACGATTTATTCGGATCACAAGAATTTAAAACATCTTTTTACTCAACGAGATTTGAATTATCGTCAACGTAGATGGATGGATGTGGTGAAAGACTATGATTGTGAGATACTTTATCATCCGGGTAAGGCGAACGTTGTCGCGGATGCGTTGAGTCGAAAGAGTCAACATCCGGCGATACGAGTAGGATCGTTACGTTTGATTATTACTAATGATTTTCTTGTGAAGCTTGGTGAGATTCAAATAGAGGCTTACGTTCACAACAAGCATACGGAGCGAATCGTGGGCCAATCGGAGTTTATTACTATGGGTTCGCGTGGGTTGTTGTCTTTTCAAGGAAGGGTGTGGGTGCCTAAGATAGGTGATTACCGACGGGTGCTACTTGATGAAGCACATAAGTCAAAATATTCTATTCACCCGGGCGCGACGAAAATGTATCTTGACTTGAAGAAAGATTATTGGTGGCCGGGCATGAAGCGTGATGTTGTAAAATATGTTGAGCAATGTGTTACTTGTTTGCAAGTTAAAGCCGAGCACCAAAAGCCGTATGGTAAATTGCAACCGTTAGAAATCCCGAAATGGAAATGGGAGCACATTACCATGGATTTCATCATAAAGCTACCTAAGACGGCGAGAACCCAATTTGATTCAATTTGGGTGATAGTTGATCGTTTAACGAAAAGTGCTTTGTTTCTTCCCATTAAAGAAGCAATATTGTCGGAGGCCTTGGCTAAATTGTTTATCAAGGAAGTGGTCTCGCGACATGGGGTTCCTATATCTATTATTTCGGATCGAGACACCCATTTTACATCTCGATTTTGGGAAAAGTTTCATGAGGATATGGGTACACAATTAAAGTTGAGCACGGCGTATCATCCTCAAACGGACGGTCAAACCGAACGCACGAATCAAACCATGGAGGATATGTTACGGGCGTGCATTATTGATTTCGGCGGTAGTTGGGACGAGCACTTGCCTTTGGTGGAATTCTCGTACAATAATAGTTATCATACTAGTATCGGGATGCCACCTTATGAGATGCTTTATGGGCAAAGGTGTCGAACTCCAATTTGTTGGGGTGAAGTGGGTCAAAGAGAAATCGGGAGCACCGATTTGGTTTTGGAGACGAATAACAAGATTGATATTATTCGGGAACATTTAAAGAAGGCTCAAGATAGACAAAAGTCGTATGCCGATAAACGTAGACGAACGATCGAATTTCAAGAAGATGATATGGTGATGCTTAAGGTTTCGCCTTGGAAGGGTATTATTCAATTTCGAAAACGGGGAAAGTTAGCTCCTCGGTTTATTGGGCCATTCAAAGTTTTAGCTCGTGTTGGCGAAGTTGCATATCGTTTGGAATTACCCGAAGAACTTGTGGGGATCCATAATACATTTCATGTTTCCCATCTCCGTAAGTGTCTTGCGGATGATTCTTCGTGGGTGTCGTTAGACGAGATTGAGCTAAATAATAAGTTAGAGTATGTTGAGGAGCCGGTTGCTATATTTGATGAAAAGGTTAAGAAATTGAGAAATAAGGAGGTGAGGACTTTTAAAGTCCAATGGCGTCAAAGTATAGGCTCCGAGTTTACTTGGGAGCCCGAAGAGTTTGTCTTGGTTTATCTTCCTGCTTGTCATGCGGCGTAGATTGCGAGGTCGCAATCCGGTTCAAGTGGGGGAGAGTTGTAAGATCCTGTTTTCTTTTTGGGTTTGGACGCCGTCCAAACATTTGGGACGCTGTCCCAGTTTGAAGACCTGGACGCCGTCCAACATTTTGGACGCTGTCCAGAATGGCTGGCAGGCATGTCTTTTTGCTATTAATTATTTTAGATGGGTATTTTGGTAATTTCACTTCTTGGACGAATTTTAAAGCCCTAGATCAGTTTTGGGAGTCTCATTACTCCATTCACAACCACCAAACATCATCTACTTTAATTCTAGAGAGAGAGTGCTCTTAATTGTGAGAAAGCTCAAATAGGAGAGGAAGAAGCTTGTTTCGGGTTCTAGCTCGAGCATTGAAGTTGTTCATCTCCTCGTTAGCTTCGTTTTGATTGTGGTGGTAAGACCTAAACTTGATTTCTTTAGTTAATATGTTTAAGGGTTAGGGTTTGGGTTAATGTTGTACATAAAACCCATGTATGAGTGATTTGGGGGTTTTGGGTAAGTTTGGGTCATGAAGACCCAAATGGTGACTAACTTAGGGTTTTGAAATGTTGAAATGTGTAAATGGGTCTTAAAGGCCTGATAGATCACTAGTACACCTATAGTTAGTGTTAGTGGGAGTCATTTGGGTTGTGGGTGACCCAAATGGGTATGTTGACCTTGAAATGGGTCAAATGGGTCTTTGATGACCTAGGTTGTCTTGCATGCGTGAAAATGAGTCAACTTGGTGTTTAAATGCGTGTTAAGACCTTAAATGGCTAGAATTAGGGTTTTTGGTGAAGTTAACCCATTATTAGGGTTAAAGGTGCAAAATGGGTCGGGATTGCACTTAGGGTCAAAAGACTCTAGATTGTTGAGTGAGTTGCTTGACCGACTTGAGTTGTGAATTGATTATGTGCTAAAATGTAATAGGTACGTTACATTGACGTTGCAAGTTCGGTTATCTTACAAGAAGACTTTGAGGTGAGTGGAATAATTATATGCGTAGGTATATAATGTATCTATTTGTTGTAGCGTGAAATGTGTAGTGTCGAGGTGTTAAGACACCACGTTTCACGTGAAGAGTGTAGCATCGAGGTGTTAAGATGCCACTCGGGTGTAGCATCGAGGTGTTAAGATGCCACCTAGGAGTGTAGTGTCGAGGTGTTAAGACACCACTCCGTAAAATAATGAGTGAAGCATCGAGGTGTTAAGATGCCACTCGGGGTGAAGTGCCGAGGTGTTAAGGTGCCACCCTAGGGGTTAGTGGTGCGAGGTGTTAAGTGCCCTAACGGATGTTGTGAACACCGATGGCGTTTTCGCGAGCGCCGTTCCCTTGTACTATTGGTTAACCATGGTTATTTGTGTTGTAAGCATATTATATTATTCGAGTTATATTTATATTCGGTTGTTATGCTAGCTTGGGGGTATTGGTGAATTATAGCTTGTTATTGCGACGATAAGCTAATGATGTATGCTAGCATGTTTGTGTATAATTATATATGTATTCGTATAATTATTGCATTCAGTAAGCTTTGCTTACCCTCTCGTTGTTTACCTTTTTATAGGCTCGGGCATTGACAAGGGTAAGAGTGTTCAATTGGATTAGTGGTCTCCCGCTCGTTTAGATAGGGGATGCTTTTGGGTGTTAGCTTTTGGAGTTCGACCGAGATTGGGTAGTTTAACCCCAAACACCATGCTCTAGTGTCGTTTGGAACTTAAACTTGTATTTGGTCGAAACTTGTATTTTTGAACGAAACTCGTAAAATAGGCGACGTGGGCCCGATGATGTAAAACTTGTTTTGATTATGCAAAACTCTTAGTTTCACTTATATTGACTTGTGGTAAAAAGGTTTTCGTTTAAAAATGTCGGGAAGCGGGTTTTCCGCTCACGTGAGTTGGACCCGTGATCAGTAGCTGGCAGTTCAATGGGACGCCATCCCAATTCCTTGGACGCCGTCCCAGTTGTGTTGAGCTGGACGCCATCCCAAACTTTGAACGTCGTCCCACCTTTCTGAGCTGGTCGTCGTCCAGGATTATGGACGCCGTCCAGATGTACTGACTTACAAATTTTTTTTTTTTGGGTACGCGTTTTGGGTTTATGAAGTTGGGTCGTTACAATAACCCATAATTTCCTTAGCTCTATCCCGCTCGAAAAACAATTTCGAAATCACTCGAATAGTACTCCGTCGTAATATTTTATGTATACTAATAATATCTTGAAATAATACAGAGTAAATATATATATGTAAATCGATTGAGAGAGTTTAGAGAAAAATATTTTCAAGTTTATATGAAATAATGAAACCTATTGAATTCTATTTATAATAGATTTTTGAATTATTAAAGTATGAATTATTAAAGTGAATTATTAAAGTATGAATTATTAAAGTGAATTATTAAAGTATAAATTATTAAAGTATGAATTATTAAAGTGAATTATTAAAGTTAAAGTAAAGTAAAAATAAAGTAAAGGTAAAGTTTAAGTATAGTAAAAGTATAAAACTATGTACGTATAATACGCGTATAAATATATATAATATTAATTTAAATCGTTATATATATTTAATAAAATAAAATATAAATATCGTTATCTTTATCATACTGATTAAGTAATGAGTTGTCAAAAGTGGTTCTAGATATTTATAAAACATATATACGTTTTAATAATAAAGTTCTTTTTAAACTGAAAACGTTTTTGTACGTTTGAAACTAAATCAAATAAATATGATAATTTTGTTTTTTTTCCAAAACTAAATATATTTAAGAATCATTTTGTTTAAAGGTTAAAATAATGGAAATCGTTATATCATAAAACGTTTTAGAAAAAGTAGAATCATATATATTTATAATAGGTTTTAAGTTTTTAAATTACAGTCTGTTGGTGAAGCATGGGATAAAGTCCAAAGGTTAAATAAACGTCTGAAATCATCTTAATGAAAAATGTCGAGTTTCTTAACTTGTTGATATCCAACATCTAAGTTATTTACACTCCACGTTCTTACTTATAAATCACTTTACCATTTTCCAAATGTTGTCAAAAAGAATAGATTTCTTAAATCACAGTGGACCTAATAACATAGACCCGTAATCATATCACACTGTATCTGATAAATCAATCATTTGATATTATCTTCTAATTCCATCGATAAACATATTGAAAAAAATACGTTCATGTAAAGTATATTATACGTTTAATACTTTATTAATATTCTCAAGTTATAATATATATATACATATATACATATCTATTTATATATAACGGTTCGTGAATTGTCGGAATTTGGTCGAGGTTATAATTAATGTATGAACACAGTTTAAAATTCTTGAGATTTAACTTAACAAACTTTGCTTATCATGTCGGAATAATATAAAGATATAGTTTAAATTTGGTTGGAAATTTTCGGGTTGTCACAACTACCAAATCCCCAATCTGCGTCCACAAATCCAAAAGCTACCCCATCGAACCCAAGCGCTCCTACGCAACTAGTCTAGCAACTAGCTAGCTTCATAACACAATACCTGTAAAAAGGTAAACAACAAGAGGGGTAAGCTAAACGCTTAGTGAATGCAATAGTTATACGCATAAATATATAACCTACTTACTTGCAATCACATACACAAATAACTCATACACGCTAGCATTTTAAATTAGCATACCATCTCAAAGTACAACGCTAAATTCTCGATATCACGAGCTAGCACAAATGATAGCATATAACACGAACAATATATTATGCTATACTACAACACATAACCATGGTTAACCAATCGTACAAAGGAATGGTACTTGAATTTCCCATCGGTGTTCATAACAACCATTAGAGTACTTAACACGTCGTACACTAATTCCACGAGTGGCATCTTAACATGTCGATGCTTCACCCCGGGTGGCGTCTTAACACATCGACACTTCACCCGTGATAGTTCTTGGAGTGGCATCTTAACACATCGATACTTCACTCCGAGTGGTATCTTAACACGTCGACACTTCACTCTTCTTATTGCTTGGGGTGGCATCTTAACACATCGATACTTCACCCCAGATGGCGTCTTAACACGTCGACACTTCATCCGTTACTTTCTTGGAGTGGCATCTTAGCACATCGATACTTCACTCCGGGTGGCGTCTTAACAGATCGACACTTCACCCCGGGTGGCGTCTTAGCACATCGACACTTCACCCGTCATATTACTTTGAGTGATGTCTTAGCACATCGACACTTCACTCGTCACGTGAAATGTGGTGTCTTAGCACATCGACACTTCACATCTCACGCTACAACAAATAAATACATTATACACCTACGCATATAATTATTCCACTCAACTTGAAATACCGCACAAGTCATATATGTAAATCGCTTCCAAACGCGATCGAGCAAGCTTTTACCTATAATACGCAAAAAGATATACACACAATCAACATACATTCTCTACAAGAGAATTCAACTTCAACACCCTTAACCAAGGGTTTATACCTACCTCCACAAACCGCCCATTTAGACACCTAAAGGGGACTTCACCAATTACCACTTCGGGTGGTAATTCCGAACCATTCAAACAAGTACAATTTAACCTCGTTTATACTTGACGCCATTTAAACCAACCTAGGTCTTAAAACTAAATTACTACTTAGGTAGTAATCATACCAAATGCCATTTAACACTTAACAAAAGTGCTTATCATTCAATTAATCCAAAATTAGTGTCATAACCAAATTCGACCCAATTCAATTCACCCATTTTGACATAAGTCCCGAAAACGCCCAAAATCACTAACGGCTAGTGATTATATTTTCAAAACACCAATTAACTCCTAAATCGAGTATTTACACACTTGATTCACCAAAACTTGACTCAAAACTCATTTCGACACCAAACCAAGTCAACACCCATTTTGACTAGCAAACTTGTTCTTTAAGAACATCAAAACACTAACACATTATAATCTAGTGATTTAACACCCAAACCATGACAAATACTTCCAAATTCATCATCAAACCCTAAACCCACAATAATCGGGTTTACTTACACTAGCAACACAACAAAACCCCCAATTTCATGAGAAATGGGGTTTATGAAATGTCCCAACGTTCCATATTAATTGATTTCGTTGCGAGGTTTTGACCTCTATATGAGACGTTTTTCAAAGACTGCATTCATTTTTATAACAACCATAACCTTTATTTTATCGATAAAGGTTTAAAAAGTATTATGTAGATTATCAAATAATGATAATCTAAAATATACCGTTTACACACGACCATTACATAATGGTTTACAATAAAAATATATTACATCAAAGTAAGTTTCTTGAATGCAGTTTTTACACAATATCATACAAGCATGGACTCCAAATCTTGTCCTTATTTTAGTATGCAACAACGGAAGCTTTTAATAATCACCTGAGAATAAACATGCTTAAAACGTCAACAAAAATGTTGGTGAGTTATAGTTTTAACCTATATATTATCAAATCATAATAATAGACCACAAAATTTCTCATTTTTCATAAATATCATTACACTCTCAAGTGCATAAAAATCATTCATATGTTGAACACCTGGTAACCGACGTTAACTTAATGCATAGAATATACCCAAAACAGAACCTCGTCTTTATAATAATCTCGAAGTACTAAACCATCCATAACCTGAATGGGGGTTGCTAATCCCAATAGATCTATCTTTAGGATTCGCATCAATTAGGGGCCATTTCCCTAATTCTTAGGCTACCAGACTTGAAGGGCGATATTCGGTTTAATAATCCAACCATAGAATGTAGTTTTGCGTACTTGTGTCTATTTTGTAAAATATTTATAAAGCTGCATGTATTCTCATCCCAAAATCTTAGATTTTTAACAGTGGGACTATAACTCATTTTCACAGATTTTTACTTCGTCGGGAAGTAAGACTTGGCCACTGGTCGATTCACGAACCTATAACAAATATGTACATATATATCAAAGTATGTTCAAAATATAATTACAACATTTTTAATACTTTTTACTGTTTTAAGTTTATTAAGTCAGCTGTCATCGTTAGTAACCTACAACTAGTTGTCCACAGTTAGATGTACAGAAATAAATCGATATATATATTATCTTGAATCAATCCACGACCCAATGTATACACGTCTCAGGCTAGATCACAACTCAAAGTATATATATTTTTGGAATCAACCTCAACCCTGTATAGCTAACTCCAACATTACTGTATATAGAGTATCTATGGTTGTTCCAAATAATATATATACATGGGTCGATATGATATGTCAAAACATTTGCATACGTGTCTATGGTATCCCAAGATTACATAATATATTAGAATACATGTATAATACAATATGAGTTAGCTAGGATATGATTAATATAGATTTGTTACGTAGCTACAACAATCAAAAAATATCCAATCTTGTTTTACCCATAACTTCTTCGTTTTAAATCCGTTTTGAGTGAATCAAATTGCAATGGTTTCATATTGAACTATATTTTATGAATCTAAACAGAAAAAGTATAGGTTTATAGTCGAAAATATAAGTTACAAGTCGTTTTTGTAAGAGGTAATCCTTTCAATCGAAAGAACGACGTCTTGATGACCATTTTGAAAAACATACTTCTACTTTGAGTTTAACCATGATTTTTGGATATAGTTTCATGTTCATAAGAAACATCATTTTACCAGAAGAACAAATTTTAAATCAAAGTTTATCATAGTTTTTAATTATCAAACCCAAAACAGCCCGCGGTGTTACTACGACGGCGTATGTCCGATTTTACGGTGTTTTTCGTGTTTCCAGGTTTTAAATCATTAAGTTAGCATATCATATAGATATATAACATGTGTTTAGTTGATTTTAAAAGTCATGTTAGAAGGATTAACTTCTGTTTGCGAACAAGTTTAAAATTAACTAAACTATGTTCTAGTGATTACAAGTTTAAACCTTCGAATAAGATAGCTTTATATGTATGAATCGAATGATGTTATGAACATCATTACTACCTCAAGTTTTGTGGATAAACCTACTAGAAAATAGAAAAATGGATCTAGCTTTAAAGGATCCTTGGATGGCTTGAAAGTTCTTGAAGCAGAATCATGACACGAAAACAAGTTCAAGTAATGTTTCCACTTGAAATAAGATTGTTATAGTTATAGAAATTGAATTAAAGTTTGAATATGAGTATTACCTTGAATTAGAAAGATATCTTACTGTAAATAAGAAAGATTTCTTGAGATTATATGATCACTTGAAATGGATTTGCAAGATTGGAAGTAAGCTAGCAAGATTTCTTGAAGTGTTCTTGAATGGTTGTTTTTATGATGATTAAAGCTTGTAATTGAAGCTAAAAGATGGTGAAAATTCTTGGAGATGATCAAGTATGATGTTAGGAGTATTTTGAGAGAGAATTTAGAGTGTAAGTATGAGAAAATGGAATGGAAAAATGGGGTGAAATCATAAAAACGAAATTACTTGTTATAAAGAAAAAAAAAGATCCTTAAGTTTGTTTTTATCCATTAGTCATACAAGTTGTTAAATAATGGTTCCACATGTTTTTGACTCTAATATGGCTGCTAATAATGAATGATTAAAGGTGTATATACCAATAGTAAATACATCTAGACGCTGTGTATTATACGAGTACAAATACGGGTGTACACGAGTAGAATTGTTGATGGAAACGAATGAGAATGTAATTTTGAGCATTTTTGCTAAGTAGAAATACTTTGATATATGTCTTGAAGTCTTTAAAAGTGTATTAATACATCTTAATACACTACATGTATATACATTTTAACTGAGTCGTTAAGTCACCGTTAGTCATTACATGTAAGTGTTGTTTTAAGACCTTTAAGTTAACGATCTTGTTAAATGTAATTAATTCATTGTTATTATACTTAAATGAGATGTTAAATTATTACATTATCATGATATTATAATGTATGAATATATCTTAATATGATATATATACATTAAAATGGCGTTACAATGATAATCGTTACATATATACCTCGTTTCGAAATTCTTAAGTTAGTAGTCTTGTTTTACATATGTAGTTCATTGTTAACACACTTAATGATATACTTAATTATCATTTTATCATGTTAAACATTGTGTATCAATATCTTAATATGACACATATGTATTTAGTAAGACGTTGTTATAACGAAAATCGTTATATATATCGTTTCGAGTTTCTTAATTCAATAAACTCATTTTTATGTATATCACTCATTGTTAATATACTTAGTGAGATACTTAATTATCATAGTCTCATGTTAACCATATATATATATATATATATATATCCATATATATATCATCATGTATTTTTTTTACAAATTTTTAACGTTCGTGAATCGCCGGTCAACTTGGGTGGTCAATTGTCTATATGAAGCACATTTAAAATAATCAATTCTTAACAAGTTTGATTGCTTAATATGTTAGAAACATTTAATCATAAAAATATAGTTTTCATTTAATATATAACATGGAAAAGTTCGGGTCACTACAATACCTACCAGTTAATTAAATTTCGTCCCGAAATTTTAAGCAGTTGGAGGTGTTGACGCATCTTCTGGAAATAGGTGCGGGTATTTCTTTTTCATCTGATCTTCATGCTCCCAGGTAAACTCGGGTCCTCTACGAGCATTCCATCGAACCTTAACAATTGGTATCTTGTTTTGCTTAAGTCTTTTAACCTCACGATCCATTATTTCGACGGGTTCTTCAATAAATTGAAGTTTTTCGTTGATTTGGATTTCGTCTAACGGAATAGTGAGATCTTCTTTAGCAAAACACTTCTTCAGATTCGAGACATGAAAAGTGTTATGTACACCGCAAGTTGTTGAGGTAACTCCAGTTGGTAAGCTACTGGTCCGACACGATCTATAATCTTGAATGGTCCAATGTACCTTGGATTTAGTTTCCCCCGTTTACCAAATCGAACAATGCCTTTCCAAGGTGAAACCTTAAGCATGACCATATCTCTAATCTCAAATTCTATATCTTTTCTTTTACTGTCCGCATAGCTCTTTTGTCGACTCTGGGCTGTTTTCAATCGTTGTTGAATTTGGATGATTTTCTCTGTAGTTTCTTGGATTATCTCCGGACCCGTAATCTGTCTATCCCCCAATTCATTCCAACAAATTGGAGATATGCACTTTCTACCATAAAGTGCTTTAAACGGTGCCATTTCGATATTCGAGTGGTAACTGTTGTTGTAGGAAAATTATCTTAAATGGTAGATGTCGATCCCAACCGTTTCCAAAATCAATAACACATGCTCGTAGCATGTCTTCAAGAGTATGTATCGTCCTTTCGCTCTGCCCATCGGTTTGTGGATGATAGGCAGTACTCATGTCTAGATGAGTGAAAGGACCCGTTCATATACATTATAAACGATTCACAATAGTTGATTACATTGCGAGGTATTTGACCTGTATATGATACATTTTACAAACATTGCATTCGTTTTTAAAAGACCATCTTTCTTTATATCGAAAATTGACAGGCATGCATACCATTTCATAATATCCACTATCCAACTATAAATTGATTTAATAATAATCTTTAATGAACTCAATGACTCGAATGCAACGTTCTTCGAAATATGCTATGAAAGACTCCAAGTGATATCTTTAAAATGAGCAAATGCACAGCGGAAGATTTCTTTAACACCTGAGAATAAACATGCTTTAAAGTGTCAACCAAAAGGTTGGTGACTTCATTAGTTTATCATAATCATTTATTTCCATCATTTTAATAGACTAAAAGAATTTCATTTCCAGTTCTCATAAATATACGTCCCATGCATAGAGACAAAAATAATCATTCATATGGTGAACACCTGGTAACCGACATTAACTAGATACATATAAGAATATCCCCTATCATTCCGGGATCCTCCTTCGGACATGATATAAATTTCAAAGTACTAAAGCATCCGGTACTTTGGATGGGGTTTGTTAGGCCCAATAGATCTATCTTTAGGATTCGCGTCAATTAGGGTGTCTGTTCCCTAATTCTTAGATTACCAGACTTTAATAAAAAGGGGCATATTCGATTTTGATAATTCAACCATAGAATGTAATTTCAATTACTTGTGTCTATTTCGTCAAACATTTATAAAAGCGCATGTATTCTCAGTCCCAAAAATATAAAGGGTAAAAAGGCAAATGAAACTCACCATACTGTATTTCGTAGTAAAAATACATATAACGTCATTGAACAAGTGCAAGGTTTGCCTCGGATTCATGAACCTAAATTAATTATATATATTTATGTGTTGGTCAATATTTGTCTAACAAATTAGGTCAAGTCATAGTGTACCACAATCCTAATGCTCGAGACTAATATGCAAAAGTCAACAAAAGTAAATTTGACTCAAAATAATTTCCAAAAATTTATACATGATTAATATATAGTTTAAATATCGTCGTTTTATATTTTTAAAAGATTTATTAGAGTAAATAATATAATTTATTTATTAATAAATAAAATTTTATATTAAATTTATATAATAAAATATACTTTTATATATATTAAGTAATAAAATTTATAGGGTTCATTTAATATCATAAAGATAATATGATAGGTATTATTAAAGTAAGTTATTACACGTAGTAAAATATGTTTGTATCACATATTTATTTGATAAAATAATATCTATAATGTTAGTAAGTAAAAGTTGTATTATTTTGTAATAATAATTATTATTATAAAAATATCAATATTTATAATTACTAAGATGACATTATGATAAAACGATAATTCTAATTATGATAACCTTAATATTTACAATAATTTTTAATATTATCTTTAAAATAATAATAATAATGATATTTTATAGTAACAATGACATTTCTATTAAAATGATAATTTTTGTTAAAATGATAGTTTTAATACTAACGATACTTTTAATAATAATAGTAATGATAAAAATAATAAGAACGATAATTTTATCTAAATCAATTTCTTATAATATTTTAATTTCATCATGATACTCTTACCCATTATTTCCTAATCGTTTCGTTTAATAGCTTTTAATCTTCTTTTATACCGTGTTCATAATAATGATAATAATAGTAATCAAAATAATTAGGTGTTACAAATATTTGTTTTAATTACACTAATATTAATAATGATAGTTACTATAACATTGTTAACGATAATACTAATAATTATCTTAATGATAATATAGTAATAATAATAATAACAATAACAATAACCATTTTTAAATAATGATATATATATTAATAATGATATTAATAATAATAATAATAATACCAATAATAATAATAATAATAATAATAATAATAATAATAATTGAATAATAATAATAATAATACTAATTATAACTCTAACGATAATAACGATAGTAATAATAAAAAAATAACAATTTTTAATGATAAATCCCTTTTATTGATAAAGATAATAATAATGATAATAATAAGATAAAACTTGAATGACGATAAAAACGACGATAATAATAATCATTTTTAATAAAAATATCGAAAATTCAATTGATTATAACTTCTAAACCGTTCATCGAAACCATTCGATATCTAAAGGAAAAGTTCTTAATTTTTCACTAGCTTTCCAAGGACATGCATATCTTATACCTTATCTCAACCGCATATGTAACTAATTGAGGATTTAACATAACCTATCTAATGGCAATATCAAAAGTACAAGCATGCATAATCCTATATACTCGAGCACTAGTCAGGGATACACTATTAATATATAAAAGTTAATTTATGAGTACTCACGTATCAATATTGAGATTCAATATTGCAGGAAAGGTATGTAAACGCGACGGAGATGATAAACACTAGGTTGACCTTTGACTCATGATCATAACCCCCAAGTAATACCCATAACCTCCATAGCTATAACCCATAATTTCCTTAGCTCTATCCCGCTCGAAAAACCCGTTTTGAAATAACTCGCTCATGACATCGTCGTAGTATTTTATGTATAATAATACTAATAATAATAATAATACTAATAATAATAATAATAAATATAATTATAGAGAGAGTGTGAGAGATAGGTAGTTAGAAAACAATTATGATCGATCATATATATATATAGGTATATATAAATAATATAATAATATAATATAATATTAAAATAAATAAAAAATATGTTAAATAGTGAGCAGCCATACAAATATATCGACACAACATTACGCGTTTCGCGTAGATAGGTACGCGATCCGCGTATGGTGTCTTCATGAAAGTTGTAGATTTTTGAGTTACGGACGTCTCGACACTTGAATCACCCTTTTTCGAGTCAGTATGATTTAGTTATGATTTTTCTCGTGAAAGTGCGCATGCTTAGTGATTTCCATCATTTTAACTTGCGATCTTGAGATGAAATGTTATAGTCTTTTGGTGCCCATTAGAAATCTTTATTTTATCTTTATTTTTATTTTCATATCATTGAAAATCCATAAAAATATTTTATAATCAAATTCTATTATATCGAAAGAATAAAAATTTTTTCGTACGTTTGAAACTAAATCAAATAATACTATAAGGTTTAGTTTTTCCAAAACTACTTATATTCAATATCATTTTATTAAAAGTTTTAAATAATAGAAATTGTTATATCATAAAACATTTTCATTTCATAAAGTAAAATCATATAATATATAAGTCATAATGGATTTCTAGTTTTTACTTACAGTTTATTCGTAAATCGCAGGGTTAAGTCCAAAGGACAATTAAACGTAGGAAATCATTTTAAATCAACATATCCATTTGCTTACCTTGTCGACATCCATTTACATTTCATGTTCTTACTGTTAATTTTATGAAAGTTAAATAATTAACTTATCAAGAGTCACGAGAAAGTTATTGTAAAGCATGCATTGAAAATTAAACAGGAATCTCTACTAACTTTTGTCCAGTTACCGTTAATTTACACTTTTGTTCTTACTTGTAAATCACTTTACCAATCATTTCGAATACCATTAAAAAGGAAAGGTTTTCTAAATCAAAGTGGATCTTTCAACAGAGACTCATAATCATACAATGTATCTGATAAATAAATCATTTGATATTATCTTTTAATTCCGTTGAAAAATATCTTGAAATAATTACGTTCATGTAAAGTATTATTCATCTAATACCATGTTAACATTTTCAATTCATATAATAGTGATGTGTGCCGCGAGGGATACGAAATAGTGTTTATTTTTAATACGAAATTCCACGAAATTTTACACAAGTTTTATTATTTTTACGGATGGGAAATACCTAAACCTTGCTACAACACTTATAGGCAGTGTACCTAATCGTACTGTAGTGTAGTTTTTAGTAAGTCCGGTTCGTTCCACAGGGACGCAGTGAAGTTTAACACTATATTTTTATAAAACTATATTTTTACAAAAATATATAATATAAGTAGTATTATTATTATAAAGGGGGGTTTTTACCGTTTAATGACCGGTTTGTCAATTTTAAAACTTTAGTCGCAGTTAAAACCAAATGTAAAATATTAAAAATAAATACAAGACTTAAATTAAAGCATAAAGTAAATAACGATAATGAAATTGCGAATAATAAAAGTGCGTTAAAATAAACTTGCGATAATTAAAAAGTACGATAATTAAAAGTGCAATTAAATATAAAATAAAGGAAATTAAATATGAAATAAAAGAATTATGCTTATTTAAACTTCCGTAATCATGATGTTTGACGTGTTGATTTTAGTTTTATGCCCATGGGTTAATTGTCCTTTGTCCTGAATTATTTAATATGTCCGTTTGGTTTTTGTCCATAACAGTCCATCAGTCATAAATATAAAGTGCGAGTATCCTCGTCAAATTATCCTTATACCCGAAGTTAAATATTCCAACTAATTGGGGACTTAAACTGTAACAAGATTTTAATACTTTGTTTAATAATTACACCAGGATGTCGACTGAGTGTAACCCAAGGTTTTAATATTTTGTTATCAATTATACCAAGTGTCCTTGTACATAATTTCACCCCTGTTTTAATTATTCTAGTGGCTATTAATCCATTCCCGTGTCCGGTTAAATGAACGATTATTCGTACATATAAATACCCCGCCCATCGTGTCCGATTGAGTGTATATGGTAATTTATAGGGACGCCCAATTGTAAATCTTTATATTAACATTAACAAACTATCATTTAGTTAAACAAATATAAAGCCCATTAATAGCCCATAGTCTAATTTCCACAAGTGTCGTTCTTTTGTCCAAACCCCAATTATGGTATAAAGCCCAATTACCCAATTTTAGTAATTAGCCCAACATCATGATTACTTCGTTTTAAATAAGCATAATAATAACTTAGCTACGAGACATTAATATAAAAAGGTTGAACATAACTTACAATGATTAAAAATAGCGTAGCGTTACACGGACAGAATTTCGACTTACACACTCAAAAGATCTCTATCATAAATCTTATTATTATCATAATTTAAAATTAAAATTAAGATTATTGTTATATCTTATTACATTAACATTATGATAGAGATATAGAATATAGATATTGATAATTGATATTGATAATAGATAGATGGATCGAAAAAAGGATAGAAAAAATGATCGAAAAAGGTTATCCCTCTATCGATCGTAATACGTCGCCTTTTATAGGCAAATTATAAATTTGAATGTTCGCTTATGACCCCTGAACTATGCTCAATTAACAACTTTTTAT
Organism: Rutidosis leptorrhynchoides; assembly: GCF_046630445.1. Lineage (NCBI taxonomy): Eukaryota > Viridiplantae > Streptophyta > Magnoliopsida > Asterales > Asteraceae > Rutidosis > Rutidosis leptorrhynchoides. The sequence goes on along the minus strand of NC_092336.1, from coordinate 77,992,080 downwards.
TATTTAATATTATTCTTATTATGAATTATTTAAATATTATATTTTATTCTTGTGCATAGTTGACTCGTAATTTTTACACCGTTGCGTCGAGCGTTGAGAGTTGACTCTGGTCCCGGTTCCGGATTTTCGAACGTCCTTTCGTACAATTTTATATTGTGTACTTTGCGTTTTGTAACTTGTACTCTTGTCATTTTTAGACGTTCCTCATCAATAATTTGAACCTTTTTGATTGTATCTTGTACTTTTTAGCATTTTGGACCTTTTTGTCTTCAAATCTTCGTTTTCGCCTTTTGTCTTCGCACTTATTAAATATAAACGAATATTACTTGAAAATGGAACAATTGCAACTAAAAACTTGTCATTCTTGGGGGATAATGCTATGAAATATATGTTCCTTTTTAGCCTTATCAATATCCCCACACTTGAGCGTTGCTTGTCCTCAAGCAATACAGTCTTGAAATAAGATAATACAAATCACACGAATCACTTCTTTATTCTTCACACTTTGTACATCAGTGATTTTGATAGAGCGGTATAAACAATGATAGTAACGATAGAACCATGGTTAAAGGTGGGTGTGTCATCCACAGTTGCCTTGGGTTTAGGTCAACGACACTTGCAATCAAATAGCCGATTTACTTTCGGTTTCCAAAGCAAAGTGCACATTTGAAAGGCGGTTTACAGTCCCACATGACTATAAAAATTTAGATCCTTAAGGAAATTGGATCTTTATGAAAACATTTGATCTTTTGAAAATTCATTCTAGCTTTTACCCTAGATAAGTTTTCTGATTTGATCCACCATCGGTGTTGCAAAATATATTTGTGGATCAATATTTTGGCTAAAAACATTTAGGTTCGTGTAATCCACTGCTATCCCGGTATCGGAAAGCACACATCCAGTTTACTTGTTCCGTATATTACCTTTCGGCAAACTACCGTCCGGTTGTAAAGGAAAGCGATGAACAAGAAACTGTTAAGGCAATGTCCCATGACATGCAGATGATTATGGTCTTTTAACGTGTCGGATGCTAGAAATATCCTTGGTAGGAGCGATAGTAAAGATCATCCTATGATTTTTTGGTCTGGCACAAGGTCCTGTCTCCGACCATGCTATGCAACCACCGTTCTTACGGTTGACACCCGATTTGGTTCAGGTGACCTAATGAATTTCAGGTGAATTCCTAGGATTTTACGTTCAATTGTAATGAACGCATTGAAAATGGTTTTTCAGAAAACAAATCGGTTTGTATTTTTGATCAAAATATTTTCTCGTTCATGCTCGAGTTTAGATATCATCGAATTCCATGAGTTTGAATTCTCAATCTTTAAGGTCAATCTCTAGGATTGAGTAATATCAGTCTTAAAAGCTGATTTTTAATCTTTAAGGAGATTATCCTTTCTGGGGATCTGATTCATTAGTCTTATCAAGCTAATTTGCACGGTGCCTCCCCATTGTACGAGATAAATCCTTCTCATGGTTAGGATAAATCTGACCACTTGGCGACCCTGTTTGATGCTGAGGTCCGTGGATTTCCTGCTGATTTTAGAGATGACTTTTCTAGATTTTTCGTCAACCTACAGCTGGTCTGGACGACAACTTCTTGACCTAAATCAAGAAGCGCGTGTCTTTTTCGGAAGACTTTACTTCCTTTTAATGATGGAATTGATTCATCGTGTAGATCCATCTTTCTTTCAAATGTATTACAGTAAACCGGGTAAAACTGATTAGTATCGTCCAAAGCAAAAGTACCTGCAATAATCTTGTACAAAAATATGTGATATATGTTTTAAATTGAATAACTTGGTACATTCTCCCCACACTTAGTTTCTTTCTTTGCCTTTTTATTCTCCTTTATTCCATTTTAAATGAATTCAAGCATTTTAGGTTGTTTCTCAATTTATGTCCTTTCCGAGGTAACGATAATTTCGGTATTATCACCTAGTTTTCACCGTTCATAAATATGTATAAACATGATTTTGACTTCATTTAATTGAAAATTTTTCAAATTTTCACAAAATTTGGCAAATAAACCAAGTATAAACCTGAGAGAATTTATAACCCTTCCCCACACTTAAGATCATGCAATGCCCTCATTTGCATGAAATCAGACTATAATTTAAATTCATGAGGGTGATTAGCGTAGAAAAGTGATTAAAAATACCGAGTTTGTAATTACAAAGCTCGTCGAATGATAGATGGCGCCTCATCGTTCATTCCTTCATTTGTTATATCATATTTGTTGTTTTGCGTCTTGTCGTCAAAATTAGTACCGTTTGCTGAACTTTAATGACAGTCTTTGAAAGTGCGTTGTTTTACCCTGTTTTGTACATAATATAAAATACAAACATATATATATATATATATATATTTTTGAAGTTTGGTTTATAACCCCACTTTTCAAAAATTTATAAAGTATAATATTTTTGGCATACTTTAAATCAATAAAATTAAAAATAATGATAACAAAATTTGTCGCCCCGCCCTCGGGTAAAGTAATTTCGGCTTAATGACCTAGTCTTCAACTCATGACGAATTTTAGAAATCATTTTTTTCAACTTAATGAATTAAAGTAAATTTTGTTTTTAAAATATCACACAAAACTTAAAAGCATATTAATTTCATATAAGACCTACAAAACAAAAATTCAGAATGGAGGGAGAAAACTAGTTCTTTAGTGTCTGCTAGCGGAAAAGACCAATCGGATTCCATTCTCGGAACTACACGAGAACAGAACAACTAACTCTAGATAGCATTTTCTTTTTAGAACATTTGAATCTCCCCACACTTAGGTAGCTGTGGTGTCGAAATTGTGATTAACTTTATCGTCAATTTCTCTTGGTCCATAATCAACTTGCCTATCTGTGACTTTTTCTTTAAGCCAGTGCCCGGCTTCTTCCGTAATATCCCATAATTCAACTAGCTTCGCCCTTTCTTTAGGCGACAGATTGGATACTAACCGGTTACATAACTTAAAGTTCCCCTTACTTCTAGCATCAATAGCCCGTTTAAAAAGTTTCTTCATTGAACTGTTAATAACGGGGTCATCTAATTTCGTATCAACAACGGGGTCCTTTGTTATTGGGTTATCATTAGGTGTTACTTCATTTTTCCCACACTTAGGCGTTTCATTATTGCTAAGCACTGCCGTTGGAGTTGGTAAAACAACATGGTTATTACCAATAGTTTTATTGGTTCAACGGTTTTGGTTGGTGGAGGTTTAGATTTTCGAATCATAAAGGTGATCGATTTGTCACCACTTTTAAGTGTCATTCTTCCATTTCCTACATCAAATAACGCCCCGGTGGACGCAAAGAATGGTCGACCTAAAATTAGAGGAATGTTTAGGTCCTCTTCTATGTCAATGACAATAAATTCTACTAGAAAGGTTAAATTACCTACTTGAACGGGTAGGTTGTCAGCAATTCCAACTGGGTGCTTAATGGTTTGATCAAGGAGTCGAACACTCATATCCGTTGGACTTAACTTACCTACTCCTAATCTCTTATATAATGAAAGAGGCATAACACTCACACTTGCACCTAAATCTGCTAGTGCATCATACATGACACAATCGCTAAGTAGACAAGGAACAATAAATTCACCCGGATCACCTACCCTAGGTGGAGGTTTTGATGGAACTGTATTCACCGGGTTTACTTCTACTGTTTTTGTTTCTTGCACTTTCTTATTCTTTTTCTTCTTTCCAATGGTATCACCAACTTTATTACCTATTACTTGCTCATACTCCACTCCTTTTCTTGGAAACGGGATGGGTGGTTTGTATGGTGCCACCACTGGCTTTACATACTCGGGTGGTGGTGGTGTAACTTCTTCATTGTTACTCACATCTAAAACCTTCCCATCTTCCGGAGCTGGTTTTTCAGAATTTGTTGAAACCATATTAACATTCTCTTTCCGAGGATTTACTTCAGTATTACTCGGTAGCTTTCCTTGTTCCCTCTCACTCATCATGCTAGCAAGAGTACCTACGTGTTTTTCTAGATTCAAAATGGAAGCTTGTTGAGTTCTTAATGACTGATCAAACCTCTCATTCGTTTGGGTTTGAGATGTAATAAATTGTGTTTGAGATTCCATTAGCTTTGCCATCATTTCTTCTAGATTTGGCTTTTTCTCTTCGGTTTGTTGTGATGGTTTATACAAGCTAGGTCTTTGTTGATTGAAAGTGTTGTTTTGAGTCGGTTGGTTATTCGGACCTTGTTGGTTGTACGAATTATTGTTGGGTCCATTTAGATTGTAAAGAATGTTTTGATTTCGATTGAAGTTTAGCTTTGGCGGTTGATAATTATTTTGATAATTATTTCCCGGCCTTTGGTTCATATAGGAAACATTCTCTCGTTGTTCCATCGTTTGTTCAATGTGACAGTCTTTCATTAAGTGTGGTCCACCGCATTGCTCACAACTAATTCGTATTGCGTGAATATCTTTATTCATCTTTTCCATTCGTCTCTCGAAAGCATCTATTTTTGCGGAAACGGAATCAAAGTCATGGCTAGAATCGGCTCTAGCCGCTTTAGATGATCGAAAGATATCTTTTTCTTGGTGCCACTCATGCGAGTGGGAGGCTGTGTTATCAATAATTTTGTAAGCTTCAGTTGCGGTTTTCTTCATAATGGATCCACCAGCGGTTATGTCGATGTCTTTTCGTGTGGCGATGTCTACGCCTTTATAGAAGATTTGTACTATTTGAAAAGTATCTAATCCGTGTTGAGGACATCCTCTCAACATCCTTCCGAATCTTGTCCACGCCTCATATAATGTTTCATTTGGATTTTGCGCGAACGTAACAATTTCTCCCTGAAGTCTCACGACTTTGGATGCCGGAAAGAATTGTTTAAGAAATTTTTCAACTAAAACATCCCATGTGTCAATCGCCCCTTCAGGTAACGATTCTAACCAATCTTTGGCTTCTCCCTTTAAAGTCCAGGGAAACAACATGAGATAGATTTGTTCGTCTTCAACTTCTCGGATTTTAAAAAGTGTGCAGATCCTATTAAAGGTACGTAGATGTTCATTAGGATCTTCCTTCGGCGCACCACTAAATTGGCATTGATTAGTCACCATGTGTAGAATTTGTCCTTTGATTTCATAATCTGGTGCATTAATGTCTGGATGAGTAATTGCGTGACCTTGGCCAGTGCGTTTAGCTCTCATTCGGTCTTCCATACTTAGAGGTTCTAGATTTTCCATGATTGGAAGTGTTGTATCTGAATTACTAGAGGTTTCTGATTTAATGGTTTCTTCCTCAACAATCTCTGTTTGAATGATTGGTGGTTCCGGAGGAAAGTTTAATGGTTCGGGATCTACAAACCGTTCCTGAATATTCTCCGGATTCTCAATTGTGAGGTTTGTTTCAAAAACTGGATTATCGGAAATTTGAGTTTGAGGATTTGGTCGACTTGATGACGATTCTAAAGAAAAATCAACGGCGGCGATATTCGTTAAACGATGTCTTGATCGAGTTACAGGTGGTGAACGTATGACCGGCGGCGAACGTCTTGCTTGGTGCATTCACTGAATATCCTATTAGTTTTTAAAAAGGAAAGAAAAATTATAATAAGTTATCCAATTAATAGACTTTTCTGATTTTGCCCACGTTTCGAATAGCCAAAAGATGCAGCAGAGGGGCAGGATTCGTTTGGTCTCAATATAATTGAGTACTGTTTGGCTCCAATAACCCGGTCCACGTACAAATCCAACTATTACTACGAACCAGAAAATTTTGATGTCTATCAATTTAACCACTTAAAATAAATTTTCGTAATTTTAAGAAATTTAGAGAAGAAGTAGAAAAAATTCTAAGTCCTAAAAACTAGAATGGCGAGAAATAAGAGAGAAAAAGATTGCGCGTCGAAAAGTGTCGAAAAATGAAAAAGACGAAGAGTGGTTTGTAAACACGCGGTTAATCCAACCTTATAACTATCATTATCTTAAAATTAAAACTACAAATAGAGATTACTAATTGGAATTGTAATTGATACATAGGTAAACGGCGTCGAAAGATAAATAAAAATAAGAAAGTAGCACGAAAAATAGCGTCGCAAAATTTTAAGGCACCTAAATCTTAGTCTAAAGAAAAAGCACTTAAGGGATTTTACGGCAAAACTAAAAATTCTAGAAGTAAAAATAACTATGGCAAAACTAAACTTAATACTAAAAGTTGCGAATATAGTCTAAAAATCTAAAGGTAATAAAACTAAAAAAAAAAAAAATTTTATAGACAAAATCTTAAAAATATATTTTTTTTTATAATTTTTTTTTTTTTTACGTTTTTTTTTTTTATATTTTTGCAAATATAAATTAAAAATATAGCGTTTTAGTGCTCCCGGCAGCGGCGCCAAAAACTTGATGTGTGCCGCGAGGGGTACGAAATAGTGTTTATTTTTAATACGAAATTCGACGAAATTTTACACAAGTTTTATTATTTTTACGGATGGAAAATACCTAAACCTTGCTACAACACTTATAGGCAGTGTACCTAATCGTACTGTAGTGTAGTTTTTAGTAAGTCCGGTTCGTTCCACAGGGACGCAGTGAAGTTTAACACTATATTTTTATAAAACTATATTTTTACAAAAATATATAATATAAGTAGTATTATTATTATAAAGGGGGGTTTTTACCGTTTAATGACCGGTTTGTCGATTTTAAAACTTTAGTCGCAGTTAAAACCAAATGTAAAATATTAAAAATAAATACAAGACTTAAATTAAAGCATAAAGTAAATAACGATAATGAAATTGCGAATAATAAAAGTGCGATAAAATAAACTTGCGATAATTAAAAAGTACGATAATTAAAAGTGCAATTAAATATAAAATAAAGGAAATTAAATATGAAATAAAAGAATTATGCTTATTTAAACTTCCGTAATCATGATGTTTGACGTGTTGATTTTAGTTTTATGCCCATGGGTTAATTGTCCTTTGTCCTGAATTATTTAATATGTCCGTTTGGTTTTTGTCCATAACAGTCCATCAGTCATAAATATAAAGTGCGAGTATCCTCGTCAAATTATCCTTATACCCGAAGTTAAATATTCCAACTAATTGGGGACTTAAACTGTAACAAGATTTTAATACTTTGTTTAATAATTACACCAGGATGTCGACTGAGTGTAACCCAAGGTTTTAATATTTTGTTATCAATTATACCAAGTGTCCTTGTACATAATTTCACCCCTGTTTTAATTATTCTAGTGGCTATTAATCCATTCCCGTGTCCGGTTAAATGAACGATTATTCGTACATATAAATACCCCGCCCATCGTGTCCGATTGAGTGTATATGGTAATTTATAGGGACGCCCAATTGTAAATCTTTATATTAACATTAACAAACTATCATTTAGTTAAACAAATATAAAGCCCATTAATAGCCCATAGTCTAATTTCCACAAGTGTCGTTCTTTTGTCCAAACCCCAATTGGTATAAAGCCCAATTACCCAATTTTAGTAATTAGCCCAACATCATGATTACTTCGTTTTAAATAAGCATAATAATAACTTAGCTACGAGACATTAATATAAAAAGGTTGAACATAACTTACAATGATTAAAAATAGCGTAGCGTTACACGGACAGAATTTCGACTTACACACTCAAAAGATCTCTATCATAAATCTTATTATTATCATAATTTAAAATTAAAATTAAGATTATTGTTATATCTTATTACATTAACATTATGATAGAGATATAGAATATAGATATTGATAATTGATATTGATAATAGATAGATGGATCGAAAAAAGGATAGAAAAAATGATCGAAAAAGGTTATCCCTCTATCGATCGTAATACGTCGCCTTTTATAGGCAAATTATAAATTTGAATTTTCGCTTATGACCCCTGAACTATGCTCAATTAACAACTTTTTATTATTTAATATTATTCTTATTATGAATTATTTAAATATTATATTTTATTCTTGTGCATAGTTGACTCGTAATTTTTACACCGTTGCGTCGAGCGTTGAGAGTTGACTCTGGTCCCGGTTCCGGATTTTCGAACGTCCTTTCGTACAATTTTATATTGTGTACTTTGCGTTTTGTAACTTGTACTCTTGTCATTTTTAGACGTTCCTCATCAATAATTTGAACCTTTTTGATTGTATCTTGTACTTTTTAGCATTTTGGACCTTTTTGTCTTCAAATCTTCGTTTTCGCCTTTTGTCTTCGCACTTATTAAATATAAACGAATATTACTTGAAAATGGAACAATTGCAACTAAAAACTTGTCATTCTTGGGGGATAATGCTATGAAATATATGTTCCTTTTTAGCCTTATCAAATAGATTTCGTAACTTATTTTCATATTAATCAAACCGTTTAATGTTTCATTAATATTTCTCAATTTAATAATCACACATATGTATATATTTATACATATCTATTTACACATAATTGTTCGTGAATCGTCGAGAGCAGTCGAAAGGTAAATGAATACATGAACATAGTTCAAAGTTTTTTTTTGAGATTTCAACATTACAGCCTTTGCTTATCGTGTCGGAAATATTAAATCATATGAAGATAAAGTTTAAATTTGGTCGGAAATTTCCGGGTTGTCACAGTACCTACCCGTTAAAGAAATTTCATCCCGAAATTTGATTAGGATGGTCATGGCTAACAATAAGTAGGTTTTCATGACGCATATAAACTGAAAATTAGAGTTTTATCATCATTGAGTAATATAGAAAAACCATTTGATTTTGTGTAGAGTACAAGTGAAACTATCACAAAAGAGCGAAATGAGTAAGTGTAGATTCGTCATACCTTTTGACACAGACCAGATTGATTTCCAGAGTTCAAGGGAATTGGAGAAAATCTTCGTAATAAGATTTGATTATTCGGAAATCAAGGAAATTAGGATCCGCTTTAAATACGATCATCTGTTTTGATTGCTCTGTCGAATATTTTTTTTTCTTCTATAAATCCACCCCCTTTGTTTCCTTAGAACTCACACCTTCCGATCTTTCTCCCTCAACTCATATTGTAAAGTGTTCGTCAATATGTTTCATCCAGTGCTGATTCTTGATATACTCCTTACTTTCATATCTGTAGTTTTTCTTTTTCATCTGCCTCCAGAAGAATCTATTTACTTTTACTATACCCTTAGTTTTATAGTATTTTTAGTTCTCCCATGTCTTTATATTGCTATATGCATCGATATATACGGTTTGTAATTTCTGGGTTGTTGTTGGGTTTTATATCTTCCCTTATATTTCGATGTCCCTGCTTCTGTCTTCTATAACCATTGTCATCCCTAGTTAATGCTCTCTTTTATTTGCTACGATTTATACCCCAATTTCTATTTCTGAGTTTTGTCCTTTCGTTTCTTCTTCTTGCGATTAAGCACCTCTTGTAATGATCCAGAATTCGCAGATATGAATTTCGGAATGAACATTGTTAATGTTCTAATAAAGAAATGGTAATGGCACGATTTTGATTTGTTAAATTACCAGAATACCCTGAAAAAGACCGAATCATCAAGAAAATATTTTCTTGATATTTTAGAGGTTAAATAGAATACAAGAGTCGTGTAACATAGCACATGATGACGTTATGATATGTGAATCATCATGTTCCATTTTAGAAACTCAGCATGACTTACTGTAATATAATCACGTTGATCAAGTGTCATTATATTATACTAACTCATGCTTCAGTTCCCAACACTACTTCAAAAATATTCCTATTTTAAACTCGAAAGTTTCAGAATTTAGATACTAAACTAGTTTCTTTTATGATGTAATACAGACAGCGCGAAGAGGTAAATGATAAGAATAATTATGGAAATATTTCCAGAAATATGGAGGATATTTATAATGAAAGATACGATGATATCTTAGAATTTCTAATATCAGAGGATAATGAAAGATATTGCTCGCAAGGATTTAGAGTTAGAAGCAAGGTATTCATTAATGACTTCAGCGTATACTGAATCATTTGGATTCTTTGAAGGCAGGTTTATTCTTTATGATTTATCCACAGCTTCCTTCATACTTTGCTCAATCCGTTTTCCAGTTCCAACCTTCTCTTTTTCTGAGCTTTGCCAACACATTATTCTTTTATCATTAAACTTTTTACTGTCAAGGTTGTCTACGGTTTCTGCTGCTTCATTCAGTTTTTCCAAAAATTCGGAGAACTAAATCGTAGATTGGGGTGTTTTTCAGAAACCTCACATTCGAAATATATAAGTCCATGAGATAGACGTTATATATAAATGTTGGCGTAGGATCGTCGCGAGATTTCAAAATACTGATTGCTAATTCCCGATGATTCGTATGGCAATTCTCGTTACAAGATGCAGATGAGTAAATGATGGTGTTTTGATAAATATAAAGATTTTTCGGAAAATTAAAGATCAGTAAAGTTGTTAATAAGTTTACTACTAATGTGGCGAGATATGAAAGGTTCCCCAATAACGATGGCGAAAGGCAACGTATCTATCGAGGTTATAATAAGACTGTTTTGATTGAGAAGTCGAAGTTGACTTGCTGGAGCTGTGACAAAACTGTCTATTTTGAAACGGAATTGAAAATTTATTTTAGCTAATAAATGCCAAAGGGTCCGACACATTTACGGGTTAAACTATGGCTTTGGGTTTCAAAAGTTTTTCAGGTGTATATCTGTGGGTAACATGTGGTTGGATCATCATCTCGATTGCTCATTATTTGAAGTGTCTTCAAGAATTTCGGAGGGTTTGAACGTATATTGTAATCGTATGATGTTCTAACACAGTTTTGAAGTCAAAGTATAACTTAGAAAGATATAGGAATCTAAGAGTGGTGATACTGGTTATATTTCGAATTGATTTTTGCAATTTCAAAATCAGAATATGTAATTGAAATTGAATGAGTATGGTTGTTTTGATTTCTATAGAAGGATGTATATTGTTGTGAAAGTAGGGAGTATAATGAATGATCTGCTGAATCAGATTCGGAGAATGTAACATATTAATTGTGAATTTATATATCTCCTTGGTATTACCTACCCGTTAAAAAAAAATTACAATTAATATTTTGTACAACATAATTTTTTTTATTACAGTCTTTATGAAAATATATATGTGCATATTTTCTTCAGATGTAACATAAATTTAATGAGTTAATATAAAATTAAACTCATTTGATTTACGGTTGAAACTAGAATTGAGTAATCCCTAAAACTTTAGAAATTACATAACTTTTGAGGAGTATTTCTTCAATGAAATTGAAATTATGAATCAATACTTCGTTATTTGTTGATGCATAATGTTGGTTTTCATGAAATCCTTGTGAACTTCGCAAGGTACGAATGATGTTATCTGGAAAGTTTCGAGTGCATTAATGATGGAAGTGTAAAATCAAACATATATTCGAATAATACACTTGATTTATTATGAATTGAAATTTATTGAATTGAGACAGAGATTGTAGTTAATGATGGTTAAGTTGCGGATGAAAGACGTACATCATTGCATATTTGTAATATGAATTAACCGAGTAGTTAAGATTCACACATAATAGCTTAGTACGGAAAGATTTATTATGGATTAAAAATTTATATATATATATATATATAAGATATACATATAAATCTTTCGGTGGAAATGAGTTAATACTTCATAACTCGTTGATACAATATACTCGTTGTTGATTTGTAATGATGTCCACAGTGATTCTTGAACTGACAGAGTTTGTGATGTTTAGGTGCTGCTGATTCTGACGATGTTGACGGCACTGACTGTGCTGATGATGCTAATGGTACTGTTGATGATGTTGGTAAATCAAGTCTAGCTTGTAAATCACACACCATTCTTGTCAGAGTTTCTACTCTTCCTTCCATCATTTTGGTTCACTCAACTGATTTATGGTTAGGGCTAGAATAGATAATCTCTAAGACTTTAGAGACTACATAATCGTCTTAGAATGTTTCTCCAATGAAGTTATGAATCAACACTTCATCGTTCGTGTTTGTTGGTATTCCTTGGTATTTATAGAGCGTATGACATTGGAGTTCGTGGGGCAGTTTGCAAAGTTGAGGTTTATGAGGCAGTTGTGGTTGGGGGTGGTAATGGTATTGTTGGAGTTGATGATAGTGGTACTGGTTATGCTGCTGATGCTGCTGCTGGTGTTTGTAACCTTTGCACCATATTCTTCAAAGCCACTACCCTAGCGCGAAGCTCGTTGACTTCTTCTATTACACCGGGGTGATTGTCGGTTCGGACGAGCGGATAAATAAAATCTAAAATTTGATGTAATATATAATCGTGACGAGATACTCTGGAAATGAGCGAGAACATGGTATTTCAGACAGGTTCGCCGGTAAGTGCTTCAGGTTCTTCGCCAAGAGGACAATGTAGTGGATGGAAAGGATCACCTTCTTCTTGTCTCCAATGATTAAGAAGGCTACGAACCCATCCCCAATTCATCCAGAATAGATGATGACTGATTGGTTGATCCATTCCGGTCACACTGCTTTCGGAGCTTGAGTGGGATTCCATTTCGGAATCCGAGGGACTTGAACTAATGACGAATTCCATTTCGTACGATTGAGTAAAGGATTTTTTGATATGAAATAATTTTCCAGCTATCGGATGGTATTCTAATTACATAGAAAATCTATATATATATAGCGTAAAAGATTTCGTAGATTACGGAGGAATTTATGAGATATGTCAGGCAAAGTTTACAGTAACAGATACGCTAAGATATGAATTTTGTCTATACACTATTCATGCAATTAATGCAGTAAGATGTGTCTAGACTAAGAATGATAAGCAGGCAATTTCCGACAAAAATAATAAGCAAAACTTTTGACATGCAGACACGGTCGAAGTCCAGACTCGCTAATGCATCCTAACGACTATCAGTTAGACACACTAATGCAGACCTAGTTCGCTAAGACCATCCGCTCTGATACCAACTGAAAGGACCCATTCATATACATTATAAACGATTCACAATAGTTGATTACATTGCGAGGTATTTGACCTGTATATGATACATTTTACAAACACTGCATTCATTTTTAAAAGACCATCTTTCTTTATATCGAAAATTGACAGGCATGCATACCATTTCATAATATCCACTATCCAACTATAAATTGATTTAATAATAATCTTTGATGAACTCAATGACTCGAATGCAACGTTCTTCGAAATATGCTATGAAAGACTCCAAGTGATATCTTTAAAATGAGCAAATGCACAGCGGAAGATTTCTTTAACACCTGAGAATAAACATGCTTTAAAGTATCAACCAAAAGGTTGGTGAGTTCATTAGTTTATCATAATCATTTATTTCCATCATTTTAATAGACCACAAGAATTTCATTTCCAGTTCTCATAAATATACGTCCCATGCATAGAGACAAAAATAATCATTCATATGGTGAACACCTGGTAACCGACATTAACTAGATACATATAAGAATATCCCCTATCATTCCGAGATCCTCCTTCGAACATGAAATAAATTTCGAAGTACTAAAGCATCCGGTACTTTGGATGGGGTTTGTTAGGCCCAATAGATCTATCTTTAGGATTCGCGTCAATTAGGGTGTCTGTTCCCTAATTCTTAGATTACCAGACTTTAATTAAAAGGGGCATATTCGATTTCGATAATTCAACCATAGAATGTAATTTCAATTACTTGTGTCTATTTCGTCAAACATTTATAAAAGCGCATGTATTCTTAGTCCCAAAAATATAAAGGGTAAAAAGGCAAATGAAACTCACCATACTGTATTTCGTAGTAAAAATACATATAACGTCATTGAACAAGCGCAAGGTTTGCCTCGGATTCATGAACCTAAATTAATTATATATATTTATGTGTTGGTCAATATTTGTCTAACAAATTAGGTCAAGTCATAGTGTACCACAATCCTAATGCTCGAGACTAATATGCAAAAGTTAACAAAAGTAAATTTGACTCAAAATAATTTCCAAAAATCTATACATGATTAATATATAGTTTAAATATCGTCGTTTTATATTTTTAAATATTTTTAAAAGATTTATTAGAGTAAATAATATAATTTATTTATTAATAAATAAAATTTTATATTAAATTTATATAATAAAATATACTTTTATATATATTAAGTAATAAAATTTATAGGGTTCATTTAATATTATAAAGATAATATGATAGGTATTATTAAAGTAAGTTATTACACGTAGTAAAATATGTTTGTATCACATATTTATTTGATAAAATAATATCTATATTGTTAGTAAGTAAAAGTTGTATTATTTTGTAATAATAATTATTATTATAAAAATATCAATATTTATAATTACTAAGATGACATTATGATAAAACGATAATTCTAATTATGATAACCTTAATATTTACAATAATTTTTAATATTATCTTTAAAATAATAATTCTATTTAAAATAATAATAATAATGATATTTTATAGTAACAATGACATTTCTATTAAAATGATAATTTTTGTTAAAATGATAGTTTTAATACTAACGATACTTTTAATAATAATAGTAATGATAAAAATAATAAGAACGATAATTTTATCTAAATCAATTTCTTATAATATTTTAATTTCATCATGATACTCTTACCCATTATTTCCTAATCGTTTCGTTTAATAGCTTTTAATCTTCTTTTATACCGTGTTCATAATAATGATAATAATAGTAATCAAAATAATTAGGTGTTACAAATATTTGTTTTAATTACACTAATATTAATAATGATAGTTACTATAACATTATTAACGATAATACTAATAATTATCTTAATGATAATATAGTAATAATAATAATAACAATAACAATAACCATTTTTAAATAATGATATATATAATAATAATGATAATAATAATAGTAATACCAATAATAATAATAATAATAATAATAATAATAATAATAATAATAATAATAATAATAATAATAATAATAATAATAATAATAATTGAATAATAATAATAATAATACTAATTATAACTCTAACGATAATAACGATAGTAATAATAAAAAAAATAACAATTTTTAATGATAAATCCCTTTTATTGATAAAGATAATAATAATGATAATAATAAGATAAAACTTGAATGACGATAAAAACGACGATAATAATAATCATTTTTAATAAAAATATCGAAAATTCAATTGATTATAACTTCTAATCCGTTCATCGAAACCATTCGATATCTAAAGGAAAAGTTCTTAATTTTTCACTAGCTTTCCAAGGACATGCATATCTTATACCTTATCTCAACCGCATATGTAACTAATTCAGGATTTAACATAACCTATCTAATGGCAATATCAATAGTACAAGCATGCATAATCCTATATACTCGAGCACTAGTCAGGGATACACTATTAATATATAAAAGTTAATTTATGAGTACTCACGTATCAATATTGAGATTCAATATTGCAGGAAAGGTACGTAAACGCGACGGAGATGATAAACACTAGGTTGACCTTTGACTCATGATCATAACCCCCAAGCAATACCCATAACCTCCATAGCTATAACCCATAATTTTCTTAGCTCTATCCCGCTCGAAAAACCCGTTTTGAAATAACTCGCTCATGACATCGTCGTAGTATTTTATGTATAATAATACTAATAATACTAATAATACTAATAATAATAATAAATATAATTATAGAGAGAGTGTGAGAGATAGGTAGTTAGAAAACAATTATGATCGATCATATATATATAGATATATAAATAATATAATAATATAATATAATATAATATTAAAATAAATAAAAAATATGTTAAATAGTGAGCCGCCACAAAAATATATTGACACAACATTACGCGTTTCACGTAGATAGGTACACGATCCGCGTATGGTGTCTTCATGAAAGTTGTAGATTTTTGAGTTACGGACGTCTGGACACTTGAATCACCCTTTTTCGAGTCAGTATGATTTAGTTATGATTTTTCTCGTGAAAGTGCGCATGCTTAGTGATTTCCATCATTTTAACTTGCGATCTTGAGATGAAATGTTATAGTCTTTTGGTGCCCATTAGAAATCTTTATTTTATCTTTATTTTTATTTTCATATCATTGAAAATCCATAAAAATATTTTATAATCAAATTCTATTATATCGAAAGAATAAAAAAAATTTCGTACGTTTGAAACTAAATCAAATAATACTATAAGGTTTAGTTTTTCCAAAACTACTTATATTCAATATCATTTTATTAAAAGATTTAAATAATAGAAATTGTTATATCATAAAACATTTTCATTTTATAAAGTAAAATCATATAATATATAAGTCATAATGGATTTCTAGTTTTTACTTACAGTTTATTCGTAAATCGCAGGGTTAAGTCCAAAGGACAATTAAACGTATGAAATCATTTTAAATCAACATATCCATTTGCTTACCTTGTTGACATCCATTTACATTTCATGTTCTTACTGTTAATTTTATGAAAGTTAAATAATTAACTTATCAAGAGTCACGAGAAAGTTATTGTAAAGCATGCATTGAAAATTAAACAGGAATCTCTACTAACTTTTGTCCAGTTACCGTTAATTGACACTTTTGTTCTTACTTGTAAATCACTTTACCAATCATTTCGAATACCGTTAAAAAGGAAAGGTTTTCTAAATCAAAGTGGATCTTTCAACAGAGACTCATAATCATACAATGTATCTGATAAATAAATCATTTGATATTATCTTTTAATTCCGTTGAAAAATATCTTGAAATAATTACGTTCATGTAAAGTATTATTCATCTAATACCTTGTTAACATTTTCAATTCATATAATAGATTTCGTAACTTATTTTCATATTAATCAAACCGTTTAATGTTTCATTAATATTTCTCAATTTAATAATCACACATATGTATATATTCATACATATCTATTTACACATAATTGTTCGTGAATCGTCGAGAGCAGTCGAAAGGTAAATGAATACATGAACATAGTTCAAAGTTTTTTTTGAGATTTCAACATTACAGCCTTTGCTTATCGTTTCAGAAATATTAAATCATATGAAGATAAAGTTTAAATTTGGTCGGAAATTTCCGGGTTGTCACAATGAGTTCCCAATGCTTGTTGTAATGTCTGCCAAAACCTTGAAACAAATCTGCCATCCCTATCAGAGATTATAGAGACTGGTATTCCATGTCTGGAGACAACTTCCTTCAAGTATAATCTCGCCAACTTCTCCATTTTATCATCTTATCTCATTGGCAGAAAGTGTGCTGACTTGGTGAGACGATCGACTATTACCCAAATAGTATCATAACCACTTGCAGTCCTTGGCAATTTAGTAATAAAATCCATGGTAATGTTTTCCCATTTCCATTCTGGGATTTCCGGTTGTTGGAGTAGACCTGATGGTTTTTGATGTTCAGCTTTGACCTTTGAACACGTCAAACATTCTCCTACATATTTAGCAATATCAGCTTTCATACCCGGCCACCAAAAGTGCTTCTTGAGATCTTTGTACATTTTTCCTGCTCCGGGATGTATTGAGTATCTGGTTTTATGTGCTTCCTTAAGTACCATTTCTCTCACATCTCCAAACTTTGGTACCCAAATTCTTTCAGCCCTATATCGGGTTCCGTCTTCCCGAATATTAAGATGTTTCTCCGATCCTTTGGGTATTTCATTCTTCAACTTTCCTTCTTTTACAACTCCCTATTGTGCCTCCTTTATTTGAGTAGTAAGGTTAGTACGAATAATTATATTCATAGCTTTTACCCGCATAGGTTCTCTGTCCTTTTTACTCAAAGTGTCGGCTACCACATTTGCCTTCCCCGGGTGGTAACGAATCTCGAAATCGTAATCATTCAATAACTCAATCCACCTACGCTGCCTCATGTTCAGTTGTTTCTGATTAAATATATGTTGGAGACTTTTGTGGTCGGTATATATGATACTTTTGACCCCATATAAGTAGTGCCTCCAAGTCTTTAATGCAAAAACAACAGCGCCCAATTCTAAATCGTGAGTTGTATAATTTTGCTCGTGAATCTTTAATTGTCTGGATGCATAAGCAATTACCTTCATTCGTTGCATTAATACACAACCGAGGCCTTGCTTTGAGGCGTCACAATATATCACAAAATCATCATTCCCTTCAGGAAATGACAATATAGGTGCCGTAGTTAACTTTTTCTTCAACAATTGGAACGCTTCCTCCTGTTCATCCTTCCATTCAAATTTCTTTCCTTTATGCGTTAATGCAGTCAAGGGTTTTGCTATTTTGGAAAAATCTTGGATGAATCTTCTGTAGTAACCAGCCAATCCTAAAAATTAACGTATATGCTTTGGAGTTTTCGGGGTTTCCCAGTTTACAACGGTTTCAATCTTTGCCGGATCAACCTGAATACCTTCTTTGCTCACAACATGTCCGAGGAATTGAACTTCTTTCAACCAAAATGCACACTTTGAAAACTTAGCGTACAGTTTTTCTTTCCTCAACAATTCCAGTACTTTCCTCAAATGTTCTTCATGCTCTTGATCATTCTTTGAGTAAATAAGTATGTCATCGATGAAGACAATGACAAACTTGTCAAGATACGGTCCACACACTCTGTTCATGAGGTCCATGAACATAGCTGGTGCGTTAGTCAAACCAAACGGCATAACCATAAACTCGTAATGACCGTATCGCGTTCTGAAAGCAGTCTTCGGAATATCATCCTCCTTTACCTGCATTTGATGATATCCGGAACGTAAATCGATCTTCGAATAAACCGACGAGCCTTGTAATTGATCCAATAAGTCGTCGATTCTCGGAAGTGGGTAACGGTTCTTGATGGTAAGTTTGTTCAACTCTCGGTAGTCGATACACAACCTGAATGTACCATCCTTCTTTTTGACAAACAAAACAGGAGCTCCCCATGGTGATGTACTTGGTCGTATGAAACCACGCTCTAGAAGTTCTTGTATTTGGCTTTGAAGTTCCTTCATTTCGCTGGGTGCGAGTCTGTATGGAGCACGAGCTATTGGTGCAGCTTCCGGTACAAGATCTATTTGAAATTCAACGGATCGGTGTGGAGGTAATCCCGGTAATTCTTTCAGAAATACATCGGGAAACTCTTTTGCGACGGAAACATCATTGATGCTCTTTTCTTCAGTTTGTACGTTCTCGACGTGTGCTAGAACAACATAGCAATCCTTTCGTATTAGCTTTTGCGCCTTCAAATTACTAATAAGATTTAGCTTCGCGTTGCTCTTTTCTCAGTACACCATTAAGGGTTTTCCTTCATCTCGTACAATGCGAATTGCATTTTTGTAACATACGATCTCTGCTTTCACCTCTTTTAACCAGTCCATGCCGATTATCACATCAAAACTCCCTAACTCTACTGGTATCAAATCAATCTTAAATGTTTCGCTACCCAGTTTAATTTCTCGATTCCGACATATATTATCTGCTGCAATTAATTTACCGTTTGCTAATTCTAGTATAAACTTATTATCCAAAGGCGTCAATGGACAACTTACTTTAGCACAGAAATCCTTACTCATATAGCTTCTATCCGCACCCGAATCAAATAAAACATAAGCAGATGTATTGTCAATAAGAAATGTACCCGTAACAAGCTCCGGGTCTTCTTGCGCTTCAGCCGCATTAATGTTGAAGACTCTTCCTTGGCCTTGCCCATTATTATCCCCCTGATTTGGACACATATTTTTGTAATGGCCCTTCTTCCCGCATCCGAAACAGGTAATGTCGGCATAACTTATTCCGGCATTATTTGTTTCCTTAGCCATTGATCCGTAGATTTTGCACTTTGTCACACTATGGCCCTTTCTATTACACTTAGTACACACTGCTGTACAGAGCCCAGTCGGATGGTATCCTTCAAATCTCTAGCAGAATTTCTGCCTCTTGTTGTTATTGTTGGGATTGTTGTTGTTGCGGTTGTTATTGTTGTTGAAACGGTTGTTGTAGTTGTTGCTGGGGTGGTTGTTGTTGTTGTGTTTGTTGTTGCGAAAATTGGTGTGATTGTAGTTGTGATTGTTGGGTTGATTATTGAAATTGTGACCCTTGTCACTGGTTTCTTCCCATTTCCTCTTGACTTGTTTCGTATTTGCTTCTCCGACCGCCTGTTCTTTAATCCTTTCCTCAATTTGATTTATAAGTTTATGAGCCATTTGACTTGCCTTTTGTATGGAGGCGGGCTAGTGTGAACTTATATCCTCTTGGATCCTTTCCGGTAACCCTTTTACAAATACGTCAATTTTCTCTTCTTCATCTTTGAACGCTCCCGGACACAATAGGCACAACTCTGTGAATCGTCGTTCGTACGTGGTAAAATCAAACCCTTGTGTTCGTAACCCTCTAAGCTCTACCTTGAGCTTATTGACCCCATTTCTGGGACGGTACTGCTCGTTCATTAAGTGTTTGAATGCTGACCACGGTAGTGTGTAAGCAGCATCTTGTCCCACCTGTTCTAGATAAGTGTTCCACCATGTTAACGCAGTACCCATGAAGGTATGCGTAGCGTACTTTACTTTATCTTCTTTAGTGCAATTACTTATGGCAAACACCGATTCAACCTTCTCAGTCCACTGTTTTAATCCGATTGGACCCTCGGTTCCATCGAATTCCAAAGGTTTACAGGCAGTGAATTCTTTGTAGGAGCATCCTACACGAGTTCTCGTGGCGTTAGTTCCATTGCTGGATTCAGAGTTATTGTTATTTTGCATCGCAGCCTGTACTGCGGCTATGTTTGTGATGGAATTTAACAACTTTAATAAACAACATGTTCTTAAAATATACATATTCATAAAACCATTTTTATGATTTAAAGAAAGCGGAAGCATGAATATAAGTTCATGTTAATTCGTTTAATCATTAAGTTAAACTCCATATTAATATCAAGTCATGAATCATGCTTACATATAAAACAAGTACAAGAAGAAGATTATTACCTCCTCAAGTTAATTGAGGGTGATATTGAAGAATAAGAAGGTGATAGAACCTCAAGCTATTGTGTACCAACACCACCCTTAAACTTGTTAGGAATTAAGACCCTTAATCACCTATGAACAAGCTCAAAAACCTTTGCTCCTATACCCAATTTTCTGGACAGCAGTAGGTTGAAGAGATGAAGAGAATGCAAGCCTCAAAAGCATGAAACCTCAAGAGATTATACCCCAAACTTGATACCAACACCTAGTACTTATGTTAGGATTAATTGACACTTAAAAAAACTAGCTTGCAAAGAACAAAATGAGCTCCCTTTTGACCCTCAAAGGCCACAGCTCTATTCAGCTGCAGAAGCAGTTTTTTTTTTTTGCACAAATACTTGATATCTTTGCATGTGTTTTGTGGTATTTGGTCAAGAAGCATGCTTATAGAGACTTGGAAAAGTATTGCACATTCAATGAAGAATCTTGTGCATGCTCTTAAACTCCCCATGCCACTACCATTTAAACACATATAATATACTTGGAATACAAAAACTGAATTCATAAAATCAGTTTTTTTTTTTAACATGATTTTATAAAACACATTTTATAAACTTGTATATTATTTGTTATGTATATTTTGTAAAACCAATTTTATAAAATGTAACATAACTTTAATAAATTATTTAACCTATAAATAATTAAATCCTTGTTACATAAGTTATTCCATAACTTATATAAACATATCAAGTATTATTATTTAAGAAACCGTTTCCTTAAAATTCAGGTGTCGCGTATTTAATCAATGATCCAATCGTTAAGATTAAATACCTATAAGGTGTCGGTAAGTTTGTTATTGGGTATGACCCGACTTGAATCATAACACATTAGCCACATTAATTTAATATGTCTCTCGGGCATACGAAATACCTTCAATCTCCCACTTGCACGAGAAACATAAGAAATTAATGCAAGTGATGGATACCACCTAACGACCGTCCATTACCCCCAATATGTTATGACTTTGTGCCATTCAATAACATCGTCCTCTTCGAGTTTCCATCTCGAATATGAATAGGTGAATCTTTCATTATTTCCTTTCGTCCTAGATGTCATGTTAAATCCAAGAGACACAGAGTGATCACTGTCTTTCTAGATTTAACTTTATCAGGCCTTAGACATCTGACTCTCAACGAATAAGAGGGACAAATTCCATCTTGACTACATACGTCCTAAATATGTACCTTGCATTGTACCTGAGCTCTTCCTTATGAACTACCATATTTCAGAATAGCGAAGGAAAGAATCAAGGCACAATACTTGGTAAATATCTGAACCCAATATGTATCTCAGGTCAGAGGATACAATGATATTCGCCTTTACTCAAGATTACATGTGATCAACCACAAAGGCTCCATTTAGTAAGTCTTGAGGGCGGGTCTTCCAATATTTGTATCCCACAAATATCTATAAACCTTGGTTGCAACCTTGCACCACATTCATCCCGTGAATGTATACCAATCCGAGTTCATAATAGTCTAAACCTCACATTTGCTCCCACAA
Organism: Rutidosis leptorrhynchoides; assembly: GCF_046630445.1. Taxonomy (NCBI): domain Eukaryota; kingdom Viridiplantae; phylum Streptophyta; class Magnoliopsida; order Asterales; family Asteraceae; genus Rutidosis; species Rutidosis leptorrhynchoides. The sequence goes on along the minus strand of NC_092336.1, from coordinate 77,969,622 downwards.
ACGTGATCGACTACGGAATTTAGAATAATTACTTATTCATGGATAAAATATGCAAAATAGGAACATAACTCAAAATAAATTAATACCATAATTATATTTAGTGAGTTTGAACAATTTCGTTCCGTTACAATACTTAAAACAGATCATTACCAATCACTAGAATATCGAAGCCCTAATGCACAAACATGTCCTACATGTTTTGATCCATGTAAGAGCTTCGTAAGAGGATCCGCTATATTAAGATCTGTGTGAACTTTGCGAATACATATCTTTCCTTTTTCAACTTCATCCCTTATGTAGTTGAATCTCCGCTCAATGTGACGGGTCTTTTGGTGAGCACGAGGTTCCTTGATTTGAGCAATCGCACCTTCGTTGTCACAAAAGATCTCAAGAGGGTCTTGAATGGTAGGGACCACTCCTAAGTCGTCGATGAATTTCTTCATCCATGCAGCTTCCTGAGCTGCCAATGAGGCGGCAATGTACTCTGACTCTGTAGTGGATAATGCAACAACATCCTGTTTTGAACTCTTCCAAGTGACCGCACCTCCATTTAATGTGAAGACATAACCGGATTGTGATCGAGAATCATCTCGATCAGTTTGGAAACTCGCATCTACGTAACCCTTTACAGCGAGTTCCTCCTCACCAGACCCATATATCAGAAACATATCCTTAGTCCTCCTAAGGTATTTCAATATACTTTTAACAGCAATCCAATGACTGTTTCCTGGGTTATTCTGGTATCTACTTATCAGGCTAAGAGAGCATGACACATCCGCTCTAGTGCATATCATTGCATACATGATTGACCCAATGGCAGAAGCATATGGGACTTTCTTCATTCTCTCCTGTTCATCTTTCGTGGTGGGGCACTGAGATGAACTGAGAAGTGTTCCCTTTTGAATAGGTACCAAACCTTTCTTAGAGTTCTCCATATTGAACCTTTTCAAGATCTTTTCAATGTATGCACTTTGATTTAAACCTATCAGTTTCTTGGATCTATCCCTGTAGATCCCAATCCCCAAAACGTATTGTGCTTCTCCAAGATCCTTAATGGAGAAGCATTTGCTTAACCAAGTTTTAACACCTTGCATTGCCGGAATATCATTTCCAAATAACAATATATCATCCACATATAGTACAAGGAACATGATAGTGCTCCCACTAGCTTTCTTGTATACACAAGCTTCATCACCATTTTTAATGAAGCCAAATTTCTTGGCCTCCTCATTAAAACGATGATTCCACATTCTAGATGCTTGTTTCAATCCGTAGATTGACTTCTTTAACTTGCATACCTTTTTAGGATATTTCGGATCAACAAAACCCTCAGGCTGAACCATATAGACATCTTTCTCAAGATGTCCGTTTAGGAAAGCGGTCTTGACATCCATCTGCCATATTTCATAATCATAATGAGCAGCAATGGCAAGTAATATCCTAATAGACTTTAGCATCGCCACAGGCGAAAAAGTTTCATCATAGTCAACCCCTTGAGTTTGAGTGAAACCTTTTGCTACAAGTCTAGCTTTATATGTATCCAAGTTTCCATGTATGTCGGTTTTCATTTTGAACAGCCATTTACAATCAACTAGCCTAGAGCCAGGAGGTTGCGCAACAAGTTCCCAAACTTGGTTGTCAAACATGGATTGCATCTCAGCATTCATGGCTTCCTGCCATTTATCTTTATCAATCCTTGATAAAGCATCTTGGTAGTTTATTGGTTCATCCAAATCAACCACATAGCAACCATCCATGAGAAACCCATATCTCTCAGGAGGATTACTAATCCTATCAGATCTGCGAACGTCTTGTGTATTTTGATCATCCATCTGATCACTCTCAACATTTTCATGTTGAGTGCTAGTGTCAGCCAATTGTGTATCATCTACTTGATCTTGAACCTCTTCAAGATCTATCTTCCTTTCACTTTTGCCTTCCATTAGGAACTTAGTTTCAAGGAATTCAGCCTTCCGAGCAACAAATTACATTCTGCTCGGAAGGATCATAGAAATAGTATCCCATATCATCCTTGGGATATCCTATGAAGATACACTTCGTGGATCGAGCATTCAACTTATTAGGGATGTAACGCTTAGAGTAAGCTTCACATCCCCATACCTTTAAGTATGATAGAGATGGAGGTTTTCCAAACCACATCTCATGAGGTGTTCGTTCCACTTTCTTGGTTGGGACCATATTTAAAATACGAGCCGCTGAGCATAGACAATAACCCCAGAATGATAGAGGTAACGAGCTTCTAGCCATCATAGATCGAACCATATCCATTAGGGTTCGGTTCCTCCATTCGGACACACCATTAAGCTGTGGTGTCCCGGGTGGAGTAAGTTGCGAGATAATCCCACAACTTCTAAGATGATCTTGGAAGGCATCGCTTAGGTATTCACCTCCTCTATCGGTTCGAAGTACCTTAATTGTCTTATTGAGTTGATTTTGTACTTCGTTTTGATACTCTTTGAATGCTTCAAAAGTTTCGTCCTTATGTCTTAACAAGTAGACATATCCGAAACGACTGAAGTCATCAATGAAAGTAACGAAGTATCTTTCACCATTCCTAGCTATGGGCTTAAAGGGTCCACATACATCCGAATGTATTAATCCCAATAAGTCCTTAGCCCTTTCGTAGGTCCCTTTGAAAGGTGCTTTAGTCATTTTGCCTTGTAAACAAGATTCACATACATCAAACGAGTCTAGTTCATTTGATTTCAAAAGACCATTCTTTTGGAGTGTATGCATTCGATTCTTGTTTATGTGACCAAGGCGACAATGCCATAAGTAGGAATCACTCAAATCCCTTTTGGGTTTCTTGGTGCTAATATGGTATATTGAGCTACTAGATGATGTGTCATCATGAACCAATTCATAAATTCCATTTGAAGGCGAAGCCTTAAAATAAAATACATTATCTAAATAAACGTGGATATCATCATTAACAAAATTAAGATAAAAACCACATTGTTTTAAACGGGAAACTGAAATAATGTTTCGACATAAATCCGGTGCATACAAAACATTGTTCAAAATAAGTTCCAAACCACTTGGAAGTTTTAATACAAAGTCTCCTTGAGCCTTCACTTGCACTTTGGCTCCATTACCCATAAAGAGACTTGATGTTCCCGTTTGCTTGCTACTTCTTTTGAACCCCTGCAAAGAATTGCAAATGTGAGTTCCACATCCAGTGTCTAATACCCATGTATTAGAAGAAGTAATACTAAGCCCTATATATACCATATATATGTTACCTGAGGATTGCCCCGCATCCCTCTTTTCCTTCAACTCCTTAAGGTAGACCGGGCAATTGCGTTTCCAGTGACCCATTTCACCGCAACCGAAGCACGGGTCTTCCTTGGGGTTCGCTTGTCCGGCAACCTTTTGCTTCTTGTTCTTGTTTTTGGTTGGGGTAACCATCCTCCCCTTTCCCTTGCCTTGATTGGCGGGTCCTTTCCTCTTAGCCGCCTTTGGCTTAGAGGTGTTATTACCTTTGGACCCACCATCATTGATCATTAGCACGGGTGAAGCCCTCTTACCCATGCTAGTTTCGGCCGTCCTTAACATGCCATGAAGTTCACCAATGGTCTTATCCATCCCATTCATATTGTAATTAATTACAAATTGGTCAAACCTCTTTGACAGGGAGTTTAGGATAAGATCAGTGGCTAACTCATTAGATATGTTGAGATTAAGGCGGTTTGCGCGATCAATAAGGCTTTTCATTTTGAGGACATAAGAGGATACGGATTGGGTGTCATCCATACGACATGCATGTAACGCTCGAACCATTTCGAAGCGCTCGACACGTGCTTGTTGAAGGAACATCTCCTTCAATTGCGTAATCATGTCATATGCACTATGATGTTCGAAATCCTTTTGGAGTTCGGGTATCATAGTCCCAAGCATTAGGCAAGCGACTTGCACCGAATCGGCGCAATACTTATCCCAATAAGCCATGCCTTCCGTATCATCCTCGTCGGGTTGATCGGGAATGGGGTCTTCCAATACATACGCCTTATCCTCAAGTTTGAGGACAATTCTAAGATTGCGGAACCAATCCATAAAGTTCGTATGGTTGAGTTTGTCTTTCTCGAGGAGAGACCTTAATGATAGGTTGTTTAGGTTAAGTGGTGCATTTTGCATGTTGTTGTTATTTGCGGCCATCTACAAAATTAACAAAGTTCATTTAAGTATCGATTTTAAATTTAATAAATAATACCCTTTTATATATAATTGTTTTATTAAATATTAGAATCCAACGGTAAATCAAATTTCGGTTAGGTGACCTTTATCCCGTTATTTGATTTAGCTAGGTAGTCATTTATATGACAATTGCAATCCTTTTGCAACTTCTAAATTATAGGATCATGCAATCCTTTTGCATGGCATATTTATCCCATCAACGCCTATTTGTTCCTCATGCTTCGGTGACCCTAAGTTCATGATTCCCAGATCAAGTCGTCCTACTTGTGTAAACATGTAAAATTAACATACAAGTGGTTAGGTGACCTTTATCCCACAAGCATGCGAATTTTACCTTAACCATATTAGTTAGCTCATAACGGTTAGGTGACCTTTATCCCATTATGAGTTCCCTACTATGTTTAAGTGTCCCACAAAAGGATGGCGTTAAACTTGTTTACCTTGTCGATTAAGGGATTTTAAGTTTTCGTTAATTCTAGTTTAAGAAAACATTTATGCCATACACCAACATGCATTTAGTGTATGGTTCATTTGAAATCCATTTTCAAGTCTTGTAATTTGCCAATTACTTGATATAAACCATTTTATATATATGTGATCCTTTTCTTGTTCTTAATAACCATTTATTTAGGTCTTTAGTTGCTTTTAATTTAACCAATTAAATTGTCGTCTTGCATGTTATTAATACGTCTAATTTAACCAATTAAATTGTCGTTTTGCTTGTTGTTATCTTGTGATTAATTGTATCAACCAAACATATAATACAATAAACAAACAAACAACCACACATGCAAAACAAGTATGTTCACAATCTAGCCATTTAGGTGGACATTTGTTTAGCCGAAAACAAATGTCACCGGGTTAAGGGGTAATAATACAAAGTAGGAGATTTCAAATCTCCCACTTAACCTTGCATCCATATGTTCCTTGTGTTCTTCATCATCTTGTATCTTCATTTTACAAAATATGTATCCTAATACATTGTTATCTAGAAAATGAAAATACAACCTATTCTATTTTACATGCCAAATGTAAAACAAATTACATAGCCAAAATAAATATTACATCCAATTGAATGAATTAATATTACATACCAAATGAATGTTACAAATTAACCAAACATACAACCATAACATGCATTCAACACAAGGTCAAGGCTATGATTGTGAACATAAACATGCAACCAAATATGACCAAATGAAAGAGCCCAAAAACCCATTTTGGGTCTCCTTAAAATCGGCCTAAATTCCAAACCCACCCAAACCCGACAATTTTTGCATTCCATTCTCATGCATGTACTTGAAATGCAAATATAGTGGGTTTAAAGACCATATAAGAAGCATAATCCATAGATCTCGGCTCTAGATACCATTGATGGAATTTAACAACTTTAATAAACAACATGTTCTTAAAATATACATATTCATAAAACCATTTTTATGATTTAAAGAAAGCGGAAGCATGAATATAAGTTCATGTTAATTCGTTTAATCATTAAGTTAAACTCCATATTAATATCAAGTCATGAATCATGCTTACATATAAAACAAGTACAAGAAGAAGATTATTACCTCCTCAAGTTAATTGAGGGTGATATTGAAGAATAAGAAGGTGATAGAACCTCAAGCTATTGTGTACCAACACCACCCTTAAACTTGTTAGGAATTAAGACCCTTAATCACCTATGAACAAGCTCAAAAACCTTTGCTCCTATACCCAATTTTCTGGACAGCAGTAGGTTGAAGAGATGAAGAGAATGCAAGCCTCAAAAGCATGAAGCCTCAAGAGATTATACCCCAAACTTGATACCAACACGTAGTACTTATGTTAGGATTAATTGACACTTAAAAAACTAGCTTGCAAAGAACAAAATGAGCTCCCTTTTGACCCTCAAAGGCCACGGCTCTATTCAGCTGCAGAAGCAGTTTTTTTTTTTTTGCACAAATACTTGATATCTTTGCATGTGTTTTGTGGTATTTGGTCAAGGAGCATGCTTATAGAGACTTGGAAAAGTATTGCACATTCAATGAAGAATCTTTTTCATGCTCTTAAACTCCCCATGCCACTACCATTTAAACACATATAATATACTTGGAATATAAAAACTGAATTCATAAAATCGGTTTTTTTTTAACATGATTTTATAAAACACATTTTATAAACTTGTATATTATTTGTTATGTATATTTTGTAAAACCAATTTTATAAAATGTAACATAACTTTAATAAATTATTTAACCTATAAATAATTAAATCCTTGTTACATAAATTATTCCATAACTTATATAAACATATCAAGTATTATTATTTAAGAAACCGTTTCCTTAAAATTCAGGTGTCGCGTATTTAATCAATGATCCAATCGTTAAGATTAAATACCTATAAGGTGTCGGTAAGTTTGTTATTGGGTATGACCCGACTTGGATCATAACACATTAGCCGCATTAATTTAATATGTCTCTCGGGCATACGAAATACCTTCAGTTTGCTGCAAGGAAAGCCCGGAATTCTTCCTCGCTCATATTCAGGGTGTGTCGAGTAGTTGGTGCCATTTCCTTCAAAAATAGCCAAAAGAATTTAGTTAATCATATAGAATATCAAGAGTAGTCAATAGTATTTCGTAGCATAATATGAACTTATTTATAAAAGCTTTTTCTTCATATTAGCGTTTTATAGTTTTTTTTTTCCATTCGGGTAGTACCTACCCGTTAAGTTCAAACTTAGTAGCTACTATACAATTCAACCACTACAATTCTATATGAAAAACTAATTATAATAATATTTCGCGTTCAAACTATTACACAATATTTTACAAACTTACAATACCGCTATATAGAATAAAATATAGCACACAATAACATTGAAACAAAGCAGTTTCGATGACAATCCTAGTTAATACGCAAGTCGTTCAACAAAGGCAATAAAGACACGTAGTTCATAAGTCTAAAAACAAATCATGCATTCTGGTTTTACTAAGACTACTTCCCATCCTTGGTTTTGTGGAACATAACCGTTGTGGCCGTTGATAAGACAGCATGTTGTAACATCGTCAAAGGGACGAGGGTTTCGTAATGCCCAACAGCCCCGTAACAATCTAAAAACCTTGTTTCTTACCCCAACTACTGATTCTGTTACTTGTGGGAATGTTTTGTTTAATAGTTGTAATCCGATGTTCTTTTTCTCACTTTGGTGAGAAGCGAACATCACTAACCCATAAGCATAACATGCTTCTTTATGTTGCATGTTAGAAGCTCTTTCTAATTCACGAAGTCCTATGTTGGGATAAGTTGAGTCAAAATAGGTTCTTAATTCGTAGCGTAAAATTGCACTTGGGTTTCCCGCATTTAATGCTTTAAAGAAAATACGGCATAGCTTACGGTCTCCCCAATGTGATATACCCCAACTTTCAAAGGAAAGCCTTTTATAAACTAAGGCATTCTTGGAATTTTCATCAAATGTTCTACAAACTAATTTCGCCGTAAATAATTGTGCCGACGAATTCTGACCAACTTTAGAAAATATTTCATCAATCATGTCCCTGGGTAGGTCTTCTAAAATTTTTGGTTGTCTATCCTTAACGTCCATTGTGTTTTTATACTGTAAAACAGACGAGGATTAGATTTGTAAAAGATAATTATCAAATAATACAAGCAAATTTTTTTTTTTACATACAACATAAAAGTACAAGCACACTTATATTACATATATTACACCGCATGATTACAACCCTTTATTCTGACTCGCTTGTTTCTTCTTCTTCGGACTTAGTTCGTTTAGCTAATTTTCTAGGGATATATGGTGCTCCCCGAATACGAGCTATCGTTTTCCACAATGGTTTAGAAAAACCTGGTGGTTTAGAGGTTCCCGGATTATTGTTACAATTTAGGAAATACGGATGTTGCCGATACATATAAAGTTCATTAGGGTTGGAATCAGGTTTCTCTATTTTTATACCTTTTCCCTTATTATTTTCTTTTGCCTCTTTAAATTGGGTCGAGATAATTTCTATAACATCATCGGAATCCTCATCGGGATCCGATTCATCGGAGAATTGGTAATCATCCCAATATTTTGCTTCCTTAGCGGAAACACCATTGACCATTATTAACTTTGGTCCATTGGTTGAGGATTTTCTTTTATTTAACCGTTTTTCTGTGGTTCCTAATATTTCCCCCTCCGGAACCTCTTCTTCTTCCGGTTCCTCTTCTTCTGGTTCCTCTTCTTCCGGTTCTTCTTCTTCTTCTTCCGGTTCTTCGGGAATTTGTGAATCTTCTCAATATATATTCGACTCTTCATTATTATTAGGTGAGTCAATAGGATTCGTGCTAGAGGTAGACATCTATCACACAATATCAAACACGTTAAGAGATTAATATATCACATAATATTTACATGTTAATAATATATAGTTTCCAACAAAAATATTAAGCAATCATTTTTAAAGAAAACACGGTCGAAGTTCAGACTCACTAATGCATCCTAACAAACTCGATAAGACACACTAATGCAAATTTTATGGTTCTCTAAGACCAACGCTCAGATACCAACTGAAATTTCCCATTCATATTGATTATAAACATTCCATATTAATTGATTTCGTCACGAGGTTTTGACCTCTATATGATACGTTTTTCAAAGACTGCATTCATTTTTATAACAACCATAACCTTTATTTTATCGATAAAGGTTTAAAAAGCATTACGTAGATTATCAAATAATGATAATCTAAAATATACCGTTTACACACGACCATTACATAATGGTTTACAATAAAAATATATTACATCAAAGTAAGTTTCTTGAATGTAGTTTTTACACAATATCATACAAGCATGGACTCTATTTTAGTATGCAACAGCGGAAGCTTTTAATAATCACCTGAGAATAAACATGCTTAAAACGTCAACAAAAATGTTGGTGAGTTATAGGTTTAACCTATATATTATCAAATCATAATAATAGACCACGAGATTTCTCATTTTTCATAAATATCATTACACTCGCAAGTGCATAAAAATCATTCATATGTTGAACACCTGGTAACCGACGTTAACTTAATGCATAGAATATCCCCAAAATAGAACCTCGTCTGTATAATAATCTTGAAGTACTAAACCATCCATAACCTGAATGGGGGTTGTTAAGCCCAATAGATCTATCTTTAGGATTCGCGTCAATTAGGGGCCGTTTCCCTAATTCTTAGGCTACCAGACTTGAAGGGCGATATTCGGTTTAATAATCCAACCATAGAATGTAGTTTTGCGTACTTGTGTCTATTTTGTAAAACATTTATAAAGCTGCATGTATTCTCATCCCAAAATATTAGATTTTTAAAAGTGGGACTATAACTCACTTTCACAGATTTTTACTTCGTCGGGAAGTAAGACTTGGCCACTGGTCGATTCACGAACCTATAACAAATATGTACATATATATCAATGTATGTTCAAAATATATTTACAACATTTTTAATACGTCTTACTGTTTTAAGATTATTAAGTTAGCTGTCCTCGTTAGTAACCTACAACTAGTTGTCCACAGTTAGATGTACAGAAATAAATCGATATATATATTATCTTGAATCAATCCACGACCCAGTGTATACACGTCTCAGACTAGATCATAACTCAAAGTATATATATTTTTGGAATCAACCTCAACCCTGTATAGCTAACTCCAACATTACTGCATATAGAGTGTCTATGGTTGTTCCAAATAATATATATACATGGGTCGATATGATATGTCAAAACATTTTCAAACGTGTCTATGGTATCCCAAGATTACATAATATATTAGAATACATGTATAATACAATATGAGTTAGCTAGGACATGATTAATATAGATTTGTTACGTAGCTACAACAATCAAAAAATATCCAATCTTGTTTTACCCATAACTTCTTCGTTTTAAATCCGTTTTGAGTGAATCAAATTGCTATGGTTTCATATTGAACTCTATTTTATGAATCTAAACAGAAAAAGTATAGTTTTATAGTCGTAAATATAAGTTACAAGTCGTTTTTGTAAGAGGTAGTCATTTCAGTCCAAAGAACGACGTCTTGATGACCATTTTGAAAAACATACTTCCACTTTGAGTTTAACCTTGATTTTTGGATATAGTTTCATGTTCATAAGAAAAATCATTTTACCAGAAGAACAAATTTTAAATCAAAGTTTATCATAGTTTTTAATTATCAAACCTAAAACAGCCCGCGGTGTTACTACGACGGCGTATGTCCGGTTTTACGGTGTTTTTCGTGTTTCCAGGTTTTAAATCATTAAGTTAGCATATCATATAGATATAGAACATGTGTTTAGTTGATTTTAAAAGTCAAGTTAGAAGGATTAACTTCTGTTTGCGAACAAGTTTAGAATTAACTAAACTATGTTCTAGTGATTACAAGTTTAAACCTTCGAATAAGATAGCTTTATATGTATGAATCGAATGATGTTAAGAACATCATTACTAACTCAAGTTTTGTGGATAAACCTACTGAAAAAGAGAAAAATGGATCTAGCTTCAAAGGATCCTTGGATGGCTTGAAAGTTCTTGAAGCAGAATCATGACACGAAAACAAGTTCAAGTAAGGTTTCCACTCAAAATAAGATTGTTATAGTTATAGAAATTGAATTAAAGTTTTAATATGAGTATTACCTTGAATTAGAAAGATATATTACTGTAAATAAGAAAGATTTCTTGAGATTAGATGATCACTTGAAATGGATTTGCAAGATTGGAAGTAAGCTAGCAAGATTTCTTGAAGTGTTCTTGAATGGTTGTTTTTATGATGATTAAAGCTTGTAATTGAAGCTAAAAGATGGTGAAAATGCTTGAAGATGATCAAGTATGATGTTAGGAGTATTTTGAGAGAGAATTTGGAGTGTAAGTATGAGAAAATGGAATGGAAAAATGGGGTGAAATCATAAAAACGAAATTACTTGTTATAAAGAAAAAAAAAAGATCCTTAAGTTTGTTTTTATCTCATTAGTCATACAAGTTGTTAAATAATGGTTCCACATGTTTTTAACTCTAAGATGGCTGCTAAGAATGAATGATTAAAGGTGTATATACCAATAGTAAATACATCTAGAAGCTGTGTATTGTACGAGTACAAATACGGGTGTACACGAGTAGAATTATTGATGGAAACGAATGAGAATGTAATTTTGAGCATTTTTGCTAAGTAGAAATACTTTGATATATGTCTTGAAGTCTTTCAAAAGTGTATTAATACATCTTAATAAACTGCATGTATATACATTTTAACTGAGTCGTTAAGTCACCGTTGGTCATTACATGTAAGTGTTGTTTTAAGACCTTTAAGTTAACGATCTTGTTAAATGTAATTAATTCATTGTTATTATACTTAAATGAGATGTTAAATTATTACATTATCATGATATTATAATGTATGAATATATCTTAATATGATATATATACATTAAAATGTCATTACAATGATAATCATTACATATATGCCTCGTTTCGAAATTCTTAAGTTAGTAGTCTTGTTTTATATATGTAGTTCATTGTTAACACACTTAATGATATACTTAATTATCATTTTATCGTGTTAAACATAGTGTATCAATATCTTAATATGATTCATATGTATTTAGTAAGACGTTGTTATAACGATAATCGTTATATATATCGTTTCGAGTTTCTTAATTCAATAAACTCATTTTTATGTATATCACTCATTGTTAATATACTTAGTGAGATACTTACTTATCATAGTCTCACGTTAACCATATATATATATATATATATATATATATATATATATATATATATATATATATATATATATATATATATATATATATATATATATCCATATATATATCATCATGTAGTTTTTTTACAAATTTTTAACGTTCGTGAATCGCCGGTCAACTTGGGTGGTCAATTGTCTATATGAAGCACATTTCAAATAATCAAGTCTTAACAAGTTTGATTGCTTAATATGTTGGAAACATTTAATCATACAAATATAGTTTTCATTTAATATATAACATGGAAAAGTTCGGGTCACTACAGTTTAGTATCCTAACAAGCTCAAACCCTAACATGAACAAGAATCTTAACAATTAAATTCGGAGTTAGGGCTTACCAACACTACCAAAACGTAACCAAGAACGAGATGAACAACTTTAACACTCGAGCTTTTGATCGATTCAAGCTTCTTCTTCTCCAAAACCCCAAATCTCTCTCTAGAACTCTCTCTCTCTCTAAGAATGGATGAGAGTGTTTTGTGGATGTGAAAATGATCCAAAACTAGATCCATTTCTGGTGTTAAGGTTACAGATCCGACCCCAAGTGAAAAGACACAATTGCCCTTCATTTAACTCTAATTAACAGAAAACTGAAAACTGTCGCCAGGCATGGTGCGAGGCGCGCACCCATACCTTTGCGCGGCGCGCACAAGGCTCAGCACAGTCTGTCACTTTTTAAACTTACAACACGCTTCACCCACTTTATGTATACCATTTATACTCTATGTACAATAAATATTTGGGTCTTACAACTCTCCCCCACTTAAATTCGATCACGTCCTCGTGATCTGCACCAAATACTAGAAGTTAAGCACTTCTCCCTCGAACATTTTCGCCTCCAAATGCGGAGTCACACATGTAGTAATCACGCATCCGACTTCTTGCTTCGTACACTAACGCATCATATATTACAACGAGAAAGGGTAATCACCCCTCGAGACAAAATAACCGCAACCGTTTGTTCCTACACCGAGTATCCAACTCGTATAATACCTTTCACAATCAAACCAAAAGTAGAGCAATTCACCGAAAATCATCGTCGTCACTCCTCACGATCCTACAAAACACAATCAAGCCCGACATCCATAACATCCTCCGTAAATTCTAAGATCTCACCACACGCTAATAATCACTAGCGTGCACTACCGCATCAAGCGATATCTCATACACTCGAACTCCAGAATCTCCGCTTAGGAAAATACGAAAAACACCACATATCTCTTCAAGTCCTCTCGGCTACAAATCGCAACAAGCTACAACACCCAACGCAATCTACTAAATCCACTACGTCATGAACCACGTCTTGCATTAATCCAAATTGAGAAGGATTCATGCTTCCTTAAAACTCCGTACTCCATCGGTTCATAAACATACTACTTAACCGATCGTTCCTAAATATTTTCTGGACCAAGAACCAACTTCCTCCGGCTCCATTCCCGGGTCATTCTTCAACGAATAAATTTCGGTAACCCCATCATAACACTTTAGAAGTACCACTTTCCCACCGATTGATCCGCACACGACCACCAGTCTCTAGACTAATCTAGGGCGACAATAATACACCATGTGACGATCTCTCCAAATCCATATGGACGAACACGTCATTCATCGATTTCATTGCGAGGTATTTGACCTCTATATGATACGTTTTGTAAACATTGCATTCTTTTGAAAAGGCACACCATAAATGAATATTTAAATCAAAGGTTTTCGACATCTAATGATTTCTACATATAGACAATCACCATAAATAATAGTTTACAATAGTACTTCCGTTGACAATGCAGTCAAAATAAGATACATGGTGATGATTTGGTGAATGCAACGTTTCCTTGAAAAAATATGCCATGTAAGACTCCATGCACATAGCTTGTGTAACATATAATCAAACAGCGGAAGACTTCTAGGGAACCTGAGAATAAACATGCTAACAAGTGTCAACACAAAGGTTGGTGAGTTCATAGTTTTAATGTTTCGTATAATCTGTATATAAAGGTGGATCACAAGATTTCAGTTGTTTCATCCAGAAACGTTTATCAAAATATTCTACGAAATTGAGCACCCTGGTAACTAAACTTTAACGTATATATAATTTGTACCCTTTGTATAATCATCTTAATAATACACGCAAACCAACGTGTACGCTTCTCAAATAGCATACATCCGTTAAAAGGATAGTGCTCTAGCTCGAACGGGGATATCAAGCCCTATGGATCCATATACTACTACTCGCGCCCACCAGTTCTTATAACTGGCAGTTAACAGTTACCAAAGCTAAGGGATTTTCGGTTCAAACTCAGTGTAGAATTTAGTATGTACTTGTATCCATTGCGTTTAAAATAAAGTGCATGTATTCTCAGCCTAAATATATATATTGCAAAAGCAATTAAAAAGGAATCAATAAAACTTACCTTAGCAGCATATAAAGTCGTTCACCAAAATGTGATCGAAACTCGGATTACCAAATAATCGTAGATCTCAACCTAGAGAACATATGTTGGTCAATAAACGTCTATCAAGCTAGGTCAGGTCATAGTGTATCACAATCCTAATGCTCGAGATTGACATACAAAAGTTATCCAATGTCGTTTCAAAAAGTCAATTTTGACAGTTGTTTAACAAAACGAGACGTACCTTATATAAGGATTCATTTACTCGGTTGGTAATATTCAAAAATCCAAATTATCAATCTCGTAAACGAGTTGTTTAAATCTTAATTGTAGATTCAAAAGCAATTTCAATTAACGTCAATCATAATTCAGTTGATCATATCTTTTAATCCGTTCATCGAAATTATTCGATATCTAAATGAAAAGTTATTGATTTTTCGCCAGCTTTCCAAAAACATGTATATCATATACTTTTTACCAGTAATATATGTATTTAATTCGTGATTCATTATAACTGTTTAACGACGAAATTTAGCATACAAGCATATATAAATATATATATATATACTCGAGCACTAGACATGGATACACAATTAATATATAAAAGATAAAATATGAGTGCTTACGTATAAATATTGAGATTCAATATTGTAGGAAAGTATGTAGACATAACGGAGATGATAAACACTAGATTTGATTCACAAATATACCCCTAAACATTACCCATAACCTCCTTGGCAATAACCCATAATTTCCTTAGCTCTATCCCGCTCAAAAACCCATTTTGTAGGTGACACGCTCATAACCTCGTCGTAGTATTTTAGGTATATATACTACTAATAATAATATTATAATAAGATTAATAATAATAATATTAATCTTAATAATAATAATAATAATAATAATAATAATAATAATAATAATAATAATAATAATAATAATATAAAAAATAATAATTCGGAGGAATGAACCGAGCTTTTATAGTATGTGGCCTGCTACAGTACCTCATGCGATCGCATGAGTTTTCAATGTTTTTGCCATGCGATCGCATGGCCGCCTTATCCATTTTTGTTTGCTAGTTCGTCGACATCAAATAGTGTGTACTGTAGCAAATAGTGTTACTGTAGCAAATAGTGTTTTATTGTAGCAAATAGTGTTACTGTAGCAAATCACTGTAGCAAGTCGTTTTCACTGTAGCACTGTAGCAAAATACGGTTTTCACTGTAGTACTGTAGCAAAATACGGTTTCACTGTAGCACTGTAGCAAAATACGGTTTCACTGTAGCAAATAGTGTTTACTGTAGCAAATAGTGTTTTAATGTAGCAAAGTCATTTTGCTGTAGCAAATAGTGTTTTACTGTAGGAAAGTCGTTTTTACTTGTACATATATATATATATATATATATATATATATATATATATATATATATATATATATATATATATATATATATATATATATATATATATACATACATATAATTGTTCATGAATCGTTGAGAGTAGTCAAATGTAATGAAACAGTTCTAAAATTTTGAGATTCAACTTCATAGACTTTGCTTATCGTGTCGGAAACGTTAAATCATTTAAAGATAAAGTTTAAATTTGGTAAAAAATTTCCGGGTTGTCACAGTACCTACCCGTTAAAGAAATTTCGTCCCGAAATTTGAGTGAGGTCGTCATGGCTGACAATAAAAATGTTTTCATGACAGATATGAGTTGATAAATAGAATTTTATCACCGTTGAATTATATGAATAAAACAATCCGATTTCTCGAAGCGTATGAGAGAAGTTATCGTAAAAGAGTGAAATGAAAGAATAGAGATTCGTCTTAACTTTTGACGTAGTTACGATTGATTTCCGGAATTTAAGGAATAGAAAATCTTCATAATCTAAATAAAATTTGATTCTTCAGAATTTGCGGAAATTGGGATTTTCTTTGATTAAATGCGTAATCTGCCTCGATTGCTATGTCTGATATTTCGCTATAAATTGACCTCTTCCGTTTCATTTATTTTCACCACTCCTATAATCTTCTTTCTTATTTCATACATCCCAATAGATTGTGAAAATGCTTAATCCAGTTCTGATTCTTGATGTTTTCCTGGCTATCGTATCCTTCATTCTTCTTTTTCATCTGCCACCAGAGGAAGTTATTTTCTTCTACTATTACCTTGGGGTTATAGTGTTTTTCATTCTCCCGTGTCTTTATATTGCTATACGCATTGATATACACGGTTTGAAATTTCGGGGTTGTTATCGGGCTTTATATTCTCCATTATATTTCGGAGCTTCATGCTTTCGTTTTCTATTCCCGACCTTAAGTCAAGCGGATAATGGTCCAGAATTCGTAGGTATGAAGTTTCAGATGAACATAACTAATGTTCTAAGAAAGAAATGGTAATAGTACAATCTGACTTGTCAAATTACCAGAATACCTCGAAAAAGACCGAATCATCAAGAAATATATTTTCTTGATATATTTAGAGATTATATAGAATGAAAGAGTTATGTAACATGGTTCATGATGATGGTGGGATCTGTGAACCTTTATCACGTTCCATTAGAAACTCAGCATGACTTACTGTAATATAATCACGTTGATCAAGTGTCATTATATTATACTAATTCATGCTTCAGTTCCCAACATTACTTCAAAACATCCGTTTTTCGAATTTTTCAGATTTTAGAAATTAAAATAGTTTCTTTTATGATGTAACAAAGATAGCGTGAAGAGATAAATGATTTCAGATAAGAATAGTTATGAAAATATCTTCAGAAATATGGAGGATATTTATAATGGAAGATACGATGATATCTTAGAATTTCTAATATCAGAGGTTGATGCGGAAAATCTGTCTGTGAAGGTTTAGAATAAGAAGTAAGGTTCTTACTAATGGTTTCAGCAGACACTGAATCATTTGGATTCTTTGAAGGTATATTTCGTCTTTGTGATTTGTCCACAGCCTCCTTCATGGTCTGCTCAATCCGTTTTCCAGTTCCAAACCTTCTCTTTTTCTCAGCTTTACCACCATACTATTCTTTATCATCAAACTTTTGACTGTTAAGGTCGTTTACAGTTTTTGCTACTTCATCAGCATTGTTCCAATTTCAGAGAACTATTTCATAGTTTGGGATGTTTTTCAGAAACTTCACATTCGAAGTATGTAAGTCTAGAAGATAGATGTTATCTATATATAACTGTTGTCGTAGAAAATGCTGCGAGATTCAAAATACTGATTGCTAATTCCCGGTAGTTGGTATGGCAATTACCGTTACAAGATGTGGATGAGTACATGATAGGGTTTCAATGAGTATAATGACTTTTCGGAAGGTCAAAGATCAATGAAGTTGTTGGTAAATTTACTGCTAATGTGGTGGAACATAAAAGGTTCTCAAGTAACAAAAATTTACTGCTAGTTCGTCGACATCAAATAGTGTTTTACTGTAGCAAATAGTTTTTACTGTAGCAAATAGTGTTACTGTAGCAAATAGTGTTTTACTATAGCAAATCACTGTAGCAAGTCATTTCACTATAGCACTTTAGCAAAATACGGTTTCACTGTAGTAAATAGTGTTTACTGTAGCAAATAGTGTTTTACTGTAGCAAAGTCATTTTACTGTAGCAAATAGTGTTTTACTGTAGGAAAGTCATTTTTTCTTGTACATATATATATATATATACATACATATAATTGTTCATGAATCGTCGAGAGCAGCCAAATGTAATGAAACAGTTCTAAAATTTTGAGATTCAACTTCATAGACTTTGCTTATCGTGTCGGAAACGTTAAATCATTTAAAGATAAAGTTTAAATTTGGTCAAAAATTTCCGGGTTGTCACACACCACATGCTAAACAATACATCAACACTTGACACAGGGTTTCTCCTTCAAACCCTACAACACAATCACACGAGACGGCTTACTAGTACTAGCATGGAGACTATTCATATACTAGAATCCCGTCAACAACGAATTATCATCATAACAATTCGTGATTTGCCCCACGACTCACAAAATAGTCACCAAATCCGGGTGAACCTTCCTACCTAGACCGTCCGTTAAGGATGGCCTCGACATTTCAATGCAACCTACGGGTCACATCACTATGGTACACACTCTCGCAACTAAAACAACTTCTGCGTGTCTCTATGTGAGACAATCAGAACCGACGCTCTCGCCTCACAATCATCCATTAAGTGGTGTAATCCACTTGACAATTTTCACGATCACGTTTTCCGACAGGGAAAATACAGTATCCACCACAATATCGAACTTGTACCTATTCGACAATACGATCCAAGTCTAATAGCAACCCAGATTTTACATTTCGGGAGCACCTGCAACAACTTCATTATCTCGCCTCCGTGACTCCAACTTCGCACTTGGTCTCTTACCGCACTTTGGTGCTACACGACCACCTTACCTAAGAAGTCTTACACTTCACTTGATCTAACACCACCAGAGCTTCCTCATACATTAGTAAAAACTCCCCCACTTAGGATTTAGCTCCATACTCTCACCACAAAGATGATAACATCCCGCGGAATTGTCATTCCATGACACACATGACCATCATGATTGTTAGTCATACACACCAAATCACTGTAAATTCACCTTAGGCTCTCAGAGCCGTCATAGACACTCACTAGAGATGTCGTACGCGCGACGACATCGCACCTTCGTACCACGATTAACAACTAATAGCCCTTCATCGTTCGCAAAGCGAACACCACCAAAATCCTATGTACGCCTCTAAGCCTAGGCATACGCCACTCCGCTTAATCGGTCATGCATCTCAGTCGAGATCACCTAACCTTTCCCGCAACGAAGCTTTATTTACAATTGCTCACTCTCATGGAGAAGAGTGACCAACTCGACACAATAATTGCATCGACCGTAACATCAACACTTCATCATAACCTTCGGCCTAATCGACCATTAAGTCCATCACTGACTCACCGGTCATCTTTACCCGTCTATCACTTAAGAGCAACAAGCTTCGCTCACCCGTCACTTCATAAGAAGTATTTACCGCAATGCTCTTAAACTTTAACTTTTACAACCGTCGAATTACTATCACTCGTCGATCACTATTATAACCTTCGATGCTTCCAAGGGTATCTCACGGGCACCATAAGCACAAAGTGATCACACCATCACCGGAGTTGAACATTACACTAGCAGGTATAAAAAGGCACCTGACGTCGTGTCATGCACACTCACACCGTAACCTATCGAGATTTAGAAACTCGATCTTTGGGTTCCATACACCCGACATCACCTACCTCTCATAATAATGACCTGAAGTCATACCTTCCTGAAAGACCTTATGGTTTATTGTCTTATCGAAAGCTTCTACCGATCACACACTACCCGTATTTTCCACAAGGCCAAACGATATAGCCTAACAAAAACTTCCATCTAATGCTAAGAGGTGATTGGAACACCAAGTCTTACACCCTTCCAAATATCGACACAACCACTACAACAAGGGATATTCCGTTAGGAATGTTACCCTATAATCCATAACACACTAACGCGTCCATTGTCATACGGATCTCACTCCTATGAGTTTAATGACCCGAAGACTCCTCGATTTTCAAATTCCAAGACGACTCATAACTAGAATCCTCAAGCGATTCTCTAACCTCACACTCTACGGAGTGTAACCCAATTCTACAATCATTAGACTTGATACGTCCCATTATGAGATTTAAGTCTTCGTCGCACACACATACACTAATTGGTTATCCTAGTTACTATGAGTAACTACAACCAAAGACAATCTCAAATAATGCACCAGTATGAGTCAATCAGAACCGACGCTCTCGCCTCACAATCATCCATTAAGTGGTGTAATCCACTTATCAATTTTCACGATCACGTTTTCCGACAGGGAAAATACAGTATCCACCACAATATCGAACTTGTACCTATTCGACAATACGATCCAAGTCTAATAGCAACCCAGATTTTACATTTCGGGAGCACCTGCAACAACTTCATTATCTCGCCTCCGTGACTCCAACTTCGCACTTGGTCTCTTACCGCACTTTGGTGCTACACGACCACCTTACCTAAGAAGTCTTACACTTCACTTGATCTAACACCACCAGAGCTTCCTCATACATTAGTAAAAACTCCCCCACTTAGGATTTAGCTCCATACTCTCACCACAAAGATGATAACATCCCGCGGAATTGTCATTCCATGACACACATGACCATCATGATTGTTAGTCATACACACCAAATCACTGTAAATTCACCTTAGGCTCTCAGAGCCGTCATAGACACTCACTAGAGATGTCGTACGCGCGACGACATCGCACCTTCGTACCACGATTAACAACTAATAGCCCTTCATCGTTCGCAAAGCGAACACCACCAAAATCCTATGTACGCCTCTAAGCCTAGGCATACGCCACTCCGCTTAATCGGTCATGCATCTCAGTCGAGATCACCTAACCTTTCCCGCAACGAAGCTTTATTTACAATTGCTCACTCTCATGGAGAAGAGTGACCAACTCGACACAATAATTGCATCGACCGTAACATCAACACTTCATCATAACCTTCGGCCTAATCGACCATTAAGTCCATCACTGACTCACCGGTCATCTTTACCCGTCTATCACTTAAGAGCAACAAGCTTCGCTCACCCGTCACTTCATAAGAAGTATTTACCGCAATGCTCTTAAACTTTAACTTTTACAACCGTCGAATTACTATCACTCGTCGATCACTATTATAACCTTCGATGCTTCCAAGGGTATCTCACGGGCACCATAAGCACAAAGTGATCACACCATCACCGGAGTTGAACATTACACTAGCAGGTATAAAAAGGCACCTGACGTCGTGTCATGCACACTCACACCGTAACCTATCGAGATTTAGAAACTCGATCTTTGGGTTCCATACACCCGACATCACCTACCTCTCATAATAATGACCTGAAGTCATACCTTCCTGAAAGACCTTATGGTTTATTGTCTTATCGAAAGCTTCTACCGATCACACACTACCCGTATTTTCCACAAGGCCAAACGATATAGCCTAACAAAAACTTCCATCTAATGCTAAGAGGTGATTGGAACACCAAGTCTTACACCCTTCCAAATATCGACACAACCACTACAACAAGGGATATTCCGTTAGGAATGTTACCCTATAATCCATAACACACTAACGCGTCCATTGTCATACGGATCTCACTCCTATAAGTTTAATGACCCGAAGACTCCTCGATTTTCAAATTCCAAGACGACTCATAACTAGAATCCTCAAGCGATTCTCTAACCTCACACTCTACGGAGTGTAACCCAATTCTACAATCATTAGACTTGATACGTCCCATTATGAGATTTAAGTCTTCGTCGCACACACATACACTAATTGGTTATCCTAGTTACTATGAGTAACTACAACCAAAGACAATCTCAAATATACATACATATAATTGTTCATGAATCGTTGAGAGTAGTCAAATGTAATGAAACAGTTCTAAAATTTTGAGATTCAACTTCATAGACTTTGCTTATCGTGTCGGAAACGTTAAATCATTTAAAGATAAAGTTTAAATTTGGTAAAAAATTTCCGGGTTGTCACAGTACCTACCCGTTAAAGAAATTTCGTCCCGAAATTTGAGTGAGGTCGTCATGGCTGACAATAAAAATGTTTTCATGACAGATATGAGCTGATAAATAGAATTTTATCACCGTTGAATTATATGAATAAAACAATCCGATTTCTCGAAGCGTATGAGAGAAGTTATCGTAAAAGAGTGAAATGAAAGAATAGAGATTCGTCTTAACTTTTGACGTAGTTACGATTGATTTCCGGAATTTAAGGAATAGAAAATCTTCATAATCTAAATAAAATTTGATTCTTCAGAATTTGCGGAAATTGGGATTTTCTTTGATTAAATGCGTAATCTGCCTCGATTGCTATGTCTGATATTTCGCTATAAATTGACCTCTTCCGTTTCATTTATTTTCACCACTCCTATAATCTTCTTTCTTATTTCATACATCCCAATAGATTGTGAAAATGCTTAATCCAGTTCTGATTCTTGATGTTTTCCTGGCTATCGTATCCTTCATTCTTCTTTTTCATCTGCCACCAGAGGAAGTTATTTTCTTCTACTATTACCTTGGGGTTATAGTGTTTTTCATTCTCCCGTGTCTTTATATTGCTATACGCATTGATATACACGGTTTGAAATTTCGGGGTTGTTATCGGGCTTTATATTCTCCATTATATTTCGGAGCTTCATGCTTTCGTTTTCTATTCCCGACCTTAAGTCAAGCGGATAATGGTCCAGAATTCGTAGGTATGAAGTTTCAGATGAACATAACTAATGTTCTAAGAAAGAAATGGTAATAGTACAATCTGACTTGTCAAATTACCAGAATACCTCGAAAAAGACCGAATCATCAAGAAATATATTTTCTTGATATATTTAGAGATTATATAGAATGAAAGAGTTATGTAACATGGTTCATGATGATGGTGGGATCTGTGAACCTTTATCACGTTCCATTAGAAACTCAGCATGACTTACTGTAATATAATCACGTTGATCAAGTGTCATTATATTATACTAATTCATGCTTCAGTTCCCAACATTACTTCAAAACATCCGTTTTTCGAATTTTTCAGATTTTAGAAATTAAAATAGTTTCTTTTATGATGTAACAAAGATAGCGTGAAGAGATAAATGATTTCAGATAAGAATAGTTATGAAAATATCTTCAGAAATATGGAGGATATTTATAATGGAAGATACGATGATATCTTAGAATTTCTAATATCAGAGGTTGATGCGGAAAATCTGTCTGTGAAGGTTTAGAATAAGAAGTAAGGTTCTTACTAATGGTTTCAGCAGACACTGAATCATTTGGATTCTTTGAAGGTATATTTCGTCTTTGTGATTTGTCCACAGCCTCCTTCATGGTCTGCTCAATCCGTTTTCCAGTTCCAAACCTTCTCTTTTTCTCAGCTTTACCACCATACTATTCTTTATCATCAAACTTTTGACTGTTAAGGTCGTTTACAGTTTTTGCTACTTCATCAGCATTGTTCCAATTTCAGAGAACTATTTCATAGTTTGGGATGTTTTTCAGAAACTTCACATTCGAAGTATGTAAGTCTAGAAGATAGATGTTATCTATATATAACTGTTGTCGTAGAAAATGCTGCGAGATTCAAAATACTGATTGCTAATTCCCGGTAGTTGGTATGGCAATTACCGTTACAAGATGTGGATGAGTACATGATAGGGTTTCAATGAGTATAATGACTTTTCGGAAGGTCAAAGATCAATGAAGTTGTTGGTAAATTTACTGCTAATGTGGTGGAACATAAAAGGTTCTCAAGTAACAAAAATTTACTGCTAGTTCGTCGACATCAAATAGTGTTTTACTGTAGCAAATAGTTTTTACTGTAGCAAATAGTGTTTACTGTAGCAAATAGTGTTTTACTATAGCAAATCACTGTAGCAAGTCATTTCACTATAGCACTTTAGCAAAATACGGTTTCACTGTAGTAAATAGTGTTTACTGTAGCAAATAGTGTTTTACTGTAGCAAAGTCATTTTACTGTAGCAAATAGTGTTTTACTGTAGGAAAGTCATTTTTTCTTGTACATATATATATATATATACATACATATAATTGTTCATGAATCGTCGAGAGCAGCCAAATGTAATGAAACAGTTCTAAAATTTTGAGATTCAACTTCATAGACTTTGCTTATCGTGTCGGAAACGTTAAATCATTTAAAGATAAAGTTTAAATTTGGTCAAAAATTTCCGGGTTGTCACACACCACATGCTAAACAATACATCAACACTTGACACAGGGTTTCTCCTTCAAACCCTACAACACAATCACACGAGACGGCTTACTAGTACTAGCATGGAGACTATTCATATACTAGAATCCCGTCAACAACGAATTATCATCATAACAATTCGTGATTTGCCCCACGACTCACAAAATAGTCACCAAATCCGGGTGAACCTTCCTACCTAGACCGTCCGTTAAGGATGGCCTCGACATTTCAATGCAACCTACGGGTCACATCACTATGGTACACACTCTCGCAACTAAAACAACTTCTGCGTGTCTCTATGTGAGACAATCAGAACCGACGCTCTCGCCTCACAATCATCCATTAAGTGGTGTAATCCACTTGACAATTTTCACGATCACGTTTTCCGACAGGGAAAATACAGTATCCACCACAATATCGAACTTGTACCTATTCGACAATACGATCCAAGTCTAATAGCAACCCAGATTTTACATTTCGGGAGCACCTGCAACAACTTCATTATCTCGCCTCCGTGACTCCAACTTCGCACTTGGTCTCTTACCGCACTTTGGTGCTACACGACCACCTTACCTAAGAAGTCTTACACTTCACTTGATCTAACACCACCAGAGCTTCCTCATACATTAGTAAAAACTCCCCCACTTAGGATTTAGCTCCATACTCTCACCACAAAGATGATAACATCCCGCGGAATTGTCATTCCATGACACACATGACCATCATGATTGTTAGTCATACACACCAAATCACTGTAAATTCACCTTAGGCTCTCAGAGCCGTCATAGACACTCACTAGAGATGTCGTACGCGCGACGACATCGCACCTTCGTACCACGATTAACAACTAATAGCCCTTCATCGTTCGCAAAGCGAACACCACCAAAATCCTATGTACGCCTCTAAGCCTAGGCATACGCCACTCCGCTTAATCGGTCATGCATCTCAGTCGAGATCACCTAACCTTTCCCGCAACGAAGCTTTATTTACAATTGCTCACTCTCATGGAGAAGAGTGACCAACTCGACACAATAATTGCATCGACCGTAACATCAACACTTCATCATAACCTTCGGCCTAATCGACCATTAAGTCCATCACTGACTCACCGGTCATCTTTACCCGTCTATCACTTAAGAGCAACAAGCTTCGCTCACCCGTCACTTCATAAGAAGTATTTACCGCAATGCTCTTAAACTTTAACTTTTACAACCGTCGAATTACTATCACTCGTCGATCACTATTATAACCTTCGATGCTTCCAAGGGTATCTCACGGGCACCATAAGTACAAAGTGATCACACCATCACCGGAGTTGAACATTACACTAGCAGGTATAAAAAGGCACCTGACGTCGTGTCATGCACACTCACACCGTAACCTATCGAGATTTAGAAACTCGATCTTTGGGTTCCATACACCCGACATCACCTACCTCTCATAATAATGACCTGAAGTCATACCTTCCTGAAAGACCTTATGGTTTATTGTCTTATCGAAAGCTTCTACCGATCACACACTACCCGTATTTTCCACAAGGCCAAACGATATAGCCTAACAAAAACTTCCATCTAATGCTAAGAGGTGATTGGAACACCAAGTCTTACACCCTTCCAAATATCGACACAACCACTACAACAAGGGATATTCCGTTAGGAATGTTACCCTATAATCCATAACACACTAACGCGTCCATTGTCATACGGATCTCACTCCTATGAGTTTAATGACCCGAAGACTCCTCGATTTTCAAATTCCAAGACGACTCATAACTAGAATCCTCAAGCGATTCTCTAACCTCACACTCTACGGAGTGTAACCCAATTCTACAATCATTAGACTTGATACGTCCCATTATGAGATTTAAGTCTTCGTCGCACACACATACACTAATTGGTTATCCTAGTTACTATGAGTAACTACAACCAAAGACAATCTCAAATAATGCACCCACTACGTAGGGTGACTAAATATGCGCCGAACTCGTGAGTTGGCTCCCTCACTTAACTAACTGAATCCACCGTAATACTTCCCGACTTGTAATTGAACTCGATGTGACAACAAGCAAATCACCCGAGACAACTATAACCTAGGAACCAATAAAAGATCCCTCATTTATCTCGAATCTACCCCAACCATGCCACGTTTCCTCCGTTCGGTACTCGTCATGTCATGCTTGATGTCAAGATACACTTTTGTAATAATGGTGATCGGTCACTATTACAAATGTGTACCTTACCATTTTCACATGGTCATGCAAAGTACTTTACTCGGACTGACGCAACATTCACACCAAATAACTCCCGATAACTCCTAGTACCCGAATGACCAAAGTCCATACCGCGAACTTGATCACTCAAAACCGTCAAACATTCGAATCTCTCCAATAGATTCATCCCTAGAACACCGCATCAAATAGATACCTGTATATATATACACCTATATGCAATATAATAATAAACGTACACAAGTACACCACAACAACAAGTCAACATACAACCTAGGTGACTGTCACTAAAACAACGTCCAAGTTCGCGTACTTACATTAGGTACTAGCTATCTAAGGCACTAATTTACACACGAAATAAGGCCCTACATAATCCCGCATTGGACAAACACAAGTCCTAGTTAGTCACCTAATCTAAGGCACTAACAATTCTCAATCCGACCCGTATTCCTACAAGTCCCGCAAATAATGCATAACCGCCAATAAGTCTAAGACTAGGCACCTATTCCAAGGTCACCTAAGTCCCTTAGACTATGCTCTGATACCACTTGTAACGACTCAACCCATTATCCAATCGAATAAGCAACAAAAGATTTTATTTTTTTTAAGCAGGTAGGGTGCACGGTGCGCAACCCCCTCTATGCGCGGCGCGCACAGAGCCTTTCAGCTTCTGTTCGAATTTCCCAATTTTGGTTTAAAGATCTGCCGCTTCCCGACCCTTTTAGGTGAAACGCTTTTCACAACACATTATAATAGTTAAAACTTACACGTTCCAATAATAAAATGAGTTTTACAACACCGGGCCCACATATGCCCAAATTACCATTAAGTACAAAAATACAAGTTTCAACCCAATCTTCATTTAGACGAATTAGGACTCTATAACCCAACCCGATACCAAGAGCATAATCCCGGGGACTACCAAATCCCCAATCCGCGTCCACAAATCCAAAAGCTACCCCCATCGAACCCAAGCGCTCCTACGCAACTAGTCTAGCAACTAGCTAGCTTCATAACACAATACCTGTAAAAAGGTAAACAACGAGAGGGGTAAGCTAAATGCTTAGTGAATGCAATAGTTATACGCATAAATATATAACCTACTTACTTGCAATCACATACACAAATACCTCATCCACGCTAGCATTTTAAATTAGCATACCATCTCAAAGTACAACGCTAAATTCCCGATATCACGAGCTAGCACAAACGATAGCATATAACACGAACAATATATTATGCTATACTACAACACATAACCATGGTTAACCAATCGTACAAGGAATGGTACTTGAATTTATCATCGGTGTTCATAACAACCATTAGAGTACTTAACACATCGTACACTAATCCCACGGGTGGCATCTTAACACGTCGATGCTTCACCCCGGTTGACATCTTAACACATCGACACTTCACCCGTGATAGTTCTTGGAGTGGCATCTTAACACATCGATATGTCTTAACACGTCGACACTTCACTCTTCATATTGCTTGGGGTGGCATCTTAACACATCGATACTTCACCCCGGATGGCGTCTTAACACGTTGACACTTCATCCGTTACTTTCTTGGAGTGGCATCTTAGCACATCGATACTTCACTCCGGGTGGCGTCTTAACACATCGACACTTCACCCCGGGTGGCGTCTTAACACATCGACACTTCACCCGTCATATTACTTTGAGTGGTGTCTTAGCACATCAACACTTCACTCGTCACGTGAAATGTGGTGTCTTAGCACATCGACACTTCACATCTCACGCTACAACAAATAAATACATTATATACCTACTTATATAATTATTCCACTCACCTTGAAATGCCCGCACAAGTCATATATGTAAATCGTCTCCAAACACGACCGAGCAAGCTTTTACCTATAATACGCATATAGATATACACACAATCAACATACATTCTCTACAAGAGAATTCGACTTCAACACCCTTAACCAAGGGTTTATACCTACCTCCACAAACCGCCCATTTAGACAGCTAAAGGGGACTTCACCAATTACCACTTCGGGTGGTAATTCTGACCCATTCAAACAAGTACAATTTAACCTCGTTTATACTTGACGCCATTTAAACCAACCTAGGTCTTAACACTAAATTACTACTTAGTTAGTAATCATACCAAACGCCATTTAACACTTAACAAAAGTGCTTATCATTCAATTAATCCAAAATTAGTGTCATAACCAAATTCAACCCAATTCAATTCACCCATTTTGACATAAGTCCCGAAAATGCCCAAAATCACTAACGGCTAGTGATTATATTTTCAAAACACCAATTAACTCCTAAATCGAGTATTTACACACTTGATTCACCAAAACTTAACTCAAAACTCATTTCGACACCAAACCAAGTCAACACCCATTTTGACTAGCAAACTTGTTCTTTAAGAACATCAAAACACTAACACATTATAATATAGTGATTTAACACCCAAACCATGATAAATACTTCCAAATTCATCATCAAACCCTAAACCCACAATAATCGGGTTTACTTACACTAGCAATACAACAAAACCCCCAATTTCATGAGAAATGGGGTTTAGAACCCTAACAAGCTCAAACCCTAACATGAACAAGAATCTTAATAATTAAATTCAGAGTTAGAGCTTACCAACACTACCAAAACGTAGCCAAGAATGAGATGAACAACTTTAACACTCGAGCTTTTGATCGATTCAAGCTTCTTCTTCTCCAAAACCTCAAATCTCTCTCTAGAACTCTCTCTCTCTCTCTCTCTCTCTATCTCTCTCTCTCTAAGAATGGATGAGAGTGTTTTGTGGATGTGAAAATGATCCAAAACTAGATCCAATTCTGGTGTTAAGGCTACAGATCTGACCCCAAGTGAAAAGACACAATTGTCCTTCATTTAACTCTAATTAACAGAAAACTGAAAACTGTCGCCAGGCATGGTGCGCGGCGCGCACCCATACCTTTGCGCAGCGCGCACAAGGCTCAGCACAGTCTGTCACTTTTTAAACTTACAACACGCTTCACCCACTTTACGTACACCATTTATACTCTATGTACAATAAATATTTGGGTCTTACATGAATGTCATTCTACTTCACCCAGAGGTCTCATTTATCTTTGAATGGGTCGATTTGGTTACAGTTTGTCTTCATAGGATCAAAACAAAAAAGGTTTAAAACTTTGCTATAAGTTAAATGGGTCGAAACCAAATATTTACAACCTCCTAAATTGCGCTATTCATAGGGCTGTAAACGAGCCGAGCCAAGCCCGAGCTTGGTAGTGTTCGAGCTCGGCTCGTTTAGTTTTCAGAAAGCTCGAGCTCGGCTCAGTTCGAGCTTTTAATTTTTAGCTCGAGCTCGGCTCGTGATTCATGTAAAAAGCTCGAGCTCGGCTCGTTATAAGCTCGTTAATTATGTAAACTAAATTTAGCTCGGCTCGTTAAACAAAGCTCGAGTTTGTTAAGTGATTTGAAGAATGGACCTTGATGTTTGCTGAAAAAGATTAGTGGTTTGAAAAGAAGAAATAGTAGAAATAATTTGAAATGTTGAGATGAAACATACTACCTTGCGAAAATTTGAAGATGCATATTTGAAATGTTGTTGAAATTCAAAAATTGCATGAAGAATGAAAATGTAGATGAAGGAAATTACCACTACCAATCTCTTTGCTGGTAGGAGTATTAATTATTATTACTGATAAAAACTTCAAATGGTGAATAATATCGGAAATTGTATAGAAAACTGAAACGTCTATAGTCAGGAGGAGTGAGGTTTAATCTTTATTGGCTTTTCGTCATTGGGAATCAAAGTTAAGTTTTCTATATGTTGGTGCATAAAAGGCCCGAGTTCGGATCAACCAAACAAGTTGGGCCCGTCGATCAACTGTCAGCCCAATCGAGTATATAAGGGAGATTATGTAGTCATTTATGGCTAATCACCCTATTAAGTTCCATGAGTGTTTCTCTCTACC
This sequence comes from Rutidosis leptorrhynchoides, assembly GCF_046630445.1. Lineage (NCBI taxonomy): Eukaryota > Viridiplantae > Streptophyta > Magnoliopsida > Asterales > Asteraceae > Rutidosis > Rutidosis leptorrhynchoides. Next base: position 77,939,201 of record NC_092336.1, on the reverse strand, counting down.
AAAAACAGATCTGAAAAACCGACAAGTCGAATTAACGACTCTAGACATCGATCTAATCAATCATTCTTGATTGGTTCGACTAAATAGACACCCGAACGTCACGAAGTTGCTAGAAAATCGATCCGAATATCCAAATAGCTCCAACAAAGTGGTATCAGAGCTGGAGTTGTAGGATTGAATTGTTACAGCGAATAATCGTTTTTGAGTTGTTAAAAAAAATTGAATTTTTGGTATTTTTCACGTTTTTATACAAAAATTGCAAAAATCATTTTTTGGGTGTTTGTATTCGAAATTGATTAGTGTTTTACGTTCCTGGTAATCGTACAAACCTTCTCCAATTTACAGATTTCATTTTCGATTCGTATTCATCAAGAAATCTAAGATTTTGTGTTTAAAAAGTCAATTTTTTCTTCAATTCGTTTTCATAGATCGAGTATTTATTTTGAAAATCTAAAATTCCAGAAGTGTTAGAAATCGTTTATTACCTCTATCTGCAAGTTTTCAGGTTTTAATTCTTTGTTTTGAGTCATCTCCGCCGTTCGACCACCGAGAGCCACCACCCGCCGCCGGAATCTGGAAAAACATCAAGAACACCTTCATTTTTTACCTCAACCAAGTGTCTAACTCCCTCGACCAATTGTGTCACTCCCTCGACCGTTTTTCACCCTCAATCGACCGATTGTCTCACTCACACGGCCGATTGTCTGAAATACCAATTTTATGAAATTGTAACGAAGTGCTGCCGGATTTTCGACTGATAGCTTCTATCAATTGAAGGTAACTATACTCTGAGGACCATCGATCGATTAGGATTCTGGTTTTTAAGGGAAGAAAAAAAAAATTTAGTTGAAATTGCAGTAGCAGTTGTGCGTTTCTTTTTTGAAGAAGAAGACAACTACTTTGAATACTTTAAAAGAATTTAGTTGCGTATCCTTTCAGAAGTTAACTGACAGTTTAGTGGTTGAGTGTGTTGTTGGTGTGCAAGTGGTCACAGGTTCAATCCTTTGCTGCTTCTTCTTTTTTTCACCTTATGTACCAGCAGTCCACCAGGCCTACTTTGTCAATATTATCAAAGCCCAAGTTATTAAAGGCTAAATTAAACAAGTCAAGCCCAAGTTGTATATTTATTATCAAGTGCAAAAGATTTGTTACCAGGCCCATCTTAAGATTATGAGCCCACTGAGTTCAAAAGTCCAAGTCCACACCATTTAATTTCTAATTGACTCAGTTAGATTTTTTTACAAAAGGACTTAACGGACTAACGGTACAAGGAAAACTTGATACGTTTATCCAGTTGAATCCGATAGTCAATTCTTGGCCATTTTTGTCGCTATTTCACGAGTTTTTGTCAAATTTCAAGATATTCAAATGTTTTACTCGTGTAACGAAATGAAGGAAGAGAATGGAAGGGCTTTGAAATAGGAATGGAAAAATTTTACGGCATGGTGGACTGAGAGTTTAGAAGATACGATAGCAAGGTATTGTCGTCTATTGTCCGAAATGAAAAATTGTGGAATCGAGGTGACACAATCTAAAGCTGTAAAAGTTCTAAAAAATGGATTGCCTAATGAATGGGATGCATATATTGAGCAGATTGAATCGAGAGCTTGGGCTACAAATAATGTTTTCACTCTCAATTCTTTTATTTCCAAGTTGAGAAAGAAAGAATTGGAACAATGTATTAGAGGGAATATGCTTCAAGATTCTAAGATAAATGTTGAATATGCATCCAGATCTAAGAATGAGGTTGAGATTATTAGTGTTTGCTTTAAAGACGAATCTTCAAGTAATCATGGTGATGCTGCTACTGAGATTGAAAATCCGACCAGGGAAGAAGAGCCAATTATGAATGCTGCTGCTGATAGTATTGAGAAGCTGGAGATAGTGTCAGACAGTTCTGGGTCAGAGTCTAAAATCGAGGTCTTGAACTCGACAACTAACTGTGCATTCATGGCCAACACCTCGAGTAATGATAAGGTATGCAATGAATCTACTTTTGTTTGTTCTAAATGTTGTGAATTTGAACATGAAATTTCTAGACTTGAATGTGTCATTTCTAAGCTTAGTGAAATTCCTGTAACTTGTGCAAATTGTCCAAAACTTAAGCTTGAACTTAAGAACTTAAGTTTAGACAATCAGACAAATAAGAAGAATTATCAGGATGCAGTGTATTATCTGAATAAGCAAAAGGAGTACATAGATGTTATTCATACTTCGGAAAATCAGGTAGGTCATTTGAAAGAAACTGTCATAGATGATCAGAAGGCCATAACTATCTACTTGAATCAGATAGAGAGCCTTAAGGAAGAAAAATAGTCTTATAAGTTGAAATATGAATCAGAAAAGGCTAGAATTGATAATTGGCAAAGATCAGCGTATGTGTTGCAGACTTTTAATCCTCCTAAGAATGATAAACACCAAGGTCTAGGTTACAATCAGTGCCCACCTCCTTTTAGGAATGAATACATCAATAAGCCTAGTGAGAAGTGTAGAAGTGATATCCTTGAACAACAACATGCTGAGTCTAAGGAGAAACTTGTTGAGTCTAAGAGTGAGAAGATAGAGATTAAGAAACCTGTAGAGGTTGTCTATGAGACAGAGTCTGACACTGATATAGACACGGAGAAGGACAACAAACCATTCCGACTCGTGACTAAACCCATCACCATTTTGAAATATCCTGAGAATGTTTGTAGGGTTAGTGCTAGTAAGAAACCAAAATCAAGAACAGTTGAGAAGTCTAGGAATCCTAAGGAGAAGCTTATGTTTCAAAAACCTATTAAGTATGAGAAAGGACTGAACTTAGAGAAGGAGTATGTTCTTACTCCACCACCTGAAGAACTTATTCAGAGTGAGGGTTATATGACTAGCAGTGTGTCTAAGTTTGTTGAGGAAGTTCTTATTAGTGATGTGAAATGTCCCGTTCATATAGATTATAAACGTTCCATATTAATTGATTTCGTTGCGAGGTTTTGACCTCTATATGAGACGTTTTTCAAAGACTGCATTCGTTTTTAAAACAAACCATAACCTTTATTTTATCGACAAGGTCAAAAGGACAGCTCCTAGATTATCCAGAATTGATAATCTAAAAATATCACACTTACACACTACCAATACATATTGGTTTACAATATTAATATGTTACAACAAAGTAAATCTCGAATGCAGTTTTAAACAATATTATACAAGCATGCTGACACCAAATCTTGTCCATATTTTAGCATGCAACAGCGAAAGTTCTTAATAATCACCTGAGAATAAACATGCTTTAAACGACAACAAAAATGTAGGTGAGTTATAGATTTAACCTATATATTTATCAAATCGTAATAATAGACCACAAGATTTCATATTTCAATATACATCCCATACATAGAGATAAAAATCATTCATATGGTGAACACCTGGTAACTGACATTAACAAGATGCATATAAGAATATCCCCTATCATTCCGGGAAATCCTTCGAACATGATAAAAATGAATTCGAAGTACTAAAGCATCCGGTACTTTGGATGGGGTTCGTTAGGCCCAATATGTAGAGACCCGTCCTAATCCATCCGGACGAAGTCCATATCGATTATAAATGATTCACAACAGTTGATTACATCGCGAGGTACTTGACCTCTATATGATACATTTTACAAACATTGCATTCGTTTTTGAAAAGACAATCTTTCATTACATCGAAAGTTGACGGCGTGCATACCATTTTATAATATCTCTAACTATAATTGACTTAATAATAATCTTGATGAACTCAACGACTCGAATGCAACATCTTTTTGAAATATGTCATGAATGACTACAAGAAATATCTTTAAAATGAGCAATTGCACAGCGGAAGACTTCTTTCATACCTGAGAATAAACATGCTTTCAAGTGTCAACTAAAAGGTTGGTGAGTTCATTAGTTAAACATAAATAATCATTTCATAATTTTAATAGACCACAAGATTTCATATTTCCATTTCTCATAAACATACGTCTCATGCATAGAGACAAAAATAATCATTCATATGGATTGAACACCTGGTAACCGACATTCACAATATGCATATAAGAATATCCCCATCATTCCGGGATCCTCCTTCGGACATGATATAAATTTCGAAGTACTAAAGCATCCGGTACTTTGGATGGGGCTTGTTGGGCCCGATAGATCTATCTTTAGGATTCGCGTCAATTAGGGAGTCTGTGTAACATCCCGCCTTTTTCCGTTAAATTTATTTTTAACACCGTCTTTTTCTTTTAAATAATACCTTTCGTTATTTAAATTCGTAGTTTCCGTTGACTAACGTTCATAATAATTCCGTCATTTAATTATAACATCTCTCGTTAACTTGCGTTTTAAAAATATTCGATCGGTTAAATCCCGCACCCGCTTTGAAACTCGAGGGACCGGAGTTGCCAAATGGGCAAACTAGTTGACTAGGTCAACTAGTCAACCCATTTCATCCATTCCATCATCTCCCTCATCCCTTTTCTCTCCATCTCAAGAACACACACACAAACCCATTCCATTCATTCATCATCTAAATTCAATCTTGGAAGCTCACAACAAATCCGACTACATATTCTTGATCCTCTCATCATCCTCTACGATTTGATACTAACTTCATTGATTTTGGGTAACATTTCTAAAACTCTAGATTTCTCTAAATTCGTGTTTTTGACTTGAAATGGTGTTAGTTAGTGTCTATGGCTCGTGTATAACATGAATATATGTTTTGTTTGCTCGATTCGTTGTTTTGAGTAACTAGTTTGAACATTTGAAATGGGTGTGCTAAATCTTTGATTTTGGATGAGTTAATGTTGTTAAATTGTTAAAGTTCATGTTTTAATTGTGTTACTAGTATCATTAGCTTCGTTTTGATGCGTAGGTTGATTAAGAAAACTTCAAAAACATGAATATTGATTTTTGCGGATTTTGGTTAGGGTTTGATAGACTTAAAACGAACTTTTGATGCGTTGAATGCTTGTTAATGTTGTTAGTAAGTGTTTAGATGCAATGTATGCTTAATTACCTTTGAAACGGCATATCGTATGTGTAAATTGGATTCCCGAATCATAAAATACGTTTTACGAACTTGAAACTTTGAAAATAAACCTTTCTTGATCAATTGACGAGTTTTCGGTTATTGTAAATGATGTTTTTGATTGATGAGATGTGGTTAGTTGTATTCCTCGTCAAAATACCTTTTCGACGATATATGATAGGCATTATAAGTGTTTACGGTTTGCGTTTTGTGCTAAATTGAATTTTGGATCAAGACTTGAACTTTTGAAACTGGCCAGGTACCAGGCCACGCCTAATGTCGCGGCGCGACACCTCTGGCCGCGGCGCGGCAATAGCCGTGTTTGGGTTCTGACCTACTTTGTCAAATTTCGAAAAATGTTTGCTATGCTACGCACCTCCGATTAACATGTAACTTGGCCAACATGCTCATATATGACTTCTAAGCTTAGAAAAATAGTTTGGGACCCGACCCGAACGTGTTGACTTTTTCGTTGACTTTGACCAAGTTTGACTTTTAGTCAAACTTAACCAAACTTTTATACAATCGTTCTAACATGCTTTTATACTTGATTCTTGCATGAAACTTGACAACGTGATTCACATGCTATACTATTCGAGTCGTAACGAGCCATAGGACTAATTGAACACATTTCGCTCGACCTTGTGACGTAACCGGTTAATTGATACAACTTACTTGTTTAGGTCAAGGCTAAGCAACTTTCATGCACACGTTTACTTTGTGAAGTACCTTTATACTCGTGCACTCGAGGTGAGATCATAGTCCCACCTTTTCAACAACTTTTTATACTTTTAAATTGTGGGCTGAGAAACATATACTTTGTTACATTTTGTGCTACTTACTTTTATACTTTGAACACAAGTACAAGGAAAACAAACATTCCACAGCGAGTTAGAACAAAAATCCTCAATTCGATTATCATTAGTTACACTTGCAGGGTGTAAGCGAGAACTTATATTGTGTGGCCATACGGGTTTGACAAACCCTCATTACGGACGGTTCGCTACCGTCTACGGATGAAATATATTTTCGGGAAACAGTGTATGTTCTAACACTATTGTGATGGGGTTCTATGGAAGGAAACGTTAAGTCTTGATAATTGGGTGCTCGCGAACAATACTTTTGGAATGCAAACGATTTTGATAATCAACTATGGGAATACTAAATCTTGTGGTTCAAAAACAACGTTTACAAATACATCTATGATTTCACCAACGCTTTTCGTTGACAGTTTTCTATATGTTTCTCAGGTTCATACTTGGCTATTTGATACATGCTTCCGCGTACACTCATACTTGCTTGGAGTCGAGCATACATACATACATACGCTAGGGATAGCACTTTTGGATTCAAACTTTTGTTTACATACTTACGCTATTTATAGCAACTGTGTTTTTCAACTTATATTATGTCGCAAGTTATTTCATTTATACTTTATGACTTTTGTAAACTTAGACTTGTTGTCGAACGGTTTTGTAAACTAAACTTGCAAGTCTTGTACCTTTCAAATGAATGCGACATAATTTTGGTCAAACGGGTCTCATATAGGGACTACGACCACGCAACGGGACCTAAGTTAACGGCGCCGTCAATAACGGTTTTGGTCGGGTCGTTACAGTCTGTTCCCTAATTCTTAGATTACCAGACTATAAAGGGGCATATTCGATTTCGATCATTCAACCATATAATGTAGTTTCGATTACTTGTGTCTATTTCGTAAAACAGTTATAAAAAGTTGCACATGTATTCTCAGCCCAAAAATATAAAGGGTAAAAAGGCAAATGAAACTCACCATACTGTATTTTGCAGTAAAAATACATATGACATCATTTAACAAGTGTAGGGTTGGCCTCGGATTCACGATCCTATATCATTTATATATATTAACACATATAATTGAAATCGAACGAAGTTTTATATTATTAGTGATATACTTGTTATTTTAGTAAATTATATGTTATATGTATTAAATATGATTTTATGTAACTAATTGTTATTTGATAAAATAATATTAATAAAAAGTTGTATTAGCTTATAATAATAATATTAATAATAATAGTATTAGTAATAATTTTTAATAATGAAAATAATTACAATAATAATAACCACTATAATAATAATATTATTAATGATAATCAAAATAATAAAAAAATATTGTTTAATAAAAATAATAATGATAGTAAAAATAATGATACTTATAATAATAATAGTAGTTTTTAATAAAATGATAAGTTTAATAATAATGATAATGAAAATAATAATTTTGATAATAATACTTAATACTTAATAATAATATAATAATAATAAATATAATAATAATGATAAAGATAGTAATAATAATAATAATAAGATAATAATAATAATAATAATGGTAATCGTAATACTACCTCATAGAAATAGTCCTTAAAAATGCCCAAGTCCAGGTTTGAACCCGCGACGTCCTGCTAACCCGATAACATCGTTAACCATATTTATTATTATCGTTATTTCACATATCATTAACGAATCATAACCATCACCATGCTACATCGTCTTATTATTTTGTATATCATTATATTTAATTCATTATTCGTTATCATCGTATTCATAATCACCATCAACGTGATCATAATCATAATCAACACTCGTCATCATCATTTTATGTATCACCGTCATTTATTTATCTAACCTATAATATACATCATCTCAATTTTTTTATCGCGATTTTATCATACCATACCCTATTCGATCATTATCATATTAACACCATCATTCACGATCAATATCCTTATCGTCTATCATCATCAAATTCGATCTATGGCACCATTATCATCTTTATTTATATCCTAATTATTCGAATCATAATTCATCATAACCTTAATCATCTAAACGTCTTTCATAATAATTATCAACTTCTCCATTATCATTTTACACGGCATCATCAAACATATACCGTAACATCATCATCATAACCTCATTACTTATTTCTTCTTCATCATCACTATCATTATCAAATGATCATCATATTCATACCCGTACTTAACATCATCGTTTTTATTATTTTATGTGTGATTCGATATCATCTTCTTCTTCCTCGCGTTAGCTCTAAACCACCATTTTAACTTCGTTTTGGTATCACCCTTAACACCATCTCGTTCATCATTTATCATTATCATTCATTTATTTAAAATCGGTTTTGGCCCAAATGAAACACAGACACATATGGCCCAATGAAGCAGTCCAAGTATGTAAGTCCATTTTGAATACTATTTAGTCTACTAGCAGCCCAATATATAATCTAGATCCAGTTGAATTGATAGACATGGTACAATAGGGTTTCGGCAAAAAAAAAAATACAACACGAAGAGGCAAGTTGCAGTTTTTATAATTTTTTTTTATTTTATCACAAAATAGCCATCAGTATACGTTTGCTATGGCCCAACATCTCAATCAATAAAAAGTCCAACAAGTGGTGTTATAATTCTACTGTCGGCCATATGAAAAAGGAAAAAGAGAAAACAAAACGTGCAGTAACAGAAAGACATCAACGTTTAATAGTTTTTGAAGCGTCAAGATGCTACAGCAGAATAGGGAACTGCTATAGACAGGTTGCAGCAGTACTTGATCGAAAAGAAATAAGAAAATAAAAAATAAAGAGGTGACGGTTTGATCAGATTCACGAAGAAAACTATAATAGCAAATAGCGGATTTTCGAACAGAAACAAATACAAGTAACAGTATAGCTGTGGTGGTTGGTGATTACAAAGAAACAGGATTTAGCTTTTGTGGGTTTAGTTTTGGACGGAAAATAACGTGGTATTACAGTAATCGAGTTGTAGTTCTTTGTTGGTTTGAAAGTGGTTTGGCGATTACACAGGAAGCAAAATAGATTCATAGTAGCAGTAAGATAATAGCAGTTGTGGTGGATTGGTCATGGTGATGTTCAAGTGATGATCTCCAGTGGTTGTGTGATGGTCGGAGATCATACATCAGCAACACCACAAGATCATAATGTGAAAAATATTGACAGATAGTTTAACAATCGTACTCGGTTGAAACTGAAAATCGACTAGATGATAATGAAACTTACCTTGTATTCTCGAGTTATAGCATATCCGATGGTTTGTGAAAACATAACTGATATCAGTAATTTAGTCGTGGTTGTGGGTATTTTGGCGGACAGAAAACAATAGAGATGGTAGCTAGTGGATTTTGGGTGGTTTATACAATGAATACAAGAAGAAACTGGAACGAGTAGAAACAAGTATACGTAGCAGAAGTTGGGTGTTTCGATGGTGAGGGTGTTGAACAAGAAAGGAAACTATTGGTCGATTGCGTTGGGTTCTTGGTGGTGCAGATGGTTATAGGCTGCAAAATGGTGGTGATGATGGTTTGTTTTAAGTGATACAGGAGGTAGAAGAATGGGATAAAGATAATGGTTTTTATTTTGGTTCTCTGCATCTAACCCACTATCTATATGTAGATATATAATGTAATCATATAATAATTAATAATAATAATAATCTAATTAATCTAATACATATTATATGATTAGCTGTGGTTTGAAAGGAAGTAGAAAGGTGAAATTCCACGTGGGTTATGTATGTGTTACAACTAAACTAGTAGAATATACAAACATTATGTGATCCCTTTTGCATATATATATAAATAATACAATACTTATAAGAATTCAACAAAATAACAGTGGTTAATCATCTTAGCTGGCTCATATTTGTTTTAATGTACCGACGTTTATTAAGAGTGATGTTTCGTGGCCCGTTGTTAATTAATAGCGGATGAAAGTCTCCAGAAAAATCTCATATTTTTAAGTTAAATATCTTTAATTATTTTAGTCATTAATTGAGAAACTCGTGCTCAAAAGGTTTGTCTAATATTTATTTTTAATTCCAATTATTCTCTACAGAGTATTAAAACTTAGTTCGAGGTATATAAATATATTTTTAGTAAACTTAGAATGATAAAACTTAATTATAGATCAACGTTTAATTTCAACTTCTCATAAATTCGAGTTTAAACTTGTTTAAATAATCATCGAATGATAAACGAATGCTCCTATCGTTTACTAAATAAATTCGAAATTTTATAGATATATATTCAATATACTTTATATATTCACTTTTATAATAAATTTTAATATATCTTATATTAATTTACATATTTATTTATAACAAATAATATATTGTATATAATAGTTTATTAATATTCTTATGCATAATTATTTATATTTACTTATTTATATATATTTATCTATTTTCAAATAATGGTTCGTGAATCGTCGGAATTGGTCGAAGTCAAATGCATTTATGAAAAACAGTTCCAACATTTTGAGACTTGGTTTAATAGACTTTGCTTATCGTGTCAGAATCATTATAAGATTAAGTTTAAATTTGATCGAAAATTTCCGGGTCGTCACACAATAGATCTATCTTTAGGATTCGCGTCAATTAGTAGATCGGTTTACTAATTCTTAGGCTACCAAGCAAAAGGGGCATATTCGGCTTCCATCATTCACCCATATAATGTAGTTTCTTTTACTTATGTCTATTTCGTAAAACATTTATAAAACTACATTTATTCTCATCCCAAAATATTAGATTTTAAAAGTGGGACTATAACTCACTTTCACATATTTTTTCTTCGTCGGGAAGTAAGACTTGGCCACTGGTCGATTCACGAACCAATAACAAATATGTACATATATATCAAAGTATGTTCAAAATATATTTACAACATTTTTAATACGTCTTACTGTTTTAAGTTTATTTAGACAGCTGTCCGCGTTAGTAACCTACAACTAGTTGTACACAGTTAGATGTACAAAAATAAATCGATATATATTATCTTGAATCAATCCACGACCCAGTGTATACATGTCTCAGGCTAGATCACAACTTAAAGTATATATATTTTTGGAATCAACCTCAACCCTGTATAGCTAACTCAAACATTACTGCATATAGAGTGTCTATGGTTGTTCCAAATAATATATATATACATGGGTCGATATGATATGTCAAAACATTTGCATACGTGTCTATGGTATCCCAAGATTACATAATATATTAGAATATATGTATAATACAATATGAGTTAGCTAGGATATGATTAATATAGATTTGTTACCAATTTTCACGTAGCTACAACAAGCAAAATTATCCAATCTTGTTTTACCCATAACTTCTTCGTTTTAAATCCGTTTTGAGTGATTCAAGTTGCTATAATTTCATATTGAACTTAAGTTTATGAATCTAAATAGAAAAAGTATAATTTTATAGTCAGAAATACAGGTTACAAGTTGTTTTTTTAAAGGTAGTCATTTCAGTCGAAAGAACGACGTCTAGATGACCATTTTGGAAAACATACTTCCACTTTGAGTTTAACCATGATTTTTGGATATAGTTTCAAGTTCATAAGAAAAATAATTTTCCTAGAAGAACAACTTTTAAATCAAAGTTTATCATAGTTTTTAATTAACTAACCCAAAACAGCCCGCAGTGTTAATACGGCGGCGTATATCCGGTTTTACGGTGTTTTTCGTGTTTTCAGGTTTTAAATCATCAAGTTAGCATATCATATAGATAAAGAACATGTGTTTAGTTGATTTTAAAAGTCAAGTTAGAAGGATTAACTTTTGTTTGCGAACAAGTTTATAATTAACTAAACTATGTTCTAGTGATTACAAGTTTAAACCTTCGAATAAGGTAGTTTTATATATATGAATCGAATGATGTTATGAACATCATTACTACCTCAAGTTTTGTGGATAAACCTACTGGAAATGAGAAAAATAGATCTAGCTTTAAAGGATCCTTGGATGGCTTGAAAGTTCTTGAAGCAAAATCGTGGCACGAAAACAAGTTCAAGTAAGATTTCCACTCGAAATAAGATTGTTAAAGTTATAGAAATTGAATCAAAGTTTGAATATGAGTATTACCTTATATTAGAAAGATATCTTATTGTAAATAAGAAAGATTTCTTGAGGTTGGATGATCACTCAAAGTGGATTTGCAAGATTGGAAGTAAGCTAGCAAACTTGGAAGTGTTGTTGGTGTGTTCTTGAGTAGTTGTTTTATAACTTGGTTTATGTATGGATTTATGAACTAGATTGAGCTAGATTTTGTTGAAGATGATGAAGAGCACTTAGAACACTAAGAGAGTAATTGAGAGAGAGTAATTTGATTCAAAAAAATTGCAAAGTGAATGTGTTTGTGAGCTCCCATCTTCACGTGAACTTAAGCATCCCATATAGGCTCCATTAGTTTGTTGTTTTGTTAGATATTTCTTGCTAGATGTTAAATGATGGTTCCCACATGTGTTAGGTGACTCACAAGGTCTGCTAAGAGCTGATCATTGAAGTGTATATACCAATAGTAAATACATTTAAAAGCTAGGTATTGTACGAGTACGAATACGGGTGCATACGAGTTGAATTGTTGATGAAAATGAACGAGTATGTAATTGTAAGCATTTTGTTAAGTAGAAGTACTTTGATAAGTGTCTTGAAGTCTTTCAAAAGTGTATGAATACATATTAAAACACTACATGTATATACATTTTAACTAAGTCGTTAAGTCATCGTTAGTCGTTACATGTAAATGTTGTTTTGAAACCTTTACGTTAACGATCTTGTTAAATGTTGTTAACCCATTGTTTATTATATCTAATGAGATATTAAATTATTACATTATCATGATATTATGATGTATTAATATATCTTAATATTATATGATATATATATATATATATACATATATATATATATATATATATATATATATATATATATATATATATATATATATATATATACATTTAAATGTTGTTACAACGATAATCGTTACATGTATGTCTCGTTTCGAAATCCTTAAGTTAGTAGTCTTGTTTTTACATATGTAGTTCATTGTTAATATAGTTAATGAGATACATATTTATCATAATATCATGTTAACTATATATATATATATATATATATATATATATATATATATATATATATATATATATATATATATATATATATATATATATATATATATATATATATATATCCATATATATGTCATCATATAGTTTTTACAAGTTTTAACGTTCGTGAATCGCCGGTCAACTTGGGTGGTCAATTATCTATATGAAACCTATTTTAATTAATAAAGTCTTAACAAGTTTGATTGCTTAATATGTTGGAAACACTTAATCATGTAAATATCAATTTCATTTAATATAAATAAACATGGAAAAGTTCGGGTCACTATAGTACCTACCCGTTAAATAAATTTCGTCCCGAAATTTTAAGCAGTAGGAGGTGTTGACGTATCTTCTGGAAATAAGTGCGGGTATTTCTTCTTTATCTGATCTTCTCATTCCCAGGTGAACTCGGATCCTCTATGAGCATTCCATCGAACCTTAACAATTGGTATCTTGTTTTACTTAAGTCTTTTAACCTCACGATCCATTATTTCGACGGGTTCTTCGATGAATTGAAGTTTTTCATTGATTTGGATTTCGTCTAACGAAATAGTGAGATCTTCTTTAGCAAAACATTTCTTCAAATTCGAGACGTGGAAAGTGTTATGTACAGCCGCGAGTTGTTGAGGTAACTCAAGTCGGTAAGCTACTGGTCCGACACGATCAATACTCTTGAAAGGTCCAATATACCTTGGATTTAATTTCCCTCGTTTACCAAATCGAACAACACCTTTCCAAGGTGCAACTTTAAGCATGACCATCTCTCAAATTTCAAATTCTATATCTTTTCTTTTAATGTCAGCGTAGTTCTTTTATCGACTTTGGGCGGTTTTCAACCGTTGTTGAATTTGGATGATCTTCTCAGTAGTTTCTTGTATTATCTCCGGACCCGTAATCTGTCTATCCCCCACTTCACTCCAATAAATCGGAGACCTGCACTTTCTACCATAAAGTGCTTCAAACGGCGCCATCTCAATGCTTAAATGGTAGCTGTTGTTGTAAGAAAATTCTGCTAACGGAAGGTGTCGATCCCAATTGTTTCCGAAATCAATAACACATGCTCATAGCATGTCTTCAAGCGTTTGTATCGTCCTTTCACTTTGCCCATCAGTTTGTGATTGATAGGCAGTACTCATGTCTAGACGAGTTCCTAATGCTTACTGTAATGTCTGCCAGAATCTTGAAATAAATCTGCCATCCCTATCAGAGATAATAGAGATTGGTATTCCATGTCTGGAGACGACTTCCTTAAAATACAGTCGTACTAACTTCTCCATCTTGTCATCTTCTCTTATTGGCAGGAAGTGTGCTGATTTGGTGAAACGATCAACTATTACCTAAATAGTATCATAACCACTTGCAGTCCTTGGCAATTTAGTGATGAGATCCATGGTAATGTTTTCCCATTTCCATTCCGGGATTTCGGGTTGTTGAAGTAGACCTGATGGTTTCTGATGCTTCGCTTTGACCTTAGAACATGTCAAACATTCTCCTACGTATTTAGCGACATCGGCTTTCATACCCGGCCACCAAAAATGTTTCTTGAGATCCTTGTACATCTTCCCCGTTCCAGGATGTATTGAGTATCTGGTTTTATGAGCTTCTCTAAGTACCATTTCTCTCATATCTCCAAATTTTGGTACCCAAATCCTTTCAGTCCTATACCGGGTTCCGTCTTCCCGAATATTAAGATGCTTCTCCGATCCTTTGGGTATTTCATCCTTTAAATTTCTCTCTTTTAAAACTCCTTGTTGCTCCTCCTTTATTTGAGTAGTAAGGTTAGTGCGAATCATTATATTCATAGCTTTTACTCGAATGGGTTCTCTGTCCTTTCTGCTCAAGGCGTCGGCTACCACATTTGCCTTCCCCGGGTGGTAACGAATCTCAAAGTCGTAATCATTCAGTAATTCAATCCACCTGCGCTGCCTCATGTTCAGTTGTTTTTGATTAAATATGTGTTGAAGACTTTTGTGGTCGGTATATATAAAACTTTTGACCCCATATAAGTAGTGCCTCCAAGTCTTTAATGCAAAAACAACCGCGCCTAATTCCAAATCATGCGTCGTATAATTCTGCTCGTGAATCTTCAATTGTCTAGACGCATAAGCAATTACTTTCGTTCGTTGCATTAATACACAACCGAGACCTTGCTTTGAGGCATCACAATATATCACAAAATCATCATTCCCTTTAGGTAATGACAATATAAGTGCCGTAATTAACTTTTTCTTCGACAATTGAAACGCTTTCTCTTGTTCATCTTTCTATTCAAATTTCTTCCCTTTATGCGTTAATGCAGTCAAGGGTTTTGCTATTTTGGAAAAATCTTGGATGAATCTTCTGTAGTAACCAGCTAGTCCTAAAAATTGGCGTATATGTTTCGGAGTTTTCGGGGTCTCCCACTTTTCAACGGTTTCAATCTTTGCTGGATCCACCTGAATACCTTCTTTGTTCACTATATGACTGAGGAATTGAACTTCTTCCAACCAAAATGCACACTTTGAAAACTTAGCGTATAGTTTTTCTTTCCTTAAAAACTCTAGCACTTTTCTTAAATGTTCTTAGTGCTCTTGATCATTCTTCGAGTAAATAAGTATGTCATCGATGAAAACAATAACAAACTTGTCAAGATATGTCCCACACACTCGATTCATGAGGTCCATGAACACAGCTGGTGCATTAGTCAATCTGAACGGCATAACCATAAACTCGTAATGACCGTAACGTGTCCTAAAAGCAGTCTTCGGAATCTCATCCTCCTTCACCCGCATTTGGTGATATCCAGAACATAAATCGATCTTCGAATAAACCGACGAGCCTTGTAGTTGATCAAATAAGTTGTCGATTCTCGGTAATGGGTAACGGTTCTTGATGGTAAGTTTTTTCAACCAGTCCATGCCAATTATTACATCAAAACTCCCTAACTGGACTGGTATTAAATCAATTTTAAACGTTTCATCCCACAGTTTAATTTCTCTATTCCGACATATATTATCTGCTGAAATTAATTTACCGTTGGCTAATTCGAGTAAAAATTTACTATCCAAAGGCGACAACGGGCAACTTAATTTAGCACATAAATCTCTACTCATATAGCTTCTATCCGCACCCGAATCAAATAAAACATAAGCAGATTTATCGTCAATAAGAAACGTGCCCGTAACAAGTTCCGGGTCTTCCTGTGCTTCTGCCGCATTAATATTAAAAACTATTCCGCGGCCCTGCTCATTAGTATTCCCTTGTTTCGGGCAATTTCTAATAATGTGGCCTGGTTTTCCACATTTATAACAAACAGCGTTGGTATTACTTGCTCTGAAACTATTCGTTCCAGCATTACTTGTTTCGACACTTATTGTTCCTTTAGTTCTGTAAAACCTTAGTTCGTAAAACTCACACTTTGTCGTGCTATGACCATTTCTTTTACACCTGTTGCAAAATGTCATGCAAAATCCCGGGTGATTTTCTTCACACCTGTGACATGGCTGATTTTGGTTTTTGTTGCCGTTGTTGTTATTGAGGTTGTTATTGGGATTGTTATTGTTGTTGAAACAATTGTTGTAGTTGTTGTTGTTGTTGGGACGTTTATTGTAGTTATTGTTAGGATTGCGGTTATTGTTGCGATTGTTGTTGCGGTTGTTGGGATAGTTGTTGCGATTGTGGTTGTAATTGTTATTGTTGTTGTACTGGTAATTCTTGTCACCATTTTCCTCTCACTTTCTCTTGAGTTGTTTCGTGTTGGCTTCTTCGGCCACCTGCACTTTAATTCTTCCCTCAATCTGATTTATGAGTTTATGAGCCATTCAACTTGCCTTTTGTATGGAAGCGGACTCGTGTGAACTCACATCTTCTTGAATCCTTACTGGTAACCCTTTTATAAATGCGTCGATCTTCTCTTCTTCATCTTCGAACGTTCCGGGACACAATAGGCACAATTCTGTGAATCGTCGTTCATATGTGGTAATGTCAAACCCTTGTGTTCGTAACTCTATAAGCTCTACCTTGAGCTTATTGACTTTGTTTCTAGGACGGTACTGCTCGTTCATCAATTGCTTGAATGCCGACCATGGTAGTGCGTAAGCAGCATTTTGTCCTACCTGTTCAAGATAGGTGTTCCACCACGTTAAAGCAGTACCTGTGAAGGTATGCGTAGCGTACTTACCTTTGTCCTCTTCAGTACACTTACTTATGGCAAACACCGATTCGACCTTCTCGGTCCACCGTTTTAATCCAATTGGTCCTTCGGTTCCATCAAATTCCAAAGGTTTGTAGGCAGTGAATTCTTTGTAGGAGCATCCTACACAATTTCTTGTGGAATTAGTTCCACTGCTAGATCCAGAGTTATTGTTATTTTGCATTGCAGCCTGTACTGCGGCTATGTTTGCTGCAAGGAAAACACGAAAGTCTTCCTCGCTCATGTTCAAATTTTGATGAGTCGTCGGTGCCATTTCCTTCAAAAATAGCCCAAAAGAATTAAGTTAATCATATAGAATTTTAAGAGTAGTCAATAGTATTTCGTAGCATAGTATGAACTCATTTATAAAAGCTTTTTCTTCATATTAGCGTTTTATAGTTTTAATTCGGGTAGTACCTACCCGTTAAGTTCATACTTAGTAGCTAATATACAATTCAACTACTACAATTCTATATGAAACAAAAAAATTGATTACAATAATATTTCACGTTCAAATTTTTATACAATATTTTACAAACTTACAATACCGCTATTATACATATAGGATGAAATATAGCACATAATAAACTTGCTACTCGGCAGCTATAAAGGCAATTCTAGTTAATACGTAAGTCGTTCAGCAAAAGAAATAAAGACACGTAATTCATAAGTCCAGAAACAAGTCATGCATTCTAGTTTTACTAAGACGACTTCCCATCCTTGGTCTTGTGAAAAGTAACCGTTATGACCATTGACTAGGCAACATGTTGTAATGTCGTCAAAAGGACGAGGGTTTCATAATGTCCAACATCCCCGTAATAATCTAAAAACCTTGTTTCTTACCCCAACTACTGAATCCGTCACTTGTGGAAAGGTTTTATTTAAAAGTTGTAATCCGATGTTCTTTTTTTTATTTTGGTAAGAAGCGAACATCACTAACCCGTAAGCATAACATGCTTCTTTATGTTGCATGTTAGAAGCTCTTTCTAACTCACGAAATCCTATGTTGGGATATGTTGAGTCAAAATAGGTTCTTAACTATAGCGTAAAATTGCATTTGGGTTCCCCGCATTTAACGCTTTAAAGAAAACACAGCGTAACTTACGGTCTCCCCAATGTGATATACCCCACCTATCAAAGGAAAGCCTTTTATAAACTAAGGCATTTCTGGAAAGTCTTTCAAATGTTTGACAAGTTAATTTCGCCATAACTAATTGTGCTGATGAATTCTGACCGACTCTAGACAAGATTTCATCAATCATATCCTCTGGTAGGTCTTCTAAAATATTCGGTTGTCTACCCTTAACGTCCATTTTGTATTTTTATACTGTAAAATAGACAAGGATTAGATTCGTAAAAGATAATTAACAAATAATACAAGCAATTTTTACATAGAACATAAAAGTACCAGCACACTACAATACATATAATACACAACATGATTATAACCCTCTAATCTGAATCACTGGTTTCTTCTTCTTCGGACTTGGTTCGTTTTCCTAATTTTCTAGGGATATATGGTGTTCCTCTAATACGAGCCGTCGTTTTCTACAATGGTTTAGAAAAATCTGGTGGTTTAGATGTTCCCGGGTTATTATTACAATTTAGGAAATACGGATGTTGCCGATACATATAAAGTTCATCGGGGTTGGAATCAGGTTTCTCTATTTTTATACCTTTTCCCCTATTATTTTCTTTTGCTTTATTAAATTGGATCGAGGTAATTTCTATAACATCATCGAAATCCTCATCGGGATCCGATTCATCAGAAAATTGGTAATCTTTCCAATATTTTGCTTCCTCGGCGGAAACACCATTGACCATTATTGACTTTGGTCCGTTGGTTGAGGATTTTCTTTATTTTAAACGATTTACTGTAGGTATCAATATTTCTTCCTCCGGAACCTCTTCTTCTTCCGGTTCTTCCTCTTCCGATTCCTCCTCTTCCGGTTCCTCTTCTTCCGGTTCCTCCTCTTCCGATTCCTCCTCTTCCGGTTCCTCTTCGGAAATTTGTGAATCTTCCCAAAATATATTCGACTCTTCATTATTATTAGGTGAGTCGATGGGATTTGTACTAGTGGTAGACATCTATCACACATTATCAAACACATTAAGAGGTTAATATATCACATAATATTTACATGTTACTAATATATAGTTTCCAACAAAAGTGTTAAGCAATCGTTTTTAAAGAAAACACGGTCGAAGTCCAGACTCACTAATGTATCCTAACAAACTCGATAAGACACACTAATGCAAATTTCTGGTTCTCTAAGACCAACGCTCTGATACCAACTGAAATGTCCCGTTCATATAGATTATAAACATTACATATTAATTGATTTCATTGCAAGGTTTTGACCTCTATATGAGACGTTTTTCAAAGACTGCATTCGTTTTTAAAACAAACCATAACCTTTATTTTATCGACAAGGTTAAAAGAACACCACCTAGATTATCCAGAATTGATAATCTAAAAATATCACACTTACACACTACCAATACATATTGGTTACAATATTAATATGTTACAACAAAGTAAATCTCGAATGCAGTTTTAAACAATATTATACAAGCATGCTGACACCAAATCTTGTCCATATTTTAGCAAGCAACAGCGGAAGCTCTTAAAAATCACCTGAGAATAAACATGCTTTAAACGTCAACAAAAATGTTGGTGAGTTATAGGTTTAACCTATATATTTATCAAATCGTAATAATAGACCACAAGATTTCATATTTCAATATACATCCCATACATAGAGATAAAAATCATTCATATGGTGAACACCTGGTATCTGACATTAACAAGATGCATATAAGAATATCCCCTATCATTTCGGAAAATCCTTCAGACATGATAAAAACGAATTCGAAGTACTAAAGCATCCGGTACTTTGGATGGGGTTCGTTAGGCCCAATAGATCTATCTTTAGGATTCGCGTCAATTAGTAGATCGGTTTACTAATTCTTAGGCTACCAAGCAAAAGGGGCATATTCGGCTTCGATCATTCACCCATATAATGTAGTTTCTTTTACTTGTGTCTATTTCGTAAAACATTTATAAAACTGCATGTATTCTCATCCCAAAATATTAGATTTTAAAAGTGGGACTATAACTCACTTTCACAGATTTTTACTTCGTCGGGAAGTAAGACTTGGCCACTGGTCGATTCACGAACCTATAACAAATATGTACATATATATCAAAGTATGTTCAAAATATATTTACAACATTTTTAATACGTCTTACTGTTTTAAGTTTATTAAGTCAGCTGTCCTCGTTAGTAACCTACAACTAGTTGTCCACAGTTAGATGTACAAAAATAAATCGATATATATTATCTTGAATCAATCCATGACCCAGTGTATACACGTCTCAGGCTAGATCACAACTCAAAGTATATATATTTTTGGAATCAACCTCAACCCTGTATAGCTAACTCAAACATTAATGCATATAGAGTGTCTATGGTTGTTCCAAATAATATATATACATGGGTCGATATGATATGTCAAAACATTTGCATACGTGTCTATGGTATCCCAAGATTACATAATATATTAGAATACATCTATAATACAATATGAGTTAGCTAGGATATGATTAATATAGATTTGTTACCAATTTTCGCGTAGCTACAACAAGCAAAATTATCCAATCTTGTTTTACCCATAACTTCTTCGTTTTAAATCCGTTTTGAGTGATTCAAGTTGCTATGGTTTCATATTGAACTTAAGTTTATGAATCAAAACATAAAAAGTATAAGTTTATAGTCGTAAATATAGGTTACAAGTCATTTTTGTAAAGGTAGTCATTTCAGTCGAAAGAACGACGTCTAGATGACCATTTTGGAAAACATACTTCCACTTTGAGTTTAACCATGATTTTTGGATATAGTTTCAAGTTTATAAGAAAAATCATTTTCCCAGAAGAACAACTTTTAAATCAAATTTTATCATAGTTTTTAATTAACTAACCCAAAACAGCCCGCGGTGTTACTACGACGGCGTATATCCGGTTTTACGGTGTTTTTCGTGTTTTCAGGTTTTAAATCATTAAGTTAGCATATCATATAGATATAGAAAATGTGTTTAGTTGATTTTAAAAGTCAAGTTAGAAGGATTAACTTTTGTTTGCGAACAAGTTTAGAATTAACTAAACTATGTTCTAGTGATTGCAAGTTTAAACCTTCGAATAAGGTAGTTTTATATATATGAATCGAATGATGTTATGAATATCATTACTACCTAAAGTTTTTTGGATAAACCTACTGTAAATGAGAAAAATAGATCTAGCTTTAAAGGATCCTTGAATGGCTTGAAAGTTCTTGAAGCAAAATCATGACACGAAAACAAGTTCAAGTAAGATTTCCACTCGAAATAAGATTGTTAAAGTTATAGAAATTGAATCAAAGTTTGAATATGAGTATTACCTTATATTAGAAAGATATCTTATTGTAAATAAGAAAGATTTCTTGAGGTTGGATGATCACTCAAAGTGGATTTGCAAGATTGGAAGTAAGCTAGCAAACTTGGAAGTGTTGTTAGTGTGTTCTTGAGTAGTTGTTTTATTACTTGGTTTATGTATGGATTTATGAACTAGATTGAGCTAGATTTTGTTGAATATGATGAAGAACACTTAGAACACTAAGAGAGTAATTGAGAGAGAGTAATTTGATTCAAGAAAATTGCAAAGTGAATGTGTTTGTGAGCTCCCATCTTCACGTGAACTTAAGCATCCCATATAGGCTCCATTAGTTTGTTGTTTTGTTAGATATTTCTTGCTAGATGTTAAATGATGGTTCTCACATGTGTTAGGTGACTCACAAGGGCTGCTAAGAGCTGATCATTGAAGTGTATATACCAATAGTAAATACATTTAGAAGCTGGGTATTGTACGAGTACAAATACGGGCGCATACGAGTAGAATTATTGATGAAAATGAACGAGTATGTAATTGTAAGCATTTTTGTTAAGTAGAAGTACTTTGATAAGTGTCT
Organism: Rutidosis leptorrhynchoides; assembly: GCF_046630445.1. Classification (NCBI taxonomy): domain Eukaryota; kingdom Viridiplantae; phylum Streptophyta; class Magnoliopsida; order Asterales; family Asteraceae; genus Rutidosis; species Rutidosis leptorrhynchoides. Next base: position 77,917,022 of record NC_092336.1, on the reverse strand, counting down.
TGAAGTCTATAAAAAGTGTATGAATACATATTAAAACACTACATGTATATACATTTTAACTGGGTCGTTAAGTCATCGTTAGTCATTACATGTAAATGTTGTTTTGAAACCTTTAAGTTAACGATCTTGTTAAATGTTGTTAACCCATTGTTTATTATATATAATGAGATGTTAAATTATTACATTATCATGATATTATTATGTATTAATATATCTTAATATGATATATATACATTTAAATGTTGTTACAACGATAATTGTTACATGTATGTCTCGTTTCGAAATCCTTAAGTTAGTAGTCTTGTTTTTACATATGTAGTTCATTGTTAATATACTTAATGAGATACATACTTATCATAATATCATGTTAACTATATATATCCATATATATGTCATCATATAGTTTTTACAAGTTTTAACGTTCGTGAATCGCCGGTCAACTTGGGTGGTCAATTGTCTATATGAAACCTATTTCAATTAATCAAGTCTTAACAAGTTTGATTGCTTAACATGTTGGAAACACTTAATCATGTAAATATTAATTTCATTTAATATAAATAAACATGGAAAAGTTCGGGTCACTACATGATGAGACAGTTGAGGAGTTTGTGTCAAAACCTGTTGATAGACCTGAGTCAAAACCAAGAACAGCTACTAAATCCAAGTCCTCTAGGTCTAAATCAAACTCAAAGGTTAAGTCGGATCACAATCCAGTGGTCAAGCCTGTTACTAAGGAAGGAGACCTAGAATACAATACTATCCCTGGGGTCCCTATAAAGACTCTGAATGTAGAAAATAGGTACATTCCTCCACATAGACGGACAGTGAGTCACGAATGTAGACTTGACAGGATAGCAACTGTAGTGACCCGGACTTTTCCATGTTTATATATATTAATTGAGATTGATATTTACATGATTAAATGTTTCCAACATGTTAAGCAATCAAACTTGTTAAAACTTGATTAATTGAAATAAGTTTCATATAGACAATTGACCACCCAAGTTGACCGGTGATTCACGAACGTTAAAACTTGTAAAAACTATATGATGACATATATATGGTTATATATATAGTTAACATGATATTATGATAAGTAAACATATCATTAATTATATTAACAATGAACTACATATGTAAAAACAAGACTACTAACTTAATGATTTTGAAACGAGACATATATGTAACGATTATCGTTGTAACGACATTTAATGTATATATATATCATACTAAGAGATATTCGTACATCATAATATCATGATAATATAATAATTTAAAATCTCTTTTAATATTATAAACATTGGGTTAACAACATTTAACAAGATCGTTAACCTAAAGGTTTCAAAACAACATTTACATGTAACGACTAACGATGACTTAACGACTCAGTTAAAATGTATATACATGTAGTTTTTTAATATGTATTCATACACTTTTGAAAGACTTCAAGACACTTATCAAAATACTTCTACTTAACAAAAATGCTTACAATTACATCCTCGTTCAGTTTCATCAACAATTCTACTCGTATGCACCCGTATTCGTACTCGTACAATACACAGCTTTTAGATGTATGTACTATTGATATATACACTCCAATGATCAGCTCTTAGCAGCCCATTTGAGTCACCTAACACATGTGGGAACCATCATTTGGCAACTAGCATGAAATATCTCATAAAATTACAAAAATATGAGTAATCATTCATGACTTATTTACATGAAAACAAAATTACATATCCTTTATATCTAATCCATACACCAACGACCAAAAACACCTACAAACACTTTCATTCTTCAATTTTCTTCATCTAATTGATCTCTCTCAAGTTCTATCTTCAAGTTCTAAGTGTTCTTCATATATTCTACAAGTTCTAGTTACATAAAATCAAGAATACTTTCAAGTTTGCTAGCTCACTTCCAATCTTGTAAGGTGATCATCCAACCTCAAGAAATCTTTGTTTCTTATAGTAGGTTATCATTCTAATACATGGTAATAATCATATTCAAACTTTGGTTCAATTTCTATAACTATAATAATCTTATTTCAAGTGATGATCTTACTTGAACTTGTTTTCGTGTCATGATTTCTGCTTCAAGAACTTCGAGCCATCCAAGGATCCGTTGAAGCTAGATCCATTTTTCTCTTTTCCAGTAGGTTTATCCAAGGAACTTAAGGTAGTAATGATGTTCATAACATCATTCGATTCATACATATAAAGCTATCTTATTCGAAGGTTTAAACTTGTAATCACTAGAACATAGTTTAGTTAATTCTAAACTTGTTCGCAAACAAAAGTTAATCCTTCTAAATTGACTTTTAAAATCAAATAAACACATGTTCTATATCTATATGATATGCTAACTTAATGATTTAAAACCTGGAAACACGAAAAACACCGTAAAACCGGATTTACGCCGTCGTAGTAACACCGCGGGCTGTTTTGGGTTAGTTAATTAAAAACTATGATAAACTTTGATTTAAAAGTTGTTATTCTGAGAAAATGATTTTTATTATGAACATGAAACTATATCCAAAAATTATGGTTAAACTCAAAGTGGAAGTATGTTTTCTAAAATGGTCATCTAGACGTCGTTCTTTCGACTGAAATGACTACCTTTACAAAAATGACTTGTAACTTATTTTTCCGACTATAAACCTATACTTTTTCTGTTTAGATTCAGAAAATAGAGTTCAATATGAAACCATAGCAATTTGATTCACTCAAAACGGATTTAAAATGAAGAAGTTATGGGTAAAACAAGATTGGATAATTTTTCTCATTTTAGCTACGTGAAAATTGGTAACAAATCTATTCCAACCATAACTTAATCAACTTGTATTGTATATTACGTAATCTTGAGATACCATAGACACGTATACAATGTTTTGACCTATCATGTCGACACATCTATATATATTTCGAAACAACCATAGACACTCTATATGTGAATGTTGGAGTTAGCTATACAGGGTTGAGGTTGATTCCAAAATATATATAGTTTGAGTTGTGATCAATACTAAGATACGTATACACTGGGTCGTGGATTGATTCAAGATAATATTTATCGATTTATTTCTGTACATCTAACTGTGGACAACTAGTTGTAGGTTACTAACGAGGACAGCTGACTTAATAAACTTAAAACATCAAAATATATTAAAAGTGTTGTAAATATATTTTGAACATACTTTGATATATATGTATATATTGTTATAGGTTCGTGAATCAACCAGTGGCCAAGTCTTACTTCCCGACGAAGTAAAAATCTGTGAAAGTGAGTTATAGTCCCACTTTTAAAATCTAATATTTTGGGATGAGAATACATGCAGGTTTTATAAATGATTTACAAAATAGACACAAGTACGTGAAACTACATTCTATGGTTGAATTATCGAAATCGAATATGCCCCTTTTTATTAAGTCTGGTAATCTAAGAATTAGGGAACAGACACCCTAATTGACGCGAATCCTAAAGATAGATCTATTGGGCCTAACAAACCCCATCCAAAGTACCGGATGCTTTAGTACTTCGAAATTTATATCATATCCGAAGGGTGTCCCGGAATGATGGGGATATTCTTATATATGCATCTTGTTAATGTTGGTTACCAGGTGTTCACCATATGAATGATTTTTATCTCTATGTATGGGATGTGTATTGAAATATGAAATCTTGTGGTCTATTGTTACGATTTGATATATATAGGTTAAACCTATAACTCACCAACATTTTTGTTGACGTTTAAAGCATGTTTATTCTCAGGTGAATATTAAGAGCTTCCGCTGTTGCATACTAAAATAAGGACAAGATTTGGAGTCCATGTTTGTATGATATTGTGTAAAAACTGCATTCAAGAAACTGATTTTGATGTAACATATTTGTATTGTAAACCATTATGTAATGGTCGTGTGTAAACAGGATATTTTAGATTATCATTATTTGATAATCTACGTAAAGCTTTTTAAACCTTTATTTATGAAATAAAGGTTATGGTTTATTTTAAAAATGAATGCAGTCTTTGAAAAACGTCTCATATAGAGGTCAAAACCTCGCAACGAAATCAATTAATATGGAACGTTTTTAATCAATAAGAACGGGACATTTCAGTTGGTATCCGAGCGTTGGTCTTAGAGAACCAGAATTTTGCATTAGTGTGTCTTATCGAGTTTGTTAGGATGCATTAGTGAGTCTGGACTTCGACCGTGTTTACTTGAAAAATGATTGCTTAACAAATTTTGTTGGAAACTATATATTTTTAACATGTGAATATTATGTGATATATTAATCTCTTAACGCGTTTGATATTATGTGATAGATGTCTACCTCTAGAACAAGTCCCATTGACTCACCTAATAATAATGAAGAGTCAAATGTAAATTGGAATGATTCGTGGACTGATTCACAAGTTCCCGAAGAGGAACCGGAAGAAGAGTCGGAACCGGAAGAAGAATCGGAACCGGAAGAAGAATCGGAACCGGATGAAGAAATAGAACCGGTGGGGGAAATAATAAAACGGTTAAGTAAGAGAAAATCCTCAACCAACCGACCAAGGTTAATTATGGTCAATGGTGTTTTCGCCAAGGAAGCAAAATATTGGGAGGATTACCAATTCTCCGATGAATCGGATTCCGACAAGAATTCCGATGATGTTATAGAAATTACCCCAACTGAATTTAAAAAGGCAAAAGAAAATAATAAGGGAAAGGGCATAAAAATAGAGAAATCTAATTCCAACCCCGATGAACTTTATATGTATCGTCAACCCCCGAAGTCCTTAAGTTGTAACAATGACCCGGGAACCCCTAAACCACCAGGTTTTTCTAAACCAATGTGGAAAACGACGGCTCGTATTAGGGGAACATCATATATCCCTAGAAACTTGGCAAAACGAACCAAAACTGAAGAAGAAGAAACAAGCGAGTCGGAATAAGATAGTTGTATTCGTGTGGTGTAATATATGTAATATAGTGTGCTTATGCTTTATGATATATGTAAAAATTGCTTGTATTAATAAGTATTTTTTTTTATGAATCTAACTCTTGTCTATTTTACAGTATAAAAACACAAAATGGATAGACAACCCAATATTTTAAGAGACCTACTGAAATGTCCCGTTCTTAATGATTAAAAACGTTCCATATTAATTGATTTCGTTGCGAGGTTTTGACCTCTATATGAGACGTTTTTCAAAGACTGCATTCATTTTAAAACAAACCATAACCTTTATTTCATCAATAAAGGTTTAAAAAGCTTTACGTAGATTATCAAATAATGATAATCTAAAATATCCTATTTACACACGACCATTACATAATGGTTTACAATACAAATATGTTACAACAAAATAAGTTTCTTGTATGCAGTTTTTACACAATATCATACAAGCATGGACTCCAAATCTCGTCCTTATTTAAGTATGCGACAGCGGAAGCTCTTAATAATCACCTGAGAATAAACATGCTTAAAACGTCAACAAAAATGTTGGTGAGTTATAGGTTTAACCTATATATATCAAATCATAATAATAGACCACAAGATTTTACATTTCAATACACATCCCATACATAGAGATAAAAATCATTCATATGGTGAACACCTGGTAACCGACATTAACAAGATGCATATATAAGAATATCCCCATCATTCCGGGACACCCTTCGGATATGATATAAATTTCGAAGTACTAAAGCATCCGGTACTTTGGATGGGGCTTGTTGGGCCCGATAGATCTATCTTTAGGATTCGCGTCAATTAGGGTGTCTGTTCCCTAATTCTTAGATTACCAGACTTAATAAAAAGGGGCATATTCGATTTCGATAATTCAACCATAGAATGTAGTTTCACGTACTTGTGTCTATTTTGTAAATCATTTATAAAACCTGCATGTATTCTCATCCCAAAAATATTAGATTTTAAAAGTGGGACTATAACTCACTTTCACAGATTTTTACTTCGTCGGGAAGTAAGACTTGGCCACTGGTTGATTCACGAACCTATAACAATATATACATGTATATCAAAGTATGTTCAAAATATATTTACAACACTTTTAATATATTTTGATGTTTTAAGTTTATTAAGTCAGCTGTCCTCGTTAATAACCTACAACTAGTTGTCCACAGTTAGATGTACAGAAATAAATCGATAAATATTATCTTGAATCAATCCACGACCCAGTGTATACGTATCTCAGTATTGATCACAACTCAAACTATATATATTTTGGAATCAACCTCAACCCTGTATAGCTAACTCCAACATTCACATATAGAGTGTCTATGGTTGTTCCGAAATATATATAGATGTGTCGACATGATAGGTCGAAACATTGTATACGTGTCTATGGTATCTCAAGATTACATAATATACAATACAAGTTGATTAAGTTATGGTTGGAATAGATTTGTTACCAATTTTCACGTAGCTAAAATGAGAAAAATTATCCAATCTTGTTTTACCCATTACTTCTTCATTTTAAATCCGTTTTGAGTGAATAAAATTGCTATGGTTTCATATTGAACTCTATTTTATGAATCTAAACAGAAAAAGTATAGGTTTATAGTCAGAAAAATAAGTTACAAGTCGTTTTTGTAAAGGTAGTCATTTCAGTGGAAAGAACGACGTCTAGATGACCATTTTAGAAAACATACTTCCACTTTGAGTTTAACCATAATTTTTGGATATAGTTTCATGTTCATAATAAAAATCATTTTCTCAGAATAACAACTTTTAAATCAAAGTTTATCATAGTTTTTAATTAACTAACCCAAAACAGCCCGCGGTGTTACTACGACGGCGTAAATCCGGTTTTACGGTGTTTTTTGTGTTTCCAGGTTTTAAATCATTAAGTTAGCATATCATATAGATATAGAACATGTGTTTAGTTGATTTTAAAAGTCAAGTTAGAAGGATTAACTTTTGTTTGCGAACAAGTTTAGAATTAATTAAACTATGTTCTAGTGATTACAAGTTTAAACCTTCGAATAAGATAGCTTTATATGTATGAATCGAATGATGTTATGAACATCATTACTACCTTAAGTTCCTTGGATAAACCTACTAGAAAAGAGAAAAATGGATCTAGCTTCAATGGATCCTTGGATGGCTCGAAGTTCTTGAAGCAGAATCATGACACGAAAACAAGTTCAAGTAAGATCATCACTTGAAATAAGATTGTTATAGTTATAGAAATTGAACCAAAGTTTGAATATGATTATTACCTTGTATTAGAATGATAACCTACTGTAAGAAACAAATATTTCTTGAGGTTGGATGATCACCTTACAAGATTGGAAGTGAGCTAGCAAACTTGAAAGTATTCTTGATTTTATTAAACTAGAACTTTTGGAATTTATGAAGAACACTTAGAACTTGAAGATAGAACTTGAGAGAGATCAATTAGATGAAGAAAATTGAAGAATGAAAGTGTTTGTAGGTGTTTTTAGTCGTTGGTGTATGGATTAGATATAAAGGATATGTAATTTTGTTTTCATGTAAATAAGTCATGAATGATTACTCATATTTTTGTAATTTTATGAGATATTTCATGCTAGTTGCTAAATGATGGTTCCCACATGTGTTAGGTGACTCACATGGGCTGCTAAGAGCTGATCATTGGAGTGTATATACCAATAGTACATACATCTAAAAGCTGTGTATTGTACGAGTACGAATACGGGTGCATACGAGTAGAATTGTTGATGAAACTGAACGAGGATGTAATTGTAAGCATTTTTGTTAAGTAGAAGTATTTTGATAAGTGTATTGAAGTCTTTCAAAAGTGTATAAATACATATTAAAACACTACATGTATATATATTTTAACTGAGTATTTAAGTCATCGTTAGTCGTTACATGTAAGTGTTGTTTTGAAACCTTTAGGTTAACGATCTTGTTAAATGTTGTTAACCCAATGTTTATAATATGAAATGAGATTTTAAATTATTATATTATCATGATATTATCATGTATGAATATCTCTTAATATGATATATATACATTAAATGTCTTTACAACGATAATCGTTACATATATGTCTCGTTTAAAAATCATTAAGTTAGTAGTCTTGTTTTTACATATGTAGTTCATTGTTAATATACTTAATGATATATTTACTTATCATAGTATCATGTTAACTATATATATATCCATATATATGTCACCATATAGTTTTTACAAGTTTTAACGTTCGTGAATCACCGGTCAACTTGGGTGGTCAATTGTCTATATGAAACATATTTCAATTAATCAAGTCTTAACAAGTTTGATTGCTTAACATGTTGGAAACATTTAATCATGTAAATATCAATCTCAATTAATATATATAAACATGGAAAAGTTCGGGTCACTACAGTACCTACCCGTTAAATAAATTTCGTCCCGAAATTTTAAGCTGTTGAAGGTGTTGACGAATCTTCTGGAAATAGATGCGGGTATTTCTTCTTCATCTGATCTTCACACTCCCAGGTGAACTCAGGTCCTCTACGAGCATTCCATCGAACCTTAACAATTGGTATCTTGTTTTGCTTAAGTCTTTTAACCTCACGATCCATTATTTCGACGGGTTCTTCTATGAATTGAAGTTTTTCGTTGATTTGGATTTCATCTAACGGAATAGTGAGATCTTCTTTAGCAAAACATTTCTTCAAATTCGAGACGTGGAAAGTGTTATGTACAGCCGCGAGTTGTTGAGGTAACTCTAGTCGGTAAACTACTGGTCCGACACGATCGATAATCTTGAATGGTCCAATATACCTTGGATTTAATTTCCCTCGTTTACCAAATCGAACAACGCCTTTCCAAGGTGCAACTTTAAGCATGACCATCTCTCCAATTTCAAATTCTATATCTTTTCTTTTAATGTCAGCGTAGCTCTTTTGTCGACTTTGGGCGGTTTTCAACCGTTGTTGAATTTGGATGATCTTCTCGGTAGTTTCTTGTATAATCTCCGGACCCGTAATCTGCCTATCCCCCACTTCACTCCAACAAATCGGAGACCTGCACTTTCTACCATAAAGTGCTTCAAACGGCGCCATCTCAATGCTTGAATGGTAGCTGTTGTTGTAGGAAAATTCTGCTAACGGTAGATGTCGATCCCAACTGTTTTCGAAATCAATAACACATGCTCGTAGCATGTCTTCAAGCGTTTGTATCGTCCTTTCGCTCTGCCCATCAGTTTGTGGATGATAGGCAGTACTCATGTCTAGACGAGTTCCTAATGCTTGCTGTAATGTCTGCCAGAATCTTGAAATAAATCTGCCATCCCTATCAGAGATAATAGAGATTGGTATTCCATGTCTGGAGATGACTTCCTTCAAATACAGTCGTGCTAACTTCTCCATCTTGTCATCTTCTCTTATTGGCAGGAAGTGTGCTGATTTGGTGAGACGATCAACTATTACCCAAATAGTATCAAAACCACTTGCAGTCCTTGGCAATTTAGTGATGAAATCCATGGTAATGTTTTCCCATTTCCATTCTGGGATTTCGGGTTGTTGAAGTAGACCTGATGGTTTCTGATGCTCAGCTTTGACCTTAGAACACGTCAAACATTCTCCTACATATTTAGCAACATCGGCTTTCATACCCGGCCACCAAAAATGTTTCTTGAGATCCTTGTACATCTTCCCCGTTCCAGGATGTATTGAGTATCTGGTTTTATGAGCTTCTCTAAGTACCATTTCTCTCATATCTCCAAATTTTGGTACCCAGATCCTTTCAGCCCTATACCTGGTTCCGTCTTCCCGAATATTAAGATGCTGCTCCGATCCTTTGGGTATTTCATCCTTTAAATTTCCCTCTTTTAAAACTCCTTGTTGCGCCTCCTTTATTTGAGTAGTAAGGTTATTATGAATCATTATATTCATAGATTTTACTCGAATGGGTTCTCTGTCCTTCCTGCTCAAGGCATCGGCTACCACATTTGCCTTCCCAGGGTGGTAACGAATCTCAAAGTGATAATCATTCAATAATTCAATCCACCTACGCTGCCTCATATTCAGTTGTTTCTGATTAAATATGTGTTGAAGACTTTTGTGGTCGGTATATATAATACTTTTGACCCCATATAAGTAGTGCCTCCAAGTCTTTAATGCAAAAACAACCGCGCCTAATTCCAAATCATGCGTCGTATAATTCTGTTCGTGAATCTTCAATTGTCTAGACGCATAAGCAATCACCTTCGTTCGTTGCATTAATACACAACCGAGACCTTGCTTTGATGCGTCACAATAAATCACAAAATCATCATTCCCTTCAGGCAATGACAATATAGGTGCCGTAGTTAGCTTTTTCTTCAATAACTGAAACGCTTTCTCTTGTTCATCATTCCATTCAAATTTCTTCCCTTTATGCGTTAATGCAGTCAAGGGTTTTGCTATTCTGGAAAAGTCTTGGATGAACCTTCTGTAGTAACCAGCTAGTCCTAAAAACTGGCGTATGTGTTTCGGAGTTTTCGGGGTTTCCCACTTTTCAACAGTTTCTATCTTTGTCGGATCCACCTTAATACCTTCTTTGTTCACTATGTGACCGAGGAATTGAACTTCTTCCAACCAAAATGCACACTTTGAAAACTTAGCGTACAATTCTTCTTTCCTCAATACTTCTAACACCTTTCTCAAATGTTCACCGTGTTCTTAGTCATTCTTTGAGTAAATAAATATGTCATCAATGAAAAGAATGACAAACTTGTCAAGGTATGGTCCACACACTCGGTTCATAAGGTCCATGAACACAGCTGGTGCATTAGTTAAACCAAACGGCATGACCATAAACTCGTAATGACCGTAACGTGTTCTGAAAGCAGTCTTTGGAATATCATCTTCTTTCACCCGCATTTGATGATACCCGGAACGTAAGTCAATCTTTGAATAAACAGACGAGCCTTGTAGTTGATCAAATAAGTCGTCGATTCTCGGTAGTGGGTAGCGATTCTTGATGGTAAGTTTGTTCAACTCTCGGTAGTCGATACACAACCTGAATGTACCATCTTTCTTCTTGACAAACAAAACAGGAGCTCCCCACGGTGATGTGCTTGGTCGAATGAAACCACGCTCTAAAAGTTCTTGTAATTGACTTTGCAGTTCTTTCATCTTGTTGGGTGCGAGTCTGTAAGGAGCATGAGCTATTGGTGCAGCTCCTGGTACAAGATCTATTTGAAATTCAACGGATCGATGTGGGGGTAATCCCGGTAATTCTTTCGGAAATACATCGGGAAATTCTTTTGCGACGGGAACATCATTGATGCTCTTTTCTTCAGTTTGTACTTTCTCGACGTGTGCTAGAACAGCATAGCAACCTTTTCTTATTAGTTTTTGTGCCTTCAAATTACTAATAAGATGTAGCTTCGTGTTGCCCTTTTCTCCGTACACCATTAAGGGTTTTCCTTTTTCTCGTATAATGCGAATTGCATTTTTGTAACAAACGATCTCTGCTTTCACTTCTTTCAACCAGTCCATACCGATTATCACATCAAAACTCCCTAACTCTACTGGTATCAAATCAATCTTAAATGTTTCGCTAACCAGTTTAATTTCTCGATTCCGACATATATTATCTGCTGAAATTAATTTACCATTTGCTAATTCGAGTAAAAATTTACTATCCAAAGGTGTCAATGGACAACTTAATTTAGCACAAAAATCTCTACTCATATAGCTTCTATCCGCACCCGAATCAAATAAAACGTAAGCAGATTTATTGTCAATAAGAAACGTACCCGTAACAAGCTCCGGGTCTTCCTGTGCCTCTGCCGCATTAATATTGAAAACTCTTCCGCGGCCTTGTCCATTCGTGTTCTCCTGGTTCGGGCAATTTCTAATAATGTGGCCCGGTTTTCCACATTTATAACAAACTACATTGGCATAACTTTCTCCGACACTACTTGCTCCGCCATTACTCGTTCCGACACCATTTGTTCCTTTCGTTCTATTAACCCCTGGTCCGTAGACCTCACACTTCGCCGCGCTATGACCATTTCTTTTACACTTGTTGCAAAATTTGGTGCAGAACCCCGAGTGATACTTTTCACACCTTTGGCATAGCTGCTTCTGATTGTTGTTGTTGTTGCGGTTATTATTGTTGTTGGGATGATTGTTGTAGTTGCTGTTGTTGTTGTTGTTGTTGTTGTTGTTGTTGTTGTTGTTGTTGTTGTTGGGCCGTTTGTTGTAGTTGCGATTGATGTTGCGATTGTTGGGATAATTGTTGCGATTATTGTTGTAATTGCTGTTGTTGTTGTATTGGTGATTCTTATCACCGTTTTCCTCCCACTTTCTTTTGACTTGCTTCACATTGGCCTCTTCAGCAGTCTGTTCTTTAATTCTTTCTTCAATCTGGTTCACTAGTTTGTAAGCCATTCTACATGCCTGTTGTATGGAGGCGGGCTCGTGTGAACTTATATCTTCTTGGATTCTTTCCGGTAATCCTTTCACAAACGCGTCGATCTTCTCTTCCTCATCTTCGAATGCTCCCGGACACAATAGGCACAATTCTGTGAATCGTCTTTCGTACGTGGTAATATCAAATCCTTGGGTTCGTAACCCTCTAAGTTCTGTCTTGAGCTTATTGACCTCGGTTCTGGGACGGTACTTCTCATTCATCAAGTGCTTGAATGCTGACCACGGTAGTGCGTAAGCATCATCTTGTCCCACTTGCTCTAGATAGGTATTCCACCATGTTAACGCAGAACCTGTGAAGGTATGCGTAGCGTACTTCACTTTGTCCTCTTTAGTACACTTACTTATGGCAAACACCGATTCGACCTTCTCGGTCCACCGTTTCAATCCGATCGGTCCTTCGGTTCCATCAAATTCCAAAGGTTTGCAGGCAGTGAATTCTTTGTAGGTGCATCCTACACGATTTCCTGTACTGCCAGATCCAAGGTTATTGTTGGTATGTAGCGCAGCCTGTACTGCGGCTATGTTTGAAGCTAGAAAAGTACGGAATTCCTCTTCATTCATATTCACGGTGTGTCAAGTAGTCGGTGCCATTTCCTTCAAAATAGTCAAATGGAACAAGTTAATCATACATAATATTAAGAGTAGTTAATAGTATTTCGTAGCATAATATGAACTCATTTATAAAAGCTTTTTCTTCATATTAGCGTTTTATAAGTTTAAATTCGGGTAGTACCTACCCGTTAAGTTCATACTTAGTAGCTAATATACAATTCAACTACTACAATTCTATATGAAAAACTGATTATAATAATATTTCGCGTTCAAACTTTTACACAATATTTTACAAACTTACAATACCGCTTATTTTACATATAGCATGAAATATAGCACACAATAAATTTGATACAAGATGGTTGTGAAGATAATTCTAGCTAGTACACAAGTCGTTCAGCAAAGGCAATAAAGACACGTAATTCATACGTCCAGAAACAAGTCATGCATTCTGGTTTTACTAGGATTACTTCCCATCCTTGGTCTTGTGGAACATAACCGTTATGGCCGTTGATAAAACAGCGTGTTGTAACGTCGTCAAAGGGACGAGGGTTACGTAATGTCCAACAGTCCCGTAACAATCTAAAAACCTCATTTCTTACCCCAATTACCGACTCCGTCACTTGTGGGAACGTTTTGTTTAATAGTTGTAGCCCGATGTTCTTGTTCTCACTTTGGTGAGAAGAGAACATTACTAATCCGTAAGCATAACATGCTTCTTTATTTTGCATGTTAGCCGCTTTTTCTAAATCACGAAGTCCTATATTCGGATATACTGAGTCAAAATAATTTCTTAACCCGTTGCGTAAAATAGCATTTGGGTTCCCCGCAATATATGCGTCAAAGTAAACACATCGTAACTTATGGATTTCCCAATGTGATATCCCCCATCTTTCAAACGAAAGCCTTTTATAAACCAAGGCATTCTTGGAACGTTCTTCGAATGTCTTACAAACTGATCTCGCCTTAAATAGTTGTGCCGAAGAATTCTGACCGACTCTAGACAAGATTTCATCAATCATGTCTCCGGGTAGGTCTCTTAAAATATTGGGTTGTCTATCCATTTTGTGTTTTTATACTGTAAAATAGACAACAGTTAGATTCATAAAAAAAAAATACTTATTAATACAAGCAATTTTTACATATATCATAAAGCATAAGCACACTATATTACATGTATTACACCACACGAATACAACTATCTTATTCCGACTCGCTTGTTTCTTCTTCTTCGGTTTTGGTTCGTTTTGCCAAGTTTCTAGGGATATATGATGTTCCCCTAATACGAGCCGTTATTTTCCACATTGGTTTAGAAAAACCTGGTGGTTTAGAGGTTCCCGGGTCATTGTTACAACTTAAGGACTTCGGGGGTTGACGATACATATAAAGTTCATCGGGGTTGGAATTAGATTTCTCTATTTTTATGCCCTTTCCCTTATTATTTTCTTTTACCTTTTTAAATTCAATTGGGGTAATTTCTATAACATCATCGGAATTCTCGTCGGAATCCGATTCATCGGAGAATTGGTAATCCTCCCAATATTTTGCTTCCTTGGCGGAAACACCATTGACCATAATTAACCTTGGTCGGTTGGTTGAGGATTTTCTTTTACTTAACCGTTTTATTATTTCCCCCACCGGTTTTATTTCTTCATCTGATTCCGATTCTTCTTCCGGTTCCGATTCTTCTTCCGGTTCCGACTCTTCTTCCGGTTCCTCTTCGGGAACTTGTGAATCAGTCCACGAATCATTCCAATTTACATTTGACTCTTCATTATTATTAGGTGAGTCAATGGGACTTGTTCTAGAGGGAGACATCTATCACATAATATCAAACGCATTAAGAGATTAATATATCACATAATATTCACATGTTAAAAATATATAGTTTCCAACAAAATTTGTTAAGCAATCATTTTTCAAGTAAACACGGTCGAAGTCCAGACTCACTAATGCATCCTAACAAACTCGATAAGACACACTAATGCAAAATTCTGGTTCTCTAAGACCAACGCTCGGATACCAACTGAAATGTCCCGTTCTTAATGATTAAAAACGTTCCATATTAATTGATTTCGTTGCGAGGTTTTGACCTCTATATGAGACGTTTTTCAAAGACTGCATTCATTTTAAAACAAACCATAACCTTTATATATATAGTTAACATGATACTATGATAAGTAAATATATCATTAAGTATATTAACAATGAACTACATATGTAAAAACAAGACTACTAACTTAATGATTTTTAAACGAGACATATATGTAACGAGACATACTTAATGAAATAAAGGTTATGGTTTGTTTTAAAAATGAATGCAGTCTTTGAAAAACGTCTCATATAGAGGTCAAAACCTCGCAACGAAATCAATTAATATGGAACGTTTTTAATCAATAAGAACGGGACATTTCAGCAGCTCATTACTCAGGTAAATTTGACTATAGAAAGTGTTTTGATTGCGGAGAACTAGGACATGTTGCATGGAATTGTCCAAAGAGGTCTCGCACACTGTATAGGAAGGTTGACCTGAACCAAACGTTTAATGAAAATTTGTCTAGGTCAAAATGGAAGAACAGCAGATTTTTCAAGAATCGTTCAGCCTCTCATATTAAGAAACGTGCGTCCACCCCAACTTTCAGGACTTCCACACCTCCTAACTTTGACTCAGCAATTGCTTATCATAAACAGTCGCCATCTAAGCGTCAGTTTTGGAAAGCTAAGTCTGATGGAGGTTGTAGTTCAAGTGGTGATGATGTGTATACAACACTGTCAGGATCCACTGGAAAATGGGTGGATTTACAGGTTGTTGGTGTTGACGAGAAACCCACTGCCATTCGGACTTGGGTTCCCACTTTGAATTAATTTTTTTTTTAGCTTTGTGCAGGTCACTAAGTTTGTTTAACCTTGTTGATAGTACATGGATTGTCGACAATGGGGCGATCCTCACATAACTGCCCAGGAGAATGGCTTTCATATACTTCAGTATGCAACACGGATTGAAACGTATGTTGTTTGACTCTACACAGTTCGGTGTAGAACGCGTTTAGTAACGTAATTTGGTGTCAAAAATCAGTCTGATATCGTCCCAGAAACGAAACGTCAAATGAGTAACCAACTATTTTTATGTTTTCTTTATTGTATTTGTTTACATTTGCATGTTAGGTAGTTTAAATTTCTGCACTGCATTTTATTTTCTGACTGCATAAAATCCATAAAGCCAAAAAGATTTTCGGTTTTAGTATTTTAGGGGGAGAAAATGGCAACATCCGAAAATACAAAAAAAAATGATAAAATGAAAAACACAAAAAAAATAGAAAATAAAAAATGCTTTGCTTGATCAACATGTTGGGGAGATGACTGTATTACTGAACTAGTATGTTTATCGTTTGGCGCGCATAGTAAGTAGTATAGATTAAATCAGTGATTTTCATATTAAGTACTATTAAGCCTTATGACTTAATCATAGAATGAGATGATCACACTCATAATCATGTAAATATCTTGATGAGGAAATCATGGAAAGATTTACAGCGGTTGAATGGTAGTCACCTAATTATCACGTGTGCATATTCTAGAAATAATTGTTCAGGAAATCAACAGAAGGTGAGGGTATTCCCTATTGAGATTTATACTGGACATATTTGGTGATGAATATTCCCAAGCAATAATCAAAATTTGCTCTACCATTGAGTCTGACGACTAATTGGAATATTCAGGTGATCAATACAAGGTGAGGATATTTTGTACAGATATTGTATATCAAATTCTATCAGTTCGTAATGCTTGAATCCAAAACATAGAAAGGTTAGCTTACATAGAGGTAAATATATTTCAAAAATAATGTCTAAAAGTATATCTGACCTTCACGGGTCGTCCTTGTCTTTAAGGGAGAACACATATGAATGATTTAAGCATCCAAAGTAATTATGAAGTCAACGAGCATCTGCATAAAGTTCAAGTCACTTCAACAAGATGAAAACAATATTCAAAGGTTCAAAGATGAAGAATTCAAGTCAAAATCAATCAAGAAGAAAGATAATGATGAGAGTTCCCATAATTAAAGAAGATCTGTGCTCAAATCTCAAATTATTCATAGTGTGCCGCTCTCGCGTGGCTTGGATTGTTGATCCAGGAGTTCACATTGAACTGCCGAGCATCCTTGCGCCTGTGATTTAAGATATACCCATTGAGAAAAGAAGCTAAAAATATATTTACAGATATGTAATCTAAGTTATGCTATCACAGATGAAAAGCATGGGGCTTATAGCGTTTGTGTATGTACATCTCAGAATATTTAAAATACTATGAGATCCACCTGACCCATCTAAATCGAAGGTATAGGTTGAGGTAGAAGCCTATGGCTGACAGGAATATTCAAAATACAGTGAGACTATCTCCTGTTCAATTAGCTCGAAAATATGTGCTAGTGATAACGGACATCGTCTGGACTTTAGTGCTCAATTGAGTACCTGATACATCGTGCGATCTCAAATAAGGACTGATTCTATGATGTAATCTAGCATAGCGATATGTTAAAGTAATTAATCAACGTAATCAACAAAATATCTATGAGGAAAGAATATGAAAGCTTAGTGTGACTTGATATCTATAATCAGAGTTTTAATCTGTAGGTACTTAATCTTAAGAATTGAACGATGATGAATTACTACTATAGTTTAGTATTGTTTCCATGTTAAGATCAACATCTCGCAAAAATATGTGATTTTGTTTATGTTAAATTGCATGTTAGTATTTTAGTGTAATTGCATCTGCTTTTCATACATGCATTCATACTATAAAAAATAAAAAAATATTTTTAGTGTCTTTTAGCATAAATTTTAGAAAATCCAAAAATATCTTTTGTCTTATTTATTTTTTGGTTACTCGTGTGATTTCAAATCGACATATCAGACTGAAGCTGAGTTTGTGTAAAAGGCGTAAAACGTTTTTGATGATTGAAATCCAATGTGTTTGTTTTGAATGTTTGTTAAAACTGTTGAGTCAAAATGGTTAAACCAGTGTGTGTTTTGAAATGTCCCGCTCATATTGATTATAAACGTTCCATATTAATTGATTTCGTTGCGAGGTTTTGACCTCTATATGAGACGTTTTTCAAAGACTGCATTCATTTTTAAGACAACCATAACCTTTATTTTATCAATAAAGGTTTAAAAGCATTACGTAGATTATTAAATAATGATAATCTAAAATATACCGTTTACACACGACCATTACATAATGGTTTACAATATGAATATATTACATCAAAAATAAGTTTCTTGAATGCAGTTTTACATAATATTATACAAGCATGGACTCCAAATCTTGTCCTTATTTTAGTATGCAACAGCGGAAGCTCTTAATAATCACCTGAGAATAAACATGCTTAAAACGTCAACAAAGATGTTGGTGAGTTATAGGTTTAACCTATATATTATCAAATCATAATAATAGACCACAAGATTTCATATTTCAATACATCCCATACATAGAGATAAAATCATTCATACGGTGAACACCTGGTAACCGACATTAACAAGATGCATATAAGAATATCCCCATCATTCCGGGACATCCATCGAACATGATATAAAAACTCAAAGTACTAAAGCATCCGCTATAACGGATGGGGTTTGTTGGGACCAATAGATCTATCTTTAGGATTCGTGTCAATTAGTAGACTGGTTTACTAATTCTTAGGTTACCAAGTAAAAGGGGCATATTCGGGTTCGATCATTCAACCATAGAAAGTAGTTTCATGTACTTGTGTCTATTTTGTAAAACATTTATAAAGCTGCATGTATTCTCATCCCAAAAATATTAGATTTTAAAAGTGGGACTATAACTCACTTTCACAGATTTTTACTTCGTCGGGAAGTAAGACTTGGCCACTGGTCGATTCACGAACCTATAACAAATATGTACATATATATCAAAGTATGTTCAAAATATATTTACATCATTTTTAATACGTTTTAATGTTTTAAGTTTATTAAGTCAGTTGTCCTCGTTAGTAACCTACAACTAGTTGTCCATAGTTAGATGTACAGAAATAAATTGATATATATTATCTTGACCCAATCCACGACCCAGTGTATACACGTCTCAGGCTAGATCACAACTCGAAGTATATATATTTTTGGAATCAACTTCAACCCTGTATAGCTAACTCTAATATTACTGCATATAGAGTGTCTATGGTTGTTCCAAATAATATATATACATGGGTCGATATGATATGTCAAAACATTTGCATACGTGTCTATGATATCCCAAGATTACATAATATATTAGAATATATGTATTATACAATATAAGTTAGCTAGGATATGATTAATATAGATTTGTTACCAATTTTCACGTAGCTATAACAAGTAAAAATATTCAATCTTGTTTTACCCATAACTTCTTCGTTTTAAATCCATTTTGAGTGAATCCAATTGCTATGGTTTCATATTGAACTTAAGTTTATGAATATATACAGAAAAAATATAAGTTTATAGTCGGAAATACATGTTACAAGTCATTTTTGTAAAGGTAGTCATTTCAGTCGAAAGAACGACGTCTAGAAGACCATTTTGGAAAACATACTTCCACTTTGAGTTTAATCATGATTTTTGGATATAGTTTCATGTTCATAAGAAAAATTATTTTCCCAGAAGAACAACTTTTAAATCAAAGTTTATCATAGTTTTTAATTAACTAACCCAAAACAGCCCGCGGTGTTAATACGACGGCGTATATTCGGTTTTACGGTGTTTTTCGTGTTTTCAGGTTTTAAATCATCAAGTTAGCATATCATATAGATAAAGAACATGTGTTTAGTTGATTTTAAAAGTCAAGTTAGAAGGATTAACTTTTGTTTGCGAACAAGTTTAGAATTAACTAAACTATGTTCTAGTGATTTCAAGTTTAAACCTTCGAATAAGGTAGTTTTATATATATGAATCGGTTGATGTTATGAACATCATTACTACCTCAGGTTTTATGGATAAACCTACTGAAAATGAGAAAAATAGATCTAGCTTCATAGGATCCTTGGATGGCTTGAAAGTTCTTGAAGCAGAATCATGACACGAAAACAAGTTCAAGTAAGATTTCCATTCGAAATAAGATTGTTATAGTTATAGAAATTGAATCAAAATTTGAATATGAGTATTACCTTGTATTAGAAAGATATCTTACTGTAAATAAAAAAGATTTCTTGAGGTTGGATGATCACTTTACAAGATTGGAAGTAAGCTAGCAAACTTGGAAGTATTCTTGATTTTATGAAACTAGAACTTATAGAATTTATGAAGAACACTTAGAACTTGAAGGTAGAACTTGAGAGAGATTAATTAGATGAAGAAAATTGAAGAATGAAAGTGTTTGTAGGTGTTTTTAGTCGTTGATATATCGATTAGATATAAAGGATGTGTAATTTTGTTTACATGTAAATAAGTCATGAATGATTACTAATATTTTTTGTAATTTTATGAGATATTTCATGCTAGTTGCCAAATGATAGTTCCCACATGTGTTAGGTGTGATGACCCGGAAATTTCTGACCAAATTTAAACTTTATCTTTAAATGATTTAATGTTTCCGACATGATAAGCAAAGTCTATGAAGTTGAATTTCAAAATTTTAGAACTGTTTCATGTATTAAATTATATTTGATTGCTCTCGATGATTCATGAACAATTATATGTATGTATATATATATATATATATATATATGTACAAGTAAAAATGACTTTCCTACCGTAAAACACTATTTGCTACAGTAAAACACTATTTGCTACAGTGAAAACTTTATTTTGCTACATTGCTACAGTGAAACCGTATTAGCAGTAAATTTACCAACAACTCCATTGATCTTTGACCTTTAGAAAAATCCTTATACTCATTGAAACCCTATCATGTACTCATCCACATCTTGTAACAATAATTGCCATATCAACCACTGGGAATTAGCAATCAGTATTTTGAATCTCGCAGCATTTTCTACGACAACAGTTATATATAGATAACATCCAACTTCTAGACTTACATACTTAGAATGTGAAGTTTCTGAAAAACATCCCAAACTATGAACTAGTTCTCTGAAATTGGAAAAATGCTAATGAAGCAGCAAAAACTGTAAACGACCTTAACAGTCAAAAGTTTGATGATAAAGAATAGTATGGTGGTAAAGCTGAGAAAAAGAGAAGGTTTGAAACTGAAAAACGGATTGAGTAAAGTATGAAGGAGGCTGTGGACAAATCACAAAGACTAAACCTGCCTTCAAAGAATCCAAAGGATTCAGTATCTGCTGAAGATATTAACGAATACCTTGCTCCTGACTCTAAACCTTCACAGACAAATCTTCTTCACCATCCGTTGATATTAGAAATTCTAATATATTATCATATCTTTCATTATAAATATCTTCGATATTTCTGAAGATATCTTCATAACTATCATTGTTCGAGATTATTTATCTCTTCACGCTATCTGTGTAATATCATAAAAGAAACTGTTTTAGTTTCTAAATTCTGAAAAATTCGAATTTAAAATACAAATGTTTTTGAAGTAGTAATTGGGAACTGAAGCATGAGTTAGTATAATATAATGACACCTGATCAACGTGATTATATTACAGTAAATCATGCTGAGTTTCTAATGGAACGTGATAAAGGTTCACAGATCATACCCTCATCATGAACCATGTTACATAACTCTTTCATTCTATTTAACCTCAAAACATATCAAGAAAATATTTTTCTTGATGATTCGGTTTTTTTCGAGGTATTCTGGTAATTTGACAAGTCAGATTGTGCTATTACCATTTCTTTCTTAGAACATTAGTTATGTTCATCTGAAACTTCATACCTACGAATTCTGGACCATTATCCGCTTGACTTAAGGTCGGGAAGAGATAACGAAAGCATGAAGCTTCGAAATATAATGGAGAATATAAAGCCCGATAACAACCCCGAAATTACAAACCGTGTATATCAATGCGTATAGCAATATAAAGACACGGGAGAATGAAAAACACTATAACCCCAAGGTAATAGTAGAAGAAAATAAATTCCTCTGGTGGCAGATGAAAAAGAAGAATGAAGGATACGATAGCCAGGAAAATATCAAGAATCAGAACTGGATTAAGCATTTTCACAATCTATTGGGATGTATGAAATAAGAAAGAAGATTATAGGAGTGGTGAAAATAAATGAAACGGAATAGGTCAATTTATAGCGAAATATCAGACATAGCAATCGAGGCAGATTACGCATTTAATCAAAGAAAATCCTAATTTCCGCAAATTCCGAAGAATCAAATCTTATATAGATTATGAAGATTTTCTATTCCTTAAATTCCAGAAATCAATCGTTAATACGTCAAAAGTTAAGATGAATCTCTATTCCCTCATTTCACTTTATTACGATAACTTCTCTCATACGCTTCGAGTAATTGGATTGTTTTATCCATATAATTCAACGGTGATAAAATTCTATTTATCAACTCATATTCGTCATGAAAACATTTCTATTGTTAGCCATGACGACCTCACTTAAATTTCGGGACGAAATTTCTTTAACGGGTAGGTACTGTGATGACCCGGAAATTTCTGACCAAATTTAGACTTTATCTTTAAATGATTTAATGTTTCCGACACGATAAGCAAAGTCTATGAAGTTGAATTTCAAAATTTTAAAACTGTTTCATGTATTAAATTACATTTGACTGCTCTCGATGATTCATGAACAATTATATGTATGTATGTATGTATATATATATATATATATATATATATATATATATATATATATATATATATGTACAAGTAAAAATGACTTTCCTACCGTAAAACACTATTTGCTACATTAAAACACTATTTGCTACAGTAAAACCGTATTTTGCTACAGTGCTACAGTGAAAACGACTTGCTACAGTGATTTGCTACAGTAAAACACTATTTGAAGTCGACGAACTAGCAAACAAAAACAGGATAAGGCGGCCAGGCGATCGCATGGCAAAAACACTGAAAACTCATGCGATCGCATGAGGTACTGTAGCAGGCCACATACTATAAAAGCTCGATCTGGTCTCCACTCTCCACATATTATTATTATTTATTATTATTATTATTATATTATTATTATTATTATTATTATTATTATTATTAAGATTAATATTATTATTATTAATCTTATTATAATATTATTATTAGTAGTATATATACATAAAATACTACGACGAGGTTATGAGCGTGTCACCTT
Organism: Rutidosis leptorrhynchoides; assembly: GCF_046630445.1. Taxonomy (NCBI): domain Eukaryota; kingdom Viridiplantae; phylum Streptophyta; class Magnoliopsida; order Asterales; family Asteraceae; genus Rutidosis; species Rutidosis leptorrhynchoides. Next base: position 77,893,816 of record NC_092336.1, on the reverse strand, counting down.
CAAAATGGGTTTTTGAGCGGGATAGAGCTAAGGAAATTATGGGTTATTGCCAAGGAGGTTATGGGTAATGTTCGAGGGTATATTTTTGAATCAAATCTAGTGTTTATCATCTCTGTTGCGTCTACGTACTTTCCTACAATATTTAATCTCAATATTGATACGTAAGCACTCATATTTTATCTTTTATATATTAATTGTGTATCCATGTCTAGTGCTCGAGTATATATATTTATATATACGTGTATGCTAATTTTCGTCGTTAAACAGTTTATAATAGATCACGAATTAAATACATATATTACTGGTAAAAGGTATATGATATACATGTTTTTGGAAAGCTGGCGAAAAATCAATAACTTTTCATTTAGATAGCGAATAGTTTTGATGAACGGATCAAAAGATATGGTCAACTGAATTATAATTGACATTAATTGGAATTGCTTTTTGAATCTGCAATTAATACTTAAACAACTTGTTTACGAGATTGATAAAATGGATTTTTGAATATTACCAACCGAGTAAATGAATCCTTATATAAGGTACGTCTCTTTTGTTGAACTATTGTCAAAATAGACTTTTTGAAACAACTTTGAATAACTTTTGTATGTCAATTTCGAGCATTAGGATTGTGATACACTATGACCTGACCTAGATTGATAAACAATTATTGACCAACATATGTTCTCTAGGTTGAGATATACGGTTATTTGGTAATCCGAGTTTCGATCACATTTTGGTGAACGACTTTATATGCGGCTAAGGTGAGTTTCATTTGCTCCCTTTTTAATTGCTTTTGCAATCTATATTTTTGGGCTGAGAATACATGCAATTTATTTTAAACGCAATGGATACAAGTACATACTAAATTCTACACTGAGTTTGAACCGAAAATCTCTTAGCTTTGGTAACTAGTAGCTGCCAGTACATAGGATATGGACTGGTGGGCGCGAATAACAGTATATGGATCCATAGGGCTTGACATCCCCGTCCGAGCTAGAGCATTAGCCTTTTAACGGACGTATGCTATTTGAGAAGCGTACATGTTGGTTTGCGTGTATTATTAAGATGATTATACAAAGGGTACAAATTATATATACGTTAAGTTTAGTTACCAGGGTGCTCAATTTCGTAGAATATTTTGATAAACGTTTCTGGATTGAACAACTGAAATCTTGTGATCCATCTTTATATACAGATTATGCGAAACATACAAACTATGAACTCACCAACCTTTGTGTTGACACTTGTTAGCATGTTTATTCTCAGGTTCCCTAGAAGTCTTCTGCTGTTTGCTTATATGTTAGACAAGCTATGTGCATGGAGTCATACAGGGCATATTTTTCAAGAAAACGTTGCATTCACCAAATCATCACCATGTATCTTATTTTGACTGCATTGTCAACGGAATTACTATTGTAAACTATTATTTACGGTGATTGTCTATATGTAGAAATCATCAGATGTCGAAAACCTTTGATTTAAATATTCATTTATGGTGTGCCTTTTCAAAAGAATGCAATGTTTACAAAACGTATCATATAGAGGTCAAATACCTCGCAATGAAATCGATGAATGACGTGTTCGTCCATATGGATTTGGAGCGATCGTCACAGTTGGTATCAGAGCGTTGGTCCTAGCGAACCAGGTCTTGCATGAGTGTGTCTAACTGATAGTGGTTAGGATGCATTAGTAAGTCTGGACTTCGACCGTGTCTGCATGTTAAAAGAAAAGCTTATCATTTCTTGTCGGAAATTACATGTTTATTATTCTTAAGTCTAGACACGTTTTCCTGCATTTATTGCATAAATAGTGTATAGACAAAAATTCATATCTTAGCGTATCTGTTACTGTAAACTTTTCCTGACATCTTCCGAAAATTTCTCCGTGATTTATGGAATTTGGTATTATATATACATATGTAAATTATGTATTGAAGAATACCAAACTAAATTCTATAATCTAATTCATATCAAAAATCATCTCCCTAATTATACAAGATGGATCCCGTATCTAGTTCAAATTCCTTAAACTCCGACAGCTATTCCGATATGGATATTCACCTAAATTCCGAAGACAGTGTAACCGGAATGGATCAACCAATTAGCCATCATCTATTCTGGATGAATTGGGGATGGGTTCGTAGCCTACTTAATTATTGGAGACAAGAAGAAGGCGATCCCTTCCATCCACCACATTGCCCTCTTGGCGAAGAACCTGAAGCACTTACCGGCGAACCTGTTCGAGACACCATTTTCTCTCTCATTTCCAGAGTATCTCGTCACGATAATATACTATCTCAAATTCTGGATCTTATTCGTCCGCTCGTCCGAACCACCGATCATCCCGGTATAATAGAAGAAGTCAACGAGCATCGCGCTCAGGTAGTGGCTTTGGAGAATATGGTGCGAAGGTTACAAACACCAGCAGCAGCACCAGCAGCATAACCAGTACCACCATCATCAACAACAACAGTACCATTACCACCACCAACAACCACATCCGCATCCCACACCTCAATATCACATCTAAAAACTGTACTTCGGATATCAACATCATACGCACCTTAGATACCAAGGAGTGCCAACAACAATAAATTATGAAGTACTGATTCATAACTTCATCGATAAAATATTCTACGATGATTATGTAATCTCTAAAATCTTAGAGATTATTTATCCCAGTTCTAACCATAAATCAGATAAATAGAAGGAAGAATAGAAACCCTGACAAGAATGATGCGTAAGGTACAAGCTAGACTTGTTTTACCAACAACATCAATAGTACCCTTAGCCTCACCAGCACAGTTAGTGCTGCCAACATCATTAGAATCATCAGCACCTCTAACATCACAAGCTCCGCCAGTTCAAGAAAGCACTGTGAATATTATTACAAGTCAACAACGCGTATATTTGTATCAACGAGTTATGAAATATTAACTCATTCCCTCTGAAGAATTTATTTGTATATCTTATATATATTTTAAAACCATCATAAATCTTTTCGTACTAAGCTATTAAGTATGAATTGAAAAAGGGTAAATACTACTCGGTTAAATTCATATTACTAATATGCTATGATGTACATCCTTCGTTAACAACTTAACCTTCGTTAACTACAATCTCTGTTTCAATCCAAAGAATTCCATTTCATAATAAACCAAGTGTATTAATTAATTACATAATTGATTTTACATTTTCAATTTCAATATACTCGAAACTTTTCAGAAAACATCATATGTGCCTTGTAAGCTTCACAAAAATTCCACGAGCACCAACATCCTTCACCGAGGAATATCAATAAGAATAAATAATGAAGTGTTAATTTCATTAGTGAAAAACTCCGCAAAGATTATGTAATCTTTAATGTTTTAGAGATTAATCATTTCTAAGTCAAGCTAAAAATCAAATGAGCTTAATATGATGTTAACTCATTAAATCCGTATTACATCTGAAGAAATATACATACATGTATTTTCATAAAGACTGTAATGAAAATTCTTTTGTACAAAATATTACTTGTAAAATCTTTAACGGGTAGGTAATTCCCGGGAAATATATAAGTTCACAATTAATATGTTATACTGTACATTCTTCAACTTTGATTCAAAAAAATTATTGACTATGTTCACAGCGATATACAATCGTTTCCATACAAATTCAATTACATATTCTGATATTGACGGATCAGAATCCAAGTCAAGATTTAACGGGTGACATCATTCTTAGATCTCTACATCTTTCAAAGCTATACTTTGACTTCAAAAATGTGAAAGATCCTTTAGCATTGTTATTACTGAAAATAATATTGCAATCCTTTTCAAAGTATCCAGTTTTATCACACTTCTAACCAACTTCGACTTTTCATATTAGCCTTATTGTGACTTTGATATATACGTTCTTGTTACTGGAAAACCTTTCATGTTCCACCACATTAGCAGTAAATTTACCAACAACTCCATTGATCTTTGACCTTTAGAAAAATCCTTATACTCATTGAAACCCTATCATGTACTCATCCACATCTTGTAACAATAATTGCCATATCAACCACCGGGAATTAGCAATCAGTATTTTGAATCTCGCAGCATTTTCTACGACAACAGTTATATATAGATAACATCCAACTTCTAGACTTACATACTTAGAATGTGAAGTTTCTGAAAAACATCCCAAACTATGAACTAGTTCTCTGAAATTGGAAAAATGCTAATGAAGCAGCAAAAACTGTAAACGACCTTAACAGTCAAAAGTTTGATGATAAAGAATAGTATGGTGGTAAAGCTGAGAAAAAGAGAAGGTTTGGAACTGAAAAACGGATTGAGTAAAGTATGAAGGAGGCTGTGGACAAATCACAAAGACTAAACCTGCCTTCAAAGAATCCAAATGATTCAGTATCTGCTGAAGATATTAACGAATACCTTGCTCCTGACTCTAAACCTTCACAGACAAATCTTCTTCACCATCCGTTGATATTAGAAATTCTAATATATTATCATATCTTTCATTATAAATATCTTCGATATTTCTGAAGATATCTTCATAACTATCATTGTCCGAGATTATTTATCTCTTCACTCTATCTGTGTAATATCATAAAAGAAACTGTTTTAGTTTCTAGATTCTGAAAAATTCGAATTTAAAATACAAATGTTTTTGAAGTAGTAATTGGGAACTGAAGCATGAGTTAGTATAATATAATGACACCTGATCAACGTGATTATATTACAGTAAGTCATGCTGAGTTTCTAATGGAACGTGATAAAGGTTCACAGATCATACCCTCATCATGAACCATGTTAAATAACTCTTTAATTCTATTTAACCTCTAAACATATCAAGAAAATATTTTTCTTGATGATTCGGTTTTTTCGAGGTATTCTGGTAATTTGACAAGTCAGATTGTGCTATTACCATTTCTTTCTTAGAACATTAGTTATGTTCATCTGAAACTTCATACCTATGAATTCTGGACCATTATCCGCTTGACTTAAGGTCGGGAAGAGATAACGAAAGCATGAAGCTTCGAAATATAATGGAGAATATAAAGCCCGATAACAACCCCGAAATTACAAACCGTGTATATCAATGCGTATAGCAATATAAAGACACGGGAGAATGAAAAACACTATAACCCCGAGGTAATAGTAGAAGAAAATAAATTCCTCTGGTGGCAGATGAAAAAGAAGAATGAAGGATACGATAGCCAGGAAAATATCAAGAATCAGAACTGGATTAAGCATTTTCACAATCTATTGGGATGTATGAAATAAGAAAGAAGATTATAGGAGTGGTGAAAATAAATGAAACGGAATAGGTCAATTTATAGCGAAATATCAGACATAGCAATCGAGGCAGATTACGCATTTAATCAAAGAAAATCCTAATTTCCGCAAATTCCAAAGAATCAAATCTTATATAGATTATGAAGATTTTCTATTCCCTAAATTCCAGAAATCAATCGTTAATACGTCAAAATGTAACATCCCAAATATTTAAGGTATTATTTTATGTAAATTTTTATTGCTAAGAAATTAAATGGATAAAAGTTAAGTTTATTGGTTAAGTTAGGAAGGACTAAGGGTGAAAAGTTAAGAATAAGGACTTCTCTAACCATAGTTGTGGTGGGGAGGGTAGAAATTGCTAATAAGCCAAAGTTATTTTATATAAAAGGGATTAAAATGCTGGAAAAATAAATTATTAAGTGCAAAATACAGAAAACCTTCCTGGAGTTCTTGTGAGTGTCGACATTTGCAAAGGGAAGAGGAGGATCCATCAATTGTTAAAATTAAACTCATGCAACCTTGAATTAGTGAAATCTAAGACACCCTAATCACTTTAGCAAGCTCTAATCTTCCAATTTCACTCTCTTTGTGCACAATTAGGGTTCTTAAACTCTAAAAGTCAAGGTATGGATTTTGTGTCCAAGTATTGCTTATATGGTGTGTTTATGATGAGATTATGCTTAAGAAAGTTGCTATTTGTTAAATTGTGCACATTTGAATAAATTAGAATGGAATTGTTGATGATTTTGGAAGTAATTACATGTATGAACTTGCATTATAGATTTATGGCATGATTATGGTGAGATTGATGATGTTCTAGTTAGATTTCTAGTCATGCACACCAAGTGTTTGTTAAAATGTCTCAATGAGAAGTTTATGTGTTCTAGCTAGAAATTGTGATGAAGGATGTTCATGTATGAACTATGGTTATTGTTGAAGGTTATAGAAATTGATTATTTGATAATTTAAGGGTGTTAGTAATGAAATTGGATTGTATGCACATTTCTTAAATAATGAAAGGATTAAAGGAAAAGTTGCATGTATTGCTAAGAAATGAACTAGTAAATGTACTTGATTAAAGTTATGAAGTTTAATTGGTAATATTCTTGTTTTAGAAAAGATGAGATCAAGGCTAGAATGTATGTATGTTGTGATTAGGGGGGGGGGGGGGGGGGGGTTAAGTAAATGTGAAAGTATATGATAGTGTATTAATACATGAAAGTTGTGATTTTCGATTGAGTGATGATTAATGAGATTAGCTCATGTATAGGTGCTAATCAAGGAAAAGAGGTTACAAGTGATCAAGGAAATTCAATTAAGCAAGGTGAGTTCATAGGGGGTAATATGGGCGGGTCAAGAGTGGCTTAGTGTTCTCGGATTGCATCCGTGCAAGAGAGAAACGACTAAGTGCACTAGTTATGTAGCTTAGATAGAACTATTGGGTTAACCTAATAGTTGTATCTATGGTTGATGTTTAGCTTAGGCAAGGTTATTACATTGCTAGTAATCTTGCCTATGGTTTGTGTTAGCTTAGACACATTAAGTGTCTATGTATGAGATGATGATAGCTTAGGCATATTTAGTATGTCTATGGTTAGCTTAGGCATGATTACTAGGTTCGGCCTAGTAAGTCATGTCTATGGTATGAATGAATTGGATCCGAATGTATGCAAGCAACCAATGGGTTGAAGGATAAGTGTTATGATTTGTGCCCAAATGTTTTGTGTTTTGTGTTTTATTACTTTCCTATAACTCACTAAGTGCAAAAGCTTACCCCTATGATGTTTTATGTTTTAGGTGCTAAGGTCCATCGTGAAGGTAAGGAGCCCGTGTAAAGCGCTAGAGGAGCATTGGCATAGCGTAAGTGGTATTGCAAGTCCCTTTTTGTAATCACGCTCTACGGTTACCGCTTATTAAACGCCAAGGGCTTTGAATGAGTCATGTTTGTTATTGTTGAACTTGGGACCAAATGATGGTTTTGATTCATGAAAACACGTTTTGTTGTCTAAATGTTGTTTATAGATGGTTCACGATGTTAGAAACTGATTTCTGATGTTTGTGTATGAATTATGCAGTTTTAAATATGTTTGAGTATGATGAAAAGTGAAAAAGTTTGGTTTAAGTGAAATGTTGCAGATCAGCCCCCGGATTAGTGTTATGTCGCGCCGCGGCCAAGGGCTCCGCGCCGCGGCATATAACTGATGTTGGGAACAGAAGCAAGGCTAAGAAGTATAAATTTTCTTGTGTATTGTCGCGCCGCGACAAGGCTGGCCGCGCCGCGGCATAAGCCTTGTCCAGGCAGTAACCTTGTTTTTCAAAAAAAAAAAAAAAAAAAAAATTTACTCGATTCAAGGCGTTAAAAGTTGGTATCAGAGCTGTGGTTTAAGGGACTTGGATAACCCATGATAGGGATTATCTAGGCTTAAACCATTGTTGCGAAAGGATAAGCGGTTTAGGACTTGCATAAGTGTTAAAGTCGTATAGTTGTGCCATGCTCCATAGGGTAGAGTCATTGACAAGACCCATAGTATAATGAATAAGATTACGAATTGGTTTATGTAAGGAGTTTGATACTCGCTAGCCATGATGTCGTGGTAGACTAGATGTGTAATGAAATGGTGTAATAACAACAGGCCATTGCTATTACTTCATTTTAGTACACATGGACGTCTACTATGGTCATGGTGAATCGAGTTAGGAATTCTTTCGGATTGTTTGGTTTTGATGAATAATGGTGTTACCGGTATTTGAACTAATGGGTTGAATGTAATTTTCAGAATGGCTATTGTATCGCCAAACCGAGGTCAAGATGAGGATGATGAGTACGTCCGCACCCCATCCACGGAGTCTATAGAAGACTCTCAAAACGAATCGGAAGAAGTTAACATGCCAAATGACATTTCGGGGCAAATAGGGCAAGCCTTGATACGTTATACCCCAACCTTGTTAGAAAAGATCAAGACGTTGATCAATGATCAATTAGATGAGAAGTTAAAGACTTTTGTTGCCAATAACCCTACCTTAAGAGGTGAAGGGGGAAGTGGGGTAAGGCAAGAAGAGGTAGAAGCCCCTAAAAGAAAGGATGATCGTTTTGAATATAAGAACTTTGCAAATTGCCATCCCCCTGAGTTTCATGGTAAGGTTGACCCTATTGTTAGTCAAAGATGGATAGATGAGATTGAAGAAACTTTTATGCTATGTGAATGCCCCGAGCATTTAAAGGTAATTTACGCGGCACATCAAATGAAGGGTAGTGGTTATGAGTGGTGGAATTTTATAGTTAAGTCTCATGGGCGAGACGTGGCTACAAGTTTCTCATGGGACAAGTTCCGTGAAATGTTTATGACTCAATTTGCTCCACCCGCTGAGGTTAGTAGGTTGAAATCCGAGTTTATGAATATAGAGCACGGAAGTAAGTCGGTGACCGAGTTTAATGCCGAGTTCAATGATAAGTCTCGATTTTGTCCGGACTTTGTGTCAAGTCCCAAGTTGATGATGGATCATTATCATGAAAAGTTGAATCCCGAGATAAGTGAGTTTATTGACAAGAGCACGTATAAGACTTTGGCCGAAATGATGAATAGAGCACTTGTTAGAGAACACGAACTTAGGAAGAAGGCGGCGTTTAAGCGAAAGTTAGATCAAGACTCCAAGGCAATGCAAAATGTTAGTCCGAAGAAGGGTAAGTTTGGTTCCGAATCCCTGCACAAGTCAAAAGGGGGTTTTGTGTCGGGTAAGAGCGGTGGGAAAGAAGCCAAGTTGTGTACTAGATGTGGTAAAAATCATACGGGTGAATGTAAAGCGGGTACCTCCGATTGTTACTCTTGTGGAAAGCCGGGACATAGGGCCGCCGAATGTCCTAAGAAAGGTAAGCAATGTTATTATTGTTTTGAGAGAGGTCACTTTCAAGCCGAATGTCCGGAATACAAGAAGTATTTAGCTAGTGGTAGTGTTAAGAAAGAGGTTAAGACGGAACCGAAGACTAGTGATAGCCGACCAAGGGCCCGAGCTCATCAGATTACCGCACTCGAAGCGAAGGAGTCCCAAAATGTGGTGTCAGGTACCTTTATTGTAAACTCTTTACCTGCGCATGTTTTGTTTGATTCCGGTGCTACGCGGTCGTTTGTATCATATTCTTTTTGTAAGCATTTTAATATGACCCCAAGTATGTTAGAACACCCATTAGAGGTTGAAATAGCGGATAATAAGACCGTGATGGTGTATAGTATCATTAAGGGGTGTGAAATTATTTTGGATGATGAAAAGTTTGTCATTGATTTAATACCCATGCAAATGGGGGAATTTCAAGTAATTGTGGGCATGGATTGGCTAGATGGCAATGAGGGGATAATTTTGTGTCGTAAGAAAATAGTGTTAGTTCAATCACCAAGTGGAAAAGTTATATGGATTTATGGGGAACGAGCTAGGCGTGCAATTCCTATATGCACATATGCTAAGGCTAAAAGATTTTTGTCTCATGGGTGTTGTGCGTTTTTGGCACATGTTGTTGATGATTCGAAAAAGGTTGTTGAATTAGATGATGTACCAATAGTTAACGAGTTTCCGGATGTGTTTCCAAGTGAATTGCCCGGTGTACCTCCCGAGCGAGAGGTAGAGTTTAGAATAGATTTGATACCCGGGGCCACGCCAATTGCCAAAGCTCCCTATCGATTAGCCCCGTCGGAAATGAGAGAAATGATGACTCAATTACAAGATTTGATAGATAAAGGTTTTATACGTCCTAGTAGTTCACCTTGGGGAGCTCCGGTTTTATTTGTGAAAAAGAAGGATGGAACTATGAGAATGTGTATTGATTATCGAGAATTGAATAAAGTCACTATTAAGAACAAGTACCCGTTGCCAAGGATAGACGATTTGTTTGATCAACTACAAGGTGCTAGTTTCTTTTCAAAGATAGATTTAAGGTCGGGTTACCATCAATTGAAGGTGAGGGAAGAAGATGTCCCTAAAACGGCTTTTCGAACAAGGTATGGTCATTATGAGTTTGTGGTTATGCCGTTTGGATTAACAAATGCTCCGGCCGCGTTTATGGATTTGATGAATAGAGTTTGTCGACCGATGCTTGATAGGTTTGTAATTGTGTTCATTGATGACATTTTGGTATATTCTAAGAGTGAAGAGGAACATACGGTACATTTAAGACAAGTATTAGAGACTTTAAGAAGAGAAAGATTGTTTGCTAAGTTCTCTAAGTGCGAGTTTTGGCTTCGTGAAGTTCAATTTTTGGGCCATGTCATTAACAATAAGGGTATTTGTGTTGATCCGGTGAAGATAGAGGCAATTATGAGATGGGAACCACCTACGAATCCTACCGAGGTTAGGAGTTTTCTAGGTTTAGCGGGGTATTATCGGCGATTTATACAAGATTTTTCTAGAATAGCCACCCCACTCACCAAGCTGACTCGTAAAAGTGTGCCATGGAGATGGGAAGAAAAGCAAGAACAAGCGTTTCAACTCCTTAAGGAGAAGCTCGTTCAAGCTCCCATATTGGTTTTACCGGAAGGGAATGAGAACATGACGGTTTATTGTGATGCTTCTAAGAAAGGCTTAGGGTGTGTATTGATGCAAAATGGGAAGGTCATAGCTTATGCTTCCCGACAATTGAAGGAACACGAGAAACGCTATCCTACGCATGATTTAGAATTGACGGCCGTGGTTTTTGCTCTAAAGATTTGGCGTCATTATCTTTATGGTGTTAAGTTTTCCATTTATACCGATCATAAGAACTTAAAGTATTTGTTTGATCAAAGGGATTTGAACGATAGACAAAGGAGAGGTCTCGATTTGGTGAAAGATTATGATTGTGAGATCTTATATCACCCCGGAAAAGCGAATGTAGTAGCGGATGCTCTTAGTAGGAAGTCAAGTCATCAACCGATTAAGATAACAAGCTTGGCTATGGTAATATCACCTCAAATATTTGATGATATTCGTGTTGCACAAGGTGAAGCATTATCGCCCGAAAACGTGAGAAAAGAAAGAATCAAGGGGCAAGTTGACGATTTTGTGGTAGATTCTCGTGGTTTAAGGCTTAGATATGGGAGAATTTGGGTACCTTTGCAAAGTGATGTTAGAAGTGAGCTCCTTGACTTAGCTCACAAGTCTAAGTATTCGATTCACCCCGGTGCTACGAAAATGTATAGAGATTTAAGGAAAAACTATTGGTGGCCGGGAATGAAGAGGGATATAGTTAAGTATGTGCACAAGTGTCTTACTTGTCTTCAAGTGAAAGCCGATCATCAAATGCCCTACGGTAAAATGCAACCTTTAGAGGTACCGGTGTGGAAATGGGAGCATATTACGATGGATTTAGTGACTAAGTTGCCTAAGACCCCTAGACAACACGATGCAATTTGGGTTATTGTTGATAGATTGACTAAGAGTGCATTATTTTTGGCAATAAGAGAAGCTTCGTCGTCGGAAGCAATGTCAAAGTTATATATGAAAGAAGTTGTTGCAAGGCATGGAGTGCCGGTTTCTATTGTTTCAGATCGAGACACCCGATTTACATCGCGATATTGGAGAAAGTTTCAAGAGGAAATGGGTACTAAGTTACATGTAAGTACCGCGTTTCACCCGCAAACGGATGGTCAAAGTGAGCGGACTATACAAACTCTCGAGGATATGTTAAGAGCATGTGTTATCGATTTTGGTGGTAGTTGGGATGCTCATTTACCATTAGTTGATTTTCATACAACAATAGTTATCACTCTACAATTGGAATGGCACCATATGAGATGTTGTATGGAAGGAGGTGTAGAACCCCGATTTGTTGGGGCGAAGTAGGTCAACGGGAATTAGGAAGCACGGAAATAGTACAACAAACCACCGAGATGATTGACCAAATTCGTGAAAGAATAAAGGCGGCACAAGATCGACAAAAGTCTTATGTAGATAAAAGGAGAAAACCGATAGAATTTCAAGTAGGTGATAAAGTGATGCTAAAAGTTTCTCCATGGAAAGGCATCATTCGTTTTAGAAAGAGGGGAAAATTGGGTCCAAGGTTCGTGGGACCATTTGAGATAGTGGCGAAAGTTGGGAAGGTAGCCTACCGTTTGGCTCTACCCGATGAATTGAGTAATATACATGACACGTTTCACGTGTCACAATTGAGGAAATGTTTGGCGGATGAATCAACCTATGTTCCTTTGAATGAAATTGAGGTCGATAATAAGTTAAGGTATGCGGAAAAGCCGATAAAAATTATGGATCAAAAGGTTAAGCACTTGAGGAATAAGTAGGTAATATTATTGAAGGTATTATGGCAATTTAGAAAAGGTTCCGAGTGTACATGGGAACCCGAAGAATGGCTCTTGAAGTATTATCCGTCGTTGCATCAAGAATGGTTCGCGAGGACGCGAACGATCCAAGAGGGGGAGAGTTGTAACATCCCAAATATTTAAGGTATTATTTTATGTAAATTTTTATTGCTAAGAAATTAAATGGATAAAAGTTAAGTTTATTGGTTAAGTTAGGAAGGACTAAGGGTGAAAAGTTAAGAATAAGGACTTCTCTAACCATAGTTGTGGTGGGGAGGGTAGAAATTGCTAATAAGCCAAAGTTATTTTATATAAAAGGGATTAAAATGCTGGAAAAATAAATTATTAAGTGCAAAATACAGAAAACCTTCCTGGAGTTCTTGTGAGTGTCGACATTTGCAAAGGGAAGAGGAGGATCCATCAATTGTTAAAATTAAACTCATGCAACCTTGAATTAGTGAAATCTAAGACACCCTAATCACTTTAGCAAGCTCTAATCTTCCAATTTCACTCTCTTTGTGCACAATTAGGGTTCTTAAACTCTAAAAGTCAAGGTATGGATTTTGTGTCCAAGTATTGCTTATATGGTGTGTTTATGATGAGATTATGCTTAAGAAAGTTGCTATTTGTTAAATTGTGCACATTTGAATAAATTAGAATGGAATTGTTGATGATTTTGGAAGTAATTACATGTATGAACTTGCATTATAGATTTATGGCATGATTATGGTGAGATTGATGATGTTCTAGTTAGATTTCTAGTCATGCACACCAAGTGTTTGTTAAAATGTCTCAATGAGAAGTTTATGTGTTCTAGCTAGAAATTGTGATGAAGGATGTTCATGTATGAACTATGGTTATTGTTGAAGGTTATAGAAATTGATTATTTGATAATTTAAGGGTGTTAGTAATGAAATTGGATTGTATGCACATTTCTTAAATAATGAAAGGATTAAAGGAAAAGTTGCATGTATTGCTAAGAAATGAACTAGTAAATGTACTTGATTAAAGTTATGAAGTTTAATTGGTAATATTCTTGTTTTAGAAAAGATGAGATCAAGGCTAGAATGTATGTATGTTGTGATTAGGGGGGGGGGGGGGGGGGGGGGGTTAAGTAAATGTGAAAGTATATGATAGTGTATTAATACATGAAAGTTGTGATTTTCGATTGAGTGATGATTAATGAGATTAGCTCATGTATAGGTGCTAATCAAGGAAAAGAGGTTACAAGTGATCAAGGAAATTCAATTAAGCAAGGTGAGTTCATAGGGGGTAATATGGGCGGGTCAAGAGTGGCTTAGTGTTCTCGGATTGCATCCGTGCAAGAGAGAAACGACTAAGTGCACTAGTTATGTAGCTTAGATAGAACTATTGGGTTAACCTAATAGTTGTATCTATGGTTGATGTTTAGCTTAGGCAAGGTTATTACATTGCTAGTAATCTTGCCTATGGTTTGTGTTAGCTTAGACACATTAAGTGTCTATGTATGAGATGATGATAGCTTAGGCATATTTAGTATGTCTATGGTTAGCTTAGGCATGATTACTAGGTTCGGCCTAGTAAGTCATGTCTATGGTATGAATGAATTGGATCCGAATGTATGCAAGCAACCAATGGGTTGAAGGATAAGTGTTATGATTTGTGCCCAAATGTTTTGTGTTTTGTGTTTTATTACTTTCCTATAACTCACTAAGTGCAAAAGCTTACCCCTATGATGTTTTATGTTTTAGGTGCTAAGGTCCATCGTGAAGGTAAGGAGCCCGTGTAAAGCGCTAGAGGAGCATTGGCATAGCGTAAGTGGTATTGCAAGTCCCTTTTTGTAATCACGCTCTACGGTTACCGCTTATTAAACGCCAAGGGCTTTGAATGAGTCATGTTTGTTATTGTTGAACTTGGGACCAAATGATGGTTTTGATTCATGAAAACACGTTTTGTTGTCTAAATGTTGTTTATAGATGGTTCACGATGTTAGAAACTGATTTCTGATGTTTGTGTATGAATTATGCAGTTTTAAATATGTTTGAGTATGATGAAAAGTGAAAAAGTTTGGTTTAAGTGAAATGTTGCAGATCAGCCCCCGGATTAGTGTTATGTCGCGCCGCGGCCAAGGGCTCCGCGCCGCGGCATATAACTGATGTTGGGAACAGAAGCAAGGCTAAGAAGTATAAATTTTCTTGTGTATTGTCGCGCCGCGACAAGGCTGGCCGCGCCGCGGCATAAGCCTTGTCCAGGCAGTAACCTTGTTTTTCAAAAAAAAAAAAAATAAAAATTTACTCGATTCAAGGCGTTAAACAAAAGTTAAGATAAATCTCAATTCCCTCATTTCACTTTATTACGATAACTTCTCTCATACGCTTCGAGTAATTGGATTGTTTTATCCATATAATTCAACGGTGATAAAATTCTATTTATCAACTCATATTCGTCATGAAAATATTTCTATTGTTAGCCATGACGACCTCACTTAAATTTCGGGACGAAATTTCTTTAACGGGTAGGTACTGTGATGACCCTGAAATTTCTGACCAAATTTAAACTTTACCTTTAAATGATTTAATGTTTCCGACACGATAAGCAAAGTCTATGAAGTTGAATTTCAAAATTTTAGAACTGTTTCATGTATTAAATTACATTTGACTGCTCTCGATGATTAATGAACAATTATATGTATGTATGTATATATATATGTACAAGTAAAAACGACTTTCCTACCGTAAAACACTATTTGCTACATTAAAACACTATTTGCTACAGTGAAACCGTATTTTGCTACAGTGCTACAGTGAAAACGACTTTGCTACAGTGATTTGCTACAGTAAACCACTATTTGATGTCGACGAACTAGCAAACAAAAACAGGATAAGGCGGCCATGCGATCGCATGGCAAAAACACTGAAAACTCATGCGATCGCATGAGGTACTGTAGCAGGCCACATACTATAAAAGCTCGATCTGGTCTCCACTCTCCACATATTATTATTATTTATTATTATTATATTATTATTATTATTATTATTATTATTATTATTATTATTATTATTATTATTATTATTATTATTATTAAGATTAATATTATTATTATTAATCTTATTATAATATTATTATTAGTAGTATATATACATAAAATACTACGACGAGGTTATGAGCGTGTCACATTCAAAATGGGTTTTTGAGCGGGATAGAGCTAAGGAAATTATGGGTTATTGCCAAGGAGGTTATGGGTAATGTTCGAGGGTATATTTGTGAATCAAATCTAGTGTTTATCATCTCTGTTGTGTCTACGTACTTTCCTACAATATTTAATCTCAATATTGATACGTAAGCACTTATATTTTATCTTTTATATATTAATTGTGTATCCATGTCTAGTGCTCGAGTATATATATTTATATATACGTGTATGCTAATTTTCATCGTTAAACAGTTTATAATAGATCACGAATTAAATACATATATTACTGGTAAAAGGTATATGATATACATGTTTTTGTAAAGCTGGCGAAAAATCAATAACTTTTCATTTAGATAGCGAATAGTTTTGATGAACGGATCAAAAGATATGGTCAACTGAATTATAATTGACATTAATTGGAATTGCTTTTTGAATCTGCAATTAATACTTAAACAACTTGTTTACGAGATTGATAAAATGGATTTTTGAATATTACCAACCGAGTAAATGAATCCTTATATAAGGTACGTCTCGTTTGTTGAACTATTGTCAAAATTGACTTTTTGAAACAACTTTGAATAACTTTTGTATGTCAATTTCGAGCATTAGGATTGTGATACACTATGACCTGACCTAGATTGATAAACAATTATTGACCAACATATGTTCTCTAGGTTGAGATCTACGGTTATTTGGTAATCCGAGTTTCGATCACATTTTGGTGAACGACTTTATATGCGGCTAAGGTGAGTTTCATTTGCTCCCTTTTTAATTGCTTTTGCAATCTATATTTTTGGACTGAGAATACATGCAATTTATTTTAAACGCAATGGATACAAGTACATACTAAATTCTACACTGAGTTTGAACCGAAAATCTCTTAGCTTTGGTAACTAGTAGCTGCCAGTACATAGGATATGGACTGGTGGGCGCGAATAACAGTATATGGATCCATAGGGCTTGACATCCCCATCCGAGCTAGAGCACTAGCCTTTTAACGGACGTATGCTATTTGAGAAGAGTACACGTTGGTTTGCGTGTATTATTAAGATGATTATACAAAGGGTACAAATTATATATACGTTAAGTTTAGTTACCAGGGTGCTCAATTTCGTAGAATATTTTGATAAACGTTTCTGGATTGAACAACTGAAATCTTGTGATCCATCTTTATATACAGATTATGCGAAACATACAAACTATGAACTCACCAACCTTTGTGTTGACACTTGTTAGCATGTTTATTCTCAGGTTCCCTAGAAGTCTTCCGCTGTTTGCTTATATGTTAGACAAGCTATGTGCATGGATTCATACAGGGCATATTTTTCAAGAAAACGTTGCATTCACCAAATCATCACCATGTATCTTATTTTGACTGCATTGTCAACGGAATTACTATTGTAAACTATTATTTACGGTGATTGTCTATATGTAGAAATCATCAGATGTCAAAAACCTTTGATTTAAATATTCATTTATGGTGTGCCTTTTCAAAAGAATGTAATGTTTACAAAACGTATCATATATAGGTCAAATACCTCGCAATGAAATCGATGAATGACGTGTTCGTCCATATGGATTTGGAACGATCGTCACATTAGGTGACTCACATGGGCTACTAAGAGCTGATCATTGGAGTGTATATACCAATAGTACATACATCTCAAAGCTGTGTATTGTACGAGTACGAATACGGGTGCATACGAGTAGAATTGTTGATGAAACTGAACGAGGATGTAATTGTAAGCATTTTTGTTAAGTAGAAGTATTTTGATAAGTGTCTTGAAGTCTTTCAAAAGTGTATGAATACATATTAAAACACTACATGTATATACATTTTAACTGAGTCGTTAAGTCATCGTTAGTCGTTACATGTAAATGTTGTTTTGAAACCTTTAGGTTAACGATCTTGTTAAATGTTGTTAACCCATTGTTTATTATATCTAAAGAGATGTTAAATTATTACATTATCATGATATTATGATATATTAATATATCTTAGTATGATATATATACAGTTAAATGTTGTTACAACGATAATCGTTACATATATGTCTCGTTTCGAAATCATTAAGTTAGTAATCTTGTTTTTACATATGTAGTTCATTGTTAATACACTTAATGACATGTTTACTTATCATTTATCATGATTAAACATAGTGTATCAATATCTTAATATGATTCATATGTATTTAGTAAGACGTTGTTATAACGATAATCGTTATATATATCGTTTCGAGTTTCTTAATTCAATAAACTCAATTTTATGTATATAACTCATTGTTAAAATACCTAATGAGATACTTACTTATCATAATATCATGTTAACTATATATATAATCATATATATGTCATCATATAGTTTTTACAAGTTTTAACGTTCGTGAATCACCGGTCAACTTGGGTGGTCAATTGTCTATATGAAACCTATTTAAATTAATCAAGTCTTAACAAGTTTGATTGCTTAACATGTTGGAAACACTTAATCATGTTAATAACAATTTCATTTAATATATATAAACATGGAAAAGTTCGGGTCACTACATGTTTGAACTGAATGTTTGATCTAACCAACATTTTGTCAAAGTTGATATACGTACGAGCCATGTTAACTGTAAGAAGAAGTTAAAGTTGGAGCTTCTGGAGTTCTGATGAATATGAAGGAATGACGTACGTGAGAGAAAGGAATAAAGCTGCTTAATTAATCGTCTTGCCTATTTTAATGTTTATGTCTGTATAGAATCGAGAGATTAATCATATCTAATGTGCTTGTGTTTATATATGTCATCGTACTTTGTGATGTTACCATGTGCAGGTTATGAAGCTTTAGAAGAAAATAAAAGTTAATGTGGGGTAATCAGATTTCGTCTGATTATTTATGGGCCAAACAAAGTCAAATTTTAAATTCCGCTGCTTCTAAGAAGATTTGAAGAGATTGAAGAACCTGAAGTCACAACAGTCATAAGTTAGGGTTAATCTGATGACTGGTGAGCTTTGAAGATTGTTGAGTATAACTCTTCGGATATCTAAAGAGATTTTACTCAAAGGTTCAACAAGTTGTATTTCTTGGTAATTATATCGACTTGCGATTATCAATGGAATATGACAAGGATAAAGATGAAGAGAGAAGATATGTGCAAGTTAAGGAAGTTTATTGGTGCATAAGGGAAAGTCTCGTGAAAATGAATGTAATGCCACATCCGAGGGGGAGTATGATGATCCTCAAGGGAGTTTGTTGGTGTACAAATTCGAGTAAAGAATGAATGTTGATCAAACTAGGTCCTAGGGGGAGTATGTTGGTGCATAAAAGGCCCGAGTTCGGATCAACCAAACAAGTTGGGCCCGTCGATCAACTATCGGCCCAATCGAGTATATAAGGGAGATTATGTAGTCATTTGTGGCTAATCACCCTATTAGGTTCCGGGAGTGTTTCTCTCTACCAAAAACAGATCTGAAAAACCCACAAGTCGAATTAACGACTCTAGGCATCGATCTAATCAATCATTCTTGATTGGTTCGACTAAATCGACACCCGAACGTCACGAATTCGCTAGAACATCGATCCGAAGATCCAAATAGCTCCAACACTATACATGATTAATCATTACAGTTTTTATAATTAAAATTATATATATATATATATATATATATATATATATATATATATATATATATATATATATATATATATATATATATTACACGAAAGCTCGTTTAGGCTCGCGAGCTTAAACGAGCTCGACTTATAAAGCTCGAGCTCGAGCTCGTTTATTAAACGAGCTTTACCTTAGGCTCGAACTCGGGCTCGAGCTCGTTTAGGCTCGACTCGAATCGAGTTTTTAACGAGCCGATCTCGAGTAGCTCGCGAGTAGCTCGGCTCATTTACAGCCCTAGCTATTCAAAAGCTAAAATCCTTTTATGGTATATTTGGATCATATATGGATTAGTTCAATCCGTATTAAAGTCGGACAAACAGGACATGTGGAGTCTTTTACAAATCATCATTAAAAACAAATAAGAATCGACAAATGATACGTTACGAACAAAGAATGAACACAGCAATTCGTAAGGATGATGAAGACATGATAATAATTGTTTTTGTGTGGTTTGATACGTTAAACACAAAGAAGCAATAATATAGTAGTGGAGAAAACAATTGAATATGTTGTTTTAGTTTTGTTAGTCGGCAACTAAAGTAAAACAAATGCAAAGAGAATGTGGGGAAAATATAGTTATTTTATTAACTCTTTCAATATTACACTTTCAAGATATTTTGTATATTGAAGGCCTAAAAACCCTCTTTCATTTACAAGATACCTATAACAAAATATAAATGAAGCTACTCTTCCATGACTCCGTGTTAACGGATGTGAGGTCACCACCAAATTGCCAAATCTTTGTAGATAAGTAAAACGTGGATAATATCTTGACCGCACGTTCGTTATTTTCCATCTTCCTTTTACTCTATTAATCGAGTCAACAACAATCGTCTATTTATTGACGACTTAACTGTCAATTAAAGCCTAAATTGAACTTTAGACATGTTTAAACCTATGAAAATTTGATTATACCAATTTCATGGCGTCTTACACTTTTTTAACATATTTATTGGTCGAAGGTCTTTTCGGATGCAATTTCTCTATTAATCGAACAATGAGAGTGGAGGACTTTCTCTACTATTCGAGTGTTTCAATGTGAGTGGAGAAATAATTTCTCTTTATAATAGGATAAGAGAATGATCGTCTACATTTTATCTTATTCATACCTCACTTCTTTTTAATTGAATTTTGTTATGCAGATGCTTTGACTCTGGATTCTTGGGTTAGGATCCCACCCGGATCAACAAAATTCCAATAGAAATAACCAATATTTTTTGTTGGGTGATGATTCTTCCACCACCAAAATTTTACTATACACCACTAAAATAATTTTCTTGATAATTTTACCCTTTTAAACTTAATTCATCCTTTTAAATGTCCTATAGTTAAAACTCATGTAACATAAAATAAGAATTAAACGTTAAATAACTACATGAAAAAGTGATGGGTAAAGAACATTCTGTCCTACTATTTTTACATTACAAAACTCCATAAACATATATATGCGCCCATGTATACAAAAATCCGTCAGATTCAAATATATTTTATTTTTACTTATAAACGTGTGATGATAACTTAATATCAAGATGTTAATGTAGAAGTATAAAATACCTTATAAACATATTTTGTTAGAAGAATTGAAGTTGAATAAAATTACAAATAGAAAACTATGCAAAAGATTTATTAAAATTAGCAATAACTAGTAGATAAGTACGAATAAAAATAAATTAGCAATATTTTTTTTTTTTTTTTTTTTTTTTGGTAAAGGGTAAATATTTACCCGGTGAAATTTTATAAAGCAACAAATGAAAAGCACAAAACAGTTTAGCAACATCACACTAAACTAACAGCCTGGCCAAAGCCAACACCCAAAACCAAAACAACTATAACATCACTACAAAAAGCAAAACAAAACAACCAAAATTATGGGATCTTCCACTTGTCTTTCATATGCTTTGCTTGATCGGTGTCCTTCCACTTGATCGATAGAAGCTTCAACCTCACAGTCGACATAATCACTTTAACCACCTTTTCATGATTCCGTTTTCCACTTCTGAAAAATCTACAATTCCGCTCTTGCCAAATGAAGTAAATAGCCGCTGAAAATAACAATTTCGCTACGATACATTTCGCTGAATTTCTTGTAGCAGTTGGTAATATAGCAACCAAAAAGTCTTTCCAGCAAGAACCTGTAATATCATATTCGATATGGCTTCTCATCACATCCCACACCTTAGCCGAGAATGGACAAGAGAAAAATAAATGATTATGAGAATCAGGTTCCACCTCGCAAAGAGAGCAAACCAACGGATCACCATGAGTCATCTCCCATTGACGAAGCTTGTCTTGAGTTTTTAAATTTTCGCCCATAGCTAACCACAACATAAATGAGTGTCTAGGAATACAATGGGTAAACCACACAACCGGGAACCATGGCACCTTGGGCGATCTATCACGAATAGAATTCCACACTCCACAAACAGAAAAATCAGTCAAGTTGCCATCCCAATCTCGCCATTTGAGAGCATCTGGACGAGGCACAAGAATGGGCATCTGGATATTATTTAAACCTGGGTAACGAGACAACCATTCAGGAGGACATTTCCCATCACACTTATTAATTAACTCACGAACAGTGCAGTTGTGATCAAGCCCACAAGAATGAATATCACGATGAGAAATCTCAATAGGCCCATAATCTGACCAATTATCATGCCAAGCAGACACTGAATTCCCATCACCAACTTGGTAAATAACATATGGACGTATCGTATCCCGAATAGTTAATAACTTTCTCCACCCAATACTTACATCAGACAATACAGGAGCCCCCCAAATTTTTTTACCATTCAACCGATACGAGTGGATCATAAATTAGCAATATATGAGAGGTTAAACAGGACATGTGATTCCATTATTTAAATTTATATATTATTTATATGATACATATGATATATGATCGAAGATGAAGAATTTGAGAGATTGGGTAGCAGCAGCCGTTGTATGCGAAAAGGGGTTTTACATTAGGGCAATTGAAAAGAAAATTTAAATTAGGATAGTAAGGGTAATATAGTCAAATATAATATGTTAGTGGTGAATGGTAAAACTTTAGTGGTGGAAGCATAATATTTTTTTTTTTTTGAAATAATAAATTAAATAAATCTGGTGTGAGATTAAATGCGGTCCACCAATCACGAAAAATGGGTCCCAATTACTTTAATTGTTTATAGATTGACAATTTAGGTCTCAGAAAACTAAATAAATGGTCTGTGTGGACATAAAATTTAACGTGCTAAGTTTTACTACTGCCAGCAATGAAATGACATCAGCTGAGCTGATATTATCTATAAGGTATACAACTTAAAAACATAAACGTAAAGGCACTTCAAACAAGCCATTCATGAACCAAAACGAAATGGCGAATACAATTGCAGAGCTCGTATTCATCCCTGCCCCTGGCGTTGGCCATATCGTGTCAACCGTGGAGGTCGCAAAACTACTGGTCAACCGAGATCAACGTCTCTCAATAACCGTCCTTATCATTATGCCTTTCAAATCGGGTTCTGACTCAGCTATAACAACCTACATAGAATCATTAGCTACCAACACTCTGACCCGTATATCCTTCGTTGAACTCCCTCAAGACGAAATCGGGCCACCACGTGACCCGAAATCTCCCATGACATTTTTCAGTGATTACATCAGCAGTCACTGCAAACATGTAAGAAAAGTAGTGGCTGACATGATGAGTCAACCGGGTCCGGGTCGGGTTGCTGGGTTCGTCATCGATATGTTTTGCACCAGTATGATTGATGTGGCTAATGAGTTTAACGTTCCAACTTTTGTGTTCTTTACTTCTAGTGCTGCTTTTCTTGGATTCAAATTATATGTTCAGACACTAAACGATGATCAGAGCAAAGATGTTTTCGAGCTAAGCCACTCTGACACTGAGATATCGGTTCCGAGTTTTATCAAACCGATGCCAACAAAAGTCTTCCCTTCGGTTCTTCAGATTAAAGAAGGGCTCGATTTTGTTATGTCTTCTGCTCGGAATTTGAAAAAGGTTAAAGCGATTATGGTTAATACATACTTTGAACTTGAAACATATGCTATTGAGTCGTTGTCATCTGACATCAGCATCCCGCCGGTCTATCCGGTAGGACCCATAATTTCTCTCAAAGGTGAGTCTGGAGCGAGGAAGCAGGTCGATGATGACATCATCAAGTGGTTGGACACTCAACCACCTTCCTCAGTGGTGTTCTTGTGTTTTGGGAGTATGGGATGTTTTAACGAACCCCAAGTGAAGGAGATTGCGCGTGCTTTAGAGCAGAGTGGTTGTCGTTTCTTGTGGTCCCTACGTCGACCGCCATCAGATGAAACATCGAAAGTCCCTGGTGATTACGAGGATCCGGGAGTGGTATTGCCAGAAGGATTTTTGGAGCGAACCGAGGGAATAGGGAAAGTTATCGGGTGGGCCCCACAGGTGGCGGTGTTGGCACATAGTGCGGTAGGTGGGTTTGTGACTCATTGTGGGTGGAACTCGTTGTTAGAGAGTTTGTGGTTCGGGGTACCAATGGCAACATGGCCGATGTACGCTGAGCAACAAGTTAATGCATTTCAAATGGTGGTGGAATTAGGATTAGCTGTGGAGATTAAGTTAGATTATAAAAAAAATTTGTCCGATATTAATGGTAATGTCGTAGTTACAGCTGACGAGATAGAGAGTGGGATAAGCCGGTTGATGACGGATAGTGAGATGCGAACGAAAGTGAAAGCGATGAGCGACAAGAGCAGATCAGCAGTGGCAGAGGGCGGTTCGTCTCATGCATCTGTTGGCTGTCTTATTCAGGACTTCATAAGAAATATCTCCTAAATTTGCATTTTGTGAAGTTAACTAAACACATATATCAAGTGCTATCAAGGATTGTAAGTACTTTATAAAAAAATTGAAGTGAACTGCTTTAGGGTATGCTTATGATTATTTTTAACATTAAAAACACTAAAGCACACCCTTAGTCCATCTTGTTATTCTAAACTTATACTATGTATAATGGTGGGCCTAATCATTTATTTGAGTACGTCAATATCAGTTGGTTGATGGTAACATATGCATTTAAAAGACAGAGTTGCTTAATGAAATGACAACAGAGCAATGAATTTGTTACTTGAAAATTGAAATAGGAAACAAAGATGATCAAACATGTACACTTCAATAACATGTTTGTGCATTCTTAGACCATATATAACCATGTACTACTTTTATCCGTTAGATTAAATGGACAAAACTGGTGAGAACTGACAGAATTTAACGGGTCGTCATTCAGTTGCGTCAGTTGAACTTGTGACGCAAAAAACAAAAATCGTCACTTTTTTCAATCAATCACTGATTTTTCTGATTTAATAAATATATATTTTCTATAATTAATTTACTTTTTCCACTCAATTTCCAATTAGATTTTACCACATTACCTTACCCAATATTTGACACAAAAAACTGACACCACGGTTAAAAAATGTCAGAAACTGATATTGTCATGTCACAGTCAGATTGCACTTTTAGGATAAAATGTGCACTAACTGCCCGTGACGTCACAATCACCATTAGAAATGGTCTTATTGTTATTGCGTTTTTTGTTTCACCTTCCGAGTTCTAGTGAATTGCATAACTATGAAACGATGGAGATTCGGATACGCTACTAACAACATTTAAATCAACCAAGTCCGTTACAGTACAGGTGAGATCGAAAGATAGACATGAAAACGGTGTTGTTTCTCCTTTAGTCCTTTATATGTTTATTTTATGACAACATGATACTAATGTTAGAGATGCATGTAAACAAGTTGGATTTTATGTATCTTATTAATGCTCCATTCCCAAATGGTTGACAAAAAAACATCATTGAGATCAGTGTTGTAAAAAACGGTCGAGACATGCGTCACAACGGTTTTACTATGCTACCGTCGGAGGAGATATGTGAGGATGGTTTTTAATAGTAGTAATTGGATAATACTTGGTGTTCGGTTTGAAAGTTATGATTTAAAACATGGTATTAAAGCAGATAGTGATAGGTTTATGTAAACGTAACCATTTCGGTGGGATTTTATGAGTTACACTGCAAAAAGAAATCGACTCCCTCTCACAAGTGTCACTACCAGGCTCGATGATACGAAATGGGCATCGTTCCAGCTTTGGAATGTTATTCGAACATCGATGGACGACGTTCTTCCACTCTCGACGTTCCAAATAACATTTCTCATGTTGTTCTAATGCACTATCTTCACATGAACGTTTTTATTATTTTTACTTTCGTTTTTTTTTATCATATTCTTTTGCTTTATATTTGAATTTGAATGTATAGTTGAAGAAAATGAAGGATGGACAGAATATGAGCTATTGAGTCTCAAGGGTTGATCAGTTAACTTAGAATCAATTTAATTAAGATTATAATGCTTAATTATAATATTTGAACAATAACAAATGCGAAAATAAAAATTGAACAAATGATATATCAATAATCGTATGTATTATAATATTTGAATACAGAAGATACAATTACAAACCATCGAAGTTTGACTTGAGTGGTATGGGGGTGAGATTAAACTTGGGGTATTGTCAACCCAGGTTCGATTCTCAATCCAAGCAGAGAGTTTCCAACATTTGATGGTACTGCCAACATCAATGCGATCTGGAAAAGGATTGGGGGGGGGGGGGGGGGGGGGTTTCCCACCCTTCGATGGTACTGCCAACATTTTCGCAAATTGGTTTCCTCCTAACCCGTGGGTGGGTGACAAATGAGAGCATTCGATGTTGATATCACCGATCAGAAGAAGAAGAAGAAGAAGAAGAAGAAGAAGAAGAAGAAGAAGAAGAAGAAGAAGAAGATACAATTACAATCGTATAGCAAGGAATGAGCTATTAAATATTGTGTCTAGACTAATCTATTTACACTGCAAAGACTAAATTACAATAGATGATAATTTCTTATTCCCGAAATCATGGTACAATCCCATCATATGTGTGATCTCATTAACTATACTTGAATGCATCCACAATCTTTATTATATTCATAATTTGACTTTGTAAACGCACTTCCAGTCGTAGACTCTTTCAATAACATGCCCACGTAAATAGGAAATCTGGTTTTCTTCAAATATCTGGAAAACACAGATAGTCTGGCAAGCATGAGACTTTCTTTAGACAGTCTCAGCAGCTGAAGAATGATTCTCCTGTAGATGTCTCTATCTTTGCTGGTAGGTTAAATCCCAATCATTCTCGTGAATGTTTGATCGACCTTTTCGGTAAGTTCGGCTTTGTTGGTGATGCTAAATGTTGGTCGGACCGCAAATACGCCTTTGTCATGTTCGATCCAAGCCAGTTTGTTGGTGCAACGATTAGTTCGTTAAATGGTTCGACTTCTTTTCGTAAAACCATTTTGTAGGTAGGCTCATTCGGTCTCAATTCCATTTCGGACCTCGGTCTACCTATCTTACAGGTAAAATTGCTCCTGATTTCAACGTATACCTCGATGATCTTTCCTTTACTGATGTTGATTCTTAGTGGAAGTCAAGTGTTTTGTACTGGATAAGGAACCGATTTGTAATGCTTAATTGGTTAATTATTTGACTTTTCGGAAGGTCCTTGCGAATAAGGTATGTTTTGGGGTGTTTTTGAATTCGTTATGTTTTGTTCGGATAAGATAGTTTCCTCTAGCTAATAGGTGATGGTTCTTCTTCTCCTGATGGTTTTGTGAGCATCTATGCTTTTGTTGACCGAGCATCACACCTTTCAGGGCAACATGGTTCTGTTAGAGATATTAGATTATGCCGAAGTATAATACGTGGGCTTGGGTCCATTAGGGTTAATTAGAGATTAGGATTAATATGTACTCTATAAATATCGATTTGATAATGAATAATAATTGACGGATTTCACAATGTAAAAAGAAAAAAAAAACGCTATGGAAAATAAGTCAAGAAATCTGAACTTTGTAAACGATATCAGTTTATTTAATGCGCCAAATAAGAAAAAAAGAGTTACTTATGATTATTTGTTAGCGTTTTTTTTTCAATATTAGCATTTTTTCTTCCAGTCCGAGCTTTCTTGATTTCACCGCTCGGACTGCAAGGAAGTGTTAGAGAAATTAGATTTGGCCCAAGTCCAATACGTGGGCTTGGGACCATTAGGTTTAATTAGAGATTAGGGTTACTATGTACCCTATAAATATCGATTAGATAATGAATAATAATTGACGGGTTTCACAGTGTAACAGGTTCTTCCAAGGACTTGTAAAAGACTAATGATTCTTTCTGTTTTTTCTTATGTGTTTATTTTATACAAACAGCTAACATATTCTAATCATATAAACATAAAAAGAGACAACACCAATAATCAACTTACAAGACAAGAAACTGAGGATGAAAACAAACAAACAAACAATAACTGAGTGGGTCATATATCCAAGAGTATTGGTCATAAGAGACGTTGGTTGACTTGAAATTTAAATAATTTATGTCACTTATTTTGAAAAAAAAAAAATATGTTTATTAGGTTGATTAAATGATTATCGTTCATGTCTTTGTCAAGATCGGAGCAGGGAACAAGATTTCAACATTTTCAGTAGTATTATTTTTAAAATGACCGTTTCATATACTTGTAGCCCAAATTGTGCTTAGAAAGCCCGGAAGTTACTGGGCTAAACATCATATCTCTTTTATTAAGAAATCAATAAAGATACCTTTACATTTCAAAGTATTTAACAATATATCCCTAGAATCACGAAATTGCAAAAAAAAAAATCCCTGACCACGCATCAAGCACAGTGCGTGTTGCTTGGTCGGTAATTCATTTCTACGACATCGTTCAAGGTTACATGCAACTCGCACCAAGCACAATGTGTGGTGCGTGGTTGTTGATCATTTCTTAGACATTGTCCAAGGTTACACGTAACTCACACCAAGCATCAAGCACGATGCGTGGTGTATGGTGCTCAGTGCTTGGTTGTTGATCATTTCTATGACATCATCCAACGTTACACGCAGCTCACACCAAACACCAAGCACAGTGCATCGTGTTTGGTCGTTTATTCATTTTGTCTAAGGTTACAGGGAACTCGCACCCCACATCAAACACGGTGCGTGATATGGAGGTATTTTTGCAATTATAAAAATTTAATGGCATATTATTTTACACTTTGGGATTTAGGGGTGTTTTGAGCAATTTCCGTTTTGCTCCTATTTATCTCTCAACGTGAAGGTACTAAAGTGCCATTAAGTAAAAATAAAGGGGCCAAAAATTCACTTACGAATTAATTACACCAACTTCTTAAGAAGATCGATCACTTATTTCAAAATTTCATCAACGGCGATTCTTTGCAGCTTCAAATCACTCGTTTTCATTCATGTAAGTTTATCTATACGTGTCAGTATTTTAAATCTTAAATGATGAGTTAATCCTCATTTTATATTTGTTACTGTTCACGTTTTGTTTTCTCTGTTTTATATTCGTTTTCACTACTAATTGGTGCGTCTGATTTTGTATCATGTTTGTAACTTTCAATATCATTATATATACGTATATCTGGAGCTTTAAGTATAACTTTGGGGTTTAATTATCATGTTTATTTGTTGTTTTTGGTTCTATTTGATATGCACTCCAGCTGTTCGATAAAATGTCTTAGTTTGTTGCTACGTGCTAATTTGATTTTGGTGCGAGTTTTAGGTCATATGAAAGAGGCATTCTGACTAAGGACATATTAGATTAATTAATGTTGGTTGGTGCTATATGTGAAATTTTAGACAAGTACAGAAAATAGTCAAAAGTAACCTTGAATGTCATTGTAAATGTTAATAATGGATTATTTGAATGAGTTAATTCTTATTGTATATTTGTTACTGTTCACACTGTGTTTTCTCTATTTGTCTTCCTCACTTTCACTACCAACTAGTGTGTCTGATTTTGTTGATTTAATTATATGCTCTTCATCTCCAAACGTTGATCGTAATTGCTTTTCTACTATCTTAAATCAGATCGGTATTAAAAGACGATCGTTTGTTCCTTAAGCAATGGCGAAACGTTTAATTCCATGTCTCAACAGAGTATTGGTGGAGAAAATCGTCCCTCCGTCTAAAACCACGGCTGGTATTCTCCTACCTGAGAAATCCTCCAAGGTAACTTCAATAATTTATAGTTAATTCACTTTTTGCAGCATTATTTGGTTATGTATTATGTATGTAAATTTATCATTGATTGATTGTATAAATATGCAGTTGAATTCTGGTAAAGTTATTGCTGTGGGACCAGGAACTCGTGATAAATCCGGTAATACAATTCCGATTGGTGTAAAAGAAGGTGATACCGTTTTGTTGCCGGAATATGGTGGTACTGAAGTTAAGCTTGGTGAAAAACAGTAAGGCTATTTTTAATTATTACAAATATCCTAGATTCAATCTGATATACATGTAACTAGTAGCTGTAAAATAATCTCTATTCTATTAAGTTATTAATAGTGATTACTTATTGGTGCAAGTGTTTTTGAAGTTCTTCAACTTGACAATATCTACTCTGAGAGTTACATCCTTGTTTTATGCAGGTATCATCTATTTAGGGATGAGGACATTTTGGGAACTTTGCATGATTAAATGATCAGACCCGGAACTTGTTCTTCAATGGGATTCAGTTTGGCTATTCTAATGTTATCTTTGAGATATTTAGACTGATTGATGAGTTGCATGATTTTTTTACCAATTGATATATTTATTTCGAGGTTCAACAATGCTGGTATGAAATGATGCAGTAACATTTACTGAAGTACTTCTCTACCATTACTATTTTTTCTCTACTTCTCCGTTTCCATGTTAAAAACTTCATATCGTCGATTTTTATCTCAGTCAGATCATCAATTCATCAACTGCAGTAAATAAATATAAATTCAAAATCTTGTACATTAAGAGTTTGTACACCATTTAATTTTTAGACAAAAAAACCCTAATCATCCCTGTGTTTTTATATTTCTGCCCATATCATCCCTGTATTAACAAACTGTATTAACAAATGTGCTCAAATCGTCCTTAATAGGTAAATAAGGTCCCAATTTAATCCCTTGGTAAACGTCTGTTAAGAATGTCCCGTTAGTTGCATACCATGTGATAGTCACGTGATTTGAAAAAACCCTTTCATATTCGATCAGATTGTATGTATATACTGTTTCATTAATATTCGTACGTTCACCTTCCATACACAACTCAGTCGATCCTGTCTACAGCATACATCATCCATGGCAGATAATGATGGTTGGTTTAAGAGACCCGATGTCTGTGATTACGATTATCATGATGTCTATGGTTAGTTTCTATTCGAAATTATCTGTTTGAAATTATTGTTTGATAAATATTCTTTGGTTTAAAGGTTACTGTTACATTGATTCATCTTGTTTTTTTTTCTTTTATTCTGTTTCAGATACCTATAAAGAACTTTTTGCCATCAATGTACATCATCATGGTCAATTCATCTGTAACCCTAAAAGACAATATGTTGGTGGAATGTTGAATCCATTTGATTTTGTTGAATGTTTTACTTTTTCTATGGACAACTTAAATGCAATTATAAAGGAGATTGGTTTTTCTGGTGGTGAAGCTATGTATTATCATTTTAGAATACCTTGCATTGATTTGGATAATGGATTGTGTCCTTTAGTTACAGAACATGAACATGATGTTGTTAAGATGTTAAGTTACATTCCTAAGTATCAATGTATTGATGTGTATGTTGAACATGGGTTTACATGTATAGGAAGAGGAAGTTTGATTGATGAAATTGATATCGAGTTTGCAATAAGTGAAACTGTTAGTAAGGGTTTAAAGTTATGTGAAGATGGTAGTGAAGATGGTAGTGAAGATGATGGATAAGATTATGATGATGAGATTAATGATCTAGAGTTAAAACCACTCAAAGTAATTGATACTGATGATGTAAATGCTGAAGCAGAAGGTGTGGACTTTGATGATTTTGATTGTGGAAATGAGCGTGACAAAGTGGATATCGAAAGAAAGTTGAGGTTGAAAGACATAAGATCAATTAATGAAGATGAAATAGTGAAAGTGTGTTATCACAAATTTTATGTTGGGCAAGAATTTTCAACTACAAAAGAAATTAAAGATAGGGTAAGACTACATGCAATTGAAACAAGAAGGGATTTGAAACCAGTGAAGAATGATTTGATGAGAGTAAGAGTTAGACGTTTTGGAATGGTAGTAGACAACAACGGCCAGGCTATTTGCCCTTGGACTTTACATGCTTCAAAGGGTAAAAATCATGACACATTGATTGTCAAGACCTTACATGAAGAACATACTTGTCAACAAAAGAGGAAACTTAAACAATTATCATCTGCTTTATATCCAAACAAATTGGTGAAATCCTAGTAGCTGATCCAGATCTTAAGGCATGTGCAATTTAAGAAATCATGACCACAAAATATGAATTGGGGGTGAAAACGATGGCTGCATATAGGGCCATGTCAAAGGCTAAGAAAGTAATTATTGGTGACAACGTGAAACAATATTCAAGACTTTATTGCTTGGAGTTGCAGAAAATAAATCCAAACACTACTACTGTAATAGAAGTACATGGAAAAGTAAAACATGTAAAAAGTATGGTGTGATGGAACATAATTCAAGGGGTTGTGGAAAAGAAGGTGCAAGTAAAAGAAAAGCAGGTTCAAGTAAAGGAAAAGCAGTTGCAAGTAAAGGAAAAGGAGCTGCAAGTACAAGTCAAGGTGTTGCAAGTCATGGTGTTGCAAGTCAAGGTGTTGCAAGTCAAGTAATTGATTAGGGTCTATTGAAGCCTTTAAGTATTTTCATTTGTTTCTATCATTTTGAATTGTTATCTGTTTTTCAAGTACTTGATGAATTGAATGTAGTTGATGAATTGCAATGCTTTAATTTGTTGGTGAATTGCAATGGAATTTTTAAGTCTGTTGGTCAATTGCATTGTTTGAGTGTTGGTCAATGTTGGTCATCTATAATTTACATGTTTTCAGTGTTGGTCAACGTTGGTCAACTGTAATTGATAGGTTAATAGTGTTGGTCAACTGTAATTTACATGTTTTCAGTGTTGGTCAACGTTGGTCAACTGTAATTGATAGGTTAATAGTGTTGGTAAACTATAATATGTAAGTTTTTAGTGTTGGTCAACGTTTGTCAAATGAAATTTGCAAGTTTTTAGTGTTGGTCAACTGGATCTGTTGCATGCTTATTGTGTTGGTCAAATGAAATTTGTATCCGAGTTGCACCAAATGCAGTTGCACTATGAAATGGTCAATAGCAGTTTGAACAAATGCACTATGTAATGAGTTGCACCAATGCACTATGTAATGAGTTGCACCAAAGTCACTATATACTATTTTTCAAGATACAACAAGACTCAATATTAGTTGTCACAATATTCTGAGATGCAATAATCTGAACACTAATCTGAGATGGCCAATATTTGCAAATTGTATTAGTTGTCAATATCAGTTGCACTATGGTCAATACTAATCTGAGATGGCCAATATCAGTTGCACTATGGTCAATACTAATCTGAGATGGCCAATATCAGTTGCACTATGAAGATGCTCTGTGGTCAATATCAGTTTACACAATACACTCGTATGTGCATCTATGAGCATCTATGATTTGCACTATTATCAGCTTACACAATATCAGTTGCACTATGATTTGCACTATGGTCAATAGCAGATACTAAGATGGTCACCATTTTAGTCAAATGCAGTTTCACAATAAACATACACAAACAAATATACACAATATAGCTGCAAAACTAACTTTTTATTGAAATTCAACAATACATTCTTGGCTTACATCAATGATCAAAGTATCACATTACAATTGACCTACAATTTAATTGAAAAACCAATAACAAATAAAACAAAACCAAATAAAAACTACAAATTTCTTCCATCGGGACAATTGAGCATCTTTATCTTGTAAAATTTCTTGAATTGGAGGATCGACCCAACCAATGAAACCACGGCTCTTACCAACCTGCAGACCATAAATTCAAATCTAAATTGATTAATAGTACAAATTCGAGAAGTAATTATTTAATGAAGAAGCTTACTTTACGTTCACAACAATAAAACCTACGACCGGGATTCTTTGATGTCGACGAAATAAGAACAATCGACGAGCTACCACACGCACAATACACAGCCATTGATAAGGGTTTGGAAGCTTGATTTGGGGATTTTATGCCCTGGAACGAAAGTATGTAAATTAGGGTTCTAATTTAACCCGTAAATCATCTGATTCAGTTACATAAAAAGTTTTTTTTTTTTAAATCACGTGACGTGCACATGATATACTACTAACGTCCAAATTAACAGACATTACCAGAAGGACTATTTTGGGACTCTTTTTGACGTTTAGGGACGAATTAAGCAGATATGAGAACACAGGGACGTTTCGGGCTAAATACTAAAAACACAGGGACGTTTTGAGCATTTTTGTCTAATTTTTAACTAGTTTTTTGGCCCGCGCTTTCGCTGCGAGTTGGTTTCGAAGGAAAAAAAAAGTAAGTAGCGGGTATTCGGGTCGGGTTGGTGGAGCGGGTCAGGGGATTCGGATGGTATTGGGTTAGTGGTTTGGGGAATCATGTTTTGAAAAGAAAAAAAAAAGTTACTATTCACGGATGGTGTTTACCGATCATAGGTTGACACCATTTACCACAATTTATATATATATATAAATGTATAATGTATAATGTTGGTGAATATATGTCTAAAATATATGAGATTAATTTTGATAGATTTCAGTTATTACAACATATAGAACTAGGCGATTGGTTCATATATATCCTTCTTTCATTCATTTAAAACATATACGGAGTACTACATGGTAGGGAAGTTCAAAACTCTATATCCAAAAATTCCTATAGTGAATTTCCTCTTCCAATATCCGAATTCTATTTTAAACTTAAGACATGAGTCGTTGTGCATTAGAGCATATAAGTTGTAAGAGTGAACTCAATTTTGAACCCTACCTAGATTTCTCTTTTTTAACGATGTCATACCGAAATAACATATATATGATGTGGATGGATTTCACATATTGAATTACTAGAAAAAGGTTACTAAAAACAATGAAATATTCATCGAACTTGCAGAAACTCGTCCATGTCCAGCAGAGGCGAAGCCAGGATTTTATGATAGGGGTTGCTTACGCAATAAAAAAATTACTATAATTACTCTATGGATAATAAACATTCTATTTACGTTATAGACGATCAACGGTAACAAATCCATCCAGATATAATA
Source organism: Rutidosis leptorrhynchoides (assembly GCF_046630445.1). Classification (NCBI taxonomy): domain Eukaryota; kingdom Viridiplantae; phylum Streptophyta; class Magnoliopsida; order Asterales; family Asteraceae; genus Rutidosis; species Rutidosis leptorrhynchoides. The sequence goes on along the minus strand of NC_092336.1, from coordinate 77,859,170 downwards.
ACAATGTATCATTACAAAAGAACGTAAACGACCACCGTTTTCAAAAGAACAAGTTTTTTCCAAAAGAAATCATCCAAAAATAGATTAATATCTAACACGCGTCGATCCGCTGCCTCATTGAGTAACCTATAAAAAAGTTATAATAATTGTATAAGTAAAATATGTATAAACATACACTAAACGGTTAGTTGTTTAATATTGTACCTTTGACATTTGGAGTCGAACACGTCTACGTTTCTTGGTAGCAAAATCATCTATTATCTCATCTATTGAAAGTGTTTCAACAATGTCTCTCTCAATGTAAAGAAGCAAGCAATTTTTAAGAAAATCGTCACTCATGCTGCAACGAAGCCTTGTTATAACAATTTTCATTGATGAAAAAGCTCTTTCACTTGTGGCTGTTGAAACTGGAAGAGTTAATATAAGACGAATCAATCTATCAAGCAAAGGATATATTTCTGTCTTCTCAGTTTCTCGTAGGCCTCTACATAACTCAGCAGCAGTTTGAACATTTTTTAACTCTGGATGATTAGGCACATCTAGCTCATAATGTTGCAACTCGTGTTTTATGTGGATCATCTCTTGCTCTGTAAAGTCTAAAGGATAGAACGTTTTTGCTAACTTACATATGTCACTTTTATTGAAGGGTTGTTTTGGGTCTAAAGCAACACTGAGTCACGTGGCCAGTAGCAAAATTAATAGGAAATAACAAAATTAATAAATAGGCCAGTAGCATTTAATTTAGTTTGTTATTGGTAAAATTGTAAAAATGTAATAATAAATGACACATGAAATCTAATAAAAGAAGAACAATAAAGATAAAGATTAGTATAAAGTTCGTAGAATTTAACTTACAAAATTCAAGGATGTCTTTAAGATCGTAGTTACGGCAGAGGGTATGTTCCCAAAAACTTCATCTATTGCAAATCAGTAATCCACACCTAATTTACACCCAATTTAGTACGGGTTATACTATTTGAGGTATATGTATTGAGGTTTAATTTTAATGGGCCTTTTGACTAATGAAACTTAAATTAAAAAACCCATAACAATTGGACTTATAAGATACGAATATAAGGTCACAAGGGGGTGTTCATTTATAATTGGACTATATAATATACAAATATAATATGCTGGCTCATTTAGACTAAACAATGAAAATAAAAATTTGGTATGCAGTATGCTATGCACACTTCATGGGGGATGCTCACAAATAATTGACAAAAAATTAACATATCCTATTTGTTGTCGGTGATCTACTTAGGGGTAGCTCAACACCCCCAAGCTACCCCCCTCCCTCCGCCATTGATGTCCAGTAAGCAAGGTTGAAAAATACGCGAGACGATATCGAGATGGTTGGGACTTTATAACGTCAAGACGAGTGTCGACAAAAACTGTCGAGATGGTTGACTATATATATATATATACTAGGATTTAGAGCACGTGCGTTGCGCGAGTGTGTAAAAAGCCGTGCAAAAACTGAAACAGATTATATCATTCAAGTATGTAAATAGCGAAAATAAACAAAACGTTATAGCCCGTGCGTTGCATGGATGGGTAAAATAATCGTGCAAAATTAATTAATTTTTTCAAGCAATTATTCTTTTGTGTTTAAGAACCCGCGGTGTTGACAAATTTTAAAAAATCATTTGAATTTAAGAGCTCGTGGTATTGACAAATTTTAAAAGTGGTTTTGAGTGGTGTTAATAACTTAACGTCTTCAATTTTTTTCTCACCATTAATATCTTTTGATTTATATAAAAATTATATTATATATTATGTAATATTTAAAAAAATATGACTATTAAAAATTTGCCATGAATATTGCCTTTCATTGTAATTAATCTATTCCATGATTTCCATGTATCTGATGTCTTAGCCACCATATATTTTACGATAGGGTAAACACGGATGACAAATTAAATATACTAGTGAAATGACCCGTAGTATCACGGGTTTGTTTAAAAGAAACAGTTTAATGTAATGTAAATGTTAAAGTCCTTTAGTTTAATGACCCGTGAAACCACGGATTCCAACTAAGAAACTTGTCGTTGTTTTTACAAACATATTGTTTTACTTAACTTGGTCAGAATAAATGAACTACAACATCAATCGGATTCTAGTCCGTATATAACCCGAAGACAATATCCAATATTGTTTGTAACTTAAGTTAAAGATATATAAATATATAGTATAACAAAGAAATATTTTCCATATGTATATTTAGAGAAACACATCAATATGTAATAACAACACATCTTGACAAATTATGTTAACTGGTCAATAATAAAACAGCAACAAATTATGTTAACTGGTCAATAATAAAACATCAAGAATTGTAATCTTGTAGACTTTTGAATATTTTATTGTGGTTGAATCTTGTAGACTTCTTTAGCCTCATATCATAATTCAACTTCTACAATATGTAATTCAAGAAAAATCAGCATATGTCGAAAGGAGGAAACAATACGTAATCCACCAAGGTTATGGTCTAAAATGATATCCGCCAAAGAATACAAGGTTCATTCATATTAGCATTAGTCTCATCCTTTCTTGAAAACATGAATTTATTTCATCAAAGTAAATATGTACAAATAATTTATTTAATGTTTCTGTAACCTTATCTAGCAACCCAGTTTCTTATACTAAACACGATCTACTACAAAAGATGTATACGAATAATTTAATTTGATTATTAATATAAAACTAACTCATTTCAACTTTGCTTTAGTTTAAAAATGTATGTATATAGTAAAGTATCATGTCCGGATAAGTGTTTACGTAAAATGTTTAAAACCCCATGGTACTTCTCTATTCAAAAAGTACTTTTTTTAATATATCATAGCTTTAACATCACATCATTAACCTATCCAAAGCTATTTGATCATTAACAACTTCCTAATAGAACAAAATATTAACAAAACTCATTACTAACACGAATAAAATCTACTATTCATCACAACATTATGATGTCCACCAAGATTGAAGTAACTTTGTACATACTATAATGGCAAAAAATTCATATGATACTTGCAACAGAAAATTAAACAACTTACTTATTTAATAACACAACATGTTGCTAAACATGTCAATTCCTAGTTAAAAAGGTTTATTAGAATTTATACCATATACTTTTATTTCTCTCGGACATTTCATCATGCACCTTTCATGCAGTTTCATAGTCGATATTTTATTTAACTTGCTTCACCTGAGTTGATCCAAATAAAAAGTTGCTACTTCATATACACTATTTGAATCATCCTATAAAGGTTGCTACATCAAACACAAATATATGAATCTAAACAAACATACCTTCCACCTTCATTTTTGTTCATTTCTTCATGTACTTTTACATGTCCTTCTGCTAATTTATCAACGTCAACAGGTGGCAGTTTTAACAACCCGTCCTATTCCTCCTGGACGATGTCATCAACATTTGGTTCCATTGCGATGATCGACTCCAAGTAATGTCCTTAGTATGAGCTAATGCACAGCGGAAGACTTAATTCGTACCTGGGAATAAACATGCTTTAAAAAGTCAACATAAAGTTGGTGAGATATATAGGTTTGATGCTAGCAGCGTTATAACAATGGACCACAAGATTTTATATTTATACATAATACACTCCTCGTGTATAGAAAAGACGTTGAGCACTTGGTAACCATACTTAACATTTAAATCACAGCAGCATACTCTTAAATAAACCCTACACCGTACCAAGTGTAGTAACGAAACGAAGTACTGTGCAACCGTTAAAAACTGGTCGTCCAGCCCGGTTGGGGTTGTCAGGCCCGATAGATCTATCAACAGGATTCGCGTTTACGCTCCTCACGTAAATATTAGCTACCAAGTATAAAGAAATATGCCATGGTACAACTCAACGTAAAGTTTATTTTTGATCACTTGTGTCCATAACGTAAATCATTTATAAAAACAGCGCATGTATTCTCAGCCCAAAATATTTAGAGTTAAAAGGGAACTATATACTCATCATACTGTATTTTGTAGTAAAAATACATATAACATCATCGAATAAGTGTAGGGTTGGCCTCGGATTCACGAACCTATATTATTCATATATTTATTAAAACATATACTGGTAATCAAATAATTAAATCTATTATAATATTTATGTATTTAGTGTTGTAGTTTATATAGAATTTGTATTACATTCTATATATTATATCTTAATTATAAACTATATATATGTTTATTTTGTATATACATATAAAAATATGTTAATATATTTAATATGTAGTTATAGGTAATATAAATATATTTTATGTATAAATCTTTATTTATTATAATATAATAATAATGATGAAAATGATAATTTTAATAAAAATGGTAGTTTTAATAAAAGTGATAATTTTTATAATAATGATACTACTAATAATATTCATAATTTATATTACTATTACTAATGTTGTTAATAATAGTAATAATAATAATAATAATAATAATAATAATAATAATAATAATAATGATGATAATTAAAACTACCTTAAAGCTTTCCTAAAAAAATGCTTTTGCCCAAGCTCGAACCCACGACCTCTCGCATAAGAGAAACAACACCCAAAATATTCCTCCAATTCTGTTTTTGTATTATATCTCCTAACCCATACGTATTTAACCCGTCATCTATATAATAATCTAGCCCAATATCTAATTCAAGATTACGGCCCAAAAGATAAATCTCACGGCCCAACAGCAAGCACAAGCCCAACAGGTAGCTTTTATTGCTAATTAAAAAAAACATTGTCGTCGCCTAGCTTCGAACACGTGACCAATAGCTCAGCACACACGCTGCTAAACCATTCTTCTAGCTGTTTATTTTTGATTTAATTCCCACTTTAATTCATTTAACCGGTATTTTCCAGTTCTTCTTTTTCATTTATCATTCATCCTTAATTTATGATATCATCATCAAAAATCGCTATTATCATACATCCTAATCGTGACATCATTATACCATCATCATCTTTTCACTCTTTCATCGTTACCACTTCATGTATCACGTATCATTCGTCAATCATCATACTTATCACTACAACCCATGTGATTTTTATGTATTAACTTATAATATTCCCAACTTCAGTGTGTAAATAAAAATTAGAAACACGAACGTGGCTATCCTTTTCAATGGGTCAACATGTTTCCACTATCTTGATTTCCTTTATTAATTAATGGAAGAAACAAAGTTGTCCATATCATTCATTTAAACTAAATATATAATAAAAACCAATCATCCTCTTTAAATCATGAAAATAAAAGTCGTTTTGTTGTGGGTGTGGGTTGTAAGCAGAATTACCAGGGCGCTGTAGTAGTACATTAGTTGCAGTGATGGTGTTGTGTTTGGAACAAATACTTCGCAGCAGTTAACAAAGATGATTGTGGTTTAAGCTTGTGAAAGAGAAAATATTAGTAGTGGAGTTGGGGTGGTATGCGATGGAGTTTTACAGAGAAAATAATAAACATTACAATAGTTGTAACATTAATTATGTGGTAGCGTCTTTTGTTGGGTTTTAGGCCCTCAATCAAACGGTTTCAACAGAAAAGGAGCAAAACGCGATATTTGAAAAGAAACAGGCATATAGCATTAGTTTTAGGTGGTGTTCATGGAGGTGTAATGGTGGTTGAGGTGACGGTTTCGAGTTGCAGCAGTTAAAAGGAATAATCGAAAGTGGTTGTAAGGTGGTTTATGGTGGTGGTCTTCTTCATGGCCGGGTTTTATTTGGGTCTCTTGGTTCGTAACAGAAACAGATGCAGCTATAATATCGTGATCATGGTGTAGTTCAGTTTTGGGTATACGATGGTTAACAACACAGAAATTGGAAAAAATTTACAAATGGTTTTTGGATCTTTGAACAACAAGGCTGAAGAGGAAAACAGTGGCCTTCATGTGTCAGCAAGTGATGGTGTTAGATGGTGGTTGTGTGGGAGGTCCTACGGTGGTGGTTGACCGATGTTGGGGGTGATGTAAAAGTGGTGACCCTTGAATGGTTTTTGGACGTACAAGAGATAGAAGTGGGAGATATAAGGTGACGGTGGCCGGGGGTGTTATAGGGTGGTGATAGGTGATCCGGTGATTGTGGTGGTGGCTCTCGGTTGGGCTGTGGAGGTGATACCGGCCGAAGGTGATGCCCAAGGTGATGGATCATGATCATAAACGGAAACGAATCAGTGGTGGTGGCAGTTTGTTATGGGGATATCGTGGTGATGATGGGAAACAAGAAGGTGGCCGATTGGTGGTTCTTTGGATTGAAAGTGGTGTTAGGAGGGTGATCAAGAAACAGACAATGGAAACAGAGAGAAGATAGAATGGTGGTTTAAATATTTTGTATATGCATCCTAATCTCTCTCTGCATACTTATATATAAATATATTAATAATAGTTAATAATTAATAATAATAATATGAATATAAATATGTCTTGAAAGTCATATGATCCACAGTAGAAAATAGTGATTTTAATTCAATTCCATGGACAAACGAATTTGAACAAGTGGTTTAGAACAATACTAATTTATTAAACGTGTACTATCATCTTGGATTTTTATTACCGACGTCTTTCTTGGGAATATTATATCAAAAAAAATTTCAAATTATTATATATGTATATATATATATATATATATATATATATATATATATATATATGTATCTATTTACAAATAGTTGTTCGTGAATCGTCGGGAATGGTCGAAGGTCAATTGATTTCCTGAATATCGATTTCAAAACTTTCTAGACTCAACATTACATATTTTGCTTATCGTGTCGGAGACATTTAGAGAATAAGGTTTAAATTTGGTCGGAAATTTCCGGGTCGTTACAGTACCCACCCGTTAAAGAAATTTCGTCCCCGAAATTTGGTAGAGGTTGTCATAAATAACAATAGGAATGTTTTCATGACGAATATGAGGTAATAATAGAGTTTTATCATTATTGGAAGATATGGATATAACGATTCGATCATGTGAAGCGCACGAGTGAAGCTATCACAAAAGAATGAAATGAGTGAATATGGAATTGTTTTAATCGATGTCGTGATTAGGATTGATTTCCATAATTTAAGGGATTTAAAGAAAATCTTATGTAATAAGATTTGGTTCTTCGACGATTTAGGAAACAGGATCTCCTTTGATTTAATGCGGTAAATCTGTTTTGATTTCTTTGTCGGATATTTCACTATAAAACTACCTCCTTTGTTTCCTTATTTCCATCTCCCACATCTTCTACTCTTTCTCCTTATTCCTACCTTAAGACATTCATCAATATGCTTCATCCCATTCTAATTCTTGATATACTCTTAATTTTCACATCCGTCACTCTTCTATTTCATCTACCACCGGAGGATTTTATTTACTTCTACTATTATCTTGGGGTTATAGTGTTTTTAATCTTCTCGTGTCTTTACGTGGCAATACGTATTGATATGCACGGTTTGTAGTTTCAGAGTTGTTGTTAGGTTTTATATCTTCCCTTATATTTCGATGTTCCTACTCCTGTCTTCTATAATCATTGTCATCCACAGTTAATGCTTTCTCTTATTTGCTGTGGTTTATGCTCCTATTCTATTTTGGAGATCCACTCTTTCATTTCCTCTTCCTGTCCTCGAGTCAAGCGAATAATGATCCGGAATTTGTAAGCATGAGATTTGGAAGAAACATAGCTAATGTTTTTAGAGAGGAATGGTAATGGCATGATTTTGATTTATCAAATTACCAGAATATCCAGGAAAATAGAACTATCAAGATGATATGTTCTTAATATGTTTCAGCATTGGATAGAATGTAAGAGCCGTGTAATATGGCACATGATGACGGTACTGTGAATCATCATGCTTCATTAGAAACTCAGCATGACTTACTGTAATATAATGAAGTTGATCAAGTTTCATTATATTATACTAATTCATGCATCAGTTCCCAACATTACTTCAAAACATTCATATTTTAAACTCGAAGGTTTTAGAACTTAGAAACTAACACAGTTTCTTTTATGTTGTAGTGCAGATGTTACGGAGAGATAGATGATTTTAGATAAGGATAGTTAAGAAAATATCTCCAGAAATATGGAGAATATGCATAACGGAAGATATGAAGATATCTTATAATATCTAAGATAAGATGATGATGAAGAATATCATCTGGAAAGGTTTAGAATAAGGAGTAGGGTTCTTACTAACGGTTTCAGCAGGCACTGATTCGTTTGGATTCTTTGAAGTCGGTTTTAGTTTTCATGATTTGTCCACGATCTCCTTCATACTTTTCTCAATCCGTTTTCCAGTTTCAACCCTTCTCTTTTTCTAGGCTTTTCCAACATACTGTACTTCATCGTAAACTTTTGACTATTAAGGTCGTTTACGGTTTTTTGCTGCTTCATTAGCATTTCAAGAACTACTTCATAGTCCAGGGTGTTTTTCAAAAACTTCACCTTCGAAATCTGTGATTCTTAGGGATAGACATTTTTGGTATAACTGGAAGAATTTCTACGAGATTTTCAAAATACTGATTGCGGATTTCGCCAACGAGATAACGAGTTGCTGGTACCTCTGTTGGTGATGTTGTGAAATATAAAAGGTTCTCCGGTAACGACGGCGAAAGGACAAGGTATAAATATCGTGGTTATAGTAGGAGTAGTCTCATTGAGAAGTCGAAATGGAGCTGTGACAAAATTGGATACTTTGAAAGGAATCGCAAGGTTGTTTTTGCTAATGAATGATAAGGAATTTAGACGCGGATACGTTTCAACTATAACTTCGGTTTCGAAAGTTTTTCAGGTGCATAACTGTATGCATAAATCTTCCTTCCGTAGACGAGGTGCGGCTAGTTCAACTTCTCGATCAAGGTGTTTTCAAGAATCATGAAAAGATTTGAATGCGGATTGTAATCGTCAAGATACGAATGAGGTTTAAGATAAAATCAAGTGGCAAACTTGAAGATTAGTTTTAGTTTCATATGTTATAATCAGCATTTTAACTCATTTTAATTGTCCAACGTTAGCAGTCCAATAGTTCAATCGTTCAATAGTTCAATGGTCCAAGGGTTCAACAGTTCAATATATTAATGTTTAATATAATATATATATATATATATAATTAATTAATACGTATCGTGACCCGTGTACCGGTCTCAGTGTCGATCACAACTCAAACCATATATATATTTTGGAATCCACCTCAACCCTGTATAGTCAACTATAGAGTGTCTATGGTCGTTCCGAAATATATATATAGATGGGTCGATATGATAAGTCGAAACCTTGTATACGTGTCCCGTTATTTAAAGTGCGTAAAATAAATAAATATATATCATGATTCATTGCACAACGTGTTGTCTCAGAATTAATCCGACGTATTGTTGTACATGTGTCCCGACGGTATGTAAAATGCAGAAATAAAATTGCGAAAATGTAAATTGCGATAAATTAAATGTTAGTCAGTTAGCTGGGAACAGTTAGCCGGAACAGTTAGCGTGGAATCCTTAACAGATTTACAATTAGTTAATTCGTTTGTTTCTAACAAATTTTATTTTGTCCAATGTTTTCTTCGTTATGCCACTTGTTGGATTCGGATAGGTAAAAATCCAAATATGAAATTTGAATGGAAATGGTTATTCTGTGATGAACGGATACGTATATCGGTGATTGTAAGTAGGATAGTAAATGACCGTTGATTTAGATTCGAAGAATGTACAGTGTAACTTATTAATGTGAAATCCAAATATTCCTCGGGTACTACCCACCCGTTAAAATATTTTCATCATTAATAGTTTGTACGAAAGAATTTTCAATTACAATCTTTATGAAAATATACTTGCATATATATTTTCTTCAGATGTAATCATAGATTTAATGAGTCAATAAGATATTAAACTCATCAGGTTTATTGTTAGCACTTGATTACATGATCTCTAAAACATTAGAGATTACATAATTGCCATGCCGATCGAAAGTAAATGAGGTAGAACAATACGTAGAACGAAATTAATCGATGTAGAACGATATGTGGAACGAAGATCATACTCGAAATATAGATGATAATATTGAGGCGTGTGATGTTGTTATCCGAGGTACAAGTTGTGATAAGATTTATGACACGGTTGTGGTTTAGGGGTGATAAGGATACCGTTGACGTTAATGGTGGTGATGCTGTTGATACTGATGATGATGCTGGTACCGAAGATTGCGATGTTGGTGTTTCTGGCGATACTGGTTATGCTGCCGGTGCTGCTGCTGGTGTTTGTAACCTTCGCACCAGGTTCTCCAAAGCCGTCACACGAGCGCGTAGTTCGTTAACTTCTTCTATTATACCGGGATGATTGACGGTTGAAACGAGCGGGTGAGTAAGATTCGAAATATGGGATAGTATGTAATTGTGACGAGATACTTGGAAAAGAAAAGATAAAATGGTTTCTCGAACAGGCTCGCCGGTAAGTGTTTTAGGTTCATTACTAAGAGGGCAATTTGATGAATTGAAGGGATCTTTGTTGTGAAATGATTTTCAAATAAAGGATGATACTCTAACTTCATAGAATATCTATATATAGTACTAAAGATTATGTAGACCACGGAGGAATTTACGGCATGAGTCAGACAATTCTACAGTAACAGATACGCTAAGATATGAATTTTGTCTATACACTATCGATGCACTAAATGCAGTAAGACGTGTCTAGACTTAAGAATAATAAGCAGGCAATTCCCTAAGGATGATAAGCAGATGGTTTCCGACTAGAAATGATAAGCAAAACTTTTTGACAGGTAGACACGGTCAAAGTCCAGACTCACTAATGTATCCTAACAACTACCAGTTAGACACACTAATGTAAGACCTGGTTCGCTAAGACCAACGCTCTGATACCAACTTTAACAACCCGTCCTATTCCTCCTGGACGATGTCATCAACATTTGGTTCCATTGCGATGATCGACTCCAAGTAATGTCCTTAGTATGAGCTAATGCACAGCGGAAGACTTAATTCGTACCTGAGAATAAACATGCTTTAAAAAGTCAACATAAAGTTGGTGAGATATATAGGTTTGATGCTAGCAGCGTTATAACAATGGACCACAAGATTTTATATTTATACATAATACACTCCTCGTGTATAGAAAAGACGTTGAGCACTTGGTAACCATACTTAACATTTAAATCACAGCAGCATACTCTTAAATAAACCCTACACCATACCAAGTGTAGTAACGAAACGAAGTACTGTGCAACCGTTAAAAACTGGTCGTCCAGCCCGGTTGGGGTTGTCAGGCCCGATAGATCTATCAACAGGATTCGCGTTTACGCTCCTCACGTAAATATTAGCTACCAAGTATAAAGAAATATGCCATGGTACAACTCAACGTAAAGTTTATTTTTGATCACTTGTGTCCATAACGTAAATCATTTATAAAAACAGCGCATGTATTCTCAGCCCAAAATATTTAGAGTTAAAAGGGAACTATATACTCACCATACTGTATTTTGTAGTAAAAATACATATAACATCATCGAATAAGTGTAGGGTTGGCCTCGGATTCACGAACCTATATTATTCATATATTTATTAAAACATATACTGGTAATCAAATAATTAAATCTATTATAATATTTATGTATTTAGTGTTGTAGTTTATATAGAATTTGTATTACATTCTATATATTATATCTTAATTATAAACTATATATATGTTTATTTTGTATATACATATAAAAATATGTTAATATATTTAATATGTAGTTATAGGTAATATAAATATATTTTATGTATAAATCTTTATTTATTATAATATAATAATAATGATGAAAATGATAATTTTAATAAAAATGGTAGTTTTAATAAAAGTGATAATTTTTATAATAATGATACTACTAATAATATTCATAATTTATATTACTATTACTAATGTTGTTAATAATAGTAATAATAATAATAATAATAATAATAATAATAATAATAATAATAATAATAATAATAATAATAATGATAATTAAAACTACCTTAAAGCTTTCCTAAAAAAATGCTTTTGCCCAAGCTCGAACCCACGACCTCTCGCATAAGAGAAACAACACCCAAAATATTCCTCCAATTCTGTTTTTGTATTATATCTCCTAACCCATACGTATTTAACCCGTCATCTATATAATAATCTAGCCCAATATCTAATTCAAGATTACGGCCCAAAAGATAAATCTCACGGCCCAACAGCAAGCACAAGCCCAACAGGTAGCTTTTATTGCTAATTAAAAAAAACATTGTCGTCGCCTAGCTTCGAACACGTGACCAATAGCTCAGCACACACGCTGCTAAACCATTCTTCTAGCTGTTTATTTTTGATTTAATTCCCACTTTAATTCATTTAACCGGTATTTTCCAGTTCTTCTTTTTCATTTATCATTCATCCTTAATTTATGATATCATCATCAAAAATCGCTATTATCATACATCCTAATCGTGACATCATTATACCATCATCATCTTTTCACTCTTTCATCGTTACCACTTCATGTATCACGTATCATTCGTCAATCATCATACTTATCACTACAACCCATGTGATTTTTATGTATTAACTTATAATATTCCCAACTTCAGTGTGTAAATAAAAATTAGAAACACGAACGTGGCTATCCTTTTCAATGGGTCAACATGTTTCCACTATCTTGATTTCCTTTATTAATTAATGGAAGAAACAAAGTTGTCCATATCATTCATTTAAACTAAATATATAATATAAACCAATCATCCTCTTTAAATCATGAAAATAAAAGTCGTTTTGTTGTGGGTGTGGGTTGTAAGCAGAATTACCAGGGCGCTGTAGTAGTACATTAGTTGCAGTGATGGTGTTGTGTTTGGAACAAATACTTCACAGCAGTTAACAAAGATGATTGTGGTTTAAGCTTGTGAAAGAGAAAATATTAGTAGTGGAGTTGGGGTGGTATGCGATGGAGTTTTACAGAGAAAATAATAAACATTACAATAGTTGTAACATTAATTATGTGGTAGCGTCTTTTGTTGGGTTTTAGGCCCTCAATCAAACGGTTTCAACAGAAAAGGAGCAAAACGCGATATTTGAAAAGAAACAGGCATATAGCATTAGTTTTAGGTGGTGTTCATGGAGGTGTAATGGTGGTTGAGGTGACGGTTTCGAGTTGCAGCAGTTAAAAGGAATAATCGAAAGTGGTTGTAAGGTGGTTTATGGTGGTGGTCTTCTTCATGGCCGGGTTTTATTTGGGTCTCTTGGTTTGTAACAGAAACAGATGCAGCTATAATATCGTGATCATGGTGTAGTTCAGTTTTGGGTATACGATGGTTAACAACACAGAAATTGGAAAAAATTTACAAATGGTTTTTGGATCTTTGAACAACAAGGCTGAAGAGGAAAACAGTGGCCTTCATGTGTCAGCAAGTGATGGTGTTAGATGGTGGTTGTGTGGGAGGTCCTACGGTGGTGGTTGACCGATGTTGGGGGTGATGTAAAAGTGGTGACCCTTGAATGGTTTTTGGACGTACAAGAGATAGAAGTGGGAGATATAAGGTGACGGTGGTCGGGGGTGTTATAGGGTGGTGATAGGTGATCCGGTGATTGTGGTGGTGGCTCTCGGTTGGGCTGTGGAGGTGATACCGGCCGAAGGTGATGCCCAAGGTGATGGATCATGATCATAAACGGAAACGAATCAGTGGTGGTGGCAGTTTGTTATGGGGATATCGTGGTGATGATGGGAAACAAGAAGGTGGCCGATTGGTGGTTCTTTGGATTGAAAGTGGTGTTAGGAGGGTGATCAAGAAACAGACAATGGAAACAGAGAGAAGATAGAATGGTGGTTTAAATATTTTGTATATGCATCCTAATCTCTCTCTGCATACTTATATATAAATATATTAATAATAGTTAATAATTAATAATAATAATATGAATATAAATATGTCTTGAAAGTCATATGATCCACAGTAGAAAATAGTGATTTTAATTCAATTCCATGGACAAACGAATTTGAACAAGTGGTTTAGAACAATACTAATTTATTAAACGTGTACTATCATCTTGGATTTTTATTACCGACGTCTTTCTTGGGAATATTATATCAAAAAAAATTTCAAATTATTATATATGTATATATATATATATATATATATATATATATATATATATATATATATATATATATATATATATATATATGTATCTATTTACAAATAGTTGTTCGTGAATCGTCGGGAATGGTCGAAGGTCAATTGATTTCCTGAATATCGATTTCAAAACTTTCTAGACTCAACATTACATATTTTGCTTATCGTGTCGGAGACATTTAGAGAATAAGGTTTAAATTTGGTCGGAAATTTCCGGGTCGTTACAGCAGTAAACCATATTCATACAACTTGGAGCAAACAATTCCATTCTTTATTACCGGTTCCTGTTCCAACCAAAAAATCAAAAGTGGTGTAAAAATGATGAATAAGTAAACTTGAAACAAAAACTCGATGACTAATCTATTGAAAATTCGGATTTAATTTCAAAAATATTACCCTTTTTCACTTCGGGTACCCAACTCCACTCTCCACGGATTCAACCGAAGGCATAGAAAGTCGATCGACATTAGCTTGATGTGTGCAACTCGGCTCTGAAAACAAATAAAAAAAAGAAAAGAAACATGCAACTCGACTCTTCAAAACAATTGAAATCAGTGCTTCAAGATGGGTGGAGCCAAATAATAAACACATTAGCTAAAAATGACCGAAATTAGTGACATGAATAACCAATATGCCCTCAGGTTGCAAGAAACAATTTTAGACTTACCCTACCACATAACGCGAACACTAACGAAGAACATCTAAATAAACATTTTGATTCATTTAAACTTTGACAAAAGTAAATGTCAGTGGCTGAATGATGTTAACATTAAAGCTTAATGTGAGATCTAATAAAAACATTTTCTACTTGATTGCGATTAATAAACACACATATAGTAGTTAAAAACAAATGTAGTAAGGAACAAACCAACTTTTTAGATCCATTTCATAAACATTTTCCCAATTTTGTAAACATCACATTTCCGTAGTTCAATTAAGTGAGCTAATGAAAAATAAAAAAGAATAAACTTTTCTTAGACATAATTATTCTACAAACATGAACCCATATCCTAAAACCTGAAAAAAACATTAAAACTCACATATTCAATTAAAATACAAAATCTTTTTAAATTCTATTTCTCCAGCATTCCCAAAAACAATTTATATTTAAAAAAAAAAAAGCATCGGTCAAATTTATTCATGAAGGTTACAACTTTATAGCTTAATTCAATCCTAATAAACTATTAAACTATTTTATAAGGAAATCAGTATCTGATTCAAGTAATCCACATTAAATTTAGTACAAAAAATAAATAAAAAAACAATCTTTGATGATACCTGTGAAGAAGCATTAATATCATCAAGATCGACAATATCTTTGGTACTTGTATTACCACAAGAAATGATCTTGAATCAATACTTGATAAATAGTTAATTAAACATGTCGATTTAGAACTGTGATGATGAACTGGATTTAGAAGATGCAGATTTAAGAGAGATCGATAGAGATTAAAGACTAATAATGATGGCTATGAAGTGGAAAATCAGTTGATAACGTGAAAAGAAGAAGGTCATATGCAATCTTAGACAATAAAATCAAAGAAATCGGAGATTAGAAGTAATAATCGAGTAACAACACATAAACCCTAAATTATTTGGAGAAAATAAACCCTAACCTGAAAGGAAGAAGCTGCTGATGATTGTCAGTATATGTGTAAAGCTGGAAAAAAACCCTAAGCAGAAAAGAAGAAGAAGCAGCTTTCTAGGGTTATTTTGATTTTGAAAAAGCGTATAATGAAACCAATATACGGAGTAATTTTAAAGACTATGTTTTTAGTTGTAAATTAAATATTAATGATTAATGATGTCATCTAAGTTGTTTAAATTTTTTTCTTTTTTATTTTTGATTTTTTCTAGTGAAGAAAAAAGCATATTTATGATATCATCATTTTAGTAATTTAATAGAAACTATAGATAGATAGATTATTAATTATTAATTACGGAGTATTTATAAATTATGAATTCTTTATCAATAATATCAAATATTTTATTAATTTAATAATTTATTAATTAATTAAAATAGATTGATTTTCGTAATTAAAATTTACCCATATGTTTAAAACATTATAAGATTTACCCATGGATACAGTGATACAAAAACGGAGTTATTCTTTGTATTTATTACAAAACCTAAAATATACTGTACTCCGTAATTAATTTGTAATTAATTTAATAATATAAATATATAGATATAATATATAAATACAAACATCCTAAAATAACTTTCAACCACAATTCACAAAAAACTTTTGGTGAAGCTATGATGTGGTCCAGCGGTTGGTGACATGCCTCCTTTAGGGGAGGTCAGGAGTTCGACCCCCACAATTTCATCCCTGTCATGAAGTATCTACCCATGACACCTTTCCCATATCGTTTTGGGGGGGGGGGGGGGGGGGGTATAAAGGGGAGGGGCGTTTTACTTGGTCGTGCCCTTGGATCGATTTCAAGGTTTCCTCCCGGGCAGCGATGGGGGCGGGGATATTATCGCTGCATCGGCATACACACACACACACACACACACATTCTAAAGCCAAAATACCTTGTCGACTAGTTTGTACCTATAATCGATATTATCGTTAATATAATAAAAGAAGTAACACTAAACTACGTCAATTTTGATCGATTTGACCGACTTTTGATCGATTTTAACCGAATTATTGACTTTTGACCGGCATTGACCCGGCCTTTCTCACATTTGACCTGACTTTTGAAAGTTGACTGACTTATTAGAAGACGGGACGGGGTCGAGACCTAATGGTCACCAAAACGTCGCAACGGGCGTTGTTACGTACGCAATCGACGTCGTTTACAGCACTACGAGTAAGGGAAGATTGCAACAGTCGTGTACGCTATCTGATTGTATGAAACTTATTAATTACGTGCTAAAAAAACAGTCCTAATGAATATTGCAGGTGAACATCATACAAATAAACCATTGTTTATTGTTTGTACTATTAATAATTAATAATAAGTGTGTTTGATTTAGGATATTAATGTATAGTATTCGAATAAACCGTTGTTTATACTTTTAATAATAAGTGTACTTAATTTAGGATATCGTGTATTCCAATATCCGAATATGTACCCCAATATTTCGAAAAGTAGATCCGATATCCTAATCTGAAAAATCGAATATCCAAAACTTTGGATATCCGATTTTCAGATATTTTCGAACTATTCTGGTAACGGAGTCCGATATTATGAACACTCTGCGTAGTACATACTGCTTACCTATAAATTACATTGTATATTTCGTATATTACTCCGTACAATATATTACTGTATATATTATTACTCCGTACTACGAAGTACTTATATTTATTTTAATTTTCATGTGAATTCGGATCTATAGTGAAAGAAAAAGTTAAGGTAAATACTTTTGTGTCCTGAAATAACCAAGACGGCGAGCCAGTGTCTGAAGTTTGACTATTATTGATTTGCATCAACAGTTGTAATTGTATGTCGGCACCTAGGGTAATACCCCGGGGGTCCACACTGATCTTGGCAGGTGACAATGGAAGAAAATAGCTACGTTGAGATTACACATGTCCTCAAGTTTTTAATTTCATATGTAAATCTGCTGTATGCTTAAGTTATACATAGAAGAAGTTTGTGAAGTGATGAAACAGGTCATTGGTCATGACCAAAATAATATTTTCTTATGAATTTAACACTGAACATGAATAATATAACATGTAGGTTAGTAGTTAGTAACAAGGTTTCTTAAACCTATGTTTAACAGTTTTCAAAATTAAAATGTAACGTAACTAATGTCTGTAGATAAGATAGTGAACTTGCACTACAAGAATTTGACCCTTTAAGGAGGACAAATGTCTTCACAATAAGTGCAAAAGTCCTCACAATAGATTTATTGTGAGGACATATTCTCACAATAGAGTCCTCGTAATAGGATTACTTTAAGGGTTACCATATGAGCTTAAGGCTTATCGGAACGAGATTTAGGCTTATCGGACGACATATAGGCTCATTGGACGACCTTTAGGCTCATCAGACGACCTTAAGGCTCATTAGACGACCTTAAGTGTCATAACCTGTCCTAAACCATAAGGACAAATATAATAACATATGATTTCATCGCGAGGTATTGACCTCTATATGCGACATTTTTAAAAGAAAACTGCATTCGTTTTTACAATACAAACCATAACTTTTATTAAAAATACAAAGTTTAAACAACATAATAATGATTATCGTTTAGCGATAATCTTAGCCTTACAAACTTTACATGTGATGATAACAACACGATTTCCAACGTATTTTACATTACAACTTCTCCGATATGCAATTTTATTTTTGACACAAATATGCATACTCAAGATCTTGCTTAAATTCAACATGTTGCAGCGGAAGCTTTTAGTTATCACATGAGAATAAACATGCTTAAAACGTCAACATAAAGTTGGTGAGATATAGGTTTAATGCCGGCAGCGTTATAAATAGAGACCACAAGATTTCATATATAAACGTTTTAATAAAAATATTCTAAGTTATTGAGCACTTGATAACCATACTTAACATTTAATCAACGTCGCATATTCCCTTTATTATGAAATCTTACTACACCGTACCAAGTGTAGTCACCGAAACGAAGTACTGTGCAACCGTTGAATACTGGTCGTCCAGTCCGGTTGGGATTGTCATGCCCGATAGATCTATCAACAGGATTCGCGTTTACAATACCTCATGTAAATAGTAGTTACCAAGTTACAGGGAAGTATGCTAGTGGTACAACTCAACGTAGAATATATATTTTTAATCACTTGTGTCCATAACGTAAATCATAAAATGCATGTATTCTCATCCCAAAATATTTAGAGTTTAAAAGTGGGACTATATACTCACTTTTGCCTTGAAGGTATTTAACACGACTTGGTCTCCGATAGATATCACGAACCTAACCATATATATAATATATCAACATATTTTCTTTTCAAGTAATCGTTATATATATATATATAATACTTTTAATATTTTCTTAGTCCGTAGTTAGCAGTCTGTTGTTAATGGTCCACAATTAGTTGCTCAATAAAATAAATAAAGACCCCATTGTATTCGTATTGATCAGAATTAATCTCGACCCATGGTACCATGTTGTCAAATGACGTGTTGCGTACATAAAGTACCGTGTTGTCAAATGACGTGTTGCGTACAATCATGAGGTCTTATGATTAATCTTCTCGTGTTGTTTACGGGTGGTCCTGAAATATATAAAATCAAATCATAAGTATAAAATATCATATTAATTAGCAAAAATATGATTAGTTTAGTTTTACTCCAATTAATTTCGTAGCTAAACTAGCTTCGGATACCCGATTTTGTTTTAAGGTGTTATTTGTAAAAACAAGTTGTATCTTGTTAAGTTAGCATATCATTATGATATATTACAGGTCTTGAAGTATTTTAAAAGTCAAGTTAGAAGGATCTATTTAGTTTGCGAACAAGTTTGTAATCATTCAAACTATGTTCTTGTTGTTATAATTTATAACTCAAAATAAGATAGCTATATAGATATGAATCGAATAAGATTATGAATAAGGTTACTACCTTAGGTTACTTGGATAAAGCTACTGGAAAAGATAAGAAAAATCTTGGAATCAAAAGAGTGGTGGAGTGGGATTGAAAGATTGGAAGTAATCTCCTTGAAATCGGATGACTATATTGATACGTTCTTGAGTAGGTACATGAAGAGAGATTAGGGAGTGAATTAACTTGAAAGAAAATTGGAAATGAAATTGTATGTGTGTGTGTGTATGCAAAATGATGTGATTATGGGATGGATATATAGGAGATTTAGTTTGTTTTCTTGCATATAAGTCATACATGAGGTTAAATGGTTGGTTCCCACATGTAACATCATGTCTAGTTGCCGATCATTGGAATTTTATTGTTGGTATATACTAATAGTAAATACGTATAGAAGCTGGGTATGATACGGTTACATATACCCTAGATATACTTGTAGAAATTTTGAGGAAACGGAACGAGAATTCAAATATGGACGGGTTTATAACTGTAAAAAAGAGGCTCAAAACCGGGCTTTTATTTTGGGTCAAACCGGGCCAAAATAAAATTTTAAGACATTTTTAATAAAGCAATGCTAGCCCAAAAAAAAAAAATTCCAAGCTGACCTGGCAGCTCGACCCCAGCCAGGGGCTCTGTCCCTTGGACCCCGCCAGGGGTTGCTGAAATGTCCCGTTCATATTGATTATAAACGTTCCATATTAATTGATTTCCTTGCGAGGTTTTGACCTCTATATGAGACGTTTTTCAAAGACTGCATTCATTTTTAAAACAACCATAACCTTTATTTTATCAATAAAGGTTTCAAAAGCATTACGTAGATTATCAAATAATGATAATCTAAAATATACTGTTTACACACGACCATTACATAATGGTTTACAATAGAAATATATTACATCGACATATGTTTCTTGAATGCAGTTTTTACATAATATCATACAAACATGGACTCCAAATCTTGTCCTTATTTTAGTATGCAACAGCGGAAGCTCTTAGTATTCACCTGAGAATAAACATGCTTTAAACGTCAACAAAAATGTTGGTGAGTTATAGGTTTAACCTATATATATTAAATCGTAACAATAGACCACAAAATTTCATATTTCAATATACATCCCATACATAGAGATAAAAATCATTCATATGGTGAACACCTGGTAACCGACATTAACAAGAGGCATATATAAGAATATCCCCATCATTCCGGGACACTCTTCGGATATGATATAAATTTCTAAGTACTAAAGCATCCGGCACTTTGGATGGGGTTTGTTAGGCCCAATAGATCTATCTTTAGGATTCGCGTCAATTAGGGTGTCCGTTCCCTAATTCTTGGATTACCAGACTTAATAAAAAGGGGCATATTTGATTTCGATAATTCAACCATAGAATGTAGTTTCATGTACTTATGTCTATTTTGTAAATCATTTATAAAACCTGCATGTATTCTCATCCCAAAAATATTAGATTTTAAAAGTGGGACTATAACTCACTTTCACAGATTTTTACTTCGTCGGGAAGTAAGACTTGGCCACTGGTCGATTCACGAACCTATAACAAATATGTACATATATATCAAAGTATATTCAAAATATATTTACAACACTTTTAATACATTTTGATGTTTTAAGTTTATTAAATCAGCTGTCCTCGTTAGTAACCTACAACTAGTTGTCCAACGTTAGATGTACAGAAAAAAATTGATATATATTATCTTGAATCAATCCACGACCCAGTGTATACACGTCTCAGGCTAGATCACAACTCAAAGTATATATATTTTTGAAATCAACCTCAACCCTGTATAACTAACTCCCACATTACTGCATATAGAGTGTCTATGGTTGTTCCAAATAATATATACACATGGGTCGATATGATATGTCAAAACATTTGCATACGTGTCTATGGTATCCCAAGATTACATAATATATTAGAATACATGTATAATACAATATAAGTTAGCTAGGATATGATTAATATAGATTTGTTACCAATTTTCACGTTGCTACAACAAGAAAAATTATCCAATCTTGTTTTACCCATAACTTCTTCATTTTAAATCCGTTTTGAGTGAATAAAATTGCTATGGTTTCATACTGAACTCTATTTTATGAATCTAAACAGAAAAAGTGTAGGTTTATAGTCGGAAATATAAGTTACAAGTCATTTTTGTAAAGGTAGTCATTTTAGTCGAAAGAACGACGTCTAGATGACCATTTTAGAAAACATACTTCCACTTTAAGTTTAACCATGATTTTTGGATATAGTTTCATGTTCATAAGAAAAATCATTTTCCCAGAAGAACAACTTTTAAATCAAAGTTTATCATAGTTTTTAATTAACTAAACCAAAACAGCCCGCGATGTTACTTCGACGGCGTAAATCCGGTTTTACGGTGTTTTTCGTGTTTCCAGGTTTTAAATCATTAAGTTAGCATATCAAATAGATATAGAACTTGTGTTTAGTTGATTTTAAAAGTCAAGTTAGAAGGATTAACTTTTGTTTGCGAACAAGTTTAGAATTAACTAAACTATGTTCTAGTGATTACAAGTTTAAACCTTCGAATAAGATAGCTTTATATGTATGAATCGAATGATGTTATGAACATCATTACTACCTCAAGTTTTCTGGATAAAGCTACTGTAAATGAGAAAAATGGATCTAGCTTCAAAGGATCCTTGGATGGCTTGAAAGTTCTTGAAGCAGAATCATGACACGAAAACAGTTCAAGTAAGATTTTCACTCGAAATAAGATTGTTATAGTTATAGAAATTGAATCAAAGTTTGAATATGAGTATTACCTTGTATTAGAAAGATATCTTACTGTAAATAAGAAAGATTTCTTGAGGTTGGATGATCACTCTACAAGATTGGAAGTAAGCTAGCAAACTTGGAAGTATTCTTGATTTTATGAAACTAGAACTTGTAGAATTTATGAAGAACACTTAGAACTTGAAGATAGAACTTGAGATAGATCAATTAGATGAAGAAAATTGAAGAATGAAAGTATTTGTAGGTGTTTTTGGTCGTTGGTGTATGGATTAGATATAAAGGATATGTAATTTTGTTTTCATGTAAATAAGTCATGAATGATTACTCATATTTTTGTAATTTTATGAGATATTTCATGCTAGTTGCCAAATGATGGTTCCCACATGTGTTAGGTGACTCACATGGGCTGCTAAGAGCTGATCATTGGAGTGTATATACCAATAGTACATACATCTAAAAGCTGTGTATTGTACGAGTACGAATACGGGTGCATACGAGTAGAATTGTTGATGAAACTGAACGAGGATGTAATTGTAAGCATTTTTGTTAAGTAGAAGTATTTTGATAAGTGTATTGAAGTCTTTCAAAAGTGTATGAATACATATTAAAACACTACATGTATATACATTTTAACTGAGTCGTTAAGTCATCGTTAGTCGTTACATGTAAGTGTTGTTTTGAAACCTTTAGGTTAACGATCTTGTTAAATGTTGTTAACCCAATGTTTATAATATCAAATGAGATTTTAAATTATTATATTATCATGATATTATGATGTACGAATATCTCTTAATATGATATAGATACATTAAATGTCGTTACAACGATAATCATTACATATATGTCTCGTTTCAAAATCATTAAGTTAGTAGTCTTGTTTTTACATATGAAGTTCATTATTAATATACTTAATGATATATTTACTTATCATAATATCATGTTAACTATATATATAACCATATATATGTCATCATATAGTTTTTACAAGTTTTAACTTTCGTGAATCACCGGTCAACTTGGGTGGTCAATTGTCTATATGAAACCTATTTCAATTAATCAAGTCTTAACAAGTTTGATTGCTTAATATGTTAGAAACACTTAATCATGTAAATAACAATTTCATTTAATATATATATATATATATATATATATATATATATATATATATATATATATATATATATATATATATATATATATATATAAACATGGAAAAGTTCGGGTCACTACAGTACCGACCAGTTAAATAAATTTCGTCCTGAAATTTTAAGCAGTTGGAGGTGTTGCAGTATCTTCTGGAAATAAATGCGGGTATTTTTTCTTCATCTGATCTTCTCGTTCCCAGGTGAACTCGGGTCCTCTACGAGCATTCCATCGAACCTTAACAATTGGTATCTTGTTTTGCTTAAGTCTTTTAACCTCACGATCCATTATTTCGACGGGTCTTCGATGAATTGAAGTTTTTCGTTGATTTGGATTTCATCTAACGGAATAGTGAGATCTTCTTTAGCAAAACATTTCTTCAAATTCGAGACGTGGAAAGTGTTATGTACAGCCGCGAGTTGTTGAGGTAACTCAAGTCGGTAAGTGTGATGACCCGGAAATTTCTGACCAAATTTAAACTTAATCTTTGTATGATTAACATTTCCGACACGATAAGCAAAGTCTGTAAAACTGAATCTCAAAATTTTTGAACTACTTTTATATATTTAAATACCCTTCGGTTGTTTTCGACGATTCGCGAACAATTATATGTAAATAGATACATATATACTATAACTTGAAAAGGTAACAATGTATTAATTGTTTGATACCGTACATTAAACTTATTGGTTTAAATATCTATTTGAATATATATGATAAGTTGAAATATTTATTATTAAAATTTATTTATAAATAACTTACAATGTGTATTTAAAAACTGATTTATGTATATTAAAAAGATATATACATATATATAATTTCAAGTTATTTAGTAAACGATAGTAACATTCGTTTATTGATTCGATTGATATTCAGATAAGTTAACTAAAGCGTTTAAGATGAACCAGTAAAACACTAATTTGCTACATTATTTTCAAATTGCTACAGTACCCAAAATGCTACAGTGTTTTCGAAAATCACTACTTGCTACAGTGAAATTGACTTTGCTACAGTAACTTTGCTACAGTAAACACTATTTTAAAATGTATTTTAACAAATAGCGAGACGATGATTTATAGAAGTAAATGACCAAAACACTCAAATGTGTAAGTTATATTTTGAGTGATATAATTTAGGGATAATTTAAGGCTATATTTTGACTAAGGTACGTGTCCCAAAATGTAATGTACAAGTTTTCTCAGCGTACGAAGGGACATTCAAAAAACCGGAACCGGGACATAAGTCGAGTGACGACGTACGACTTATCGAAACAAAAATTACAAATCAACTATGCACGAGAATAAAATATAATATATAATTAATTAATTTAAATTATATATTATATATATTATAAAAATATGTCGACAAGCTAGTTGCCAAAACATTGTGAGCTGGAAAAGTTTCCCATGCGATCGCATGGGAATTACACTGCCCAGCCATGCGATCGCATGGCAGTGGAAATCAGGCCAGGTCTATAAAGCTCGCAGTTTTGTTCGAATTTATTTACTTTCTTCTTCTCAAATCTCTCTGTCTCTCAATTATATTTATATTTATTATTATTATTATTATTATTATTATTATTATTATTATTATTATTATTAAGATTAATATTATTATTAATCTTAATATTATTAGTAGTAATATTATTAATTAGTATTATACATAAAATACTACGATGAGGTCATGAGCATGTCACTTTCAAAATGGGTTTTCGAGCGGGATAGAGTTAAGAAAACTATGGGTTATAGCTATGGAGGTTATGGGTAATGTTCATGAGTATTGTTTGCAAATCAAACATAGTGTTTATCATCTCTGTTGCGTCTACGTACTTTACTGCAATATTGAATCACAATATTGATACGTGAATATTCATATCTTATCTTTTATATATTAATTATGTATCCATGTCTAGTGCTCGAGTATATATATTTATACATACTTGTATGCTAAATTTCGTCGTTAAACAGTTTATAATGAATCATGAATTAAATACATATATTACTGGTAAAAGGTATATGATATACATGTTTTTGGAAAGCTAGCGAAAAATCAATAACTTTTCATTTAGATACCGAATAGTTTCGATGAACGTATTAAAAGATATGATCAACTGAATTATGATTGACGTTAATTGAAATTGCTTTTGAATCTGCAATAAAGATTTAAACAACTTGTTTACAAGATTGATAAAATGGATTTTTGAATATTACCAACCGAGTAAATGAATCCTTATATAAGGTACGTCTCGTTTTGTTAAACTATTGTCAAAATTGACTTTTTGAAACAACATTGGATAACTTTTGTATGTCGATATCGAGCATTAGGATTGTGATACACTATGACCTGACCTAGCTTGATAGACATTTATTGACCAACATATGTTCTCTAGGTTGAGATCTACGGTTATTTAGTAATTCGTTTTTCGATTACATTTTGGTGAACGACTTTATATGCTGCTAAGGTGAGTTTCATTTGCTCCCTTTTAATTGCTTTTGCAATCTATATTTTTGGGTTGAGAATACATGCACTTTATTTTAAACGCAATGGATACAAGTACATACTAAATTCTACACCGAGTTTGAACCGAAAATCCCTTAGCTTTGGTAACTAGTAACTGCTGGTTATAAGAACTGGTGGGCGCGAGTAGTTATATATGGATCCATAGGGCTTGATATCCCCGTCCGAGCTAGAGCACTAGCCTTTTAACGGACGTATGCTATTTGAGAAGCGTACACGTTGGTTTGCGTGTATTATTAAGATGATTATACAAAGGGTACAAATTATATATACGTTAAGTTTAGTTACCAGGGTGCTCAATTTTGTAGAATATTTTGATAAACGTTTCTGGATGAAATAACTGAAATCTTGTGATCCACTTTTATATACAGATTATGCGAAACACTAAAACTATGAACTCACCAACCATTGTGTTGACACTTGTTAGCATGTTTATTCTCAGGTTCCTAGAAGTCTTCCGCTGTTTGCTTATATGTTAGACAAGCTATGTGCATGGAGTCTTACATGGCATATTTATCAAGGAAACATTGCATTCACCAAATCATCACCATGTATCTTATTTTGACTGCATTGTCAATGGAAGTACTATTGTAAACTTATTTACGGTGATTGTCTATATGTAAAAATCATCAGATGTCGAAAACCTTTGATTTAAATATTCGTTTATGGTGTGCCTTTTCAAAAGAATGCAATGTTTACAAAACGTATCATATAGAGGTCAAATACCTCGCAATGAAATCGATGAATGACGTGTTCGTCCATATGGATTTGGAGCGATCGTCACAGTAAGCTACTGGTCCGACACGATCAATAATCTTGAATGGTCCGATATAACTTGGATTTAATTTCCCTCGTTTACCAAATCGAACAACACCTTTCCAAGGTGCAACTTTAAGCATGACCATCTCTCCAATTTCAAATTCTATATCTTTTCTTTTAATGTCCGCGTAGCTCTTTTGTCGACTTTGGGCGGTTTTCAACCGTTGTTGAATTTGGATGATCTTCTCGGTAGTTTCTTGTATTATCTCCGGACCCGTAATCTGTCTATCCCCCACTTCACTCCAACAAATCAGAGACCTGCACTTTCTACCATAAAGTGCTTCAAACGGCGCCATCTCAATGCTTGAATGGTAGCTGTTGTTGTAGGAAAATTCTGCTAACGGTAGATGTGGATCCCAACTGTTTCCGAAATCAATAACACATGCTCGTAGCATGTCTTCAAGCGTTTGTATCGTCCTTTCACTCTGCCCATCAGTTTGTGGATGATAGGCAGTACTCATGTCTAGACGAGTTCCTAATGCTTGCTGTAATGTCTGCCAGAATCTTGAAATAAATCTGCCATCCCTATCAGAGATAATAGAGATTGGTATTCCATGTCTGGAGACGACTTCCTTCAAATACAGTCGTGCTAACTTCTCCATCTTGTTATCTTCTCTTATTGGCAGGAAGTGTGCTGATTTGGTGAGACGATCAACTATTACCCAAATAGTATCAAAACCATTTGCAGTCCTTGGCAATTTAGTGATGAAATCCATGGTAATGTTTTCCCATTTCCATTCCGGGATTTCGGGTTGTTGAAGTAGACCTGATGGTTTCTGATGCTCCACTTTGACCTTAGAACACGTCAAACATTCCCCTACGTATTTAGCAACATCGACTTTCATACCTGGCCACCAAAAATGTTTCTTGAGATCCTTGTACATCTTCCCAGTTCCATGATGTATTGAGTATCTGGTTTTATGAGCTTCTCTAAGTACCATTTCTCTCATATCTCCAAATTTTGGTACCCAAATCCTTTCAGCCCTATACCGGGTTCCATCTTCCCGAATATTAAGATGCTTATCCGATCCTTTGGGTATTTCATTCTTTAAATTTCCCTCTTTTAAAACTCCTTGTTGCACCTCCTTTATTTGAGTAGTAAGGTTATTGTGAATCATTATATTCATAGATTTTACTCGAATGGGTTCTCTGTCCTTTCTACTCAAGGCGTCGGCTACCACATTTGCCTTCCCCGGGTGGTAACGAATCTCAAAGTCGTAATCATTCAACAATTCAATCCACCTACGCTGCCTTATATTCAGTTGTTTCTAATTAAATATGTGTTGAAGACTTTTGTGGTCGGTATATATAATACTTTTGACCCCATATAAGTAGTGCCTCCAAGTCTTTAATGCAAAAACAATCGCGCCTAATTCCAAATCATGAGTCGTATAATTTTGCTCGTGAATTTTTAATTATCTAGACGCATAAGCAATTACCTTCGTTCGTTGCATTAATACACAACCGAGACCTTGCTTTGAGGCGTCACAATATATCACAAAATCATCATTCCCTTCAGGCAATGACAATATAGGTGCCGTAGTTAGCTTTTTCTTCAATAACTGAAACGCCTTCTCTTGTTCATCCTTCCATTCAAATTTCTTCCCTTTATGCGTTAATGCAGTCAAGGGTTTTGCTATTTTGGAGAAATCTTGGACGAATCTTCTGTAGTAACCAGCCAATCCTAAAAATTGACGTATATGCTTCGGAGTTTTTGGGGTTTCCCACTTTTCAACGGTTTCGATCTTTGTCGGGTCTACCTGGAAACCTTCTTTGTTCACTATGTGACCGAGGAATTGAACTTCTTCCAACCAAAATGCACACTTTGAAACTTAGCGTACAATTTTTCTTTCCTCAATACTTCTAGCACTTTTCTCAAATATTCTTCGTGCTCTTGATCATTCTTTGAGTAAATAAGTATGTCATCGATGAAAACAATGACAAACTTGTCAAGATATGGCCCACACACTCGGTTCATAAGGTTCATGAACACAGCTGGTGCATTAGTCAATCCAAACGGCATAACCATAAACTCGTAATGACCATAACGTGTTCTGAAAGCAGTCTTTGGAATATCATCTTCTTTTACCCGCATTTGATGATACCCGGAACGTAAGTCAATCTTTGAATAAATAGACGAGCCTTGTAGTTGATCAAATAAGTCGTCGATTCTCGGTAGTGGGTAGTGGTTCTTGATGGTAAGTTTGTTCAACTCTCGGTAGTCGATACACAACCTGAATGTACCATCTTTCTTCTTGACAAACAAAACAGGAGCTCCCCACGGTGATGTGCTTGGTCGAATGAAACCACGCTCTAAAAGTTCTTGTAATTGGCTTTGCAGTTCTTTCATCTCGCTGGGTGCGAGTCTGTAAGGAGCACGAGCTATTGGTGCAGCTCCTGGTACAAGATCTATTTGAAATTCAACGGATCGATGTGGGGGTAATCCCGGTAATTCTTTCGGAAATACATCGGGAAATTTTTTTGCGACGGGAACATCATTGATGCTCTTTTCTTCCGTCTATACTTTCTCGACGTGTGCTAGAACAGCATAGCAACCTTTTCTTATTAGTTTTTGTGCCTTCAAATTACTAATAAGATGTAGCTTCGTGTTGCCCTTTTCTCCGTACACCATTAAGGGTTTTCCTTTTTCTCGTATAATGAGAATTGTATTTTTGTAACAAACGATCTCTGCTTTCACTTCTTTCAACCAGTCCATACCGATTATCACATCAAAACTCCCTAACTCTACTGGTATCAAGTCAATCTTAAATGTTTCGCTAACCAGTTTAATTTCTCGATTCCGACATATATTATCTGCTGAAATTAATTTACCATTTGCTAATTCGAGTAAAAATTTACTATCCAAAGGCGTCAATGGACAACTTAATTTAGCACAAAAATCTCTACTCATATAGCTTCTATCCGCACCCGAATCAAATAAAACGTAAGCAGATTTATTGTCAATAAGAAACGTACCCGTAACAAGCTCCGGGTCTTCCTGTGCCTCTGCCGTATTAATATTGAAAAATCTTCCGAAGCCTTGTCCATTCGTGTTTTCCTGGTTCGGGCAATTTCTAATAATGTGGCCCGATTTTCCACATTTATAACAAACTACATTGACATAACTTGCTCCGACACTACTTGCTCCACCATTACTCGTTCCGACACCATTTGTTCCTTTCGTTCTGTTAACCCCTGGTCCGTAGACCTCACACTTCGCCGCGCTATGACCATTTCTTTTACACTTGTTGCAAAATTTGGTGCAGAACCCCGAGTGATACTTTTCACACCTTTGGCATAGCTGCTTCTGATTATTGTTGTTGTTGCGGTTGTTATTGTTGTTGGGATGATTGTTGTAGTTGCTGTTGTTGTTGTTGTTGTTGTTGTTGTTGTTGTTGTTGGGCCATTTTTTGTAGTTGCGATTGATGTTGCGATTGTTGGGATAATTGTTGCGATTATTGTTGTAATTGCTGTTGTTGTATTGGTGATTTTTATCACCGTTTTCCTCCCACTTTCTTTTGACTTGCTTCACATTGGCCTCTTCAGCCGCCTGTTCTTTAATTCTTTCCTCAATCTGGTTCACTAGTTTGTGAGCCATTCTACATGCCTGTTGTATGGAGGCGGGCTCGTGTGAACTTATATCTTCTTGGATTCTTTCCGGTAATCCTTTCACAAACGCGTCGATCTTCTCTTCCTCATCTTCGAACGCTCCCAGACACAATAGGTATAATTCTGTGAATCGTCTTTCGTACGTGGTAATATCAAATCCTTGGGTTCGTAACCCTCTAAGTTCTGTCTTGAGCTTATTGACCTCGGTTCTGGGACGGTACTTCTCGTTCATCAAGTGCTTGAATGCTGACCACGATAGTGCGTAAGCATCATCTTGTCCCACTTGCTCTAGATAGGTATTCCACCATGTTAATGCAGAACCTGTGAAGGTATGCGTAGCGTACTTCACTTTGTCCTCTTCAGTACACTTACTTATGGCAAACACCGATTCGACCTTCTCGGTCCACCATTTCAATCCGATCGGTCCTTCGGTTCCATCAAATTCCAAAGGTTTGCAGGCAGTGAATTCTTTGTAGGTGCATCCTACACGATTTCCTGTACTGCTAGATCCAAGGTTATTGTTGGTATGTAGCGCAGCCTGTACTGCGGCTATGTTTGAAGCAAGAAAGGCACTGAATTCCTCTTCGCTCATATTCAAGGTGTGTCGAGTAGTCGGTACCATTTCCTTCAAAATAGTCAGATGAAACGAGTTAATCATATAGAATATCAAGAGTAGTCAATAGTATTTCGTAGCGTAATATGAACTTATTTATAAAAGCTCTTTCTTCATATTAGCGTTTTATACTCTTTAATTCGGGTAGTACCTACCCGTTAAGTTCATACTTAGTAGCTAACATACTATTTCAACTACTACAATTCTATATGAAAAACTAATCACAAAAAAAAAAAAAAAAAAAAAATATCATATTCAAACCTTTATACAATAACTTGCAAACTTACAATACCGCTTTTTTTTTACATATAGCATGAAATATAGCACATAAAACTTTGATACAAAGTAGTTGCGAAGATAATTCTAGTTAATAAATAAGGCGTTCAGCAAAGGCAATAAAGACACGTAATTCATACGTCCAGAAACAAGTCATGCATTCTGATTTTACTAATACCACTTCCCATCTTTGGTTTTGTGGAACATAACCGTTGTGACCGATAGTAAGACAATGTGTTGTAACGTCGTCAAAAGGATGAAGGTTACGTAATGACCAACAGTCTCGTAATAACCTAAAAACCTCATTTCTTACCCCAATTACCGACTCCGTCACTTGTGAGAATGTTTTTTTTAATAGTTGTAGCCCGATGTTCTTGTTCTCACTTTGGTGAGAAGCGAACATTACTAACCCGTAAGCATAACATGCTTCTTTATGTTGCATGTTAGCCGCTTTTTCTAAATCACGAAGTCCTATATTCGGATATATTGAGTCAAAATAATTTCTTAACCCGTTGCGTAAAATAGCATTTGGGTTTCCCGCAATATATGCGTCAAAGTAAACACATCATAACTTATGGATTTCCCAATGTGATATCCCCCATCTTTCGAACGAAAGCCTTTTATAAATCAAGGCATTCTTGGAACGTTCTTTGAATGTCTTACAAACTGATCTCGCCTTAAATAGTTGTGCCGAGGAATTCTGACCGACTCTAGACAAGATTTCATCAATCATGTCTCCGGGTAGGTCTCTTAAAATATTGGGTTGTCTATCCATTTTGTGTTTTTATACTGTAAAATAGACAAGAGTTAGATTCATAAAAAAATACTTATTAATACAAGCAATTTTTACATATATCATAAAGCATAAGCACACTATATTACATATATTACACCACACGAATACAACTATCTTATTCCGACTCGCTCGTTTCTTCTTCTTCGGTTTTGGTTCGTTTTGCCAAGTTTCTAGGGATATATGATGTTCCCCTAATACGAGCCGTCGTTTTCCACATTGGTTTAGAAAAACCTGGTGGTTTAGAGGTTCCTGGGTTATTGTCACAACTTAAGAAATACGGGTGTTGACGATACACATAAAGTTCATCGGGTTTGGAATCAAATTTCTCTATTTTTATGCCCTTTCCCTTATTGTTCTCTTTTGCCTTATTAAATTGTGTTGGGGTAATTTCTATAACATCATCGGAATCCTTGTCGGGATCCGATTCATCGGAGAATTGGTAATCCTCCTAATACTTTGCTTCCTTGGCGGAAACACCATTGACCATAATTAACTTTGGTCGGTTGGTTGAGGATTTTCTTCTACTTAACCGTTTTATTATTTCCCCCACTGGTTCTATTTCTTCTTCCGGTTCCGATTCTTCTTCCGGTTCCGATCCTTCTTCCGGTTCCGACTCTTCTTCCGGTTCCTCTTCGGGAACTTGTGAATCAGTCCACGAATCATTCCAATTTACATTTGACTCTTCATTATTATTAGGTGAGTCAATGGGACTTGTTCTAGAGGTAGACATCTATCACATAATATCAAACGCGTTAAGAGATTAATATATCACATAATATTCACATGTTAAAAATATATAGTTTCCAACAAAATTTGTTAAGCAATCATTTTTCAAGTAAACACGGTCGAAGTCCAGACTCACTAATGCATCCTAACAAACTCGATAAGACACACTAATGCAAAATTCTGGTTCTTTAAGACCAACGCTCGGATACCAACTGAAATATCCCGTTCATATTGATTATAAACGTTCCATATTAATTGATTTCGTTGCGGGGTTTTGACCTCTATATGAGACGTTTTTCAAAGACTGCATTCATTTTTAAAAGAACCATAACCTTTATTTTATCAATAAAGGTTTCAAAAGCATTACGTAGATTATCAAATAATGATAATCTAAAATATACTGTTTACACACGACCATTACATAATGGTTTACAATAGAAATATATTACATCGACATATATTTCTTGAATGCAGTTTTTACATAATATCATACAAACATGGACTCCAAATCTTGTCCTTATTTTAGTATGCAACAGCGGAAGCTCTTAGTATTCACCTGAGAATAAACATGCTTTAAACGTCAACAAAAATGTTGGTGAGTTATAGGTTTAACCTATATATATTAAATCGTAACAATAGACCACAAGATTTCATATTTCAATATACATCCCATACATAGAGATAAAAATCATTCATATGGTGAACACCTGGTAACCGACATTAACAAGATGCATATATAAGAATATCCCCATCATTCCGGGACACCCTTCGGATATGATATAAATTTCGAAGTACTAAAGCATCCGGTACTTTGGATGGGGTTTGTTAGGCCCAATAGATCTATCTTTAGGATTCACGTCAATTAGGGTGTCTGTTCCCTAATTCTTAGATTACCAGACTTAATAAAAAGGGGCATATTCGATTTCGATAATTCAACCATAGAATGTAGTTTCACGTACTTGTGTCTATTTTGTAAATCAATTATAAAACCTGCATGTATTCTCATCCCAAAAATATTAGATTTTAAAAGTGGGACTATAACTCACTTTCACATATTTTTACTTCGTCGGGAAGTAAGACTTGGCCACGGGTCGATTCACGAACCTATAACAAATATGTACATATATATCAAAGTATATTCAAAATATATTTACAACGCTTTTAATACATATTGATGTTTTAAGTTTATTAAGTCAGCTGTCCTCGTTATTAACCTACAACTAGTTGTCCAACGTTAGATGTACAGAAAAAAATTGAAATATATTATCTTGAATCAATCCACGACCCAGTGTATACACGTCTCAGGCTAGATCACAACTCAAAGTATATATATTTTTGGAATCAACCTCAACCCTGTATAGCTAACTGCCACATTACTGCATATAGAGTGTCTATGGTTGTTCCAAATAATATATACACATGGGTCGATATGATATGTCAAAACATTTGCATACGTGTCTATGGTATTCCAAGATTACATAATATATTAGAATACATGTATAATACAATATAAGTTAGCTAGGATATGATTAATATAGATTTGTTACCAATTTTCACGTTGCTACAACAAGAAAAATTATCCAATCTTGTTTTACCCATAACTTCTTCATTTTAAATCCGTTTTGAGTGAATCAAATTGCTATGGTTTCATATTGAACTCTATTTTATGAATATAAACAGAAAAAGTATAGGTTTTGATGTGGTAGCGTGGGGGTACGTGATAGTACTATATTTTACTACGAAATACGTTACAAATTACACAAGTTTTAATTATTTATTTACAAATGGGATATACCTAAACCTTGCTACAACTCTATAGGCAGTGTACCTAATCGTAGAGTAATATAGTTTTTAGTAAGTCCGGTTCGTTCCACAGGGAGCTGGCTTATTTCACACTATATTTTAAACAATTATAT
Source organism: Rutidosis leptorrhynchoides (assembly GCF_046630445.1). Classification (NCBI taxonomy): domain Eukaryota; kingdom Viridiplantae; phylum Streptophyta; class Magnoliopsida; order Asterales; family Asteraceae; genus Rutidosis; species Rutidosis leptorrhynchoides. Next base: position 77,824,310 of record NC_092336.1, on the reverse strand, counting down.
TCGTACAAAATATATATAATTATATATAATAATATATAAAAGGTGGTTTACCGTTTAATGACCGGTTTGTCGATTTATATTTTAAGCGAAGCGTATAGTAAATGACGATATTTAAATAACAATATAAAATAAATAACAATAATTAAAATGACAATAAATAAAAGTAAGAGGAAAAATGAAATAAAATATATTATGCTTATTTAAACTTCCGTAATCATGATGTTTGACGTGTTGATTATTAATTTATTCTCATGGGTTAATTGTTCTTTGTCCTGGATTATTTAATATGCCCGTCTGGTTTTTGTCCATAACAGTCCATCAGTCATAAATATAAAGTGCGAGTGTCCTTGTCAAATTATCCTTATATCCGAAGTCAAATATTCCAACTAATTGGGGACTTAAACTGTAACAAGGTTTTAATACTTTGTTTAATAATTACACCAGGTTATCGACTGCGTGTAACCCAAGGTTTTAATACTTTGTTATCAATTATGCCAAGTGTCCTTGTACATAATTTCACCCCTGTTTTAATAATTCCAGTGACTATTAATCCATTCCCGTGTCCGGTTAAATGAACTATTATTCGTACATATAAATACCTCGCCCATCGTGTCCGATCGAGTGTATATGGTTATTTATAGGGACGTCCAATTGTAAATCTTTATATTAAAATTAACAAACTATCATTTAGTTAAACAAATATAAAGCCCATTAATAGCCCATAGTCTAATTTCCACAAGTGTCGTTCTTTTGTCCAAACCCCAATTATGGTACAAAGCCCAATTACCCCGTCTTTAATATTTAGTCCAACACCATGATTACTTTGGCTCAAATAAGCATAATAATAACTTAAGTACGAGACATTAATTTAAAAAGGAGAACATAACTTACATTGAGTATTTATAGCGTAGTGTTACACGGACAGAATTTCGACTTCAAAAAAACGTAAAATAACCTTTACATAACCCGAACTAATCTAATATAAAACTAATCTATACTATATATATTATATATATATTTATTTATTTATTTATTACAGAGTATTATTATTATTATTTATTATATTTACTCGGCAGAATGCATGGCCTTTTATAGGGATTTCTGATTTTTCAAACTCCGCGAGTCGTGGAGTTTTTGGCCTTCAAACTCCGCGAGTCGTGGAGTTTGATTTTTCAGCTCACAATTTTTTGGATCTTAGCTTGTCGACGTAATTAAATAATAATATAATATATAAATAATTTTGAGAATTATTTAAATATTATATTTTATTTATGTGCATAGTTGACTTGTAATTTTTGCACCGTTGCGTCGCGCGTTGAGAGTAGACTCATGTCCCGGTTCCGAATTTTCGAACGTCCTTGCGTACAATTTAATATCTTGTACTTTGCGTTTTGTAACTTGTACTCTTGTCATTTTTAGACGTTTTTCATCAATAAATTGAAGCTTTTGAATTGTATCTTGTACATTTGAGCTTTTTGGACGTTTGCGTCTTCAAATCTTCGTTTTCGCCTTTTGCCTTCGCACTTATTTAATATAAACGATTACAACTTAAAATAGGACAATTACAACTAAATAATTTACATATTGGGAGGATATTGCTAATAAATATATGTTCATTTGGAGCACTATCAAATATCCCCACACTTGAGTGTTGCTTGTCCTCAAGCAATACAAAACTTGATATTAAATCACACGAATCACTTCTTTATTCTTCACACTTTATACATTAGTGATTTTGATACGGCGGTATAAACAATGATAGTAACGATGTGGTTTACAGTCCCACATGACTATAAAAATTTAGATCCTTTAAGGAAATTGGATCTTTATGAAAACATTTGATCTTTTGAAAATTAAATCTAGCATTTACCCTAGATAAGTTTTCCGGAATAACCCTTCACCGGTGTTGCAAAATATTTTTGTGGGTTTTGTGGGTTTCAGATTTGAAAATTTTAGCTCAAAACTTATGGTTTTGTGTCACCCACTTGCTAACCTTGTATTAGGAAAGCAACACGTCCAGTTTACTTGTCCCGTATATTACCTTTCGGCAAACTACCGTCCGGTTGTAAAGGAAAGCGTTGAACAAGCAACTGTTAAGGCAATGTCTAATGACATGCTTTTGATTATGGTCTATAAACGTGTCGGATGCTAGTACTATCCTTTGTAGGAGCAATAGTAAAGCTCACCCTATAGTTTTTCGGTCTGGCACAAGGTCCTGTCTCCGACCATGCTATGCAACCACCATTCTTACGGTTGACACCCGATTTGGTTCAGATGACCTAATGAATTCCAGATGAATTCCTAGGATTTTACGTTCAATGGTAATGAACGCATTGAAAATGGTTTTTCAGAAAACAAATCGGTTTATAATTTTGATCAAAATATTTTCTCGTTCAAGCTCGAGTTTAGATATCATCGAATTCCATGAGTTTGTAATTCTCAATCTTTAAGGTCAATCTCAAGGATTGAGTAATATCAGTCTTAAAAGCTAATTTTTAATCTTTAAGGAGATTATCCTTTCTGGGGATCTGATTCATTAGTCTTATCAAGCTAATTTGCACGGCGCCCTCCCCATTTTACGAGACAGATCCTCTCATGGTTAGGATAAGTCTGACCACTTGGCGACCCTGTTTTATGCTGAGGTCCGTGGATTTCCTGCTGATTTTAGTGTTGACTTTTCTAGATTTTTCGTCAACCTACAGCTGGTCTGGACGACAACTTCCTGACATAAATCAAGAAGCGCGTGTCTTTTTCGGAAGACTTTACTTCCTTTAAATGATGGAATTGATTCATCGTGTAGATCCATCTTTCATTACAGTAAATCGGGTAAAACAGTTAATTTAGTCCAAAACAAAAGCACCTGCAATAAACTTTACAGAAACATGTGATAGATAGTTTTTAATTGAATAACTTGGTACATTCTCCCCACACTTAGTTTCTTTCTTTGCCTTTTTATTCTCCTTTATTCCATTTTAAATGAATTCAAGCGTTTTAGGGTGTTTCTCAATTTATGTCCTTTTCGAGGTAACGATAATTTCGGTATTAACACATATTTTTCACCGTTTATAAATATATATAAACATGATTTTAAATTCATTTAGTTGAAAATTTTTCAAATTTTCATAAAATTTGGCAAATAAACCAAGTATAAACCCGAGAGAATTTATAACCCTTCCCCACACTTGAGATCATGCAATGCCCTCATTTGCATGAAATCAGACTATAATTATAAATTCATGAGGGTGATTAGTGTAGAAAAGTAATTAAAAATACCCGGTTTGTAATTACAAAGCTCGTCGAATGATAGATGGCGCGCCTCAACGTTCATTTTTTCTTTTGTTATTTCACACATGTTTTTCTTCAAAAACGGTTGTTTTCTGAACTGTTTGCTAATATTTGAAAATGCGTCTTTTACCCTAATTGTGCATTTTTATTAACGAGTTATGCACTAACCCGAACCCCTAATTTAACGTTAAGTGGGGTTAGACTTCCCCACACTTAGCTGACGACATGTGAAGTCGGTAGAATGAGTTCCACGAATTAGAGTAGTGAGCCAGTTATTTACATTTCGGGTGGTGTATAATATATCAATGGGTTTAAAGTTTAGACTCACCAGATCGTCACTACTTAATTCTTTTTTAAGTGTAGCTTTTAGTAAATGGATATGTCTCTTTTCTGGTTCTTGGTCAAATGGATCGATATACACCGACATACTTATTTCTATAGGGTGGACAATTCCTAATATTTCCTTCCTTTTATTCTCAGGATCAAAGTTTTCACCTCTATTACCCAATTGGGTGAAATTCGAGGTGTCATTATCTATTACAGCTCGTAGTTCATTTCCGATGGATGACTCGTCTATTGAGAATATTGGGTTGGAAGGTTGTGGAATGGTGAAGTTCGGTTTGGCCTCAGGGGTAAAATTTTCAACGTTATCGTATTCCCGAGAGTACCAATTTGTCACCCTTACTTCTTCTTTATCCATTGATGGATCGATGATTTCGTCGGTAGAGGCTAATGTGTCGATATGTTGTGAAATTGGTAAGACTGAATAAAAAGTATCATCGGGATAATTGGTGATTTCGGTGCTCTCGAATTCATCAAAATTCGATGATATGAGATTTTCTTGCACAATACTCCTCAGATCAACAGGTGTGTAGTCTGATAGAGTTTCAGCTTGCCAGTTTACAAACTCTCTCATTTGTTCATTTTGAGCATTGAGTTCTTCGAGTTTGATTTTCATATTGTCTAATAAATTTTCAGACACATAATTTTCCTCGTCTACTGGTTGTTGAGTTTGGAAATATTCTTGGGAATAATCCCAATTTGAATTGTATTCTTCATAATCATTCCATTCAGGTTCCGTGGGTGCGTAATTTTCCATAGGAACGTAATAATAACATTCCCATGTTGAGTGATAATCTCCACAGATTTCACAACCAGTTATTGTTTCGTCATTCGTGATCCAAGATTGACCGAACGAATTGTCATCAACACCCGTTTGAGAGTATTGATTTAATTGATTTTGGATATCAAAAAGAGTTTCCATAGCCCTGTTTTCAAAATTTTCCATTTTATTGCGTTGGCCAAATTTTAGCTACAATGTGGTGCATTTACTAATTATCCTATTAGTTATAAAAATAGAAAAACTTATATAAGTTGTCCAATTAATAGACTTTTCTACTTTTGCCCAAGTTTCGAATAGCCAAAAGATGCAGCAGGGAGCCAGAACCCTTTAAATCGGAAGCTCACAACTCAGCCACTAACAAATCCAACTATTACTACGAAGCAGAAAATTGTCAACGTCCATTAATTTAACCACTTAAATAATTTTTCTTTCCGTTTGAGATATTAGATAAGAAATAGAGAAAATTTCTAAGTCCTAAAAACTAAAGCGTCGAGAAATAAGAAAGAAAAAGAATGTGCGTCGAAAAACGTCGAAAAATAAAAATAAGAAAATAGCGCGTCGTAACCTAAAAGTCTAAAAATTATATCTAAAAAGTTGCGCCTAAAGGTCTAAAGGTAAATGCAATTTTATTCAGAAAACGGCAATTACTTAAAGACACTAAAATCTATTTAAAACTAAAGCGAAAAACGGCGTCGCAAAATTCTAAAGCACCTAAATCTTAGTCTAAAGAAAAAACACTTAAGGGATTTTACGGCAAAGCCTAAAAATCTAGAAGTAAAAATAACTATGGCAAAAATTATGGATTAAAACTAAATACAAGCGAAAAACATACAAATATTACGCTAAAAACAAATAAAAAGGGACAAAATATAAAAATATACTAAAATCCGTAAAAAGTACAATTTTTATAAAAATATTATTTTTATATTATTTATTTAATAAAACTATTAATTTTATAATTTAATAAAACTAATTAAACTAAATAAACAAAATAATAATAAAACTAAAACTAATTAATAAATTAATTAACTAATTTAGGGTTTATTAATAATAATAAATAATAATATACCGTAATAAATGCTGGTTTAGGGTTTCAGGCACGTCAGACAGGGCGGCTCCGCGAGTCGCGGTTCCACTTGCCTTACAACTCCGCAAGTCGCGGAGGATGTAAAACGTTTTTTTTTTTTTTTTTTTTTTTTTTTTTTTTAAATTTTATATTGTTTTTCTAAAAATATATTTATACAAATATATATTAAAAATACAGCGTTTCGCCGATTCCCCGCAGCGGTGCCAAAAAATTGATGTGGTAGCATGGGGGTACGTGATAGTACTATATTTTACTACGAAATACGTTACAAATTACACAAGTTTTAATTATTTATTTACAAATGAGATATACCTAAACCTTGCTACAACACTATAGGCAGTGTACCTAATCGTAGAGTAGTATAGTTTTTAGTAAGTCCGGTTCATTCCACAGGGAGCTGACTTATTTCACACTATATTTTAAACAATTATACTCGTACAAAATATATATAATTATATATAATAATATATAAAAGGTGGTTTACCGTTTAATGACCGGTTTGTCGATTTATATTTTAAGCGAAGCGTATAGTAAATGACGATATTTAAATAACAATATAAAATAAATAACAATAATTAAAATTACAATAAATAAAAGTAAGAGGAAAAATGAAATAAAATATATTATGCTTATTTAAACTTCCGTAATCATGATGTTTGACGTGTTGATTATTAATTTATTCCCATGGGTTAATTGTTCTTTGTCCTGGATTATTTAATATGCCCGTCTGGTTTTTGTCCATAACAGTCCATCAGTCATAAATATAAAGTGCGAGTGTCCTTGTCAAATTATCCTTATATCCGAAGTCAAATATTCCAACTAATTGGGGACTTAAACTGTAACAAGGTTTTAATACTTTGTTTAATAATTACACCAGGTTATCGACTGCGTGTAACCCAAGGTTTTAATACTTTGTTATCAATTATGCCAAGTGTCCTTGTACATAATTTCACCCCTGTTTTAATAATTCTAGTGACTATTAATCCATTCCCGTGTCCGGTTAAATGAACTATTATTCGTACATATAAATACCTCGCCCATCGTGTCCGATCGAGTGTATATGGTTATTTATAGGGACGTCCAATTGTAAATCTTTATATTAAAATTAACAAACTATCATTTAGTTAAACAAATATAAAGCCCATTAATAGCCCATAGTCTAATTTCTACAAGTGTCGTTCTTTTGTCCAAACCCCAATTATGGTACAAAGCCCAATTACCCCGTCTTTAATATTTAGTCCAACACATGATTACTTTGGCTCAAATAAGCATAATAATAACTTAAGTACGAGACATTAATTTAAAAAGGAGAACATAACTTACATTGAGTATTTATCGCGTAGTGTTACACGGACAGAATTTCGACTTCAAAAAAACGTAAAATAACCTTTACATAACCCGAACTAATCTAATATAAAACTAATCTATACTATATATATTATATATATATTTATTTATTTATTTATTACAGAGTATTATTATTATTATTTATTATATTTACTCGGCAGAATGCATGGCCTTTTATAGGGATTTCTGATTTTTCAATTTCCGCGAGTCGTGGAGTTTTTGGCCTTCAAACTCCGCGAGTCGTGGAGTTTGATTTTTCAGCTCACAATTTTTTGGATCTTAGCTTGTCGACGTAATTAAATAATAATATAATATATAAATAATTTTAAGAATTATTTAAATATTATATTTTATTTATGTGCATAGTTGACTTGTAATTTTTGCACCGTTGCGTCGCGCGTTGAGAGTAGACTCATGTCCCGATTCCGAATTTTCGAACGTCCTTGCGTACAATTTAATATCTTGTACTTTGCGTTTTGTAACTTGTACTCTTGTCATTTTTAGACATTTTTCATCAATAAATTGAAGCTTTTGAATTGTATCTTGTACATTTGAGCTTTTTGGACGTTTGCGTCTTCAAATCTTCGTTTTCGCCTTTTGTCTTCGCACTTATTTAATATAAACGATTACAACTTAAAATAGGACAATTACAACTAAATAATTTACATATTGGGAGGATATTGCTACTAAATATATGTTCATTTGGAGCACTATCAGGTTTATAGTCGGAAATATAAGTTACAAGTCATTTTTGTAAAGGTAGTCATTTCAGTCGAAAGAACGACGTCTAGATGACCATTTTAGAAAACATACTTCCACTTTGAGTTTAACCATGATTTTTGGATATAGTTTCATGTTCATAAGAAAAATCATTTTCCCAGAAGAACAACTTTTAAATCAAAGTTTATCATAGTTTTTAATTAACTAACCCAAAACAGCCCGCGATGTTACTACAACGGCGTAAATCCGGTTTTACGGTGTTTTTCGTGTTTCCAGGTTTTAAATCATTAAGTTAGCATATAATATAGATATAGAACTTGTGTTTAGTTGATTTTAAAAGTCAAGTTAGAAGGATTAACTTTTGTTTGCGAACAAGTTTAGAATTAACTAAACTATGTTATAGTGATTACAAGTTTAAACCTTCGAATAAGATAGCTTTATATGTATGAATCGAATGATGTTATGAACATCATTACTACCTCAAGTTTTCTGGATAAAGCTACTGGAAATGAGAAAAATGGATCTAGCTTCAAAGGATCCTTGGATGGCTTGAAAGTTCTTGAAGCAGAATCATGACACGAAAACAGTTCAAGTAAGATTTTCACTCGAAATAAGATTGTTATAGTTATAGAAATTGAATCAAAGTTTGAATATGAGTATTACCTTGTATTAAAAAGATATCTTACTGTAAATAAGAAATATTTCTTGAGGTTGGATGATCACTCTACAAGATTGGAAGTAAGCTAGCAAACTTGGAAGTATTCTTGATTTTATGAAACTAGAACTTGTAGAATTTATGAAGAACACTTAGAACTTGAAGATAGAACTTGAGAGAGATCAATTAGATGAAAAAAATTGAAAAATGAAAGTGTTTTTAGGTGTTTTTGGTCGTTGGTGTATGGATTAGATATAAAGGATATGTAATTTTGTTTTCATGTAAATAAGTCATGAATGATTACTCATATTTTTGTAATTTTATGAGATATTTCATGCTAGTTGCCAAATGATGGTTCCCACATGTGTTAGGTGACTCACATGGGCTGCTAAGAGCTGATAATTAGAGTGTATATACCAATAGTACATACATCTAAAAGCTGTGTATTGTACGAGTACGAATACGGGTGCATACGAGTAGAATTGTTGATGAAACTGAACGAGGATGTAATTGTAAGCATTTTTCTTAAGTAGAAGTATTTTGATAAGTGTATTGAAGTCTTTCAAAAGTGTATGAATACATATTAAAACACTACATGTATATACATTTTAACTGAGGCGTTAAGTCATCGTTAGTCGTTACATGTAAGTGTTGTTTTGAAACCTTTAGGTTAACGATCTTGTTAAATGTTGTTAACCCAATGTTTATAATATTAAATGAGATTTTAAATTATTATATTATCATGATATTATGATGTACGAATATCTCTTAATATGATATATATATACATTAAATGTCGTTACAACGATAATCGTTACATATATGTCTCGTTTCAAAATCATTAAGTTAGTAGTCTTGTTTTTACATATGAAGTTCATTATTAATATACTTAATGATATGTTTACTTATCATAATATCATGTTAACTATATATATATAACCATATATATGTCATCATATAGTTTTTACAAGTTTTAACTTTCGTGAATCACCGGTCAACTTGGGTGGTCAATTGTCTATATGAAACCTATTTCAATTAATCAAGTCTTAACAAGTTTGATTGCTTAATATGTTGGAAACACTTAATCATGTAAATAACTATTTCATTTAATATATATATAAACATGGAAAAGTTCGGGTCACTACAGTTGCCACCCCTTGGACCCCGCTATCGGGGGCGCTGCCCCCGAACCCCCGTCATGATCAAGATAAGTTCAAAAAAGTGTGCACTCCACACTTTCCCAAACTTGTTCGCTATTTATCAAGATTATTTTGGTTAACAAATTAATCCCATTACACTTAAATCATATTGGTGACATAAATCACCAACACATTATAGATTATAAGTATATATGTCAAAGAATGTTACATATAGTTATCGTTTTGAAAACTTAAGTTAGTGATCTCAAAATATACCTATAACTCATTGTTGTTAGTACACAATGAGACATTAAACCATCCTTAAATCATGTTAAATATGTATAGATATGTATATATACATAATCGTATAATTATCATGTGTTATATAGTTCGTGATATCATCGGTCAAATTGGACGGTCAAACGTTGTGTAAAACTCTTTTCAAAAACATAAGTCTCAACAATTTGGATTGCTTATCATGTTGGTAAGGTTTAATTTATGTAAATATTAATCTCATAAGTATAAAACGATCGGAAAAATCTGGGTCGTTACATTAAGGCTCCTCGAACGAGCGTATGGCTCCTCGAAAGAGCGTATGGCTCCTTGGAAGAGCAAATGGCTCATCGAACGAGCGTATGGCTTATCGAACGAGCGTATGAATTATCGGACAAGCCTAAGGCTAATAAGACGAGACTAAGGCTTATCGAACGAGCCTAAGGCTTATCGAAGGATTCAATAGATTATTGGACGATCTTAAGGCTCATCGGACGACCTTTAGGCTCATTGGACGACCTTAGGCTTATCGGACGACCTTTAGGCTCATCAGACGACCTTAAGGCTCATCGAACGACCTTAAGGCTCATCGGATGACCTTTAGGCTCATCGAGCGACCTTAAGGCTCATCTGACGACCTTACAGCACATCAGACGACCTTAAGGCACATAGACGAATGTATGATTTATCGGAAGAGCATAACACTTATCTAATGATCTTAAGGCTTATCGTACGAGCTTAAGGCTTATCGAACGACTTTTAGGCTTATTGAACGACTTTTAGGCTTATAGAACGACTTTTAGGCTTATAGAACGACATATTGGCTCATCGGACAACCTTAAGGCTAATCGGACGACCTTAAGGCTGATCAGGCGACCTTAAGACTCATCGGACGACCTGCAGAATCATAGGAAGACCTTAAGGATCATCGGACGACCTGAAGGCTTTTCACACGACCTTAAGACTCATCGGACGAGCTTATGGCTCATCGAACGAGCGTATGGCTCAATAGACGAATGTATGGCTTATCGTACGAGCCTAAGGCTTATCAGACAAGACTAAGGCTTATCGGACAAGCCTACGGCTTATCGAAGGATTCAATAGTTCATCGGACGACCTTAAGGCTCATCGGACGACCTTTAGGCTCATCGGACGACCTTGGGGCTTATCGGACGACCTTTAGGCTCATCGGATGACCTTAGGGCTTATCGGGCGACCTATAGGCTCATCGGACGACCTTAAGGCTCATCGGACGACCTTTAGGCTCATCGGATGACCTTAAGGCTCATCGGCAGACCTTAAGGCTCATCGGGAGACCTTAAGGTACATCGGACGACCTTACAGCACATCGGACGACCTTAAGGCACATATGACGACCTTACAGCACATTGCACGAGCTTAAGGCTTATCGGACAAGTGTATGGCATATTGGCATATCAAACGAGCGTATGGCTTATCAGACGAGCCTAAGGCTTATCGGAGGATCCAAAAGCTTATCGTGCATACATATTATGTTTACTGTATATAGAGATACGTACAAGTCCTCGTAATAGGTTGGTATTAACCAAAACACTATTTAATAAATATAATTTAATTACCCCTATTGTGAGGACAAGTCCTCGTAATAGGTTGCCCGGGTTTTTGTTTTATATTGGAGGGAATTGAAAATTTAAATATAATTTGCTTTAATATAAATTGATTTATTTAAAAAAAAAGAAAATTAATCACCTATTTTGAGGACATGTTCTCTCAATAAGTTACCCGGGTTTTTATTTTATTTTAGAGGGAACTGAAAATTTAAATATAATTATTTTAATAAAAATAGAATTATTGAAATAAAAATAATTATTTATTGTGAGAACATGTCCTCACAATACGTCTGGTAAAAAAAAAATTCAACGTTTCTCTATTTTTTGTTCTTTGACTGTTAAAAGAAAATCAAAAATAAAATAAATAACATATATTGTGAGGACTTGTTCTCACAATAGTGTTAGTCAAATTAGAAATTCAACTCAGACCTACATTTTTGTCCTTTAGCTACCATTTTGTGAGAAGATAAGTGTCATCTCAACAAGTGTTCTCACAAAAAGTCTCTTTTCTAGTAGTGTTGGTGTCAACTGGTAGCTTTCAAATTGACATAAAAATGGTATCTACTGTAAATTTAACTTGGAAAGTGAAAAGTACATCCGGTATAAATAAAACAACTGTCAAAGAAGACAAGCACGTACGTATTTTTAAACAAACTTGTTGGATTATTATTCATGAATACATTACAAAGTTTCACTTAACGTAATTTAATGGGATTACAAATTGAATTCGAAGTCTTCAGTATAACGAAACTAATATCTTATAAATACATTTTGCTTATCCTTATCGGTTATGTAACATTGCGTCTCATATTAATTAATTGAGAAATTACTTTGATCAAGTCCCTTAAAATATAAGCTTAAACTACTCGCTAACTAATATCTATCATTACGTTCTTTAGTTGAAAATTTTGAGATATTCGATTAATCCACTGCTTTAGCTTCGATAACTTCTCGGGGTGTGACTGACACGTAACTTGCGCTTATCTTGAGGTAACGTTGAGGGTCGTTTCAATTGACATCGAACTACTCCTTCACATTATCAATTCAAAGTCCTTTCAAGATTTTGAGATAAATATTGAAATAGATAATCACTACACCTGATGCTCTTAGTATATTTAATAAATAATCGAAGTCACCAATTATTTTCAAAAAAACAGTGTTCTAATCATTTAAACCCGTTGATGTGCAATATAATAGAAAAGTAAAATGCAAAATTTATATTAATTTAACACCATCTAATTTAAATACTCCGTGTTGAATAATGTAAACCTCGTAGGTATAACTTTATTATAACACGATATATGTAGGAATACAATGACACATATAAACCCTAGAAACCTTAATGGACAGAGCACACTACACAAGTGGACTGGGCTATACTTCTATTCTAACACTCCCCCGCAGTCCGCACGGCGAAATCGCGAAAGTCCGGACTGGAAAGAAATACTAAACATAAAAAGAAATAAAAACACAATTTTCTCTCTAATTTGTTGCATCGAATTGATTGATAATCGCTGAGTGGTTGCGTTGCTTGACTGCGTTTTCTTTTCCGTAACGTTTTTTTTTACGTCGTGACTTGCTTGCCTAAGGATTGAACATGACTTGGGCATAGAACTTTTATCGTTGATACAATCGTCTTCAACACTGCAAAAAGAAAGAGCTTATTTTTTTTCCCGGGGTTTGGAACCTAGTCAAGCTAGGCGGCTCAGCCCCACGCCGATTATAATTGCATAAGGGTTTTTTTTTTTTTTTTTTTTTTTTTGAAATTGAAGATGATAGAGAAGAGAAATCAATTAGCAACGATAAATAGAGCTAGGATTCGCTAGAGATTATAAAAGAATAGGAGATTTGATTAATAATAAAAGAAAGTAAACAATAAAAAACGATTTACTTAAGCATCTAGACGGACGAAACAAACTAATTTTGATGGGATGGAATTTGCAAAGCGACCGACTTACGAAAAAGGTCTGTATAGAAATACGATCCGAAAGCTAAGATAGAAGAATATGACAGAATAAATAAATTGCAAGGTGTAGTATGTCATTGATTTTGACAGAAAGATTGTTTAACCATATAGGCAAATTAACATGATTCTGCCTTTGAATTGAAAAGCTACGGCTGGTAAGATTTGAAGGTTGGCAAATTAGTGTTTTTGAAAGAAAGTAAAAAACAAGGTGGATAGAGAGCCGATTATACATGATGGTGGTAGGATGATACAATAAATATTTTGACGGGCAGCATAGAAAGCTAGGTTTTGGATCAACCCGTACTTGATACCATGTTGAATAATGTAAACCCCGTAAGTATAACTTTATTATAGCACGATATGCATAGGGATACACATGAACTGGGCTATACTTCTATTCTAACACTCCGTGAATCAGGGGCGGAACTTAGTTATATCCGGAGGGGGTGCCCGCCCCCTCCGGATTTGAAAAAAAAAAAAATTTACACTAAATTTTTTTTTTTATACTAACAAATAAGGTTTTTTTTAGTGTTTACCCTCCTGGCATTGAAACTTTTATTAAATTTTTACATTCGCCCCACCTGTGTCCGGGTTCAAGTTCCGCCACTGCCGTGAATTGGTGTGATATAATCTAATCAAACAATTATTTCTTAACATATACTAGTACTAATACTAGTATAAGTCCAAAGATAAAGCTTCAATTTGGGTCGATGACGTCCCTAATCTTTCCGGTTTGTTTGACACTTCTAATGATATTATTTATGTTGTTGTTAACGTATCATCTCCAAAAAGTGGAGTGTCAATTCGTTCCCAATTTGATGGTAAAAAGTTAACTTATAAGGAAGAATTAGTCAACTTTGATGTGCTAATGCAAAACATGGCTGAGGATGATGATACTCCCATCATTAAAGCTAAATCGCGAGGGTAATTTTTACCTAAATTCTTTTCAAGCAATTGCAGACAAGAGTGCTGATTTTCCTTCATATATTCGGTTTCATGTTCCGTGTGGTGGTTTCGATCTTTAACAGCGAGTTTTCAATTCCTTTTGAGAACAATTCTTCACGATTTCAATCGTTCAATGCCAAGGTTCAAGCAATTGATTCAAGTGTAATGGCTCTGTCGATTGCTACTGTTCTTCTTCTATTGACCTAATGCCTTTTGGTTAATCGTCTCTTCATCATTTTCTCCGTCGCTATTAGATTGCCGATTTGCTTCTTCTTGGTTTGGGCTGTCAAGGCCTTTATGCTTTGGGCTTGATCCTTAGGCATTTACGCGCCTACCTCAACTTCTACAACCTTCAACAATTCTGCCAATTGTGTCAAGTTTTTATGGGCTTTATGTCCTTTTAGTTGGGCTTCATGGCCTTTTAGGTGTTTTGGTTCGTTTTTTCATTGTCTTTCAATTTCTGTTATTTCGTTAGGCTCGAAAGCCTCTTTCAATGTAATATGTTGTTTTACTTCATCTTTCCGATAAAAGTTAATAAATATATTTCTTTTTCGCCGTAAAAAAAAAAAAATACTAGTATAAGTATAATATGATAATATGATTTAGAAAGCTTACATATAAAAAAAATTAAATAAGCAAAACCTGACCGCTGTAATATAAGTATTTTGTGTTATAATTCAGTAGGCTTATAACTACCTTTAGTGATTTGATTCTTGATGTTATAATTCAGTAGGCTTATAACTACCTTTAGTGATTTGATTCTTGATTAAGAATACTAATAATGAAGTGTAAGAACAAAGATGATAATGGAGAGAAAGAAAGAAACACTTTGTAAGTGTGAGAAATGGTGCAAGTTTAATGCTTGCATTCATGAGTATTTATAGCCTAAAATCTCAATATAAAAATACATACTTTGTGTACCAAAATTGACTATATGTATACACCAAAATTGACTATCCATATCTATATTATTATTATTATTATAACACTCCCCCTTGGATAGCAATTTTATTTTGTTGAAGATCAACTATAAATTACTGCCTCGTTAAAAACCTTGCTAAAGAAAACCCAGTGGGAAAAAACTTTAGCTAAGGGAAAAAGAGTGCAGCATGGAGTTGACTCCCCCTCAAGTAGACATCGCTTCAGCTGTTACATCTTTTGAACATGTCTCATGCCAATGTTATGAACGTGTGTTCTGAAAATAGCAGTTGGAAGTGCTTTCGTGAAAAGATCAGCAGAGTTTTTGCTAGATTGCACATATCTCATTTCAATCTGGTTGTCCTTAATGAGATTTTGAGTGTATGAGAAGAATCTAGGTGGTATGTGTTTTGTTCGGTCACTTTTGATATACCCTTCTTTCATCTGTGCTATGCAAGCTGCATTATCTTCATAGATAGTTGTTGGACTTTTATCGCGTTCTAGTCCACAAGAATCAGTAATGAGTTGTGTCATTGATCTCAACCAAAAACATTCTCGAGTAGCTTCATGTAATGCAATCACTTCGGCATGATTTGACGATGTAGCAACAAGTGTTTGTTTTTGAGAACGCCATGATATTGCAGTACCTCCATTTAGGAATACATATCCAGTTTGAGATTTAGCTTTATGTGGATCAGATAAATAACCTGCATCTGCATAACCAACCAAATCTTCTTTTGATTCGTTAGAATAAAATAATCCTAAATCAGTAGTTCCTCGAAGGTATCGAAATATGTGTTTGATCCCATTCCAGTGTCTTTTGGTAGGAGCAGAGCTGAATCTTGCCAACAAATTAACTGCAAAAGAAATGTCAGGTCTTGTACAATTTGTAAGATACATAAGAGCTCCAATTGCACTAAGATATGGTACTTCTGGTCCAAGAATGTCTTCTTGATCTTCACATGGACGAAATGGATCAGCTTCAACATTGAGTGATCTAACAACCATAGGAGTACTTAATGGTTTTGCCTTGTCCATATTGAAACGTTTCAAAATCTTTTCAGTATATGTTGTTTGATGTACAAGTAAACCATTAGGCATATGCTCAATTTGTAAACCAAGGCAATACTTGGTTTTTCCGAGATCTTTCATTTCAAATTCTTTCTTTAGAAGTTGAATGGCTTCATGGATCTCTTTATTTGTACCTATGATGTTAAGATCATCAACATAAACAGCTATGATCACATATCCGGATGTTGTTTTCTTAATGAAAACACAAGGGCAAGTAAGATTATTTGTATACCCTTTGCTTATCAAGTAATCACTTAATCGGTTATACCACATACGTCCCGATTGTTTTAACCCATATAAAGATCTTTGTAATTTAATCGAATACATTTCTTTGGGTTTTGCATTTGATGCTTCTGGTACCTTAAATCCTTCAGGTATCTTCATATATATATCACTATCAAGTGATCCATATAGATAAGCAGTCACAACATCCATGAGATGCATTTCTAAATTTTTAGAAACTGCCAGACTGATTAAGTACCTAAAAGTAATTGCATCCATAACAGGAGAATAAGTTTCTTCATAATCAATTCCCGGTCTTTGAGAAAAACCTTGAGCTACAAGTCTAGCTTTATACCTTGTAACTTCATTTTTCTCATTTCTTTTTCGGACAAAAATCCATCTGTATCCTACAGGTTTCACATCTTTAGGAGTGAGAATGATGGATCCGAAAACTTTTCTTTTATTGAGTGATTCTAATTCAGCTCGTATTGCTTCTTTCCATTGAGCCCAATCATGTCTATTTTGACATTCAACCATAGATGTTGGTTCTGGATCATCATCATTATTCATGATGTCATATGCAACATTAAATGAAAATTTATCATCAAGATTTTTCATTTCATTTCGGTTCCATAATATTTTTGAATATGCATAATTGATTGCAATTTCTGTATTGACATCATCAATCTCCTCTGCAGTAGGAGTACTGATTTGTGGTTCTTCTTGAACACTTTCTTTTACTTCATTATCAGCTGATTTTCTTTTTCGAGGATTTTTATCCTTTGAACCGATTGGTCTTCCACGTTTCTGACGTGGCAAAGATTCATGAGTGACGTTATTGCCAGCTTTTGGAATTTCAATTCGAGCTGGAGTATTTACTGCTGGTATATATGATTTTGTCACCGTTTTTGTATCTGTAAATGCATCAGGCAATTGATTTGCAAGTTCTTGTATATGCATTATCTTTTGAACTTCTGTCTCGCATTCTTTTGTGCGAGGATCAAGATACTTTAATTGAGGTTCACACCATGAAACATCATTTTCTTTATTTTTCATTTCTCCCCCTAATCTAGGGAACAATGTTTCATTAAAATGACAATCAGCAAAACGTGCTGTAAAAACGTCACCTGTCATAGGTTCAATATACCTTAATATTGAAGATGTTTCATATCCAACATATATTCCCAACCTCCTTTGAGGACCCATTTTTGTACGTTGTGGTGTCGCAATTGGAACATACACTGCACAACCAAATGTTCTAAGATGGGAAATATTTGGCTCTTGACCAAAAGCAAGTTGTAGGGGGGAATATTTATGACTTGCACTTGGTCTGATGCGAATCAATGCAGCAGCATGTAAAATTGCATGACCCCATATAGATACAGGGAGTTTTGTTCTCATTATCAATGGTCTAGCGATTAACTGTAAACGTTTAATCAATGACTCGGCTAAACCATTTTGTGTATGCACATGAGCAACAGAATGTTCAACAACAATTCCTATAGACATGCAATAGTCATTAAATGCTTGAGATGTAAATTCACCAGCATTATCAAGTCTCACCCTTTTAATGGTGTAATCAGGAAAATGAGCTCTCAATTTAATAATTTGGGCAAGAAATTTTGCAAATGCCACATTACGGCTTGATAACAGACAAACATGAGACCATCTGCTAGATGCGTCTATTAGAACCATGAAATATCTAAATGGTCCACATGGTGGATGAATTGGTCCACATATATCACCTTGAATTCTTTCAAGAAACATTGGTGATTCTTTCTCATCCTTAAGTGGTGAGGGTCTAGTTATCAATTTTCCAAGAGAGCAAGATGTACATGGAACCATTGTATCATGATGGATTTTTCTATCCTTTAATGGATGTCCATGAGTACATTCAATAATCCTTTTCATCATTGTTGATCCTGGATGGCCTAATCTGTTATGCCATAAACTGAATACACCAGGATCAATATATTTTTTGTTAACTACCATATGTATTTCTGGTACATTTATATGTGTATAATGTAATCCAGAACTAAGTCTTGGCAGTTTTTCAACCACATGACTCTTGTCAGTGATACTTAAATATTTCTCATTTTCTGTTGTCACTGACTGATAATCATACCC
Source organism: Rutidosis leptorrhynchoides (assembly GCF_046630445.1). Classification (NCBI taxonomy): domain Eukaryota; kingdom Viridiplantae; phylum Streptophyta; class Magnoliopsida; order Asterales; family Asteraceae; genus Rutidosis; species Rutidosis leptorrhynchoides. The sequence continues at coordinate 77,805,843 of NC_092336.1, read as the reverse complement.
GTTAAGGTATATGTCGGAGAAACTCAATAAATTTCTGCTTGACTTGGGAGAAAATAAGGCATCATTTATTAAAAATTTTGTACCATTTGGTAGTATGAAATTTGCCTTTCCTATCCCTTTTATCAAGTTAGCAGGTCCTGATATTGTATGTATAGTTCCTTCCGTTGGTTTTAGATCAATAAAATATTTCTCGGATTTAAGTATAGTGTGTGTAGTTCCACTGTCTGCTATACAGAGATCTCCACCACTTGATTGATGTTGTATTCCAGCAAAATTCATATTGAACTTCATATATAAGAAATAAATAGTGAGTACATTAATATTACACAATATTTTAAACGCAAATAGATAGTACTGAAACATTTAGCAAACATAATGTCAAAGACAGACGATATTAAATCGTTTATTTTTCAAAAAACACACAACTTAAACATTCAAGAAATCTTCATATAAATCAGATGGTTTCTCAGTGACTGTTGGATCAATATTATCCACAAAATTTACTTCCTTTTCTTTACCTTTCAGCGAATCCTGATACATCTTAACAAGATGTTTAGATGTTCGGCAAGTATTAGCCCAGTGGCCCATTCTACCACATCTGTAGCAAGATTCTTCAGAATTTTTAGAAGAATTTTCTTCAACATCTTGTTTAATGGGCTTGTTTTGTGGTTGATATTTATATTTTCGTGGATTACTATTTCTTTGACCACCACGGCCACGACCACGACCACGTCCACGCCCATTACCATTACCATAAGGATGGTTTCTACCATAGTTATAGCTTTTGGCATGATGATGGTGATGGTTATTATAACCACGACCTTGCCCGCGTCCTTGTCCCTGTTTATAATTATTTGCAGTATTTGCTTCAGGGATTGCAAGTGTACCAGTAGGACGGGATTGCTGATTTTTCATTAATAGCTCATCATTTTGCTCTGCAACTAAGAGATATGAATTAAGTTCAGGATATGTTTTGAACTTTAGCATTCTCAAATTTCTTTGCACTGTGATGTTTGCAGCATTCATTGTGGAGAAAGTTTTCTCCATCATGTCTGCATCACTAATTTCATGTCCACAGAATTTAAGTTGTGAACATGTATTATACAGAGCTGAGCTGTATTCATTTACTTTCTTAAAGTCTTGGAACCTTAATGTTCTCCATTGTTCCATTGCAGCTGGAAGTAAAATTTCTCTTTGATTATTGAATCTGCTTTTGAGACCTTCCCATAAAACATGGGGATCTTCTACAGTCACATAATTATTTTGTAAGCATTCATCAATATGTTGATGAATAAAGCAACATGCCGTAGCTTGTTCTTTTTCAGAACAAGTGTTGTTTTCATTTATGGTTTCAAGAATGCCCATTGATTTAAGATGCATTTTTACTTTTATAACCCATGGCATGTAGTTGTTTCCAGTTGATTCTAAAGGAGTAAATTTAAGCTTTTCCAGATTCGACATTTTCTATTATCAAAAATTAAAACAAACATCATGATAAATTAGAGTCAATTTATATTCATAAGTATATAAACATTAAACATAAATTTAATATAACATAAATGATAAGTAGGTGACAGTGTCGACCATGTGTAAGCAATCATAAATAAATGTTATATAACAAAAATATAAATATTAGTAAACATAAATGAAAATTTGGCGACAGTGTCGACCATATATTTTTTCAGGTGGTATAACCGACCTATATCATTCTGGTGGTATAACCGACCATATATCATTTTGGTGGTATAACCGACCATATATCATTTTGGTGGTATAACCGACCATATATCATTTTGGTGGTATAACCGACCATATATCATTTTGGTGGCAGAGCCAACCATATTTAGTATTAAGATTATCGTGCTGATAACGTGTTATAATTCAGTAGGCTTATAACTACCTTTAGTGATTTGATTCTTGATGTTATAATTCAGTAGGCTTATAACTACCTTTAGTGATTTGATTCTTGATTAAGAATACTAATAATGAAGTGTAAGAACAAAGATGATAATGGAGAGAAAGAAAGAAACACTTTGTAAGTGTGAGAAATGGTGCAAGTTTAATGCTTGCATTCATGAGTATTTATAGCCTAAAATCTCAATATAAAAATACATACTTTGTGTACCAAAATTGACTATATGTATACACCAAAATTGACTATCCATATCTATATTATTATTATTATTATAACATTTTGCTGGTTATCTAATATTCCGTGGGGACCGGAACAATTAATGCTGGACAGTTCCACTCTCTCGGAAGAAATGTAGGTTATTCTATTATCTACACTCATATACATGGAAATGTTTATACGGTATATGTTGTTATATACTCGTTTGTTTTTATGTTTCTTAATATATACTCCGTATGTAATTAACTATTCGATTCGATATTTCACCCAAGTGACTTGATCGAAACCGACCCGAAACTTGTTGACCTGATTAGGAAACAAGTTATTAATTGAACCATATATATCTTGATCAAAATATCAGATTTTGAGTTGTATTGAAATACTCAACCAGATTATCAAAGCAAATTGAGTACATTCAGGCCGTTGATGAATTCTTATTATCAGGACCGTTTCAACAATTTAAACAATTTAAAAGATCATGTGCGAATATATAAATGGATCCTTATACAGGTTAAGTTTTTTGATACTGATAAACAAATAATACTAAAATTTAATTTATACTCAAGATAGCCGTATCAAAGTGTCTAGAGGATGCGCATAATGCGCAATTCACTCGGTATTAGGTTTCGCGCTGGAGGGCTTGATTACCCGAGTTGTCACCTAACTTTTGGTTGGTTGGTTGACTGTTTAATAAATTAATACGGAGTACAGCTTAATTACAGTAACAGGAAGCCCTAACATTTTGTTTGAATGACATCTATAAAGACAAAGTGACTTATATATAACATATTACTTAAAATGTGCTAAAAAGTCTCCATGGTTTAATTTTTCCAAACTTAATTTGCACTAACAAAACAGTAGCTAGGACTAGGATATAGTGTTAACAAAATATAGATTTCCAAATAAGGAAAAATGCATGTTTACATGGTCATTACATCATTTGAATTGAAAGACTGTTAAACAATTGTTAAATATTTGAGTGGCATGCATTGAATTGTGGTTAAAGATACCAAAACATATTGTTGTGTAGTAGTTTAGGTAAGTGAATTTATTAACCCAAGTCAAATAAAAAGGTGCAAAGTCCAATTTTTCAGTACCAGAAATAATATAAGAAGGTTCCATGAATCAAGGGTCATGATCATGTGACTTAGACCCATAAGATAAGGAAAAATAAGAAAATAACATCAACAAAAAACCACCAAAACTTTAGAGTTTACAGTCAAATAGTCAATACACTAATAATAAGACACCCAATTCCCCTTACTTTGTGCGAGTCAAAGATCTTACTTAGTCTTTAATTCTTCAACCGGCTCAACTATCTTCAAAGAAAATGTCATCATCAACAAGAACAAGAAGAAAAAGTAGTGATTTTTATTCAAGATTACAACTTTTTTTCATCTGGGTCGTCATACTAATTCTCACCCATTTGCCACCTTCATCAGCGCACCATCAGCATCACCATCATCAGAGTTTGCTATCTTCTAGCCGAAAAACTATGTTTTTCAGGACAGTACAACACCTTCATGAGTTCCATGCAGATGTGACGTCAGCAGTAGTACCAAGTGAAGCACCAATTGGAGAAGATGGTAATATATTTGAAGAAGATAAAAGAAAAATTCACACAGGTCCAAACCCTCTTCATAATTAAATGATATGATCAAGTTAGATGAAATTTATACTAAGGTTAAGTTAATTAGTTCCAGATGAAAAGAGCTTTGCTAATGTTGATTCTCATTTTATCTGCTTTTTTATTTTATAATTTAAAAATTTTGAATGTTTTGATTCTGAATTAGAATTAATGGTAGCAAAGCTTTTAGCTTTTTTAGCAATGAGATTAGAGTCTAGATATGGTAAACAGAGGACAGTGAAGGAATTTACTGTCTTGTTTCTTGGAGGCTTTTTTTCTAGGGTTGAAATGTCAAAATCGTAGGGCAACTAGTAATGCATAGTGTACAAGTGATTATAAAAATTAACATTTCTATCAACGTGTTGTTCCTCTGAAAAGAAAAAACTTCTGGCAAAGAATTTATTGTGTTGTGCATTAAATTTTATGTTGTTAAATTGCCTCTCATTTACTGCCTCACTTTATGTGGCTCAGACTTTTTAGCTAAATTTAGCATTGACTTACTGTAAGTATGTGTAATGACACTCTAATCCATTACATTGTAGTGGAACTGGTTTATGTTGTGATGGCAAATATGTAATTTGCTTGACAAATTTGTTGTTTTTTTGCTCTTTGTGTTTTGTTGCACTTTTGGATCCTGTCAAAGGGAAAGAACACTTTTTGGTTGCTAAGACCTACTCATTCTGGAATCTCTACACTGCCATTTAATTAAGCATGTGCTATTAAGAAACTTGGATTGAAGTCAAATATAGCAAATCCTAAAGCAATTATTATTTTGTTAAACATTCCACTATGGCACTATATTAATCTTATTGTAATGTATTTTGATCAGTTTTGAAATTGCCTTGACATTTTTACTTAATATTTTAATAAATTTACTCATAATCATGCATAACATTATGTATAGTACAACTATTTATGCATAATATTAGTAGATTTATCAAAATTATAGGTGAAAATATCGTTTAGTGTTTTGAAAACCAAGGTTAATATCCAATTTTTATTTTATTCAAAACTTCTTTTATCACGCACAAATTTTTTTACTTCTGCTTAATTTAATTAAACTTGACGCTTAAAAAATCATACTATATTAACTTCAATAGAGTCAAGTTTTCTAAAATTTAAGTTTGAAATGAGATAAATATGAGAGTTAGGGTTTGCATTTTGAGGCAAAAAAATTATCTCTAATTTGGTGCAAAAAATAATTGGATTTCCATAGTAATGAATATTTGTAGGGTTCATGCTGTATATCTATTGTGTAGGACTTGTTCAAAAATAGGTTGTTTATTATGATAATGCAACAACCCCCTATCCCATGACTAGTTAGTCATAAGCAAGGCAGTCTCACTATTCTAATAGGTCTCATTCGAGACGTAAAAAATGTATCCTTATATACGATAAATGTATAATACATACATAAAAAGATATATATTATTAAAAATTTATAAATAGAAATGAAGTTAATTTGCAACTAAATTGTATGATAAATGAATATTTATGATTTGATTTATGGTAAAAATATAATAAATTAATGTTTATTATATGAGAATCTTATAATTTTGGGCCTCTAAAAATTTTGGGTCTTATTTACCTACACACTTCGCACATGTGACAATGACGTTCCTGGTGATAAGTTAATTAAAAAAATAAAAAATAAATAAAAATAAAAGTAAAAATAAAAAATCAAATAGCACACTTATATTAAAATCATGATGCAATATTGATATATTCGGCATCATCCATCCTTGTCATCACTGTCATTCTTTGTCCCTTAATTTTTCCATGTGATCGAATATATATCTAACCAGAAAACAAATATGGAGTGATTATCTTGCAAATATTTTAACTACTCCTTACAACTTGGCTTAACTATAGTTACACGATAAAAGAACAAGATAAGAGCTCAAGGTGTGGGAAAAAAAACCGGCGTCGCCACCCCCTTTTTCTGCAGACGACGGTCGGACGACGACACCGACCCGGCGTCGGAGGTCCCGACGTCGTCTGCTCGACGTTGGCTGAAGGAGAGAAAGTGGGACCCAAATTCAAATTTTTGAACGTTTGATGTCATTCGCTTTTTTATTATTATTATTTATTTAACACATTTCTCTATCTCTATATAATAAACACCCACAATCTCATTTTTTACACACACATTTACACAAAATTTTCTCTTTTCCCCATTATTAAATAAACATTCACAACTGAAAAAATATGGCCAATCGTTGCTTGATCAACCTCGACGTCCATCACGACGGTGAGCTTTCCGATAACCGCCAGTATTCGTACGACAGGTTCACAAAATCGTTCGAAGCTCTAGACGTTACCGGGTTCGACGCATCTCGAGTAGTAAGCTTTATACGCGAGAGGGTAAATTGCGAAGCCGCCCACATTTGGTACTGTGACGAGGTCACAAGATTTTTCAAGGAATTTCGTTCCGACGCCGTGTGGGAACGAATGGTCGGAAAGGCCAAACTGACGAACAAACGTATCACGTTGTACTGTAGGAATGTGTGGAGCCTTCCCGCTTCGAACAGTCGAGATGATGATACGTCTTCGCATGAATCGGGATCTCCTACTCGCTATGGCCGTTAAATTGTTGTTATTTTTAATAAGTAATTTTTAGGATTTAATAAATAATTTTAGGATTAATAAGTAATTTTAGGACTTTTTTATTTTTTGTAACTTTTAATTTTAGGTTTTTAATTGTAACCGTTTAGGATTTTTTTTTATTTAATAAAAGTGTATTTTAGGACTTTTAATGTATTTTTTAATTTAATATTTGTTCGTATTTTTATTTGTTCGTATTTAATAAAATAAAACAATTAATTACGTAACCAAAACTTACTAACTATTTTTTAGAGAGCCCAATGTTTTTAAACAAAAGCCCATTTATTTATTTTAAAAGAAAGCCCATTTTTTTAAAAAACAAAAGTTTACCAAATCCTGTCTTCAAAACCCAACCACCATTCTCCCTACTTCTCGCCCCACACCAAACATGCAACTTCTAAAAAAATCGTTTATTACACTATTTCTTTTATCAACAAATTCCGCCCAAAAAAGAAAGACAAAAGAAAATAGAAAATAGAAAGAAAAAATGAAAACGAAGGTCAAAATCATTCGCGACTCGACGTCGTAACCTCCACTTTGTAACTGGAACAACGAGATATGGAATGGCGAATGGGAGTGACAGAATTATTGGTTCTCACAGTTCCAGAAGGGTAATGACGAAAATGATGCCCCATTCTAAATACTCTAACTAATTTTTTTAAATGGGATTAACATTTTTATAATCTTTTTCTTATCATTCATTTATGAATTATGAATATAAATATAATATAATATAATATATGGTGGATCGAATAGAGAAAATATTTTAACATTATTTAATTAGTAGTAACTCTCAAGTTGACTGTAATTTTGTAGCAAATTGTTGTTTTTTTTTTTTTTTTTTTTTCTTTTTTTTAACGGTGGAAAGAATTATATTAATAAACTGGCGATAAGCTAAGAATATACAAACATTACAAACAGTGTAGAGGGTTTTGTAACCATAATAACCGGTTAATTCAAGACTTGTTATATGTTATATATCTAGAGTAAACCCAGTTAAAAGTTGTAACAAACTAACAATAATACTATCCATCACATGTGGCTTCCTGATTTTGAGTCGTTGAAGTCTTAATTGTTTTGAAGTCTCTAATTGTGTAGCAAATTGTTTCCCTACTTTGTTTGATTAACCAATTTATAATGCGTGACTTCGCGATTAATTAATATTATTAATTAACTAGTTTATAATTCGTGATTTTGAGGGACTGAAAAATAATCTTTTTTTATTATTTAGAATAATGACTAAAACGTAATTTAATATTTATATGATAGATTGCCAAAATAAAATCTTATTCTGATAGATTTCACAACACGTATATCTACGTGTATATAGGATGTTGAATTTTAATGACAAACGAATCTTCTTTTGAAAAACTTGTTAAAGTGAAAATACTTTAAACTTTAAACGATGATTTGGTTCAATTTAACATGGATGTTTTCCGTTTTCCATCTACGTGAGCATTTAGTTTGTTTGGGATATACGTCTTTAAACGATATAATTCATTACTGAGTGTCATCAAACAGTATAAATCGTTACTTGTTCAAACTCATTAATTTTTCTTTGTTGTGAATGGTTAATTTAAGAATGTAATATTTGATGATTTTATACATATGCCAATCGGCTCTATTTATACAAGAGGAGTCCTAGCTCATACAAACTTTACAAATATTTAGAAGATACACTTTGATAGTCTTTCTATCTATACGGAGATATACATGATCTATACTAATAATAATATATTTCTAGAATCATCGGCTAATACACCTCCGCAGTCGAAACGGGAGAATCGCGAACATTGAGACTGACCAGAAAATCTTCAAATAATAAACGAGGTAGCCCTTTGGTAAAGATATCAGCTTTTCGATAACGAGATGGAACATGTAGAACCCTAACTTGTCCACGAGCCACTTTTTCACGTACAAAATGTATATCTAATTCTATGTGTTTTGTACGTTGATGTTGAACTGGATTACTTGACAGAAAAATCACGCTTACATTTTCACAATATACCAAGGTCGCTTTGTCAATAGGGCAATGTAGTTCTAGCAAAAGGTTACGCATCCAGCAAGACTCGGAGACAATGTGCGAGAGAGTGGGTTGCCGTTTAGAAGACCATGATATAAGGTTATCCCCAAAAATAACCTGACGTAGATCGCATGGTATCGGGACAACCGGCCCAATCAGCATCGGTATATGAAACCAGGTGTTGCGTATTGCACTTGGATAAATGAAGACCAAAATGTATCGTACCTTGTATATAACGCAATTTTGTTTAAGAACAGCCATGTGAGCCTCATGTGGATCATGCATATGGAGACAAATTTGTTGTACCGCGTATGAAATACCTGGCCTAGTAAAAGTAAGATATTGAAGTGCGCTTGCGAGACTTCTATAAAAAGTGGGATCATGATATGGAGCACCGACTGAAGAACTAAGTTTCGACTTGGATTCAACAGGCGTGTGTGATGGTTTACATGAAGACATATCTGCACGATCAATTATCTCGCGAGCGTATTTAGACTGACTTAAGAATAGTCCCTGAGATGTACGATGCACAGAAATACTAAGAAAGTAACTGAGTTCGCCAAGATCTTTCATCGCAAATTCGTTGGCCAACTTGCGCATAAAAAATTGTCGTAAAGAATCAGATGATGCTGTAATGATGATGTCGTCTATGTACAGAAGTATGTATGCAATTTCATGACCATTTTTATATATAAACAAAGAATGGTCACAACGACTATGAGAGAATCCAAGTGTGAAAACAAAATTTTTCAAACCTTTGATACCAAGCCCGTGGAGCTTGTTTGAGGCCATAATGAGATTTCTTAACATGACACACATGATCCGGAAGAAGAGGTGATATCGCTCAATTTATACATAATATTACTCGCGATATCTTGTTATTTTCGGGTGTAAAATGATGAGGATTGAAGACTTTGGTTCGTGGATATGGTAAAAATGATGGTTTCAGCTTAATGAGTCTTCGTGTGGGTGTTTTGGATGTTTTCAGCGAGTTTTGGTTTCAAAAGAACAAGTTTGATTGAAAAGTTAAAGCCAGAAGTCGAGCTACTGTTCTGATGCATCTCGTGGCCGCAATTCACTTTAATGCGGTCACAATTCAGTCTAATGCGGTCGGATGAAACATCTCGCGGTCGCATTATATTAACGGAAGTTCAGTATGTGGAGAAAACAAATCTCGCGGCTGTAATTCACTTTAATGCGGTCGCGATTCGACCCAATGCGGTCGCGAGAGAGGCTGATGCGGTCGCAATTTTTGGGTCGGTCAGCCAGCAAATTTTTTCCCTATAAATATGATTTTAACCCCAAACTCTTAATCAGTTTTTGTTTTACGAATATTTTAGCTAGGGTTACGAATTTTTGAGCTTTCTATGTTATTTTGGAGCATCTAAACACTAGGATTTCAATTGTTAATTATTGGTAACTCTTGTCTTTTATTTTAATCTTTACAATGGTTGATTATTGTTTATCTCTTTGCTTGTGTGCTTTGATTATCGTTATGAGTAGCTAAATTCCTAGTATTTGCTTAGATGATTGAACATTTATGAAGGATTGCTTGATCTTTTATATGTATTGATAATTACTTTAGATTGTGATTCTTAATTACTCCCATTAATTGATCCCATTGATTACTAGTTTGCTGGTTGATGTAACGAGAGTTACTAGATCAATTAATTTATCTAGGTTATTGAGAAATAAATAGATAGGTTGAATTACATACGGGAGACCGGTGTAATTAGATTAGTAATTAATCCTATCAATTGAGTAGGTAATTGTGAAGCCTAAATAGGGACACCGATTTACCCTTCAACTGAATCATAATCGCGAGTAGTTAATATTGTTTGATCGTGTTATTCAGAAGCGTATGGGAGACCAACGTGAAAAACCAACACTTTCATGATAGAATTAGTATCTAAGTTAGGGACGCCAGCTTATCTTACTAATTGATTAATGAACTTGGTTAACGAGAGTTATACTTAGGGATTTAATAACATTTTTCTTAATAAAAGCAATCCGGAACCTAGGGAATTGAATATAAGTGAATACTCCTTTATCTATTGAATTCGTATTTTCTTTCTTTGTTTTAATTAGTTTTAAATCAAAACCCCATTTTACAACTAAAATCTTCAGAATAATTAATGGTTTTCAAATCTTAAACTTTGCTCCCTGTGGACGAATTCTTAAGTAACTATAATAAGATTAGGTGTGTTTTCCGCATATAAAATTTTTAGCGCCGCTGCCGGGGAGCGGTGTGTCTTAGGGTTTTAAAAGCTTTTAGTTATTCGATCCTTTCGTGAAAACTTGTTTTCGCGAAAGTTACTTTTCTGTATTTTTATTTTCAGTTTTACGCTTTGGTTTTGTTGTGGTGCGAACGCAGGTTAGGTACTCATAACTCTGGAACCGTCTAGAGTTTATCATACACGCAGCAAAGCTAAAGAAGAGCAAGAAATCGTCGAAGGTTTCTCAGTTTTACCTTTTTATATTCCGGACTTTGAATATATCAAGAAGGAAGAAGATACAATGGGTGATCCAGCAAGGGGTCAAACCATGGAAACAATGATGAAAGCCATGAGGGCTGGTAATGGACATGCCATTACCCAACCGGTAGTTGATAAAGATTTTGAGGTTAAGTGGCATATTCTAAATATGATAACTCAACAGTGCCAGTTCAGGGGTACACCGAAAGAGGATGCATTCGAGCATCTTCGTTCTTTCAATAGCATATGTAATTTGTTCAAAATTGCCCAAGTTGCAGACACGATTATCTATTTGAGGGTCTTTCCTTGGTCTTTGAAAGATGATGCAAAGGACTGGTTAGAATGATTGCCCGAAGGTGAAATTGACAGTTGGACGGTTATGGAAGGTAAGTTCTTGCAGCGTTTCTTTCCCGCTTCAAAGGCCGCGAAACTACAAAGTGAAATTAATCACTTTGTTCAAAATTCAAACGAGACACTCTATGATGCTTGGACCCGGTTCGGTAAAATGTTTCGAAATTGTCCTCAACACCGGTTGAACAATTTTAATAAGGTCCAAATCTTTTATAAGGGTGTTAACGTGCCGACAAGGAAAGAAATTGATATTGCTGTAGGCAAAGTTGGAGAATTCGGATCTCGGGGAGATCTCGTTTGGACTTTTTTAGAGAGATCTCGGCATCTCGGAATAATCTCGGGGAGATCTCGGGTGTTGACTTACGTTGACTTTATAGTTTTTTTAATCAAAATATACATAAAAATATATATATGTGTATATTTATATACGCTTGTACGAGATTTTACAAAAATATCCGAGAAATGAGCGAGAAAATCTTAGAAATTACAAATTTTACAAGAAAATATTACAAATTAGCAAGAAAACACGAGAAATTGTGGCTTTGACTAAGTTTGACCCCGTTGACCGAGAAATCTCGGGAGATGAACATCTCGTCTCGGTTGCCTTCTAAAAACGAGATCTCGGGAGATTTACAACACTGGCTATAGGTGGTTCATTAATGAAAAAGACACCAGATGAAGCTTATAACATCATCTCTGAAATCGCTACACACTTGTATGATGGGCACCAAGAGATGGATATTTCTCGATCTTCTCATTTCGCTAGTACCGAAACTAGTGATGAACTCGCTTCAGTTAAGACACAATTTGCAACTGTTAAAAGACAAATGAAATCGATGACAAAGGAGATGCATGCTATAAGGGTTGGTTGTGTATGTCAGGGACCACATCTCACAAAGGATTGTAATCAGGCAACTATGGAAGAGCATGTGAACTGCTTGGGTAATCAATATGTAACGACCCAACCCGTTATCCAACCGAAATACGCAGCAATTTTTATTTTATTTTTATAACAGATAGGGTATGCGCGGCGCGCAACCCCCTCTGTGCGCGGCGCGCACAGAGCCTGATCAGTTCTGTCCGAAATTTCCATTTTCTGATTAAAGATCACCCACTTGCCGACACTTTTAGACTAAACACTTTTCACAACATTTTATATTAAATAAAACTAACACGTTCCAATAATAAAACGAGTTTTACGACACCGGGCCCACATCGGGCGTTTTACGACTTTCGTACAAAAATACAAGTTTTCGACTACATGAGTTTAAGTTCCAAACAAAACTACGAGCATGATGTTTGGGGATAAACTACCCAATCCTAAGTCGAAACCAAAAGTAATCCAAGCAAGCACCAAAAGGGGAATTCATCTAATCCCGCGCATACCCTTGCCACGTCCGCCTCCGAACCTAAAAATGTAAACAACGAGAGGGTAAACTAATGCTTAGTGAATGCAATACTTATACGCATACATACATAATTCAATCACTTGCATACACCTACACAAACAACACATATCATTAGCAACACGCAATTGTCGAATAATCACATTAATAAAAACTCACACAACCCAATATACACAATGTCGACATTCGACTCGATGGTGGCCGACGAAAAGCGTAACCGAAACGTTAACACTTACCAATACATCGCAACGCGTACGTGGCCGACGAAGAGCGGTAGGTCAAATACATTAACCACTCACCACTACGCACCATGAGGCCGACGAAAAGTGCAACCGAAACGTGAACACTTACCTCAATCACAAGGATGGCCGACGAAAAGCGAGCCCGCTTACCATCCCACGATAAGTGGCCAACGAAGAGCGAATCCCCAAACGGATAACACTCACCGACGAAGAGCGATAGGTCACACATTAATTACTCGCCACATAACCAAACACGCACATGTGACCGACGAAGAGTGATAGGTCAAACATTAATCACTCATCACATGCCCCCATTCCCAATCGTGGTCGACAAAGAGTCAATCCTTCCGGATATCACTCACCACATAACGCAAACCAAATATAGTCAACGAAGAGCTATCCATACGGATATCACTCACTATATTTTCCCAACCAAATTGTGGCCCACGAAAAGCGTATCCTACCAGATAACACTTACCACGTTGCACGCAAGCAACCAAATTATATACATAAACGTATAAATATTTCACTCACATTGGTTACTTGAAGAGCCAATCCCGCTTGAGCTCCTAATCGTCCAAAAGTAAATCACCTAAGTAATTCACAACCAATAAGCTAAACACTCTAGCTTATGCCCAAAACACCATAAGTGCAATTTCGACCCATTAGCACTTACTTCCACTTTGACTAAGTCAAATCTCACCCGAAAACCCCCATAATCACAATCGACTAGTGATTATGTTCCAACAACTCATTTTACTCAAGGTTTCATCATCAAAACACATTACTTGCATCAACACAAAACCCATTTTGACCTAATCTCAAGTCAAAACACCCATTTCGTAAGCTTACACAATTAATCACTTACAACCTAAGTTAACTAGTGAAATTAACACCCGAACATGATTATCAACTAATCAATTTCATCATTCAACCCAAAACCCACCAACAATGGTTATCAACACCATTTACTAGCTTAATCACCCATTTATCAACTAGTGGGTTTGCTCAAGAACACCCAAATCAAAACCCCAATTATGAACAATAATCAAACTATGAAAACTCGGAGTTAGAACTTACCAATACTACCACAACGTAGCTAGGAGTGAGATGAACAACTTTAACACTCGAGCTTTTGATCGATTCAAGCTCCTTCTTCCCCAAATCTCTCTCTAGAAATCTCTCTCTCTCTCTCTCTCTAGATGAAATGGGAGTGTTTGTGGATGTGAAATATGATAAAAAATTGGATCCCAAACTGATAATATGGCTACACATCAGGCCTCAAGTGAAAAGACCAAAATGCCCTTCATTTAACTCAAAATAGCAAAAACCAGAATTCTGTCGCAGGATAGGTGCGCGGTGCGCATCACTGCCTGTGCGCGGCGCGCACAAGCTCACTCACATTCTGTCAGTTTCACTTTACTTTAGTTTGATTATCCAATGTTCATGTACACCTGTACACTTGGGTTTAGGGTCTTACAACTCTCCCCCACTTAAATTGGATCATGTAACATCCCGTCTTTTTCCGTTTATTTTCCGCTTAATTAATTTAACGTCTGTTATTTAATTATAACATCTCTCGTTTACTCTACGTATTTAAGGAAATTCGTTTGGTTAATTCACGCACCCGCTTTCAAACTTGAGGGACTAAACTTGCCAAGAGGCCAAAGATTTGACTAGGTCAACTAGTCAAACCCTTCTCCTCCTCCACTCATTCACCACCTCCCCATTCTTGATACTTCCACTTTTCCTCTCAACACACTCAATCAAAAAATCATCATCTAAATCCGATCTGGCAAGCGTTCTTCAAAACAAATTACATATTTGGAATCCTTACAACTTCCTCTTCGATTCCATACCAACTTCATCTCGTTTGGGTAACCTTCTAAAAACACTAGATTCTTTGTTCTTGATGTTTTTGACTTATAAAAGTGTTCATTAGTGTCTATGGCTCAAGTCTAACATGAATATGTGATTTATATGCTCGATCTCGTTATTTTAAGTAACTAGCATGAACTTGAAATTTGGTGTGTTTGATCTTGAGATTTGGTTGCTTAAATGTTGTTAGATGCTAAAAGTGCATGTATTAAATATGTTACTAGCATCACTAGCTTCAATTTGGTGTGTAGGTTGACTTAGAAAGACTCCATAAACATATTGCTAAATTTATGATTTTGAGTTAGGGTTTGATAGAAGTAAAATGGATTTGTGATGCATTGAATGCTTTGCAATGTTAATTGTAAGTGTTTAGTAGTATTTTATGCATAATTACCTATGAAACGGCATATTATATGTGTGCATTTAATTCCCGAGTCACCAATATGAATTTAAGAACTTGAAGCATTTATGATGAACATTAAATGAGCATTCAACTTAGATTTGATTATTGTAAATGATGTTTTTGGATTATTAAAGGTGTTTAGTTGTATTCCTCGTTAAATTACCTTTCCAACGATATAAGATACGTGTTTTGAATGTTGACGATTCATTAGTTGTGTTTGTTTGAAGTTTGGTTCGTGCACTTGTTAAAATTCTGAAACAGCATTTTCTCAGGTACAGGAGCGCCGCTTCTGCACTAAGAGCGCCGCTCCTAGTCAGACTTTTGTGGAGTTTTTCATCAGACGTCAGGAGTGCCGCTCCTGGAAACAAGAGCGTCGCTTCTAGGTCCTCAAGAGCGCCGCTCCTGGCTTAGGTGCGCCGCTCCTGTGCAGAAAAAGTAGACCAACTTATTTTGTGTTTTCACAAATTCATCCCCGCTTACTCACAACTCCAATTAACATGAAACTTGGCCAACATGTTTATATATGATTACTAATTGAAGAAAAATTTTCAGATACCCGACCCGACCCGTTGACGATGACTTTGACCAAGTTTGGCTTTTAGTCAAACTTAACCAAATACTTATGTGACCGTTCTAATCTTCTTTTATACTTGATTCTTGCATGAAACTTGACAACTTGATTCACATGCTATATAATCGAGTCGTAACGAGCCATATGACTAATTGAACAACTTTGACCGACTGTGTTTACCGTTATTGATACAACCTATTTGTTTAGGTTAAGACTAGCATCCGTTCTCGCACACGTTACTTTGTGAAGTACGTTTATATTCGTGAAATCAAGGTGAGATCATAGTCCCACCTTTTCAACAACTATTACTCTTTAAACTATGGTATGAGAAACATATACGTATCATACTTTTATGTTTTGAACACAAGTGCGAAAACAAACATTCCACGTGCAAGTTAGAACAAAAAGGCCTCAATTCAATTATCATTAGTTACACTTGCAGGGTGTAAACGTGAACTTATGTTATGTGATCACATGGGCTTGACAAGCCCTCATCGGACAGTTCACTACCGTTAGGGGATGAAATATATTTTCGAGTATATAGTGTAGGTTCTAACACTATGATAACGGGGTACATGAACAGTTAAGTCTTTATAATTGGGTGCTCGGTGCTCCACAAACGTATAACAACTTTGGAATGAAAACGATTTAGATAATCAACATTATGGCAATACAAAAATCTTGTGGTACAAAAACAACGTTTACTATTACACCTATGATTTCAACAACGTTTTTCGTTGACAGTTTTCTATATGTTTTCTCAGGTCCTTGAACGCTAAGTGATACATGCTTCCGTACTCTATTTCGATACTTGATTGGATGTCGAGTATACATGCATACGTGAAGCGTCTTTTGACTTTACTAATTCATGTCGCATAGGTTTCATTTGTACGTTAACATTGTAATGTAACTAGTCGTTGAACTACTTTAGTAAACCTTGAAACATCTTTACTTATGAAATGAATGCGACATACTTTTGGTCAAACGTTATTTAAAGACTTATGACCACGTAACTGGGCCTAAGTAGACGGCGCCGTCAATGACGATTTTTTCGGGTTGCCACAGATGGTATCAGAGCGTTGGTTGTAGGGATTTAGAGTTCATTGGTGTCAACCCCGAGTCATAGGGTACATTAGTGAGTCTAGACTACAACCGACATATAGAATTGAAGTAGGAATTACTTGACTACTTGTGCATTATTACTCGAACTCTTCTATTCATATCTAATTCTTATTCCATCTTAACCTCACGTTGGTTAATTTGATTGACACGCCACCTTGACTATATGAAATAATGTCGAATGCACATATGAATTAGGGTAATATAATTTCCGGGATTATATTACGGTGACTCATATGGACGTTCTGACATTATAACATAAAGAATTTAGGGCGAGTCAAGGAAAATTTCTATCTATCTTTATTCCATATCACGATTAGTATTATTGAGAATACTAATCAATGATATTCTTGTGTCTTGAAGGAACAATGCCTCCTCGCCGAGTCCCATGCAATGAAACTCCCGAACAAGCTCTTCAACGAATGATAGCCACCGCCGTAGATGCAGCCATGGCCGGTCACTCTTCCAACAACAATAACAATAACAACCATAACAATAACAATAATGGAGCCGATAATTCAAACGAGGGATGCTCCTACAAAGCTTCATGGGTTGCAAACCTCATACTTTCGATGGAACCGGGGGACCGGTTACTCTCACCCGATGGTTTGAACAAACGGAAGCCGTCTTTAGCATAAACGGTTGTCGGGACCAAGATAAGGTCAAGTTTTCCACTCACACTTTCTTCGGTATTGCTCTCACATGGTGGAATACATATGTACAATCGGTGGGTACCGATGAAGCGCACGCACTCTCTTGGGTCGACTTAAGAGGAAAGATGATCATCGAATATTTTCCACGTGAAGAGACTCGGAAGCTCGAAAGCGAGCTAAGAAGTATGAAAGCGGTTGGAAATGACCTCAAGACTTATAATCAACGGTTTTCCGAGCTAGCCCTAATGTGTCCGACCCTCGTGACTCCCGAGCCCCTAAGGGTTGAACTTTACATGGATGGCCTCCCTAAGAGCATCAAATACGGGGTAATGTCATCCAAACCCGCTAATCTACAAGAAGCTTTGAAGATGGCCCGCCAACTGATAGAAACGTTGGATGAAATCGTAGTTCTGGTACCTAAGGCTGAGGATAAATCGGGTGGCAACAAAAGAAAATGGGAAGCCACTCCATCAAGCAACTACAACACTAACACCTTCACTAAAAAGCCTTTCACTTTCGACGACAAGAAAAGTTATGCTGGGACTCAACCTTTTTGTAACAAATGCTACAAACATCACTATGGTGAATGTGGCAAGCAATTTTGCCACCGGTGTCAAAGAAGTGGTCATGTGGCCAATGATTGTAGAAGTGCCGCCCCTGTCGCTCAAAAGGGGCCCAATGCACCAAAGACGAGTGATTGTTTTGAATGTGGCCAACCGGGTCATTTTAGAAATGCATGCCCAAAGAAGAAAGCTAACCACAATGCACGCGGCCGAGCTTTCAACATTAACACCGAGGAAGCCCGAGATGACAATGAACTAGTCACGGGTACGTTTCTTCTCAGCAATTCTTATGTCTCTTGTTTATTCGATTCAGGTGCCAACAAGAGTTTTGTATCCAAGACTTCGACTCATTCTTTTTGCACCCCACCGCTTCCACTAGATACTACTTATACCATTGAAGTGGCCAACGGGAAACTATTGAGTGCCGACAGATTTTATCGGGGGTATACGTTAAACTTAATAGGTAAAGAGTTTGAAATTGACGTGATACCTATAGAACTAGGGAGTTTCAATGTAATCATTGGTATGGATTGGTTAGCCAAAACGAAATCTCACATCCTTTGTGATCTCAAAGCAATTCAAATTCCTATCGAGAATGGTGAACCCTTGATTGTCTATGGCGATAAGAGTTGCACCGGACTGTGACGACCCGGAAATTTCCGACTAAATTTAAACTTTATTCTTATATGATTTTGACACGAGAAGCAAAGGATATTTAATTGAATCTCCAGAATGTTGAACTGTGTTCATGTATACATTTGACCTTTGACTACTCCCGAAGATTCACGAACAATTGTGTGTAACTAAATATTAAAGATTCAATATAATATAAAATTGATAAAAGTGATAAAATTAATAAATTGAAACATATTAAATTTAATTATAAGTTTAAGTAAAAAAAAAAAATACTATATTAATATTATTATCATTACTTTCATTATTATGGTTAATAATATTAATATTAATATTAATATTAATATTAATATTAATATTAATATTAATATTTGTATCATCAATGTTATTAACTTTAATACAAGATTTTATATATATATATATATATATATATATATATATATATATATATATATATATATATATATATATATATATATATATGAACTATGGTATGAATAAATTAATAAATATAAATTGATATAGTATTATTACTAGTGGTATTATTGTTGTTAATAAAAATATTAGTATTATCATAATTAGTATTACTATTGTTATCACTAAATATTAACACTATGTATTATTTCAGTTTTATTATTGCTAGTATTAATATTTTTTTTAAACATCACTAAGAACAATATTATTAATAATTAATAAAATCAGTATTATTATCATTTATTTGTTATTATTAATTATAAACACTATTAGAATTAATGTAATGTTAATATATTAGTTAATTATTTATATTAATGAAATATAATATATAAAGAAGGTAAAAATAAAAATAAAAATCGTACGGTTGTTACATGTAACCATCGAACTACACTGTATTGCTTGTTTCTGTCTCTTAAATAAATTTCAAATGGAATCAAATCTCATAAACATAACAAAATTTGTTGTGTCATAATATGCTTTTTAAAATTTTATTTATTTTTCGTACTGAATGACAAAGCATGTGGATACAACCTGCACTACCAAACAATTAAGATAAATTCTAACCACTACTCAATCACAAGCATTCCTTTTCCTCTTTCTCTATATAGATACATATACATATAACAAATACAATAACAAACCACATCATCCTTTATTATTCGATGGATTCATTTTTCTATTTCCTACTAGATTACAACCAACTCACCACACCTTTACTACCAACCTTGTCTTCTTCAATTATCAATCAACCGAACCATTTGTTTCTCACTTGCTCGATTTGTAACTTATCATTTTCATCATCACTGATTACCACCATCCTTCTCAATTAACCATTTAAAACTCTTTAAAGCTATACGCTGATTGCTACTAACTACTTCTAACATCTGGTTCAAACAAAAACCCAAAACCATCGACACGACCATCTATAACCATGGAAATCGCCATTTTAATTCCCTCTAAATCACCTCAAACTCTGAAGCTTCCTGTTGCTGTTATACTTTTGTTCCTGCAGCAGCTGTCAAACAATATCTACAACCACCATCAATACAAACTACCATAAATTCTTTAAATCATGAAATCACCAAGGAAGCTAGTTATTTCGCTCAAACACTCCGGTTAATTTATAGTAAGTGTGATATTATTGCATATAAATTATTTACATAAATTAAGACCAAATAACTTATTCTTCAAAAATGTAATACACTGAATACAAACATACAATCTCTCAACTATATATTAATCTGGATAATAAAAAGCTATTGTGTAAAACAAAGAAACGTTCAAGGATAACAAACTATAAAACAAACAATAAAAATTGTATATTGAATATAATCAATTAAAGTAAAAAACACAAGTACCATCAATGTCTCTGGAACCGATTATCAACTCATATTCTTCGTAAAGTGCTGCTGCCATTTGATTATCATCATCAAACTGTCACTAAACTGCTACAATTTTTTTTAATTGTCTGATCACAACAAATCCTCAAACCCTATAAACACTTGCTCTCTGTTTTATACCTTCAAAGAATACTATCTCGAGCCACCACAACCCTTGTAAACCTCAAACATCACCACCATTTAATTTGTGTTCTACTGCTACTATTGAGTTACTGTCCCAGATGAGAAACAGTCCAAAAACAACACCACTACAAGATCACTAATCACTGCTACTGCTATCTATTCTGGTCAACTAGTTCTCACCACCAAAAATTTCCATAACCCATTGAACAATACCAAACACACATCTCGAACTTGATAATTCTTATCCCTTAATAACAAACCATTAATTATTCAACCACTAACCTATTTATTCATGTACGAGTGTACTGCAACCGCTATTACCTTTTCCTGTATCGAACGAAATCATCAAATCAACGAAGAACCCTATTAATTATTGCTCTAATTCGATAAAATAAAAACACAGGACATATAAAAGAATTTAAAGAAATTAAGAAAGTATCAATTAATCGACTATCTACTTGATTAAATTAATGGATCTAATACCTGATCGGTTGATGATGAATACCGATGAGAATGAAGACTGCCTTTGAGGAATCGATAAATTACTAAAACTTGATGATTGTTGCTCAATTGATTGTTGGATTTAGGAATCGAAGAGATCTTGAACCGTATATATATATATATATATATATATATATATATATATATATATATATATATATATATATATATATATTCCTGAATGCTGGTCATGCTTCCCACGATCTATTTCTCGATCAGTTTGAGTCACCAACAAAACAGATCCCCTATTTATTATCAAATTATTATTATTATTATTATTATTATTATTATTATTATTATTATTATTATTATTATTATTATTATTATTATTACAAACTTTAATGCTGATATTATGATATTAATAAATAAGAAGTTAATATAATATGATTATGGAACAAATTTGATATAATTCTTAATTACAAAATATATATTTTTTTAGTATGATTATTATATATGTAAAATTTAATATGATTATAATAACTATATTATTATTATAATCATTTTTAACATTACTATTATTTTCCTCTTATTATTATTTTAACATTAAAAATTATTATTTTTAACATTATAACTATTATCATCATTAAATCATATTATTATTAAAATGATTATAATTACAAATATTATTAAGTATAATTTCTATTTTTATAAAATAATACAAGGTTTTATTAATATTATCTTATCAAATAACTATTAAGTTATATAAAACTCTGTTTAATACATATAACATAACTATATCAATATTTTTATGATCAATACTAATTACTTAAGGTATATAACATAAATATAATTAATTAGATTAATAATGAAACACATAATTAAAATAACAATTAAATCACTATTAGTATATAAAAAAAAATCTGTTCGATTTCCATTATATGTATTAATATATATATATATATATATATATATATATATATATATATATATATATATATATATATATATATATATATATATATATATATATTTGAATATAGGTTCGTGAATCCGAGGCCAACCCTGCATTGTTCAGTTGTTAAATATCGTTGTATGTATTTTTACTACAAAAATACAATAGGTGAGTTCATTTGCTCCCTTTTACTCTTTACATTTTTGGGACTGAGAATACATGCGCTGCTTTTATAACTGCTTTATTAAATGTTTTTGAAATTGATGTCGTGCGAGGTGTATATGAAATAGTATTAATTTAAATACGAAATACGACGAAATATTACACAAGTTTTAATTATTTATTTACAAATGGGATATACCTAAACCTTGCTACAACACTATAGGCAGTGTACCTAATCGTAGAGTAGTATAGTTTTTAGTAAGTCCGGTTCGTTCCACAGGGAGCTGGCTTATTTCACACTATATTTTAAACAATTATATTCGTACAAAATATATTATATTAATAATATATAAAAGGGGGTTTTACCGTTTAATGACCGGTTTGTCGATTTTATATTTTAAGCGAAGCGTAAAGTAAATGATGATATTTAACTAACAATATAAAATAAATAACAATAATTAAAATGACAATAAATAAAAGTACGAGGAAAAATGAAATAAAATATATTATGCTTATTTAAACAATCATGATGTTTGACGTGTTGATTTTAGTTTTATGCCCATGGGTTAATTGTCCTTTGTCCTGGATTATTTAATATGTCCGTCTGGTTTTTGTCCATAACAGTCCATCGGTCATAAATTTAAAGTGCGAGTGTCCTCGTCAAATTATCCTTATACCCGAAGTCAAATATTCCAACTAATTGGGGACTTAACTGTAACAAGGTTTTAATACTTTGTTTAATAATTACACCAGGTTATCGACTGCGTGTAACCCAAGGTTTTAATACTTTGTTATCAATTATGCCAAGTGTCCTTGTACATAATTTCACCCCTGTTTTAATAATTCCATAGACTATTAATCCATTCCCGTATCCGGTTAAATGAACGATTATTCGTACATATAAATATCCCGCCCATCGTGTCCGATCGAGTGTATGTGGTTATTTATAGGTACGTCCAATTGTAAATCTTTATATTAAAATTAACAAACTATCATTTAGTTAAACAAATATAAAGCCCATTAATAGCCCATAGTCTAATTTCCACAAGTGTCGTTCTTTTGTCCGAACCCCAATTATGGTACAAAGCCCAATTACCCCGTCTTTAATATTTAGTCCAACATCATGATTACTTTGGCTCAAATAAGCATAATAATAACTTAAGTACGAGACATTAATTTAAAAAGGAGAACCTAACTTACATTGAGTATTTATCGCGTAGTGTTACACGGACAGAATTTCGACTTCAAAAACCCGTAAAAATAACTTTTACATAACCCGAACTAATCTAATATAAAACTACCCTATACTATATATATTATATATATATTTATTTATTTATTTATTACAGAGTATTATTATTATTATTTATTATATATAAACTCGGCAGAATGCATGGCCTTTTATAGGCGTTTTGATTTCTGACAGCTCCGCGAGTCGTGGAGTTTTTGGCCTTCAAACTTCGCGAGTCGTGGAGTTTGAAAATCCAGCTCAGGATCCTTTGTCTCATAGCTTGTCGACATGATTATATATATATTTATAATATATAAATAATTTATATAATTATTTATATATTATATTTTATTCTTATGCATAGTTGACTCATAATTTTTGGTCCATTGCGTCGGGCGTTGATAGTTGACTCATGTCCCGGCTCCGGATTTTTGAACGTCCTTGCGTACAATTTAAT
Organism: Rutidosis leptorrhynchoides; assembly: GCF_046630445.1. Lineage (NCBI taxonomy): Eukaryota > Viridiplantae > Streptophyta > Magnoliopsida > Asterales > Asteraceae > Rutidosis > Rutidosis leptorrhynchoides. The sequence continues at coordinate 77,781,925 of NC_092336.1, read as the reverse complement.
ATCTTGTACTTTGCGTTTTGTAACTTGTACTCTTGTCATTTTTAGACGTTTTTCATCAATAAATTGAACCTTTTGAATTGTATCTTGAACATTTGAGCTTTTTGGACGTTTGTGTCTTCAAATCTTCATTTTCGCCTTTTGTCTTCGCACTTATTTATTTAAACAATTACAATGAAAATATAATACAATTACGTATGAAAACCTATTATTTAGGAGGGATATTGCTATGAAATATATGTTCCTTTTTAGCCTTATCAGAAATATATTTTGAACTGCGAACACATGAAATGCTTTTATAAATGTTTGACGAGATAGACACAAGCAAAACGTTTCTCGAATGATTTATTATGCAGACAGAAGTTCTGCGGATTATTATTGAATTATGTGCACATGATAATTGCCACCGTTGAATTATGTGGACATGATAATTGCCACCGTTGAATTATGTGGACATGATAATTGCCATCTTTGAATTATGTGGACATGATAATTGCCACCATTGAATTATGTGGACATGATAATTGCCACCAATTGATATGAATGTTATGTATCGAGAGAATGAATTTTTATACACAGGTTATGTGTATTAGTTTTTGTGCACGAGATATATGTACGGTTACTAAGATTTATGAAAAATGGTTTGCGTACACGAGAAAGGTGTACTGTATTTAAAAGATATCGCATGTACATTACAGGTGGGTATAGGATTCGGGCCCATTTGTACCATGCAGGATTTAAATCTTGTGGTCTATCAAAATGATGAATTTTATTGTTTTATGATAAACCTATGAACTCACCAACCTTTTGGTTGACACTTGAAAGCATGTTTATTCTCAGGTTTGAAAGAAATCTTCCGCTGTGCATTTGCTCATATTACATGGAGTCCTTTATGGTATATAAAGGTCAGAACCTCGAAATGGGACCAACTGTCAAAGACTTCGTCCGGATGGATTAGGTCGGGTCATTTCAGTTGGTATCAGAGCGGTGGGGCGTCTGTTAGGCCCAATAGATCTATCTTTAGGATTCGCGTCAATTAGGGTGTCTGTTCCCTAATTCTTAGATTACCAGACTTAATAAAAAGGGGTATATTCGATTTCGATAATTCAACCATAGAATGTAGTTTCACGTACTTGTGTCTATTTTGTAAATCATTTATAAAACCTGCATGTATTCTCATCCCAAAAATATTAGATTTTAAAAGTGGGACTATAACTCACTTTCACAGATTTTTACTTCGTCGGGAAGTAAGACTTGGCCACTGGTTGATTCACGAACCTATAACAATATATACATATATATCAAAGTATGTTCAAAATATATTTACAACACTTTTAATATATTTTGATGTTTTAAGTTTATTAAGTCAGCTGTCCTCGTTAGTAACCTACAACTAGTTGTCCACAATTAGATGTACAGAAATAAATCGATAAATATTATCTTGAATCAATCCACGACCCAGTGTATACGTATCTCAGTATTGATCACAACTCAAACTATATATATTTTGGAATCAACCTCAACCCTGTATAGCTAACTCCAACATTCACATATAGAGTGTCTATGGTTGTTCTGAAATATATATAGATGTGTCGACATGATAGGTTGAAACATTGTATACGTGTCTATGGTATCTCAAGATTACATAATATACAATACAAGTTGATTAAGTTATGGTTGGAATAGATTTGTTACCAATTTTCACGTAGCTAAAATGAGAAAAATTATCCAATCTTGTTTTACCCATAACTTCTTCATTTTAAATCCGTTTTGAGTGAATCAAATTGCTATGGTTTCATATTGAACTCTATTTTATGAATTTAAACAGAAAAATTATAGGTTTATAGTCAGAAAAAATAAGTTACAAGTCATTTTTGTAAAGGTAGTCATTTCAGTCGAAAGAACGACGTCTAGATGACCATTTTAGAAAACATACTTCCACTTTGAGTTTAACCATAATTTTTGGATATAGTTTCATGTTCATAATAAAAATCATTTTCTCAGAATAACAACTTTTAAATCAAAGTTTATCATAGTTTTTAATTAACTAACCCAAAACAGCCCGCGGTGTTACTACGACGGCGTAAATCCGGTTTTACGGTGTTTTTCGTGTTTCCAGGTTTTAAATCATTAAGTTAGCATATGATATAGATATAGAACATGTGTTTAGTTGATTTTAAAAGTCAAGTTAGAAGGATTAACTTTTATTTGCGAACAAGTTTAGAATTAACTAAACTATGTTCTAGTGATTACAAGTTTAAACCTTCGAATAAGATTGCTTTATATGTATGAATAGAATGATGTTATGAACATTATTACTACCTCAAGTTCCTTGGATAAACCTACTAGAAAAGAGAAAAATGGATCTAGCTTCAACGGATCCTTGGATGGCTCGAAGTTCTTGAAGCAGAATCATGACACGAAAACAAGTTCAAGTAAGATCATCACTTGAAATAAGATTGTTATAGTTATAGAAATTGAACCAAAGTTTGAATATGATTATTACCTTGTATTAGAATGATAACCTACTGTAAGAAACAAAGATTTCTTGAGGTTGGATGATCACCTTACAAGATTGGAAGTGAGCTAGCAAACTTGAAAGTATTCTTGATTTTATGTAACTAGAACTTGTAGAATATATGAAGAACACTTAGAACTTGAAGATAGAACTTGAGAGAGATCAATTAGATGAAGAAAATTGAAGAATGAAAGTGTTTGTAGATGTTTTTGGTCGTTGGTGTATGAATTAGATATAAAGGATATGTAATTTTGTTTTCATGTAAATAAGTCATGAATGATTACTCATATTTTTGTAATTTTATGAGATATTTCATGCTAGTTGCCAAATGATGGTTCCCACATGTGTTAGGTGACTCACATGGGCTGCTAAGAGCTGATCATTGGAGTGTATATACCAATAGTACATACATCTAAAAGCTGTGTATTATACGAGTACGAATATGGGTGCATACGAGTAGAATTGTTGATGAAACTGAACGAGGATGTAATTGTAAGAATTTTTGTTAAGTAGAAGTATTTTGATAAGTGTATTGAATTCTTTCAAAAGTGTATAAATACATATTAAAACACTACATGTATATACATTTTAACTGAGTCGTTAAGTCATCGTTAGTCGTTACATGTAAGTGTTGTTTTGAAACCTTTAGGTTAACGATCTTGTTAAATGTTGTTAACCCAATGTTTATAATATCAAATGAGATTTTAAATTATTATATTATCATGATATTATCATGTATGAATATCTCTTAATATGATATATATACATTAAATGTCTTTACAACGATAATCGTTACATATATGTCTCGTTTAAAAATCATTAAGTTAGTAGTCTTGTTTTTACATATGTAGTTCATTATTAATATACTTAATGATATGTTTACTTATCATAGTATCATGTTAACTATATATATATATATATCCATATATATGTCATCATATAGTTTTTACAAGTTTTAACGTTCGTGAATCACCGGTCAACTTGGGTGGTCAATTGTCTATATGAAACATATTTCAATTAATCAAGTCTTAACAAGTTTGATTGCTTAACATGTTGGAAACATTTAATCATGTAAATATCAATCTCAATTAATATATATAAACATGGAAAAGTTCGGGTCACTACAGTACCTACCCGTTAAATAAATTTCGACCCGAAATTTTAAGCTGTTGAAGGTGTTGACGAATCTTCTGGAAATAGATGCGGGTATTTCTTCTTCATCTAATCTTCAAACTCCCAGGTGAACTCGGGTCCTCTACGAGCATTCCATCGAACCTTAACAATTGGTATCTTGTTTTGCTTAAGTCTTTTAACCTCACGATCCATTATTTCGACGGGTTCTTCGATGAATTGAAGTTTTCGTTGATTTGGATTTCATCTAACGGAATAGTGAGATCTTCTTTAGCAAAACATTTCTTCAAATTCGAGATTTGGAAAGTGTTATGTACAGCCGCGAGTTGTTGAGGTAACTCAAGTCGGTAAGCTACTGGTCCGACACGATCAATAATCTTGAATGGTCCAATATACCTTGGATTTAATTTCCCTCGTTTACCAAATCGAACAACGCCTTTCCAAGGTGCAACTTTAAGCATGACCATCTCTCCAATTTCAAATTCTATATCTTTTCTTTTAATGTCAGCGTAGCTCTTTTGTCGACTTTGGGCGGTTTTCAACCGTTGTTGAATTTGGATGATCTTCTCGGTAGTTTCTTGTATAATCTCCGGACCCATAATCTGTCTATCCCCCACTTCACTCCAACAAATTGGAGACCTGCACTTTCTACCATAAAGTGCTTAAAACGGCGCCATCTCAATGCTTGAATGGTAGCTGTTGTTGTAGGAAAATTCTGCTAACGGTAGATGTCGATCCCAACTGTTTCCGAAATCAATAACACATGCTCGTAGCATGTCTTCAAGTGTTTGTATCGTCCTTTCGCTCTTCCCATTAGTTTGTGGATGATAGGCAGTACTCATGTCTAGACGAGTTCCTAATGCTTGCTGTAATGTCTGCCAGAATCTTGAAATAAATCTGCCATCCCTATCAGAGATAATAGAGATTGGTATTCCATGTCTGGAGACGACTTCCTTCAAATACAGTCGTGCTAACTTCTCCATCTTGTCATCTTCTCTTATTGGCAGGAAGTGTGCTGATTTGGTGAGACGATCAACTATTACCCAAATAGTATCAAAACCACTTGCAGTCCTTGGCAATTTAGTGATGAAATCCATGGTAATGTTTTCCCATTTCCATTCCGGGATTTCGGGTTGTTGAAGTAGACCTAATGGTTTCTGATGCTCAGCTTTGACCTTAGAACACGTCAAACATTCTCCTACGTATTTAGCAACATCGGCTTTCATACCCGGCCACCAAAAATGTTTCTTGAGATCCTTGTACATCTTCCCCGTTCCAGGATGTATTGAGTATCTGGTTTTATGAGCTTCTCTAAGTACCATTTCTCTCATATCTCCAAATTTTGATACCCAAATCCTTTCAGCCCTATACCGGGTTCCGTCTTCCCGAATATTAAGATGCTTCTCCGATCCTTTGGGTATTTCATCCTTTAAATTTCCCTCTTTTAAAACTCCTTGTTGCGCCTCCTTTATTTGAGTAGTAAGGTAATTATGAATCATTATATTCATAGATTTTACTCGAATGGGTTCTCTGTCCTTCCTGCTCAAGGCATCGGCTACCACATTTGCCTTCCCCGGGTGGTAACGAATCTCAAAGTCGTAATCATTCAACAATTCAATCCACCTACGCTGCCTCATATTTATTTATTTCTGATTAAATATGTGTTGAAGACTTTTGTGGTCGGTATATATAATACTTTTGACCCCATATAAGTAGTGCCTCCAAGTCTTTAATGCAAAAACAACCGCGCCTAATTCCAAATCATGCGTCGTATAATTTTGTTCGTGAATCTTCAATTGTCTAGACGCATAAGCAATCACCTTCATTCGTTGCATTAATACACAACCGAGACCTTGCTTTGATGCATCACAATAAATCACAAAATCATCATTCCCTTCAGGCAATGACAATATAGGTGCCGTAGTTAGCTTTTTCTTCAATAACTGAAACGCTTTCTCTTGTTCATCATTCCATTCAAATTTCTTCCCTTTATGCGTTAATGCAGTCAAGGGTTTTGCTATTCTGGAAAAGTCTTGGATGAACCTTCTGTAGTAACCAGCTAGTCCTAAAAACTGGCGTATGTGTTTCGGAGTTTTCGGGGTTTCCCACTTTTCAACAGTTTCTATCTTTGCCGGATCCACCTTAATACCTTCTTTGTTCACTATGTGACCGAGGAATTGAACTTCTTCCAACCAAAATGCACACTTTGAAAACTTAGCGTACAATTCTTCCTTCTTCAATACTTCTAACACCTTTCTCAAATGTTCACCGTGTTCTTGGTCATTCTTTGAGTAAATAAGTATGTCATCAATGAAAACAATGACAAACTTGTCAAGGTATGGTCCACACACTCGGTTCATAAGGTCCATGAACACAGCTGGTGCATTAGTTAAACCAAACGGCATGACCATAAACTCGTAATGACCGTAACGTGTTCTGAAAGCAGTCTTTGGAATATCATCTTCTTTCACCCGCATTTGATGATACCCGGAACGTAAGTCAATCTTTGAATAAACAGACGAGCCTTGTAGTTGATCAAATAAGTCGTCGATTCTCGGTAGTGGGTAGCAGTTCTTGATGGTAAGTTTGTTCAACTCTCCGTAGTCGATACACAACCTGAATGTACCATCTTTCTTCTTGACAAATAAAACAGGAGCTCCCCACGGTGATGTGCTTGGTCGAATGAAATCACGCTCTAAAAGTTCTTGTAATTGGCTTTGCAGTTCTTTCATCTCGCTGGGTGCGAGTCTGTAAGGAGCACGAGCTATTGGTGCAGCTCCTGGTACAAGATCTATTTGAAATTCAACGGATCGATGTGGGGGTAATCATGGTAATTCTTTCGGAAATACATCGGGAAATTCTTTTGCAATGGGAACATCATTGATGCTCTTTTCTTCAGTTTGTACTTTCTCGACGTGTGCTAGAATAGCATAGCAACCTTTTCTTATTAGTTTTTGTGCCTTCAAATTACTAATAAGATGTAGCTTCGTGTTGCCCTTTTATCCGTACACCATTAAGGGTTTTCCTTTTTCTCGTATAATGCGAATTGCATTTTTGTAACAAACGATCTCTGCTTTCACTTCTTTCAACCAGTCCATACCGATTATCACATCAAAACTCCCTAACTCTACTGGTATCAAATTAATCTTAAATGTTTCGCTAACCAGTTTAATTTCTCTATTCCGACATATATTATCTGCTGAAATTAATTTACCATTTGCTAATTCGAGTAAAAATTTACTATCCAAAGGCGTCAATGGACAACTTAATTTAGCACAAAAATCTCTACTCATATAGCTTCTATCCGCACCCGAATCAAATAAAACGTAAGCAGATTTATTGTCAATAAGAAACGTACCCGTAACAAGCTCCGGGTCTTCCTGTGCCTCTGCCGCATTAATATTGAAAACTCTTCCGCGGCCTTTTCCATTCGTGTTCTCCTGGTTCGGGCAATTTCTAATAATGTGGCCCGGTTTTCCATATTTATAACAAACTACATTGGCATAACTTGCTCCGACACTACTTGCTCCGCCATTACTCGTTCCGACACCATTTGTTCCTTTCGTTCTATTAACCCCTGGTCCGTAGACCTCACACTTCGCCGCGCTATGACCATTTCTTTTACACTTGTTGCAAAATTTGGTGCAGAACCCCGAGTGATACTTTTCAAACCTTTGGCATAGCTGCTTCTGATCGTTGTTGTTGTTGCGGTTATTATTGTTGTTGGGATGATTGTTGTAGTTGCTATTGTTGTTGTTGTTGTTGTTGTTGTTGTTGGGCCGTTTGTTGTAGTTGCGATTGTTGGGATAATTGTTGCGATTATTGTTGTAATTGCTGTTGTTGTTGTATTGGTGATTCTTATCACCGTTTTCCTCCCACTTTCTTTTGACTTGCTTCACATTGACCTCTTCAGCAGTCTGTTCTTTAATTCTTTCTTCAATCTGGTTCACTAGTTTGTGAGCCATTCTACATGCCTGTTGTATGGAGGCGATCTCGTGTGAACTTATATCTTCTTGGATTCTTTCCGGTAATCCTTTCACAAACGCGTCGATCTTCTCTTCCTCATCTTCGAATGCTCCCGGACACAATAGGCACAATTCTGTAAATCGTCTTTCGTACGTGGTAATATCAAATCCTTGGGTTCGTAACCCTCTAAGTTCTGTCTTGAGCTTATTGACCTCGGTTCTGGGACGGTACTTCTCGTTCATCAAGTGCTTGAATGCTGACCACGGTAGTGCGTACGCATCGTCTTGTCCCACTTGCTCTAGATAGGTATTCCACCATGTTAACGCAAAACCTGTGAAGGTATGCGTAGCGTACTTCACTTTGTCCTCTTCAGTACACTTACTTATGGCAAACACCGATTCGACCTTCTCGGTCCACCGTTTCAATCCGATCGGTCCTTCGGTTCCATCAAATTCCAAAGGTTTGCAGGCAGTGAATTCTTTGTAGGTGCATCCTACACGATTTCCTGTACTGCTAGATCCAAGGTTATTGTTGGTATGTAGTGCAGCCTGTACTGCGGCTATGTTTGAAGCTAGAAAAGTACGGAATTCCTCTTCATTCATATTCACGGTGTGTCGAGTAGTCGGTGCCATTTCCTTCAAAATAGTCAAATGGAACAAGTTAATCATACAGAATATTAAGAGTAGTTAATAGTATTTCGTAGCATAATATGAACTCATTTATAAAAGCTTTTTCTTCATATTAGCGTTTTATAAGTTTAAATTCGGGTAGTACCTACCCGTTAAGTTCATACTTAGTAGCTAATATACAATTCAACTACTACAATTCTATATGAAAAACTGATTATAATAATATTTCGCGTTCAAACTTTTACACAATATTTTACAAACTTACAATACCGCTTATTTTACATATAGCATGAAATATAGCACACAATAAATTTGATACAAGATGGTTGTGAAGATAATTCTAGCTAGTACACAAGTCGTTTAGCAAAGGCAATAAAGACACGTAATTCATACGTCCAGAAACAAGTCATGCATTATGGTTTTACTAGGATTACTTGTAGTGACCCGAACTTTTCCATGTTTATATATATTAATTGAGATTGATATTTACATGATTAAATGTTTCCAACATGCTAAGCAATCAAACTTGTTAAGACTTGATTAATTGAAATATGTTTCATATAGACAATTGACCACCCAAGTTGACCGGTGATTCACGAACGTTAAAACTTGTAAAAACTATATGATGACATATATATGGATATATATATAGTTAACATGATACTATGATAAGTAAACATATCATTAAGTATATTAACAATGAACTACATATGTAAAAACAAGACTACTAACTTAATGATTTTTAAACGAGACATATATGTAACGATTATCGTTGTAACGACATTTAATGTATATATATCATATTAAGAGATATTCGTACATCATAATATCATGATAATATAATAATTTAAAATCTCATTTGATATTATAAACATTGGGTTAACAACATTTAACAAGATCGTTAACCTAAAGGTTTCAAAACAACACTTACATGTAACGGCTAACGATGACTTAACGACTCGGTTAAAATGTATATACATGTAGTGTTTTAATATGTATTCATACACTATTGAAAGACTTCAAGACACTTATCAAAATACTTCTACTTAACCAAAATGCTTACAATTACATCCTCGTTCAGTTTCATCAACAATTCTACTCGTATGCATCTGTATTCGTACTCGTACAATACACAGCTTTTAGATGTATGTACTATTGGTATATACACTCCAATGATCAGCTCTTAGCAGCCCATGTGAGTCACCTAACACATGTGGGAACCATCATTTGGCAACTAGCATGAAATATCTCATAAAATTACAAAAATATGAGTAATCATTCATGACTTATTTACATGAAAACAAAATTACATATCCTTTATATCTAATCCATACACCAATGACCAAAAACACCTACAAACACTTTCATTCTTCAATTTTCTTCATCTAATTGATCTCTCTCAAGTTCTATCTTCAAGTTCTAAGTGTTCTTCATAAATTTCAAAAGTTCTAGTTTCATAAAATCAAGAATACTTTCAAGTTTGCTAGCTCACTTCCAATCTTGTAAGGTGATCATCCAACCTCAAGAAATCTTTGTTTCTTACAGTAGGTTATCATTCTAATACAAGGTAATAATCATATTCAAACTTTGGTTCAATTTCTATAACTATAACAATCTTATTTCAAGTGATGATCTTACTTGAACTTGTTTTCGTGTCATGATTCTGCTTCAAGAACTTCGAGCCATCCAAGGATCCATTGAAGCTAGATCCACTTTTCTCTTTTCTATTAGGTTTATCCAAGGAACTTAAGGTAGTAATGATGTTCATAACATCATTCGATTCATACATATAAAGCTATCTTATTCGAAGGTTTAAACTTGTAATCACTAGAACATAGTTTAGTTAATTCTAAACTTGTTCGCAAATAAAAGTTAATCCTTCTAACTTGACTTTTAAAATCAACTAAACACATCTTCTATATCTATATGATATGCTAACTTAATGATTTAAAACCTGGAAACACGAAAAACACCGTAAAACCGGATTTATGCCGTCGTAGTAACACCACGGGCTGTTTTGGGTTAGTTAATTAAAAACTATGATAAACTTTGATTTAAAAGTTGTTATTCTGAGAAAATGATTTTTATTATGAACATGAAACTATATCCAAAAATTATGGTTAAACTCAAAGTGGAAGTATGTTTTCTAAAATGGTCATCTAGACGTCGTTCTTTCGACTGAAATGACTACCTTTACAAAAATGACTTGTAACTTATTTTTCCGACTATAAACCTATACTTTTTCTGTTTAGATTCATAAAATAGAGTTCAATATGAAACCATAGCAATTTGATTCACTCAAAACGGATTTAAAATGAAGAAGTTATGGGTAAAACAAGATTGGATAATTTTTCTCATTTTAGCTACGTGAAAATTGGTAACAAATCTATTCCAACCATAACTTAATCAACTTGTATTGTATATTATGTAATCTTGAGATACCATAGACACGTATACAATGTTTCGACCTATCATGTCGACACATCTATATATATTTCGGAACAACCATAGACACTCTATATGTGAATGTTGGAGTTAGCTATACAGGGTTGAGGTTGATTCCAAAATATATATAGTTTGAGTTGTGATCAATACTGAGATACGTATACACCGGGTCGTGGATTGATTCAAGATAATATTTATCGATTTATTTCTGTACATCTAATTGTGGACAACTAGTTGTAGGTTACTAACGAGGACAGCTGACTTAATAAACTTAAAACATCAAAATATATTAAAAGTGTTGTAAATATATTTTGAACATACTTTGATATATATGTATATATTGTTATAGGTTCGTGAATCAACCAGTGGCCAAGTCTTACTTCCCGACGAAGTAAAAATCTGTGAAAGTGAGTTATAGTCCCACTTTTAAAATCTAATATTTTTGGGATGAGAATACATGCAGGTTTTATAAATGATTTACAAAATAGACACAAGTACGTGAAACTACATTCTATGGTTGAATTATCGAAATCGAATATACCCCTTTTTATTAAGTCTGGTAATCTAAGAATTAGGGAACAGACACCCTAATTGACGCGAATCCTAAAGATAGATCTATCGGGCCCAACAAGCCCCATCCAAAGTACCGGATACTTTAGTACTTCGAAATTTATATCATATCCGAAGGGTGTCCCGGAATGATGGGGATATTCTTATATATGCATCTTGTTAATGTCGGTTACCAGGTGTTCACCATATGAATGATTTTTTATCTCTATGTATGGGATGTGTATTGAAATATGAAATCTTGTGGTCTATTATTATGATTTGATATATATAGGTTAAACCTATAACTCACCAACATTTTTGTTGACGTTTTAAGCATGTTTATTCTCAGGTGATTATTAAGAGCTTCCGCTATCGCATACTAAAATAAGGATAAGATTTGGAGTCCATGTTTGTATGATACTGTGTAAAAACTGCATTCAAGAAAATGATTTCGATGTAACATATTTGTATTGTAAACCATTATGTAATGGTCGTATGTAAATAGGATATTTTAGATTATCATTATTTGATAATCTACGTAAAGCTTTTTAAACCTTTATTTATGAAATAAAGGTTATGGTTTGTTTTAAAAATGAATGCAGTCTTTGAAAAACGTCTCATATAGAGGTCAAAACCTCGCAACGAAATCAATTAATATGGAACGTTTTTAATCAATAAGAACGGGACATTTCTGTTGGTATCCGAGCGTTGGTCTTAGAGAACCAGAAAATTTGCATTAGTGTGTCTTATCGAGTTTGTTAGGATGCATTAGTGAGTCTGGACTTCGACCGTGTTTTCTTTAAAAATGATTGCTTAACATTTTTGTTGGAAACTATATATTTTTAACATATGAATATTATGTGATATATTAATCTCTTAACGTGTTTGACATTATGTGATAGATGTCTACCTCTAGAACAAGTCCCATTGACTCACCTAATAATAATGAAGAGTCAAATGTAAATTGGAATGATTCGTGGACTGATTCACAAGTTCCCGAAGAGGAACCGGAAGAAGAGTCTGAACCGGAAGAAGAATCGGAACCGGAAGAAGAATCGGAACCGGATGAAGAAATAGAACCGGTGGGGGAAATAATAAAACGGTTAAGTAAAAGAAAATCCTCAACCAACCGACCAAGGTTAATTATGGTCAATGGTGTTTCCGCCAAGGAAGCAAAATATTGGGAGGATTACCAATTCTCTGATGAATCGGATTCCAACGAGAATTCCGATGATGTTATAGAAATTACCCCAACTGAATTTAAAAAGGCAAAAGAAAATAATAAGGGAAAGGGCATAAAAATAGAGAAATCTAATTCCAACCCCGATGAACTTTATATGTATCGTCAACCCCCGAAGTCCTTAAGTTGTAACAATGACCCGGGAACCTCTAAACCACCAGGTTTTTCTAAACCAATGTGGACAACGACAGTTAGTATTAGGGGAACATCATATATCCCTAGAAACTTGGCAAAACGAACCAAAACGGAAGAAGAAGAAACGAGCGAGTCGGAATAAGATAGTTGTATTCGTGTGGTGTAATATATGTAATATAGTGTGCTTATGCTTTATGATATATGTAAAAATTGCTTGTATTAATAAGTATTTTTTTATGAATCTAACTCTTGTCTATTTTACAGTTTAAAAACACAAAATGGATAGACAACCCAATATTTTAAGAGACCTACCCGGAGACATGATTGATGAAATCTTGTCTAGAGTCGGTCAGAATTCCTCGGCACAACTATTTAAGGCGAGATCAGTTTGTAAGACATTCGAAGAACGTTCCAAGAATGTCTTGGTTTATAAGAGACTTTCGTTTGAAAGATGGGGGATATCACATTGGGAAACCCATAAGTTACGATGTGTTTACTTTGACGCATATATTGCGGGGAACCCAAATGCTATTTTACGCAACGGGTTAAGAAATTATTTTGACTCAATATATCCGAATATTGGACTTCGTGATTTAGAAAAAGCGGCTAACATGCAACATAAAGAAGCATGTTATGCTTACGGATTAGTAATGTTCGCTTCTCACCAAAGTGAGAACAAGAACATCGGGCTACAACTATTAAACAAAACATTTCCACAAGTGACGGAGTCGGTAATTGGGGTAAGAAATGAGGTTTTTAGATTGTTACGGGACTGTTGGACACTACGTAACCCTCGTCCTTTTGACGACGTTACAACACGCTGTCTTATCAACGGCCATAACGGTTATGTTCCACAAGACCAAGGATGGGAAGTAATCCTAGTAAAACCAGAATGCATGACTTGTTTCTGGACGTATGAATTACGTGTCTTTATTGGCTTTGCTGAACGACTTGTGTACTAACTAGAATTATCTTCACAACTATATTGTATCAAAGTTATTGCGTGCTATATTTTATGCTTTATGTAAAATAAGCGGTATTGTAAGTTTGTAAAATATTGTATAAAAGTTTGAACGCGAAATATTATTATAATCAGTTTTTCATATAGAATTGTAGTAGTTGAATTGTATATTAGCTACTAAGTATGAACTTAACGGGTAGGTACTACCCGAATTTAAACTTATAAAACGCTAATATGAAGAAAAAGCTTTTATAAATGAGTTCATATTATGCTACGAAATACTATTAACTACTCTTAATATTCTATATGATTAACTTGTTCCATTTGACTATTTTGAAGGAAATGGCACCGACTACTCGACACACCGTGAATATGAATGAAGAGGAATTCCGTACTTTTCTAGCTTCAAACATAGCCGCAGTACAGGCTGCGCTACATACCAACAATAACCTTGGATCTAGCAGTACAGGAAATCGTGTAGGATGCACCTACAAAGAATTCACTGCCTGCAAACCTTTGGAATTTGATGGAACCGAAGGACCGATCGGATTGAAACGGTGGACCGAGAAGGTCGAATCGGTGTTTGCCATAAGTAAGTGTACTGAAGAGGACAAAGTGAAGTACGCTACGCATACCTTCACAGGTTCTGCGTTAACATGGTGGAATACCTATCTAGAACAAGTGGGACAAGACGATGCGTACGCACTACCGTGGTCAGCATTCAAGCACTTGATGAACGAGAAGTACCGTCCCAGAACCGAGGTCAATAAGCTCAAGACAGAACTTAGAGGGTTACGAACCCAAGGATTTGATATTACCACGTACGAAAGACGATTCACAGAATTGTGCCTATTGTGTCCGGGAGCATTCGAAGATGAGGAAGAGAAGATCGACGCGTTTGTGAAAGGATTACCAGAAAGAATCCAAGAAGATATAAGTTCACACGAGCCCGCCTCCATACAACAGGCATGTAGAATGGCTCACAAACTAGTGAACCAGATTGAAGAAAGAATTAAAGAACAGACTACTGAAGAGGCCAATGTGAAGCAAGTCAAAAGAAAGTGGGAGGAAAACGGTGATAAGAATCACCAATACAACAACAACAACAATTACAACAATAATCGCAACAATTATCCCAACAATCGCAACATCAATCGCAACTACAACAAACGGCCCAACAACAACAACAACAACAACAACAACAACAGCAACTACAACAATCATCCCAATAACAATAATAACCTTAACAACAACAACAATCAGAAGCAGCTATGCCAAAGGTGTGAAAAGTATCACTCGGGGTTCTGCACCAAATTTTGCAACAAGTGTAAAAGAAATGGTCATAGCGCGGCGAAGTGTGAGGTCTACGGACCAGGGGTTAATAGAACGAAAGGAACAAATGGTGTCGGAACGAGTAATGGCGGAGCAAGTAGTGTCGGAGCAAGTTATGCCAATGTAGTTTGTTATAAATGTGGGAAAGCAGGCCACATTATTAGAAATTGCCCGAACCAGGAGAACACGAATGGACAAGGCCGCGGAAGAGTTTTCAATATTAATGCGGTAGAGGCACAGGAAGACCCGGAGCTTGTTACGGGTACGTTTCTTATTGACAATAAATCTGCTTACGTTTTATTTGATTCGGGTGCGGATAGAAGCTATATGAGTAGAGATTTTTGTGCTAAATTAAGTTGTCCATTGACGCCTTTGGATAGTAAATTTTTACTCGAATTAGCAAATGGTAAATTAATTTCAGCAGATAATATATGTCGGAATCGAGAAATTAAACTGGTTAGCGAAACATTTAAGATTGATTTGATACCAGTAGAGTTAAGGAGTTTTGATGTGATAATCGGTATGGACTGGTTGAAAGAAGTGAAAGCAGAGATCGTTTGTTACAAAAATGCAATTCGCATTATACGAGAAAAAGGAAAACCCTTAATGGTGTACGGAGAAAAGGGCAACACGAAGCTACATCTTATTAGTAATTTGAAGGCACAAAAACTAATAAGAAAAGGTTGCTATGCTGTTCTAGCACACGTCGAGAAAGTACAAACTGAAGAAAAGAGCATCAATGATGTTCCCGTTGCAAAAGAATTTCCCGATGTATTTCCGAAAGAATTACCGGGATTACCCCCACATCGATCCGTAGAATTTCAAATAGATCTTGTACCAGGAGCTGCACCAATAGCTCGTGCTCCTTACAGACTCGCACCCAGCGAGATGAAAGAACTGCAAAGCCAATTACAAGAACTTTTAGAGCGTGGTTTCATTCGACCAAGCACATCACCGTGGGGAGCTCCTGTTTTGTTTGTCAAGAAGAAAGATGGTACATTCAGGTTGTGTATCGACTACCGAGAGTTGAACAAACTTACCATCAAGAACCGCTACCCACTACCGAGAATCGATGACTTATTTGATCAACTACAAGGCTCGTCTGTTTATTCAAAGATTGACTTACGTTCCGGGTATCATCAAATGCGGGTGAAAGAAGATGATATTCCAAAGACTGCTTTCAGAACACGTTACGGTCATTACGAGTTTATGGTCATGCCGTTTGGTTTAACTAATGCACCAGCTGTGTTCATGGACCTTATGAACCGAGTGTGTGGACCATACCTTGACAAGTTTGTCATTGTTTTCATTGATGACATACTTATTTACTCAAAGAATGACCAAGAACACGGTGAACATTTGAGAAAGGTGTTAGAAGTATTGAGGAAGGAAGAATTGTACGCTAAGTTTTCAAAGTATGCATTTTGGTTGGAAGAAGTTCAATTCCTCAGTCACATAGTGAACAAAGAAGGTATTAAGGTGGATCCGACAAAGATAGAAACTGTTGAAAAGTGGGAAACCCCGAAAACTCCGAAACACATACGCCAGTTTTTAGGACTAGCTGGTTACTACAGAAGGTTCATCCAAGACTTTTCCAGAATAGCAAAACCCTTGACTGCATTAACGCATAAAGGGAAGAAATTTGAATGGAATGATGAACAAGAGAAAGTGTTTCAGTTATTGAAGAAAAAGCTAACTACGGCACCTATATTGTCATTGCCTGAAGGGAATGATGATTTTGTGATTTATTGTGACGCATCAAAGCAAGGTCTCGGTTGTGTATTAATGCAACGAACGAAGGTGATTGCTTATGCGTCTAGACAATTGAAGATTCACGAACAAAATTATACGACGCATGATTTGGAATTAGGCGCGATTGTTTTTGCATTAAAGACTTGGAGGCACTACTTATATGGGGTCAAAAGTATTATATATACCGACCACAAAAGTCTTCAACACATATTTAATCAGAAACAACTGAATATGAGGCAGCGTAGGTGGATTGAATTGTTGAATGATTACGACTTTGAGATTCATTACCACCCGGGGAAGGCAAATGTGGTAGCCGACGCCTTGAGCAGAAAGGACAGAGAACCCATTCGAGTAAAATCTATGAATATAATGATTCACACTAACCTTACTACTCAAATAAAGGAGGCGCAACAAGGAGTTTTGAAAGAGGGAAATTTAAAGGATGAAATACCCAAAGGATCGGAGAAGCATCTTAATATTCGGGAAGACGGAACCCGGTATAGGGCTGAAAGAATTTGGGTACCAAAATTTGGAGATATGAGAGAAATGGTACTTAGAGAAGCTCATAAAACCAGATACTCAATACATCCTGGAACGGGGAAGATGTATAAGGATCTCAAGAAACATTTTTGGTGGCCGGGTATGAAAGCCGATGTTGCTAAATACGTAGGAGAATGTTTGACGTGTTCTAAGGTCAAAGCTGAGCATCAAAAACCATCAGGTCTACTTCAACAACCCGAAATCCCGGAATGGAAATGGGAAAACATTACCATGGATTTCATCACTAAATTGCCAAGGACTGCAAGTGGTTTTGATACTATTTGGGTAATAGTTGATCGTCTCACCAAATCAGCACACTTCCTGCCAATAAGAGAAGATGACAAGATGGAGAAGTTAGCACGACTGTATTTGAAGGAAGTCATCTCCAGACATGGAATACCAATCTCTATTATCTCTGATAGGGATGGCAGATTTATTTCAAGATTCTGGCAGACATTACAGTAAGCATTAGGAACTCGTCTAGACATGAGTACTGCCTATCATCCACAAACTGACGGGCAGAGCAAAAGGACGATACAAACGCTTGAAGACATGCTACGAGCATGTGTTATTGATTTCGGAAACAGTTGGGATCGACATCTATCGTTAGCAGAATTTTCCTACAACAACAGCTACCATTCAAGCATTGAAATGGCACCGTTTGAAGCACTTTATGGTAGAAAGTGCAGGTCTCCGATTTGTTGGAGTGAAGTGGGGGATAGACAGATTACGGGTCCAGAGATTATACAAGAAACTACCGAGAAGATCATCCAAATTCAACAACGGTTGAAAACCGCCCAAAGTCGACAAAAGAGCTACGCTGACATTAAAAGAAAAGATATAGAATTTGAAATTGGAGAGATGGTCATGCTTAAAGTTGCACCTTGGAAAGGCGTTGTTCGATTTGGTAAACGAGGGAAATTAAATCCAAGGTATATTGGACCATTCAAGATTATTGATCGTGTCGGACCAGTAGCTTACCGACTTGAGTTACCTCAACAACTCGCGGCTGTACATAACACTTTCCACGTCTCGAATTTGAAGAAATGTTTTGCTAAAGAAGATCTCACTATTCCGTTAGATGAAATCCAAATCAACGAAAAACTTCAATTCATCGAAGAACCCGTCGAAATAATGGATCGTGATGTTAAAAGACTTAAGCAAAACAAGATACCAATTGTTAAGGTTCGATGGAATGCTCGTAGAGGACCCAAGTTCACCTGGGAGCGTGAAGATCAGATGAAGAAGAAATACCCGCATCTATTTCCAGAAGATTCGTCAACACCTTCAACAGCTTAAAATTTCGGGACGAAATTTATTTAACGGGTAGGTACTGTAGTGACCCGAACTTTTCCATGTTTATATATATTAATTGAGATTGATATTTACATGATTAAATGTTTCCAACATGCTAAGCAATCAAACTTGTTAAGACTTGATTAATTGAAATATGTTTCATATAGACAATTGACCACCCAAGTTGACCGGTGATTCACGAACGTTAAAACTTGTAAAAACTATATGATGACATATATATGGATATATATATAGTTAACATGATACTATGATAAGTAAACATATCATTAAGTATATTAACAATGAACTACATATGTAAAAACAAGACTACTAACTTAATGATTTTTAAACGAGACATATATGTAACGATTATCGTTGTAACGACATTTAATGTATATATATCATATTAAGAGATATTCGTACATCATAATATCATGATAATATAATAATTTAAAATCTCATTTGATATTATAAACATTGGGTTAACAACATTTAACAAGATCGTTAACCTAAAGGTTTCAAAACAACACTTACATGTAACGGCTAACGATGACTTAACGACTCGGTTAAAATGTATATACATGTAGTGTTTTAATATGTATTCATACACTTTTGAAAGACTTCAAGACACTTATCAAAATACTTCTACTTAACAAAAATGCTTACAATTACATCCTCGTTCAGTTTCATCAACAATTCTACTCGTATGCATCCGTATTCGTACTCGTACAATACACAGCTTTTAGATGTATGTACTATTGGTATATACACTCCAATGATCAGCTCTTAGCAGCCCATGTGAGTCACCTAACACATGTGGGAACCATCATTTGGCAACTAGCGTGAAATATCTCATAAAATTACAAAAATATGAGTAATCATTCATGACTTATTTACATGAAAACAAAATTACATATCCTTTATATCTAATCCATGCACCAACGACCAAAAACACCTACAAACACTTTCATTCTTCAATTTTCTTCATCTAATTGATCTCTCTCAATTTCTATCTTCAAGTTCTAAGTGTTCTTCATAAATTTCAAAAGTTCTAGTTTCATAAAATCAAGAATACTTTCAAGTTTGCTAGCTCACTTCCAATCTTGTAAGGTGATCATCCAACCTCAAGAAATCTTTGTTTCTTACAGTAGGTTATCATTCTAATACAAGGTAATAATCATATTCAAACTTTGGTTCAATTTCTATAACTATAACAATCTTATTTCAAGTGATGATCTTACTTGAACTTGTTTTCGTGTCATGATTCTGCTTCAAGAACTTCGAGCCATCCAAGGATCCATTGAAGCTAGATCCACTTTTCTCTTTTCCAGTAGGTTTATCCAAGGAACTTAAGGTAGTAATGATGTTCATAACATCATTCGATTCATACATATAAAGCTATCTTATTCGAAGGTTTAAACTTGTAATCACTAGAACATAGTTTAGTTAATTCTAAACTTGTTCGCAAATAAAAGTTAATCCTTCTAACTTGACTTTTAAAATCAACTAAACACATCTTCTATATCTATATGATATGCTAACTTAATGATTTAAAACCTGGAAACACGAAAAACACCGTAAAACCGGATTTACGCCGTCGTAGTAACACCATGGGCTGTTTTGGGTTAGTTAATTAAAAACTATGATAAACTTTGATTTAAAAGTTGTTATTCTGAGAAAATGATTTTTATTATGAACATGAAACTATATCCAAAAATTATGGTTAAACTCAAAGTGGAAGTATGTTTTCTAAAATGGTCATCTAGACGTCGTTCTTTCGACTGAAATGACTACCTTTACAAAAATGACTTGTAACTTATTTTTCCTACTATAAACCTATACTTTTTCTGTTTATATTCATAAAATAGAGTTCAATATGAAACCATAGCAATTTGATTCACTCAAAACGGATTTAAAATGAAGAAGTTATGGGTAAAACAAGATTGGATAATTTTTCTCATTTTAGCTACGTGAAAATTGGTAACAAATCTATTCCAACCATAACTTAATCAACTTGTATTGTATATTATGTAATCTTGAGATACCATAGACACGTATACAATGTTTCAACCTATCATGTCGACACATCTATATATATTTCGGAACAACCATAGACACTCTATATGTGAATGTTGGAGTTAGCTATACAGGGTTGAGGTTGATTCCAAAATATATATAGTTTGAGTTGTGATCAATACTGAGATACGTATACACTGGGTCGTGGATTGATTCAAGATAATATTTATCGATTTATTTCTGTACATCTAATTGTGGACAACTAGTTGTAGGTTACTAACGAGGACAGCTGACTTAATAAACTTAAAACATCAAAATATATTAAAAGTGTTGTAAATATATTTTGAACATACTTTGATATATATGTATATATTGTTATAGGTTCGTGAATCAACCAGTGGCCAAGTCTTACTTCCCGACGAAGTAAAAATCTGTGAAAGTGAGTTATAGTCCCACTTTTAAAATCTAATATTTTTGGGATGAGAATACATGCAGGTTTTATAAATGATTTACAAAATAGACACAAGTACGTGAAACTACATTCTATGGTTGAATTATCGAAATCGAATATACCCCTTTTTATTAAGTCTGGTAATCTAAGAATTAGGGAACAGACACCCTAATTGACGCGAATCCTAAAGATAGATCTATCGGGCCCAACAAGCCCCATCCAAAGTACCGGATGCTTTAGTACTTCGAAATTTATATCATATCCGAAGGGTGTCCCGGAATGATGGGGATATTCTTATATATGCATCTTGTTAATGTCGGTTACCAGGTGTTCACCATATGAATGATTTTTTATCTCTATGTATGGGATGTGTATTGAAATATGAAATCTTGTGGTCTATTATTATGATTTGATATATATAGGTTAAACCTATAACTCACCAACATTTTTGTTGACGTTTTAAGCATGTTTATTCTCAGGTGATTATTAAGAGCTTCCGCTATCGCATACTAAAATAAGGACAAGATTTGGAGTCCATGTTTGTATGATACTGTGTAAAAACTGCATTCAAGAAAATGATTTCGATGTAACATATTTGTATTGTAAACCATTATGTAATGGTCGTATGTAAACAGGATATTTTAGATTATCATTATTTGATAATCTACGTAAAGCTTTTTAAACCTTTATTTATGAAATAAAGGTTATGGTTTGTTTTAAAAATGAATGCAGTCTTTGAAAAACGTCTCATATAGAGGTCAAAACCTCGCAACTAAATCAATTAATATGGAACGTTTTTAATCAATAAGAACGGGACATTTCATTACTTCCCATCCTTGGTCTTGTGGAACATAACCGTTATGGCCGTTGATAAGACAGCGTGTTGTAACGTCGTCAAAGGGACGAGGGTTACGTAATGTCCAACAGTCTCGTAACAATCTAAAAACCTCATTTCTTACCCCAATTACCGACTCCGTCACTTGTGGGAACGTTTTGTTTAATAGTTGTAGCCCGATGTTCTTGTTCTCACTTTGGTGAGAAGCGAACATTACTAATCCGTAAGCATAACATGCTTCTTTATGTTGCATGTTAGCCGCTTTTTCTAAATCACGAAGTTCAATATTCGAATATATTGAGTCAAAATAATTTCTTAACCCATTGCGTAAAATAGCTTTTGGGTTCCCCGCAATATATGCGTCAAAGTAAACACATCGTAACTTATGGATTTCCCAATGTGATATCCCCCATCTTTTGAACGAAAGCCTTTTATAAACCAAGGCATTCTTGGAACGTTCTTCGAATGTCTTACAAACTGATCTCGCCTTAAATAGTTGTGCCGAAGAATTCTGACCGACTCTAGACAAGATTTCATCAATCATGTCTCCGGTCAGGTCTCTTTAAATATTGGGTTGTCTATCCATTTTGTGTTTTTATACTGTAAAATAGACAAGAGTTAGATTCATAAAAAAAATACTTATTAATACAAGCAATTTTTACATATATCATAAAGCATAAGCACACTATATTACATATATTACACCACACGAATACAACTATCTTATTCCGACTCGCTTGTTTCTTCTTCTTCGGTTTTGGTTCGTTTTACCAAGTTTCTAGGGATATATGATGTTCTCCTAATACGAGCCGTCATTTTCCACGTTGGTTTAGAAAAACCTGGTGGTTTAGAGGTTCCCGGGTCATTGTTACAAATTAAGGACTTCGGGGGTTGACGATACATATAAAGTTCATCGGGGTTGGAATTAGATTTCTCTATTTTTATGCCCTTTCCCTTATTATTTCTTTTGCCTTTTTAAATTCAGTTGGGGTAATTTCTATAACATCATCGGAATTCTCGTCGGAATCCGATTCATCGGAGAATTGGTAATCCTCCCAATATTTTGCTTCCTTGGCGGAAACACCATTGACCATAATTAACCTTGGTCGGTTGGTTGAGGATTTTCTTTTACTTAACCGTTTTATTATTTCCCCCACCGGTTCTATTTCTTCATCCGGTTCCGATTCTTCTTCCGGTTCCGATTCTTCTTTCGGTTCCGACTCTTCTTCCGGTTCATCTTCGGGAACTTGTGAATCAGTCCACGAATCATTCCAATTTACATTTGACTCTTCATTATTATTAGGTGAGTCAATGGGACTTGTTCTAGAGGTAGACATCTATCACATAATATCAAACGCGTTAAGAAATTAATATATCACATAATATTCACATGTTAAAAATATATAGTTTCCAACAAAATTTGTTAAGCAATCATTTTTCAAGTAAACACGGTCGAATTCCAGAATCACTAATGCATCCTAACAAATTCGATAAGACACACTAATGCAAAATTCTGGTTCTCTAAGATCAACGCTCGGATACCAACTGAAATGTCCCGTTCTTATTGATTAAAAACGTTCCATATTAATTGATTTCGTTGCGAGGTTTTGACCTCTATATGAGACGTTTTTCAAAGACTGCATTCATTTTTAAAACAAACCATAACCTTTATTTCATAAATAAAGGTTTAAAAAGCTTTACGTAGATTATCAAATAATGATAATCTAAAATATCCTGTTTACACACGACCATTACATAATGGTTTACAATACAAATATGTTACAACAAAATAAGTTTCTCGAATGCAGTTTTTACACAATATCATACAAGCATGGACTCCAAATCTCGTCCTTATTTAAGTATGCGACAGCGGAAGCTCTTAGTATTCACCTGAGAATAAACATGCTTTAAAAGTCAACAAAAATGTTGGTGAGTTATAGGTTTAACCTATATATATCAAATTGTAATAATAGACCACAAGATTTCATATTTCAATACACATCCCATACATAGAGATAAAAATCATTCATATGGTGAACACCTGGTAACCGACATTAACAAGATGCATATATAAGAATATCCCCATCATTCCGGGACACCCTTCGGATATGATATAAATTTTGAAGTACTAAAGCATCTGGTACTTTGGATGGGGTTTGTTAGGCCCAATAGATCTATCTTTAGGATTCGCGTCAATTAGGGTGTCTGTTCCCTAATTCTTAGATTACCAGACTTAATAAAAAGGGGCATATTCGATTTCGATAATTCAACCATAGAATGTAGTTTCACGTACTTGTGTCTATTTTGTAAATCATTTATAAAACCTACATGTATTCTCATCCCAAAAATATTAGATTTTAAAAGTGGGACTATAACTCACTTTCATAGATTTTTACTTCGTCGGGAAGTAAGACTTGGCCACTGGTTGATTCACGAACCTATAACAATATATACATATATATCAAAGTATGTTCAAAATATACTTACAACACTTTTAATATATTTTGATGTTTTAAGTTTATTAAGTCAGCTGTCCTCGTTAGTAACCTACAGCTAGTTGTCCACAGTTAGATGTACAGAAATAAATCGATAAATATTATCTTGAATCAATCCACGACCTAGTGTATACGTATCTCAGTATTGATCACAATTCAAACTATATATATTTTGGAATCAACCTCAACCCTGTATAGCTAACTCCAACATTCACATATAGAGTGTCTATGGTTGTTCCGAAATATATATAGATGTGTCGACATGATAGGTCAAAACATTGTATACGTGTCTATGGTATCTCAAGATTACATAATATACAATACAAGTTGATTAAGTTATGGTTGGAATAGATTTGTTACCAATTTTCACGTAGCTAAAATGAGAAAAATTATCCAATCTTGTTTTACCCATAACTTCTTCATTTTAAATCCGTTTTGAGTGAATCAAATTGCTATGGTTTCATATTGAACTCTATTTTATGAATTTAAACAGAAAAATTATAGGTTTATAGTCAGAAAAAATAAGTTACAAGTCATTTTTTTAAAGGTAGTCATTTCAGTCGAAAGAACGACGTCTAGATGACCATTTTAGAAAACATACTTCCACTTTGAGTTTAACCATAATTTTTGGATATAGTTTCATGTTCATAATAAAAATCATTTTCTCAGAATAAAAACTTTTAAATCAAAGTTTATCATAGTTTTTAATTAAGTAACCCAAAACAGCCCGCGGTGTTACTACGACGGCGTAAATCCGATTTTACGGTATTTTTCGTGTTTCCAGGTTTTAAATCATTAAGTTAGCATATCATATAGATATAGAACATGTGTTTAGTTGATTTTAAAAGTCAAGTTAGAAGGATTAACTTTTATTTGCGAACAAGTTTAGAATTAACTAAACTATGTTCTAGTGATTACAAGTTTAAACCTTCGAATAAGATTGCTTTATATGTATGAATAGAATGATGTTATGAACATCATTACTACCTCAAGTTCCTTGGATAAACCTACTGGAAAAGAGAAAAATGGATCTAGCTTCAACGGATCCTTGGATGGCTCGAAGTTCTTGAAGCAGAATCATGACACGAAAACAAGTTCAAGTAAGATCATCACTTGAAATAAGATTGTTATAGTTATAGAAATTGAACCAAAGTTTGAATATGATTATTACCTTGTATTAGAATGATAACCTACTGTAAGAAACAAAGATTTCTTGAGGTTGGATGATGTAGTGACCCGAACTTTTCCATGTTTATATATATTAATTGAGATTGATATTTACATGATTAAATGTTTCCAACATGTTAAGCAATCAAACTTGTTAAGACTTGATTAATTGAAATATGTTTCATATAGACAATTGACCACCCAAGTTGATCGGTGATTCACGAACGTTAAAACTTGTAAAAACTATATGATGACATATATATGGATATATATATATAGTTAACATGATACTATGATAAGAAAACATATCATAAAGTATATTAACAATGAACTACATATGTAAAAACAAGACTACTAACTTAATGATTTCGAAACGAGACATATATGTAACGATTATCGTTGTAACGACATTTAACTGTATATACATCATACTGAGATATATTATATATCATAATATCATGATAATATAACAATTTAATATCTCATTTGTTATAATAAACAATGGGTTAACAACATTCAACAAGATCGTTAACCTAAAGGTTTCAAAACAACATTTACATGTAACGACTAACGATGACTTAACGACTCAGTTAAAATGTATATACATGTAGTGTTTTAATATGTATTCATACACTTTTGAAAGACTTCAAGACACTTATCAAAATACTTCTACTTAACAAAAATGCTTACAATTACATCCTCGTTCAGTTTCATCAACAATTCTACTCGTATGCACCCGTATTTGTACTCGTACAATACACAGCTTTTAGATGTATGTACTATTGGTATATACACTCCAATGATCAGCTCTTAGCAGCCCATGTGAGTCACCTAACACATGTGGGAACCATCATTTGGCAACTAGCATGAAATATCTCATAAAATTACAAAAATATGAGTAATCATTCATGACTTATTTACATGAAAACAAAATTACATATCCTTTATATCTAATCCATACACCAACGACCAAAAACACCTACAAACACTTTCATTCTTCAATTTTCTTCATCTAATTGATCTCTCTCAAGTTCTATCTTCAAGTTCTAAGTGTTCTTCATAAATTCCAAAAGTTCTAGTTTCATAAAATCAAGAATACTTTCAAGTTTGCTAGCTCACTTCCAATCTTGTAAGGTGATCATCCAACCTCAAGAAATCTTTGTTTCTTACAGTAGGTTATCATTCTAATACAAGGTAATAATCATATTCAAACTTTGGTTCAATTTCTATAACTATAACAATCTTATTTCAAGTGATGATCTTACTTGAACTTGTTTTCGTGTCATGATTCTGCTTCAAGAACTTCGAGCCATCCAAGGATCCATTGAAGCTAGATCCATTTTTCTCTTTTCTAGTAGGTTTATCCAAGGAACTTAAGGTAGTAATGATGTTCATAACATCATTCGATTCATACATATAAAGCTATCTTATTCGAAGGTTTAAACTTGTAATCACTAGAACATAGTTTAGTTAATTCTAAACTTGTTCGCAAACAAAAGTTAATCCTTCTAACTTGACTTTTAAAATCAACTAAACACATGTTCTATATCTATATGATATGCTAACTTAATGATTTAAAACCTGGAAACACGAAAAACACCGTAAAACCGGATTTACGCCGTCGTAGTAACACCGCGGGCTGTTTTGGGTTAGTTAATTAAAAACTATGATAAACTTTGATTTTAAAGTTGTTATTCTGAGAAAATGATTTTTATTATGAACATGAAACTATATCCAAAAATTATGATTAAACTCAAAGTGGAAGTATGTTTTCTAAAATGGTCATCTAGACGTCGTTCTTTCGACTGAAATGACTACCTTTACAAAAACGACTTGTAACTTATTTTTCCGACTATAAACCTATACTTTTTCTGTTTAGATTCATAAAATAGAGTTCAATATGAAACCATAGCAATTTGATTCACTCAAAACGGATTTAAAATGAAGAAGTTATGGGTAAAACAAGATTGGATAATTTTTCTCATTTTAGCTACGTGAAAATTGGTAACAAATCTATTCCAACCATAACTTAATTAACTTGTATTGTATATTATGTAATCTTGAGATACCATAGACACGTATACAATGTTTCGACCTATCATGTCGACACATCTATATATATTTCGGAACAACCATAGACACTCTATATGTGAATGTTGGAGTTAGCTATACAGGGTTGAGGTTGATTCCAAAATATATATAGTTTGAGTTGTGATCAATACTGAGATACGTATACACTGGGTCGTGGATTGATTCAAGATAATATTTATCGATTTATTTCTGTACATCTAACTGTGGACAACTAGTTGTAGGTTACTAACGAGGACAGCTGACTTAATAAACTTAAAACATCAAAATATATTAAAAGTGTTGTAAATATATTTTAAACATACTTTGATATATATGTATATATTGTTATAGGTTCGTGAATCAACCGGTGGTCAAGTCTTACTTCCCGACGAAGTAAAAATCTGTGAAAGTGAGTTATAGTCCCACTTTTAAAATCTAATATTTTTGGGATGAGAATACATGCAGGTTTTATAAATGATTTACAAAATAGACACAAGTACGTGAAACTACATTCTATGGTTGAATTATCGAAATCGAATATGCCCCTTTTTATTAAGTCTGGTAATCTAAGAATTAGGGAACAGACACCCTAATTGACGCGAATCCTAAAGATAGATCTATCGGGCCCAACAAGCCCCATCCAAAGTACCGGATGCTTTAGTACTTCGAAATTTATATCATATCCGAAGGGTGTCCCGGAATGATGGGGATATTCTTATATATGCATCTTGTTAATGTCGGTTACCAGGTGTTCACCACATGAATGATTTTTATCTCTATGTATGGGATGTGTATTGAAATATGAAATCTTGTGGTCTATTGTTACGATTTGATATATATAGGTTAAACCTATAACTCACCAATATTTTTGTTGACGTTTTAAGCATGTTTATTCTCAGGTGATTATTAAGAGCTTCCGCTGTCGCATACTTAAATAAGGACGAGATTTGGAGTCCATACTTGTATGATATTGTGTAAAAACTGCATTCAAGAAACTTATTTTGTTGTAACATATTTGTATTGTAAACCATTATGTAATGGTCGTGTGTAAACAGGATATTTTAGATTATCATTATTTGATAATCTACGTAAAGCTTTTTTAAAACCTTTATCTATGAAATAAAGGTTATGGTTTGTTTTAAAAATGAATGCAGTCTTTGAAAAACGTCTCATATAGAGGTCAAAACCTCGCAACGAAATCAATTAATATGGAACGTTTTTAATCAATAAGAACGGGACATTTCAGTTGGTATCCGAGCGTTGGTCTTAGAGAACCAGAAAATTTGCATTAGTGTGTCTTATCGAGTTTGTTAGGATGCATTAGTGAGTCTGGACTTCGACCGTGTTTTCTTTAAAAATGATTGCTTAACATTTTTGTTGGAAACTATATATTTTTAACATATGAATATTATGTGATATATTAGTCTCTTAACGTGTTTGATATTATGTGATAGATGTCTACCTCTAGAACAAGTCCCATTGACTCACCTAATAATAATGAAGAGTCAAATGTAAATTGGAATGATTTGTGGACTGATTCACAAGTTCCCGAAGAGGAACCGGAAGAAGAGTCGGAACCGGAAGAAGAATCGGAACCGGAAGAAGAATCGGAACCGGATGAAGAAATAGAACCGGTGGGGGAAATAATAAAACGGTTAAGTAAAAGAAAATCCTCAACCAACCGACCAAAGTTAATTATGGTCAATGGTGTTTCCGCCAAGGAAGCAAAATATTGGGAGGATTACCAATTCTCCGATGAATCGGATTCCGACGAGAATTCCGATGATGTTATAGAAATTACCCCAACTGAATTTAAAAAGGCAAAAGAAAATAATAAGGGAAAGGGCATAAAAATAGAGAAATCTAATTCCAACCCCGATGAACTTTATATGTATCGTCAACCCCCGAAGTCCTTAAGTTGTAACAATGACCCGGGAACCTCTAAACCACCAGGTTTTTCTAAACCAATGTGGACAACGACGGCTCGTATTAGGGGAACATCATATATCCCTAGAAACTTGGCAAAACGAACCAAAACCGAAGAAGAAGAAACGAGCGAGTCGGAATAAGATAGTTGTATTCGTGTGGTGTAATATATGTAATATAGTGTTCTTATGCTTTATGATATATGTAAAAATTGCTTGTATTAATAAGTATTTTTTTATGAATCTAATTCTTGTCTATTTTAAAGTTTAAAAACACAAAATGGATAGACAACCCAATATTTTAAGAGACCTACCCGGAGACATGATTGATGAAATCTTGTCTAGAGTCGGCCAGAATTCTTCGGCACAACTATTTAAGGCGAGATCAGTTTGTAAGACATTCGAAGAACGTTCCAAGAATGTCTTGGTTTATAAGAGACTTTCGTTTGAAAGATGGGGGATATCACATTGGGAAACTCATAAGTTACGATGTGTTTACTTTGACGCATATATTGCGGGGAACCCAAATGCTATTTTACGCAACGGGTTAAGAAATTATTTTGACTCAATATATCCGAATATTGGACTTCGTGATTTAGAAAAAGCGGCTAACATGCAACATAAAGAAGCATGTTATGCTTACGGATTAGTAATGTTCGCTTCTCACCAAAGTGAGAACAAGAACATCGGGCTACAACTATTAAACAAAACGTTTCCACAAGTGACGGAGTCGGTAATTGGGGTAAGAAATGAGGTTTTTAGATTATTACGGGACTGTTGGACATTACGTAACCCTCGTCCCTTTGATGACGTTACAACACGCTGTCTTATCAACGGCCATAACGGTTATGTTGCACAAGACCAAGGATGGGAAGTAGTCCTAGTAAAACCAGAATGCATGACTTGTTTCTGGACGTATGAATTACGTGTCTTTATTGCCTTTGCTGAACGACTTGTGTACTAGCTAGAATTGTCTTCACAACTATCTTGTATCAAAGTTATTGTGTGCTATATTTCATGCTTTATGTAAAATAAGCGGTATTGTAAGTTTGTAAAATATTGTATAAAAGTTTGAACGCGAAATATTATTATAATCAGTTTTTCATATAGAATTGTAGTAGTTGAATTGTATATTAGCTACTAAGTATGAACTTAACGGGTAGGTACTACCCGAATTTAAACTTATAAAACGCTAATATGAAGAAAAAGCTTTTATAAATGAGTTCATATTATGCTACGAAATACTATTAACTACTCTTAATATTCTGTATGATTAACTTGTTCCATTTAACTATTTTGAAGGAAATGGCACCGACTACTCGACACACCGTGAATATGAATGAAGAGGAATTCCGTACTTTTCTAGCTTCAAACATAGCCGCAGTACAGGCTGCGCTACATACCAACAATAACCTTGGATCTAGCAGTACAGGAAATCGTGTAGGATGCACCTACAAAGAATTCACTGCCTGCAAACCTTTGGAATTTGATGGAACCGAAGGACCGATCGGATTGAAACGGTGGACCGAGAAGGTTGAATCGGTGTTTGCCATAAGTAAGTGTACTGAAGAGGACAAAGTGAAGTACGCTACGCATACCTTCACAGGTTCTGCGTTAACATGGTGGAATACCTATCTAGAGCAAGTGGGACAAGATGATGCGTACGCACTACCGTGGTCAGCATTCAAGCACTTGATGAATGAGAAGTACCGTCCCAGAACCGAGGTCAATAAGCTCAAGACAGAACTTAGAGGGTTACGAACCCAAGGATTTGATATTACCACGTACGAAAGACGATTCACAGAATTGTGCCTATTGTGTCCGGGAGCATTCGAAGATGAGGAAGAGAAGATCGACGCGTTTGTGAAAGGATTACCGGAAAGAATCCAAGAAGATATAAGTTCACACGAGCCCGCCTCCATACAACAGGCATGTAGAATGGCTCACAAACTAGTGAACCAGATTGAAGAAAGAATTAAAGAACAGACTGCTGAAGAGGCCAATGTGAAGCAAGTCAAAAGAAAGTGGGAAGAAAACGGTGATAAGAATCACCAATACAACAACAGCAGCAATTACAACAATAATCGCAACAATTATCCCAACAATCGCAACATCAATCGCAACTACAACAAACGGCCCAACAATAACAACAACAACAACAACAGCAACTACAACAATCATCCCAACAACAATAATAACCGCAACAACAACAACAATCAGAAGCAGCTATGCCAAAGGTGTGAAAAGTATCACTCGGGGTTCTGCACCAAATTTTGCAACAAGTGTAAAAGAAATGGTCATAGCGCGGCGAAGTGTGAGGTTTACGGACCAGGGGTTAATAGAACGAAAGGAACAAATGGTGTCGGAACGAGTAATGGCGGAGCAAGTAGTGTCGGAGCAAGTTATGCCAATGTAGTTTGTTATAAATGTGGAAAACCGGGTCACATTATTAGAAATTGCCCGAACCAGGAGAACACGAATGGACAAGGCCGCGGAAGAGTTTTCAATATTAATGCGGCAGAGGCACAGGAAGACCCGGAGCTTGTTACGGGTACGTTTCTTATTGACAATAAATCTGCTTACGTTTTATTTGATTCGGGTGCGGATAGAAGCTATATGAGTAGAGATTTTTGTGCTAAATTAAGTTGTCCATTGACGCCTTTGGATAGTAAATTTTTACTCGAATTAGCAAATGGTAAATTAATTTCAGCAGATAATATATGTCGGAATCGAGAAATTAAACTGGTTAGCGAAACATTTAAGATTGATTTGATACCAGTAGAGTTAGGGAGTTTTGATGTGATAATCGGTATGGACTGGTTGAAAGAAGTGAAAGCAGAGATCGTTTGTTACAAAAATGCAATTCGCATTATACGAGAAAAAGGAAAACCCTTAATGGTGTACGGAGAAAAGGGCAACACGAAGCTACATCTTATTAGTAATTTGAAGGCACAAAAACTAATAAGAAAAGGTTGCTATGCTGTTCTAGCACACGTCGAGAAAGTACAAACTGAAGAAAAGAGCATCAATGATGTTCCCATTGCAAAAGAATTTCCCGATGTATTTCCTAAAGAATTACCGGGATTACCCCCACATCGATCCGTTGAATTTCAAATAGATCTTGTACCAGGAGCTGCACCAATAGCTCGTGCTCCTTACAGACTTGCACCCAGCGAGATGAAAGAACTGCAAAGCCAATTACAAGAACTTTTAGAGCGTGGTTTCATTCGACCAAGCACATCACCGTGGGGAGCTCCTGTTTTGTTTGTCAAGAAGAAAGATGGTACATTCAGGTTGTGTATCGACTACCGAGAGTTGAACAAACTTACCATCAAGAACCGCTACCCACTACCGAGAATCGACGACTTATTTGATCAACTACAAGGCTCGTCTGTTTATTCAAAGATTGACTTACGTTCCGGGTATCATCAAATGCGGGTGAAAGAAGATGATATTCCAAAGACTGCTTTCAGAACACGTTACGGTCATTACGAGTTTATGGTCATGCCGTTTGGTTTAACTAATGCACCAGCTGTGTTCATGGACCTTATGAACCGAGTGTGTGGACCATACCTTGACAAGTTTGTCATTGTTTTCATTGATGACATACTTATTTACTCAAAGAATGACCAAGAACACGATGAACATTTGAGAAAGGTGTTAGAAGTATTGAGGAAGGAAGAATTGTACGCTAAGTTTTCAAAGTGTGCATTTTGGTTGGAAGAAGTTCAATTCCTCGGTCACATAGTGAACAAAGAAGGTATTAAGGTGGATCCAGCAAAGATAGAAACTGTTGAAAAGTGGGAAACCCCGAAAACTCCGAAACACATACGCCAGTTTTTAGGACTAGCTGGTTACTACAGAAGGTTCATCCAAGACTTTTCCAGAATAGCAAAACCCTTGACTGCATTAACGCATAAAGGGAAGAAATTTGAATGGAATGATGAACAAGAGAAAGCGTTTCAGTTATTGAAGAAAAAGCTAACTACGGCACCTATATTGTCATTGCCTGAAGGGAATGATGATTTTGTGATTTATTGTGACGCATCAAAGCAAGGTCTCGGTTGTGTATTAATGCAACGAACGAAGGTGATTGCTTATGCGTCTAGACAATTGAAGATTCACGAACAAAATTATACGACGCATGATTTGGAATTAGGCGCGGTTGTTTTTGCATTAAAGACTTGGAGGCACTACTTATATGGGGTCAAAAGTATTATATATACCGACCACAAAAGTCTTCAACACATATTTAATCAGAAACAACTGAATATGAGGCAGCGTAGGTGGATTGAATTATTGAATGATTACGACTTTGAGATTCGTTACCACCCGGGGAAGGCAAATGTGGTAGCCGATGCCTTGAGCAGGAAGGACAGAGAACCCATTCGAGTAAAATCTATGAATATAATGATTCATAATAACATTACTACTCAAATAAAGGAGGCGCAACAAGGAGTTTTAAAAGAGGGAAATTTAAAGGATGAAATACCCAAAGGATCGGAGAAGCATCTTAATATTCGGGAAGACGGAACCCGGTATAGGGCTGAAAGGATTTGGGTACCAAAATTTGGAGATATGAGAGAAATGGTACTTAGAGAAGCTCATAAAACCAGATACTCAATACATCCTGGAACGGGGAAGATGTACAAGGATCTCAAGAAACATTTTTGGTGGCCGGGTATGAAAGCCGATGTTGCTAAATACGTAGGAGAATGTTTGACGTGTTCTAAGGTCAAAGCTGAGTATCAGAAACCATCAGGTCTACTTCAACAACCCGAAATCCCGGAATGGAAATGGGAAAACATTACCATGGATTTCATCACTAAATTGCTAAGGACTGCAAGTGGTTTTGATACTATTTGGGTAATAGTTGATCGTCTCACCAAATCAGCACACTTCCTACCAATAAGAGAAGATGACAAGATGGAGAAGTTAGCACGACTGTATTTGAAGGAAGTCGTCTCCAGACATGGAATACCAATCTCTATTATCTCTGATAGGGATGGCAGATTTATTTCAAGATTCTGGCAGACATTACAGCAAGCATTAGGAACTCGTCTAGACATGAGTACTGCCTATCATCCACAAACTGATGGGCAGAGCGAAAGGACGATACAAACGTTTGAAGACATGCTACGAGCATGTGTTATTGATTTCGGAAACAGTTGGGATCGACATCTACCGTTAGCAGAATTTTCCTACAACAACAGCTACCATTCAAGCATTGAGATGGCGCCGTTTGAAGCACTTTATGGTAGAAAGTGCAGGTCTCCGATTTGTTGGAGTGAAGTGGGGGATAGACAGATTACGGGTCCGGAGATTATACAAGAAACTACCGAGAAGATCATCCAAATTCAACAACGGTTGAAAACCGCCCAAAGTCGACAAAAGAGCTACGCTGACATTAAAAGAAAAGATATAGAATTTGAAATTGAAGAGATGGTCATGCTTAAAGTTGCACCTTGGAAAGGCGTTGTTCGATTTGGTAAACGAGGAAAATTAAATCCAAGGTATATTGGACCATTCAAGATTATTGATCGTGTCGGACCAGTAGCTTACCGACTAGAGTTACCTCAACAACTCGCGGCTGTACATAACACTTTTCACGTCTCGAATTTAAAGAAATGTTTTGCTAAAGAAGATCTCACTATTCCGTTAGATGAAATCCAAATCAACGAAAAACTTCAATTCATCGAAGAACCCGTCGAAATAATGGATCGTGAGGTTAAAAGACTTAAGCAAAACAAGATACCAATTGTTAAGGTTCGATGGAATGCTCGTAGAGGACCCGAGTTCACCTGGGAGCGCGAAGATCAGATGAAGAAGAAATACCCGCATCTATTTCCATAAGATTCGTCAACACCTTCAACAGCTTAAAATTTCGGGACGAAATTTATTTAACGAGTAGGTACTGTAGTGACCCGAACTTTTCCATGTTTATATATATTAATTGAGATTGATATTTACATGATTAAATGTTTCCAACATGTTAAGCAATCAAACTTGTTAAGACTTGATTAATTGAAATATGTTTCATATAGACAATTGACCACCCAAGTTGATCGGTGATTCACGAACGTTAAAACTTGTAAAAACTATATGATGACATATATATGGATATATATATATAGTTAACATGATACTATGATAAGAAAACATATCATAAAGTATATTAACAATGAACTACATATGTAAAAACAAGACTACTAACTTAATGATTTCGAAACGAGACATATATGTAACGATTATCGTTGTAACGACATTTAACTGTATATACATCATACTGAGATATATTATATATCATAATATCATGATAATATAACAATTTAATATCTCATTTGTTATAATAAACAATGGGTTAACAACATTCAACAAGATCGTTAACCTAAAGGTTTCAAAACAACATTTACATGTAACGACTAACGATGACTTAACGACTCAGTTAAAATGTATATACATGTAGTGTTTTAATATGTATTCATACACTTTTGAAAGACTTCAAGACACTTATCAAAATACTTCTACTTAACAAAAATGCTTACAATTACATCCTCGTTCAGTTTCATCAACAATTCTACTCGTATGCACCCGTATTCGTACTCGTACAATACACAGCTTTTAGATGTATGTACTATTGGTATATACACTCCAATGATCAGCTCTTAGCAGCCCATGTGAGTCACCTAACACATGTGGGAACCATCATTTGGCAACTAGCATGAAATATCTCATAAAATTACAAAAATATGAGTAATCATTCATGACTTATTTACATGAAAACAAAATTACATATCCTTTATATCTAATCCATACACCAACGACCAAAAACACCTACAAACACTTTCATTCTTCAATTTTCTTCATCTAATTGATCTCTCTCAAGTTCTATCTTCAAGTTCTAAGTGTTCTTCATAAATTCCAAAAGTTCTAGTTTCATAAAATCAAGAATACTTTCAAGTTTGCTAGCTCACTTCCAATCTTGTAAGGTGATCATCCAACCTTAAGAAATCTTTGTTTCTTACAGTAGGTTATCATTCTAATACAAGGTAATAATCATATTCAAACTTTGGTTCAATTTCTATAACTATAACAATCTTATTTCAAGTGATGATCTTACTTGAACTTGTTTTCGTGTCATGATTCTGCTTCAAGAACTTCGAGCCATCCAAGGATCCATTGAAGCTAGATCCATTTTTCTCTTTTCTAGTAGGTTTATCCAAGGAACTTAAGGTAGTAATGATGTTCATAACATCATTCGATTCATACATATAAAGCTATCTTATTCGAAGGTTTAAACTTGTAATCACTAGAACATAGTTTAGTTAATTCTAAACTTGTTCGCAAACAAAAGTTAATCCTTCTAACTTGACTTTTAAAATCAACTAAACACATGTTCTATATCTATATGATATGCTAACTTAATGATTTAAAACCTGGAAACACGAAAAACACCGTAAAACCGGATTTACGCCGTCGTAGTAACACCGCGGGCTGTTTTGGGTTAGTTAATTAAAAACTATGATAAACTTTGATTTTAAAGTTGTTATTCTGAGAAAATGATTTTTATTATGAACATGAAACTATATCCAAAAATTATGATTAAACTCAAAGTGGAAGTATGTTTTCTAAAATGGTCATCTAGACGTCGTTCTTTCGACTGAAATGACTACCTTTACAAAAACGACTTGTAACTTATTTTTCCGACAATAAACCTATACTTTTTCTGTTTAGATTCATAAAATAGAGTTTAATATGAAACCATAGCAATTTGATTCACTCAAAACGGATTTAAAATGAAGAAGTTATGGGTAAAACAAGATTGGATAATTTTTCTCATTTTAGCTACGTGAAAATTGGTAACAAATCTATTCCAACCATAACTTAATTAACTTGTATTGTATATTATGTAATCTTGAGATACCATAGACACGTACACAATGTTTCGACCTATCATGTCGACACATCTATATATATTTCGGAACAACCATAGACACTCTATATGTGAATGTTGGAGTTAGCTATACAGGGTTGAGGTTGATTCCAAAATATATATAGTTTGAGTTGTGATCAATACTGAGATACGTATACACTGGGTCGTGGATTGATTCAAGATAATATTTATCGATTTATTTCTGTACATCTAACTGTGGACAACTAGTTGTAGGTTACTAACGAGGACAGCTGACTTAATAAACTTAAAACATCAAAATATATTAAAAGTGTTGTAAATATATTTTAAACATACTTTGATATATATGTATATATTGTTATAGGTTCGTGAATCAACCGGTGGTCAAGTCTTACTTCCCGACGAAGTAAAAATCTGTGAAAGTGAGTTATAGTCCCACTTTTAAAATCTAATATTTTTGGGATGAGAATACATGCAGGTTTTATAAATGATTTACAAAATAGACACAAGTACGTGAAACTACATTCTATGGTTGAATTATCGAAATCGAATATGCCCCTTTTTATTAAGTCTGGTAATCTAAGAATTAGGGAACAGACACCCTAATTGACGCGAATCCTAAAGATAGATCTATCGGGCCCAACAAGCCCCATCCAAAGTACCGGATGCTTTAGTACTTCGAAATTTATATCATATCCGAAGGGTGTCCCGGAATGATGGGGATATTCTTATATATGCATCTTGTTAATGTCGGTTACCAGGTGTTCACCACATGAATGATTTTTATCTCTATGTATGGGATGTGTATTGAAATATGAAATCTTGTGGTCTATTGTTACGATTTGATATATATAGGTTAAACCTATAACTCACCAACATTTTTGTTGACGTTTTAAGCATGTTTATTCTCAGGTGATTATTAAGAGCTTCCGCTGTCGCATACTTAAATAAGGACGAGATTTGGAGTCCATACTTGTATGATATTGTGTAAAAACTGCATTCAAGAAACTTATTTTGTTGTAACATATTTGTATTGTAAACCATTATGTAATGGTCGTGTGTAAACAGGATATTTTAGATTATCATTATTTGATAATCTACGTAAAGCTTTTTTAAAACCTTTATCTATGAAATAAAGGTTATGGTTTGTTTTAAAAATGAATGCAGTCTTTGAAAAACGTCTCATATAGAGGTCAAAACCTCGCAATGAAATCAATTAATATGGAACGTTTTTAATCAATAAGAACGGGACATTTCAGATGATCACCTTACAAGATTGGAAGTGAGCTAGCAAACTTGAAAGTATTCTTGATTTTATGTAACTAGAACTTGTAGAATATATGAAGAACACTTAGAACTTGAAGATAGAACTTGAGAGAGATCAATTAGATGAAGAAAATTGAAGAATGAAAGTGTTTGTAGGTGTTTTTGGTCGTTGGTGTATGGATTAGATATAAAGGATATGTAATTTTGTTTTCATGTAAATAAGTCATGAATGATTACTCATATTTTTGTAATTTTATGAGATATTTCATGCTAGTTGCCAAATGATGGTTCCCACATGTGTTAGGTGACTCACATGGGCTGCTAAGAGCTGATCATTGGAGTGTATATACCAATGGTACATACATCTAAAAGCTATGTATTATACGAGTACGAATACGGGTGCATACGAGTAGAATTGTTGATGAAACTGAACGAGGATGTAATTGTAAGAATTTTTGTTAAGTAGAAGTATTTTGATAAGTGTATTAAAGTCTTTCAAAAGTGTATAAATACATATTAAAACACTACATGTATATACATTTTAACTGAGTCGTTAAGTTATCGTTAGTCGTTACATGTAAGTGTTGTTTTGAAACCTTTAGGTTAACGATCTTGTTAAATGTTGTTAAACCAATGTTTATAATATCAAATGAGATTTTAAATTATTATATTATCATGATATTATCATGTATGAATATCTCTTAATATGATATATATACATTAAATGTCTTTACAACGATAATCGTTACATATATGTCTCGTTTAAAAATCATTAAGTTAGTAGTCTTGTTTTTACATATGTAGTTCATTATTAATATAATTAATGATATGTTTACTTATCATAGTATCATGTTAACTATATATATATCCATATATATGTCATCATATAGTTTTTACAAGTTTTAACATTCGTGAATCACCGGTCAACTTGGGTGGTCAATTGTCTATATGAAACATATTTCAATTAATCAAGTCTTAACAAGTTTGATTGCTTAACATGCTGGAAACATTTAATCATGTAAATATCAATCTCAATTAATATATATAAATATGGAAAAGTTCGGGTCACTACAAACGACACTTGCAATCAAATAGCCGATTTACTTTCGGTTTCCAAAGCAAAGTGCACATTTGAAAGGCGGTTTACAGTCCCACATGACTATGAAAATTTAGATCCGTTAGGAAATTGGATCTTTATGAAAACATTTGATCTTTTGAAAATTCAATCTAGCTTTTACCCTAGACAAGTTTTCCGGAATAACCCTTCACCGGTGTTTGCAAAATATTTTTATGGGTTGTGTGGGTTTCAGATTTGAAAATTTTAGCTCAACACTTGTGGTTTTGTGTTACCCACTTGCTAACCTTGTATTAGGAAAGCAACACGTCCAGTTCACTTGTCCCGTATATTACCTTTCGGCAAACTACCGTCCGGTTGTAAAGGAAAGCGATGAACAAGAAACTGTTAAGGCAATGTCTAATGACATGCATTTAATTATGGTCTATAACGTGTTGGACGCAATTACTATCCTTTGTAGGAGCAATAGTAAAGATCATCCTATAATTTTTCCGGTCTGGCACAAGGTCCTGTCTTTGACCATGCTATGCAACCACCGTTCTT
The DNA here is from genome assembly GCF_046630445.1 of Rutidosis leptorrhynchoides. NCBI lineage: Eukaryota > Viridiplantae > Streptophyta > Magnoliopsida > Asterales > Asteraceae > Rutidosis > Rutidosis leptorrhynchoides. Next base: position 77,741,679 of record NC_092336.1, on the reverse strand, counting down.
ACGGTTGACACCCGATTTGGTTCAGGTGACCTAATGAATTCCAAGTGAATTCCTAGGATTTTACGTTCAATGGTAATGAACGCATTGAAAATAGGTTTTCAGAAAACAAATCGGTTTGTAATTTTGATCAAAATATTTTCTCGTTCAAGCTCGAGTTTAGATATCATTGAATTCCATGAGTTTGAATTCTCAATCTTTAAGGTCAATCTCAAGGATTGAGTAATATCAGTCTTAAAAGCTAATTTTTAATCTTTAAGGAGATTATCCTTTCTGGGGATCTGATTCATTAGTCTTATCAAGCTAATTTGCACGGTGTCCCCCCATTGTACGAGATAAATCCTTCTCATGGTTAGGATAAATCTGACCACTTGGCGACCCTGTTTAATGCTGAGGTCCGTGGATTTCCTGCTGATTTTAGTGATGACTTTTCTAGATTTTTCGTCAATCTACAGCTGGTCTGGACGACAACTTCTTGACCTAAATCAAGAAGCGCGTGTCTTTTTCGGAAGACTTTACTTCCTTTTAATGATGGAATTGATTCATCGTGTAGATCCATCTTTTCTTTTCTTTCATCAGGTAAAATAGTTAATTTAGTCCAAAACAAAAGCACCTGCAATAACTTTACGGAAACATGTGCTAGATAGTTTTTAATTGAATAACTAGGTACATTCTCCCCACACTTAGTTTCTTTCTTTGCCTTTTTATTCTCCTTTATTCCATTTTAAATGAATTCAAGCGTTTTAGGGTGTTTCTCAATTTATGTCCTTTCCGAGGTAACGATAATTTCGGTATTAACACCTAGTTTTCACCGTTCATAAATATATATAAACATGATTTTAAATTCATTTAGTTGATATTTTTTCAAATTTTCATAAAATTTGGCAAATAAACCAAGTATAAACCCGAGAGAATTTATAACCCTTCCCCACACTTGAGATCATGCAATGCCCTCATTTGCATGAAATCAGACTCTAATTATAAATTCATGAGGGTGATTAGTGTAGAAAAATGTTTGAAAATACCCAGTTTGTAATTACAAAGCTCGTCGAATGATAGATGGCGCGCCTCATCGTTCATTCCTTCTTGTTTTATCACACATGCTTTTTTTTTCTTTCAAAAACGGCTGCTTTTCTGAACTGTTTACTAATATTTGAAAAAGCGTCTTTTACCCTAATCATGCATTTTTTATTAACGAGTTATGCACTAACCCGAACCCCTAATTTAACGTTAAGTGGGGTTAAACTTCCCCACACTTAGCTGACGACATGTGAAGTCGGTAGAATAAATTCCAAGAATTAAAATAGTGAGCCAGTTATTTACATCACGGGTGGTATATATTATATCAATGGGTTTAAAGTTTAGACCCACCCGATCGTCACTACTTAATTCTTTTTTAAGTGTAGCTTTTAGTAAATGGATATGTCTCTTTTCTGGTTCTTGGTCAAATGGATCGATATACACCGACATACATATTTCTATAGGGTGGACAATTCCTAACATTTCCTTCCGTTTATTCTCGGGATCAAAGTTTTCACCTCTATTACCCAATTGGGTGAAATTCGAGGTGTCATTATCTATTGAAGCTCGTAGTTCATCTTCGGTAGATGACTCGTCTATTGAGAATATTGGGTTGGAAGGTTGTGGAATGGTGAATTTCGGGATTGGAGTAGATTCTTCTTCATTAACGGTACTTATTGGTCTCACCATTTTGGTCTCGGGGGTAAAATTTTCAACGTTATTGTTTTCCCAAGAGTACCAATTTGTCACCCTTACTTCTTCTTTATCCATTGATGGATCGATGATTTCGTCGGTAGAGGCTAATGTGTCGATATGTTGTGAAATTGGTAAGACTGAATAAAAAGTATCATCGGGATAGTTGGTAATTTCGGAGCTCTCGAATTCATCAAAATTCGATGATATGAGATTTTCTTGCACAATACTCTTCAGATCAACAGGTGTGTAGTCTGATAGAGTTTCAGCTTGCCGGTTTACAAACTCTCTCATTTGTTCATTTTGAGCATTGAGTTCTTCGAGTTTGATTTTCATATTGTCTAATAAATTTTTAGACACGTAATTTTCCTCGTCTACTGGTTGTTGAGTTTGGATATATTCTTGGGAATAATCCCAATTTGAATTGTATTCTTCATAATCATTCCATTCAGGTTCCGTGGGTGCGTAATTTTCCATAGGAACGTAATAATAACATTCCCATGATGAGTGATAATCTCCACAGATTTCACAACCAGTTATTGTTTCGTCATTCGTAATCCAAGATTGACCGAACGAATTGTCATCAACACTCGTTTAAGAGTATTGATTTAATTGATTTTGGATATTAAAAAGGGTTTCCATAGCCTTGTTTTCAAAATTTTCCATTTTATTGCAATGGCCAAATTTTAGCTACAATGTGGTGCATTTACTAATTATCCTATTAGTTATAAAAATAGAAAAACTTATATAAGTTGTCCAATTAATAGACTTTTCTGCTTTTGCCCACGTTTCGAATAGCCAAAAGATGCAGCAGGGAGCCAGAACCCTTTAAATCGGAAGCTCACAACTCAGCTACTAACAAATCTAACTATTACTACGAAGCAGAAAATTGTCAACGTCCATTAATTTAACCACTTAAATAATTTTTCTTTCCGTTTGAGATATTAGATAAGAAATAGAGAAAATTTCTAAGTCCTAAAAACTAAAGCGTCGAGAAATAAGAAAGAAAAAGAATGCGCGTCGAAAAACGTCGAAAAATAAAAATAAGAAAATAGCGCGTCGTAACTTAAAAGTCTAAAAATTATATCTAAAAAGTTGCGCCTAAAGGTCTAAAGGTAAATGCAATTTTATTCAGAAAACGGCAATTACTTAAAGGCACTAAAATCTATTTAAAACTAAAGCGAAAAACGGCGTCGCAAAATTCTAAAGCACCTAAATCTGAGTCTAAAGAAAAAGCACTTAAGGGATTTTACGGCAAAGCCTAAAAATCTAGAAAATAAAAATAAGCTACGGCAAAAACTATGTCTTAAAACTAGCTACGAACGAAAAATATACAAATATTACGCTAAAACAAATGAAAAGATACAAAATATAAAAATAAACTTAAAGTTATAAAAATTATTTATTTTTATAAAAATATTATTTTTATATTATTTATTTTATAAAAGTATTAATTTATATATATATATATTTAATAATACTAATTAATATTTAAAATACAAATTAATTTAAAAACTAAAACTAAATATTAATATTAAATATAAACCTAATTAAGTTTTAATAATAATAATAATTAAATTATACTTTTAATAAATGCCAAATTAGGGTTCTGGGTGCGTCTGTCAGGGTGGCTCCGCGAGTCGTGGAGTTTGCATTTTCGGTTTTTTTTTAAATTTTATATTGTTTTTCTAAAATGAGATATAAATATATTTATACAAAAATAAATTAAAAATCTAGCGTTTCGCCAAAGTCCCCGGCAGCGGCGCCAAAAACTTGATGTCGTGCGAGGTGTATATGAAATAGTATTAATTTAAATACGAAATACGATGAAATATTACACAAGTTTTAATTATTTATTTACAAATGGAATATACCTAAACCTTGCTACAACACTATAGGCAGTGTACCTAATCGTAGAGTAGTATAGTTTTTAGTAAGTCCGGTTCGTTCCACAGGGAGCTGGCTTATTTCACACTATATTTTAAACAATTATATTCGTACAAAATATATTATATTAATAATATATAAAAGGGGGTTTTAACGTTTAATGACCGGTTTGTCGATTTTATATTTTAAGCGAAGCGTAAAGTAAATGACGATATTTAACTAACAATATAAAATAAATAACAATAATTAAAATGACAATAAATAAAAGTACGAGGAAAAATGAAATAAAATATATTATGCTTATTTAAACAATCATGATGTTTGACGTGTTGATTTTAGTTTTATGCCCATGGGTTAATTGTCCTTTGTCCTGGATTATTTAATATGTCCGTCTGGTTTTTGTCCATAACAGTCCATCGGTCATAAATTTAAAGTGCGAGTGTCCTCGTCAAATTATCCTTATACCCGAAGTCAAATATTCCAACTAATTGGGGACTTAAACTGTAACAAGGGTTTAATACTTTGTTTAATAATTACACCAGGTTATCGACTGCGTGTAACCCAAGGTTTTAATACTTTGTTATCAATTATGCCAAGTGTCCTTGTACATAATTTCACCCCTGTTTTAATAATTCCATAGACTATTAATCCATTCCCGTATCCGGTTAAATGAACGATTATTCGTACATATAAATATCCCGCCCATCGTGTCCGATCGAGTGTATGTGGTTATTTATAGGTACGTCCAATTGTAAATCTTTATATTAAAATTAACAAACTATCATTTAGTTAAACAAATATAAAGCCCATTAATAGCCCATAGTCTAATTTCCACAAGTATCGTTCTTTTGTCCAAACCCCAATTATGGTACAAAGCCCAATTACCCCGTCTTTAATATTTAGTCCAACATCATGATTACTTTGGCTCAAATAAGCATAATAATAACTTAAGTACGAGACATTAATTTAAAAAGGAGAACATAACTTACATTGAGTATTTATCGCGTAGTGTTACACGGACAGAATTTCGACTTCAAAAACCCGTATAAATAACTTTTACATAACCCGAACTAATCTAATATAAAACTACCCTATACTATATATATTATATATATATTTATTTATTTATTTATTACAGAGTATTATTATTATTATTTATTATATATAAACTCGGCAGAATGCATGGCCTTTTATAGGCGTTTTGATTTCTGACAGCTCCGCGAGTCGTGTAGTTTTTGGCCTTCAAACTCCGCGAGTCGTGGAGTTTGAAAATCCAGCTCAGGATCCTTTGTCTCATAGCTTGTCGACATGATTATATATATATTTATAATATATAAATAATTTATATAATTATTTATATATTATATTTTATTCTTATGCATAGTTGACTCATAATTTTTGGTCCATTGCGTCGGGCGTTGATAGTTGACTCATGTCCCGGCTCCGAATTTTCGAACGTCCTTGCGTACAATTTAATATCCTGTACTTTGCGTTTTGTAACTTGTACTCTTGTCATTTTTAGACGTTTTTCATCAATAAATTGAACCTTTTGAATTGTATCTTGAACATTTGAGCTTTTTGGACGCTTGTGTCTTCAAATCTTCGTTTTCGCCTTTTGTCTTCTCACTTATTTATTTAAACAATTACAATGAAAATATAATACAATTACATATGAAAACCTATTATTTAGGAGGGATATTGCTATGAATTATATGTTCCTTTTTAGCCTTATCAGAAATATATTTTGAACTGCGAACACATGAAATGCTTTTATAAATGTTTGACGAGATAGACACAAACAAAACGTTTCTCAAATGATTTATTATGCAGACAGAAGTTCTGCGGATTATTATTGAATTATGTGGACATGATAATTGCCACCGTTGAATTATGTGGACATGATAATTACCACCGTTGAATTATGTGGACATGATAATTGCCACCTTTGAATTATGTGGACATGATAATTGCCACCATTGAATTATGTGGACATGATAATTGCCACCAATTGATATGAATGTTATGTATCGAGAGAATGAATTTTTATACACAGGTTATGTGTATTAGTTTTTGTGCACGAGATATGTGTACGGTTACTAAGATTTATGAAAAATGGTTTGCGTACACGAGAAAGGTGTACTGTATTTAAAAGATATCGCATGTACATTACAGGTGGGTATAGGATTCAGGCCCATTTGTACCATGCAGGATTTAAATCTTGTGGTCTATCAAAATGATGAATTTTATTGTTTTATGATAAACCTATGAACTCACCAACCTTTTGGTTAACACTTGAAAGCATGTTTATTCTCAGGTTTGAAAGAAATCTTCCGCTGTGCATTTGCTCATATTACATGGAGTCCTTTATGGTATGTAGAGGTCAGAACCTCGAAATGGGACCAACTGTCAAAGACTTCGTCCGGATGGATTAGGTCGGGTCATTTCAGTTGGTATCAGAGCGGTGGTCTTAGCGAACCAGGTCTTGCATTAGTGTGTCTAACTGATAGTTGTTAGGATGTATTAATGAGTCTGGACTCCGACCGTGTCTGCATGTCAAAAGTTTTGCTTATCATTTCGTGTCAGAAATTACTTACTTATCCTCCTTAAAGTCTTGACACATCTTACTGCCTCTATTGCCTAGATAGTGTATAGACAAAAACTTATATCTTAGCATATCTGCTAATTCATATCTTAGCGTATCTGTTACTGTAGACCTTACTTGACAGCTTCCGTAGATTCCTCCATAACTTATGGGATTATAGTATTATATATGCATATATGTAAATTATGTATTGCAGAGTACTAATCTATATTCTATAATCTATTTCTTATCAAAAATCCTTCGTCTGATCGTACGAGATGAATCCCTCAACCAGTTCTAGTCCCTCAGATTTCGATAGCTATTCCGATAGTTATTCCGACAGCTATTCCGACATGGATATTCACCTAAGCTCCGAAAGCAGTGTCACTAGAATGAATCAACCAATCATCCATTCCCAATTCATCTGATGGGTTTGTTGTTGACTTAATTGATGGAGACGCACAGACGGCAATCCCTTCCACTAACCGAATTCACCTCTTGATGAAGAACCTGAAGCACTTACCGGCGAACCTGTTCGTAACACCATTTTCACCCTCATTTCCCGAATATCTCGCTACGATTATATCATAACTCAGATTCTAAACCTTATTCATTCGCCCGTTCTTACAGACAATCATCCCGGAGTAATAAGTCAATGAGTTTCGCGCCAGTTGTAGTCTTGAAAAATATGATGCAAAACGTACCAGCTTCAGCAACATCAACGGCACCAACAGTACCATCAACATCAATACCAGTACCATCAACAATCCATGCCTCCATATCTCATTCTGTACCTCGAATATAATCATCGTACTACGTATCGTTCTCTCTATTTTATCTTCGTTCGACATGGCGATTATGTAATCTCTAATGTTTTAGAGATTATATATTCTTATTCTAACGGTAAATCAAATGAGATTAATATTATATTAACTCATTTAATCCATAATTACATCTGAAGAAAATATATATGTATATGTTTTCATAAAGATTGTAATTAAAAATTCTTTTGTACAAATTGTTGATGGTGAAAATATTTTAATGGGTAGGTAATACCCGAGGAATATTTAGATTTCACATTAATAAGTTACACTGTACATTCTTTAAATCTGATTCAACAATCATTTACTATCCTACTTACATCTACCGATATACGAATCCGTTCACCGCAGAATAACCATTTTCATCCAATTTCATATTTGGATTTTGATTTACCAGAATTCAACAAATGGCATAATGAAGAAAACATTGGACAAAATAAAATTTGTAGAAACAAACAAATTAACTATGAGAAATTCTATTAAGAATCTACGCTAACAAAATCCTAGCTAACTGTTCCTAGCTAACTGTTAATGCCGTATTACCTTTTATTTATCGCAATTTAATTATCGCATTTTATTTATCGCAATTTTAATTCTCGTAATTTTATTTATCGTCATTTAATTTCTGTTATTTATTTTACGCACTTTAAATATCGGGACACGTATACAAGGTTTTGACATATCATATCGACGCATCTATATATATTATTTGGAATAACCATAGACACTCTATATGCAGTAATGCGGAAGTTAGCTATACAGGGTTGAGGTTGATTCTACAATAATATATATACTTTGAGTTGTGATCGAGTCTGAGACATGTACACGGGTCCCGATACGTATTAATTAATTCGAATATTATATATTAAACTATATATGAATTATTGGACTGTTAACTGTGGACTATCGACTGTGGACGAATAATATTGGACAATTAAAATGAATTAAAATACTGATTATAATATATGAAACTAAATAATTCTTCAAGTTTGCCACTTGATTTCATCCTAAACTTCAATTGTATCTTGACGATTACGATCTGCGTTCAAACCTTTCATGATTCTTGAAAACACTTTAATCGAGAGGATGGACCAACCGCACTTCATCTATGGAAGAAAAGATTGATGCATATAGTTATGCATCAGAAAACACTCGGAACCTGAGTAAATGTTTAAAACGTATATGTGCAAACTCTTTGGGAGTTGTTAATACATAAATTTGCAATCCCTTTTCAAATTAGCCAATTTTGTCACAGCTCCAACAAGTCAACTTCGACTTTTCATTCGAAACAACCTTATTATAACTTTGATATATATGCGTGCTCTTTTATTGTTACTGGGGAACCTTTTATATTCCACCATATTACCATCAGCGTTTAATCATCTAAAAACACAATTCTCCTGAAACCACCTCGGATTGATAACCGACGATTCAGATATAGCTGCATTAAATGCAGAAAAATCAGTAAAATTGTAGATGGCCTAAATGGCCAAGAGTTGATGATAAGGAATGGAGTGTTGGGAACGCTCGATAGAAAATTTGGTACTGAAAAACGGATTGAGTTAACTATGAAGGAGACCAAGGACAAATACAAGGACCAAACCCAATATTCAAAGAATTCAGATAAATCTAGATCCGATGAAATCTTTAGAGAACATCTTGCTCCGAAGTCATGTTAAAATCTTGCGAAAAATTTTTCTTCATCGACCTTCGAACTTAGAAATTCCAAAATATCATCATAAATATCTTCGATATTTCTGAGGATATTTTCATAAATATTCTCGACCGAAATTATATATCTCTTCGTGCTATATGTTTTCCCATATTGGAAACATCTGTAAAATCTAAGTATAAATTATGAGTGAATTGTGGAGAAATGTTGGAAATTGAAGCATGAGTTAGTATAATATAATGACGCTTGGCCAACGTGATTATATTACAGTAAGCCATGCTGAGTTTCTAATGGGACGTAATGATTCACAGAACATAACGTCATCATGTGCCATGTTACATAACTCTTTCATTTTACTTAACTTCTGAACATATCAAGAAAATGTATTCTTGATAGTTCTATCTTCTGTAATTTTGATAAATTTGAAAATCAAATCGTGCTATCACGTTCCACCCTGCTTAGAACATTATAATCATTCAAAACTCTATATCTACTAATTCTGGACCAT